>NC_143060.1:18910000-21410000 GCF_052426305.1 Pelodiscus sinensis
TTAATGATTTACAGAGAATTTATCCTTTAGAAAATTCTAAGGGAATCCAGGGAATTTTTCTCTAAAGTTTATTAAACAGATGCCAGATGCAATGGTTTACTGGATGTGCTTTTGCACTACTATTAAAGATATTTATTTTCTTTAAGGAACCTGCTGCTTTAGCATGTCTAAACCTATCAAAATTTTGATAGACTTTACCTCACCACGTGAACAACTCAAGCTTGGAAGATTAACATTTTCTATGTTTCAAAATAATTTGAAAAGTTTGCCCATTGTGTTATATTAACAGTAAGTTCCCATAAACATTTTTTCTACTAATCAATGTGCAGTAGGCCAAACAAATACATACTTACTCCATCTCAGAGTGTAGATTATAGCTGTAATTCTTACGTGTCATAAAGCATCTTAAAAAGAAAAAAAAGCAGAAACTGTTAACACTAAAACGACATTTAGAATAACAAAAAGCAACACACGCAAAGAAATTCAAGGTCCAGGCTGACATTCTCATAATACAGCATCTCATTATACATTCACATCACAGTGTCCCATTGGGCTTTAGATTGTAGCCTATATCGCATGTAATGCACTGATCTGAAACCCCATCAGTTCCCAGTATAACAGTATAGGTAAGCAACTAAAAAAGACGATTAAATTCTTCTCTCACTGGCTGCATGGAATGGGTGGTTTCGCTAGAGATAGGATTGGGCTTTATCTGGACCATGTTCTGATTTCTATTACACAGAGTGTTAGCCACAACTTTGACTTTTATGTTGATTCTGCAAGCTTCAGTAATACCTTAGGATGACTAACAGACTCTGTTTTTCAGGATGTATTATTTATTCAGAGCCCAAAAGTCTGATAACCACTTTACAGCCGGATAAAAATCATACTATCTCTTAAGAGCTCACAATCCAAGAGATGATTTAGCATGACAAGGGAAGTGTAATTATAAAGAAAAATGGCGCAAAAATAGGGGGCTTCTGTCCACAGGAAATTTTTGCAAAAAGACAGTTTTGTTTTCATTTATGCTTTTCATGGAAAATTCTGACTTTTTGTCTAAGTATCAAAAATTGAAACATTCTGGCTTGAAACAAAAACATTAAATTACATTAAACATTAGAAATAAAAAACATTGTATTAAATATTGGGGAGGTTGGTTTTTCAACTAAATTTTCAGAGGAAAGCAGACTCTTTTAAGGAAAAATTCATTGAGTCAAAAGCCCCAATTTTCAACAGAAAAACAGTTTAGATGGAAAATTTTCAACCAAGTCTATTACAGAAGCCCGTGTTAGAGCTGTTTTATGTCAATGATGCCATTATAAATCCTGTTCAAAAGGCAGTTGGAACTTGCCCTTTAAAAATTTACTCTGGGACTCTCCCTGTTGCCTAGCAATTGTGCACTGCTCTGCAACAGAAGAGGCTTGGACTCACATGACAGGTTATCCCATTCCTCGGCCCAGTTGGGACTAGAAGCACCTTAGGCAGACGCCATATTGTGAGCAGAGCAGGTGCGTGTGTTACTCAATAGAACCCTCTCTGGTCACAAAAGGAACAGTCCTGACAATCTCGGAAAGGAAATCCATCTTGGAATGGTGGTGCTGAAATGGGGCCTGAAAGGTGTAAATGGGGGGAGAATGGACCTATCCTCCCAACAACAACAAGAATGCAGAGCTCCCAGTGAGACTGTGCAAAAAAACTCTCTGGGTTGAAATGCCGAGCCATAATATAACAGGTTTTGAGTGCCATGACTCCCATTGACTCCACTGGAATTGTGGGTACATGACAGGATCAAAATATTTCGGCCTGGACTTTCCAGTCCATCAGATCCATGGAGTTACATTGTCCTATGACGGGTATAATAGAAGGGAGAAGTAGGCTGTTTGTGTAGCAGGGAAAGCCTGATATTTAATCTACTATGTATATTAGAGAGTTTGTCTGATTGATCAAGAACTCCTTCTAAAATGTAAGAGCTAGAACCACCAAATTCGGTGTACAGTTTCCTCTTATCATAACTTAAGCCACAAAAGGGTTTGGTTGTGCCAGGAAAATGGGATATGTCTGGAATGGGAGTGCTTCTCATAAAATCAAACAGAAAGGAGACGACAGAGTCACCAAAGCAAGCACAGTCCTCAAAATTGACATAATTGAGTGAATGTTGAAAGAGAGGATCAGAGGGGTAGCCATGTTAGTCTGAATCTGCAAAAGCGACGAGGAGTCCTGTGGCACCTTATAGACTAACAGATGTATTGGAGCATAAGCTTTCGTGGGCAAAGACCCACTTTGTCAGATGCATGTAGTGGAAATTCCAGAGGCAGGTATAAATATACAGGCATAAGAAAAGAGTACCAATCAAGAGTAAGGCTAGAGATTACGAGGTCAATTCAGTCAGGGAGGATGAGGCCCACTTCTAGCAGCTGATGTGGAGATGTTGAAACTAAGGTGAGCCAGAAAAATAGGATGAACCTGGAATAGGACTGCTTCTCAATAAACCGTACAGAAAAGAGATAAACTGGAGAAATCTGGAGTAGTGCTCTGTTTTGACTCTTATTAGTTGAGGTTTCTGTTACCCTGTAAGGATGAGGCTAACAGTGACCTGGTAGGAAGGAAGAGTTGCCATCTGACCGATTCTTATTCTTGTATTGCCTTGCTAGTTGCCCTGAAGATGCACTGGGCTTTCCGCACTCCCTCCCTGTTCCCTAACTCTGAGGGTGAAGTGGGAGCAAATGCTCACCAGAGAGGGCCCATAGGGCTATCCCTTTAAGAGCCAGGCCTCCCTTGGAGGATTTAGCTGCTTTCCTCACGTGCTCCATGGTTTCCAGTCTTTATAGATGATATTATGGTACAAAGAAGGGCACAGGCGGGGTTGTAGTTGGGCAGCCTTTCCTGCTGACTGCTTGTGGATTTGCCAGGGACCTGACCAGACAGGGGCCTGGAGAACAGTGAGGGGCAAGTAAAGTAAGAGGCAAAGAGGCCTCAAACTACGCCATCTGCACTGCTGCCTGCACAAACTAGGCAGAGGGGGTCAAGCTGCTGTGGGAAGGGGTTGCCTGAGAGGGAAAGAGAAGGCTTGGGCTGGAAGATGTAGTGGCTAGTTTTTCTGCGGTGACCCAAAGAGCTATTAGTGAGAGATCATTGCAGGACCAGAGTGGCCATCAGCAGAGGAGAGCTTACACTTTACAATGAGGTGAGCCAATGGTGATAAATCCGTTCTACAATGTGATTGGGATCATTGTTCTAATTTGCACCTGCTACAGACTTATGGATTTCTGAGCTGGTTGTGAATTCTGAATTTCCCTGAAGATGGCAGACCGTCGGGATCAGATATTCTGGAGCCTATCTCGTAATGCAGATTACTCCCATAAGGCGGGAGCTTGCTGGCTCCTCAGAACTCCCGGAAGATCAATGCCTATTATACTACTACTAAACAGGCCCTGCCTCCTCTTCTTGTGCGGTATGCCATCTATTTCTTTACTTTGCAATCATCCACAGATGCAAAGAACTAAGGGCCAGACTCTCATCAGTTTACACTATGTGGATTCCACAATATTAAGCTTCCATTGCAATTGTAACTATGGGAGACCTGCCGTGCCTGGGGCTGACAGTGGGGGCCCAGGCCACTCCGTGGCTGAGAAGCAGGAGGCTCGCCACCCCCGCTCTCAGTCCTGGGTAGCTGCTCTCAACCCTGGACATCTGACAGCAGGAGTCTCCACTCCACTCCTAGGCCGTGTCCAGACTCAGGGGTTTTTTCGGGAAAAGTAGCCTTTTCCCGAAAAAACTTCCCCTGCGTCCAGACTCAAGCCGCGTTCTTTCGAAATTATTTCAAAAGAACGCGGCTTTTCTTTCGATGGCGGTAAACCTCGTTTCACGAGGAAGAACGCCTTCTTTCGAAAGTTCCTCTTTCGAAAGAAGGCGTTCTTCAATGTAAAGAGGCCGTCTTCGAAAGAGAGCATCCAGACTCACTGGGTGCTCTCTTTCGAAAAAGCGGATTTCTCTTTCGAAAGATCCGCCTGCAGTCTAGACGCGATCTTTTGAAAGAGGCTCTTTCGAAAGATGCTTTCGAAAGAGCCTCTTTCGAAAGAAGCCTGCAGTCTAGACATAGCCCTAGTGGCCAACAGCAGAAAATCACAGAAAAATGCTAATGGACTTTATTACTGTAAATAATAAGGTTGATTATTACTTTTCTGCAATTCTCCATGGCTTATCCACAACCCAGATGCAATTTTTTGACAATCATCCTGCAGTTCAAGTAGAGCCTTAACAATAGGGTATGTCTAGACTACATGGCTCCACGCTGTGCCGACAATGAGCTGATCCGGCACAGCGCGGCAGTCTAGACGCGGATCGGTCAACAAGGGAAGCCTTTGTCGACCGCTCCCTTATGCCTCGTGAAACGAGGTTTACAGGAATGGTTGACAAAGGCTTCCCTTGTCAACCAATCTGCATCTAGACTGCCATGCTGTGCTGGATCAGCTGATTGTCGGCAAAGTGCGGAGCCATTTTTATTTTAATGAAGCATGGATTATTTAAATCCCCGCTTCATTGACTATGTCAGGTAAACTAGTTTACATGGCTCCGTCGATGGAGCCATGTAGTCTAAACATACCCTGCCTGCTCCAAAGAGCTTACTATCTATATAGACTAGACAGGAAAAAGGCAGAGAGGTGAAGTGATTTGTCTAAGATTACTCAGCCAGGGAGTGGGGTAGCTGGAAATGGAACATGTGGGTTTTGGCTCCAAGTCTGCGATATCATCTGCTATACCATGCTGCCACTCAAGAATGTCCATCATGATTACAAAAAGGATTATCAACACGGCTTAAACCATGAAGATCAACACCTAGTGCCATTATGACTTGACCTATAGGACTAGTGGTATGGCACTGATTAGCCACAGGTGGTGAGTTAATTTTGTATTCTTTGTCTTTGTTTTACATTTTAATTTCTTGGAGTGTAATATGTGCTCTGGTTTGAAAAAGATTCCAAAAACGATCATATTCTTTGGTCAAATTAATGCACTCAACTGAAATTCAATGAGGACTGAAAACATACAAAAAAACTAGAAAGCTGGAGTTAACTAAGTGACATCCAGTCGCACATCTCAACAAATAATGATGGTCTGTTTATGCTGCATTACTCTTCTCTAAGCTCCACATATTACTATAATTATTAACTACTGGTCCTAAAATCTATAGAGTTATCATTATTGTTATTATTATGAAACTCAATCCCATTTTCATGTCATAAAGATAAACCAAATCTCATTTCAATTAGTTGCAGCAGGAGGGAATGAACTTTAAACAGACATTTAATTTCTGAAAAAAAAATTAGGAAGTTCTTCATGGAAATGTTATGGCATTTTGAAACAGATTAATAGTTCAGTATGAATACATCCACCCTGCAGCTAAATGATGGCTGTACTATGATCAGGAGACGGGTTAAATGAGCAAAACCAGTGGATACCACCGGTTTGGATTTAACCAAATAGTGTTCATTTTTATGACTTTTTAGCTATATTATTTTTTCATCCATTTGCTATCAGAATTGTTATGGTGGGTTAGTTGCTTTGAAGCTGGGTTCTATTTGCTTAATTAAAAACACTCCATTTGCAAAAGTGGATTAGATGGCATGCACTGCATTCTGGCCCCTGTAGTCTGGAACCGAGCAGGTTGGGAACAGTCAAGAGGGCAATCAGTCCTTCCTATAGCTTCCCATTGTTCACGGGCACTTGCACAACCTTAAGACGGTGCAGCATGCCTCCCCAACCAGTCAGAAAACACGGCATTGACCTCTTCCAATTTCCTCTGGGATGGAGGGCAGAGAACAAGCAGTCCTTGAGCTCCCCAAGACCAGGGACAGCAATTGTCCCTAGCCCTTCCACACAATCTTCACTGGATTGCAAGGGAAGCTCCTTGGGTCCTCGCCACCGTGCAATGGGCCAAGGAAATGGCCCGTAATGATAAATGCAATGGGATCTCAATCATTTACACCATTGCTTTCCTGCAAGGTATGCTCATTTTTAACTTGAAAACCCCAACCCCTACAACTGGAGGGCAGTGGAAAGTGGGGAGTGACTAACTTGTTGTTTTTTGGGGGGGGGGAAGGTTCAGTGGGTGAGAGTCAGTTTTTGATGAAAAATCAAAAATGGTCTGAACAGCTGTCACTGCCTCTTCCTCATATAAACATCCAACCTACATGTTGCTGACACATTGCAGATTTGTATGGTTAAATGAGATGCCAGACAACCGTTTATACTTTCCCATTTTGGAGAAGTTACTGGAACATCTTTTTCCATTTTGTCTTTAATAGGGTGCAGGACTAGGTCCTAGAGATTTCAAACGTTTGAAAATAAACGTTTATAAATAAACACATACATACATACTAAAACACATCCTCTTCCCTAGCTCTATGCAAACATTACATATTCTAGCCCTGTCACCTCCATAGGTTTGGATTCAAATCCTATTTTAGGTCTAAGATTAAAATGAGTTGGTGATCTCTCCATAGACTCTGAGGGTACGTCTAAACTACATGGCTCTGTGAACGGAGCCATGTAGATTTGTTTGTTCGGCAAAGGGAAATGAAGCCACGATTTAAATAATCATGGCTTCATTTAAATTTAAATGGCTGCCGTGCTCTGCCAATCAGCTGTTTGTCGGCAGATCGGGGCAGTCTGTATGCTCCCCTGCCGACATGAAAGCCCTTTATCGCCCTCCCCAGTAAACCTCATCCTACGAGGCATAACGTGGAGGTTGATAAAGGGCTTTCAGGTTGGCGCGTGAGCGTACAGTCTAGCACGCTGAGCCGACAAACAGCGCGGCAGCCTGTTGGCACAGTGTGGCGGCCATGTTTATTTTAATGAAGCGGGGATTATTTAAATCCCCGCTTCTTTCACTATGATGAATAAACTAATTTATATGGCTCCATCGACGTAGCCATGTAGTCTAGACACACCCTAAGGTTGCAATGAGACAGGGATCCTGCAGAAAAGTGTATGATCATGCAATTAAATACTATCATACTGCATACCTACAAGGGAGCTGAATTTATGTTGCGTGGGCAGCCTTGATTCTAGCTTGATTTTGTTTTTTTAATGCAGTTTTTAGATGCAGTTTCCTACATCCCCACTACCTAACATTCCCCAAGCTTGAAGCTTTCTGCTCCTCTCCCCTTCTACTTCTCCATTGCCTTTCCTCATACCGAATTGGGGGAAATAATGGAATGAGAACAAAGGTCCTTGTTCTCATGATAGTTTCCTCTCCCAGGCAATCTCTGTTTCCAGCCCTCTGGACACCTCATCTCAAAGCCACTTCCTTACTGAGCTCCACCTAGTATCTTTGCACCCCAGCATTTCATTCTCCCAGTCCCCAGTCTCCTTTTGTCAGTCTGTTCCCTATAAGGGCTGGGGATAGCAAGTGATGGAGAGGAGGAGAACAGAGAGAGTGGGGCTTCAAGGAAGGGGTAGGGTCTTGGGCGAAGGCTAGGGTAGATCTTGGCTTGTTCTGACATTTAAATAGTGATCTGAGGCATAAAAAGGCTGGAGACCACTGCCCTACACTAACACCAAGCACTCCCTCAGGTCAAATGATTTATTTCTCCTCGCTAGTTGGGCACCAACAGAGGGAGAACTGAGAGCACAGGAGAAAGTCTTCTTACTCTCAGTTCTTTCCTTTAATGCCACTGTAGCAAGCAACAGCCAGAAGCAACAATTGCAAGAAAAGTCCTGCTCAGACCCTACACCTATCAGATGCAGCGTACTTAATGCTTCAAGAGTTTAGCTGCCAAATTTTAACAAGTCTCTACTATGTATGTGCAAACTAAGATTTTTCAAAGGCTTACAATTCTGGCTGTGTATGGGCAGTTTTCCCACAGAAGCGCAAAAGGCACAGTCTTGACAACAGGGCAATTTTGCCAAATTTAGTTGCTGCTACAAAGCTTGGAAATGTGACAGTTTCTCAATGAAATGCAATCAATAGCTCAGCATGATGGGTCAAACCTGGATTTAAAATTCCATGGGTTCTGAGCTGACAATTTCAATACAAACTTACACAAATCTCTAGAATTCAATTCTCAGTCTTTTGAAGTGTGGTTCTTCTCTGAAAAGTGATTCTGTAAACATGCAAGCAGAGGGCTCTGAGTTTATTGTGTCTCAGCAGCTTCCATATCAAACAAATTCAAGAAATGTTTTTTTTTATTCTTCCTCACCACCACCAACAATAACTGATGCTACTATAAACTCCATGTGGGAGCTGAAAGTGAAGTTGGGTTTGTTCCTTCATGTACATCAACTTACAGAATATAACCAGGCAGGACTATGTAGCACTTTAAAGACTAACAAGATGGTTTAATAGGTGATGAGCTTTCGTGGGCCAGACCCACTTCCTCAGATCAAATAGCGGAAGAAAATTGTCACAACCATATATACCAATTGTATCCTTTGGTATATATGGTTGTGACAATTTTCTTCCACTATTTGATCTGAGGAAGTGGGTCTGGCCCACGAAAGCTCATTACCTATTAAACCATCTTGTTAGTCTTTAAAGTGCTACATAGTCCTGTTTTTGTTTCAACTGCACCAGACTAACACGGCTACATTTCTATCTCTATAACCAGGCAGACATCCTACAGAACCTCTAATATCTGTGTAATCCAGTTGCCACCAAGGGGGGTTGTACATGTGCAAATGATTATCTAAATTCTAATTATAGCGCTAACACACATCTGTTTGACAATTCACAAAGACTAAAATCTGTTTCATTTGCTTAGAATTCACTGACTCTATTGTGTGCATGAGAGCCCACAAACTGATCTGGTATTTTGCTTGTAAGAGAAGGGGGAGCTGGCTTTTTTGATTGCCACTTGCCACTTTTTTTCATTAACTTCTTTGTCTCTAACTTTTTCCTTGCCATACGTTCACCTGATACATATCCTTTCATCATATTCTGGCTCTGTTCACTATGTATACTGGTTTCACAGCTACTCTCACATGTTCATCCTTCCTTACTGTGGGAGAGGACAAACTGACCCAATCGAAGTGTACCCTATGAAAATCAGACTTTAGATGACTCAAGTCAGGCATTCAAACTAGAAATCACTTTTGAAACTATGGTTGTTGCTGCTGCTCATAAATACAAGGCTGCGTCTAGACAGGCATGATTTTGCAGAAATACTTTTAACAGAAAAGTTTTTCCGTTAAATGTATTTCAGCAAAAGCGCATCTAGATTGGCAAGGATGCTTTTGCGCAAAAAGTGCTTTTGCGCAAAAGCATCCATGGCCAGTCTAGATGCGCTTTTGCGCAAGAAAACCTCGATCGCCATTTTAGCCATCGGGGCTTTTTTGTGCAAAACAATTCTTCCCTGTCTACACTGGCACTCTTGAGCAAGTATTCTTGCACAAGAGGGCTTTTTCCCGAGCGGGAGCATGAAAGTATTTATGCAAGAAGCACTGATTTTGTACATTACAAAGTCAGTGCTCTTGCGCAAATTCAAGCGGACAGTGTAGACAGCTGGCAAGTTTTTGCGCAAAAGCATTTGCTTTTGTGCAAAATCTTGCCAGTCTAGACACACCACTAGTGTCTAGGACTCCTAAGGGCTGCAGAAGTATAAATAATAATAACAACATGCTATTCAGTAGCCAAACACAGTAATGATTAAAACTGTGTTGGTAAAACAAAGTTTGTAAATTACATTTATTTATTTTTTCTGCCTTAACTTTTCTTAACTTTCCCGGCCTTCTACCTGTGTCTCTACTACACAGCAGCAATTATTCTGGACTCTGCCCACCTATTGTGTTAATCACTCTGGAAATCTACATAATAGTATTCATTGTAAACAGTGGTTAGGCAAAATGAATTGCAGTTTTACAGTAAAAGAAGTTGCAGTAATTGGTTCACGTTAAATTGTACTTGAAATAGATTTAACATATGTTTAATAAGAAAATTATGTGATTAGACACAAATTGAGTATTAAGAATGTTTATTGAAGTGTAATAACGAGAGTTGTTGAATTTTTAAAAATAATTCTTAATAATCAATTGGTATATAATTATCCTATAATAACTCTTATTAAACTTAAATGAATCTGCAGCTGAGACACTTAATTTAAGCTGTGAGCAAAGAAACTAATTTTTTTACTGTAAAATAAACAAATCACTTTGAGTAATAACTGTTTGCTACATTTTTGACTAAAATTGAACTCTCAGACAAAGAGTGCAGGGATGCTCTGCAATATCTCATTTATGCATTTACCTTCTTCCTGGTTCGTTATGACCTAGGTGTCTGATTTGCTTCACTGCTGTGAGGTTATTTCTGAATCACCATTCCATGAATATGCAAATCTCTTTACTATGATTGGATTACTTTAAATTTCTTCTCTGATTGGCTCCTATGTAATTGTCAAGCTGTTTGCCAGCAATAAGACTTATGCATTTGCTTCAACGTCTCTCTTCTCTCATCTGGAGCAGGAAAAAGATGCAGCAAAACACCCAAAAGCAAAGAAAATGAGGCTGTCAAATACTGAAATTAAATAAACTATATTAAAAATAAACCTGTTAGTGCCTAGCTCAATTTCTTATTTCCTTCCTTCCTCCATCCATCTATCTCCCCCCAACCATCTCTATCTTCTGCAAAGACCTGCAAGTCTCTTGGCTCTAGAATAACTCTTAGCTATTTGTGTGTATCTTTTTTACATTATCTCACAGAATTCCCTCAGAGGGACTTCTGCAGAGACTGGGGAGGGGACAATCTAGAAAGATTGGGGAAGAAGGGAAGAAAATCCATGGGGGAAGAAGATTACCCTCTGAGTGTGGCTGCTGAGCTGAACATAAGTCCCTTGTAAAGCCTTCTGCTTGAGGCTCCGCCCCTTCCAAGAGCAGGGAGCCCACCCGCCTCCACCTTGCCACGGGTCCTGCAGAGGCTGTCGGCTTCCCTGCCCTCTGCTTTTAGCAGTGTCAATGCACACTACAGTAAGATCCTTCATAGACAGACACTGCATCAAATAGAATCAGACCATAAAAACTAAACATAACACAAGTCTTGCAGGAAGGGAGAGGATCTTGGGTGACAGAAGAATCCATCCAGACTGATGCTTTGCATTCAAATGCTTAACAACTGGACCCAGTGAGTGATACATATTGGGTCATTAAAGTCAGGGCAGAAGCTGACTGTAAATGGCTGAGCAGGAACATAAATACAGACCAAGTTTTGCCACTAAGTAGGAGTGGGAGTATAAGGGTCCTTGTTACAGAGTGGCTGGCAATGATGTTATTGTTAAGTCTGAGAAGGACTGCTAGATTCCAGCTCTCTTCACTTGTAAAACAGTAAATCATAAACTTGATTCTTCACTTCATAAGTAGCCAGCATGGCTGCTTAACAAAGGAAAAACATGAGAATACGAGATGGGTGGGAAGATCCCCAAAATGTTTTTTCAAATGGGCTACACAGTGCTATAGAGATTGCAAACCAAAGCCAGTGGAGGAAGGGGAGACTACCCTGGACTCCCTGGGGGTATGTCTACACTACCCCGCTAGTTCGAACGAGCGGGGTAATGTAGGCACACCGCACTTGCAAATGAAGCCCGGGATTTGAATTTCCCGGGCTTCATTTGCATAAGCGGGGAGCCAACATTTTTAAAACCCCGCTGGTTCGAACCCCGTGCAGCGCGGCTACACGGGGCTCGAACTAGATAGTTCGGACTAGGATTCCTATTCCGAACTACCGGTACACTACCTAGTTCGAGCCCCGTGTAGCTGTGCTGCACGGGGTTCGAACCAGCGGGGATTTAAAAATGGCGGCTCCCCGCTTATGCAAATGAAGCCCGGGAAATTCAAATCCCGGGCTTCATTTGCAAGTGCGGCATGCCTATATTACCCTCCTAGTTCGAACTAGCGGGGTAGTGTAGACATACCCTGAGTGACTTGGGGCCAGGATTTCTCTCTATGACAGTAACTCAACCTAGAAATAACTAGGGAATAGACAAGAATTTTGGCAGCAGGCACAGTAAAATATATGGTTTTTTAAAAAGACATCTTCCCATTTCCTTCCAGGGAAGGTGAGATATGTGTTTACTCAGGACCAAAATGCTTGACTAAATGGAGCCCAGGCAGGAAGACCTGATGTCTATAAAAACCAGAGGTGAAACCTTGCCAACTGGATCAAGCAATGTTTCGGTTTTATCCATATTCAAGAGGAAAATTATGCTATTTGTATGCAATGTGAGAGGTGTCTCAGGGTACGTCTACTCTACAGAGAAGATTGAAGTTGCTGCTGTCACTCTTCCAGGGTTTGAATTAGCGGGTCTAGTGAAGACACACTAATTCATGCTGAGGATATGTCTACACTGCATTCCTCTTTCGAGAGAGGAATGCAAATTCAGACAACCGAAATTTTAAATGAAGTGCGGATTTGAATTTCCCGTGATTCATTTGCATAATCACAGCCGGCCGCTTTTTCGAAATACCCTATATTGAGATAAAAAAAAGCTGTGTAGATGCAGTTATTTTGAGGAAAAAAACCTTCTTTCGAAATAACCCTTACTGCTTATAAAATGAGGCTTAAGGGTTATTTCGAAAGAAGGGTTTTTTCTTGAAATAACCGCATCTTCGCAGCATGTTTTATCTCGAAATAGGATATTTCGAAAAAGCGGCTGGCTGCGATTATGCAAATGAAGCGCAGGAAATTCAAATCCACGCTTCATTTGCAATTTTGGTTGTCTGCATTTGCATTCCTCTCTCAAAAGAGGAATGCAGTGTAGACATACCCTGAGAAGGGCACTCCAGTCGATGCTGGTAGTCCTGCTTCCACAAGGAGTAAGGGAAGTTGAAGGTGAGTGTTCTCTCTTCGACTTTTCACAGTGTGGACAGTGCCAAAAGTCAAGTTAAGGTACTTCAACTTCAGCTACACAATTAACGTAGCTGAAGTTGCGTATCTTAATTCAACCTTATCCTATAGTGTAGACATACCCTCATGTATTGAGAACATGCCCTACATGATACAGAGTTGATGCTGATGCACACCATGAAAGAAGGTTCTAAGACAACTGCAAAAAAAAAAAAAATCAGAAAAGGAACAAAAAAGAGAAATCTCTCTTCCTCTCCACTTAGTAGATCATCTTATATTTGCTCATTAACCACGAGTTTTGAACACTTTGGTCATCAGGAAGCCCCAGGCTGGCAACCTGAGATTTCCAAAGAAGCTAATGGAGACCTAACGCCAGGATTACTTATTATTTAAATAAAATGGATCCCTTAAAGGGTCTAATATTTGGTCCTCATGACTTAGGCATTGTAGGCATAGAAATAGATACATTTTTAGAGGACAGAAATTCTGTTACACAGAGAATTTTGAAATTTGTCTTCATTCTGGCTAGGAACAAAACCTCAATTCTGAAATTCTGTAGAAGAAAATTCTGAAAAAAATATTGTGAATTTGACTTTTGAAATTGTATGTTATCTAATGCAAGTGAAAATAAATTCTAAATTAAAAGCCATTTCTAAAAGAAAAGTGAAAACATTTAATCCCAAAAATATTGATATGGAACTTTTTTACATTGTTGGAACTTTTTCTCCCCTACTTTTTCTTTGAATTAAAATTTTGGTGAAATCTACATGATTTGGGGAAGCATTTCAATTTCATTTCATTTCATACCTGCATCATCTGATAGGAAATGGTTCCATCCAGGGCTGTGGAGAAAACTTTCTGGGTCCCTGAGTAAGGTGGAAGGGAGACCAGCTTTGTGCCCCCTTCAGGGGCACCTGGAGTTCACTGCATGGGACTCTGGTGATAATTTAAAGGGTTGGGAGCTCCCAACCACTGTCACAGTGGTGGTGATGGCTGGGAGCCCTGGGGTCTTTTAAATCACGAGGCCCTGGGGACGCTGCCCCCTTTGCACCATCTCCCTCTGGTCAGTGGTCCTGGTTCCATCAATGTTTTTCTGACCAACCTCACTCATTTGCATGAATCACTGATGCATTCTTTTATTTGCACAAGGGGGGAAAGGCTTCTGAAGTTTGGATAAATTACCAACTCGGGCTATAAATCAGGTAAAATTCTGAGATCTAGGATATCAAATGTTACCAATCTTTTCCTATCAACATAACCCTCTGTAGTTTGTGGTTGTGACTATTTATATTTATTTTATTTTATTTTGCATTTGGTTTCTTTGTAAATTAATTAATCAATTATACTACTACAGTGAAATATATTTTTCACCAGTTGATCTATGCTAAAAAAGTTATTCTCTATTCAATGACACGAGAAAATATTATAATACTACCACTTCTATAGGTGTTCATTACTTTAAATTATATTATTAATACTTTAATCAAAGGAAATGATCATAAATAGCTGTTTTGTTCAACCTTCAGGGATTAATGTTCTGGGAGCACTGCAGGATTTCAAGAAATTTCTGTTGAATTGTGTGGGCAATCTACTTCTTTTTAACAGCCCTCTTACTTCCAACTTGATCAATTTTGAGTGCCAAGCAGGTGCGTGCAAATCACTGAGTGATAGGGCTCATACAACTGATGTAGCTCTTGTGCTTCTCACACTGCTGTATGCTGAGCCATTTTTAGCACCTCTGTTCAAGTCTGTACCATAGCAGATATTTGTGATATTATGGCCTGATTCACCACTTCAGTTTTATGCTGGTGTGATTTCATTTACATTTCAGGTTTGCAATTGCTCTGCAGATCCAGACCTTCCAGAAGTGGAGCTGGATGAAAGTAACTCGATTGATTTCAGTCACACCAGACCTTCCAGAAGTGGAGCTGGATGAAAGTAACTCAATTGATTTCAGTCACACCAGCATAGAATTGGAGTAAAATTACCATTTTACAAAGGGAAAATGGTGCCATAGAGAGACAAAATGGATAAAATGATGCTGATCTCAATTTTAAATTCTTTAAGATCTATGGACAAATATCATTGTATAAGAGCTATGTTCTTTTTGGGGTTGTTGTGGTTGTTATGTATTGTGCATTTGATTGTGTTAAATATTACCTTCTCCAGGCTGATATAAGACCAGATTCACATTATTATTTCCTATTATAAATTCATAAGCAATATCATTGCACATGACCTCTCAGCTGTCCCTAAATATGAGTGATGTCCTTCATCATAGATCTAAATCTTCTTCTCTCCCATATTAAACCTAGTGTTATGTGGCTTGTATTATTTTAAATTGTGTAGAATAGGAACACCGGTTGTTTAAAGCTCTCAGGACTATTATTTTTGTAGTGTCCCTTATTTTGGGTCTTTGCCTTATGTTAGCTTCTGAGAAGTTGCAAGGTCAGATCTGTATTCTCGTCATGTTTGATGGTCAGTAAATATTAGCAACTCAATTACCAACCATATCCAACCTTGCTGCCTTGGCTTTGACATGTTTTTCTCCAGCTTCACTGGTTGAAAAGTCGAGTTTGGATAGCCTAGCTCCTCCACCTCTCTCTGCTTCGTACTGGGATTTTAACATCAGAAGTAAATTGTCACAGAAAATATTTGAATTCAGGAAACAAAAACCATTCACTCTAATTCAATATAGCCATCTCCTGCCTTCTAAAAGTTATGAACTGTGTGTGATGTAAAAAAACCTTCTCCATACATAAGATGAGACAAACCACAATTCTTTATTCATTGTACTTGTCCCTCTGCACATAACATTTGTATATCATACCAGGAATAACCTGTGTCACCGCTCTTATAGCCACAGACCAGACTCGGTGCCTGCCCTTCACTGTTTTTACATCATGATTCATACACTCTCCCTGCTCTTTTTGACTGCTTGCAATTACGTGTGACAAATGATTCTTCAGTGTACAGTCTGCTTTACCTTCTCAAAATGTTTCCGTGGTTCATGGATAAGTCAGCTAACATACACTCTGCTGTCTTGTGGTAAGTAAATTCCAGAGCACACAGAGGAACAAGTTTCTTCTGCACCATTTTATGAGCAGAACTCTAGATGCCCACCTTGCACTCTGCCGCAGCTCATGTATTCCTGACTGATTGTACCATCGGTGCTGGGGTTCTCAGGTGACAGTGGTAACATGGGATACATTGTTCTATACTCTCATAGATCATGATTCATTGCTTCTCAAGGTACTTAGCAGTATTTAAAACATAACATTTGATCCACACAATTCACTGATCCAGAGTCTCCAGTTTTACAACATTCAGTTGAACAAGGTCCCTTGGTGCTACCATTTTTTGCCTCTTTGACACATGTATATCCTGGATGAAAATTTTTTTCCTGATTTAAATCTTGTAAAATCTCATTGGAGATCATTCTGATCTCACTCTCATTGGTGAAAGTTGGGAGTAGCTCCATTGAAATCAATTGAGTTATTCTGGTGTAATTCTGATGTGAGTGGTCATTTCCATTGACTGATGCAATGGCCCATGGTTTCAATCAGGATAGAATTATGCTTTTGTCTCTCCAGTTATTCTAATACTGCAATCTAAGGGCCTTAATCACAGAAGTTTCATGCAGTTGCCTGTGTTGTATCTGTCTAGGAATAGAACCAGTCAGAATTGAATCTCAAATTAAATTTTTCATTAAAAAAGGCTTTTGTATTCATAGAGAAAACTTTTGGGGGAAAACTATCTACATTACTGAAATGTTCCATTTTTGCAACCATTTCCATTGTGATTTATCACAGCTTCTATTAAAAATTATTAAAAATTATTGAGATTTTTCATTTACCAAAAACTATTTTCTTACATTTAACCAGGTTTTTGGTAAACGCAGTTTTAAAAAAAAGATCTCTGTAAAAAATAATAATCAAAAAGCATTGTAAAGCATTTGTTGGAAAATGAGTCTTTTAAAAAAAGAGGTGAAATTGAAACATCTTTGACATTCTGAATTTTTGTAATTAACTTCTTGTCCTGAGGTGGGGGGGTTGTTTGTTTTGGATTTTGCTTTGGTTTTTCTAAAGCCAACTCTCTCATGGAATGTATGTGCCCCAAATCAGCAAGTCAACTAACAGTGTTCATTAACTGACAAGCCATTCTTCCTAAATTCAGCCAAGTTGCAAAAGCACATTTTGACCCATTTTACATAGGATTCCTCCATACTCACCAAAACAGGTTTGGAGATTACATTAAAATTATCATCTGTTCTGGGGAGCACCTTTCCCTGATTCTACAGCACCATCCCAAAGCCTTACATTTTCCCATTTTTCTGAGGGCTCTGGAAGTCCATCTTCTAGTCTTTGATTTAGTGGATCTAGTACAGACGCGTAAATCGAACACTGAGGGCAGCCCCGCCCTGGTGTCCAGTACTCCTTCTTCTTCAAGAAGTAAGGGAAGCTGAAGGGAGCATTTTCTCCCATTGGCCGCCTGCTGGGTGGACGCTGCCATGGCTTGGCTTAAGGTAAGCTGACTCCAGCAATGCATTTTGTATTTTGTGTAGCTGGAGTTGCGTACCTTAAGCTGACCTACCTGGTCTAGTACAGACAGAGCTGAGTTAACCCAGCTCCAAGCTGTATTGACCATTATCAGAGGTGCTGAAGTTTAGGTCAGAACAACAGTGCAATGCTCCTAACTCTGCTCTCCACAAACATTCCATATGTGGACCTTGGCCCTTGCCCATCTCTTTCTGAGGCACAGTGACTGCCTTGTTGGTTAGATCGTTAGCCTGGCTATGAAGGGCATGTGAGCTGCCTGCATAACACTCCAAGTGTCATCTGTTCTGCAGGACATGGTCCTTTATGCTAGGAATGATGTCATGTGCCCCCTTCTACTTGATTACACCTTGGCTGTGTCTAGACTGGCGGAAAAACTTGCCAGCTGTCTACACTGGCCGCTTGAATTTCCGGAAAAGCACTGACGATCTCATGTAAGATTTTCCGGATATACTATGCTGCTCCCGTTTGGGCAAAAGTCTTTTTTTTCCAAAAGACTTTTGTGCAAAAGGGCCAGTGTAAACAGCACAGTAGTGTTTTCCGCAAAAAAGCCCCGATTGCGAAAATGGCAATCGGGGCTTTTTTGCGGAAAACCGCGTCTAGATTGGCCACGGACGCTTTTCCGCAAAAAGTGCTTTTCCAAAAATGCTTTTAACGGAAAACTTTTCCGTTAAAAGCATTTTTGGAAAATCATGCCAGTGTAGACGTAGCCCTTGTGACATTTATGTGCCAAGAAAGAAAAACAACAGGACAGGAAGAGATTGTTTACAGGCACTTGTGGCTGCCACTGAGAGGTTTGTAAAGCCACATGCAGCCCGGATAGACTGTCATGGGAAAGAACTACTCTCTGTACACACTGTGGGCCTTATTCTGCCATGCTTATAGGACATTGACCCTTCGCAACATAGGTGTATAATGTTACTATTCTGAGATTTACACCCATTTTGCACATAGGTAAATGAGAGCACAAGATGCGTGGCAAAGGAAAATAGGGCCCTGTGTGCTGGCAAATTGAAACCTGCACTTGTGCCATGCCAAACAGCACAACTGTGAATAGTCACTGTCAGAGAACGTATCCTCTTATCTGAAGTGAAGACAAACATTTCCAGCCCAGTATGAATAACACTAGATTGTGTAGGATTTCTTGAAAGACAAGTGCACACAGAATGAACCTTGGTTAGTGTGCTTTTCCATTCACAACTGCATACACAGTCTATCCAGTAGGTCTATTGCTGATCTCCCAGAGCAAAAGACAAACTGCTGTTCAACAAAGAGTTTTCCTAGAATAAATCTTATTTTTATATTATGCATTGGCATAGAGCCCAAACATTTTGCCACACCTTCACTGAATAGGTGCTTCATGAAACCTAGTAGGCTCAGAGCTTTTGGAAGTGGCCAGTCCTCTTAAGACAGAGGAAGAGCCTCATGCTGCTGGCCCCAGTAAGTACTTAATTGAAAAGGCAGAAGGGAGAAGAAAAGGGGTAGAGATCAGCACTAACAAGAAGATAAAAGGGAGAGGGAAGATAAGACTAAAGAGGGAGAGGCAGTAGAGGAGACTAAGGACAAAAATGGAAAGGAAAACCAGCAGAAGAACATGTTACCTAGTAATCTGCATTTTATCAATGTCAGTTCTATGAATGCTGATCACCTGTCCTGCTGAACTAGCCCTGCCAAGGTTAGTGCAGGATGCAAGCGATTGGCCAGAGGCTAGGTTTCTGGAAGGACCTTTAGCCACTGACAGTGGGCTCTGGTAACAATGACACAGTTGAGATTTTTTAAAATCTGTACTCCTGTACATCTGATCATCTCTAATCTACCCATCACTGTAGCATCAAGTCGTCCCCAAAAAGGAACTGGAGAGGGAAATGGACTCCGATCATGCTCAATGGTGATGCCCATATAAATGTTATTAACAGAGTTGTGGTCTATAAAAATGGAAGTCACTGAGGCAAACTTTTACAGAGTTAAAATTCTAGGCAAGACTCCCCTCTCCTCCTTAATGACCTAGCAAAATACCAACTATGGTTTAGATGTCGACAGTCTGGATTCACCAAAACACTGGCTTTCCCCCAAAATTATCAGCCCTCCCCCCACCCATTCCCTCTTCATCTATCCAGCTGTTCTGCCACCAGAATCCTTGTTATGTCTAGTCACTCCCCTGTGGAAAGGAATATGGGTCTATCACAACACATTAATGTTTATATTTCTTTGTGTGGGCACTTGCGACGGGGCGTGCCAGCCCCTCACTGGCCTGGCAGGGTTTAGCTTGGCTACCTGGGCTAAAGGAACCCTGCCCCCACAGCCCTGTCGGGCATACTCAGATTGCTGCCCAGCTATAAAAGCTGGAGGAGAGGCTCAGTTAGGGGTGGCTACGAGAGGGGAAGGAGCCCAGGCGAGAGTGTCTGACCCGCCCCTCCAGCAGCAGCCACTCCCCCGATGCAGACGCCATCTCAGCAGCCGCACCCTCAACTGCAACAACCACAGCTGCCGCGACCGCCCAAGCCAGGGAGGCAATCCAGAGGGAACCATCATACAGTGCGACACCCCGAGAACGGGGCAGCAACCCGAGTGATAGGACGTGGCCCAGGGCTGAGGATTGTCCTCCAGGAGCTCAGTGTGTATCAGCAGGAATACCTGCCAAGCAGACAGTAGAACTTGCCGCTATCTACAGGGCCCTGGACTGGGACCCAGTGGAGTGGGAGGGCCTGAGTCCTCCACCTCCCCACCCTGCCACAATCCAGCTCCCCAGACTTTGGAAGCAGGCTTACCTGTGAATGTGGCAGCAGAAAATACCCCAGCAGAGGGGCACTGGTGTTAAGCCAGCTTACAGACCGGGCCTACCCGAGGCATTAGAGACATGTGTATTGTCGAGGGGGAAGCGTGCCCCTCGATAGTACTATAATACCACAGGGGACATTTTCATATTAATTCCCAGATGTCAATATTTGGTTTAATGAGTTGTATATAAAAACTACATGCCATTTATACATGATGTGTTACAGATATTTTTGATTCACACTAGCAAAAGATGGACACCTTGACCTTTTCTTCCCCAGCCTGTACGCATGTGCTTGTTTTTTTCACTAATTTATTGTGGTATCTGAATTCCTTACACCACTGGGCCTGGACTCTAACCAGATAGAGAACCACCCCTTAAGATGCAGCAGTCATGATCTCAAGCCTGTTTTCAGGGAACTGGTAGCAAGCAGAATCCAGAACCTTGTCTGTTAACTCATTCATGCTAATCAGCTGCAAAGATGTTGCTAATCAGCGCTTTGCGTTACTGCCTGTGCTCTGAGCATGCTCAGATGTCACTGTGCTCTGAGCATGCTCAGATGTGTCCTCACATACTGAGGACCACTTCTCCTACATTATGAACATTTTGAAAAGGTGCAATGTGTGAGCATGTCCAAAGCAGGACACTGAGTTGCATGGGGACCTGCCACTCACTGCATCTTTTGATGTAGATAAAAGGGATATCTGCAAGGGAACAAAGCCCTAGAGAGTGTCCTGTGGAGAATCCACAGCACAAAACATGGAAAATAGCATCTCATGTATTCTCCTGGACACGTTTTCCTCTGATCACTGATAACGGTCTTGCTTTGCCATACACAGTGAACATTCTCCACAAAGCCAGCAAAGGCAATTGCTACTGCAGGCTCAGCTGATTATGATGCCTGCCACCTCGCTATGACACAGGAAACCCAACCTAACAGACACAGAACAGCTGGCATGGCCAATTCACATAGAACAGCAGCACCGGACCATTTTTTTTAAATGGACAGAAGTACTGATCCTAGACTGGTCAAGCTCCTCTTAGGATGCAGAATGCTACACTGAAAAATAAGGAAAGCAATTCAGGGAGGAGAAGAGAGGATGTGAATATATATCATTCAACAACACTAACAAAAAACAACCCCTGGCAGCAGCCAGCTATGCAATGCCTTGTTTATGCCAATCTCGGTTGCGGTTCCTGCTCTGATCAGAAGCACAACAAATTGTCTACTCTTCTGAATCCAATGGGCTCTGATAGCTACTGACCAAAGTGACAGAGCCCATTGCCTGCATTTGAATGTGAGAGCTGAGGAACAGAAAGATCCACGCTTGAACACACAAGTTTGTTTTTTTTCAAACCTGCAACTGCATTTGCACATTCTAGTTTGTCATGGGATAGAAATTCAGGCAACATTATTTGAACAGCAAAGTGTGATTTGCATGTTAGAAGTGTGAGATTCTTTTAAAGAATTTTTAAAAAATCATTTTTCCTCCATTCATTTTCTTTGAGTCCAGGGGAAAAAATGTAAATTAACAAGAGCTCAGACTGCAGTGTCTGGCTAAAGGTCTTTCATCTGAAACAAATAAAAATAGAAAAAGACCACCAGCATCCTTATATTTTATGTACAGTAATGCAAGTTATTTTCCACTCTGCTTAGACTTTTTACCTTTCTTTCATTTACCCTGTTTTTTACAGTTCAATAAATATTTTCCTAAGCTCCACTTGCCAAACAAAAGAGTTTAGCCTCAGTGTTACTCCTCTGACAAATATCCTTATGGTGTTGCACATGTGAGCCATTGATAAACAAATTAAAATTCTGTCCCAGCTCAGAGCTCAGCTGGCCCATTTCATCTTGCGGTATGGGTTTGTAAAGGTCTGGGTGTCTGTCATCCTCCCCTAACCTTGTCTTTGTCAAAGGGATACAAAAGCCTGTACGCTCGGGGCCTTACGATACTGATTAGTGTGAGTGACAAAGTGGAGTAGCAAGTCCACTCAGCCCTTCATAATAAATCTATCAAAGAGTAATAGAATTCCATCAATCCTGCATCATCCCCGAGGGTCGCTATGCTGGGATGGAAAGTGTGTTCCGTTGGGATTGTACAACTGTTATTATTCAATTACACTCTTTTCTTCCTAGTTAAAGACCATGATATCATTATCACTTAATGAATGCATATAATTGGATCTGGACTCTATGTTTGGCTGATGAATACCACTCACTATTCATTCAGTCTCAGCTCATCTTCTGACCATTTATTATAGACTTTTGGCTGAAAACCATGATGACAAAGGGAATTTGAAATTAGCTGAGATTTCATTCAATGCTCAGTTACACACAAAGGCAAAATACAATTCTGATGCCTAAATGAGGCTGAGGCCACATGGAGAAGTTATGCCTAAGTTAATAGCTCCTAATTTGTACATAAAATATATAGTTAAGTACAGAGATATTTTGCAAATGAGTCTCATAACTTTGAAAAACAGACAATCTGAGATTTCTCCTTATTTTCCCTACTTCCCTCCCAAAATATCCAAAAAGTTAATTCTACATTTTTTAAGTTAATGCTTTATTTTCCAATTTAGGCAAAATATTAGCTTTAAAGATGTCATCTGAGCCCATTATGCTCTTTAACTCAGCCGGACTAACCCAAACACCATTTTATGATTAAATAACATTTAAATTTGACAAAGCAAAAGTGCTTTCAATACAGTATATTTATTACATCTAATATCAAGACCATCATTAAGTTTCATCAAACAGTGTGCCCCCAAAGGAAACTGGCCCTCCTATTCATATTGTTGGGAGTAAATGTAGCATACCTCCTTTGGATCACTGGTGAACAGGCCACCTCATTAATCCTAGTTAGTAGGTGCTGCTGGGCATGTGGAGCAGCCAAATCCAGATGCTACCCACAGAGCCTCTCCAGGCAGTTAGGGAATCACAGAGTACCACCTCAAGCCTTCCATACATCACTTCAAATTAAATTTACATTAAGTGCTACTCCATCAGAGCTGAGGGAAGCTGACATCTTTGGAAAATGCAGATGATAATCCATTAAATCCTATTATATACATGTCTTCTAATTTTACTTAAGCTCATGCATACCAAAGTGTGAGTTTGTGTTAAAAATTAAAGACCCTTTTACTAGAACAAAAGACTTTATGAACTGTTGACTTTGGGAGGGTTTATTACAGGATCAGGCTATTCTGTCAAGACAAGTAGACTTTTTTTCTCCTCTTTCTCTGTAAAATTTCTGGTTAATCATTTGTTCCAGGGATCTTTTTTCAAATGCATAATGAGTCTTTGCTACTTCCACCTCAAATTCTTTGTTCTCTCAAATAAGAAAGCAGCCTCTTTAGCTTAATCAAATGTTATGAATGAAACAGTGGGGCACATATTGTCTCCTTTTGCAATTAAGAAAATATTTGCTGGCAGCTTCCAAACTGGCAACAGTGAGAAGGTGCTATAAAATCATCACTGTGAAAAAAGCTAAAGATTTAATTACCCTGTTACCACATATGTTAATCCCTTTATGTTTTCATAGTCCTTAGTCACAGTTACTTTTACTTTGATGAGTCTCTTCTAATTTCATAGCAGTGATCTTATTATTTTTGATTCAAGGTACTTACACTTTTAAATTTAAGTACTGTGTTTTATGTTTATGTTTGTTTGATTTACTTTTGTTGGAGAGCTAAACTAAAACTGTAAAAAACAGAATTCAAATATAAACTCATTATTAATATTTCAAAAACAATAAAAGCAGAAGTAACACACACAATTAATTAAACGCTATTTATCAAACCTTTTAATTTTTAATCAGAGTTTGGATTCCAGGCACTAGATGTGCTGTAACTTTCAAGTCATTTGTTCAAAACTGTTCCACTGTATATGCCTGTTTTGTAGTGCCAACAAATTGGAATATGTATAACTATTACATTTCTTAGTGAGATCATCCTTTTAATTGGTGTCAATTGTCATGGATCTCTCTTTCAGTAGAACTGATGTCAGGGTAGATATGCTGATTTACCCACACTCAGAATCTGGTACCCTGAGAGTATTTTTCTGTCGAGGATCTAATTGGCTAATTTTGACAGGTTGGGACTTGGGATATTCCATTCTGTTTGCAGAGTGTGCCAATCTTACATTTTACTTAGTGCCCAGAAGCTGTGGCAATAAGCAACAAACTAATCTATATTTCAATATATTGATCAGTTAATGAAAACTTCAACTTTGCATTTGGTCTATTTTTTGCACTAATTAAAAAAACTCAAATAATCTCTTTAACCATGAGTCACTGAGGACACAGATACTGATGTGAATAGACACAGTGCCAAGACTTCTCCCAGGATATGTGTGAAGTACCCCTTCATCATCTCTTTAGCATAGATATAAAATTCCTTTTTGAAATTTGTATTAGCTGTTCTAATGACATTTTACTCACCTGCCCATCATTAAGGAGGGCAAATGGCTTCACCTTTTAGATCAGCAGGTGGGCAGTGCAAGGAAGGCAGATGCGATTCATTCATTCTTGAGACTAATGGGATTTATGCACATAACTGCCCTAAACATAACTGGGTTCAAAAAAATAAATGGATAAAATGATAGAGGATAGGTTCATCACTAGCTGTTAGCCAAGATGGACAGGGAGGAAACCCCATGCTCTGAGTGTCCGTAAACCTCTGACTGCCAGGAGCTGGGACTGGACAATAGTGGATAGCTCACAAAAGGTATGTCTACACTACAGAATTTTGTCAGAAAAATGGCTGTTTTTCCGATAAAACTTGAGGAACGTCCACACTGCAATTGTGTTCTTCTGCAAGAAAATCAAAAGGACGGAGGGGTTTTTCCAGCATTGGTAATCCTCATTCTATGAGAAAGAAGCCTTTTTGCGAAAGAGCTCTTTTGCAAAAAGGTGTGTGTGAATGGGGAAGAGGAAGTTCTTTCAGAAGAAGAGGAAAGAGGAAAAAGCACAGGTGCCCTGATGGCCATTCCACCCATAGCAATCACAGCTTGCATGTGAGTGTCCATTCAGTCTGGGTGCTCTCTTTTGAAAAAGCAGAGCACTTTTTCGATGCACTTTTGCAGTGTGGACGCTCTCTCTTCGGAAGAAGTTTTTTCAGAAGAGATCTTCCGAAAAAAGTTTCTTCCGAAAGAAGCCTGTAGTCTAGATGTAGCCTAAGTGACTTGCCCTGAAGCATCTGGAGCAGCCACTGTCTGAAGACAAAGTACTGAATTGGATGGCTCATTGGCCCAGTATGGCCGTTCTTACATTATTATTAATGTTAATAGGAACTATAAACAAAATTTTCCTCCCACTGAAATGAGAACATACCCCCAAATGTACACTCCACGATGTATTTATCCACCCTGATTCCAAGCAATTCCAAGCTTATTGGAAAGCCGGTTGGAACAAGCTGCTATAAGTTAGAGTTGCCCCTGCATAAGCTAGGAATACAGGGGCACAAAGGTGGCTTTATGCCACTTTTGTCTTCACCATATGGACTCTCAGGAAGTACAGCCCAGAATCCAGCCAGGCATTCATGCTGCAGTATTTCAAGTCACATTTTACTTCCTATATATTTTGTTTATTAAAACTTAGTTGCAGCCCAAAGAAAGCAGAATATAGAAGTAGTTTATATGTTACACTGAAAATATCAATAGTAGGTTGGGAATGGTTGCCTTTTATTCTCTAGGGGAAATCTCTGTGTTTTCATTTGTTTAGATGTTCTTGTCATTCACTGCATACATTTTACAAATGTGTCTCTGGATATTTGTCAAGGTAAATCATCTTGCTCTGAAAATAACCTAGTAACTACATCACCAGAACTAGGGCAATTTATACCAGTGAAGCATCTGGCCTAGATCAATTAGTCAAGTCACAAAAAGACTAGCTCTGAAAAATTCTATGACATTTAGTGATACAAAGATGTTCTGTCTATTGGATGCACTTCTTAAATAATAGATCCCAGGAACGATGGGAAGGAGGGTGCAAGGGGAAGAAAATCCAGAGCCAAGCGAACATAAGAATAGTGAAGCAACTAAAAAAATGGTGAAGCAACTAAATACCAATATCCGTACAAAGCTAGGCAATACATGTTAATCCAATGTTTAGACATACATCTAGGGCTCGTTCCTACTCTTACTGAAGTCATCTGGAGTTTTGCCATTGATGTGAATAGAAACAGAATTGGGCCTATTTAAACATAATATCATTATAAGCAGGATATTAAATAATTTCTTTGGTCACATACAGGATTGAAATACCCATTTAACCTAAACATCCACCACTCTGCCTACACTGTGGCTGTGTCCAGACTCAGGGGTTTTTTCGGGAAAAGTAGCCTTTTTCCGAAAAAACTTCACCTGTGTCTAGACTGCAGCCGCGTTCTTTCGAAATTAAATCGAAAGAACGCGGCTTTTCTTTCGACGGTGGTAAACCTAATTCCACGAGGAAGAACGCCTTCTTTCGAAAGTGCTCTTTCGAAAGAAGGCGTTCTTGAAAGCAAACAGGCTTTTTAGAAAGAGAGCATCCAGACTCACTGGGTGCTTTCTTTCGAAAAAGCGGCTTGCTTTTTCGAAATTCCGTGTGCAGTCTAGACGCTCTCTTTCGAAAGAGGCTTGCAGTCTAGACATAGCCTGTGAAAGCAAAGGGCTCCAGCAGTATGGCCATACCTTCGTTTCCCATTCCGCACAAAATCAAGTAAAGTGTAGTACACTTCACTCAAGGTCAGTTTCTGTCATTAAGGCACATCCCAGGCATGAGAAGCACTGGTCTGCCACAAGAGCAGTGCTGGGGAAATGGTGGGATTGAGATAATGTGCAAAGTACAAATCTGGAGCCATTGCCAGATTTCAGTGTCAGTTGTTACAGAATTACAGAATTGTGCAGCAGGAAGAAACCTAGAAGAATCATCAAGTCCATCCATCTGAGCTGAGTAGAGGCAGGACACAGTAAACCTGCACCATTCCAGCAGGTGTTTATTTAACTTGTTCTTTAAAAACCTCCAAAGATGGGGATTCCGCATCCTCCTTTGGAAACCTATAATGGTATGTCTACACTATAAAGTTAGTTCGAACTAATGGACGTTAGTTCGAACTAACTTTCATAGGCGCTACACTAGCGCTCCATTAGTTCGAATTTAATTCGAACTAACGGAGCGCTTAGTTCGTACTAGGTAATCCTCATTCCACGAGGATTAAGCCTAGTTCGAACTAGCTAGTTCAAATTAAGGGGTGTGTAGCCCCTTAATTCGAACTAGTGAGAGGCTAGCCCTCCCCAGGTTTCCCTGGTGGCCACTCTGGCCAACACCAGGGAAACTCGTCTGCCCCCCTCCCGGCCCCGGACCCCTTAAAGGGGCACGGGCTGGCTACGGTGCCCGTGCCAGGTGCAAGCCTGCCAGCACCCAGCCAGCAGACTCTGCACCTGGCACGGATCGAGCCACCCACCCGATGCCCCCCAGCCCTCCCCCTCTTCCCGGGACCAGGCTGGTGGCTCCCGGGAGCTTGCCCGGGACCGCAAGAGGTGGGCACCCGCCTGGGCTAGTGCGGACATTGTGGACCTTGTCCACGATCTCCGCACTAGGCACAGGAAAGTGGCCGGCTTGGGCAGGATAGCTGCCAGCCTGGCCACCCAGGAGCAGGTGTGCAAGAGAATCAAGGTGGTCCACTGAGACCCCCGACCCTGAGCCCTGAGCTTACAATGGCCGTCCTGGGTCAGACCAAAGGTCCATCTAGCCCAGTAGCCTGTCTGCCGACAGCGGCCAACCCTAGGGACCGTGGAGGGGATGGACCGAAGACAGTGACCAAGCCATTTGTCTCGTGCCATCCCTCTCCAGCCTTCCACAAACCTTGGGCAGGGACACTACTCCTACCCCCTGGCTAATACCACACCATGGACCCAACCTGCATGACTTGATCTCACTTCCCTTTAAACTCTGTTCCAGTTCTAGCCTTCACAGCCTCCTGCAGCAAGGAGTTCCACAGGTTGACTCTTTGCTTTGTGAAGAAGAACTTTCTGTTACTAATTTGAAGCCTGCTACCCATTCCTTTCCTTTGGTGTCCTCTAGTCCTTCTTTATGGGAACTAATGAAGAACTTTTCTGTATGCACCGTCTCCACCCAACTCCTGCTTTTAGAGACCTCTATCCTGTCCCCCCTCCGTCTCCTCTTTTCTAAGCTGAAAAGTCCCAGTCTCTTTAGCCTCTCTTCATATGGGACCTGTTCCCAACCCCTGATCATTTTAGTTGCCCTCCCCTCTCCCAGCCTCTCTCTTCCCCTCTCCCACCTCCTTTTCCCAGTCTCCCCAAGTTTTGTTCAATAAAGACAGATTCCATTTTGGAAGACACGTTATCTTTATTTTGTACATCAGGAAAAGGGGCTAGGGAAGGGTAAGTGGAAGGAGGTGAGGGAGGAATGGGGCATGAGCCCCCGATGTGGAGGACTGGGCTGGCTCTGTGGGCTTCTGGGGGTGGAAGCACTCCTGCAGCCCCCCAATTGCCCCCTCTCTCCAGATGGCAGCCTGCGGCAAGTGCAGCCGGTCTGATGGCTGAGTGCTGTGATGTGCCCAATGTGGGCACTCTGGGCAATCCAAGCCAGGACTGCTTTGTAAGCGGGACACCCCTGAGAACTGTCTGTCCAGGGTGGGGGTCGGGACCCTTTAAGCACAGCCCTCGGCTAGCCTGAGACAGCATCTCCACGCTCTAAGTCCTCCTCTGATGCCCTGCCGGCACTGCTTCCGGCCATCCTTAACCCCGCTTCAGGGTCCACTTAATGTGGACACGCTAGTTCGAATTAGCAAAACTCTAATTCGAACTAGTTTTTAGTTCTAGATGCGTTAGTTCGAATTAGCTTAGTTTGAATTAACTAATTCGAACTAAGTTAGTTCGAATTAGCGCTGTAGTGTAGACATACCCTAAAAGAGTTTTGCTACCCTGGTTGTTAGAAAGTTTTTCCTAATATCCAACCTAAATCTCCCATATTATAGATCAAATCCCATTACTTCAGTGAACACAGAGAACAATTGGCCACCATCCTCTTTATAACAGCCTGTAACATGTTCCAGAGAAACAAGTCATAAAATTGGGCTCAGGATCCAGAGCCAAATTTTCCCAAACTTTGGGGCAGTTCCAATATGGGCTTTTTGTTTTGGGTCAGTAATGTAGTCATTGATCCAATCCCTGGCTGCTTAGTCCAGGTCACAGTATAGGGAAAACCTCTAGGGTGACATTAGCACTGTCATCCTGGGAGGCTGAGCGCCAGAGAAATCCATGGGGATTTTCTGTGTCTAGCAGTCTCATTTAAGAATCCCCTTTATATTGATTACTATTGAAACATGTGCATTGTGAAGCCCATCTCTAACATCTACAAATCAAAGAAGCACAGGTTTTGGAGATTATTATACGCCCCCCCCCCCCCCCCCCCCGTCGCCCCCGCCAGCCCTTGGAGACATGAAGCACAGGATAGAAGTAGAAAGGAGAGGAAAATGGAAAGGGTGAAAGTGTGCAAAAGTGCTTAAAATGTTTCTCCTTCCTCATCTGTAAAATTACTTCACTGGAAAAGGAGCCAGCCAGAGTGCATTCACCGTCTAATTCACAACTCAAGCGGGTGAGTTATAAAAATGGTGAGTAGTGTGGAAATAATTCATGGAGGCAAGGAAATAAATAACTCTTCATGCCCATATAAATACTGATCAGATGTTCATAAGGGAAATTTACATGGAGCCTTATTCAGTATTAAGGGCTAGTCCCCTATCTTCCATCATTCTTGCCGTGAAGGCAATTCAAAATATGGTGGCACAGACAGTACGCCCCCTCCCCCATCTAGCCATAGCACAATACATATAAAGCATTGTATTTGTGCTAAGTCATACTGTTATTGCTATTATGACTCGTGGTTGAGGCTTATCATTCATCCCACTTTTAATTTTTGGCAGCATGATCAGTTAGTGAATTCATTCAATGAATCCGAATTCTGGGCAAGTCACTTCACTTCTCTGTGCCTCTCAATCCCCTCCCACTCTTCTCTGTCTTCTCTATTTAGATTGTAAACTTTTAAGGCCTGGGACTATGGCCTCGACTATCCTACAAAGTTAGGTTAGTGGAAATCACCCTGGGTCAAACTAGTTGTACATGTCTGTACTTAAATTTGTCTCCGACCCATGTACTTGCCCTTTTACAGCACCACCTCCCTGAGTGCTGAGGGTAAACACAATGGCTGCGTCTAGATTGGCATGATTTTCCGGAAATGCTTTTAATGGAAAAGTTTTCCATTAAAAGCATTTTCGGAAAAGCGCGTCTAGATTGGCACAGACACTTTTCTGCAAAAGCACTTTTTGCGGAAAAGTGTCCATGGCCAATTTAGACACGCTTTTCCGCAAAAAAAGCCCCGATTGACATTTTCGCAATCAGGGCTTTTTTGTGGAAAACAAATCTGAGCTGTCTACACTGGCCCTTTTGCGCAAAAGGGACTTTTGCCTGAACAGGAACAGAATAATATTTCCGCAAGAAGCATTGATTTCAAGAAATCAGTGCTTTTGCGGAAATTCAAGCAGCCAGTGTAGACAGCTGGTAAGTTTTTCCGGAAATCGGCTGATTTTCCGGAAAAACTGGCCAGTCTAGACACAGCCAATGAGTGTAGCCACTGCACTACTCAACAGTCCTCCAGCAGCTGTCTCACAATGCCTGACATTGACTACTCTAGTCACAACTGTGGACTCCACCGACCAGGAGTCACAGACACTGGAAAACCTCTGTTCCCCTCTAATTTTTCAAACTTTTTCACCTTTGGCCCACCCTGCTCCATGCAGACCTTTCTACAGACCACCAGTCAACCAACCATGATGACAAAATGGGTGCAGGAGGGAGTGCATGTGCAGTATCTGGCTGCATTGTGGGGTGCAGGAACACACTGAAGGTAGGAGGGTCTGGCTGAGATTTGAGGTGCAGGAGCAGGGGTAGGGGGCCTTGGAAGAAGGAAGTGTTCAGGAGCAGGCTCTGGGTGTGGGGGAGGGTGCAAGAGCAGGCTGAGGGTGGGGGGGGGTCTGGGAGAGCGGGTGAAGGAGTGGGGCAGGGGTTCAGGGACTGGGAGGAAGGAGAATGAGGGGCGCTTACCTATTTCTGTGCCTTCTGCCACACCCAGGCACTGCCAGATAATGGGAGCAGTGGGAAAAGCCTCCAGATGAGAGGTGTCCTACATTGCCATTCCCTCAGGCATGGGGAGGGGAAATGGCAGCACATGGAGCTGCTTCTTTCCCCCACAAGCTGAATCCAGCTCATGAGGCTCCCCTGACACACAGAGGGAAGCTGGTGCTGGCGCCCCAACCTTGCAGCAGGGACATGGGTCTGGAGCACCACCACAGGCTCCCTGCTGCAGTGGGAGACCAATGTTTGATCCCACCGCCCATCTGCAGGACAGTTGCAGACCACTAGTAGACCATGGGCCACATATTGAGAACGACTGCTCTAAAGCGCTGCACATTTTTCTAAATGCCTTTTCCGGACTGTCCAATCTATTGCGGACACCTAGCAGCTCAACATCGCTTTGTGCAAGTGCCCAGCTCACCATGCCAGCTATATATGCCAGGAACACTCTGGTCTGGAGTAGACAGGAGATGTTGGATCTTCTGAGCCAGTACAGGGAAGAAGCTGTGCAAACTCAGCTATGGAGAAACATGGCCATCTGTGAGCAGATTGCCCAGGGAAGATAGGAGAAGGGATACGACAGGGACCAGCAGCTGCACTGTGTGAAAGCCAAGGAACTGTATTAGGCTTATTTTAAGTTCAGAGAGGCCAAGAGTTGATCTAGTACTAACCACAGACCTGCTGCTTTTACAAAGAGCCATATACTTGGTAGAGACATCACCCCCATCCCGCAGACGACTTCTGATACTTCCAAGAAGCCACCATCATAGCCCCCTGGTGTTAATATCAAGGTCAAGGAGGTGGGATAGGAAGAAGAAGAGCATGGGGATCCATCCATGCTGAGAACCAGGACCTTTCTGAGACTCCACCTCAGTCCAGTCAGTCCTGGCAGCTGAGCATGGGTGAGTCTAGTGCAGGGGAAAGAATCTCGGGTAAGTGTGTAATTGTTTTTCCCATTGCCATGATCCAACTTAGCAGGATGCAGCTATGGACTTTTCATTAATTGACTAGCAGTAGAAAAGGCCCATTTCCCTTCAGAGTTGGGCAAGGCAGAGCAGGGGACCTGTCTGTGTATGTGCACTGGGCTTTCCCTTGTATCCACTGGAGAGATTTCAATGGAACTTTCATGGGGTACTCTGCAGTCCTCTTCTGAAGGTTACTAGGAATGGTAGTGCATGTTCCTGTGACAATGTTAACCAGCACCATTGCAGTGCACAGGCTACTAGAACATGGACCCATGTGGCTTTGGAATGCCAGCAACAGCTGTGCTTTCGCGGGTGAGATATCAACTACCATCACTGCCTGTGATACCAGCTACCAGCTACTGCCTGTGAAAAATGGTGTTGATATTCAGTGCTGTGGCCCTATACTCATAATTTCATGCTACCGAGTGATTCCTTCCTCATTTCCCTCTCCTCTGGCAGGCCATGCTCACCAGATCTGAGGCTATGCACATCTGTCTTGTTTAAAACTTCAGGAGAGCAAGAGAGGGGGTCCCAAATCTTAACTTTTGCTTTCTATTGTGCCTAGGCTGCCAATGGTACCTTTGTGAATTTTAACTGCAGCTGCTGCCTTTGAGACTTCAATTGGTTCCCCCTCTACGCTCACAGAATTCTTGAGCGAGATGAGGAGGAGAAGGAAGATGTGGATGACATGTCCAGTGAGATCCCTCGAGCCAGTGCTGTATCAGCAAAGGGCCTGGTGCGTGAACACTGTAGACAGCCTGGAGAAAGGTCCAGGTGCAGGCAATGCTGGATTAAGGCATACACTAACTAATATACAGCTTAAAGCCTTGCAATAGCAGGGACCTCTAGAAAAGAAAAAATCTGTCTCCATTTCAAATGTGATCAAAAACAGTTAGTAAATAAAGGCGATATGGGAAAAATATTATTCAATCTAAATACGGACATATTCATTCAAATATACACATCTGGCTACACAAATACCCTTATTCTATCCTTAGCCTTCACTAAATGTTCATTATCGACAGGCAGGAGGCAGGTCATTGCACTTGTAAAATTAATATTTCTACGAATAAGTCTGCTACCAGTCCCTTAAGGCAGTGTTTTGTTAGCCAGCTGACACTGGTAAAATTCTGGCTGTGCCTTCAGAACTTATTGAAACAAATAAATTATCTCACTGCTGATAAAATCGGGAAAAATATGAGGTTGGAAATGGCAGTATCAGGAAGCAATCCTGCCACGCTCATACTCACGTGGGATATGGGGCCTCTTACACTTGCTATCGCGTAGGATCTCAGAACCCTGAGAAAGGGAGATTCATCAAGACATAATAAGGCTTCTTCAACAGCAAACACAGAAGCTGCAGACTTTGGTGGACCTACAGGTTCAACAATCATGGGCTTGTCTTCCTTTGCAGTCCATGTATAACTCCATTAGCCCTTCATCCATCCTGTACTTTGCTGCACATTGGGCTACCCCCTCAATATCTAACATGGTAGCAAGGGCTGTATCTTTACCTTTACCACTCCAACCTAGGAGACCTTAAAGATAACCAGAACTTCACCTATAGTGACCTGTGAAAGCCACACGCATGCTGTATGTAAAATGGACATGCTACGTTCCATTAAGTTATTAAGTTTTTTAAGTATTTGCTCTGAATTTTATCTTTGCATTGGTTTTGTTATTGAATACAATTTTATTATTGTAAAAATAATAAAAAAAATAATGGGCATAGGGCCATATAACACACACGGACCTCTGGATTATGTTTACAATTAGCATCAGCTCCATGAAAATTCAGTGTTATATTTAGAAGAGTAGAGAAATAAAAGATGACAATGTTGGAGCAGGAATTTTTCAACCAATGCCAATACCCATTTCAAGAGGAAAAATAAAGTCCACTCTAGGACTTGTGTCTGGTCATTTCTATAAAAATAAAATGCTAGCACAGAAACCATTTCTGTTAGTAAATAATAATAATAAATCAATGTCTTTGAGTCAGTGACCCCGAGTTCTGGTCTGTGCCCTGGTGCTTACATGCCAGTTTTGCTGGTGTATGGGCACCATAAACTGGGTGGAAGTTGTCACCTAGAAATATCCCTTATGTAAGAGGCTTTCTTAGTAGGCTCCAAGCAAGCAGAATAGTCCTCAGCTTCTTCTGTCTCGCCCTCCACCTCCCAGTCTCTGGTACAAGACATGCTGGATGGTTGCCAGGATAGGAAGGAACATGGAAGAGGCAGGAAATGAGGTCAAAACATACTGAACTCCAGTTATTCTGTGCTGCTGAAAGGCCATTTTAGGCAGCCATATATTATAGTACTCCATGGGACTTCTCTCATTTATGCTGGGAACTGGGATATCCCTGGTTGCCGTGAAAATCTAGGGATCTGCCAAGGAGCCACACAAAACTGTGGTCAGTTGGTCAACTTTTATGAGAAGTGATTATTCAGGCTATGGGGAGTTGCTTGAAGCTTTGGAGTCAGAAAAGGAATTAGAGAGTGTGCTCAGCAGACAACAGTCAGACTACTGTAAGCCTGGGGACAGCATGACTGACAACATGAGACAGGTGGAGGGATCCCCTTCTTCCAACACATCAATAATGGGAGAGGGAGGCTACTTCACTGCTCCTTGGAAGTTGGGGAACTCAGGAGTCCCTTCATCTCTGGAAGAATTTTTTAAAAAAGTAGCATCCCTTATGTCAGACCTTCAATGGAACTATCATTACACCCACACAGCAATTCCTGGGGAGTTACCCCAACTCACAGGATGAATTCACTGTCAGGCTACTGGGATGAATAATCATTGGAAAGCAAAGAGGCACAGAACACAGGTCCCTTGAGCCATTTGGTTGTCAGTCTTCCATAGCACATGGATCTTTCCCGTGGCTAACTCTGAAGAAGAGTCATCATGTCTTGCTGAGACTTGGTCTATCTGGAAAGCTGGAGCTGTGTTGTGTGATGAATCAGGCTTTCACATGCTAGCATTTGTCTTCCAGGAGAGCTGAGGGTGCAGGATTGGACACCCATCTGCTGCCCCATGAAATGTACAAGCAGTGCAGCTGCGCTTGGTTGTGTATGATGAGCCGTAATCCTGGCACCCCCCTTATACTAGAGCATCACAAGCCTGGCGCTCCCGGGAGAGGCAAAGGGGAGTTCAGATGAGCTCTGTATTTCACAGCAATGCCCTTGCACACTATTGGGAATTTTATTGTGACAGAGCAAATGAAATGCACGTTTCCCAGCTTCAAAACAACAGATAACTAGAATCAAGGGAGAATTGTCATGAGCTATTAGCTGCAGAGAACTTATAACACACACCTTTTGTAACTGCAGGTTACATGTGCCCAAGTCACAGAGAGTGTGAGTCTGTTCCAAATTTTCTGGGCTCAAGCTGTAGTGATGCCAGCTCTCAGTTCTCAAAGTAACTAGTTCAGTCCCTGGTGTCCTAACACACAGAGATGCTGGCTGTCATAACACACAGTTGGGTAATGATGACTCTCTCCAGTAGAGGGCAGTGATACATGCTAGCAAGCACTTAATGAGGACTCATACCAATTTTCAAGAAAAAGAAAATATTCCCAAACTTTAGATCAGGACATTGAGGCTCATCCTCTTCTCTGGCATGGGCTAAATCAATGCCTTGAACTCAGGGTGTTTTGGAAAAGTTGGCTGTGTGCAGAAACTTTTGGTATGTTCTAGGGCCCCTGCACTAGATCTACCAGGGCCAGATTCTCTACTCCAAAGTCACTTTGCACCACATAAGCAGGTTCTTAAAGCACCTGGATACAGACAATGGAACCCCCATACCATATATACCCCCAACTCTCTGCCAGCCACCCCCTAACCTGTGACATAGGACTGGGGGCAGGGCCTGGGACAGAAGAGGAAGATAAGCACACACACACACACACACCACTAGAGAGAAAATCAGTGCCTATGCTCCTTATTAGGCATATGGATAACACCAGCACTGAGTGGAGAGAGGTGAGGGCCCAGCTCCGTGGCTGTGCCTCCCAACATCTACTGCTTTTCAGATGTCTCCTTTTGTAGACTAGCCAAAAGGAGGCATCTGATGGAAGAGTGGGAGTTGGGAAGGAGTGCTGGGTAGGGTCTCAGTGAAATGGGAGTGCATCTCCTAGGGGCCAGGGCAGCAGAAATTGGGATATGCCCCACTGTTAGATGGAGCGTCTGGGACAGACAGTACCCAGCACAGCTTAGGGTACGTCTAGACTACATGCCTCTGTCGCCAGAGGCATGTAGATTAGGCTACCAGACATAGGAAAATGAAGCGGCGGTTTAAATAATCGCCGCTTCATTTAAATTTACATGGCTGCCGCGCTGAGCCGACAAACAGCTGATCAGCTGTTTGTCGGCTCAGCGCGATAGTCTGGACGCGTGGGTGTCGACATCAAAGGTATTTGTTGACCACCCAGGTATGCCTCCTGGGATGAGGTATACCTGGGTGGTCGACAAATACCTTTGATGTCGACACCCGCGCGTCCAGACTATCGCGCTGAGCCGACAAACAGCTAATCAGCTGTTTGTCGGCTCAGCGCGGCAGCCATGTAAATTTAAATGAAGCGGCGATTATTTAAACCGCCGCTTCATTTTACTATGTCTGGTAGCCTAATCTACATGCCTCTGGCAACAGAGGCATGTAGTCTTGACGTACCCTTAGTGTGCACATAGGGAATCAGAAGGCATCCTCAAGTCCAGTCTATGACTCAGGGCTTGTATTTCAGAAAGCCCATTTACTGCCAGCTACAGAAAGGTATGTGGGATGGAGACTAGTGTGGCTCAAAGCTCCCCCATCCAGTGGTCATATCGCCATCTAGGGTGAAACATCTATTCCTGTTCCCCTGTCTCAATTCCTTTGTGAAGGCCCATCCCTATGATGGACAAGAAGGTGCAGATTTCCTTTGTGCATGCTCTCTGCTGCCCAGCTCCCCACTACAGACAGACAGGTACGGGGTTCCACTGACTTTGAACCTGGTGTGAGCTACTGAAGGCTCTTCAAGATTAATCCCATTGACTTTAGCTGGTCTGAACCCCCAGATATGGATTCGTGTTAGCACTTTGGCAATAAGGATACAGACTGTTTGGCTCACTGAATTCTACCCTTAGGACTTCAGCAGCCGTCTGCAGAGAACAGGTCAAATTCACAGCTATGTAAATTCACCAGGCCAGATCTTCTGCTGGTGTAAATCAGATCTCCAGAGAGCTATCTTGATTTAGACCTACAAAGGATCTGGTCCAGTGACTTCATCAGTCATTTTGGTCACATTAGTAGGGAAATTTTCAAACAAAAACAAAGGAGACTGGTAGTGGCAGAGAACAGCTCCCTCACTCTTTTGCCTCAATAAAAAGTACATAATATTGTCCGTATTAGATTTTTTTAAAATATCCATAAGCAAGTTCATATTTCATACAGGCAAACTAAACTGCTCAATAGCTCTTAACTCATGATATTAACAGGAAGCTTGTGCCATGGGCAGATCAAAGCTTCTGTTTTCCCCAGTATTTTCCCCAGCATGTGTTTGGGTTTTTGTTTCTCATTGGTGGTTCTAGTTTATTAACATTTTATCGCTGAATGAGGTCAGAATTATCATAAACAAATATTACATTAATTTTAATATTAGGCTTTTCACCAATATTTATCCTCCATGGAAAATTAAATTATTTTTGCATGTGACTAAGAGAAATCCAGTGACATACAATTAAAAACAACAAATAAGAGTCACATTCTATACAAGCGTAATTATGTTCATGTGGTATTGCTGTAATTGAAAGACAGAAGACATTTCATTCTGTATTAAAAGAGAATTTCTTTCACTGGGCTTCCTGAAACTCATTAGATATTCCCTGGCCTATTCTCCTAAGTAATTAGATTTTAACAGGATTTTCAACAGATCAGAGCAATCTCTGAGGGTGCCAATAGGAGACTGTCCCTCTGGCCTTACCAGCAGGGCAGCATGGATAACATCCAGACTGGGAGTTAATAGGACAATTACTGGCCTCTTTTAAATGAGTTACATTAATGCACTTAAACTAAATGGCTCTGCATATGATTAAATATTAACATCTGCAAAATATGAAAGCATGATATGCAATCAAGTTTTGTTGTTTTAATTTCCCCAGCGCCAATTTTTAGTTGTGTATGAGAATTTACATTGGCTAGTGTATGTTAAACTTTCAAAACACACATCAACAGTATCTGCAAATTGTTCTTTTGGAGCTACTCAGTTACACATCTTAAAACAGCACTAGCTGAAAGGAATTGTATCAACAAAGGGATAACAAAAAAGCCCTATTTGATTGCCGCAGTGGGAAGTTGGTCAAAGATCTCCTGTTTACCTAATACAAAAATAGGGCCATTAAAGTCAGTGACAATAGAATTCCTACAGACTTCCAAGGAATAATGGCAGATCAGGCCTGCTTCTTGTATGAGACAGGCAGTCTGAATATGTTTCCTGAATTTGTGACTTTGGAATAGTCTGGGTCATTTCACTGTCAGTTTTTTAAAATACTTAAGAGTACATCTACCCTGCACGCTTATTTTGAAATAAGCTATTCTGGAATAGTTATTCCAAAATAGCTTATTTAGAAATAGCACGTCTACACTGTAGGGAAACCTCAAAATTAGTCCAAGGCAGACTTCCCTAATGTAGACATGTTATCTCGATTTAGAGCCCCAGGAGGCACTGGGAAGGAATAACTTAGAATGGCCCTGATGAGGGGCTATTTTGAAATAGCAGCAGTGAAGTGTGTACACATGCCTTATTTCAAAATAGCTATTTCAGAATAGGCATTATTCCTCATAGAATGAGGTTTACAGATTTTCGGAATAATCCTTCTGTTATTTCAAAATTATTTCAAAATAATGGAATGGCTGTATAGACGCTCGCATTGTTATTTTGAAATAACGCTAGTTATCTCAAAATAGCGGTGCCATGTAGGTTCATCCTAAGTGCTATGTGTTTTAAGATTCAGACTTTACCACTTTATGTATAGCAAGTACCCTGTATTCTGCACATTAAATTGATTCTATTTTGCGGAGCTTTCGAAAGTGAAAGTAGTCTAGACACGGCTTTTCCGGCGAACCCCCCTCCCCTTTGTCAAAAAGTCGCATAAACCTCAAAAAATGAGATAAGCCCAAAATGAGGTTTACAGGATCTTTCGAAAAGTGTTTTATTTTTGAAATAGCCCCGTCTAAACTGCCATTTTTCTATCAAAAAGCCCTGTTTTGCCGCCATTATGCAAATGAAGTGCAGGAAATTTAAATCCCGGCTTCATGCGCAATTTCGAAGTGTCTAATTTACATCCCTTTTTCGAGGAAGGGCTGTAGTGTAGACACAGCCCTTCACTGCACTGCCTCAGATGGTAGTTCTGAATTGTCACCACCTGTTCTCCAGAAAGAGTTTGACATGCAATACTGGCCTCCTGACAAATCTGAAGATGAAACACAAAGATGCACATGCTGCAAGAGCTAATGATGGCAGCTTTGGAACTGTCATGGAGAATGTTAGTGAAAGAGCATTAGTAAAACAAGGTGAGTGTAGTGATATATTTTACTAGGCAAATAACACATACCCAGGAGTGCCCTCCCAGGAGTTATCAGAGGTAGGCTCCTCTGTTATCCATTACTACAGGCTGTGCAGATAACAATGCCCCTAGTTAGAATGATCTGACACCTCCCATTATAAGACCCTTTTCTGTTGCTTATAACTTCACCAAACTTTCATTTGGAATGAGATTTCCCATGCTAACTGTCTCCTTCAGAGTGATTGTTTCCTAAAAGTCTTAGCAAAAATGGTTTAACTATTTAAAAAAATGTGTTGAGAAGATCTTGTGACACCACTCTTTGGAGAGAGGATGTCAAATTTGATGAGCGTGTGTATGTGTGTGTGCCTGCAGAAAGTGGGGGGAGAAGGAGACATGTTTCCTTTGCTATGTCTTTTGCTATTCCCAGGCCAAGTTATACATGCTTGATAGAGATTTGTTATAGTTTGGTAGCTAAATTCTCTAAAGAGTCTATTTGCAGAGAACACACTGTATCATAATGTGAGAAGGTGCTCAGATATTCTTGTGGGGCAATCAGCATAGGAAGACTTTGCAAATCGGTTGGGATTAAGAAGGAGAGGGAAGGTTGGAGTGCCTGGGTGGGAGAGGGTCACACAAAATGGTTCTCCATTTTGTTTCTCAAATTTCTACCTTGCCGCTAACTCATCTTGCATTCCCATGGCTGCCAGTGCTTGGGCAGTGCCACCGTTGACTCCTGACATATAATCACCTGCGCATTTGGGTCTGAATGAACGCTTTATAAACAAGGTTGTGTGCTAATGGTGGGCCAGACTGGGTGATTTATACAAGGGCTTAACACTGGAGATGGTGCAGTGCTGTCGTTCTAGGACAAGTCATGCCCCCAGAACTCCAGGAAGTGCTAGGGGAGATTGCCTGCTGCAGCAGCCATGGGGTGACACCAAGATGGAACAGACCCTTCACAGCAGCACAGGGCCTAGAGTTATGATCTACTTTTGCATGGAAAGTAAAAGGCAGAAGACACCCTACATCTTCCCTCACATTGATCTCCTGCACAAAGGCCAAAGGCCAGCCATCACATAGCTAGTACACACACACACACATTCCAGCTGTGCTACGAAGGTCTCTGCATTTCCTTTTATGATCAGGAGAAATGGGGATTTTATAGTAATACCAGGGTATTTTTATGAGACTCACCCCTTGCAATGTGTCGCTTTTATTAGAAACAAGCCTTCCCCCTGTCACTTATGATAAATAATGTTTATTGATGTTCACTTCCTCCAGTGAAAGTGTCAAACAGCACGTCAGTATTTGCCAATTTTCTTTTCACATTTCATGTTCTGTGCTTTTTATGTTACATGCCTGATTAAAAATTTAAACTTTGTCGCCGTCAGAGTTAAAATACATTGCCAGAGCATCTCTAATTATGCTTACTTGTCTGCTCTGAGCAGAGACTGACATTTCTGGGTCAGGATCTGGCTGTTGATCTGCAGCGTAGGAAGTAGCCACTCCCTGAAAAACAGCTTCTTCTCACTTTCACAAACATTGCATGGCATACAATGCAGAGCAATTACTGAGCAAATATTACTAAGGTTATAATAATTGCTGGGTAATAAGGATTTCAATTTTCCATCTAGCCAAATGCAGCCTTATCCGCCATTCACACTCTGCCTGGAATACAACGAACACTTCTTTTCTGCATGTCACTATAGTTTGAAAATAGTTTATTAATCTGAAATAAAATGAAAACAGGCAAACCCCCATAGAATGAAATTCATCCCTCTCCAAGGGCCCAGTGGGACTTAAATGGCACATAGGCTGGCCCTCAGTGTGTTGATTAAAGATAAAATTGTCATTAAAGGTGAAATTCAGCACTGTGTAAAGGCTTGGTGGTGATTTTCACCCCTAATGACAAGAAGCACAAACACAATGTTCTTTCTCATTGATTCAGAGAACCCTCAGTTCAGGTAATTCCAGTGAAAGAAGAGTTTTTGGAAACAGGCATTTTTATACCTTCCTTACCACTCCTTGTAGATTACCTAATGCAGTAAATGACTATTTGTTGTTTTTTTTAAGTTTTTCCAGTTATAGACTAACTCGGCTACCCCTCTGAAGCTTTTGACTAGCAGCTGTCTTTCAACATCTCTAATATTCCTTCCTGGTGTTGCATAAGCAAAGAGCATGCACCTAGGAAGTGGATGCAAGCCATTACACCTCTACAGTTTGGAAGTCTTCAGTAAGTGTCAAAGTGCCAGATCAAGCCATCCACACTCTAAATTCAGGTGGCCCTAGTTGTAAAGACATTCACAGCAACTTTACAAGTTTGGGGTATTATCTCTCCAATGGAGGTTTCCATTTTTCCTCCCAAGAGAAAATCAAAAAGTTTAAAGTTACCTTCATGGTTTCTCCCTTTAAAAATAGATTGTAATTATCCCTACTTTATGGGACAAATTATCCAAAACCAAAACATGCATCTCCTCTTACTAAAACCTCATCATCCAACGCTGTGGACAAATTTTCAGAAGTGGCCTTGAAAAGAGCACCTGTATTTGAACACACAAATTTCACATTCAGTTTCTAACTCATGAAGGAACTCAGAATTTTTTTCCATTCTGAGCATGCTCAGCCAGATCGTAAGATCACTAAAAACCTGATTCACACAGGGACATATGGAGGATCCATTTTCCACTATTAGCTTTTGTACATATGAAAATGCCAGCAATGCTGGGCACTTTCTGAGGTTGAGCTGAGGCTCTTATAGAAATGTGGACATTGTTTAAAACTTACAATCCAAGCAATGCAATTTTTAAATTCCCTAAATCTAATCAATAATAGACAGATTTCCTAATGGTGTCAACAATTTAGTTGTTCCCCATGATAGCTGGTAGGTGATCGGTCCTGTCCGAGACAGAACATCAGGAATGGCTGCCCGTTGCAGGGAGCCATAGCCTGTAATACCTCTAAGGCTGGTATAGGGGGCTCTGTCTGTGAGGTGGAGTGTTTTCCATATAAGGGCATGTAAATTAATAATCTTCCCCTGCTCGCTCCACCCATTGCAGTGAAAGATCAGCCAATGGGCTGACTTGTGCTCAGGCCTGCTACGCCACCCACTGCAGCAAAAACCAACCTATGGGGTGATAAGTTCACAGGCAATAAAACAGGCAGGCAGCCCCTCTCTCACTGGGGATTCGCATCGAGTGAACGCCTGGCCTGATCACCCAGACGCCTTGCACCCCCTGCTCTTGAGTCTTACTGAGCGTACTCCGAGTTGGTCGACCCAAGTGGAGACAGTTTATGAGCGTGTGACCGGTACTTGTGTTCCTGCTGTCTCCAGAATTGGTATAACCCCCCCCCCCCCACCCCCCGCCATTATCCCTATCCTAATTGATTTTTTAGTTGTCCTTATTGCTTGTCAAGTGACAGTGGTTTAAAAGTTACTAAGTTAGTTTATAAATAGTTGTGGTTTAGGGTTTTTACTGTTTCCTTGTATAAAGTTGTGTAAATAATTAGCCCTATGAACAATACCAGTGTTAATTCAACTGTTCCTAACCCCTGGGCAGTTATTGGGAATTATTGTGATTTAGAAAAGCCTCAGGGAATTGTTTTGTGTTGTCTGGCAATCTGTTTAATTTTTGTTCTGATGATTGTCTGGCGCCATCAAAATAAAATCAGTTTGTGCTTTTTAAAACCCCCAGTTGTGGTCTCATCCTTTCTGGCATCCCTTCGAAACTCGTGTATTACGGGGACTGACAGGTCCTTTTGAAAAATCTAGCCATAAATTATCACATGGGTTTTGAGGTTAGGTATAATAATGAATGGATCAATAGTTGTCAAGTACTTTAAGTATGTACTTAGTTGTTTTCCTTACAAAAGATACCTGAAAAACTAATCACAGAGTTAAATCCAGACCTGTGTGAGCAAATATAACTACATTAAATGAACGGAGTTATACCAGGTCCATATTTACAAGACATATTATAATTCCAATTTTGGAAAAATCCTGTGTCGTCATTGCCAGAGTTTTCTGTGCATCTCTGTTTACTGTCAGAAAGGTCATTTCCTGTCCTTTGGCGTTCTGTTGAAAAGATGTATAAAGCTCTTATAAAATATCTAACACTTTTTTAAACAATTCCAAACATTTTGGCTTAACTTCTCATGGATTTCTATGGATTGGAAATAATATTATAATTATAATTTTTGTAGGAAATTCATCAGTCATAGTTAATAGGTCCTGATTTTAGAGGGAAAACATATAATTACAGTGAATTTGTAAATAGCTTGGCTGTGTCTAGACTGGCCAGTTTTTCCGGAAAATCAGCCGCTTTTCCGTAAAAACTTGCCAGCTGCCTACACTGGCCACTTAAATTTCCGCAAAAGCACTGACTTCCTACTGTAAGAAATCAGTGCTTTTTGCGGAAATACTATGCTGCTCCCATTCGGGCAAAAGTTCCTTTTGCGCAAAACTTTTGCACAAAAGGGCCAGTGTAGACAGCTGAGATTTGTTTTGTGCAAAAGAGCCCCGATCACGAAAATGGCGATCGGGGCTTTTTTGCGAAAGAGGGCGTCTAGATTGGCCACAGACGCTTTTCCGCAAAAAGTGCTTTTGCGGAAAAGCGCTCTTTTCCGAAAATGCTTTTAACGGTTAACTTTTCCGTTAAAAGCATTTCCGGAAAATCACGCCAGTCTAGACGTAGCCCTTGGGTTTAAATGCTTTGCTGAATTTGAGCCATAGAAACAAAAAAGGTTGGTGAAATGTTGGGCCTTCAACTTCAGAAGAATCACTGTAAGTATCTGTGAAGGGGTATCTACACACTGTTAATAGCAGGCAGAGACCTCTGTTAACCTACTAATTGCACTGGAGGGTTGGGCCAAGCCTAATTAATGATGAAATCCAGTGGTGGGACAGGCAAGTTAGTTTTATAAATGACATTTAGAGAAAAAATGGGCTTGTAGAGAGAAATATTGCAATTACTTGCCTGATAGTGGGAGCAAAGGGACCTGTGAAATTCTTGCATAACCAGGGAAGGACTCAGGAGAGAGAAGATTGTGAGTTCCTGATGTCTGAGAATGGTATGATAGTAGGAAGCAGAGTATTAGGGAAGACTTGGGAAGGACTAAGATTCAAACATGGGAAGGCTGGACGTGGTTGAAGTTTGTAGTTTTGGTTTTGGGAAAACTCCAGGGAAGAGTTCTGTGAGCCTCAGAGGAAAGGAAAGAAGTCAAGGACCTTGGAAAAGCTGAGAAGAATGCAGGTAGCATAGCTATGAGAAAGACCTGCTGAGGCAAGAAAAAGCACAGGGAGGTAGCAGGCGGTAAGTCCAGATGTAAACTAGAGGTGAGCAATAAAACAATGGCGGTTCATCAGCGTTAGCCCCTGGCAGGCCACATCACTATATTTACCTGTGCCTATACAGGTACCAGCAATTGCAGCTCCCACTGACTGTGGATCGCCATTCCCAGTCAGCGGGAGTGACTTCAAGTGGCACAGACCAGAATATCACTTACCACAGCTCCCAGTGGTCAGGAACAGCAATCTGTGACCAACAGGAGCTTCAATCACCAGTACCTGTGGAGGCATAGGTAAATATAGTGGCGGGGGCCCACTAGGGGCTAACCCTGGCCGACCAGATCTGACCCACAGCCTGGTATTTGCCCACCTCTGGTGTAGACAGAATTTCATACTCAGTACAGGGTCCCTGAGCTGAAACCCAGGAGGGAGGGAGGCCCTGGTTTCTGTACAAGCCATGACAGAAGATGAGAAAACTTTCCTGAGATAAGGTGAATAAGGAGAAGTCTCTGGAACAACAGGGTGTAATGATCATGAGGTCTAGTGTTCAAAACCAAAAATCCAGATATTAAGACATTGGACTTTCTCTCAGTTGGAAGGGGTGGAAACAAAATGTGACCTGGAGAGAGGGCTAATTGCAAGAAAAAGCAGACCACATGTCATTGAGAGGCATTAGAGGAAGACAGCCTGCTGAACCATACCCCGCCACAAGGTGAGTCTACTCTTCCACAGTTTCCTTTTCCTGTGAAACAGGAGGTCTTATCACACTGAATTTATTTAGTGGTGTGTTTAACACAGAGATGCCAAAGCACACATTTACTCTGGGACTGAGCATCTTCTTTGTATAGAAGCTTTCCACAGAGATGAATTTCACCCACTGAGAAGAGAAAACATGCTAATGGTTTTCTTGATTTTGTCAATACCCTGAAATAGTTGACTATTCTGTTTGTTGTGATTTTTGTTCTTTTAAAGTTTCAACCAACTTTCACATGTTTGTTTTCCCTGCGACTTGTCTGTTTACCGTGCATTACCTTTATTGGGACTATGACTGGCCTTCCATAGTGGTATTCTGTCCATTGAACACCCTTTATTAAATTGTACTCTGGATAGGTCTCTCCTGGAGAACTATTTGAATGCAGAGTTCAAGTATAGGTACTGGTATTTTACCTGACTATACAAAGCAATTGTGTGAGCATTCACCCATAATTTATAGTTCATATTGTGTGTGTGACAAAACAGGGGTCCGTTATAGGTTGGATCATACATAATTTTTGCTATTCTGCCCTCTAGCACTGGAAGTACAGAAGAGACAGTAGAATAAAGATGGGTGATTGACAAGAAATATCTGCTCTAAAGTCTTCAGCAAAATAATCTGTGGGAAATTCATGGGAGAATTACTTCAATGCTATTTGCTTATGAGGCTTTTCCTGTTGCTGCCAATGCTGAGGCCCAGAAAGTTGTCGAAACAACAGCTGCTTCTTGTAACAAAGGAAAATGTATCACAAAGGGCCAAGATAAAGACATGCACAACCTTTCCATGGCAGAATGGAATCACAACCTTGAGAAAAGGACAACTCAGAAATGGAATTTTTATAGGGACACCTCCAAAAAAATCAGTCAAGACAAGGGGTGGACTGTTTTATAAACCCCATGTCCCGTTTTTCAAAAACGATGTTGATGCAAAGGAGCATCAACCTCTTGAAAGTCAGTGGCTCTTGGACAATTTAACTCAAGATCCTCTGCTCCTGGTTTGGGACTAAGGCAAGTATTGCCATCAATATGCATTGAATTAGCTTTGTAATAGCTATGATACATGTTTGTTCAAACAAAAAGAAAAGATAAAAAAAACACCCATTATGTGCCCAGCATTAACAGAAGCCCATTTATGCCATCTAGTTTGGAAAAATTATTGAAGAACAGTTTATCCAGGTGAAAATATTAGCATAATACTATCAAGGTCAGTGAGACCTACAGATTTACTGAGAAATCACCTTCATTTCGCCAGGTAAATAAAGACTTGATTTTCAGTGCAGCTTATCTGAGAAGGCACTCCCTAGCACAGTTAAATTATGAATACAGCACATATGTTCCATATCATATCATTTACAGCACACTTTAGCATAGACATAATGCTTTGTAACAAACTACAATACCATTCACAAAATGCATTTAAATAGCATAATTTAGTTCATTAAATTCAGTCATTTACAGTAAATCAAAATCATCACAGGAATTGAAGAGAGTACACAGTTGTTTGTTTGAATAGTTAAGCTAGGTAAGTCAATTTCTTTTTGAAGGTCAAGGACACAGTTGTTTCCATTTTCTGTTATAAAAAAGATACAGCCTGTGTCATGAGATAATTTAGTATCATCAGAATGTGATCAACTCTGTTTTCCCCCCGGTTGTTCCATATTATATAACTGACATGCCTAACCTACATCTAAGTCAAGAAAACACTTTACATATCATATTATCAAATTAGGGTTCATTTTCTTTCATAGATTGAATGAATGTGGTACCAGATTTTAAAAAGGGGTTTACTCTTGCAAATCTGCAGCATATTAGAAGCAAAGACGTATGTATTCTCCTAGTCCAGCCATCAATTGCTTGGCCAGTGAAAATATTAGTATAAAAGCAAAGTGGATTTTTTTTGCCTTCCCCAGAGATTCCGCCTCTTTCATCCAGAGGGGTGCACTATATCTGAGAGGGTGTGATGCATGTGCATGCACAGAAGCCTTGCTTCCACTAGAGACGAGAAGTCGGATAGAATTCCTTTTGGGACTCCTGAGAAGCTTTGCTACTGCCATAGTTCTGCTTCCCTAAGAGTGGGTGCTGTATTGCCCATCACAGTAGCTCAGCTCTGCTGCCGGTAGGGAGGCAGGCATAGGACCATGCACTTATCTTCTCATTTTCCTGCTCTTCTTTTCAGGCAGTGGGCACCCATTGGGGCTGTAGCAGGATACAAGGCTCTCTCTCTTCTGTAGAACTGTGGATGTAATGAAGAGCCATCCACCATACAGCTTGCTTGTGTAGCCGAGCGCTGTCACCAGGAAAGAGCTCTCCTATCACCGTAATAACACCACCTAAACGCATGGCAGTAGCTATATTGGCAGGAGAGCATCTCCCATCTACAAAGTGCTGTGCATACATGCATGTATGCCAGCAAAGCTTAAGTGGCTTGGAGGGCAGGGGTGTTTTTTCTCACACCCCTCAGTGACATCAGTTTTGCCACCACGACTGGAAGTGTAGTCATGGACCAACTGAGACGCCTACAAGGAATGTTCCCTTTAATATTTTCCATCCGTGGGCGGAATACATTTTGTTATGTGCACCAAGCCATGTGCAGATGGGCACCACCTATAGAAATATGCTACTGGCTGGGGACAACTAAGTCAGGGGGCTCTGCCAACCAGCTGGGTGGCGCCTGAGTGACTGCCCAAGCACTCATCGTACAGGGAACATTGCCTCTAAGCCACACTTCCTGCAATCTACATAGACACAGTGGAGTAAAGGAAGCAATTTGCATTAAAATGATTCAGACAGGAGAAGTAAAGGAGTGTACACTATATTAACACCCCTGAAGAGGTGCTAATGGATCACTCATCTAGCACTTCATTTAGGCTTAGGCAGGAACTGGTTGGCTTCACGGAATGGCATGGAAAAACCCGACTCAGGTTACTTATGCTAAAGCTGGAGCTACACTTCTCATTTCCTCCCCTCCTCCCGTCTACAGCTACATCCCATCAGCTAACCGCAAGAGCCAAGTGAGGACCACAAAAATTGGGTTTGAAAATACACCCAACTTCCAGCCCTACCACTTCAGTGGCCCTCTCTCTGAATAACTAATAGAGCAGGGAATCCTGTAGTGGTGCAGGAGCCGATCAGAGCATTGCCCTGTCTGTCTGTGAGACAGCACCCAGCCATGAACCATTGACCCCTCCCCAATAGACAGAGGAATATCTATTCAAGGTGCAGACAGGGAGAGACAATACGGTTCCAAACAAACCAGTTTTATGCTCGACACAGTGAACAAGGAGCTAGCAGCAGAAAATAACCTTCCCCATCTTACAGGACACTGAGGTGAGAAACTGTGAGCATGCACAAAAAACACAGATGGCGACTAAACTCCTTTGTAATAGACACTGCAACTACAGCTGTCCTGGGATTGACAGCTGGGAAGTAGCTAGTACAGATTATCCTGGGCATTGATGAAGTACCAACAGGCTTCACCAAGGTAGAAATGTGAATGTCTTTAGAAGGCTGGCTTGTCTAAAAGTGCAGTCTGAGCACAGCTAGTAATCTACCCTCCTTGAAAGATTCAACCATGCTGAAAGAAGGGACTTTGCAGAAGCTGTAGCCAAAGGCATAAAGGAGGGCAAGTGGTAAAGGATTAGTGGTGAAAGGGACAACAAAGGTGAGCCATAAAATAGCCCAAACCATTCCTCAATAATTTATCCGTCAGCCCAGAGCATCACAGGCCAGATTACGAGCAGTTCTGCGACAGGCTGGCAAACTTGGATGCAGACCAGCACAATCCAAATGTGAAGAGCTTGGGAAGGAAATGTCCATAGCATGTAAGTTTGTGGAGTTATATTTATGTAAACTTCTAATGCACCCATTGATAGGGAATCTGAGCACCACAAGGTACTACTTCAGTGCAGAAAGCATTTTGTTTGGGGAAACAGGCATATGGCATAAGAACTCACATTAGGAAAAGTCTCTAACATCAGCCCCACCACATTTCAGAAGTTGATAAGGAAACTGTCTGAATTCAAACCTTGTAAAAGTCACTGACTCACATAGATGAATGTTTCCAAAAGTACATCCTTGCTGAATGGACTTTTACCACCCACAGATGCACTAAATTCACCACTTATTTTATAGCAACACTAGTTGAATGCCACTAATAGTTTGCACCATCACATGTGTCTATTTTTCATGCAGAAGTGAACTTCAGTAGCAGTTTGCAGCTCAGGAACTGAATTGATTTCATTGGGATTAGTTAACTGAAAAAAAGCTAAGTACAAGCTTAATGGTCTGCAGGACCGAGGCCTTAGTTATATCACAGACAGAAAGTCAGCTTATCACTAAACTTCATGCTAACAAATGAGTCACATATTGATGCTACTATCAAGCATGATATTTGGACAGTTTGTGTTTCCAACCTCAACTGTTCAAAAATCACGAGTCAGGACCCAAAAAAGCTATGAAATCAATTTAGCTATCATAAGATTCATTAATAATATTCTGGGTTGTTGTTGGTTTTTTGGTTGATTGGTTTGTTTTGCTCTCTTGATTTTCAGCTTTTAGAATTTGCAAGTTCTAGCTTTTGTCTACAACCACCAGGGCTAGAAATTTACTTTAAAAAATAAATGAAAGCTGGGAGTGGATCCAAGCCCAAATGAAGACAGTGGGAAGAAGCAACAGAATTGTCTGCAAGGATATGGAAAAATGATTAGCAGAAAAACAGAAGAATTGTGTAGAAGGATTACTAGGAATAATGGGATTAAATCAAGCAAGGGAGCATTTATGGTGAATCTCAGGGCTGCAAAAGATTATGCTAGGAACGGTCCTAAAGGAAAGCTCTATTACTAGAAAGTGTTTTCCCTGGGAAGGTGGTAGGAGCCCAGGACATTAAAGTTATAGTGCATGAAGCGCAAACAACAGTAAGGGAAAATCCTGCACTGACAAAATGGCTTACCTGATTTATTTCATCTCCATATTGTGTAGTTTAGTGCAGTGACAGTCTGTGTTATCATGACTGTAAGTTGTTACAGGGTGAATACTGGCATGCCTCAGCTCAGCAACACTTACAAAAAGAGAGATTTTGTGTGTGATTTTCAAAAGCACTAAGTGTTGGCCTAATTGCCTCTATTAAAGTGTATGGGAGACAGTTACGTCTGACTTCAGTATGAGCAGTTTGAGCTATAGTTTTCATCATTAGATCTGAAAGTGCTTTACGAAGGTGGTCGATATTATTATCTCCATTATATAGACAGGGAAACTGAGGCATGGAGGAGGGCACTGACTTGTCCATTGACACCCAGGAGTCCAAAAGCAGAGCTGGGAATAGAATCCAGTTCTCCCAAGTCCAAGTCCAATGCTGAAAGCTGTTGAAAATTCCACAGAGGCATTAATTCTCCTCTGAAGTTAAGAATCTGTCATCTCAGGAACTTACATCTCTAAGCGTGCATCTACACTGCACCTGTAGCTTGAAATAAGCTACGCAATTTGAGCTACACATATTGCATAGCTGATTTCTAGTCAATTTCAAAATAGTTTATTTTGAAATTTGGTGCTGTCTACAGAGAACTTACTTTTAAATAAGTCACTTTTCCAAAACATCCCTTACTCCTCGTGGTATGAGATTTACAGGGACATCGGAATAGAGAGCCCATTGTATTTCAAACTAACAGGTGCGCTCAAAAGACACAAACTAGAGCTGCAGTGTAGACATAGCCTAATAGTTGTAATTGCCTATCTGATGGCTGTTGCTATTGACTATCAGATGGACATATCTCTACTAGAGAGTTTTAAAGATGGGTTATTTTTGTTGACAGTGGTATATTATTATTCTAAAACCAGAAAGAGATTTTTGCCTCCAAAACAACTACATTTCAGATTTAAGAGACTGATTTGTAAAGCAATGGAATCCAGACTTCAGAAGGAAAATTCTAGCTTTAATTGACAGAATGGGATGATTTTTTTTCACCTAGGGCCTAAATTAAGGCCAGAGCATTGGCCTAGAATTTTAACTTTAATTCTGAATGCCCTTGTTTTTCTGAACTTTAGCCAGACTCTTCGTGCTTTAATTATAAGGAGATAGAGGGTTAGCTGAACATTTACAAAGGGCCACTTTTACAAAGTAGCAGAGACTACTTTCTACTACTTCCCCCAGCACCTCAGAAGAAAGTAAAAAGTGACACAAAGGGAAACGGGCATCTCAGACACACTCCAGATGTCCCCTGCAGCAACCATTTCCTGTTATCCCCAAATCTGCATTTCCAGCTACTCCAATGACAGTAAAATCACTCTCCCTGACTCCCTTCTCTCATCAAGTTTAGAAAGAGAGAGACATCAGAATGGAGGACACTAGAAAACATCTGCCCAACATTGTTCTATTTAGCTATATTTCTAAAAAGAGTGTAGTTTAAGTAATCAAACAAAGTTTAAATAACAAGGATCTGATCCAAACACATAAAAGTAAGAAAATTCAAGATTCACAAATGAAAACACAGACTCTTTCACCATTTCTGCTCTTTCTTCCACTTACAGAGCGGGGAGTAAAGGAGGTAGAGGGACTATTCCCTCCAACAGTCCAGGGCCATTCCAACAGGCACATGTCTCAGAGCAGTTCTCGTTTGCATTGGCACCAGAATTGGCACCTGGCTACATCCAGAAAGGGGCAAATGTAGCAGAACTCTTACCCTTTCTGCAACAATCACCATTAGGGGAAACAGAGTGCAAAAGGCTAGGATATCTGGATCACCTGGAACCCTTTACAAGGTTTGTTTTTGGAAGGCTTCAGCTATCTAAAGGTGAACTATGAGCTTTAAATTACACACTGTGTGAAATCAAACTTTCTTACAACTACTGTGAACATTGGTTATTGGCTGCTGCCTGCTTTTCAGCCTCAATCTTCACCATGTTTTTCTCTCTTCTTTCAAAACATACTGACCATTACCATAATTACATTTACATATGCTAGTTAATGCTCCAGTCTCCATTAAACAATCTCAACATTTTCAGCAAAATCCACCTACAATGATGGAAGAAGAGACCAATACAAGAGATTACTGGAGTTGGGCAAACAGCCATTTCTGTGCAGAGTATTACTATTCACTCAAACTAAAAACTGATGTCCCCTTTTGGGGATTGATTCCTGTAAATATTCTAGGAAACATGTGATTGGGCAGGAAAATTCATGGAAAAAAAGAATCTGGAGCAAAAAGTAAAATTATTTGCATGAAAGGAATTTTTAACTCAGAAATGTAGGCATTCACCCTGGAAATCTTATTATGAAATTTACTCATCTAAGCAGAAATGAAAGACAAGAGCAGGTACTCTGCTTTCAATAAAATAACCGCATTTTATTTTGGGTTTCATAATCACAATGAATTTCCTGTGAATTAACTTAAGATCAAGAATTATTCACTTGGTTTTGAATGGCACATCCAGTCATGTAAATCAGAACCTGCTTGCAGGTAATTTGCTAACATTCTTGAAATGTATTATTAGTGATATAAATATAACATAATAAACATAAAAAAACTGTTATAATATTCGAACATAAATGTACAAAAATGCATTACATAAAATATTCCCTACAGATTATTCACTTAGCACCAGAAGCAACATACAAAAGATTGAAACTTTTGTCCCTGTCCTAGCGAGGGGTGCAAGTAAGAATAATGCAAAATGTGGCCCAAAATCACAGCAGAAAGGGAGAGGCAGCTGTTCCATTGAAGATTATTTTAGGGGTCAAATTCTGGATCAGTAGCTCAGCAACATCTCCTATTGTTATGGATGGGCATTGCGCACAGAGATCTGACATCTGCATTTGGCTCTGTGAGCGAGATTCTGCTTCCCTTGTCACCAGTGACAAACTCTCTGTGACTCCAGTAGGAACAGGAACATTCTATGTACATTAGTCTTTCGTCTTTCAAATGTGCCTGTGATTCTGCTACAGGCTCAGTGGTCGCAGCAGTGGAGTCTGCTGGTATAGACACAGCTCCAGGTGGGCACCCTCGTTTTAAGCACTGTATCTTTTAAACTTATTAAAATTAAGTCTGCTCCTACCCTCAAAGCTTTGTCTACATTAGTGCTCCCCACAGGAACTGCTGTGAGAAGTAGTTAAAGTAGGAAATCTTAGGGTACGTCTACACTGCAAGGCTATTTTTGGATACCAGAGGTATCCCAAAAAAGCTACCCTGTGTCTTTTGAACACATCTGCTATTGCAAAATATAGCAGACCTGCTATTTCAGCATCCCTATAAACCTTGTCTCGAAATACTGTTATTTCGAAATTTGGCACTGTGTAGATAGGTTATTTCAAAATAGCCTATTTCTAAATAGAATTTAAATAAGATACGCAATTTGCGTAGTGTAAATCACGTATCCTATTTCAAGCTAAGGTGCATGTAAATGCACCCGTTAGTGAAAATGTCTTCGAGTGAACAAGGCTTAAATGTGAACTTCTTCAAGGATGGAGAAATATTTCAGATTCCTTAGGCAAATACAGGTGCTCATAAACTTGTTCACTTACTCAGGGGTGTCCAAACTTTTTTCAAAGAGGGCCAGATTTGAAGAAGTGAACATGCGTGAGGGCCGTCCCCGCACTCTCAGCCCCAAGGCGGAGGGCCCGCGGGGTCGGAAGCGGGCGGAGAGCGCAGGGCACGCCGGCCTCACGGCGGCCTGGGGGCAGGGCGAACCCGCAGCCGAGTGGGGGAGCAGGGCTGCGGACGTGCCCTACAGGGCAGGCTCTAGGACCGCGGAGGCCATGGGCGGTGGTGGCGTGGCCGGAAGTGGCACGCTGGGCGCGCCAGTTCAAAGAGCGCCGGGGAGCCAGGAGAGGGGGAGGAAGCGGGGGCCATATTAAACCGGAACACGGGCCGCAATTGGCCCGCGGGTCGGACTTTGGACATGCCTGACTTACATGGAATGGGAAAACCAGATGCTTAAGTTGTGCCAATGCTGAGGCTTGGCAGCTCTAGGTTTAACTGTTCATTGCCACAACACCTCTGGGCTTGCTACATCTGTTCTGAATGTAGAAACAGTGCTTGATCCCCAGTATCTCTTTCATTACAGATTAAGCACTGGGGAAGACCACCATGCATGCACTGTAAAATGCTCAAGGTGTCTCTCTATTAGAATATAGGGAATAATTTAGTCTCCTGCTCTTTTCAGTCCTTCTGTGGAGACTGCCAACAAAAGGTGGCATTTCTGGTGGTGGTTTTGTGTTATAGATCCTTGCCATGTGCTGACTTGATCAGATGTGGATCATGGCCCTATAGGAATCATTCCTACTCTGCACAGCAATGTAGCCCCTTATGCACAGGAGATGTTGGCCCACGAAGTCCCATAATGTCAGGCAAAGAGTACCTGCAACTCAATGGGAATTGATGTGCTGGCAGGTGTGCAGCTCTCACAGGACCACGGCTACCAATGGGATAAAATCATTGCTGCTGCAGTTAACAAAGATTCTCTTTTTTGCTCCTGTGGAAGAATCTGCATTTTCTGGACAGCTCATTATTATTAATGTTGTGTGTTAATAATTAGATTCATTCAGCATCACCACCTAACAACACAAATATCACCTCTGTTCTAGTTAAACTACCTCCAGTTTTCATGGTTAATCTCTGTAGTCCGGTTGGGGGCAGGGCTCTGACCACCAGGGCTCAGGGAGGGGCTTCTCCCACTACAGGTTAATGGGCGGCCACTCCGCCTCACTATACACCTGGCTTAGTAGCACATGGAGAATCGGCTGGGTGACCAGTGTCATGAGTCGCCAGGGCCCTTTCCAGCAATACAGTCAGTGCACCCAGGCCCCGGGATCAGAGCAGGGCAGCAACCAGCTCAAGTGACTCAGGCCTGTACTCAGGCCAAGCACAGTCAGTAAGGGTATGTCTACACTGCATCCCTAGTTCGAACTAGGGATGCAAATGGAGACAATCAAAGTAGTTAATGAAGCGGGGATTTAAATATCCTGCGCTCCATTAACATGATCTCGCCAGCGCGCTAGTTCGAATCACAGCTGATTCAAACCAAAGTGCGCGCCGGGACGCGTTAGTTCGGACTAAAGCCCTTAGTCCGAACTAATGTTACTCCTCATTTTTTGAGGAGTAACATTAGTTTGGACTAAGGGCTTTAGTCCGAACTAACGCGTCCCGGCGCGCACTTCCTGGTTCGAATCAGCTGTGATTCGAACTAGCGTGCCGGCGAGATCATGTTAATGGAGCGCAGGATATTTAAATCCCCGCTTCATTAACTACTTCGATTGTCTCCATTTGCATCCCTAGTTCGAACTAGGGATGCAGTGTAGACGTACCCTAAGCCAGGCGCTCACTCAGGGCAGGGCCAACGATAGGGCCTGAGCTTGTAGTGAAGAGGACCTGAACATAGGCCTGAGCCCTTGAACTAATTCAGGGTGGGTCAACCAATAGTCAGGTCTCCTAACTCTGGTAGAGAGCCGACAAGCACAAGTGTTTTGCCTAGAGAAGCAGGAGGAAACTTCCCCCCACAGATTAGGATGGCAGAGGGGACGCAGGCCCACCCACTCCACTGTGTCCCAGCCTAACAACAACAGATCAGTCTGGGTCAGTGTGGATCCTGACAGCAACACACTGACTCACTCCTGGACCCAGTCTCAGCCAGACCACAGTTAGCTAACCCTGGGCTACTTTCTAACTTCCCCTCGCAACATACTTAGCTCAGTAGCAGGTTGTTTGGGTTGTTTGTGGAATGGAACCTCCCTCAGGTTTGGCAGCTGGGTCAGGATCCATCTGTGGGCCTGGCGGTTCTGGCCAGTCTTTTGCATCCTTCAAGTCTGTAATAGCCTCCCAACTTGGAGACTCAGGTAAGGCATCTGGCTCGTCCAGCAACTGGGCCCCAACTAAGCTCCTGGGCCTGCCTTTTATACATCTAGTCCTGCTCTCTGACTTCTGACAGGATGGTGAGTTGGAGCAGGGCTCTACCCAAGAGGGCTCAGGGAGGGGTTCCTCCCCCTCCAGGTCACAGGGTAGTCACTCTGCCTCACTACAATCTCTATTTGTAAAATAAAAGTTGACTAGCTGGGTTATTATAATCTCTTATCTGTATTACCAGAAGGCCACAGGGCCCCAGTCATGGATCAAGGACCCGTTTTGCTAGGTGCTGCACAAACAGATTGTCCCTGCCCAATTGGCTTACACTTGGCTGTAAAGACTAACCTATATTGACATAGCATATTTCCTAGAGTTATCATGGAATCAGATCTTGACCCTTCTCATGCTGGTGTTGAAAGCAACAAGAAAATCAGTGCAATTCCACTTTGGAGGGTCAGCAGGGGGTCCACACCCTTATGGACAACATAGCATAGCTCCATATAGATTTCTTTGGCACTTCTATGAAGTATGGGTTTGGAGGCAGTCAGAGATAATCTGGAGAGAAACAATGACGGGGCATAGGATGAAGGCAATGGATCCATGGCAAGGCCCCCCACAGACGGACTGTGGTGGAGGCATCCATTCAGGTTGCTATAATTTAGAACATAGTGTTGTATGAATATATTGCACTGAGAGTTTTGCTGGAATAAGGACTGAGAGTCTGGGTGCATCTGCACTGTACATTGACAAATCAGCACCCAAACAAATGTTTAATAAAGCAATAAACCTGCTGAAGGAATAAATTAACTGTACAGCAAGGTTATGCTTTGAGTATGTCTCCACAATAGAAAAGGTACATAGTGATTATCTTTATATTACAATGTAGCTCTAAGACTCACTGTGCTGAGTAAAAATTTAGCCAATTAATAATCTTATTTCTTAGGAAGAACTGCTTGCTATCGTATATTAATACAGATTTCATTCAATTAAAATTGTTCACAGTCAGCAAAAACAATTTCTGCACTGTAATGAAATAATTATATGCAAAGGAGTACTCCTGATCTTTTTAATTATTCTATTCTTCATTTTTAAAAGGGCTATTTGAAAATGCACTCTTATAATTGATTGCTATAAATCAGTCAAAAGCATTCTAAGGATCATAAATATTCTAACTTTTAAAAGACAAAGAAATGCTAAATATTCAATGAAATCCTTCAATATTCAGAAAATTTAATCTAGGGTAAAAGGATAGACTGCTCTTTGGAAAATAAAAAGTAAATTTGTTGTCCTGTGAAAGATGAAATATCTTGAATGTCAGTAACAGAAATGGAATTAACAAGAGATCTTTTTATTGTTTTTTAAGGTCATTAGCCTGTGAATTCTATAATTATGGAAATTGTCAGTCCAGTTCTGTAGAATGTTTGCTCCCATCCATAAGGTATTGGAATGTTCAATCAGTCTCTCTCGTGGGAAAGTTAGGTCATAACTGTAAGTGTACCAGCAAAATTGAATTAAGCAAAGAGATTTCATTAGTATTTATAGCCAGAAGGCATCTGTAAAAGTACAGGGCAAAGAAGTTATGTGGAAGTCAAAGGAGAGAAAAAAATGGGTTGCTGGTGACAAAGGCGAATCTGAAAGAGATATAAGAGTATAATGAATAAGAGCTATTGAACGCTGCTCCAAAGAGGGAGTTGCAAAGATGTCAAATATTGATTTTCTTGTGTATGCCTTTGGACTACATATGTAATTGTTTGGATTTGCTGTCTTCATGATACAACAATATTTGTTGTTGAAGGTTAAAAAGCAGGGTGTAAAACAACCCAAAAAGTCTGAAACATGTTGGAGAATTACAATAATCTTATAAGCAGGATTACAGAGAAGTTTACAATTTCTTGCAAAGAATTATATTTAAAATAATGAAAAGTATTTGTTGGCTTAAAAAATCCCACTACAGCCAATAGCAAGGAAGCCTATATCATATGGGATGCTATTATACTATATTGCATTTATTGATTACGAATATAAATTTATATATAACTAATTTGCTCGATTTATTATAGCACCAAGATATCCAGGATCTATGTGTAAGTACAAAGTATGTCTTTTTGTTCTACTGATTGCATACACTTAATTATAAAGAAACTGAAACCATGTTTCTCCTGCTACTTATTTTAATGTCAATCATGAAATAAACCTTTGCATTTATTGTTTGGATTCTATAAAAACAGATGGAATGGTCATCTTACACACTATTTCCCCTTTAATAACTGCATACGTTTGACATGGTATTTAATGTGGAGAAGTATGGAAATTTTTTGAATACCACGGTAACATTGTCTGGTAATAAAAAACAAAACTAGAGAAATGTTAAAGACAACCATTCTATAGTCATTACCCGTCTGATCCCACAGTCCTTTTGCATTGGGGATGAAATACCGGCCCTATTGAAATTAATTAGAAGTCTGCCATTGACTTTAAGGGGGCCAGGATTTCACCCTAGGAAAGCCTGGATGGCAGAACTATCTTCTAGAGAGGCTACAGTTAGGTGATATCCCAGAGTAATGTATGTAAGAAGGCTATCAAAGAGTTTTGCTTGGTAATTCAACCTTCCTTATGTTTTAGTAGAAGAAGTTAATGAAACATTATTCAAATATAACATACAAAATATTGGTTATACGTTATGTGGAAGCAGGGCCGGCCCGAGCCATTCGTGTGCCCTAGGCCCCGGGAGCGCGGCACCACCCCCGGGAGTGCAACACATGCGCAGCTTCGCCCCTGGGCACGTGGCGCTCACCTGCCCCAGGGCGCCCAGCGCATGTGTGGCCCTGTCCCGGGTGTGCGGCGCATGCACAGTGCCGTCCCCGCCCAGCCCAGCAGCCCCACGCGGCGCCCCCTACTATGGGGTGCCCCCGGCGGTAGCCCGGTTGGCCAGTACCTTGGGCTGGCTCTGTGTGGAAGCAATGCTTTGCTAAAATGTCTAAAACACAAGTAATAGTTGTATAACTTTGTTTCATTTCTGACTAGGGGCAGGCCCAAACCAAAAGCCTGACTTTACATACTACAAAATGTTGATTTAGCATATGTGGAAGCAGGGCGCCACATCCAGAGTGGATCTGAATGGAACAACTGACACCTAGCTATATTATCTGATAAAACAGGGGCATAGCCATGGATGGGCCTGAGTAGGCCACCCATTTTGGATACAGAAACACCCTACAGGGTGTACCCCACTTCTCTCCAGCAATCCAGCCAGGGAGCAGGGGTGCAGTTTACCCCCTCATCCCTCCTGTCCCATTCCTCTACGCCTCCCCATTCTTGCCCTCCCACCCAACGTTTCTGGCTATGCCACTGTGACAAACCCAAAACCCACATTTAAACACCACGAAACACTGGTGAAATATTATCTCTCTCTCTTTTAAGAAGCACAATTTTGAGACACTTTGGGCTTGATTTTCAGAAGTGCTGAACACACACCACTTCAAAAATGTGGCCATCCAAAAATCAATGCCCTTTGAAAATTTGGCTGTCATAAAGGCTAGAATAAGGCATGAGGTAAAATCCAGGCCCCATTGAAGTCAATGACAAAACTCCCATAACCTTGAGTGGGCTCAGGATTTCACCTAGGGCCTTTTAAAAAGTCTCAGGGGTTAGCTGTGTTAGAATTTAACTTTAAAAACAACATGTAATCTTGTGGCACCTTGGACTTTAGATATATATATAGTATCTTGAGATTTGGAGGGCAAAGCCCACTTTTTGGGATGAGCTGGAAGCTGTATAAGCCACTCCAACATCCAGCTCATTTGAAGACATGGGTTTTGCCCATGAAAACTCATAAATATATAGAGTATCGTTATTCTCAGGGGCTACATCTAGACCGCCCCCTCTTGCGCAATAAAATATGCAAATGAGGTGAAGTGGTGAATATCGCCGTGCCTCATTTGCATACTTAGTAAGCCACCATTTTGCACAAAAAAACCCTCTTGCGCAAGAGCCATTCTGATGCTTTGTTTCGGGCAGAACAGCTCTTGTGCAAGAGGGGGGTATTGCACAAAAGTCCCTTGTGCAAAAATGGCAGCTCATTAAGCATGCAAATGAGGCATGGCGATATTCACCGATTTGCCTCATTTGCATATTTTCTTGCATAAGAAGGAGCAGTCTAGATGTAGCCTAAGTCTGCATCTACAGGGCAGGCAATTTTTTCAATATAACGTCAAAATACTTTCAAGCTGGAGGACTCCTTACTCTGATTTCCTTAACCCTCATTGTATGAGGAGTAAGGGAAGACAGAGGAAAAGAGCTCAATTTCAAAATAAGTGCTTTGTAGACACTCCCAATTTTGAAATAGGCTATGCAATTGATGTAGCTCAATTTGTGTATCTTATTTGAGTTAAGCCCTAAAGGTACATCTATACAGCAGCATTATTTTGGAATAATTGATGTAATTTCGAAATAACAAAGAGCGTGTCCACACAGCAAACCATTATTCTGAAATAATTTTGAGATGGAAGACTTCTTACTTCAATTTCTGTAACCCACATTTCATGAGGAATAAGGGAAATTGAAGGAAGAGGGTTCTTCCTTCAACTTCCTGCTGTGTAGAGAGCACCAAAAGCCAAATTAAGCTATTTAGACTTCAGCTACACAATTGATGTAGCTGAAGTTGCGTATCTTAATTTGATTTTTGCCCGGCAATATAGACGCGCTCTTAGGTGCCACAGGACTATTCATTTTCCTAGGGCCTGTATGAGCTTAATCCAAATGGGGAATCACAAAGGTAAAATTATTAACTGTTCTATATTTTAATTCTTTTTAGTAGTGGAATCTGTACTAATTGGGCTTTCATGATCTGAGAAGGCTACTTATTGTGTGTATGTACATTTCTATGTAATTCTGCAAACATAACCACTATACTGCAATGCTACCCACTCCATCAACCTGCTAATCTCACTGCATATTCTACTAGAACTAAAGAGGTTGGAAGTTTTTGGAGCCCTGCTGTCAGAATACAGTGTTGCCTAAGTAAGCATTAAGAGATTATGGTAATAATAGGTGTGCTTACTCCAAATAAAATATTTCATTAATCAAACCATATTGAGATAAACCTGTCAGTGGACAGTGGAAATCAGAAATCAAATACTGTGAAAGTTCTGACAGATTATTAAATAGAAACCCTTTCAAACTGAATTTAATTTACTGTGATATTATAGATATTTATGCATCAATAGGCAAGTGCAAATTGAGTTCAGAGGCCAGCTACAGTGCTTGAAAATAAACGCATAGAATCAAACAAAAGGTGACAGTTACCTTTGTCAAAAATTAGGGTTTATTAAACCAAATATGAAGCTCCCATCTGATTCATACAACACATGGAGGCACAGAGCTAGACTATAATTTAATATGGGGAACCTAGATAACAGGTAAATACAATTAAAGAAAATGCCTCTGTTCTGTTAAAGACTTGTGTATAAACTTTACCAAAAGAAACTGAAGATAAATATTGTACCATACAAATAATCAACAAGGTACAAAAGGGTCACTTAGTAGAACTGCAGATATTGTTTCTAGTCTAGCTCTGTGCCTCCATGTGTTGTATGATTTATGGATGGCCACAATTGGGACCTGAGTCTGCTGTCCTGGGATTTTTTCCTAAATAGGAACTCCAGGATCAAATCCTTTCATTACATCATAAATTGATACAAAAAATTTAGGGTTTTTTTTTGGTGCAAGCTGCAACATGAGATTCTACCTTCTGATCTGTGATGCACAGAGGTTAACATTCTGAAAAGTGAAATTAGAATTTCATCACAGGATCCATGCTATCTAGGTAATATGGTAGGACTTGATCTATCCACTGTTGTCATGGACTTTCTATGGGAATCAAACCCTATCTAAGTATTAGGGCTGTCAAGAGATTAAAAAATTTAATCACGATTAATAACGTGCACTGCCCTTTTGAAATGCCGCGGCGACGTTTCAAAGGAGTAGCACTGTGGAAGCCCAGAATCAGCTGGAGTCCTCAGCTGACCCCAGGCTCAGTGCAGCTGCCCCTTTGAAACGCAGTGGCAGCGATACAAATGGGCAGCACTGCAGGTGCCCGGGATCAGCTGGAGCATAATGCAGAGCTGGGGATCAGCTGGGTACTGGGCAGCGTGTTAGGAGCCTGGGACAGCTGTAGTACCCAGCTGATCCCTGGCTCCGTGTTACGCTGCCCCTTTGTAGTATCGGTCCCGCGTTTCCAAGGGGCAGCGAGGCATGGAACCTGGGCTCCCACAGTGCTGCCCCTTGGAAACTTTACAAAAATTAACGTATTAATCCTGCCTTGCATTAATCACAGGCGTTGACGCAGATCAATTGATAGTCCTAAGTATCAGTAATGTTTAGGTGCTCACTCCTACAAGATGCTGATTGCTGGATACTCTCAATTTCCATCAAAATACATGAAAATTGAGTTCACTCAACTGAAAAGAAGGCTTTTGTTACTTTGAAAGATTGGGCCATTTCTAGCAAGATTATTTTGTAATAATACAATTAAAGTACACCCTGCCCGCAATGCAACACGTTTGACTCCTATTTATTTCATTTTTTTTCCTTGATTTTTTTTAACCTCCCCATTTTTTGAATTTTTCCAGCTTTGCTTATTATTCAAACTGGGTTATTTCTCTTCCTGTCTCTTATTGCTCATGAAAGTGGCAGCATCATAGAAAATAAAGGGGAAAAATCCAAGGAGAAATTTCTGCCTGGTGTCTCTGTTCCATGAGCAATACCATCTTCCATAAAACAATGCTGCACAAAGTTGCCTTCAAAGAGAACTACCCTTTCACTCCAGCCGCTGACAGGAAGGCAACTTATATTCTGAAAGTGAACAAAATTCTGGAGACTGATCTCTGAAGTGTCAGGGCAGGAGAATGAAATAAAGTTCCTGTATAAAGAAATTGCTGGGTATTTTTTACACACACACACAGTCAAATATAGACTGACATAAATCCTATGATAGTGACATAATGGATACTATTTAATGGTAGTATATATAAATTCATAACACACCCTTTGAGGAATCATTTTTTCATCGCACAGGTTCACTATCAGTGAAAATTCATTAGAACTAGAATCCCAGTTTGCACATTGCATCACATGGAAATAACCTGAACTTTCTGAACAGAATTTCTGTTTTAGCTGAATTATTTACCATGCCTACACCCATGTTCCAGACAATTCTAATCTAATCAGCTCTCCTAAGCAAAGCAGGATTGTATCAGGGAGATACATGCATTGCCAGAAATAGTGATGCTGATTCTTTTGGTGGTGCACTTTATTCTGAAAGAACCAATGCTCGTCCGTGCTAGGATGTGCTGGGGAGTTTTGATGAAAATCAGGACTGCAAGATGAAACCCTTAGTTAACAGTTAACATAAATCAAAATGGCAGTACATTGTAACAATTCACACCATTGCCCCACATCAGGTTAGTTTAAGTCTTCATCTGCGTTGTACAAAAACTACCCATTTAAGGCCATTTACACTGCCACTTTGTTTACTCAGCAGCTGCAGTTGTTGCAGCTTTGACACCAGAATGACCATTGCTCTAGGTCAGGGTTCAGGCAGAAATGAAGATACAGTAACAAAAACCCTGATAAAAGCACAAGACAAAGAAGAAAAAAATATTATCCAGCTCTCTCTTACATGACTATAAAAAGTTACCTCAACATTTAAGCTTAATAAGCCTTGACTAGAAACTAAGGCTCCAATTCAGCTTTAGAATATGCTTAACTTTAAGCACATGCTTAAGATCCATTAATTTACAGTTAGCACATGCTTACATGCCATGTTGAATCAGACTGCGAGATTCAATGAATATGGATAGATTTAAGTAAACTAATGTTCTAGAAACAAACTCAATTTATCAAAAATGAGTTGATATCCTGCATGTATCCAATTCAATGGGAGTTTTAGCTTCAGCTTGAGCAGAGCTTGAATCATGAACTAAATTTTCATGAGTTTTACCCCCACTCCAAAAAAGATTGATTTGAGTATGCAAAAGCGATGAGGAGTCCTGTGGCACCTTATAGACTAACAGATGTATTGGAGCATAAGCTTTCATGGGCAAAGACCCACTTTGTCAGACCCACTTTCTTTGCCCACAAAAGCTTATTCTCCAATAAATCTGTTAGTCTATAAGGTGCCACAGGACTCCTTGTCGCTTTTGCAGATTCAGACTAACATGGCTACCCCCTCTGATACTTGATTTGAGTAGGTGGGAGACATAAGTGGAATATTTATTTGAAGGTGAGAGGCAAAAAAAGATGTGCATCTATGCAAGAATCCATGTAATATAACATTATGATGCAGAAGAACTGTTTGAACACACAACTATTACATTAATCAAACAATTTAAGAGAGAGTCATTGGGAGTTTTGAATGTGCAAAGAATGAAGAATCAGGAATCAGTCATTAATTTTCCATCCATATGGTGATCAAGAATTAAAAATGCATCTTTTCAAGTTGCCCTCCATAATTCTCTCATATTTCGTTGCTTCAGAACAGATCTCCATGGCATGGGGTCCAATCCCCCTACGGTGTTGAGCATCTCCTGCAAATTAACATGTACCCTCAGAGGTGAGGATGCCGCATGCCTTGCAGAATTTTACCCTAGAGCAATATAGACTTTGTCCAGCGCCTCCATTTACTTCAAGGTGGAGCAGATTGGGTCCCCATTTATCTGGAATAAGACCGAGAATAAAAGCTGAAGCAGTGGGGGGGGGGACTTGGAACAACTTGCTGAACTTCCCACCTCGCAATATCAAAGGCTGTGTCTTGACAGGGCTCATCTGTAAAAGTATTCATACTGGGGTGACTTACTGGATCAAGAAGACCAAACTGGGAGAGGGAAAGAGAGAAGGAGAAAACAAAAATGAACTAGTGATATAAAGTGACTGGTCTGCATCATATTCAGTTCTGTTTACTGATTTCCTTATACTTTATAATAGTAAAGCTATGTCTACACTGCACTCTAAACTCGAAATAAGATACACAATTTGCATAGTGCATATTGTGTAGCTTATTTATTTCAAAGTAAAGTGCTATTTCAAGTCATTCTTTAACCCTCATAGAACAAGGGTTACCAGGATGCTGAAATAGTGCACCCATTATTTTGAAAAATATTTTGATAGAATGGATGGCTTGTGAAGACACGGAGTAGCTATTTTGGGATACCTCTTGTATCCTGAAATAACTTTGATGTGTATACATACCCTCAATGACAAAATAAAGCACTGGTTTTTTTAAATGATTTTTAAGAAGGACAATCTTGTCTGTAAAAAGAATGGCAACCCATCATGTTGGCCCAATATTGTCTTGTTTTCTTGTATGCTCCCATCTGTCTGCAACCATATGCTGTACTTTGTCTTAGATTGTAAGCCCCTGATGGGTGGAGCAGGGACCATCATTTTGTTCAGCGCCTGGTACAATGACATCCTGGCCCATGACTAGGAATCTGAGGTGCTACGGTAATACACATTAATAACCACAATACAACCCAAACATGCCTGAGCTCCATATCCTTTATACACCAGTATGTCCATCTTCCGTAGGCTCATTTCATTCCATCCACAACCCAGGGCCACACTTGGTGTGATTTTGGCACTAGTGACAGTTAAGGGTGGTTGTTTAATGTAAAATAAAAAGAGCCTTTCAAAAAGGTGAGGCTGGTCACAAGGCTACCACACAGATCAGTGAGTTGGAGAGCTGAGTTCTAGTCCCAGTTCTTCCACAGACCACCTGTGTGAGCTGGAACAAGTCATTCTACACCTCAGTTTCTTCTCTTGAGGAAAAATAGGTCTCCCCCACAAGGGCTATTATGAGGCTAAATTAATTAATATTTGTAAAATATTTGGAGATTATTGTCATGAAAGGGCCATATAAGAACCCGTGTATTATTCTTATAAATGATCATTAACTGCAGCCATATTAAGGGGTGGGACAAGCAGTAATGGGATGAAATTAATAAATGGGCTGTGAAGGCTAATGATCAGGACAATCACCAATTAGACTGTAGAATATTTACCCAGGAGAAGTAGGGGAAACTCCCCTCCTCCCATTCATCTTATTTTAAGAATTTCAATGTAACAAAACACTAGAAAATGTAGTAGAGGGATGAACTAGATAACATAATACATATTTTCTAGCAGTCAGGCTGAGAGGGACTGCATTAGAAGCCTCTGGACCAGAGCAAAAAGATGTAGAGGACTTCTTACAAGATACCGGTAGGAAGTAGTCCAGAGCAAGGAATTGATCCATTAGAATTGATCAGCATGTTGTAGTGGGATTCCCTGCTGAGCTAGGAGTGGACTGCTCCACTGCTAACAGGGCCCTGGGCTGGGGCCTGGTGGAAAGGGAAGGCCTGGGTCCCCCATTCCCTTTCCTCAGACACCCCCATGTGGGGGAGCTTTGTCTACTATATATTGACGCTGTGGCTGCTGGGCCATACTTCCCTGATCCCAGAGGGACTCAATATATTAACTTGGTGGCTGATAGGCCATGTTCCCCTGAACATGGGGGTCGAGTGAGCATTTAGACTCTGTGGCCACTAGTCCAGTGTTTCTTAAACTGTGTTCCACGGCAGTCGGAGGTGTGCTGCAGAGAACAACAGAGTTCAAAATGGCTGCCCTTAATGGGGCAGGCAACCTTCTTTTTCTCTCCCAACCCTTTTTTTTTTTTTTTTTTTTTTTTTTTTTGTTCAACAAAAAATCCTTGGTGTTCCTCATTAAAAAAAATTGTTTGGTGTTCCTTAGTCTTAAAAAGTTTAAGAAACACTGCACTAGGCTGTACTGCCCCGAACTCAAGTTGCAGTGCATAAACTCTGTAGCTGATTGGACTCCCACTCAGAATAGGGTGGCCTAGGAGCTGCATCAAATCTGTTACTACCCTCTCTGTTGGCTTCCCTCAACATACTGCCACAACCAACCCTTTGACAAGGTTCATACCTCAGGAGTCCTCAGTCACTCCCAGGGTTGGCAGGACTCAAGTCCCCAACCCTATGCTCCCAGGCAAATGCCCTAAGCCACTCTAGAATCCACCCCACCTCCCTACCTTCAGCCAGTCCCTTATCCTGCTTTCCTAATGCAGGAGCCAGGTCTATCCCTCTTGGGAATCTGAGCATCACCTTAAGCTGCAAGTGCTTCTAGGAGTTTTGCTGATAAAACTGTGCAGCAAGATGCTCCTTTTAACCTAAAAAGATGATAGATATAGACCACACAGTACTGGCTGTGGGAGTAGCTCTAAATTGTATTTAATGAGTTTACAAAGCAATTCAGGCATTTTGGCACAGTATCGGGGCACATTTCTTCCCATGCGATGTATCCTTCATGACTTTTTTTTCTATTCTCTTTCAGGCAGATACACATTTTTCAGCTCCAGAGGCATATTTCCTTTCTGTCCAACTTCTTAGAATTCATTTAAACGTGTCTGTTGAAATTCCCCATCATGCAATATTTTAACAAGGTACTTTAAATATGGCCCATTTACAAAATAAAAATACTGCCTGACGTGCTTGCTACAATATTCTTTTTCTTGCTTCAGTGCTTCATCAGCTGGAGTTCCTCTTCGAAACCCTTCTGATCTGGACAAAAACAAGAACATGAAATCAAAACAAAAAAATAGCATCAGTTTCAGCTAAGGAACAAAGACTGGTATCTAGCCACTCAGGTTCATATACAGTGAATATTATTTAAGCATATGAACCCCCAGATCAGTTGGGCTGTAGAGGAATGAGGAAGGACAAAATACCCCCCACAGCATGTAGCCAAAGCGGAACAATGAACATTGTGCCATAGGTTTTCAATAGCATCCAGGGACCACCCTGTTGTCTTCTCTCCCAGGTGTTTCTGCTGGTAGATCTACACAAGCCTGGACACACTAGCCACAACCTATATCCTTCTCCCCAGCCCATTGAAGAAACTACTGCAGGACTGAGCTCCACAGCATGAACCTTTCCTTCAGCTCTCTGTCCCTGTGTAGCCTCACTACATTTTGCCCATCCCTACACTGGCTCGGCTGTATTTGTAGCAACCAACAGACAGATTTGTTTCTAGGGTACTATAACACAGAGGGGTTTATATTCAAACAGAATCCCAGAGGTGCAAGCACCTTTTTATATGGGCTATACATGCCTCCAGTGAAGCAAACCAATAATCATAATTCATTATGAATATACACACTGACCAATTTTGTCTCCTTGTTTCCTTCCCCAACTGGCAGTATCAATCTGTGGTCTCTTGTAGTTAGATTCTAAGATTTTGGAGGCAGCAGGAGTGTCTTGTTTTTCTGTGTTTATATGACACCTAACAGAATGGAATCCTGGTCATTGATTAGGGCTACTAGATGTTACCATAATAAATAATATTTGCTAGGGTAGCCATTCATTTTTAAAGCCTCTAAACAAACACAAAAAGAAAATACTCACACATTTAATAAAGGCAGCCCTACCCAACCCATAGAAACTTGAGGCATAAGGGCAGTAAATAAATACATCCTCAAACTCAGCTCCATTTAACTGGAAACAACACACAATAAACACCTTCAGACTCACTCAGCGGAACACCAGTGTAATGTTTAGGCCTGTAACGGGATGGGCACTCATCCCCACAGCGCATCCCATTGGTCATTCGGGGAAATAAGCATTCCTGCCTCAGAGTGCCCTCTGCTGGTTGATGTCCCAGCCTGTGTTGCATATCATCTGCTCGTTCGGCTTTGTGTCCCTTCCTGGCTATGATGCCCTTTCCTCCTCATGCTGCCCTAGGTCAGTGCCCCTGAACTCTGGGGTCTTCCACTCCCAGAGAACCCTCAATTCCCCTGTGCCACCTTGCCTCTGTGACCCACTGCCAGTTGTCATCTAGTCATCTGTCTCCCTGCAGCCCTAGTACACTCAGGCCTTGCCTCAGGCCCTGAACCCTGGGAGTGAGGTCAGGCCACAGCTCCACAACTCTGTCTACCTTTTCCCAGCACTGCCCTGCCTCAGCTTCCCTGGAAGCCAGGTCCCTCCTTCTCCCCAGCTAGAGTAAGAGTGTGTCTGTTCTCCTCCTTCCTTATTTATACAGCACCAGCTGGGTCCTAATTGGTTGTTGTGAGCTCTGTTCTCTCAGCCCTCTCCCAGGATTGGGTTTTAACCCTTAAAGGGCCAGTGTGAGGCAGACACCCCGAAACAAGGCCTATACCAATGAAGCAGAGCATTCCACACTTGTAGGATCTTTGGGTTAAAAGGTGCATTCTCTTGGCTGAACACTGTTGAACAGCAGCTCCAACTCCAGCCCTGGTGCTATCAAGGGATGTTGGGTAATAAGTGGCCTAATCTGAAATATCATCCCTTAATAATTTTTCACAAACCAAACTTGTTATCCACCTTCCCTCTTGCCAGGCATTATTTACAGAGATGAAACGTGTCCAAGGAACACAAGTTACAAAAATTCTCACTGAGGTTATTGCACCTGTAATATTGTGACAAACCTCTTGATTTTTTCAAGGGTGCTTTTGAAACAAATGATACTTCCAATTATCCATAGGCAGGCATTCAGAGACAACGGTGTATGTAGAGTGTAATTTAAACTTATAAAAGCAAGGAAAAGTATAGCTATGGCAAATAACTGGTGCTTTCCCCCAGCTTGTTCTCTTGTCCCTAGCTTATGCAGTACACGGCATATAGCCGTACATACTGCTCATACTTTTTGAATTAGAGCTGATTGAAAAATGCTGGAGGGGTTCTGCTGAAAGTTTTAACTTTTCATCAAAAAGCAAAAAAAAATGGCTAAAACCCAAAAGTTTCTGTTTATGAGGTTGTCAATCTTTTGACAAATTCAAAATTTTCCACAGAAAGCAGATATTTTTCACAAATAACTATGCCTAAGATTCTGTGGAAATCCCAATTTCCAACTGATGACAAAAAAAAACTTTGACAGAAAGTCCTATATGAAATGCATAAACGTGTACATACCAGAGTGGATCTTCTGGTTTGTACTGTTAAATCAGAAACCTGAAGATTTTGCAGTTTGAATTTTCTTTGCTTCTACAAAGGGAAAAGTTCCCATAAAAAATATCTTTAAAACTCTCCAGATAGACAGCTACCTAGTTTACCACATAAATAAGTGACCAGGGAGTTTTTAAAACAGAGATTATGAACCTGATTAGATAAATATCTGATATGGAGTTTAATCTACCCTATGCATATTGGGTGAAATTCACCATCATTCAGAGGGCCCATAAAAGACATATGAACCACTTAAGCCCCACCTAGGCCCTATTTTGAGGGCTTTAGCGATTCACAGACTTTGTGTTGGTCTTCTGCACAGGGGAAATTGTCCCAAATTAGGAATTAAAAATATTCGTTGAGAAGGGGAACAATGTTGTCAAAGTAATTCCATTTACTGTAGTAGCATTTCAACACTTGGCTTTCACTGTTTAATAAAGGGAATCAAGGGTATTGTCCACATGGCAAAGTAACAGACTAGTAGAAAGCTGTATCCTGAAAGACAAACAAAGCCTTATCTGAAGCCAGGAAAACAAGAAAAGAAAATATATCTGACTGCACTGGAAGTTTTTCCTGTGTAAGGATTTCAGGCTAGAACCCTGACTGCTGATTTAAAAGAAGTTCTGAGCCTGATCATGGTCGGTCATAGAAAAGCCCCTCGGCACAATGAAATTACACAGCAATATCTGTGAATTGACAATCAATGAGTTTTGTAGTTCCATCCTGTTGCATAGAAGGTTGGGCAGGTCTCTAGAGGACAGAGTGCATCTACACTGCAGGGCTTAACTTGAAATAAGCTATGCAAATTGAGCTACATCTATAGGGATACGTAAATTGAGCTACGTCAATTGTCAATTCAAAATAGGGAGCATCTACACAGCACTTATTTCGAAATAGAGCACTCTTCCTCTGACTTCCCTTATTCCTCATACAATGAGGGTTACAGGAGTCAGAGTAAGAAGTCTTCCAGCTTGACAGTATTTTGGTGCTATTTTGAAATAATTGACCACTGTGTAGACACGGACTAAGTTATTTCGGAATAGTGCTAGTTATTTTGAAATAGTGTTGCAGTGTAGACGTACCCAAAGTGTTTTCCTTCTGGCTACATAGGTTTCCCACCTTTCACAGAGAAATTCCAGCTATATGCAAAAAGCTGGGGCATCTTCTGTAATGAGCGGCCAGTGACTTTGGCCGTCTCCCCATGACCTTACTCTCCTTTGGGGCTCACTGGGGAGACAAGACGCTACTATTTCTCCCCCCGCCCCTGTACATCACCTCCCTTTTCATGGAGAAGGTGGAGACTCAGTCTCACGTTAGTTTTCATTGAAATTTTGGGGATTTGCCAAGGTGCAGTGCCTCAGAGCCACTCTCCACAGCCACGTTCTCTCAGCCTGTCAACTCCTTGAGTCACAATCTGGTGGTATTCCTATGGGGCTTTATGGTGTACATTTACACAGAGAACACGCAGTCAACCTGTGGAACTCTGACAGAGAATGTTGTGAAGACCAGAACTTCAACAAAGTTCAAAAATGAACTAGACAAATTCATGAAGAATAGGTCCAACAGTGGCTAACTTGCATTCGAACTTGCAAATGAAGCCTGGGATTTAAATATCCTGGACTTCATTTGCATGTTCCCAGGCACCACCATTTTTAAATGCCCCGTAGTTCGAACTACCTGGCCGCGGCTACACGTAGCACGGACTAGGTAGTTTGAATTAAAGCTCCTAATTTGAACTACCATTATTCCTCCTGCAATTCCTCCTGTAGCCACAGGCAGGTAGTTTGAACAACTGGGCATTTAAAAATGGCGGCGCCTGGGAACATGCAAATGAAGCCCAGGATATTTAAATCCCGGGCTTCATTTGCAAGTTTGAATGCCTACATTAGCCACCCTAGTTCAAACTAGAGTGGCAGTGTAGACACACCCCCATGAGGGAGGACATGCATACAAGGGATTCCTTTGAGTGTTGGGGCATGGTCCTATCATGTTGGCTCAACTTCCAACCCCAGCCCCTAACAAAATCTGGAACAAAAGTATCACTTTCCTGGTCTTTTCATTCCTTTTGTGAGTAAAAAAGATGAGAATGGAGATCTGGCTTTTGTGAAGACTACAGGATTGGAATCTGTGATTTGTTCCCGTGTATTTGATTAGTTATGCCTTACAGCATAGAGGCTTCCAGCTGGAATAAACATTGGATGGAGTCTGTTTAGAAGAGGCTTTGTATTCATTTGCTCTCTATATTCCTGTTTGCTTTTATATAAAAGTGAGCAAATGTACATCTTTTTTGGAGCAGCTGTTGGAGGATAACTAGTATGTCTAGTGACTGTAGAGAGCACTGGACAGATTTATTTTTAAGCCACCATTTACATAAGACACTTCTGTACCTGATGTGATCTGTTTCATATTATCTTATATTGGGTGCTTGCTATCCAAAATGCTTATGAAAAGCTGTGGAATGAATTTACAGCATGTGTTCAGTAGCTTGTCCATGCTTTGGTCTGAACGTCTGCCACATGTGCATGTCTTTTCGAGGCAACTAAAATGCACCTGTTCTTTTAGGTACTAGAGTGAATGGGATTTCAAATAATCTAAACCAGTATTTCTCAACCAGTGGTAAAAATACCCTGAGGGGTACTTAAGATAAGTCTGGGGGTATGTCAACACAACTGAAATTTGGAGAAAACTGAATTTTTGTGTTAAGTTTTATTATTTTTGTACTTTTTACACCCAAAAATTTCATTGCCCATCTGGCTACTATTAAGTTGTTAAAAAAATGTGTTGCAATGGTAGAAAAAAATTGTGTGTCTGAAAACTGTAAGTACTGGAGATACTTATAATTTTTAAAGGGGTACTTTATTAAAAAAAAAAAAAAAAGGTGAGAAACACTAATCTAAACTAACCATACATTTTTCTTCAAGACAAAGGAGCTAAGAAGATATTTCTGTGGGACAGGAGGCACTGGCCAAAAAGGGCATTTCACTAAGGAGGGCTGAGGAGTCCTTGTGGCTTTTTTCTTTACTCTATGGCAGCGCGTCCAAACTGCCATGTGCTTTTGCACAAGAGCGTCCATGACAGTGTGGACGCTCTCTTGCGCAAGAAAGCTCTGATGGCCATTTTAGCCATAGGGGTTTCTTGCGCCAGAAACCCCGTCCATACTGCCTTCTTGCGCAAGAGCTCTTGCACAAGAGGGCTTATTCCTCGTGGGGAGAGGAATAACTCTTGCACAAGAAGCCCTCTGTTCCGACGCCTTACTGTAAATTTACTTGTGCAAGAACGCACGTGCAGTGTAGACGCTCCACACGTTTTTGCGCAAGAACAATTGTTCTTGCGCAAAAAGCCTGCAGTGTAGACGTAGCCTATAACACCACCAATAAGCATCATAGCATCTCAGTTCAAACAGAAAAAGGGCAGCAGCCACATGGCACCAATGAAATGGATGATTGCTAAAGGTGTGAAACAGGTGGGTAGGTTTGGTTAGAGTTGAATAAATAGTTTGTAACTAAAAATTGATTAGATGAACTTTGCCTCACTGTTCCTCCACAAGCATTACCTGATGGCATTTTTTCATGAATTTCATTGACTATTAATTAATACTTGATACTTTATATGGAAGTCTAAGCTCTGTTCTTTGTTACAATTAATTACATAGTATTTCTGTTCCTTGACTAGATGAGCAGGTTTCCTGTACAAATACTATGTATCAATGCTAATTTACTATTTGTTAGACTGGGACATGTAGATTTAAAATTAGCATTTCACAAGCATTACTTCTCGCTAGTATAATTCAGTTATATGTTTATCCTTGTAAGTGACCACTAAAGGAAAACAAGTATAAAGAGCCCAAGCAAACAGATAGTTGAAGTCTAATTAATATCATGGGAGGCTTATTAAACTTTTATATATACACATTTTGTTGTTTGTCTGTCCATTTTGCATAAGGTATTTATCTTAGATTTGTCATTTATATCCCCTTTAAATCATACATGGAGAAGATCCCCAAAGAGCGGAATAAAACACAAAGTTTCAGTGTTTAACCATAAAGACTCATGCAGCATTAATATATTATTTAAGGGACACTTAGAAAAAAGTCAAATTACTGTCTGAAAATGTTTTACCCATTATTGTTATAATAAAATTGCAGTAATTTAAAGAGATTGGGAATTATATGTTTTTCCAGACTGCTGATTTTCTGTATGCAGCACAGCACTTTTGTCTATTTGGCCCTGATCCTGCAATTACAGGCAGTCCCCGGGTTATGTACAAAATAGGGACTGTAGGTTTGTTCTTAAGTTGAATCTGTATGTAAGTTGGAACTGGCGTCCAGATTCAGCCGCTGCTGAAACTGACCAGCGGATGACTACAGGAAGCCCGAGGCAGCGCTGGTCAGTTTCAGCAGCGGCTGACTTGGGGACGCCTGTGGCAGAGCAGCTGTGGTGCTGCTTTGCTCCAGTAGCGCCGCTCCTCGGCGCTACTGGACCAACCCAGCAGCACCCCAGCTGCTCTGCCCCAGGCGTCCTGATTCAGCCGATGCTGAAACTGACCAGCAGCGGCTGAATCAGGACGCCTGGGGCAGAGCAGCTGGGGTGCTGCTTTGCTCCAGTAGCGCCGCTCCTCGGCGCTACTGGACCAACCCAGCAGCACCCCAGCTGCTCTGCCCCAGGCGTCCTGATTCAGCCGATGCTGAAACTGACCAGCAGCGGCTGAATCAGGACGCCTGGGGCAGAGCAGCTGGGGTGCTACCGGGTTGGTCCAGTAGCACCCAGAGCAGCGCTGCGGGACCAACCGGTAGCGCCTCAGCTGCTCTACCACAGGCATCCGGAGAAAAGCCTGGTCTGCGGGGGGGGGGGGGGAGGAGTGCACTAGCTGCGCCCCTCCCCCCCAGCAGACCAGGGAGACACAGGCGGCGGGACCGAGACGCGCCACGGTCCCGCCGCCTGGGTCCTCCGCGGCTTTGCCCCCCGTCTCCCTGGTATGCTGGGGGGAGCCCCCCCCCAGCAGACCAGAGAGACGCAGAGCAAAGCCGCAGAGCACGGGGGCAGCGGGACAGCCCAGACGCGCCATGGCTGTCCCGCTGCCAGCATCCCCCGAGGCTTTGCTCCCCGTCTCCCTGGTCTTCTGGGGGGTCTATCCCCCCCAGCAGACCAGGGAGACGCGGAGCAGCTTTTCTCGCCCCGGAGGACGCGGGCGGCGGGACCGCGGCGCATCTGGGCGTCTCGCCGCTCCTGTCCTCCGGGGTGAGAAAAGCCCCGTTCGTAACTGCGGATCCGACATAAGTCGGATCCGCGTAACTCGGGGACTGCCTGTACTTATGCCAGGGACAAAAAACAGGACTATGTAGCACTTTAAAGACTAACAAGGTGGTTTATTAGGTGATGAGCTTTCGTGGGCCAGACCCACTTCCTCAGATCAAATAGTGGAAGAAAATGGTCACATATATACCAAAGGATACAATTAAAAAAATGAACACATATGAAAAGGACAAATCAAATTTCAGAACAGAAGGGTGATGGGGGGGAGGTAAATGTCTGTGAGCTATGCAGGTGAGTAGCACTATGGACTTTAGTAAGTCTGTTCATAAAGTAACCTGTAGTTTTGCACGGTTGGAACCTTAGTAAGTCAGTTTGCCTTTTGGTGTGTGTTTGTGTGTGTAGGTCTTTCACTTGGTAACAACTCAAGGGAAATTAAAAATTGTCTGGAAATCCACAAAAATTGGCCAGGGTGAAATCAGGGCAGTCTTAAGTACCAGGAAACTACTTTTAAACATTTTGTTTATAAAGGACTACATTTCAAGTGGACAGTGCTTTACATGGTGTCATGAGTCATGAGTTTGTGAAAGCAACCCTAAAAAGTGCCCCTGTGCGAAAGAACAGCTTGATAGTTTGCCTTATGTGTTTGGCCTCTGGACCCACAGGTTTAGTTATTTTTTGAGGAAAAAAATATTTTTACTACATCAGTCAACTGTAGCATAAGAAAACAAAGGGATGTCTCAGAAGCTGGTCCTGAGAATAGAGAGGCTTACATCATATAACAGCCAGTGTCTGTTAATACTCACTCATTAGATCTGTCCCAGCACCATGAATCTGGGAGGAGGTTTCTGTTTACAGCAGATCAAAGCCAAAATAAGCACCTCCCAGTGTCCTTTACCCCCAGTTCAGAATGGGGTTTTCTTCACCTGCAGAAGACAAAAGGTCAGTGCATCTTCCAAGCAAAAATTCATGTGTAACTTTGGAAAGAATCAAATACTGAGACAGACTCCCCTGTTACACAACTAACTTAGGCTACTTCTTCACTGTGAGTTCTTCCAGCAGAAAATATGCTAATGAGGGATTCATTAGCATAAGTTGCAGTCTCATTAGCATATTTTCTGCCATTTCTTTTTGTGCAAAAAGAAGCAGTGTGGATGGGGGGGGGTTGCCCAAATCCCCCATTTTGCGCAAAAAAACCCAGTCCACACTGCTTCTTTTTGCGCAAAAAAACCCTACCTCAACAGGAAACAGCAGAAAATATGCTAATGAGATTGCAACTTAGGTTAATGAGTCCCTCATTAGCATATTTTCTGCTGCCAAAACTGACAGTGAAGACAAAGCCTTAGGGTGTGTCTACACAGCAGGGCTTAACTCGAAATAAGCTACACAAGTTGAGCTGTCAATTGTGTAGCTTATTTCAAAATTGGGAGCGCCTACACACTTATTTTGACATAGAGCAGTCTTTCTCTGACTTCCCTTACTCCTCATACAATGCGCAAAAAGTCCTGCAACTTGACAGTATTTTGACATTATTTCGAAATAACAGCCTGCTGTGCACACGGACTAAGTTATTTCAAAATAATGCTAGTTATTTTGAAATAATGTTGCACTGTAGACGTACCCTTAGGGTGCATCTACACTGCACCCTAAACTCAAAATAAGATACACAATTTGTGCTGCACAAATTGCGTATCTTAATTTGAATCTATTTCGAAATAGCTTATTTTGAAATTTGGCATGTCTACACAGAATCAAATTTCAAAATAATGTACTATTTTGAGCCATCCCTTATTAACCCTTGTGCAACGAGGTTTATCAGGATGGTGAAATAGTGCACCCATTATTTCAAAAAATAATTCAAAATAACAGGCAGCTTGTGTACATGTGGGGTAGCTATTTTGGGATACGGCCGGCGGTATTCCGAAATAGCCGTGCAGTGTAGATGTACCTTTAGTCATCACACCTTGAACCTACCTCACAGGATTCGACCAGTGAAACAAAGGGAGCCCTGTTAACTGGTATCAGGGATGAATTTGACCCCAGGTAACAAAATTTCCCCACAATGTCCTTTAGCGTGTCTCAAAGGGGTGTGGCTCCCCTCAGCCTTAGGAACTGTTTTGGGGGAAGGAGAATCTCCTTTATTTCCCAGTCACCATTCCCTTGCGCCCTTCACCCGTTGGTTTGACCACTGATCAAAGCTCTCAGTGCTTGGACCGAGAACAGCTGAAGTGGTGAACTATTGAGAAGCAAACCTGCCGGAAAATTCTTATCTCGGTGATGGGTGACACCAGGAGACTCATCCTCCATTGGGTCTGGAAGCAAAACTCAGCACCAGGGCTTGAGAACTTCTGGCAATTTGAGTCGAGAATATTCAGCCCGTCTGAACTTCTCTGTGGAGGCCACTTTAACTCTTCAATTCAGTGCCTGAGATATTATAATTAACGATTCCCCTCTGGAAACTCTTTTCTCTCCCATTTCCGTGCAGACTTTAAAACATCGAGTAGCACCTGAGAAAGGGAGAGAGATTCTTACGAGCGTTCGTGGGCAAAACCCACTTTGGTGCCACAGGACTACTTGTTGTTTCTAAAGTTACAAACTAACGCGGCTACCCCTCTGAGACTTTTATCCAGATTTGGTTTTATTTTCGATGGGATACCCATTTGGGGTTTTTACAGAAATATTTTTCTTTAGCTGAAGCATGTTGAACAATTGCTTAAATATCAGTGTGTGTTTGATTATATACTTTAGGTGGACTCTGAAGTCAGAGGCATCAGGTTTAGTGTGTAACATTCTCCGGAATCCCACGGGAACTTCTTCTGATAGATGTCCCTGGGAAATGTAACATTAAAAGTACATTCGTCGTAGCCTTGTGGAATCTGTGTCGCCGCTAATCTGGTTATTATCCACCTGATGCAATCTTTAAAGTGAGTGACCACAGTGAGATTTGCAAATCCACTTTTAAATCTCTGCTTGAAGGACTGTAGCGGGGTGATAAAGGTTTCTAGGACAGAGGTCCGATCCTGCATTTCCCAACTGTTTAATCGATGGGCAAAGAGAAGTTTTCAAACTTAGTGCCAGTGGGGCAAGAGAGAGACTCGGGTAACTATTAGCTTTATCCCGCACACCTGGGATCTGCGCGGAACCATGCCAGGATCCCAGCACAGAAACTGTGGCAGCGATGTTATTGCAATTGAGAAGCAGGGCTGAGTGATGCTCGGAGAACATTGAGCGTTACGGGGAGGGGGGATGTTTTTCCATTCACTTCCAAACTCTCCCAGGAATAGCTCTTCACCTCTTTCACATGGCGATTGGAGCGGAGCCCCGGTGTATCCCTCCTGGGAGGGGGAGGTTTATCGGATTCCAATCGGAGTCGAACTCGGAGTTCACTACAAGTGAATTTAGCCTAAACAATGAATCAATCTAAATTTAACCGGAGGAATGGAATCGCTCTAAAAATAAATTAGCAGCTGCTTTCTCCGCATCCTCCTTCTCTGGTGAAGAAAAAGCAGAGGGAGGGTGTGTGAAAGTATCTTCCCACAAGTTTAACGAATAAGCGGCCCCTGCTGACCCGGCCAAGAACAGACACACACACGCTCCAGGCAGGACAGGGGACTCGACGGTGTGTCCACACAAAGCTGATCTGACAGAGGGTAGATCAGGAGGGGATCTTGTGCCACCGGGCCAGCTTGGACTCCGCTGACAAACTGAGCTTTACTGGGGCTGGAAAACCCGGAGCCCTGCGCGGGGGCTTTGTTTTCTCTGGCAATGCCGGTTCAGGGCGAGCACTGATTGACTGTTGAGTCCAGGACTGTCCAGGGTTTCCCTGCTCATCCCGCCCCATCCTCCTTAGAAAAAGCAACTGGTCGCCAGATTGGTCTATAACGTGCCCGGCCGGCTGGGTGATTGTCTTCGCTGGTTTTCAGTTTTTTTCCCTGACAGGAGGGAAGCGCATTTGTTGCGTATTTGGGGAGTGGATCAACCTCTCCCCCCCACTGCAACCTGCTCGAACTTCCCTCCACCCACCCCCACCATCCCTCACGGCGAGGGCAGTTTGCTGAGGCCAGGCCGGGCTGTCCCTTTGAACCGAGGCGCCCCACACAAAGCGACTGGACAGCGCGCAGCTCCAAACATGCCCTTTCAGTGAAAGTGGGGCCCACCCTAAGTCACTGGCTGGTTTCAAAGGCTGCCGAGCCGACGGGTACCTAGACTGCTGGCGCTGAGGAAGCCCAGGCAATCTCGGGAGGGGAGGGGGCTGCGCGCCCTTTTGCGCTACAGCTGTGCAAGGACTAGAGCAGAAGGGGTGGGGAGGGACAGCGGGCACAGCCCAGTGCAGCTTCAGGGGGAGAGGGTGGGGAGGGGGCATTAAAGCGGCGTCTGAGAGGCAGCTAGCAAGGTGCTGCGTTCGCAGAGCGGGTGCTGAGCGCTACTGAACCAAACAGCAACTCCCAGCTGGGACAGAGAGCGCTCCTAGCACCCCTGGTTCTAGCCCCGCTCGGGGCAGGGAGAGACTCCGGGCTTCGGATCTCGGCCGCTTTCTGTATTCCCGGCTTGTCTCTTTGATTCTTTTGTGCTCGGGCGTGTTGTCCTGGCCAGCGGTGTGAATGGGGGTTTTGTAAACCGGGACAGATAAAAACGAGCAGCATCATATTGTTTGACAGAGTGATCCAAGATGATGAAGTGCCTTCTCCGAAGGGGGTGAAAATGGTTGAATTCCTAAAAAACAGACCGCAGCTCGCGCGCTCTGCCGGCAGTAGCCTAGAGGGATCCGCCGCCTGCAGCTCCCAGGCTCACGTCCAACCGGCTCCCGCTCCGTGCAAAGTCTTTTTATTTATTTTTTTCCTAAAGGCAGTTCCGGCTCGGGACCTCCTTCCCCCCCTTCCTCGTGGCAGATGAAAAGCCCAATTTTCGAGAGAAAGGCTCGTTTTGATTAAACCTGACATGCTGCTGATAACTCCATGCTAATGTGAAATAATTAACATAATAGCCATAATTAAAAGCACGCTAACAATGCCATAAATTTATCACACAATTTTACTAGCTTGCTGCCCCTAACTGCTCTCTCATCGTTAATTAAACGTGTTGCCTTTTACAGAATGGATGTTTATACATTTCCAATACAAATAAATCCGCAGCGGCGCTGGAAACATGACCAATTTGGTTCTACACGGTGGTCTCCTGGTTTTATGGGCGATTTGTGGCGATTGGAACATCCCGTGCAAATAGTGTTTTCTTTTAAAAGGGGGCAGACCCGTGCAAATGGTTTCGAAATCAACATCTTTCTAAAAGCTGGGGGTGGGAGGAGCAGGCAGGGGCCACCAGTCATCCGCGGGCCGGGCCATGAGAATGAAATTGGACATGGGCTCTTTTCCCCCTGCTTTAGGGTGGGGATCCGATCCCACCCCTGCTTTAAGCACAGGGCATCTTGAACTACCTCTCTCTCCCCCCTTACTTTCAGTAACCCTGGAGAAATGTTATTTACAAATACTTGCAAGGAAGACAATAGAGGCAAACGTGATAATACCGGCCCCAGTGCAAGGGGCATGGACATCTCACCCAGGGTCAGTTTCATTTCAGTAACAAGATTGTCACCGAGAGAGAAACAACTAACCTTACCCCCATTTTGGCCACAGGATTTTTTTTAAAACTCGGTTTGACATTAGGACAAGCCTCCCCCCTTCCCACCTATAACAAACCACAATGCCGGTGTAATCCAGGTCAGGTCAACGATTTATATAACTCATTAGTGAAAGTAATAGGCTTAAGGAGATGAAAGAGGACACCTTTGATTCCCCTTTCCGTTAAAACGATTACAGAAGGAGGATCTGCCCCAGCATTGCCATTTCTCTCCAGCCTATCCCCAAAAAATCAGCCTCCGGATTTTATTTTTAACTCGCTTCCCAACCAGGAACTTGGTTTGCCTTATTAGAACCAAACTGAGTTGTAATTAATTTCTCCCTCTCTATCATAAATTGTTCAATCTTCTCTTTCCTGGAAGCTGGATGTGTCTCTATTTGACTCCATATCGATCTGGACTATGCAGATTTCTTTTCTCCTGTTGCTAAACCTCTTTGTATATTCCCCCCACACACACACACACACACACACACACCTCCCCGGTGTTTTTTTCAATCCCTCGCGCACGTTCCCCTAATCATTTTAGTGCTTTGCTGTGTACATCCTCTGATTTTAGTCCATGTTAATCCTTTAAATTTGAGTAGATTGGGTGGCTGCGTGCCATCCCTCACTACCAGATTCATTTTGGGAAAGTTTGCTTATTATTATAAAAGGTTTCTTCCTCCCTCTACCCCCAATCCTGGCTAAACTCCGGCCAAATGATGGAAGACTTATGGGTTTAATAACACACTGCAATTAGTCTTAAAACAGGATTTACTTAACGCCCAAATACTGTCAGATGGACAGGAGCACAGGTTCCTAAACACTTTCTTATGGTTCTGCCGTTTCTGCTTATTCAGCACTTCTTAATTGTTCAATCCTGCAGGGAATTCTTGCTACACAAATTTTACCGTACCACCCCCCATATAACAATGTATTCCAGAATGCCGGACTAAGATAGAGAGACACTCATAAACACAACCGTCCGTGGCAGAATTAAGAGCTGGACTTGCCATGGTCCGGCGTGGACCCTAAGCCTGTCAGAATTGCAAATCACTTGCTTCCTCCCCAGATCTAAATCGGTTTTAAAAAGAGGAGTGCACGGGTACGAAAGCTCGAGGGAGAAAACTGAAGCATCGGGTCTAAAAATCTCCAATACGAAGCGAAAAGTTTCTGTGAACGAGATGGGGCCCCCTCTCAGATGGTAACACTGATTGAACAAGAGATTAGCACAATAGATCTCTAATCGAGGGGAGACGTTTCTTTTCACGCTAAGCACCGTAATTAATGGTATGAATCAATTAATTTGACTTTTATTGTGTCGAAGAAAAGCTCAACAAATGAAACGGTGGGTTTTCAGAGTGGATCCCCCCCCCTCCTATCCCCAGGAGATTTCAGAGTGAGATACTCTCTAATATACATACACACTCACAGAGAATCCTGTGTCTGTGAGTGTTAATGGTAGGACAAATTCAGCTCCCTGCGAGAAGGCTCGGCCACAGCTCCAGCAGGTTTTTAAAGCACCAGAAGAAGAGCTTTGTTGTCCAGATGGCAAAATATAAATTAGGATCATTTGGAGAAAGCGCAAAGAAGACACAAGACGGCAATCAATAAAGCACAGATACACACACATAAAAATCATCGAGAAAAACAGTGGCTTTCAAAGCACAAAGCGAGGCTTCTGGGCAGAAGAGAAACAGGGATAGTTAAATGTTGGGGGCTTTCTTTCTTGTCTAAAATCTTCCTTGGGTGCGTGTGGGGGGCAAGGGGGTTGGTTTGCTTGTTTGTTAAATACTGCACAATCATTCTAAAATCCAAAACAATCAGAAAGTTATTTCAGGACAGTAAAGGAAATATATTTTGTCTCTCAAAACTGAAATGTATTTTGACTTTTTGGTTTAACACATTTACAATGGTAACTTTAGAAGAGGGTTTTTTTCCTTTTGCATTTTAAGTGTTGTAACTTTTTTATTTAAAAATACCCATTCATTAAACTTTGGGTAGGTCAGACCTACACGTGAGATTTATTTGTATGAAGCTCTATCCTGAAAATTAATGCTCACGTTATCTCGAATTACTTTTCTTTCCTCCCAGTATAAAAACAACAGATTTAGCACAAGTGCTAGCGGCTAATGGTGATCTTTTAAATAGCAATACTGCCTTGTATGCCCAACATCTTTTGTAAAATATGTCACCAAATCTTTACTCATCATTATTTTTATCTCTTTCAGGCAAGCGCTACTCTATAGTTGCTCACCTGCCCTTAGCAGTATAAAATGGACCTCAGATTTTTGCTTAAACCGAATAAACCTTTCAGACATCGGAAAGCAATTGACATGGTTTTTCCCCCCATAATTGTTCATAGAAAGGTGGGAAGGATTATTGATTTCTCTTTGCGGACGGTTATATGTTCTTTTTAGGCAGGGAGGGATCTTAATGGAAGACCAATATGTTAATACAGACATTACCGATCCCTCTGATTTATTTTAACGGGGGAAGGGGCGGAGGGAACAGTTTATGTGCCCTTTACAACAACAATTGCTCATCGGAAATGGTTTTATTCTTTTGCAGTTTTTCTAAATATATATATATATTAAAACACAAAACATGTGCGATTGTTCAAACAATACATAGAGATTTTTTTAAAAGCAGAACACGTAAAGAAAAGAAAACCACTGAGCAAACCGTTTCCGTCCTACCCAGGTGTTATTGTTCTCTGTTTAAACAGATCCCGTTGGTACAAAAGGAATAGAATTTGTAACCCTTCCTCCCCCTCTTTGGAGCACCCTCTCCTTGGGACAAAGCTTACCTTGCACTCTGGTGAATAGAGTCTTCACACACTCCCTCATTTCCTACTTTTTCATATGCTAACGCTGGCAATGATTATGTCGTTAACACCTCTGCCCCCAAAAAAGGCAGCTAAAGGCTTCTTTATTTATAGTTTCCCTTTGTTATTTTACGTCTTTTTATTTCTCTCTGCAACTAATCTAATAGATTAATCAATAGCCATTTTCTGATCTTCGGTTTCCAGCTGATGCTGCTGTTGGAAAAAAAACCCACCGGAAGGTGATTTCAGAGCCAAAAGTTGTTGTTGTTGTTGTTAAGTATTAATATGATGCTGCTGCCGTTTAGTGTATATTTGGTCAGAGGCGACGGTGCTAATATAACATGTTGGCAATGCCTACACAGTTCAGGTTCTGCTCCTGACCTTTGGCATTTCACAGGGTGTTTGCATTTCAGTAAAAAACAACAGCACTAACTTTTTTAATGCTGAAATCGGAATGATTGTTTCTCTTTTGCCTATTCATAGACTTGCAGCATTACTATTGTTGTGGGGGAAAAAAGCTCCAGTCAGAATGTAATAAAAATGAAAAGCTTCCAACCTGTAGTCTTAAAGGCAGACTAATGGTTTCACACTGATATAGTCCTATTTTGGAGTCCCTAGCTAACGTGAAGGGAGGATGTGGGCTGAAATGATGCTTGTATATGATCATGATAAGTAGAGCCACTGTTGTCTCTTTGTTGACAATTCCATGAAACAACTTGAGTTTTGCATGGCTTAACAGTGGGGAGCCTGACGTCAGGCGGTCACGTGGCCACGCCTCCTAGTATATCTTTAACTGGAAAGTAATCTATCAGCCAGTCTTTAAAAAAGGACTTTCAAAGTGGCAAGTGAGTTCTTATAACACCCTGATTTTTCCCCCTCCCTCTCTCTCCGCGTCTAGAAATACCTTTCCCCCTCCCTCCAAAAAGGGGAAAGAGAAACAAGAGAGACGAAGTGTGTGTGTGTGGTGGGGGGAAGCTACTGAGAGGACTGAAGCAATACACCCTTTAAGAGAAGCGGTGGAAAGGCTGAGTTTAAAGAGATCTAACCTGCAGCAGCAGCTCAGATGAGCAGTAGAGGAGTTTTGATCGGATCCCAGTTGCTGGCTGGAGGAAGCTACCAGCCCCGCTGCTAGATCTGATCCCCGTGTCTGCTGGGGGGGAGCAGGATCCAGCAGCGCCGTTTGATCTCACCTACCTGCTCATAGGAACCGGCCAAGGAGTTGGACCGGTTGGGGAAACCCCCACGTTCAGCAGCAAGGAACCGGCGGAGGAGTCTGACCCGATGCCGGGTACCCTGCCCCCAAGAAGCCCAGCAGCTCCAAGAGGAGTTTGACCGGATCCGAGGTGCCTTTCTGAGGAAGCCCCCAAGAAGGCCAGCAGAGCGGAGAGGAATTTGAACGGATCCCAGATGCCTGGAGGAGAAGGCACCGCGCCCCGCAGAGAGGGGACTTTGGTGTGATCCCAGGTACCTGTTGGGGGAAGCCAGCCAGCAGCCCAGCAGCTGGGGAGGGGGGGGGCTGAGCCCAGGTGCCAGCTGGAGAAGCCACCAAGCCCAGCTCACCTCTTTCCCCTCCCCTGACTTTTTCTCCCCCCTCCCCTACCCCCACCCTCTCCCTTTTCCCTGGGCCCCCCCTTCCCCTGAGCGGGGATGACCCTGTCAGGCAGCAGCAGCACCAGCGACATGTCCGGCCAGACCGTGCTGACGGCCGAAGATGTGGATATCGACGTGGTGGGGGAAGGGGACGAGGGGCTGGAGAAGGACAGCGACGGCGAGGCCGGCAGCCCGGCCGGGCTGCCCCTGGAGGAGGCGGAGGAGCTGCTGCTCCCCAAGGAGGCGGGGGCAGGCGGGGAGCGCAGCGGCAGCGGCAGCCCGGCGGAGGCCACCCCTAGCGGGGCGGCGGACGGGGCCAAAGGAGCCGGCAGCGGCGGCGGCGGCGGCGGGGGGGAGGAAGGCGGCGGCGGCGGCGCGGGCCTGGCGGGGCAGAGCAAGCCGAAGAACAGCCTGGTGAAGCCGCCCTACTCCTACATCGCGCTCATCACCATGGCCATCCTGCAGAGCCCGCAGAAGAAGCTGACGCTGAGCGGCATCTGCGAGTTCATCAGCAACCGCTTCCCCTACTACCGGGAGAAGTTCCCCGCCTGGCAGAACAGCATCCGCCACAACCTGTCGCTCAACGACTGCTTCGTCAAGATCCCCCGCGAGCCCGGCAACCCGGGCAAGGGCAACTACTGGACGCTGGACCCCCAGTCCGAGGACATGTTCGACAACGGCAGCTTCCTGCGCCGCAGGAAGCGCTTCAAGCGCCACCAGCAGGAGCACCTGCGCGAGCAGACGGCGCTCATGATGCAGAGCTTCGGCGCCTACAGCCTGGCCAGCCCCTACGGCCGGCCCTACGGGCTGCCCCCCGGCGCCTACCCGCACCCGGCCGCCGCCGCCCTGCAGTACCCCTACATCCCGCCCGTGGGGCCCATGCTGCCGCCCGCCGTGCCCCTGCTGCCTTCCAGCGAGCTGAGCCGCAAAGCCTTCAACTCCCAGCTCAGCCCCAGCCTCCAGCTGCAGCTCAACAGCCTGAGCGCCGCCGGCTCGCTCATCAAGTCGGAGCCCAGCAGCCGGCCCTCGTTCAGCATCGAGAACATCATCGGGGTGGCGGCCACCAGCTCAGGGAGCAGCGCACAGACTTTCCTCCGGCCGCCGGTCACCGTCCAGTCCGCCCTCATGGCCCACCAGCCGCTGTCCCTCACCCGGACCACAGCAGCCATCGCCCCCATCCTGAGCGTGCCTACAAACATTCTCTCGGGACAGTTCCTGCAGCCTGCGGCATCGGCGGCAGCCGTGCAGGCCAAATGGCCAGCCCAGTAACTCAGAGCTACCCCGGTCTCTTTGCTTCTTCTTTTTTTTTTCAATTTTATATCCATCACTAAATAAGAGACTTGAGGGGGGAAAGCATTCAACTCTCTTCCTGTCATCCAGACACAACCCCCCAGGACTCCAACAAAAACAAACTAAAAACTTGCACAAAAATGGTAGGATTCAAACTATACTCGCAAAGAAACATCCCCCACTCCTGTATTTAAAAAAAAAAAAAGCCAAACACACAATCACACAAGGAATGCTTTCTGTACAGGTAAAAAAAAGGAGAGAGAAATCCAACCAACATTTGTACATATTTGTATTAAAAATTATTGACTTTACTTTTGGGGTTTTTATTTTTTTAAAAGGGCAAATAACCGTAGGGTATAGGAGCTTTGAACTTTCACTTTTTTTGAAGGTTCTTACTCTCCAGGCAAGTTTTATCTGAAAGAACAAAAAAAGTATTAAAGCGGGGAAAATTTTAAATATTAAACAAACAAAAAATTTGGGGGAAAAAAGAGACAAACCAGTCGTTCTATTATAGAAGTCTGTTTATATATGAATGAATATATGTATTCTAAATGTTATTCCTTCGTGTTGTACACAACTTTGTAAATAAATTTTTAAAATGCTGTTCCTTGTGTTATTTGATAATTATAATTTTATATATCAAGAAAGAGTTTCATCGGGTGATAATTAAGGTGTAGATTGTACAGGTGAGACGAGTTTTTAAAAAATGATTGAAACTAACCTATTTCTGTAAATACCCAACTTTCACTTTAATTAAAAAACCTTTCCAGGGGTTATTAAATAACATGGTAGTTACGTTATTGTTTTCTAGATCTTCACTAATTTTAAGATCTCAAATTTGTTTAGTGCATGCTATAATAAAACGGACGATCAGTGCAGATAACTTCAGTTTATTCAATCTAAATGGTCAGCGCAATTGCGCAGTGAGCGGGCAAGCAATCCAGTTATAATTCAGGAAGCTTTGCCATGGCAAAATCTAATTTAAATCAACGGTATAAAAATAAAGCATTCTGGCAATCAGATTATTTCTGAAACCCATTAACGCTTTAGAACATGAGATATTTTCCCAAAGCATTATTTTTACTATGACAAAGTATTTATACACTCAGTTAACAAAGCACAAAATTCATAATACCTATAATTATTCTGAATATACTTTGTAGGTGTATTTCTTTGCCATTTTTTAAATAAAGTTTTAAATTAAACCTTATGGCAATCACAAGATTGTTACTAATTTATTTTGCGATAGAATTAAAATGTGTGCCCAATCTAATTATATGAATTTTCATTATTTATAGAGGCAAATACTAGAAAATTAAACAATTGAACCCGTATTTTAGCAAAAATACTATTTTTCATATGAGAATTTTAATATATTTACGGTCATTTTATGTTGTAGAGTCCTAATAATTAAGTTTGGAGAACAGTTGCTATATATATTTGAGCCAAATTAAATTGACTACCAACTATGCAGAAATTAATTCGCTATAAAGTGTGATAGAATTAAAACGTGCTTGTTTTCAGTCTGAAAAATATAGAAGCATGACATTAACGAAAGTATTCATTCATATGCAATGAAAATATTCTATTACTGTATTCTGTCCCTCGTCTAAAAAAAAGTGTCAGTTTCACCTCAGGTATTGGAATTAAAATGTCAGTGTTGATATTCAACATAGACAAGAATCTCTTCTTGTAAAGTAAAATGTAGTGCATAAAATGCATGTACAATCAATCAGTTCTATTAAGGCGTTAACGAGTTCTTTCTACAGCGCTGATTTTGTTGCTTATTTCAAGTACGGGCTCTGATAGGATCTGCTGTAAAAATGTGTTCTTGCCTTATATACATTTGGTTTTCTTGGTAAACAGTAAATATTATTGTATCCTAAGTAAACATTTATACCTCGGGATACATGTACTAAAATAAAACAAGCTGCCTGGTGACTGGATAGTTTTAAACTTTATAAATAAGGACCTGATAATCATCTGACACGGAAAGGAAAAACAGTCACCTTAACCAAGAAGAGATTATATATCAGAGGCTCTTCATGCAGGTCCCTACATGGACACTCCTCTAATCTCTTTTTACAAGGAAAACCAAACAGATCTAAATTTGTTTGTGTGCTGCGGCTATAAAAGTAACAAGTTGTTTCACAGTTGTGTCTAGCTAATCGGTTTTACACAAACAGCAAATGGTGCATGATTTGTGCAACACACGCAGAGGTTATTTCTATATTTAGCTGATACCCCTGGGAAAAGAGAAAGGAGGCTCTTCTTGAATTCACTTTTAGGCTCAAGAAGCTGCTGATCCAGTGCTTCTCACTGACATTGGATAACAGGGGGCTCATTCCATTCCTGATCCTTTGTTACTTATAAAATTACTCCCTCATATTTCCGTGCATAGCACTAATACCTCCCGGCCCTGCATGTGTGTTCAGAACAAGCAGCAGCCTTGAAACTGGAAGGCCTTTTCGTACTATTTATTAGGCAGCCCTGGGTGGGAACAAGGCAAAATAGCCGGCAACTTTCTTCCCAGTTAGTTTTCTTTGACACGGAGATCGGAGACTTTTCTTTTTCTTTTCTTTCCCCGAGGATCTGCAACCCAAACCAACAGTGAGGGGGCCTCCATAGAACCGCCGTTTCTATAACGCTGATCAATAGTTCTCTTTAGATTCCACAGACCAGCGACTTATTTGAGAGAAACGAAAATGTCGTTACAGTGCAAACGTTTTAGGGAGCAGGAAAATGTGCAAATCGAATTAGACCAAACAAACCTGGGGAACGGAAGCGCTAGTATATTCTCCACTACTTGGAACATTACAATAATTGAAATTAAGAGGTTATAAAAGAATACGGAGTTGCTCATTTGTTAGCCTCGGTTCTTTAGTCAATTAAGAGTGGATTCAATTGAATCGCCTTTGGTGTGCTTGTAACGAGGGGATATTTAACTGCTAGGTGCATTTATTTTTCGGAAGGTCTAGTATAGCATCTTTCTGTCTCTCGGCCCCGATGACCCGCTCCACACACCGCTGACTCAAGACCTAGGATTTGCCATTCTTGCTTCTGCTACCGCCGCCTCTGCAAAGCAAACGCCAAACGATCAGTTGTCCTGTATGACAGGCAAAAGGCACCAGGATATTGCTGGGCAAAGAAGCCGTCACTTAAAAGAAGGGAAGGGAAGGTTTGAAAGGGTCATTAATTGAAAGAGAGAGAAAGGATTTGGGGAGCAAATTAAACCCAGAGGCCGCAGGTGGTGTCTGACTTGGGGGCTTCCAGAGGGCCACAGAATTGTAATAGTGGAGTGGGACCTGTAGGGGGCGTGAGGTCTATATAATGAATTTCCCAGACGTCTGGAGCAGCTTCTGACAGTCTATATAGCTGCTTCTCCAGGCTTCTTTCCCTCCCTCTGCCTACCCCCTCCTCAGTGAAATACGGTGCTGTGATTTGCAATGGGAAACTTTCTGCGGAGTTCTGGAGGGAATCATTGGGTTAAGGCTGATGGCGAGAAACCAAGGACTTTGAAGTGAGTTCTGGAGAAAAGTAGATCCTTTATTTTCATAGTGCCGTGAAAATAGTACGAAAGTACGAAAATATCGTACTTTGGGAAGATCTACAAATAGCACAAAGACAGCGCCACACACTCCTGAATCCAGCAGTTACACTGTTTCATGCCTTCCAAAAATCACTTTCTGAGTCTGCTTCTACTCAGGTCAATGGGAAGCTTGCCAGAAGGCGGGATCGAGCCCTTCCTTTGCAGATTTGTCTTTTCGTGTGGAAAGAAAATGTCTGGGAACAGATGCAGTGGCGTTCAAAAAATTACACTGCAATAATTTAAATTAATAGGTTCGAGTTTAAAGGAATCCCAGGTAGAACAGACTTGTAGGAAGAGAGAAGAAACATTCCTAACCCATTGCCATAGATTTTATGGAAGAGATTCAGCAAAAACAAAATATTCGATTGCTGACGGGGAAAAGCAATTCGAAGTGTAGTGGCTCTCCTAGGACTTCTCGCACGCCTTTAACTGCGCCGTTTTACATTGGTGGAAGTCCTGGGACAGCGACGCGCCCCGTCTCCCTGACCTCTGCACATAACTATCCCAGCAGAGTAGGATATTTTCCACAACGGACGGCAAACCCGCTCGACTCAACCAATCAACGAAAGTCGCATTTGCTAGGGGGTTTCCACAAACCGTCCGACACATATGGCAAAACCTGACACGGTTGGTGACAGATGCCTGTTAGTGTAAGACATGTCATGCTGGCCTCGGGGGTGTATTAAAAGTAACCAGATCCTAAACACTGGGAAAATGACCATGGTCTGCAGTTGGTGTGGTTTATCCAGAGCCAATTTTTTTCCTCGCTCTGGTTAAATGCAATAACATTCTTCATTCACCACAGAGGTGTAGTAGAATAATACAAAACGCAAGCCATGAGACCATACTTGGAATCGTTTACATTGCCTGAAATGGGGATTACACCGTCTAATTTAAGGGGCCTGTAGATCGGTGTAACTCCAGCGAACTTCTGCTACTGACGCCTCCTGAGGTTCTGGCCCTTACTCTAAGAGCAGGTTTTATTTGGAAAGACAAACAATCCGACACGCCTTTGAAATCCTGTAGTAAAGCGGAAACGCTCGCTCCGGACCCAACGCCACCGCTGGTGTGTTCCGCTTCCGAAGCGCTCTGCACGCCTCGGAGTTACAGGGTAATTGGTCTGTCACCGGGCATAAAGGCAGAGGCGAGGATGCCAGCGTGAGGGGCATTAAAAGAAGATGCGGAGGTGTCTGAGGATTCACGAAAAGAGGTCTCTGAGGTTTTTTTAAACGTCCTATGTTAAATGAACACTGATTCCCCAGCACCACTTGTTGGCAATACCGCAACCAGAGGATCAAGGCGACTGAACTAGCTGTTGCTTTGGCACGGGTATGTCTACACAGCAGAATAATTGATACTACACAGCAAGCCACTGTTTCCAAATAATGTCAAGCTGGAGGACTTCTTACTCCAACTCCTGTAACCCTCATTTCAGGAGGAGTAAGGGAAGCTGAAGGAAGACTGTTCCTCCTTTGACTTCCTGCTGTGAAGACAGTACCCAAAGCCTAATTAGACTATTTTGACTTCAGCTATGCAGCTGAATTGATGCAGCTGAAGTTAGGGATCTTAATTTGACTTTTGCCTGCAGTGTAAACATGCCCTGGGTATACCCTTTGGGTATGTCTACCATGCAGGGCTATTTTGGGATATCAGAGGTATCCCAAAATATCAACCCGGTGTCTTTTGAATGCGTCCGCTATTTCGAAATATAGCGGATGTGCTATTTCACCATCCCTGTAAATCTCATTCTAAGAGGAGTAAGGGGCGGCTCAAAATAGTGCTTTATTTTGACATAGATTCAAAATAAGCTGCACAACTTGCATAGTGCAAATTGCATATCTTATTTCGAGTTTCAGGTGCTGTGTAGGTGCACCCAGGGTAGGGCTAAAGTCAGAATACACTATGCAACTTGAGCCATGTCAATTGCATAGCTTAAGTCAAAACAGCTTATTTTGGCTTTTGACACTGTCTACACAGCAGGAAGTTGAAGGAAGAACACTCTTTCTTCAGCTTTCCTTACTCCTCATGAAATGAGAGTTATAGGAGTCAGAGTAAGAAGTCCTCCAGTTGGACATTAATTTTAAATAAAGGCTGGCAGTGTAACATCAGTTATTCCAAAATAACAATCCTGTGTAGACATAGCCTTAGGGTATGTCTACACTATGGCTACATCTACATTAAAGGCTTCTTGCTCAAGAAGCCTTTTGCCCTAGAGTTCTTGTGCAAAAACATTTTGCCCAAGAGCATGTCCACACCTCAAATCACATTGCAAAAGCATTGTGTTTTTGTGCAAGACAGCGTCCACACTGCTCTTGTGCAAGAAAGCTCTGACGGCCATGGCCATCAGATCACCTTTGCTTTTTTCCATAGGGGTTTCTTGTGCAAGGGTTTCCCACAGGGGTTTCCATAGGGGTTTCTCTGGAGCGTCCACATGGGACTTTTTGTGCAATAGTTGGAGTGCTAAAAGCAGTTATGCCTCAGAAAAGGAGGTTAGCTATGGTGGAAAAAGCCCTCTGTTCTGCCATTTTAACTGCCCATTTAATTGCACAAGAGCTCATTTGAGGAGTGGACGCTCCCCAGAGGTACACTGCACCCCAAACTAGAATAAGATACACAATTTGCACTATACAAATTGTGTATCTTATTTTGAATCTATTTCAAAATAGCTTCTTTTGAAATTTGGAGCCAAATTTCAAAATAACACACTATTTCAAGCCATCCCTTATCCCTGCAGCAATGAGGTGTATTGGAATGGTAAAATAGCACACCCATTATTTTGAAAATATTTCAAAATAATAGGTGGCTTGTGTAGATGCCGGGTAACTATTTTGGGATACCTCTGCAGTGTAGAGATACCGGTAGGGACAGGGTTGAATGAAGATATGCAACTTCAGCTATGGTAATTGTGTAGCTCAAGTCAAAGTAGCTTAATTGGACTTTTGTTACATGGGACTTTTGTCACTGTCCACACTGCAGGAAGTGGAAAGGAGAACACTCTGGTTATGTCCACACTACTAGTTTTCTCTGCAAAAAAAATGCTAATGAGGGACTTATTTGCATGAGTCACAAGCTCATTTGCATATTTTCTGCCATTCTGTTTTTTCGCTAGTGTTTTTGTGCCAAAAAAAAAAGCAGTGTGAATGTGTTCTTGTTGCTCAAAACCCCCTTTTCCCACAAGATTGGTAAACCTCCTTTTTTGAGGCATAAGTATCTTGCAGGAAAAGGGGTTTTTGTGCAAAAAGAAAATGTTCACACTGCTTGTTTTTGCACAAAAACTCTAGTGAAAAAACGAGCCCCTCATTAGCACAATGAGCCCCTCATTAGCATATTTTTGCTGAGAAAGCTCAACGTGTAGACATAGCCTCTCTTTTCAACTTCTCTTACTCCTCATGGAAGCAGGACTACCAGCATGGACCAGAGTGCCCCTCAGTTCTAATTAGCTGTCTTAACTAGACCTGCTAATTCCAACCCTGGAAGATAGACAACATAGCTTCCATCATTCTCTGTAGATGTAGTACCCTAAGGTGCCACAGGACATGACTACGCTTTTTGAAAAGTTACAGCCTAACACCGCTCGGAGCCCCCTTTGATGGTGTATCCCTGACACCAGAAGCGCAACACCCGTCCGTGCTCGAGAAGCCATCCCCAGTGCTGGCTGTGGCTAATTCAGGGACACCTGCCTGGCTATTCCTTGCCGCTTAGAACCCAGACAAGGTCTAGGCAGTGCCCGGAGGGACTCCCCTCTCGTGTTGTGACTCCATCCCCACCGGGAGCCGGAGGGAAGCGCTCTCCTACGGTGCGTACATTAACCGGCCTTTGCACTGTCCCACTGTGGAGCCAGGACCCTCGAGTTTCCTCGAGGTCTGGCTGCTCTGCAGACGCAACAAAAATATCAACCCCGCTACTGCTGCAAGGAGGGGAGGGGAAGCAGCCAGCTTCAAAGCCTCGCAATGCAAACTAGCCTGCCTGTCTCTAGGGCAGCAGGATCGGTCCCGTGGGGGGGAGTACTCAGAAGGCCTAGCTCCACCAGTTACAATTGTTCCCGATCTGTCTTCTCTTCCCTGTATATGGAAGGAGACCTTCCCCCACCTTGAACTTTGCTCATGAAATAGAGGCTGCTGGTACACTTGGCCGGTCCAATGAAGGAAGCCAATTAATACATTTATGTTACTCATCGGAGTCAGGCAACTAAAGGGTTAAAATGAATAACTCCTCCCGCAAATCCCAAGGGATTTAGCCCCCCCCCCCCTGGCAGGATGGTGGAGTTTGCCCGGCACCTGTGAGATTTTATATATATATATGGAGTCCTTTCCTTCGTCCTCCCCAGGCAGTTTCCAAGGCCGTGCTTTTTAAACCAGCTTTCCCTCCATGTGAGCAACGCCGTCTCGCCACTTGAAAGAGTTTTGTGAGTGGAAACAAAGTGACAGTTTCGCCCATACGAACCCGTGGCGATTTCACGGAGCGCCCCCCGCTCAGCCCAAGTGCTCTGCCAAACGACGCTGGTGAGCTCTGCAGCCCTCCCCAGGTACCCAGAGCTAACGCCTGGGTCTCCTCTCCTACTCCCTATTGCCACCGGTTAGATCGCAGCAGAGGCAGCGCCCTCCGGTCTCGGGGTAGCCCCTTAGCTCTCCCCACCCTACACATGCTCACCGCGGGACACACCAGGGGCTTTGGACTTTCTTTGGCTGCATCCACTGGCGGACGGCGCAGGGGGAGGCTGCCTGGCCAGGAACCAGCCGCGTAGGAGCTAAGATCACCCAAGGCGAAAGCTGCTTTCATCCGTTTGCGTTGGTCAGAACCGGGGGCCCTCCTGTGTGAAATGAGCGCTCCAAAGAGCCCAAAGCCAGGACGTTGAAAAGGGGCCTCCCCTGTCCTCAGCTCACCCATCAGAGGGGGCTGGTGAAAGGTCCAGGGGCCTATGAAGAGGTGGGGAGAAGTTCGGAGCTATGAGCCCCTGACCATGAATTTTAGGGCATGGAGGTGGACTATGTAGCTTATCCATCGTGTCTGTTATGTATACTCTAGTATAGCGTTCGTGGCAGGCTTTGCCTTTCCCAAGCTACAAGAACACAAGACTCGTTTCTGGGATGATGAAAACGGAGACTATACTTTGCTACAGAGACCCGGTCTCTGGGAAATATCCACTAAGGGCAGGGGGCGTAATGGATAGTTTTTACGCAGCGCTGCAGTTGTACAGATGTTTAACAAGCTGCCTTACTACACAATTAAGTACATGCTTTGGGGGTGTGCAGACTGTGTTGTGCGTCTGATCTGCCAGACAACGAAGTACACGGCCAGCAAATGTTTGCTGGAGTGGTTTATGAAAAGGTCAATTGGTGGCGATAGACCGGGGCTCCTGTGAGTTTTGCTTAAGGAAGGCCCGTAGGTCTGGCTCCTGTGTTGACGCCGCTGCATGGTCTTCTTTACAGGCATTGATGCGCTCTCTTGTTAAGTCATATCCACTAAATTAAAGCGCTAAAAGCCTTTATTGTAGATGAAAATCATTCTCCCTCCTCATCATATTTCTTAATATAATCCATAGGCCACTCTTTATTTTTCTTCCATGATCTGCTTTTAGAGCTCTCAAAAGTAATATCAAACCTTCACCTTCTCTTTGCTTAAAGCAGAATTCTTTGTAGCAATCCTGCAACCGAAAAAAAATATTGTGAACTACTACTCTAGTCTGATACCTTTTTAAAAATAGCAACACAGGACATTTTTTGGAGGAGATCCTGAACTCCCTTGCATTTCCAAAACTCCCATTGGTCCAGGATGAGGATGGAGCCCATAATTGCAAAATAGCCGATTGCACTTGCTGCAAATACAGGGCATCGGCCCCTGGGTAATTCCTTAATCTAGTATTTTCCAATTACTGTGTAATTAAATTATGCCTACCTAATTTCCTCTGTTTTAATTCACCTCTTAAAATGAGCTGTTTGCCGTTACTGTGCTCTGTTACCCTCAGAGATCTGGCCCAGAGAGAGCTGGATTTATGCGGGTGAAGCGATTTCCATCTACTTACAAGGCCACATCCAACTGGCTTTACTAACTTCTGTTCCTTTCATTGACTTTTCATTTGGACCGCTGGCAGGAATTAGATACCCAAGATTTGACCAATAGACCTTAAAACAACGTACACACTTCCAGACAAAAGGTGATTGAGTATATAGGTGGGATGCTTTATGCCTATATTTATCCATGGCCACGTTCTAAATCTTAAAAACGATATTGTATGATGAGAAGTTAGCACTAAGTTTCCCACCAGCATCACTCTCATTTAAGGAGGATTGTGCGACTCTTTAGAGTGCAACAATTTGTCAGTGTCCCCAAAATATTTCCTATTTTCAGAATTGCTCCAGGGGCAGAGTAGAAAAATGCCCTTTGTCCTGAATCAAATCTCAGGCTGACCCGGGATTTCTAAAAGTATTCAGAGTGATTCAGTCTGCATGCACATTCCATTAACACCAACCAAAACGTCCATAGCAGATGCCCTGGGTTTATGTCATCTGGGTCATTTTTAGGTTACGTTGATGCAAAGGAGAAGGAGTAAAAGAAATCGGGTGCTTTGTTTGTGTTTTATTATTCAAAACGATCTAGAATAAATTTAAAATGAATTTAAAATACATATGAATGAATTTAAAAAGCGCACGGTACGTGTTGTTGCTGGCAGGTTCCTTAAGAGGGCTCAGTCGGAAGAAGCAGCTATAGAGCAGGAGCTAAACCACCATCCATCTAAGTACCGATACAGTTTCTGATTTCTGGTCCCTACCGATCATCCTTGTGAAGAAGGTTGGGGGACTGCTGGTCATCCCCTAGTGTTCTGTGAATCAACGACGTTGGGCTTAAGAATTAATCACGGGGGGGGGGGGAGTTCATTCTGCAGCCTAGCATGAGCCTGGAGGATGGAGTTATAAGGAGGGATTTTCAAAGCTGCTCGAAGGAATATGAAACCCTATTCCCATCGAAAATCTCATCCCATAAGCAAAGACGTTCTCTTGTTTATTTGTAAAACATAAAGGATCTACTCCTTCTCTTTTACAGTGAAGTCAAGGGGAAGCCACTGGCTCCAACAGGTGCAGGAGCGAGCATTATGTTTTAGGCTATATTTTTAAATACGTTAGACAGCGCAATCTGAAAATGACGCGCTGCGATTACTTCATCAAACAGGCGTTGAGTGCACAGGTTACAGAGATGCAGTTTATTCACTAATTATAGCAATGTTTGCATACACCCTCTTTAGGTGTACTCCAGTATTAAAGTGCATTGAAATACAACATATCTCAGTTACTTGAACCAGTGACTAGTCTGCCAGAGATTCACAAGCTACGCGTTATGTTTAGCACACTCCGACCTAATTTCCCCCCTCTAGTTGTAAAGCTACTATTGAAAACAGACCCTGCAGTGACAAACTCACAGACTCGAGGAGATTCCTAGGTCAATTCTCTGCTCGCCTTTAACCTAGCGTTCTCGGAGCCATGCAAGGAGAGTTCAGCTGGGAATGGGACTTACCTCTCGCCCATTTGCTGTCTTAGTTTGATACACACTTTACCATAGTTTGTATTTTGATTTTCAAAATCTGATCACCTTTAGATGCCAACTCGTGTTAATGGAGCAAGGAAACCATATAATTGGTCAAATATGAACCACATATTTTTCTTGAGGGACCACACTTACGTTCTAGGGACTTTTATTGAGTTACGTTTTACTAGTCCTAAAACATTTAGCGTTATGCACTTAAAAGATACAGATCATAGGTATTACAGCCACCGAAAATATTTTAGTCAGTGAATGTTCAATGTAGCAGGTAGAGATGAACTTAGCACGTCTTTGAGACTGAGCTGGGAACAGACTCTTCAGCCATAAAATGCACTTAACAGTCTATTTAATAGCGGCGAGGTCCTTGAAAATGCAATATCCATGCTAATCTTGCCTTTTTCTAAATCAGAAATGAAAAATAGGTCAGTAAGGTAGAGCCTTCTCCGTTCATTTAAAATGTGACATTTAGTCTATTTAAATAACTAAGTAAACTTTATTAATTCAAGATTTGGTAAGCAAGCTGAGGAAGGAGGCACTCCGCAACTTTATTAAGATCACAGAATGTCCTTGAACTCAAGGTTTAATAACATCCCTCCTTACTTCAGATGGGAAAAGCCAATTCACCCTCTCCTCTCAATTAAGCAATGAAATGGCTGCCCCCACACACTCTTTAACTCAACCATGCCCTTTTAACCAATTTATTAATGATTATTTTTGTTATTGTTGTGATTCGTATTACAATGGTTGTTATTATAGCACGATGCCTATCATGATACAGATTTAAAAAGAGAAATAAGAGAAATAATAAAAGTCAAGATGCAAAATAAGTGACTGAACCGCTCTATTTAAAAGGAAACAATCAGAGTGACGGGTTTCAACGTTCCAGCTTTTTGACTGAACTTGCACTTACTTCTTCTGCAAATTTACCAAACACGTGAGCCATAAAGACAGGTACATACAGTTTTGAGAGTATTGAGGTTCCAGTAAAAAAGTCCAACTGAAAAAAAGTCTCTAAAGTGTGTTTTCCCACTGCCTCCTGCATCCCAGCTCAGTTCAGGAACTAAATCCTTACATGATCTGAAAAAGGCAACTTTCTAGAGCTGCAACTTCTTCCAAGTCTCTTCCTTTCCTATCTGTTCCCGGAAGGAGTTTCCCCCCGTTCTAATTACATGCCATTCTAGAGTTATGGAACACAGTAACGATATTCGTGTTTCGATTATGCAGCAAGTTTACTTCAGTCGTAACTGCTGTAATTAAAACGGCCAGCAAACTCATTCAAACGTCACGAGGATGTGAAAAGGGTTAATAGAAACCCATCTTCCTGATCGTTATTCGTTTCTCTCTCCTAGAAAGGACCAAAATCCGCTTGTCTACTGCTCCATTTTTACACCGTGTCCTTAATGCCTTTCCCAGTCATTGATCTGGTCAAAGTCACTGCAGAAATACTAGTGACAGGGACTCGATTTCAGGCAACGTGGCCAATATAAGTATTTAGAAAGCATTCAATAAAAACCTTTCCCGGGGAAGTGAATGATTTAACCTCGCCACAAAGGCAGCTAAGCTAATTGAACCAATGCACTCGAACTTACACAATATAGTCTAACAGGGCCCTAAGAATTCTCTGCCAAATGTACATTTGAAAATAGAATGCCTCCAAATGATGAGAAGTTAGGGAATAATATTAATAGTCTAAAGGACATAGATGTATTGCTTTTGCTGTTGAATTAAGAAGTTAGTAACTCAGGTACTATGAAGAAAGCATATGATTGGTGGGTTTGCTTAACATTGTCCTGCTTGTCATTTTACATAAGGAATAACAATCAGTTACTTAATTGTGGGTAGGTCTACACTGCATGGCTATTTTGGGATACTGGAGGTATCCCTAAATAGCTACCCCGCATCTATACAAACTGCCCATTATTTTGAATTTTTTTTTAATAACAGGTGTGCTATTTCGCCATCCTGGTAAGCCTCGTTGCATCTGTGGAGATGCACCAAATTTCAAAATAAGCGATTTCAAAATAGATTTGAGATAAGACACACCATTTGCGTGGTGCAAATTGTGTATCTTATTTCAAGTTTAGAGTGCTGTATAGATGCACCCAGTGACATAACCATAAAGAAAACAGAAGAAAAAAAACACAGCAAAGGAGCCACAGCTGGCTAGCTGGCTAGCTAGATTAAAATAGTGCTCTGGCCTAACTACAGTGTGGATGCTCTCATGCGCTTTGAGGTGTGGATGTGCTTTTGCGTAAGAAGTTTTTGCGCAATAATTCTTCTGCAAAAGACTTCTTCTGCAAAAACCCTGCAGTGTAAACATAGCCATAGAGAGCATCCACACTGCCAAAGCACATAGAAAAAGCTATCTGCTTTTTCGAAAGATAGCTTCCACACTGAATGGACGCTATCTCACATTTTAACTGTGATTACTATGGACCGAGTCACCACCAGGATACCAGTGCTTTTTCCTCTTTCCTTTTCTTTCAGAAGAACTCCCTCTTCCCTGTCTTCCCCATCTACACACACCTTTTTCTGAAACAGCTCTTTTGGGAAAAGGCTTCTTCCCTGTAGAAAGAGGTTTGCCAATGTTGGAAAAACCTCTCTCTTCTTTTGATTTTTTTCTTGAAAGAACACAATTACAATGTGGACGTAAGTGAAGTTTTTTCAGAAAAATGGCCGTTTTTCCGAAAAAACTCTATAATGTAGACATAGCCTAACTCTTCACATCAACTCACAATAATTTTTAAAAGGGGACTACAAGTTAAATAGCAATTGTTGTTAGTGTTCTTTATACATCCACATCTAATACCATTCTAATTCTAATTTATTTGAACTTGTAACCAATACATTTTTGAGTTTGAATTTGTTATAGATACATTTGTTTAGAACCCCATAAGACATTCTCTTGGTTCATCTCTTGCACAACTGATTATTGAATTAAGTAACCATTATGAGTCCATAAAGTTAGCTGGTTTCTTAGTGCTCATTGTAAAAATCTGATGCTCTGATAATGTCATGATGTCCTTGTTCTACTATCTTCAACTAGATATAGGGATCCAAAGCTGCTCATTGATCTCAAGGGTTAGAAACCCATAAGTGTTTGATATTATCATGTGTACAAGATCTTATATTTTTAGTCTTCTGAAACTTTAAGAATACACTGAGTGGGATGATAAGCAAAGAGCAGAAATGGCTTCAAATGGTTAAACAACTACCATGTGGTGATATGTTTGTTGCCGAATTGGTTTATACTCAGAAGATGCAGGATACTGGCACTTGTATCCTATCCTATATATTAATTAGAAAATACTTTTGAGAAGTAGCCAAAAGACATTTCTGCTGACATACAAGACTAGACTAGACAAAATACTATTGTCATATCTTTAAAATTTTCCAACTTTTGCTTTTTTAACCAATCCTCTCTAATTTTTTGGGCAGGTTTCCCACCAGTTCTATTGATTTTTAGTAAGAATAATAACAACAACGTATATGATAGTCAATGTTCCCTCTAATTTTTTTCAATGCACGTGCAAAATAAATTTTTTTATATGCACTGAGGCATGTGTGGATGTGTACCACTAGTAGGAACACATGTTGCTGGTTGTGGGAACTCTGTTAATCAGCTGGATGGTTACCCAAATGCTCAATTTACAGGGAACACTGATTATAGTGCCATTCAAAGGCCTTATTTCGGTGTGGGGTTTCATTGACTTGGGCACAGTACAAAGCGTACAAATCCTGCTCCAGAGACCTTCCAAAAGACATAATATAGCTACAGGGTACAGGTTTGGGAAGCAAAGTATAACCAAATGAATATGGTGAAGAATTAGCATAGCTTGTTAGTGACATGATTTTTTTTTATCTGAATGTTGTTTTTTTAATTGGCAGTAGAGGTAAGTGAGGAAAGGCAGGAATGAAGAGATTAGTGAGAATAGGGAAATGTCCTACATCAGTGGTCTCCAGCCTTTTTATGCACAAGATCACTTTTTCAATTTAAGTGCAATCCAGGATATACCTCAAACCCAAACACTCTTGCCCTACCCCTTCTCTGAAACCCTTCCCGTGCCTCACCCCTTCTCCAAGACATCACCTTTTTCACTTCCTTCCCCTCCTTTCTCCACTGTTAGGGTATGTCTACACTACCACCCTAGTTCGAACTAGGGTGGTAATGTAGTCAACCGGAGTTGCAAATGAAGCCCGGGATTTGAATTTCCCAGGCTTCATTTGTATGTTGCCGGGCGCCGCCATTTTTAAATGTCCGCTAGTTCGGACTCCATGCCCGCGGCTACACTTTGGCCTCCCCCCCTTTTCTTTTTCTCAACAGAATTTTTTGCCAGTGGTTTTTTTTTTTTTTGGTCGGGGGGGATGGTGTTCGGTATTTTTTGTTAAACTATCTGGCAACCCTAGTCCCTTCCCCTCCTCTGGTGGTGGACTCGGGGTTGGAAACACCTGTTGTCATCCACCCTGGAGTTCCAGCCCATGAAGAGGAGGATGCAGCCAGCATGGTGACCACCATCACCCTGGAGCCAGTACCCCATGGTCTGGATGTAACCCAGGCATCCTCTGATGCTGGGAAGGAATCATCAGGTGAGTGATCTTAGTTTTCTCATACACACAGGGTGGGGGTGGCGGGCTCTGAGGGGCTGTGGTGCAGTCGTTGCTTGGCCTTCTTGGCCTGGCTGTTGCACTGCAGTCCATTCACATGGATGCATGTACAGAGCCAATCTGTGCCACACAGCCCCAGGAGGCAGCACCGGAGCACCCCTGGACTCCTGCTCATAGGCTCTGGGGAGGCCGTCCACACTTCTGACCCCCCAGGGTGGGGGGATGCCCTCCTACCACAAGCCACTGCAGGAAGGAGGATGGGGACAAGGACACACCCACGCACGCACATACACTCTGAAGTGCCGCACATAGCACACGGGCATGCCTGCAAGCTCAGGCAGCACCCGCTCCCAGGGAAAGTGCTGCCAGGTGCAGGTGTGTGTGTGGCACTGATGGAGGCAGCTCGAGGCCCCTCTCCCACGCATTGGATCCCAGTGTGGCTGGCCATTTCCCTTGTCTGCTTCTCTGTGGGACATAGGATGGGAAGCATGGTCCCCTGGGGATGTCAGGGCCCCGTATGACAGGGCCTACTGTACAGACCACACATGGCCTTTCTCCCAGGACATCACCTTCCTCAGACCCAGGAAACGTTGCTCTCAGCTCATGGATGAGGACTAGGCTTCATGGACAGTGTCTCTAGGGATGACTGATCATCTCTCTTTATTGTCCCCAGACAGACCAGTTTTGACAGTTGGGCAACCTACAGCCCCTGAGCCAGCCGCCTGACCATAGGGGAACCGCAGGCGCCGGAGGGTCCAGGAGGACCTCATGAGGGAGCATGTTTCCTTCCTCCAGGACATGCAGCAGACGCTGGCCTAGAAGGTCTGGGACGACACGCAGCGATGGACACAGATGTGGAATGAGCTGCTTAGCAGGAACACAACATGTGTGCGACTGTCCAGGATCTCCTGACTCACCCGGAGCCAGCTCCTGCTCTTACCCCAGTCCCAGTCCCTGCTCCTGCTGCCCCTCCCATGCCTGACCCCGCTCCAGCCCCCCCTCCTGCCTATCCCCCATCCTCCCCAGATCCCCCCACCTCCGAGGTCGCGGATGTCCCCGCACACAAGGCAGAGGAAGCACCCAAGCCATGTGCCACTCTCAGCCCCAGCCCTGAGCCTCTCCACCCCGCTCCAAGATTCCCAGCCCCCTTCCCCTCCCCATTTCCAGGTTCTCAGCCCCCTTCTTCCCAGTTACTTCTATCCCAAATAAATCACCACAAAGCCCTGAGGAGAGTCACTGAGGGTCCTTGTGGGAAACTCTCCCTCAGAGCCTCCCGGATGTGCATCCCTGCCTGATGGGCCTGCCGAATGGCAGCTGTGTGCGGCTGCTCAAAGGCCCTTCCCTCCTGGCCAGCCTCTGCCCCACCACCCTAGAAGGAGGGCCTCCCTCTTCCTCTCCACAATGTTGTGAAGCACACAACATTCTGACACCATCTGGGGGATGTTCTGCTCCCCCACATCCAGGAAGTTCAGTAGGCACCTGAACCTCACCTTCAAATGGCCAAAGGCACATTCAGCCTTCATGTGGGCCCTCGCCAGGCAGCCACTGAAGAGGTTCTTGGTCTGGTCCAGGTGGCCAGTGTATGGCTTCATCAGCCACAGCATGAGGGAGTAATCTACGTTCTCCATGATGCACAGTGGCATTTCCATGTCCTCAACACTGATGCACATGGGGAAGAAAGTGCCGGCCTCCAGCTTGTAGTAGAGGCTGGAGTTGCAGAAGACGCGGGCGTCCTGCACTTTCCCAACCAGCCTATGAAGATGTCCATAAACTGGCCACAGTGGTCGACCAGGGCCATCGAGAAGTATCCCTTCCAGTTGATGTACTGCGCTACCTGATGGTTGGGTAGCCTGGATAGGGATGTGTGTGTTGTCAATAGTCCCCCCGCAGTTGGGGAAGCCCCCAGCAGCAAATACGGTGATGATGGCATCCAAGTCACTCAGGGTATGTCTACACTACCCCACTAGTTCGAACTAGCGGGGTAATGTAGGCATACCGCAATTGCAAATGAAGCCTGGGATTTGAATTTCCCAGGCTTCATTTGCATAAGCGGGGCGCTGCCATTTTTAAATCCCCGCTCGTTCGAACCCCGTGCTGCGTGGCTACACGAGGCACGGGGTTCGAACGAACGGGGATTTAAAAATGGCGGCGCCCTGCGTATGCAAATGAAGCCCGGGAAATTCAAATCCCGGGCTTCATTTGCAATTGCGGTATGCCTACATTATCCCGCTAGTTCGAACTAGCGGGGTAGTGTAGACATACCCTCGGTCAGATGACCGTGCACAGCAGGATGGTGTTGATGGCCATCACCACCTGCAGAAGGAGACAAACAAAGAAACAAAACAGAGAATCAAAAGGGGGGCCTTGAGCCCTCCCTTCCCCCCATAAACACCCCAGAAGCCACCCCCCTATGAAGCCTGTCCCCTGCTCAGGGCTGTTTGAGTGCAGGACTGTAGAACCCCCCCGGGGATGGTGTTCTCCCCGCCACCTCCATCCCACCCCCTGCAACACCTTCTTTCCCGAGGGTCTCCTTTCCAGTATTCCGCCCCTTCCAGGGACTTCAGCCCGAGAGCACCATACGTGCATGACAAGAGCCCTGACGGTTGACTTCCCCATGCTGAATTGATTGCCCACAGACCGGTAACTGTCTGGCGTGGAGAGCTTCCAGATGGCGATGGCGACCCACTTCTCCAAAGGGATGGCAGGTCACAGCTTCGTCTCCTGTCGCCTGAGGGCAGGGGCGAGCCAGGCACACAGCTCCAGGAATGTCTCCTTCCTCATGCAGAAGTTTTGGAGCCACCATGGGTCGTCCCACTTCTCCATCACTAGCTGGTCCCACCAGTCAGAACTGGTGTCCAGCCGCCAGAAGCATCACTTCACAGTAGGGTGCAGTTGCAAGTGCAGTGCTTCTGCACACATGCAGAGGTTCTCCACAGTCAGCTCAGGGTTGAGTTCATGCAGGGCCATGAGGGCAGCCTGCAGAAATTGCTGCCGAAACTGCAGCATGGCAGTGTGGGGCTGTCACATGCTCAGAGGCAGCCACGGCTCCATAGCAGGGAGTGCTGTGGTGTCCTGAAGCAGGGCAACAAAAGCACACCATGAAAATGCTTTGCTGTCCTTCAGAGAGGTAAGCAAGTAAGCAGAAGAACTTGAGAAACCACTTTCTGGGGGGGGCCCTTTAAGCACCTGTATCAGATAGCCTCAGGTAGCAGCTCCAGGAAGCAACTACTGACCTGACACCCTACCTGAACTGGTTCCAGGTGGCCTTAAATGCGAGATAGCATCCAATTAGTGTGGACGATATCTTCCAGAAAAGCTTATTCCAAAAGACACTTGCAGTGTAGACATACCCTTATAAATGTTCTTGAAAAAAGGCTGAACAGGAACTAATCCAAAACTGACTTAAAGAATTACAATGGGATTTCACAAAACTGGGTGATTGGGCAACAGAAGGGCAGATGGAATTCAGTGTGGGTAAGTACAAAGTAATGCACATGGAAACATATAGTCCTAACAATAGATACGAAATAGTTGTACCACTCGAGACAGAGATATTGGAATCATTGTGAACAGTTTCCTGAAAACATCTGCTCAATGTGCAGTGGCAGTCTAAAAACTAAAAAAGCTAAGAAAACACTGGGAATCATTAGGAAATGAATAGATAATAAGACAAAATACCATATTGCCTCTATAGGAAGTCATGGTATGCCCACATCTTGAATACAATATGCAGATCTGATCTTCCCATCTACAAAGATATATTGGATTTGGAAAAGGTACAGAAAGGGCCACATAAATGATTATGGGTAAGGAACAGCTTCCATATGAGGAAAGATTAACAAGACTGGGACTTTTCAGCTTGGAAAAGAAATGACTAAAGGGTGGGGGGATATATTAGAGGTCTAGAAATCATGAATGGTATGGAAAAATAGAATAAGGAAATGTTATTAATTCCTTTATTAACATAACACAAGAAGCTGACCCAATTCAATTTATAGGCAGCAGATTTAAAAGAAACCAACACATTATTTCTTCACAGTCAACTTGTGGAACTCTTTGCCAGGGATGGTGGAAAGGCCCAGACTATAACAGAGTTCCAACAAGAATCAAATAAGTTCAAGGAGGATAGGTCCATCAATGGCTACTAGCCAGAATATGCAAGGATGGTGTCTCTAGCTTCTGTCTCCCAGAAGCTGGGAATGGGCAATAGAGGATGGATTATGATGACTGCCTCCTTTGTTTATTCCTTCTGAAGCACCTGGCATTGGCCACTCTTGGAAGACAGGATACAAGGCGAGAAGGTCCTTTGGTTTGACCCCACATGGCCATTCTGATGTTCTTTGATAGGGCTGAAATGTATCTGTTCCCTTGCCGTAACCCACTCACCTTCCAGTGCTAAAATAGAGCCCAGGAGCCCTGATGGGGTCTGCCTCTCTCCACAGAGGTAGTAACAAAGTAAGAATATACATTAACATTTTAAGGCTAATCATTGTCCCTTAAGTGATTTGCCACAAGATGTCAGAATATGTTAGTGTTAGAGCTGACTGGGTCTACTATTTATTTATTTTCTTTATTTTCTATAGGAATTAGATACAGTGCTCCCATCAGCTAACTGCTAAGTTGTCTGCCAAAAAAAGTAAGAGTTTTCCAGTGCCTTAGTACCCTTTGATAAAGATGATGGGTGTGTGTGTACGGGAGAGTGAATGGGGTTGGTTCCCTGCCCCCATTTGTGCTTGGCTTGTACTGAGCATGCTTAGTAACACAGCTGAAGCCTCTGTCCTCAGTCCACCCAGCCATGCTGTCACTCTTCCTACATCATGACATGCACAAGTTCCTTTCCCCCCTCCCCCATCTGAAATGGCATCCCTGATTGGCCCTGGTTCTCTATTCCAAGCCAATGAGAGCTGCAAGAGTGGAGCTTGCAGGCAAAGGCAGCATTTGTAGGCTCCCTGCCCTGCCTTCCCCAGGGCTGCAAGGATGTGCCAGTTGTTTCCAGGAGCAGCACAGGGAGTCTGCCTTAACTGTTCTCTGCTGCTGCTGGACTGTTAGCAGCTGATCTGCCAATTTTAAGCCCAAATCTAGGAAGCTTCCATCCAGTGTTCTGCATATGTCTGGAAAAGATTAGAGAGAATGAATTTTGTTATGTGCACCAATACTGGGGTAATGTACAGATGTGCACCACCAGTAGAAATGAAAACCCTAGATATAATATATATATTTTTAAATTACCATAGGGATAATTACTCAAGTCACAAGTTAGGCATTTGAGAATTCACTACTCAAAAAATGAAACTTAAGCATGAGAGAAATAAAAATTACAAAATGCACAACTAAAAAAACCTAAAATAACACACTTTGAAAGAAATAAAAGAAGCAACAACAACAGCAACACAAGCAAGTGATAGAGTTCTTGCGCAAAAAGTTCTTGCACAAGAGCACATCCACACTGCCATGCGCTTTTGCGCAAGAGCGTCCATGGCAGTGTGGACGCTCTCTTGCGCAAGAAAGCTCTGATGGCCATTTTATCCAGAGGGGTTTCTTGCGTAAGAAACCCCTATTCCCGTCCACACTAGCCTTTTTGCGCAAGAGCTCTTGAGCAAAAAGGCTTATTCCTTGTGTGGAGAGGAATAACTCTTGCACAAAAAGCCCTATGTTCTTACACTTTACTGCAGTTTTTCTTGTGCAAGAACAGGCTTGTAGTGTGGACACTGCAAGTTTTTGCACAAAAACTCAGCAGTGTAGACATAGCCACAGTGTGTGAGAGTGATAGAGATTTGCATTGTCCTTTAAATATGCTGACCACATTCAGACATGGGAGACAGGAAACTCCCTCTGTCCCAAGCACTGTTGTGTCCTCCTCCGCCCCCCCTTTTTCTGCCCCCTCCCAGATTAAAAATGGAGTGGATGGGGGGGAAACTCTCTGGCAAAAGGTCCCCCCTTTATATACTTCCCCCACCCTGCACAGCAAGCAGGAGGCTCGGGGGGTGGCGGCTCTAAGTCAGAGGGCAAGAGAAGCATGATAATGGTGAGAGGGACAGCTGAAGTATGGGCACTTGATAGCCTCATGGTCAAACCAGTTAGGATCATCCATCAGAAGCTCCAATATCTAGCAGTCAATCGCAATCGAGTGGCTGGTGACCTGTTCTACAGGTTGCATGATTATCCTTGAAAGATTTTTTCCTCTTCTCCCTCACGACTATCTAGGGGCCTGATACCGCAAAGACTTAAGCAGCTGCTTAATTTTACTACCATTACTTCCAATGATTCTTCATTACAACAACAGTTTTAACTATGTGCATAAGTCTTTGCAGGATTGAGGTTTAAAACTTTAATATTAATATTTGTAAATTAAATGCATGAGTTCCAAGTAATATTTTCCTGAAAAAGTGATTAAAGAAATGTCACATTAACAGTTTTACTTGTGTATCAGAAAAAATGAAGTATACCTTTCTTTACACGTATATGCTGTCTATGAAACAGTAATTGACAATATAAATATCTACCTTTTCTAGCATTCATGCTAAAATCCTATAAAACTCCCCTACTTGGAACTCCATTTGAATGACAGTTCTGTTCCTTACTATTTGTGCTTTGTATTATCAGAAGAAATAACCTATATTCTGCTAAAACCACTGTCCGAGGAACAAACAGATACACATACACACAAAAGACACAAAAGCATTAATCAAGGGAGAAACTTGGAAAATGGATCAATTCATATTGCACTGTTGGCAATAGGTAATGGTCATGTGAATCTTGTCTAGGACTATCCACTGAGTAATGTTCTTTAGGTTAAGTTGTCAGGGTCCTTGACAGTATTACTGAAAGTAAAGAAATAACTGGAGTATGAAAAATTTGAAAGAGATGATCGATGTAGATCTCTCCTTTGCTCCCAAACTGCTCCCTAGATCTTTTCCCCCTGATGCACAGCCGGATTCCAAGCTGGCAAAGAACAGGACTTCAGACTACTCCCAGTAAGGTCAGATCTTTGGGAGTTAGGTGCATAAATAGCTGTCAGCTGCCTGAAGCCCTATCTGCCCTAGTGCTGCCACTAGAAGAGCTGAACATTTGGTGAATTACAGGTCCTGTATTTTGGCAGCAGACCAGGCCTGTGTGGTGACTGAGTCAACAGTTATTCTAAGTGTGAATTTGGCACCTTCTGACATTTAAAACCTATGCATGTTCAGGCCAGGATGCTATGGGTCAATGTAGGTGTTTTGCCTTGAGACATCGGGGGTAACAAGCCAGGTGTAAAACAGGGCAAGAGGTGCCTTGTTAGCACCCATTAGCTAACACCCTGCAAGCCTCTAACGCTGGAGAGGAGCCCACGGTAAACTGGTGACCTTAAAGCCCTGGTGGAGGCCCCTCGCTTGGCTAAAGGGAGGCCACAGGAGAGCCCGATGCAGCGCCTCAGGCAGCGGGCACGCTCCAAACGGGTAGCGCTTAGGGCTGTGGGGGCTCGGCCTGGCAGGCCACGTGCTGTCCTTCCACTCCCCATTCCCCTGGACGCTCCCGGCTCCCCTTCTCTCTGTGCCTGCCCCATCCCCTCTTCGCGCCCAACGTCCTCGCGCCCGCGTGACGCTGCCGGGCGCGTGCACGCCAACCGCACCCGGAAGCAGCTCGACTCGGGCGCGGAATCGCTGGCGGGGGCGCGTGAGGCGCGCGTCACGGTGAGTCCCTGTGTCCAGTGGGATGCGGGGAGCTCGCGCGGGAGGGAAGGGGGCGGGCGGCCGGGAGCGCGCTCCCGTGCTGAGGGAGCCAGAGGCAGCGGTGCGTGTGAGGCGGGCCACGCTCCACAGGTGTCACCCCGGGGCGGGGCCTCTGGAGTCGCGGCGGGAAGTTCACGCGGGGATTTGGCGCGGGCCCGAGCTGCCTACGTGAAGCGGGCCCGGGTGGGGCCTTCTGCGGTGTGGCGGGGGGAGTCCGCCCCCATCGTGTGGGAGAACCAAGGGCTGGCGGGAAGCGTCTGGTCCTGTCAGATGGGGGCAGGTCCGCAGCCCCCTGACGGGGAGCATGTGGCCTCCCCCTGCCACTGATCTCGTGGGGAGGGCGGATGGCCGTTGAGCTCCGAGGAAACCCGCATGGTGCGAGACGGGGAAGTGGATCTCTCCTGGGGTCCCTGGTGGGGTCATCTGCCCACCGAGCAGACCCCCCCTCGTCGGAGAAATCAAGAGCTTGAAAAATTCACCCCCGTGACCTTTTCCTCTTTGCCTTGTTGAGCTGCACTTGGGTCCCATCACAGTGCTCCTAAGAGCCTGATAACATCACACACAGGCATGTGGCGCGCACACTAGGGTTATCATATCTGAACGTTTGAAAAAGAGGACACACCGGAGAGGGAGTGTATCTGTATCAGTGTCTACCTACTCACGTATTCATGTGTGATATTAATTAATCTACAACGTGAGTTGGTAGATACTGATAGAGATACACTCCCTCTCAGGTGTGTCCTCTTTTTATTTAAAAAAAGAAACTGCCATCTTTGTTCAAACAGATCAGCTACTGTGTGGGTTCCCAAAGGGGGGGCACATGAAGCGACCCAGGCCTCCCCCCTGGTCAGTCCCCTTTCCCCCCAAGTTTTGCTCCTATTTTTGTTTTTTGGCCCTGGTCAGTTTCTTTTTTCTTTTCTTTTCTTTTCTTTTCTTTTCTTTTCTTTTCTTTTCTTTTCTTTTATCAACAAGTTTTGCAGCTGTTTTTTTGGTGGGGAAGAGGGGCATGAGGGTTTCTGAAAAATCAAAAAGGGGGTGTGATGCCGAAAAGTTTGGGAACCACTGAGCTACTGCTTCTTCCTCTTCTTTCACATTGCCCTTTTATTTATGTGGTCACTGGGATGTAATAGTGCACATGTCAATTGAGCCTGGGCTCGTTGGTTAACCTTTACGGTTACAAGTAAGGCCCCCACCCTCCTGTGCTGCTGCCTCTGTGTCAGAGGCAGCACATTGGGGGAGGGGAGAGAGGTGGGAGCTTTGCCTCTAATCCAGAGGCAGCAGCACAGGGAGCAGCTGAAAGCCCTTCTGGCTACCCATGCTCTCACTCTCCACACACCAGCTCCTGGGGAAACACCCCTGCATGTAAACGTGTAACTGTTGAATTTTTTCAGTGCTTACACGTTTACATAAATATGTACATTTTAACATCCCCAGTTGACACAATTTGAAAAGACTGGAAATGCCTCATACATTATTATACCTCGAGTTGAACAAACATTCATTTTTGTATACAAGGGTCCAAGCCAATAAGTTTTTTTGGGATAGATCCCAGAGGTTTTCTGTGTTTTTGCCTGGTCCACTTATATGTGAGTAGTAAGTAGTTCATTAGATAGCACAGAAAGAAATTAATAATGAATCACTGACAAAATACAAAATATCAATAACTGAGATCTAGAACTAACTTACTATCCCACAAGATCTTATAATTGTAGCTTGACCATAGACAGTATAAAACATGGATCTATGAAATCATGCTGGTATTGAAATGAGTATTAGGATAAGCAATATGATAGTCAGAATGACTAGATTTGATTACTTGGGTGTCACCTATTTTATAATTATGTTCAGTTCTTTTTGGTGGTGTTGCATGTGATTGGTTTCAGAAAATGTTGAAAAATGCTAATTATTGCACCTCAGTTGCAATTTCCTCTCTGGTCAAATGTTTAGAGACTGGTTCAGGGCTGCTGCTGACATTTTAAGTGTTTCCTTTTCTGCATCTGACAGGAGCTTCAACAGTTTAATAAAGTTAAAGTTTTACTTAACATTCAGTAGCAACAAAAATAGTGAAAACATTACATTAATGACACTAACAAGTAGAAGTCTAATGTTTCCTGGCTTGACAAAACAGAAACACTGTGGTGGAACAGCATGAGTGTTTTTAAGACTAGTACCTATTCTTAAGCACTCATCCTGAACAAGTAATCAGAAAGGAATTGATTTTTTTTTTCTGAGTCACAACAGCATTATGCACCTACATCCTATGAGGTGGTAGATTTCCTGTTCAAATTTTGTCTCCTCATCAGTCACAGTGGGGACTTAAACCAAGAGACCCACATCCCATGTAAGAATCTTTAACCCAATAGAGTAATAAGTAAGGTCCTCCTTTCTCTCCTCCCTCTAGTCATGTTGTGAAGTTAGGCAGCTTCTGAGCACACCTATTGAATTGGGTTCGGCACAATTTAAGCAGAGGAACACTTCTCTTTCCCCTGACTTGTGGATCCCTTAGTTGGGAGATAAGCTTCTAGGCACCTGGAGTGTGGCATTGGTGCACATTTTCAAAATAAGGAATGTAGGTGCCTAGAGAACTTTTAGTGCCAAAACTTAGGTGCTGGGTGAGTTTAGGTACCAACAGGGTTAGGCAGAAGCTAAGCAGAAGTTTTGTGGATTGCAGTGTTCCTAAAAATAGGCATCATTTAGGTGCTTAAGTATCTTTGTGTTCTCTGTCCATAGGTGTTCTTTATTGTTACTACTATTTGTTTTGCATTATACATCTATGCATCACTTTCCTTATCAGAGTATGAAGTTGTCTGTTCTCCAAGGAGCATAGAATATCACACAGACAAAACACAGGGCAACCATTGGTCAAGGAAGAGTATGGAGCAGTTATTAATGAGGAGGACAAAGTAATATGGAATTCTTTAAGAACTGGGTTTTTAAGAAGGAGAAAGAGGGAATTTGATAGACAAGAAAAGAGAGCTTGTTCTAATAATAAGGAACTGTGCGATGGAATGTGAAAGCAAGAATGGCAGCAGAAGATGAAAAGAGTAGAAGAGAAGGAGAGTCTAGGTATTGGGGAGGATGGGATTATTTAGGACTTGACAGGTATCTTAAATTTAATCTTGAAAAGACAGGAAGCCAGAAAAGGGATTCAGGATGAGCGCACCTATAGGTTGGAGGGAAAGATTACTTTAGCAGTAGTATTTTGAATAGACTGGAGTGAGGGCACATTATGGAGGAAAAGGTCACCGTTTACATTTCTATCTTGACACTGATAAGAGATGGGTTTTAGCTGGGATATAGAGATTTTGGTATGTTACAAGAAGAAACAACAAGACATATGCAGCACTTGTCTGTGGTGTCGGGGTTAAAGACTGATGTTACAAGCCAAGGGGAAGGGAGAACTCATTTAGAATGACATTACTGATCATTTTGTCAATCTTAGTTTAATATTTTATTTAGACATGTAACATATGCATAAGCTATATAAAAATCACACAGATATCAGAGTTAATATCCATTTATGCAACTCGAGGACTGCTGGAGAGAGCAATTCTGGGTGGCACAAGATTCAGTCATTGGTACATAAAGTGTGGGTAGGTACATAACCTAAAAATATCTGGTGATGTTGTTGCTCTGTCACAGACACAGCTGGTGTGAATGCTCATGCTGCTGTTTCTTGGCAGTAGCACAAATGTTAAAATTTACTGACTCTCAGTGCTGTCTCTTCTTCTCAGAGGACAGAGACTTTGGCTCTCAAATCCAGAGTTAGACTCCTCCACTGCATGGAATCTTCTGTGGAGGAGATGCTACTGCTGTTTTGTCTCTGGCTGGGCTGCCTGTTTTAAATTTATGTTCTGATTAATATGGCTAATGCAGTTTCTTCCTCAAACTTCTTACACGGTTGAGTGAGAAGAAAACATTTGGGGCCATAGAGGTTTGTGAGTTGTACAAGATTGCTGCATCAAACCCTACAGTGGATGTAATATATTTGATGTGAATGTTCCCCTGTGTTTTGGACACAATTATATCAGACCCGGATTCGGTGTTGCCACTAGGTTCTTAGGATGGACAACCAAGCTCTATAGCAGGCAAGCTGAGGGCAGGCCAGCCCTTCTGTGTCCTTGGTTTCACCCCTCATATATGCTTAGAAAATTTCACCCTGAATATCTTCTGTGGAAGGCATCTGTGATCAGTAGAGTCCCGTAAGTGGAGGTGGGGTCCCTGATTCCTTTTTGCATTTAAAACCAGCATAAAAGAAAAAGTAAAACTCACCTGCTGTGACTCTATTATCATTTTTAGCTTCTCATTTCACTCTATGTGTGGCCCAGCAAAACTATGTTACACTTCCACCCTCTACAGGTAACATTTGTAATCCCTGTTTATAGAAATGGACTTAATATTTTAATGAAACGTTAAGGACTAAGGGCCTAGTTCAGCTCTGGTTAGTATCAGACTCCTGGAACCAAAAGTAAGTTGGCTTCAGAGGAGCAGTACCCATATATGCCATTACCGAATTTAACCCTATGTTTCCAGGTTATTAAAATGTGTTTGTTTTGTTTGCTATAAAAAAAGGTGAGGAATCATAGACTGAAATTAAAGGCATGGAAAATAAGGAATGATTTCTCTTAGTCGGGGGAGTGCTTTTGACACTGCAGCCTGGTGGTATAGCTGTGGCATGTATATAAGAATCCAAACTAAAGCTATAGCTTTCTTGTGCTTTGTGGAGCTTAACTCTCAGGAGACTGCAAAAAGACATGAGTTCTTGTCCTCATAAATGGTTATAAGAAAAAGCATATAATATTTATTCAAAAGAACATGAAAGAAATAGCACGGGGGGCAGGAGGGAATCACCCTCTTCTCTCCCTGCATTTTCAGCAGTTACACATTTATTTGAATAAATGTATTAGTAGTCCCATTGGTGTAAACAGGACTACTCATTTCAGTAATCTCTACTTCTGGGCATTTTTTTTTTCAGAATCAGGTCTGTATTTAGAATGAGCACAGTGACACCAATCAAACATCCATTCTTAGCCTAAGTCATCATGTAAGCATACGATAATGCAGTAGAAAAAGTGGTTAAATGTCACTATCAATTCTGTATTTGCTATTGTTAGTTGATTAATAGTTGAGGAATTTTCAGAATTGTACAGAAATCCTTGAAAATTTTGCAGGTTTTCAGTAGTAAGTAAACTAATGAGCTGCTTATGGTTATGGATATGGAGCAGCCGAAGTATTTTCTTTCCTCCAATTTAAACATTGTAACAGGAAGTTTTTTCAAATTATATTGTCCATAAAGAAACCACATTCCACCTAGCTGTATTACATGTATAGTCCCCAACATACTAAGGAATTGGAGTCTAATAATGTACACATGTGTGCAACATAACATTGGTTTGAGACTTGGGTTCCTTTCAGTAGTTCAAAGTCTTTCACTCTTTCTTTTGTCAGAAGCCTTGTCAGCTTGTGGCTCAGAAATGGGAGACAATATTTCTGTTTGGTTTTATGTTGAGAAACTTTTCAGTGCTTGGAACAAACTCTCTCATTCAGGACTAAAATTGCAGCATGGAGAAAGAAGCAATATTGCTACACCATATGTATACAGTAGTGTGGGGCAGAGTGAGACTACCATCAGTGTCTCTAAATCAGTGGTCTCCAACCTTTTGGGGCTGTCGGGCGCCCGGGGGTGGGGCCACTCACACGCCGGGCACCCAGTGGCGGGGCTACCCATATGCTGCGTGCCCAGGCTGGCGCCACCCATGCACCGCACTCCCGGGGCTGGCGCCGCTCCTGTGCTGCACGCCCAGGGGTGGGGCTGCCCATACACCACATGCCCTGGGCTGGCTCTGCTCCTGTGCCACGTGTCCGGGGCAGGGATGCCCATACGCCACGCGCCCAGGGCCGTAACAGCCCATGCACTGCATGCCCGGGGCCGGCACCACTCCTGTGCCGCGCGCCCAAGGGCATGGACACCCGTACGCCGCACGTCCAGGAGCCGGCAGCGCCCGTGCACCTCAGGCTGGCGCCGCTCCTGTGCCGCATGACCAGGGGCCGGCGCTGCCCCCGTGCCATGCACCCGGAGCTGACACAGCCCTTGCGCCATGCACCCAGGGGTGGGGCCGCCCATTCACTGCGCACCATGGGGCCGGCACCACCCACACGCCCAGGAGTGGGGCCGGCCCCGATCACCCAGCGGGCGCCATGTTGGGGACCACTGCTCTAAATTATCATGGGATTCCAAGTGCATAAAGGAACAGTAACATAAGCCGAATGATAGAGTTTGTTTTCTTGTTTTCAGGTACCTTCTGGATTGATTTGAACAGCAGCTATGGAAAAATGGAGCTTAATTACAATTACTATCCTACTAGGACTTATTGTACGCTGGGCAGTATCGTTTGGGTCTTATTCAGGTAATGTATAGTTACAGTCTGCAAAACAGATATATAAAAGTGAATTGCAAAGCTTTTGTTAAGAATTAAAAATTTGTTTGCAAGGTGTTATAAACAGGAAGCAGTACATAGCCATATTATAATAGTCACTGTGCCTCTCTAAGGTTCTGAGAATTTGAGTTGCCATTTCTCTGGAGTTAGTAGTGAGCCATATCACAGCCACTGCAATCCAAATGTTGAAAAAAGCTATTTCATTCTAATCCCCCTATTTCTGTTTAATCCTGTTTTACAAAGTCCACCACTAAAATGTGCTAGAAGGAATAAAAGAGCAGCCAGCTTTCTTTCCTGCACCTTAAATAGTGGAGTAGTTGCAGATTAGAACTATAGTATGGATAGTTAGTCTTGCCCTTCAAAATTGCTCATTTACTTAAAGCTGTACTGGTAGTAGTGAAAGAAGGGTGATACCGGTGGTTTGGAATGAAGATAGATTTTTACAATCATCATCCACATTTGCCTGAATTTGTTGTGAGTTAAACCACAGTTGTAACATTTACTGGATCCATTTCTTCTCCATTCTCCTACTTTGTGTTTCTTGTAAAAGAATAACATAAATGTTTTCAAGACTCCTTGATGGCTCTTCTACATTGGCTGTTGGACGCCTTAGTCAATTTTTACAAAGCTTCCTTTGGTTAAATGCTTAAACACTTCCAATCTCTGCCAGGTAGGAGAACCACAAAGTGAGATTAGGACTAACCCCTAATTTCTCATAAAATAGCTCAAAGCCTTGACCTAAAACCACAAGAATTGTCCAGGTTTTTTTCCCGTCTAAATTGATGCATGACACTTTGGTTTCATTTACTTGGAGTGGTCGTTTGCTGTTAAACTGAAAAAATTAAGCATGATTGTTTGCTTTCATAATTGTTAGTAAAGAAGCAGGAAGCCACTAAACAACCAGTGGTGTCCTTGGACAATCAAGATGTTAAAGGAGCACTCAAAGATGATAAAGTCATTGTGGAGAACCTAAATTAATTCTTTGCTTCAATCTTCAAGGCTGAGGATATTGGGGAGATTCCCAAACATGAGACATTCTTTTTAGGTGACAGATCTGTGGAATTGTCCCAGATTGAGGTGTCATTAGAGGAGGTTTTGGAACAAATTGATAAATTTAACAGCAACAAGTCATCGGGACCAGATGGCATTCACCGAAGAGTTCTGAAATAACTCAAATGTGAAATTGCAGGACTATTAACTGTGGTTTGTAACCTATCCTTTAAATCAGCTTCCGTACCTAATGACTGGAAGATAGCTAACATGATGCTATATAAAACCATGTTATGCCCACATCTTGCATACTGTGTACAGATGTGGTTGCCTCATCTCAAAAAAGATATATTGGCATTGGAAAAGGTTCAGAAAAGGGCAACAAAAATGATTAGGGGTTTTGAATGGATCCCATATGAAGAGAGATTAAAAAGACTTGGATTTTTCAGTTTAGAAAAGAGGAAATATGATAGAGGCTTATAAAATTATGACTCTGATTGGGGTGAAAAAAGTTAATAAGGAAAAGTTATTTGTTTATTCCCACAATATAAGAACTAGAGGTCACCAAATGAAATTAATAGGCAGCCGGTTTAAAACAAACAAAAGGAAATTTTTCTTCACTCAGCACACAGTCAACCTCTGGAACTCTATGCCAGAGGATGTGGTGAAGGCTAGGACATTAACAGGGTTCAAAAAAGAGCTAGATAGATTCATGGAGGTTAGGTCCATCAATGGCTATTAGCCAGGATGGGTAGGAATGGTGTCCCTAGCCTCTGTTTGTCTGGAAATGGGTGACAGGGGAGGGATCACATGATCCCTCTGTTTGTCTGGAAATGGGTGACAGAGGAGGGAACCTGTTGTGTTTCGTCCATCCGTCTGGGGCATCTTGTATTGGCCACTGTCGGCAGACAGGATATTGGGCTAGATGGATCGTTGGTCTGATCCAGTATGGCTGTTCTTATGTAACTTGCATGCATTCTAAAGATATAAATTTGAGACCTCTCTGGTAGATAGCTTAGGTCTTGGAGAATTCATCTATGTAAACTTACACACAAAATTCAATAACTTTTCTATTAATATCACTGTATTACTGTGTTATGTTGCTGTGCTGCATGCACTCACCATGTTAAAGGGACAGTATTAATTAGATTATTTTTAATGAATTAATTCCAGAATTATCCAGCTTCTGAGACAGTACCCTTTAAATAATGTTTTGAGTTTTAAAAAATTTCCTTAAGTTTTTTTCATAAGGAATTTGTTGTTCTATAATTTGTCCTTACAAAAGAATTTTCAGCAAGGAAGGAATTGAGTAAGTCATGTGCTTTTACTGAATTATGTGAGTAGTATCATTGATTTTACTGGGACTTTTTGTGTACTTTGTTGGCTCATGGCCTAATTGACTATATAGGGGAAATAGTAGACCTGATTATAAACCAGGACTGTCAAATGCATAAAGTACATTGGAAAAGATAAATGTTTTTACACATGGGTGATTGGTGATGTAGGCAAAGGACGTCTCAGCCTTCCCAAAACTGCCTACTTGCCCAACCACCTAAGGCTGGGGCTGCTGCTGGAGGAGGCTGGTACCATGGCGCAGCAACCCAGATCTGCCCGGCCCTGGAAGACTGGAACTGCGGCACGGCAGCCTGGCCCCCGGGGAAGGCTGGAATCGCGGCGCCGAAGCCCGGCTTCTCTGAGCCACCAGGGAAGGCTGGAACCATGGCACAGCAGCCCGGCTTCGCCCGGCTTCCAGGGAAAACTGGAACCGTGGTGTGGCAGCCAGGTTTCATCTGGTCTCTGGGGAACGCTTGGACCGTGGCATGGCAGTCTCCAGTCTCTGGAGAGGATGGGGCCAAAGCGCGGCAGCCTGGCTTTCCCCGGCCACTGGGGAGAGCTAGGCCAGGGCTGCATCACATAGCTGTGGCTCTCCACGTGGCCAAGCGGGATAGGGCTGGGAGTTGTCTCCAGGGAAGGGGCCTTGGGTGGAAGAGGCAGGGCTGGGCCTTGCCTTCCCCAGCTGGGCCTTCACCCGACACCCATGTCTTTACAGAATGTAATTTTTAGGAAGATGTAATCCCTTTATTTTGCTTTGCCACTATTGCTCAGTGACGTTACACATTTGATCAAAAGATTAGAAGTAGTTGTTTGCTGTTTTCTGAAGCAGACTCTGCTGGCAATGCTGATTCAGCATTGTTCAGAATAGTGTGGCATGAATGACCAGACTCCAGGAGGTTATTTCCACTCCTATTAACTATACTAGTCTTCTCTATATTATGTATCTTGTTTGTCCTGTGATGCCTTTTTGAGGCATTACTAGTCTTGTTGAATTAGAGTTATGTTCGGGAGAGGACAGATGCATGGCAGTGAAGGTCACTATCCAAGGCAGCATGGTTAAGGCTACTGGTTTTAGACAGTTATTCAGGAATAGTAGTTTATAGTACATTCAGGTCTGGTCTATGCTATACCGCTGCTGTCGATCTAATCTCAGCTATGTAAATAGCGTAGCTGTTACAGATGTGCTTACCACACAGTCTTCCACGTGGTAAGGTCGTTGGCAGGTGCTCTCTTGTCAACTTCACCTACACTTCTTGTCCTGGAGAGTTGGGAGAGCTCTTGGAGGCCAATTTATTGTGTCTGAGTAGATGTGCTAAATTAGCCACCGGTAGGTTGATCACTGTAGCATTGATCCACTGTGTAGTGAAGACAAGCTCTTAGAGCTGTGGTGTAGGGATGTAAGCGACTAGTTGACTATCCAATAAGTAAAAGCTTATCGGATAGTTGACTAGTCCCTCGATTAGTCACTTCCCCTCCTCCCCCCCATGCTGTTTCTATTAGAAGCAGCAAGTTGGGGAGCAGGAGCCGGTGCTGGGGAGAGCTGGCTTAAATGCCGGTTTCCCCCAGCACCATCTCCATGGGGGACAGGGAGGCAGCGGGTAGCAGGGACTGGGTGTGAGCTGGGAATCAGCAGACTCTGTGCCTCTGCTTTTTAAATGGCCAGCTGATTCTCAGCTTGTGCCAGGTCCCCGCACTGAGCACTAGCCTGTTTCATTTAAGGCTGGTGTGCAAGGGGACGGGATGGTGCGAACTGGGAATCAGCTGTCCTGGCTTGCACCAGGTCACCCATACTATGCTTCAGCCTTTTAAATGTACTAAGAGCCTGGCAGCTCTTAATACATTTAAAAGGCAGAGCCATAGTGGAGTTAGCTCCCAGGCTACTACATAGCCAGGGTGGGAGCTAACCCTGCTGCGGGTCCCTGGCTTATCACCTAATTGACTTGTCAGGGGAAAATCCATCAACTAGTTGATTTAAACTAAATTTAACATCCCTACCGTGGTGTCCAACCAGTTCTGAAGCATTATAAGGGCTACTGCTATAGCGAACTAGCCACACTCAACTGGCCAAATAGCCACATGTTCTTAGTGGCTAGCCTGTTGGACACCATGGCCTTAGGGCAGTGGTTCCCAAACTTTTTGGCATCATGCCCCCTTTTTGATTTTTGAGAAACCCTCACGCCCCCCTCTCCCCAAAAAATAGCAGCAAAACTTGGGGTGGGATTGATGGGGGTGTGTGTGACTGGGTTGCTTTGCACCCCCCCTGTAATTTCTTCCCGCCCTCCCCCCCCCGGGGGGTACGTCTCCCAGTTTGGGAACCCATGCCTTAAGGTTTTAAGGGCCAGATTTTGTCTTCTAATAAGTTTTCAACGCCTCCTTTAAATGAGTAGAAACCAACTGCCATGTACCTGAAGGCAGAATTAGGCTCTTGAAATCTCCAGTTTCCAGACAGCAATAAAACGGAACAAAGCAAGGGTTGATTTAAAGAGCCTGTGTGCAGTATCTGGGGCTTTTCTTGTAAGAATGGAAAATTGGAATGCATGTGAACAACAATATATTTTTCTTAGATTCTGAATCCTAGTTGGCTATATATCTGCTGCTAGCTTCAGAAAGGTGTATTAATTAATGTGGTAGGATTCCTTTTGCCTTTCTTGAGTAAAGATTCCTTAGGCATGGTTGACATGTTCTTCTGGTCTGGTTTAGAGCATGCTAATATTTAAAAAAATGTAAGTACCTATTCTGGAGCTAGCAAATTACTTAGTTCACCAGCTAGCTGAATATAGAAAGTAGGACTTGTCTTAATCCACTGTCTGACCTAATTTGCTAATTCTAAAATGATCTGATTTCCATTCCTTATCTCTTTTGGACGGAAACAGTGATACAATTCCTGTATATCCACAAAAATTTTGAGATGGTGAGAAAAATGTGGTTAATATCATTCCTTATATTTAGTAAATTCTGTGACAGATTCTGTCTGTTCTGTGGATTTATCATTGCAGGGTGGGCATTGATGAGACTTTTACTCTCAGATGACCTCACCTATTTGGGAATCTTTCATCTAAATGTTTCTTATTATAAAAATAATGCACAGTCATTGTGTGACCACAAAGAAATCACATATATTTGTGCTTGTGTGAATCCCACAAACATAGATCATGTGAAAGAATTATAGATGGATTTCCTACATCTAAAAGAAACTCTTCAATCTCCATGAGATTGGAGTCAATATCTCAGTGGAAGAAACTGTTAGCCATGTTTTTGTTCTTAATAAGTAAGCATAAGATAAAGGCAGTGAATATTCTGTATACCATGCCTGTATAATGTGTGGCTACCCATCACACCATTTCAAGGAACTTGTTTGTGAGGAAACCTATGAAGACTTTGCATTGATAAAGATTTTTTTCATGGCATACTGAACTAACCTCCCAAGAGTCTTGTAAATGGTGTGCATGTGTGTGAGAAGCTTCCTTTGACATTGGTCATCACTCAGAATTGCTACATAACAATCACTCAGGGTATGTCTACACTACCCTCCTAGTTCGAACTAGGAGGGTAATGTAGGCATACCGCACTTGCAAATGAAGCCCGGGATTTGAATTTCCCGGGCTTCATTTGCATAAGCGGGGCGCCGCCATTTTTAAAACCCCGCTGGTTCGAACCCCGTGCAGCGCGGCTACACGGGGCACGAACTAGGTAGTTCAAACTAGGCTTCCTAGTTCGAACTACCGTTACTCCTCATTTCACGAGGAAATTCAAATCCCGGGCTTCATTTGCAAGTGCGGTATGCCTACATTACCCCGCTAGTTCGAACTAGGAGGGTAGTGTAGACATACCCTGAGTGATTGTTATGTAGCAATTCTGAGTGATGACCAATGTCAAAGGCAGCTTCTCACACACATGCACACCATTTACAAGACTCTTGGGAGGTTAGTTCAGTATGCCATGAAAAAAATCTTTATCAATGCAAAGTGTAGACATACCCTCAGTTGAAAGATGTGGGAAAAAAGATTCTGGTAAACAAAAATGGAGAATAGACAGTCTGGTAACTCAGAAACATTTGTGAAAATTAGTTCTTCCTACTCGCTATATGGGGCCATTTTAATAGAATAATATTACATCACACATTAGAAATAAGTAAACTGCTTACAGTGTTAACACTGTTAAGAACTGTGGAAGAAGGGCAATTCATTTACTGTTTGATTTCAGAAAGTGTAGTAGTGCATTTTTGCAAACAACAAATGTATAGAAATGCAGTAATTTTACATGGTCTTATTTCTGAGAAAATGCAACAGTTTTCATGCTATATTTGATAACATTACCAATGACTTTTTAAAATGATCAGACTTCTGCATCTGTTTCTTAAAAATTGTACTAGTTGATAACTGCACATCTGAGAAATATTCAGATCAGAAGTATGCTTGTATTATATTACATATGTATGTTTTTATAGGAAACATCCATTATTCATTCTGTATCAGTTTTATATAGTAGTAATAGTGATGTACCCAGAACAAGTATGATATTAATTTTCAGATGCATTCTTGGAGGAAAAGCAGTGTCAGACACAAAAAATAAATACTTAAGCATTCTTTGCCATCTCTTGCTTTTTTAGGTGCAGGAAAACCTCCTATGTATGGAGACTATGAAGCTCAGAGACATTGGCAAGAAGTTACTTATAATCTACCTATCAAGCATTGGTATGTATCACTTTTAAATTTCAGGTTACAATGTGTAATGAGAAAATTCAACTTAGAGGTGCATAAAAATAAGATTTGAGACTTTTAAATCTATTCAAAAGATTCTCTGAATTACTCTAAACACACAACCTCTTCCTGTTCTCAGACTGAGGTTCTGCTGTTTTCACTTAATAAATGTGCAAGTGTTCAGAACTTAATTTTGATTTGTTAGGCCTTTGTATTCAAACATAAAAGTATGACAAGCAATAGTCTGAGAATGCAGTAAAGATACAAAGAATGTGCCATGTTTTAGCTCATCCTGTGTAAAAGTAGTAAGATGAGCTACTGCTATTAGATGAGAAGGAATTGTGTCCCTAGACTCTGTTTGTCAGAAGCTGGGAATGGGCGACAGGGTTGGGATCACTTAATGATTACCTATTCTGTTCATTCCCTCTGGGGGCACCTAGCATTGGCCAGTGTCGGAAGAAAAGGATACTGGGCTAGATGGATCTTTGGTCTGACCCAGTATGGCCGTTCTTATGTTCTTATGCCATTGGAACTACAGGAGACCATAGTATTCAAGTGTAAAATGTACAGTCTTCTGTATCTGTTCAATGAGGATCTTCTGTTAAATAAAACAAGCCCTTGTGTACGGATAATACTTCAAGTAGTGTTGTTATGTTTGCTCACTGCATTTTGACAGTGTCTGTTGTTCCTAAGTCCTTAACAATTGTTAGAATTATGAAGAACAACATAACTCTGGAATCTGCACCATTTGAAAGACATCTCACTTGTATTCAATTTTGGGATACTTGTAGACTAGTATCTCAACTCTTATATTCAGTATCTGAAACTTAGAAGATGAAGCTTGTTTTGGATAGGATGGAAATATCCAGTATGAGAGCTTGCTACACTCTAACATGTAAAAGCACTGTTAATCTATAAAGGTTAAGAATCTGAGTAATTTTGGTTGCACTCATTTAAGTTTGCTATCTAATAGAACTGTTATGCAGCAGCAAATGAGCTGCAATATACATTTGTTTTGCTTAGGTACAGGGCGATGTCCTCTGAAGTTGGCATGCTTCTAAAATACATCTTGATATTTTCATAGACTTGAATCCTAATTTAATATTAGAAATGTTAAAAATTGCTTTAGTAAACTATGATATGATTTGTATATAGTTTCCTTGTATGAGATTTCTCTGAGCCAGAGGCTGGAATTTAAATATTTGTCTTTTTTCCTGTCTTTCTCTAGAACCCATACATACAGTAATTGCTCATTTAACACTATAGACATGTTTCAGAAAATGATTGTGTTAAGTGAAAACGTGATATGCGGGGTCAATTTTCCCATTGAAAATAATGGAAAAGGTGGGGTTGCATTTCAAGCGGTGGTGTCTGTTGGGACCGGGACATAAGGTTGGGGGAGAAAGGGGACTGGGTTACAGCAGGGAGGGGAGGTGTTTGGCTCTGGGGAAGGAAAGGGAAGGACAAGGCAGGGGGCTTGCAGCTGGCGGCTGCATTTCCCCAGCTGACCGGTCGCCGGCAGCTGCACGGGGCTTCCCCAGCCTCCTTGCAAAGCAGTGGAGGTTCGCAGCTGGCCACACTGTTCCCCAGCGACCCTCTCTGGCCAGATGCCTCACTCTCTCCTCTGCCCCCTGCTTGCAGCCCGTGGCTGGGTTTCCCCAGCTTGCAGGTCGCCGGCAGCTGCACGGGCTTCCCCTGCCTCCTGGCAAAGTGGCGGTGGTTCGCAGCTGGCCGCGCTGTTCCCCGGCGACCCCCTCTGGCTGGACAGAAGGAGGCAGGGGAAGCTCCGCGCAGCTACCAGCGACCGGCCAACTGGGGAAACCCAGCTGCGGGCTGCAAGCGGGGGGGGGGAAGGAGAGAGAGCGAGGCATCTGGCCAGAGGGGGTCGCCAGGGAACAGCGCGTCCAGCTGTGAATTGCTGCCACTTTGCCAGGAGGCGGGGAAGCCCGTGCAGGTGCCGGCGACCTGCCAGCTGGGGAAACCCAGCCACGGGCTGCAAGCAGGGGGCAGAGGAGAGGGAGTGAGGCATCTGGCCAGAGAGGGTCGCTGGGGAACAGTGTGGCCAGCTGCAAACCTCCGCTGCTTTGCAAGGAGGCAAGGGAAGCCCCGTGCAGCTGCTGGCGACCGGCCGGCTGGTCAGGGAAATCGTGTTATTGCGGGGACGGTCGTGTTGTTCGAAAAATGTTCCCTAAAAAAAAATCGTGTTATCGCGAAAACATGTTAAGCAGGCACATGTTAAGCAAGGAATTACTGTATTTATCAAAGGCTATGTTCATGGCATCCGGTTTTCATGTATTTCTAATTTAAAATGAGGGAATTGTAATGTGCCATTTTCCCATTGAAACTACAAATTTAGAGAAGGATAAGAATTAAAATACATTAAGTACCTGGGAAACTTGCTCGTAAATTGCAGAATATTAAAATCCATGGAAAGAGCTGAACTACCACGGCATGAGAAATCTTGAGTGTTAGAAGAACAAGTGGAGATGCAGCTTAAAGAAATACGATTTATCATCAATTGTTCATAAGGTACTTCAGGCAGCTCATACGGAATTGAAGAAATATAATTTACTGTAATAAATGTCAAATATTGGCTGCATTTGAGTGGATAGACTGGAAAAGCCAAGAACTTGCCGCATGGCAATTATAAAAGACTAGACAGTCTGTTTCATTCTGAGATTTAAAGAGTCTGATGTCTTATTTTTGTAACTTTTATTTTCCTTGAATAAAACCTTCCTCCTTTCATCTGGAAGATGTAGCTAAATTCTAACAGCTGCCAGCCTTCCACCGAAACATCGACAAAGCAGAATTCTAGGCAGGAAAACCCTTCCCTTGTATACCCTCACATATTGTCCTCCAGAGTTTTCTTTCTAAGTTAGAACTAGGTAAAGTGGCTATTGCTGACACCTCTGATCCAGGTTCATGGCCTTGTGTCAGCTATTTAGAAGGTATTACTTTGACAGCTCAGTTAAATCTGCTGTTAAATTTCCTTTAGGCTTTTGTTTCTTCTACATACTGATAGAATTACCCAAAAGTAAGTGTAATATCCATCTATATTAAACTCCACTTTGTCTACATATGTATTCTTGTATGTCTGCCCCTAATTGATTATGGTATACTTTATAATCTAAAAGTAGGGGGAACTAGGTTCAGAATTTTCCAACAGGTACTGTTGTGCTTCACAAAATGTATGTTATCAAATCCAACTTTGTTTGTTATTTATTCATTCCTGTCATGATTGTGAAGGGCAAGAGCCTGCCCTCAGACTTTAACAGCAGCTCATTACTCAGATAATATTTTCTGCCTCTGTGTGAGGAACATCTATTGATGTTCGTAAGAGTTCTTTGTATAAAGAAAAGCAAAATTGGATCCAAGGTCTACAACGTGGATCAGAGAAGGTGAATTCTTCCTTACAGTAGTTCTGTGTAAGCTCTCTACCTCCTTGTTTCACTCAGTGATGACACAGTTTAGTATCAGAAATACAATGTTTTCTTTCAAAGTAATCAATTGTGATATTACAAAAGTGAACATTGCAAAATGAATTGCCAGGAGAAGCAGTTCTGATTTCAAAAAGATTTCTTCATACCTTTGTCATTCCGGGGTTCATCAGTGAAAGGAGTGAAATAGAGTGCTGCTGCACCTGACTGTTTAATGAGATTTAGGTACTGTATTTTAACAAATGAGTGCATATGTATGCATGTGAAACATGGGGTACTGTAGTGAAGAAAACATACATTTCTTGGTTCTGTTTCAGTAATGATTTGGCTCTGTGGCTATTTGTCAGCAGATGTTTTTCTGGCTTTAGCTTTGCAAGTTATTGGGCCTTCCACTGATCTGTGGCTTTGTCCATCATGGATCTAAATATGACAGTTGTGCAAAGCATGTGAAAGGTGCTTTATGAAGTAAGAGAATTCTCCTGTATCCAGTCAGGAACAAATCTGGTGAGCTGATGTGCCCTCTGAAGGTAAAAATGGACTGCCTAAATCCAAAGAACAGAAATTGAGAACCTTAATGTAAGGGAAACCACCCTACAGATGAGATCAAATCAATATTCTTTAAAAGTTGCCCTTTTTTGAGCTCTGCTAAATCTGTGTTCCTTTTTTGAAGAATTTGCATTTGACTTAAAATTGGTGAGGATTTCTGTCGTAACAGGTTCTGGATTTGTTTTTCCAACCCCGTACTGTTTTGCATTTTGATGGCAACTGGTCACTAGCTGTGGTATTGCTTTAGCACAGTGCTCTATTGTAAGAAACATTTTGGATTTGCATTTTTCATTTTGTCTCTCATGTTGACTTATTTTAGTTTTGAACTGTAACTTACAATAGTGTACATCTTTCATTTCAAAACATGTTCACATTCAAGTTCAACTTCTGGTTCATGCACAAACTGGTGAGTAGGGCTATACCACATGGCTGTGGATTGAGTTGGGGATGATCTTATCAAATCAGGAATTGTGGACTTTGGCGGATGTAGGAAGCTCATTTTGTTCAAGCATTCTATGTCTCATTAGGCGCTGGATCCCAACAAACTGGCTCCATGTAAAGCCGGAGCACCAGCATAATGTGCTCTGTATAACAAGTAAAACAAAAGGAAAAAATATGCAGCACTTTAAAGACTAACAAGATAGTTTATTAAGTGATGAGCTTTCGTGGGCCAGACCCACTTCTTTAGATCAGGCGAACATGGCTACCTCTCTATTACTGTGTAACAAGTGTTAGTTATAACTATTAGTTTCAAACTAGAGTAAATAATAAAATTGTCAAACACATAGATGAACATAATTTGTTAGGGAAAAATCAGCATGGTTGGTGTAAAGGGAAATAATGCATTACTAGTTTCCTAGAGTTCTTTGAGGGGATCAACAAACGTGGTCAAGGGGGATCCAGTGGATATAGTGTACTTAGATTTCCAGAAAGCCTTTGACAAGGTCCCTCACCAAAAGCTTTTAAGTAAAGTTATTTGTCATGGGATCAGAACGAAGGTCCTCTCATGGATTGATAACTGTTTAAATGACAGGAAAAAAGGATAGGAATAAATAGTAAGTTTTCAAAATAGAGAGAGGTAAGTAGTGGTGTCCCCCAAGAGTCTGTACTGGGACCAATCCTATTCAATCTTTTTATAAATGATCTGGAAAAAGGGATGAACAGTGAATTGGCAAAATTTGCAGATGATAGTAAACTGCTCAAGATATTTAAGACCAAAGCAGACTGTGAAGAGCTTCAAAAAGATCTCACAAAACTCAACAAAATGGCAAATGAATTTTAATGTTGATAAGTGCAAAGTAATGCACATTGGAAAAAATAATCTCAACTATACATACAATATGATGGGGACTAATTTAGCTATAACTACTCGAGAGAGATCTTGGAGTCATTGTGGATAGTTCTCTGAAAATATTCACTCAATGTATAGCGGCAGTCAAAAAGGCAAACAGAATGTTAGAAATAATTTAAAAAGGGATAGAGAATAAGATAGAGAATATCTTACTGCATGTATAGAAATCCATGGTACGTCCACATCTGGAATACTGCATGCAGATGTGGTTACCTCATCTCAAAAAAGATATATTGGCATTGGAAAAGGTTCAGAAAAGGGGAACAAAAATGATTAGGAATTTGGAATGAGTTCCATATGAAGAGAGATTAAAAAGACTGGGACTTTTCATCTTAGAAAAGAGGACACTAAGGGGGGATATGATAGAGGTCTATAAAATCATGACTGGTGTGGAAAAAAGTGTATAAGGAAAATGTATTTACTTTTTTCCATAACATAAGAACTAGGGGTCACCAAATTTAAATTAATAAAATTTAAAACAAAAGGAAGTTTTTCTTCATGCAGCGCACAGTCAACCTGTGGAGCTCCTTGCCAAAGAATGTTGTGAAGAACAGGACTTTAATAGGCTTCAAAAAAGAACTAGATACATTCATGGAGGTTTAGGTCCATCCATGGCCATTAGCCAGGATGGGTAGGAATGGTGTCCCTAGCCTCTGTTTGTCTGGAAATGGATGACAGGACAGGGTCACTTGATGATTTACCTATTCTGTTCATTCCCTCTTGGGCATCTGGCATTGGCCACTGTTGGAAGACAGGATACTAGGCTAGATGGACCTTTGGTCTGACCCAGTATGGCCATTCTGATGTACTTATGAATGTGCATAACTAGGTTTAGGGCCAGTTTTCACATCTCTATCAGCTTCTTACAGTCTTACACACCACAGTCGTCAGTAAGTGTATACTGAATTGTTTGCTAATTTTGTTTTACTGTTTAAAGTTGTTTCTAGTAAAGCAAAACAAAAAAATCCCAGTTTGCCTTAAAGTGCATATTCTTTAGGCTGAATGAAATTAGAATGATGGAATCCTAGATCCATTTTTAAGTGTCCTTTTGTTTTTCAGGTACTTCAATACCAGTGACAATAATCTGCAATACTGGGGCCTTGATTATCCACCTCTTACTGCTTATCACAGTCTTGTATGTGCTTATGTGTAAGTTAACCATTTAAGGATTATCTTAAATGTTCTCTGTTGGTGGAGAATGAAAAAATGAATGCATTATCCCTTTCCTTCCAGAGGAGAGAAACAAAGCAAATCACAGAGATTTACGTCTTTGGCATAGTTTACTTATTTAAAAGCATTATATAAAAGGTGTTGTAGAAACACTAGACTAGATAAAGAATTACGACTTTAGCCCTCTTGCTTCAAACCTGATCCTGCATTTGTTCCACATTGAAATCAATTGGGGGGAGCTTTTCCTGCAAAAGGACTGCAGGATCAATTCCTTAGGTATTCCAGTGCCTCCAGTGGGTGCAAATTACATTTTAGCCTAAGCTATGGGTCATAGTCATAGCTTTCTGAGTAAGTCATTTAGGGTCAGTGATGCACATAGTAAGGCATGTCAGAAATTGTTTACAGCAAATTGAAAATTAATCTTGTATTGAGAGCCCAAGTGGCATTTGATGAGTGGGATGCTCTTTCCATATGGCAGAGGTGGGGAGCCTCCAGCATGCTGGCCATGCATGGTTTGTCAGGGTTAGCCACTGGCAGGCTTTGTTTACTTGAGCTCCACAGCTCCCAGTGGCTAACATTTGCCATTTCTAGCCAATGGGAGGTGCAGGGCTCTTTGCCTTTGAATGCTCAGGTAAACAAACCATCCAGTGGCCTACCAGCAGCTAACCCTGATGAACCCTGTGTTCCCCACCCATGCTATCTGGTCTTTGACCAGTATTGGAACAGCTTTTAGAATGGAGTGTTATGTTCAGGGGGAGACAGAAAAAGGGTGCTGCAGGTCAAGTTAAGTTGTACTGGCAGAGATATGTGGGGGAAGTTTGCTTCACCTCTGTCTGCATTATGCCTACTTTCTGCTTAATGCTTTTTTTTAAAAAAAATCACAAGTTAGCTTTCAGTTTGAGAAATGACAAACTAGTAGATGCAAAATAGTAATAGAATTAAATTTTTATCTGCACAAGGTAATTATTTTAAATTTTGGTATTGCTGATTAGCGGCTAAAGATGATAAAATAAACTGTTCTAGTGACGAGAAAACCCCTTTCCTGGTCACTATTGCTTTTTGATAAAGTTGCCTCATTCATCTTAACCTTCTGTATGTGCCCTGTGCATATCATCTTTATTGCTGAAAAGGATGTAAAGAGAAATGAGAACTGTCCACATTTTGATGTGTCTATACTTTGTTTTACAGTGCAAAGTTAATAAATCCCGATTGGATTGCTCTCCACACATCCCATGGGTATGAGAGTCAGCCACACAAGTTATTCATGCGCGCAACAGGTAGGAAAAATTGCGTTTCTGTTACTTGATCTTAGTTTCTCTGCTCACTAATTTAGCACATTTAATTTGGCATCACTTTTTTCTTATTCAATTTCTGCTGCAAAATTGATGGACTTTGAGGGTCCTGCAGGTCTGACATTGTTAACTGAGCCTCAAAGTGTATGTCTACACAGCAGCGTTATTTCAGAATAACTGATGTTATTCCAAAATAATAAAGAGTGCATCTACACAGCAAGCAATTATTTTTAAATAATGGCGAGCTGGAGGACTTGTTACTTCAACTCCTTGTAACCCTCATTTCACAAGGAGTAAGGGAAGTCGAAGGAAGAGTGTTCTTCCTTCAATTTCCTGCTGTGTAGACCGGGCCAAAAGCCAAATTAAGCTATTTCAACTTCAGCTACACAATTGACGTAGCTGTAGTTGCGTTGCTTAATTCGAATTTTGCCCTGTTGTATAGACATGTCCTAAGTGTCGCCAACTCTGATCTCATTGTGAAAGTGGCAGATATTGTTAAATTGAATCTTTAAGCAGAATCTTTAAATTGAACTGGTCTTAGTAACAACTTTAAAAGCTTTTTTTTCAGTAGTTTGGATCTCAAATTTAGATTTTAAAGGTGAACTGCAAAGGATTTTTTAAAGTGGATTTGCAACTTTATAATGCCTGAAGGTTTTATTTTATTTTTAATTCTGCTTGCTTTTTATCTTCTCCGTATCAAGAGTATTAAGACTGGCCTATATTGCATTTGGAGAAAAAAACTCTTAGGGGTTTCAGGGATATATATTGTGAGTTTTCATATCTTAATTGGAAGGGAGAGTATTTAATCTTTATAACAAAGACAACCTTTCTCCAAAATGTTCACCAGCCACTAGCATTAAATAGGTGTTAACAAAAACATGGAAAATCAAAGTGTTTTGAGCAGTGTGATTAAAAATCTCAAAATCACTTTCTGATCATATTAGCACTTTGAACAGCATCTATAATGAAAATGTAATGTAATATATTTGGACTCCATTAAGATAGAAAATAATTTCATTTCTTCTCATGAGCATGATAGTGGAACAGCTGCTGATATGTCCAGTGGCTTGTAGCTAGTGAAGAATAGTGGGAGCAGTGATGTGACAGTAGCTGTAAAGGCAGCCAAATCACCCCATTATTTTTTAAAGTTTAGTCATATGTTTTGGTTCAGATGGCAGTGCAATCCCATAAAATGCCTGTGTTGGGCAAGCATCCTTATTTTGCTGATTATATTGAGCAGAATCTGATGCTCATCAATAGTACTTCCTTTTGTTGCCCACAAACCTTTCAGTGTGGTTTCTAGTAATTGATTATATTTAGAAAAAAATCACTAGGATGAAATTACCCTTGAAATGGTCTGTATTAATGTTCAAATCAGCACGCTTGACAAAACATTGATGTACAGACTAAGAAAATTGAAGTACGTCCTTTTAACAATAGCCATTAAACTAGTGCATCAGGATTACAAACTCAGCACAGTTCAATGTTGACCATTGATGTTATAGTCTCGTTTTGAATTTTAAACATGTACATTTGAAAACATTTTCTCCAACAAGTGACAAGTTGATAATGTTTCACAGGCTGTGTTAGTCTTGTGGTCTTGCTCATTTGGAGTTTGCTTCTTCAGGTTGCTGAACACTAGACTTCAGTTCTAGCAAAGCACTTAGAACAGTGGACTCCAACTTTTTAACCACAAGATCACTTTTTCAATATAAAAGTAAGATCTACCTAAAACTCAAATACCCTTCCTTCCCGCCCCTTCTCTGAGGTCTCAACCTGCTCATTCCATCCTTCTTCCTCCCCCATCCTCACTCGCTTGCACCAGGCTGGGGTAGGAGGTTGGGGTACATGCTCTGGTCTTTGGCCAAAGGGTTTGGAGTGTGGGAGGGGCTCCGGGCTTAGCCAGGGTGGGGGATTGAAATCTAGGAGGGGGTTTGGGTGCAAGCTCTGGGAAGGAGTTTGGGTGCAGGGAGACTTACATCTGGGGCAGAAGGTTGGGTGCAGGAGGATGTTCAGGGCTGGGACAGGGGTTTAGAAGGCAGGCTTTGGCTGGACACTGTTTAACTGAGATGGCTTCCAGGTGGTGGAGCAGTGGGGTTAAAGCAGGCTTACTCCTGCCCTGGCCTTGCACCACTCCTGAAAGCAACTGGCATGTATATTAGTGGTTCCATGTGCTGCCCTTCATTTATGGACATTGAGCCCACAGCTTCTACTGGCCACGGTTCCCTGTTGTTGCACAATGGGAGCTGCAGGAGTGGTGTTTGCAGGCAAGGACAGCATGTAGAGAACCTCTGCTCTGGCTTTCTCAGGGGCTACAGGGACATGCAAGCCACAACCAGGAGCAACCACAGGGATAATTACTCCATCCATGACAGATTAGGCATGTTAGAGCTCACTACTCAAAGAATTAAATTTAAGTGTAAGAGAGAAATGAAAATTATGAAATGCACTGGCCTGTCAAAAACCAAAACCAACAGACTCTGCAAGCAGTAACAGAAGTAACAATAAACCCCCACGTGTGTGTTGGATTGGGAGATAAGAGTGAAGGACAGTGTGTGTTTGTGAGAACGACAGACACACACAGTGTGTGGACGTGACAGATTTGCATTGCCAAGCTCCGTCCATCCCCTTCTCTCTGTGTGGAGATGGGGTACAGGAATGGAGGGAAGAGGGACACCCTGACATCAGCACCTCCACTTCTCCCTCCCACGGCCTGCACAGCAAGCAGGAGGCTCCCAGGGGGACAGCTCCAAGGCAGAGGACAGGAGCAGCATGACAGTGGGTAGAGGGGCAACTGAAGTACCAGCACTTGAAAGCTTCCCGGCCAAACCAGTCAGGATCACCTGCCTGCAGTTCCAAGATCTACCGGTAGATCCTGATCTACTGGTTGGTGACCTCTGACTTAGAACAATGGTTCTGAAAGTGTGGTCCCTCTAGTGGTCTGTGACTGTCTTGTAGGTGGGCAGCAGGCTCGGGGCTTGGTCTGCCATCTTGCTGTTCCAGCCCTGTGCCCCTCTCTGCATGGTTGAAGCGTCAGCGCCAGTTTCCTCACTGTGTAGGGGGAGCCCTGAGCCACGCAGATTGGATCTGGCTAGTGAGGGTGGGAAGCAGCTTCACACACTGCCGCTCCCCTCCCCCTGAGCTAGGGGAATGGCAGCAAAGGAAACTGCTCACGGTGAGGCTTTTCCTGCTGCTCCCATTGGCCAGAGTCATGGTGCCTTGGAGTGCGCAGAGCCAGATAAGCATCTCCTAGCTCCCTCATGCCCAGAGCGTACATCCCATTGCCCACTAAGACCCCACTTCCCCACCCTGCTCCTGCACCCTCCCTCCTGCCCAGATCTTGCACACCCACCTGCACCTCACCTTCTGCCCAGACACCCTACCCTCAGCCCTTTCCTGCACCCTACCACCCCCTGAAACTCCCACCCGGTTCTTGCACCCTACCTCGCACCCTCACCTCCTCCTTAACCCCACCTCCCGCCCGTACCCTGCTCCCCCATCCCTATCCTGCTCCCTGGTAGCTCCCTCTTGCACACTGAACCTCTCATTTTTGGTCCCACCTCAGGGAGCCCAAAACATCTACTGGCCCAGGAACCCCTGAAGAATTAATCTGGCCTGTGGGAAGCCCTGAACTTCTGTCCTCCCTTCCTTCCTCATCCCCCATGGGGTTGTAGTGTGAGGGGAGCGAGGTATGTCAGCCAGGAGCCACATTATAAGGGTTCGGGGCTTTTGTTGGTTTTTTTAGTTGGTATGTTTTTTTTCTTCTAACTTTTGTGTGGCCCCGGATTGATTTTTCTGTGGGTCAGTGGCCCCGATCCAAAAAGTTTCCCCACCCCTGCCATAAAGACAATGTTGAAACCTTTGGTTTTGGACATAAATTAATATTTTACTTTATTTAAAACAAAGTTTGATAAAAATGATAAAGTTAAATCTGTTTAATAGTTTTGATGAATAATGTTTCCTTTCCTAATGATTGTATATGCCCCTTTATGTTATATCTGAGTATTTGTTTTTATGCTCCTATAGCCTAATACGAATAATTTAGTATTTAAGGTTTTATAGAGTTAAGCAAAGGTATTTTGTCATCATGGGTGGTTGGCTGGTGGTCCGCGGAAATGTTTGCATTGAACAGGGTGTACCGGGGGCCAAAATGTTTGAGAACCACTGACTTAGAAGATTCTTAACGCTAAGGGCATGTCTTCACTTTCGGAAGAGCGACCTCATGTTGATCTTCTGTCATTCAATTTAGTGTGGGTCTGGTAAGGAACTGTCAAATTAAATGCTGAGGGTGCCCCCATCAACCCCAGAACTCCTCTCCCTTGATGGGAGAATTTCTCCTGTCAACCTCCTGCTGTGGGCCACCCAAGAAAATCAGTGCAAGGTACGTTGACTCCAGCTTTGTAATTCATGTAGCTGGAGTTGTGAATCTTGCATCAGTTATTTTTTCCGCCAATGCAGACCTGACTTAAGCACGAGAAGTCCCATTGAATTTAAGCACTTTGCTGGATCATTCTGTTGTTCATTCTAGACTGAAAATAATGCAGCAACATAATTACGTTTTCAGAGAGAAACAGGCCAAGGTTTTCGGAAGTCAGTAGTGATTTTGGGTACCTCAGTTTCTTGGTGCCAGATTTGAGACACTTGAAAGGGACATGATTGTCTGAAAGTGCTGAGACATACACTTCAGGCCCTTCAAGTTCTGAAAATTAGGCTGTTCAAGTTCTCTCTCGTTCCCCACCCCATATCACTAATGAATTTTTAAAATTTAGATCCCATTATTTGAAATGTCAAGTCCCAACAGTTTCATAACAGAATTACTACAAGGGACCTTGGAAGCCATCAAATCCAGCCCACTGCACTGAGGCAGGACCAAGCAAACCAGTACCGTCTCTAACAGGTTTGTCCAACCTGTTCTTAAAATATTCAGTGATGAGTTTGCACAGCCTCCGTTGGAAGCCTGTTACATAACTTAAACTACATTTCAGTTAGAAAGTTTTCTCTATCATCTAACCTAGCTGTCCCTTGCTGCAGATTATAAGCCCTTTACTACTTCTCCTAATTTCAGTGGACATAGACAACAATTGATCTCCATCCTTTTTATAATAGCACTTACTATGTTATAGAGAAACAAGTCACAAAATTGGGATCTTTATTTTGCTGGTCTCACACCTTCCTTTCCTTAGAATAATGAAATCTGTCTTTCAAAGTCAGGATTTTTTCTTAAAACTTTATTTTCTTTGTCTACATTGTTTTGTAATATTGTTTCCTCTGATCAGAGGGGTGAATGCTCACACAAGATATTACTAGAGTATTTGTAAATTTCCTTTTATATGAAAGGAAATTTTGAGATATGAAAGTTTTGAAAAATGAGCCAATTATAGAAACATATCCAACTGTATATTAGGGATATAATAGAATAGCAGTTTACACAGTTAACTGATAAGCCAACGTTTATTGGTTACGCACAGGCTCCCATCCTGCTGCCATGGAGCTGGCTGCTGCCCCACACTGCTGCTTCTGTATTAAAGGCAGCAGGGTGGGGTAGCAGCCAGCTTCTCGGAAGCATGGTGGCAGGCCCACGCTGCAGGTGCATGTAACTGCTGAAATTTTTCCTACAGGAGTTTAACTGATAACAGAACTGATAATCTGATGTTTATCGGTTAACTGGTTAAACTCTTACACTCCTACTGTAAATAGTAGGTAATTAGAACAAAGTGAAGTATGTTTTATTTTGGAAGAGAGACAGTAAAACCTGCCAAGAGCAATCACTCTTTAGCAAAAGTGGTTGCTTGTAAGCAGTGATCTCTTTTCAAAGGTTTGGTGTAAAATAGTCATTTTTACGATGCACAGAAAGGCTATAATTGTTACCAGTGTTTTCTGTTTAATTTTAATTGATTTTTAAAAGACATTACATACGATATGCTGTATTGTAGTTAACATCTCATGGTGGCTTTATTAATACGGTATTGCAGTAGAGGTTGAAACTCTCATAACCAGGATTCTCTGGTCCGGCAATATCCATGGTCCGGCACAGATGTTGCAAGACTAAAGAATCCCAGTGGACGGCCAGTGGTAAGGATCCCTGCGGGGCCAGCAGGGCAGTGGGATGCCTGCAGCGAACCCACCATCAGAACATGGCAGCAGGTCTGCCCGTCGGGTTTGGGAGACACACACGTAGCTGCCCAGCAGGGCTGGGAGCTGCAGTAGTTCGGAGGGGCAGGGATCCACAGCTCGCAGCTGCCCAGTAGGTCTTGGAGTCCCAGTGCAGTGTGCATGGCTGCCCTGTGGGACCCAGAACCAGGGCAGCGATGGCTGCCCAGCGGAGTCGGCAGGGCAGTGGGGCCAGCAGGAGGTGAGGAGCTGGCCAGAGGGGCCAGTAATTACCTCCCTCATCCGGGACTGGTCAGGTCCCGAGGGTGCCAGACCAGGGAGGACCAACCTGTATTTGTGTTACTCAAAAGAGGAAATTCAGTGCACTAATACTTATCTTCTAGACTTAAGCCAAAAAAAAATTAATGGTGCATGTGTTATTAAAAAAAAAGTCCTAGTTTCAATCTAAAGTAGTCTGTATTTATTTGAAAAAGTTACTTTTTCTTGTCTGCCTCTGTGATGATAGGAGCATGTTTATGACTACTTCTGCATCATTGAACAGCTCTGTAAGTCGGTTGTTGCCCTTTAGATTGGCAAATGCGTTCATGTCTTTAATCATATTCTTGGCTGCAGGCACAGAAATGATATTCCTGGGAGTTGAGAGGAACCATTGCTATCCTTTTCATCATCATCATTATCATTCGTTTCTAGGAGTTTTGTAGCAGGCCATGACCAGTCTGTGACCTCTTCAGTTTCTGAAAGGTTCTCATCAGTCTGGTACGTCGTTTTAGTCAGTACACCAAAAAAACTGCGACATATTAACTACTGCAGGTGGAAGCTCATGTTCATCTTTTGGATGAACATCTTCATTTGGTGAATCTGCAGTTGACTTGGAAAGGGTGAATGACATTGAACAAAACATTTTTTTGACGTGCTTTGCTCAATCTCACTTCATACTTAATGAACCCCATGTATGGCATTCAAGAGTGAAATCTTTTTCAAAAGCTTTAGGCCCAATGAAGTTATATCAGATGCAATTTGATGAAGAATAAATTAAATTTGCCTTTTGTGAAATTTCAGTTTCAGGGTCTGAATAACCCCGGCATCCATAGGTTACAACACAGAGGTGCTGTTTGGAGGGAAGAAGCAGAGTTTAATGTTTGTGCATTTAACAGGGCAGTGGCATGACATTATTCACAAACAATAGAATTTTTTGTCCATTTACTAGCAATTTGTGATTAAATCTTTGTAATTATTTTTCAAAAAGCTCTGAGCTGATCTGTGCTTTTTTTGCTGAATTCATATTCCATGGACAGCTCCTTGATACTCAGCTTGATAAAGCATCCTGTATGTTGAGATTTACGGACCAGTATAGGCTTTTCTTTATCTCTATTCATGTTGGTGTATAAAGCAAGTGCCATTCTGTTCTTTGAATATTTCCTATTTGAATATTGCTTGCCTTTGACAAGGAGAGTTTTGTTGATGCCACTGCCTTTAAAAAAACAATCCATTGTCATTCATGTTGTAGATTTCAGATGGTTGATAATACTGGATGTGTTCAGATAACTTTTGCTTCTGGTCTGAAACCACATCTTGCTTAACGTTTCTAGTCTTACCACATGCTGCCCCATCAGCTCCACTTACGTGATGCAGTTCTGCAGTGATCTGGAAACCTATTTTCAGCATCTCCAACTGAAGGAATATTTCCAACACACCAATGAATATTGCACTGACCCACAGGATCCCTCCTACTAACACTATAAAGAGAAGAATTATATATGTGGACTCCTCCTAATGGTCGAAATGACAGTCTGGACTTCTACACTGATTGCTTCTGTGAACGTGCACAGGCTGACATTGTGAACAAACAACATCATGTGGCACATACATGCAGGAGGCTGCCAGGCCACATTCTACAGGCCTTTTTTCTCTGATCCCGCTGAGGAATATCAAAAGAAACTACAGTATCTGCTCAGGAAATTCCCTGCTATCACATGGAACCAAATTTACAGATACACTCCCAGATCCCCGACCAGGAGCATTTTATCTGCTACTCAAGATCCATAAACCTGGGAATCCCAGACATCCCATCATCTCAGGCACTGGCACCCTTACAGAAGAATTATCCGGCTGTGTTGACTCTCTCCTCAGATCCTATACTACCAGCACTCCTATCTATCTTTGAGACACCACCGACTTCCTAAGGAAACTACAGAGCATCAGTAATCTTCCTGAATACCATGGAGCATCAGTTATCTTCCTGGCTACCATGTCTGTAAAAGCTCTTTACATCAATATTCCACACAAGGATGCACTACAAGCTGTCAGTAATACCATCTTTGATGATGCCACAGCACACCTGGAGGGTGAGCTATGTGATTTTTGTCTTCACCCACAATTATTTCCAATTTGGGGACAATTTATATCTTCAAGTCAGTGGCACTGCTATGGGTACCCTCATGGCTCCACAATATGCTAGTGTTTTTATGACTGACCTAGAACAACATATTCTCAGCTCCTGTCCCCTAGTACTCCTCCTCTATTCACGTTACATTGATGACATCTTCATCATATGGACCCATGGGAAGGAGACCCTTGAAAAATTCCACAGGGATTTCAACAATTTCCACCCCACCATCAATGTCAGCTTGGATCAGTCCACTCAAGAGATCCACTTCCTGGACACTACAGTACAAATAAATGATGGCCACATAAACACTATCCTATACTGGAAAAGTATTGACTGCTGTTCTTACTTAGGTGCCTCTAGCTTCCAACTAGAACACATCACATGATCCATTGTCTACAGCAGGCATGTCCAAAGTCCGGCCCGCGGGCCAATTGCGGCCCGTGTTCCGATTTAATACGGCCCCCGCTTTCTCCCCCTCTCCTGGCTCCCCGGCGCAATTTTGAACTGGCGCGCCCAGCGCGCCGCTTCCGGCCACGCCGCCACCGCCGCCACCCATGGCCTCCGCGGTCCTAGAGCCTGCCCTGTAGGGCACGTCCGCAGCCCCGCTCCCCCGCTCGGCTGCGGGTTCGCCCTGCGCCCGGGCCGCCGTGAGGCCGGCGTGCCCTGCGCTCTCCGCCCACCTCCGGCCCTGCGGGCCCTCTGCCTTAGGGCTGAGAGTGCGGGGACAGCCCTCACACATGTTCACTTCTTCAGATCTGGCCCTCTTTGAAAAAAGTTTGGACACCCCTGGTCTACAGCCAAGATACAACTGGATGTGCTTCAGTCCCACAGACGGAGACACCTACAAGATCTTTATCAAGAATTCTTAAAACTTAAATACCCACTAGGGAAGAGAGGTAACAGATTGACAGAGTCAGACAAATACCTAGAAGTCACCTACTTCAAGACAGGGCCAACAAGGAAAATAACAGAACAACTCTGGCCATCACCTACAACCCCCAGCTTAAAAGCTTCCAGCACATCATTGACAATCTACAACCTATCCTGGAAAATGATCCCTCGCTCTCACAGACCTTGGGAGACAGGCCAGTCCTCGCCTACAGACAGTCTCCCAAGTTGAAGCAAATACTTAACTAGCAGCAGTGTTATTACAGTATCACTGTATAATACAGATACGCTTACCCAGGAACCTATCCCTGCAACAAACCTGTTACCAACTTTGTCCACATATCTATGCAAGCGACACCATCACAGGACCTAACCACATAAGCCACAATATCATGGGCTCATACATCTGCACACCCCTAATGTGATACATGTTATCAAGTGCCAGCAATGCCTCTTTGCCATGTATATTGGTCAAATTGGACAGTCTCTGCACCAAAGGATAAATGGAGACACAAAGCAGACATGAGAATGGTAACATACGTAAACCTGTATTCCCAATCTGTGGTCAGTGGACCTCTGGGGGTCTGTGAGGGTACTGCAAGGGTCCGCAGAAAGTTTTTAAAAGTAAGGATCGGGATCCTTACATTTCTTTTCCTTTTCTTCTCTCCCCCCCCCCCCACCCGAAGCACAAGGGGGAGGGGGAAGCAGCTGCATGCGCCTGGACATGGCTTGATTTTGATCCCTTTTTTCCGGAAGCTAAGGGAGCATGGAAAAAGTGCTTGCGTGCCATGCATGCCTCTCACACCAGAGCTCCCTTTGGCCATGAGAGCCCCCACGCTCCGTGGATGGGCTGGGGATGGAGGGGACAGGAGCCGAGGAAGCAGCACGGGTGAACAGCAGCCAGTGGGACCCGAGAAGCTCCATGCCCTGCAGTCTGCACATTCCTCACACTGAAGTTGACAAGCTGCGACTGTCCTCTGGAGTCAGCTTATAAACGGGTCTGCCACTTTTTACCATTCCCCCGCCCCCTCCTTTTTGAATACGTCACCCTGCTCTAACCATTCAAAAGCTATTAGAGTGGCAGGAAGGGTTTAGTTGGGCTAGCAAAAATGGATTGCTTGGGGAGAGGATGTTTGTGAAATTTTAATAGATTGAAAAGGGGTCCGTATCCTTGAAAAGGTTGGGAACCACTGCTGTAGGGGAACATTTGAATCCCCTTGGACATTCAATAATGGATTTAAAAGTAGGCCAAAGGAATTTTATCACCCAATTACAGAGGGAGACATGAACTGGAATTCAAGATCAACACTGTTAACGTAGGCTTGAATAAAGATCTTAACTGGTTAACACACTACAAAGGCAACTTCCTTGTCATTGATATTCACATTTCCACATCACAGGTTATGAATGAGACACATTCTCAGGGCAGCCAGCTCCATGTGGGCTGGGACAGCTCTGTACTGGGATTAGCGGGGAAGCTGCCAGTGAAGCAAGTCTGGCTTCTGCTCAGATCTGTGGCTGCTTCTGGGGTGAAGTGTGATACTCAAAGATAGGCAGGCACCAGGCAGCCTGCCATAGCACCATTGACCAGGAGCCACACAGGTAAGCCTGAGCCCCAACCCTCCATTCTGAGCCCCTGCAACTGAGAGCCACCTCCTGCACCCTAAATCCATCATCTCCAGCCCCACCCCAAGTCCCACACCTGCAGCCCAGAGCCAGTACCTCAGCCCCCAGCCCTGAGCCCCTCTCCAAACCTGGAGCTCCCTCTTGCATCCGAAACCCCTCATCTCTGAGTCCCTCCCTAGAATCTGTGCCCCCTGCCTCAGCCCAGAGGCCCCTTCTGTATTAAAAATCCTTTGGCCCCTCATTCTCCAGAGGGCTTATACCCCAACAGGGGCGCCATTTCAGATTTTGGAGGGGGAAGACAATGTGTGCATGCCATGATGGGGGTGGGGGAAAGAGGGTGAGAGCATGGGGATGGCAGACAGAGGAGAGAGGCTTCAGCAGTGTTATTGATCATGCTTTGTACAAGCAAAGTATCAAATGTGTGGGGGGTAGTCCACCTTCCCCCCCCCCCATATCTCTCTATCCAGGGGCTACTAAGGCACTGGAAAACTCTACTTTTTTGGCAGATAATTCAACAGTTAGCTTACGGGAGCACTGTATCTAATTACTATATAAAAGAAAGAAAATTAAATAAATATTAAATCCATTCAGCTCTAACACTAACATATTCTGATATCTTGTGGCAAGTCACTTAAGGGATCTGAAAAGGTAACACACAGAAACCTGTTGGGGAACATTTTAACTTTCCTGGGCACTCATTAATGGATCTCAAAGTCACTGTACTGTTTCAGGCCAATTCCACAAGCCAAATACACAGGGAAGCCTTGGAACTTAATTTCATTTGCAGGTTTGATTCCTATCACAAAGTATGAATAAAGACGTTGGCTGGATGACCCGCTACATTCTATATCCTAATGACATAAAAAACCAAACAAGGGGTACTGAAGAACAATTTGCAACTTCGTTATCAGCTTCAAGTAGCATGGAGACTCTAACTGGCTCTTTTTTTCTCTTGTTTTTCCCTTCTCTCTCTCCCATCCCTTATTCAAAACTGGACCTTTAATAACACCTTTCATCTGAAGAAGTGCCCGCGAAAGCTCATGAAACCATTTATATGTTTTTGTTAGTCTTTTAAGGTGCTGCAAGACTATTTGTTATTTTTTAAATTTTGTTAAGGGACACTGGTTAGCCTTCAAATTTTAATGTAATTCTTACTTTGTTACTAACTCTATAGAAAGAGACAGACCCTGTCAGGACTCCTGGTCTCTATCTCAGCTCTGGATATGTGGCTACATCGCTTGAGGGTTTTATATAGGCTAAACAATACGCAGTTATTGCTCCCATCTTGCAGGTGTATGTAAGTTTTAATCTTTCCTTTTTCTTAAATGGTTTCACAAAACATCAGATGAAAGCCATATAAGTTGGAAGGGAAAAATGGAGAATAAAGCCACCTACTAACAATCCAGAGACAAATTATAAATTGTTATAGACAATTTCAGTGAATTGTGATGAGCTATATTTAAAGTTTGAGGAGATTCTTATGCATAGTTCATCTGTTTGTTTTTCAGTTCTTATTGCTGATTTGCTGGTTTACATACCTGCAGTTGTCTTGTATTGCTGTTGTTTAAAAGAAACATCAACTAAAAAAAAGGCAAGTATAAGTCTATGGGGGGGAAGGGGTGTGTTGTGTGTGTGTGTGTGTGTGTGTGTGTGTGTGTGTGTGTGTGTGTGTGTGTGTGTGTGAAAAAGTATAAAAATATAGTGAACTGGAATATAAATTTAAAAAGCTGAAAAAAGGTTAATGTTACAAAACCACGCAATGCTTTCTGTTTACATTATCTGAATGACAATCAGTATATGTTGCATTAAAGACTTTTCAGTAAGAAAACATGAGGTTATTTTACAGTAATTATTTTATGTCTTTCAATAACAAGTTGCACTGTTTTTAGTAACCATGAACTGCTGCATTACACTTGTCAAATTTATTGCTTGGGTAGTGTAAACAAGATTTGTGCTGTGACAAGGGTGAATCTATGGACAGCCTTGGGTCTTTACACTTTAGATAGCAGAACTGAAATGCATTGGGAAAGTGACATTATGCACAGGGTTTCTGGTACTCATTCTTCTCAGGCATCTGTGGTCTGTCAAGTCATGGAGCAGTTCCCAGGATTAAATTGAGCACAGTCATGTTTGTGATTTGGCTGGCAGAAGACACTGATGTTACTTGTAATGCCCTTTCCCACTGGGGCTCTCTTCCTCCACTTGCACCCTTGAAGCTATCAGTGGGGGACACATAACTGGAGGAAAAGAATGTTCTGCAGATACATGAGTAAAAGATCCATAGGAACTTGACTGGGCGAGGCTTGTTAAAGGAGAACCAATCATGTTCTGGTTCCAGGGTGAAATGAACTGTTATGAAATAAAATGCCTTGTTTTTGTGTGTTTAAAATTTTTCTTTTTTTCTTTTCTCCCAGATTGCCACTGCTCTCTGTATATTGCTTTATCCTGGCCTCATTCTCATTGACTATGGACACTTTCAGTATCCTTGCATTTGCTCTAAAATGAAAGAATTTCAGTCCCTTCTATAACATAAAACATCACTTTTAGTGGGGGGAAGGGGAAGGGAGGAGGGAAGTTGGATTTGTTAGCTGACAGTTGAGGGCCTCCCTCCCCCTGCAAAAGTTTTGAAAGGAAAACAGTAACCCTTAAATGGATTGGAGCAGAAGATAAATTGTGGGGGCAAATCCGTTTAACATGGATGGATGGATTTCTTTGCATCTCAAGTCCTACTTTGTTTGAGTAAATGTTGTTGACAGTCTGGTTTTGAAAAGAATGGATACTCCTTGCTTGTATATCATATTACCCGTATAAGTTTCAGAAGTCTTAAAGCCTCCATGCCAATGTTTATATACCCAAAATATAGGCTGAGATTTTCAAAGCCACCAAGGGAAATTGGAAGCACAATTCCCATTAATTGTAATGAGAATGGGGCATGTCACATTTGTATGGGAAGTTTGAAAATTCAACCCTAATGGTATTCATGCAAGTGTGTCCATTGTTCTAGCATTAGTTTTAAAAATAAGTACATCTACACATTTAGCTTGTATTGGAAAATTAGCCGTTGTGACTAGCCATAAGTAAATGCAACAGCTGTAGCAGTGTGTCCCAGGTAACAGAGATAGGAGTAAGTCCTGTGGCTGTGATAAAAGCTCCTGGGCCTTGGCTCTGCTCCTAGCTGCAGTACAAGGCTTACTTCTGACCCTGGCCTCAGCCTCCAGGCTCCTGACATCAGCCTGGTCTCCTGACCATGACTCCTGGGGGAGGGACATGGTCAGATTACATTATAGGTAAATATGGGCACAACCTAAAAAGTTTGGGGTCAACTGCTGTAGAAAATTCAGATGTCCAGAGAGAAACAGTAGTAGAAACCAAATGTTTAAGAAACAGACTTTACTTTCATAAAATATATTAGCTATACAGGCAGTCCCCGACTTACGCGGATCCGACTTATGTCGGATCCGCAGCTACGAACACGGACTGCGGGACCGCGCGGTCCCGCCGCCCGTGTACTCCCGGGCAAGAAAAGCTGCTCCGCATCTCCCTGGTCGGCAGACCAGGAAGACGCGGAGCAAAGCCGCGGAGGGGCTCTGGCAGCAGAGCAGCCCAGGCGCGCCTGGGCTGCTCCGCTGCGTGAGCCCCTCCGCACCCTTGCAAAGCTGTGGGGGAAGCCGGCAGGGGGGCAGCCCAGGGGCACCTCGGCTGATCCGCTGCACGAGCCCCTCCGCGGCTTTGCAAAGCCGCGGGGGAAGCCGGCAGGGGGGCAGCCCAGGCGCGCCTGGGCTGCTCCGCTGCCGGCGTCCTCAGAGGCTTTGCTCCCCGTCTCCCTGGACTGCTGGTCTCCAGCAGACTAGGGAAACTGGGAGCAAAGCCATGGAGGACCCGGGCGGCGTGACCGCGGTGCGTCTCGGTCCGCCGCCCACATCTTCCTGGTCTGCTGGGGGGGTGGGGCGCAGCTAGTACGCCTCCCCCCCCAGCAGACTAGGCTTTTCTCCGTCGCCTGTGGCAGAGCAGCTGGGGCGCTGCCGGTTGGTCCCGCAGCGCTGGGCGCTACTGGACCAACCCGGCAGCATCCCAGCTGCTCTGCCCCAGGCGTCCTGATTCAGCCCCTGCTGGTCAGTTTCAGCAGCGGCTGAATCAGGACACCTGGGGCAGAGCAGCTGGGGTGCTGCTGGGTTGGTCCAGTAGCGCCGGATCGGTGCTACTGGAGCAACCCAGCAGAACCCCAGCTGCTCTGCCCCAGGCGTCCCCAAGTCAGCTGCTGCTGAAAATGACCAGTGCTGACTACAGGAAGCCCGAGGCAGAGTTGCTCTGCCCCGGGCTTCCTGGAATCAGCCGCTGATCAGTTTCAGCAGCAGCTGACTTGGGGACGCTTGGGGTTCTTAAGTTGATTCTGTATGTAAGTTGGAACTGGTGGTCAGTTTCAGCAGCGGCTGAATCTGGACGCCAGTTCCGACTTACATACAGATTCAACTTAAGAACAAACCTACAGTCCCTATCTTGTACGTAACCCGGGGACTGCCTGTATTTACTGCTTCAATTTATCCTGAAGTCCTAATTTTGACACGAATTATACAAAGACTTAGGCATGTGCATAATTTATAAATTGTGACTAGTTCAGCTGAAGCCATTGGAGCTACTTAGAATGCACAAGTCTTTGTAGGACCATGGCCTTTTGGCATCATAGTTAGTTGCTGTGGAAGTGACAGTATGACAGATAGGATTATGAGTTTTGATAAGGGAGTAAATAGATTGAGAAATGATTTATAAAACCCAAATATATTGTCTTGTAGCTATCTGTGCTGGCAAAGAGGAAGTAGAGAGAGAAACATATATTGTTTCAGTATTTCTTAGGATATCAGTGGCATCTCTCTCATTCAGTTTCTTTCATTATACTTTAATTGCTACATTTGATGCATATAGGGCCTTAGCTGTAGCTCAACAAGAGTCTCTTCATTGACTTCACTGGGTTTTTGATCAGGCCTCAAGTGTCAAAAGTAGATAACAGATTTGTTTTGTTGTAACTATTATTATTTATTATTATTATTATTATTGTTGTTGTTATGAATTATTATTATTTATTTGTTTGGTTTCCAATAGTGTTTATGGGCCCTAATCATGGATTGAGGCCTCTCTGTTTCTAGCATTGTACAGACACATAACAAGACAGTCCCTGCCCTGAAGAGAGTGCAGTTTAAGTATGTTTAAATATTCCACACAAAGCTGTACTGCAAAAAAGTTTTAGGACTTTTGACAATTGTATCCATTACCCTAGACTAACCACAAGAAAATGTGGAATTGCTCTTGATTGTATCCTGCTGAGTACTGTCAGTGTAATGTTTTTATTAACCCTAGCTAATTGAATGTATTATACTAGTGTAGTAAAAGTCTGTACAACCATAAAACTCTCTTTCCTTTTTACTTTCTGGATGTTTGATTAGGTTCCCAAACACAGAGTTACAGTTGGCTAATCTGTTTAAATAGAATTTAAAGTATTTCTGTGCATGAACAAAATGGTTGCATATTTGGCACTACATTTTTAAAAATGAAGACTAATTTATAAAACTTTTGTTGTAAAATATTTTACATCTGTCATCTGTGGGATTAGTTCACTTTTAACTTGTCACAATACTCAGCATGTTCCCTGTCTTGCACATTATGTCCTTAACGTAAAACAGATATAACTCTGTGAGCCTAGGCTTTGCTTTGTGGGGTGTACTTTGTCTCTCTCATGATTGGGACCTGTTAGGATCACTGGCATTTTGCTTGGCTATAAATTATAAACAAATGGAACTTTACCATTCACTGCCATTCTTTTGCTACCTTCTTGGAAAATGCTTCCAAAAAGGCCTTACAGGAAAGGGGTGAGTATCTTTAAAACTCAGTAGCCAAACACTAGCTCAAGAGTGCACTTTGACAACCTAGCCTTGGGAATTTGATTAATCCTATTTGCATTTCCATTTTTTCTCTATTATGCTCCAAGGGAAGTTACTCGTGTCATAATTTCCTCTGTTCTTTTAGAACAAGTCTCTTTCTAGCCATTAAATAGCTAACTAGCTCTCTGAGGATGCAGAAAATATAGCAAAATATATTAAATGTAGAGCTGGGTAGAATTTTTAGGCTGACTCTGTTTTCAGCAAAAAAGCAGACATGGTGTCACTGAAATGTTTAATCAGTTTGTCTGTTTCCCCAAATTGTTCAGTGGGGTGGAGCACCCCGAAACATTAAAAAAAGACTGAAAGACAAATATTTTGTTTTGACATTTTCAAAATGTAACATTTAGTTATTTAATTCAATCCAACTGTCTCTTAGAAATTTCCTTTTATTTTTTAAAAAAATTAAAAAATGATAAATGCTCAAAATAGAGTTTCATTTTGGGATGAAGGACTATTTTGTTCAACCCCAAATTAATAAGACTTAAGTTGCCACAAATTTTGGAATATTTCATTTTTGATTTGACCTGAAAATGTGTGTGTTTCAGTTTTTTTGGAATTTGAAGTGAACCGAAAAAGCTGTTGTTCACATGTTGTCATTAACCATCCTTTTTCTGAACACCTTCATCATGCTGGAATCAAAGTTAAATATGAATCAAAAGTAGATAACCAGATTAGCGAGACAAATGCTAGTAGATTTGACACAGTCGTAGTGGATATTCTGTGGATATTCTGTTGAGGGGATGACATACCTTTCCTCTTGGCAGCTCTCTGCTCAAATTTGTCACATTTTATGATCTTACGCACATTCAGTTATATACTGTAAATAGACTTTATGTTAGAAGCCCCAACAGTCTGATTTATATAAACAGCGTTTTTGCATCTTAATATCTTGACTTAAACTCTTCTATTACAGGTTAGTGTTGTTAGTTAAAATAGCATTTACAGTAGTTGCTTCTTTTGTGATTTGCTGGCTCCCGTTCTGCACAGAAGTGGAACAAATCCTGCAAGTACTCAGAAGACTTTTTCCCATTGATCGAGGCTTGTTTGAGGTATGTGGGTTGTTTTGTTTGTGTAAATGTTCTGTATTCTTAGATCCCTAGAGAAACCTTCACTGTGACCTTTAGGGATTTCATTTGGAAGACACACCACAGAACGAGTAATCTGAACTGCCTTCTTCAGCAGTCATTTCTTGCCAGTCATTTAATCCAGTATTTAACCCCTAGCTCAGCTGGCATCTTCTAGGATATTATATGAGTAGACAACACTTATCCTATCATCAAATCCATACTTCAGTCACACATTTTTCCATTGACATGGATTCCATAGTAATTGACAGTGTCAGAAGATGTAACTATATGGTTAACAGCTTCAGAGTCTGCCTTTTGTTAGCATAATACTCAGCTTTATTGAAAGGAATTATTTCTACAGCTAATAATGGCTGTAATGTTTCAGGTGTAAATTGAGGCCTGCTTTGTATCCTAGCTGTTATTCTCAGTCTCAACTTTCTTCAAGAGTTTATTTAGACCATTTGTTTTTTTACTATTCCTAAGCAGTAGTTTGATTGAACACAGTGGGCTTGATTTTGCAAAATGCTGAGCACTGTCATCCAGTTCAGCAGAGCTGTCAAGCATGTACTAACTCTGAGCACACAAGTAGTCTCATTGATACCAGTGGGTCTGCTACATACATGCTTAAAAAGGCACTTCAGTAGATTGGGGTCAGCGTGCTTAACTCCTGGCAAGATCAAACCTCTATTGTACAAATTTAAAAGCAAATTTTGAAACCTTAACCTTCCCCAAAGTACAAATGAAGGCAGGGGTGGGCAATAATTTTTTAAGTGGCCCCAGGCCATCCCGGAAGGGGCGGGGCCTAAACTCAAAGGGACAGAGCAGTGATGCTTCTGGGCTTCCCCATCCTCAGACCATGATTGATCTGGAGATGGGGGAGCCCCTTTGCCCCCCCATTCCCAGTAGGTACCCATGCCCCTTGCTGGGCGGGAAGAGGCTTTGCATGCTCCCCCATCCTCAGCCCAATCAGGGTCTGGGGCAGTGGGTCTGTGTGAAGCATCCTTCGCCCTGCCCCCGCCCTGCGTGATCATACAGCACTTTGAAGTGCCGCACGCGTCTCACAGGAAGTTTCCCGTAGCTCCCCCTCCCCCAGGCCAATCAGGGCAGGAGGAAGCTTCACATGCTCCTCTGCCCCCAGGTCCTAATTGGCCTGGGGGCGGGGAGCTGCAGGGCTGCCGCGGGCCAGATCACTACCCGCTTGGCAGGCCAGATCTGGCCCGCTGAGGCCCTTTTGCCCACCCCTGAACTAAGGGCTTGAGTCAGTAATGCTTCAGTGGGACGTTAGCTCATGCTTAAGTGTTTTGCTGAATCTGGCCCTGAGTGACTTGTTACTAAATGGTTTGCCTTATATATGTGGCTTCTGTTAGTAATTCTCCACTAGCTACTAGTGATATTAAAAATAGTTTAATAGGGTATCAGTATACCTGCTGAAAATCTTAGTGGTTACATGGTTACACGTGCTGCAGGCTCTGCAGTATAAAGCTAAGAGCCTGTAGTGAAGCCTCCTTTGGAGCCGGACCACCAGCCCCTGCCGGCCTGGGTCCCGGGGAGGAGGCTGAGTGTTACTGACACCACTAATCTTATCGGCTAAACGGTTAGTCATTTAACATCCCTATTAGCTACAAATGATACCACAACCTACAATATATTTGCCCTGAAAACATAACATTCTGGACACACTGAGGGCGGTATTTAATTTATATGCAGCCATAGGAGTATTTTCGGAACGTTCTCCAGCAGCTTGTTAAAAAATAATTGCAGCTTAAGAGATAAAGAAATTTACAAACCAAAATACCTTTTGTCACTTTGCATTTTTTATGCATTGCTAAGTTTAAAAATAAAAGCTGTAAATGTCAACAAACAATGCATCCAAAAGAGCCCAAGGATTTTAGTCTAATATTAGACCAAATATTTTCAGACTGAATAGGGCAATGACTTACTTGGATACTAATCTGGATAAACTGAGAAATTGTCTACGTAAGCAATGCACAGTAAGTTTATACTCTGTTGCCTGTAACAGGTTCTTTGAATTGATTCCCATTTACAGAAACAGCAACAAATGCTGAGGGTTGTAAAATCTTACTGGCTATGAAGTCGGCATCTTATGTGTTTGCTGGTGCTGCCAAACCCTCTGTTCACTTGTAGTTCTCAGCAGATTTGAAGAGCATATTCTGTATTGCTAGTAAACATACAAGGAAGCTGGGCTGGTGCTAGTAGCTTCCTTGATGTTATGTCTACACAGCTGTGATTCTAGCAGCTGTTTAGGGATGAGTTTCATGACCATGATAGCTGTGGTTACGAATGTAATTTTGAAAGTGATCCTAGCACAACTGCTAATGTCTTTAGACTTCTTGATTTATTATGGTTAACTCTGTCATTGCTAGTAAGCAGATTTAAGTACATTCTACTATGTAATAAAATGTGACAATATTTAGTATGTGTTCACATTTGAAAATAGTCATAGCTGCTATCATTTTGATGTAAATTTTCCTAGAGATGAATGGTTTCAGAGCTTTATTTTCAGTGTGTGGTCTTGACTTCAGACTGATGGCCTCTTGTGTTCGAGAAAGTATTTCTCAGTTATTTTAATACATGTTTTAATTCAGTTTCTTTTAGATTTTAATATTCTATGTTAGAGCCAAAGTCATACTGACTCAATACTGTCTTTCATTATAGCATGTGGCACTGGGTATTGAAATGTGGTCTTTGGTGAAATATTAAATAATCCTCTTATTATTTGAACAGCAAACTAACATGGATACAACTCACTAAATATATTTTCAGGATAAAGTAGCCAATATTTGGTGCAGTATGAGTGTCCTTGTAAAGATAAAGAATGTGCTGTCACATCAAACCCAACTTAAACTCAGGTAAGGGAACTGAAGGCTTTTTAGGTAACTTTCACTTTTATTCATATTGTGGGGGATTTTCAAAAAGCATTTACATATTTTAGGAGCACAAATCCTATTGAAAGCCAAGAGAACTTGTGCTCCTACATCACAGAGACACTTATTCATTTTTGGCAAGAACTGAGAGATGCAATTTTCAGAGTTCTTAAAGAGACTTTTTTATTTATGGTGTATTTTTTAGTTCCAAGTAATACAAAGAAAATTAAAATTTTCCCCAGGATTGTGTGTTTAGAATTTTATGAAACTTTTTTCTATGTGTGTTGAATGATGATTTGAGCCTAATAATTAGTTAAAATTAGAAAGTAGCAAACACATGCATTAACTTTTTCCATTATTTTTTCTAAATGGCTAAAGTTTGTATAATCCAAAATATTTCAAATAAGCAAATAATACAGGATGAGGGTTCATTCAGTATGGAAGATGGATTAAAAATTATTAAAGAGTAAAATTTTCAAAAGCACCTAAATCAGTTAGGAGCACACACCAAATTGACTTACCTTGCTATGTGATTTGTGTTTTTAAAAACGAAACATGGGTTCCTAAGTCACCTAGTTTCTTTTGAAAATATTTGAAAACATCAAAGTAGTTATTTACCTATGAAAGGTTAACTTATATCTTTTTTAAAATAATCTTTTAGCTTTGCTTTTACATTTCTGAGCCTACTTCCGGCTTGTATAAAACTAACCCTCCAGCCCACTCTCCGAGGATTTAAATTTGCTCTGGTAAGTGTATTTTTTAATTGTTTCTTATTTTAAATCTATCAGTGAGCTTTGAAGCATAGCTAACAGTTCTCCTTAAAATTGTCCCACTGAGCAGAGTTATGTATATTGTTAAATGTCATTTGGTATCTGCTGAAGAGACTGTTTAAAAGCATATTACCAATAGAACTGAATATCAAAATTGTATCGGAGGACCTATCTAGTGTCTTTTAAATCTCAGGCTTTCCTCTTGTGTATACTTCTTTGTTTCTCTTATTCTCAATTTTCTTTAATTCTGTATTTTTATTATTTTCCTCTGAAAATACATTGGAAGATTCTCCACACAATAAAGCTTTGTATGGGTTTGAGATTTCCTTTCTCTTTAATTTTGTTTCCAAAGTGATAGTTTTTTTTTAATGCACTGGCTGCCAAATTCAATAAAAATTCCCACAATAGTCATTGCAGGCTCATTAGTAGTTTGAGAAGGGAATGATACCATTTTTTGGTTTTGTTTTTTCAAATGTTTGCTTTTCTCTCTCTGTAGCTTAACATCATTGAACATAAATTTAGGCATATCAACACATGAATGTAAAATGCTCCTTTTAAACTATAAAAGCAATTTTATACCAAGACCAATATCACTTTAAACATTAGTGGATTTATATGTTTAAAATAAAAATTGTGTGCTATTTCAATTTATAATAGTGAGGCATCTACATCTTTTCTGAGAATTGACTTGTAGGTTGATTCCTGCTCAATATATTTTTAGTTCTATAAAAAGAATAGACCTTTTGCTGTTACTTCTGAGGTGCTGGTTGTTCATGAGTCCATTTGACCCAGCATAATACAGCCTACTTCAGGTATGGTAGTTCTGACTTGATATAGTAGGGCCCCAATCCTGCAATCATTCATATCTGTGAGTAATTTAGTTTACTTTGATGGGAATGCTACTGTGGGTATAGTTATGCACTAATGTTTGCAAAATAGGGGCTTTATTACATGACGCATGTTCTAAATAGTCTGAATCAAACTTGGAAAAGGCTCCTATTTGCAGCCACAATCTGTTATAGGTGCAGATCTGTGTACTTGTCTCTAATTTTATTGAAATATGTAAATTGTTCTGGAGTTGTATATATTTAATACAGATTAGATACTTACTTATATTGGGCACTTCATGCTGATGTCACAAATTTAGCCCAATTTAAAAACCGAAACCTACTCTTTCCACAGGGGAGATATAGACTAACCTGTTCTACTTGACTCTTTTAGGCTAGTTGTGCATTGTCATTCTTCCTGTTCTCCTTCCAAGTACATGAAAAATCCATTCTTCTAGTATCTATGTAAGTCATTTATTTTTTATATAGAAACTATTTTGATACCCTTTCCCCCAATTTGCATGATGATACAGGCTTCTCTCTCACATAGAAAGAATGTATCCATTAAAACAGATACTTTTTTTTTAATTGTGCATATAGTTTTCATTCTTTAAGAGCATCTGAATGATAAGTAATGAAAGTAGTTCATTTCACAGGGGCTATGAAAGTAGACATTTCCTTTTTGATCATTTCCATTATCTAAACAGGATGTACTAATGGGCGTTGTACTAGGGTCTGATCCAGCATACAATATGGGTGACTGTCCAGGTGATAGGGTGATTTTGGGATGCGAAGGGTGACAGTGGAAATCAAAGAAGCCCCAGATATGTAGTTGCCCAGCAAGGGGAGAGCATATGTAAGGTCAGTTATAATGATGAGTGAAATAAGGTGAACACTCCCTCATTTCCCAATAATTAGATGGCAAAGGGACTCCAGTCTTGGTCATTCATGTATATAATCTCCCAGCAAAGGAAAGAGATGGAGAAAAGTCCTAAGGCAGTGGGTCATCTTCACCTGGAGGGAAGTATAGCCATCATGTTTGAAGAATTTGAACACTGGAGCAGCAGTACCTTTAATATTCCTTTCCTAGATTTACATTAGAAAGATCACATATAGGCCTACAAGAGGCAATATTATCTAGTCTGGCCCCATAACCATTGTTTCTAGCTTTCTGGCAGAACACACTTTACCATTCTTACTAAAGTGACTAGGCACAGATGCTCATAAACTGCAACTGTTGTTGCATATTGTGCTGCAAATCAAAACACAGCGTAGAATATCTCTTGCACTAGACCTCTGTTTGGTGTGATCACAGCTTCTTTGGTTTTTAGGATCAGCCCATCACTGCCTTAGGGTATTCTATCTACATAAACACTTAATGCATGGCAGCTGTGTAAAAATTTACAGTACTCCAATCTGTAGTATGTTCCCTTGTGTACATAGTTCGTGCATGGCAGATGAGGTACTGTAGATTTACACCTCAGCTTGTTGTGCACTAACTGTTGATATAGAAATGCCCTAAGGCAGTTAGAGGTTGACTTCAAGAATCAAAGAAGCTATAACCAAGTGTTACATCAAGTATAGATCTCATGCAGGAGATATTTTACCTTGGTATATGCCAGTGGAAGATAAGCAGAGTGGAGTTCTGCTATGCCTCCTATCCTGAGTGAGAGGGTGGGAGGAAGGCAGGATAAGGGACACTCTGTACCTGAAGGTAGGGCACTCTGTACCGGCACTCTGGCCCTGGGAGAGAGTTCTCCAAATAGCTGCAGTTAGTGTCTGACTCCAGATGGCAAAAAAGGGGCCAGATCACAATAGAGTCTCCCACCCAGAATAAATAAAACTTGTGTACAATAAAATGTTTTATACCTTTTTTCTTTCTTTTTTTTTTTTTACCATAGACCAGTCTGTTTAATTATACATGAAATTCCTTTTATGTCTACGTGGTTTTTACTTGTCTCAACCTTCAGGTGAGTCAGACCCTATTAACTCAATACAGTATTCTTGTGACCTTGATTCTAAGTACACGCTGAACCTCTCTTAACCGGGACTCTCTGGTCCAGCAACATCCCTGGTCCGGTAGGACCACAGATGTCCCAGGACCAGAGTGTTCCTGTGGAGGGCTGGTGGCTGGAAGCCCTACACTGGGGCTAGAGCCCAGTAGTGGGGCAGCCCTGTGGCAGTGAAACTGGGAGCCTAGCAATAAGGCTGCTGTCCGGTGCCAACACTGCAGAGGATTGGGGGGAGGGGGGGGGGCAGCAGCCCAGCAGTGAAACTGCCTGGTGAGACGGTGAGGAAGCGCGGCCACCTGGCAGCCCCACTACTGCCGAGTGGCTCAGTTGCCCAGCAGGACTGGGCGGCAGCATGGCTGCCCCACGGGGCCATCTGGTGGCAGGGCCAGAAACCTGGGAGTGGAGCTGCTCAACTATGCAGCAAAAAGCCCAGCAGTCCCAGTGCTACCCAGTGGAACTGCTTGGTGAGGCCAGGAGGCAGCGGGGCTGCCCAGTCAGGTTGAAGCCCAGGTGGGGCTTATTGCCTAATGGCGTACCTGTACCTCTTTCTAAGCATATTCTTTTTGCCTCACCTTTTAATGTGTTACTTAGAATGTAAATTTATTGGAATGCACTTCTGTTTTAACAGCTTGCTGCCCCTTCTATTGAAGGATGGCTTGCTTCTAGCCTATGTAGTGACAACACTGGCATTCCTTACAGTGTGTGTGGCTTCTTTTTCAATATTTGAAAAGATGTCAGAAGAAGACCTACAGCTGAAATCACTTTCCCTTTCTATTAGAGGATACATTCCTTCATTTAAGGCATTCCCAAAGATTATTAAGAGTCTGGTAAGAAACTTTCAACTGTTCATACTATGTTGTTAAAATCACAATAAACAAGCTTTATACCCATAGTTATGCACATTTGTTTGGCCAGTGGATTTACATACTCTTTATGGAATATACCCGATTGCACATTTGTTCTTAATAGAAGTTTCATGTGAACAACTTCATGTTGAAAACCACACAAGAGACCCATGTGTCTTTTTCGGAACAGCATCTGTATATGTAATGCTTTTCCAATTCCATCTCCCCCTTCAAGTTCCTCCTATAAGCCCAGAATAAGTAAGGCTTTGTCTACACTACCAAATTTTGTCGATTAAACTTATATCAGTACCCAAATATTAGCTCAATAAAAACTGGAAATGCTTGTTAACACTCAACGGATGACAGATCACATCCATGTTGGGGACACCACTATGGGCGGTAGAAAAAAAATGTTGTATGTCTGAAAACTGTAGGTACTGGAAGTACTTAAATTTTTTTTTTTTAAAGGGGCTACTTACAATTTTTTAAGGGGTACTTTATAAAAAAAGCTTGAGAAACTTTGTCCTAGAAGACACCTCGCTGCTGAGGTTAAGCAGGGAAAATAGGGTATACCTACTGTATATTTGCAGTTTCTATCATGCTCTATATGCAGCTCACCAATGTGCCACTTTAGTCCTTGCACAAGTGATTGCAGAATGGCACAGAATAGAGTCCTACAAGGGGGAAAGGAACAAACCTGCACCACCATGCAACCTGCAGCAGAGGTTTGGAGGATTCCCGTGAGATCCCAGCTTTGCATCATCACCCTATTCTACTCTACTCTACTAATTAGCTACAGAGAGAAATGTCCAGCTCAGAGAACATAGCCAGCCTCCCACTTTTCTATACTATAGTCTTCCTCTGCAATACACGAGCCACAAACACATACCCTGCATCTCATCTCCTGCTTCCTTTTCCCTGAAGAACAACTGCTGAGACTAGCTAGGTACCTCAGGAGTGGAGAAGTGTTCTTGGTTGCCTGTGTCACTGGCAATTCCACCATGAACGCCACACCCTCATCTAGCTCCACCTCTTAATCAGTAATGTCATCCTCCAGGTTAGGTCCTCTTTCCACCACTTCCATGCCCTCTGCAGGATCCACAGGACTCTTGGCGGTAGAAGCAGGGTCATCAGTGAGGGTAGCTACTTATCAAAATGGCAGGTCTTAGATGCAGCAATAGAGCAACGGGTTTCCTCTCTCACCTTATGATATGCCTGCCTCAGCTCCTTTATCTTCAGTCTGCACACAAGCCTTGAGGAAATGTGCCCACAGAGATCCCAATTTCTCAAGTGCAGCTGGGATTGTGGACTCTTCTCCATATACTGATAAGCTCCAACATTCCCTGGTGGTCCAAATGGGAGAGTGTTTGGTACAAGAGCCAGCCACGGTCATCTGGGAAGACATGATGAGATCTCACCGGGCCATACCAGCAAGCAGGAAATGAAATTTAAAATTCCTGGGGCTTGCATAGGGGAGGGGCAGAGTGGATCATAGTAGAGTATGTACAAATGCATTGTTTTGTTGCCAAAGGCAGTTTTTGGTGACAAACTCTGGTCGTGTAGACAAAGCTAAGTTAGGAATAAAGGCGAGAGTGAGGAATCCCATCTAGATCCTTCCTCTCCTCTTTTAATGAGAGCATTGTTGGACCTTTAATTTCAAGCCTTGTGAGCTGGGACTGTCTTCACACTTCCTTTATACAGCTTTTCTTTTATTAAATACTATCAGGCTGTGTCTACACTGGCCTCCCTTTTGGAAAAGGGATGCTAATGTAGCACTTTGGAATAGGCAAATCCGCGGGGGATTTAAATATCCCCCGCAGCATTTGCATTAACATGGCTGCCGCTTTTTTCCGGCTTGGAGATAAGGAATAAGAGATCCTCCGAAAAAGGCTTTATTTTCCAGAGAATCACATCTAGACTGGTGCTTTTCTCCGGCTTATCTCCAAGCCGGAAAAAAGCGGCAGCCATGTTAATGCAAATGCCGCTGGGGATATTTAAATCCCCCGGGGATTTGCCTATTCCAAAGTGCTACATTAGCATCCCTTTTCCAAAAGGGAGGCCAGTGTAGACACAGCCCATGTGTTTAATAGTAATGAGATCACTCTAATTTGGCAGCAAAATGTCAAAAGACCGAATTCCAAAATACTCTGTAGCGTACTGAATATATAATACAAAACTAATATCTGGGGGATTTTTAGGTCATCAGCTTGACTGTATTTATATCAGCTCAGAACTTGGCACACAATGTTAGTGAAAATATACAATATATTTTCTAAAGGGTCATCCATGTAGAGGATGAAGGAGGAAGTACCTAATGAAAGTAACAACTTATTCATTTGACTCTATAAATCAATGTTAAGTAATTTATCATTCTTTATCTTACAGTTTATCGTCTCAATAACTCTTATGGGCTTCCTCACTTTAATGAGTGCAACACTGACTCCTCCACAGAAGCTACCAGATTTATTTCCTGTATCTGTGTCTGTTGTTTCCTGCTTACATTTCTTATTCTTCTTGATGTATTTTAATGCTGTTGTACTGTGGGACTCAAGAAATGGTAGAAATCAGAAGAAAATCAGTTAACTTTTAACCTGTGAAGACTCAAGACTAAACTGTAAAGAGACATTTTCAGTGAAAATATCAATTACAACAGCATCTCTAAATCACTGATTTCCTACATTTAAACACAAAGGATAAATTAAGGACTCTTATTTTGATGAAGAGTATTTGACATTTATCTCGACTTTTACAATGTTTAACAATGGAAGCTAATTTTGAGATTATTCTATTAAGTTTCAGATTTAACATCTCACTGAGATAAATTGAGCCAGTTTATACTTCTCAGTTATTACAGACAGTCAGCAGATGCAGGAAGACAAAACTGCCTAAGTTTACAATGTTCACCTTTGCTAAGTTCCTGTTCATGTGATTAATGCTTCTAGGATTTTAAACGTTGTATGTAAGCAAAATGTTTACTAGAAATGGAAGCTGACATACTATAGCACACTTCGGGAGCAAGGAGTGAGTGGATTCTGCAGCAAGAACTATTGATGTGGAATAACTTCCAGCCTGAGCTACTTGCTTAACTTTTTTTTCTGAATGGCATGCTGCATAGTACAGAAGCAGCTCGGAGTATGCAAACTAATTAATTAGTACAAAAGCAGAGAACCAAAATAGGAGGGCTGAATGGGGAAAAGGAGCCCTGGAGCTGGTATCAGAGATCGATACAGCCTAAAAGCTGAAATTGGATTGGACATATTTGAAAGAATAAGCCCTCTGAGCAAAATATACCATCTGCCATTGATATTAAAATATTCTAGAGCCGTCTCTGGTGTGCAGCATAAGGCATGAATTTAAGTATGTTGTTCTATGAACTTACTTCCACATGTATGAATTAAAAGCATCTACCCAATGAGTTTACATGTCAATTAAAAAAAGAACATTTACTTGTGGGTGAAACAATGTCTTAATCTTTTTAACAATTACCAAGACTTCTAGAAGGCAGTTTTATATTGTACAAAGTAAAAAATTCCATTGAACAAATAAGGCATTACTGACCTTCAATTATGTATGTAAACAGACTGAGTGTATGACAGTTGATTCCTAGCTGGGTAACTGTAATCTTTCCATAAGCATTTAACATTCTTCTGAGAGGGTGTTACCATGATAATTATCCATGTGCAAAGTATGCAAAATTTCCATACACAAAGTCTTTTCTTTCTTTTAAAAAGGAGTGGGTAGTTGTGTCAAACCACAGAAAGAGGAATCATTGTCCACAGTGACTTGGTCAAATAACACCTACAGAATTCTGCACAAATAAACTTAGCACTGCCAGAAGTTAAAACAGTGTGGAGAACCTCTATTTTCAATTTAAAAAAAATGTGTAAAACAGCCACCTAAGATGGAAGAAAGTAGAATGGTTTCACATTTCAGTCAGTCTCTTGTGTCATATTCATCACAAGATTAGGGCCAAGTGTTTCCCACCATATGAAAACATTAGTTTTGTATGTATCTCTTTTCTTTGTCCTTCAGATGGCCTCCAAGGGTGCTAAAGCGAGAGTCATCTGATCTACCTTGTGTAGAATTGGGAAATGGCTCTTAGCAGACCCAGCTGTTTCTGAAAGGCAAAAGCTTATTATAACAAGGGGTCAAAGCAACAGTAATTGCTTTAACAGCATTAAGGTATACACAGTTAAGAGTAATACCTGGAGCAGGTGTAGGCAATAAAAAAAAAAAAGCAACCCACAAGGTTAGTCCCTGGCAGCAGTGGCCTGCCATGTTTACCTGCTCCTCCACAGCTATCGGAAGATCACAGCTCTGGTTGGATGTGAATGACTGTTTGTGGCCAATGCGAGTGACAGGAAGTATCAGAGTGGGACACCCCTTCCTGTTGCTCGCATTGGTCACAAACAGTGATTCACTGCCAACCAGAGGTGCAGGTAAACATGGAAGTGGGAGCCTGCCAGGATCTAACACTGCTGACTGGATCTGGCCTGTGGGCTGGAATTTGCCCACCCCGATCTAGAGCAAAACCTTAAAATATATTACCTTGCATTTTCTGTTTTTAATTAAATGTTCTAATCTTGATTATTCTGACATTATAGGGTCCAAGTAAAGATCATTCACTAACTTAACATTAGCAGTCAACTTGTCCCTTATCTAACTTGAGAAGTGTTCTTGTGCACATACAAGAGAGGTCATAGCTGACTTTACAAATTTGGCAACTCTACCCTGAAAACTCTCCACCTTTAGGCAATCAGAAATATTCAAAGTGTCACAGAAACAGATCCATTTTTACACCAACTGATCCCTTATATTACTAAGTATCTACATTATACTAAAGTAAACAATCATTCTTTAAGCTTTAGAGAGGTAGCCGAAATAGTCTGTAACAGGAAAAACTTAAACAAATAGTCTAGTAGCACCTTAAAGACTAATAAAACATATAGATGGTGGTATGAGTTTTCATGGGCACAACCAACTTCTTTAGATGAGTACACGCATGAAAACAGTAAGGCCTGCCTCGGATACCTTTACAAAAGTTCAGTAATGCCTTACTCTACAAACATTCTCATTGAAGTCAATAGGATCCACTTGTGCAGTATAAATCTGGACCTGGGTTAGGGAGCACTGCTACCTATTGGAAAACAAATTGGACTTGTAGAGAATTCAGAATTAACTTCTTCAACACAATTTCCCAGGTTATTTGATCGCAATCAACCAACAAACTTTGGAGTATGTGAGCATTTGCTGAAAATATCATGGAACTGCTACAATTTGTTTTGACTAGCATCTCACTAACTTTTGGGTGGGCTGATGAATTGCATCAGCATAGCCCTACCAACTGGTACTGATGCTCTTGGTGAAACTGGCACCCAGTCCTAAAGCTGGAGCAGATCATTAATGCAAAATTTCAGTTTCTCTGAAGGCCTAGGAATAAATATTCATGCCTCAACATACAGATTCTTCCTGCTCAATGTTTTTATACCAAGACAGCACGATTACTGTTTGTAGTAATGGCACATAGCAAAAAGAGTTTATATTCTATACAACAGTAAATCTTGATCAGCTTATAGACATAAACATGCATAAAAGAGCCATGAATAAATGAATTATTTACATGGAGATTATCTGGTTGGGCACATTGTAAAGTTTAAATTAGATACCAGAAATTTTATCTTTATGTGCACCTGCCTAGTGCAATGAGCAGTCCTTAATTGGTATTTGCTGGGGAGATAGATTTACAGGCATTTCTTCTCTCCTTTTAAGTACAATAAAGCAGATGTAGAACTTTGTGTTGATATGGAATGCATTTTTCACACAATGCCTGTGGGTTAAAAAGAATGACTGAAATAAGACATAATTAGACAACATTATTATATGCATACTCTGTTCACAATAACATCACAATAATATCTTTCTAACCCTAACTTCACTATGGAAAACCACATGGCCATACAACTGAAAATGAATAATTCTGTGTTTCTCTTACATTAAGGTAAACTGTTTTTGATGTTAGAAGGATAAAGGGTGTTTTAAATTCATAATTAATTCTTTTCTGGTTCTGTTGAAAACTGAAGTGGACAACTTAATACTGCCAACTGCAGAAAGCTTCTCCCATCATCATTAGATTTTCTATTTGCTTTTTTATAGTAAGAAAATGGACTGTCACTTTACATACAAATATATATAAAAAAAGCAGGAAACAGTAGATACGCCTTTAGTAGGACATAACTGACACAGGTTGATATCACTGACTACCTATCAGAAAGCTTCCACAGTGTCCTGTCTTGAAGACAAAATTAAAAGTTAGCACTGTAGATTTGTGGCATTTTAAAAAATATATTCTATGAATATCTGTGAGCAAATCTCTTCTTCATACTATATTATGAATATTCAGAATAACATGACTTTTTAAAGAAGGGTGTATACTCATACCGTCCATCAGTCCCCATTAGTCTGCAGATAAGTCTGTACGCCTAATGATGAAAATATGTCTGACAAGAATTTGTGAAACATGACACCCTGAGCAGACAATTTTCTTATGCATAAGTGGTGTTATGCTGATTGACAGGGTCAGTCTCTAGTTCGGCTTTTGCTGGAATAGCAAGAACCAGCCACTGGAAAAAGAGAAATTGAAAACCCACAAAGTTTGCCTTATGGCTGCTTGTTAGCTTCCCAGTGTGAATGGCACAAAACAGAGTATAAAACAATAAGTGAGAAGCTAGGAGACCATGACATATCTGGCTTAAATGAAATTAGAGAAAGAAAGGAACTTTATTAAAAGGAAATTTTATCCAGCAAGTGTATATAGTTAACACTCTGTCTATGAACAATTCAAAAATAGGATAGCAGCAAGCACAAGACATTGCTAATACAAGTGAAGGTGGAGCATGGGGAAGTGGCCATGTCAAGTGGAAAAGGTTCCAGACACAATTCCTCCTTTGAGCCAAGGAGATATTACTGCTCAAATAATGGACAACAATGTCTCCCAAGCAGCACAGGTCTCAGGAATAGAAGAGAATAGAAAATGTATGTGTTCATGATAAGGGGTGGGCAGTCCTCTTTGAAACAGCCCATTACGAAAGTCACCCATAATATCGAAGAATGTGTAACCTGTTCTGCCACTCATATTATCTTACTCCTTAGGTGTCACATGCTCATTTGAGTGTGAAATATTTGAAAAACCTAGTTATCACCTGACCATGGCAACTTGGAGAATCCTTCTGTAATAGTCTCCAGGATGCTAGATTTCTGTAGATTCAACAGGCATCAATTTGTACAACAAATCAGCAGAATTTTTAAATAGATTTGTTTATTATTATTAAGGTATTACATTCATGGACAACAACTGTCTTCAGATCAAAATACGACAATTTGATCATGCACATTTGTACCTACTATGATTGTTCTGCAAATGTATAAGAAATTTCAGTCCTTGTAATTACTGCTAGTTGTAAACATTAGTTTGTGTAGTCAACCCCTAAAGTAGGAAAGCTCGCTTACCTTTGTTAATGAGGGATTTAAGGAATTCATAGCTGTTACCAGATTGTACACATTCTGTGGATGAAACAAAACCAAATTTTCACAAACCAGAATGTTTTATTTGTAATAAAAATAAAAATCTCAAAATTAACATGCTGTTAAAGTAAAATATTCCAGGTCATACTTTGCAATATTGTAAACTGCAGCTTCTACAATGTATGTTTTGCTGTTTACATTTTCATTATTCTTTTACTTAACTCAGACCACTTAAATACAATAAGTTTATATATATATATACACACACACACACACACATACACACAGAGTACACACACACAAAAATAAAGATTTGGATAAACACCAGGAAATGTCAAATTAAGAGCTACAATAATTTAATGTGTATACTATCAGGGCTTGAGTGGAAATATTGACAGATAAAGAGAGACTAGAATTGTTCATTTGTTTACATACTTCTGCAATCTAGGCTTAATTTTTTTAGGGGGAATCTTAAATTATACTCAGATGCACCGACAATATTAAACATTTTATAGCCTATAGATATTATACATAAGGGGCACTGTGGGCCAGATTTCCTATTCCCATCCTCTTGGAAGGGTGAAATTATCAATTCTCCATTTAAAGGAATCCCACAATAGCGTGGAACTAGCACAGATGGCCTTATGTTAAAGGTGTGTCTGCAACAAGACTGGGGGCTACTGATGGTCTGAAATGTTGCTGTATCCTTGCAATGTGAAATGGCCACTTAGGGGTCTATGGGTATGTCTACAATTTGCTGCCAACTCCAGCAGACATTCCAGCTCTCACTCAGATTGTGACTGCATGCTAACAGTAGAAGTATAGCTCAAGCAGTGTGAGTCTCCAGCTGGGCTAGCAGTGTGTGTATTGCATCCCTGGCAGTTTGCATGACACATGGCTTGTGTTGCCACTGCTTCTCTCTTCTCTTTTTAGAATGCTAGCAGAGTCAGAACTAGCAAGAGTATGTCTACCTGAGCTTATGTCTCCAGTGCTAGTGTAGACACACCTGGAGACGGAATATACAATCTCTGCTTTATTCATGAGCAGCTACGGGCTCAGGCGGGCCCATCATCACACCTGTGAAGCACACCTCAAAGGGAGTAAACCCGCTCAGAAATTCCTAGCCCCAGGAGGGGACAGATCTCCCATTCTCAGCTCTCCCAGAGGAGCAAGCTGCCTTTGGTAGCCCGTGAACATGGAGCAGTAGCAGAGGCGGATATAGGGCATGGCGAACGGGGCGGCCGCCCCGGGCCCCGCGCTTAAAAAAGCCCCGCACATGCGCCGTGGCACCACCGCACATGTGCATGGCGTCACGGCGCATGTGCCGTGGCAAATGGGGGGCCCCGCAAAACTGTCATCTGCCCCTGAGCAGTAGTACAAATGGCTGAAGAACCTTGCAGGACGGGATGTAGGGTTGCCAGGTGTCCGGTATTCACCCGGACAGTCCGGTATTTTTGGCTCCTGTACAGTAAAAAAATTCAGAGAATACTGGACACCTAAAATGTCTGGTATTTTCTGAATTTTTCCCCAGCCAGGAGGCGAAAATGCCAGGCACCTGGCAACCCTACAAACACTCAGCGCCCGGTCTCCCAGCCTCTCTCTAGCCCCCAACACCTCCAGCCCCCATGCTTACCAGGTTTGCAAGGCTGCCGGCACAAAATGACTGCCGGCCAAAATACCTAGGGGAAGCAATGCTTTCCCTGGGTCTGAGTGCTCAACCACTCCCCTGTTCCTAGCCCTGCACTTAAAGGGGACATGCTATTTTAATGCTGTTTTATTTTTTTAAATTTTTTTTTTGGCTTAATAAGGTTTCTGTTTACATCCAGTTGGATAGACTTGGGTGATGCATGATCTAGGAAAGCAGGGATGGAAAAGAAAAAGGGATAGAAAATAAGATGAATATCTTATTACTGTTATATAATCCATGGTGTGCCCACATCTGGAATACTGTGTACAGAAGTGGTCTCCTCATCTCAAAAAAGATATATTGGCATTGGAAAAGGTTCAGAGAAGGGCAACTAAAATGATTAGGGGTTTGGAATGGGTCCTATATGAGGATAGATTAGAGACTGGGACTTTTCAGCGTGGAAAAGAGGAGACTAAGGGGGGATATCATAGAGGTCTATAAAATCATGAGTGGTGTGGAGAAAGTGAATAAGGAAAAGTTATTTACTTGTTCCCATAATATAAGAACTAGGGGCCACCAAATGAAATTAATGGGCAGCAGGTTTAAAACAAATAAAAGGAAGTTCTTCTTCATATAGTGCATAGTCAATCTGTGGAACTCCTTGCCTGAGGAGGCTGTGAAGGCTAGGACTATAACAGAGTTTAAAAGAGAACTAGATACATTCATGGAGGTTAAGTCCATAAATGGCTATTATCCAGTATGGGTAAGGAATGGTGTCCCCAGCCTCTGTTTGTCAGAGGGTGGAGATGGATGGCAGAGAGAGATCGCTTGATCAGTACCTGTTCGATTCACTCCCTCTGGGGCACCTGGCATTGGCCACTGTCGGCAGACAGGGTACTGGGCTGGATGGACCTTTGGTCTGACCCAGTATGGCCGTTCTTATGTTCTTATGAGATAATGGTGTCACTTGACTGAGTTTCTTCTTAGTGTGCACATGCTTAAACATGCCACCTGTCACAGACTAAACTTCACCTTTACAAAGGGTGCAGGGGGACAGCACACATATATGAAAGTCCAACGTTCCCCGTTTGGTTGTCGCCAGCCTCAGGCTGCCTGTCCCAGCCCATCAAAGAGTATAAGCAGCAGACTCAGAAATTCCAAAACAGTGCCTGGGTCTGGGCCAAATTTGACAAGGAATTCTGGCCCCACCTAGGTTTGATAAAGTCATTTCACAAATACTGCATCCAGTGGGACTTTACTCCATGTGTACTTGTATCTAGAGCCTTCTACCCACTAAGTAATTTTACTGTTTGCACAAGTAGCCATTAAAAAGCAATTATACTGACAGTTACTTGTATTTAGACTAGGAAAACAACTGAAATCACAGATTGTGTCATCTGTAACGGATAGTAACAGACTGAGATTTAATAGTGAACACTGGATTTCCAAACTGCTGGGGTTTTTGTACTAATTGTAATTTCTGAATTAAAAAAAATCCTCTCTTGTAAGAGCTCTTATTTGCAAGTAATTGCTTAAGAAATCAACTAGTGAAAAGACATGCAAATCACACAGTCTGTAAAAGTATATATACAAAATGTCTCACACACCCTGTGTTAGACTCCACTACATTCATTGAGGTTTGGCCAAGAAACCTCACATGACTTACTATACCTGTCCTAAGTTTGGTTAAGCACTTTTCTTCATGAAGCTAACAAGGAGATGATCAAGTCCCTCCTACCTTCGGCCCGTGGAATATAACAGTCTAGTCTCCTGTCTAGTCTCATTTCTGTTGTTGGGTTTTATATAGTTGGGGGCTTGTGATACACAAGAGGTCAGGGTAGATGACCTCTGGCCTTAAACATTATGGGTATGTCTATACAGCAGGGTTTTTCTGAAATAAAGAGTGCGTCCACACTACAAGCATTTTGAAATAATGTCGAGCTGGAGGACTTCTTACTCTGAGTCATGGTAACCCTCATTTTATGAGGAGTAAGGGAAATCAAAGGAAGAGTGCTCTTCCTTCAACTTCCTGCTGTGTAGACCAAAAGCCAAAATAAGCTTTTTTTACTTAAGCTACACAATTGATATACGCTAAAGTTGTGTAGCTTATTCCAACTTTAGCCCTTCTGTGTAGATGTACCCTATGACTCAAACAATAATAATACACATTTTCATAATGTTCAACACCTTTATACGCATAAGTCTTAATTAATACCCCCCCCCAATCTTTTAATAAATACAAACCTAACAAAATTTACCCAACCTTCACCACTGTCAAATCCTGTCTTGGCCACTGCAACTAGAAAAAATGCTACCCAGTGCATACCCTGCTGTGGAAACCCAGTCGGCCAGAGCAGAATTCTAGGAAGTTCACCAGAAAAGCAGAGGTAGAAGGATTGTTGCAGTCTTTGCTCTAATAAAAGCTCCCAGCTAGCAGAGACTGCTTTCTCCAACACGTTCCCCAACTGGATAAGGGAGCTAGACAAGAAACCCAAACTAAAGTCCTTGGGGTCTCAGCGCATAGGCGTGCATGACAGTTGCTTGAATACTGGGTACAAATCCTGCCCTGCAGCTTCTATGGGATGGCAGAAGTTCCCAACTACAGAAAAAAGGACAGGATCTTTCCAAGGCCTGTCTCCTGTCCCCTCCCACTCCTCAATTGGACTGCTCTGAAACATTTACACATCTAAAAAGAAGAGAGAAAAAATGTTCACCTGTCAGGTGCTATAAAACCAATCTTCTACTAAATGTGCCAGAATAATTTTTCTTCACCTCAACCACAGTTAAAACCTTCAGTCTATTCATTACTGTCTTTTTATAGTATTTTTATTTAATAAAACCTATTAAGACTACCATACAAATCTCTTTACTTATGCTTTTATCTTTTAACTGATCAATTTTTATATTGCTGACATCCCTTCTTCACCACTTGCTCATTTAAAAATTCATAGTATATGAGCTATGTCTCTGGAGAAAATGTCTATAAAATTTGTTACAGCTGGCAAATGTGTATGAGTCAGTGATAGCACATGACTAAATGCTTCACAGAAAATAAAATTTGTTTCTGTAGTAAGCAGAACTGTTTAAATGTTATTTATTTTTATGTTTCAAAGAAAATATATTGTGAAGTGCTGCATTGATTTAATACACAACAATGTCTGTGTACACGCTGTACAGGGAAAATTTATGAAACCTTTGCACAACTCCTTTAATTGAATTTTCCAAATCTCTCACCACACACAAATAATCAATATCTTCTGCAGAGAAAACCAGTCAGAATTATTACAGTCTTTCTTTTCAATTTTGTTGTCATCAGCACATACAGAGCACCTGGATATTTGTAATGTCTGGATAGAAAGTTATTTACACCTCTTAAACGTAAGATTGCTATTAAGTGAGTTCAAACTGTTTCTTTATTTAAAATAATTATATTCCTAGGAGATTACAGACAGAGTATTTATAGCCATGTGGAAGTTGTTATACATATTCATATTGTAATGAATCAGTAGTTCTTTTTAATTTTTCATTAGGCTTCGTATTCTAAAGTCTCAATTGGCCAGATTATTTTAAAAATTGATTCTGAAAAAAGTAGATAGGAAAATAGGGAATAAACAAAGGTGTGAAAGTTCTTGAATCCATATGGTTGATACCCACATAGAGAAGGTAAGTTGACAGTCTAGTATATACATATGTCTGAAGTCTAATAGCTGTGTGTCTCGTGCATTTCTGTCAGCCAACAGTTAATAGCTTAATATTTCATCTGCATAGCACAGGATGTTAAATCATCGGAGAAGTTTATGACTTACTCCCCAAAAAGTTCATGTCTCTGACCTCAGACTTTCATACCTTCCAAATTTCAAAATGTATTTTATATTTACACTCTAAGGTACACATGCAACACAGTAAAACCAGAGCCTGCTGGGAAATTTTTTTAAACAATGAAGAAAGAAAATATAATACACCATGAGTCAAAAAAAACTGTCTACAATCTTACACATCAATGGTATTTCTCTCATGGAGAAAGTTAGTTTCTCACTTCAACCAAGACAGTCACTTGAACCTACAACAATTCAATGGCACTATAGAATTTGGACACTGGTCTAGACACTTATTGCCTTCTTCAGCCTGTAAGGCCATCAAATTTTCCATAAGTATAATTCCAAGCTAGGAGGACAATGACTCTTGGATGGATCACAAAAAGATGTATTCAAGCTTCGGCAAAGAAACCACTTTTATCCACAAAATGCAAGTTACAATGAAACAAAAATCTTTGTTGTGCATGAAATAGAACAGCATTAAAGACTTAAGTATGAAAACAAATAGAATGAAGGGAAACTGATCTTGTTACTAAAGAAATCCCTTTACAGATGGTTTGCTCTTTATAGTCTATTGTGTAAGTGCAGAATAATGTCCAGATAGTTTAGACCAGGGGTGTCCAAACTTTTTTCAAAGAGGGCCAGATTTGAAGAAGTGAACATGCGTGAGGGCCGTCCCCGCACTCTCAGCCCCAAGGCGGAGGGCCCGCAGGGTCGGAGGTGGGCGGAGAGCGCAGGGCACGCCAGCCTCACGGTGGCCCGGGGGCAGGGCGAACCCACAGCCGAGCGGGGGAGCGGGGCTGCGGACGTGCCCTAGAGGGCAGGCTCTAGGACCGCGGAGGCCATGGGCAGCGGCGGCACGGCCGGAAGCAGCGTGCTGGACGCGCCAGTTCAAAAGAGCGCCGGGGAGCCAGGAGAGGGGGAGGAAGCGGGGGCCGTATTAAATCGGAACACGGGCCGCAATTGGCCCGCGGGCCGGACTTTGGACATGCCTGGTTTAGACTGAGCAGTGAGTTTGAGCAACTGTAGTCTGGTATCAACTGATGGTTGAGAACATGATGTTTAAGAATTTATGTACAAGTGACAGAAAAACCCAGTTGGAGCAGTTTGCACTGCTTGCATGCAGGAGCAGTTATTTGTTTTCTTGTCAGCCTCCTCTGGTATATAAGGTATAACTAACCAGAGACAAGAAAACTACCATCCACCTTGTGAGGTACAGCAAGACTGGAGGCTAACAGGAACTTGAAATCATCTAGACTGATATCTCATACAGTTTTAACTTCCTTAGTTGCACATACCTGTTCCCATGTGGTTAAGTTAAAGAGTGACTTGTTCACCTGAAAACCAATATTGTTAGTGTTTTTGTAGGGAGAGGGGAAAATTGGTTCCATTGCCCTGAACAAAAATAGGGAGGAGTTAAAACTTCCTTATTGGTGTCAGGGAAGAGTAATACCAAATTTACCTAATTTCTTGCAAGCATGAGTACCTGGAAAATGGGCTCATTTCCCTATTTGAATGTAGCCTATAAATTAAAGTTCTGAATATAGTTTTCTTAACACTGTAAATATATGATCATCTGAGAATATTTAGCCAGAAGACTCTCTACTGAGCCTTGCAGAACACAACAGACTCATTCATGGGCATGGTTTGTGCTCATTTTAGTGCTACAATGTTTTTCTTCTCAGGAAATGTAGAGAAACTATTAATATTTTGTAACTGCCAGCTAAAGTTGCTTCACTGTTTTGAATTTTATCATCAGTCCTCTAAATGCTGAAACTGTTAAGCATTCTTTAAAATATGCACAAAGCAACCTATATATTTATTCTCAACATACACAAAGCATGTTTTGGACTGCAGCAAGCTGATGAGATTTCATCTCTTGGCAGCTGCTCTAGAGTTTGCTTACATTTTATTCAAAAACATTTTGTTTACTGTAAATGCTAGTCATGGACCAACAATGATGCCATTTTTTATGCTGATCACACAAAATGATATACTGAGTCCTACATAAAGCTGCTCATTGACTAAGGAATTTTCTGTATTAAGTTGTTTTAAGCAGAGGTTGTTTATGTAAAGTAAATAAATTTCATGCCTCACCATGTGATGATAATGTGACATTCCAGCTGTATCAAGCCACAGAATAGTCATAGGTTTCAAGTTTTGAGCATAACTAATTAAAAATAATTATGAAAAAACCACATCCAAAACTAAAAGGGCAAAATAAAATAAAAAAATCTCCAAATACTTTCTTTTATCACACATTTTCTTTGCTCCTCTTTTTCCCATATTTTTAAAGACAGCACAATGAAGCTTACTTAGTCCTTGTTGAAGTGGAATTAAAGTGATTAAAGTTGTAACTACATTAAAGTTGTTTAACTTAAAGTGGTAGCTATGCTTCTGTCCTACTTTCAGACAACGAATTCAGATTCAGGGTGAAAAAAATGTTGTCTAATGAGCATGATAAGTTGGCATGGACTATCTTCTGTAGCACAAATGGGCCCATACATTGGTTTCACTGTGGCAGCTAAAAAGCATTTCACAAGAGAGACACCAACTGCCTGTCAGCAATGGCCCAAGATGCTCTCTATTGGTTTTCACTTTGCACAAATGGTTTAATTCCTCCCCCCTCCCCACACACACACACAAAAGGGAGTTGCAACTAGTTCCTTTTCTCTCTTAGTCTCTTCCGAGCGAGCAAGAGTGTCTTGAATTAAGATTTTTTTTCCACTGTAGGAGGAGAATTTGCTATAGCAGAAAGCATAGGGACCTGCAGCTAAGAAGCAATCCATGCTGATTTGATGGGTTGGTATCTAGAACAGTTTCTGTGGGTTAGGAACTTAAAATAGACAAAAAGTTTAGCTTCTTTTGCAATCACAACACAGGATAGTAGAAATTCCCTCATTTTATTTTTTTCAATTATACTTGTCTACATTTTAAATTAATTGAAACATGTCTTTTGTGTCTTACACTTTATCAGTCATCAGAAAATAATGGATACTTGATTCGGAGGTGGAATAGGAAGAACACATGTAGGGCGCAGGCAGTAAATTACTAATGGCTACAGTGTTTCATCAGATTATTTATCTACCAGGGAATTTCAGAAGTCCATGAAACTCAAAGAACCTAGGTTCATATCTGGCTTTACCCTTCATGTTATTAGAAACTACTACTCCCCTAGTGAGACTCCAATCATACCTGTCTGTAAGATGCTTAAACAGGAGGGCAGTAGGATTATCTCCATTTTACAGATATGAAAACAAGGCACAGAGAGGGGCAGTTACTTGCCTAAGGGCACTAATCCAACCAGTGGCAGTGCCCTGGAAGACAGAACCTAGATCTCTGAGTCATAATCCAGTGTTCTATTCCTTTCATCACTTGACTCGGTCACGTCTTTCAGGATCGGCATAAAGGCCCAGTGATGAGATGGTAAATCACTGGTTTGCAGAGTGCAGTTGTTGTTACTTTGATGGCGCCACTGCTGCTCCAAAGATTCCTGCTACATCAAGTGCCAAGCACTTTCCAGAAAAGAAAATCCTTTAATTGGTCGTCATTTCATCTCCTCAAAGTTATGACAAGTTTGCAATAGTCCTATAGTGACACTTTTTCTCGTCTTAAAGATGACATTGGTCTATTGCTATAACAGCCCATAGTCAGTGGTACATTAATACATACTCACTCAGTTCACACCATTTCTTTGCTTTGAACTCACCATTTATTGCAGTTAAAGTTCTTAACACTTTTCTTTCTCTACCCTACAGAAGTATTGATTCTCGTGAACTAGGACACAATCTCATTCTTTTTCTGCTGTAGTTTCAATTGTATTTTTAATCAGCTTAGTCAGAATTTTTATCTGCCAGAATAAGAGTTATGAAATGATGTAATGTTTAGTATTTCAGTGTCCTCAAGAGTGTACTAGTAACCTCATAACAGAGATAAAGCAATATGGTCTCTGAAGCAAAAAGATGCAAAGAAAGTTGCGTGTGATGGAAGACGAGGATGAATAATGGCAACTGGTAGATAGTATGTTTATAAATAAAAAGGCTAAAGGGCATGACTAACTTCAATGGCCTTTAGATAAGGCCCCCAATGCATTAATACTTAACTGCCCTCCTTATGCATTGTTTCTTCAATAAGAACTTCTGCGTACAACAAAACAGCTAAAAAGAAACAAAGTTTCAAAGAACATAAAAGAAAGATTAGTTTAGCCTATATATAGGAAGGAAACACAAATCTGATATGGTTCTTTGCTAAAGGTTATTTGAAGACTTTCAAAAGGAAGTCAGTGAAAGGAGCCCAATGATAGCTATTAACCATCAAAGCAGATGCTACATAACAAATTTAAAAATAAATATTACCTCGGGCAGGATGGTTTGCATTACTCCTTTTCAGCAGCTTCAGTTTTTCTGCTTCAGTCACTAATGAATAAAACACATTTAAAGGTCAAGAACACTTTACACTAAAGATTTTAATGAAAGCAGCTAAAGACAAGATACCTTTTCTTTATCCCCTCACGCAGATGGACTTTTTAAAAGATATTAAAACCAGCACACATTGTTGGCTAAAACTCATAATAAAAAATAATCTGAAAAATCCAAGCTCAGTGTCTCAAATTAGTGCTTCTGTTCCACCCATTATTTTTCTTACGCTCTCACTTGATGCTAACATAACATTTTGTCTCAAGATCAGAGAAATAGTTCTTTCCTTTTACTGTTAGCAGAAATGCTTGCATGCCACAAAGATCTGACATCTTGTTTGCTAAGTCCAGGAGGCTGATGTAATGCCCTATCTCAGTGGGTTTCAAACTGTGGGACTAGATCCCAAAGTGGGTCATGACCCCATTTTAATGGAGTTACCAGGGCTGGCTGGCTGAGGCATGCTGGGATCCAGAGTTGAAGTCGAAGCCCAAAACCCACTACTCAGGGCTGAAGCTAAAGCCCCAAGGGCTTCAGTCCTGGACAGTGGGCTGAGGATGAAGTCCTTTGGGTTTGGCCCCCTGGCTGGGGCAGTGGGACTCATTCAGCTTCAGGCTTTGGCTTCAGGCTCCTGTCCTGGGAGTTAGGTAGTAATTTTTATTGTCAGAAGGGGGTAATGGTGCAGTGAAGTTTGAAAGTTTGGGCCTATCCTGAACGTACTTGCTTTGGTTAGTAAAGTAAGCATAAAGACACTTAAACACTAGCATCCTGTTTACAAAAATGCTATTTGTATTGCTGCACCTAATATTAGTGACTGTAGTATTGTAAAATTCAAAATTAGCATATTTATTATGAAATCTGATCCATGTTATTTGTTAAATAATAGTAAAGGGGTTAAAACTGTTAAAGCTTACCTAGCGCTTTGGTCTTTTGCACTTCAGCCTTCAAGTTACAGGCAGAGTCTGAGACACCAAAAATATTTTCAAGCTCTCCACTGCCCTCTAGAGCCTGAAAGTAGAATTAAAAACAATATTACTGTAATTCTATTCCTAAACCCAGGCAACATACAGAGTGAGAAAAGGTAGGTGAAATAATATTTTCTATTGGACCAACTTCTGTGAGAGAGACAAGCTTTCAAGCTTACACAGAGTTCTTCTTCAGCTATTATCTCACCTACTTTGTCTCTCTAATGTCCTGTCACCAACACAGCTACTGCCCTGCATAATCAGTCTAACAAGCATTTTCAATTCAACTTATAATTAACCTACCCCAGCAAAGGGTGAAATTTTCATAAGCACCTAAGTGAATTAAGTGAGTGAAAGGCACTGGGACTTAAGCTCCTAAATAAATAGTTCCATTTTCAAAAATGACCTTGTGTACTTTTAAATGCGTCTGTTATTTTTGCTTCATTTATATATTTTCAGCTTTTTCAATAGAGAGAGTCACATCTGATTCCCAGAAGAGCAATTCTGGTATGTGTATGAATGTGCCTTAATGTGATAGTAAAGAAAGAATTTCTATCAAGCTTTTAAGATTCTCTTCTACATGGTCTTCAGCTTTAATAAAAAAACCTAAAAATCCCCACTGTATCTATTAAACATTCACATTCCTGTTGCTTATGTAACTGGTTAACCAGGAAGGCTGTCTGCGATGGGCCTGAGTGCCTCGCAGGCAGGGGCTGCTCCAACCAGGACACAGCAGCAGCCTCTGCCTGTGGGGTTCCCTGGCTGCTCCAGGCAGGGGCTACTCTGGCCGAGATGCTGAAGTAGCCCCTGCCTTGGACGGAGGGAAGATAGGGGGTTGCTCCAGCCCAACAGTGTGACCACCGCAGCCAGTCTACAGTGACATCCCCCCATCTATCCTCCCCTTAAATTGGTTAACCAGTTAAATGATACGTTTAACAGGGTAACCAATAAAACACGGCTTTACGTCCCTAATTTGCAAGACCAAGATTTTATTTTTAAAGGCATCTGAAAAAGCCACATTGAAATACTCTTTAACTAAAAAGATTTCAAAAACAGTGCAAGGGTGGCAATCTAAATACATCTTTTTGAAACAATAGTGGCAGCCTGCATATTTTAAGTAAAATAAATCAAAACAATAATTTGAACAGGCAGAATTATTTCTGAGTATATTGACGTATGTGAGAGCTCTTTCATGAATTGATTCAGTGTGCACAACATTTTACAGACTGTATCAAAAGCTGACATATTAACAATTAATTGAATTGTATGATCACTTCAACCTAAACAGGTGTTTAATTTTTAATTCCTTACAGGAGTAGGACTGACAGAAATTAGGATTAGATGACAAGGACTGGATCACCTGGTAATTGCCCAGGTCTGTTCATTCCCACTAAACTAGTAGCCACTGTCAGAAGACAAGCTAGTTGGACCATTCTTATGGTCCAGATAGCAAATTTACCTGGTGTTGCTTGGATCTGTAATTCAGCAATTCTATTAAGTGTATTTTGTTTCTTCATCACTATAAACTCCTATCATTCAATATGTTTTAATAAAAAAAGGGCTAGAGTCAATTTGGTTTCCAATAACATTTTCTTCTAATTTTTAAACCTTAAGCATTGATTTAGCTGTTCCAAAACAGCCCATTACTCCAAATTAATCAGTTTTATCTCTTTTCTGTAAAGTTTATTAAGATGCAATCCTATTCCAGGTTCATCCTATTTTTCTTCCTCATCTTGGTTCAGTCTCTTATCATTTCCTCAGTTATGTCAATTTTGAGGACTGTGTTTCTGTCTCATTTCTGTTTGGCTGGATAAGAAGCAATTCCATTTCAGGCACATCTAAACCATTATGTTACTTTAAGTTATGATAAGAGGAAGCTGCACACTGAATTTGGCAATCCTAGCTCTTACCGTTCAGTAGGGATGTTAGATATCGTATAATTAGCAGTTACACGACTATCCAATAGTCCCCAGAGCAGGGCCGGCAGCCAATGTGTTCCCGGCCCCACTCCTGGGGAGAACCCCTGCTACGTTGCGCTGCTGCCTCTGTACCAGCTGCCTGCTGCATGGGGTGGCAGAAGCCCCTGTCCGTAGGGGATCCATACTCCCTGTGGACAGAGGCCCACCACTGACAGAGGCTGCTTTGTGGCAGCCTTCCCTAACCCCCCGATAGAAGAAGCAGTGTGGAGTTGGGGAGGCAGGTGGCAGCAAGGGAGGGGGCGAAGGTGTGTAGTCAATAAGATTAACCGATGATTTTAGGCTTATCGGTTAATTGTGTAATTGTCTACATGATGACATCCCTACCATTTAAGAGTTCTTGATTACCAGACAGACATACTCTCTAAAATATACAGTACATTCATTCTACAAAGCAATAATTTACAACATTAACTGTCAATGCAAGTTAGTAATGACCTTATGCTGTGCAATTTGCATACAACCTAGACACCAGGATACAAGTTAAGAACAGTCGATTTGGCTCACTGGTTTAGAGGTATGAATTTTTCTCTTGATGTGGGATTTGTTTCTGCTTCAAATTGTGGACAAGCAAAGATATTACCGTGTTATGCAGGAGGTCATACTTAGTCGGTGCAAGTGTACTCTGAAAAGTGACTTGGTGAAAAAAAAGTGACTTGGTGCCATGAGCTTCTCTATTTGTGTCTCAATGATTTTCAGTCAAATCTGTTCAATTTATATGTAGCTTTCTTTTCTTGCCTTTAAGTCTCAAAGACTACTTTATACAGCATTTCATTTTCTTCAAGTTTCTTTTTAAAATACATCAAGAAAATTAAAACCAGTGGAAAACAGACCTGTAAACTTGTTAAGCTTTGTCTCATTTTCAGAAATCTCAACAATGATTTTTCAACTTCAGATTGCAACATCATAAACCTACAAAAAAGAAATAAAAGTGAAATAATTTAAATCAATGATATTGATGACATCCACTGGGAATAATCATTTAAAATGTCTTTTTAGGCCCCCTTCCCCCCCCCCAGACAACCGTAATACCACTATCTAAACAATAGTTTTTCCAGATAACTAGGTCTCTACCAAATTCACAGTACATTTTGGTCAATTTCATGGTCATAGAATTTTAATAAATGTCATGCCATTAATAAATGGGACACACCCAGCTGCAGTAATTGCAGGCTCTCTGACCAGCCACTGCGTGAACCAACAATAGAGAAGCTATAGCCAAGACAACCCCCAGCTCTGCAGACATGCAGTTCCTCCTCTCTCGCATTAGTGAATAAACCAAAAATTATACTACCTTGCACTGCACAGGGAACTGTATAGCATACATTCATAGAGTTCACACACACACCTCCAATATGGAGAGGACATGCAATAGTCCCTGCCCCTTGAATTAAGATTCCCAAGCATTTCATTTCAAACGTAATGGTTTAGATTAAAACATAAAATAAGTTTATTAATCAGAAAAAGATAGATTTTAAGTGATAACCAACAGATTTAAGCACAATACCTAATAAATGAACAAAAATGCAAACTAAGCTTACCATACTAGAAGGACAGGACTTGAATTGACAATCTCTCACTGTGACTGATGACACAACCAGACTTGCAGATTCTTAAGGCACAAGATGCACTTGCTTTGCATCTTGGGATCTCTATCCCTGTTCCAAGTCCTTTTCTATCTGAAGTAGTAGCCATTATAGTGACTACTGCTATAGTGAACTAGCCACACTCAACTGGCCAAACAGCCACATGTGGCTAGTGTGTTGAACATCATGGTCTTAGCTGTTCTGTTATGGGGGAGTGAAGAACAACTGATGATGTCACGCTTTGCCTTAGATAACTGTAGCCTATTTCCCTTTCCCACAAACCCTTTCCCACAAACTGAGCTTGGAATAAAACACCCAAGATGAAGTTCCATGTCATATGGCCTAGTCACATGCCCTTGCATGCCTTGCTGAGTCACAGCAGCCATTACTTAACAGGCTGTCTGGAGCATTCTTATGAATGCTCACCCAGTAGGGGATATGCTTTTCCTAAGGTCTATTGTTCTTTTTAATGGCCCTTTACATTGAATAAGCCCTTCACAACCACCTATCTAGACTGGAAGCAATGATTACATGTGAAATACACAGTCATATTCATAACTTCAGATAAAAAATGATACATCATACAAATAGGATGATCATAACTTTTCCATGACACCTTACATAACTTATCTTGTACAAAATGGGTCATAATCAGGGCTCGACAAATTATACAATCTACTCGCCCAAGGCGAGTAGATTGTAACCCAGAAGAGTCAGGTTCGGGCGATCTGCGCATGCAATAATTAGATCAGAACAAAATTACTAGGATGAACATGGGGTGTAATGTTACAGAACTAGCCATCAAATGTATGCAAATTGCAATTTTTAAAAAGGTTTATAACATGGCCAAATCTGGATATATTTTTACAGAGGCAGCAAAATTCACATCGCTGACATAAAAGCCATTCCCTGCCAAATTGGAAGGCCTTGCTCCAAAGCAAGGAGGCAACAGAAATTTTCAAAGAAAAGTTCTCCTAGCATTTATCATAGGCACAACATGTTCCTTCTCCAACTTCATTTTTGAAAACAGATGAACCATTTTGGATGAAATTTCCCCCCAATTGATATCTCCGACAGATATCTGGTATGGAAAATTTCAACCACATTTTTAAAGTTTGGTAAAATTATAAGCAACAGAAAATAGTTTTATAATAGGCAATGCCAGGCAATTTTAATATGTATTACACTACCAGCCCTATATATACAGGCAGTCCCCGGGTTACGTACAAGATAGGGACTGTAGGTTAGTTCTTAAGTTGAATCTGTATGTAAGTCGGAACTGGCGTCCAGATTCAGACACTGCTGAAACTGATCAGTTTCAACAGTGGCTGAATCTGGACGCCAGTTCTGACTTACATACAGATTCAACTTAAGAACCCCAGGCATCCCCAAGTCAGCTGCTGCTGAAACTGATCAGCGGCTGATTCCAGGAAGCCCGGGGCAGGGGCTTCCTGTAGTCAGCCACTGGTCATTTTCAGCAGCTGCTGACTTGGGGACACCTGGGGCAGAGCAGCTGGGGTGCTGCTGGGTTGGTCCAGTGGCGCCCAGAGCGGCACTACGGGACCAACCGGCAGCGCCCCAGCTGCTGTACCACAGGCGTCCGGAGCAAAGCCGCGGAGCACAGGGGCAGCGGGACAGCCCAGACGCGCCGTGGCTATCCTGCTGCCCTCGGGCTCCGTGGCTTTGCTCTGCTTTGCTCCCCGTCCCCCTGGTCTACAGACCAGGGGGACGGGGAGCAAAGCGGCGGAACACGCGGGCAGCGGGACAGCCCAGACGCGCCGTGGCTATCCTGCTGCCTTCGGGCTCCGCGGCTTTGCTCTGCTCTGCTCCCCGTCCCCCAGGTCTGCAGACCAGGGGGAGGGGGAGCAGAGCAGAGCAGAGCGGCGGAACGGGCGGCCAGCTGACAGCCCAGACGCGTCTGGGCTGTCAGCTGGCCGCGTGCTCCGCTCTGTTCCCCCCCCCCTCCATGGTCTGCAGAACAGGGGGAGGGGGAGCAGAGCGGAGCAGAGCAGAGCGGCAGAACGCGCGGCCAGCTGACAGCCCAGACGCTTCTGGGCTGTCAGCTGGCCGCATGCTCCGCTCTGGTCCCCCTCCCCCTGGTCTGCAGACCAGGGGGAGGGGGAGCAGAGCAGAGCGGAGCACAGCAGAGCGGCGGAACGCGCGGCCAGCTGACAGCCCAGACGCGTCTGGGCTGTCAGCTGGCCGCGTGCTCCGCTCTGGTCCCCCTCCCCCTGGTCTGCAGACCAGGGGGAGGAGGAGGGGGAGAGCAGAGCGGAGCACGCGGCCAGCTGACAGCCCAGACGCGTCTGGGCTGTCAGCTGGCCGCGCGTTCCGCCGCTTTGCTTCCTCTCCCTGGTCTGCTGGAGACCAGGGAGAGGAAGTGCCCCGTTCGTAACTGCGGATCCGACATAAGTCGGATCCGCGTAACTCGGGGACTGCCTGTATATATATATATATATATATATATATATATATATATATATATATATATATATATAAAATCAACTCTGACTTCAATTCAGCAAAACACTTAAGCATTCCTTCCTTATAAAATCATAGAAGATTTGGGTTGGACGTGACCTCAGGAGGTCATCTAGTCCATCTCCCTGCTCAAAGCAGGATCAAGCCTAATTAAATGGTTCCAGCTAGGGCTCTGTCAAACCAAATCTGGAAGGATAGAGATTCTACCACTTCTGTAGGTAACCATTCTAGTGCTTTACCACTCTGCTAGTGAAATAGTTTTCCCTAATATCCAATAATAATAATCTTCCCCATCACAACATGAGACCATTGCTTCTTGTTCTGTCATCTGTCACCACTGATAATAGCTTAGCTCCATCCATTTTGGAACCCACTTCAGGAAGTTGAAGGCTGCTATCAAATCCCACCATAATCTTCTCTTCTGCAGACTAAATAAGACCAGTTTCCTCAGCCTATCCTCATAAGTTATGTGTCCTAGCCATCCTAATCATTTTTGGTGCCCTCTGTTGGGCTCTTCCATTTTTTCACATCCTTTCAGTAGTGGGGGACCCCCAGAATTCAACACAAAACTCCAGATGCAGCCTCAACAATGCTGAACAGAGGGGAATGATTACTTCCCTCGATTTGCTGGCAATACTCCTCCTAATGCAGCCCAATATTTCATTAGTCTTCTTTGAAACAAGGGCACACTGTTGACTCTCATCCAACTTCTCTTCTACTATTGTCCCCAGGTCCTTTTCTACAGAACTGCCGCTTAGCCAGTTGGACTTCGGTCTATGATAGTACTTGGAATTCTTCCTTCCTAAATGCAGGATTCCACACTTGTCCTTGTTGAATCGCAGCAGATTTCTTTGGGTCCAATACTCCAATTTGTCTAGGTCACTCTGGATCCTATACCTATCCAACAACATATCTAATAGTGTCATCCATGAACTTGCTGAGGGTGCAATCCATCCCATCATCCAGATCATTAATGAAGATATTGAACAAAACTATCCCAGGACCGTCCCCTGGGGCACTGTGCTTGATACTGTCAACTAGACATCGAACCATTGATCACTACCCCTTGAGCCTAATGATCTAACCAATTTTTTATGCACTTATAGTCCATTCATCCAAGCTATACTTCTTTAAGTTGCTAGCAAGAATACTGTGGGAGACAATATCAAAAGCTTTGCTAAAATCAAAGTATATCATGCCCACTGCTTTCTCCACATCTACAGAGCCAGTTATTTTATCACAGCAGGCAATGCTGAGTATTCCTGATCACCTTCCTTTCCTCCAAGTGTTTCAAAATTGATTTCTTGAGGCTGACCAGTCTAATACCCTGGATTCTCCCATTACCCCCTTTTAAAGGACGTGCACTAGATTTGCCTTTCTCCAATTGTTCGGGAGCTCCCCAGAATGCTATGAATTTGTAAAGATGAACAACAACTTTGCAATCACAGCTCTCTCAGCACTCTCAGATGCATTAGATCCGGCCCCACAGACTTGTGCATGTCCAGCTTTTTAAATAATCGTTAGCCTGTTCTTTCACCACTGAGGGCTGCCCTCCTCCTCCCGCTACTGTGCTGTCCAGTGCACCAGTCTGAGATCTGACCTTGTCTGTGAAGACTGAAGCAAAAAAAAACATTGAGTACTTCAGCTTTTTCCACATCATTTTATTACAGTAATAGCCTTATGCACTTCTTATGTGCCATCCTATTTAGCAAAGCACCTGAACAGCCACCTAACTTGACATATCCGCTTAAGTGCTTTGCTGAATTGAGGCATATAAACATCCATTACTGTCAGAAGACACATGTATTAAAGTGAATTTGTAGCAAGACAAACAAGATTGTTATGGGAAAGCTTTAGCAAAACAAATATATATTTGAAGTTAGAGCCATGTCCCATTGTGCTGAAAGCTATCAAACACTAAAATCTGGTAATGCGTCTTTGCCACAAGCAATGCTTCCAGAAAAATCTAAAAAGCTTGCACAAATGAAACAGTTTGGAAAATATCAAAACGCAATCCTTTGTGTACCTTAATTATAGTATTGCCATTATGGGTGGGATTTCTAATAATGGTACAGGACTTAGCTTATCAAATCCCATTGTATATCAAATCTCAAGTATAAAGGAACAATCATTCTAAGTTTTTTCTCTCTAAGGAAATAGTCACTTGTCTCATAACTGAAAATGATGCTATTTTATCGCCACATACTATTATACTTACTTATCATCCTTTTCTGTTAGAGGCTGCCCTCTTCCGGATAAACTGATTTCTGAGTCAGTCAGCTCAACACTGTCTCCTAAGGTAAATATTAAAGAAATAAACAATACAGATAAAAATGAAACAGATGTACAGTATAGACACTGTTTGAAGCTGTAGGAAGAAGAGGTGTTAGCATACATCCTGACTACTGAGAAATCTCTTGAAAATAGTTCGCTCATGAAACAAGAGTGACTGTTCCATGAACCAACACACAACATATTTTTATTTGCCACCTCAGTGGCTTCTGTAACTTTTAGAAATAGGCAGCTTGGAACTTCAATATCAGTGACTGGAATCTGGTAGGGCTCTATCAGAAATTAGAAGAGCAAAAACTGTCGAACGTCTCTCTATATAAAAAAAGTTTTTCCTGCTGAGCGACAGAATGATGTCATCAGACTCTCTGGCTGCGAAAGCGGCCAGAGGGGGAGTTGGCAAGGTAGCAAGCAGTGGGCATAGCCCCCTACTCTTGTTTAAGAATAGTTTTCAAAATACAGCATGTTGAAGAACAATCTTTGCCTATAAAGCATTGCTGTGACCGAGAAGTAAAACCTTCACTTTCTTTAACAAGAAAGCATGTGCCTGTACCCTAATCCCTGTCTTGTAACTATAAGGCGACGATGAAACTTCTTTCCAAATGCTCTGACACAGTACATTGATATTATAGTATTCTAGCTGAGTGCCTGTCATACGATAGGGCATGATCAATAAATCATATGCTAGTTGACAATACTGCATGCAAAGTCATATTTCTGTATTTCAATATATAGATTCTTAGAATGTTATATAAATTGTTAGAGTGTTTGCATGTTTCTGTCAGGAAATAGGAGAGAAGGGGAAGAGAGGGGGAAAATCACCAGAAAACTCTACTTCTATGGCTTTTCTAATTAAACTTGAGAGCTCAGATGTGGTGCAAAGAAAACAAACTGCCTTTTTGGTGAGAAATCTGTATGGCTTACAGAGATGCCAGCTGAGCAATTATATAGATCACAAGCTTTAGACTGTTGTACTGTACATTCAGATCAATTTAACTGGGAAAAAGTTTTTCAATTGAACAATCAAATAGACAAATTTAGAAAACTACTGTAGTACTTACTAATCAAGGAGGAGCAGATGTAGTTATATGCTGGAGCTATTTGGATAGCCATATACAAATGCCAAGAAACATACAGTATACTTATACTGAGTGACAAATCCCTCCCCACCTTAATCAAATACTCTGTGTAAATTTCCTTTCAGTATATTTTCACAATATTTCTGCCAATACCACTTTATGAAAAAGTTATACCGGAGCAATATTAGAAAAACATTTTGTACTATAAATCAATTTCTGCACTGGCTTTCTAAGAAGTATTACATTAGTCTGAGCACCAGGAATCACTGAATAAAGATATGCCCTGTGAGATTTCATTACATTGATGGCAAAATATACAATACATCTTTAATGTGTTTAATTTCACTTCCATGCACTTCAGGTGGAGAGCAAGTAAGGAGCTGTATGATTATTCTCTCGCTCTCACCAATTATTTATTCTGAAGGTTTTATAGAAACCCACCATGATGCTTTCATAACAAAGAAATAATTGCATGAGGATCAAAAGTTCTCAAAGGCAGAAAGCTCTCAAACAACCAGACCCAATATAGTGTTATCTGGAGTCACAGTCTCTTCAAAAATGAAATTCTGTCCAGATAAAATAGTGTCTTCACTTCTGATTGTCCTCGGACCGGTGATGGGGGCAAGGGGATGGTGCTCCAATAGAAAAATTGTGCTAAATGGCAACAGAGATCTCTCTTCCCCCATCATTCTTGTTCTTATGTCAGCTGACCTGACTGCTCAGACAGTGAATACATTTTATATAAATATGACTTAAAGCTCATTGACAAAAGGATAAAAAGAGAGCCCTTTTTATCATATCTTCAACCATATTAAAGACTATCATCACTATAAACCTCAATTAACTTGTAGTTCAGAGATTTCATTTTGTTATTTACATACGGCCTTAGAAATACATAGCATTTTATGTATGTGCAGGAAAAAAGTCCCTGCTCAAAGGATCTTATTGGGTAAAACAGATTGATACAACACAGATTATAAAAGGATTAGTGTAAGAGTGGCAGGAGACTGCCCTGGAAAGGATACTAGTGATAGAAGAATAAGTGGAAGGATTAAGTTTTAAGGAAGGACTTCATAGAGGAGGAGAAGACAAAGTCATAAAAATAAGAATATTTAAGCTAAATTTAAGTTCAGGAAAAATAAGTTTGAATCCATATGACTTCAATAGGTTTTGATTCATGTACAAACTCAGATCTTCTATTTAAAGGTTCACATCCTCTTTTTTCCTATTTGCCTAGAGAGACGGGGAATAATAGGTTTATGGTGACTTGGGGCCCAAAAGCAAAGAGACTTTTGTTTTGTTGAATATAACCAGTTTCCATAGTAGAAGACAATTCCTTCTCTTTACTGTAGTTTTCAAGGAAATAATTACTAAAAAAATCCTCCCCTTGGGGTTCGTGTTATTAGGACTATGCCTCAAAAAAGTGCAATATTGCATCTCATATAAATCCATAAAGTGTATATGCAGTTTCCATGTACTAAAGTCAGATTCCTGGAAAGAAACCTGAAGATATTTAGGATACAGATCTCCAACAATGTAATTAATAAAGCCAGGATCCTAATATTTGTGTCTCTCTCTCTCTCTCCATTTATAAACCCCTTACAGAACAGATGCCTTCTGGCAGGAACTAAAAGTGGTAATTCATGACAGCGGTGCTCTGACTAATTCAGCCTACATAAGCAGCAACAAGTTAAACACTGCAATGGCCTAGATTCCAGCAACAATCACAGACTATCTCTTCCTCTATGTCCCTTTGGGTACGTCTAGACTACACGCTTCTGTCGACAGAAGTTTTGTCAACAGATACTGTCAACAAAACTTCTGACGACAAAGAGCGTCTAGACTACATTGAGTTCTGTCAACAAAGCAAGCTGCTTTGTCGACATGGTAGTGTGGACGCAAAGGACAGTTTACATGCAATAACACCTTCTGTCGACAGAAACTCTGTCGACAGAAGGCGTTATGCCTTGAAAAATAAGGTTTACCAGCGTCGACAAAACTGCAGCGTTCTGTCGACATTATGTCGACAGAACTCATTGGTAGTGTGGACGCAGGTATAGTTTTGTCGACAAAAGTTCACTTTTGTCGACAAAACCCTGTAGTCTAGACACACCCTTTAGTCGCAGACTAGCAGAATACTTCAGCTGTCTGTCCCAAAGGCTGAACTTGAAAGCACTGTATACAGAGCAGTGTCTCCTCAACTGTGAGCCCTCAGCTCTGGAATTTGCTCCCAACAAATATCCATCAAAGCCAATCCTTGTCACTTTTGGGTGCAATGTAAGATTTCTCCTTGTTTAGGCTCTCTCCTAATCACTGGACTTTGTCTTCCAAATCAACTGGTCCCCTGATTAAATTGTCACTTGGATCTGCCATTCATTAAGAAGTGATGATGCAAGGTATTTTTTTTTTTTTTTAACAGGATAGCACTTAAAAAAAACCTAGTTATGTTATTGGTGCCTAGACAGTAATGGATGCCTTAGAAGCACCTGTTATGCAAGACGGCTACGTCTACACTGGCCCCATAAAACGGAATAGTCATGCAAAGCAGGTAAGTCAGAATAGGGAAATCCGCAGGGGATTTAAATATCCCCCTCAGATTTAAATAAACATGTCCGCCGCTTTTTTTCCGGCTTGGGGAAAAGCCGGAAAAAAGCGTCTAGACTGGCACGATCCTCCGGAATAAAGCCCTTTTCCGGAGGATCTCTTATTCCTACTTTCAAAAGGGCTTTATTCCGGAGGATCGCGCCAGTCTAGACGCTTTTTTCCGGCTTTTCCCCAAGCCAGAAAAAAAGCGGCGGATATGTTTATTTAAATCCGCGGGGGATATTTAAATCCCCCGCAGATTTCCCTATTCTGACTTACCTGCTTTGCATGACTATTCCGTTTTATGGGGCCAGTGTAGACGTAGCCAACAAGTTTAATGTCCACAGCACTTACAGCTCAGCAGACATGATCTAATAGAATCATAGAATCATAGAATACTAGGACTGGAAGGGACCTCGAGAGGACATCGAGTCCAGTCCCCTGCCCTCATGGCAGGACCAAATACTGTCTAGACCATACCGGATAGACATTTATCTGACCTACCCTTAAATATCTCCAGAGATGGAGATTCCACAACCTCTCTGGGCAACTTATACCTAAACCTCCCTTGCTGCAGTTTAAGCCCATTGCTTCTTGTTCTATCCTCGGAGGCCAAGATGAACAAGTTTTCTCCCTTCTCCTTATGACACCCTTTTAGATACCTGAAAACTGCTATCATGTCCCCCCTCAATCTTCTCTTTTCTAAACTAAACAAACCCAGTTCTTTCAGTCTTCCCTCATAGGTCATGTTCTCTAGACTTTTAATCATTCTCATTGCTCTTCTCTGGACCCTCTCCAATTTCTCCACATCTTTCTTGAAATGCGGTGCCCAGAACTCGACACAATACTCAAATTGAGGCCTAACCAGCGCAGAGTAGAGCGGAAGAATGACTTCTTTGTCTTGCTCACAACACACCTGTTAATGCATCCCAGAATCATGTTTGCTTTCTTTGCAACAGCATCACACTGCTGACTCATATTCAGCTTGTGGTCCACTATAACCCCTAGTTCCCTTTCTGCCATACTCCTTCCCAGACAGTCGCTTCCCATTCTGTAGGTATGAAACTGATTGTTCCTTCCTAAGTGGAGCACTTTGCATTTGTCCTTATTAAACTTCATCCTATTCACCTCAGACCATTTCTCCAATTTGTCCAGGTCATTTTGAATTAAGACCCTATCCTCCAGAGCAGTTGCAACCCCTCCCATCTTGGTATCATCTGCAAACTTAATAAGCGTACTTTCTATACCAATATCTAAATCGTTGATGAAGATATTGAACAGAGCCAGTCCCAAAACAGACCCCTGCTGAACTAATACAATGCTTAGTTCTTCTATTTCAAAAAATAATAAAGATCAGCATTGTTTAACCCAAACAATTTCATAAACATTTTCACTTAATTCTTAAAATACCTACTCCCTCCTCAATACACACAGCTTAATTCCCAAACAGTATGCAGTGTCTCATTGCCTCTGTGAGGTGGAATTCATCCTAGGGGCAGAGGCTTGCCACAAGGACCCTTAATGTAGGGTTTTAACAAGAGGTACATAGGCACCAGGGCAGGCCTTCTGCACTGGGGTAGATTTCATCCTTAGCTATTATATACCACCTTTTTGATATTAGAAATGGCCCCACCTTTCTCTTGATTCAGTCTAAATGTTAAGTACTTTCATTTCTTTTCACTGGCTTTTAAATGATTGCATGTAAGTATTAACTCTGTAGGATGGATTAAGTTTTAATTTTAATGTTTTGTAAAGCGTTTTGAGATTCCTCAGCGTGACAAAGTGCTATAAAAGTTTAAGTTGTTCCACTACAATAGCTGAGAGCCCTAGCCCCAAGTTATTTAAAATTTAACTTTAAGTACTTGTAGCAAATTGGCCATCAGTTATAAGACTGAAATTACCACTGGTCCAGTGACGTAGAAGGGCTGAACCCTAAGTGCATTTGAAAATTAGTGAATTAATTTAAAAATCAATCTTAAAAATATACTAGCTATTAAGGAAGAGAAACTGAAGAAGAGATAATATCATTTATTTAGAATGTAATAAATGGGCAATGTACTTCAAGGTAGTCTGCCAATGCACACAGAAGTTATCAGGCAGCCCAACAGAGCATTGCAGCAATTAATTCTTGACATCATAAATGTGTACTTACATCAGGGCAGTTAGATTCTGAAAAATACAGTATATTTTTAATCATCTCTATCCTGGGCTAGGCATTTAGACTTCTTGAAGGCTATAGTCACTCTAATTCAAAGAAAAAAACATATTTACCGTGTTCGCAAATACATAGCTTTTATATATGGAACTTCTTGTACTTTGTACAATGTAAATAGGAAAGTCTTTAAAGCTAAAATTCATTTTCTAATAACATTCTCTATTGTTGTATTCCTCATTACTTAGTAAAATCCTAAAATATTTAAAATAAAATTTAAAATGTCTTTGAGAGAGAGAGAAGCAGTCTGTTGAAAGGATGTAATACAGCAGTCTTTGCCACCATTTTGTAGCAATATGAATGTAGAAAAAAGGTAGTTACTTCTCCATTACTGAATAATTATCCATCGAAATGTCAGCTGTGAACATGTGATCAGTCTTTTTATGAGCAAAAAGAATGTTCCCTTATGTCCATATTTAATTTCAGTATGGAAATACAGTTCATGCTCACCTTTCCCATTGACATCTCAATACACAAGAATTCTAGTCCTTAAGGCATTTTTTTTCTTTTTATAAAAAAGAAGGCATGCAACACAAGTCTAGAGTTTGTAGCTCTGCAGAAAACTGTTTAACACCAATAGTATATACAGACACTTTTAGGTATGAATTGAGGAAGGTACTGCCCACATCCAAATGAAAGAGCTTGCCTATACAATGGGTTAGTCAATAATACTTCATGTTTTATAAGTCCCAGCTGGTTAATTTTTGGAAGAGATCAAAGCTGCATATAATGCTAAAATCAGACATAAAATGAATGTATGAATCTTCTGGGGTATATATCCAACTAGGCTTAGGCACAGCATTATCTGCAGGCACCCATAAATCCGCATCTTGCCGCTCACAAGAACACATTCCTTTTTGTTATCTGTCTTCTAAGATGTGGGAACACTGGTAGATAAATGGATGAGTCTTCCTCATCAATCAGTCTGCCAAGATGTAGCCAAGTGGGGACACAGGATTTCCCGCCCATTTCCCTTTCCTCCCAGAATGCAGGCAAGTTTCCCATGTTGAGAACATCAAAGCTGGAGCATAATTATGGTTAATAGGGGGCCCCATACTCAGCAACTCCTACACCACCGTTACAGAGCTTCTGGAGTGCCACAAATAGCTGATTTGCAGTGTTCAAGCTCAGAGAGGGAAGGGAAGGAGCAGTGGTAGAGGCACTTTGAGTATGAGGCCAGGGACCCTTGGCTGGGAGTACAGGTTTATGGCCAATGGTGGGGGCCAGAAGCTCAGCCCAGCAGTCATGGGGCTCTACCATCAGCCACCGGGCTCCACCACCAGCCACAGGGCTTTTGTTCCTGACCCTGGTTGGGGGCTTTGCAGCTGTCCCACCTCTTCTCCCAAGCACCTTCTATCCCCACTCCATCAATGCTGGTCCCTCTGCAGCTGCCGGAGTGGAGTCCCACAGTGGTCAGCAGCAGAGGAGCTAACATTGACCTCCCTTTGTCCAGTAAATTCCCTGGTTTGGGACTCATCAGGTCCCAAGGATGCTGGATCAGAGAGCTTCACTCTGTTGTCACTTTGCCCAAAGCTGATTGCCTATTGGGTCATTCAGGGTTGGTGTACATGCTAGTGCCATTACATCACGGAAAACAATTACCAAGGCATGAGATACCTGCTTTTCCATTAAATGACTACTGCTATTATGGACAAAGATCTAATTCAATGACCACACTAAGTGACAGAAGGAGTAACTAGCCAGCCCATTTTTCCTTCTCCATAAAGTGTCAAGAAGAAAGAAACTGGCAGAAGGAAGTGGGTAAATAACACTAGATAGAGCCTGTTGGGATGCGAAGACCTCCCAAAGGCTTTTGTAGAATGACCTATCTGAAAACTTGCCAATGGCCTAGTTAAATCCTAAAACATTTGAAATAAATATGAAATACCTTTAGAGAATGAAAGAGAAACGATCAGTTGAAAGGTTGGGATGCAGCATCAGTATTAGCCACCATTTTGTAGCTATATGAATGTAGAAAAAAGTAGTTGCTGCTCTGTTGTGTACATCAGTACAAAACTTTTCACATAACCATGTTAATATGAGAGAAACTTACTCAGGAAGGTTTCTCAAGTCTTGGATGGGATTAACTGACCAAAACCAGAAAGAGACCTACATAACACTTTCCAAACAGCTTAGTGGTCAGGGTACTCTGGGGTGTGGAATACCTTTTACTTGATTCGAAGCATGAACTTGAATCTGGGTCCTATTGAACCTGGGCTGTTGGTGATTCCAGGAGGTTTCCATATCTCATGTTTTTGTAACATTTCATGAGGGTCTTGGTTTCATCCCAATGAATGGGAATTAGAAACATTTCTGAAATTTCAAAAACTTTCATGGATAGGAAAAGATTTCCACTTAGCTCGAACACAGAAATTACAAACCAGGCTGAGTTCCCCAACTCTCTAAGCCAAGTACTAACCGCTAGAAAGGCTACCTTCCACAATATAGAAGAGATAGATAAGAATAGTGAGTGTGGATTCAAAAGGGTCCAAGCAAAGAGCATTTAGCTTTAGGCTTCAAGAAAAATCAAGTAGTTAACAAAGGGAAAAAGTAATTGCTTTGAAGAACTAACTGGGTTACAATGGAGTAGAACTCCACAGAGAAATCTCCTATAGACACCCCCCCCCCCCCCCCCACGAGTGACCTGGATCTTACAGGGCTGAAGACAATCATTTTTCAAAGGAATTCTGGAAGAACTCTAGAATGAAGGGACAGTGGAGATTCTATGAAATCTATACCAAGAAAACAGGCCACACCCCATAGAAAGCAGAGAAGCATTTTTTCATGAATTGAGATGAGGAGGTCCCTAGAATCTTAGTTTTAATAGAAAATAATGTTCATTAAGTTATGGAGCATAAAGGTCATGAAGGCCTTGGCTTTTGGGGGCATAGACCTCAGGAGAGCTAGAGATCAGTGAAATCGGTCTACTTTGGCCACTCAAGCTATGAGAACCAGAAGGTACTGATGCCCTTCTGTTTTCTTCAAAACCTATCAGTCAGGGGAAGGGAAAGAAGGCAAATGCTACATTTCTTTCTTAGGACATGGAGAAGTTATCCTGTGGCTTTGGGATCTAGGTATTGGCTCTTTGGATTTGGAGATTAGGGAGCTGCATATCAACATGAAGTAGTCAACTGAAGGACATCAATTGCTTTGTTAAAGACTTCCTGGTCTTCCTAGAATGGGGACCATTCTCCCACAGAGAGGGCTCTGGCATAGACACTTGGCTTCAAGTGTGACAACTCAGTACAAATGGATGTGGAGCTTTTATTCTCACGGGGATAGTGTTCCTTGTAAAGACTGATGAATTCCGGGCTCCGCATCCCCAATCTATTCATGGCATTTGTAGCTTTGTTGAGGTAATGGTCCCAAAGTAGACACTCATAGTGTGAGACCTGCACAGCCAATTGAGAGGTGAAGTTACTCATTGAAGGGAAGGAACTGAGCTCTCCAGCTGCTCCTCTGTTGAGTACAAGGAGGGTAATAGAACTTTCTGCCTGATGCAGCTCATAGTCATTTGCTTGGGACAGGAAGCCTGTACTTGATACATCTTTGGGGACAATGGCAGACTGACAGGTAGAATGTGGAGAACCTGTGGGTATGAAAATAAGGATAGGAGGAGGGTTATCACCCTTCCAGATCTCAAATCACTACCATGAAGTAGAGAATACCAGAACACAATCACTCACTTGGGAGCTGCTTCTGCTATTGCTTTCACCTTAATTCAGCACAAGCCTGTGAGGAATGGGAGAGCTAAATATGTATGAGAGATTCAGCTGATAAAGGCTGCAAAAAGAAGAATTTTTTGCCTTTCCCTGGCTGTTTTTTGGGTGGGGAGGGAGGATGTTTCCTTTAATTTCCTAGTCCATGTTGTTCTGGAGGTCCACTGAGGCTTAAAAGGAATATGGTACTTCATCACAAAGACACCAACTTTAGCTGCTTCCATTAAAGCAGGAGGACAATTGGGGAAGCGCAGCAGCAAGCTGAGAGGAAGATCTGCACACAAAAATCAAGCAACTGGACTGCCTGCCTGATAGTTAGGTGAGGTGGACTCTAACACTTGTCCATGCTAATGGCAGCACAGAAAGGAAAATAAACTCAGTCCAAATAGAGTAATTGTGCTTCTGTCTAACTGGATATAAAAAAAAAAAGTTTAGAATAAGCAGATTTATAAGCACAAAAAGAAGGCTAGCTTTAGAGTACAGGCAGTCCCCGGGTTACGTACAAGATAGGGACTGTAGGTTTGTTCTTAAGTTGAATCTGTATGTAAGTCGGAACTGGCGTCCAGTTTCAGCCGCTGCCTCGCTGCCCGAGCCCCCCCGCGGCTTTGCTCCGCGTCTTCCTGGTCTGCAGACCAGGGAGACGCGGAGAAAGCCCCGGAGTACACGGGCGGCAGGACCGCGAGGTCCCGCAGTCCATGTCCTCCTGGGGAGCCCCGTTCGTAACTGCGGATCCGACATAAGTCGGATCCGCGTAAGTCGGGGACTGCCTGTATTTAACCCTACAATGATCTTGGAAGTGGATGGCTATATTATGTAGAGCTAATATTTATATACTCAAAATATAAATTAAGGACAACTGCTCTGATATGCTAATACAGTATCCAAAGATCATTAGCTAATTAAAACACAGTAAGTTGATATGCCCATGGAAACAATGACAAGCAGCAATAGATTCACAGCTTCCAAGATGAGAAGGGACCACTGTAATCATCTAGTTTGACTTTGCATATAACACAGGCCACAGAATTTCATCAAAGTAATTCCTAGAGCAGATCTTTAAGAAAAAAATCCAATCTTGATTTAACAACTGTCAACGAAGGAAAATCTGAGGGGAGGAGGGAACAGACTAGATCAGTTTCTCAACCTTTTTTTTTTTAAATAAAGTACCCCTTTAAAAAAAATTGAAAGTACCTCCTTTAAAAAAAATTGTAAGCACCCCCAGTATCTAGTTTTCAGAAACACAAATTTTTTTTCTACCATTGTAACACATTTGTTTAAACAACTTAATCATAGCCGGATGTAATTTGTACAAAATTTGGATGTAAAATGTACAAAAATAATAAAAAGCGTAAAACTTAAAACAAAAATTCAGTTTTCTCCAAATTTCAGTTGTGTTGACATACCCACCAGACATCTCTCGAGTACCCCTAAAGGTACCACTGGTTGAGAAACACTGGATTAGATGATCCTTACAGTCCCTTCTAACCCTATAACTCTATGAATCTATCAAAATCCTTGTAATGGCTAATGACCCAGATAATGCCTAGTTATCTGCACTGAAAAAACAAAAAGGAGTTCTTCACAAGTCAGATAAAAAAGAAAAGATCAAGGATGGTAAGGGTCTGCTGCTCTATAGAAAAGGTGAGCTGGTAACAGAAAATGATAGGAAGGCAGGCATTGAGCAGCTCTACTTTGCTTCTGAAAAAAACCCCTCAACATGTGACCATACAGCTAGGGAAATTACCATAGATAATAGAAGGGAAGGGATGAGGATCAGAAAAAGTAAAGAATATGTCCGATCTTCTGCGGGACCAGATGCTGTTCACCTACGTGTACTGGAAGGATTAGTTGAAGAAATTTCTGAGCACCACTGGCAAGACTATTTGCAAACTCATGAGTAAGAGAAGTCCCAGAAGGCTGGAAAAAGGCTAACATTGTGCCCATCTTTAAAAAGGGGGGTAGGGAAGAGTTGGAGAACTACAGAGCAGTTAACCTGACTTTAATAGCTGGCGAGCTACCAGAGCAGTGTATAAAACATTCAATTTGAGAATACCTGGAGGATGAAGGTGTAATCACTAGCAACCAGCATGGATATACCAAGAACAAACTATGCTTAGTTTAGAACAAATTATGTTTAGTTTAAAAAAGAAGACTGAAGGGAACACGATAGCAGTTTTCAAGTATCTAAAAAGGTGTTATAAGGAGGAGGGAGAAAAATTATTCTCCTTGGCCTCTGATAATAGGACAAGAAGTAATAGGCTTAAATTGCAGAAAGGGAAGTTTAGGTTGGACATTAGAAAAAACTTCCTAACTGCCGGGGTGGTTAAACACTGGAATAAATTGACTATGGAGGTTGTGGAATTTCCATCACTAGAAATATTTAAGAGCAGGTTGGATAGACATCTATCAGGGATGATCTAGATAGTGCTTGGTCCTGCCGTGAAGGTAGGGGACTGGACTCGATGACCTCTTGAGGTCCCTTCCAGTTCTAGAATTCTATGCCAAACCAGTGTCAGATATAGAGATTAAAAAACCCTCTCTTCTCCTCCTTGAAATTCCCATTTATGCAACCCAGGATCACATTAGCTCTTTTTGGCCACAGTTTCACATTGGGAACTCACGTTCAGCTATTATCCATCATAACGTACCAATCTTTTTCAAGTCACTGCTTCCTAGAATAGCATCTCCCATATTGTCTGCATTCTTTGTTTCTAGATGTATACATTTACTTTTAACAGTTATGTAGTTTACTTTTGTTATGTTTACCAAGTTATACAGATAGTTCTAAACCAGTGACCTGTGCTCTTCATTATCTATCTCTCCCCCAATTTTGTGTCAACTGCAGTGATGATTTTCTTTTAGGTAATTGATGATGATGTGGAAATATCATAAGGATGAGAATTAATCCCTGCAGGACCCTACTAGAAAAACATCCACTTGATGATGACTCCCCATTCACAATTACATTGAGACTTGTCAGTTTGCCAATTTTTAATTCATTTAGTGTATGCCATATTAATGTTATATCATTATAGTATTTTAATCAAAATATCATGTGGTACCAAGTCAAATGCCTTACAGAGATCTAAGTAAGTTACATCAACACTATAACCTTTATTGACGAAACCTGCAAATCTCATTAAAAAAAGATATTAAGTTAGTTTGACAGGATCTCTTTTCCATAAACTCATATTGATACGCATAAATTGCATTACCCTCCTTTAATTCTTTCTTAATCAAGTCCTGTATCAGCTGCTCCATTACCTTGCTCAGATCAATGTCAGGCTAGCAAGCCTACAATTATGCGGATTATTATGTTTATGCCTTTTAAAAACTGGCATAACATTAGCTTTCTTCCAATCTTCTGGAACTTCCTCAGAGATGCAGACTTATTGAAAATCAACATTAATAGTCTACTGAGATAATCAGCCAGCTCTTTTAAAACTCCTGAATGCACATTACTGGGACCTGTTGATTTTACAATATCTAACGTTAGGAGCTTTTGTTTAATATCCTGCAGAGATACTAATGGATTCCCAAGTATAATAAATATTTTTACTGATTAAATCCTCTCTCCTAGCTCACTGGACTCATAACTGTTTTCAGGTTTGTGAAACTGGTCCTATTAAAGCATCAAGTATAGCTATTACCAGTCTGGATTTTATTCTGCATGTACATTATGAATGTTATGGAGTCATGATCACTTGTACCTAAGCTAAGAGTAATTCTTATTTCTATGATCAGTTCCTTTTTATCTGTAGGAACAAGGTCTAATAAAGAATTACCTCCATGCTGGTTGCAACAGTTTTAGAGTTAAGAAACATCTATGAAGTTTGGAAATTCCAAATATGTTTTAATAATTTCAGAATGAAACCCACGAACTATGTCTTTCAAATTCAAGTGCCTTATGATCACGCAGTTTTATCCCCTATGCAAAAGGAGGCGGTCATTCAATATTCTAGTATGATCCGATGGTTGCTAGGACACACCAATTAATACCCCATCTTGTACTAAAGTATCAATGGTTAGTCTAGGGATATTAAATATTGGTTAATTGAATAGTCGAGTAACCTCATGAAAGTTTATTGGTTAGTTGACTAGTCTATAGTCCCCAGGGGCAGGGCCAACAGCCACTGTGTTAGAGGCAGCAACGCGGGATGCCAGGTGGGAGCTGGTCCATGAGGGGAGCCAGTTTAAAAACCAGCTCCCCTAGTGGACCAGCTGCCTATCACCCTGTGCTGCTTCTTCTGAGAAAGAGGCAGTAGCGTGGGGTGGCAACAGTCCCTATCTAGGAGGGGTCTGAGCTCCCAGACCCAGCATGAACCAGAACTGAGCTGAGCTGCCTGCCCACCTAGCTGGCTCTTAACACACTTGAAGTGCAGAGCTGAAACAAGGATAAGTCCCAGACCCAGCGTGAGCCAGGACTGAGCCAGGCTGCCTGCCCGCCCAGCTCCTAATACACTTTAAATGCAGAGCCACAGCAGGGGCAGGTCTCGGACCTGTCGCAAGCCAGGACTGATCCAGGCTGCTGGCCAGCCTGCTAAAAAATTTACTGACAGGGAGAGGGGAAAGAGGGAAATGTGTGTAGTCTGTAGCATTAACCTATAACCTTTTATTTACTGGTTAATCGACTATAGCAGCGCAGGATGGCTGGGGGCTCTCCGGGAGTGGGGCCAGGAATGCAATGGCTTCTGGCCCCACCTCCAAGGACTACTGAATAATTGTGTAACTGCTAAGTTTTGATGCGGTTACCCAGTTATTCAGTTAATTGGTATCTAACTTCCCTATCTTGTACATGACCTGTTAGGAAATTGGTCCATTACCAGTGACTCAGAAACAGCTATAGGTTGAACTTCTCTAAACTGGGACACTCTGGTTCAGCAATATCCGTAATTCAGCAGGACCATGGGTGTTCCAGAACAAGAGAGCCCTGGTGGCCAAGAGTCTGGCAGCAGAAGGGCCAGTGACTGGGAGTCCTGCTAGAGCTGGTGGCAGTGGGGCCAGCAGCCCTCCCCAGTTCCAGATCGCAGCATTGGGGGTAGGGGGGAGAAGAGCGGGGGGGGGGGGTGAAGGGATCTGGCGTTGACTTTCTCTGGTCCGGCAAAATCCCTTGTTCAGGACTGGTCAGGTCCTGAGAGTGCTGGACCAGGTAGGTCCAAATTGTAATGCTATTTTTGACATATAGTGCCAATCCGTCCCCCTTTTTGCCTATTCAATCCTTTCTAAGTGGGTGATAACCATTGATTTTAACTTTCCATTCGTGCAAATAATCCCATCAGGCTTCAGTAATACATTTTAAAATCAAATTTATGCCAGTAAATGAGGAATTCCAGTTCCTGTTGTTGTTATCTAGGCTCCTAGCATTGCCCTTCGCACAGGCAATAGAGGAATTTCTTCTCTTCACATCCTAAGGCTCCTTAATTTTGTTCCAAGCATTTCAATTTTCTGCTGAGTGCTCTCATCTTCCCTCTTTTTATCCTCCCCAACTAATATTAGTTTAACACTCCCCTGAATGTTATAATCTGTCTGTCCCCAAGAATATTGGTCCCCCGTCTACTGAAGTGGACATCAAACTATACTGACTCCACTTCCCACAGAAGGTGGCCCAACATTCCACAAATCAAAAACCTATACCACTTTTTCCAGTCCCACAGAACTGGAAATACAGCCCAGGAGCCCTATCTCCTAATCCTCTATTCTAACCACTAGATTATATTGCCTTCAAAATGATTAAAACTTGATTTCTTTTAACATTCTCAGGTAATAAGAATGCTGCGAGATGGAGAGAGAATGGGCAATAGTTCATTGTGGGCAAAAGTTGGTCTAATTCCAGGAAGAATGGAGTCACCCGCACACATGCTAGTGGTGAATTTGGTCTGGAGCAAAATAACCCTTAAACTAAAGGAAGAAAAATAAAGCCTGTTACAGGATGGTCATCACAATGACCTCAAAAACTTACATTTATGCGATAAGAGCCCTACAAAGAGTTGGATTTTACCAGAAAGATCAAAACTCCTTAAGAGAAAAAAGAAACTAGACATACCAGATGAGACATAAATTACTAAATCAAGACCCTGATTTAACCAATAACAAGAATTTTTTTTGCAATAAGTAAAACAGAATGTTCAACTAACCATTTGATAGACCATTTCCAAGCTTCTGTACATTATGACTCGTGGGAGATGAAAATAGACTGATCTGGCAAGTTCCTGTTATCGGTGAATATAAGCTGACATTTTTCTTTCTGGTCTTCAAAGGCGTTACTTGATGTGGCTAAACAAAATTTTAAAAAAGAATAAATGTGTGTGTATTCATAGGGAGAACCTTCCATATTCTTTACATGACTGTGACAATTCCAATTCCTCCCTCCAACTTCAATTCTCAATTCTTCACAATCGCAGCCTCCACATTTCCTGTTAAGGTGACCTACACATGCTCCCAGAGCCAATCAGCATACAGTGTCTAAATATAAGTAAATTAGGCCATTTTAAATAAAGCAGTATAGGCCAGTTGTAACAGTATTTTCAAAGACATTCCCAATTTTGAGTATCTCCATTTATGAACATCTCCAAATTGAACATAAACAGCACTGAAAAATGCAAATTAAGCTCTTAGATGTCAACCTCTCAGCTTTCATCCACAAATCCATACAGGCTACCTAAAGCTATAGATATCTAAACTCTTTTTAGCAGTTCATCTGAGGGTTAATTCTATTTTTCACCAATATGGAAAAATAAGTTAATTTGATGTTACTATTGCATGCACTTTCCATTCTAACAATGATTAAAAATCATGGTCAGAATTTTTACTCTTCTAAAGCTTCTGCTGATTATCAAGTGTGTTTTGTCCTAAAAACAAAAGAAAAATTAGTGTTAAGAGTGCAGAGGTCCATTTAAATCAAAATTAAGTCTCTAGTTTAAAGTTATGTGATTACTGACCTAAAGGAAGTTGTGTACTAAACTATTAGTGAATATTTTTGCATATTTCATAAGAAAACACACTGACTGGAATTCTGTGGTACAGCAGAAGCTCAGAGTTACAAACAACCTGCATTCCCAAGCTGTTTTTAACTCTGATCAAAACATTATCGTTGTTCTTTCAAAAGTTGTAAACATTTTGAAAGAACAGTTATGAAGATTGATTTAATACAGCTTTAAAACTTTATTACTATGAAGAAGAAAAAAATGCTTTTAACTAGGGATGTAAAATTCCATTTCATTATCTGGTTCACCGATTAAAGGGAGGGGAGCATGGAGCGGCTCCTGCCCATCTCTGGTTTGGAACCCCTCCGTCCGCCCAGGCTGCTCCAGGCCAGGTAAGCAGCCCCTATATGACTCTAGCCCCACTGGTTAACCTTAACCAGCTTACCAATTAAACATTCACATCCCTACTTTTAGCCATCTTAATATAAATGAAACAAGCACAAAACAGTTTCCTTACCATATCAATTTCCCCCTTTTTTCAGTAGTTTAAATTTAACACAGTACTTTTGCATGCATGCACATGTGCATGTATGTCTCTGCTGCTGCTGCCTGACTGCATAATTCCTTTTCTAAGTGAGATGTGTGGTTGATCAGTGAGTATATAACTCTGGTGTTCGTAACACTGAATTCTACTGTATACATTTTGCTTGTTGGAGCAAATGTTACAATGCAACCCTGAAAAAAATTAAGCTTCACTGCATTAGCACTACACAAGAAATAAGGAACCCGCCTTTACATCAAACACCTAAATTCCGATGACAATTTGCATCTTACTAAGGAAAAAATAGCAGCTTAAGTAACACCAGTGATGACTAGGTCAAAAAGGAAACATACCATCAAAGTCAAATAAACACTAAAAAAAGAAAGCCTCCCATTTCACTGAAGCCAAGATTTTACCATACATTCTTTAGGGATGATCTAACCCAGGCACTTTCAAATGGTATAGCTACCATCAATTTTTACCTCTGACTAAATTGAAAATATTAAGCAACTGTATAATAGTCAATACACAATAGTATACTGACAATTTCAAAGTAAAATAAGCAACCAACTGACCAACTAGTTGAACAAGGCCCCCCAAGAATGAAACATGGGCACAAGTGGAAGGCCTACCTTCAGTATTTGCATAATAAGGTCTGCCTTACATCTAGCAGCTTTCATACCAAAGGACCTCAAGCTACCATGCAAGATCTCTCTATTGTACACACAGTTGGCACTGAAGCTAGTAATGGATTGGTGCACAAGAGGTACTGGCACAATAAAGAGAAAAGGACATTTTGGATATGGACATTTTTAAGGTAAATTACTAATCCATTAAAAATACTACACCTAGTGATTTTACAGTTTTTTCCTCTCCTGAATAACAAGAGCTTTCAGAAAGACATCCGCACAGAAAGACAGAATAAAAATCAAAAGTGCTCTTCGCCATTTTAATTTTTTTAATTGTTGAATTTAGTTTAGCATGTTATGCAGCAACTTTATAACTCCACACTTTCTCAAATACAGTAAAACTCCATTAGTCCGGCATCCAATGCTCTGGGACTCCTGATGGTCCGGCACCATCAGGAACCCGGAAGTGCTGGGGCAGCCGGACAGGCTTCCCCCATTCAGCTGCTGCTGAAACTGACCAGCAGCTGAATCGGGGAAGCCGGGAGCAGAGCAGCTGGGGTGCTGCCAGATTGGTCTCGTAGCGCTGCCCCTCAGGGCTGCAGGACCAACCCGGCAGCACCCCAGCTGCTCTTGGGGACGCCTGGGGCAGACCAGCTGGAGTGCTTCCGGGCTGGTCCCGCAGCACCAAATGACGGCGCTGCGGACCCAACCCCGGAGCACCCCAGCTGCTCTGCCCCAGGCGTCCAGATTCAGCCTGCTGCTGAAACTGACCAGCAGCGTCAGTTTCAGCAGCGGCTGAATCCCAACGCCTGGGGCAAAGCAGCTGGGGTGCTGCCGGGTTGGTCCCGTAGCGCCGCCCCTTGGCGCTGCGGGAGCAACCCGGCAGGACCCCAGCTGCTCTGCCCCAGGGGTCCCCAAGTCAGCCGCTGCTGAAACAGATCAGCGGCTGATTCCAGGAAGCCTGGGGCAGAGCAGCTCTGCCCGGGGCTTCCTGGAATCAGCCGCTGATCTGTTTCAGCAGCGGCTGAATCGGGGACCCCTGGGGCAGAGCAGCTGGGGTCCTGCCGGGTGGGTCCCGCAGCGCCAAAGGACGGCGCTGCGGGACCCACCCGGCAGGACCCCAGCTGCTCTGCCTCAGGCATCCCCAAGAGCAGCTGGGGTGCTGCCAGGTTGGTCCCACAGCCCCGAGGGGCAGCGCTACGAGACCAACCCAGCAGCACCCCAGCTGCTCTGCTCCCGGCTTCCACGATTCAGCTGCTGGTCAGTTTCAGCAGCAGCTGAATGGGGGAAGCCTGTCTGGCTGCGCCAGCACTTCCGGGTTCCTGATGGTGCCGGACCATCAGGAGTCCCGGAGCATTGGATGCCGGACTAATGGAGTTTTACTGTATTTATTTACATTATTCTAAATGTTTTTCAGAAATGGATTAGTTCTAGGGAAGAATACTCTTGTCATAAGTCTACAGAGACAAACATGAAAAAGGAAGGATGGATGTGTACCATAATGTCTAATGGTCAAGTATGTAGCAACCTGCACAAAGGAGAAGTTTCTTCCTAACTTCAGGCAACCCCATTTTTTTACTCTGTGCAGCTTTTTATGAATAGTCTCATTATGCATATAAATGCCCATTTATAAGTTTTCTGCCCGTAGCTATTGGTGACACTACGAGTTCCACAGGTTAATTATTTGTGGGGTAAGAAAAAACATCCTTTTCAGTTTTAAATATGCTGCCTTTCAATTTCATTGACTGTCCTCATATTCTTGTATTAAAGGAATGCTTGTATTAAATAGGAATGCTCAAATTACCTTCCCAATAACAATATTGTTAAGACCTCTATTTCTTCCCCCCTTCATCATCTTCTTTAAAAACCCCAATCTTTTAATCTAACTTTATATTAAAACCTTTCTATGCCTCTCCTCATTTTCACTGGACCCCTTCTATTCCTTCAATTCCTTTTGTAACGGGGTGTCTGAAAATTGACAATTTCAGATGATAGAGCACTGTTTCACAGAATAGTCTCATATTTTAAGCAGCGCTTTCTAGGTCTGTCTTTATGCTTTCTAACATTTGTTTGCTTTGTTGTCTTTTGACCACCTTTGCAGACTAAGGGTACATCTACACTGCAAGCTTATTTTGGAAAAAGCTATTCCGGAAGATATCTTCCAGAATAGCTTATTTTGAAATAGAGCGTCCACACTACAGGAAAGCCTCAAAATTAGTCCAAGGGGAGCTCCCCTAATGTGGACACACTCTCTTGATTTAGAGCCCCAGGAGACACTGGGGAGGAATAACTTAGAATGGCCCTGGTGAGGAGCTATTTCAACATAGTGGCAGTGGAGCATCCACACACACCCTTTTCCAAAAGAGCTTTTTTAGAAGAGGTGTTACTCCTCGTGGAATGAGGTTCACCAATGTCGGAAAAAACCCTCCATTATTTTGATTTTCTTTCAAATTAATTGCTGTGTAGACACTAGTATTGTTTTTCTGGAATAATGGCCATTATTCTGGAATAATGGTGCAGTGTAGACACACCCCAAGTTGAAGTTTTCACTCAATTACCAACAGTGCTACACAGTTTTTTACTGAGCAGTTACTGTTATAGCAATGCTTATGAGTTGATCTAATTCAGTTTTACAATGTGCATTATCCTGTATTTATTAATACTGAATTTTGATTTGGTGCCCATTCATCTAGCTTTTCTATATCCCTTTGTAGTTACTCAATCTTCTCCATAGTTCTGAGTAGCTTAAATAATGTTGTGCCATCTGCAGATTTAATAATATAATATTATTATCATTGCATCCCTTTTCCCAGTTAATATTTTAAATAGCTTCTATATTAGTAGGAAACCGTGGGCTCCCCACTGTTAACCTTTTACCACATTAAGATGAACTGAGCTCATTACAATGGGTAAACAGTTATTCAAGAAATATTATTTACACTAATCAAGGGTACATTAGGCATTAAACCTACACCCACTCTGTTTTGCAATATGGGAGATCATCTGTGTCCCTGCTGCAACCTCAAAGAGCCCTCTCTGTTTAACCTTGAATGCCTGCATAACATTGCAGCCACTATATTTCTGGATATGAAGGAAGCCTCCTTTGAGCATCTACCAGGGAACAGAGTTACTGCAGCACATAACCAAAGCTTTATACCTCTGTGGCAATCAGAGTTTTTCCTTAGGGAAGCAGCCAGGCAAATCCTTACAATGTCATACCAATATTACACAGTTTTAATGACTCATTCCTGACTTTTTAAATACAGAAACAGAAGTCACATCATGTGACACGATTGTGGCAGAACCTACACATGTTGTGGGCTAGGGAGATGGTCCTAGGACACAAAGGAGAAGCAGTAGTTTTGGATAGAGATGCAATCTGAGGTGACATATACATTACAACTTTATTGTATAGTCATGTTACCATCGATATTCTCCCAGTATAGAAAACACTTCAAATGAACATTTTAACCCATCATATTCTGAGAAGCTGTTGTAAACAAGGGCTTTTATTTCAATCATTTTGGTGCATAAGGAGAGTCTGGTCTGAAATGCAATTCTTCTCTGTTAAAATACCTTTGTTCCCATCTCAGAAAAATAACAGCTTTAGAGTAGGAAAAAAACCTGTGTTTAATTTCAAGCTGGACCACTCATCCACAAAAATGCTACTCCGACCAGAGAAACAGATGCAAAATTACAGTCACAGCTGCATTCTGTGCAGAACAAGTTGGGTAATGGTATACTAAACAGCTAATTAAATTGCTAATGATTTTTTTTTAGTGCCACTGCGGTATTTTGCTATCTTTATTTAAATAAAAAAGTATCCAACATATTTTTAAAATTGCAAGTTTCTATTTTACTAAACACCAATGAGACTTCTAAATATGTATCACATATAAACCAATCTCTCTCTAAAATGACATAGCCAAGTGGAGATTTACCGGAGGCTCATTTACTGATAAGCTAGTCTTTCTAATATATCTTTCCAATAATTTCCCTTCCTTTTAAGGCTACCATCCTCATGAACTCCTCCATGTTAGTGTTTGTAGCAACACCCACTGTTGATACAGATAGATAGTAAACTGACATATGTCATGACATGCTGGCAAAGGGAATATACAACGGCTGCATTTACAAAAATAATAGCAACAGTACAATTTTATTTTTATTGTGATAACTGCGGTGAAATTTATTGCAGTGTTAGTATTTTATTGTTTCATTATGCCAGATTAGCTAAGGGATGTAATTATATCCTTGACATAAAAATGCCTTTAATGTTTTCATTTCAATTTTGCAGCTTATAATATGAAGATTATAGCATTATCATAATTCCATATTGTTACATGTGCAATTAGATAGCAGAACATTTGCTTCCACAATTATGGAGCAAATTTTTAATAAATGCTTTCAACAAGGTTCCTAACTTATTCGGCTCTTGGACTAGTAGTGAAGGTAACAAAAAAATATGTCTATTTCTCCAGTTATAGTCAATTTCTTCATGCAGAAAAACACATAACTTATTGACAGGTAATGTATATAAAACACAATAATTTCATGCCAAAGACTTTTAGCAATCACTTCTCCTTAGTGAGACTTTTGTATATTGTCAGTCAATCTGCTACAACATAACCCTAATGAAATGCTATGTATTTATGTAAATTCCATATAATTTCAATCACAAAACTGAATACTTACATTTTGTTTTGGAAAGGTCTCCAAATTCAGTGCTCTCTTAGCTCTGTAAGCAAAAGAGAGAAGAGTTTTACACATCTTCAAACACAAAATATTTAGCAATAAGATATATTATCTGTGGTTTTAAAAGAATTATTTTTTCCTAGTTATGAATGCATGAATTAAATCGTCTATGCTACTTCAGGGAAACTGATCTCAGATACAGCAAATTGATTACTGATTCAAAGAACATGTGACAAAAGGGTTGCTTTTTGGCAGCTGGAACACAAGTACTTCTACTAAAAAAAAATCCACCTCTCCACTTTATATATAGCAGCTTGAACCAAGATAACAGAATATATATTAAAAAATGGGTATTTGACGCTTTCATAAAAAATACCAATAATTAAAATAATTGTACACAAGTGCACTCCAATTTACATGTCTTCTGGGTAGGCATTATTTTGACATTAGTAAAAATAATGTATTAAGTGCTTAAACCTGGGTTCAGCAAGGTGAAAAAAATAGTTCCCTCCCATCATTTTAGCTCTTAACATGACTGAATGCTACCAGACTATGACTTAAATGGGGAACAGATGCTCTATGTCTTTACAAGTCCCCAAACCATAAGAAACTATTTTTTAGTCTTCTTCACCATACTGATTCAGGAACATGCCAAACTCTCTCTGCAAAATTTGCTCTGCTGAACTGGATGCCCAGCTGTTAATGGCAACACTAGGAAAGGAAAGCTGAATATTTATAATACTTTATATCGTACAGCTGTCTTCTAAAGAGCAGTCATCAAAATTTTATTGAATGCAGGCTAAATACTCAAAGGAAAGAAAGGTCAACATAAATTAAGACTATTTTACACAGAGGCAACTGCAACTTAAGTACTTTCTTAAATCTTAAATAATAACTTAAAGCATTACATAAAGTAACTAAAAAATCAGGAACATTTTTATATAGTCACTCTATAAGTACTTTACAAATTCATTTCAGATTAAACAAACTTTAGAAAATGCACTTATTTCAAACTGTAACTGCACACATTTCATCTTAAAAAAGATTGTTTTGATTCATTAGTAAGTGAGATGACCTCATTTAAGCTATCCTGTTGTATGGACTGTACTGTACCACTGTTTCTGAGATTCAAATGTGAAGGCATCCCAAACTAAATTAAAATGCATCTTTGAAATATTATTCATGTTATACAAGATAAGACTTGCTTAAAATTATCTGTATTTTTTCCAAAATGTTAAAAAAGCCAAACATGTAAGATTTACATTTGCCATATAAAAAAAAAATTCTTGCCAAGAGATGTCTACACTCCAATAGAATCTTTACTGTGTGTGTGGGGGGGAGGAGGGGGAAGAGAGGGAGTTGTTTTAATATAGTGGTCCATGTTGCTTAAAGAATGCAGATTCCATTATATCTCCCACCCCAGTGGCAGAGAAAAACATTATAATGCATTAATACATTTCCTCTGTTAAGGGGCTCTAGGGGCCAATGTATTTGCATGTTATACTAAGGCATCCCTTCCAGCCCTACATTTCTGATGGAAGTTTTTTATGATGGACTTCAAAGGGCGCTGGAAGACAAAGTACAGCAGAATCTGGATTCGAGGTAACTTTATGATGAGGATAAATGAAAAACTGCATGAAAATACTAAATTAAAGGGATTTGGGAAATTTCTCAGAGAAAAAGCTATGGTGTGGTCCGTCCCATGTTTTTTAAAATATGTCAGATATTGTATAGAAAGAGTTCCAGTCGACCCAAATTTGCCTCTGTTGGTCTGTAAGCCCCTTAAGCTATACAGCTGCAGAGGAAGAGTCTCACATAAGTACTTCTATATCACAAATGGCTGAATAATGATCATTTTGGCTTTCTGTGATCATTTAAGTCTTGCTTTTTCTAGTAAAAACATTAGATTTTATCCCATCTGGCAGGCAAATCACTAGTCAACTATCATTCAATCATGATCATATGGGTGGGAGGTGGTCTTAAAGTACAAACTAGGGATGTAAAAGTGTAGTTGATTAACCAATAAGCAAAAGCTTATAGGTTAATGTCATAGACCAGACTACTCAACTTTTGAAGCCCCGGGAGCCACAAAGATACTCACAGCACACGCCAAGGGCTGCAACTTAAGTATGGTTGAATATACATGCAAATATATATGCAAATATATACAAATAGCTTCTTTCACGGTGACAGGCATGAATACAAAGATTAAGGCAAAACTACACAACATGCAGGCCCCATTTAAACCAGGATTTGTAGCATCATAACTTACAGTCAATTAAAGTAATATTTATAGGGATCCCCTACCTGCTAGTGTGGTGTTCTGTCTTCCTCTATTGGAAACTAGACCAATTAGAGATTAACGAGTCCTCTATAACCTTAACTAACAGAGAGGTGGCTTTAGTTCATGCTGTAAAGGCTCATGCATTTAGCTCCAGGTTCATTCCCAAGTTCAATACCAGGGTTACATAAACTAATTAATGTATTACAACCAAGAGCTAATTTAATATTTTACATTTTAGTCACTTATTTAGGCTGTTTTATTAAGCCCATACTACATTCTTTTACACTGGTTACTTATGAAATGGTGGATTTACTTTAAATTAGACCTACTAATTTTATAGCTCTTCATGGTGTTGACTATAGCTACATTCAAGACCAGCTTCTGTCCTATTAATTAAATGCAATATTTACCCAATTTCCACCCATATGACAGCACTTTTAATGAGCAATGCCAGTCCAGGAATTTAACTACTCAAAAACATATCAACAGAAGACCATTATATTGACTACTTTTTTGTTTTGTCTCCCACCCGTAGGCCACGTGTTTAGCACCATGTGTTGAGCCCCAAGTAAACCTAAACCGCACCGTGGGCCGCAAACAAACGGGCCACGTGTTGAGTAGCCCTGCTATAGACTACATGCATTCCCCCCTTCCCAGTAAATCTTTTAGCAGGCTAGCCAGCAGCCTGGCTCAGTCCTGGGTTGCAACAGGTCTGGGACCTACCCCCACTGCAGTTCCGCATTTAAAGTGTATTAGAAGCCAGGTGGGCAGGCAGCCCAACTCAGTTCTGGCTCTCGCTGGGTCTGGAAACTCAAATCACCCCTTAGACAAGGGCTGGTTACACCCACACCGCTGCCTCTTTATCAGAGGCAGCAGCAGAAGGCAACAGGCAGCTGCTCCAAAAGGGGAGATGTTTTTTAAACTAGCTCCCCTCATAAACCAGCTCCCACCTGACACCCCACACTGGTGTTTCTGATACAGAGGCAGCAGCGTGGAGTGGCAGGGGTTTTCTCAGGAATGAAGCTTGAGCACACTGGCTGCCGGCCCCAGTGACAATAGAATAGTCGACTAACTGATAAGAATTCATGAGGTTACTGGACTACTCCATTAACTGATATTTAACATCCCTAGTACAAACTACTGTCCATGGCTAAAAGTTCTGAAACAAAGTTCATTTGAGAAATTAAAAAGGAGCCGCACTGGGCCACAGGAATTTTATTCCATCACTCACTCCCACATGCATTCAAAAAGATGCATGCGGGGAGAAGAGAAAAACCTCAAAACAATCTAAAGTGTGGAAATCAGAACCTCACATTAAGGGTACGTCTAAACTGCAGGCTTCCGTCAACAGAGAGAGTCCAGACTACATTGCTTTGTCGACAAAGAGCGTCCAGACTGCGCTCTTTGTGTGTTAATTTGGCTTTTTTAGCAATGGAGCCTGAGCTGCCCCTGGGCAGGCAATGGCCCCACCGTGCTGCTGGAAGCTCTGTAACATGCTCAGGAGAGCATGATGACCTTGGTGGCAGAGCTGGATTCTGAGCCCAGCTTTGAGCCCCTCGCTCAGGCTGCAGCTCTGCTGCCCTTGCCCCGCAACTTATTCCTGGAGAGGCAAGTTTGGAGGCTGGACACTAGTTTGGACTGGTGGGACCAGCTAGTGCTGCAGCAGTGGGACTATGACCAGTGTCTCTGAAACTTCCACATGCGGAAGGCCACCTTCCAGGAGCTCTGTGTATGGCTCACTCTTGCCCTGCAACGCCAGGACACCCACTTGCGGCCTGCCATCCCCCTGGAGAAGCACGTCACCACTGCGGTGTGGAAGCTGGCCACCCCCGATAGGGCTCGCTTCCAGGTGGAGTGCGCCTTTGGCCGTCTGAAGGACAGGTTTCAGTGCCTGCTCACGCGGCTAGACATGGGGGGAACACAACATCCCCGATGTGGTTGCAGCATGCTGTGGGCTGCACAACCTGGTGGAGAGGAATGAGGAGGCTTTCCTCCCTGCATGGGGGACATGGGCTGATGTGGAGGGGAGGCACTTTGAGCAGCCCCGGACAGCTGCCATCCGGTAAGCCCACCAGCTGGGCTTGCAAATCTGAGAAGCCCTGGGGGAGCAATTCTCCCATGGAGGCCGATGAGTTTCCCCAGGGCCTTCCAAATGTGGGATTGCCCCATGCCCCCGGTGCCTTCCTCCCAAAACCCCTCCTGACCCCACAGTCACTCCTTCCTCACACACTGAGAACAGAGACAAATGTGGGTGAAAACATTTCAACTGTTTATTGCACGGTTGATTTTTTGACAAAATAAAATAAACTCTTTTGTTCAGAGAAATAAATAACTCTTTTTTTCAGAGAAAATACAAAACTCTTTTGTGCAGAAAAAATAAACTGTAAACAAAGGAAGTGCTTCCCTCAGTTACTGTCACTGGTGGGAAGGGGGAATGTCAACCAGACAGGGGGGAGGTAAACTCAGGGCTGAGGGGGCTGCCTGGAGGAAGAGCCCCTGGCAGATTGGCTCCGGAGACCTTCTTGCCTCCGGCTGCACGTGCGGGCTGCCACAGCAGAGGGCTGGGCAGGAGGTGGGGCTGGACCTGAGTCTAGGATGGCAGGGGCTGAGGAGAAGGGGCAGGACCAGGCACAGGACTGGGGAAGACCATGGCCTCCTGGATTGCTGCGCAGATGTCCCTGTGCTGCTAGGCAAATTCAGCCAGCAACTGCTGGCACCACTCGGCCTCTGCCTCCAACCTCCTCTCCATTGAGTCCTGCATCCTTTTCAGGACTCCAACATGCTTGCACACGAGGTCTAAGTGGGTGCGCCAGTGCCGCCAGGTTCCCTGCAGCCATCTGGGTGGTGGGGCAGGTAGGGCACCCCCCCTCCCGATCAACTGCTCCGGCTGTGGAGGACAAGAGGGAAAAGTCATCAGTCATGCATACTCACCCTTTCCCTGAGGGCATGCCCTCCTTCTTGTCAGCAGGCAGTGCCTGTCCTAGGGTCAGAGGCTGCTCATGTGCGTCTCAGTAAGGCATGGTGTGGCCTGGCCCACAGCCACAGTCTTCCTGGAGCCCAGAAAGTGTGCAGGACACCATCCTGTCCCCCCCCACCCGCCCCCGCACACATCCCATGGCCCAGCAGCACAAACAAGTGTCAGGCCACGGTTGGGGTTCCTGCAGAGTACTGAGAGGCCTGCAGCTGTGAGGCAATCCCGGCGTCCCAGACCCATGCCTGCCCCTGGAATCACTTCCTGCAGGAGCAGGTGGTAACTAGCAGCCGTGAGGATGCAGGGGTATGATGGCTGTCCCTGAGGGCAGCCGTGGGTGTTCTCCCCTTCCTCCCAGGCTGTGATCAGCATGACATGTCACAGTACTGCACCGTGCACTTTGCTCCCGCCTGCCCTGCCCTGTGTGTGTTGGACCTTCACCTGATGTTCTCTCCCCGGTGTCCGAAGTTGCCCGGGAGGCCTCCTGTGCCTGGGCATCTGGCTCCTGGGTGCTCCGGGTGCTGTTCTCCTCCTCCTCTAGGAGCTCTAGGTTCTCAAGCTGCTGTTGCAACTGCTGCTGAGCAAGGGTCTCTAACCCAGACTCCACCAGCCGCTCAGGAGACAAGGGTTCCCCTAGCCCCAGGATCCTGTCCAGCTCCTCGAAATATGCACAGGTGTGTGCCATTTCCCCGGAGTGGGAGCTGTGTTGATGTACCCCTGCCCGACCTCCTTGACTTTGGCCCTGACCTGTGGTGCCGTTCGGGGATGGTGGCCTTTCCTAGCCAGGCTGTCAGCCATTTGGCCATAGATGTCAGCATTCCTGTGCCTGCTCTGAGGGAGCTGAAGAGCCTCCCCCTTGGCCCACAGCTCCAGGAGGGCTTTCATTTCTGGCCCTGACCAGAAGAGTGCCCGCCATTTGGTGCCCCTTGCTTCCCAGGGGGATGAGTCCCTGGAAGAGTCAGGGAGGGTCTTGGGCGGCTTGTCCCTGGGACATGGCTCACCACACAACAGAGCTGCTCAGTCAGGGTCCTCTCTGGAGGTGGCTTGTTGCCAGATTGCAGATTCTGGGTGCCTGTGCCTTTTAAAGATGGCTGCAGGCAGGAACAATAGAGTTGAAAGCTGTGGCAGGAGTGTCTACCAGGGGTTCTTCCTGGAGGCCTTTTCTGTCAACATAACTTCTCCCCTTCGTCCACACCTGCCTTTTGTTGACATAACTATGTTGACAAAGGAGTTATTCTTCATGGAATGAAGTTTACAGCCATCGACAAAACTGCTGAATTACGTCGACATTATGTCGACATAACTCGACAGCAGTGTGGACGCAGGTATAGTTTTGTCTACAAAAGTGGACTTTTGTTGACAAAACCCTGTAGTCTAGACACATCTTAAGATATAAAGGGCAGCAGCATTACTTCCGTTAGTTCCAACTCTCTTCTTCCCATGGCTGCACAAAGTTACTACAGCACCAGGACAGTAAGGGCACGTCTAGTCTTGCTTTCACTTTTCAAAGAAGATATGCAAATTTGATGCAAATTTGCATATCTTCTTCCGATCGCTTTTTTGAAAGAGGTTCTTTCGAAAAAAAAAAGTCTAGACGTGGTTCTTTCGAGAAAAAAAACCCTTTTTCGAAATAACCGTTCTTCCTTAAAAAATACAAAAGGGTTTTTTTTCCTCGAAAGAACCATGTCTAGACTTTCTTTTTCGAAAGAACCTCTTTCAAAAAAGCAATCAGAAGAAGATATGCAAATTTGCACCAAATTTGCTTATCTTCTTTCGAAAGTGAAAGCAAGTCTAGATGTGCCCTAAAAGTCACAGTCTGCACAAATAAGGAAGAGGAAGGAAAAAGCTAGCATATGAAACTAGTGTCCAAGAGGGCTCATTTACCTGAGTCCCCTAGCCTCAAGTTGACCTCAAATCTCCAGGGACACTTCTCATTCTGTTTTCTTAACTGTGCACAGTAAATGGTGGTGGTATGCATTTATGCAAGTACAGGCATACTAGCAACTTATACTTTACACATAATATTTACCAATCTAAAAAAACGTTATAGCTATAGCTTGTTATAACATATTGAAAAATTCTTATAGGCCAGATTGAAAGTCTCTTGCTAACACTGGTGAGCATTTACTTACAAAAGTACTCCTATTTATTTTGTGTGAGTAACTGCTCTGAGTATGGGTTTCACCATCTAGCCCTTCATAAGGAAGTGATATTTTCCAGTCTCCTGGTACAAAAAGATGTACCTTTAAACTTTGCATGTATTTAAGCAAATTATATTAAAAAACGAGTGAAGAAAGGTATTTACGTGAGGTGGTAGTAAGTAAAGAAGGAGTACGTGGCTTGATGAAATGGCTGTGTCCCTTAATGGAGAATTTATTTTGAGATCACAATGCATTTATAGACACCACTGACTCACAGTTTCAACCTTACTATTTTTTAACTCACTTTGTAGACATTAAGTTTTACAAAAACATGGTGATGAGTATTGTAAGAAACTAAATATAGAAAGGGTGTGCAGCAGATCAGAGGCGGATTCATAAGCCAAAAGTGTCCTATACCATATCCTATTATAAGAAATGACAGCATGAAGACTGTAATAAGGAAGGTACATTTAATTAGAATACATTTCTCTCATTGTTAGTAGAAATACAAAAATGTGCCCCAAAAAGAATCTTTAGTTTCCACCCCACAGCAGTGTGAAAACAGCATTTAAATTGAGAAAATGTGTGTGTAATCTTTTTGTATAAATATGGGTTATGTATTTTCAGCTTAATACAATCCGATTTCACAGTTAAGACAACATAACAAGACTTCACAAAGTTTTTAGTTGCAATTGACTTTTCAATAGGCTACATTACTAAAAATCTCTATTTGGCTCTCATTAAATGAATAATCAGCAGGTATTTACATGTTAGAAAAACAGGAAGGAAAAATGGCATATCAGCAGGGAAAATTTGAAGAAAAAACATTACTATTTTCCAGCTTTGAACTGAAATATAACACATATACTCAAGTAAAATGAGGAATGTGCTCATGTACTGCAATCAAGTAAGGGGCTTGCTCTGGCATTCTGAATCAAAATCTCCTCTTCCAACCCTGCTACTGTGCAGTGTGATGAGAGCTGTCTAGAAAATTACTAGCTGAATTTTGGTGGCCCTCTAAGTAGAAATGCTTAACATTTTCAAATTGGGGTAACTTCACAATAAGCCAGTGGTGGGCAATCTGCAACTCACCAGGGCTCTATATGAGGCCCACAATGATATTTTGCTTATCATTGCCCATGTGCAAGGTTGCTAAATTATATTGGTTTCTGTCTGTTAAGGTTTTTTTACCAATATTGCTAAAGTGACACATATAAAACAAGGGCACATAAAGTGAGATGCATGCTAATTCCACACAACACTGTGAGAGCTATGCAGGCCCACTGAATCCAGTCAAAGATATGTCAGGATTCAATTGCCATGCCCCAAATTCTAGGTGCAGAAGTGCAGTTAGCAAAATTACCCTATCCCGGGACACGGTCTTGGTTACAACAATCTTGCAGACCACTGAGATGAAGGAGGGCCACTCATGAGACTCACTAATGTAGGTTGCATATCACTGTTTTCAGCACTGAAATAGGTGGAGGTGCTAGAGGAAATAGTCAATTATTTAGCTGCCAAACTTTAAAGCAAATTTGAAAGTCTTGCCATTACACACGCTGGCATCTGTGATGACTCAGAGACTCTAGGACTGCTGGCAAGATACAGCCTCTGGGCTGGCTCTGACTGGCCAGGCCTTTGGATCTCCCCGTCTGAAGGTCCTGCTGGGCTATTGGCTGGGAGCCACCTTAGTAAGCACCTCTAAGCCAGAGACAATTTGTGGCACCCCAGTCTCTCCCTCCCCTAACTCCCTGCTCCAGTTTCATCCCTCCCAGAGCTTGCCCGCCCTCCTACACTTCTCCCCAAGCCGAAATCCTCTCCTGCACCCTCACCCCCTCCTGGATCCTGCCCCAGGTCACAACCCCCTCCTTCACCCGGACCCCCTCTCAGACCCTACGCCCTCTCCTGCACCCCCGCAGAGCTCCCTTCTGCACCCAGCCTCTGTCGCACGACCTCCTGGAGCCACCCACCCCTCGGAAACCATTGCCCGCCCCTGCCCTGGGAGAACTTGCCCTTATTCAGCGGGAAAACTTAAAAAAAAAAGCAACCAACCGCCTAGCAGCGCCGTGAAGACCCACGGCCCGTGAGGCAGCCCCGAGTCTGAGCGTGCGGCCAGAGCCCGCCCCGCCCTTTCCGAGCCGGCTCGGGTTCAAGTCAGTGATCGCGCCTCCGCTCGCCCAGCGCCAACCCCCCAGCTCCCCCGCATGCCCCCTGGCCCGCTACCTACGGCATGACGGCAGCGCTCCCGCCGCTCCGGGACTTCCCGCCCGGCGTGTCCCACCCAAACCCCGCCGGCTGGAAACGCCGCCCAGGGGAAGCGGCCGGCTCCTGGTAGGCCGGGGGCGGCGCGGGGCAGGGTGCGCAGCGGCGGCAGGCCCGGGCCGGGGAAAGGTACGAAACAAGGAGCCGCCCAGGTCAGCCCGGGGAGGGGGGAACCCCGCCCCCCCCCTCTCTCGTGCTGCCCCGTCCTGAGCGCGGGGGGAGCCGCCTGCCCTGCTCGCTGCCCGGGGGGAGGGGGGGGGTGGAAATGTACCTTGGGTGGGAGAAGGGGGCAAAGTCCCCTCAGCTGGCAGGAGCAGGCGGCCCCCGCCCCCCTTGGCGGCAGCCTCCCTGCGCCGAGCTCTGCCCAGCCCGGGGCGCGCTGCTGCGGCGCCTTCCACCCGCGAGGGGCGCGGGAGGTGGGATGCGCTGGGGGGGTTGATCGCCTGAGGGGGGGGGGGGATTTTGTTAATTGCCTTCAACTGAGGTTGAAATCGCCCAGAAACAGGCGTCTGCGCTCAGCAGCGGGGGCTGTTGAGGAAGAGGCTTAATAACGAGAGAGCTTCTTGCTCCCAAAGGGGTGGGACCTGCGAGGTTTGCCTTTCCTATGGGGGTGTGGTAAGAAACTAGACCAGTGGTCTCCAACCTTCTTACACCCAAGATCACTTTTTAAATGACAGACCAAGCCAAGATCTACCGCCCCGCCCCGCCCCTTCCTTGAAGCCCCGCCCTCTCTATTCTCCTCCTCTCCATCACTTGCTATCCCCAATCCTTATACTGCTGCTTTTTAAAAAGATTTTCCACATTTGGAAGTGGTGCTCAGCCAGGGTGCACCACGCTCCAGTGGGCTGGTGCAGTGAAGAAGCTGCCTGGACTGCTGGCTCTGGCCTTCAGCCCGGAGGAGGCTGAACTGCGCTCCAGCTGATCGGGCGGCTTCCCCTCTGCACCTGCCCACGTGGAGCTTGGTGCACCCTGGCTGAGCACCATGGCCAGCTGGCCGGGAAGCAGCTTCTCTTCGCTTCTGCCCGGCTACCCTGCGCTCAGCCCGGGAAGCTTGCTCCAGCACAGCTGGAGCTAGACGCATCCTCCCTGGGCTGAGTGCAGGGCAGCCGGGCTGGAGGGAAGAGAAGTGGCTGCCCGGCCAGCTGGCCATGGTGCTCAGCCAGGGTGCACCAAGCTCCACATGGGCAGGCGCAGAGGGGAAACAGCCCGATCAGCTAGAGCACAGGGCAGCCTCTTTCAGCTGAAAGCCACAGTCAGCTGGCTAGGGTGTTTCAGCCCTCCCGACCTCCCAGCTCCCACCATTCCTCGCAGCTACTCACCTGTGTTGTTGCTTGGTGAGTAGCTACTCCTCAAATGAGGAAATCTAATGTAAATGCACTGCGCAGGTGTGCAGTTCAGAGAGGGCTCAAGAGCTACTCTTAGAGCCCCTGAGATCTACCGGTAGATCGCGATCTACTGGTTGGTGACCACGGAACTAGACTATAGACACCATAGATGTGATCAGATCAGAAGGGAAAGGGTGCACGCTCTTCGGCTACGTCTAGACTGGCATGATTTTCCGCAAATGCTTTTAACGGAAAACTTTTCCGTTAAAAGCATTTGCGGAAAAGAACATCTAGATTAAAAAAAGCACTTTTTGCAGAAAAGCGTCCGTGCCAATCTAGACAAGGTTTTGCGCAAGGAAGCCCTGATCGCCATTTTCGCCATCCGGGCTTTTTTGCGCAAAACAGTACCGCATTGTCTACACTGATCCTCTTGCGCAAATGCTTTTGTGCAAGAGGGCTTTTGCCCGAACGGGAGCAGCATAGTATTTCCGCAAGAACACTGACAATCTTACATGAGATTGCCAGTGTTCTTGCGGAAATTCAAGTGGCCGGTGTAGACAGCTGGCAAGTTTTTCCGCAAGGAAAATCAGTCGGCGACTACACAAGTGAGAAGCAAAAAAACAATACCTCCAAAGCCATCCAACCCTCACTAATGTGGCCCTCAACTGAGACACCTCACACCCCTGGTGCTCCAGCCCCATGGGTGGGGGGGAGGAGGTCAGGGAGGACTGAGATTCAAGGCCCCTTCTGAGTTTCCAGGGTTGGTGGATTTTGTGCCCCCCCACCCCCGCAGCCTCTGGGGTGGGGCCAAAAATGAGGGGTTCAGTGTGCAGGGCAGAGCTGCCAGTAAGTGGGATAGGGATGGGGGTGCAGAATCTGGGTGGGAGGTAGGGTGCAGGAGCAAGCTGGGGGTAGATGTCTGGCCAGGGGGTAGGGGGCAGGAGCAGGGTGCAGGTGGGTGTCTGGCCAGCGGAAAGAGGACAGGAGCAGGGTGCTTGCTGGTGGGTGTCTGGTCGGGAGCAGGAACAGGGTACGGGTGGGTGTCTGGCGAGGGCAGAGGGAGCAGGGACAGGGTACTGGTGGGTGTTGGAGGAGGGAGTAGGAGAGCTCCACCGGTATCTGCTGGTCTTCAGAGACGAGTGGCTTTCTGGCAGGATCTGCAGGCAGTGCTGGCACATTCTGCTCCTTTAGGAAATCCATCTACTCCTCATTCCCAAAGTCTGGATCCTCCGCCGCCATCTTAGCTCCAGCTCCCTCTCCCCACAATGCCTACATGCTCTATGTGCAGCACCACCATATCCGGCTCTCTCTGGTGATCACCAGGCAGAGAGGGCTGCACAGCTCCTGTGTTCTGCCTCCCCGGAGTACAGGGGAAGGTAGGATGGATAAGGAAGCATGTGTGTTGCTGTGGGGAGCGGAGAAGCAGCACATATGCTTCCCTGCAAGCTGGATCCTCAGGGCTTCCCCTTCTCCCCCCATCCAGGAAGCTCTGGATCCAATCTTGCAGGGCGCGCAATGCTGGATCGCCAGCACAGGCTCCTCATTACGGGTTGGGGGGAAGTGAGGAGAGGGGAACAGAGCTCAAGCCACGAGCCTTATTTGGCTCCTAAGTGAGCCATAGGTTGCTGACCCCTGAACTAGGCCATGCCTGACATGTGTGTGTCTACCCCATTCTTAAAAACTTCCAAGGATGGGGAGGCCACAACCTCCTTTGGAAGACTAGTCTAGTGCTTAGTTACCCTGGTACTTAGGAAGTTTCTTCTGTCATCCAATTTAAAGCACCCTGGCTGCAGATTAAACTGATTACTTCTTGTGCAACCTTGGTCGGCCCAGAGGAAAACTGATCACCATCTTCTTTGTAACAGTCTTTAACATATTTGAAGACTGTTATCAGATCCCATCTCAGTCTTCTTTTCTCAGGAATCTTGGCGAGAACTGTAATATCATCTGGTCCCTCCCATGTCCTCTGAAACACAATGGTTCTTTACTGTATATATATATTAGTGCTGCATCATATGTCCAGTTGAGATTTTAATGACCCAAGCCGTGGAGCTTCCCCCAGTTCAGTGGGAAACTATTGCACACTAGACTTCAAAGAACATTGGCAGCACCTTTGTGCGTAGCTGCTGTGCCAATAATAAATTGGTTGGTAATGAGTGGGCTGAGGGGCATAAACAACAGTTCATATTTTATAAAGCTAGTTACAGGAAAATTAACATTTATTCTCCTTTTCCTCCTTGACTTTAACCCACTTCCATTTTGTGAATGTAACACTGGTGCTTAATTATAGTGACATCCGTTTGCAGTAACCAGACTGCATCACTGTGTCCCTATGGGGTCCTTCTAATGCCAGTGTAATATGAAAGTGTCAGGCAGGCGGTCTGTGTATTACAAATAGGGTACTTCATCCATGATAAGCGATTATTATCTTTCTTTCCCAAGTGGAAAAGACCTATATAACTCAAGAAAGTGCGAGTGATTTAGCCCTCCTGAGTAAGAATCCAATGAGTCCTGAAGGGGACCCTAGCTAGGCCGTTATCTTGTTGTTGAACTTGAGGTATTCAATTTATTATACAGGAATATATTTTCAGAAGTCAACACTGGGTAAAATAATGTTAGAGGCTGTTAGACCAACAGTACAGCACAATTTAGTGTCCCTCCGTGATGGCCTTCTAAAAACCTTAATCACCTTTGGTAAAGACGAAAACAACTGTTGAAGTTCACTGGCTGTTTATGAGCAAAAGGTGTTATTGCCTTGAATTATTTCAATTATTTAAAAAAAACTTGGACTTTTCCCCATTCTGTTTTGTGCATTTTTGTGGGGATACTGTTGTAGTTTTAAGGTCTTAAATGCTGCAAATGCTTAAGACGTAGTTAGTTTTCAGTATCCAAATAGTTCCATTGATTTGAATGGATATACTTAATTTTATGTGTTTGAAAGATGGGTGTGTACAATTTTAATAGTTTCCACTGATGGACATGCTTTTTAAGAAATTATACCTAGGGAAAAATTCTCCCAAATATGGGCTTTAAGCCTGACAAATAACTTTATTAACTTACATTTTTTTAATCTTGAATGCAAAATATATTTTTTCTAGCAGATTTTCTCTGCTGAAATAGTGTGGAACTGATCGGTCTAATGGTTTCTAATCTGCTGGGTTTCAGATTTGTGAGGATGAATAAAACACAGTAACATAAGCAACACAGAGGCATCGAACCATAATCCTTTAGTGCACCGTTACTCTTACAAATATGTCTCCAAATTACCCAGTTAATTGGAGCACAGTGGGCATGGCCTGGCCAGAGCAGCCCCCCGCCCATGCAGTGGAGAGGTGAGCTTGGCTTGGCCTGAGCAGCCCAATGTGCCACCAGTGGGGTGCGTTCCCGGCTGGCGAGGCCTGCCACGCCGCAGCAGGAGGCCCACTCCAGCCCAACCACGCCCACCAGGTTGGAACAGTCCTCCGTCCACTCCTGTTTAAGCGGTTAATCAGTTCCACTTAACCGTTAACCAATTAACTGATTAAACAAGATTTTACATCGCTATTCCAGATACAGCTAGTCTGTGGTAATAAGAAGCTTGCAAAGAAGCCAATCTATATGCCATACAATATGAGGACTTTTAACATGTACATTTATTACAGTGCTTGTCTTATAATTATTTCCTACCTCCCTGATAAGGCTATTAGGAGACGGGTAATTGGGTAATCATGCAATCAATACAATTTGTATTGACTACACGATTAGTCAATAAGGGAAAGTGCTAAGGAGCTATCCCCGCTGCAGATCTGCAGTTTAAATGTAGTAAGAGCTGGGTGCACAGGCAGTCCATCTCCTACTACATTTAAACCGCAGAGCCGCAGCAAGGGTAGCTCCTAGACCCAGCACAAGCCAGGACTGAACTGGGCTTGCTCCATCCTGGCCCATGCCGGGTCCAGCAGCCCCTCTGTTCGTGGCAGCCGGGGCTGGCCGTGGACAGGAGCTGCTGCTGGAGTAGCCTCTCCTGGCCCCACCTACGCTGTTGCCTCTGACATAGAGGCAGCAAGTGGGGAGGGAAATTCAAGTAGTCAACTCAACTATCTGATAAGCCTAAGCGTATTGGGTAGTCAACTAATCAACTATTCTTTTACATCCCTACTCCCCGGCTTTTTCAAATGTGTTTTACATCTCCATATAGAATTTTGAGTTAAATCTGTTAGCTTTTTGAGTCTGAGATTGTGTCTTACTCTGTATAGTGCCTAATATAATTGTGGGGGTTCATCACTGGTTGGGGCCTCTCCAGGTTACCGTTATACCTGTGCATTGTCACCAAGGTCTGTCAAACTCACCTGACATCACCTCATATGGTATCTGAAAATTTGCTGCTGTGTTTGCATTCAGTATAGATAAATAATGAATAATAGTACCTACATGGTTTAAATGCATGGATCTCAACACACTTTACAAAGGAAGTTCAGCAGCAATACCCCCATTTTACAGCCAGGGAAACAGCTTCACAGATAGTTTAACTGAATCTGTGTGTGAGGGGAGAAAGCAAAAGTGACAAACTTTAAATATGTTTGTATTATTCACAGAATGGCCAGCAGTCCTGGAAGTAATGCATCCCTCTCCAGTCAGAAAATCGTACTCTCCGAAAGTTCTCAAGCAAAGAAATCGCAGTATTCTGAAGAGGAGACCTTTTATATGAACTGCAGAGCAGCCTACCTAGCTGTTTTTAAAAGCAGCTTAGAAAACATTAAATCAAAAGAACAACTGTGTTTAGGTAATAAGTAGGAGATAATTTTCTTTACTTGAATTTTGAGTGCAAAGATTACAGTGGTAGATGTTCAAACCAACAGCCAGCATTTCATTTGTTGGACATACCTGGCAGTTGGAGCTCAGTCACAATAGTTTCTTTTAATGATTCAGGCTGTTCTTGGTGAGGTTTGTTTTTTCAAGCATCAGTGGCTATATCTATAAAGACACTTACAAGGTTTATACCTATTATAAAATGTATAATAGTTTTCCACATAGTTTGTAAAAATATTTTTTCTCAGTATTTTTCATTTTCTTCAAATTCTTAATGTATATTACTAGATATTGGATGATTCATGGAAGTGGGAACAAGATATAGAGCCTTTCACTTCTAAGGCCAAGTCTACACTCCGCCCCTCCATCATTCTAAGATACGTAACTTCAGCTACGCAAATAGTGTAGCTGAAGTCAATATACTTCTCGTAGTGTCTTTCATGCGGTAACGTTGGTGACTGATGCTCTCTTGTTGAGTCCAGGGCTGGCCCAAGCCATTTTGGCGCCCCGGGCCCGAGCGTGCGGTGCCGCCCCCAGGGCGCACGGCTCATGTGCGGGCCTGCCCCCGGGGCGCACGGCGCATGCGCTGCCCAGCCACCGCTGCTGGCGTGCAGCCCAGGGCGGGCTGTGCCTGGCTGTGCAGGGCCCCGCGGCCGTGGGGAGAAAGGCGCTGCTGGCCGGTGCCATGGGGATGGGGGGGCTGGGCGCGTGGCGCCTGATGGCAGCTATAAGGGACGCTGCACTCCTCTTACAGCTGCCATCAGGTGCCCCCCATAGGTTGGTGCCCTGAGCAGCTGCCCGGCTCGCCCACCCCTTAGTCCGGCCTCTTCTCATCTTGGGGAGTACTGGAGTCAACAAGAGAGTGCTCCAAGGTCGATCTATGTGTAGCGAAGACAAGCCCCTAAATTGCCACTCTGAATGAACAAAAATCAGTACTACCTGACAGCTATTGGGAGACTAAGTGAGTTATTTAAGAGCACCACATTTGATGGCTGAATATGTTTTGTGCATAAATTAATAGCTTCACTGTTTTATAAGAATTACATTAATTTTTCACAATGCAAATGTACCTTAAGTACTTTTCAGTTTCCTGAATTTCAAGGCAGATGTTCTATTCTTTTATCAGTATTATTTAACTTTGATGTGTGATTAGGTGTCTTCCTCCTCATTCCAGCAGCGTATCTTTTTGGTTTGGTAAAAGTAGTCCGTAATAGTAATATGAATATTTGATTGAAAATTATGAAACTTAGAGTCTACAGAAATAACTGGAAGATCCACAGCTAACTAGGTGGAACTATGAAAATGACAATTTACACAGTAAGTTGAGGGGTGGGAAATGATTTCTAAGTTGGGCCAGGGACTGGGAATTAGTTTACTTAAAATGTTTTCATTAGTTATTATGTTAAATGGATATTTCGAATAAGTTTCACAGTTCCATCTAGAAATCTGTTAAGCTAATGTGGTGGTGGTGGTGGTGTTGCCAGCTCTTGCAAGTTTACTCTCGCATGTAGTATTTGGTGTTTTTCTTAAAGCCCCAGTACAGTATGTGGACTCCTATGATTAAGAAAAAAAATGTAACTTATTTTTTTTTAAATAAAAGTTTCATGGTTGTAGAGAGAAGCTTGAAAACATGTATCCTAGAAAAGCCTAAAAACCAGGAGGCAAATAAAAAGAATCCAAATCTATTATTTTAAAAAAACAAACAAACCCTCTCATGGTGTTACAGCTAACACGATTTTTGAACCTTTCAAATTGGAATTGGCAATACTGTGGTGTTGCTTGCTATGGGTTTATCAATAGTAGATTATGACATCAGGGAATGGCATCTTTGTATAAGATTGCAGAGGTCATGAAAGCACAGAACAAACAAAAATTAAAATGAAGCAGCGTTCTGCCACACTATGGTCAGGCATAATATTTAGGGGCACTGTGCTCCTCTTTTCCTCAGCACAAAACTCATCTCCAGCTATTCCCTAGGGATGTAAGAGGTTAACCGATTAACTGGTAAGCAGGTGATTTTTCGGCCTGTTTACAAGGTAACTGGTTAACTGGCCTGGCCTGCTGGCCATGGCAGGCTTAGTAGGAGTAACACTCCCCTTTCTCTTGCCTGCAGGCCAGAGTAGCACCCGCTTGCCCACGGCTGGGGCACGGCAGACTGGGGCCGGAGTAGCCCTCTTCCCAATTAACTGGTTAAACAAATAGTTTAACCAGTTGACTATTTTAGGCAGTTTTTAATATCTCTAATTTTCACTCTCTTTCATCTTAGTACAGTCCAGATCTACAACAGCTGAGTTTTCTGCCAGGAAAGCCAGTTAGCATGTAAACTGATGTGTGCTTGCTGAGGTACTCTGATGGTTTCAGGTTGACAGCTTCTGTCCAAATACAAATGTCAGTACTTGAAATACCATTCTCTAACACGCATACTCTTTCTGCATGTGACTCAGTCTTATGCAGACTGTCAGGGTTAAGATAGGAGCCCCTGTATAACATCCTAATGATGGTTTTAAAGTAAGAGTGGTGTGAACAAATGTCATCCCTTTTATATACGCTGTGCCTTTCATCTCTATCCATGTGCCACTTGGGCACATAGCAAGTGTTTTGGCATTTTGGTTTCAAGGTCAGCTAAGAAAGGGCAATTACTAGTTCAGGCTCCCAGTCTTCTCAGAGCTGTGTGTGAACTTTTTTTCTTTTAAACTTGTAAGTGTTAAGAGTTATTATAGGCTTATGTAAAAGCTTAGCGTAAATCCTGGCAAAGAATCCAGTCAGAGGTGTGAATATTGAAGCATCTGTGGTTATATGATGTTTGGTTAATAACATAAACTGTGCTAGTCATTTAGAGCCTGTTCTGGCAAAACCTTAGAGGAGCTGTAGTTGCTCACTGAATGCACTGTAATGTCCTATCTTGTTACTCAGGCATTTAACAGAAAGCAGTTACTAAAGAAACATCAATAAAAGATGCAGTCTAAACAGGCTTTCAAAAATATGTCTTGGGAGATATGTTTGCAGCAAGCACTGATCTCCCCGGAATTATAAGCAATATAGGTAGCAGCATCTCTCAGTATATCAAAAAACATATACAGTCATGTGAATAATCAGCTCCTGAATGGTGCTAGATTGACAGCTCAGGATACTGAGCTATCTGCATAACAACACACATTGAGAATAGTTGCCCTTTCTTAGCTGGCCTTGAAACAGAAATGCTAAAACAGTTGCTATGTGCCCCAGAGACCCATGAATAAAGACAAAAGCTACCCCGTATTTACCAGCCTCCATGGTTGTCTAAAGGAACCACCTGCAGAGGAGCATGGTCACACTTTAGATTAGCAACGAAGGTGCCATTTATGAAAAGGGTTTTGGGGGGGATTTTTTCTTTATATGGCCCATATACTAAGTATTGTGATCATATGACTAACTCATTTCAAATAGGCTACTGAACAGCTCTGAGCTGGTAGACTAGTCGTTGCAGATCTGGATGAAAATCAAACTACTGATCTACTTAACTCTCCTAAACTATCTAAATACTCTGAAGTGAGTGGAGGGTTATGACATCTGATGAACTAGACATCATATTTGAGTTTAGTTTGCATTTAAGATAATACCTTCTTCACCATTATAAACTAATGAAAGCAAGATTTCTCAGAAGCTAGCTAGAAATAGCTAGTCCATCTTCTGCAACTGCCATGCACAGGAGCAGAGGGACTTGTTGCAGATAGACTATTGTCTAATTTATTATTAATAATAATAATTATTATTATTATATTATATTTATTAATTATTTATTTTACTATTTAATGGTTTACTAAGAATTATTTTTCTTTGCATTTGAAATTCATGTTATATAATATGAACTATTTGATAGCTACAGAAATAATTCTACAGCTTATTTATAGTAGGCTCTGCACTGAGAATCTGACCCAGTTCTATTAAAGTAAATATAATGACTGTTGTTGACCTCAGTAAACGGATCTAGTCCAGAATATGCAGCTTTACAAATAACAGATTGTTTGTAATATTAAAACCTGTGGATTACATGCAGTGGGCCAAATCCCACACTTGCTACTTGTGTGTGGAGGAATCTTCCTTATCTGTGGATATTTTGCCTAATTGAGTATTGAAAGTGTGATCCTGCCGGTCTCAACTCAATGGGACTATTCACAAAAGTTAAGCAGTTATATGCACACAAGTAAGAAATAGTCATTGACTAGATCTTAAGTGCTAGACTTTGGCTTTGCCTCAGTACTGCTAAATTGTCCTCTCTCCTAAACATGATAATTATGGGGTCCTCGATCTCATTACAGTCATGACAAAAATACTACATGACTGTAGCTATACTCTTGAGTTCAGGCTCTTACCTTATCAAGTTGCACAATGTAAGCTGTGACAGGGCTAGAAGCATATAGTTCTAAAGACTTTGACTCTTTAAGTGGCAGGAGGGAGTGACAGGAGTGTGCCAACCCTGTTTTTGGCACTTTGTACTTCCCCAGGATGCCACTCAGTGCATTGGGAGAGAAAGAAACCAAGGCACTGCCTATTTCCACCAACATATAGTACCCCTTTGGAGGCTTAGGCTTCACTGATGTACATGCTGCTACCAATGGTATGGGTAGCCTTTCACCCTCTTTCCTTCCCAGTGTGGGTGAACAGGATGGTCCACCATATAGCACTAAATCTGGAACCCAGGATTGCGTCTACCTCTATGTCACAGCTATTGCAATTAAGCAAAGGTTTATCATTCACACCTACTACATTTACCTTTGACTGGATTAAATAAATCTGTTTTAACCTATGAACTGATTAAAGGCTATTTTGAGGAAACCATATATATTGTGTCTGTCAATTGTGAAGTGTTGATATTATATTTTATTGTACAGTGCTTCAACAAGCTGGAAGAAATCCATCTCAGAAGGTGATTCATAAATACTGGACTCCCCAAACTACCGCACTAAATTTTGATGATTTTTGTAATATCTTAAAAAAAGAAAAACCAGCTACAGAAACCGAACTGCTCAAAGCATTTTTAAAAGTAGATGTAAATAATGATGGATATATTTTGCATACTGAACTTCATAAAATTCTAACAACGGTAAGTATCGTGGAAGGTAAATTACAAATTTTGATATAGAGTTATAAGTTGCAGAAAATCATTATAGTAGAAGAACCAATCTATTTAAAATTTTAAGACTCACAGAAACAATCCCAAATATTCAAAATTTGATTTTGTAGGGGGGGAAATTCTGCATTTTTTAATTATTTGTTTGTGTCATGCTCCCTTGGTCATCCAAATTCTCTTTCTCTCTTTCTTATTTTTGTCCCCTTTCAGTCCTGAAGCTGAGTGGCCACCCAACTATTTCTTTCAATTCCAGTCTGTATAGATTAAAATCACCCGGAAAATAATTCATTTACTTTTTTTAAAAAATGGAAACACTAGCTGTCCTGAGCTGCTGCAGCAGAATTGGCAGCACATAACCCTTGCTAAGTTTACTGCCTAGTTCCTTTTTGTTCTAGCAATTTTCTATACAACTCTCTGCTTTGTGGGACTTTTTGCAGCCCTTTGAGACTGTTTCATTAACTTAGTGATGTTTGTTCATTTACTATCCTCCCTTCATGCATTTTGTCTCATTCATGCATGCTCAGAAATAATTTCCCTTCCTCCTAAACATGATAATTATGGGCTCTTTGATCTCATTACAGCCATGACAAAAAAATAAATACATTGCTGTAGCCGTACAAGAGTTTAGGCTCTTACCTCATCAAGTTGCACAATGTAAGCTATGATAGGGCTAGAACCATAGTGCATAACAAAGTGCAGTGTGAATTTACAGTGGAATAGCTTCTTGCTCATTAAGTGGCCAGGCCACATAGACTCTACTGCCACTCACTAAAAGTCCATAGTATTCTTTGATTGGCAGACTATGGTGCATTTTATGTACAGTAGCAGGGTCCACATGGACAGATGGCAGAATCCTTAACCATCGGGCACAGAATGAGCATAAACATTGATAGTAGCAACAACAGGGATCTCAGATCTCTGTATAGCACAAGATGACAGGAGCTGGTCTTGAATGTAACTATAGTCAACATCATGAAGAGCTATAAAATTAGTAGGTCTAATTTAAAGTAAATCCACAATTTCATAAGGAACCAGTGTAAAATAATGTAGTATGGGCTTAATAAAACAGCCTAAATAAGTGACTAAAATGTAAAATATTAAATTAGCTCTTGGTTGTAATACATTAATTAGTTTATGTAACCCTGGTATTGAACTTGGGAATGAACCTGGAGCTAAATGCATGAGCCTTTACAGCATGAACTAAAGCCACCTCTCTGTTAGTTAAGGTTATAGAGGACTTGTTAATCTCTAATTGGTCTAGTTTCCAATAGAGGAAGACAGAACACCACACTAGCAGGTAGGGGATCCCTATAAATATTACTTTAATTGACTGTAAGTTATGATGCTACAAATCCTCAGTGCATGGAATGCCTACTAAAGTACACATGGAAGGCTTGTAGAATGGGATCTTGAAATTGCATGAACTTAGTTACCAAGTATTCATCTTCCAAGTATTTAGTAGTGTTTGAAATATATTAAAATATTATTTACAGTCTGATCACTATTTTGGGGATTCAAACTCAGACCAATATAAATGTGCTACAGATAAGATTTCTGGAAAGAATGCTAAAGTATACCTATTTCCTTTGATAATCTTCAAATCAATGATGTGCATGAATAGTGTTCTTTAGCAGGAGCTGACATTTAAACTGTTTATCACAGAGAGGTGAGAAGATGACTGTAGAGGAAGTGAACGCCATCACTAAACTGGCAGATGTAAATAGCAATGGCAAGCTTTATTACAACAAGGTACGCTAAACAAGATGACAATAGTTTAGTATGAGATGTTGGATGAATCAAATTCTGCAGATACTTCCTAAGCCACATTAATAGCTCTTACTGATGTTAGTTTGAGGCTTGCAGATTATCAAGGGCTGGAGAGAGGGCTGGTGTAGGTGATATGGTCCCCATTGTGCTAAGGAGCACTACTTCTTTGGCTCCATCCCACAATGCACTTCCAATATCCTCAGACAAAGGTCACTTTGTACTGGTGAACCTAGTTTTGTTCAAGGATACAACCTGGTTCCGGTACTGGCAACAGAAGCAAGTCAAGGGTGGCAACTGAAAGCAAGCCTGGATGTTCAGTATGGATTAGCACCGAAATGCCTTTTAAATATATATTATATTTCTTTCGTGGATAATACACAGTTTCTTTGATGTGGGAGGTTATTGCATGTATTTGGCATCTATTTTTTTTAAAGTAGAATAACTCTTCAGTTTTATGTTATTTCAAACTGCACCTCTTAAGCAATGACTAAATTTTAAACAATCAACATTCCACAAAAGACTTGCACCATAAACACAGTTTTATTGAAAAAGAACAACTCTCCATTAAAAATTAGACATAAAAATGAGTCCACAAATGTCTAGTAGATGATAAATCATCTGTTGGAATGAAATTCATATTTTATTTTCACTTTATAGTGTGACCACTCCAAGGAATCATGGCTCCATTTTTACTATGTCACTTGAGAGTGGTCATTCTGATTCATGAAAATAAAATGAGTATTGTGCTTCAAGAGAAACTAGATTCCAGATTTATCCTGTGCTTACTAATGTGTGTGCTTCCCTTAAAACTGTATTAAAGAGTATTTCACTTTTTCATTGTGAAAAGTTTTGTAAATTATACACGACAACCAATGAGCAATGTCGTAAAACTGCACTTGATAAACTAGAAGATAACAGTAGACTGAGGCGTCAGCAGTTTGGAAGTCACGTTGAAACCTCCTCTCAAAGCGCATCATCATCAATATCAAAACCGTCATCAAGGACCACAAGGAAAATTGATCACAAGACGGCACCAAAGAGAGGTATTTACTTTTCATGCAAGGAGGCTTCATTCCAGGCTCTTCCAAGTGACTCAGCAGATTGAGTAACTTTTTTAAAAAAACTTTTCTCCTACTAGCACAGATTTAGTTGACTAATAATCATTTTGACTGGCCACCACAGAAATCACTAGGATTTCTGAGCCTCTTGCTCAAATGGACTTTGTCTGCGTCTCTTGCCTAAGGCCATCAAATTTTCCTTTGGATTAAAGTAAATTGATTGTTGTGAGACACAGTCTAGAGCAGGGTTTCCCAACCTATGGGTGGGGACGCAAATATGGGTCACCTTTATATTTCAAAAGGGTCGCCAGGTGTCTTCCCAGGTGGCTCTTAAGGAGCCATTCACACATTTGAATTGCCCTCACCTAGTCTTCCTGATTTGGCAAAATGGGTCCCCATCTGAAAAAGGTTGGGAACCGCTGGTCTGGAGTATATCGGTCACCTTGGTTGCCTTAATTCAAGGTTTAGGGCTGGTGCAGTGTATTGGTGTGCCAGGTTGGGCACGGGCTTACCAGCAGAGCAATAGGGATTCTAGGGCTGGCTTCCCATCTGTCCTGGTACCTCAGACCATGTTGTGCCCCGAAAGCAGCCAGTAGCAAGTCTGTGTCCTAGGCAGAGATGCACAAGTGGCTCTGCATGCTGCTCTCACACACAGGCACTGTTCTCCCCAGCTCCCATTGGCCTGGAACCATCCAATGGGAGTGTGGAGTTAGTGCTCAGAGGGAGGGCAGTGTGTGGAGCGCTGTGGCCCCCTGCCTAGGAGCTGGACCCTCAGCTGGCCATTTCTGGGTGCAGTGTAGTCTGTGATGCCAGAACAGGCAGGAAGCCTGCCTTAGCAACCCCCACTAGTCACCTGGTCATCTTACAGACAAGCGACCCAGTGCCTTGCACTCCACAACCCAGTACTGGGTCGTGACCCGTGCTTTGAAAACCACTGGTTTAAAAGGAACGTAAAGAAAAGTTGCTTGATGTGTGAAAGGTGGTAAATGGTGGCAGTGAGACTAGCCAATGGTCAGTGACTAAATAATCATAGAGAAATCAGTTTGTTTTAATGAAGTTAAGTTATTCTTTGAATGTAAAGATATACAAATAAATATGATTTGTAACATTCTGAATCAATGGAAAGCAGACAGTGTAAATAAATAAATGTCTGTTATAGGTGATAACAGAACTTCAAGGCCTTCGTCAGCCCAAAATTGCAAAGCATCCATTTCTTCCAGTATCATCATGGGCACAATCAATAACACAAATTCAGAGCTCATTGAGCCAAACACATTAAAGGTACTCTGCATGTTAGTTCTGTTTAAATTATGCTGTTTTTGTTTAAATACACACGTTGCATTTTTAATAGATACGTTTTTCTCTGATTTTTTTCTTTTATGTTAGTAGATTGTCAAAGACAGCTATACACTACAAAGAGATTTCATGATGCACAATATTATTTAATATTTTTATATATTGTTGGTTTTTCTGACATCTAGTTACTGAAAATAATTTTCCAGGTGTGAAGGTTTAATAGAACAAAGTGTATTTTTATAAATGAAACTAGTGTTGGATAAAACATATAATGACTTTTTGAAAAATTTAAAATTGAATAATTTATTGGATTGGTGAGAACTTTAAATGCTTAAGTAGTCTGAAAGATTTGTATCATAAACCTTTATAAGAATAGTAATTGGATATAAATAACACAACTCCAGATATATTCAGTTCAATGAACATTAATTTGTAAATATATCCTGTAGCCTGAAAATATTGATTTTATATTTAGACTAATATGTTCTATAAGTATTTTTGTTTAAATAAATCACTCATTCAATATAAATTCCTGTGGGAGAAGACAACAAAGTCACTTTGTTAAGTCAATATTTGTAGAGTGTTAATATTGATCTTTTTCCTTTGTTTTCCCTTCCTTGACTCAACCTTTACTAGTTTTCTTTCAACAGAAAATAATAGCTACAAAAATATAAAACATTAACTAGAAACTGCTAGGATACATTAAAAATGTGCAACTTGAGACCTCTGTGTAAAAGGGAAAAAATGGTTATGACCACATAGTATAACTGCTGCTAGAAAACTGAACTGATTGTTCTCATGAGGTACATTTTGTTTCAAATAACAACTCTGTATTTGTTATTGAACTCTGAAGTCCTTTATATCTTTAACATTGCTGGATAGTGACATTTGTTCTATATTAAAATTTAAGAACATCATCTCCAAGGAATTTTTTTCAATCTGTTTAGGTATCTGCACCCCCATGCAATTTAACCTCAATTCCAGCATGCTCAAACATGATCTATAGTGTGTAAAATCTTATAGTGTTCCAATTTTGGATGCCTCTTTCTTTTTCACAAGCAAATAAAGTTGTAATGAAAAGCAGCTTTAGAAAGAAACAATTAGTGATTACCACCATATCTTTTGTCAGAAATTAGATCAAATATTTGTCAATAAAAATAAACAGATGTAACTGGTACAGCTAATTTTTTAATCCATTCTAACTAAGGGTCCATTCAAAGCCCATTGAAATGAATGGACAGACATACAATCATTTCTTGGGCCTTGGATCAGGACCTAAAAGCATACATCAGCCTCATTCATTTTATATGCTCTTTTATTTTTCACTATAATTCAGCTGTTTTCTGGGACAGTTAGTACTATTTTGGTGGACTTGCACCATTACCATCACTGGTGTTACAGTTCTGATAGCTGAAAATAGTGTAATTCAGAACATTTTGAACCTTTATATATTAAAATTGCCATGGACATATTTAGCGTATTGTAGCCAATGCACAGTGTAACCCTTTCAAGTACTCTTTATTCAGTGGAGCTGTGTGACAAATTCAAAGAAAGTAATGTTCAATATTTTAAGGCTCTCATAAACTAGAATAGATTCCCAGCCATTTATCATCTGTATCCATGGAAAACTTTAAAAAGGGGCTCTTTTTTTTTTCAGAAGCAAATTGTAGAGATAAGTTTTTGCCATGTGGCTCCCACTTGGAAAACAATAGCAAGGATTAGGCATCAAGTATATGCAGGTCAAAACAGCTTTCAAAAAATTAGATATTGTTAACTCTTACTGAGGGTTGAGGATGGTCATTTGAATTAATTCTGGCAGAAGTTAAGAGTCAGTGTCGTGTCCCTGCTCTTCCAAAGACTACTTGTGTAACCCTTATGCAACTCATTTCTCTCTATGTCCCGGCTTCTCGTTTGTAAAAAAAAAAAAAAGATAAAGATGCTTTCTTAAATCACAGGGATGTTGTGAAGCTGGTCACATATAAGGTTCCATTTCAGAATAGTTCGCAAAAGGTAAATTAATCTGTCATGGTGAGCATGCGTCAGACACAAACAGTATTATATATGGTTATGCGCATATTAGTGGAAGATATATAGATGGTGTTAAGCCACCTGTCTTTGTGTGCACATTACCTCTGGGTGTGATTCCCTTTGCAGGTAGACAAAGTGGGTTGTGCCCACAAAAGCTCATGATACCAGTTACATTTTTTTTTTTTTAGTCTCTAAGGTGCTGCAAGACTATTCATTATTATTTTTTTTTCAGTTCCAGACTAACACAGCTACCCTTCAAACTTTTGCACTACAAATAGTCATGTAGTCTTTGGCATTGATGATGGCTCAGGCTAGTCAAACCCCAGGCGACTGAGCAGGATTATATTCAGATGACTAGCCCAAGTCACCAGTCATGCTCCAAGGTCTGCACTGCTATTTTAACACATTAGCTCAGGGGTGGGCAATAATTTTTGACTGGGGGCCACTTCAGAAATTTTTGAAGTGGCCCCGGGCCACTTTGCAAGGGGCTGGGCCTCAGGCAGAAGGGGCGGGGCCAGGACACTTCTGTGCTTCGCCACTCACAGACCCTGATTGGTCTAGGGGTGGGCGAGCGTGCAAAGTCTTTGCCGCCTCCCTCCGAGAGAACCGCTAGCTATTCTGAACAGCTGGCAGTTCCCTCTAGGTACCTGTGCCCCTGGCAGTGGGAGGAGACTTCACGTGCTGCCTCCAGGTTAATCGGGCTGAGGAGGGGTAGCACGTGAAGTCTCTTGCTCCCTGCCCCCACCCTGCAAGGGAATGTCATGCTTAGAGTCAACTGCCAGCTGAGCAGCAGCGGGTGGTTGATTTTAAGCGTGGAGCCCTTCCCTCCGACCCCAAGCCTTGATTGGCTTGGGGGCAGGGGGAGCACGAAGTCTCCTCCCACCCTACCTTCGTCCTGCAAGGAGTACGTGGTGCTTCCTTGCAGGGCAGGAGGAGACTTTGTGCGCTGCCCCCTGCCCCCAGGGCAGTCAGGGCTTGGGTAGGGGGGGAGCATACAAAGTCTCCTTCCGCCCTGCCAGGAGCACACAGCACTTCTAAGAGCTGCGCACTCCCTGCAGGCTAGGGGCAGGGAGGAAGGAGACTTTGTGCACTTCTCCCCGCCCACAGGTCCTTATTGGCTTGAGGGCTGGCGGAGTGGCAGGGCTTCTGCGGGCTGGATCAACTCACTTGGCAGACCGGATCTGCCCACGGAGGCCCTTTTGCCCACCCCTGCACTAGCTGCAACTGAGCTAGCACAAGTCTGTCTACCCATGCTGGGAATCACACCTCCCAGCAGAAGTGCAGACACATCCTACAACAAAGTATAACAACAACTATTGAGTAAAACATTTCTTTAGTTCTATGAACCATTATTAATTTAGTTCTCAGTGCAGATTTAAAACAAGACTAAATAAAAACACTTTAAAAAAAAAAAGCATTGTATCCTATTTTCATATTGTACTGGTGCATCTGGCAAGTGAATCGCCGAGAACAAGCTTCTCCTGCCAAGAATGCTCATCTTCAGAATTCTGCTCTTTCTGTAGGTGAGAATCTCTCCACTGACATCAGTGGAAGATCTGGACACATAGCAAAATAAAGAAAAAGAGATCTGAGAAGAGACTTGTGCCCCAAAGCAACATAGTTATGTACCTTTTTATGCAGTTCATATACTGCACAGAAATTTCATGGGGAAAAACAAAAAAAATAAGTGCAGCCAACTCAATTCCTAGTGAACTATATGCTGTGAACTACTCCCGAGGGATAAATCCTGATTCCTCTGTGTGGAGGGGCATCTTGCAGTGGAACCAGTGAGATTCTGTTTTTCAGGATAGCAGGGATAGGATAGATATTAGTAGTTCAGGACTGGGCAGCGATCTAAAATTTGGCTTCAAGTGTGTGAACAGTCTCTTGCACTAAAGAGGCTTTTCTATATGTAGGTGTAAGAAACTGTACATTTACAATAATTGCCATGATAATTTAAAATTGGAATGCCAATACATAAGACTCACATACAAATGAAGTATTCTACAGTAATGGATACTGGAAGCATAAACACTTTTCTGATATTTCTCACATTCACATTTCACACTTTTTTGATAAGTATATGTTTTCTAATTTATTTTATATTTTCACATTCTCCATTATGAATTGGAATAAAATACACTATTTGTAGGCTAAAAATCAAGCCAGGCAGGAATTCTTTAAGTGTTTATAATGCACATGGTTTTGCAATATGGTATTGCTGATAAATGAAAGAGAGCATAGCACCACCTCATGCTCTGTTTAAGCATAACAAGCCAGTATATGAAATCTCAAGGGCTCTCAAACTATTTCATAGTGTTGACTGCATCTTAATGGAGGGAAAAATTGTCTCGAGAACCGCTTACCTCTGCATTTTGGAGTTACAGCACATCCTTAAGTTAACCACCTAAATTGCTTAACATGGAAAAAGTAATGGGAAGAAAGTAGTACAGGTTGAACCTCTCTAGTCTGGCACCCTCAGGATCTGACAGGTGCAGAACCAGAGAATTTTCTGTGTGGCTGTGTCCAGATTCAAGGGTTTTTTTCGAAAAAAGTAGCCTTTTTTCGAAAAAACTTAACCTGCGTCTAGACTACAGCCGCGTTCTTTCGAAATTAAATCGAAAGAACGCAGCTTTTCTTTTGACTGCGGAAAACCTCATTTCACAAGGAAGAACGCCTTTTTTCGAAAGTGCTCTTTCAAAAAAAGGCGTTCTTAAATGCAAACAGGGCTTTTTCGAAAAAGAGCGTCCCGACTGCCTGGGTGCTTTCTTTCGAAAAAGCGGCTTGCTTTTTCGAAAGTACTGCTTGCAGTCTAGACGCTCTTTTTTGAAAGAGGCTTTTGTATCTTTCGAAAAAGCCTCTTTCGAAAGAGGCTTGCAGTCTAGACGTAGCCTGTCACAGGAGGTCTGTATTGTTGTGAGTGGGTATCTTTATTTTTATTTCACTGAGGCAAATTAATGGAACAATGTTTGTAATGCTGCTTAATAATATATGACTGTACTGATATACCCTATATAAAGCTATGCCTAGCCAAGGCTTATCAGCCCTCTTCATAACAAAGTATTAATGTTGTTACACAATTGTATTGTATTGGCATAAGGAAACAAGTAGGTAAACCATAAAAGCCATGTTTATGCTTAGCAGCATTTCCAGCCTTTCCATTGCTTGCTGGGCTCTTAGAACACATTTAGAGGTAATTTAGAGCTAAATAACAGCACAGAACACTGAGATCCAGGACTGGTGGCTATAAACAAACTTTATGGGACCATGGGAAACTTGGCCACACCCAAGGTAAGTGGATATCTGGCTAACTAAAATCATGCCAGACCATGAATGTTACTGGACCAGAGAGTGCCAGACTAGAGAGGTTCCACCTGTAGCTGTCTTTAATTTGATATAACATTTGGAATCAAGGAGAACCATCAGATATATGGTGAAGGAAGCTCCCTGCAGAACAGCAACATTCAACGTATCACTGTGGTAACCTCTTCCATAGTAAGAAAGGGGAGGTAGGAAATTATTTATAGAGAGGAATTTTTGCATGTGATGATTTACTGTATCTTTTTGAAAAGCTACAGCACATTTGGGATGCTGTTCAAACAGTTTTCTGTATACCTTTAAATCTCTTAAAACCCAATCCCATTTCATTAGTTTACCCCTTGAAATTCATCTTGCCTGAAATGTTGATTGTTTTTCAAACATTATGTAAGTTATTAAGTTTAGAGACTAAAGTGAGTTAACCAAAGGCTTTTGTTTAATGTCCTCAGCTGTGTCAAATTTTAAGGGCAATCTCATTTTGCATCAAGGATTTTAGGGTAAATGAAATTTGTGTGTGTATGGTACCAACAGTTCACCTGGGAAGAAATATTCTCCTCAGACATGCTATAGGGTGCTAACTTGCATATTCTTTTAGAACTGAATTATGCTACTCCAGCCTTAGTATACTATTAAAATGTTAACCCTAACTTCATCTTTTATTCAACCTCAATCTTTTCACCATTGATCTCCAGTTGTTTTATTTAATTTATTTATTTATTTATATATATATATATATATATATATATATATATATATATATATATCATCCTTGCAGGTTAGGTGAGTTTTTCCCTTCACATTTTAGGGGACAGAGTTTGTTTGGTAAAGATTAGAGAGAAACATTAAACCTGTATTCAGGTATCTCATTGAGATCAGGTCTTTCTCTTTCTACAGGCAAAAACCAAATAACTAAGAGTATGTCTACACTGCATGCATATTTCAAAATAAGCTACTCTGGAAAAGTTATTCTGAAATAACATGTCTACACTGCAGGGAAGCCTCAAAATTAGTCTGAGGCAGTTTTCCCTAATGTAGACGTGCTATCTCGATTTAGAGCCCCAGGATGCATTAGGGAGGAATAACTTAGAATTGCCCTGGTGAGGGGCTATTTCAAAATAATAGCAGTGGAGCGACTACACACACCTTATTTTGAAATAGCTATTTCGGAATAGGCCTTCTTCCTGTAGAAAGAGATTTACAGATTTCAGAATAAGCCTTCCATTATTTCAAAATAACAGAATGGCTGTGTAGATGCTCACATTATTTCAAATTAATGCTAGTTATCTCGAATTAACAGCGCAGTGTAGATGCACCCCAAATGCCTCTTGTCATTCCTGTAAAAATGATGGGTGGAATTTTGCAATAAAGATAGTAGGTAAAAGAAAGAGACTTGGATACATACTTCCCATTAGGGATTGCATGTCAAGATACCTATGCTCAGACACAATGTCAATAGACTAAAATGTCAGAGGATAATGATCTTCCATTGCTAGGAAAATATTCACAAAATCAATCATTCCTTTCTTCCTTCAAGGTTGGAAACATCCAGTGACAATGCTCCTATAATGACTTTGTTTCTGTTTTTCCAAGTGATAGCTTGTGGGAAGTTTTGGAACATGCCATTTTTTAAAATATAATTGTTGTGTCTTGGCAATAACAACATGACGTCCCTAGAAACCTTGTATGCAAATAATGCAGTCTTCCCTTTTTATGTTTCCAATAGCTTCAGGAATAGCCAAGAAGAAATTGTTTTATGTAAAAAGAGGGAGAAGAATTCATATTCGCTTTAGCCAAATTCTGGCAAACTATGTATCATAGTGTAGGACTGTGTTTCTCAAAATTTGCCATGGGAAAGCTGCTAGTGGGCCTGGGCCGCTTTTGTTTACCTTGTGTTTTCCATTGGCTCTGGTTCACTGTTTCCAGCCAAGGGGAGCCACAAGAAGCTGGAAATGGTGAACTAGAGCCAATGGGATCCGCAAGGCTATGGACCCTTTAATTAAACAAAGCGGCGCGGGCCCATCTGCAGCCCGCTTTGAGAAACACTGGTTTAGGGCACCTGCACTTGTAGTTTCCCCTTACTGACTTAGGAAATGCACCCATTTTCAGGCCCAGTCCCTTCTAACCTTTCCCTAAGTAACCCTACCCTGGACTGAAGGACTTGTCCATTTGCTGGATCAGGAAGAAGGCCATGAACCACTTTAAAACCAGACTATCCAAAACTCTTTGTTTTGTCGGTTGGTCTCTGAATAATCTAGTTTGATCTAGCATATGCATCTCTCTCCAGAGGGATGGTTTCTCTGGAGATGTTACAACCTGAACGAATTTGCCTAATCGTCCCCTGTTGTCCTATTTATCCTTTCCATGGATGCACATATAGTTCCACAATACCACATAAACAATTGCATTTTTAATACAATGGACGCCCAGAGATTTATACAGTTTAATTTAATTCGGCCAAGTTCATTCAGGATATTGCAGAAAATTGTTCAGTTTGCCACATCCTGAATGAAGTGTGTATATTAGGCCAATTTGTGTTAGATTTATGTGGATGATAAAAACTACGTGTTCTTTGGTTCAGATCCCCTAAAGTTATTTAGGTGCCTAACAACCATTGAAATGAATAGGACTTAGGTGCCTTAATATCTTTTGAGGACCTTTGCTCAGGACCCAGTTCAACAAAGCACTAAAGCACATGTTTTAGTCCCAGTGAGTTCAATGAGACTTTTGCAAAAGCTCAAGTACTTTTCGGAATTGAGATGGATTTAAGTTCATGCTGAACTGGGTTTTCAAAGAGTGTCTTCGGTGAATAATTCATGATTAATTTATTTGACAAATGTTACCTGCTTGTGACTTGTCTGAACAAAGAATTCTTGGTTGTTCAGCCAGTTCATTAGGTTCCCAGATTGGATGATCTGATAAAACTAATAACAGCACCTTTTAAAATTGCATATTCAAGTATTAAATTCTCAATTTGGAGTTCACATAACTGGTTAGTTATGCAGCTCAAAAATCACTTTCTGTAAGTATTTCAGCATCTGATAATAAAATTTGTGAAGTGGGTTTGCCAGAATATCTGCAGAAAGTGAATACAAAAGAGGAGTACATGCTGCCTAAGGGAATTCATTTAAAAATTCAAAGGAGTATTGCAGGAGATTTTATGCAGTATTCACCCAGCAGGAGCTCAGACCAAAACAATTTTTAAGAGAGAAGCATTAAAGACCAAGATGAACTTCTAATATACACATTTATTTTGTTTTGTTTCCAGGATTGGCAGTGTGCACAGTCCAAAGGATGCTTCTTCTTAGAGGAAGATGGTGAAATCATTACACATAAATATAGATTGTACTTACCTCAAAGGTCAACAGTATATATCACCATTAAACCTTTAAACCTTAGCCAGTTAGAAGGTAAGCATATTTATATTTTGTTTGTTTGGAGAATCTGCAGGGAGGTCTGAGAAACTGACAGATCCTGCAGAATACCCTATGGAAGTGCATGTGCTTTTTTTGATTGGCTCTTTTTTCAGAAAAAAAAACGTTCTCGTCCCCACATACCTTTTTGCGCAAGAACGCTTATGCAAAAAAGGAATTATTCCGCGTAGAAAGAGGAATACCTACACTGCAAAAACCCCCTCTGTTCTTTTGATTTACTGTAAATTTATTTGCGCAAAAAAGCACTTGAGGTGTGGACACTCCATGGGTTTTTGCACAAAAATGGCCGTGTAGCCTAATGCAATAGTGGACACCCATAGTTGATGGTCACGATTTAGCCTTGGATTTACCAGCAATGTTATTCCCCTTTTACCTAGCAGTATGGTGTCTGATCATGTACAGGTGAAATCCTCCACTATCCCTCTGCCAAGTTAGGATCTCTGCCCCAGGTTTATAGAGAATTTCCTGTTTAATCAATAAAGATACGATCTGAAGTTACTGGGTAAGTAACTGTTGACTTCAGTATGTGTTATATCAGGCCCTAAAGTTATAGCTTTTTAACCTATCCCTGTTGCCTGAGTCTTTCTCATACACTGGATAAAGAAGGGTTTGTTGTGTGTCTTTATACATATGAATCAACCATATATATCTATGTGTAATGTGGGTGATCAATTTGAAGCATCTTAAAATAGCCTATTTTCCAGAAAGCGCTGAATACCATCCATCCTCTGAAAATCAGGCTCCTTTTGAGTTGTCCCACCATTTGTAAATAAGCATATTTTCATAGATTATTCGTTACACATTTAGAATATTAAAAACACATTACATGAACACCATCAACTTCAAGTCTCATCGATTTCAAAATATGAGTTTATGGTAGATTCAGTTACTGTCTCTGCCCCCTGTCAATCTTTTGTGCTTTTATAATCACATCTTTCTATTTTTTTCTTTGCCATGGTTGTATGAAAAACTTCAGGATGAACCAACTTTCACAAAACTGACCAACACACACACACAAACCGCCAGGAAAAATAGAGAAAAATATTTTTCTCCCATCTCTTTCAGTAATAATTATCTTAGATGTTATTTGTACCAATAGCTGGCTAAAAATTTTCTGATGGGTGTAATTTTTGAGTTGTCCCTTTAAAACACATGCTCTTTGTTTATTGTCTGCCTTTCTTTTTGCAAAGTCAGTGTACATCACTAGGGCTCTACCAAATTCATGGCCAGGAAAATGTGTGAAATCCAAGAAATCTGTTCTCCCCCTTTGAAATTTGGTATTTTGTGTGCTTTTACCTTCACCAGGGAGATAGTTTTTCTCAAATTGGGAGCCCTTACCCCCAAAAGGAGTTGCAGGGAATTCACATTGCTATTTTAGGGGCGATCATGGTATTGCCACCCTTACTTCTGTGCTGCCTTCAAAGCTGGGTGGCCAGAGAGTGGCTGCAGTTAGCCAGGCACCCCGATCTGAAGACAGTGCCCCGCCAGCCACAGTGCAGAAGTTAGGGTGGCAATACCATACCATGCCATCCTTTTTTCTGCATTGCTGCCTTCAGAGCCGGGTAACTCTGCAGGCAGTAGCACAAAAGGAAAGTTGTCAATACCGTTCCATGCCTCCTTACTCCTGTGATGCTGCTGGTGGCAACTCTGCCTTCAGAGCTGGGCTTCTGGTCAGCAGCCACTATTCTTCAGCTGCCCACCTCTGAAGGCAGTACCACTTCCAGTAGCAGTGTAGAAGTAAGAGTAGCAGTACTGCAACTCCTCCCAACCCCCGCACCATAGCTTTGTGAGCCCCACACAACTTCTTTATGAGTCAAGACCCCTACAATCACTATACCTGAAATGATGAAATTTGCAATTTTTAAAATCCCAGGACTGTGAAATTGACCAAAATGAACTGTGAATTTGGAGGCGACCTAAACATCACTGAAGTTAGTTATACTTCTTCTGTTCATAGTCATCCATGCTCTTAGGTTCTTCGTATTGCAATGTTGATGCCCCAAACTCTTGAGCAGTATGTTTATTTGCTTAGAATTTGCTTTCATTGGAATTAAAAAAAAATCTACACACCTCAGATTTGATAAGAGCTTGTTATTACAAAATTTAACTAGTAGCAACAAATTTAATAATCTCTCTTGATATATAAAAAAAGTTTTTCTGTGGAACGACACAGCAACGTCAGCCCTCCCATGGGCTCCCTGCCCCAGACACTGTTCAGGGACAGTACAACTTGCTCCAGGGCCAGTTGCTTGCACCACTGGTGTTCTTGGCACTCACCGGCTGCTGGACCAGCAGGCTCAAGAGAAGCGCCAGGCACAGGGCAAGGCGTCCCGCGTCCCCAGCTGCCCGCCATTCCATCCTCTGCTGCGCCCAAGAGGCCACGTCCTCAGCCTAGTGCCAAGCCGCTCTGCTGAGACTCAAGCTCAGCCCTCAGACTGCCTCCCTCTCAATTTCCTGCCCAGTCACATGCAGGGCTGCAGCAGCGAGTGGTACTTCTGCAAGGTAGGGCTGCGGCAGCACAGGCCTGAGCTGCCTGGGCCCCTTTGGCCTGGTGCTGCAGCCCCTTGCTCTTCCTCCTCCCCTGCATGCTGCAGCTCCTTGCTTTTCCTCATTCCCCGTATGTGCTAGCACTGGCTTCTGCTACGGCAGGGGTGGGCAATAATTTTTGGCTAGAGGCCATTTTAAAAAGTGTCTCAGGGCCGTCCGGAAGGGGCGGGGTCTGAACTGGAAGGGTGGGGCCCGTACATTTCTAGGCTACCCCACCCACAGACCATGATTGGTCTGGGGGTGGGGGAGCCCCTTTGCCTCCCGCCTTCCCACCAGGCATCCACACCATGCCCTGACGCGTGCTCCTCACAGGGCGGAGGTAAGACAGGAGGAGGCTTCGAGCACTCGTCTGCCCCCAGGCTCTAATTGGCCTGGGGACGGGGGGGGAAGGGGGGTGCCCGAAGCCTCCTCCCACCCTGCGAGGAGCATGTGGCACTTCAAAGTGCTGTGCACTACTCACAGGGTGGAAGGAGGCTTCGCGCTCTCCCCCCACCCTCAGACCAATCAGGCCAATCAGCAAGTCTCACTGTCAAGCATAACACCTTGATATGACTTGCTTGTGTCAGGTAAACAAGCCTAACGACTCCACTGATGTGATCTTGTCAGTAAGTCATATGTTTTCGTGTTATTTAGCTAGACTAGCTAGTGAGATCTTATGTATGAATTTAACAGTGGAGGAAATAAAATTAAGATATATTCCACCCTATTAAATAAACAGAAGCTAGGTTTCCAATCAAGATACATTTTAATAACTTTTACAGAATCTCAAAAAAGGGATTCATAATTTTTTATATACATTTAATTGCAAATGTCTAGGAATAGCTTGTTCAATAACAAGAAAAGTAATAAACAATGTTTGTAGTGGAAAGGCACGAGTGTAACTTCTGCAGCTACCAAAATACCTGACATTTGAGACCTTTTAATAGTAATCGCCATGGCTATGTCTATTCTGCAGCCTTCTTCCGCAAAAGCTTCTGCAAATGAAGTGAGGAGTAGAATATCACCGCGCTTCATTTGCATAACTAATTACAGAAGAGTCTCGATTATCCGACCTAAATGGGACCGGAGGATGGTCGGATAAAGGAAATGTCGGATAATACGGAAAATTCTTTTAATACAGTAATTTATACCTTGCAAGGTCCAGTTCTAAACCTTCTGAATCTGCTGCCTTGACCAGCCCTTGTATTTCTCCCCAAACGGGAGTAAGATTCAGGGCTCAGCCTTGCAGCAGGAGCACAGCACTCGCCCTGCACCACTCCATGTCCCCTGGTGATGACGTGACGCAGGGCAAGGTGCTCACTCCTTTTCCCAAAAACAGGAAAAACAGGGGGAAAAAAGCTGACTGCGAATTCTTCAGCCACAAGAGGGAGCTGCAGACTTGCCAACCAGAGCTCCCACCCAGCCCTGGAAAAGGGAAAGGGAAAACAAGGCCATTGTCCAGCGTCCCTTGCCATGATGTGACGGGCAGCATGTCGGATAAATGAAGGTCGGATAATTGAGACTTTACTGTAGCAGATGTTTTTGCTCAAGAGGCTTTTGCGCATAAAGGAGCTGTGTATATGGCTCCTTTTTGCACAAAACACCCCTCTTGCTCAAGAGCCATTCTTTCTCTTATTTTCAGGAAGAACAGCTCTTTTGCAAGGAGGGGGGGTTTGCACAAAAAGGAGCTATGTAGAAAACTGTTTACATGGCTCCTTTTTGCTCAAAAGCCCCTTGCACAAAAAGGGCTTCTAATTAATTATGCAAATGAAGCGCAGCAATATTCTGTTCCGCGCTTCATTTGCATAAGCTTTTGCAGAAGAAGGCTTCAGTACAGACGTAGCCTATGTGTCACAGATTAAAGACAGATTGTCTGCTCTGATATATCATGGGGATATCAATTGCATACTATAAACTCATTCTGTGTGTGGTTCTTCCATTGAAGTCAATAGGAGCTCTGCATGTGAAATGAACGGAATATAGAAAGATCCATAGTGTGGATCAGAAAAGAGAACTGTGCCCTGAATTTATGCAGTTATCATCAAATATTTGTTTTTTGGAGTAGGAGAGGGAGATTGGGGGAGGGAGGGTGCTGCTGATTGATTGAGGGTTTTTTTGTTTTGTAGGAAAAACTTCTCTGTGGTTATCAACGGACACAGCTTTATATGTTCTCAAGGAAAATGAAAGCCAAGAAAACCTACAGCTCATGGGCTTTACTGAAGTACGAAATAAGGAGGTTAGATATTTTCCTTAATTTTCTCATGTTGATTTTTAAAAATATCTTTATGTATGTGTCAACACAGAATAGGTTAAGGATGCACAAGTTTGGGATGGTGACCTGCTGGGATGTGAGCGGGACAGAAATAAGGAGCAACTGCCCCAGGTCAGCAGAAGTTAATGTTATGGTAGCAACATTAACATCATTCCACACCTTTCAAACTACAACCTAATGGGATGCAAGCAATTGCAGTGCAGAAGGGTTGCGGTTGCTCTTGAAAGAGCTGAGTACCCAATGGGTAGCGAGAAATGTTGAGTTTTTGGTTCTCTGTACAGATGTGCCTTCCAAGAGCCAAGGGATTTACCTGGGGAAAGTTCAGCCATCTTCTCTCTCTGCTTCCAAGGAGTCAAAACATCACAACATTGGCCTCACAGACTTTCCTCTCACTCCTCTTTCCCTTTGCCATGGGAATGAGTCCAGACATAGTTACGTACTGTATGTGCTTTTCTTCTATGGTAAAACCCACAGAGGGAGAAATGACAGTGTGAAATCATCTCCCCAGCTATCAAGTCATAGAGAAACGAGCTTGAGGCCAGATTGTTCTGAGAGCTCTATAGGCATATTCCAGCAATGCTCCCTGGTTTGTGGAATTTACAGTCTAAATAAACCAGAGCGAACCATTACATCCACTTTACAGATAGGGAGTTAAAACAGAGAGATTAAGTGACTGGGTCACACAGAAAGACTTTGGCAGAACTAGGAATTGAACTTAAAGGTCTTCTGAATGTAAATTGTGTCATGAGCCTATCTCTTGCATCTCTTGTTACTTGTGAGCATTGACAAGGAGCCATGCAAAATGTTTGTGGCAAATTTGATGCAGGCTGATGAATCAGGGCCAGATTGTGAGCCAGCCTGTAGTTAATTTATACTCTCAGAGGAAAGAGTGAGAAAGTCGGTGGGGTTTTGTCAATCTGCCTCCTTTGTCAGGAAAAGTGTCGTGTTTTGTTTTTATTTTCAAGTTTAAAATGTTAAAAGGATAAAAAAATCTGTGAAGCAACAGAAATATTGTTGATCTATTCCAATCAGGAAAGTCCCATGGCTGCCTGTGTCCTGCCCAGCTATGTAACTGTTACCACAGCTGGCAGACCCACTAGTTCTCAGGTTCACATGCTGGTATGAAAAACATATTGTAGGGATATGCCATCTCTAACAAAAGAAAATGCGGGGACTCTAACAAGTCAGTATCTTCTATTAATTGATCATTATTGTGGGAATATTAATAATGAAGGCAGGCTTTGGATAAACAATGGCTCATAGATTTCTCCATTTTCCTTTGAGAATAGATGTTTAAGTGGAAAGGTGAACTGGGATCTGGTATTTACTGGCTAATTCCATTCACAACTGGCTGTAGGCTCAAGAAGATAAAAAACCAAATTACTGGAGAAGCCAAACTTGTTTACAGAGATGAAGACGGAGAGCTGGCCCTTACCAAAGAGTTCAAGTGAGTCATGTTAGCCAGGAGGCATGCTAGCTTTTGTAAAAGGACATACTCTCAGTATCCTTTATGCTGCTGAATTCATTTTTGTCTGAATGCTATTGCTTTGGAAAAATGTTTGTCAACTTACAGGATCATTCGATGCAAGAGCATGAGGAAGGAAGCAAAAGTATTTAAAAACTGTCTTGTCTTCTGTGTCTCTAGAGCAGCTTTATCAGACATATTTGAAATAATTGATTTAGATGGAAATGGCCTTGTAAGCCTGGAGGAATATAATTTCTTTGAACTGAGGACTAGTGGTGAGAAATGTGACGAGGAAGCCTGGGCTGTATGCAAGGGTAAGATGTTACTCTGCTTAAATAAACTGACCAGAAATTATGAATTTTTGGTTACAAGTTACCTACATTCATCTACAATATTATTCTTAATATAGATTTGTGAGATAGATACTGATTACCTTCCCCATTTTCTTCTAGCCATACCTCCATCTTCTTTCCATGTTTTCCTTTCCTCCACTCTCCTATCACTTATTCTTCCTCTGTCCCATTTGCTTGCAGTAATCATGTTTAATAGCCCATCTACAGAAGGAATGCTTCTCATGGCTATATGTGTATTACAAGTTTTGTATGTGAGAGATGCGTTCTGAGTACAGACCGGAGTGCCAAGAAGTATAGAGTTCTAATTGTGGGTCTTATATTGAATCCACCTGCTGCAATTAATTACTCTCTGCCTCAGTTGACTCATCTATAAAATAGAGATGAAAATGCTTTTCTACCTCACAGGATAATGCAAGGAGCAGTTAGTCAATGCATGTAGAGAGCTTTGAATTTGAAAAACATGGCACTTACTGTATATTATTTTCTCTAGAAAATATCAATTGGAGCAATGTTTCTCCAGATGTAGGCATTTTTCTTTGGAAGTCAGTCTCTTAAAGTTTCATAAACACTTCATAAAGATGTCCATATTGACCTTCTCACAGCTGTAAACGTGCTTCCCAAGACCTCTGTGAGTGGGCTTGAAAGTCTACGGGGTTTTTAGGACTCTTTCAGCCATATATTGCCCTTGATTTGTAAGCACAGTTCTAATTAATGGAGTCACGCATTTTTCGAAGGAAGTATTTGGCCTTTAATGTCAATTGGTAGGGGAAAACCCCCATATTTTTTGTGGGATTATTGACAAACATTTAAAATCAGTCCTGATGACATACAGCTCTGCCTCACAAGGAACAAATTCCTTAATAATTTTGCAGTGCACAGCCACTACAGTGATGGGACTGTATAAGTGACTAGATAGAAAGGCAGATAAGAGCTAGTTGACAGTGATGATTTGGCTACAATCTCCTGTCACACTTCAATTAATTCTGGCCACAAAATTTGAAATTTTGCAGATCTTATTATATATTTATCTCTAAAATCCCCACGGTGTATCTGGTACTTTTTCTAAAAAATAGAAAAGTCATCCAAATATTGTTCTCCTGTAAATCAGTTTTTTTCCTCCTGTTTCATCTCCCTAGATTCTGCACCACTTTTTATACCTTTATTTATATTTGTGTGTGGGTCTGAGAGAGAGGGGAAGTGAACATGGTGGATGGATTACCAGACATTAATCAGTTGAAGGACTCAGATGAATATTATAAATCTTGAGGGCTAAGTTCAAGCCGTTTGTAATAGCATCTCAACCCTGAGATAGATTTATTAAATTGATAATCCCTTTTTAATAATATATAGTCAAGATTTAGCATTGTTATGATGAAAAAACCATTTTTAAAATTCTCTGACATAGGAACATTTCAATTATATGTTTGCTGACACTAGAGAAGTTGATCTGCTACATTCTGTCATGAGTTCCCCCAAAGCACTATAGCCCCACGGGACTTTCGTTTCCTATTCCCAGAGTTCTATTTTCCTAAAATCTTACTCAATTGCAGATATTACCATGGGGTAGAGAAATAATTCAAGCCACACTCTACATTATGAGACCTCACCTTCTTTTGGCCAATAAGCCTGCGGCCCCTGTCATCCCCTAAAATCTTGGAAGATGCCCTGTAAACAGCTTTCACTCAAGAGAATCCTTTACTATTTCCTCATTTTATAATGAAATTTGGAGAACCAGAGGCTGCAAGACTGATGGACAAAACGTCAAAGGGAGCTTTGCCTATGAAAGGCCAGGGTGAAGACTGCAGAATTGTGTGCCTTAGGAAGCAGTAATTTAAGAACTACTTGATTCCCCTTTATACAGAGAATTTTGACACAAAGAAGAATGAGCTCACAAGACAGGGATTTATGGATCTGCATCTCATGGAGGCCAATGACCGTGAAGGGGACACTAGTGACCTCTGGCTCACTTTACTGTCACTGGGCTACAATAAAGCACTGGAAATGACAGAGGTATGATAGTTGTGTATCAAAAATAACAGTTTCTCATATCACTCGCTGCACATTTAACTGCAATGCTGCTTCTGTCCTTCATAAATGGATTTCAGTGCACCAGCAACGCTGCTTGAAAGGTTTTCACTCTGCATTTCAGGTCAGGCAGTCTGTTCCCTAGGCTAGCACTGATGAGTGGGACTCTAGAGGAGGTAGAGATCAGAGCTGCTGCAGTAAAATCTCTTAGTGCTCAAAGAAAGAACTCAACTCAGCTGCTGGATACCAGTATTTTACAGGGCCTGTTGAGAGAAAAGGACTAGGGACATATCTGCTGAAGGCCTTGGTTTGAACTGCTAGGGAGGAGCAGTTCTCGGTGAAGTGGTGGGTGAGAAGAAAGAGGCAAAAAATGGTGGCCTATCAGTACATCCAGAGTTCCAGGGCTCACGCTGGCCAAGATCTGGATATGTCTTCCAACATGGCCTAGTCAACAGGGAAAGAATCCCTCTCTTTGTCCAAACCAAAAAAACCATCTCTGTGGCATGGTGGTAAACATCGCTTGAAAGCAATAAGAGGCTGCCATTTGCATTCATTTCAAAATTAACCGGGAAGGTACAGAATGAGGCATCAAGGATGAAAGCCAAGGCTCCTGGAGGGTGTTTGCACTGACCAGAACAAGAAAAACCTACCCATGGGTGAAAATAATAAATAAATAATAAGCCATTCAGGGCCAGGTAATATATTTTTACATGGACTCAGAGTTCAAACTCTCCAGCTAGGATTACCTAGCTATTCTAGGGGTTTTACTGCTGCCTCTCCCCACGGTGCCATAACAATGCTGAGAAGGCAATCTGTGTCTCATGTAGGATCTAGTCCGGGAACGCTCGTGATGCAGAGGAGGAAGTGGCTCTGCGCTGCTGCTTTCCCCAAGGCTTTTCCTCACCACTCAGGCCCACTATGGCAACAGCAGCAGCACCCAGAGCCATGGGCCCTTTCAGTTGCCACCGGAATGCTGCATAGCATGCTCCCAGGAGCTCTACGGGCAGTGCTTAGAGCTGGCTGCCTGGCCCGCTCCTTCTGCCTGAGGCTCTGCCCCTTCTGGTAGTACAGAGCTGCTGCCCCCAACTTGCCCAACAGCCCGGCATAGCTGTCAGCTCTCCTGCTGCCACTCTCATGGCAGTGGAGGGGCAATGCCTGGGAGCAGTAGGGAGCACAGAGCTACTTGTGCCCCTGGGAGTGGGGCACAGGGAAGCATCCTATCCCCACCCTCTCGTGCACAGACTCCACAGCTCTCTCCGTGACCTGGAAAAATCTTTAATCTGGCATACCCTGTTTCCCATGGTTGCCTGATTAAAAAGGTTAAAAAGTGAATTACCACACCATTACCAGAAGGAGCTTTAGCAAAAAACTCGGGAGGAAAAGCAAAACTAAGTATAAAGACACACCAAAAACTCCATTAAAAATGCAGAAAAGTCCAGTGTTTGTAGCTTGTTTCCAAGAAAAGAATGTTTTTATTACCCTGTTATCATTTTCTTTTCCTTGTTTACTTTCTGTCAAACCAAAGCCATTCAGGGCCATGAGACTATGTAATTGGCAAAGAAAACCATTCTGTGCAGGTGAAACAAAAATATACTAACACAAAAACAGTGAAGCCATGATATTTTAAGAGGCTAGAATTAGCCATTCTCTTATCAATTATTAGATTTAAACAATTAGCAAACAGTTGTGAATAATGTCACACTGAGTTAATTATCCCTAAGAAAGCTGGAAAAGAGATGATGCTCTGTCTTTCTGCAGTTTGGACACTAGAGGGAGCTGGTCTCTAACAAGGACGGTTTCCTTGTTTCAGAGTCTTTTGAGTTCCTTATGGAGATTCTTTGCCTTTCACAACTGTAGTTTGTGGTTAGAAGCTTTGTTTTCCGAAGGATAAGAACAAACTATGTATTGTGTGCTTCAGCTGTTTGGATCAAGAGCATATATAATTTAACCCCTTAGTTAAATGGTGCACCTACAATTGGACAATTTTTACAGATAACCTGACACAGAACAGGTCTGAGGGTAAAAATCTGATTAGTCATAAATTAACAAGAACTAAACAACATATACAGTTACTGTATTTTTCTTCTATAACAGGCATGCCCTTTTGTCATTGATATCTATGCAGAAAAATGCAAACCCAAAATTAAAGCTATTTATCTGGAGGCAGGCAGCAGGCAACTTAACAAAGCCATTTGCAAGTCTGTTGTTAACCAGGGAGATGCCAAAGTACTGGATAATGGTGAAAGTATAATTGTCTATACCTACAAAAGTGACACACGGATCACTTCTGTTATTGAAAATAAGGTATTTTCTGATATTTTTCTTATGCACATTGCACAAAAGAATTTTCATGCTAATGTACATCATTGTTACTTCTTCCTCATTAAGCTTGCTGATATATAGATTCTGTACCCACTTAATACAAAAAAATCCTCCTTTTTAAGGGACTGCTCCAAAGTCCACTGAAAACAATGGGAATTTGTCCATCTATTCCAATAGACATTGGATCAGGATGATGTAGGGCGCTTGCTTATTGTATTATTAGCTGAGTTCCTGTCTGTATTTACAAAGGCTCATGGCAAATGTGTAGTGTAAAAGATCAGCAACATTATGTCTGTATGATTAGAACTGATCAGGATTTTTTCAAATAAAGAGTTTTTGTCACTGGAAAATGCTGGTCAGTTCAAACCAAAACTGTGGATTGAAAACAGTCAGTTTCTACAAATTTATTTAGAAAACATGAGTACTAAGCATGAACAGTATGATATACACACGTTTTGGTTTTATGGGATTATTATGGGTGACATTTCAACTATTAACTTCTTTCTGTATCCTCTCACCCCTCAAGTGCATAGGACATCCATCAGTTTCCACCATTTATTTTGAATCTTGTTTTGTCTGTTCAGGTTTTTGAGTGGGATGTTGAAGTAATCCAAATTAATGAATGTAAACCCAGGCAAACATGTTCCGTAAAATGGAAGCAGAAATTCCAAATCCTTTTGCATGGGGCCTAATGCTAATTCTGTTCACAGTTTCCCTTATATTAGGATTTCTGAATAAGGAAATAGTATAGTTAGATGCTAAAATAAAGCTAGGTCCAATGTGCCAATTTTTTTAGAAGGGAACACTTATCAGGAAGGGATGGCTCAGAGATAGAACAGTAAATTAAAAATATCTAGACTCTCTAGATCCACAGGTTAAAGTCCTAGTAGGTCTCATTCAGCACTTCATCCTTCAGATGTAAATAAGTTAAATGTAGCTTGGGGATTTGTCAGAGATATTCTTAAATACCAATCACCAAATTCTCTTCTGGTTAGTGGAACTGTCACTTACAACAATGGAGATTTTGGCCCCACAAGCTTTTCTGCTCTGTACTGGACCTGTTTGTTGAACTTTCATGAACATTTTAGTATGATTTTTTTTTATTACAAAACACTGAGAAACATAATGGTTTCCAAAGAGTTTACTGTTAACCTTTCAAATCACAAATATGGGCATTAATTACAAGTATAATGGAAATAATGTTTTGTGATTTCTAAAGTAAATTATAAGCTAATTATAAGTAAGAGATTAATTGTCTGGCACTTTCCCGCAGTTAAGTGGAGTAAAAGGTCTTCCTCCCGTTCTTCTGTGGTCCATATAAGATTATCTGTCTCTGAACAAACAGCTCCAAAAGTTATAGAGACTAGGTGGAGCTCTGACTGTTACCTGCCCTTAAAGAAACTCTGTTATCAGATTATAGCCTATAACTTGAAGTAAAAATGTATTAAATATTATCTGCACCTGTTTCTATGTCCAAAAGTTATTCATCTTATAGATATTGTCTCTGTGAACCTTCTTCATCTTGCTTCCCATGTAGAACTATAGACATTTCCCAAAGAAAATATCAAGGCACAAAAATAATGAAAAGAAATACACAAAGTGATGTTTGTTTTTTGCAGCCTCTATTTTAAACATGATTATATTCACATTCTAAGCTACATAAACCTTTAGTACTGTGAGTATCATAGACTGCATTTCTGCAAATCTTTATCCGTATAGAGTCATAGCAAACCTTTAAGTTCAGGGGGGAGGCTGCTGTGTGAAATAATCATATTCCTATTTCATTTCACAATAAGAAGCATGATTGATGGGATTATTCGAAAAATTTTCAGCATTTCTGAGTGTTAAATCTAAATGTATCTAAATATGAGTGACAGTACACATTAGCATGTCTTTAATTTAAGTCTAGTCTGAAATAGCTGGTTTGATTGTTTTTCTAAGTTAGATCAGCTCGGTGTGAGTCCTGTCTGAGCTCATTTTGTACAGCAATAAGTAACAGGTTTAATATATCAATTCTGCATTGGGCCAATTAATGATTAGGCCCAGTTCATAGAGGCTTTGTAATTTGCTTGGTATCCATAGAGGAAAGAAGCTTGAAGCTTCTCCTTTTCTATAAGCTGGCCTATGTAGATTTTGACCATCTGTACTTTTCACTGTGGTGCAGAGATTACAAAAGAGGACAAGAGAGATGAGATCTTAAAATGTATGGGGCTATCTCTCTCCGATTCTCCCCATCTTCAGCCCAGTGGCCTGACAGCTCCATTCCAGTAATTCATTGCAAGTTGGCCTGGAGAATATGGCCTGTTCAGTCATACCCAAACCCTTGGTTGCTCAGATGTTCAAAACTCAGTGTCCTTATGCAGTGCCTTGACTGCCAAAAGTGACTGGGGGGAGGGGATATCACAGTCCATCCCTTGTGGAGTTGGACAGTCATTTAGCACTATCCATCTGCCCAGAGGTGGGCAGGCTTTGCAAACATTCCTGGTTTTAGAGCTAGATGATATCAAAGAACTACATGAGGTTCTGTGTTGTGATTGGGCCAGACTATCCATTTCTTAACCAGTTGGACTGTCTCCTTTCCTGTGTAATTACTGGGTCCTATTTCATTCTTAGAAGTGTGCACACAGCTGCAGCATGTGCCATGGACACATGTCCAAAGTCAAGATTTAGCTCATTATCTAATCTGTTTTAAGCACATTAATTTTGTAGATTTATTTAAGAATTATTTCATATGTAGGCTAGTTGTATTTTGGAAGAGAGTATTTGTAACAAATCCACAACCTGCGTATAATGGACACAGCTACATACATTTGTGTGTGTGTGTGTGTGTGTGTGTGTGTGTGTGTGTGTGTGTGAACACAACTACATACATTTGTGTGTGTGTGTGTGTGTGTCTTTCTCTCTTTTTGTGTGCATGCACACACACGGTCTCTCTCTCTCTCTCTCTCTCTCTCTCTCTCGCTTTTAAATCTTGCTTCTTCAGCTCCCAAACCAGACATCTACTACTTGAGATCTTCCATAGTATGTCTGATATCTTGGATATGGGGCTGACACCAGAGGGTTGCATTGTTACTCGTGCATGCTCAACAAGTACACTGTGCACCAAATTCTCTGCTGGTGTCAATTGGCAGAGCTTTAGTGAAGATAGAGGCTGTGCCAATTTACATTATCAGAGAATTGAGCACTGTGAGTGACATTTTCAAAAGCACTTGTGTCACATAGGAGTTCAAGTCTCATTGACTGTCAGAAAGAACTGAGCTCCTAAGTGATACCAGAGCTTCTGAAAACATTACCTCGCCTATTTAAAACTTTTCATCCCAGTTTCAGATGAAGCTACCAGAATATTTAAGTTGCTTTATAAGAAGCAGCCATTTAATTATGAAAACTAACGAGACCTCTAATATTTTCCACTTGCAGTCTGAAAACAAAGTGGTAATTCATGTCAACAATGAGCAGAGTAAGAACTGTGTAAATAATAGGGGACTCAACATTTTTGCTGTTGAAGTGGCACCAAAATCCATGATGGTAATGTTATTATTTCCATTATTTAAGATCTTAGTAAAAATGTCATATATGAGATCTTTAGAGTTTGTTTTTGCACATCTTTGTATATTAAAATTGAGTACGTGGATATGAAGCAAAAGGAGAAATGTCCATCTGCCTGAGAAATGTAGTTAAGATGAGGGACTGATTTTCAAAATTTTTCAAGGGCAGGTATTTCCTTGTGCAGAGGACCAGATAAATGTATAACTAGCCAGTTTTTGCCTCCATATGCTTTGCTTGCCCTTTTTCTATAATCATACTAGTTATGAACACCTTTCAGCATTCACTCCAATTTAAGCAAGCTCATACTGTCAATAGAAAGAGAGTTGTCATAGCAGATTGGTCACCAATCAGTAAATCTTGGAAATGCTAATGCAAATCCAACACATTTATTTTCAGAGCAGGAAACATCATGAAACATCAATTTTAATGACTATACCTCTTAAATGATTAGTGTAAATTAAATCATGTTTATTATGTGTCTTGTTGCAGTAGAGTGATGCATGTTCATTATACTACAGTAAACTTCTGATAATCCGGCACCTTTAGGACCCAGGGGGTGCCGGATTATCAGATATGCCGGACTATCAAAAGGGGGGCTATGAGGAGTCTTGGGTGGGGTGGGGGTGATGCCACCCCAGACTTCTCATAGCCCCCCCTTCCAATAGTCCGGCTCTGCCCCAGGCGTCCCCGATTCAGCCGCTGCTGGTCAGTTTCAGCAGCAGCTGAATCGGGGAAGCCAGGGGCAGAGCAGCTGGGGTGCTGCCGGGTTGGTCCCGTAGCGCTGCCCCTCGGGGCTGCGGGACCAACCCGGCAGCACCCCAGCTGCTCTTGGGGACGCCTGGAGCAGAGCAGCCGGAGTGCTGCCGGAGAGCTGCTCTGCCCCGGGCTTCCCGGAATCAGCCGCTGGTCATTTTCAGCAGTGGCTAAATAGGTGCGCCTGGGGACCAACCCCGATTCAGCCGCTGCTGAAACTGACCAGCAGCTGAATCGGGGAAGCCAGGGGCAGAGCAGCTGGGGTGCTGCTGGGTTGGTCCCATAGCGCTGCCCCTTGGCGCTGCGGGACCAAATGGGCAGCACTCCGGCTGCTCTGCTCCAGGCGTCCCCAAGAGCAGCTGGGGTGCTGCCAGGTTGGTCCCGCAGCCCCTAGGGGCAGCGCTACGGGACCAACTCGGCAGCACCCCAGCTGTTCTTCCCCTGGCTTCCCCGATTCAGCTGCTGGTCAGTTTCAGCAGCAGCTGAATCGGGGAAGTCGGGCGCAGAGCAGCTCCATTTGTCCAGCTGCCCCGAACACTTCCGGGTTCCTGATGGTGCCGGACCATCAGGAGTGCCGGAGCATTGGATGCTAGACTAATGGAGTTTTACTGTATTATGAAAGAGAGACAGTTAACCTAACATCTATAGACTGGAAATGATTAATGTTTATAATATTAGTGACGCCTTAGATTATTAAAAATCAAAAACTTAAAAAATCCATTTTACTTATAATTATTTGTGTGATTTGTTTGCTTAGCTTGGACAATTAATGCAAATGAAGGCAGTTTCACTTTCGTGTAAAATCAATTTACTGTTGCAGTGTTTGGATTTCAGACATCTGCAGTGGCACATCTGTTTCTTTTCATTGTCATTATTTTTATTAAGTTTGCTTTTTAAAAAAAGGAGCTGTTAGACATTTTGATTTTGGATCAAATTTAAGTTTTCTCTTCATCCAATGCATTCCAGTAACCATGAAACACAGACTTAGCGTGACCTTTTACTAGTCACACACAAAAATACATCTATATAATGTATGTTATGGGCAATATAACTTCCCACAGGCTGAATTTTTTTTAAAAAAGCATAATTTATGGACAGTATTTAGATAAATGGTAATTCTATTGTCTGACTCCCATTCCAGAAATTGTACTATATTTAGTAAACGTTGCATTAAATGAGGATACAAATAAAAAAATCAATATGTATTTTGATAAGTCTTGTATTTCTTTCCAAGTCATTCATTTATGAAGCAAACCTACTTTATAAAGTGCTAAAAGTACAGCGATTCTCTTTCAAATGCAGCTCATTCAGGTGAAATAATTCTGTATGTCTTCATTATCCAACCTATGGCCCTAATCCTGCCATGTACAAATGGCCTGTTGCACTTGCTCGTAGCCACATTTAAATTGATGCAGTATCATGGGAGTGTAGGATCAGGACTATTCCAAAACTGTTGCAGATACCTTTAACCAGCCAGAGGAGGTTCCAGGCCACAAGGTGTTCTATTTGGCTCCTTTTTGTGCTGGAATCAATTAGAATTGTGGGCTGACAGCCCTTCCCTGGATTTTACCAATAATATAGTTATATGCTGTAATAATACCTGTTATTACATAATTTGAATTTTGCACCAGCTAACTTTTCCAGTATGTGTCCTAGAAATAAAAAGGGTAGTATCATTTAGATGACTTTTTAAATAAAAAATGTACATCAGTGTAGGAATTAAGGAAAGAGTAGTAAATAAAGATAGTTCATTATATTTTCCTCTTTTTACATGCAGATTTGTCAGCATGTGATGCCTCTGAACGAGCAAGAAGAATGGATATATAACTGTGTGCATTCTCTCTTTCCTTAAATATCATGTTTAGAAGACAGTTCTCTCTCGGAGCTACTAAAACAAGAACTAAATCAGGATTGTCCTGTGATTTATAGAAAATTGATTAATATTGCACACTTCAAAACTAAGACTGATACAGATCATTTATTTGATCCCAGAGCTTCAGCTATTGAAGCCAATGAATCATGAGGGCTGAATTCAGTCTTGTCGAGTTCCTCATGGCGGATTCCCTAACATGGCTGGTAGGGTTGAAAGAAGTATCAACCAGGTCCTCCACCTGCAGCAGGATCACAAACATATACGCTTTTTACATAGAATGAATCATTTATGCTTTCAGTGTATCCCAGAGAACCAGCGTGGTACACCCTCTTTCGCATCCTTAGCTCATCTTGTGTAGAATGATAGACAAGAGTCATTTATCTGGCATGGAAGTGCAAGTTATCATTTCTCAGCTTTGCCTAACAAATGTCAAGGCTTCCTCGGCCAGCAGTCTTTCCTGTAGCCTTCTTTGCAACTGCTTGTCCCTCTGACTGCTCGCTCCTTTTTAGATAGCCCACCACTCTCTCGAACTCCTCTTGTCATAAACTGAGTGCATATCTCTCCTCTTTACCTCACCCCAATACACCACCTCAAATTTTGATATTACTTTTGACTCCTCTCCTCTTTTAGATCTAGGTTTTTGGCCTATCCAATTTCTTCTTCTTCCATATCTCTTAAAATCTGTCCTTTCCTCTCCATCACTGCCACTGTGTTACAAATCTGACCCTCTGTTATCTTTTACCCAGAGCAGTGTAACTTCCCTCGCCACGCTTCTCTCCTTTCCACTGTCTCCAGAAATAACGCTCCCTTAATGGGCTTCCACGCTTTATCCAGTTCAGACTCCTTGTGCTCCACTTTGAGTTGTGCCTCTGCACTCCTGACTACATCTCTGCTCTGATACCCTCCTGTACTTCTTTTCATGCTCTCTGTTCAGTGTTTTTCTTCTCAGTGCTTGCTTTTTCTGCTTCTTCCAATATTGACTTCATGCCTTTTTTCATGCTTCAGTCTGTGTAGGACCGCACTACACAGACTATACCAATATAGCTGTGTAACCTTTGTTGTGCCAGTATAAGCCTGTGGTGTAGATGCAGTTTACACTAACAGAAGAGATTTTTCCATCCAAACTCCACTTCCCCAGTTGAGGGTAGCTGCGTCAATGGAAGCACTCTTTATTAATGTTAGCCGTGTCTACACTGGGGGTTAGGCCCATCTCGCTCCAAGACCTCCAGACAGACTTTTTATTATGAAGAACATTTATTTCCTAACAGAACCAGTGCTTAGTTATTGCAATGCTGTCTCTCTCTGAAAAATTGCTAGTGTGGTGAGTGAGCCATAATGGAGGAATGTTGAAAGTTTTATGGAATTATGTAATCGTGTATTCCTTTCTCGCTTCCTTCGCTACAACCCTCTTGACCTTGTTATGCAGCTGGCCAACATAGCTGTGTTGAGCTACCTTTTAAGTGTAGACCAGGCCTGTGTTTAAAATTGCTTCTGCTTTTCTATGTATGCCTAATTCCATCCCTTTGCTCCTTAAAGCTTACTATTATGTTGACCTCTTCCCACATGCACCTGATCCTTATTTGTATGTGTTTTGTTTAGTTGACATGATCAGACACTTCTTGAGGCTGGTCCTTATTTTCCTACGAATCTGTAAAAAGTCACTAGCACCACAAACACCATAATCCAGATTTCTATTTTTGGTGCTGTATACTTCAGAATTAAAATACTACACCTTTTTACATTTGTGGTGGTGTTTCTCTGTTTTGGTGTGTATAAAGTAGATTCCATGCTACAAATACTGCTATCCCCAGTAATAAGAAGAGAAGATTACAGAATATCTTATATAAAATATTGGCGCCAAGCCACTGTCTTCAGTTGATTTCATCTGCTTTAGTATTTATGCTTGGAAATATTGAAAAGGAGCCATTCTTTACAATTACAGTATGCTGGACATGAAAATGGGGATGGCAATAATTAGAAGTGGACAGGAAGTGTAACTGACAAGTTGATAAGGTAATTGAGCCCTGTGGGCTCTTACTACATTTAAAATGCAGAGTCATAACAGGGTTAGCTCTCGGGGTTGGTGTGAGCCAGGACTGAACAATCCCAGCTTACTCCGGGATGGTGCAGCTCTGCCCGCTTGCACCTCCACCCCCCACAGTGGAGACAGTGCTGGGGGGAACCAGATCCAGCTTTTAAGCCAGCTCCCCTCAGCATCGGCTCCTGCTTCCCCCACCCTTGGTGCCTCTGACACAGAGGCACCAAGGCAGGGGGGGAAGCGAGTAGTCAACTCAACTACCCCCTTACGCCCCTAATCTATACTACAAATGTATGAAGAATCTACATCCCTGAGCGACATAACTGTACCAACCCTAGTCTCTCTGTAGACTTCTCCCACCAGCATAGCTACCGCCTCTTAGGGAGGTGAGTGAACTATGTGGATGGGAAAGCTCTCTCCCATTGACATAAGAGCATCTTCACTTAAGTACTATAGCAATGCAACTGTACCAATGTAGCCTTTTAAGTGTAGATCTACCCTTTGTCTTCGAAATGTAGAGCTGGGGCCTATGGTTTTATTTTCCAATCCATCAGAGATGTGATTATTTCCTGTTAGTGTTTGTTGCTGTCAGTGTTTGACTCAGACACTAAGCCTGGAAGGTCGGCTTCAGGTATGCAACTCCAGCTACATAGAATACATAGCTGGAGTCGGCTTACCGTAAGCCAGTGGTCTCCCACCTTCTTACACCCAAGATCACTTTTTAAATGTCAGGGCAAGCCAGGATCTATCCCCTCCCTTCTCTGAGACACCATCCTTTCCTTAAGGCCTTACTCTATCCAGACCTTTCTGCAGACTGCCAGTTGCTAATGGAAACTCACTGTTAATTACATAATTATTACTCACGAGCCATTTTGCTAGTGCTGCAGCTGGGGAGAACAGTTTCATTTAAATGATTAAACAGATTAAACATTTTAACTTTCTCATGTTAGTTTATCAAACTTCATTTTAAATAAAATAAAACATTATAACCAACACAAAAGGTTTCAATGTTTTCTTTATGGAAGCGGTGGGGAACCTTTTTTGGATCTGGGGCCACTGACTCACAGAGAAATTAGCTGGGGACCACACAAGTGAGAAGCAAAAAAACTTCTCCCAAAACCTGCACTGATGTGGCCCCCAACTGAAACACCTCACTCTTCTGGCACTCCAGCCCCCATGGGGTGAGTGGACGGGACAGAGAGGATTGAGGTTCAGGGCTTCCTATAAGCCAGATTTACTTTTCTGGGGTTCCAGAGTTAGTGGATTTTGTGGCCCCTCTTAGACCCTGGGGTGGGAACAAAAATGAGGAGCTCAGTGCGCGGGACAGGACTGCCAGTGATTGGGATAAGGATGCAGGATCTGGGTGGGAGGTGGGGTGCAGGATGGGGTGATGAGGGCAGGGTCTAGAAGGGAGCGTGGTAGTAGGAAAGGATGTGGAGTAGGGGGACAAGAGGGAGTTTGGGGGTGGGAAGGAGTTGAAGTAACAGAGAAAAGGTGAGAGGGTGAGAATGCAGCAAAATAGCTAGTTGGGGAGGGAGGCAAAGAAGTGTGACGTGCCAGTTAATTATGTAATTAACAGTGAGGGGGGAAGCCCCGAGCCTCCCCGCCAGACCCACCCTGTGGGGAAGAAGCGGAGCCAGAAGCAGATCTGCATGTTGTCACTCCTCCTCTCCCATCCCCTGGGTGGGAAAACAGCGGCGCACAGATGTGCTGCCTGGTGGCTTGCCCCGCTCCTCCCATTAGCCAGAGTTGCGGCCAATGGGAGCAGCAGGTGGCCGAGCCTGAGACACAGTGCCTGGGAGTAGGGTGGGTCACGAAAGCAAGTAAGTGCCCACCCCACCCCTTCACACCCAGACCCTACACCCCAGCCTGCTCCTGCATCCTATCCTCTGGTCAGACACCCTCCCCTAAGCCTGATCCTGCACCCTCCCCCTGGTCAGACACCCTACTCCCCCTTGCTCCTGCACCCTCCCTTCTGGCCACATACTGCACCTTCCCTTGCTCTTGCCGCTTCCCCCTTGGCCAGACACCCTACTTACAGCCTGCTCCTGCACCCTACCTCCCACCCAGACTTCAGTCCCTCACCCTCTCCTGCACCCCACCTCCCAGCCAGATCCTACACCCCCATCCCTATCCCACTCGCAGACAGTCCTGTCCCACACACTAAACCCCTCATTTTTGTTCCCACCCTAGAGCCTGGGGGGTCCACAAAATCCACTAACCCCGGAACTCCAGAAAAGTAAATCTGGCCCCTGGGAAGCTCTGAATCTCAGTTCTCCTTGTCCCTCCTCTTTGCCCCATGGGGCTGGAGCGCCAGAGGAGCGAAATGTGTCAGTTGGGGGCCACATCAGTGAGGATTGGGGGGTTTTGGAGGGGTTTTTTGCTTCTCACTTCTGTGGTCTCCAAGGGTACGTCTAGACTACATGCCTCTGTCACCAGAGGCATGTAGATTAGACTACTCAGCATAGGAAAATGAAGTGGCGATTTAAATAAATTTCAATGGCTGCTGCGCTGAGAGGATCAGCTGTTTGTCGGCTCAGCATGGTAGTCTGGACACTCTGCGGTTGACATCAAAGGCATTTGTCGACCTCCCAGGTATGAGGCATCCAGACTACCGCGCTGAGCCGACAAACAGCTGATCGGCTCAGCGCGGCAGCCATTTAAATTTAAATGAAGCAGCGATTCAGAGGCATGTAGTCTAGAAGTACCCCATCTGATTTTTCTGTGGGTCAGTGGCCCCTGATCTGAAAAAGATTCCATCCTGCCATGAACAAAGAAACTATTGAAACCTTTTGTGTGGGGGACATAAATTACTATTTTACTTTACAGGCAGTCCCTGACTTACGCGGATCCGACTTATGTCAGATCCGCAGTTACGAACGGGGCTGCCCCGGAGGACACAGACTGCGGGACCTCGCGGTCCTGCCGCCCGTGTACTCCGGGGCTTTCTCCGCGTCTCCCTGGTCTGCAGACCAGGAAGACGCGGAGCAAAGCCGCGGAGGGGCTTGGGCAGCGAGGCAGCCCAGGCGCGCCTGGGCTGCTCCGCTGCCGGCTTCCCCGAGGCTTTGCAAAGCCTCGGGGGAAGCCAGCAGTGGGGCAGCCCAGACGCCCGGAGGCTGTCCCGCTGCTGGCGTCCTCAGAGGCTTTGCTCCCCATCTGCCTCGGGCTTCCTGTAGTCAGCGCTGGTGAGTTTCAGCAGCAGCTGATTCAGGACGCCTGGGGAAGAGAAGATGGGGTGCTGCTGGGTTGGTCCAGTAGCGCCGAGGAGCGGCGCTACTGGAGCAACCCAGCAGCACCCCAGGTGCTCTGCCCCAGGCGTCCCCAAGTCAGCTGCTGCTGAAACTGACCAGCGCTGACTACAGGAAGCCCGACGCAGAGTTGCTCTGCCCCGGGCTTCCTGGAATCAGCTGCTGATCAGTTTCAGCAGCAGCTGACTTGGGGACGCTTGAGGTTCTTAAGTTGATTCTGTATGTAAGTCAGAACTGGCGGTCAGTTTCAGCAGCGGCTGAATCTGGATGCCAGTTCCGACTTACATACAGATTCAACTTAAGAACAAACCTACAGTCCCTATCTTGTATGTAACCTGGGGACTGCCTGTATTTAAAATGAAGTTAGATAAACTAACGTAAGAAAGTTAAAGTGCTTAATCTATTTAATAATTTAATATTTCCTTTCTTACAGTTTAAATTAAATCATTTTCTCTAGCTGCAGCACTACCAAAATGGCTCAGGTGTAATTATGTAATTAACAGTGAGTTTCCATTAACAACTGGTGGTCTGCGGAAAGGTTTGCATTTAGCCAGGTGGGCCACGGGCCAAAAAGTTGGAGTACCACTGGAATAAGGTGTCACAGTCAAAGCTCCATCTGCTAGACACTAACAAAACTGTTATATTTAGGTCCCAACTTGCTGAACCCAGTGTGATTTTAAGTTCTCCTTTGTCATTAGGTAAGCTCTAGCCACTGCCTCTCCAGGCTCTCTTGTGGAGATTTTCCACTTCTCCAAATTCTCCTCCTAACAAACCTCTTGTAATGACTGTATTCTCCTGGTTTGAGCACCCTCCTCTTTTTCTCATGCTCATTTTCCTTCCAGTCATTAGATGTTAGCAGCTTCTTCTGTTATGTAGCTTCTTGGGGTGGAAAGGACTTGACAAGTCCTTTTCAGCCCGTGTCTGGTTTGCTACACATAAAGGATTGGAGTTGTCCATAAGAGTTCATAAAATTATCCATAAGTTGTACAGAGACAGGTCACCCAGATTGTCAGATAAGGTCATAAGGAAATAAGCCTTTCAAGAAAGATAAAAGCTTTGCATTGGGTTCTTAGCTGCTGACTTCAACTATCTACCTCCAGGGTGAGCGGGAATAAAGAAGGTGGATGTGACACCCAAGACTAAGCTGAAACAAATTACACAAAAAATTCTGTGTGTGTCAGACACTTTGTTTATTGCAGTTTTTATAGTTATTCTAAGCATCAACATAAAGAACTGTGACACCAGTGACTGGTTTCTTAAAAGGAGTCTGTTTAAAATAGGTATGAAATGTATGTGACCTTGTCTGGGTAGCAAGTAGTTTTGAAAAGCTATATTTATCCACCAGCAATTCTTGTACTCTGGCTTATTCTGCTGTAACAGTATATTAGGCAATGAAAGGTCAGTTCTGAAATGGGAGCACTGTTACAGGACTGCCACATTTTACATGCTGGAGGCACCAGTGTTCAGACAGATCTTACTTGTAACCTGGTTTTCTTTAACCTGTAGAACAGACAATAAAGGTCCATTTTCAATATCATTTGGAAAAAGTCTGTTGTAGCAACATGCTTTGTAAATATTTAACCTCATAGGCCTGAAAATCTAAACCAGCCAACACTAAAACCCTTCTCTAAGGGTACTCAGAAAAGATGGCAATAGAACAGATCTATCTGCCTCAGGGTCTTGGTAGAACATAAACTGAGCCTGGAAATTTCATACCACCGAGAAAAAGACGATCGATTGCCTGGGAAACAATAGCAAGATTTTGCTAGATACACTGGTTTAAAATACATGATTCCTTTCATTGCATTCCCTATGTTTGAAAAGTCAAAGTCCAGCTGGCTGCAGTAGAAATCTTTCTGGGTATGTCTACACTACAGCACTAATTCGAACTAACTTAATTCGAATTAGTTAATTCGAACTAAGCTAATTCGAACTAGTGCATCTAGACCTAAAAACTAGTTCGAATTAGCACTAGTTCGAATTAGCATTTTGCTAATTCGAACTAGCATGCCCACATTGAGTGGACCCTGAACCGAGGTTAAGGATGGCCGGAAGCAGTGCCGGCAGGGCATCAGATTAGGACTTAGAGTGTGGAGCTGCTGTCTCAGGCTAGCTGAGGGCTGTGCTTAAAGGGACCCGACCCCCCACCCCGGACAGACAGTTCTCAGGGGTTCCCTGCTCGCTTGTCTAAATCGATGAGGGACAACAAAGCAGTCCTGGCTTGGAGTGCCCTCACTCGGCACATCACAGCACTCGGCCATCAGCCCGGTTACACTTGCCACAGGCTGCCATCTGGGGGGGTGTCAATCGGGGGGCTGCAGGAGAGCTTCCACCCAGAGGAGCCCGCAGAGCCACCCCAGTCCTCCCCATTGGGGGCTCGTACCCCATTCCTCCTTCACCTCCTTCCACTTACCCCTCTCTAGCCCCCCCTTCCTGATGTACAAAATAAAGGACACGTGTGTTCAAAAATAGAAACTCTCTTTATTGAACTAAACTTGGGGAGACTGGGAAAAGGAGGTGGGAGAGGGGAGGGCAACTAAAATGATCAGGGGTTTGGAACAGGTCCCATATGAAGAGAGGCTAGAGAGACTGGGACTTCTCAGCTTACAAAAGAGGAGACTGAGGGGGGATATGATAGAGGTCTATAAAAGCACGAGTAGTGTGGAGAGGGGGCATAAAGAAAAATTCTTAATTAGTTCCCATAATAGAAGGACTAGAGGACACCAAATGAAATGAATGGGTAGCAGGCTTCAAACTAATAACAGAAAGTTCTTCTTCACAAAGCAAATAGTCAACCTGTGGAACTCCTTGCTGCAGGAGGCTGTGAAGGCTAGAACTAGAACAGAGTTTAAAGAGAAGTCAGATAAATTCATGGAGGTTGGGTCCATAGAGTGCTATTAGCCAGGGGGTAGGAATAGTGTCCCTGGTCTCTGTTTGTGGAAGGCTGGAGATGGATGGCACGAGACAAATGGCTTGGTCATTGCCTTTGGTCCATCCCCTCCAGGGTCCCTAGTGTTGGCCGCTGTTGGCAGACAGGCTACTGGGCTAGATCGACCTTTGGTCTGACCCAGTACAGCCATTCTAAGCTCAGGGCTTAGGGTCGGGGGTCTCAGTGGACCACCGTGATTTTCATGCAAACCTGCTCCTGGGTGGCCAGGCTGGCAGCTATCCTGCCCTAGACGGCCACTTTCCTGTGCCTAGTGCGGAGGTCGTGGATGAGTTCCACGATCTCTGCACTAGACCAGGTGGGCGCCCGCCTCTTGCGGACCTGGGCAGGCTCCCAGGAGCCGCCAGCCTGGTCCCGGGAAGAGGCGGAGGGCTGGGTGGCAGCGGGTGGCTGGTTCGTGTCGTGCCAGGTGCAGGGTCTGCTGGCTGGGTGCTGGCAGGCTTGCACCTGGCACGGGCACCGTAGCCAGACCGTGCCCCTTTAAGGGCTCCGGGGCCGGGAGGGGGGCAGATGAGTTTCCCTGGTGGTGCCCAGAGTGGCCACCAGGGAAAGCTGGGGAGGGCTAGCCTCCCACTAGTTCGAATTAAGTGGCTACACACCCCTTAATTCAAACTACTTAATTCGAACTAGGCGTTAGTCCTCGTAGAATGAGGTTTACCTAGTTCGAATTAAGTGCTCCGCTAGTTCGAATTAAGTTCGAACTAGTGGTTTGCCTGTGTAGCGCCTATCAAAGTTAATTTGAACTAACGTCTGTAGTGTAGACATACCCTCTGATACTCCTTGTATACTCATTTCAAAAGTTGTTCAAAATGCTTAGACAGTTATTCTCCCAATTTTGAAGAAACCACTTGCTTTGGAGTAAATCTGCCAATTTCCTGGTTTACCAGTTTTCCAAACCAAAGTTACAAAGAAACTGAAATGGGCTTGGATAACATTAGCGGCTGCTACATTACCTATAGTCCTATAAAATCTCCATGATTTATGGAGGCACTAGGTGTAGCTCATGCCCATCCAAGAGCTGACATATTCAGAGACAGCTGACTGATACAGACACCTGCTCACTGGGAACTGGACGGAATGCAAAACAATTGGTTTTATATGGCCAAAAAAAAAAAAAAAAAAACCCAACCTAGGTTCCCAAATTTAAGATCCTAAATCCATATTTAGATGGCTAATAAAAATTTTTGAGGTGCTGAGTAGCCCTCGTTTCCAGTGACTTAACAGCTTTCACTGTACTTCTATTTAATTTTTTTCAGTAGCAACTTTGCTCTATTCACTCTCAACACCTGAAGAAGGAAGCTGGAGCATCATAGCTATTTGTATTGTATCTTAAATATAAAGCAAACGCTTCAGACACTGGGTTGAAAAGACTTTAGATAACTTCAGTGAGAATATCAAGTTTTTGAGGCTGTTTCTGCCCCCGGCTCAGGCCCCTGTGAGCTATTTTGGAGGTATAATGGAATTGTTGAGCACTGCAATGGGCCAGAAGAGAGTCCCAACAGCTCAAGCACTGCCCTTAGAGAAGGGTTTTAAGTGTTATCTGGTTTAGCTTTTCACGCCCAAGAGATTAAATATTTACAAAACATGTTTCTACAACTTATACTTTTCCCAAATGATATTGAAAATGGACATTTATTGAGCAATTGGGAGCGGGAGGGGATTGACTAATAGCACTAATTTAAATATGTTTAGGGTCCCTATTTCTGCACTAGCTGAGGGTCTCACAATCTTTAATGAATTTATCACAACACCCTTGTAAGACAGGGAAATGCTGTTCCTCCCATTTTATAGCAGGGGAACAGAAAAGGAGGCACAGAGATCCTGAAACTTGCCCAATCTATTGCTGGAAGTTTAAGAAGCAGGACACTGAACCTGAGTCCCAGGCTGCTGCCCTAACCATTGGACCAGGCTTCCTCGCTCATGGGGGATGCGGAGCTGAGCTGAACTGCATCCCACAAGCAGCCTAGGACAGGCTGTTATAATTAGAGCATGGGGGCATGTATGAGCAAGGGTGCTGGAACAAATTTATAATGGGGGTAAGGAGAGCTATTGGATCAAACTGTGAACCCTGTATGTAATGGAAACCCCTTCACCAAGGAGTGCTTGCATCTCTAGTTCCATCATCTATGCATAATGGGCAGGGCCTCAGTTAGAAAGAGCAGGATTGGGGCTATCTGACCCCAGCTAGCCTTTTCAGCGCTGTTGGGGCACTGGGGGCTCTGGCATCGATTAAGAGTCTGGAGCTCTGGCCAGTGCCACTGCTGAAGTAGCAGCAGTGGCAGTGTCCAGCAGACCGTGGCCCTTTTAAATCACTGTGCAATGGGGCAGTTGCCAACTCCTCTGCCATTGATGGCCCCTGCATGGAGGCCATTTCAGCCCCTGTGGATCCAGAAAGCACAAATATAGCATAAAATGATCTTTGACGACCGTGCGTTTTGACCATCATTCCAAGAAAGCACTAACATTTGACAATTTCAAGTAAGAATTTATTAACAAAATATGATAAGGGGCTCTACAAGTATATCAAAGTGTCTTCTCTGGTACATCTACACTGCGACACTATTGCAAAATAAGCTATTTTGAAATAAACTATGCAATTGACGAAGCGCAATTTGCATAGCTTATTTCCAGTTAAGCCCTGCAGTGGAGATGCACCCTAGGTTATATACCAAGATTACCACACATGCAAGATGCCAGGAAGATCAGATTTGGTTTGCTTCTTTAAAAGAAAAATAAAAGTTACAGAGTGATAGAAGTAGAATAGAGCAGTGTTTCTCAGCCAGTGGTATGAGTACCCTTAGGGGTACTCGAGAGAAGTCTGGTATGTCAACACAACTGAAATTTGGAGAAAACTGAATTTTTGTTTTAAGTTTTACAGCGCTTTATTATTTTTGTACTTTTTACACCCAAAGATTTCATTGCCTGCCTGGCTACGATTAAGTTGTTTAAACAAATATATCGCAATGGTAGAAAAAAAATTGCGTAGGTACTGGGGGTACTTAAAATTTTTTTTAAAGGGATACTTTATAAAAAAAAAAGTTTGAGAAACACTTGAATAGATGTAACGTCCCCAAAGTATTTTTTGCACTAGCCAAGTGTTACTTCAGGTTTGGGCTGGCAGAAATCAGAATGGTTGCGCTATTAAAGTTTCAAATCACCATTCCCTTCCACTTACACAACAAAGAAAGCTCGAAGTACAGATGGCTGGCAGCTCTATTCATGCTGACGTACCAAAACAGAACTAGTGGGTCTAAGTCAATGGAAGAATTCATCTGTTGACGTAGCTACCACCTCTAAGGGTGTGTCTAGACTACAGGGTTTTGTTGACAAAAGTGAGGTTTTGTCGACCAAACTATACCTGTGTCTACATGACCACCGAGTTCTGTCGACATAATGTTGACAGAGCTCAGAAGTTTTGTCGATAGCAGTAAACCTCATTCTATGAGGACTAATGCCTTTTGTCAACAAAGTTCTGTCGACAGAAGGCATTATTGCATCTACACTGTCCTTTGCGTCTACACTCTCATGTCGACAAAGCGACTTGCTTTGTCAACAGAACTGGATGTAGTCTTGATGCTCTCTGTCGACAAAGCCTCTGTTGACAAAAGCCTGTGGTCTAGACGTACCCTAAGAGAGAGATTAACTCCAGCAGGGGTGAGGAACCTGTTTTGGGTCAGGGGCTGCGCCAGATCCAGGTAAGCTGGGGGCTGCATCCAGCCCCAGGGCCTTTGGTTCCCCACCCTTGAACTGCAGAAATGAGAGAACCCTTTCTGTCACTTTAGTGACTATGTACAGCACTGAAACACTGCGGCAGTGTAGCTGTAGCACTGCAGTTCTGCCACTATAGCATTTTAAATGTGGACTTAGCCTGACAGCCCTATTTTAGCTGAAGAGCTTCAGTGCAGCTTTGACTCCCCACTGTCATAGCATTAACAAGATTTGCTGGTTGGCCAGTACTGTCTAGTCCTATGTCCAGCAGACTGTGGTTCTCCACCATTGATGACTGTATTTGCAAATGTGTGACAAACGCAATTTGTATCTGTTTCAACAATGGAAAGCATTTTCAGGGACACATTGTTAGCCTGACTCACAACCCTGCAGAGGGATGACTGGTGGATTGCCTTGAGTCTGGCTCATACCCTTTGACCTAACTGGCTTGGGTGACCCTACCAGGAGTGATAACTCCAGCCGGCATAGCTCTCAGGGTCATCGAAGCATGCAAGCTTTCCCAGCTCAAGGCACAGTCCCTGCAGATCTGCAAGAGAAAATGGAAGATCCTAGACACCCTAGGGGACTCGAATTTGGGCCCAAAGAACGCACAAGGGAGGCGAGAGAAGGGAGGCAGTGAAGAGCATGTAGGGGTTGTATCATTTTGTTCAGATCTGCGTATCTCTTGTGCTGTTCACAGTGAAGCGTACCTGCTTTAGAAACACTTTTGCAAAGGTTGTATTTCAGTTGTTATGTGTCCCTGGGGAGGTGAACTACAAGCCACTGCCCACAAGGTTGAAACAGATCTGCTTTAGTGACTGGAGTGTGGAGGTCCATGATAGTCAGTATGGGTCAGGGGGTCTATGAGAGCTGGAATCCCACTTCAGAGAAGGGATGACTGAGAGTCTGTGCCCTAGAAGTTGGTCAGAGAAACCAAAGACACAGACAGTTCAGGGCCCTACCCAGAACAAGAGAAGCTTAAAGGGTCCTGTGCATGGGATGCAAACACAGGAGTCTGGTGAAGGTCTAGCCTTCACCAGGGCTGACAGGGTGAAATCCTGTTTCCATTTAAGCCAATGGCAAACTCCCACTGATTTCAGTAGGATCAGGACTTCACCCAAGAACAGTGGTGGGAGGAGCAAGAACGGAGCACAAATCAGCACATTTGTGGTTTTCTGTAAGTGCCGGGAGAGTGGGGGAGAAGCAAGTAAGTGTGGAGCTCTAGTGCCCCAGGGCATGAGAGGCCCGTGGGAGAGGGGGACAAAGAGTAGATAAGCGGGCTGCATGTAGCCTACTGAGATGGAGACCACTCATACAGCCCACTTATTAAGCATGGTTGACCATCACTGCCCAAGAGCTAGAATCTCAAAGCACCCATAGAAAACAGACAGCAATATTATATCTTCCTTTGCTCTTGTGATTCCATTGTCTCCCTCCTCTGCCCCTTCTCTTCACCTTAGCCCCAAATCTTTCTCTATAGGGTATTGGTTCTTTTACCAGAGCTTGATATTTAACTACTGAGGCCCAACAGATGTATGTATTTGCATATCTCTGCTGTCCCTCTGATGGCTCTAGATGAATTAAACTAATTCCATGAGTTCAGAATGAGTATTAGTGCCTTCCTGCCTATGAGACAGAAGCACATTCTAAGTGCTGCTTCACCACTGAAGAGGTTAAAAGTAATGCTATAATAAACAACAACGTTGGGCATCCACTATCTTCATTTCTCCTGGAGAACTATAATAATAAAACACAGCACATCTATAGGGCCTTACACCAGGGAATTTCAAAATACTTTGTGAACAATTAAATATCCACCTCTTATAGGTATCGTTTTAGCCATTTTACCTGGAGAACCAAGGAACACCAGTGTTAAAACATTTGCTCAAGGTAACATAGTGAATCAGTAGAAGAACCAGGAACTGAATTTAGGAGTCCTGACTCCCAGTCCCCCTGCTCTGGTCTTTAGACATACTGAGTGAATCCTGGCCTTTCAGAAAACAATGACAAAACTACCCAGACTTCAATGGGGTCAGGATTACACCCACTGCCAATTTACATTAAAGACACCTGCAAACTTATAATGTATTTGCAGAAAATAAATTGTTACAGAAATGCATATTGTGCAAAAACTTCAAAATAGTTATAAGAAGCACTTAATCTTCTGTACCCTTTTCATGAGTCTGGAGCCCATCTTGGTTACCACACCCTTGCATCCCACTGAGCTGAGGGAGGGCCACTCCTGGGCCTACTCACTAGCCTAGGTTCAGGGCACTAAGTCCATGTAAGTTACCTGGCTTTAGCAGGTGGAGGTTTTTTTACATTTGGGAGCCACTTAACTGACATTGACTTAGGTGATAGTGTAGACCAATGTTTCTCAACCAGTAGTATGAGTACCCTTAGGTGTACTCCAGAGAAGTCTGGAGGGTTGGGGGGAACCTCGACACAACTGAAATTAGGAGAAAACTAAATTTTTGTTTTAAGTTTTATGGCGCTTTATTATTTTTGTACTTTTTACACCCAGAAATTTCACTGCCTGCCTGGCTACGATTAAGATGTTTAAACAAATGTGTTGCAATGGTAGAGAAAAATGTTGTGTGTCTGAAAACTGTAGGTACTGAGAGTACTTATAATTTTTTTAAAGGGGTACTTTATTAAAAAACAAGTTAAACTATGTTCTGCAGAACACCGGTGTTCCGTGAACAACTCACAGGTGTGCCCCAACCTCTGCTTTGTTTTTGTCTTTTTTTGTCTGACAATTTTTTTTTTTGAAGAAAATGTTCATAAGTGTTCCACATAAAAAAAATATTGTTTGGTGTTCCACGAGCTCAAAAAGTTTAAGAAACACGGGTGCAGACAACCCCACAGAGCATTTGCGTCCTGCCCACAGGGGCTGATCCCCCGCATGCTCCAGCTCAGCAAACGCGGGCGACTCTCAGCCCTGCAATATGTAGTCCTGGCGCCAGAAATCCCCGGGGGGAAAGCGTATCGCGGCTAGATCCTCCCCACCCAGAGCAAACACCGGGCGGTAGGTGCTGGCTCCCTCCCCGGCCACTGACCGAGGACAGGCCTGGTTGTGTCTTTAAGTGGGCGGAGGGGCCGGCTGATGACGGCACAAGGCCAGCCCCGCGGCGGCCCGGGGCGAAGACGGGGAGCGCGCCCCCAGCAGCCCCGCAGCTCTCGGCCGCCCAGCCCGGCAGCAGCATGGTGAAGCCGGTGACGGTGCAGACCCGCGCCTACGCGGACCAGAAGCCCGGCACCAGCGGGCTGCGCAAGCGGGTGCGGGTGTTCCAGGGCAATGCGCACTACGCCGAGAACTTCATCCAGAGCATCCTGGCCACGCTGCCGCCGGCCGAGAGGCAGGAGGCCACGCTGGTGGTGGGCGGCGACGGCCGCTTCTACATGACCGAGGCCATCCAGCTGATCATCCGGATCGCCGCCGCCAACGGGGTAGGGCCCTGGACCCGCGGCCGCTGCGCCAGCAGCGCAGCTCCCCTGCAGGGCCCGCGGCTCCCTGCCTCTCGCACTTCCCCTTCCCTCTCCTTGGATTGTGCGGGGGGGGGGACAGCTAGTCGGTGCCCCCCCTCACTGGCTGGAGGCCTGCCCCTAGTCACCGTGACAGCGGCTGCTTGAGTCCCCTCCCCCCCATTGCACGCCCCCTCCCGGCCTAGCGAGCCTGCGAGTGGCGGGGAGCAGCCGCCTGGGCGCTGGCGTGGCTGGGGCCTGCGGAGCGGAGGCCCCAGGTGGGGAGGGCGCTGCCCTTCAGGAGAGGACGGGGTCTGACTGCGCCGCACGGGGTGTGGTGGGGAGGTGAGCCGCAGGCGGCGTTCTTCGCACGGAGAGCCCTGCTCGCTAGGGGCGGGGTGGCCCTGCTCTTGCGTTCACCTTGGGGGAAAGCCTTAGGTCGGAGGCTCTTTGACATTTAAGTTAACCTTTCAGGCACTAGGGATACAGTTTCCCTAAGCTTGCTTCAGCAATGCATGCAGCCCTCCCTTAGGCTGGCCCATGGCAAGGCTAGGCTGCCAAGCTCCTTGGAATCCGTCTGGTCTGCGTGGCAAAAGCTTTTCTGGTTAGAAACCAGGGTTTGTTTACTCAGTTGCAAGCCCTCCCTATGGCCTGGACTGTGCAAAGGCATGCCCAGCTTTAAGGAAACAGCTCTGGTCTTGTTAGACCTCTAGTTCCTCACCCACACCCGGACATTCACCTTGTACTAGAAAACAGGGCTTTAGGGCCTGTTGGCTTGGTATGAGAGTGGCAGAAGGCAGGAGTTGTCTCTTTCAGCTGTGAAACTGGCTCCTAACCACTCAGGAAACTGAAGTAATAATTATTCTTAAGCTATGAAGAAAATTCTGTCTAGGCTAGCCCCTGTGGAAAGTGCAATGGCAGAAGCAGGAAACTGATGACATTTCTGCACCAAGCCAATGGAAGTAAAGTGACTAATTATGCAGCAGACACGGATACTAAAACCTTGAGCTTGGAGTATGGATCTCAAGTAATGATATCTAAGTGAACTGAAAATTGTAATCTACGGATGTGGCTATACATAGAGATTCAGAATGTTAGGTTCATGCTGAACTATATACAGTCAGATGTCTGTAACTAAAGATGGACGTATAACTGTCAGCACTGAGCCACAGTTGTAGTTTTTCAAGAAATAGTCAGTAGCGAAAAATACTCCACATGAGAGATTTTTGGATGGAGTCAGGCTTTTGAGTTGAAGATGCGGGACTGCTTGATCAATGATAATTGTGTCCCTTGGCTTCTTCGCCCACCAGATGGAGATGAGATGCTGCTAGAACAACTCAGAAAGTGCTAAATCAGTAGTGACGAGCCTTGTTTCAGCAGGCGAGTTACATGAAACCTAACAAATGGACCATGTCATGTTCTCGACCTCCTGACTGTTCAGATGCCTCTCATCAGCGTGAGACACTGTCCCTTGTAAGGTGGCATGTAGGCTGAGCTGAAGATACTGGCTAGTTGCAGACAGTTGCTGCAGCAAGGTAGGAGCATGGGCAATTACTTGAAGCCAGTAATTTCTCACAGGGTAAGAATGTAATTTACAGTTTCCAAGAAAAGTCCTATAGAACTTTCTTTTATATTCTCCTCTTGGCAGCCGTTCACTTCGTAACCTTCAGTCCATGCCAAAGTTTCTCCTGCCTTAACTAGAATGGCGCCTTCTTGTATTCAGTGATGAAAGAAGTGGATGGGGCAGCTTATTTTAATTTAAAAAGAAAAGAAACAGCCACAATGGAGTGAAATTTTTTTTGAAAAGAGGTAGAGTGGGAATGTTACTGTCGAAACATTTGTGTTGCTTACCTGCAGTGTCAGCAGGAAGCAGTTCAAGACCCTCACAAATAAACAAATAGTGGAATTATTTGCTGTAGGATAAAAGGCTGGTTTGTCCAATTTTTGGAAGCATACCATGGCATCTAATGGGATCTGGCATCTTTCCAGCAGGCTGATAACCATGCCATTGGTGATGCTTCTGCACACTCCAGGGCTCCCAAGAGGGGTAGGGAGTGGGATGAAAGCTAAGCAAGCCTGCATCCAAAACAGCCCTTTCGTTAGGTGTGACTAACACTCTTACACTTCCAAATAACTGCCGCATTTCTGAGTGTACTGTAATGATAGTGTTTTATCTAGGGATAGGGACCCTCCTTAGAAAAAATATTTCTATAGTTTGTGGTTACCGAGTTTTCCTAGTAATGTGCTTTTTGGGAGTCTGGGGAGAACAGGCCGGTGTGTTTTTCTTGCCCCGGTGTAATTTTGTGCAGAGGAGTAGTTCCTTTTAGTTCACTCTGTAAAGTTACGTGTGTGTAAGTGTTTTACAGAATCAGGATCCAGTAGTTTGCTCTAATCCTGAGCTCTGCTCCTGCAGTCATCAACCTGTGCTTCACATCCCCAGAAAGTACATTAGAAGGGTAACCCTAATCTATAGAAATATGTCTTTTAAAGAGGGTCCCTTTCCCAGATATGCTGTTGCTACAGTACACACAAATGGAGCAGTAATTTGGAACCTTTAGTCAGACACAGCTGCATATTATGTTTGCCAAAAAGTGTTTGCTTTGCCTAGTAATTGGTCTGATTAGGCTGAAATTGGTATGGCAAAGTAGAGCTTTGAAGAAAGACATTATTCTGGAAAGAAACAGGACACATGAAGCAAAGAAAGAAGAAAATGATAGTGTGGGCTAGGAGGCTAAAGGCTGATATGTGAAGGAAGACGGTGTACCTTAGAGAGAGCAAGGAAAGTATTAACTAACTTAACCAAACAGCTACTACTGCAGACTAATCATAGGTGAAGATTTCAATCAGGAAGATTATAGTGTTGCAATTCCTTGACGTTTCTACTGAAGCAAGTAGTGTATACTTTCTGTTGTGAAAGAACTGAAAAAGAAAGCTGCCAAGGAGAAATTGAAAAGAACTAAATTTTACATTGGCCAACCAAAGTCTGGTCAACACTTCAAGCCTAGTAGGTTGATAGAAGCTGCCTTCTGAGTCTTTTTTTGGGGGGAGGCGGGGGAAGAGGGGGTACCCTCTGCATATCTGGTGGTGGCCCCTGGGAAGCAGATACCCACTGCAGCCTACTTTTTCTTCACATTAAACATAAAATGTAAGAGCATGTAACCCTTACACTACAACTTCATTGGAAATGCACACTCACCAGAGATGCCTTCCCTGGCACTATGTTTGGCCACCATGCTGCCTTGCAACCAGCTGGGCTCCAGGATTAAAAATACCTTCTGACACTCAAGGAGCATGAATCCACCTTTCACCTGCTTCCTATGCTCCTCCTCCTGCCTGGGACATGGACCCCCTACGAGGTATCTATGCTGCATTGGAGGTAACTGATGAGAAGCACTTGCAGCTCATTTTAGAAGCTGCATGTCTGTGGTGCAGAACTAGATGACTGTTCACCTCCTTTGCCTTTTGGTACATCTGACAAAGTTCTTAAAGTTGATTTTCACTGGGTACTGCTGCGTGTCCCTGTGATAGCCCTTCTCCCTCATGTCATGTGCAATCTTTTCATAAATATTTACATTTCTTCAGCTGGATCAAAGCTATGCCTGCCCAGGCTCTTCCCCCTACTGACCAGTAAGGTCCGCCACCTCTTGTCTACTCCAGATTGGAGCACATGTGGGGCACTGAGTTGCCATGATCAGCAGAGTTGGTGAGCTCTCCGTGCTGATTAAACAGGAAATAGGAATTAAAAAACTCCCAGGGCTTTAACGGAAAGGGGGGTGGGGGAGAGGTTCCCGTGAACCTGGCTGCTATGCAGCAGAGCTGAAAATCATTCTCAAAGCAGTCACAGCAGAGCATTGTGGAACACTTCCTGGAAACCAATTCTATCAGCACATACAAATGTCTGTACTGCCTCTCTGTGGATCCATCAATATTGAATAAGGTGCTATGCCTCTCACAGAGGTGGAGCAATTAAGTCGAAGTTACAGGTAAGTTAAGTCACTGGAAGGGACCTGGTAAAACAGATGCATACATTGATCGGTAGATGATCTCAAGGAAATTTTCATGGTAGTACTCTGCAATCTTTTGCAGCAGCTTTTGGGGAGGACTGCCTTATTTCTTCCACTACGGTAGGAAACTTTCCTGCATCATTGCAGTACATAGCATAGCAGCATAAGGATCAGATGCTTGTAGCATCTGCTCCCTTGTAGCCATGAGATAACATAGAAACCCCTCCCCCATCACCACCTTAATACTGATGGTAACACAGGTTGAACCTCTCTAGTCTAGAACTCTCTGGGTCTGGAAACATCTGCCATCTGGAATGATTTTAGTTAGCTGGATGTCCACTTTTTATGGGTGTGGCCAAGTTTCCTGCAGTCCCATAAAGTTTGTTTACATCTACCAGTCCTGGCTCTGTGTTCTGTGCTGTTATTTAGTTCTAATTTACCTCCCTCTGTTACCCTGAGGAGACTGATCTCACATATGGTCACCTAGGGGAGGCAGTGGAAATTTTCATTGCAAGTGCATGTACTGCAAACAGTTGTGCCCGTGAAGATTTCTGGATCCCATTCTACCACCATTCTGCACTTGTGTAGCCTATTGTTGAACCGCTCCTTACTGCTGTCCATGAACAAGTGCTAGGCTGGGCCTTCCAGGATCACTATTGGCATTTCAACATAATCTATGGTTGTTTTGCCATCTGGAATGAGTCCCTGATAGCAGCTTTCCCAACAGACCTGTGTTCCTAAAGATGCGGGCGTCATGTATCTTCCCTGATCATCCCCATGCTGACGTTGGTGAAATGCCTCCTGTGATCCACAGGTGCTTGCAAGGCCATTGAAAATAGCTGTTATGGTTTATGTATTCTTTGTCTAGGTAAGGGATCTGGTGCCAAGATAGGAATTTGTGTGCCTTCTCAAGCCTCACTGTAGGTAGGGAACCTCATTGAAGTAAAACTATCTCCTATGTCCTGCCTGTTACCCTTCTTGGCAGACGTTGATTAATGGCCCTGCACACTTGGATCAGCACAGCTTCCATGGTGGACTTACCAACTTGGAATTGTTTCCCCACGGACTGATAGCAGCCTGACATTGTTTGCCACTCGCTTCTCCATTATCAGAGCACCTCTCTCTTTAATGTTGCTGTGCTGAAGGGCCAGGGAAAGTGGCCTTCCACATTCGAAAGCTGTGCAGCTCCTGCTTATCATACCTTAGGTACATAATGATCGGGGCACTAACAGCCTCTGCGGGCCCTTAAGCAAGGTTGGGGGAAGGGGGGAGGGGACTCCACACTCCCAGAAGGAACCCAGCCTCACATGGAAGGCATGGGGACTTCTGGCCAGAGTGTAATTTGCCGCCCCAGGTCTTAGAACCACCTGGAGCATGCAGCCTGGTGCTGCAGCAGGGATTTAAAGGGCCTGAGGTTCCAGCTGCTGCTGTCGCAGCAGTGGCAGCCAGGAGCCTCGGGGCCCTTTCAGTCTCAGAGCTGTGTGGCAGCGGCCCCCTTGGCTCTCCCCATCAACAGGCCTGATAATGACGCAACTCTACCAGTCAGTGCTTATTTCCTGGGCCCAGAAATAGTGCTGCTCCCTGTTCGGCTGCTGCACGACTGCTGGGAGCAACCAGGATTTGTTTTAAGGCTTGCAGCAAGGCTGCTTGAAAGACATCGTGATGTTCTGTGGAGCGGTTTCTGTCTCGGTTCTGGAGATACTGCAGGATAAGGTGCCATTTGTTTGTAATGCTCACAACAAAGGTGCACAGGTCAGAGGCGTCCATGCCTTGTGGGCTAAGGCTAAGATTGAGTCACAAGCATTTTGGGTAAAAGTCCAGTACAGGTCACAGGAAATAAATAAAAATTCATGGCCTATGACATGTCTGTGACTTCTATGAAAATATCCCTGACTAAATCTCTACTTCTGGGGCCCACTGCTCCAGGGGGCTGCTGCTTCAGTGCTGCGGGTTGACTTCCCCGGCTGCTGCTACTCTCCTGAGGACCAGTCTCTGAACACTTCTAGGGCCATGGTTCTAGGTCTCCTAGGATCACTGCTGCTCAGGGGTCCCCAGCATGCCCACAGGTCCACTGTTCAGGAACTGCCTACAGCCAATTGCACTGTTGCCATCCTGGTGTTTCCTGGAGCCAACTACCTGGGGCTACCTGAGTAGTGGCTGGTGTGGCTAGCCCCTGGGACTACCTGATCAGCTGATCCTTGGTGCTGGCCTCAGATCTGGTGCAGCTGACTCTGGGACCCTAGAGTCAGTCAAAGCAGCTGCTGAGGAAGTCACAGTGGCTGCAGAAAGTCATGGAATCTATGACTTCCATAACCTCCATGAGAGAATTGTAGCTTTAGTTGTGAATGTTTAACTGGGTATATGGGCCTATGTATGCCACCAAATCAGAGAAAATTGCTAGAAATTAGAGCGGGGACACACTGAGCATTTCATATTCCCATGCAGCAGACCTTGTCACTTGGTGTGTAAATATTGTGCTATTTAGATTGTAATTCATTTCCTAGTTTCATTCCATCTTGAAAATCACTTCATTCAGTCTTAATCTAGAAAGAAAGGTAGGTTCATTTGTCCTCTCTAGGCATAGCCAAAACTGTGTTTTGAGTCCAAAATTATTTTTTCACCTGAGAACAGATTGTGTTAAAGATACTCTGTACAGTAACTGACGCTCAGTTCTCATCTCATAAGATTCTCTGTTATAAGGTGAATGTCTTTCAAATATAAAATAGTGCCTGTAGTACAGGGTTAGATTTACTGTCGTTTATAAAACATAAGCAATATGGAAAGGTGACTTTGATAATCTTAGTAGTGATGGCTAATGACAGAATTAGGTTCTCTGCATTTTTCAGAATCACAGAGGCTTAGTTGGATACAATTTGTGGTACTGAAAGTAAATATGTAAAAATAGCAGGAAAATGACCTTTTGACTAAGATTCACAGTCTAAAGTTTAAATTCTCTATGAAAACACAATCTTGTTTGGTCTCTTTTTACCATTAACCAAAGACGGCCGTTAGCCTGAAAAAGTTCATAAACCTGGCCACATTCTTACATGTTCAGTTTGTCTTGGTAGCAAACTAGAAAACTGTACCATTAAATATACCTCTGCATTTCTATCTTTGTGACAAAATCAAACTAAATGAAGCCAAGAAAACACATTAGACTTTGGTAGCTGAATTCCACTCATATGCATTAGTGTGTGTGTTGCACAAATATAAATGAGTGGGTTCATAGTAGCCTTTTCCCCCTGCCAATGGGTATGTAGTTTCATATAAATCTTCCCCATGCCATAAATGGGGAACTTATTCTAAGAATTTACTTTTCGCATATGCTTGAATAATGAGGCATTTCAAGGGGTTGGATATCCTACCGTAAATTGAACTCTGTGCCATCTGGAATTGAGAGGAAACTGCTTGCCTAGGTTTTTTTTTTTAACAAATACCAATGGAAATTTCCTATGCAAATCCTTTTGCAGTGATTGGAAAGCAGACCCACTATGTGAATGGAAAGAAAGCTCATGATACCATCTACATGTTTTGTTAGTCTATAAAGTGCTACCAGACCATTTGCTTGCTATTTTTTTCTGTAACAGACTAACTCGGCTACCCCCTGAAGTATGTGAATGGAGTATGTGTAGAAACTTGTTAAACACTGAGGAGTGTTTTTCCATTTCTATACCACAAGAGGGAAACCTATACCTAAGAACTAAACTACCATGCTTATGCATTTCAGGATAGCAAAATAAAGCTGAAACAATGAGTCCTGTGGTACCTTAAAGACTAATGCATTTATTAGGGCATAAGCTTTTGTGGGCTGCAGCTCACTTGATCAGATGTTGAAGAAGGAAAAAAAAAGGCAGTTTTCTTCTTCAGCATTTGATGAAGTGAGTTGTAGCTTACGAAAGCTTATGCCCTAATAAATGTTAGTCTTTAAAGTGCAATGAGACTCCTTGTCATTTCTTCTGAAACAGAATAGTGGCTACCTTTGAAACCTGTCGTCATAATAATGTAACATTCCCATCTCTGTATAAATTAATCCCTACCACAATGAAGCTTTCACTTCATGTATCTGACAAAGTGAGAGGTAGCCCACAAAAGCTTATGCTCAAATAAATGTGTTAGCCTTGAAGGTGCCACCAGACTTCTGGTTGTTTTTGCTGAAACCACTTACAACGGCTACCCCTCTGAAATTAAAGATGAGTTAACTAATATATAGCCAAGTTCACAAGACAAAATAACTAAACAGAAGTACATTAGTCCAGAATACTCCTTCAAGGAATGGAGAGTAGTTTTCTCTACACAGTAGCAGTCCCTTCTGCAAAAGGGGTGGGGCCCTGCTTAAGCAAACATGGCCATGGGGCTCAGCCAGATCAGAGGTCCCACTGGATGCTTAGCTATTAAGGGCTTCAGCTGCTCAGGGACTAGAAGAGAGACCCTCTCCACCTGGGACGGATATAGGGCAGGGCGAGTGGGGCAGCCGCCCCGGGCCCTGCGCTTCTAGAAGCCCCGTGCATGTGCCATAGCACCACTGTGCATGTGCCGTGGCAAAGGGGAGCCCCACGAAACTGTGCTGCCCTGGGTCTCGCAAAATCGTCATCTGCCCCTGCTCTCCACCACTGTCTTCCTCTTTGCACTTAACCCTGATATTTTCCCCCTGTCTGTCTTGAATAAAGCTGCAATTAGCCTCACTGGTTTTTAGTTATTACAGTAAAACTCCAATTGTCTGGCATCCAGTGGTCCGGCACTCCTGATAGTCCAGCACCAACTGGAACCCGGAAGTGCTCCGGCCAGCAGGACAGTTGGAGCTGCTCTGTCCCCAGCTTCCCCAAGTCAGCCGCTGGTCAGTTTCAGGAGCAGCGGACTTGGGGAAGCCAGGGGCAGAGTAGCTGGGGTGCTGCCGGGTTGGTCCCGCAGCGCCACCCTCTCCCACGCTGCGCAGTCCCCTGCCGACCCCCCACCCCCACCCCAGACCCCCTTCCAGTACTCCAGCATATCTGTTAATCTGGCACCCCCTGGGTCCTAAAGGTGCTGGATTATCTGAAGTTTACTGTAATTTGTATAATGTCATCATCACCTATGCCTCTCTGGGAAAAGCACTTGTTAACTTTGAAATGGTTGCAGAGCGGAGACATCAAGAAATCATCCCCATAGAACACTTTGCAAATTGTCAAATTATGACTTTTTTTTCTCTTCTTTTGCTTTCATAGCAGGCAGGCTGGATCATAATGAAATATGGCTTTGTAAATTGCTCAATTAATGCTTGTAAAATGCACAGAAGCAGGAACAGTATTAAACATATTGTTGGTTATTTTTAACCGATGTGTTAACTTTGCAGAATTCAGAAGGATGGCACTACATGCATTTTCAAAACGTTGGCATCGTGCCAGTCTAGATGACATTTCTTGGGATTTCAGATAATTTGGCTGCCACACTTTTCTGCACGATTTTAATTGTCAATATTTACAGTTTTATACAAACGTATCTTTTCCAACATAATAGCATTTTTTAAAAAACCTTAAGGTAAATTCTGCTCGTAGTTGGACTGTACTCAATCTGAAGTAACTTCACTGGGGTTATTCTGGATTTTCCCAAGGGGTCTTTGGCCCATTGTGCCCAGCAAGTAACTCCAGTGTTTATTAGAGGAAAGCTATTCAATTAAGCACTGTACAATACTTGAAGTGGAGAAACTGTTGGCTGACAGAATGACAGTAATATAAGGAAACTGTAGGTGACTGAGATCTTCTGATTGCCATTTTAAGAGTGACCTTTAACTTGCTGGTCTCCACAAAATAACTTCAGCTGTGTACAGCCGTGTTTCCTGAACACTTACCTTCTTAGTATTCACTTCCCAGGGAGGGCTCTCTGACAGTAGGAGTCACAACTGGAGACCTGGCAGAACTTTATAAATCTGCTTGTCTGTCTAAAACGATTCCAGCTCTGCATTGGCTTAGAGAGCAGAGCCTGGCAACAAATCAATGCCTTTGACTGAGGGACTGACCTACTAAACAGAATCTCTTGCCATCCCCATCCTAACAAATAATTGGACAGAATTATCACACACTAGGTTACTGCAGTGTTAATACAACAACAGCACAGAACCACTGCTGGCACAATCAGAAGACCTCAGAGAAGACAAAAATCTCCCTTTCCTTTCCATTTCCACGAGGGATTGCAGTGTGGAATTGTATGTATTCTCTCTGACAGTGATCTTGCAGAACAAGTGCAAGAAAACTTCTTCAGTTACCGAAACCACATTCAGCACAAGGTTCAAGGAGCTATTTTTGGGCACTTGACTGGACTGCTTCACTGAACTTCTAACTAGTAGATGTGCCATTGCTGGTGTCCAGATTGAGTTTTATTTTATTTTCACCCTAATTTATTTTAAATGTATTTGCATGAAAAATAAATATGGAAGACCGTCCTCTGCTTATATTGACTTTACCAACAGTACCCTACTATGACCAGAAACCGGGAACCAGTGGATTACGGAAGAAAACCTGTTATTTTGAGACCAGGACAAACTACCTGCAGAATTTTATCCAGAGTGTATTTTTTTCCATCGATCTAAGAGATCGACAAGGATCTACTATGGTAGTTGGAGGAGATGGGAGATATTTTAATAAACTGGCAATAGAACTGATAGTTGAAATAGCTGCTGCCAACGGGGTTGGTATATAGTACATATGATTCAATTCCTAGTACTATATCTGATATAATCAGAAGTATAATTTAAGTCATAGTAATTAAGAGGTGTTCTAAGTTGTAATTAACTAATTTCCCATTGCCTTTTAAATTATATTGGTTTACTAAGAATTATGGATCATCATTAAGCGTTTTAATGGAAAATTACTTTTAGTGATATTGAAATCATCCAATTTAATTTAAGAGTAATGTTGCCATTTAGCTTTGAAGGGAGGTGAAAATACAATTGCAGTTGGGTAGTAATGTGGTAGAAATATCAGTATGAAAATAAATATTGTTAGTTTCTCATCAATGATCATGTTATTGATTGAGAGCAAATTATTAGAATTTGTGCATTTTGTAACTACCTTCATCAGATCACAATGCCATTGTTTGGAAGTAAATGATTGGTAGAGAGATGGGCTTTTTGTCTTCAGTGATAACTTTGCTTTGCTCTGCAAAAACAGTCTCATTATGATCTGAACTGCTGAACAAATGAAAAAGGCAAAATGCAGCATTTGCAATTTCTCAATAGATACAGCTACGTCATGAATGCCATCAGCGCATTTGTAAATAAGGATATCATGTGTTTTAGCAATACATTTGGACCCCTTTATAGTGAACTTCAGTTGTGGTGAAATTCCACATGTTGGCATTAGAATGGAAGTCCTAATACTTTTTTAGTGCAGTGCGTCTCACTTCAGTTTTTGTGGATTTTTGGTTATGAGGGTTTTCTAAGAAAAAGGCAAAGATTCCACTGAAGATTGTATTTTATTTTTAAAGTAGAGAGGAAATAACAGTAGCTGCTTCCACTAATATTAAAATCGCCTATGGGGAATTTGTGTGGCCAAACCACTAATCTGATAGCAGTGAAGTTCATAGGAAACAGGTAGAGTTCAGTTTTTCCACGTGATTTCTGGATTAGCAAAATAATTTCAAGGATAAAAATTAGAAATAGCGGTTCATATCATCTGTGATTGTAAATCAGTGTAGCTCCATTGAGATCAACGTGGTACAAACAGAAGATCTGTAGGATGCAAATTGACATCAGGTGATGATCAGACCCACTATTTGGATCATAAATATTATGTCAACTGCCTTTGATGTCCAGTTTCTTTGTAGTTTGTTCACTATTTTAATAAAATGCTAGGTCTCATAAAGCATAAAGCTGCTATCTCAGCTCCTCTCCCATGAAGATGAAGCAAAACCCATTTACAGAAGCTGAGGATCTGGCTCTATATTTCCAGTAAAATGGCTCACGCGTGTTTCTTAAATTTGACTTGATTGCAGTTTTTATATTTTCAATAATGTGTTTACATTGTCTTGTCTGTCAGTGGTTAGTAATGCCTCTTGGTTCATTTATCAACTTCATGCTAACCCCAGAATATAAAATATAGTTCTGAGAATATTTTCAAATGTCAAATTATGACGCACCCATAGCTCATCTTAAAAATATAAAAGGCAATTCCATCAGTGTGTGATATAAGGAGTGCTGTCATCTCTATGAATGTGTGATCAGAAGGATTTCCAAATAAAATTTCTTGCCCCCCCTTCCTCCCTAGCCCTACCTCCCTGCAGTTTGTATCCTAGTAAATTTATATTCTGTCTTGAAATGTGATTTATTTAATTAGAAAAAATGACTAAGATAGTAGTTCACGAAACCTGTCATGTATAAATAAAGACATCTATATTTAGAGGCCATAATTATGGCATGGTGTAAAGGATTGGTAAGGCTGCATTTAGTGTACTGTATAGTTCCTATTGGATAGATGTACTGAAGATGGGGTTGGTGGTGGGGAGAGCCACCAGCTTGACTGAAAAAACAAGTCTTTGCTATTCAACAGCCATAGAAAGCATCCACCTGTATTATCAGTGAAGAGGCAAATAAGAGCTGGACTCTAGCCTTTATTTATTTATTTTAATTATAAAGGACTTGCAGCCTATAGATTTTTCTGTATAACCAGGGGTACACATGTGAATTGCGTGGTATTCCTTTAAAACGTTGCCATCCAACACTAGTCTATCAACAAGGCTAGTTTAACTGGGGTATTTGAAATTCAAATCTGAGTATCGTGGAAAGGGGATTCCTATGTTATGTTCCCTTGTAACAAGAAACTCAGTAAGTTAAAGTGTTACACAGTAGCCTTGCACAAAGAAACAACCTTCACATTAGGGATCACACAGAAACCGCTTGGTTATATGGGGAATGGATAATATTTTATCACTGGACCAAAATCAGAGATGAATCTATATACCTTTTTCAGCCCTCTCCCTTCCAATGTTTATATCACACAAATGCAAACTCTCTAGACTGACTTAGACTCCCATACACTTAACAATACATAGCTTATGCTCTCCCTTATATGTTGTTTCCAGATTTGGCTTGCTGAGTTTAAGAACCTAAAGATCTGTCTACACTGCAGTAAAACACTTGATGCTGACTCGGGCTCATGAGGCTCAGGCAATGAAGTGTAGAGATCTGGGCTTGGTCTGGTTCCTGGGCTTTCTGACCCTTGGGGAAGGAGGGTTGTAGAATCTGCACTGCAGTTTTATAGCCCCACAGCCGATGCCCAAGTCAGCTGATATGGGCCAGCCATAGGCATTTTATTGCGAAGTCCACATACCCCAAGGGAGCTTGCTAAGCATGCAAGCTATTCATCCCTCTGCAGACTAAACGGTGAGGCAGAGTGCTACACTGTAACTCCTTCGTGTGGATGTGGTGGGAGTGAATTAAAAATAGGCTTGGAAGAATAAGGATTTTATTGGGAATTGTCAGTAAATGTTGATTTTGCTGCACACAAAACAAGTGGCTGAAATAAAGATTGTCAACAATAGTCAAAATTTCCAGCTAGGTAAATTAAACAAACAAACAAAAAAGTAGCTTGAGAACATATTAGAGTTTGATTTTTAAGATATCTTCCTTGTGTATTTTGATGTGTGATGGTGAAAATTTGTATTTGTAATAGTTATAAAGCTTTAACTTTTTGAACCTCAACACCTATCGCCACTAAATAATTGTTTGACCCTCCCCCCCATAATTTCACTTCATTATGAAAATAGAAAAAATGCTTAAAAATAAACAGTGATATTATCTATCAAAATTATATCTATAAAAAAGAATTCTAAGTTTAAAAGGTACATACAACTGGGTGAGAGTTCTATAAATATTTGCATCTGTAAGGTTGCCATGTCTAACTTTCATGCTCTAGCAGTCTTTAAAATTGTGACCTTTTTTTGATGGTTGGTTTTAAATCTTGGTTTTAGATTGGCCGTTTAGTGATTGGGCAGAATGGAATTCTTTCCACACCAGCTGTCTCCTGCATTATTAGAAAAATCAAAGCCATTGGAGGCATCATTTTGACAGCCAGTCACAACCCTGGTGGGCCAAATGGAGACTTCGGCATTAAATTCAATATTTCCAATGGAGGTAAAGTTTTCCCTGACAGCCAACGTTTCTTACATCCGTGAATATACTGTCAGTGCTGGTCAGCAGTATATTTCACTAAACAAAACAAGTGATCTACTTTCCCTGTAAAATAAGAGTCCCCAAGAGAAACATTCTCACCCCCTTGTCTTCTGATGTACGCATAGAATGCATACTTACAGCACACTCTAAAAACTTTTTTTTTTCACTTGTAGGTCCTGCTCCTGAAGGTATTACTGATAAAATTTTCCAAATTAGCAAGACTATTGAAGAGTATGCTATCTGTCCAGATCTGCAAGTGGATCTTGGTACCATTGGAAAGCAGCAGTTTGACTTGGAGAACAAGTTTAAACCGTTTACAGGCAAGTGATACCTATTTGTCCTTGCATAAATGTAATTTTTACTGTCAAGGGGCAATTATATAGCATGATGGTGCTTTCATTTGGCAAGGTCATTTAATAGATTTTAAGCCCAAAAGGGACATGATCAGCTAGTCTGGCCTCCTGCATAACATAGACAACAGAATTTCAACCAGTGATTCATCTGGCACAACCACTTATGGATGGGTGAAATTTTCAGAGGCGCCTAAATGGGTTAGAACCCTAAGTCCCACTTTCAAAAGTGACATAAGCACTTTGGAGACTACATCCCATTGACTTCCAGTGAACACTAGGTTCCCCAGGACCAGATTGTAGCCAGACAGACCCCCCCCCCCGTCAAACCAATCTTGCTTGCCCTCTGAGATGTATACAGACATCTCAGAGGGCAAGCAAGATTGGTGTAAACTCATTGGGCGCCCGTCAACCTCCTCCAGGTTGCCCGCTGCAAGGGACCCCGGTCCCAGCAGTTGAAGTCTCGGGTGCGCACACACACTATAGGAAGAGCTTGGGCATTTGGATTTGTGTCACTCCCAGGTGGCAGATCCACTGGGGCACCTTTCAATCTTTCCCTAAGGCTGCCCGCTGCGAAGGAAGTACGAATTCTAGCAGCTGAAATCTTAGGTGTTATAAGCTCTCCCTGTAAATCTATTGGGCGCCTGTCAACCTCCTCCAGGTTGCCCACTGCAAGGGACCCCGGTCCCAGCAGTTGAAGTCTCGGGTGTATAGCACATACACACTGTCCTGACCGTCGGCCGACACAGATTTTCAGAATTATTTAAGTGCCAGGTAAGATTTTTCCAAAGCACCTACATGTCTAAATACTGTTGAAAATCTGACTTAAATGTCTGTCACTTTTTCGCATTTCCATATCAATAGCTGTGAATGAGCCACTTCCACCCTGATCTGCCTCATTTACACAAGTGCCCTCTTTCTCTTGTCCTTACATACATATATATACACCCATGCCTCTGTTAACTCCATTCCAATTCATCTGATGAGGTGGGTTTTACCCACAAAACATACCCTAATAAATCTGTTAGTCTCTTATGGGCCACAGAATCCTCACCGTTTTTGAAAATGTGACTTCTGAAAATGTATCCCCATACCTTTTTATAAAGACATTTGATGCACCCCAGCCTATCATTGCAATTTAAAAGGTCTTTTTTCCACTTCGAACTTTTCTGGCTTCTACTTATTCAATCCTGTGGCTTTGTATGTGAGCTTAAAGCATTCTCTAGTATCTGATATCTTTTCCCTGTATAGGTACTTATAGAACCTTGATTGAATCACCTCTTTGTCCTCCAACAGACACTCTTTTCTTGTATTGCACCTGGTTGATTTAAAAAAAAAGTTCATTTTAATTTAAATTAGACTGTTGGGCCCTACTAAAGATAACATGAATGTTGTTGTTCCCTTTGTGCTACTGTATAATAGTACCTCTTTAAAATGTTAGCAAAACATAGGAAATTTTGCGTTTAAATTTTTTGACAATTTTTTCAGGTTTTTTTAGTTTGATTTTTTTATCTCTGTACAGGTTTTTGTAAAATCAGACAATTTTTTGCAGACTTGCATTTTTTTAATTTTTCAGATTTAATTGCACATATTTCACACACTATGTGTGTTAAAAAGAAACTATTTAAATATTTTTTTAAAGAAGAACCCATTAAAATTCCTAGTTCCTTCAGTCTCCAGTGTTAGCGCACTGGGACTTCACATTAATATATTTTCCACCACATTTCCTATAGGTGGACCATATTCCGCTCTCAGTTACACAGGGGCAACTCTTTCAAAGATACAAATGAGTTAGGTGTCAGATTCCCACTGACTTTTAGTGGAAGTCGTATGTCTGACTCTGGTAAATGCTTTTGAAAGTCCCACCCTCATTGTAACTGAGAACAGAATTTAACCTTCTGGAATGAAGAACAGAGAGATTAAGTTGTATAGGGAGCTACTTTTACTTTCAGGTTTCTGGCTCTGTTGATTAGTCTGCAGACCGGTAGGGAATGGCTGCATGTAGTAATGTTGTAAATCTTCTAGAAATTAGGACTGTAAACTGATCTGTTACCCCATTGTCTTTATTAGGAACTGATACTATTGGAGGTTCAAAGACCTTATTTTGAATGGCAGCTCTTTGTGCTGAGGAATGTCATCATGTAGTCATAAGTAGCAAAATCACCTTTTTAAATAGGATTTTTAACATATCTGATCCGTTTAATCATTGCTAGTCTCTCAGTATATTCTTTTTTTTTTTCTGCAGTTGAAATTGTGGACTCAGTGGAAGCTTATGCAAACATGTTGAGGAACATCTTTGATTTTAGTGCGCTAAAAGAACTGCTTTCAGGACAAAACCACCTAAAGATTCGCATAGATGCTATGCATGGAGGTATGCAATAATTGCTCTTTTTTTAGCTATTTCTTAGAGGGAGAAATTTTCGTTTAAGAATTAACTTTCCCTTTTTTTCTTTGGCTATGTTATATTTTCTTCTGTTTGAAAAAAGCATTGCATTGTCTTTAGAAATCCTAATTTGTTACAGACAGAGCTTGTGGGAACTTTTTTCAAAAGCACCCAAGAGACTTAGGATTCTAAATGTAATTGACTTTCCTTTTCCCACCTCAACCTTGCATATGCTAATTTTCAGTATTTTATTTGTAATGGTGGCTAAAAGGGAGAAGGTAGCTTTAGAGAGGTTCTTGCATACTGAGCCACCAACCACACCAAGTATAAGACTTGCTTCTTTGCTTGCCTTCTCTAACATAAACAAGAACAACAGCATGTGCATTTAAAAACAAAACTATACAAACAAGTCTCCCTTTGGGAAGAGGATGAAAACCACACATGATAGATATTAGTCACATTGCATAATGCACTGTTGGAAGGTGCTCAGATGTCAGTGATGAAGTCCGCATAAGAACCTAGATATTATTGTAGGTATATTATAGGGGGAAAGTCTTATTTAATGAGGTTGTCTTTTTGCCTTCCTCTGTTGGCATATTGAATGGAAGAATTAGAAACAAAGAACTGATTTGGTCAGTGCTGTGGCTGGCTGATAACCTCAGAATACTGGGATAAAAATGTTTTTGTTTGTCGTGCCTCTTAGCAGTCTTAGCAGAACAAAATGGGACATGTTCCACATGGGGTCGGGGAAAGAAGGGCAAATAGCAGCAGGGCAAACAAAAGGCAAGTATAAGGCGGGGAAAAATAAAGAAGGGGCTTTCCTCCACCTATGCAAAACTTGCCCCTGCTTATTGAGATGAAATTTATGCCATAACTTACATCACTACTGAATTTGGCCCTTTGTTACTCATGTTACTTCCCTAATGTTACTTGAGTCAATATGGTCTAATTGCAAAATTTGGTCCGTAGTATAGTGACTTTCTACTGTTTTAATATAGACTGCAGAAAGCTAACTGGAGTCTTCAAGCCTGTCAAAACTGTGGAATCAGCTTCATAGTCCCTGGACCAATCTCAGTTGATGGTGTATTGACAGCTGACAGCTGCTGCTGTAAAGAGGGTGTCATGATATTAGACACTGATAGACTTCAGAAGAATCTTGTTACTAATCTTATGGCAAATAGAATATGTCCCCTAATAGCAAGGTTACTTCCGAACTGCAATGAAAAAATTTAAGAAGGGACATGGGACAAGTTGAATTTTCAGGTTTATTTTTTCTAACTTTATCTCTGATTTAGTATTTAACATAATAAAAATACTGTGATATCAAGAAGTGAGTGAGGGGGAATTTAGTGGAGGCTAGTGGAAATGCTGCACTGCTCAGCTGTGTCACTCTCATTAAAAAAGTAGGTTTTATTTTCTTGAGAACAAAACCAGGGTGTAGCCCAATCCTGCAACCAGCTCCATACAGGCAGACTTTTAAAACTAGTAAAGTTACCATTAAAGTCAATGGCGCTCCACAGAATATCTGTCCATGCCGGTCTGATTGCAGGATTGGAGCCTTTAGACTTAACTATACAAAGATAAATCTATGTTCAGAAGGCTTGTGTGCCTAGAGCTACACTACAATTTATTCTGTGGAGCATTCTTAGCACCCTGTTTCCATCTTTTTGATACTACAATAATGCTACCTTGGAAATTCCATGCTAACTTTTTTATTTTAATTGCCTTGCTTACTAGTGCATGAAACACAGAATATCCTGCAGTAGATGTTTAGGGCCAGCCTTGCCATTTTCTCTTGTGTTCCACAAGGCTATTTCAGTGACATATATACAGTTTGAGCATTTGAGAAACAGGAAACACCCAGGAACTACTGCAGTGTAACTAATACGTTGTGTAACTAAATTCTTGATCTTGTCACATTAGCCTTAGTTCAACAAAATACTTAAACTCCTATTTAACATTACACACATAAGTAGTACCCTGGAACACTTTGGGACAACTTGTGTGGGTTTGGTCCTGATCACGGGGTGCAGCTCATTGCAGGACCAGGCCTAAGCACTCAGAGAACGCTTTGCTGTGCAGTCAGAAACCCATTGCAGTAGTTCCCCATGTGTTAAAACAGATCTTCTTACTAGATGAGCAGCATCGGGCCAAACCCTGGTTTGAACAAGAAAGTGCAACTGGTGGAAGCTTAATTTTAAAAATAAAATGTTGAATGGTTTCCGCTTCTTTGCTCTGCTAGTTATGGGCCCCTATGTAAAGAAGATCCTGTGTGAGGAGCTTGGAGCTCCTGCAAATTCTGCTGTGAATTGCATACCTCTAGAGGACTTTGGTGGTCACCATCCAGACCCTAACTTAACCTATGCTGCTGACTTGGTGCAGTCCATGAAGACAGGAGAGTATGACTTTGGAGCTGCCTTCGATGGAGATGGGGTAAATGAACACATAGCTATTTTACAGACCACCCTGCCCTACTGTCTAGTTGTTCTTACTATAAACCCTAGGGCACAAGCCTTAAAAGGAAGTGCTGAAATTGGAATAATGATTGTTGGATTCGCTGATGCACAGTCTGCACTGGATTTAACCTAGGCATAAGCGAATTCTGTTGTTCTTTGCTAGTGATTCTTGGCAAATACTAGCTCGCGCTCATGTTAGGCAAAGATGCCAAGATTAGATAGAGTCAATAAGGGTGCTTCTATGGGGAATGGAATTTTTGCCTTTAATTTCAGTGGAAACAGAATGGGACCAAAATGGGTTGCAGGAGCACTGCATTGATGTCCAAAGTTAGATACCCACACAGTAGAAGGAGGGATTCCCCCCCCACACACACACACCTTGTTGTATAGTTATGTCAGAACAAAAATTGCACGCTCTAGTTTGTCTCTGACAATAATTAGTTACAAAGTTCAGATTATACTTAACAAGCATTAAAAGGTTAGGAGAAAAACAAGATGTTGATGAAAATACCATGATGAATACAATGCTGTTTAATGATTCAAAACTCCACACTGAAAAGTAACTCTGTGAGGCTGTATGGATTTTATAGGGTGTGCCTGAAAAATGTTCACTGTGACACCTCTGTGCATGCAGTTGGAGCTAGAACTGAATTGTTCTCCTTTGTCATCTTCGTTAGGATCGGAACATGATTCTAGGGAAGCACGGGTTCTTTGTTAACCCTTCGGACTCCGTTGCTGTCATTGCTGCCAATATTTTCAGTATTCCTTACTTTCAGCACACTGGAGTTCGTGGTTTCGCTCGCAGCATGCCTACCAGTGGAGCAATTGATAGGTAGGAGTCTGGGTGTGGGGGGCTGACAATTACTCATGCAATTTTTAAATCTTTCTTGGTGGGTGAATTGTGCTCTCCTCCAACCAGGACAGTATTATAACATACCCGAAACAATATTTGTAGTGGGAATCATTTAAATAACTAACGTTACTTCGAAATAACTTAGTCCGCATCTATACAGCAAGCAGTTTTTTTTGAAAAAATGTTGAAATACTGTCAAGCTGGAGGACTTCTTACTCTGCCTCCTGTAACCCTCATTGTATGAGGAGTAAGGGTAGTCAGAGGAAGAGTGCTCTATTTCGAAATAAGTTTCGCAATTGACCCTAGGAAAGGCAGCACTGGAATGGATCGTGAGAGAAGTAGGTTCTTTTTCCAGCTCTGCTGAGTGGCCTTGGGTAATTCATTTCACCTCCCTGTGCCTCAATTTCCCTGTCTGTAAAATGGAGGTAATGATACTGACTCCCTTTAGGGGATTTTTTTCTTCTTTTTCCATGCTTCCCAACCAGTTCCCTCTCCCTCTCCAAGAATAGAGCAATAGAACAATATACAAAGAGTAGTTATTTTTTAAAACATCAGACTGAATTGCCTTCACTGTTATGTTAAATGAGATGCTTGATAACAACTTATGTTACTGTTGCAGCATTTCGCAAGGGTGTGCTAATAATTCAGCTGTGATATAACTTACCTTTCTTGTCTTTGAAGGGTGGCCAAAGCTACAAAGATTGCTTTGTTTGAAACTCCAACTGGCTGGAAGTTCTTTGGAAACTTGATGGATGCAAACAAACTGTCTCTGTGCGGAGAGGAAAGTTTTGGTACTGGTAAGTTTTTGTTTCTAATCTCATTAATGATGATGTTGTTCCTTGCGTTTGAATGCAGCTTAGCTCTTTCTGGAGCAGTGGTATTTATCTTTCATGTGTGGGAGTTAATGTCTCCTAAATCAAAAAACCAAAATATGTTTACAAGAATTACTGATGAAAATATACACAAGTGTAAAGGTTTCCTGGTAAGCTGAGTCAGGAAAAAGCTAGTTTTTCCTTTCAGAAACTCAGGAAGTTCTATTCAGGAAGTTTGAGGGCCCCTTTACTAGCCTGTCATTGGGTCTGTAGGGATTAAATGCACTGCTAAATGTATTTTTTCAACTCTTGGTGGCCAGGAAAACCTTCTAAATGTTTTCATTTCTGGGAAGAAATATGGTTTGGTAAATGCAGTTTTATTAGAGGGGGTTTCAGGTTGCTATTAAATCTCCGAGCTTAATAGGACCCTGCTTTTCCTGTTCTAAAAAAACGGTTTGATTTATAAAGGTTAAATTAACACTTGCCTTTGAACTGTCAAAGCAAGGTGATTTGAGATACAGAACGAGTACCTTGATAAATCTATTGGCAGTGCACGTCTGATTTAATACTGCCATTCGCACAGGGAAATTAAAATGTATAAAACTCTCTTTGCATAAAATGATGTGCTGCAATGTATTTGATTCCAAGAGAAGTTTCAGGGCTGTCTATGTATGTTCTTCTGCATCTGTGTCACAAAATCTGAGTCCTCCTCCATGCTCTGGGAATGGTGGTCTTCATTACTATACAGGAGAGCAGCATCTGATTGGTGGACATAAAAGATCTCTGGCCCTGATTCAGCAGAGCACTTAGCAAAGCATCTAAGACATGGCTAAGTAAGGATGGATAGACTCATGTGCTTAATGATAAGAAGCACACGGTCAGAACGTGCAGTGGCAGCTGCTTGTCTGATGTGTAATCAGTCTCTGATGTGAAAGCATCACAGTTATCTGGCTATGACTTCTAGTGGTTGAACAAGCTGCATCATAGATGAGCCTTGAAGGATATTTGCTGCAGTGCTGGGCCTGTCTGTATTAGTGATGTTGTTAGAGGGGGGCTAATGTTGTTAGAGGGGGGATGAGAGGAAGGATGACAAGTTTGGAAAAATCCAAACATCTTTGTAAATGGTGCAAAAAATCTTGGTGATTATCATGAGATTTTCATTATGTTTTCAGTCCTTGCCCTGGGTACCTACCTATATGCATATGCCCAAGCATGTGGGTAGTGTATGAGAGAGCACCAGAACTGAAGTAAATGCCTATAACTAGAAAGGAAAAGAACTGGATGGCATAGGGAGTTGCGGGGCTCTGGGATGTCTCCAGATCAGCGATTTTCAAGTGGTGTGGGATGAGTAGTGTCCTAAAATCCTTGCCGTCGGATGCCCCAGGTGAAATGGCTAGGTGGTTTCCATCCCATTCAGGAAAACATGCACCCTGCTATGACTGGCATCCTGTGAGAGCCGGCAAGAGAGGGAAAGGTTTAGAATTTTGTGACTCAGAGGCTGGGGAGCCCTCCCCTCCCTGCAGATGGACATTCTGGCAGGGCTGATACAGAAGGCAGGATCACATGGGTTGCACTAACACTGCCTCTGTTGTATCTGCTTGGTGGCTGGAAAGAGGGAGTGTGTCCAGGATTGCCAGCACATCATTCACTTCAAAGAATTAAAAGGGAAAAGAAATACTCTTGACCATAGTTACTAGAGTAGCAGGCAGAATACGAGTCAGAGTATGCTGCCCAGGGTGCATTACGTTTGGCAATCCTAGCCCAGTAAAATGGAAACAAACTTGTACCTTTGGAAATCTAGAGACACACTTAAAAATTCTGTTCAATGCAAAATGACAGAATTTCAGACTTCTTTCTTGAGCACTTCATACCAGGGATGAGTGGATACTGTACATTATATAGGATCTCTATTTGGATGTGTATACCTGCTGAAAAAGGGTACCTGTCTATATACTCCATGCTCCCTTGTAATAACTAAAATGCCATCAGAATAATACCACGATGTAAAGTGCAGCAGTGCAATTTAGTATAACACCTCAGGGGTAAACCAGATAGCTGACAGTTCAAATGACAATTCAGTTCTCCAGCAATTCTCCACCAGTACAATTTTCCTATTTACAAATGCTGAAGCGGGAAAAACATGAGATTTGCAATGCATCCTGCACTAACAAGCATTCTGTGTTAAAGGGCATTGTTCAGTGTTTCTTGCAGGATTTTGCTGTGTTCAGGTGGTCTCCAAAACTTGATGGAGGAGAGTCTGTGCTTCTAATGGTACATTTACATCTTACATGGGAGGTGCAGTTCCGTCCTATTTACCCAAACCGGTACCTTAAATGGAGCTAGCACGTGTCTAAGAATAGCAGCATTAGCACGGCATCGCAGGTAGTGGCACAAAGTAGCAGCTCCTCCTGAATCTCTGCGGTGCTGCAGCCAATTCCAAGCATGTTACCTCCGCCAGGGCTTGTGATGGGCTCCTCTGAAGTCAGCCATATGGTTGTTTCTCCAGTGCATGCCCCAAGGAACCAAGTATTTACAGCCCTTTCATGCCACTCTGGCCTTTTAGAACATAAGAACATTAGAATGGCCGTACTGGGTCAGACCAAAGGTCCTTCTAGCCCAGTAGCCTGTCTGCTGACAGTGGCCAGCACCAGGTGCCCCAAGGGGGTGGACCGAAGACAACGATCAAGCGATTTGTCACCTGCCATCCCTCTCCAGCCTCTGACAAACAGAGGCCAGGGACACCATTTCTATCCCCTGGCTACTAGCCTTTTATGGACCTGACCTCCATGAAATTATCTAGCTTCTCTTTAAACTCTGTTATAGTCCTAGCCTTCACAGCCTGGCAAGGAGTTCCACAGGTTGACTACACGCTGTGTGAAGAAGAACATTCTTTTATTAGTTTTAAACCTGCTACACGTTCATTTAATTTGGTGTCCTCCAGTTCTTTTATTATGGAAACTAAATATCCACCTTGAAGGAGCCAGAGGGGATGTGAGGCCCTTACCTGATTTCTCCACATGTGTGAGCCTTCCTCCTGCACAGCCACTAGACTGGCATCTTCCAATGTGTCATTTCTTGTAACTCTCCCATCATTTCTGAACTGACAAAGCTCAACTCCCTGAGCCGGAGCTCGTCATTTTTCTTGATCCCTCACCAGAATAAGTGTTGATTGCCTTGTATGGATCTGACCGAAGCTAAGAGACGGCTGTTTAAAGTAGGGATATGAATGGTTAATGGGCTAACCAGTAAGCATCACATGGTGATCCTTACTGGTTATGATTAACCAGCGGCCTGGCCTGGCTGGAGCAGCCCACTGCACGCACTGCTGGGCCCTCTACACCACAGGTGGGGGGGCCATTGAAGCATGCCCACATTTAAGTGATTTACCAGTTACTCATAGCGTTTAATTGGTTAACTGATTAAATGGGATTTTACATCCCTAGTTTAAAGAGGTCAAATGTACATCCCAAATTTCATAGAATACTAGGACTGGAAGGGACCTTGAAAGACTATGGAATCCAGTCCCCTGCCCTCACGGCAGGACCAAGCACCATCTAGATAATCTCTGACAGATGTCTATCCAACTGCTCTTAAATATCTTCAGTGATGGAGATTCCACAACCTCCCTAGGCAATTTATTCCAGTGTTTAACCACCCTGACAGTTAAGAAGTTTTTCCTAATGTCCAACCTAAACCTCCCTTTCTGCAGTTTAAGCCCCTTGCTTCTTGTCCTATCTTCAGAGATCAAGGAAAACAATTTTTCTCCATCCTCCTTGCAACACCCTTTTAGATACCTGAAAACCACTATTATGTAATCGTCAGCTAAAAAAATTTTTTGTTTTCTTCTTTCAGTTCTATGCCCCTTTCACTGTGCATAAGGAGTTACTTATGAGCAAAAATAAGGAACTGTGGGCCAGAGTTTTAAAGGCACTCAGGCACCTTGTGGGATTTTAGGTGTTTTAAAGGTGTTCAGATGCAGTAAGTAATTTTGAAAATCCTAGTAGGCCGTTTTTTAAAAATCTGCCCCTAAAATGGCTAGTTCATCTATTCCAAAGGCTAGAAGGGACTACTGGGATCTGTAATCAGACCTCCTTTATAGAAGACACACCATACAACGTCACCTAAATGTGTGCATGGTTTTGGTAGGGATGTAAGAGTTTAACTGGTTACATAGTAAGCGGGAGGCTTACTGGTAATTGGTTAACTAGTACTGTAGGCTGGACCCTGCCTGTGGCCACGATGGGCCCAGCAGCGATCAGCCCATGCTACCATGCTGAGACCGGAGTAGTCTCCGTGGCTGCAGCAGTGGTTAACCAGTTAAACATCGTGTAACAGGTTAACTATTGTGGACAATGTTTACATCCATATTTTCAGGGGAATTAATTTGTTTTCATGTATTTAAATGATAGTTAAAAACAGATGAGCTCTGGAGGATGTGGTTGTTAAAACTGGTCCAGTATGTTGGTTTACATATGTGTAGTTGGCAGCTTGATGGAAGGGAGCTTAAACACAAACTCTCAAGTCAAGGAAATTGTTCCACTTGTTTGTGCTTTTGCCGATTGCAGGCTCTGATCATATCCGTGAAAAGGACGGGCTGTGGGCTGTCCTGGCCTGGCTGTCTATAATAGCCACCCGCAAACAGAGTGTGGAGGATATCCTGAAAGATCACTGGCAGAAATATGGGCGGAACTTCTTCACCAGGTGAGGGAAGAGCCAGGTGATGGTTCACAATGATGAAGCACAGTCCTTTGTGGAGAATGAAATATACCCAGTCCCTGGCCTTGGGACAGAAAGGAGAAAGTGCTAAAATGGGGCAAGTGCCCAAACTGCTAAATACTGAAAACTTCTCCAAAACAATGTGAAGTGTGTAACTTACACCAAGAGAACATTGACATCTAGAATGGTTTCTCTGTTTTAACTCACCTTTGTTATTTCTAGGGCATGGTAAATGTCTCAGCCTTTCAGTTTTACATGCCACATGTGCATGTATATTAAAACATCTTTGGGTAAATTTAAAATGCTGGATTATTATTCTGAATTCTGCATTATGTCCAGTTTAAATTGAAGCTTTTATGTTTTAATATAATCATTTGTGTATTGATATATAGGATTTTTATCTTCTATTATAACAGCATCTGTGTTGAGACCATAAATGCAAGTTAATTTATAAGCTTTTCAGTGATAAAAAGTGTTATTTTACAGTATGGGGTATGCAGCTTCTAGCACATCTTGTTCCTAGTGCAGGGGCCTCTGGCAGTAGTGAGATACAAATAAATAATATACCTTAAGCCAGTGCTGTTCTGTGTTTCACTTCTGTATTGCTAAATTCACCCACTCTCGCATATTTCTTTGTTACTCTTTGGGGGTTTTGCTTAACCACCTGCAGAGCTCTTGGGTGCCTGGAACTTCAAAGACAATTTATAAGGAACAAACAAGCTTATTTTTAAAGTGGTTGCTCCCAAAACATTGTTTGTCACTAATGTAGAGCCTCCCTAACTTTTCATTCTACCATGGCTGGTTCTAGGTATGACTACGAAGAGGTGGATGCAGATGCAGCAAACAAAATGATGAAAGATCTAGAAACCGTAATGTTTGACCGTTCCTTTGTGGGGAAGCAGCTATCAGCTGGTGATAAAGTTTACACTGTTGAGAAAGCCGATAACTTTGAGTACAGCGATCCTGTGGATGGAAGCATCTCCAGAAACCAGGTGAGACTAGGAAACTAGTCCTCAGAAACAGCACTGCAAGTTATTGGCGGAAAGTGTGGTTTTGACTAAGTATTTCCAGTTACAATTTCAACAAGGTCATTCTTAGCTTTGTGCCAATGGCTTTATCCCTCTGTTAAAAACCTCCCTCCCCCCTTAAACTTAAAAAATAACAAACGGTTTGGTAGCACTTTATAGACCAGTGTTTCTTAAACTTTTTAGGACCGAGGAACACCAAACAATATTTTTTTTTTAATGAAGAACACCAAGGATTTTTTGTTGAGGGGGAGAGGAAAATAAAGAAAGTCGGGGGCGGGGGTTGGGGAATTGTTCTCCGTGGCACATCTCCGACTGCCTCATGGCACAGTTTAAGAAACACTGTTATAGACTATTTATTAGTTTTAAATTTATCCTATACAGACTAACTTGGCTACCCCCTGCAGCTCCCCTCCCCCTTAGTTACTTGTGTTTTATGGCTATGGGCCAGATCCTGGCCTCTGGTTGGTGCTGCTGAGAAGGGACCGAAGGAGGTGAGGCCCTGAAGGCTGTTCTAACCCGGCCCACCTGGCAGTTGCCCCAACCCATTGTTAGGGCAGTTAAGGATCGCCATGGTGCAGGGGTGGCCTATTCTGGCCTGACCCCGTGCTGCCAGCTCGACGGAAGGTGGTATAAGAGCTGTGATGGTGACTTTGCTCTACCTAAGGATTTTTCTGTGCAGGGGAGACCCTTTGGTGGATAGATTAGCTGGGTTTGGGGTTGGTTTGCACAGAAATGGTGACACAAGCAAGATGAAACATGCAAGCCTGCTGATGGCGGAGGGGGGAGGGAAGGAGGGAGGAGAAGGGAAGTTGCCCCAGGGCCCAGTGATTCAAAAAGGTCTGGGGCTCCCTGCTGCTGCTGCTACTGCAGCTGGAGCCCCAGCCCTTTAAATCGTCACCTCAGTGCCGGGCAGTGCACTCTGGGCAACTGAGGACTGCGAGGGGCAGGGGAAGGGAATGGCTGCGGCCTTGCCCCTTCCAGGAGTATGGAGTCAGGGGCCCGGCAAGTCTGTCAGCTCCCCTGGAAGCATGGCTCAAGCCCATAATCTTAGTGATAGGTTAGTGATTTCAAAAGGCACATGAGTTTGTTTTATAACCTGATCCTGTTACTCTGTTGCCTGGCTTTGTTGGCAGCTTCTAGAACTCGGGCAGTGTGGCCACAGTTGTCAGAGAGCTGGAATCCTTATTCCAGCATTTGAAAATCAAGGAGCTGTTGAATATAGACAAGATGAGTTACCCAGCACTATGCCAGCTATTTAAATCAAATTGTCCTGGAGATGGGCCTGTTTCACAGCATACTGTGCAGAGGGGCATATTAATTGGAAAGGAATAATAGACAGATGCCCCAGACTTGTTACATTGCTTGTAAAAGGATTGAATTATTTTCTTTAAATGGAGCCTGCCCGGAAGTGCAGTGGTAGCATGACAGGCTGGTATGCAGAGAATCAGAGCAGATCTCTTCCCAAGCCAGCAACTTGATGCCTTGGATTCAAAAGCTGACATGATCTAGGAAATAGTCAAGAGTGGCTCAGGTCACACCTGGTCAGCCGTAGCAGGGGGAACAAATGTTGCTATTTGCAACTTCTGTTGCCCTCTGATTAAGAAAGACCGTGGAAATGACATGACAGGTGTGCTGGAAAATGCAGCTGCTAGTTGACGAGGCAGATAAATGAGAGCGTATTAATTTTGTTTTCCTGATCTGCACTTACTAGGGTTTAAGGCTCATCTTCACTGATGGTTCTCGCATCATCTTCAGACTAAGTGGTACAGGCAGTGCTGGAGCAACTGTGCGACTGTACATTGATAGCTATGAGAAAGATGCTCCAAAAATATATGAAGATCCACAGGTAACTGTCGTATCCAGACACTTGGTACCACTCTGTTCTGCCCTTTCCAAAAAGTTCCCTTCTTTTCTTTGAGGGGAGTGTGACTTGGAGAGCCTGCTATTTCAGAAGCAGGTGTTGCAGTTAATTAAATCTCTCTGTAGAAGAGACCTGTAAAGTTCCATAGAGTTACTACATCTACCTTCCTCTCCATGGCAGAATTCACTGTTGGTCTTGATTGTATAGCAGCTACCTTTCCGTAACGTTGAAATAATAGTACTCCGATCAGTGGTGAATGCGTAGTCATGTATTTTAGTGACTCAGGCCAACAAGCCATTAGAGCATGACTTCTAATTGCTCTGGTTGTAACTTGCCATTGGTCAGTGATTTTGATCTGTTTTTGTGCTTTTGGCAGGTCATGTTGGCGCCTCTCGTTGGTATTGCACTGAAGCTTTCACAGCTCCATGAAAGAACTGTCCGCACTGGCCCCACAGTCATCACATAGAAAGACTAGGACCTAATGTTAACTACACGCAATTCGGAAATGGCTGGCTATGCTGAATGAGCCCAACAAAATCGTCCAGTCCTCCTGTGTGTCAAATGTGTCCCTAAAAGCAATGTTAACTTTATTTAAATGTACCGATAAAAGGGTAGATGTTATTAATAAACCAAAAACCTTATTCCACTGTGTATACTAATGTATTACCTATTTACGTCATGTGGCACTGTTATGTTTTGGCTGTAACCCTCATTTAGCATAGCCGTTAAGATTTGGCATAAGTCATTTTTTTTCTCTTGCTAAAACCAAAAGGGTTGTGAAGATCACAACGAAGCTACACTCTTCTGTGAGACTGGCCTTCTGTTCTGTCTCATGACAGTGCCAATATCTTTTCTTGATTATATATTAATTTCTTTTACATTTTATGCATCCAGGCTTGTCTACATGGCTCCAACAAAGCGCACTAGAGAGGAGTGATCTCTAAAGGTCTTTTACATGTTACACGCTAAGGGTATGTCCACACTGGGTAACTCCCCTTATTTCAAAATAACAGGCTTGTTCTTTCAGAGTAATAATGCTTGTGAAGAGGAATAACACTTCAAAACTGTTATTTCAAAATAGCGTTCGTGTGGATGCTCAGCTGTTATTTCAAAATAATTGCCCTCCAGAGGCCTCTCTCAGCTACCCTTTTGGCCACTCTGACCACCACCAATGCTCCCCTTCTCCTTCAGAGTTTAAAGCTACAGGCAGAAGGGAAAGGGCTTGTGGCACCACACCAACCCTGCCAGCCCTGTGCCACATAGTACCCTCCTTTTGTGGAGCCATGGCAGACCCCAGCCCACCTCTGTGCTTGCCCACGTAAGCCAGCATACCTTCAGCCACCTCTGATGCTCCTGGGCAGGGGCAAAAGAGGGCACCAGCCTGGACTGGTGTGAAAAATCTGGATCTCATTGAGGTCTGGGGAAAGGAGACCAACATCCAAAATCTCTGTACAAAGAGGCGAAACGCTGAAGTCGATGGCTGTCAGCCTGGCCCAGAAGGGGCACAGCCGCACCCTGGACCAGGTGCAGATGAAAATAAAAGAACACTGGCAGGCCTACGCAAAGACCAGGGAGGAAAGTTCCCTCTCTGGGGCAGCACCACACATGTGCCGCTACTACAAGCAGCTGGATGCCATCCTGGGAGGGAGGGCTGGTCACCTCCCGCCACCCTCATTGTTGACTCCGGACAGGACACGCCCATTGTCAACCTTCACGAGGGCGGGGTTATGGAGGAGGAGGAGGAGCAGGCCAGCCTGGACACCATGCCTGAGAGCCAGAAGGTCATCATCTGCCGGGAGCCATGCCTCCTCCCAGGATGTCTCCCAGGGCTTGGACGAACCTGGGAAAGGCACTGTAAGTGAGTTCTGTCACTTTCCCTATATACATGCAGGGGCAGGCCTTCTCAGCCTGGGGCTCACATAAGTCTGTGCACGTGAAACACTAATCTAGAGCACTTAGCTTCATAATGCTCTCACACAGGAACCCCTCACTCCTTCACACAAGGTTCCTGGACAGACTGCCTTTCTCTGACCTCTGTGGTGGGACACCTTCCCACAACAAGCCACCCCTAAGGAGGTTGGGGTCATGGAACCACACAGCAGTGCTGTACATGGCACGGGTCATGCCTGCATGCTCGAGCAGCATCTGCTCCCGGTCAAGTGCAGCGATGCACAGGAGACTGATCTGCATGGGAACCTGCTGCGGGGAGGAATAGGAAGGGACCCCAATACCACTGTCTTCGGCAAGCAGTGTCTGCCGCTCAGACACACCTCTCCCAACACCCCCCAATCCTCCAGCAGGAAGAGATAGAAGTTCTCTCTCTGTGGGATGCCACTAGTGCAGGACCTGGCAAGTGCAGGACACGGAAGGAAGCCAAGCCGCCCCGTCCTCTACTCACACCTGCAGGCTACAGGGCTGGCCGGCACCTTCCCATGCCACTTTGGAACTCTGCCTCGGTGCTGCTGCTTTGAAGTACCCTCTCGTCTCTCCCCCCCCCTTTGGTGCCTCTAGCTGATAGAGGCAGCGGGTGGGGGGGGGGGGGGGAAATCAACTAGTCAACTCAACTATCCGATAAGCAAATGCTTATCGGATAGTCGACTAGTCCTTAACATCCTCCTGGGATGACTGCCCTTGTCACTTGTCTTCATAGCTGGGCCAGCTGCCAACGTGGCAAATCCACCGCCTCCTGCACCATCTTCCAACCCTGTGAGACCTGCAGGCAGGGGTGAACCCACAAGGACCTGATGCGGAAACACCTAGACAGCCTCCGTCCCCTCAGCTGGAGCTTCAACAAGGACGGCAAGGAGCACTGGGCTGAGGAAGACCATGTTGGAGTACCTGGCACACCAGCACAAGGCCACATGTTTCTCTATAACATGAGTGCATGGTCATGTGTATGGAGCAGTCCACCAGCCACCTCCCCACCCCCCAAATCCCTGTCCAACTCCTTGCACCTGCCCCCCAACTCCCAGCACCCACACCTGCTCCCTGGGCCTCTCCTCCTGGCCCCCTCAGGGGCTGCAAATATGTGGCCGTGGGAACTCTTGGGCAGCCAAAGCCTCCTGAGAAAAGCGCCAGTTCCAGCCCCATCCCTGAGTTCTCCTCCTCGTCCCCTCTTCCTCCATTCCAGGTTCTTTCCTCAGTCCCTTCCCTGTTGTATATTCCCCTAATAAGAAATTACAGTTGTTTTTTCAAACAAAAAGGCTTTTTTACTTGGTCTGCAGGTGGGGGAGGGTGAGGAGGAGGAGGAAGGGAGGAAAGGCACACGGGCAATGCAGAAGCCCCTTGTGGGAGGCCTGGGGGAGAGTCTCACAGGTGCCTCAAGGTCTCCCGGATGAGCACAGCCCCCTGATGTACTTGTCAAATGGCAGCAGTGCCCAGCTGCTCATGAGCCCTGGCCAGCCGCGTGGCCTCTGCCCTCCACCGTGGCAGGAAAGTCTCCTCCTTGCTCTCATATATGTAGTGGAGCACACAGCAGGTTACCACCACCTGGGGGACGATCAGTCACTGAGGTCCAGGTGGGTGAGGAGATTCCTGAACCTCTTCTGAGGCAGCCAGAGGCACCCTCCACCACTATGCGGCACCTGCTGAGCCTGGTGTTGAAGCTCTCTTTGGTGAGGTCCAGGCTGCCTGTGTAGGGCTTCTTCAGCCAGGGGAGCAAGGGGTAGGCTGCATCACCCAGGATGCACGTGGGCGTGTTAATGTCCCAGACCCTGATGGTGCAGTCAGGGAAAAAAGTGCTGGCGTGCATACTGTGAAAGAGACCCGAGTTCCGGAAGATCTGGGAGTCTTGCACCTTCCCCGACCACCTGACGTAAATGTCCATGAACTGGCTCTCATGTTCCATGAGGGCTTGTGGCACCATCAAAAAGCACCCGTTTCTATTGATGTATTCAGAGGCACGGTGCTCAGAGGCCAGGATGGGGATGTGAGTGCCATCAATGCCCCTCCTTCCGCAAAGCCAGTGACGTCCCCTTTTTTTGAGGAGTAACGTTAGTTCGAACCAAGGGGTTGGGTTCGAACTAACACGTCCCAGCGCACACTTTCACTTTTGAAACAGCTGTTGATAGGTGTAACGTGCTGGCAAGATCATGCTAACGAAGCGCGGGATATTTAAATCCCTGTTTCATTGACTATTTTGAATGTCTGCATTTGCATCCCTAGTCCAAACTAGGGTGCAAGTGTAGACATACCCTAAGAGACAGCAGCAACACTCTACCACTCACGTGGGCTGCCCCAGGCTGCACCAGAGGCGGCCCTATAAAATCTGCAGTTGTTGGGCAGATTTTGATGTAACCAGTATAGTCCCTGCCCATGTGATTTCAGTCATTAGGCAGATTATACCCATGTGACTGCCAGGGTTTCCCACCACCATGTGGAAATTGCAGGAAAAGGAGGGGGAAGAAGAGACAAGATGGATTCCTGTTATTTTATAGTTCCAAATGGCATCTGTGGCCAAAATGGCGGCTGCCAACTTACAGAAGCAGAAAGTGGGCAGTGTGGATCAAGTGTGCCGTGAGGCGCAGCAGGAGGCCCTAGAGCCTGGCATTGCTTTGCAGCAGCTCTGGCTCCATGTTGAAAGTGCTGTGGCATCCACAAGGGTAACCAGAGCACACGGCGTGCTCTCCCTCAAGGGAGCAGGCGATGGAGAAGTGGCGTGTGAGATGTGGGTGTAGAGAGGAGCCCCTTTAAGCACAAGTCTCAGCTAGCTGCTGCTCCAGAAAGTGAGTGCTCTCCGGATGCCCTGCCCAGAGTGCTTCCAGGGGGCTTTCAATGCAATTCAAGCTCCAATGAGTGTGGGTAAGCTATTTCAAAATAATTCTGCGCTATTTCAATGGCACCTACTGCAGGTGCGCTATTTCGAAATAGTTATTTTGGGAGTTATTTCAAAATAGTTTTGTGAGCTTTAAAAATGACACTGTTCTGGCATGCTTTGTCATGGCACGGAGACAGGATCTCACGAGTGAAATGACTTGTATTGTTGTTGGGTACACCTTTTCGTCCCAACAGGAGCTGGAACTGAGGGTGTGTTTCCATTATATGCAGATTTAGTTTGCTTCAGTGGCTCTCAACAGTCCCACTATACAAATAGTTCAGCAGTTCTGTTCTCCTTCTGGTAAGTTTGGTTGTGTGGGTTTTTTTTAATAAAGAATATGTATACAGTTTGATGTGTTCTGCCATATAAAACCCCCTGCACACAATGCTAATAGCAAGCACGAGAGGATATTGAAGTGAAAAGGACTGGCTGGGCCATATTTACCCATATGCAGAATACACAGCTGCATAGAGCACCTAAAAAATTTGGGCACCACTGGGTCTTAATGTCCATCCATCTTCTTCCTCTTCTCCCTGTTCTGTGACTCGGCTTCCTCTGGAGAGGATCTAGTTAACTTAAAAGTGAAAAAGCCTGTCAGGCCCATTAGCCACACATTGAACCTGTGAAAGCTGTTCAAGTGGTAATGAAACCACTGAACAGGCATTTGCCAACCTCAGGTATAGCGTGTCAGTTTCTGAATTTACTGTGTTAGTCAACAGGACCTTAGTTGAAAAATTGCTTTAAAAATATTTCATTAGTGTGTTGCTGAAGAGTATAAAACCACATCTGTACAAAGTCATCACCTCACAGGGCTGCTATTGGGCGTAGGGGGTCCCAGTTTAATAGTACTGCTCAGGGCCCCATAAATACAAAGGACAGCCCTGTGAACTATTATTACTCTTCAGTGCTTTTTTTAAATTTAAAATCGTAATAGGCTTGGTTTTTTAAGAAGAATGTTACACCCTGATCTTGAAATTGTATTGTCGTGATAAGATAGCTGAAAGAATAACATTTTTTATACCAATAACACCATTGGTTATCATATTTTTGAAGCCATTAAGTTGAAAATGCTTGGGGGTGGCTTGGAGTGCTTTTCTACCTGTGACTAATATGCTCATGTAACCTACCACGTACAGGATGGTGTTCTGCCCTTTCTAGTGATGGCTCGGCCATATACAGAAGTTGATGAGCCTGTGACTGCCTCAGCTGGATCCCCTAGCTCGTGTTCTAGAAGTTTGTTTTACGATTCTGAGATTCCAGGTTCAATTCCTGCTGCTGATCTAGGTGGAAGTGTGGTATTACACACACACTGGAAATTCTTTTTAAAAACTGCTATGGGACTCTGAAGTGGATGAAAACTGACAAGACTGAGGAGATTCCTCTGGTTTCTGTCTATGAAAGTAAGAGGAGCCCACCACAACCAGCTTAGAAAGCTGATAGGGGAGGCAGAGCTAGCCAACCTGATACCTAGTCAGCACTTCTCCCAAATAGTTATCTTCAACATGTTGGGATACCATTTAGCCTCTTAGGAAGCATCCAAGTACGGTGCCAGGTTCAGAGTCCTAGCACACTGCAGAGGGATAGGGGAGCAGGAGCCTGATGTGGTTGTGTGGGAGGGAGGTGAGTCTGACACGTGACCCAGCTGCGCTACCGGGGAGGAGAAGCCTGGTGCACATGGAGCTGGGAAGCCCAGTAAAGCGTCAGGGCAAGTGGATTGGGCCAGCAGCAGGGGAGCCAGAAATGACCTCTTCTGGTCCAGTAAAATCTCTTATCTGGGACCAGTCATGTCCCTAGGGTGCTGGACCAGGGAGGTCCAACCAGTAGTAGCACAATTCAAGTCAACATAGCTTAGGATCTATTTACCATGAGGTCCAGACGGCACTGGGTTAACAGGAGAAACTCTCCTGTTGACTCCTCTTACTCATCTCATTCTGGTGGGCTGATGGAGTCAATAGCCAAATAGCGGAGCCACCGCAGCCCTGATCCACCCAGTAGCTGAGACAAGCCCAACACAATGAATTTTGCACTCCATTTGGAACTTGAATAACTGCTTCTCCCCTATGCATAATTTCTCAAAGAGCAGGCTGTGTCTGATACACTGTGATCACTGACGCAGCAGGTACAGTTCAACAAAGGGATCAGTATCAGTTTGTAGGGGTTTTTTAAAGCTGGAAAAACAAAAACAAAACCTGCCACATCAAAATAAGAAATGCTGAACCCAGGGAAATTAACTATTTTAATCTTTTGTGTACATGGCATGTGCCCATCTATGCCCACAGGCTTAAATGTGCTAACAGCTGATCAACAGTTGTTATACATGTGTGCTCAGCATTGTCATCCAGGCATTCCGCTGATACAGCACAAACGTCAGTCTACGTTTGGGAGAATTATTCTCTATGTCACAGACATATACCTGCACTGTTGAGTTTGATCCTTTAGTATCATCCCTTGGTCTCTGATCTTAAAGGTAAGTTTGCAATACAGACCACAAAATCAAAAACTAGAAATGACATTACATTGCTGAGAAAAGTGGAGAAAACCAAATCAGCCTCATCTTTTGTCCGGGTCTGTTGCTTGTCTTCTTTATGCCTAAATGACCTACCCTTTATGGCTGCCCTCTTTTTAAAGCAGGTGCATCTTGAGTTCCTTTTGATGAAACTGTTGCCAATTTCAATAAAATGCAGATTTTTTAAAAGAAGAACAACTTTTAATGAATCTAGTTTATTGGACGTACCACCCAGTCATCTGATGAGACTCGAATTATTATAAACATATCCAGAACGTGATTCACTCACCACTTGCTTCATTGCTCGTAGTATTACAAAGAAAAATCAAAATGTTTCCCTCTGTCATTATCCCTCCTCCACTGGGACAATGTGTCATGTGTGCTTGTTCAGAATATGGCAATTTAGGTCAGTTGGTTTGGATGTGTGAATGGGACCAGCAAAATGCTCTAGGCAAAAGTGGATCAATAATTCCATGTTAGTGGCATGTACGTAACCACACACGGCCGATCAGGAACATTACGGGAGATGCAGTTTAATGTTGGTAGATGCAGTCATCCTTGAAAATTTGCTTTGAAATGCCATGCAGCCTGGAGCCAGCTGGGGATTGCCAGCTGGCCTCAGGCTGGTGTTTCAGGGCAGCAGACCTTGGGCTCCATGCGGCACTGATCTTAGAAAAAGACTTGTACCTCAATATTTATATTTGTGCCAAAACTCCTCTTTATGTGTACTACAAGGAAGACCTATAATGCTGCAAATACAGAGGTAAAGTCATGGTTCTTACCCTTAATAGCATGGCAGTTGATTTAGCTAATTGATCTAGCTCAGGCAGAGTTGGGGACATTCCTACTCCATGATGTTCAGTTAGTCAAAAGTTTCTCAGAGGGAAAAAAGTGGGTTGGGATTTTCTTGTCTTAGCACAGATTTTTCTGGGATTTTTCTGCTTTTAAATGCCTGGCTTCTCCTGCATGTTAGTAACAATCTATAACTATTATAAACTGAAACATCTGTATGCCAAATGTCATGTGTTCCCATTACTAATTTTCTTACACCAGAGACAGATGGGATCAAGTTTGTAAAAACAGCTGAGTTTGTCCAGATCACATGGTCCTTCTTCCTCCTGGAAAGTCAGAATTGTACCAGAGAGTCAAAGGCATTAAAGAATACAGTAGTGTATTAAGGACTACAGATAGACCATAACACCTGCAGCCATAGAGAACAAATACCAGCTGGAGACAGGCAGCGGTTTGGGGATGGGGGTGAGAAGAGTGAGTCTTCTATATGGAATCATTCCCCTCCAGTTCTCTGGAATCCCTACAGGTTCCATGGATTGGAAGGAAACTGCCCAAGACTGGTCTAGTCTTACAATATTATCTCCCTCAACCCTGCAGAGCTCAGTGGGTATGATAATGCTGACTCACCATCTAATTACCAGATTCCTCCTCTATTTTAGGGAGGTTCCAGGGGCAGCAGAATGCAGAAGACACCCCGTCAGCCTGGTTCCTGCAGGAAATATGATGCCCATAGTCCTACAAGTGCCACTGTATGCAAAGGGCCAGATTGCGATCTCCTACTATGGTCAATGGGCCTGAAGCCACAGTTGTCCTTAGTGGCCATTTTAAGAACGGTAGCTCTGTTTCTCTTTCTGATGTATTGTGCTTAACAGGAGCGAGTGTCTATTCTTGCTCACAGCATAGGCGGGCCACCATCTTCCCTGAGGGCAGCAGTGGCTTCAGCCTTTTGGAGAACAATGGGAGATGGTGGCCATTTTGAAAGGGGGCAATTCTGCACGACAAACATTTTATTATAAAAAATAACAACAAAAACATTGATCCTAAATATCTTTTCAAAAATATACCCATTGCACCACATCTACTCAACAGGTACGCAAAGCAGGAGTGGGGAAACCAGATGTATGTGAGTGTAATGGAATGTAGAGAGCTAGGAAGGAAAGGTGTTTGTGTGTCTGTCCAGGATACCAGCTTCCAGAAAACACCATATGATTGTGTTATTCAGATGTTTTCCCCCAATTGTTTGGCTGCTGTGATAGAGATTGATTGCTGCTTATGTGTGTATATGTTGAATTTTTTTTTCCACTCTGACCAGCATAATGCGTACAGGCATATGTGTGTGTGTGTGTGTGTGTGTGTGCACTCACACATGTCTGTATGTAAGGTACAGGGGAATATGGGGAGGTGCTGAAGGTACAGGGAATTTGGAAGATATGTGCAGGGTGATGTAGGAAGGTGCATGAGGCAGGGGGAGTTTGGAAGACAGGAAGGGGGAATTACAGTATATTATAGTTTTGCACTACTTTGGGAGTTTAAACTATTTTAAAAATAGTTTAAACTTTTATTGCCACATTCACCTGTACCCTATGGCCATTTACCATATTCTGGAAGAGCACAAAGTAGCCAAAGTGTATGAACCAGTTGAAGTAGATACTTTATAATTCAGCCAGGGCAATCGGGGCTTTTTTGCGGAAAAGCGCGTCTAGATTGGCACGGACGCTTTTCCGCAAAAAGTGCGTTTGCGGAAAAGCGTCCATGCCAATCTAGACGCTCTGTTCCGAAAATGCTTTTAACGGAAAACTGCAGTATCATATAGACCAGTGTTTTTGAATCAGTGGCATGAGTACCCTTAGGGGTACTCGAAAGAAGTCTACGGGGCAGGGGAGGGGTACATCAACACAACTGAAATTTAGAGAAAACTGACTTTTTATTTTAAGTTTTACAGCGTTTTATTATTTTTGTACTTTTTATACCCAAAAATGTTATCACCCGCCTGGCTACGATTAAGTTATTTAAACAAATATGTTGCAATGGTAGAAAAAAAATTTGTGTGTCTGAAAACTGTAGGTACTGGGGGTACTTATAATTTTTTTTAAAGGGTGTACTTTATTTTAAAAAAAGGACGAGAAACACTTTTCTAGATTAGGTCAGAAGCGGCAGAATGGCTTTGAAATCTCTTGAGTTTCTGAGTGGGTAAGTTTGTAATGCTTACTATTGCTCTGTAGGTGGCAGCATCGGTAAGAACCAACCTACTGAAAACAAATGCAACCCCTCTTCACTTCATTTATTTCTGTGAAATTTTATCTGTAAACAGTGAGTTTAGTCAGATTTTCAGAAGTGCCTCAGTGACTACATAAACTGTGAAGCCAACTATTAGGTTTTCAGTACTGAAGTGTGGTCTACCCATTCTTTGTTTTCAAGCCTGTTGAATGTTTATACAAAACCAAACCAAGTCTGTTTAAATCAAAGGTCATTTTTACACCTGTTAAAACATTTAAAGAAAATGAAGTGTCATGCCATTTACACAGCATGTTGCCACGTAAGTGCAAAATATCTCAAAGACTACAACATATAACATTTATGGTAACATGTCTAGTTACCAGTGGGAAAAATTGGGTTCATCCATCCACACTTGCCATGAAAGATGAATGGTATTTAGCATGTGTTTTGCTTGGAATTATGGAGAATTGCTTTATATTTTTGTTTAATTCTTTGAATTGTAGTTCTGCTTACACAGGCGGTTCATAGCATTCCTCCTAAATTTTAATTCTGTAAATTCTGAGTTCTTCCAAGATTTAAATTTTCCAAACTTGTTCACTTAATTACTCACCTATGATTAAAGTTGAGGAAGAAGCCTCATTTAAAAAATATTAGCATTCTGTAGCATACATTAAATATTGAAATCTTGCCTGGCATGCCTGCAATAGAAATGAACCAAAGCTTTTGTAAAGTAAGCCATTTTATCCAGTAAAGTGATGTTATTAAATATCCATTCTCATACTATTTTTAATATGTTGCAATTCAGTTTTTTTTGTGTCTACTTGTTAAATAAAACCCTGATTACTCATATGAAAAAGTCACATGCTCAGATTCTGGAGTACACTATCAACTACAAAGAAAAAATGAGGACTGTTAAGGACTGATGGGAGTGCTCTCTTTTTGGAACACCTCTAAAATAGGCTAATTATTAAATGTAGAAGCTACAGAGGTAAGATATCTCCTGGTTCCATGATACCATCACGCAATCAAATTGACTTATAGACAAATCACAAATTCATTATACATATCCACTATAATTGTATCAACTCAAGGCTTATGGGTGAAATGCTGCCCTGCTGAATGAATGGGAGTTTTGCCATTGATGGTGTGGGGCCTGGATTTTACCTTTTATGCCTACTTGTGTATGTTCATTTTACAGTAGCAATGTAATAGATAATGACTTCAGCACAGGGCATTTCCTGGGGACTAATGACCAGCTGGAGGTTAAATGTCCCAGCTGAATCAACTCCTGACTGATCATTCATTAGCAGGAAATCAGGTCTGCAGCCATTGATACACACAGAGTAGTCCCTAGGGAGAAAAGTTCATCAACCCCAAACAACTCATATCTTCCCATGCCAAAAAATAAGATTATCACACACCCCAAAAAAGAAGATTAGATGTTGCTAATGGGAAATTACTATTTGCTAAGAATGTGTTGTCAGAGACTTAGGGAATGACAGAAACCTCTTGGCCAACTTTTGTTCTTAGCCTTTTAGCTCCTCAACCCCCATACTTTTTCTTTTTTTCAGTTCCAGCCTTTGGAACTGAATCCATCAAATTACTGCATTAAAAGCTTGGTCATTTTAGGACGTGGAAGTTTCTGCCACTTCAACCAATGCTTGGATTATGACCTCACCTGAAGACTTCCCACATGGCAAGAGAGGCAGTGTTCCAAGTTTATGGGCATGTGCAAGCATTGAATGTTTGGTTCTCTTGTGGACTAGTGATCATGGTATCACCCATTTAAGATGAATTCAGAACTGTTTCCAAGCCATTTTGAAAACGTTACTACTTTTTCAGGCTACGCGAGCCAAACACCTGTTTTGATACCACAACAGGATGAGATTTTTCCATGTGTTTAAGTACTAAAGATGCTGATAGGCATCTAATAGGATTCAAAAGCATCTAGGTGCCTCACTCCTTAGACTTGACACCAATCTTCATCTTTAGGTGCCTAAATACCTTTAAAAATCTATGTTTATGCTTGCTTGTGCAGGATATAACCAGGAGGGAGTATCTCTACACCTCTTGATTTATACTTGGATTATAAACTCTATATAGTAGGAATTGTCTTTTTGTTCTGGTGTTTGTAGAGTGTCTAACACAATTGGGACCTGGCCTATGACTGGGGTTTTTAGACACTATAATAACATAAGTAATAATGAGAAATGAATCTCAGGGAGAAATTAAGGTAGAATACATGATACTGGGGTCAGGATCTAAAAAGAAGTGCTTCACAGCTGACGATAAGCTACATCCGTGGTTTGGCTTGAATTTGGTTAGCTGGATGTCCACGTATGGGTGTGGCCAAGTTTTCTGCTGTCCCATAAAATTTATTTACAGCCACAAATCTGGGCTCTCTGGGTTCTATGCTGTTATTTAGCGCTAATTTACCCCCTAAATATCTTCTAAGAGCCCAGTAAGCAGGGGAAGTGTTTCTAATGCTGCTAGATAATACTGGCCTCTGGTGGTTCGGTAAATTCTCTGGTTCAGCACAAGTCAGGTTCCGAAGGTGCCACACTAGAGAGGTTCAACCTGTATCTGTAATAGCACTTTTGGTGAGTTCCAGATATGGTACAGTCCCCTTGTTGACCAACTGGAGCAGCAATTCCCAAACGTGCTCCCTGTCTTTTTCAGCTACAATTAAATTTCATTGTGTTTAGGTCTTGTAGCAGGATTAAAATAATTGCCAGTAGAGGGAGAAAACCACCCAGGGAAGAGTCGTGTGTCACTATTAGAAAGTATGCAAAGCTCTGAATCATTTCATTCTGTTTATCTGCTGTTCCTTTGAGAGCTAGAGGAGCTGGAGTGAGGCAGAGTTTAAGATATTAGCAAGCAGAATGCTGATGTTGTTCCTGGCATAAAAATCATTCTGTATTGGTCATCTGTGTCCCTTCACAATGCCTTTAACTGCCCATGGTTAGTCTTATAGAATTTCAGAATATGAAAAACTCAACTGTTGTTATTCCATACTGTGTAGGCAGTTGGCTCTGGCAACAATAAAGCTAAGATTCCTGGAAGCAGTAGTGGAAGAGGAGGGGCGGGGTGCAGTTATTCAGAATAAAGCTGATCAACACAGATTAAAATATGAGAAACAACTTACTCTTTAAGCAATGCCAGAGTTATGGAATTACAAGACAGTAGGAAGGGAAGAATCCTTCCAATTCAATATAGAAGAATACAAAATTAAAAAGCTGGTTTGGATAAAGGAATGTCTTGTGTAATGAAACAATAATATGCTGAAGCTGAATGCGGAATGTTTTCAGAGCAGCATCCAATGTGTGGTGTTTCGTTCTGAGCTGGCCTGTGAGTAGCAGTTGTAGGGTAATGTGCAAATGACTCTAATTAGGGCACATTATCTGCATGATGACCCTTTACAACTAGATAAAGAGGAGGCAGAGTCTCATTATTTAAATGAAGGTGAACTCCAGAGCAGAAGCAAGTTATTCACTGTCAATTAAACAAGTTCCTGGGTTGAAGGGGTGACCAAAGCAGATAAATATCCTGCTGTTTGGGAGCAAGATGAAAGTTGGCAATATTTACCTTTTACATCTAGCAGGTTTGCTGTTTTATGTGTGAATAACTAAGACCAGATACAGAGAGAGAGAGACTGTGAAAAGGCAATGGGATAAGGATTTATCCTCTCTAAAGAACTGCCCAAACCCCATCTTCTTTAATTGTCACCCTCCTCTGTTTCCATTGTTTTTTTCCCCATGGTTGCTGGAGTGTACTATAAAGCTAAAGCATAGAACCCTTCTATAATTGTAAACAGCTTCGCAGAAGAAAGTTTATGGTGGCAGCATTCAGATTCTTTGCTTTTAAGGTTCATGGCACAAAATGAAAGACTAATTCTAAACAACCTTGGGTTTTTAGTTCTGCACAGCAGGAGTTTAAAAATCATTCTACTTTGGGTAGGAATTTGAAGGGCTAAAAGAGTCGAACCACAGATCCCCAGTCTACACTAGGGAGTAAATTTTAATTAAGATATGCAACTTCATGTGCATTAATTGTGTAGTTGAAGTCGAGGTATCTTAATCGGATTTTGGCACCGTCCACACTGCAGGAGGTTGAAGGGAGCACACTCTCCCTTTAACTTCCCTTACTCCTCGTAGAAGCAGAAGTACAGGCATCGACGGGCGCGCCCTCTCAGTTTGAATTAGCATGTCTTCCCTAGAACTGCTAATTTGAATCACAGAAGATCAACTGTGACTGCTTCGATCTTCTCTGTAGTGTAGATGTGGACTTAGACGATAGCTAAGGTCCGCATATTAATTTATAGTCTCTGTTCAGGTCCATAGAAACATGTGGGCACATCACAAGAAACACATTGTTTAGGCAGGAACACAACCCTTGGCGAAAAGGCTAGAAAGGAGCGAATACAGGTTGGACCTCTCTAATGCGGGATTCTCTGGTCCAGGAATATCCATGGACTGGCCGGACCACGGATGTTCCTGGACCAGAGAGACCCTGGCAGCTGGAAGTCATGGTGGGGCTTGTCACCCTGTCAGAGTCAGGAGTCCACTGAGGGTCTGTCCGTGCTGGTGGCAGGGTGGCTGGTGGGCAGGAGGCCATCTGAGCCAGTGGAAAGGGGGGCAGCAAACAACAGGGGATCATGGTGGCCGGGGGAGAGCCCAGAAGTTGGCAGCATAGTTTTGGTTTACTTTTGGTTTACTAACACTGATGTACAAGTACCACACACTTATGGTCTGATTATTTTTTCACTTGGATTCCTATTGACTCCATGGAGATTTTTGTGTGCTCCAAAAATCATCCCACTAAGGGTAAGACAAAATTCTGAGCTGAAAAAGAAGTTGCCATTTTGGAGTTTGGAATCATGGATTATTGAGCATATGAAATAGATAATCCACTCTCTTCTGGCTAGTTTCAAGTATTTAAATATAGGTTTCCATTTATATAAGATTGTGGTGTTCAGCTCGTTTTAATTACCCAAAACTTCTTTTTTTTCCATGATCTACTCTGCAATTTTCAAACCAAACCGAACTTATTGTCCCTGATTACATAATGCCATTCGATGTCCTGACCTTGATTTATCTACACCACCCAGGAACTCAGGCCATGTAGGGTTCCTTTCATAATTAAAGCATCACATCAGCTGTCTTTGCAGGTTTGGTTTAGGAGAAGACAGATTCAGAGGACCATGCTTTCAGCACACACTTTGGTTTACACAAGTGCCATTACAAGCAACAGGCATCTATGGAAATTAGAAATAGGAGTAGTAATAACAGTACTCTTACATCCATCCTGCTGTTCAGCAGTAGATCTCATAGTACTTCACAAAGTGCATTCAGGTCAGTACTGTTATCTTCATTTTTACAGCTTTGGAAACAGAGGCACAGAGAGAGAGAGAGAATCTGAATGTGTTTATTTTCCAGATTTATCTCCTTACAAAGATAAGCCAGTGAATCAGTCACCTACCACTTCTTATCACCAACTCAAGTGTCTTTTTTATAAACACCTTTAAAATGGCCTAAGGGTTTTGTTGCTTCCCCTGTGAACATAAGAATGACTATTCTGGGTCTGAGTAATGGTCTGTCTAGCCCTGTCTCCTGTCCTTTGAAAGTGTCCAGTACCAGATACTTCAGAGTGAATGAATACAACACAGGGCAATTACCATATATTCCAGTCCTATCAGCCAGTCTCAGCATCAGAGGCTTACGGACACTGAGGGTACATCTAGACTACATGCCTCTGGCGACAGAGACATGTAGATTAGACTACCCGGCATAGAAAAATGAAGGGGCAATTTAAATAATCGCCACTTCATTTAAATTTAAGTGGCTGCTGTGCTGAGCCGATCAGCTGTTTGTCGGCTCAGCGCGGTAGCCTGGACACTCTGCGATCGACATCAAAGGCATTTGTCGACCTCCCAGGTATGCCTCATCCCAGGAGGGATACCTATGCCGGGTAGTCTAATCTACATGCCTCTGTCGCCAGAGGCATGTAGTCAATACGTACCCTGAGAGTATGGGGTTGCATTGTTAACCCTCTGAGCTAATAGCCAGTCATGGATCTAATCTTCATGACCTTCTCTAATTCTTTCTCAAATCCAGTTATACTTTTGGCCTTCACAAGATCCTCTGGCTGCAAGAGGCACAGGTTGATGGTGCATTGTGTGAAGCAGTACTTCCTTATGTTTGTTTCAGACTTGCTACTTATTAATTTAAAGAATGCCTGGGTCTTACGTCATGTGAAGGGGTAAATAGCATTTTCTTCACACCATGGTTTTATAGATCTTTCTCATCTCCCCCCGAGTGGTTTCTTTTCTAAGCTGAACATACCAGTCTTTTACATCTCTTTCTGTATGGAACCTGTTCTGTAACCTTAATCATTTTTGTTGTCCTTCTCTGTAACTTTTTCCAGTTCTAATATATCTTTTTTTTTTGAGATGAGGCAACTAGTATTGAAACATGATTATTCGTAATTAAAATCCCCATTTAGTAAGGAGTCGTGGCAATAGACTTCAAAGTAAAAATGTGGACAATTTTTATATTCTGTGCAATTATATGTTCACTTGCAGTATGTTATATAGAGTGCCATATAGAATACTGGGAGGAGTGTGATCCTAGGTAAACAAAGGAGACAAAGCTGGAACACAAGCTCTGTAACAACCTCTTTGATTGTATTTGGAAGCATTTTCTTTAATAATCATCTCCTGTTTTATAGAGGGTTGTGATTCCACATATTGTGACACTCCACAACCAAATTTCTTAGGGCAATGTCTTTTTATAAGTTATTTTTTCCAGGTGAAAGGTCATCACTAGTAGTCTAAGTAGATGCTTCTTAACATGAATTGAATGAAGAATGTGTATTAGAATTTTTGAATGCATGCGTGATGAAGATGTAAGCAAGAGGTTGCAGAGCCGTAAGCTCAGAAATCAGGTTTGTTAAACTATTACAGTTTAAGGGTCCAGTCCTTACTGATTAGCATAGTGCTTAATACCCAAATGGTCCCCACCTGCCAATATTTGTAGAAGTCGGTTCTTAATTAGCATCTGGGCTTTGGCTTGCTATAATAGCATCTGCAACAGGGTTTCTGGCAGTGTTTCAGTTATAAATTCTCATTTTAATACTTCATCTGTTTTGAAGCATACAGAGCTGATAACTTTTATGCTAACTCTCAGGCAGTGTAGGATTTATTTATTTTTTTACTTTTATAAAGCAATAATGATGGATTCAATTATTGCAAACTAAAGAAAAACAACCAAAACTATATGTTAGTAATTTCAAATTCCCAAATCATGCTTGGGAAAATTTTTCATCCCTTCCACTCCCTCCAGAAGGGAACAAAAAGTCAGTGCTCAATCTGCTATCATGACTTCTACTTCATCCCAGTTATTGTAAATATTTTATAAAAGTAGTTGAGCAGCATTTTTCAATTTTATAGCGAGCGTTTGAAAGCCACTAACTAACTAAATATGTGTGTGCATGTGAAACTTATTGCATGATGGATAATAAGGAAATAGTACTTTCATATAATGCAGTATCCCTCCTAGAAGAACAGATTTCTGCTCAGACTCATGAATAAAATAAAAATATTTTTGGTCAGAAAGAACTGAAAATGTTTTTTTTTTCTCATGACACTGCAAAGCAAGAGATTTCGTCGGGTTCCTGGTTCCATGGGCTGCTGGAAATTGTAGCAAAGCTACTTTTTTGGCTGTAGTGAAGGATCCTATATTTCTCTCTGTTTCCCATTCATGAAGAATCACTTGCAGTAGTTTTACAGCACAATGACTAACTGACATTCTAGGGTCTCTAACCCAGGGCTTATACTGCAGTGTAGATACAGCCACAGGAAAACACCGTAGCTTGCTCTACTGACTCAGGCTCATGGTGCTCAGGCTGTATAGTTGGGCTTGAGCCTAGGATCCTAGACTCCAGCCTCAGCCTGAACATCTATGCTGATGTTTTATAGCTCTGGAAGCCAGAACCAGCTGACATTAGCGGTTTTTTTACTGCAGGGTAGATATACCTATAGATTCTGTGCTTTTCTCACATATTTGGTTGCTTCAATTTAAGGCTCTGAAGTTAAGGACCTTATAAACTTAGTTAAGCAGTTCCCCACTGAGCTGTCCCTGCAATCACTACCTTGTCACGGTTGGGGGGCTTGTGTGTCTCAGTGACCCATAGAGCTATGTTGGCAGGAGTCTAGTGCTCCTGGTAGGATCACCTATGCCGGACAGGTCAAAGGGTAGAGACCAGACTAAGTCTGATTCACTGGTCCTCCGGGTTGGGGGTTCGGCTCAGGGCTAACAACCCTGACCTAGAAAAAAAAATTGTTACGGAAACAGCAATGAAGAATTCTCCTAGAACTTTGTGCGATGGCCTTCCTAAGTCCTCTCTGGAGACCTATATGACTGACAGTAGTGAAAGCCATGAGGAAGCTACTGGATGGACAGCAAGACAAAGACCAGAATTGGATTCTGAAATGTATGAACCATGTACGATATTGGCAAACTAGCATGAATAGTCACCAAAATGAGACAATACAATCTACACGTCCTTGGTGTTAGTAAGAGGAGATGGACAGGATCAGGGAGATTGAAAACTTCTGCAGGAGAAACAGCGCTTTACTCCAGAAGAGATGATGACCAGCATCATGAGGGAGTGGCCATCAGCCTTAAGAAGAGGTTTGAGAAATGTTTCCTAGAGTGGAAACCTGTCAACAGCAGATTGATGAGGGTCAGACTGAAAGGAAGACAAGTGAACATCACCTTGATCCAGCTTTATGCTCCAACCAATGATAGTGGTGAAGAAATTACAGACATCTTCTATGAGCAGCTTCAGGCAGAAGTAGAGTCTACACCACACCATGATCTTACCATCATCATGGGTGATCTGAATGCCAAAGTGGGAAATGACAACACACACTATGACAGGCCCATGGGCAGACATGGTTGTAGCACCATGAATGATAAAGGTGAGAGACTTGTAGGATTTTGTTCTGTCAACAATCTGGTCATTGGAGGGACTCTCTTCCCACACTGTGACGTTCACAAGCTGACTTGGTTTTCACCAAATGGCAGAGACAAGAACCAGATTGACAATCTGATGATTGGATGGAGATGCTGCTTACAAGATGTTAAAGTGAGGAGAGGAGAGGACTTCGGTAATGATCACCATTTAGTGATGGCATTTGTGAAACTTAAGCTGCAAAGAACAGGTATTAAGATATTTATTCAAAAACACTTCAATGCTGAAAAACTACAAGATGTCACCAAGAAAACTGCCTTCACCATTCAACTGAGGAACAGATTCCAAGCTTTGCAAGATTTAAGGGATGACATATCTACCAGTATCACAGATAAAATCAACATAGCATGGGAACAGATTGCATCAGTTTACACAAAGAGCAGCGAGACTTGTCTGGGTTTCAAAGATAGGAAGAAGAGGAAGGAGTGGATTAAGCCTGATACAAGGAAAGCCATCGAAGAGAGATAGGACATAAAGAAGAGACTGGTAGATGCCAAGTCAGCCAGGATTCAAGAAAGATACAAGCAGAATTACAAAGAGGCAAATCGGAAAGTAAAGAAGCTAGTGAGGGCAGACAAACAAGCTTTCATGGAGGACCTTGCAAAAAAGCTGAAGATGCAGCTAATCGAGGAGAGCAAGGAAACATGTACAGAATCACCAAGCTTGTTTGTGGCTAGTATTGTGGCAGGACAAGTGCTCCCGTTAATGACAAAACAAGGGCAGTTACTGTCAACAGAGAAAGATCAAGAAGCATGCTGGACAGAACATTTCAGAGAGGTTCTTAATAGACCACCACCTGAAGAAGAAGCAGATATTCAGGAAGCTGAGGAGTACCTTGATATTAATATTGATCCACCAGAGAAAGAAGAAATCAGTGCAGCCATCAGATCCCTGAAAAATGGCAAAGCTCCAGGACTTGACAACCTGGACATGGAGTTGTTTAAAGCAGACCCAGAACTTGCAGCCACCATTCTCCAACCACGGTTTGTCGCAATTTGGGAAGGATAACAGATACCCAAGCACTGGACCAAAGGAGTCATTGTCAAGATTCCTAAGAAAGGAGCACTGAGCGAATGCAATAATTGGTGCGGGATCACCCTTCTATCCATATCCAGTAAGATCCTAGCCAAGGTCATCATCCAGTGAATCCCAGATGCTGTCAACAAGTCTCTGAGGAAAGAACAAGCCAGATTTTACAAGGGAAGAGGATGTATACACTAGATTTTCACCCTGAGAAATATAGAGCAGTGCATAGAGTGGCAGAGACAGTTGTACATAATAAGCTTTGTTGACTTTGAGAGTGCTTTTGACAGCACACACAGAGAAAGCCTTTGGCACATTCTGAGAGCTTACGGAATCCCTCTGCAAGTGGTCCAGCTCATTAAGAGTTTCTACACCAACTTCACATGCAGCATGGGATACTGCGATCTGTATTTCGAAGTCAAGACGGGGGTCAGACAGGGATGCATCATGTCGGTGCTACTCTTTAACATGGTGATCGACTGGGTGATGTGGCGAACAGCACACAAGGGGTATCGGATGGACACCTTTTGCTCATTGGAAGACCTTGACTTTGTGGATGACTGTGCTTTGCTTTCCCATACCCATCAACACATGTAGGAAATGACACAATGCCTATGCACCTTTGGATGCCAGGTTGGACTAAGAGTTAGCCAGAAGACACAGACAGCTTTACGTACTTAGGCAGCATTATACGCGATGATGGAGGCACCAAGAACAACATCCAGAGCAGATTAAGTAAGGCCAAAAATGTCCTCAGGAGTATGAACAATGTATAGAGAGCTACATAGTACAGTATCCACATCAAGCTAAAGCTGTACCAGAGCTGTCATATCAACGCATTTCAGAGTGCTGGCAGATGACAGAGTGCGACTGTGCTCCACACTCATCTTTTCACACCACTAGCTTTCGTAAGATACTTTGCATCTTCTGGCTGAAAACAATCTCCAACCATGACCTGCTCCTGCGATACCACCAGGAGGACATGACCACTATCATTACGCGAAGACACTGGAGAAGGATAGGGCATGTGATGAGAAGGGAGGCAGACGCCATTGTAAAGATAGCACTTCACTGGACGCCTGAAGGATGAGAAAACGTGGGAGGCCCAAGACAACATAGCGGCGTACTGTTGAGGCAGACATGAAGAGGATGAATTACAACTGGGACACACTGGAGAAAATGGCCAAAGACAGACAAAAATGGAGAACCTTTGTTGCTGCCCTACACGCCAGTGGGCATAATAGGCATTGACTTAACTAACCACTGAGCTGTACTTAAGGCCAATCTACCCTAGACCTGGGAAGTTGGATTAAGGTATGCAACTCCATCTATGTAAAATACATATGTCTTCGCAGAGGGAGGCCAATGAGAGCAAACACTCTTCATGACTGCAAGGAGTATCGATGCCAACTGGAGCCGCCCTTAGCATTTGATTTAGCAGGTCTTAACTAGACCTGCTAAATCAAATTCCAGAAGATTCATCTCTGGTACAGTAAGTATAGATGCAGCCTAAGAGAATGGGAGAAAACCTGCCTGTTTCTTAGTGCAGCAAGAGAACTAGGAACACTACTAGCTGGGGTCAGTTTGGAGACCTCTTAAAGGGGACTTTTTTATGTTATTTTGGTTTTGGTTTCATACCTTTTGGATTATATATATACCCTGGCTGGGAGCTCTTCTTCAACTCTGTAAACTCAAAAGCTCCTCTTTCACCAAATGAAGTTGGTCCAGTAAAAGACTTTACCTCATCTTCCTTGTCTCTCTAATAACCTCGTACCAACATGGCTACAACTACATTGCCAACAAGACTTTAAAAATCAGATTTTTGAAGTCCTCCTGGGGTTTTCCAAAGCACTGAGGTGCCTAAAACTCATGGATTTCCATAAGTGTGAGGTACCCAGATGTTGTTGAAAAACATCACCGGCACTTAAAAATGTGGCCTTACAGAGCTATCAAGCACTGAAATCCCCAAAGCTTGTCCATAGACTGTGAATGTCCCTCTGTGATGGGGTGTCTTCCCTGCACTGGCCTAAGAAGGGTTAAATCCAGCCCTGGAAAAGGGCTGGGGCTGTGGAGCCTGCAGCTGAGGCAGATACAGGCAATTAGGGCCCAGCTGGGGCTGTATAAATAAGGGCTCCTGAGAGGAGATGATTGACGCACTCTTGCTCCAGCTCTGGAGCAGGAGGCCCCTAGCTGACAGGGAAGCTAGAGGCTTCCTGATTTAGAGCAGGGCTGGGGAAGCTCTGGCCAGGCAAACTCCTAGGCTCAGGCCTTGCTCTCGAGGCCTGAGGCTACTAGGGCTGCAGGGAGGCAGCCAGGCTGGAAGAAGGCAGTAGATCCAAAACCTCTTGACAATGATGTCGCCATTTCAGACTGCCGTTTGCCCCTGAGGCAGGGGATAGATGACTACTGGCAGCAGGTCACTGAGGCAAGGTGGTTATAGGGGATTGGGAGTTCCCTGAGGGGGAGGACTCTAGAATATGTGGCATTACAGCAGGACAGTACCCAGAGGGAAAGGCTCTGCAGTCTGGGAGGGACGCATTAAACACAAACAGGTAACAGTAGGTGAGACACTGGCCAGAAGGGGGCACGCCAGTGCTGAATGATGCTAATTCCTGAGTGACCAGCAGGAGGCGCCAGGATGGTGAGTCACACCATGTTCCATCCTCTCTAGCTTTCCAAAGGAGAGGAGTGGGGAAAAGAATGAACTGGAGAGTGTACAGAAGAGGAAAAATTAATTCTAGTTTATAAAATTAATTGAATGTTTTTATTCCTTAGACATGGCAGTTCAGCTCATCAAAGCTGGCTCAAATGACTGTTTCCCAACAGCCAAGCCAACTTTAAACTTTCACAGGCTAACAAATGGTCATGTAAATTACTAAAAATCCAAGACTTCAAGCTTAAACTTCTCCAATTGTTTTCACATGATGCAACTTTAAATCTCTCTTTTGAACAGTATTACATTTCCTTTCATTCCCATAAACTTCAGAAAAAGTTGACTGTTCTCACATTTCAGACTGTGACCTTGCTAACTTACACCGTCCCCCACCCCAACTCTGGAGAAGGGAATAATGACATTCAGACAACAATGACCAAATGTGCTGTGTAGGACTTTCTTTTTACAAAACAAATGAATGCTCCTGCGGTCCAAAACACTGCAGGGAACAAAACTTTCCAGTCTTGTGGATATAAAATAGTAAGTCTATGTGGTGACTTCATCTCTTTTATCAGATTATAAATGTTTTGACAGGCATTGAAATGAAAACCATTTTTTAAAATGAGCAATAAGATAAATGAATTCAAAATTCCTATTAAGACAAGTAATTATTACAATAAAACCTGCTTTCCAAAAACACTCTTGCAAGAATGGAAAAAACATTTCAGAGCACTACAGAGAATAACATCTTTATGCTTGTTGCCATAACTTATGATGTTGCTGAATATAAATTTGCTTTTATAATGACTAGAAAAATAAGTTTCTTAAGATTTGAAAATTGCCATAGAAGTGTTCAGCAAGGTTTGGAGCACTCCTTGTAAGGTGCTGAGTACCCTCAACTCCCATTGAATCCTGTAGGAGTTAGAGTCCTCAGTACCTTGCCAAATTGTGCTGTACACAGCTGGCAGCTGGAAATATCTACTTTGCTCCAACATCACTGCTGGTGTGAGTGCAATGCCAATGAAGTCCACTGTAAATCTAGCTCTTTGAGTCAAAACTAAAAAAGCCAAAATGTATAAATCCAGCAGAGAGAGAGAGTTTATGGAGAACTAAACCAAACACTCTGCCTACAAGATTTAGTGTTGTTGAATTGTTATAATTAAATGGGGGTACCTAGATCATGTTGTCTCCTTGGGGCCTAGTCTCTACTCAAGAAGCATGCTGAACTCGCATGGATAGCAGCAAGAGGTTTATGTGTATAATGAATGGAAAATATGAATTTTTAGATAGCATGCTACAGATCTATAAATCTTTCCGATGCCTAAAACCTGCCATTTTTCTATCCCTCCCTCCTCCATTAACTTCCACACAAGCTCTGCTTGTTTTCTATGACACGGTTTGTTTCAATTTATCATGTGAAAGGTGAACTGAAATAGCATTGGCAGGGCTTGACGAACAGCAGCAAAAACCACTCGCCAGCTCCGTACTGCGCATGCGCAAGAGCTGCAAGATACTAATTCAGGAATTATTTCTTCTGCAAAGGTTGTGATGTTCCCACTCCTGTATGTACTGAAATATTGTTCCATTTTTATTCCTGATGGTAAATCCTTTGAGATCTGATGAAGTGCTAGGTAAAACACAGGTATTAACTATTATTACTTAAGGTTTTGAGAACCCACAGTGGAACTTCCCTAATTCACACCAGCGACTGGAAAACTCCATTGCCAGTGATGGCATTTTGTGAGCTGGTGAGTGAATAGTGATAGAAATGTAGCCGTGTTTGTCTGGTGTAGATGAAACAAAATACAGGACTATGTAGCACTTTAAAGACTAACAATATGGTTTATTAGATGATGAGCTTTCGTGGGCCAGACCCACTTCCTCAGATCAAATAGTGGAAGAAAATAATCACAACCATATATACCAAAGGATACAATTAAAACAAAATGAACACATATGAAAAGGACAAATCACATTTCAGAACAGAGGGGGAATGCAGGGGGGGGGGGGAAGGAAGGTAAATGCCTGTGAGTTAATGATATTAGAGGTGGGGAAGGGGAGATGTCTGTGCGTTAATGGTATTAGAGGTGATAATTGGGGAAGCTATCTTTGTAATGGGTAAGGTAGTTGGGGTCTTTGTTCAGCCCCCTGTGGAGAGTGTCGAATTTTAGCATGAATGCCAGTTCAGAGGATTCCCTTTCAAGTGCAGATTTGAAAGCCTTCTGAAGTAGAATGCATGTGATTAGGTCATTGAGACAGTGTCCTTTCTGGTTGAAATGGCAAGAAACTGTTTTTTCTTTGTGATCCTGTCTAATGTCTGTTTTGTGGGCATTGATTCTTTGGCGAAGTGTCTGAGACGTTTGTCCAATGTACATAGCAGACGGACACTTTCGGCACATGATAGCATAGATTATATTTCTGGATGCACAGGAATATGTATTCTTGATCTTATAACTCACTTGGTTAGGCCCAATAATGGTGTCAGCAGAGTGAATATGCAAAAGCAACGAGGAGTCCTGTGGCACCAGGAGTCGCTTTTGCAGATTCAGACTAACACGGCTACCCCTCTGATAGAGTGAATATGTGTGCCAGCTTTGTCCAGATGGCAGATGGAAGCTGTGAGCTTCTAATCAGGTTTTGAAATCTAGAAGCCTCTGCTGATTTGTTGAGCCTTAATCAGGGGGAGGGGCTATCAGGCAGTCCAGGGCTTTATAAAGGAGAGTGTCAGTGACCAGGGACTGCTAACAGGCAGTTTGGGGAGGGAGTTCTCCTGGTAAAGAAGGAAGCTAACACAGGACCTTCGAGGGAAGTGGCTGTCTATAGTGTGTGTTTGTGTTTGGGGGTTTCTTACTGTTTGCTGAGTTTGTGTTTGGCTGTTTGGTTTTTTTTTCATTTCTTTTCTCCCCCGTTCCCTCCCACATGGAGTGTGTGCTGTGGCTGGCACATGATAGCATAGATTATATTTCTGGATGCGCAGGAATATGTATTCTTGATCTTATAACTCACTTGGTTAGGCCCAATAATGGTGTCAGCAGAGTGAATATGTGTGCCAGCTTTGTCCAGATGGCAAATGGAAGCTGTGAGCTTCTAATCAGGGTTTGAAATCTAGAAGCCTCTGCTGATTGGTTGAGCCTTAATCAGGGGGAGGGCTTTATAAAGGAGTGAGTCAGCAACCAGGGAGCTTGCAAACAGGGAGTTTGGAGAGGGAGTTTGGAAGGGGGCGAGATACTCGCCATTCTTTAAAATCTTTTTGCTACACTCTTGCCCTTCAAGGAGGCATTGAATAATATCTGAGGAATCTCTCAGAAAGAAGGCAGGTATGGATGGTGATAGGTCTGCTGTTGTTACCTGCATAGCATGTGCCATGTTTGTCTTCCTTCCAGAAGAAAGAAGGGATTTCATCTGCACTAAGTGCAAGCTGGTCGCCATTTTGGAAGAAAAAATTAGAGGACTTGAGGCCCAAGTATCGACCCTTCGTTCGATCAGAGAGGATGAAGACTTCCCTCGATAGACAGCAGCATTTAATCCTTCAGGCAGAGGAGACTGAAGAGCCAGCCAGGGCAGCACAGGACAAGGAAGAAAACTGGCAGCATGTAACCTCTAGAAGAAGAAGAAGGCTGACTCAGGTATCCCCCATTCATGTAGAGGTAAGTAATTGCTTTCAGGCTCTCTCCACAGGCACTGCGATGGAGAATACTGTGACAGGGACCTCTCAAGGAAGAAATCAGAAGGGAACACCATCTACCAGAAGGCATGGGATGCGTAGTTCTAGGGATGGAGGTTCCACGACCACCCCCACCTAAAGAAGATGATGGGTGGTGGTGGTCAGGGACTCCCTCCAAAGAGGGACTGAGTCATCCATCGTCCATTCAGACCTGCAGTCTCAAGAAATGTGCTGCTTACCAGGAGCTCACATTCAGGATGTGACCTACAGTCTTCAGAAAGTGATTAACCTTTGGATCGCTACCCCTTCCTGCTTCTCTATGTAGGAACTAACGATATGGCCAAGAATGATCTTGAACGGGTCACAGCAGATTATGTAGTGCTGGGAAGAAGAATCAAGGAATTTGAAGCACAAGTGGTGTTCTCGTCCATCCTTCCGGTTGAAGGAAAAGGTCCGGGTAGGGATCGTCGAATTGAGGAAGTAAATGTGTGGTTGCGCAGGTGGTGTCGGAGAGAGGGCTTTGGTTTCTTTGATCATGGGACTCTGTTCTGGGCACGAGGATTGTTAGGAAGAGATGGGCTCCACCTAACCAAGAGAGGAAAGAGCATCATCCCGGGCAGGCATGCAAACCTAGTGAGGAGGACTTTAAATTAGGTTTGTTGGGGGACAGTGACCAAAGCTCTGAGGTAAGTGAGGAAGTCAGATAGGGTATGTCTACACTACCCCGCTAGTTCGAACTAGCGGGGTAATGTATGCATACCGCACTTGCTAATGAAGCCCGGGATTTGAATTTCCCGGGCTTCATTAGCATAAGCGGGGAGCCGCCATTTTAAAATCCCCGCTGCTTCGAACCCCGTGCAGCGCGGCTACACGGGGCTCGAACTAGGTAGTTCGGACTAGGTTCCTATTCCGAACTACCGTTACTCCTCGTGAAATGAGGTGTACCGGTAGTTCGGAATAGGCACCCTAGTCCGAACTACCTAGTTCGAGCCCCGTGTAGCCGCGCTGCACGGGGTTCGAAGCAGCGGGGATTTAAAAATGGCGGCTCCCCGCTTATGCTAATGAAGCCCAGGAAATTCAAATCCCGGGCTTCATTAGCAAGTGCGGTATGCATACATTACCCCGCTAGTTCGAACTAGCGGGGTAGTGTAGACATACCCATACAGAGAAGAAACACAAGGAGGAAGGAGCAACAAAGGAGGACCCCTGACTCGAATGGAGAAGGAAGGGTGATCAACTGGCTGTCTAAGGTGTTTGTACACAAATGCAAGAAGCCTGGGAAACAAACAGGAAGAATTAGAAGCCCTGGCCCAGTCAAAGAACTATGATTTGATTGAAATAACAGAGACTTGGTGGGATGACTCCCATGACTGGAGCACTGTCATGGAAGGGTATAAACTGTTCAGGAAGAACAGGTGGGGGAGAAAAGGAGGAGGAGTTACATTGTATGTAAGAGAGCAGTATGATTGCTCAGAGCTCCAGTATTTAGAGGGAGAAAAGACTGTTGAGAGTCTATGGGTTAAGTTTAGAGGTGGAAGCAACAGGGGTGATGTTGTGGCCAGATCAGGTGGATGAGGTAGAGGAGGCTTTCTTCGGACAACTGAGAGAAGCTTCCAGATCACAGTCCCTGGTTCTCATGGGGGACTTTAATCACCCTGACATCTGTTGGGAGACCAAAACAGCAGTACACAGACAATCCAGGAAGTTATTGGAGAATGTTGGGGATAACTTCCAGGTACAAGCACTGAAGGAACCAACCAGCGGCCATGCGCAGCTTGACCTGCTGCTCACAAACAGGGAGGAACTAGTAGGGGAAGTAGAGGTGGGTGACAACCTGGGAAGCAGTGATCGTGAGATGGTAGATTTCAGGATTCTGACCAAAGGAAGAAAGGAGAGTAGCAAAATACACACGCTGGACTTCAGAAAAGCAGACTTTGACTCCCTCAGAGAACTGATGGGCAGGATTCCCTGGAATGCTTACATGAAGGGAAAAGGAGTCCAGGAGAGCTTGCAAGTATTTTAAAGAAGCCTTTTTAAAGGCACAGGAAGAAACCATCCCAATGCACAGCAAGAAAAGCAAATATGGCAGGTCACCAGATTGGCTTACCGGGGACATCCTGGTGAGCTTAAATACAAAAAGGAAGCTTACAAGAAGTGGAAACTTGGATGGATGACTAGTGAGGAGTATAAATATATTGCTCGAGAATGCAGGGGGCTTATCAGGAAGGCGAAAGCGTAGTTGGAATTGCAGCTAGCAAGAAATGTAAAGGATAATAAGAGAGGTTTCTTCAGGCATGTTAGCAATAAGAGGGTGATCATAGTGGGTGTGAGGCCTTTATTGAATGAGGGAGGTGACCTGGTGACAGATGATGTGGGAAAAGCTGAAGTACTCAATGCTTTCTTTGCCTCTGTCTTCGCGGACAAGGTCAGCTCCCAGACAAATGCACTAGGCAATGCAGTATGGGAAGGAGGTGGACAGCCCTTGGTAGGGAAAGAACAAGTTAGGAACTATTTAGAAAAGCTAAACACAAATCCATAGGTCTGGATTTAATGCATCTGAGGGTACTGAGGGAGTTGGCGAATGTCATTGCAGAGCCTTTGGCCATTATCTTTGAAAACTCGTGGAGATCGGGAGAGATCCCAGATGACTGGAAAAAGGCCCATCTTTAAAAAAGGGAAGAAGGACAATCCAGGGAACTACAGACCAGTTGGCCTTATCTCAGTCCCCAGAAAAACCATGGAGGGGATCCTCAAGGAATCCATTTCGAAGCACTTGGAAGAGGGGAAAGTGATCAGGAATAGTCAACATGGATTCATGAAGGACAAGTCATGCCTGACCAATCTGATTAGCTTCTATGATGAGGTAACTGGCTCTGTGGATATGGGAAAGTCAGTAGATGTGATATACCTCAACTTTAGCAAAGCTTTTGATTCGGTCTCCCACAATATTCTTGTGAGCAAGTTACAGGACTGCTTGGGGAATAGTGACCATAATATAATAACATTTAACATTCCTGTGATGGGAAAAACACCTCAGCAGTCCAACACTCTGGCATTTAATTTCAAAAAGGGGAATTATGCAAAAATGAGGAGGTTAGTTAAATAGAAATTAAAAGGCACAGTGACTAGAGTAAAATCCCTGCAAGCTGCATGGACCCTTTTCAAAGACACCATAATAGAGGCCCAACTTAAATGTATATCCCAAATTAAAAAACATAGAGACCTAAAAAACAGCCACTATGGCTTAACAACCATGTAAAAGAAGCAGTGAGAGATAAAAAGACATCTTTTAAAAAGTGGAAGTGAGGTAAATAGAAAGGAACATAAACACTGCCAAATTAAGTGTAAAAATGTAATAAGAAAAGGAAAAAAAGATTTTGAAGGACAGCTAGCCAAATACTAAAAAATAATAGCAAAAATCTTTTTAAAGTACATTAGAAGCAGGAAGCCTGCTAAAAAAGCAGTGGGACTCCTGGATGATTGAGACACAAAAGGAGCAATCAAGGACGATAAAGCCATTGCGGAGAGACTAAATTATTTCTTTGCTTCAGTCTTCACGGCTGAGGATGTTAGGGAGATTCCCGAACCTGCACCGTCCTTTGTGGGTGATGAATCTGAGGAACTGTCCCGGATTGAAATGTCATTAGAGGAGGTTTGGGAACAAATAGAAAAACTTAACAGGAACAAATCACCGGGACCAGATGGCATTCACCCAAGGGTTCTGAAAGAACTCAAATGTGAAATTGCAGAACTATTAACTGTGGTTTGTAACCTATCCTTTAAATCAGCTTCTGTACCCAAGGACTGGAAGATAGCTAATGTAATGCCAATATTTAAAAAGTGCTCTAGAAGCGACCCTGGCAGTTATAGACTATTAAGTCTAACATCAGTACCGGGCAAATTAGTTGAAACAATAGTAAAGAATAAAATTGTCAGACACGTAGAAAAACATAATTTGTTGGGCAAAAGTCAACATGGTTTCTGTAAAGGGAAATCATGTCTTACCAATCTATTAGAGTTCTTTGAAGGGGTTAACAAACATGTGGACAAGGAGGGTCCAGTAGCTATAGTGTACTTAGATTTCCAGAAAGCCTTTGACAAGGTCCCTCACCAAAGGCTCTTGTGTAAATTAGGTTGTCATGGGATAAGAGGGAAGATCCTTTCATGGATTGAGAACTGGTTAAAAGACAGGAAACAAAGGGTAGGAATAAATGGTAAATTTTCAGAACGGAGAGGTGTAACTAGTGGTGTTCCCCAAGGGTCAGTCCTAGGACCAATCCTATTCAACTTATTCATAAACAATCTAGAGAAAGGGGTAAGTAGTGAGGTGGCAAAGTTTGCAGATGATACTAAACTGTTCAAGATAGTCGAGACCAAAGCAGACTGTGAAGAACTTCAAAAAAAAATCTCACCAAACTGAGTGACTGGGCAACAAAATGATATATGAAATTTAATGTGGATAAGTGTAAAGTAATGCACATTGGAAAAAAAAAACCCCAACAATACATACAATATAATGGGGGCTAATTTAGCTACAACTGATCAGGAAAGAGATCTTGGAGTTATCGTGGATAGCTCTCTGAAAACTTCCACAGAGTGTGAAGCGGCGGTCAAAAAAGCCAATAGGATGCTAGGAATTATTAAAAAAGGGATAGAAAATAAGACGAACAATATCTTACTGTCCCTAAATAAAACTATAGTACGCCCACATCTTGAATATTGTGTACAGATGTGGTCGCCTCATCTCAAAAAAGATATTTTGGCATTAGAAAAGGTTCAGAAAAGAGCAACTAAAATGATTAGGGGTTTGGAACAGGTCCCATATTAGGAGAGGCTAAAGAGACTGGGACTTTTCAGTTTAGAAAAGAGGAAACTGAAGGGGGATATGATAGATGTATATAAAATCATGAGTGGTGTGGAGAGGGAGAATAAAGAAAAGTTATTTACTTGTTCCCATAATATAAGAACTAGAGGACACCAAATGAAATTAATGGGTAGCAGGTTTAAAACTAATAAAAGGAAGTTGTTCTTCACACAGCGCACAGGCAACTTGTAGAACTCCTTGTCAGAGGAGGCTATGAAGGCTAGGACTATAACAGAGTTTAAAAAAGAGCTAGATAAATTCATGGAGGTTAGGTCCATGGGTTGGATAAATGGACTGTAAGATGGAAAGAAAGCTGGCTAGACTGTCAGGCCCAACGGGTAGTGATCAACAGCTCGATGTCAGGTTGGCAGTCGGTTTCTAGCGGAGTGCCCCAACAATCTGTTCTAGGACCGGTTTTGTTCAGCATCTTTATCAATGAACTGGACGAGGGGATGGATTGCACCCTCAGCAAGTTTGCAGATGACACTAAGCTAGGGGGAAAGGTAGATACGCTGGAGGGCAGGGATAGGGTCCAGAGTGACATGGACAGATTAGAGGATTGGGCCAAAAGAAATCTGATGAAGTTCAATAAGGACAAGTGTAGAATCCTGTACTTGGGACGGAAGAATCCCAAGTAGCAGTTCTGCAGAAAAGGACCTGGGGATTACAGTGGATGAGAAGCTGGATATGAGTCAACAGTGTGCCCTTGTAGCCAAGAGGGCTAATGGGATATTAGGGTGCATTAGGAAGAGCATTGGCAGCAGATCCAGAGAAGTGATTATTCCCCTTTACTCCAGATGTGGCCTCACCAAAGCCGAATATTGTGTCCAGTTATGGGCTCCTCACTATAGAAAGGATGTGGACACATTGGAGAGGGTCCAGCAGAGGGCGACCAAAATGATTAGGGGCTGGAGCGTATGACCTATGAGGAGAGACTGAGGGATTTGGGTTTGTTTAGTCTGCAGAAAAGAAGAGTGAGGGGGGATTTGATAGCAGCCTTCAACTTCCTGAAGGGAGGTTCCAAAGAAGCTGGAGAAAGGCTGTTCACAGTAGTGATAGATGGCAGAACAAGGAGCAATGGTCTCAAGTTACAGTGGGAGAGGTCTAGGTTGGATATTAGGAAAAATTATTTCACTAGAAGGGTAGTAAAGCACTGGAATGGGTTGCCTAGGGAAGTAGTGGAATCTCCATCCTTAGAGGTTTTTAAGTCTCGGCTTGACAAAGCACTGGCTGGGTTCATTTAGTTGGAATTGGTCCTGCCTTGGGCAGGGGGCTGGACTTGATGATCTCCTGAGGTCTCTTCCAGCTCTATTTAGGGTGTGTCTAGACTACATGCCTCCGTCGACAGAGGCATGTAGATTAGACAGATGGGCAGAGGGAAATGAAGCCGCGATTTAAATAATTGTGGCTTCATTTAAATTTAAATGGCTGCCCCGCTCTGCCGATCAGCTGTTTGTCGGCAGAGCGGGTCAATCTAGACGTTCCCCTGTCGACAGAAAACCCTTTTGTCGACCGTCCTGGTAAACCTCATCCCATGAGGCATAACGGGGCGGTCGACAAAAAGGTTTTCTGTCAACAGGGGAACGTCTAGACTGACCCGCTCTGCCAACAAACAGCTGATCGGCAGAGCAGGGCAGCCATTTAAATTTAAATGAAGCTGCGATTATTTAAATCGCGGCTTCATTTCCCTCTGCCAATCTGTCTAATCTACATGCCTCCGTCGACGGAGGCATGTAGTCTAGACACACCCTATGATTCTATGAAGTCTACTCTCACTGCTAGGGGCATGGGCACCTAGGGAAAACCTGGGAGGCGAGGGGCAAAGGCACTCTCCCACCCCTAGACCAATCATAGTCTGTGGGTGGGGAAGCAGGAAAGTATCCTGGCCCCACCCCTTCTGTTGTAGCCGAGGGACACTTAAACATTTCTGAATGGCCCCTGGCAAAAAATTATTGCGCATCCATGATAGATGTCTATCTAACCTACTCTTAAATATCTCCAGAGATGAAGATTCCACAACCTCCCTAGGCAATTTATTCCAGTGTTTAACCACTTTGGGTATGTCTACACTACCCTCCTAGTTCGAAGTAGGAGGGTAACGTAGGCATACCGCACTTGCAAATGAAGCCCGGGATTTGAATTTCCCGGGCTTCATTTGCATAAGCGGGGCTCCGCCATTTTTAAATCCCCGCTTGTTCGAACCCTGTGCTGCGCGACTACACGCGGCATGAACTAGGTAGTTCGAACTAGGCTTCCTAGTTTGAACTACCGTTACTCCTCATTCCACGAGGAGTAACAGTAGTTCGAACTAGGAAGCCTAGTTCGAACTACCTAGTTCGTGCCGCGTGTAGCCGCACGGCACAGGGTTCGAACGAGCGGGGATTTAAAAATGGCGGAGCCCCGCTTATGCAAATGAAGCCCGGGAAATTCAAATCCCGGGCTTCATTTGCAAGTGCGGTATGCCTACATTACCCCGCTAGCTAGCGGGGTAGTGTAGACATACCCTTTGACAGTTAGCAAGTTTTTCCTAATGTCCAACCTAAACCTCCCTTGCTGCAGTTTAAGCCCATTTCTTCTTGTCCTAATGCCTCAGCCCATGCTGTTGTGGGTGATCCCACTGACTTTGTGAGCTCGAGCTACTTGCAAAATTTTCTAGCACAGTCGCATTTCATAATTTAAATCACAAAATTTGACAACATGAGTTCAGTCTCCCATAAGATTATCTCAGCAACACTCTCTTCTCTGTGCTGTTGTTGTTGAGGGTTTAGTCAGACATAGCCAACCCGTGGCTCGCGAGCCGCATGCGGCTCTTGCCCCCAAAAGTGCGGCTCATGAAACCGCTCCTGTGCCCCCCCGAGTCTCCCACTCCCCGCCAACTCCCCCCTGACCCTCCGCTTCCCTGTGCTTACTGGGTCGGAGCTGTGGGGTTTTAAAAATGGCACCCAAGATGGCGGCTGTCTTAAAGGGGCTGCCTCCTTAAAAAAAATATTTTTTTTTGTTTTTGCTCAACAATTCTGTTCTGGGGTTGTGGTTGTTTTTTGCTTGACAATTCTGGTGCAGCTCTTCGCATTTTTTCCACCGCTGTTTTGGCTCTCTTTGTTAAATGGGCTGGCCACCCCTGGTTTAGATGCACGCTTTTTTTAAAAACAAAGAAGATGACACCTTGGCTCCATTAAAGTCAGTAGGTGTATTGCCATTGCTTCAATGGTGCCATGATTTGCACCTTGTTTATCAGCAGTAGAAACCCAATACTTTAGTTTATGAAAGGCTTTCTTCTTAAAAACCATTACCACTACCTTTCCAAGACCCCTTTCTGCTGACTATGGGAAAGTCAGAGGCAAAACAGCACCAAAATAAGCACTTCCCTCTCAAAACACCAGTAAAATCCCCAATACTTTTAATTGCAACATAGGCTAGTTATGTTAACAGAACATCTTCCTTCTGCTTTCACCCCCCTCACCTCTCATGTTCACTTGCCATGTCTTGTTTTAAGTTAGTGTTTGTCACGTGCCCAGTATAATGAGGAACCTGACTAGGGCCCTAGGGCCACCACCACAATATAAAACACAAATAAGAATAATGATAACCTGCAAACCAATAATGCACAGTTGTTACTGGAATGTAAGCTTCCATTTCTTTGAATCCCATTTCACCCCAGTATTAGTACTATATATTTTTGAGATACTTGTAAGATGTTGAGAATATGGTTTTCATGCTATATAGATAATTCCAGTATATAATATCTCTCAGACACACACATAAGAGGGGGAGAGAGCTTTCTGCAAATTTTCAGAAAATTCCAGAATCACAGACTAAACCCCTGGGTTATACTGAATACCCTAAATAGGGTCTGTTTAGAGCTAAATGCTTCTCTCTCTCTTCTGGGGCAGGGCAAGGTTCCAATCTAGCTATGAAGGAAGTACTGAGTAAGGGAATTAGTTACTATGTGTGGCTGACACAAATGTGGTCGCAAGATGGCATGGCCTGTCGCTTATGAAACAAGCCCATGGCCCCTTCCAAATTAAGCTTTGTTGCCCCGCCCCATCTCCCTCCACATATACATGCATCCACCCAGCCCACTCCATAGGATCCTGCCTTGTCCATGATGTTTCAGACAGGAAAGGGTGGTTATCAGGCAGCATCTGAGCACTGACCATGCATGACTTTGTCCTCAACAGGGGAAGATTAGCCATTGGTCTGAAGCCCCAGTACCTCCCCGCCCATTCCTGTCAGAAGCCAGGGGGCAGAAGAAGAAGCCCCAGCATGAGAACCTCCCCTGTGGCTCTCTCTACCTGATGCAGCCTCAAGGCTGGGAGCTCCCATGCCCCACAGTGGCCTGAAGTTGTGATGTGGTATAGTTTTTCTGGTCTTGGAACACAGTATGTGTGGGGGGGAGAGAATATGGGGAACCCTGTGTGGAACAGGCGCCTGGGTAAGGGACAGAGAGGTAGGGCTCTGAGAGGGATCACATTCAGAGGTGAAAGTAATGGGGACAGGATCACAGGTAGATGGGTTGGGAGGGGCTCCTCCTTTGCTCTTGCCAAGGGCCCCAGGAAACCCTAATCCACATCTGCCCCTCAAGCTTAGCTACAAAATAAAATCAGTTAGAATTCATTGTCTATATTTCAGCATCTGCTCCCATTCAAAACACCAGCATTGATGCCAATGGCTAAATGAAGGCATTTGCTTACTGTAGGAATATTAAATATATAAGGTTAGATGTTGTAATGGTATGGAAAGTGAAAGGAAAGCCACTAGAGTACTGTGTTTTATCATGATAGCCAATTTGAACATTTTACTCATACAATAACAACAAATCGAAACACATAGTGGTTGTGTTAAATTACCCCATAAAAAACAATGTACTCTCATTTCTCAGATTGGTCATAGATATTTGTTTTCTTAAACACTGTCTACATCCAACACTGGTAAGAAATGTAACTTGCTGAAAAAGAAAACATAGTAAGACAAACGTCTGTTGTCTGAGCCTAATCATTTTCAAAACAATCTAGAGCGATGGTTCCCAACCTTTTTGAGCACATGGACCCCTTTTTAATCTGTTAAACAATATAGCTGTTTTCAAACCTTCCATTACTTGATAATCATTTGAAATGTATAATAGTACATGTTATCTAAACAAATATAGTAGCACTGAGAGATAAATCAGGGTGTCCACATTGAAATGTAACAACTTTGAAGTGCCATATCTTTTTATTAAATAATGCAAACAGAAGATTATATACACAATTCATAGGTAGTATGCTTAAGTTACATTTGGCATATGGGTACACATTATTAGGGTACATTAGGGTACACATTCGACATGTGCATCATTCATAGCACAGACTATGTCACACCGATCCCTCAATTTTCCTCCACAGATTATCTAACATTGCAGGTGTCAAACTGAAACATGGAAGAACATAAGGATAGAAACTTAGATATACGATGTGGTATCTGTGCAAGATTCAACATTCTTGCATTCATGCATAACAAATTATAATGCTTTACAGTTGTTACATTTACTTACTTGTAACAACCCTGTTCTTTACTTACTTAATGAGATAACTGGTGCTATAGAATGGATGACAGAGTATGGATGTCTGGTTGGACTGATGACAGTCTCAGCTTTAGATCTGATTCCATGTTCAGTTAGCTCTGGTACTTTGTGAGTGCATTTTCCACACTAGTTGCATTAAAAATCAAACATAAGTTGTTGGGAAAGGCATCAAGTATTCTGCAACCTTGTAAGAAAGTTCTGGATACTTAGTAACAACTTGTAGCCAAAAGTCAGTCAGAGGCTTTTGTTTGAAGACAAGGTTCAATGAGTTGTCGCGTGATAGTTCAGCGAGACTGTCTTGTTCTTAAAATGTCAAACATGTGTTTGTTGGTAGCAAGGTGCACAAGGTTTCTGATCCAGTTGTCGTTCGTGCTGGTAACAGGAAAGTACTCATGCAGCTATACTTTGAAGTTTTGCACGTGCTCTCTGATTTCACATTTTACATTATCTGTGAGTTGCATTTCTGAGCTGGCCAAAAAATCAAATTTGGGAAAGAATCATAGTTGGACTGATCAAGTTGAGATGTCCACAGCCTCAGTTTCTTGATCATGGCATCAATTTTGTCATGGACATGGAAGATGGTCACAGCTTTTCCCTGTAGACTTGTAACGATATGGTTTTTCTATAACCATGATGCAAGGCCTGAAGCCATATTGGCAGCCAAAACTGCCTTCTGCAGCCAGACTGAAGAGCAGCAGCCATTAGCTGTAAGGTCTAGAGTCACATATTCACTATTTTAATACAAAATACAATCTATTTTGTATTAAAATAGTGTCACACCAGGCTGTGAGAAGGGGATTTTGTCCTGATAGCCCCCCATTGTCACCAGATAAAGAAACAGATCTTAAGATGGGTAAAGAAAACTTAAGTAACACCATTCTGTCTAGCAAAAAACTGCTTATCAATACTTGACGTTGTGGAATCCTCATTCTATGATCATTGTCGTTATACTTTCTTATTGTTTGACTGTGATCTCTGTCTGGTTTGTAACTGTTTCTGCTGTATAATTAATTTTACTAGGTGTAAATCAATTAAGGTGGTGGGGTATGATTAGTTAGGTAATTTTGTTATGATTGGTTAGTAAAATTATACTAAAATAATTGGTTAAGGTATAGCTAAGCAGGACTCAGGTTTCATTATATAAACTGGGGTCCAAGAAGGAGACCAGGAAGAAGATCAGAAGTAACAGAAGCAGAAGGAAAGAAGCAAAAGGCTGGAAGAAGACCAAAGGGAGACAAGGAACACCAAGAAGAAGAGGGAAGACCTGGAAGAAGAACTCACCTCCAAGACACAGCCTAAGATAAGAGCTGCCAGGATTCTCCTGCATGACCGTGATGTGCAGCAGCTAAGATCCAGAGAGGCTGATATTGCTTGCCAACAGGGGAAGTCTGCCTGTATCAGGATTGGTGAGAATGACAGTGTCTGCTTAGCATGTGTATTCTGCTTGTTTGGGAATTGTCAATAAATAGAGGATAAAGATATTACTGTGTAAGGCTCTTTCAGTGGTTAAAGATCCTGCAAAACCCGCAGGAAGTTATGCCCCGAGCCCTAGGAATTGGGTAAGGGTGGGTGTGTAAATTAACAGGGTAGCACCTGGAGCCCTAGGAACTGGGTAAAAGTATGTGTCTCTACAGTGTGGAAGGGATAGAGAAATTTGTGCAGATAACAGACTTAGATTAAGTCCATTTAGGTAGCTGAAGATATCGGCTAAGTCAGTCAATTTAGCTAGCCAAGGAAACTCAACGAGGTGATGAGAGAACTCAAAATGATGGTCCAGCAAAAAAAATCCTCACTTCATCACGCAATTCAAACAGGTGCGAGAGAACCTTTCCTCTCGAAAGCCAACGAACTTCTGTGCAAAGAAGTTGGCTGTGATCACTGCCCACCTCACAAAGCAGCAAATAGTCCTGAATTCAATGGACAGGCCTTGAAATTGATGATCTTCACCGACTCATCCAAAACCATCCTTAGGCCAGCAGGCATTTTTTAACAGCTAGCGCTTCCTTGTGAATGCTGCAGTGAATGAATGTAGCTAATGGTGCCAATGCTACCAGTATACTGACTACTACTCCAGTATACTGGCTGGTCATTGCATGAGCCCCATCCGTACTGATCCCTGTGCAATATCATGCTCCCTCATGAAATCACTCAACACATCAAAAATAGCCTTGCCAGTTGTGCATGTGGGCAAAGATTTGCAAAAGAGAAAGACCACTTGGACCTCTCGGTTGTAGTCATATCTGACAACTGACAGGAGAAACAAAATACAGGACTATGTAGCACTTTAAAGACTAACAAAATGGTTTATTAGATGATGAGCTTTCATGGGCCAGACCCACTTCCTCAGATCAAATAGTGGAAGAAAATAGTCACAACCATATATACCAAAAGATACAATTAAAAAAATGAACACATATGAAAAGGACAAATCACATTTCAGAACAGAAGGGGGATGCGGGGGGGGGGGGAGTCATTTGAATGGTTTGTGATATCCGTTGACTCATCAATTTGCAAAGAATAGAAGTGACTTTCCTTCTCAGTCAGCTGATTCTTAACATTGAGACATTTCGTCAATTCTACACTGAACTGTGTTGTTTGAGAGAGAAATTAAACCAATCTGATTGTCGGCCTTGTCGCCAAGCATTGCACTCACTGTCTCCTTTGCTGTGGATAATATCAATTCCTCTCCAATAGTGCGTGTCTTTCCTGTCCTGGTATGAGTTGAGCCACCCAATAAGAGGCTTCCATCGCCTTAGCATTGTCACTGCCTGTGGCTACGTGCTCAATTAATTTCTTACTTTCCTTAAATTCTTTTAATTTGTTCTAAAAAAATTCAGTTGGCTTAGAAACATATTCACCATGTTTCATTTCAACATGATGCTGAAGATTAGCTGGTTTTAAGCTCTCATTTGACAGTACCTCTTTACAGAGTAAGCATAATGGACATGGTTCAGATTAATTGCCAGTGCAAGTAAACCCTAACTCCAAGTACACATTGCTATATTTTCACATTTTCCGTTTACTTTGTGTTTGTTTTGAAATGGAACTTCATGTTCCACAATGGTCTCCTGGTTCCTTTCTTTTCAACTAACTTCCTGCCACTCTAATAGCTTTTGAATGGTTAGAGCAGGATGACGTATTCACATAACATGATCGTTTCCAAAAAGAGAAAAAATGGTAAAAAGTGACTGACCCGTCTATAAGCTGACTCCAGAGGATAGTCGCAGCTTGTCAGCTTCAGTGTGGGCGGAAGGATATGCAGACTGCAGTGCATGGAGCTTCTGAGCTCCCATTGGCTGCTGTTCACAGCCAATGGGAGCTCAGAGGCTCTGTGCTTGCAAACAAACAAACTCAGATTCTGCAAGTAAACAAATGTCCCAGCAGAGTCTGCAGCACTTCCCAGGGTCTCCTGTCACCCAGCCTAGCAGGGCAAACCACTGGTGTGCTGGGACTTTTTATTCACCTGGAGCATCTGCAGGCTTGGAGCCTGTTAGCTCCCAGTCCCTACCTTTCGCCACACTGGGTCAAGGGGAGCGGCAGGAAGGGATGGCCAGCATGTCCCTTGGCCTGTGCTGCTTCCTCAACTCCTGGCACCTCCATCCCCTGCTTATCCATGGAGGATAAGGCAAAGGGGCTCTCATGGCCAAAGGCAGCTCCTGCCCTGGCAGTCTGTTCTAGGCCAGGCACAGAGCCTCGAGGAGAAAAAAAAATAAAATAAAAGGAAAAGAAAAAATAAGGATTGGACCCACCATGGGACTTGAGTGGGCAGGCTGGGGTGTAAACAGTGGTGGGAGGAAGGACAGTCGTGAACTGCAAAGCCCAGGTGAGAATCGCCTGGCGGAAAGGCCCAGTCCTGCAGTGGACCCAATCCTTACTTTTAAACTTTCCGCAGACCCCCTACAGTACTATCACGGGCCACCAGGGGTCCATGGACCACGGATCAGGAACCACTGATCTAGAGGGTTTAGAACTATATCTTCCACTAATTTTAATGAGATACAGCATTACTGTTTGTGATGCAGTAGTCCCTAGATCAGTGGTGAACAATCGAGTTCTAAGCGTGGCCCATGAGACATTTTATTTACCCTTGCTCACACTTAAGGTGGCCAGATTCTGTTGGTTTCCAGTATTACAAAAGTGACACACCCTTCAAGGGTATGTGAAGTGAGGGGCATGCCAATTGCACACTATATTGTGACAGACATGCATTCCCACTGCATCCAATCAAAGTGCTGCTATGGTTCAGTTGGCACATCCTGCACATTCTAGGTAGTCAAGTGCAATTATCCTAGCCAGCCCAGAAGACTGTCTTGATTATAACAGTCTTGCGGCACATTGAGATGAAGGAGGACCACTCATGCAGTCCACTCACTAGCTTAAGTTGCCCCTCAGTGGCCTACATGCTTCAATTTGGGGCTCAATGACCCTTGCAGCTACCTATAAAACACACACAAACGCAGAGACAGAGAGAGTCACTGTCCCAAAGTGTAAATCCCCTAGCCTTTTTGGAAAAAGTCAACCATTGATTGGTATCTTACACTAGACATTTACAAATCAAAGTAAAAGCCTTGGATTAATACTGTGCATGTTTTCTCTCCATAAATCCAGAAACAGAATGAACCTTATCCTAAAATTCTAGCTTCTGTCTATGCTGGATCTGGCCCCAAATAATTGAAACATGTCAATAAAATGTGGTATTTATTAGTGAGATAAGGAAATATGAAGTAGAGAATGGATTTGGGAAAGGAAAACAAGGACATTTTTGTAATGTGACATGATCCTTAAGAACCAGCTTTGGCAGTATCTTTGTAATGTTGCTCTTTTAATGTGTTGTACTTCTGAAAATATTCTCTTACAACATTTTTCTTAGCATCCTCTTGTTAGCTTTATTGTACTTACAAATCATTCCCAGACAGTGAGCTCCTTAGCTCTCTTTTCTTTTAAAAAAATGTGTGTAATGTGTTTTCTCTGCGGGAACCAATTCTGCAACTATATTAAGTACAAGCATTTTGTTGTTTGAAAAATATGTAGACGTGCATTAAGGCAGTTGCTTCTGCTCCCTAGAGTGACCCTTCCAAAGTTTTATCTGAGCATTACATCACCATGGAATCCAATGGATTAGGTAGGAGAAATCTAATCTAAAATTACTATCCCCAAGTCAGTTTTTGTTTGCTTTGATTATTCTTTACCATTACATACTCACGAACACTCTGTGCTATTGGTTTTTCTTTTTTAATATTTAGTTTTGTGTTTTGCTTATAAAGACTAGTTTTCAGCTTTAATATATTTTTAATTCTTCCACTGTGGCACATTTCAGACTTCCTGACTGCAAAATTTTAGAGGAAAAATATTTGTATTGACTTCAGAATGTTGCAGATTAAGAGCAGATGTATTTCACAAACATCATCTTAACTTTCATTTGTGTGCTGTGTTGAACTGTCTTCGAGCCAGGAAGTGATTTGTATTTGCTAATTGAGTGCAGTTTGCTAGACATACATAAAACACTTAATTTTAACTATGTTATTGCTGTACAGTTATTTGTTCATTCCTTCACATTGAATATATCTGATCTATTTACTTCATAGAGCTCTTTTATGATAAATTCACTGCAGCGATGCCCAACACGATGGCTGAGAGGAAAGTGAACCTGGAGTTCAGTTCTCTATACTGCCACAGACTTTCTTTGTAATCTTGAGCATGTCACTTAGCTGCGGTCTCCACTAGGACCTTATTCAAAATCCTCCCCCACCAAGTTTGAGTTTATAAGTGATGCATCCACACTGCCAAGCCCATTATTTCAAAATAACAGGTTATGGTATTTGAACGCTGTACTCCTGCTTTTCACAAGGAGTAACGTTAATTCTGAGAGAGTAATTTTGAAATAATGTTAGCATGGATGCTCTGGTGCCTCTAATTCTGAGAGAGTAATTTTGAAATAATGTTAGCATGGATGCTCTGGTGCCTCTAATTCAAACTTATTGGCATCCGGGAGGCCTCCCACAGCTGCCCAGAGTGCTTCATTGGGCTCTAAGTCTAAGTCTAAGGCATCCATATTAACAGAGCCTGCCTCTGACTAATTTCAGTGCTTCCCTGTAGTGAGGACACACTAGTTCAAATTTGTTAAATTGTGAGTTAAGTCTTAGTAATTTTGAAATAGTTTCCTAGTGTAGACTTGGCCTTAGTCTATTTTACTTCTGTGCCTCAGCTTGCATTTGTGAAATAGTAATAAATGTACTTGCTTACCTCTCCCAGAGAGGCATAAGGGTCTTGCGCAAAAAAGGGGGTTTTTGCGCAAAAAGGAAACATCCATATTGTTTGTTTTTACGCAAAAACTGAACGAAAGAGAGTATGCAAATGAAGCGTGAGAAAAGGCTAATCTGCACTTCATTTGCATTGCCTCTTTCAGCAAAGCAGGTAGTGTAGACAAGATGCAAATCATGGCCCCTTGGAACTTCATGTTGGCAGTAGTGAGCCTCTCACTCTAGGAACACAGGCCCCCTGTTTGAGATGAAGGAAAGCCTCCATTACAATATACTTAAAAAACAACAAAGATGACAGTCATCTGCAGAAGTGGGTTGTGCACACAAAAGCTCATGATACCATCTACGTTTTGTTAATCTTTAAGATGCTACTAAGCTATTTGTTTTTTAAGTTTTTCCTGTTACAGACTAACTTGGTTACCCCTTTGAAGCATTAGACTATAGTTACACAGGCACAAAGTAAAATTGTGATTGGTTGGCTGGACCTTTATTTATCATATGCACAAACTTCCAACAGTTCCAATTTTCATAACACCCAAAGAACACCTCTACCTTCTATATTAAGCGTCTGCACACTATGGTTGCATGAGTAGTGGGGAAGGAAGGGGAAAAGTGAGTTAGCCCAGATATAGGGTGTGATAGTTTGTCTACACTGCCCGTTTTGCGCAAAAATATGCAAATGAGGCAAAGCGTGGAATATTGCCGGGCCCCATTTGCATAATTAATGAGGCTCCGTTTTTGCACAGGAGGCTTTTGTACAAAAAGGAGCTGTCTACACGGCCCCTTTTTTTGCAAAAACCCCCTCTTGTGCAAGGGCCGTTCTTCCTGGAAAAATGTGGAAGTACGGCTCTTGTGCAAGAGGGGGTTTCTGAGCAAAAATGGAGCCTTATTAATTATGCAAATGAGGTACGGCAATATTCCACGCTTTGCCTAATATGCATATTTTTTGCGCAAAACGGGGGCAGCGTAGACATAGCCCTGAAGTGTAGGGTGACCACATGTCCCATTTTGCCAGGATAGCCCCCCTTTTAAGCCCTGTTTTGGACGTCCCTAATTATTTGGCAAAACTTGGCCTTTGTCCCCATTTGTTCTTGCTGACTGATCATCAAATAGGACAAATTCCCATTTTCCTTCCCTCTGCCCCAAAAGTGATGTGCCCTCCTAAGGAAGGAGGAAGAACATTGGGTGAAGCAAGCAGCGATACCAGGCTGCGGGACTTGGGTGGTCTCAGAGAAGCAGCAATGGCAGGTGGCTCGAGCCAACTGTGAGCAGTGACACCAGCGAGCCCCTTGCAGGAGATGGTGGAGGGCCTTGGGCTCTCCCCTCACAGTATCCCATTTTCATTTTGGGACATATGGTCACCCCTGAAGCGTCAGGCAGCAGTTTGTTTCCCTTTTAGGCACATTAACTCAGATTTTAGTTTAAAAACTAAATTGGGAGATATTCAATATACCCAGATATCTTTATTAAAATAAAATCTATTGTAAATGGCTGCTAAGCTTTAATCTGATGCTGAAGAGGCAGTTGGATCTCCAAGGACCTGATTGTGGGGACAAAGAGAGAGGGTCAAAATTGTCTAGGAAATCTACAAAAGCCAAAGAAAAACAGAAAAATAAACACACAAATGATATTTAAATTAGCAGAGAAAATATATTTAAAGCTTTCTCCTTACTATTAATTCTGTTTTTTTTTTACTACAAACTATTTTTAAGTGTGGGAGAATACATCCCTACAGCCCCACCAGATTATTTGCAAAAGGATTTTTAAAGATGTAAAATTAACCAGCCATGCTGCATTAGTTGTAGGACAGTCCAAGAAGTTCATTGTAGCAAATGGTATACTTTTCAGGTGTGGAAAAGTAATCAGCTCTCTGTCTCTTTTTTCACCCCCCAGCATGTACGCTATGCACCAACAGTCTCCTAACACATATCATCTCATGGATTATTGCTATACAGGACCCATGATTCACAACTGAATACTGCTTATTTTATTTAGAGCATTGCAGGTGTGTGTTTTCCATATACATAGTAACCAGCCTGTCCTAGAACACTAAAGCCTGCTATACCATAATACTGTGAAACTGCTTAACAGTTTCTAGATTATGTATTGTTTTGAAGGTGGGTTTTGAGATTCATTCTTCTAAAAATACCAGGAGATATACAGAGGTGATTTTTGTTTGACAGTTTGCAGTTGTTCTGAGTCAAATAGGAGATAAAAGTGAAATATCTAGAGGGATGCTGCAAGGTTCAATAAAGTAGAAATTCCTCCTCAGGGCAGGTGGAGTCAAACCCATGTTGTTTAGGGTCAGGGACAAAATGACCTTTCCCTGCTGTTGTGAATTAGTTCAGAGGGGATCTTTGTGTCAATTTTGCCTAGTCATCTTCAGATAACAACAGCATCCACTCTATCACTAGCAGGCCCAGTTTTACTTACATTTTAATTAATAATCTGAAGAGGAAGTAAACATCTGCCTCAGTGAAATCTGCAGATGAACAGAGGTGAGACATAATTCCTGATAATGAGGGAAAGGGAATAATTTAAAGGCTCTGGTGATACGTAGCAGAGTTCAGATCAGGGAATATAAATTCTGGCAGAAATCTGGGAGGGAATGTGCCTCCATGTGTGTGCCCCCCCTCCCCCACATCCATGAGATGCCCATGGCTTTGAATGCATGCTGCAGCAGTTCGTGTAAACAATGCTAAGGCACATCAGGGCATTCAAGTTTTCTGATGTACAGAAAGAGAAAACAGGACCCAGGTGGCAAACCACCCACAGAAAAAACTATTAGGGCTAATTTTGAGTGAGTGATCCTGGAAGTCCTAATGATATTTTAGCTGTTTAGGATATAGTGCCTTAGATGGCCAAATGCTTAACCATCTCTGAGTAATGCAATATCTACAAAGGAAGTGCTGGAAACTCTCCAGATATAACTAGATGGTATAGAGAACAAGAAAGTGGTCAAACAATCCTCTGGAGTTGGTCTTCAGGTGTGCCTGGTAGTAGGAATACCCAAGGATCACCCCCCCCCCCCACCGTTGCTTGAGGAAAGCACCATATGGGGGACTCAGATGGGACCAGGTCCTTGCTGCTGCTGTCACCACAGTTTTCCAATCCAGCCCACTACACTTCTCCTCAGCACATCCTTCAGCTGGGGGCCAACAGTGTTTGCTCCCTGAGGGGCCGGAGTTGCCATGGAGCTAAATGCTGTAAGGGGGCAGAAAACACACTCTGGCACCCAGCAGCCACTCCAGTCTTTCACTTAGTCCTCTCCGACCTCCATCAATCCTTCGCCCCTGGCCAGGATCCCCATTTGGGGGACTCCTCCTGGGTCAGGCACGAGGATCCTGGGAGCACAGAGCCTCACTGGGCTAAGTGACCCAGTAGGTTCATCCCCTCTCTCCGGAGAGGGGGGAGTGATCGGGGCGGAGTCTCCAGGGCACCCCAAGTACTTCTCCCGGGGGCTGGAACGTGTCTAGCGGGAGGGGGCGGTGCTGAGGGCCACAGACCCAAACAGGAACCTTTATAGGTGCCGGCAGCAGCGCCCCCAGTTCCAGTACCTGGGCCCGCTCCAGGTGATTCCAGAGGCTGGCAAGGGCGAGGTGGGCCGGATCAGCGCGCGGCGGGGCGGCAGGGGGCGCTGCCGGGCCAGGCTGGGCCGCCCGCCGGCGGGGGGTGCCGGGGCCGGGCTGTGAGTGGAGATTTTTGGAAAGTGACAAGTGAAGGGGCTGAGGGAGGGAAGCAGCCGCCCCGCTCCCGCTCAGTGCCCAGCCGTCGCGGGGAAGGTCTGGGAGGGCAGAGCCCGCCCGGCACAGCGCGGCGGGCGGAGCTGGCCCGGGCTCCGGTCCTGCGGATGTCGGAGTAGCGAGAGCCGGCTCAGCGATGCCCCGGCCGGGCGGCTGGGAGCGGAGCCTGGCGCTGCTCCTGCTGCTGCACGCAGGGAGCCTGGCGGAGCTCGGGGGCGCAGCCCGAGGTAAGACGCGCCGCGGGCCTTTTGGAAAGTTGCTGCGCCGCGTTCCCGGAGTGGGGGGAGCCGCCGCGCTGCCCTCGGGAGCCCCCTGGCGGCGGGGCCGCCCCCTCGGCCGGGGCTGTAGGAAGGGGTTCGGCTTCCCCCTCCCCACGACCCGCTCCGTGGAGGGGTTGGAAGCGACCTTTCCGCGGGGCCTGCCTGTGGGAGCGACCCACGGGCTTGCTGAGGGGGCCCCAGCTCCCCGCTGGTCCCCTTGCGGCTTCCACCGTTCTCAGCTGCAGCCGGGGGAGCTCAGAGGCGGAGCAGCAGCAGCAGCGTGTGTGTGTTTGTGTGTATGGGGCGCGCACTGCCTGTTTGCATTTGCAAAGTGCGCTAAAAGCTGGGCGCAGCGGGGCCGAGTGTGAGTTCTAAGCCGCAATCTATTGCATACTCGATGCCCGTCCTCTTTAAAGACAATGGCAACCTTGAGAGTAAAGCTAATAAGAAAGGCAAAGCGTATTACCTCCCCCTGCGGGAAGCCATCAGTGCTTCCCCCTTCTCTCTGTGCTGGGGCACAATGAAAGCGAAGATGGGCTGGTCCTGTGGCTACAACTGATTCTTTCTTTGAGGAGGGGTGAAAAGTTGATTTAAGCCGTCAGGGCTTCATTTTAACATGCAATCGGCAGCCCAGTTTGAGCCCCATTGGCAGGATGCGTGGGGCTGGTTAGGGCAACAGAAAGAGCCCCCTTTTTGGTTTGTTTTTAAGATGGATTTAGAAAAGCACCCATGCAGCCTAAGGTACTAACGAGGAGAGTGACAATATTCCTTAAAGGACAACACTGAACAAGAAGCCTTTTCAACAATCCGTTGACGTTAGAATGTGATTTTTTTTTAATTAACTAAGACTGACCTGAAAGCTGATTGTATGAAACATTGTCTATATCAGATTACCGCATGAATTTACCAAATTGATTTACGGATTTATCATAACTAAGAGTACTAGAATCTATTCTGCCTATGATTAAATGTATATCAGTTGATAACTTACTTCAAAAAATCCTGTTAATAAGGGGAGAGCGTATAACCAGGAAGCAGACATAAGTTAAAGCTTTAACATCAGTTTGTTCATCCTGAATAATATCCGCTGAAGAATTTTAAGTCTACAATTTACCTCTTTCAAATTGCAAACATTTTAATCCAGTAGTTAAAGTTATTTTATGACTTCACATCGTTATTCTTTGTCTTGAAAAAAATACTGTTACCAGCTCTTTCATAAGAGGCATATTTGGCTTATTCTCCCCTGATTCCAAACACTCCCATATATCAGTTAATGAAGTCAAGTTTTATACTTGATATGTACTTAATTGCTTCATAAAGAGTTGAATTGTTAGCCAAATGTAACTATTCCTAGGTATTTCATTCTGCTTCTGATATTTGACTTAAGGTCTCTCAGGTAATATTGTCCATGATGACTTGTCTTTTTAGTTCCAGCTATATGTGGAATGGTTTGCCCACTGTAACTATATATAGTTGTATGGTTTCAGGGCAAATTGTAAACAGTGACCTTAACACAAATCATCAATGTTTGTGATGATTTCACTTTAATATTGTTTTATTTTATTTTTAATTGTAGCCATTTCAGTAATTTTACATTTGACTAGATCACATACAGTAAAAGAAGTGAGGCTGATAGCTTGAACTGATATTAGGTAAAAAGTGCGTATTTATGTTAAGATATTCAAAACCGATTAGTGATTTTTGTGTGATTGTTTGATAGGCTTCAGAAAATGCTGAACCTGTATAACCTAAAATCAGGCCCCTATAAGATGTATCAAGTTGATCAAGTCACTTGTGAAAACCTTGGCCATAATCTATATTCAAAAAGAAAAAAGTATATTGATGGCATGTTAAGTTTAAGATTAAATACTCAGACACGATGAAAAAGTTAAGGTTTTAATAAGAGACAAGGTGTATGAGGTAACATCTTTTATTGGACCAACTTCTATTGCTGTAAGATCCAAACTTTTGAACTACACAGAACTCTTCTTCAGATTTTAAGGCCAAACATGGCTACCATAATGGTGGAAAAAGGCTTTGATAACACTAACTTAACCATATTGCATATTCTGTAGATTGAATGTCCTTTAAAAAGTCAGTTGTTACTAACAGTTACTACACAATAGTCTGAGACCATCTTTGTCTTTCATTGTGACTCTGATTCTGCTGTTGGATCCTGTTGGTGTCCATAGTACAAGATTCAAATCATACACATTTAATTTCCGGATCACGGTCTAACCATAGAGAAAGAGTTCTTTGACATCTGTGTGGTGATAGCTGGCTAATGTTGAGTATGAATGTCTTCTGTGGAATATTTTATGTATATTTAACTACATAAACATTAAAATGGCTAAATTAATTTTATGAACCTTCCCTTTTTCACTTCCCAGACTTTTAGTGTTTAAATTAATACTAATTTAGTGTTTAGCATGTGGTTTTGTTTTCTTTTTTAATAAAGTAAAAGTTTTAAAAACCTTCAACTCCAAATCTTATTCTGTTCCATCAGCAAAGTTTAAGACCACAATTTGTCTTGTTGGATTTACCATAAATTCTGCTGGAGAAAGGTTCTATTCTGTGCTATTTATGAGCTATGTAATAGCATAACTCTGCACTAGTTAGGCCTCAGCTGGAGTACTGTGTCCAGTTCTGGGTGCCACATTTCAAGAAAGATGTGGAGAAATTGGAAAGGGTACAGAGAAGAGCGACAAGAATGATTAAAGGTTTAGAGAACATGACCTATGAAGCCAGGCTTCATGAACTGGGCTTGTTTAGTTTGGAAAAAAGAAGATTAAGGGGGGACATGATAGCGGTTTTCAAATATCTAAAAGGGTGTCACAAGGAGGAAGGAGAAAATTTGTTCCTCTTGGTTTCTGAGGACAGGACAAGGAGTAATGGGCTTAAAGTGCAGCAGGGGAGGTTTAGATTGGACATTAGGAAAAAATTCCTAACTGTCAGGGTGGTCAAATATTGGAATAAATTGCCAAGGGAGGTGGTGGAATCTCCCTCTCTGGAGATATTTAAGAACAGGTTAGATAGACATCTGTCAGGGATGGTGTAGACGGAGCTTGATCCTGCCTTGAGGGCGGGGGACTGGACTCGATGACCTCTCGAGGTCCCTTCCAGTCCTATTATTCTATGATTCTATGATTCTATAAGAATTTCAATTCAGAATCAACTGCTGTATTGAAATATTGTCTATGGAAATATTTGTTATTATACACTTTTTCTCAGATATTAGTTACAATGTTAATTTGGTACCAGATTAAGTATTGCCTCAGATTAGCAAACATTATCATCATGAAATGAGAATTTTTAAAAATAATACAATTATTATTTTGTTCTAAATATGTAAGGATCTAGACCTCGGTGAAGATTAACTAACCTGAAAATCTAAAATGATAAAATTTAGCAGATTTTGATTTGTGTAAGCCAAAATGCATGTAAAAATACATAAATTAGAAGTGTGTAATTCTAAAATAGATGAATGAATTTTTCTCCCCCATTTCACACTACCACCACCAAAAAAGTCCATATGCTTTGGCTGAGACTAAGCATGGACATTTCAGATGTAAAGAAGGATTTTTTTTTCAGATATGTGAAACAAGGCCTTTAACGAACATCGTTATACAGGCAGTCCCCGGGTTACGTACAAGATAGGGACTGTAGGTTTGTTCTTAAGTTGAATCTGTATGTAAGTCGGAACTGGCATCAGCCGCTGCTGAAACTGATCAGTTTCAACAGCGGCTGAATCTGGACACCAGTTCCACTTACATACAGATTCAAGGTAAGAACCCCAGGCGTCCCCAAGTCAGCTGCTGCTGAAACTGATCAGCAGCTGATTCCAGGAAGCCCAGGGCAGAGCAACTCTGCCTCGGGCTTCCTGTAGTCAGCCGCTGGTCAGTTTCAGCAGCGGCTGACTTTGGGACGCCTGGGGCAGAGCAGCTCGGGTGCTGCTGGCTTGGTCCAGTAGCGCGGCCGCTCCTCGGCGCTACTGGACCAACCCAGCAGCACCCCAGCTGCTCTGCCCCAGGCATCCTGATTCAGCCACTGCTGAAACTGATCAACAGCTGAATCAGGACGCCTGAGGCAGAGCAGCTGGGGTGCTGCCGGGTTGGTCCAGTAGCGCCAAGGAGCGGTGCTGCGGGACCAACCGCCAGTGCCCCACCTGCTCTACCACAGGCCCCCGGCTTTGCTCCACGTCTCCCTGGTCTGCTGGGGGGGCACTAGCTGCATCCCCCCAGAAGACCAGGGAGACGTGGAGCAAAGCGGCAGAGGACCCGGGCCGAACCGTGGCTCTTCCAGATCAGCGCCGCAGTCTGGCCCGGGTCCTCCCCGGCTTTGCTCAGCGTCTCCCTGGTCTGCAGACCAGGGAGACGCTGAGCAAAGCCACAGAGGACCCGGGCGACCCGCGGCGCTTCCAGATCAGCTGAAAGCGCCGTGGGTCCGGCCCGGGTCCTCCGCCGCTCTGCTCAGCGTCTCCCTGGTCTGCAGACCAGGGAGACGCTGAACAAAGCGGCGGAGCACCCAGCCGGACCCGCGGCCGCTTCCAGCTGATCTGGAAGCGGCCGCGGGTCCGGCCCCCGGTGCTCCTCCGCTTTGCTCCCGTCAGACCAGGGAGACGGGGAGCAGCTTTTCTCGTCCCGGAGAAGGCGGGTGGCGGGACCAGGCGTCCCGCTGCTCCAGTTCTCCAGGGCGAGAAATCCCCGTTCGTAACTGCGGATCCACGTAACTCGGGGACTGCCTGTATACTGGTAACCTTAACAACTGTGAAACTTTCACTCTCAGGAAAGTTTTAATATATATATTGATATGGTAATCAAAGGTCTGCCTACGCATTAAATTTACAGGATTTTTATTTAATATTTTATTACACTAAAACCAGAGTCCCCAATGTGTACCTAATACATCCTGTTCAAACACATATAAAAACATTTCCACTCCAAGGAGTTCAAAATCGAAGGTCTGATCATGCAGGCTCTTTAGGATGAGTATACATTAATTCATGTGAGTAGTCAGTTCACCAGGACTACTCATATGAATAACATTAAGCATGTATTCAAGCGTGTGTAGGACAGGGGCCTAAAAATCTGCTCATATGCACTTTGGATTACCAGATAATTATCTAGTTGAGACATGATCATGTGATGTAAACTAGCTTGCATTATTGTCTTTCTAGTAGTACCGTATAATAATTTAAAAAATTGACTGGTTATTGGCTTTGAAAGAGTCACGTGATCTTGTAAGCTAAAATATAAGCATTTTGGCACATCATAGCTTGCTGCATCATATTTAGTACACAGTGACCTTTGTGACATTTAAATGTAATCCATGCTTCATGCAGAATTTGAACTAAGTTGCTTTACTTTTTCTGTTTTTTGTTTTTGTTTTGGAAGAATTGGCAGCCACCGCGCAGGAAACAAGACCTAGAAAAAACAAATTAAATTATTTACTTTTATGTGCATGCTGCTTTTATTTTAAAATGCTCTTGCCAAAGGCACCGAGAAGTTGGCCCAACAATGTTCTGAGTAAACCACAAGGTTAGTGTGAATGTGAAGAACAGGAATTCTGTAACCTGGCATTTTCCCCTCACTTGTCACAGTGTCTGTGATGGCTATTGCTATTACTGTTCCAGTTGCACATGATAAACTTAAAAAAACAACAAATAGTCTGGTAGCACTTTAAAGACTAACAAAACATGTAGATGGTATCATGAGCTTTCGTGGGCACAGCCCACTTCTTCAGATGACCAGTACATGTTGTTGTTGTTGATGAATATAATGTAGTGCTGTGAGCTAAGCTAGAGTTGTGGAGGAAGCAGCATGAATAGGGCAAACCATTTTTAAGCATATCATAAAGGCTTAGATCCATAGACTACACGTTTTAGATAATAGGAAAAACTGTTGCCCTTTTTGAACGTTACCTTAAAGGGATTAGCATTCCTTCTCCTTTGAATAGAAGTGCCATTTTTCATCCACAGAGCAATAGTTTTCTTTTTCAGTCGATATGTATAGTGTGTTTCAAACAAATAAAATGTTTCTATTATTGACTGATAGCATATTGAAGATGGAAATAGGTTTTTTGAGCGGTTTGATTTTGGTATCTTGCACTTCTGTTCAAAAGTCGCACTAACTACAAATGAATGATCAGATGTGTATTACTGTAATCATGTCTATGGAGAATGGCGTGCTAATTATATACACATAGAACATGTTAGTTAACTTAAGCCTTTGCCAATGAGATCGATGCAGGTGTGTATTTAAAGATTTCTTATAGCTCTGAAATACAAATATCTAAAGCTGGACACACCCACCCGCCCACAACTTCCTGGAGGTGTGACACTGGATACTTTTCTTCAGAGACATGCATAGAAATACAATAACCTTCTGAGACACTACAAAACACCTCAGAGTAGGAAATTCTTCAAAATTCTGTAACTGAATGCAGCTGCTTCTAACATATGGGTTATCTTACATGCCAGAAATATAAAAAAGATAACTAATAAAAAAATAAATGGTGTACTTCTTTCAGGCCTTCTCCCCCACTGTCATCTTGCCATAGTGAGCGATTGTAAGCTCAGTTACGAATTTTATGTTTAAAATTGTATGGGATTTTTAGAAACATTGTTTAAATCTGTAAATTTAGAAACAGTGTTGTTTGGAAATCTGGTGAACTATGGACTACTTATAAACTATTTATTGTGTGCTGCTAAAAATGTGTATTATTCATTATGTCAGTGTAATGTACCAATCTTGTGATAATTATTAGAGTAAAACTGAGCAGAAAATATCTACCCGTGTTTGTCGAGGAGAAACTGCTATGTGAACCATAAGATCATGGTCTGATCTTGGCAAAGCTAGTCAATTTCACACCTTGTCATTAATAAAAAAAACCTCACTTTTGTAGTTCATCTTTAAAAATGTTTACTATATATTAAAAGTTCTGTTAATGGAATATACTAAATAAAAATATATGACTGTATATTTGGTTAAAGTAGTAGCACAGAAAAACTGGCAAATCAGGTTTTACTTTTCTATATTGTCTTTTGCATTGAAGGTAGTTGGTCTATGTACGTGACCAGTACAAGCACAACTTTCACAAGTGAGGTTTGAAAGACTGGGTCCATACTTAGTATTATTAGTGCACTGTAAAAATGTTGATTACCAAATACCTGCTCTCTAGAGTAGCATAGTGGGGCCTTGAATTGTAATTATGGCTCCCAATAATAGTAATATTGGCAGACATTTAACTCAATCACATAAGAACATAAGCATGGCCGTACTGGGTCAGACCAAAGGTCCATCTAGCCTAGTAGCCTGTCTGCCGACAGTGGCCAGCACCAGGTGCCCCAGAGGGGGTGTACTGAAGACAATGATCAAGCGATTTGTCTCCTGCCATCCTTCTCCAGCCTCTGACAAACAGAGGCCAGGGGACACCTTTTCTATCCCCTGGCTAATAGCCTGTTATGGACCTGCCCTCCATGAAATTATCTAGCTTCTTTTTAAACTCTGTTATAGTCAGTCTTCACAGCCTCTTCTGGCAAGGAGTAACACAGGCTGACTACGTGCTGTGTGAAGAAGAACTTTCTTTTATTAGTTTTAAACCTGCTACCCATTAACTTCATTTGGTGTCCTCTAGTTCTTCTGTTATGGGAACTAATAAATAACTTTTCTTTATTCACCCTCTCCACACCACTCATGATTTTATATACCTCTATCATATCCCCCCTTAGTCTCCTCTTTTCTAAACTGAAATGTCCCAGTCGCTTTAACCTCTCTTCATATGGGACCTGTTCCAAACCCCTAATAATTTTAGTTGCCCTTTTCTGAACCTTTTCTAAGGCCAAAATATCTTTTTTGAGGTGAGGAGACCACATCTGTACACAGTATTCAAGATGTGGGCGTACCATACAGGGGCAGTAAGATATTCTGTGTCTTATTCTCTATCCCTTTCTTAATAATTCATAACATCCTATTTGCCTTTTTGACCGCCGCTGCACACTGCGTGGAAGTTTTCAGAGAACTATCCACAATAACTCCAAGATCTCTTTCCTGATTTGTTGTAGCCAAATTAGCCCCCATCATACTGTACGTATAGTTGGGGTTATTTTTCCCGATGTGCATTACTTTACACTTATCCACATTAAATTTCATTTGCCATTTTGTTGCCCCATCACTCCTATTATAAAAACAATACAGCTTTGAATAGATGAGAGCAATTTTCAGTGACATTTTATAAATAACACAGTATTTTGATTAACTGAAGTACATATTTCTAATTCCTTGTGATAACAATTTAAAACAATAAACAAGGAACATTTTAAAATTTCAGTGATTACTTTGATGTTTTGGTATATACAGGGTGAGCTAGGAAAAGAAGTTTGCACCTTTTGCTAAATAGCTTCAGGGGGTAGCTGAGTTAGTCTGTACAGGGTAAACTTAAACAACAAATCGTCTGGTAGCACTTTATAGACTAACAAAACATGTATATGGTATCATGAACTTTCGTGGGCACAGATCTGTATTCTTCTTCAGATCTGTATTTCAGATCTTCAATGCAATGTGATGTTAAATTCCCATTCCATTCAGCCAGACTTGTAAAGCTTTGAAACAAAAGTTGTTTAAGAAAAGCAAGCCCTTTATGACAGAAAGCATTAAGGCAAGCTCCTCCATATCCTCCTCAGGTTCTTTAGTAAGATCTCTTCCTGAAATGGAACCAGTTGAGTTCCCTGCCTCCCAAATAATTTTGCAAAGTTGCATTTCAAAGGAAATGGCTGATGACTTGTGAATAGAATCCCAAGGTGCTTATTGGTAAGATTGACACACAGATTTGGGGTCTGATTAGTTAGATATTACCACTTTAAATACACCAGGGAAAGCACAAACAAGGATTCAAGATGTCACGGTCAGTCCTGAGGAGTTGCATCCTATCTGACAGATGAGAAGAGTAGAAATTCAAAATGACTACAATATCCTTTTTTAAACCAATGCATGTATTGCCAAACCCGGGCAAACAATAGGGGAAATCATTAATATTTTATATTAAAAACATTAAATTCCAGTATTGGCTTAGCTCTGTATAGGTGGCAGTGAAATTTACCCCGTGCAGAGGGTCTGAGAAAGGCATATACATCACTTAAGCCTTGCTTTGTGCTGGCCTTCTGTGCAGAGCTGAGTTTTATGCTAGCTGAGACATTTGGAAAATAAAGAATCATCGTGCAGTTTATACTAACACAAAATATGTTAGATGAATTACTTGAATAATATTCAATCAGCTAGAGTTCATATAGCTGTATTTGCGTTAATGAGTGTATGACAAAATTTAAACACCCTTTGACTATATGTTCTCTTTTTTCTCTCTGAGTACATGTACATCTGTGTGATACAGTGTAGTATTCTCATCTTAGTCTCTGTAATGCTTAACTTCCACTACAATTAATTGGAGTTGGGTACGTGCAATCATGTGCACTCTTAATTTAGATAGTGTGTTATGACCTAAATTCATACTTAGCAGTAGAAATTGTTCTCTGCTGCTTATCTATGTTTACAGTATGTTGCTATTAAGAGATGATTTTAGTCCTCTTCAGCATTTGCTCTATTGCTAACTCTGTGTTGGGGATTCGAGCAATTTTGAGTGCTCAGTGTTAGTGCTTCTTAACAGATCAGCTCCTTTTCTGCAGCAGGTTCATATGGCAGTTACTAGAGACCATGGCAGAAACCTGCATTTTATTAAAAGGGTTTTCTAAGCCTGCTAGGTCACATGTTGAAACTGATACTTCACAACAGCTTCCTGCGACCTGCTGCTCTGTTCCTTCGAGGGATGTCAGCAACTATACTTCTGTCTCTTTCCCAGATGCTCTGCTTTTTCTACAGCTTGGGTCTAAACATATGCTCCAAGAGTAGTGAAGTAGCTGGGAAAGAGACAGAATGGTGCAGTCCTTGTGTCAGAGCACAGCAGCAGGCCATGGGAAATCGGAAGATCAGAGATAAGAAAGGAAAAATGTTAAGTAACTTTATAACCTCATCACATATTCCCTCCAGAGAGTGGAAATGTATTAGAAGACACTTTGTCACCCCTCGCACTCAGGATTGACTTTGGAGGTATATACTCTTTCAAATTCACAGCATGGGAATTCCTCTCCAGAGATAAACATCTCAGTTTCATCCACAGGCAGGCAGCGTTTTCTATTGAACTTCTGTGAAACCTTATTCTCAAAGGCTGCAGATGTAAGTGTAACATGCTGTCTAGGAGTGTCATGCTGCTGCCCAGCTAGTAGTTGGCCCACACATTGTGTATGGATATTCTTATGTGAAGTACTCTTTTGGTTCAAGAGGTTGTGGATCAGGTCTGTGCTTTTAATGCTGAAGATCCCAGGATCAGTCCCCACTTGAGCCATGATAGGGGGACTATTATGACCCTCAAAGGCCTCACTTACAGAGGTGCTGAGTATCTGTAGTCCCCACTGATTTCACTTTCAGTCATGGGCAGTGTTTCCAGTAAGGCAGAGGTGGGGAACCTCAGGCCCAGAGGACAGATGCGGCCCCTGGCTTGCCTGGATCTGGCCCCTGAGGGTCATGCCCTCCCCAGCATTGGGGGGCCCACTTTGGGGCTCCAGCCCCCGCTGCTGCCCTACCATGGGGCTGGAGCACACACAATCTAGTAGGCTAGGTCCCCCCTAGGCTCTGGTGTGTAAGGGGAATGTGGAGAGTGTCTTTCTCATTCTTAGTCAAGGGCCACATCAGTGCAGGTTTGGTTTTGGCTTTTTGCTTCTCACTTGTATGTGGCCCCTGACTGATTTTTTTTTTCTGTGTGTCAGTAGCCCCCGACCCAGAAAAGGTTCCCACATCTGCTGAAAGGTGAGCACTTGGGCGGCCACCCAGGAGAGATTCAAATAACACCCAGCTAATTAGCAGAGTGCCCACAGCACCCACAGTTGGCAACATGTTTCTACTGGTGGTGCACCACCACACACATGCCTCAGTGTATATAACAAAATTTATTCTGCACATGTATGAAGAAATTAGAAGGAACACTGATCGTGGGCACTCATTACCTCTGAAGATCTGGCCTCAACTGGGTTGGAGGCTTGATTCAGCACCGAGAAGTCAAACAATTATTCTCACTTATCAAATTACCTTTCTATGAAGTATTTAGTATTCCTTATCTGCAGGTTGGCTTAATATTACTCTGCAATGAGCCTCTTGTATTTCAGTGCTCCTGGCCAAAACGAGGTAAATGTCTGAAAAATAATGGTGGTGCTTCCAGTGAGAAATATCTTAATCTGGTTCAGTTTGTGTTTTGGGCAAAGTCTTGGATAAATTCATCATTTGCCTGAACATTTTTCCGAGCCCTAAGTGCTGTGAAGAGTTCATTGTAAAAGTTTAACACAATGAGGGTCTGAGATTACAATATCCTAGTCAAGGCAACGTACATATTTGCTGTGAAACTGGAAACCATATATAACCTGCCTTGTTTTTGCTTCTTGTTACATACTTAAAATTCAGTCCAGGTTTGTCAGAGCATTTGTTAAGTTTCTTGAACCCATTCAAAAAACCTGGGGCCGGTTTTAAATGAACACAGGTTGGTTTTGGTTTCATATTTACATCTATGCAAAACATGCTGTTTGTGGTGGTTTCATCTGAATTTTATTTTGAGTTATTGGGTATGTTTGAAGTGCTAACCCAAGCTTATTGGAAACCATCTTAGTGAGCCACTGCATAGTTCTAAACTTGTAAAAGAGAATGCTGGTATTTTTTCTCTGTTTTCTCATTCCAACTGAGATCAGGGTTTCCTTGTGCTAGATGCTATATATTGCCATAGTATCAGCAAGATCCTGTCCAAAACCATTTAACGGTCTAAAGCGGGGGGGGGGGGTCTCAAATAGGGTTGTAAAATCCCATTTAAATCCGTTAATTGGTTAACCTTATGTTTAACCAATTAACTGCTTAAATGGAGGTTGACAGGGGGCTGCTCCAGCTGGTAGTGGGCTTGCCCTCCCCTCCTCTTGTGGGGGGAGTTGCTCTGACCGGGCTAGAGTGCCCCCTGCCCATGGTGCATCAGGCTGCTGTGACCCAGCTGGGCCCGCTGCACCACGCCACAGGCCTGGCAAGGCTGGAGCACTCTCCTGACTGTTGGGCAGGAGCACTCTCCATGGCAGCTGGAGCTGTGGAGAAGCACCTTGCTCCACTTCACCCCGGCTCATACCACCAGAAGAAGTGCATAGAGACGGAACTGCTGCTGCCATCCCTGGAGCCTTATCTCTTCGGGGATGGAGGATGTGATGGTGCTCTGGGCATGGGCATGCTGCCCTTCCCTTGGTCTCCTAAGCTGGACTGCAAATATGTTCTGGCCTGTAGATGGCCCTTGGGTTGTGAGTTTGAGACTCTGGTCTAAAGAAACAAGACAAAGGAAGCATTATCTATACTTCACAATAACTAAACTTAGTCAGAGGATGGGTGGCCAAGGGACGTCTTCAAGATTACACAGGAGGTAGATAGAGGTGTGAATTGTAACCAGCTCTCCTGAGCCACAGTTGAGTGCCTAATCATGAGACCACCTTTCTGGTCTGCTTTGGTTGAAAGGCAGAAGCATAGCGGTGCTGTACCTTGACCATGAAAAAATACCAGGAAAGAACAGGTGCTGAATTCCTGCATAATGAGCTAGGGCTTCTGCTAAACTCTAAAGAAGTGGGCAGCTGCAGAACTTCAATGATGCTAAGTCTTAGTGTTCATCATCTGGACAGATTCTTGTTTGTTATTAAAGAATTTGTTTTTATTCTGTTTTAGCTTCAGTCCCAGGCTTTGTTACGAAACATTATACAGTGGGTGTGTTTGGTTAATCTAAACCAGTTTGCAAACAGCATTTTTATGCAAATATGAACATATTATATGGAATTGCTAATCATTGAAGTCTTTCAGATAGCCAGACATCTGGCTAAAGACAGAATGGATTTACTAGGGCTGAATGGAGTCCCTTGGGGATAAGTGGGTGGCATTGCAGTCTCTCTAATACAGCGTTAAAACAATTTTGATTTTTTTGGTAGATTGTTTTCTTTTTTAGATTTGCAAAAACTTTTAAGTTTTTTGCCTGTCCATGGAAAAAAATGGTGTATACTCACAGTTTATACATACAGCCAGTTTCTGTATCCTTACTATGAGCTGTACAATCCTTTAGTCTTTTAACTTGATCTGTAAAGGGACATAATGAGTAGAGATGGTCCGATGCTGTAGCTGCCATCAGCATACTGGAATGACTATGGCAGTCAAGCTGTTTATACTCATTTAACTCCTCCCCCTAAACAAACAAACAAACCACAACAACTAGTCCTTTGAACCCATTGTATTACTCTTCAGATAGTGTTATTTTAAAAATGTGTAATCTCAATAACTATTAATGTCAAGAAATGTGATTCGTTGCATATTGTAATCCTTAGAACTGGTACAGTTGTAAAAATATTAACTGTGTAATCTTTACAACTGCCCCAAGGTACAAGATGTGTCTAAACCACAGAAGAAATTATTAGAGCTAAAATTAGATGATCTATGCTCTACCCAATAAGCCTGGCCCCTCTGTATTTTTACTCACAAAATTATTACAACTATTGTTGTTACGCTGTTCATAGAAAAGTAGCATCTTTGTGACAAGAGAATATCAAAATTGTTTTATTATTGTTGTCTTGTAGTATTGTACAGTCTAGGAACCCCACTCATGGACCAGGACCACATGGTTGTAGACACTGTACAAATATAGAACAAAAAGACAATCCCTGACCCAAAGAGTTTATAATCTAAAACAGTTGTTCTAATTTAATCCCATCTCTGGTGTATATAAATTATTGAACCAAGTGCATCACAGCCTTTAATATATATTAATCCTCATTTATTGCATCTGCAACTTTTTCTTTTAAGATCATATTTTTCATGTATGCTTCAGAAAATTTGATCTAGAGTTAGCAAGTGATGTGGACGCTTGTCCAATAGGAACTGGACGGAGATAATTATATGTAGATCAGACTGGCACCAACTGGGTCTCTTTCTTTGTGCCAACCAGGGACTAAGAAGGGGGGAGATTAGCATTCTAATGCACTAAGCCATTTTCTTCTTCTACTCTTAACCTTTTCTGAAAAATAAATTTTGATTTGTTGTTAATAATAAACTGAAGGGCACGTGAAAGCACAGCAGCCCCTCAAGACCTGTAGTGATGTAGTAGTGTCATAATAATCAACCAGCATTGGGAGAACAACAAACAGAGTTAAAGTCCTTGTTGTTTAAAAGCTGCTGCTCGTTGGTAAGAGTAAATGGTTATATATGGCTGTGCAGTGTTCACAGGGGTGAAAGGAAGCGGGTATGGAGTTCCGGTAAGAGAGAGCTCTCCCAGCGCTGTAATAAAACCATCTCTGTGAGGGGAATAGCTCCTAGTGCCAGGAGCTGTCTACACTGCAATTTTATAGTGCTGAAACTTGTGTAGCTCTGTGTGTGTGTTTTTCACACTTTTGAGCGAGGGAAGTAAATGGCAGTGTGAACAAACTCTATCAGTCATGCAAAAGAATCCAGGAAGTTAAGTGTGTAGGATTGGAGGCAGGAAGGAGGGTTGTGAGATCACCGTACTGGTAAGAAATGTAAGTTGCTTTAATCCCTGGGTACTCAGTTCTCTTTGCTAGCTTCCTGTTTAAAAACAGAGGACAAGCCAATGTATTGTTGATGCTCTGAACAGCCCTGAATGATCTGGTAGCTGTTCTTGGGAGTAAAATTGTCTTTTATCCCAGATACTATTGAAGCAGTTATCATCTGGGAAATGCTTACTGTTGGCACCTTTAAGTTTGAAACACTTCACAGCTGATGATAGGTCTTTCTGAATTGAGGTTTCCCCCTCCTTTGAACTCACTGTTCTTGGCAGCTTCTCAGAGCCCAAGCCTAGAGCCTCCATGGGCAAGATTCAAGCAACACTTGTTTTGCTTCACATGTGGTTAACCGTTGGTGCTTGTCTTAGTCGTTTTAATTTACTATCACTTAATTTTGTAGCCAACACAATGGTAGAATAATCTAATATGTTGTGAACATTTTGATAGCTTTGCAGGTCCAGTTCAGAACAAGCTCAGCCTTTCACTCACACCCCGTACAAGATTTAGGTGCATCCTTTTAAATAAGTAAATCTGAAGTTCAGTAGGCTATGGAATAATTGAAACCTGGTGTGGGATACGAGAACACACTATGGAGTGTTGGGATAAGATACAGGCTACTTACCCAGGTGAATGGAGGGCCATCATCACTTCAAGTTTTGCCTCTCATAAGTTATGGCTCATTCTCCTGTTCATAAATTAAATTATACCGCCAGGTATATTATGATTACATTATTTATGTTATCCCTTTATTTTTCCTTTACACTGTATTTATGTTGTGGAAATTGTGTGGAAAACAGAGGCTCTTTGCTACATTAGGCGGGGGAATATATTGCATCTCTTTATACTAGATTTTAGTACATCCCAAAGCTGTAATAAAGATTTAACAGGGCCATCTGAAAAAGAATTGTCAAAAACTCTTTGCTTCTTCCCATCTCTTCTATTAGGTGAGCTGTTACAGAAAAAAGACCCGAAGCAAGGGAAATATTCACAAAGGTTCATTCTCATTATAGAGGATCTATCTGCTCATTAGTGAACATCTAATTTTTCAGGGTTCAAAAGAAGACATTGCTATAACTTTTTTTTAATGTATGGGCAGATTGCATTTGGTTTGCCCTTGTTACTGGTGAAAGTCTGTTCCTGGGGTCTTGACAGACGCTGACATCAGGGTTGTATACATGTTTTTCTTCAACATGCAGTCTAATAGAAATCCAAATGTGATGCTTCTGACGCATAGATAGCATAGAATTTCCCCCCCAGCCCTCCACACACCCATGACAAAGGTGAGAAATGTGAAATTCAATTTTGTGGTGTTTCCAAGGAGAGACACTCGGTCCATTTTTCACACGGCCGGGGCTGACTCTCAAAATATTAGGAGGGTTGCTTTCTTGACATGTCTTTCTGTCAGGGGCATTTCATTCTCTGCAGGCTCCTGTGGGGTTTGATCTTTAGTTTTCCCCTCATAACAACAGTAAAGAAAAATCTTCTTGTCATGTGGCTAAGGCTCAGTGACTGGCCCTCAGCACTTCAGCTTGATATGACCCTAAGGAAAATACACCAGGTGGAAATGTTAAAGTGGATGGTGCTAAGAACAGTAAATAGTAATCAATAGTTTGCTTTTGGCTGTCCACTGCTATAGGGGATGTATCAGGTTAGCTTTCCAGTGTTTTCTGTTGAAGCTGCCATTAAAGAGAAAGTTTCTGAGGGTTAGCTGTGTTAGTCTGTAACTGAAAAACCAGAAAATAGTTCTGTTGTGCCTTAGAGACTAACAAAAAATGTAGATGGTGTCATGAGCTTTTGTGCAACCAACTTCTTCAGATTAATGGAGTTAAGGAGTCCAGGGTATAAATAAATAGCAGAGAAAGAGAGGGGGATGAGGAGGGAAAGAGAAGGGGAAAATATTGTCAATTAGCCTCATTTAGCATGGACACTCTAATTGACAATATTTTCCTCCATTTCCCCTCTCCCCCTTCTCTTTCCCTCCTCATTGTCTCTCTTTCTCTGCTATTTATTTGTACCCTGGACTCCTTTACTTCATTAATCTGAAGAAGTGGGTTGTGCCCATAAAAGCTCATGGTACCATTAAAAAGAAAGAAATGTAGCCATGTTAGTCTGGGGTAGCTGAAGCAAAAAAAGAAGCATTAAAAAGAAAGTGCTGCAATGGAAATATGATTAGATGGTCTCTTCTGACTTTAACATCTATGAACCCGTGAAGATCCTTATGTTTTTGTTGAGGTTCCTTCACCACTCTGGAAAGTTAAAGGGACTCGGTTGCTGGCATTGGTGGGAACATCTGTGCATTTTACTCAGGATTGGATGGGGGAATTGCATGGGTCTAGTGGTATAAAAGCCAAGTAGAAGGCCGAGTTCAACAGCAATCTAGAGCAGGGGTTCTCATCCTTTTTTCTTTCTGAGCGCCCCCATCCAAACATGCTGAGCTCCATGACACATCTGTGTCATAACAACTGGTTTTCTGCATATAAAAGCCAGGACCAGCATTAGGCAGTAGCGAGCTGGGTAATTGCCTGAGATCCCATGCCACAAGGGGTCCCACAAAGCTAAGTTGCTCAGACTTTGGCTTAAGCCTCAATTGTGGGGCTCAGGGTCCTGAGTGTCAGCCTTGCAAGTAGGACTTCAGCTTTCTGCCCTACACCCCAGTGAGGACAGAGTTCAGAGGGCTTGGCAGGCCCCTGAAACTTGCTTGTGGCCCTCAGGGAGTCTCAGGCCCCTGGTTGTGCACTACTGACATGGACGATTCTGGAGTGTGTAGGGATGCTTTCTCACTGGAGTAGTTCTGAGGATGTCCACTCCCCCAAGTAATTCTGTTCTTAGTGAGATCAGTATGAAGTAGAGATGTTAAGTATCGGTTAATTGAATAGTCGACTAACCTCATGAATTCTTATTGGTTACTTGACTATTTTGTAGTCCTTGAGGGGCTGGCAGCCAGTGCGCTCCAACTTCATTCCCAAAGAGTCCCCCCTGAGGAAGCAGAGTGGGGTGCCAGGCGGGAGCTAGTCCATGACGGGAGCCAGTTTAAAAACCAGCTCCCCTTGCAGACCTGATACAGAGGCAGCAGTGTGGTCTGGCAGCAGGCCTTATCTAATAGGGGGTCTGAGCTCCTGGACCTGCCACAAACTGTAACTGAGCTGGGCTGCCTGCCCACCTGGCTCTTAATATACTTTAAATGCAGACCTGCAGTTGGGGTAGGTCCAGCACCTGGCCCGAGCCAGGACTGAGCCAGGCTGCTGGCCAGCCTGCTAAAACATTTACTGGCAAGGGGAGGAGAAAGGAATGTGCGTAGTCTGTAGCATTAACCTATAAGCTTTTGCTTATTGGTTAAGCGACTGTACTCTTACATCCCTAATATGAAGCCCTTTGACTTCATAGAATACTAGGATTGGAAGGGACCTCGAGAGGTCATCAAGTCCAGTCCCCTGCCCCCATGGCAGGACCAGATACTGTCTAGACAATCCCTGATAGACATTTATCTAACCTACTCTTAAATATCTCCACAGATGGAGTTTCCACAACCTCTCTGGGTAATTTATTCCAGTGTTTAACCACCCTGACAGTTAGGAACTTTTTCCTAATGTCCAACCTAAACCTCCCTTGCTGCAGTTTAAGCTCATTGCTTCTTGTTCTATCCTCAGAGGCCAAGATGAACAAGTTTTATCCCTCCTCCTTATGACACCCTTTTAGATACCTGAAAACTGCTATCATGTCCCCCCTCAATCTTCTCTTTTCTAAACTAAACAAACCCAATTCTTTCAGCCTTCCTTCATAGGTCACATTCTCTAGACCGTTAATCATTCTTGTTGCTCTTCTCTGGATCCTCTCCAATTTCTCCACATCTTTCTTGAAATGCGGTGCCCAGAACTGGACACAATACTCCAACTGAGGCCTAACCAGCACTGAACTGAGCGGAAGAATGACTTCTCATGTCTTGCTCACAACACATCTGTTAACACATCCCAGAATCATGTTTGCTTTTTTTGCAACAGCATCACACTGACTCATATTTAGCTTGTGGTCCACCATAACCCCTAGATCCGTTTCTGCCATACTCCTTCCCAGACAGTCGCTTCCCATTCTGTATGTGTGAAACTGATTGTTCCTTCCTAAGTCCACTTTGCATTTGTCTTTATTAAACTTCATCCTGTTTACCTCAGACCATTTCTCCAATTTGTCCAGATTATTTTGAATTATGACCCTATCCTCCAAAGCAGTTGCAATCCCTCCCAGCTTGGTATCATCTGCAGACTTAATAAGTGTACTTTCTATGCCAATATCTAAATCATTAATGAAGATATTGAACAGAACCCGGTCCCAAAATAGACACCTGCGGAACCCCACTTGTTATACCTTTCCAGCAGGATTAAGTACCATTAGTAATTACTCTCTGAGTACGGTTACCCAGCCAGTTATGCACCCACCTTATAGTAGCCACCCACCTAGTTTATTGATAAGAATATCTTGTGAGACCGTATCAAATGCCTTACTAAAGTCTAGGTATACCACATCCACTGCTTCTCTCTTATCCACAAGACTAGTTATCCTATCAAAGAATGCTGTCACATTGGTGAATTCCTCTGCATTGGGAGAGCCCTTTAACACCGAGAGAAAAATCGACAGCCTGCTTTAGTTGAAATACCCGTTAGATCCGTGGTCACTGACCTGTTGATTGCGATCAACTGGTCGACCCTGGGGGCCCAACCAGTCGATCATGAGGCTTTCGGGGGCTCCCTTCACTGCCCATCATCCCCAAGATGAATACTGCGCTGATGCTACTTCCAGGGACAACGGAGGTAGCACGGACTTCCTGCGGGGGGGGGGGGGGAGAAATTCTGCAGCTGTGCACTAGGTTCTGGAAATGCGCAGGCTGCTCTTCCTCCCTCCCCCCCCCCCAACAGACGGCGTGATACCTAAAGCGCCGATCCGTTGTACATTGGGGACTTTGTTTCCCTGCTGCCTTCCTCTATGCGGGGAAGGGGGTGGGCATCCGGGACTGCGCTGGCTCCAGCTGCTTGGGCGGTGCGTGCTGCCTGGGCGGTTGGGGCTGGTGCGGTCTGGGACTCCTTTTCCCCTACTCCTTCCCCCTCCCCACCTCTGTGCAGGAAGGCATCAGGCGTGCAACGGACCAGTGTTTCAGGTACCGCGGCGCTGTTTGGGGGAATGGGAGAGGAGCCTGTGCACTTCCTGGGCCTTGGCGCACAGCTGCAGGATCCCCAGGTACTGGTCCCTGTCCTCTCCCCCTGCCCAGACTCCCACAAATACCCTGCCACAGCACTCACCAACACCATGTCCCCTGCCCCAGCACCCACTAGCACCCTGTTCCCTGCCCCAGCACCTACTGGCACCCTATCCTCTGCCCCAGGCCTCTGCCCTGGCACTCACTGGCATCCTGTCCCCTGCCCCAGCATCCTCTCCCCTGCCCCCACCAGTACAGTTGAGGCCCCATTAGTGAGGCTTGAGGAGTTTGGAGGGGTTGTGTTTTTGTATCTCACTTGTGTGGCCCCGACTGACTTTTCTGTGTGTCAGTGACCCCTGACTCAAAACAGGTTCCCCGCCCCTCTCATAAATAAAGACAATGCTGATACCTTTAGTGTTTGACATAATATTTTATTTAAAAATGAAGCCGGGTCAACAAGCCCCCAATTTGGGCCAATTGTAAGTGGGCTCTTCCAGATTGCTGTAGTAAATGATCCAGGGTCTGCATGAGGTATCATGGTTGTCATGGGAAGAGCAAGGCTGGCACTGCAGAGGACTTTGGAAAATAGCACTAGAGAAGTGTAGCTACATGACCTTCCATTTTCGTTGGATTCTTGGCTAGCTCTGTAGGAGTCCCGTTTCCAAATCACTTAATTGTCAGCTATGTGTATGCTCCAAATTATTATCTCTAATGATTATCTGTGGTAATCTCACACACCCTGATTGTAATAACTGAAAAGGCCTAAGGGGAAGGATTCCATCTTAACTCTGCAAGCAGGGGATTAAGTGTGTATGCATTCAGCACAATTTGCTAAGATGTACTTCTAGATGTATCTGTCAAAGAAGCTGTAAAATCATTTGGAATGGTTCAGAGTATAGTTATATAATAATAGGGAAGCTCCAACTTTTTACTTTCCTGTGGACTACCTTCTTGCTGCTGTTTTTGTATTGTAACCCCTTCTCTCGTCCCACACAAAGCTACATGACTGTTGGAAGACTCCATGAGAAAATGCTTATATTCTTGAAGGATTATTGCAGCTTACTTAGCTCAGATTCCTTCTGTTTGCATTAGTTATTATCCCACAGTTTGTTACTGTAAATTACTGACCCAAGAAATGTCAATTCATAAAACTTCTATCACAGAGGGGAGGGGAATATTAGTTTTCAGACTTTCTCCTTTATTGATTTTGTTTCATGCCTTAAACCCTCTTCGTCAAATGAATCTGGGGCCCAATGATCACTTAATGAAGATTACCTATACTGATGGTATCAATAGGATTTGATGGACATGAGTCCATTCACAAATATATGACAGTTTTTTAGGTTGCTTGACTGCTAAAATGCAATCAAACAGCAAGAACCTTCCCAGTACAAGAGCTCCTCCATGCTGGACTCATAATGAGGGTACGGAAAATATTCAAATTTCACTGCATTTTACAAGCTAGCCCATCTTGAAGATATATTTCATATTTTCTGTGGTCTTGTATGGGCTTTTATGGAAACCTGAATAGTCATTTGTTTTAAATTGTATGTTTCTTTAAAGACATCAGGTACAATTTTTCAAGTATTTAGATAATTTAGGAATCCAAGTCCAATGGGACTTAGATTTTGAAGTCACTTTAAGCACTTGAAAATTGTACCCATCTTCTTTCCATCCTCTGTCTTGGATACCCTAAGAACTAAATTCAATGGCCCAGCTAAACTTAGAAGCCATGGCTTTGCTGAGGTAGCTGAATAAATGGTAGTCGTAAACTTACAGACTTTTCTGTACTCGCACTCTACAAAAATCTTTTTTTTTTTTTTAGAACCTTTAAATAAATTTAAAGTGATTGGCTTGTGAACATTGTTGTTTTTTCCAATATTTAAAATTATTCTTAACAAATACATTCTGTTGTAATGAAAGCAATATAGGTATGTTCCTTATGAACTGGAACACAGTAGGTGCTAGAAAGGGCTGAATCTATTAGTTTACTCATTTTATACAATTAAGAGCTAACGTACACATTAAACAGTTAAAATAACTTAATGGGACAAATTTTGCCCTCATAAGCCACTACTTACAACTTGAGTGACATCATTTTGATGGGATTTCATGAGCATAATTGAGAAAAGAATTTTATTAGGCTTTTGAATATAAAATATATAATGTCCGTGATTTTAGTGCACTAATGGTATTTTTGAAAGAGCTGCTGATTTATTCAGTTGACAAATATTGACATAAATTAGTGACAATTTTATTACTACAGTATTTGGGGAGCTTGTTGAGAAGTTAATTTATCTGTTTGCAAACAGAACTTGGTCATTGGTTGTATAGTATGCAAATAATGGTCTGTTTGTGGAAGTTTGAACAATCTGCCGGTCTCCTTTTCTTCATAGTTATTAAGATAATTTTTATAAAAAGCTTAAGTGCTTTGCATTTTTTTCTTCATACAAAAGGAATAAAATGCAATTTCTGCATCTTACACTGAGTACCAGGGCAGCAAACATGGCTTCAATTAGTACCAGGATCATACCAATAAGCACAACTTTCTCATTTCCAGGACGAATCACTCTTGAAGTATGGAACATACTGTGAAGGATGTGCACCTTCTGTTTGTGCATAGCTGCCTGGCAGCAGGATCAAAGGCCTGTAACATGCAGTAATATATGTATGCAGTTTAATTAAAATACAGGTTGGACCTCCTTGGTCCAGCATCCTTGGGACCTGATTGGTCCTGGATGAGGGATTTTATGGGACCGGAGACAGTAATCTCTGCCCTCTCCTTCCCCCTCCCCCCGCTTCCCTGGGCTTCATGGCTCCCCTGGCAGGGATTCCTGGCTCCTCCCCTGCCCCAGCAGTCCAGCGGAGCCACACATTGGGCTTCCTGACTCCTCCACACACCCAGCAGCCCAGCTGAGCAATGCTCTGGGCTTCCTAGCTTTGGAAGCTAGCTCCCGCCGCTCCCCCACAGTATCGCACTGGGCTTCTTCCATCCTTCCCCCACCCTCCCCTTGCAGAATGCTGGAACTCCAGAGAGTCCCAGTTTATAGAGATGCCACCTCTATTGCCTGTTATTGTGTGCCTTTTATACCACAGTGATCATCACCTTTCTTGTTCCAAGTATGATTTCAGCACATCCTCCACACACCAGGTTCTATCTATTTTTCTGAAAGAAAAATGTGCTAATGAAAGGAAACTTCATTTACATAATCCAGAACAATTCAAACTGAATACAGATCCTAATGAATGTACAGAAACTGTTTCCAAGATAAAAGTATACATAAAATACTTAAAATCTTTCTGAGATTTAACGTATGACTTGAAATAAGCAATTTTTGTTTCCAGTTTTTAAATTACTTTCTATCTCAGGGGTAGCATTTGACAAAAGTGGTTGTTATTACATATAACCCTTTTGATTGAATACCACATTATACAGTTGCATAAACCACATAAGGCCAGGCAACAAATAACAGTGCTCTAGGCATTAGTATATGCTTTGTCATTAAGAGGAAAAAATAAATAAAACAAACCAGAGATTCTATCTTACTTTATTTAAATTGACGATTTACTTTCTTAAATGGGGAAATTACTGCTTTTTTCCCATTTCCTGTGTGGCCTTTCTGTTTTCATTGGCTTACTTGCAACTTCAGGGCAAAGTGAAATTATTCATTTTTGGACATAGAAAAAAGGGTTTGTTAAGTAGGGTTCTGAATTCTGTTCATTCTTTGGGTCTAAAAGTCTTTGTTCAACTAAGTCAACAAGGAAAGCATCTTCATGTCCTGTTCATATTTAGGCTTTGTAGAATTCAGGTTTTAGTTTTTATAATTTTGACAATAGTATCAGTTTATTTTAAAGCATTTAAAGTTTTTAATCCTGTTAACTTTTCATAGTTGTGCAAAATTATCAGTTCTAAGCATTTTCTGTTTTTTATTGATTTAAAATGTTCGTACGTGGGGAAAATGATTGGAGCCAGGCAGTAATTATTTAGTGACAGTAGATAGTGGGATTTGAAATGGTAAATCTTTATAACTGTTAAAACACAAATTGTCAACATCACATGTCAAAATATGCCAAATAAATATCCTTAAGTCAAACTCTGAGTTCTCAAACAGTATTTTTCTTACCTTATCTGTGAATTTCAATTATTGCCAATGGAAACATTTTTGTTGGTTTATATGTATATCATGAAAATGATATTTACTAACATTTACCAATAAAGGCTGTTCACCATAAAGGTGCCCAAGACACAGTCCCTTCCGAGGATCTTGCAGACTTGCAAAATATGGTGGTTTTGGCAGTTTCAGATGAGTTTTCATGGAACAACATAGTAGACCTGATTTAATCCATTATTTGAAGGTGCCTAATAATATCTAGACATTGGTGTATCCAAAGTTCATTTGCAAAACCAATTTCAGAAAACTTTGGTGAGCTCCATGACATTTTCTTAGTGAGGGTTTGAAAATTAAACCTGATGCATTGTAGTTTAGAACTTCTTTGGTAGTAGATTGCTGCCAGATTCTAACTAAGAGTATTGAGAAACCTCATCTGATTCAGAATGCAGCCATTCTATTACTTAGCAGTGCTTCTAAAGCACTACACTTTGGTTCTGTACTTCAGTCTACTCTGGCTTGCAGTCCATTCTGTGAGCAATTCAAAGTGATAGGTTTTTGACCTTTAAATTGATGTACTAGCAGACTTATGTGACAGTGACAGCTGCTGGGATGTTTGAGGTAGCATCATCCTAATGTTGATTGGTATAACGTTGGTGGCAAGATATTTTTACAAGAGTCCATGCATGCTTCAAGAACTCACTATTCCTTTGGTTTAGTGGAGTACAAGTCTGCTGGCCTTCACAATGTGTTCTCCCAGGCTGTTAAGTCAGATAGAGCTTTGTATCAGGGTAGCCATTATAAATACAGGCAATCCCCGGGTTACGTACAAGATAGGAACTGTAGGTTTGTTCTTAAGTTGAATCTGTATGTAAGTCGGAACTGGCGTCCAGATTCAGCCGCTGCTGAAACTGATCAGTTTCAACAGCGGCTGAATCTGGAGGCCAGTTCTGACTTACATACAGATTCAACTTAAGAACCCCAGGCATCTCCAAGTCAGCTGCTGCTGAAACTGATCAGCAGCTGATTCCAGGAAGCCCGGGGCAGGGGCTTCCTGTAGTCAGCCACTGGTCAGTTTCAGCAGTGGCTGACTTGGGGACACCTGGGGCAGAGCAGCTGGGGTGCTGCTGGGTTGGTCCAGTGGCGCCCAGAGCGGGGCTACGGGACCAACCGGCAGCACCCCAGCTGCTGTACCACAGGCGTCCGGAGCAAAGCTGCGGTGCACGGGGGCAGCGGGACAGCCCAGACACGCCGTGGCTATCCTGCTGCCCTCGAGCTCTGTGGCTTTGCTCTGCTTTGCTCCCCGTCCCCCTGGTCTGCAGACCAGGGGGACGGGGAGCAAAGCGGCGGAACACGCGGGCAGCGGACAGCCCAGACGCGTCTGGGCTGTCCGCTGCCCGCGTGTTCCGCCGCTTTGCTTCCTCTTCCTGGTCTGCTGGAGACCAGGGAGAGGGAGGGCCCCGTTCGTAACTGCGGATCCGACGTAAGTCGGATCCGCGTAACTCGGGGCCTGCCGGTAATGATTGAGGGTGAAGTGGAATTTCTTGTTAATACTGGTCCAAGGTGACATTTTTGCACATAATTTGAAATCGGTTATCTGTACGTGTGCCTAAAACATGCTTATGTTTGGAGATCATTGACATATTATCTACAGGGTGACTGATTTACCAAGAGATGACATCAATTTGGTTCTGAGCATGGCGATATCTGTAATATGCTGGAGACAAAATAATTTAATTATTTTTCTTGTTTTCCAGTTTTTAGCCATTAAGACTATAAAAATCATTTGTAGCTAATTATTTAAAAAAGACCCTAACAAAATGCACTGGAAAGCAGGAGTACAGATGTCAACATAGCTGTGTTCTGTAATGATTTTAGCAAATGCTGGATAGGATCACAGCTCAATGTTGTCTGGTAAGCTAAAATCAGTGATGTGTATGTCTTAATCTAATTTGTTTGGCAACCTTTTTTCCACATTTATTCTCCTTCTATGAATTCTGTTACATGTCATGATTTTATTGCAACATCAATTATCTTTCTGTCTAGCTTTAAAAGCAATGTTCATTCCATTTTACAATATCCATAGAAAACCTTTGCCTGAAGCTGGATAAAGTCTTAGTGTGACTTTGGTTGCAGCACACAGATAGGAGCGTCTTGTCAACTTCCATGCCAGTAATAGAAAACTTGTGTTTTAAATAAATGACTAACAGCCCAGGCTTTCTAGAGTTTCATCTTTTCGTAATGCATTTAATTCTGTAACATACCATCGCCAGATGAGCATTAATCGGTTAGCATAGGCTTGAAGAATGGGAATTTCTCCTTTTTGAAAATTTGTTCAGGGAAGCACAGTTATAATATTTTATTCAGCCAGACATATTTTCTTTTTACTTACAAGGGTGGCAGTTAATGGTGCACATGGCACCATTCCTTTCCCCTCCTCTTCCTGATGCTTTTGTTTTTCCTAGTGTCTTCTGCATCTTTATCTCCCTTTTTTTTTTTTTTTTTTTATATATATACAGTCAGAACTGGACTCATTTCTAAAATGATCTTACTCGTGGCTGTTTGGCTCTGGAGCTTCCTCATCTATAATTTCAGAGAGGCTGTTCCTGTTGATCCTTTTAATGTAATTTTGTTGCTTTCCATGTGACCAGCTCCTCATGAACTGGAGAGTACTGGAAGGAACTGGAATTTGGGATGACTGACCGTTATTTGGGATAGTTGTAGCGCTGCAGTGTCACCCCACCAGAAGTTTTTGTGAATCTATTCTGCAATTAACTAGTTAAAGAATCAAGTAACTAGTAGGCCCAGAGAATAGTGGGCCAAGGACAGTAATTCTGTGCAGCCTGGTCCTTTTGATGCTGAGGAGCTAGAAGGCTGCTCCATCATGTTCCGCTGCTGGGGTGTCTCAAACCTCTTCACATAATGGTGAATAAGTGATTCTGCTGCTAATCTTTCATCACCAGCCCTGGCTCTCTGTGTGTGTCCAGTGCACTCTGTAAAGGATCATATAAACGTTGGTAAACAAATACTAGGTCAAGAAATGCACCTGGCAAAGCTATAATTTGTAGAGCAGTACAGGCTGCTTTTTTATAAGGTTTTGTTGTATATTAATTAGTGATGTAAAATCACGATTAATCAGTTAATGGGTTAAATGTTGGATTAGCCTAACGTTTAATCAGTTAACCAACTAAGCGGGATCCAGCTCTGGGGCAGCTGTTTCTGCTGCTGCCAACAACAGGAGGCTTCCAGCCCTGTCCCTGCTGGGGCAGCCCTCCACTTGAGGGCTGCTCCTAGACACCAGTTGATTGGTATCTGGTAAGCATAATTTGGTAAGGCTCACCGGGGGGCTGCTCCCAGGCACCAGTTAATCAGTACCTGATAAGCACTAGCCACTTACTTTTTCACATCCATAGTATTAATTTGAATTTCTCTCGATCTTCTTGCAAATTTTCTTAGTGTTACATGCTCAAACTATGACTGTGTTTTGGAAGATTCAAGTTTGACCACTATAAATGGGCTTATATTTCCAACAGGGCAGTTATTTAATTTCCTGATGGAAGTCTACAAGTATTGGCTCTGTTCGCTATTTGGGAGGAAGCCAAAAGAAAGTACAGTATCATTAACATGCTTTATTCCTTTGGAGATTTCACTTAGTAAATGTGGAATTTAGTAAAACATATCTTTCTAATTTAGCCCCATAATTGTAGCTAATAATATTAACTTATAGATATGGAAATAGAAAGGTTAGCATGAGGATAACTTTCCCCCATTTTTACTTAGTCCTGATTTTACTCATTTTTAATTTACTGTGGATTTGTTCTTTCCTTTTGCTAATAAAATACCAGAACTAAGATGCCCAACATGTGTCCCCCTCAGACCATTGACTTTGGGATACACTTGCATGATTTTGATGAAAGTGTTGGTGCTTAAGAATGTACCAGTGACACTTTGGATAAAATGATCAGAAAAGTCTGCTGTTTATATAGTTTAACATATGTCACTTAGGCCTTCAAGTGACTTAGATGTGCCCTGAAAATTTTACTTATGGGAGGGGGGAAGCATAGAATTCTCTTGCAAACAAATTCCATTGGAAAAAAATTCCTTTTGTTTAGTGATCAGAGGAAATGACATTTTCTTTGTAATTGTTTTTAAAGTTGGAGAGAGAGAACCAAGTTCTGCTTTCATTCACAGACTTTTAACAGTGAGGGTAATTAAACATAGTAACAGGTTACCCTGGAATATGGAGAATCTTAGCACCACTTTGAGTCTAATCCTAAATAACTGTGCAGATTTCAGTACAGGTATCCTGGATTTGCATTAGTCTAACTGAGGGTAAACCTACCCCACAAACCTATTTGACCTATTGTAACTGTGTAAGTCACACACCTTCTGGGTGTAGTATACTGTACCATCTAGTGCAGTGGTAGGCAATCACCAGTCATAGAATCATAGAATCATAGGACTGGAAGGGACCTCGAGAGGTCATCGAGTCCAGCCCCCTGCCCTCAAGGCAGGATCAAGCTCCGTCTACACCATCCCTGACAGATGTCTATCTAACCTGTTCTTAAATATCTCCAGAGAGGGAGATTCCACCACCTCCCTTGGCAATTTATTCCAATATTTGACCACCCTGACAGTTAGGAATTTTTTCCTAATGTCCAATCTAAACCTCCCCTGCTGCACTTTAAGCCCATTACTCCTTGTCCTGTCCTCAGAAACCAAGAGGAACAAATTTTCTCCTTCCTCCTTGTGACACCCTTTTAGATATTTGAAAGCCGCTATCATGTCCCCCCTTAATCTTCTTTTTTCCAAACTAAACAAGCCCAGTTCATGAAGCCTGGCTTCATAGGTCATGTTCTCTAAACCTTTAATCATTCTTGTCGCTCTTCTCTGTACCCTTTCCAATTTCTCCACATCTTTCTTGAAATGTGGCGCCCAGAACTGGACACAGTACTCCAGCTGAGGCCTAACTAGTGCAGAGTAGAGCGGCAGAATGACTTCACGAGTTTTGCTTACAACACACCTGTTAATACAACCTAGAATCATATTTGCTTTTTTTGCAACAGCATCACACTGTTGACTCATATTCAACTTGTGGTCCACTATGACCCCTAGATCCCTTTCTGCCATGCTCCTTCCTAGACAGTCGCTTCCCATCTTGTATGTATGGAACTGATTGTTCCTTCCTAAGTGGAGCACTTTGCATTTCTCTCTATTAAACCTCATCCTGTTTACCTCCGACCATTTCTCTAACTTGCTAAGGTCATTCTGAATTATGTCCCTATCCTCCAAAGAAGTCGCAACCCCACCCAGTTTGGTATCATCTGCAAACTTAATAAGCGTACTCTCTATCCCAATATCTACATCATTGATGAAGATATTGAACAGTATGGGTCCCAAAACAGACCCTTGAGGAACTCCACTTGTTATCCCTTTCCAGCAGGATTTAGAACCGTTAACAACCACTCTCTGACTACGGTTATCCAGCCAATTATGCACCCACCTTATCGTGGCCCTATCTAAGTTATATTTGCCTAGTTTATCAATAAGAATATCATGCGAGACCGTATCAAATGCCTTACTAAAGTCTAGGTATATGACATCCACCGCTTCTCCCTTATCCACAAGGCTCGTTATCTTATCAAAGAAAGCTATCAGATTAGTTTGGCATGACTTGTTCTTCACAAACCCATGCTGGCTATTCCCTATCACTTTATTACCTTCCAAGTGTTTGCATATGATTTCCTTAATTACCTGCTCCATTATCTTCCCTGGGACAGACGTTAAACTGACCGGTCTATAGTTTCCTGGGTTGTTCTTATTCCCCTTTTTATAGATGGGCACAATATTTGCCCTTTTCCAGTCTTCTGGAATCTCCCCTGTCTGCCATGATTTTTCAAAGATCATAGCTAAAGGCTCAGATACCTCCTCTATCAGCTCCTTGAGTATCCTGGGATGCATTTCATCAGGACCTGGTGACTTGCTGACATCTAACTTTCCTAAGTGATTTTTAACTTGTTCTTTGTGTATCCTATCTTCTAAACTTACCCTCTCTCTGCTTGTATTCACTATGTTAGGCACACCTCCAGACTTCTCGGTGAAGACCGAAACAAAGAAGTCATTGAGCATCTCCGCCATTTCCAAGTTTCCTGTTACTGCTTCTCCCTCCTCACTAAGCAGTGGGCCTACCCTGTCCTTGGTCTTCCTCTTGCTTTTAATGTATTTATAAAAGGTCTTCTTGTTTCCCTTTATGCCTGTAGCTAATTTGATCTCATTTTGTGCCTTTGCCTTTCTAATCTTGCCCCTGCATTCCCGTGTTGCTTGCCTATATTCATCCTTTGTTATTTGTCCTAATTTCCATTTTTTATGAGACTCCTTTTTTATTTTGAGATCATGCAAGATCTCCTTGTTAAGCCAAGCTGGTCTTTTGCCATATTTTCTATCTTTCCTACACAGCGGAATTGTTTGCTTTTGGGCCCTTAACAACGTCCCTTTGAAATACTTCCAACTCTCCTCAGTTGTTTTTCCCTTCAGTATTGCTTCCCATGGGACCTTACCTACAAGTTCTCTGAGCTTATCAAAATCTGCCTTCCTGAAATCCATTACCTCAATTGTGCTGGTCTCCCTTCTACCTTTCCTTAAGATCATGAACTCTATTATTTCGTGATCACTGTCCCCTATACTGTCTTCCACTTTCAAGTTCTCAACTAGTTCCTCCCTATTTGTTAAAACCAAATCCAGAACAGCTTCTCCTCTGGTAGCTTTTTCAACCTTCTGAAACAGAAAGTTGTCTCCAATGCAGTCCAGAAACTTATTGGATAGCCTGTGCCTCGCTGTGTTAGTTTCCCAACATATGTCTGGATAGTTGAAGTCCCCCATCACCACCAAATCTTGGGCTTTGGATAGTTTTGTTAATTGTTTAAAAAAGGCCTCATCCACCTCTTCCACCTGGCTAGGTGGCCTGTAGTAGACTCCTAGCATGATATCACCCTCGTTTTTTACCCCTTTTAGCTTAACCCAGAGACTCTCTACACAGCTATCTCCTACATTCATCTCCACTTCAGTCCAAGTGTGTACATTTTTAATATACAAGGCAACCCCTCCTCCCTTTTTTCCCTGTCTGTCCTTCCTGAGCAAGCCGTACCCTTCCATACCAACATTCCAATCATGCGTCCCATCCCACCAGGTTTCTGTAATACCAATGATATCATAGTTGTATTTATTGGTTAGCAATTCCAGTTCTTCCTGCTTATTACCCATACTTCTCGCATTTGTATATAGGCATCTAAGATACTGATTTGATCTTGCCTCCCTGTTGTGCCCTGACCCTCCTTTCTCCTTGCCATTATAGGCCGTAGTCCCCCCTATTTCCAACCCATCTCCCAGTCCCGCACATTCAGCACTTACCTGTGGGCTTTGCTCACCTGCCCCCGACAAACCTAGTTTAAAGCCCTCCTCACAAGGTTAGCCAGTCTGTGTCCAAACAAGGCCTTCCCGCTCCTGGAAAGGTGAACTCCATCTCCGCCAACCAGTCCTTCCTGGAAGAGCACCCCGTGATCAAGGAAGCCGAATCCCTCCTGGTGACACCATCGTCGCAGCCAGGCATTCACCTCCAGAATGCACCTCTCTCTGCCCGGGCCCCTACCTTTGACAGGAAGGATAGAAGAGAATACCACCTGCGCTCCAAACTCCTTCACCCGTACTCCCAAAGCCCTGTAGTCACACTTGATCCGCTCAGTGTCACACCTGGCAGTATCATTTGTGCCCACGTGGATGAGTAGCATGGGGTAGTAGTCAGAGGGCCGGATAATCCTCGACAATGCCTCCGTAACATCTCGGATACGGGCCCCTGGCAGACAGCATACCTCTCGAGATGAGCTGTCAGGGCGACAGATGGGTGCCTCCGTTCCCCTCAGAAGAGAGTCTCCAACCACCACTACCCTACGTTTCCTCCTCGCAGTGGTGGCAGGAGACTGCTCAACCTTGGTGGTGCAAGGCCTGGTCTCCTCCACTGTGGGGGATGACTCCTTTTCTCCTGCTGAAAGTAAAGTGTAACGGTTATGTAACACAGTGGGAGGGTTAGGAGCAGGGGTGGAACACTGCCCGCTGCCGGAAGTAACCAGCTGCCAGTGCTCACCCTGCACCACTGCCTCCTCCATAAGTGGCTGGTCAACAGTCCCACATCCTACGACAGTGACCTCCGTGGACTCCACAGGAATACTGTCCAGGAATTCCTCATGGCTTCGAATGCTCCTCAGCCTGGCCACCTCCTCCTGTAGCTCTCCCACCTGCTGCCTGAGAGATTCCACTAGCAGGCACCTTTCACAATGGTTGTCTCCCCCAGCCTGGAGATCACTCAGTGGGAATTGCAAGCCACAAATACAGCAAGACCACACCAGGACCTGGGTAGAGGCATCCATGCTCAGGTTCTCTGTCTGGATACAGGCACAGGTGGAGGAGACAGGAGAAGTACTGGCACAAGCGCTACGGGTCTTCATCACCATCAGTCACTCCCTCTGCTCAACTCCCTCTTCAACTCCCCTGTCTGCAGTCCCCTGTCCGCTTCGCTCCCCTGGTCGCACTGCTCTGGCTTTTTAAAGCCTGCTTGCCTAGGTCAGGCCTGCCCCCTTCTGAGTCACACAGGGGAAGGCTGAGCCTGAGGCTAATCAGAGGCAATCAAGGGAACAATGGCAGGCTCTCAGTCCCAACTGCCACAGAAGCTGAAACTGAAACTGCTAGCACTCACCTGGAATCAGACTCAATTCACACCACTTCAAACTGTAAAATTCAAACAGTCAGGCACACACACACACTCACACCACAGCTTGTACTCTCACCGGGTAGCCTCTTCGGCGGTGGGGTCGCTTTGCTCTCCCTCTTCAACTCCCCTGTCTGCAGTCCCCTGTCCGCTTCGCTCCCCTGGTCGCACTGCTCTGGCTTTTTAAAGCCTGCTTGCCTAGGTCAGGCCTGCCCCCTTCTGAGTCACACAGGGGAAGGCTGAGCCTGAGGCTAATCAGAGGCAATCAAGGGAACAATGGCAGGCTCTCAGTCCCAACTGCCACAGAAGCTGAAACTGAAACTGCTAGCACTCACCTGGAATCAGACTCAATTCACACCACTTCAAACTGTAAAATTCAAACAGTCAGGCACACACACACACTCACACCACAGCTTGTACTCTCACCGGGTAGCCTCTTCGGCGGTGGGGTCGCTTTGCTCTCCCTCTTCAACTCCCCTGTCTGCAGTCCCCTGTCCGCTTCGCTCCCCTGGTCGCACTGCTCTGGCTTTTTAAAGCCTGCTTGCCTAGGTCAGGCCTGCCCCCTTCTGAGTCACACAGGGGAAGGCTGAGCCTGAGGCTAATCAGAGGCAATCAAGGGAACAATGGCAGGCTCTCAGTCCCAACTGCCACAGAAGCTGAAACTGAAACTGCTAGCACTCACCTGGAATCAGACTCAATTCACACCACTTCAAACTGTAAAATTCAAACAGTCAGGCACACACACACACTCACACCACAGCTTGTACTCTCACCGGGTAGCCTCTTCGGCGGTGGGGTCGCTTTGCTCTCCCTCTTCAACTCCCCTGTCTGCAGTCCCCTGTCCGCTTCGCTCCCCTGGTCGCACTGCTCTGGCTTTTTAAAGCCTGCTTGCCTAGGTCAGGCCTGCCCCCTTCTGAGTCACACAGGGGAAGGCTGAGCCTGAGGCTAATCAGAGGCAATCAAGGGAACAATGGCAGGCTCTCAGTCCCAACTGCCACAGAAGCTGAAACTGAAACTGCTAGCACTCACCTGGAATCAGACTCAATTCACACCACTTCAAACTGTAAAATTCAAACAGTCAGGCACACACACACACTCACACCACAGCTTGTACTCTCACCGGGTAGCCTCTTCGGCGGTGGGGTCGCTTTGCTCTCCCTCTTCAACTCCCCTGTCTGCAGTCCCCTGTCCGCTTCGCTCCCCTGGTCGCACTGCTCTGGCTTTTTAAAGCCTGCTTGCCTAGGTCAGGCCTGCCCCCTTCTGAGTCACACAGGGGAAGGCTGAGCCTGAGGCTAATCAGAGGCAATCAAGGGAACAATGGCAGGCTCTCAGTCCCAACTGCCACAGAAGCTGAAACTGAAACTGCTAGCACTCACCTGGAATCAGACTCAATTCACACCACTTCAAACTGTAAAATTCAAACAGTCAGGCACACACACACACTCACACCACAGCTTGTACTCTCACCGGGTAGCCTCTTCGGCGGTGGGGTCGCTTTGCTCTCCCTCTTCAACTCCCCTGTCTGCAGTCCCCTGTCCGCTTCGCTCCCCTGGTCGCACTGCTCTGGCTTTTTAAAGCCTGCTTGCCTAGGTCAGGCCTGCCCCCTTCTGAGTCACACAGGGGAAGGCTGAGCCTGAGGCTAATCAGAGGCAATCAAGGGAACAATGGCAGGCTCTCAGTCCCAACTGCCACAGAAGCTGAAACTGAAACTGCTAGCACTCACCTGGAATCAGACTCAATTCACACCACTTCAAACTGTAAAATTCAAACAGTCAGGCACACACACACACTCACACCACAGCTTGTACTCTCACCGGGTAGCCTCTTCGGCGGTGGGGTCGCTTTGCTCTCCCTCTTCAACTCCCCTGTCTGCAGTCCCCTGTCCGCTTCGCTCCCCTGGTCGCACTGCTCTGGCTTTTTAAAGCCTGCTTGCCTAGGTCAGGCCTGCCCCCTTCTGAGTCACACAGGGGAAGGCTGAGCCTGAGGCTAATCAGAGGCAATCAAGGGAACAATGGCAGGCTCTCAGTCCCAACTGCCACAGAAGCTGAAACTGAAACTGCTAGCACTCACCTGGAATCAGACTCAATTCACACCACTTCAAACTGTAAAATTCAAACAGTCAGGCACACACACACACTCACACCACAGCTTGTACTCTCACCGGGTAGCCTCTTCGGCGGTGGGGTCGCTTTGCTCTCCCTCTTCAACTCCCCTGTCTGCAGTCCCCTGTCCGCTTCGCTCCCCTGGTCGCACTGCTCTGGCTTTTTAAAGCCTGCTTGCCTAGGTCAGGCCTGCCCCCTTCTGAGTCACACAGGGGAAGGCTGAGCCTGAGGCTAATCAGAGGCAATCAAGGGAACAATGGCAGGCTCTCAGTCCCAACTGCCACAGAAGCTGAAACTGAAACTGCTAGCACTCACCTGGAATCAGACTCAATTCACACCACTTCAAACTGTAAAATTCAAACAGTCAGGCACACACACACACTCACACCACAGCTTGTACTCTCACCGGGTAGCCTCTTCGGCGGTGGGGTCGCTTTGCTCTCCCTCTTCAACTCCCCTGTCTGCAGTCCCCTGTCCGCTTCGCTCCCCTGGTCGCACTGCTCTGGCTTTTTAAAGCCTGCTTGCCTAGGTCAGGCCTGCCCCCTTCTGAGTCACACAGGGGAAGGCTGAGCCTGAGGCTAATCAGAGGCAATCAAGGGAACAATGGCAGGCTCTCAGTCCCAACTGCCACAGAAGCTGAAACTGAAACTGCTAGCACTCACCTGGAATCAGACTCAATTCACACCACTTCAAACTGTAAAATTCAAACAGTCAGGCACACACACACACTCACACCACAGCTTGTACTCTCACCGGGTAGCCTCTTCGGCGGTGGGGTCGCTTTGCTCTCCCTCTTCAACTCCCCTGTCTGCAGTCCCCTGTCCGCTTCGCTCCCCTGGTCGCACTGCTCTGGCTTTTTAAAGCCTGCTTGCCTAGGTCAGGCCTGCCCCCTTCTGAGTCACACAGGGGAAGGCTGAGCCTGAGGCTAATCAGAGGCAATCAAGGGAACAATGGCAGGCTCTCAGTCCCAACTGCCACAGAAGCTGAAACTGAAACTGCTAGCACTCACCTGGAATCAGACTCAATTCACACCACTTCAAACTGTAAAATTCAAACAGTCAGGCACACACACACACTCACACCACAGCTTGTACTCTCACCGGGTAGCCTCTTCGGCGGTGGGGTCGCTTTGCTCTCCCTCTTCAACTCCCCTGTCTGCAGTCCCCTGTCCGCTTCGCTCCCCTGGTCGCACTGCTCTGGCTTTTTAAAGCCTGCTTGCCTAGGTCAGGCCTGCCCCCTTCTGAGTCACACAGGGGAAGGCTGAGCCTGAGGCTAATCAGAGGCAATCAAGGGAACAATGGCAGGCTCTCAGTCCCAACTGCCACAGAAGCTGAAACTGAAACTGCTAGCACTCACCTGGAATCAGACTCAATTCACACCACTTCAAACTGTAAAATTCAAACAGTCAGGCACACACACACACTCACACCACAGCTTGTACTCTCACCGGGTAGCCTCTTCGGCGGTGGGGTCGCTTTGCTCTCCCTCTTCAACTCCCCTGTCTGCAGTCCCCTGTCCGCTTCGCTCCCCTGGTCGCACTGCTCTGGCTTTTTAAAGCCTGCTTGCCTAGGTCAGGCCTGCCCCCTTCTGAGTCACACAGGGGAAGGCTGAGCCTGAGGCTAATCAGAGGCAATCAAGGGAACAATGGCAGGCTCTCAGTCCCAACTGCCACAGAAGCTGAAACTGAAACTGCTAGCACTCACCTGGAATCAGACTCAATTCACACCACTTCAAACTGTAAAATTCAAACAGTCAGGCACACACACACACTCACACCACAGCTTGTACTCTCACCGGGTAGCCTCTTCGGCGGTGGGGTCGCTTTGCTCTCCCTCTTCAACTCCCCTGTCTGCAGTCCCCTGTCCGCTTCGCTCCCCTGGTCGCACTGCTCTGGCTTTTTAAAGCCTGCTTGCCTAGGTCAGGCCTGCCCCCTTCTGAGTCACACAGGGGAAGGCTGAGCCTGAGGCTAATCAGAGGCAATCAAGGGAACAATGGCAGGCTCTCAGTCCCAACTGCCACAGAAGCTGAAACTGAAACTGCTAGCACTCACCTGGAATCAGACTCAATTCACACCACTTCAAACTGTAAAATTCAAACAGTCAGGCACACACACACACTCACACCACAGCTTGTACTCTCACCGGGTAGCCTCTTCGGCGGTGGGGTCGCTTTGCTCTCCCTCTTCAACTCCCCTGTCTGCAGTCCCCTGTCCGCTTCGCTCCCCTGGTCGCACTGCTCTGGCTTTTTAAAGCCTGCTTGCCTAGGTCAGGCCTGCCCCCTTCTGAGTCACACAGGGGAAGGCTGAGCCTGAGGCTAATCAGAGGCAATCAAGGGAACAATGGCAGGCTCTCAGTCCCAACTGCCACAGAAGCTGAAACTGAAACTGCTAGCACTCACCTGGAATCAGACTCAATTCACACCACTTCAAACTGTAAAATTCAAACAGTCAGGCACACACACACACTCACACCACAGCTTGTACTCTCACCGGGTAGCCTCTTCGGCGGTGGGGTCGCTTTGCTCTCCCTCTTCAACTCCCCTGTCTGCAGTCCCCTGTCCGCTTCGCTCCCCTGGTCGCACTGCTCTGGCTTTTTAAAGCCTGCTTGCCTAGGTCAGGCCTGCCCCCTTCTGAGTCACACAGGGGAAGGCTGAGCCTGAGGCTAATCAGAGGCAATCAAGGGAACAATGGCAGGCTCTCAGTCCCAACTGCCACAGAAGCTGAAACTGAAACTGCTAGCACTCACCTGGAATCAGACTCAATTCACACCACTTCAAACTGTAAAATTCAAACAGTCAGGCACACACACACACTCACACCACAGCTTGTACTCTCACCGGGTAGCCTCTTCGGCGGTGGGGTCGCTTTGCTCTCCCTCTTCAACTCCCCTGTCTGCAGTCCCCTGTCCGCTTCGCTCCCCTGGTCGCACTGCTCTGGCTTTTTAAAGCCTGCTTGCCTAGGTCAGGCCTGCCCCCTTCTGAGTCACACAGGGGAAGGCTGAGCCTGAGGCTAATCAGAGGCAATCAAGGGAACAATGGCAGGCTCTCAGTCCCAACTGCCACAGAAGCTGAAACTGAAACTGCTAGCACTCACCTGGAATCAGACTCAATTCACACCACTTCAAACTGTAAAATTCAAACAGTCAGGCACACACACACACTCACACCACAGCTTGTACTCTCACCGGGTAGCCTCTTCGGCGGTGGGGTCGCTTTGCTCTCCCTCTTCAACTCCCCTGTCTGCAGTCCCCTGTCCGCTTCGCTCCCCTGGTCGCACTGCTCTGGCTTTTTAAAGCCTGCTTGCCTAGGTCAGGCCTGCCCCCTTCTGAGTCACACAGGGGAAGGCTGAGCCTGAGGCTAATCAGAGGCAATCAAGGGAACAATGGCAGGCTCTCAGTCCCAACTGCCACAGAAGCTGAAACTGAAACTGCTAGCACTCACCTGGAATCAGACTCAATTCACACCACTTCAAACTGTAAAATTCAAACAGTCAGGCACACACACACACTCACACCACAGCTTGTACTCTCACCGGGTAGCCTCTTCGGCGGTGGGGTCGCTTTGCTCTCCCTCTTCAACTCCCCTGTCTGCAGTCCCCTGTCCGCTTCGCTCCCCTGGTCGCACTGCTCTGGCTTTTTAAAGCCTGCTTGCCTAGGTCAGGCCTGCCCCCTTCTGAGTCACACAGGGGAAGGCTGAGCCTGAGGCTAATCAGAGGCAATCAAGGGAACAATGGCAGGCTCTCAGTCCCAACTGCCACAGAAGCTGAAACTGAAACTGCTAGCACTCACCTGGAATCAGACTCAATTCACACCACTTCAAACTGTAAAATTCAAACAGTCAGGCACACACACACACTCACACCACAGCTTGTACTCTCACCGGGTAGCCTCTTCGGCGGTGGGGTCGCTTTGCTCTCCCTCTTCAACTCCCCTGTCTGCAGTCCCCTGTCCGCTTCGCTCCCCTGGTCGCACTGCTCTGGCTTTTTAAAGCCTGCTTGCCTAGGTCAGGCCTGCCCCCTTCTGAGTCACACAGGGGAAGGCTGAGCCTGAGGCTAATCAGAGGCAATCAAGGGAACAATGGCAGGCTCTCAGTCCCAACTGCCACAGAAGCTGAAACTGAAACTGCTAGCACTCACCTGGAATCAGACTCAATTCACACCACTTCAAACTGTAAAATTCAAACAGTCAGGCACACACACACACTCACACCACAGCTTGTACTCTCACCGGGTAGCCTCTTCGGCGGTGGGGTCGCTTTGCTCTCCCTCTTCAACTCCCCTGTCTGCAGTCCCCTGTCCGCTTCGCTCCCCTGGTCGCACTGCTCTGGCTTTTTAAAGCCTGCTTGCCTAGGTCAGGCCTGCCCCCTTCTGAGTCACACAGGGGAAGGCTGAGCCTGAGGCTAATCAGAGGCAATCAAGGGAACAATGGCAGGCTCTCAGTCCCAACTGCCACAGAAGCTGAAACTGAAACTGCTAGCACTCACCTGGAATCAGACTCAATTCACACCACTTCAAACTGTAAAATTCAAACAGTCAGGCACACACACACACTCACACCACAGCTTGTACTCTCACCGGGTAGCCTCTTCGGCGGTGGGGTCGCTTTGCTCTCCCTCTTCAACTCCCCTGTCTGCAGTCCCCTGTCCGCTTCGCTCCCCTGGTCGCACTGCTCTGGCTTTTTAAAGCCTGCTTGCCTAGGTCAGGCCTGCCCCCTTCTGAGTCACACAGGGGAAGGCTGAGCCTGAGGCTAATCAGAGGCAATCAAGGGAACAATGGCAGGCTCTCAGTCCCAACTGCCACAGAAGCTGAAACTGAAACTGCTAGCACTCACCTGGAATCAGACTCAATTCACACCACTTCAAACTGTAAAATTCAAACAGTCAGGCACACACACACACTCACACCACAGCTTGTACTCTCACCGGGTAGCCTCTTCGGCGGTGGGGTCGCTTTGCTCTCCCTCTTCAACTCCCCTGTCTGCAGTCCCCTGTCCGCTTCGCTCCCCTGGTCGCACTGCTCTGGCTTTTTAAAGCCTGCTTGCCTAGGTCAGGCCTGCCCCCTTCTGAGTCACACAGGGGAAGGCTGAGCCTGAGGCTAATCAGAGGCAATCAAGGGAACAATGGCAGGCTCTCAGTCCCAACTGCCACAGAAGCTGAAACTGAAACTGCTAGCACTCACCTGGAATCAGACTCAATTCACACCACTTCAAACTGTAAAATTCAAACAGTCAGGCACACACACACACTCACACCACAGCTTGTACTCTCACCGGGTAGCCTCTTCGGCGGTGGGGTCGCTTTGCTCTCCCTCTTCAACTCCCCTGTCTGCAGTCCCCTGTCCGCTTCGCTCCCCTGGTCGCACTGCTCTGGCTTTTTAAAGCCTGCTTGCCTAGGTCAGGCCTGCCCCCTTCTGAGTCACACAGGGGAAGGCTGAGCCTGAGGCTAATCAGAGGCAATCAAGGGAACAATGGCAGGCTCTCAGTCCCAACTGCCACAGAAGCTGAAACTGAAACTGCTAGCACTCACCTGGAATCAGACTCAATTCACACCACTTCAAACTGTAAAATTCAAACAGTCAGGCACACACACACACTCACACCACAGCTTGTACTCTCACCGGGTAGCCTCTTCGGCGGTGGGGTCGCTTTGCTCTCCCTCTTCAACTCCCCTGTCTGCAGTCCCCTGTCCGCTTCGCTCCCCTGGTCGCACTGCTCTGGCTTTTTAAAGCCTGCTTGCCTAGGTCAGGCCTGCCCCCTTCTGAGTCACACAGGGGAAGGCTGAGCCTGAGGCTAATCAGAGGCAATCAAGGGAACAATGGCAGGCTCTCAGTCCCAACTGCCACAGAAGCTGAAACTGAAACTGCTAGCACTCACCTGGAATCAGACTCAATTCACACCACTTCAAACTGTAAAATTCAAACAGTCAGGCACACACACACACTCACACCACAGCTTGTACTCTCACCGGGTAGCCTCTTCGGCGGTGGGGTCGCTTTGCTCTCCCTCTTCAACTCCCCTGTCTGCAGTCCCCTGTCCGCTTCGCTCCCCTGGTCGCACTGCTCTGGCTTTTTAAAGCCTGCTTGCCTAGGTCAGGCCTGCCCCCTTCTGAGTCACACAGGGGAAGGCTGAGCCTGAGGCTAATCAGAGGCAATCAAGGGAACAATGGCAGGCTCTCAGTCCCAACTGCCACAGAAGCTGAAACTGAAACTGCTAGCACTCACCTGGAATCAGACTCAATTCACACCACTTCAAACTGTAAAATTCAAACAGTCAGGCACACACACACACTCACACCACAGCTTGTACTCTCACCGGGTAGCCTCTTCGGCGGTGGGGTCGCTTTGCTCTCCCTCTTCAACTCCCCTGTCTGCAGTCCCCTGTCCGCTTCGCTCCCCTGGTCGCACTGCTCTGGCTTTTTAAAGCCTGCTTGCCTAGGTCAGGCCTGCCCCCTTCTGAGTCACACAGGGGAAGGCTGAGCCTGAGGCTAATCAGAGGCAATCAAGGGAACAATGGCAGGCTCTCAGTCCCAACTGCCACAGAAGCTGAAACTGAAACTGCTAGCACTCACCTGGAATCAGACTCAATTCACACCACTTCAAACTGTAAAATTCAAACAGTCAGGCACACACACACACTCACACCACAGCTTGTACTCTCACCGGGTAGCCTCTTCGGCGGTGGGGTCGCTTTGCTCTCCCTCTTCAACTCCCCTGTCTGCAGTCCCCTGTCCGCTTCGCTCCCCTGGTCGCACTGCTCTGGCTTTTTAAAGCCTGCTTGCCTAGGTCAGGCCTGCCCCCTTCTGAGTCACACAGGGGAAGGCTGAGCCTGAGGCTAATCAGAGGCAATCAAGGGAACAATGGCAGGCTCTCAGTCCCAACTGCCACAGAAGCTGAAACTGAAACTGCTAGCACTCACCTGGAATCAGACTCAATTCACACCACTTCAAACTGTAAAATTCAAACAGTCAGGCACACACACACACTCACACCACAGCTTGTACTCTCACCGGGTAGCCTCTTCGGCGGTGGGGTCGCTTTGCTCTCCCTCTTCAACTCCCCTGTCTGCAGTCCCCTGTCCGCTTCGCTCCCCTGGTCGCACTGCTCTGGCTTTTTAAAGCCTGCTTGCCTAGGTCAGGCCTGCCCCCTTCTGAGTCACACAGGGGAAGGCTGAGCCTGAGGCTAATCAGAGGCAATCAAGGGAACAATGGCAGGCTCTCAGTCCCAACTGCCACAGAAGCTGAAACTGAAACTGCTAGCACTCACCTGGAATCAGACTCAATTCACACCACTTCAAACTGTAAAATTCAAACAGTCAGGCACACACACACACTCACACCACAGCTTGTACTCTCACCGGGTAGCCTCTTCGGCGGTGGGGTCGCTTTGCTCTCCCTCTTCAACTCCCCTGTCTGCAGTCCCCTGTCCGCTTCGCTCCCCTGGTCGCACTGCTCTGGCTTTTTAAAGCCTGCTTGCCTAGGTCAGGCCTGCCCCCTTCTGAGTCACACAGGGGAAGGCTGAGCCTGAGGCTAATCAGAGGCAATCAAGGGAACAATGGCAGGCTCTCAGTCCCAACTGCCACAGAAGCTGAAACTGAAACTGCTAGCACTCACCTGGAATCAGACTCAATTCACACCACTTCAAACTGTAAAATTCAAACAGTCAGGCACACACACACACTCACACCACAGCTTGTACTCTCACCGGGTAGCCTCTTCGGCGGTGGGGTCGCTTTGCTCTCCCTCTTCAACTCCCCTGTCTGCAGTCCCCTGTCCGCTTCGCTCCCCTGGTCGCACTGCTCTGGCTTTTTAAAGCCTGCTTGCCTAGGTCAGGCCTGCCCCCTTCTGAGTCACACAGGGGAAGGCTGAGCCTGAGGCTAATCAGAGGCAATCAAGGGAACAATGGCAGGCTCTCAGTCCCAACTGCCACAGAAGCTGAAACTGAAACTGCTAGCACTCACCTGGAATCAGACTCAATTCACACCACTTCAAACTGTAAAATTCAAACAGTCAGGCACACACACACACTCACACCACAGCTTGTACTCTCACCGGGTAGCCTCTTCGGCGGTGGGGTCGCTTTGCTCTCCCTCTTCAACTCCCCTGTCTGCAGTCCCCTGTCCGCTTCGCTCCCCTGGTCGCACTGCTCTGGCTTTTTAAAGCCTGCTTGCCTAGGTCAGGCCTGCCCCCTTCTGAGTCACACAGGGGAAGGCTGAGCCTGAGGCTAATCAGAGGCAATCAAGGGAACAATGGCAGGCTCTCAGTCCCAACTGCCACAGAAGCTGAAACTGAAACTGCTAGCACTCACCTGGAATCAGACTCAATTCACACCACTTCAAACTGTAAAATTCAAACAGTCAGGCACACACACACACTCACACCACAGCTTGTACTCTCACCGGGTAGCCTCTTCGGCGGTGGGGTCGCTTTGCTCTCCCTCTTCAACTCCCCTGTCTGCAGTCCCCTGTCCGCTTCGCTCCCCTGGTCGCACTGCTCTGGCTTTTTAAAGCCTGCTTGCCTAGGTCAGGCCTGCCCCCTTCTGAGTCACACAGGGGAAGGCTGAGCCTGAGGCTAATCAGAGGCAATCAAGGGAACAATGGCAGGCTCTCAGTCCCAACTGCCACAGAAGCTGAAACTGAAACTGCTAGCACTCACCTGGAATCAGACTCAATTCACACCACTTCAAACTGTAAAATTCAAACAGTCAGGCACACACACACACTCACACCACAGCTTGTACTCTCACCGGGTAGCCTCTTCGGCGGTGGGGTCGCTTTGCTCTCCCTCTTCAACTCCCCTGTCTGCAGTCCCCTGTCCGCTTCGCTCCCCTGGTCGCACTGCTCTGGCTTTTTAAAGCCTGCTTGCCTAGGTCAGGCCTGCCCCCTTCTGAGTCACACAGGGGAAGGCTGAGCCTGAGGCTAATCAGAGGCAATCAAGGGAACAATGGCAGGCTCTCAGTCCCAACTGCCACAGAAGCTGAAACTGAAACTGCTAGCACTCACCTGGAATCAGACTCAATTCACACCACTTCAAACTGTAAAATTCAAACAGTCAGGCACACACACACACTCACACCACAGCTTGTACTCTCACCGGGTAGCCTCTTCGGCGGTGGGGTCGCTTTGCTCTCCCTCTTCAACTCCCCTGTCTGCAGTCCCCTGTCCGCTTCGCTCCCCTGGTCGCACTGCTCTGGCTTTTTAAAGCCTGCTTGCCTAGGTCAGGCCTGCCCCCTTCTGAGTCACACAGGGGAAGGCTGAGCCTGAGGCTAATCAGAGGCAATCAAGGGAACAATGGCAGGCTCTCAGTCCCAACTGCCACAGAAGCTGAAACTGAAACTGCTAGCACTCACCTGGAATCAGACTCAATTCACACCACTTCAAACTGTAAAATTCAAACAGTCAGGCACACACACACACTCACACCACAGCTTGTACTCTCACCGGGTAGCCTCTTCGGCGGTGGGGTCGCTTTGCTCTCCCTCTTCAACTCCCCTGTCTGCAGTCCCCTGTCCGCTTCGCTCCCCTGGTCGCACTGCTCTGGCTTTTTAAAGCCTGCTTGCCTAGGTCAGGCCTGCCCCCTTCTGAGTCACACAGGGGAAGGCTGAGCCTGAGGCTAATCAGAGGCAATCAAGGGAACAATGGCAGGCTCTCAGTCCCAACTGCCACAGAAGCTGAAACTGAAACTGCTAGCACTCACCTGGAATCAGACTCAATTCACACCACTTCAAACTGTAAAATTCAAACAGTCAGGCACACACACACACTCACACCACAGCTTGTACTCTCACCGGGTAGCCTCTTCGGCGGTGGGGTCGCTTTGCTCTCCCTCTTCAACTCCCCTGTCTGCAGTCCCCTGTCCGCTTCGCTCCCCTGGTCGCACTGCTCTGGCTTTTTAAAGCCTGCTTGCCTAGGTCAGGCCTGCCCCCTTCTGAGTCACACAGGGGAAGGCTGAGCCTGAGGCTAATCAGAGGCAATCAAGGGAACAATGGCAGGCTCTCAGTCCCAACTGCCACAGAAGCTGAAACTGAAACTGCTAGCACTCACCTGGAATCAGACTCAATTCACACCACTTCAAACTGTAAAATTCAAACAGTCAGGCACACACACACACTCACACCACAGCTTGTACTCTCACCGGGTAGCCTCTTCGGCGGTGGGGTCGCTTTGCTCTCCCTCTTCAACTCCCCTGTCTGCAGTCCCCTGTCCGCTTCGCTCCCCTGGTCGCACTGCTCTGGCTTTTTAAAGCCTGCTTGCCTAGGTCAGGCCTGCCCCCTTCTGAGTCACACAGGGGAAGGCTGAGCCTGAGGCTAATCAGAGGCAATCAAGGGAACAATGGCAGGCTCTCAGTCCCAACTGCCACAGAAGCTGAAACTGAAACTGCTAGCACTCACCTGGAATCAGACTCAATTCACACCACTTCAAACTGTAAAATTCAAACAGTCAGGCACACACACACACTCACACCACAGCTTGTACTCTCACCGGGTAGCCTCTTCGGCGGTGGGGTCGCTTTGCTCTCCCTCTTCAACTCCCCTGTCTGCAGTCCCCTGTCCGCTTCGCTCCCCTGGTCGCACTGCTCTGGCTTTTTAAAGCCTGCTTGCCTAGGTCAGGCCTGCCCCCTTCTGAGTCACACAGGGGAAGGCTGAGCCTGAGGCTAATCAGAGGCAATCAAGGGAACAATGGCAGGCTCTCAGTCCCAACTGCCACAGAAGCTGAAACTGAAACTGCTAGCACTCACCTGGAATCAGACTCAATTCACACCACTTCAAACTGTAAAATTCAAACAGTCAGGCACACACACACACTCACACCACAGCTTGTACTCTCACCGGGTAGCCTCTTCGGCGGTGGGGTCGCTTTGCTCTCCCTCTTCAACTCCCCTGTCTGCAGTCCCCTGTCCGCTTCGCTCCCCTGGTCGCACTGCTCTGGCTTTTTAAAGCCTGCTTGCCTAGGTCAGGCCTGCCCCCTTCTGAGTCACACAGGGGAAGGCTGAGCCTGAGGCTAATCAGAGGCAATCAAGGGAACAATGGCAGGCTCTCAGTCCCAACTGCCACAGAAGCTGAAACTGAAACTGCTAGCACTCACCTGGAATCAGACTCAATTCACACCACTTCAAACTGTAAAATTCAAACAGTCAGGCACACACACACACTCACACCACAGCTTGTACTCTCACCGGGTAGCCTCTTCGGCGGTGGGGTCGCTTTGCTCTCCCTCTTCAACTCCCCTGTCTGCAGTCCCCTGTCCGCTTCGCTCCCCTGGTCGCACTGCTCTGGCTTTTTAAAGCCTGCTTGCCTAGGTCAGGCCTGCCCCCTTCTGAGATCGTGAGTGGGCTACCTGAGTGGTCTTCTTTGATCTCAGTGGGCTACAGCAGCCCATGGCCGCCCTGTCTGCTCTCCTCCCCTGCACCTCTCACGCACTGGGACCCTGGAGCTCAGCACTTATTTGCCCTTCCCCATGCTCCCTGTACTTTTGAAGTGCAAATTACCTGATTCTTGCTCTGTCCCAGCTCCTTCCTTTCCCTCTCAGAGCTGGAATGTTGCAAATCAGCTGTTCACCCAGTTGTGGGAGGGAGGGAGAGGAGCAGGAATGGAAAGTGCTTGGAGGGAGGAGCAGGTAAATATGAGGCTCTGGTATCTGTTGTGCGAGAGGCGTGTGTGGGAGGGGGTCAGTGGGCCACAAGTGGAGCCCAAGTGGGCCGCAGGTTGCCCACCACTGATTTAGTGGCACTGAGACCATTTACAGAGTGAATAATGAGCATGCTCTACAGCTGTACCTAATTGCCCCTTAACCTTTTAGCTCATGCAGTAGAGATTCATCCTCTAAGCTCCAGAGGTCCCAGGTTCAATTCTGCTCACAGACAACCACAGTCTCAGTGTTACAGCTGGATAATATCATGTATGCTGGATCCATTGTATCCTAGCCTGTTCTGGACAAAGGAGGACCTGCTGGGGGAGAAAATTAAAACCCAAATGCTGTGTGCTTTGGAATTCTAAATCAGCTTGGGCATCAGGATGGAGAGGAACTCATAGAAAAACACACAACTTTTTGTAGATATCTGTGATTATTTACTTCTGACTCATATAACATCATCAGAGGTAAGATTATGTGAGAGAGGTGATGCCAAGAGGAGGAAGGAAAAAGCATGCCATGCATAGCTGTTATGCCCCTGGGTCACTTATTTCACTGGTCGATGACAATATGCAGTTTAGGACAGTGGTTTGGATTTAATTGAAATTGAGTTTTGAATAACTTGCATGTGTCAAATGGACAATATTAAGTTTTTTTTTCCTTGGCCTCTAAAAGGAAATTAAAAATTCCTTTACCTTGAAAATGCATATAAAATCCACATATAATAAAGTGGTATGTGAGTCGAAATCAATCAAACACATAAGAATAAACTGCTTTATTAGGTCCAGTTCAGGTGGATTCCTCATCACTGACAATTGTTAAATCAAGGTCAGATGCTTTTTCTAAAAGACACCAGCCAGCAATTATTTTGGGTAAGTTCTATAACCTGTGTTCTATAGAAGGTCAGGTTAGATTATTGTAGTGGTCCCTTCTGGTCTTGGAATCTATGACCCAGAAACCCCTATTGACATAAGCAGTCCTTACTCATGAAGGTACTAAAGTATTTGCAGATGTGTGGATTGAATATCTGAGCTCATAGACACCAGATTTTTACTGCTTTTTTTATTGATGTGCTAATATTCACCCAAGGTGGTACTTTAAAAGCTAGTGAAGTCTCCATTACCAAATACATTTTTAGTTCTCTCCAAGGAGATGACATATATTGTCTACTTCAGTAATCACACATGTCACGTGAGAACTAAAACTTGAAACATTGTGAAAATATGAAGCATCAGAATTTCTACTGTTTTTTTTTTTTTTTTTTTTATCTGTGTAATGGACTTCCATGAGCTTCTCACTTCCCGAATGGGTCAAGTCTGCCAAGAAACTTAATCAGCCTGCCCCAAGATAGTATCTACTAGAGTTCAGTATTGTTTAGAGGTAATATATTATTGAGCCTGGTCCAAATAGGGAAAAAACTATCTTTTAAAACCAGTGTGAACCATCTGGAGGTTGAGCTCAGCAGGGACTAGCTCTGGTATAAGTTAAATACCAGTCAGGAGGCATTTTCAGTGATGAAAAATAAGCAAAATCTGCAATTATGTACAAATCAGAGGCCCGTTTCTCCGTGTACATATGTTTAACTCTCAGTGTAGCCTCTAAAGAATTTGTCTGCTGAAAAGAGAAGGGCAGGATGATCAAGAAAGAAATGCATGGCCTGCTCAAATAACTGAAATATACAAATATAATTGTCCGCTCTCTTTTCTTCATTCAAATGAGAAGTTTCTCCAAGGGCACTTGTTCTAACCCAATACTATTTAACTTTATTCCTTCCATTGGAAATCCAAAAATGATTTTGCTTGAGTGATTCCCAAGTAGCCTTAGATTCATCAGACTTAAGAATTCTGTATCCTACCTTCTAGGACAGGTCCATGGACTTGACACATTCTCTTCTCTATAGTGTAAAATATCCCTGTTTTGCAGGCAGTACCTTTATATGCCATCTGTTCATGCTAATTCTCCCTTCCTCATGTCAGGCTTCAGGTATTATTTATATTCTAGTAGCTCCTCTAGGCCTCACTGTGCGAGATATGATGTAAACACCCTGTAACAGACTGTTTAATGCCCTGGTGAGCTTATAGCCTAAATAAACAAGAAAGGCAAAAGGTGGGGTAGGAAACACCTACAGAAAGGTGAAGAAATGTGCCAAACTCAAAATGGGAGTCAGTGGCAAGAAATAGAAACCACAGTTGCTGACTCCTGGGTCAGTATCATGATCTTTGGTTTACACTGTTAACACACACAGGGTTGATTAATAAAGACATTGCACACGCATTGCTCAAAAACACTGTTGATCTCTTTTGGAGGTAAACACTGAATTAGGTATTTTAGTTGTGGTGTTCCTCTGTTTTCAGATGTTTTTCTCATTTTGAGTCCTCTTCCCTCTCCTCTTCATAGTGCAGGAAAGCCAGAGCATCTAAAATGAAAACTCATTTCAGGGGACCTCTGATAAAAAGAGGCAGTGGGGAGGTTGGCTTTCCCTTACCATTTTATTGTTGGTTTATAAAAACAAATTTCATTATGTGCTGTGAAGTTCAGTTCGGTCGGCCATATCTTATTCTTACATCATGCATCTTGATACACTAATGATAGCGAGCATCATAACTAAACCTTCAGAGTGATACAAAGGAATGCTGTCTGCTGGCCAAATGTGATTTCTGCATCTAAGCACCATTAAAATAACATGGACTACCGATATTCAATGGGAGTAATGTACATGGCATGGTGAATTACCCAAAGAAGAGCTAATGGATGATAGAGAACTGTTAATATAGATTTGCAACACCCTGTGGTGGTAGAAAATCCTGCGTGATTTCATTGATAGGGCTGAATGGGACCTGCAAGTAGATACATTAAGTCATAGATTACTAAGCGATACCTCCTCCTCAATGACTCTTGTGGGATTCAGTTAAAATATTGTATTCAATTCTGGGAAACTCAGTGCTGTAGTGTACACATTTTGGTGTGGGATCTCTGAAGAAGAACCAAAATGACCAAGGGATTGTGTGTCAAGGAAATATATGTAACCCACACACCTACTGGGTGTAGTTCACTGTGGGACCACTTACAGAACGATAAGAATGAGTAAGCGCTACATCCTTAGCTGAGAGCCAGCTGGCTTTATAGCTCAAGCTGTAGTGACTCATGCACTAAGTTCCAGAGGTCCCAGTTTTGGTTCTGCCTGTCAGTGTTACAAATAATTATGTAGAGCCTGGTCAAACAACACAAAAAGCTCATCTACACTGGCAATTGAGCAACTCGTTCACAGGTGCGTAACCCATTCCCATCCCCCAATGACAAAAGCTTTGCTGTGGCAAGTGCTGGTGTCAGCAAAAGTGCTGATAAACTGCTTTTACACTGCCTGACTTTTAGCAACACAGCCATGATCCTAAAATTGTGTAGTGTAGACAAAGCCTTTGAGCAGTGTTTCCCAATTTCATTTGGCTACAGAACCCTTTAAAAAAAAAAAAAAAAAAACACGGCCGGAGGAAACTGGTTGACTCCTCCCCCCCTTCCTCCTCCCCCCCCCCCCCCCGCAGTGGGAAAACTGTCAAGAAAAAATGCCAGGGGAAACGTTGAATAAGAAAGGAGGGAGGAGGAACTGTCAAGCAAAACAAAAAAACGCCAGCCCTCCCCTAAGACTGCAGGAGCCCCTTGAAAATGGCAGCCCTGGGCGTTCGCCCGCCCCTCAGGCTGGCTCTGGGGGGGCAGGGGAATGATCGGGTTCTTGCAGAACCCTTACTTTCACTTCGCAGAACCCTGGGGTTCCGTGGAGCACTATTTGGGAAACACTGCCTTAGAGAGATTCTATAATTATGTATAGAGTGAAAGTATCTGATGGGTGTTAACAGGGAGAAATGAAGAGTGAGTCAGTGAGGTATAACTAGAAATAATGGAAGAAAAGCAAATGGGAACTTAAGTTAAATTTCAGGAGCAGTGTTCTAATAATGATTCCTATTGAACTGTGAACAATTTTCCAAAGTAAAGTCTTGGACACCCTACCACATTTCTTTAGCTGTTTAAACTGGATTGGAGACCATATTGCTAGAAACAAGCCTTCCTGAACAAACAGGCTGTTCCAATTCCCAGAGAAGTAATTGTGAGTCTCTCTTGACTTTGGTGAACTTTGAATCATAGAAGGTTTCTCTTCTGTTTCTGTGATTCACACTGTGTTAAATGTGAGGTTTCATTTTTCCTGGTGAATTGCGCATAGAATTCCAGTGAAACAGAAAATCCATGTAACAAACTTGTCAGTGGGGTTTTTTTTCTTCTCCTCGTTACCTCAGACTGCTCGTCACCGGTTAACTCCATTTTTTTAAAGTTTCTTTTATTGTCATGAGAATAAAATATATCTAATCAGCCAGTTATTCTGTTTTCAGGTGCCTGTTTTTCACCTTAGATAAACAACATTGTTTTTAAGCTATTTCTGTTGTATTGATTTTAAATTTACAGTATTTTTATGTTTGCTTAAAAGAAATACACATGCAATTTGAACTTTTGAGGTCTTGGAAAAAGGTCTAAAAATAGGGGTGGTTGATAATTTGTAATGTGTATGCAATTAGTAGGGGAGATTTTTCTCCTTTCAAAAAAATATGGAAAAATAAGGGATGGCAAATTTAGATCAGAGCAACGTATTCACTAAATATTTTTATTACCCCCAAATGCATGAACTTTTTTGAAATTATTGAATTCCAGGGCTATAATGATTTTCTCACTAGCATACATTTACTACTGTATATAGCAGAAATCTTGTTTGATTGTTATAGTGCTTTCTTTATGTGTGGGGAAGGGCTGTTACATATTGTGAGTTTCCATGTTCATTTTCCACCCTATGTAGTCAACAGAAAAAATAACTGGTCGCAGGGCTCTTCTTGGATGTACTTTGATGGACAATATGGAAGAATAGAGGAGGCCTTTGGCCTTAATAGTTAAGCTGTCTCAACAATCAGCTTCTGAAACAATGGAGCAACTTTATAATAGATATGTGATTTTATTTTACTGGCAAATGGCAGCCTGGCTGCAGTTTGGCTTGTGGGCATAGTCTTATTTCTTAGGTTTTTTAACTTTTACATTTCAAACTGCAGTAGGCTCAAGCTTATATAAGCTTTTGGCTTTAGTACAATTTTTAGTCTTTTGAGAGAACTTTTTCACATCTACAAATTCTCAACTTTATTTCTAGAAGTGTTTTGAGTGGGGTGAAGGGGAGTAAAAGCAGGAGGCTTCTGGTGGTGCATTAGTTGTGCTCAGGGTTCTGGGATCTCTGTGATAGTTCAGCACCGAATTCTGTGGCATGGGTGAGAGACTGCTGCTGATGCAGCCACTTCATGGTGTGTTCAGAGCATCAGATACTAGTTAAAGAAGTGCATCCATCCTGTCTTGTGTGATCTAAAGATCTGTGGCCTCAGAGCATGAATCCCCACACAGACATTAAACCCTTTGCAAACTCCTGTACACTTCCCTTTCTCACCATTGCTGATTGCATCTGATGGCACTCAAGATGCTAGCCTTGGAGGCAGCAGTCTTCTACAGAAGGTCTTTGAATTGGTGGATTCAGATGCCAACGTTTTATCAAGGGTCGGGGTGAGGAAGACAAAGAATTGTTAAGTGCTTTAGCATAATGAGGCTATATTGCATTGTTTTGAGAGAATTCTGCTGCTGTGGAGAGTCATTTGCCATCAGCTAAAGTAGGAAAGAGGATTATTAATTAACCATTAACTTTAATATAGTTATTGCCTGAGTCACATTTCTCTTTCCTTTATCTATGATACTTATTTGCCTTCCATCATGGGAATATCTGAGTACCTCAATATTTAATAAATTTAACCTCTCAGCACTTGGACAAGGTATCCTCTGTGGGCTTCTTGTTCCTCTCAGCCCTAAGAGGGAGTGAGCTGAGGCCATTGCCTTGGTGATGTTTTTTTCCCCGCTGTGGCTGTAGAAGTTGGCAAGAGAAAAAGAGAAGGGGCAATGTTTGGCAGACATAGAAAGGGGTAGGTGTGCAAAGATGTGGGGGAGGAGGGGCATACATATACAGCATGAGAAGAAGGAAGGAAACACATTATGGGACAGCTCCTATGCTTCCAAGGTAGTGCTCTCCCTTCCTTTTCGCACCCTTTCTTACAGGCTTGCCATACAAAGAGCTCAAATTTTGTGCTGTCTTGGGTATAATTATTAGTCTGGTGAAACATTTTCAGTCTCAACTGTTTTTCAGCAGAAAAGTGGGAATTTTTGGCTGTACAGCTTTTTTCACAAAAAGCATCAGTTCTCAGTTGGAAACTTGGAGTTTTTCACTGGAAGTTTTTAAACTAAAAATTTAAAATTTTCTACCAGGCAGTTTGGTGTGTTGGAATCTATTTTCTGACTAACTCTGGTGATTATGCTGATTTTAGCTATTTGCCATTTAGATGATGTGATTATATCTACCTTAGGCATAGTATAGCTGGGTAAAGAGATACTAACTAATTCAGAACTGCAAATTTTGCAGCATGGGGAGGTTGGTTGGCTGATTTCAGTATTTTATATCTTACCTGTGAAGCTCTAAGATCTTATTTTATTAAAATAACTTAATAGTGCATATGATCTTTAGTACTGTGTAATCTGCAAACAGTGCAATTACAGCACTAAGCTGATGCAGTATAATTGCGAGCTGCTATTACTCTTTCAGCACAGGAATAGAACTCCTGGTCTTTGTACTGTATAAATTGTACTTAGAGCTGTAGGGCACATTTCAAATGTGGCTCATGATAGACTTTCCTATACACAGTCTCGGTGTATGCAATTGAACTAATAATTAGAAGTAATTGGCTTTCACAGATTGTTGATTTTGGAAGTTAGTATTTTTAGGAAGGAGGTACAGGTTGAACCTCTCTTATCTGGTCCAGCAACATCCGTGGTCCGGCATGATTTTAGTTATCCAGATGTTCACTTATCATGGGTGTGGCCAAGTGTCTCACAGTCCCATAAAATTTGTTTACAGCCACCAGTCCTGGCTGTCAGTGTTCTATGCTGTTATTTAGCTCTAATTTACCCCCCAAATATCTTCTAATATCCCAGTACACAGTGGAAGTGTTGGTAATGCTGGTAGGCAATATTGGCCTCCTGTAGTCTGGCAAATGTTCTGGTTCAGCACTAGTCTGGTCCTGAGAGTGTTGGACTAGAGAGATTCAGCCTGTAATACAGGATGGTATAACTGTATGTTTAGCTGGGTATAGTAGCTTCCCATGAAGAATGTATGCTGTCAGTGAGCCAGTTCTGTTGTACAGCATGAAGAGAGTTAATGCTGATAACACTGGGAAAGTCTCCTCACTGAGTGGCAATGGGCATTGACCTACCCTGGCTGGAACAGCAGGGAACTAATAGAACTTTTTTGCTTTATTCAAAGCAGTGTAGTCAAGCATCTTAACTTCCCACCAAACTCTTTTTCTGTTGTGCTTTTTCATTCCAGTTTTCTGCAGCATTAGGAACTGGAAGACAAATACTTGCAACTGTTTATGTAACTGTAGTGTTACTTCTAAAAATTGTGCCAATGTTCATCTTGTTTTAAAGGACTATTATTGTTTAGGAAAATTGGTTTTACAAATACTAATAAATATATTGTACATTCTCAGTGTACGTACAAGGACAGCACACATTTGTCTTTGGTGATTTTACTTAGGCTGCATTTAATAGTGCGTTGACAGAATCTTGACTATCATTTTAAAATTTAAAACTTTTTAATATAGGATGAATGTAATGTTTATTTGTCTCTTAAGTGCCTATCTCACTACTTATACTGAATAAAAAACAAAGATAAAGGACCAAATTATTCTGTCACTTTCTTCAGTTTAAATCTAATGTAGCTTCATTGAGTTCAGTTGGAAGTACTTTAGATTGACATCACTGTAACAAAGAGCAGAATGTCAGTCTTAATTTATGATGCCCAAACTGTTTTGTTTTTCCTGAACTTTGTTATATCAAACACTCACAAAATGTTTACTTTTGCAATTGTGTGGATTAAACTTTAGTTTAAGGTACCCAAAGAAAATGTAAATAGATAGGAATGTGATAATTTGTTTCAGTAGTAGAAATAGTGTAAATACTTTTCATATAAATCACTAAACATACAGCTCACATGTGTTTGAGATTGAACATACAGATCATGAGGTTTTGTGGGTAAAACCCATTTAATCAAAAGAGTTGAAGTGGAAATAGCAGAATCCCAGGTCTGTGTAACAGCAAAAGAAGTTACCTGTCAATTGTAGGACCAGTGTTAATGAAGCTTATTAAGTTAGGGTGGATGTGTCTGATTCATAGCATTTGATATGGAGATGCAAATATCAAAGGCAGAGAAATTGCCTTTGTAGTGTATTAATCTGTTAAGATCTTTATTCAAGCCTAAGTTGATAATGTCGAACTTGTAAATGAACTCCAGTTCAGATGTCATCAGGTGATAAAATTCCTTTGTATAAGAATGGCTTCTTTATAATCCATTATTGAATGTTCAGTGTTGCACAGGGATTTCTGCAACGGATCAATTTAGAATGATTTGGAATATTTTAGGCTCTGTTTACAATAAAGATGTTAAGCATCCCTGAAACCAGAAGCTAGGTCTGCTGACAACCTACTGTATCTCTATCACCAGTGATTTTTCCCTTAAACAAATAACACTCGGACTCCAATTTAGGGTCAAATCATATATTATAAATTTTGAAACAGCAACGCATGAAACTTACAACCAATACCCAATCCAACCCTAACCCGAAAAGAAAGAAGATAGAAAAGCCCTTAAAGCAAGGTAGGAATATACATTACACACTCCTGGTAAGTGGAGGCAATTGTGGAACGATGACGTTGCTTGTGACCGTCAACCCATCGGCTTATTGAAAGCCTCGGAGGAGGAACAACGAGGAGATCTCTTGAAGCACTATTCCAGGCCCTCGGTGCAGGACAGTGAGGGAACCCAAAGTAAATAAGTCCACAATAGGTGGTGGCTTCTTCGCAGTATGGAGGTGATTAACCCTTCGGTATAATCACACAAACCAGAGGGCAGTTCAGACGGTGTCACATGAAAGGAAGGCTGCGGTGCGTCCAAGTGCCAAGTCCTTATCCTGAGCCTTCGCTTCAGGCAGGTGGCAGCAATGAAGACAGCAACGCACCCTTAGTGCGGATCCAAAGAGCCAACACAAACTCTCTTCACAGGAAGCTTTTATTGCCTTCAGGGAGGGAAAACTAGTTGTGAACTGGGTGCATCAATTTAGTACTGTGTGCATAGATCCAGCGTGATGAATGCATAGATCTAGCAGGTGGTGTGCATAGATTTTGGGCTGGGTTCACAAATTAGAAATGAGTGCAACCCCATGTGTACTGAGTGCAAAGCACTTTGAGTGGGAAAACCTGGATTTGACTGGATTTTATCCCTTCCTCTCAGCTTCATTGAAGCCATCAGACTCCATTTTGAATCACTGATTATACACATTAAATATTCAAGCACACTTCTTATCTATTACACATCCTTGATGACCCATATCATTTCCATATCACTAATTATATGTAACACCAGGTAGGTTAAAATTTCCCCCTGCGGGTTTATGTGCGTTACCATTCCTGATGTCTGATTTGGGTCCATTTATCCTTTGATGCAGAGACAGTCTAGTTTGGCCAATATACATGACAAAGGGGTATTGCTGGCCCTTGATGCAGAGTTGGCCCAAGGTCCAGGCCAGCCGGGCTACCGCCCACGGTGCCCCATTATAGGGGGCGCAGCGCGGGACTGCCGGTCCGGGCGGGGGCGGCACCGCACATGCTCTGCATGCCCGGGGTGGTGGCACGCATGCACCGGGCGCCCAGTTAGGTTCTGTGATTGTTGTTTTTATAGATATGTGGATAGAGTTGCCAAGGGGATTTGTTGTGGGAGTAGGTTCTTGGGTAAGTGTATCTATGGTGTGGTATATCTCTGCTGGTAAGTATGTGTTTCAGGTGGGTGAGGGTGTGTGTCTGTAGGCAAGGACTGGCCTAACTCCCAAGGTCTGTGACTGGGAGGGATTGTTTGTAGGACAGGATGTAGATTGTCAATGTAGATATTAATTGTAAATTGTCTGTGTGTGTGTGTGTGTGTGTGTGTGTGTAATGTTGTCTAGCCCATCAAAGTTAAAGCATTTTCTGAATGCATACAGAGAACTGCTAAAAGTGAGCCACATTGTCAAAGGTACATTGCATTTGGATCATATGAATAGCTCTTGACATAACACAGACAACTGACTGACATAATGAACAGGGCGCACCATAGTTCAGATAGTTGGCAGAAACAAAACTGCCTTGTCTTCACTTTCTGTGATCTCTCAGTTGAAGTCTTTTTGAAAATCGTAAGACTAGAGATTCTGTGTTGAAAGACTGTTGAGTGCAATTTTTTGAGGAGTGAGGTTGGGTTGAAGCACAGGTTTTGCCAAATTTTAGAGTCCTTGTTGATCTACTAGCCACATTGAAAGGAACAGCTGAAGGAGACAGCTCCAAAGGGGTAGATGGAAGCAAGTGTGCAGTGGACATAAGCTATATCTCTCCCTTTTCTCTGTACATGTCTTTTTTTCTTCTTTGGAAAGGAGAAAGAAATGAGCCTATTAATTTCTTTATACTTAAATACTTTCTTAGGGCTGATTAAGGTATTCCGAGACCTGTTGTAATTACTTTCATTGTAAAGAAAATCTAACTAGTTTCAAGATAAGTGAATATTTACCAACTAACTCAGTGTTTCTCAACCAGTGGGTATGAGTACTCGAGAGAAGTCTGGGCGATACGTCAACACAGCTGAAATTTGGAGAAAACTGAATTTTTTGTGTTAAGTTTTATAGTGCTTTATTATTTTTGTACTTTTTACACCCAAAAATTTTATTGCCTGCCCGTCTACGATTAAGTTGTTTAAACAAATGTGTTGCAATGGTAGAAAAAAATGGTGTGTCTGAAAACTGTAGGTACTGGGGGTACTTATATTTTTTTTTCGGAAAAAGGGGTACTTTATAAAAAAAAAAGTTGAGAAACACGGGACTAACTAGTAGGAGTGGAATAGGAGTACATAGATTCATTTTATCCTACAAATAACCCTCAGTGCTTGCACATCTCCTGCCCTATTTAAGGGGAATTCATGTTTTATGTGGCAATCTAGTTCAGCTCTGTAGTGTAGGATTTTTGTTGTTTTTTTGTGAAATGCTTAATATGAAGTACCACACTAAATCAACTACACAGATACATCCCATCCAGATGAGAGATACCAATGGGCTAATTCTCAGTGTTTGAAACCATATAAACAAGAACAGTGATTCTAGGCTACACGTCTTAAGTGCTCTACTGAAAGTATGTTACAATAAACATGCTTGAAAATATTCCCTCCAATTCTACTAGTTCACTTTCTTACATTGTGCTTCTTGCCTGGGACAATGTGCAGGAGAGAGTCCCTGGAGAAGCTAAAGCTTTGTACTCTCACCTTGCAAAGCTTCTCCATTCACCTGGATTTTGGGCTTTTATTACACACAGACTCTTCTTTCCTTCCTCAACTCTCTTGTTTTATTTTCTCCAGGTGTGCCAGGCTAGCTGAGGGGATTTGCTCCCTGTACTTAAGTCTCAAGCTTTCCAGTGCTTACTCTTGGCTTTGTCTGTGATCTAGCAGCATGCTCTGCCTGCTGGTTCTGCTGCTTTTCTCCCTAGGGCTCTCAGTGCCTCTCCCTCAAGGTTGAGGCTAGCACTGCACTTTGTGTGTAGAAAGTGATGGCTGAAAACACTTAACAGGTGTTGTGGTGCTATTCCCTACTTAGAAGGATCTTATTGAATCTGGCGAAATATCCTTTCTGGATAGAACCCCAAAGGCAGGACAGTGGGCTCTGAGACTCACGCCTGGTTTCACGAACAGACTATTTGAAACTAATGTATCAGAAATACATTATTAGGTTTAACCAGGTTGCTTGGGTCCTTAGCTCAATTAATTTTTTTTGTTTTTAAGTAAAATGAAAATGGACGTGGTTCATTGAAATCATTGCTCTGGGGTGGAGCTAATGATGAGGGGTCCAGAATGCAGACTGTTCCAGGGAGGGAGGACTACCCCAGTCACCTCTCACCATAGAAGTTTGGGGCCAGGTTAGAAGCTCCTCACCAGGACCACTGCAGCTCCAGTGGGCACAGCTAGGGCAGGGTGCATGTCTCCCAGCTGGGGCAGATCCAGGTTCATCTGTCCCCTACACTCCCCCCAACCAGAGTGAGGAATTCAGTAAACTATACATTTTCCCCTCACTCCTTGATGAAGGGTACAGCCAGCTATGTCTCCATATGAACCTGGAGGAAAAGGAGCTTCAGCCACCCGCCCCACCCTGTCCTCGCTAAAATGCACTTGGGGGTAGGAGGCATGGGGATTGGTGCCATCCCGGATGTGGGAGGGCAGCCAGCTTATTTCACCAGCTTGGCGATTGGTTTTATGAGACGCAATCCCATTCCAGGCACATCCCATTTTCCTGGCACAACGAAACCCTCATGTTGCTTTAATTTATGGTTAAGAGGAAGCTGTAACCGAATTTGGTGGTCCTAGCTCTTACAGCCTAGGAGGAGTTCTTGAACAAACAAACAGGCAAACTCTCTCAAAGATATGGTAGATTTGTATTATGGTTACCTAGTGGATCAATAGTCCTCCTCTTGTTTCCCAATACTGCAGATTTTCAGTGTAGGCACTCTTGGAGTTCTTTGTTTTTAGAAAAACTGGTAGGGGTTTTTTGTTTTTTGTTTTTTAATCAAGACATTTTCAGAGTTTTGAAACCTTTTCTTTTGTGTGGGATTCCACCTATTTTTCACTTGGTGAAATGTTTAATAAATAGTGTTATCACTCATGTCATTGAAACCATTGTCAAAATCATCATAGAAATGTTTTCATTTTTTCCAAACAATAGATTTTTCTTGTAATAAAAATTCCAGTAATTTTTAAGAGAGAATGATAGGTTCCTGTGTTTGAGTCTACTGCTGGCTCCCTGCCATGAAGCTGCTCTGAAGGATTGGTTTAACATAAGGCCTCTTGTATTTGGGGAAAATGAGTTTCTTGCAATACAAAACTCACTAGCCTGGAAGCATGTCCATCTTCAGAAACCTCAAACTCTGCTCCCTTCCTTTCTGGGACTTGGCTGTAAGGCAAGCTAGTCATAAGGGCCGAACCCTCATTTTATTGGGGGAAACAAAATAAACCTACCAAACCACCCACAACACCCAGTCTATAAAGATGCTTTCTCTTGCTGGAAACCTACTGAGCTGGAAGATTTTGACTTTTCTCAGGGGTAGCTTTCTGAAAAGGTGTGGCTTTCAAACATTGTGGCCATTGTTTAAAGACCCCCCCAGGAGGTAACAGAGTGTTTCTTAACACCATGGTTCTATTTTGGGGGAGACTAACGATATTCAGGCATTGTTTTTCTCCTGTAATTATTACAGTATTTGCTGTTCTTTATTAGGATAAATTGCTCAATGGGAGTGTTTGTAGATTATTCACTGAGTGGGAATAATGTAGTAGATTCTATCCCTTAAGGAATCATAGAGATTTAGGAGATTTGTTACACACTGTTTCAGGTAGGAGAGGCTTGCTGTAGCAGCAGCTTGGAGTATTGGGGAGGTGGGTGATGTACTAATTACTCCCCCCTCTTCACACATACTACACTTTGATTTTAGGAGATGATATAATAAAGGTTCCTGTGTTGTCATTTTAAATGCTATGAGGTGACATTTGGGAAGCATTATTATCCTGCATGGGCATGCTGGGTATCCTATTGAAGGACTTTAAGACCTTATTAATTTGGTGATAATATTAAGTTTGGTCTCTTTCCACAAGCTGCCTTTGAGGAAACATAATGAGTTTGAACTGTGTGGTTGGATACTGACAATTAAGAAATGTACTTTTTCCTTGTTGAATGTCTAATAAATCTTTCATTTAAATGCGGTGTCTGAAGTCACAATCATAGAAATACTTTAATATAAAGTATTCTCCAGTACACACACATTACAGCTATTACCAAACCAGAAGTGAAATCCTGGCACCCTTGAAATTAATGGCAAAATCATTGACTTCAATGGAGATAGGATTTCACCCCAGATCTCTTGCTTATCTAGCCTTTGTTGCAGATAAGGAATAACTATGACACAAGTGCTGTTTGGAGTAGGCATTAGAACAAGAGGTTAAACAAAACTCTCCCCGAAGAACTCCTGATGTATTCGTGCAAATGCAGATTGTGTATAATAGGAATTGCCAATAACTTTATTGTTGATCTTTTCATCATAATTTGAAGAGAGTTGAGTGCTAGTTAATGGCTTTTCTTTTCAGAGGTGCAGAGCACACACAATTGCCACTAAACTCAGTGGGAGCTAAAGATACAGAACATTCTCTTCTGCAAAACAGGCCCCAGATGCGTAGTAAATGGAATGTTGTGTACATAGTGTACATGTACAATGTTGTGTGGAATGTTGTGTACATAGTGTCATGTTCTGCGGGGGAAAGGAAGATGTTCTCTGTCATTACGCTGCAGGATAGCACAACATCTGCACCTTTAGGTGGGACTATTCCCTCTCAGATACCACATAGATAGGGCCCTACCAAATTCATGGCCATGAAAAATGCGTCATGGACTATGGATTCTGATTTCCCCCCCATGAAATCCAGTCTTTGTATGCTTTCACCATATACTATACAGATTTTATGGGAAAGAGCAGCGTTTCTCAAATTTGGGATCCTGACCCAAAAGGGAGTTGCAAATAGGTCACAAGGTTACTTTAGAGGCGTTGCGGTATGGCCACCCTTAATTCTGTGATACCGTTTTGAGGAGAAGGGAAAAAACGTGTCTCCCATTTTTTTGTGAAACTTTGAAAGGTGGTGGGTTTGTCCAATGCATATGGGGAAATATTTTGAAATTGTGAGAAGTTTCACAGGACAGAAAATCTGTTTTCTGCTTAGCAGTACTCCTTGCTGATTTCACTGTACCAATATAATGGGTGGTTTGCTGAATCACGGTTGCACTTCATGCTACTTGGTATTAACCTGGAATAGCACCTCAAAGTGGCAGCCAGTCACAACTTTCCTTTCTGCTACCTCATTTCCACAAGATGGATGTGGTGGATGGCTGAACCCCCGCCCCCCCCCCCCAAAATTGTGTCAGTAATAGGGTAAAAGAAAAATGGTGGCCCTTACTTTGCTGACAATTTTCATATGGCTTTCTAAGAATCTCTTCTTCCTATCCCCTATTTAAATGTTTCAAATTTCAGTTAGCCCATCTGTAAAAACAGATTATTAGTAGTAAGTAATAGCACTTCCACAGTGATTTTAAGGTCTAAAGCACTTTGTAAACATTAAATATCCTGACAAGCCTGTTGGCAAGGTAGGTGAATACAGGCAGCATTAGAAACTAGGGGTTTCTAGTTCCTAAGCCAGAGCTCAGACCAATAGGCATACTGCAGACGTTACCAGTTTGTAGAATGATTTTTAATAGTGTAGGAACTCCTCACATTGCATTAATAAGTTTATCATAATTAGTCTTATTCTGGCAGTTTCTGTATTTTCCTACTTTTTCTTTCTGGAAGGCTATGAATGGAACTTATAATTGTGATATTTAATATATTATCAATACTGGTGTGTCATTAAACCCATGATCCATCATCAGAATTTTGTCTGAGGACTTTAATGTTTGCTGGCAGGGAGAAGTGGCTTTATTGTATTTTCTATCCAGATGCACAAATAGCAATAATGTGGGCACACAGATGAGACACATTCCTATCATTACTTGGCAATGAAAAGATCCATTAAGTTAATAGAACAATCATTGTTTATTATGCTGATTCATAGGAGTATTTTGAAGCAGTTCATTGATTTGATATGTTCAGGTAATGGTATGGTAGAAAGTGTTCTGTTAAAAGAACCAGTAAACAGGTTCCTTCATGCATAACTCAGATAACCTTGAAGTATAAAGTAAGTATTTTTCATTCATTTCCATGGTTGAATAGTCAGTTTCTGTGTCTGATTATTCTGTTCTAATAACTATTGTATAAAACAAAGCCTTGCTATATAATTTTGTAAATTTTATATAATTTTATAAATTAAAGCATGCCACTTAATCATATTGTATCTGTGTAAAAATACATTGCACCTATTGAAATGCAGTACAAGCTAAATGTATTTAAACAGGACTGCCCATCATTGTAAAAATCACACATTATTCTGAACATTATTACTTGTTAAAATTAGTGAAGCAGATCACTAGAACTGAACAATAATACAGAAAAATAAGTGTGTTTCTTTCATTGTTCAGTTTGTTTGCTCTGTGCATTTGGCAGTACTTTGTATTGTAAGTTTCTCCTATTCTTGATCAGGAACTTTTACCCAAGTGGAGCAAAAAATATTTTTCTAAAATAAGCAAATGTTAAAAAATAAAATTGCAAAACCACAAAAAAGGCGCAGAGGATGTCAGGATGTAATACCTGAAAAAATATATTATTCCTTTGAAAACCGATTCCTTTAGATGAAAAGCTTCTTTTAAAACCTATATAATTTAAGATTTTTATTTTATTAAAATGTGTAGGAGTTTTAATCCAATGTACCACTTATGCTGTTGAGTTTGTCATCACAAATATTCATATTTTACACAAAACTATTATGTGTGGCTTGCTTGTAGGTTGTTTGAGCAAATAAGTTGAATAAAAGAAAGACAATCGTTTAAATAATAAATCCAAATCTGTTAGTGACATTAATATTATATTGAATATATAAAGCATCTATATCATTCAAGAATCTCAAATTGCTATATGGACCTGTTATCCTGTATTATCCCCATCTCTCTTTTGGGAAACTGAGGCTCAGAGGTTATGTGATTATTTTCCCAAGGACATACAGTGAGCAAGTTGCAGAAAGTTGGGAACAGAATAGCTTACCCTGCATTCTATTCCTCATTCCTAACTACTGTACATCCTTTCTCTCATTTTAATGAAAATACTGGGCCTTGTCTACTTGCACTATTTATAAATAGAACAAGATATGGAATATAGGAAAAAGATGGATTTTTAATATCCAACAATTACTCATCCACATTAGAACCGACCTCCCCTTCCTTCCTCCCCCCCACCAAAAAAAAAAAAAGATTTTGTAGTTCAAGCTTTTGACAGGAAAAAAACTTCCTAAGCAAGATGAGAACTGTAAGGCACAACAGCGTTCCTAAAGCCTAACCATTTGGTAAATATCCATCTCAACCTGACAATTCCAAGGCTATTTCACCTAATTACTTGTGCAAGAAAACAAACACAATGATCAGTTTACATTAAGTCTTTGGAACATAGTTGGGCTAATTTGTGAGCAGTTTAAAGAGGATGGTAAAGTGCATTGAATGTTAGAAATCACTGTATTGATAAAATAAGATATGGTGGGAAGGAAAGTGATTGCTTTATTTTAATTACAGTCAATAGAACAGAAATGTTTCTCAAGTTTTTCCCTTTGAGTACTCTTCTGTTGAAGAATTACAATGAGATCCTATTACTGATCTGCAATAAAGGTAAACCTAGTTGAACCCATTCTGTGATTATTCAGCTTTAAAGGGGTGCAATAAAGCAAATGGTTGGATTACATTTAAGTCTATTAATGGAATTTTATGAGCTTGCAAAGGATAAACTGAAATCCCACATCACTTGGAGCAATTGGGTTGTTGTGTGGTGTTGTGACACATAGAAGACACATATCAGCATGGGTTTAGTAAATGTAACTTTTGTTCTCAGCTATTTTAGAAATAACCCATGTTATATTAAAAAAAACCCTTGAAATATGATGCAATGAATACACAAGGCAGGGAACTCAGTACATCCACTGAAGAGCAAACAAGCATGAATGAACCCTAGGTGCTAGTTTCTGACAAATGCACACCTTGGTGTTACTGTACAGTGGTCAGGATTTTGAAATTGCAGCAGTTATTCAAGAAACCCTTTTGTCACAACTAGGGTTGTCAACTTGGTAATATTTAAAAACTGGAAACTCCAGCAGGAGTGCTAAAGTCTCCCCTGCCCTGCCTCTCTGCTACCAAGGCCCCCGCTACCCTGCCTATTGCCCCACAAAGCCACAGCTCTGTCTGCCTCTACCCCCTGAAATCGTGCCCTGCCTCTTACTCCTGGGATCCCTGCCCCTATGTACTCTTCTTCCCTTCTCCCCTGACACTCACTGCTTTTCCCCTTCCAGCTCAGGTTAGGAGGGACTCTTCCAGGGCAGGGGCTGGGAACTGCAGCCATCTGACACAGGTAGGGGGTGACCGTGGCTGAGTAGAGGCTGACTCCTCCCCAACACCCCCAGCCTCAGTAACTGGACATTGGGGTGTCTGGTTGGTAGATCTGTCCAAATAATGTCAGATTCCCTTTTCAACCACACTTTCCAGTTGAAAACTGGGTACCTGGTCCCTAAGCACAACATGATTGATTTTATGATTTTGGTCAAGTTAAGAATTACAGTTCAAGTCAGAGGTCTCTTAAAACACTTGATAGATGGAAGTGTGCAATGCTATAGCAACGCTTCACCTAGGGAAAGAAACAGCAGAAGGATTATTGACTGATTTAACTCTACCAGGGCTCCTTGCTGCTCCAAGTGGAGCAGTATTGGTAAAGGCCAATTCATGTTTTGTCATTGAGTTAAACAAGAACATGACTTGGTCCTTCATGAGAGGAGAGCAGTCTGTCTGGTTGTCTGAATAAATGCCCCCCCTCCCCCCCATCCTGTAGTGTCTGAAGTCATGCACATTGAAGTTTGTAGGATTCTGTATGAAGGTCTGGTAATAAAGATGTCATTGTAGGTACCTGTACTCTTCCATGCCAGAGGACATACATGAATAAACTGAGGGGAAAAGAAGGCATGTGAGCACTGAAAAATACCTTCTAACATTTCAGTGTTATAATGCAGAATTAGTTGGTAAGAAACTCATCTGGTTTTCCCACTTATTGTTTCTAGAGTTGTTAAATCAGCATACAATGGATACAAGCAGCACAATAATTCTTATAGGGTGTGTCTACACAGCACCCTAAACTCGAAATAAGATACGCAATTTGCGCTATTCAAATTGTTTATCTTATTTCGATTCTATTTTGAAATTTGGCACATCTACATAGCGCCAAATTTTGAAATAATGTACTATTTTGAGACATCCCTTACCCTCATGGAATGAGGGTTACAGGGATGCAGAAATAGCACGCCCATTATTTCAAAAAATATTTCAAAATAATGAGTGGCTTGTTAAGATGTGGGGTAGCTATTTCTGGATACCTTAGTATCTTGAAATAGCTGTGCAGTGTAGATGTACCCATAGTGGCCTCAGGCCAGCGTCTTGTGGGACTGATGTTTACAGTACAACCCACCAAAGTGGGCTACCTAAGCAGAAGCACCAAGGAAATGGAAATGAAGGATACTAAGATTGAGGCTGTGTCTATACTACTGGTGTTATAGTAGCACATCTGTGATGCTGTAGCTATTCTGCTGCAGTGCCATAGAGTGAGATGTTTCCTGCAGCAATAGAAGGGTTTTTTTCCATCCCTATAGTTAATCCCTCCTCTCTCTGAGTGGCCGTAGCTATGTCAACAGAAGAATTCTTCTGTCAGCCTAGCTGTGTGTACACCAGGGATTTGGTCAGCTTAACTACAGTGCTAGGGGGAGGGAGTTGTGTTCACATTTTTCACACCTCTGAGCGAGGTAACTGGCATGATTTAAATTTTAAATGTAGGCCAAGTCTGAACTATTTATTCTTTGATCTCCAGAGGTGGCCCCTCCAGAAGTGAGGGCACTGTGGGGAAGTTTGCAGTGTTGCTGGTGGTGCTGTCTATCTGTTTTTATAATTAAAATAGTTTACTTTCATCTCCACAGTTGTGCACATGTACTTAAAGTTAAGTACTTGTGTAAGTGTCTGGTGAATCAGGGACTTTGCTAGTAACAGCAAGAAGAAAAATTTATTTTAAAATATTCAGTGGAACCACAGTATCCAGCAAATAATATAGAAATCAAAAGAAAGCTCCCTTTGACCACAGCAGAGCTAGGTATTTATCTAAGGTTTCTGGCTAGAATTGATTTCCCCTGTTTTCAGTAATGTCTGGCATACTTTTAAATATTAATGGAGTCCAAGTGCACCTCTTGCCATCTAATCTTTTTTATTGTGCACTACACTTGATCCTTCTTTGCCTTACAGTCCATCTACCAGCTTGCTCTGGCTTCCGCTCTTTTCTGTCATGATGCCCCAGCACCAGCTAAGACTTCAACTTTGTGAGTTGCTCCATTGGTTGGACCAAAAATAAAAGAGGAACTGTTGTGGACCCAGCTCTGCTTTGAGTTAGGGAGAGATGATGATGAATTTTGCCACCCTTGACTTAAAGACATACTATTTAAAAGTTCTAAAGCAGAGATCTAGGACTAAATTGTGACTGGGATGGGGTGAGGGAGATGGAGAAGAAGGTGCATTAAGTGCTTTTCCCTATAATGGGCCTGCAGTATTACTGATTCCATCCAGTCAAAAATCATGTCAGGCCCCCCAAAGTATGACTTGAAAATCTTGACATTAAAAAAAAATTGGGGCTTTCTGGATTTGGAACCTTCAGGATTCACTTTCCCAGTGGGGCCGATAACCTTTCTGGGCCCCTAAGTAAGCTGGGAGTTGGGGGGCCCTGCTCTGTGCACCTAAAGGGGCAGATCTGTGGGCAGAATGGGTTAGCAGAGAAGGCTGTTGTAAAGGAAGATGTAAGCTGAACATCCCATTTTCAACTCTGGTTTTCATTGCTGGAGTTTGGCACAGCTAGCATGCTTTTATCTCATTTCCCAGTGCAAATAGTCTGCCTTCCCATTGAAGATTCTGGCTGTAAAGGTCAGGAGAGAGAACTATTTTGAACTTAGTCTTATTGAATGGTAGAGCATGTTGATCTACTTTATCTGAATGATCCAACCAGTGGACCAAATTCGGTGATGAATCCTGGTCATGTGCTAAGGCACATTGTGCATATGCCAAGTGTCTCTTGAACACAAGAATGAAAGAAATGTTTGACCCATATAAATGTCCCATATAAATTTTTGAAGTGGTAATTTTATATTATTCTATTCAAAATGTGAAAATAGTTTCTTTACTCTGACTGTCGGAGGACTCTGATCAAACACGCTGTTGATAGTTTTAGTCTTCCATACATTTATGTTAATGGTGGTCGTTGCCTATCCAGATTGGCTGTCTCCAATCTCCCCTGTGGAATATTTAATTGTGGTCAATTCAGGAGAGCTGTGATTTATGAGTTGTGGGTTGTGTTCATGAATACTGTGATAACTTCCTTCTTTTCTCACACTGAGCTTGTCCAGATGTATCAATATTTGTTTTACATAATGTAAAATAAGAAATTATTGAAGGCAGTTAATCTTAAATGTGAAGTAGAGATTTTTTTTCCTATCTTGGGAAGACTTTATTTTTTTAAAATAACCCAGATATTTAAGTTTGCAAAATGGTCATTGAGCTTGGGTTACTTTCTATCAATATTTTGTGGATCTTTTTGTCCTCATTATTACATTGTGAGAGGACTGGCGGGAATCTGGTTATGATGCCATTGTGCTAAAGACTCAGATTGCGTAATGATGACCTAAGTGTGAGATGACATGGCCAAACTTTTTCAGTGCATGCCCAAAGGCACTCAGCTTTTAGTAGGCGATGTTCTCTGGTAAACTATTTGGAGACTGCAGTGAAAATGGGGGGGGGGGGGGGCCGGGAAAGGGATTAAGCTGTCGGGCTATTTTTAATGCTGGTTGTAGCAGGGTAATTCCGAGAAGGCTGCTCCACTATCCTTACCTTAGCTTCTGTGCATATGTACAGTGATAGCCGATGATGCTGTTTGTTTATGGTACAGGGGGAACCTTTCTAGGGTGGTACTCTGCTCCAGCAACACTTGTGGTCCAGCATGATTTTAGTTAGCTGGATTCCCTTATAATGGGTGTAGCCAAGTTTCCTATGGACCCATGGAGTTTGTTTACAGCCGCCAGTCCTGGCTCTCAGTGTTCTGTGCTGTTATTTAGCTCTAATTTACCCTTAAATGTCTTCTAAGAGCCCAGTGAGCAGTGGAAGTGTTGGTAATGCTGCTAGACAATATCAACCTCCCATGGTCCAGAAAATCTCTTGACCGGCATCAGTCAGGTCCCGAGGGTGCCAGACTAGAGAGGTTCAATCTGTAATGCTTTCCTAAGTGTTTTCCATACACGTACAAAAGAATCATCCCTGCCTCAAGTTGCTCACAATACTGATTAGCAGACATAAATTAGAGGGAGTAGGTAGAGCTCTGCAAATCTGCAGATATTTGCTCTTCATTTGCTTCAACATTAACATTTGTTTAGTGTTTCATGATAATCTAATTCAAACACTGTACTACTAGCAAAAATCCTCCCTTCTAAGAAATGTTAATATTTTGTTGTTGAGCCAGGAGCTAGCAGTAGTTACACCAGCATATTTATTTCTGAAGTATACTTTTGTCTTTCGTTTGTGTTTTCTGACCTCAAAATTGTCACCACAAAAGCATCCTGGCGTATTTTGAAAACATAGTCACCTTAATCCTTCTAAATGTATCCTTTGCAATGTACTACAAGCTCCATTCGTGATGTGTTGTAATCTTTCATAGGAAAAGTATAATCCAAAGTGTGTGTGTTTGGGGAGGGGGGATGTTTTGTTTTTTATTAAGTTATTGCTTTACAAGGGTTTAATTACAATGAGAAGCTGAATCTTGAGTTTGAAACAGATAATTTAAATTTAAACACAAGTGTTTGAATGTATTTGTCTAAACTTTTGTAGCCTGCTTTGCTTTATTTTGTTAGGTTTACGAACTCTGTACATTCGATAGTAGTTTAATTGGAAAATGCCGGTTGAGTTTATGGAAAGTGTCCACATGCCGCTTTCTGTGAATGACAGAAGAATTCAAGAAGTAAATATAAGGCATCCCACAAGCCCTATCCCTCTGTAATTCCACAGCTTCTCAGCAGCTGTAGCAGAAAGCGCCTCCGTAATTAAATACATAACTCCTCTTAAGAGAATCTTGACAGTTCTTCTAGCTTACGTTTCTTGTAATGCCTTCTGAGAACCAGTCATTCAGCTGAACAACCATGCACACATTAAAATTCCTTTTATTCCATTTAGCTAAGATATGTTCTCTAGTTTTCTTCTTACATCTCACCAGACAGATTGCACCAGGAAGTCACTTCAGTAAGAAATACCTCATTAGCAATTGACTTCTGCATTCTCATGGTCTCCTAAAAGTCCCTGCTGACCTATGCCTGGAAAAGAAAACTCCATCATAACCATGCTGCCTGGCAATCTGGCATAGGTAGCTGCTTCTAGACCAGTTTTTCTTAAACACTGGTGTGCCGTGGAGAACAACAGAATTAAAAATGGCCGCCCTTAAAGGGGCAGGCGACCTTTTTATTTATTTTTTATTTTTCTTATTTTTTTTTTTTTTTTTTTTTTTGCTCAATAATTTTTCCCAACCCTTTTTTTTCCTCAATAATTTTCTCCCGACTCTTCCTCCCCCCAACTTTTTTTTTGGCTCAACAAATATCGTTGGTCTTCCTCATTTAAAAAAAATATTGTTTGGTGTTCCTCGGTCTTAAAAAGTTTAAGAAACACTGTTCTAGACACTTAAAGGATGTTGCTCAGCTTACAGAGGACTTTTTTACTGATTCCTTATGGGGATTGGGAGGTACAAAGCATATCCTCACTTCCTGACCTTGTGAAAAGTTGTGCTCCTGTGGGCTGAGACACATTCATGCACAAGTTCTGCCTATGCGCGCATCAGGAGGAACAATCAAGCCCTTGTAGTGTTTTCATCTTATTCTTTTTTTAAAGGTTGAGGTCAGATATGCTGATTTTTTTTTAAAAAAATAGAGTTGATTGCAATGAGGACCAATGAAGTGGTTTTTAAAACTGAGGTTTTTTTTTCCAGGCAGGGAATATAAATTGTCCAGGGATTCATTTTCGGGGACTCTAGCTGTTTTGTGGTGACATTTTAAAAAAAAAAATGAGGAAAGCAAACATTGTTTCAAGCTGACTGGAATGTCTTCAGGCTCAAAAGTGCAATGGCCTTGGGAGCAGGTGATATAACATGGCAAGCTGGATTAAAAAAATCAGTGCCATTTTTGCCTTCTTTTCAGGGCATATAGGTAGCATGTCACCAATCTTTGTGTCCATATTTTTACTTTAAACTCTAGGAGGTTGCAAGGATTGCAAAGTTACTAGCACCATTCATTAGTTTCCTTTCAAGAACCGCCCTGTGTCACTAGAGTGCTGCAAGGCACCACTGCAGTTTGGCTGTCTCCTCTTCTCCCTCAAGAAGCCAACATGTTATATTGGTAGGGTTTACTAGACCTGACAGAGAAATTCTTCATATGTGGACTGGATGTCTAACCAAATCTGATGTGTATTTTTGCGGGCTAAGGCAAGTGCTGGAAGCTATTAGAATGCTGAACAAAAAGCTCCATTCAAAGACTGCTAGCTTCCCGCTGGGCTAATCCAAGTATCAAAAATTTAAAAATATGGGGTAAAAGACTGTGGCCTTCACAAACAAGAAGTTTTAAAGGTGTCTAGAACATCTGCTCATTTTGACTTAAAATGTTACTTCTGTATTATAATAAAGAAGCTACCCACACACACACACACACACACACACACAATTTTTTAATAAAGTGATTTGATTTGATTTTTTAAAAGTATATTTGCAAGCTGGTAAAAATCTTCTCTTGTCACTCAACGTTAAGACAGGAAAGCTTTTCTTTCCCTTGAAATAGCTATATTTATTATATCTGACCTACTCAAAAATTTCTGGTTTGAGTTGGGAGCCAAAAATAAACAAATGCTTTTCGTTGTTTGACATTATTATGTAGGAAGAAAATAAAAGTGATTTCAAGAACAAATGTGAAACTACTTGTGGAACTTTAAAAAAAAATTAAACTGCTTTATGTTAAATTATAAACAATTTACTTTCTGGACAGCAATTTTTGACTAAAAATAGCAAGTGTTTTGAAGTGGCTTTTTTGTGTATAAGAATTTGTTCAGAGCAGATGAAAAGTTAATTTACAAAAGGCTTTTTGTAGTTAGAGAATGCCAGTTTAAAACAGATCACAAATTGATTAATCTCCTAACCAGATAATACTATATAATAAACCAACCTAATGACTGTTGTTTGCAAGTGAAAATGTTATAGCCAGTTTGAAAAAGAGCAATTCGTCTGCTCTGTGCTCAGTTTACTTTCAGACCATATTAGCGACAATGTCTCTTTTCCATTTTTATTAGGTGAGCATCCTGTTTGTGGATAGACTGTAATAGGCTTGCACAGAGTTGGCTTGCCACATGCTATGATTTAGCATTTTAGTCATTCCACAGCCAGAAGCACAGTTAATTTAAATTTTTTGCCTGTTGTTACGTGAATACTTTTAATAAGTACCAATAGATCAAGGATGCCAAAGGTGTAAGAGGGCAATCCTCAAAGAAGTGCTCGGCACTTCCCAATCCTCTAGGGATGGTAAAACAGGTTGGACCTCTATCCGTATCTATTCACCGTTTAAAGTGCAAAACCGCAATGAATGAAAACATAAGTCCAAGTATAGATTTTATAACAACAGGACTATATTGTTTAACAAGGTAAAAATTTAACACACACATAATATCTCGGTTTAACAATAACCCAGGGGCAGTCCCCGTTATATAATAACCTAAAGGATAAGAAGGGAAAGTCCCCTCAAATCCTTGAATATTACCAGAGTCTTCGACGATCGTGGAGCCGCGGAAGCTGGTGACCTCAAGCCTTTGGCTGTTTTGGAGCCTCGGGCAAGGAACAACCAGGCGATCCCTCGTCGGGCGATTCGAGGCAGGATAGTCCCACGAAGGCGGGAATTGGGAACGACGACCGGCGATTCGTCTTCCACGGATCATTCTCTCGTCAGCCCTTTTCACGCTCTTCGGTAGCGTCTCGAACCAGCGATTGTGGACCCTGTACTCAACCTATCCTAATCCTAAAATAAAACCCTACGCTCTCCGACGCACCCGTCGAACAAACACGATGACGGCCGACCTTACGTTGACCGACACACCTGTCGATGACACATGGGAGATGTATCCTATTCTAAGAACTAAACTACACTAACTAAAGTGGGAAAATGACCTTCCGTCATATAACCCAATGAAGAGAACTAGAACACCATAAGGATGTCCGGTACCACAAGGGTACCTAGTACCATTAAGATACTAACAGATTCTGTACATGACAAATACCATTAAGGTATGCTTTCTGGAAAAGAGCCCAGGCTAGGATGCTCTACTAACCCGACGAACCCACGACGCTGCAGGCCCCAGCTATGTCCGGGAACCAGCACGAACTGACGTTCGGTCCAAACTTGTATAGGGTGGTCTCATACATATTCATTACCTAGATGTTTTAAATTGATTAGATATGGCAAGGATGCTTTTCCAGCATGGTATGAATTGATTGGCTGATAGAAATGCTCATGCATATTCATATTTATGCAAATTTAACTGACAGGTAGCTTAGGGTTTGAACTCAAATATTCTACCTGCACATTCTATGCCATACCCAACTGTAAAAGCAAATTTGCAAAGTTCTAGGTACAAAATGGAGTTTTGGACTCCATTTTGGAAAACTACATTTTAAACAGCTTTTCCATTATCAATGGTCTCTCAAACATTTTCTTACAATTTACAATTCTTCCCAGCATTGACAAGAGTACATAGTGCTATATTACATCACTTATATTCATTACAGGTGGCAGGCCTTAAAATTCACTCAAATCTTCCTCTATTCAGCAATTCTGCCTTACATTTCCCCTCCTTGATAAAGATCGAAAGGAAAATGAAGATATTTATCACATTAATTTAGGCAGACTCAAATGCAAAGACTTTCTCAGACAATTTTCTTGGTGGACAACAGAAATAACAGGACAAAGCTATTACATAAATGGTCAATATGGTGATATAAATGATGATCAAACCTAAGGGATTGGTTAGTATAGATGTAATACTAATATAACCTACGTCTCCAACGATGTTTCCAAATAATTTGGACCATATAGTTTCTTTTATTTGGATTTTCTTGCCAATTTGGACTATCTGATCCACAGAATGCTGGACTACAACATGTACCTTTTCGCTAGCGTTCTTGATATCTGAAATAATTTGTTTTAACTCAGGGTGCTCCATCATGTTTTTAATAGCACTAATGCTTGGTCCTAATGACACCGGTGTTATGGTATCTATTATGGCATAGCGTACCGTAATATCTTCAAATTCAGCATTGATCAAAGTAACGCTAATGTCACATCCTTTTATTTCAAAAACCTTGCATAGACATAAGTTAATTTTGGCATAACTACCGTATAGAACTTATTCACGGTAAATGAGGGACATAGGCTTCTTATGCACACGCAGTGCTGATCTATTTGCACGACCACTGACTTATTATTTCCCAAAAGAGTAGAGTGTAATTCATAGTTACATTCTCCTTCTGCATTATTTAGGCATAGATGACCCTGAGTCCACAAGTTGGATGTACATACATATCCCAAATGATCTTGGGACATACACGCTTGCATATTTACTATTTCGAAGACACCCTCTGAATTTTGACGCACCCAGGCTCTAGTTGTAATAGGCATCATTACTGAACCATTAAGATTCAGCCCAAGCGTAGCTATTGGATATATCAGTTCTTTTTGTGCGCTTATAACCGTTAAAAGCACAGCATGCAGTACATCATACTTAGGGTCATATTCGGCATGTAGCACATTCCATAGGTCCGAATTCTCTCTTTCAAAAGCTGTAGATATTTTTTTAATTAGGGTGGCAATTTCCACAGGAAGATGGCCTGCTAATGAATCACGGATTATACTGCGTGATAAGCTAAATAGCATATTCTGTACTTGGGTGCAGGCTAATGCTAGGTCAGTATCATTTATAATCTCTTGCATGCCTTCTAGCATTTTCACATGATCTTTCTCCTGGGAATCAGCCCACTTTGGTAATAAGTCAATTAATTTTAACTGTACTTTGTCCAACCCTAATAAAGACTCTTCGAGGGGGGTGTACTAAATTTTCGGTACCCGCGGTTAGTTTGGCCAAGTTTTTGACAGGTGTGCATTATCGATGGCATTAGCAACACCCATACCAGCACCTACTCCGCCTAGGACTTTAGCTACAATGTCTCTTTTGGCTCTGGTTTGTTTTTCAGAAAAGGTGATAGATTGTAGCCATTTGTACCAGCCCTGTATGAGCGGCTCCACAAAAGGCTCACACCTTTCATTTATGTCAGTGGCGTAGGAAGATATTGGCACGTGTACCCATCTTACATGGTATTTGGGTTCTATAAGCACTTGCCGAGCCATATTGGTTTTAACTACATAAGAGCCGATTTCATGACGGTCAGGCTCTTCAGCCACTAATATCTTTACTGGAAATTTAACCCCAAATAGCCCTAACACTGTCCAAGTGTTGGATTCTGTGATGTTTTCTATGAATACCCCAGTACATTCATAGCTAGCTGGCTGCGGATCTACTATACAGCTTGGTGATGCTGCAAACTGACTAATTCTGTGTGGTGATCTATTCGCTGCACAGGTCAATGGCACTGTGGCATGTATTACCCTTGCTGGTGATATAACAGTAGCGTCTATTGTAGTTGTAGTAAAGTGATCATGATAAAATTTTATCACCCATACAATTTGTCCTGGCTTCACTATAGGATGGTACAAAACGTCCAGATACACACAAGTTGAACCAGTCCATCTAGGAGCTATTATCTTGCAATTAGTCAGGCATCGTCTATTATGTGTATCTGGTGGTGTATGTGCCATTGTTTCATTTATGCAGAGATGGGGGTTAACAAATGTCCATTGGCATTTCTTGGACGGAGATGTATCTACTAGCATATTTAGCCAACCAGGGACGGTAAAACCATTAGCTCTAGTCTCATCTTTGCTTATTACAAAATATAATAATATATTGCCTTCTATTTCATCTCGAACAAATAGACGGCAAACCCGATGACCTTGCTCTACCCGAATCGTGACCATTTGGCTCTTAAAAATGGGAAGCCTAACCTCCCTACGATTAGTATTACCTCTCAAAGGCTTTTATGTTTTAGAATCGATCACTTGGCGATTATAAACCAGATCTCGGGATTCACGATGAGTCCAGACATATCTTTTTGGGGTCATCAAATCATATTGATGTTGTTGCAAAGGTTTAATGTCCCATTCCTTTAAAGGGCGATCTACTGCTTGACATCTCCATAGTTCATCTTGGTGAAATGTCAGACCCTTTAAATATGCACCAATTGTTGACCCATCTTTTTGTTTAAAAACATGTTCACCCAAGTCCACCCATTCAAGACCATGAGCGCCTTGCACCAATTTCTGAATAGCGCCTTTCTCCACTGTAATCTTTTTCACTGTACTCTGTCTGATAGACTCACTGGTCGGAATTATTACTTTGGTTGTTACAGGATTCAGAATGCTTAACATAGTACATTCGGCACAGATCAAAGTTGATAGAATAAATGATGTCTTCATGGCGGAATGCTCCTATTGAATACAAACAACAAAGATTTTAATTAGAATCTTCTTACTAGATCCTTTTCTAGATGTTTCCATATTCTTCCTTCCTAGCTATCTCCCATTTAAGTTTCTTCTTTAATCTCCTTTCCACTCTTTCAGTTGGGATGAGTGAAACCACTTCATGATTTTTCGGTTCTTTTTGGTGGGGATTTCGATTTGATAGACAGTGGGACCTGCTTTATTGATGATGTAGCACGGTCCCATCCACCGAGGCGAAAGAGGATGGCTCTTTTCACTGAAATGCCGGTATAAAATCTTGTCACCGACATTCCACTCGTGGAATTTTAATTCATCTCCCAGTCTTTTATCCATCTTCCGGATGTTACTTCCCAGATTGACTGCTACAGACTTCTGAATATCGCTTATTGTTTCCAACAGCCGCTTTAGGTATTCGGAGGTTTTAATCCGAGGGTGGAAACTTTCAGGTGGCACCCCTCCTTCGACCCACCAAACTTCTGGCGTACGCATCAAGCGGCCGAAGAGGACCTCGTAAGGGGTATAACTATGCACCTCCACGGTAGATCGTATTGCCATTAGAATAAGCGGGAGATGTACATCCCATTGTTTTCCCGACGTTTCCACTACTTTCCTTAAAGCTGTCTTCAGGACACGATTCGATCTTTCTACAAGTCCCGAGGACTGTGGGTGTCCTGCAATATGGAAACGTTGCTTGATATTTAGCGCAATACACAACTGCCTGCTTATCTCAGCTGTGAAATGTGACCCTTGGTCGCTATCGATGACTATCGGTATCCCGTATATTGAAAATATTTCATTCAGTAGCCCTCTAGCCGTTGTTTTGGCTGTACAATTCCTTGTTGGAATGGCCTCAATCCATTTGGTAAATGGATCAACTATTACCAAACAATATTCGTTCCCTTTTCCCGTCTTAGGGAGCGGTCCAAGGTAGTCAATTTGGATCCGTCTCCAGGGTCCATCTATCGATTGGTGTTTTAAGGGAACCAATTTTGGATTGTTTTGGGCGCACCTCAGACAATTGTTGATATAATTCTCAGTATCCGCCCTCACTTGAGGCCACCAAGCCACTGTTTTGATGCGGGATAAGGTCTTTTCTAGACCGAAATGGCCTTGGACATGCGCTAATTCTATCAAGTCCCTTCTGAGAGTTGTTGGCATTATTAGAAGAGGATAAGATTGATTCTCCCCGTTCTCCATGACTTCATGAGCCATCACTGGTCCTTTTTCATGGCGTTTAATGATATAACTTCTATACCGCCCTTGTTTTAGCAATTCCATAATCCCTCTATCTATATTCTGTAGCTTTACAATGTCCACAGTATCTTTCAATGGTGGAACATCGATTACAGCAACGATTTCTTCTTGATGTGTTGGCAATTTCCAGATCTGATCATTTCCTAACCTGGCAGCTTGTTTGGCTAACCGATCGACTTCATTATTGAGCATGGATATCTCTTTTTGATCTTTTCAATGTGCACGCACCTTGAAAAGATAGGTCTCACCCCTCCTTTTTTCAGTGAGGCTCCAAGCATGATTTAATAGCTGGGCATACTTTACTGGTCGCTTATCATTTGTGCACATATCTTGTTCTTTCCAGACGATCATCCAGTCGATGAATGATCGGAGCACCAAATCTGAGTCAGTGCAAATAGCCAGATTTTCTTGAGTGTCAGCATCCTCTAAAGCTAAAATGATAGCAATAATCTCTGCAGCTTGCGCTGAGGGAATATTCACAAGTTTTTGAATCTTTTTCCCTGTAGACACTTGGAGAGCTGCCGCACCAGTGACTACACTGCCGTCATGTCGATAACAGCTGCCATCAACCACATATATTTGTGTGGCATTGTTCTTCACATCTTCATATTTAGTTAGGAGGTCAAACGGTGACTTGACCTTTGATTTTCCAGATTCTGGAAGTGGACACTGATGATCTTGTCCAGGGTCTATTGGAGTTGCAAGGATTGCGGAAACCATTTGCGAGTTCTTTGTTGGCTCAACTTTGATGTCATGGTTCATCAAGGTTAGCGTCCATTTCGCTAGCCTTGGATGACTCACTCGGCCATTGTTAGCCTGGCCGGAAATGATGTATCGTACGGGGGTATGACTGGTTTTCAAAACGATGGGTGCCTTTCCAATTAGGTACTCCCAATGGATCAGTGCCCATGTTAGAGCCAATACTTCCTTTTCACACGCTGAATATTGTCTTTCGCAGCCAGACAGAGTTTTAGAGCCATAGGCTACCGGCTTTAACGAGGTACCCTGTTCTTGTAACAGAACCGCTCCAATCGCCTCTTTGCCTGCAGTTAGGGATAGATGATACTCCTTATCTGGATTCGGGTAAGCTAGTGCAGGTGCTTTCATTAAAGCTGTTCGGAGGTATTGAAAAGCTTGCTTTTGCTCTTCGCCCCATTCCCACTCTTGCCTTTTATTTAACAGCTTGTGGAGTGGTCGGGCGTTTTTGCCGAACTCCTCGATGAAATCTCGAGAGAAACCAACTATACCTAAAAAGGTCCGGAGGCTGTGTACGTTGGTGGGCGCTGGTAGCTTAGAGATCAGCTCCACTCTTGCTTGGTCTGGTTTTCTTCCAGCTTGTCCAAGCTGTACACCTAGATAATTTACTTCCTTCTTCACAAGCTGTGCCTTTTCTGGGTTAATTAAGAACCCTGCTTTTCGTAAGGCAGCTAATACCTCTTCTAATACCTTCAAATGAGACTTCCGGTCTTCCGTGGCAATTAATATGTCATCAACATATGACATAATATGCTTGGCACTTGGCAGATCTTTCAGGACCTTCCGAATGATTCTGTGACATATCGTTGGCGAGTTGTGGAAACCTTGTGGTAGTCTTGTAAAAGTATACTATTGGTCCTTGAAAGTAAACGCAAACTTATGCCAAGCAGAGGGGGCGATTGGTATCGAGAAGAATGCGTTACTTATATCGATGACTGAAAACCATCTTGCACCATCAGCAATTTGGGCCATAATTTCCGGAAATTTGGCAACAATAGGAGCCATCCTCGGGGTCACTTTATTAAAACCCCGGTAGTCCACTGTCAACCTCCAAGTTTTTCCGTCTGCTTTAAGCACGGCCCATATGGGCGAATTACAGGGACTTTGTGTCTTAATTAAAACTCCCTGGGAGACTAAGTTATTGATAGTCTCCTCTATTCCACTCTCTGCTTCTGAAGGGTAGCGATATTGTCTTAGCGGTTTTGGATCCGGACCAGGGACTTCCACAACTTCACTGGTTTTCCCACAACTTTGCTTGTGTGTGGCAAACACTGCCAGCTGATCTTTAATTGCTTCTTGGATATCTTCATCCCAGTTAGGTATTTTTAAACCTTCACTTGCCTTGATTGCACCTAGGCGATGTCCACTGGGAATTACCACAGCAGCATCTGCTCTGTCAAATTCTGCCCGTCGGACTCGTCTATTTGGTAGGTCAATAATGAGACCGAGTTTTCGCATTATGTCACTTCCTAATATGCTGGTGCCATCTAGATCTTGAAGACCTATTGACAGTCTAGCTTCCATATTCCCTATTCTACAAGTAATATCACTGGCAAAGGGCACTTTTGATTTTTTTTCCATTATAGGATTGCAATATCTTAAAGAAGGTAAACTTAGATTGTCTTACTGTTGGAGATGCTTGTGTACAGATTATGCTAGTGGATGCCCCTGTATCCACCAACATTCTTTGTATTACTTTTCCAAATCGGCCTTCTAATTCCATTGAAATTGTGGGTCTTCAAAATACATCATAACTAATTTCAGTAAGATTTTCTAGGGGCTGAGGCCGATTCAGGCTTCGTCAATATTGAGAAGTGTCAATGGCTGATATCGGAGGGTTTTGTCCCTGGGATATCATTGGGGAAACATTTGTCTCCATTCGTGCCAATTCAATAAATATCTCATCTATCTCCATCTCCCGTACCTTAGGCCATGGGAGGTATCTAGCTAGTCTATTAGCGAGGATCTGTCTAGTGGTAACTAGATCTTCTCTTTTACCTTTAAACATCTTGGTCGGCTGGAAAGGTAAAGATTCTCTATCATTATTTTGTTTGTATATGTTATTTCTCTGATCTTTCCTCGGAACTGGAGGTGGTCTTCTTCTACCCATTCCCTGAGTTCTCACATCCTTTACCTCGGATATCTTCTTGTGAGGCATGGTAATTTTTATCAATCCAGCTTGCACTTGCCATTCAAACACTTCCCTGACTCTATTCTTCATAATATCCAGCAACACTCTGTCGATATCTAGACCACTCAATGATGCTTTGATGGATGGAATGAGCCCTTTAAACAGACATCTTCTAAATTCAGGAGTGTCGTGGACTGTTTCCCCATTTGTTCCTGTAGCTAGGCCTGCCAATCTTTGTAGCAATTCTTTCCGAATTAAGTATAGTTCGGGCCTCTCTCCTTCAAGCTGTTTATCTGCATAATATCTACCTCGAATATCATCATTCGGGTAAAACACATTATAAATAGCTTTAAACATCACGTTGAAGTCAGGATTGATGGTAGTGGCAAGATCTGCAGGGAATGCAATGAAATCTTCAGGTAGTAAGCATTCTCTTAAGACCACAAGAATATCATCACTAGTCAAATTGGTTCTGGCCAGCTTTGCCATCCAATTAAGCGCATTGGATCTTCCACAAGGTCCCAAATTTTGCCCTACGGCTCTCGCTTGTTCTGGTGATAAGATCCTCCTCTCATATTTCACCACTGGAGTTGGATCTCCAGGGTGGAACACTTCGGTGGTAATTATAGGTTCCATCATGCCTTCTGCTAACTGTTTGGTTAGAAGGGTGTTTTCATAAATGTCCTTCTCTATTCCTTCGTTTATGGCAGAGACAAATCCTCATGCCAGACCCAATTTTTGTTCCAGTTCCACAATCTTTTCCTGACATTTGGTGTGATCTGCCAATACAGAAACCTGTTGCCTCTTGTCATCTAAGAGGTGTCTGATGGTTGCCTTCGAATCATTAAATTTGACTGCATTATCGGATAATTCCTTCTCTAGATACTGACATCTACTCATGACTTCTTCCATTTGCCGAGTTAAAGCATCCTTTTGCATGCAAATCAATTCATATTTCTTTTCTCTTTTCTCCAAATCAGATTTTAAATTTTCTATGGTTGCATCCTGTAACAACCTTACTTCTTGAGCATCGTTAAATTGTTTTCCTAAGCTTCGTACCTCCTCATTCAGGGATTTGGTTATCACAGCCAGACCGTGAATGAGAGCTCTTTTCTTTGTCTTTTTGTTAGGTTTTGGTTTACTAGTTACGTACTTTTCCCACATAACCTTAAAGTTATCTAGGCTTTTAACACCAATTAACTCAGTAACATCCCAAACATTTACATTCTTTACATATTCATTAATATCCGACTCAAGATAACATTTATTAGACTGCTCCAGGGATTGACAGCCTTCAAGTCCAAATACTTTGGTCGCCATCACGTCGGACTAGACTCTGTGAGCTACTCACCAACTCACAAAGCTGGATGAAACCTGATAAATTCTGGGGTTATTGGGTACAGTAGGTTGATCAAGCCTCACTGTCCCACAGAATTTACCTTAAAACTATCAAAAATAACTGTGCAGTTTGGGTTTGGTACGCCTTGGAACCCTGCACAGTAAGCTGAGCTGCTCCTTTAAGGTGCTGCACACAGTAAGCGGCGGTTGCCAAGCAACGCCAATGAACGTTCCGTGCTAGGCAATGTTCCAATATGCAAATCACCCTATGCAAATGTTAACCTATTTAAATTACCCTGAATGTTCCACGCCAACCCAAAATGGCGGAACTGCGAACGTTCGGAACCCTCAAAGGAAAACTTTTATGAGGGGTTTAAAATGAGGTTTCTGGCTTGTTAGTACAAACCTCTTAGTTCGATACCTCTCAAATTCGAACTACTTCTGTTATGGACCACGGGCTCTTGGACCAGGTAACCAAGAGGGGCTCTCTGAAAATGCACAGAGAGTTCCAGACCCCTGGCTCGAACTCCTCAGAGTCGAACCACCCAGAAGGACTAAGCCTTAAGGCAGTGAGACTCTGTTCAACGCTTGAATTGCTTGCCTCGAGCTACTCCGAACTCAGACTTCTCTTGAAACACTGACCTTATTTAACCTAACCTAAACCTACCTCAGTTCGAACTTAGCAGCTCGAACTGAGACTACCTACTTAATTCTAGGCTTTAACTTACTATGCTAGGCCTCTTAAAGGCACAGGGACCAAAATAAGGGTGGACCGTTTTCAGTCAGGATTAAGAAAGACGTTGGGCAGTTTGGAGGTTCCTGGGGACTCCAAACTATGGGTGGCCAATCCACGGCCCAGGGATACCTATCCCCTCCTAGCTGCCTTTATCTACCTAAACCCACAACGTTAACAGTATTCACCCAGGGAAACCCTTTGTTAACTCGAGATATTGTGCAAACTAAAAATCCAATTAATTGCACTTTAAGAGAGGTCCTGCCGGACATGCTATGATTTAGCATTTTAGTCACTCCACAGCCAGAAGCACAGTTAATTTAAATTTTTTGCCTGTCACTTGCCTATGTGTCAGCTAGCTATAAGACTGACACCCAAGCAGGGTTGGGGGAAATCACTACTACTATGGTAATACGGGCCAATTCTGATGCTAATGGGATGAATTAGGAAGAGCTCTCTTGGAGCCAGTGGAGGTACACAGATATAAAGGAATCAAGTCCTCTAATGGGAGACTGTTTTTGTTCACATACATTGAAACTCACACCCACTGATACCGGACAAGTCCAAGAGTATGCTGTTGCCCCTGATTTTTGAACATGCTGCTTACACTTCCCCTTCATCAAATAATGGCCTGATCCAGTGTGTAAATGAGTCTTCCCACTCATGTCAGTGATGTTGGTTTCACCTTCCTCTTCCAGTCTGAAACAGACTTTTAAACTATTTGGAATAAAATCTTTTTTTTTTTTTTTTTTTTTTTTTTTTTTTCAAATTTTGAATATTAGTTGAGTGCGTTCATGAGAACCTGTGCCGGTCTTATTGTAGCTACACAAGTTATACAGGTGGTGTTCCTGTCTCCCAAGGGATGTCTACGTTGCGCATTAAGCCCATCTCCGGGGGATCCGGGCTTGTGGACTTGGTGTTTCCAAGCCTGCACTTGAGCATCCACACAGCATTGTAATCCTGGGTTTATAATTGCTGGATCTCAGTCTCTCAGCCAGGCTAATGCATGCAGACCTCACTACACAGCTGCAAATTATACTAATGCACTGAGGAAAACTCTTGCTAGTAGGGATGTAAAATCCCGTTCAGTTGGTTAATGGGTTAAATGTGATTTAACTGATTAAAGGGGGATTGGGTGAGGGGGGCTGCAACAGCTTCCCTGGCTGCTGCAGCTGGGCTGGAGCATTGCCCTTGCCTGTGGTGCACCTGGATCCACCATGGACAGGGGCTGCTCTAGGCAGTCGGTGCAGTCCCTACCTGCAGTGGGCAGGGAACTACACCACCAGTTAACTGGAACCTGTAAGCATCACCCGTTGAGATGATCACTGGTAAGTCTAGTAAATGTTAGATCTAATTGATGTATCTGCCTTTGGCCACTTGGCCCTGACTATTTTTTCTTGTAATCATTTAGTAAAGTTCATAGAGACAATATAAACCTTGGTTATAGGGATGTTTCTTTGTTTTTCCTTTATTCCAGCTCGGTTCTGTTAGCTCCTGAGCCAAAGCTTACTGAAGTCAAGAGGAGTCTTTCCATTGACTTCAGAAAGCCGTAGATTAGACTTTAAGGGTATGGCTACGTGGTGGGGGGTTTTCGGAAGAAGATATGCAAATTACACTTGCATTTGCATATCTTCTTCCGAATCTTTTTCCAGAAGAGGCTTTTCCCATATTTGGCCCATTTACACGGGGCCAAATGTCAGAAAACCTCCCTTTTTCAGAAGTTGCCTTTTTCCTCATAAAACGAGGTGTACAGAGGGCTTCTGAAAGAGTGTTATTTCCGACATTTGACCACAGTGTAGCTATACCTTTAGAGTAGATGTTGAGATTTGATGTCTTCAGTGACACCATACATCAATTTATTTAATTTTTTTTTCAAAAGGAGGGATTTTACTCTTTGGTCCAAAGTGCCACAAAACGTTGCTGGTAACTGTGCTGAACTGCCTTTATTTAAGAGAAATGTGGCAAAGTAATGGAAAAGGTGTGATCGGTTAGAGCTAAAGTAATAATATAACTATACCACACTTTTACCTTTTGGGCTTGTCTCCTGCTATGCTGGGGATCAGTGCTGTAGCTTTTGATCCACCAGCTGTCAATTTATTGCTTCTGCTTAGACGCGATAAATCAATCTCTGAGTGCTCTCCTTTCAATGCTAGTACTTCACCAGTTGGAAACTGGTTTGGGGTGCTAACTAGGGATGTTAAATTTCAATTAATCAGCTAATCGAGTAGCCAGTGGAATTTCCATCAAGTACTTGATTAGTGGATAAAGAGGGAGGGGAATGCTCGCTATTCCTGCTTCACCTCTGCCTTTGAAATGTAGCAGGGACCTCTGCTGAGAGCTGTATTGGTATTCGGGACTTTGCATTGCACTATTGTTTGCTTCAGTCCCTGCTTGTGCCAGGTTCCCTGCTGCGCCTCTGCCTTTGAAATATAGCAAGAGCTGTGAGTGGCTCTTGCTACATTTCAAAAGCAGAGGCGCAACTTCTGGGGCCAGGCGCGAGCCAGGACAGCTGATTCATGGCTTGTGCCTACTCCCCCACTGCACCTCTGCCTCTCCATACCCCCCCCACCACCACAGGGACAGTGCTGGGAGGACCCGGCTTTTAAGCCAGCTCTTTTCAGCCCCGACTGGCTCCTGCTCCCCCCCTTTGCTGCCTCTTTTGAGTGGTGACTCGACTAGTCGCTTACATCCCTAGTGCCCACTACTTCTGAAAATTAGGCTCCTCTCTCCTAAAACACCATGGCTTGTTTGTTACCTGTAGACATTTACTTAGATAGGGAAGTGAATCAAAGTTCTAGACCAGGATGAACAATCATTTTTAAAAGGGGGCCACTTCAGAAACTTCTGGAAGGTGTGGGGCCTCAGGCAAAAGGAGCGGGGCAAGGAGACTTCTTGTGCTCCCTCCACCCTGATTGGACTGGCGTGAGGGAGCGTAAGAAGTCTTCTCCCTCCCTCCCTCCCCCTAGAGCGAAACACCAGCTATTTTAAAGCAGTTTGTGTTCCCTCTAGGCGCCTAGCGGGAGGAGACCTTGCGGGCTTTCCCTGCCCCCCAGCCAATCAGGACCTGGGGGCGGGGGAGTGCGTGAAGTCTTGTTGCCCCCGCAAGAGTGCGTGGTGGCTAGAAAGACACGCCAGCACTTTAAAACAGTCTCTCTAGCTCTGAGCGCCCCTGACAGGGTGGGGAAAGGATGTGAGAGGCTTTGTGTGCTCCCCACCCCCAGACCAAAGCTCCTCCCCCTCCCCCGCAAAGGCATGCGGAAGCTAGAGATAAAAGCTGGCTGTTTTAAAAAGCCCTGATTGGCCTTGGAGTGGGGGAGCAGCAGGGTGGCTGTGGACTAGATCCACCAGCTTGGTGGGCCGGATCTGGGCCGTGGACAGCCCTTTTCCCACCCTGTTCTAGAAAGAAGTTTATAGCCTATAATTTTTATCTTTCCATACAAATACTAGAAGAAGTGATTGTCTGATATCCATAGTGAGTATAAATCTATACTCAGTGTGTAACACACAATTTGAGCAATACAGATTGGACCTCCATGGTCCAGCATCCTCAGAAACTGACTGGTCCTGGATGAGGGATTTTGCTGGACCAGGGGAGGACATATATGCCTCGCCCTCCCCCCCTCCATTTCCCCATCCCTGGATCTGCCACAGGCCTCACTGCCCTGCTGGTCCCCATCCCCCCACTTGCCTGCCACGCCGGGCAGCCCAGCCCACCTGGCTCCTAGGCACCAGTGCTCCACCTGGACTCTCTGGTCCTAAAACATCCATGGTCCTTCCTGACCACATATGTGGTTGGATAAGAGAGTACCAGTTTACAGAGATTCAATCTGTACAAAAGATATTAATACGGCTTATTAAATCTATTTTTGCCAGTAATATTCAAAATCTGTTGTTCCCTCTGTCCCCTCCTTTCTTGTCTCCTTTTTTTTAACCCATCCTGTATTTACCTCTCCTGAAATTTGAGTCACTGTGTCCCTGCATTCAAGAAGTTTCTCATGTCCTGCATCCATGTATAGCTGGAGTCATACATGTGTTTTAGGCTTTGCACTATTGCAGAGTCATAAGTGCTGAGGGTTTCATGTCATGATGAGAAAATATAAACAATGTATTTAACTTAATAGTTTTGCCCTTTGTGATAGGTGGAAACCTACCTCCTGATTTAAAAAAATATATTTCTAATATTAAACCTTCTTTCCTTTTTGTTGCTACCTTTTCTCCTTTATCCTCATTTGGAATTTTTAAAATGATTAGATTTTCTGGCTGCGTTCCTGCTGTTTCTTTGCTAGGCCTGCGGGGTGCAAACAGATCCTTGTGTTGGCTGGGATTATTTCAGCGGTTGACCATGATGATTCAGGCACTACAGTGTTGTAATCCTTTGGGCAGAGTAACAGCTGAGATAATTTTACAAGCTGCTGATGCACTGGTATATTGCCAGTGTGGGTTTTTGGGATCTGTTATGTTCCACCTGGAAAAAAAAAGTCATGGGGACCATGTGTGTGGGAAGGGTGTGGTACATGACTGAAGGTTAATTTTCTCCTTATTGTAAATAAAACTGTATTTCTGGTTTGTTAGAAACTTTATCAATCATTTAACCCATCCCTCACAAATCTTAAGCAACTCTGAATGGACATTTGTATGCATAATGATAAAGTTCCCAGGCACACTAGAAAAGATTTTAAAAAAAGGGACACAAATGACTAAGCTTCGGGGCATAACCCAACTGCTTTTGATTAGGAGGACACTTCCCTTGTGGACAGGCTATTCCATAATAATCCATTATCGGGCTTCTTGACCCTTCCTCTGAGGCCTCTGGTAGTGACCAATGTCAGAGACAGGATACTGAGTCAGATGGATTGCTAAATTGATCTGGCATGACAATTCCTACATTCCTGTAGTCTGTAACACTGCTTCATTATGTCTAGGCAGTTGCAGTTCCTTTTGTGTATGAAACCCAGTGATGCAAACGGTCAGTAAAAAGACTGTATATCCTGCAACAAATAGGACAAAAGACCAAATTATGTCTAATGGTAGCCTTAGCTCAGAGTTTTATTATTTGGTAAGACAATGGCAAAATGTTAGTTATGAGTTTTCCAGCTCTCTGAGAGATCATGTAATCCCTTCTGCATTTTTCCCTTGTGTTATGCTCTCTTCCTAATCACCAAGTTATGGATACCCTTCTTTCAGATGAGGAGGAGTGTGCAAGAAAGATTCCCTTTCCACCACATAAATTCTGATTCTTAATTGGCAAGGTGATCTCCCCATTGCATACTCAGGAAAAGCCTCCATTTGACCCGCCTAAGATCGATCTTCTAGTGTTTGATTTAGTGGGTCTAGTAAGGACCTAATGGATGAATAAACTCTATACAGTTGCGCCACTGTGGTCAATCCAGAACAATGCCAACGGCTTCAGTTTATCCCAATTCTTTACCACAGGGGTTCTCATCAAAATTTTAGTGATCTGAAAATGCAGCTACCCATTTTTTCTCATGGCTGCTTTGAGTTTTTCCTGAAATACTTAGTGGCATTTGTACACTTGGGCCCATTCTTCTATCCATGTTGACAAGGATCAAACCCCTTTCTGTAAGTGGCAGCAAGGAAGGGTTCTCCTGCCCTTTGGGTCACCCGACATCAGCCATTGAGCTCTTCATGTGAATGAGGAGGAGTGATGCCAGCAGGTTGTATGCACCCCCACAGGAATGTTAGTGAGAGCCCACTGGTGGGTCATGGCCTCCCATCAGTGGAGTTGCTCTGGGGCTGAAGCCTGAGCCCCACTTGCTTGGGTAAGGTAGGTCAGAAATTCACTAGCTTTCTGCTGAGTCCAAGGTTCCCTGTGCCCAGCTAGGTGGGAGTGGGGGAGCACCCCGGTGAAAGAATGCCACAGCCTCCTGCACCAACAAGAGCTGCCTCTGGTGCCGCTCGCAGCAGCCCCACGTGTCTCTAGAAGTGCTTCTAGAGCCTTGGAGGAGGCTGTGCAGTGCAGGATGCCAAATCCTGCAGGAGTGCAAACCCCTAGGCCACTCATCTTGCTGCTCTTGGTAGCAGCTATTCAGGAGCAAGAGCTGCGTGCTGCAGGTCCCAGCTTCTGCTTTGGATGGAGAGAGAGACACGCATGCACGCTTTGGATTCACTCACTAACTGGTGGCTGCATTTGAGAAATGTTGCTGTATAACCTGTTACACATTATGGTCTCTGCTCTTCAGATGCCTTCATTCTGACATGCAAGTTCATGCAGGATTAGGCCCGGCAATTGTTGGGAATGTATTTAAATATAAAACAGTTGCATAGGCTCAACATAATGTTCAGCACCTGAGATCCATTTTGAAACTTGAAAAGTTGAAGTGTTGCAATAACTCACTGTTACTGACTGTTATGCTAACCGGATAGCAATCTGTCATAGCTTGAAGGGGTAATGTTTCTTATGGGACAAGCAACAGGATTTCTAAGATACTATCTAGGTCTTGAGCTGAAGTACTCGAGTAGCAGTTGTTCTATTATTTTTATCAGATTTGTATTCTTTTCCATAGCTTTTTTTTCTTTTGTTTGGCATTATGTTAGACTTAGGGCCAAAATATCTCCTGGTATGAATTTTCGCAACTCCACTGAGTCCAACAGAGCTACAAAACACTTTATATCACCGTTATTTAGGCAACATACTAGTAAATGATTGTCAGTTGCCACTAACTAACTGTGATGGAAGCAGTTTCATGCCAATATTGAATGCTTTTGAAAATTTTGCTTTTATTGGCTTTGTTTTCATGGTTTGTAGAAAGATTAGGAAAAATTTTAACCTCCTTCTCAGATTTGACAGAAAATCCAAGTTTCCCTTTGGAGTTACACAGAAATTGATCATTTATTACTTTGTATTTGAGTGTAGAATATGTATCCAGGGTATGTGGTAAAGATATGATTGATTATATAAATCTGCCACAATTTCTCTCCCTTGCATAGTATATTTCTGCAATACTCTAGATTAGCAACACTGAGACTCGTTGACTGTAAATCACGCATATGAATTTATGCGTTAAAAATTCAAATAAAACTCTCAGCTCTGTTGTAATAACACAGGTCAAGGCTTTAAGCTTCTCTAATGGAGTTTTTTCCCCAAGCAACTTCAGCATGTGGTTTTAAGATGGTGCATTGGGAGCAGTTTAATACAGTTCTGAATCAGGTTTCCAGATTTCACTGCTCCTCCTCAGAGCAGCATTCCAAGATTTCCCCTTTTTTTCCATTTCAAAAGAAATGTACATTATCAACTTTTATTCTCCTTTCCTGTTCCCTACAAAATCTAAAACTAAGTTGCTTCTGAGGATCAGATAGACAAATCCCACCAAATGTCAGAAATCTGGCATTCTGGCCTTTGCCATCATACCAAGAAAGAAGTTGTTTAAAACTCTGCTCTTATGTATTAATTTAAAAGTCTGATCCAAAGTTCACAGAGGGCAATGGAAAGATTCTCATTGATTTCAATGAGCTTTGGATCAGGCCCTAAACTCCTGGTCATTTTGAAATGTAACAACTTTCCCCCCATTATTCCTTACATGAAGGAAAGAGGTTGGGTTTTTTGTTTTGTTTTCAAAGTGACAAGAATAAATCTAAAAGATGAATGGAAGTCAGTAGTAGTCACAGGTTGAAGCCTTGATTCCGCCGTCAGCAATACAGGTGTGGGTTTGTGAATCTTGTAAAATCAGATAGTTGCAAGGCTAAAGCACTGATTTTACAAGATATCTGATGATTTACACCTATGTACATTGAGGATGGGACAGCTGAGTGAAGCACACCTGTGTACCTGAAGACAGGCCTCATTGATTAAAACTATGTACAGTAAACTTCCGATAATCCGGCAACTTTAGGACCCAGGGGGTGCCGGATTATAAAATATGCTGGACTATCAGAAGGGGGGCTATGAGGGTTGGGGGTGAGGTGTGGGGTATGCCACCCCAGAGCCCTCACAGCCCTCCCTTCCGATAGTCCGGCTCTGCCCCAGGCGTCCCCGATTCAGCCGCTGCTGGTCAGTTTCATCAGCGGCTGAATAGGGGATGCCTGCGGCAGAGCAGCTGGGGTGCTGCCGGGTTGGTCCGGTAGCGCCGCCCCTCGGGGCTGCGGGACCAACCCGGCAGCACCCCAGCTGCTCTGTCCCAGGCGTCCCCAAGAGCAGCTAGGGTGCTGCTGGGTTGGTCTCGCAGCCCCGAGGGGCGGCACTACGGGACCAACCCAGCAGCACCCCAGCTGCTCTGCCCCCGGCTTCCCCAATTCAGCTGCTGGTCAGTTTCAGCAGCAGCTGAATTGGGGAAGCCGGGTGCAGAGCAGCTCCAATTGTCTGGCTGCCCCAGCACTTCCGGGTTCCTAATGGTGCCGGACCATCAGGAGTGCCAGAGCATTGGATGCCGGACTAATGGAATTTTACTGTATATTTTACTTTGCCAGCCAAAATATAGGTTGAATCTCTCTGGTCCAGCAGGATCATGGTTGTTGCTGGACCAAAAAGCCCATAGCTAGGAGTCTGGGGGCTGGGAGTGAGATGGGAGTGAGAGGAGCTAAGAGCCTAGCACTGAGGCTGGCAGCAGAGCTAGCCCAGGAGCAAGGAGAGTGGTAGCCAGGGCTGGGGCCAGCAGTGCATGCCGGCTGGTGGCACAGAGCTTGGTGGTGGTGACTGGGGCCCCCTTAGGACTGTCACCTGATGTGTTGATCATGTCACTGAGCCCCCCTAACTATCCTATGGGTTGCCCCAACACCTTGTCCCCGTTGGCCAGAAGCGTTGGTCTCCCCCTAGCCAAGGCACAGAATTAGGTAACAGCCTCCTCCCCAGAAGAGTAATACAGATGCCTAATTCTCCACTGCCTTACACAGTTGTTTACACTCTCACATCGCTGAATTGGAAGAGTCTGAGATATCTACACTAAACTACCAACACATTTTCTGCAGCACTTTCGTTTTCCTTGGAGGTCTTCATCAATGCACTGACCTAGTTTTGACCACTATTACCTAGTGTGAATTTACCAGATCCCAGCCTGTGATGGTATGATTGCAGGAACATGTGTGACATTTTTTCCTCCCAGTGATGAAATAGATGAGAGATTTTTTTTTTGATCCAGACCATGTAATAAAAGAACCATTTCCCCCTTATTTCAGTAGTTATGACGTGAAATTGCTTGATGCTCCCATCAAGACAGCACTTAGCCAATTTACTCTTTATTAAATTCTAAATAATAATTCATAACAAAATTCACCTATTTTAGGACTGTTTACAAAAGAGGGAACTGTTGCTCTGTTTCCCTGGTTCAAGAAGCAATAGGCCTTCTGCCTGATTTTAAAGACTTGGAATATTTATCTTTGTTAAGCACTAGATGAGTGTAAAGCCCACTTAAACATTTTTCTTGTTGCTCCTCCTTGCCTCTTCAGGATATAAGATAAGTATATTGTGTGCCTCCTTAATTGGTGTAACTATATTGTTTATATGATGAGATTTGTTATATTTACAGTTTCTGTTTGTTTAACCCCTTAAGTACTGTACCTTAAGCTCAGCTATTGTGCCACTGTTGGACAGGATATCTTTGTACTGAGATATTTTTATATAGTACCCACAGAGATTTATAATGCCCAACTCTAGTATGAATGCTGATATGACTTCTTGAAACAACAATAGTCCAGGCCCAGGCTGCTTTTTGCTGAGGATTAATGATCAGATGAGAGATTTAATGGATCACGGTGAAGCCTTCAAGTCCATATTGTCACTGGATGTCTACAAGTAATGGGGCATGTTCTTCTGAGGATAAATGAAAAAAGACAGCACTGTTCTCGGTGCTTAAGGAAAACCTACACCTGTATCTCCTACACTCTGACCTTTCTCCCATTGGCAAAAGGTGTTTCTCCAAGAGCACAGGCTTGGTCCCTCCATGTCTAATCTAAAGTAAAACACCTGTCTGGCTCAGGTCAGTTGACTTGGGCTGCCGGGCTATAAAAGTGTAGGGTAGATGTTTGGATTCACGTGACTCGAAGAGGGGGAGGGTATCATAGGCCAGACTTCAGCCCAAGCCTGAACGACTACACTGCAGTTTTGCAGCCCTGCAGCCCAAGTCCATAAGCCTGAGCTAGCAGATCCAGGCCAATCCTGGATGTATTATTGCAGTATCAGCATTCCTAATAAAGCGTACTTTACAGTAGTCTCCAGATGACATTTTTTGACAAAAAAATGAGTTTAATCAAAAGAGATTTTTCTGTGGGAAAGGCCCATTTTCAATCATTTTCCCCAGTTCTTCAAAAAGAAGAAAACAGCTGAAATGTTTTGGTTTTTGTCTGCAATCTTTTTGGCTTTGGGGTTGTGCAAATATCTGACAAGTTTTGAAAGAAAAATTTCAGTGATCCTTTGTGGGAACAAAAAATATTTCCTGACCATCTGTACTTATAACACATATTCACCCAACTATTCATATTAATCTCTCTCTCCCTCTAGATCTCACTCCCTGGGAATTTTCACAGAGGGCCAGATTTTTAATTAGGCATTCACATGTGTGCAGAAGTTTGTGCCAGAAAGTGTGTTTCACTCCCATTCATATGTAAACGTGCCTCTTTGAACATGCATTTTTGTGGGTAGGTTTATTCCACATACATTAGAGAATTTGGCCCATGCTGTAGTTTCCTTTTGAGTGCTGGAGCCATTATCTCCTAGGGGAGATGTGGTGCAACAATCACTTTGACCTTATTGTTCGTACAGTGATTGCAATTAGAGATAGCTGGTGGTGTCTTTTTTAATTAAAGATCTGATGAAGAACAAAAAATACTCTGCCAATTGCCGTTAAAACAATTGCTGCTGTGAAATTATAATTGCATGCTTTGGCACAAATAGTGTGTGCCCATCTATCCCCATGCTTTCAGATGTTCTACCTCTTTATGGTTTAATTGTGTTTGTCTTTTTTCCATTTATTTCTCATGTGGTTTTCTTTCTGCTGTGCTCTTTGTTTCTAGGGATTGTAAGCCTCAATCAGCAAGAATTCCTGCTTTAGTTTATAATATTCTCTCAGACTTGTGACCATACAGAATACATGGAGTAGCAGTGATTACAGTACATTATTCTGGGAGCTGCAGTCTACTGCTTTCCTGGACAATGTACTTATTGCATGTCCTGGGGAATTCAAGAGATTCTAATTTTCAGGTTATTTAAACAGTTTTGATGGATCATTTTTTGTATATGTTTATATAGAACAGTTTCAAGTCATTTATAAAAATAGTTGTTAAACGTGTGTGTGTGTGTGTGTGTGTGTGTGTGTGTGTGTGTGTATAAATATTTTCATGATTTAAAGGTAGGGTGAGCACTTTAAAGGGATTGCAAATTAAAAAGAGTTAAAAGAGAAATTTGTATCCAGTATAACTTTGGAACACTTCAGAATCCGAAACTGATTGCTTTCAAAGCTCTTGCCTGCTTTGAAATGCTTCTAATAAGATAGTATGTTGATTTACGCCTCCTGAGATGTTGAACTCTGATTCAAGAATACTGCCTGGCTATTAAATAAAGAAAGCACTGGTGGGTAGGGTTGTCAGGTGTCCGGTTTTCTACTGTACAGTCCGGTTTTTGGGTCCTCTGGTAAAAAAAAAAATCCAGAAAATACTGGACATGTGCGATGTCCGGTATTTCCTGGTTTTCCGGCTGGGCACCGGATGGAAGCCTGGCGGGGGCGGGGGGAGTGACTGGGAAGCGGGGCGTGATCGGCTCTGGGAGCCCTGGTTGCGTGTGAGGAGGAGGGGCAACCCGGTCCATACTCCTGCGTGCTGGTTGAGCGCGTGGTGGAGCTGCAGCCGGACTGACTGGCGCGGGATAGGAGTGCCTTAGGATCTGCACAGCCCGGGTCAGTCCTGCTCCCCGCTGCTGATTCATTCCTCTGCCTCCTCCACCAGCTCTGTGTCCCGTTGGCCGGTTCCTGCTCCAGATCTTCCCCGGCCAGCCCCGCTGCACCCCCCCGCCAGCCCTGCTTCTAGCAGGCAGTTCTCCCCTCCTCCTGAGCTCCCCCGACCAGCTATGCCCCTGCCGGCTGCCCCCTCCCCTCCGATATCCCACGGCCAGCCCCGTTCCACCTGATCCTCACCCCCCCAACCATCCCTGCTTCCCGTCGGCCCCCCATCTCCCGCGGCTAGCCTCATTGCCCCCCCGTTAGCTCTGTTCTCTCCCCCCTTCCCAGCCAGCGCTGCACCCCTCCCGGCCGGTTGTTCCTCTCCCTCCCTCCATGAAGCGTGTCTGGTATTATTTTTTTTTTAATGACTACCTGGTAACCCTAGCAGTGATCCTATCCCTGTGATTACAACAGAGTTTTAAACTGAGAAGTAACCCCCCCCTTGAATCCCCTCCTCCCCCCGTTTTTTTGTTGGTTTTTTTTGGAGGAGGGCATGTTCGGTATTTTTGTTTCAACCATCTGGCAACCTTACTGGTGGGCCTGATTTAAAAAGCCTATCTCTGATTTCCTTGTGATACAGGCATTATAGAAAAACATTTGGTATTTAACATTGTCTCTGCATACTATACGTGTATTTGCAGTTCACTGGATGTTAACTTCTCCATAGGGAGCAAGAGGGGAGGAAAAACAATTTAGAGGGAAAAGCTTCAAATTATTTCATTTACACTGATCCCAAAAGGGAACACTGCATCAGAGAGATATAATAGACTCTGTTGCTGTGAAGGGATTATTGTTTGTGGACTCTAATCTTGTGTGTACACTGTTGACTTCAGTAGTAGTTTGTATTAACAGGGGGGTTCACCTTTTTCCAGGATAAGTTGCTTTAGATTGTAAGATCTGGGGCAGGGTATGTCTCAGTATTTGTATAGCGCCCGGTACAAATGAGGTCTAGGACACAATTGGAGATACCTCCTGCTACTCTAACACTAATAATAATGATAGCGGTAATGATCTCTTGTTTCATACAGATGATTCACGCTTATGAGAGAAAAAAATGAAATGTTTTTTATTAAATAGGATGTGTTCATTCTTGCATGTCCAAGGGTGTGTATCAGCCTAGAGGCAAATAAATTAAGTAATGGTGGGGAGGGGTAGGGGGAGAGGGAGAGGGAAAGGGGGAAAAGGGGGGGGGAGAGTGTGTGTGAGGGGGAGAGTGGGGAGGGAAGAGAAAATGGGGGAGGGGGAAGAGACAGAGACAGAGAGAGCATTGCTCATTATGGGGCTCAAAAAATGTACGTGTTGGAATAGTTGCCAGCAAGAAGAAAATGTGTGTCTTGGCTTGGAAACCTGTGACACATTTCTCACATTTGTTTTTATGGGGGGAGAGGAGGCTTTCTGTATAAAATATGAGAATATGTAAATGAAGAATTCTGGAGCTGATTTTTGTAAGTTTGCTCATGTGGCATCCCTATGGACCACTCTGCTTCCTCTACAGCCTCTGCCCTTGCCTCATTTCATTAGAGGTTATCCAATTACGTGTGTGAACCCAGTTATATATTACATCAATCTGTTCAGTTGGTTAGAAGAAAGAAGGGGGGGAGGAGGAGTCCAGATCTATCTTGGTTAGTATGGTTCAAGTTTTAATCAGTGTGGTATTTCCTCTTCCTGAAGGCCAGAGGGAACACCTGTGTTTTTCTTTAAGTATCACAAGAGACAGCTGATGGAATCTATCGTTTTGAGAAATGGATGGTTCCCCAGTTCAGAGGGGAAATGAATTAGCGCCCATCTGCATAAATTGTCTTCAAAGAACACACACAACACTCTGACTAAAAATTTACAAAAATTAAAGAGTGAGAGTGAAACCCTCTGACAGAGCTAATAAGATGTCTGGTAAACTGCTTTTATGAAGCATCCAGCGTATACATGAGGCCTGAGGGTTATTATTAAAGGTCAGGGAGGTTTTGTGTGACACAATTTTAAAGCATTTCTGAACCATCAAGGCAGATTTCTTGTGTCAGGCATGTGCCTTTTACTTCAAAGGATGTTTTCATTCTTAAATTCTTTCTGTTTTGCATAAATCCACTTTAGAATAGGGATGTAAAATCCTGTTTAATTGGTTAACCGCTTAAACATTAAGTTTATCCAGCAGAAATCTGAACAAAACAGCCATGTTGATTACAGTTTCACAGTTAAGTGTAGCATTAGTTTCTTGCCAAAAATGTCTTCAGCATCTTTGATGTCAGTGCATCTCTGGCTTGATAATGTTAGTAAAGGGAAAACACATACACAATGGACCAAGTACTCTTGGAAAAACAAGTCCACGAAAGTCACTAGAATTGGATTGGTGTAACAGAGACGAGAATTTGGTCCCATGTGTTCATAAGCTACAAAACTGGTGACTGTTTTAGTTTCTTGCCTATGAGTTAGTAGATATTTTTCTAACAAAAGGTATTTAAAACAAGGGCTGTGTAGAGAACGGTAATTGCATTTTACCGAGGATTTTGATATTTAGAAATTCTCTGTGAAAGGGAACAGATCCCTCCTTCTGGGGCAGTCCTCTAGGTATGCCATCATGAAACTGTGAACCCTAGAAGGAATACTTGAGAGCCGAGTGTGGCGAGTTTATGGGTGCGAGCCACTCCCCCTGCGCCCCAGCAGGGGACGGGGGGGCCCTGCGGACCCACCGCCTGGAGTTTGGTTGGGGGGAATCCCTGTTCAGGGGCTATGGTCGGTGGGATCGATGGATGCGATCACCCCCCTGCCCTAGCTGTCAGAGGGGGCTCAGCAGTCCCTCCACCGCGTTGCCCCCTCCAGCAGGACCTGGGGGGGTCTTTTGGGCCCGACAACGGGTCCCGGGGTCCTTGCGCCCCATTCCCGTCCCTTGGACGGGTGTTTACGTGTCTGAGGGGGTGGGGTGCAACCCCTGTCCTCACCCGGCCCTCGTCGCGATGGGTTTCAGTTGCTCGGAAGTGCTTTCAGGTTGTGGGGAGTGGGGGACTCGGGCCCGCCCTCTCCTCCGGGTCCCAGCCCGAGGCCCTAAATGGAGTTCAGTATCTGCAAGCCGCTCTCCACGGCAGATGGGGCCGCTGCCCTAAACTCATCTGCCCACGGGTGCCAGAAAGGCCCCGACCCGGGCTCCTTCCACTTCCCGCCTTCAGGCTCCCTTGGCGGGATGCCTGCTGGATCACTCACCCCGCCAGGGCCGCCGGGTCCATCCAACCGTGATCTGAAGGCCATCCTTCTTCGCCCGGAGGGCAAGAGGCTTGGCACCCCGGAAGCCAGGGTGGCCACTTCCTTGCTCCCCCCTCCCTCGGCATCCTTCCACCACTTTTAAAGCGCCCAGGGAGTGATGTCAGGAAGATTAGCCCCGCCCCCCCAGCGTCTTTCCCCCTGGACTCTCCCCGGCGTGTGTCTGGGGCTCCGCCCCCCTGGGCGGGTCATTGCACCCCGGCGGGACGCTTCCCCGCGGCTCAGGTCCATCCCCGTCTCCCGCAGCGCGGGCTTGTCCGTGCTTCCCCGCATCCTTGCTCCGGCTGGTCGGAGCCGGCCCCTGCCGCTTCTGGCCATGGCATCTGTTTCCTGGCCTGGGGGGGTAACCCTCCCCCCGGGGCTAGTGCGGACCTCGCCGGGTCCGTCACACCGAGCATAACGTGGGAGCCATAGATGCCTGGACTTCCCGGCTCCCATTATCACTTGCAGTGAACTGAAAAGGCCCAGAGCCTTGGGAGTGAGAACTCTCAGTGTTAGCAGACTGCTGATTCCCTGTCAGACAACATAGCAGCTGCAAGCCCTGCTTCGCGGTAGCCTGTTAAACATGTTGTGGAGAGACTTGGAAGCCTCTGAACATGGAAGCTGGAGTTTCCAGGCTTCCTAGATCCTTGTCAGGCAGGCTGTTGAAGAGTCAGGAAGCCTGTGCTGGCAGGAAACTGGGCAACCCCTCTGAAATGAACAGTTTTTGCAAAATGTTTTGTTTTTGGTGAATTGGCAGTTTCCAAAGCAAAAGCATTCCATTCCAGAATTTGCAGCCATCTCCATTTACAACTCAGAACTTTCCCCTAACTGCTAGCAACTTAAAGGTAGAAGAAATGGCAACTCCCCATAGTTTTGTTTTATTACTTTATCTCAATTTATTGTTTGCAGATATGCTTTAAAGTCATCTCCAGATATCCAAGTGGCAGATAAATACATTTCAGTCTGCCAGAAGAATCAGTTTATATTCTTCTGTGAGTCTGAATAACTGAGCCATGATGATAGATAGGTTAATACCAGTCTCTCTGTTTCTATGACATTAGCTAAAACAACAGTGAATTGGACTGCTGGGAGACGGCGGATGGAATCCTGGCCCCCTTGAAGTGGGAGCTATGCCATTAACTTCACTGGGGCCAGGATTTCATCTCCGCTTGTCATAATGCTGATCCTCTAATTAGATCTACTAGCATGGGCCTTTGGACCAACCCAGAACCCCAGATTCAGTCATTTAAAATATTTTGATCTAATCTTCCAGAAAACAGCTTTTCTGAGCACCTCAGCTGCAAAGTACAGTGAATATTATTCTACTTCTCTCCTCTCCAGGTCCCTGCTATACGGCCTTTTAGAGTTGCTGTACATTTATATCCTTAGAGGGAACTGGAGCTGTATATAGGGCAGATGGGAGCTACCACTAACTCCCAGGTCTTGCGATGAATAACGCTGCCCTACATGACGATTGTACCTACAAACATGAGAAGTTCCCTGGTCCATCCTCCAGTTCTTGTTTTCTGAGGGCTGCTTGGCTTCTTACATTCCTGAGATGGAATTCATGAGACCAGAACACTGACTCTCCCCACAGGGATGCAGTCAGCATGTGACCTGCTTTTTTTTTTTTTTTTTTCCCAAAAGGACAAGATTCAGGGGGTGAAATCCTGTCTCCACTGAAGTCAATGGGAATTTCCCTATTGACTTCAATGTGGTCAAGATATCCCCCTATGTTTTCTGTGTTGGAGAGTTTACTGCCTGTTGTGCTTTCTGAGCAGTGGGCAGTTTGCCTGTAAGCTTAACTTTCTAAAAACTTTTCTTTCAGCATGGTCTGCAACAGCCTTTCTGAACTACATTAGAGAAAGTGTCTTGTGTTCTTCTCTACTGCTCCCCTCTTCACTTTTTCCTTCCCTTTCTCTGTCAATGTCCCAACCAATTGGAGTGCCCCTCAAATAAAGGCCCCTTTATGGATCTGATCCACCACTGTGTTTTTACTCTTTGCTCTTTTCTATAATCTTTGCTCTTTCAAATGGACAGCTTCCTGTCAGATGGTTTGCCAACAGCAGTTCTGAGCCTAATGTCTTATGCCAGGCTCATCTTGTTATCCTTGCCGAACAAATGAGACTTTTATATCCTACAGAGAGTGCTTCTTACCTCTAACAAGGCTACAGTATATCACAATTAAACGGGCAGCCCGTGTGTGGTGATTATTATTGCTACAGTGAGTAATGAGGGAAGAGCAAATCCACAATGCAGCTTTTTTTTTACTGTCGTTAAGAATCTATTTTAATCACCTGTTTGCCCTGACAAAACTATTTTAGATAATGATATCAGTGGAAGGAGTACCAATAGATCTGTCTAAAATGTGATCAGCCACCTGATCCATTCTTCCCTTCTCTTCCATTCTGCCTACTCTCTTTCAGTCCTCCCTTGTTCTCTGATATGTTTTCTACTGTTTATTTGAGAAAGTGTCTGTCTGTCTCTGTTCAAGAACTCCTCCTAAACAGTAAGAGCTAGGACCATCAAATTTGGTATACGGCTTCCTCTTATTGTAACTTAAAGCAAGGTCGGGGTTTGGTTGTGCCAGGAAAATGGGATGTGGTAGTCCTCTCTCCTTAGGGCAGTCTGCATACTGAACTCCTCAGCTCTAGCCCCACCCCACAGCAATAATTTAAATGAAGCATATGTATTTTCATTTTATTTTCCAAAAATAAAAATTAATTTAGTTAAGGACCTGAGAAATGATGGGTAAATCTTCTAGTACCCTATATATGAAATTATAATTTGAAAAAATACAGGTTTCAAAAAGATCTTTAGCTTTTTTTATGTCATTTTTCTGTTGTGTTTTGCTCTTATTGTCATGGGGTACAATCCTAAAAAGACTTTTACATGTGAGTAACTTTGCCTTTATTAGTGATCCCAATCTGCTGAATTATACATAAGCATATTCCTATAATATGGCTCTGTGTATGCATGGGGTATGTGTGCATGTGTTTTTAGTCAAGATGCACACATTTCCTGCCATATTTTAAATAAATTGTATAGAGCGTGAATTTCCGTATTGATATTTTTCATGTCTCTCCCTAACAGCCAAGTTTTCTCAGTTTCCAGGTACAGGCCTTGACATGAGAGGAAGAAATACAAAATTGTAACAAAAGAAACCCTTTAAAGTGATCTAAAAAACTGTCTGAGAATCAGGACATTGTGATCTCAGCATTCATGAGGTAATGTGGCTGTGCGAATTTTATGCCAGTGTGATTTTTGTAATATCACATGCTCATTATATTCTCTGTGTAAACAGATATATACCCATGTTTTGATACAGCGTATAATACATATAGGTGGAGATTTTCAAAGCAGCCTAAGGAATTAGAATATACAGATTCCAGTAATGAATAGAACTTGGACATGCAAATTACTAAATCATATTTTCACATCTTACCCATAAAGTATAATATCTTAATCATGTAAAGCCATTTTGGTACCCTAAATCTGCTAGCCCTATTTTCATTCAGTTTGACTGGCACCTCCATCAATGAAATAGCAGCCAAACATATCACTTCTTATATCTTCTCCTGTCTCCCAGTGTGGTTTCTGTATCATGTTCTGGCAGAATTTCTTCCAACCATTTCCCCTTTTTGCTTTCAGAGTTTGCTCCCTGGAAAAGTTGCCTGTTGTATTGCAGGGCCTTATTTCCCCAGCTTGCTGGATATATTGTCTGTAAAGATAAATTTAGTTTAACCAGCACCCATGGGCATCTTCTTAACCACTTTGCCTCCTCATGGCATGCACCAGCTTAAACAAACAAACAAGATATTCACAAATTAAGTGTCAGTCATACTTGGCCCACTTTGTCTTAGGTGCAGATGTAATCCCTTCCTGCTCAGAGAGCAAGCTGGGCTATGGGGAGACTTTATCCCGCTACTGAGTTCTTGGTCTGAGAAGGTTTCTGGCGTGGAAACTGAGTTGGCCCATCAGAAGAAGATGGCAATGCAGTGGAAGGAAGTGCTACTGTTATCCCTCTCAACTCTTCCTTCCCCCCAAACCTCTGTTTTTTGAGTGATATATGACAGGTTCTTGCTATGAGGTTTTATATACCCAGTAAGTTCAGCAAACTTCATAGGCTCACTGTGCTACTGTTCCAAAGGTGGACCAAGCTTCATATACTAGCTGATATTTCCCCCTGCCCATCTGCTGCTATACAGAGTCCTGATCATAGTGGAACCAGTGTGTTTCCTCTGTGCTTAGGAAGTAAGAGAAGATGTCAGCACTCTTTGAATTCTACCTCCCCTTCTGCAAATAGGAGAGCATAGCTCTGAGGGGCAAAAATTATTCTAGAGCTTGCAGGGGCTGGTAGATTTATAAACATACAGACCCAAGGAATCTAACTTCTAGAACACCTTATTTAGGGTGGCAAAGATTTCATCTTCCATAGACACTTATAGACCTCCTTGCACGCAGCACAAGTGACCAGACTGTAGGAAGCGCCATAATATAGAAAGACAGTTAGTAATCTTGAACATTACAGGGACGTGGTGTTTGTTGAAATGTGTGTTTGAATAGAAAGGAGGGATTTTATGTATTTTAATTGTTCGCCACTGGTTTCAGCAGTAAGGTTCTCTGAGGATGTAGAAACTTTTCCTAATTTAGTTCCCCAATTTGAAATAAATTGAGTGGTGCCATCTTGTTCCCACATGGGCTAAACTCTCCCTTTCCATAATGCCTGATTTAATTTCCCTCCCACACCTACACTCCCCTGCTCCGGAAGTCATCTTTGCTTAGGAAGAAAAGCCCACAAATGGAGACTGCAGTCCTTCTCATCTCCAAGTTATAAATGTGGTCAGTCTGGAGTCATGGGCAGAGCTGAGCAGACTGAACCTAGGCTTGAGATAAAGAGCAAATTTCAAGTTCCTCTCATGACTGGTTCCTAATGTTTCACAAGTGCGCATTTTTCTCTTAGAACTTAAGAGAAGAAAAACTGTGTTTTGACTAAGGAATGTAATTCACTCTTCCCCGAAAGAGACATTTATTCAAAAGTTGGAGGAGGTCCAGCTGAAATGTTGAATACTGAGCCAGGCAGAGACATATAGCACATGTTCATCCCCATGCAGGTGTGAGGGGAAGGGGAGTTTAAGCTTGAGCAGTCTTGAAATATTACATTTACCTACATGTTTGACGTGTTCTAGCACTTTTACAAGGAGCGATGGTTAGCTGTTTTTCCTCCTTGAAGAAAATTAATGTTTTGCTCATTTAAGGTGCTGGATTGACAATCCCAGAGACTAAAATCTTCTGTTTACCCATAGAATAAGCACAGCATGAGAAGTAGCAGTGCCAGCCAAATTTGCCTCAACCCTGACATGGAGGGACTTTCTGACAGTGTGTGAGAGTTGTGCATTCCCTATGCTTATTAGAAACTTAGCTTCTATTATCAGGGAACAAGCAAGTCTATCGGTTCCAGTTCTGTCATTGTTTCCTACAGAATTTTATTATAACTAAAGCCAACCATGTGACGTGCTATCTTACAAACACTGTCAATAAGTAAAATATCTTCCTTTTCACTACTTCAAAACCAAAACAAAATCTTTTAAACATGGCAAGCTAAACTTCACACACTGGAACAAAAGATAAATGCCTGGAGAAGCTAAGTACTGAACATAACTAATGAGGAAACCTAAGAGTGCTTTCCCTTGGTTTTCACCTCTGGTATTAATCATATATCAATTTCTTCATAGTTACAGGCTATCTGAGGGGCCCACATATGCAGACTGAGTAACAATAAATAACATCACTGTGGGACAAGAGGAATGGCCTGCTGCCACAAAGTACAACTTTTCAAAACAAAATGAAGGGAAAGAAAAATATACCCCAGGAAAAAATTAAGAAACAGAGATGTGGACAATGAGTCATTCAATCCCTTGTTTCATTTTCATGTAATATTTAGTTAGAGGTGCGGAGACAATCCTGCTATGAAAATGGATATGATGTGTAGTTTAATAGGTCTTCTCTATCAGTGATTGTAAAGTCACTGGTTTCTTTACAAGCAGAGAACTGCTACTCTCAAAGGCCCTGATTCAGCAAATCACTTAACCAAGTTAGTTACTTAAGCCTAACTTTAAGTATGGTAGTAGTACTATCAACTTCATGTGCTTAAGAATGTACTGAAGCAGTGGCATCGCTTCTTAATATGGTAATACATTAAGTTCATTTAAAACAAGGAGTTCTTTTTGAAGTGGTTTATTTGACTTTGTAGCATTTACAGAGCCAAAAACAATGTATTAGAGATTTGTGGGGGGGTTTCTTTTTAAAAAATGTCTTGAGCAATGGTTTCATCACAGTGCACTCCTTTAGGTCTGATCCTGATCAATATTAATTCTCTAAGAGCGAAATTCCCATTGACTTCTGACTTACACTGGTAAAATTGAGATAAAAATCTGACCTAAATCTATACATTGAAAGTGTCTAAGGGTACGTCCACACTGCACGACTATTTTGGGATACCAGAGGTATCCCGAAATAGCCACCCCATGTCTAAATAAGCTGCCTTGTTTTTTTGAAATAATGAACACGCTATTTCGCCATCCCAGTAAACCTTGTTGCATGGGGGATAAGGAATGGCTCGAAATAGCGTGTTATTTTGACTTTTGGTGCAGTGTAGATGCGCCGTTCAAAATAAACTATTTCGAAATAGACTTGAAATAAGATACACACCTTGCATAGCACAAATTGCATATCTTATTTCGAGTTTAGGGTGCTGTGTAGACGCACACTTCTAGACTTATTTTTATCAGTATTTTCTTTTGTTGATAGAATTATTAATTTAGTCGGATTGTGATTAAAATGCCTATTCACAAGGTTCTTTTTGGACATCTAGGGGAGAAAATTATAAGCAGAGAAAACAGTCATTCTTCATCGAGTGGTATCCCTGTGAGTGCTTCACTCAGGTTTTGGTGCGTCCCTGCACCAGGGATCAGAGATTTTCACTAGCAGTGCTCCTTGTGCCGTGCCTGTGCACTCAGTGCTCCCCCTCCACCTTGGAGGCTGTGGAGTGTGTGTGGCGCGAGTCCTGTCAGTTCCTTTTCAACCGTCCCTAGCTGAAGACGGAGCTCAAAAGTGCTCTTCCTCTGAGAGAGAAAAATTGAATCCTTAGTTATTTCTGTCCCTTTACCTCATAGTTTTACTTAGTTTAACCTTCTCAATGTTAACTTAAATTAAAAAAAAAAAAGCAGCAGCTACGGCTGCAGCAGCTTTTCCTCTCCACTACAATGCCGGGTTCCCCTTGCTTTAAAAGATGTGACTCCTGCAGAGACTCAAGGCCTACCTCAGATGGCCATGCCTCATGTATCAAATGTCTGGGGGAGTCTCACATGGCACAGAAATGCCTGCATTGCCTGAGCATGTTGGCAAGGGCGAGTAAAGACTGCGAATTGCAGGTTAAAGCAATTCTCTGGAAAAAGTCTCTTTAGTCACCAAGGGACAAACCAGAGGACATGCGGGTGCAGCAGAAGCTGCCCTGCTGGAGGATCTTATCTCCCCGCAAAGGCTCTCAAGCCGTAAGGGCTTCCCCAGCACGCTCCCTCTCCGAGCTGTCTAGAGCCTCTTGTTCCCTGGTACCATCAGTGTCTGGTACCGTGGAGAAACGCAAATCAGTGTCAGCCAGGAGAGCTGAGGCACAAACTAAAACCGCCATATCAGCAGGTGGCAGTGAGGCAGCAGCTTCAGATAAGCCACATATGCCTCCTCTATTAGCTCCGGTGAGCTCTCCCTCTGCATCCAGTTTAACCGGGCAGAGTAATTGGGACCGCCTTGTGGCACAGCAGCATAAGAAAGCACTGTGCAATATGTGGCACCTACAAAAATCTCCTCAGTCTGAGTCAAGAGGAGTAACTGCCTCACCATACTCCCTGGTGCAGAGACACTCTAACACCTCTGGGTGGCCCCCATTTGCCTATACCGCTGTCCCCAAGGTCGGACTACAGTAGCGGACATAGGAGCAGGTTCTCATCATGCCATTCCTCCCCTGTTCCCTCACTGACTTCCTGGCATTCATACAGGGATTACTCCCTTAAACAACACTCTGTTTGGCCCACCCAACCATGGATGAATCTCCCATATCAGCTCCCGCCTCAGTGGAGTCCTTGGGATACATGGCAGGGGTACTGACCACGGTCCTCTCACACTTACCAATCGAGGCACACAGCCTCTACATCTAGGCAACACCGCACCTCTAAGCGCTCACCCTCAATATCTGCATGCTCCTCACCTCCTCGCCCACCCTCAGTAAATTCTCAGGCAGGCTCCACTGAGCAGGATAACTTACCTCAGTTGGATTCAGAGACCTCCTCGCATGAGTCCAGGTCTAAGCAGGGTGAAGCAGTTTTTCAGATCTCGCCTTCTCCCCCCGTGGATGACCTGAAACAATTTCAGGAACTTTTTAAATGGTTAGTGCAGTCACAAGAAATTACATTACAAGAGGTGCAGGATAAACAATATAAGTTATTCATCATATTACAACCCTCAGCATTCTCCAGAATAGCTTTACCTATCAACGAAGTTATCCTTGAACCTTTGGATGATTTGTGGCAAAATCCAGTCTTGGTCCCACCCACAAACCGTAGAGCAGACAGAAAATACTTTGTCCCTGCAAAGGACATGGTCTTTCTATTTGCCCACACACAGCCAAATTCTCTGGTGGTTGACTCTGTGAATCACAGGGCAAAGAATCCACAATTTAAATCTATGCCCTGTGACAAAACATAAACGCCTAGGCACCTAGACACATTCTGTATGTGCCGAGGCAGTCAAATTCTGGAACTGGTGCATCAAGAACCACATAACGCAATGTACATACCAGGAGAGCAGAATGTAAGAGCCGACAAACTGTCAAGCAGACATTTCTCAGATCAGCACAAGTGGTAGATCAATACCAATGTCCTCCTCTCAATTTTCCGCAAATGGGATTTCCCAACCATAGATCTCTTTGCAACACTGCACAACTGCAAATGCTACAGATTCTGCTCTCGGGCAGGACTAGGCAAGAGGTCAGAAGGGAACGCCTTCACCATCTGCTGGATAGCTTCCCTTCTTTATGCTTTTCCACCATTCCTGCTCATCACCAGAGTGATCAACGAGATTCAGTCTGATCGGGCCACAGTAATCTTAATAGCCCCAGCCTGGCTGAGACAGCCCTGGTTCCCTTACCTATCCTATCTTTCCATAGATCAACCTATTGTTCTCCAGGCGGTGCTGAATCTCCTATTCTTCTCCTATTCTTCTCCACGGCAGTATACGTCCCCTCCATTTCGAGACCATGAAACTCACAGCTTGGCTCCTCAATGGTTCCAGAATGAAGAACTTACCTGCTCGGACAGGGTCAAACAAGCTCTTCTAAACAGCTGTCGTCCCTCCACGAGAAGCACCTACCAGAACAAATGGAGGCATTTTCATCATGGTGTATGATGTGCAATTTGCATCCCACCACAGCCTCCATACCTACCTTACTTGACTACCTCATGGACCTGGCCTCAGAGACACTGGCCTCTCCATCAGCTCCATCTGGGTCCACCTGTCTGCGATCATGGCCTTCCATGACCTAGTAGACAGCTTCTCCCTCTTCACACATCCATTGGTGAAACATTTTCTCACAGGCTTACAGAAAGTGCATCCAAACATCTGCCCCCCGATGCCACTGTGGGACCTGAATCTGGTCCTTGACATGCTCACTAGGCCAGCTTTTGAGCCATTAGCCACTACACCACCACAATACCTGTGTATCAAGGTGGCATTCATAGTGGCAACAACATCAGCAAGACGGGTAGGAGAAATCGCAGCCCTCATAGCGGACACTTCATTTACCAGGGATAAAGTCCTACTTAGACCTCATCTCAGGTTTCTCCCTAAGGTTATGTCCAACTTTCATGTAAATAAAGCCATTTACTTACCTGCCTATTTCCCTAAACTTCATGCCTCCCCTAAGGAGACTATATTACATACATTGGATGCAAGGAGGGCAGTTGCGTTCTACCTTGATAGAACTAGAGCGACCAGGAAATCAGATAGGCTCTTTGTTGCGTGGTCAGGACCATGCGCAGGAAAAACAGTTTCTGCAAAGGGCCTATCCAAATGGATAGCAGGCTGCATACGCACTGCTTATCAACTTAAGGACAGACAGCCACCGCAGCCCATCAGAGCACATTCCACATGCGTGGTGGCCACCACAACGGCCTTCCTCAATAATGTACCACTGGCAGACATCTGTAGAGCAGCCACATGGTCCTCGCACCATACTTTCGCACATCACTATGCCCTACACAAAGGGCTGATGCCTTCCACATCTCTAGCAGATGCGGTCCTTCCTCCTTCCACCTAGAGGGACTCCAATGCCCACCTCCCTTGGACGGATACTGCTACTGAGTCTCCTCAGTGGAGCACCCACAGGGACACCACTCGACAAAGAAGAAGTTACTCTGTGCAGTAATGGTAGTTCTTCGAGATGTGTGTCCCTGTGGTGCTCTACTACCATCCCATTCCGCCCCTCTGCTTGGAGTCTTCAGGGACTTCAGGTAGAAAAGGAACAGATGGAACTTGCACCGTGAGCGCTCTCCACACCATCCAAGGGGGGAGGTGCTGAGTGCACAGGCGCAGCGCGAGGGGCACTGCTACTGAAAATCTCTGATCCCCGGCGCAGGATCATACCGAGACCTGAGTGGAGCACCCACAGGGACACAATCTCGAAGAACTGCCGTTACTTCACAGGGTGAATAACTTCTTCCAATTTTGAGTCCCCACCCTGTAGACTTTCTATGTGGTGTTTGCCCAGACAAGTCTCAAAGAAGCTTAGTTTACCACTCAGCAGTAAGGAGAAGACTTAACCATGGAGACAAATCTCGCTGTCATTACCTACTTCAGTGAATGTTATTGTGGAGCCAGAATGAAGGGTAGTGATTTGTTCAGGTATTAACCTTTAGGGTGTGACTATGATAGAATTTTTGGAGAAATCTCCCGTTATTGCACTACAATCACTGCTATACCACTGGTGATAACAATGGTGGAAGTGCTGTCATGGGGGGGAAAAAAAAGCATCTTTGCCAAAAACACTCAATGCAAAAGGAAAGATTCTCATAGTACAAGGTAGCATTGTAAAATAGCAGAATTACTTGTCTTTGTAGGATCAAATAATATAATTCCCACTTGAGAGGGGAATGTGTTCTTGTTAAGGCAGTGGACAGGAGCACGAGAAATCTGCACTTAATTTTCTGGCATTGTGCTCGCTTTTATACTTAGCATAACTCCTATTTTGGTTAATTGGTGATAATCATCTAAGTTCCTTCACTCTACTGTGAAACTTTAGAAGATAAATATATCATTGGATTCTTGGCATACGTCAGAAAATGGAAGTATTTCCATAATGTCAAACCATCATTGTCAGGAAGGGGAATTCCATGGAAATAATGATCATATTTTGAGGTTTATTTTGGTCACAGTTTCTCAGGAATCAGATATTCAGTTTCCATTAACTGGAGTTACATATCTGCCTCCTTGGCCACTGCATCGAGATTATATCCTTTAGTGCCTGATAATTTGCAGATATGTATCACAGTTAATTAAGGAATTCATCTGCAAATATCTGGAAGAAAACAAGGTGATAGGTAACAGCCAGCATGGGTTTGTAAAGAACAAATCATGTCAAACCAATCTGATAGCTTTCTTTGATAGGCTAACAAGTCTTGTGGATGAGGGACAAGTGGTGGATGTGGTATACCTAAACTTTAATAAGGCATTTGATACAGTCTCAAGTGATCTTCTTATCAGTACTCTAGGCAAATACAACTTAGATAGGCTTACTATAAAGTGGGTGCATAACTGGCTGGATAAACTGTTCTCAGAGAGTAGTTTTTAACAGTTCACAATCATGTTCGAAGGCCATAACAAGTGGGGTTCCGCAGGAGTCTGTTTGGGGACCTGTTCTGTTCAATATCTTCATCAACGATTTAGATGATGGCATAGAGAATACACTTATTAAGTTTGCAGATGATACCAAGCTGGGAAGGGTTGCAAGTGCTATGGAGGATAGTGTCATAAGTCCAATGATCTGGAGGAATGATCTGAGGTAAATAGGATGAAGTTTAATAAGAATAAATGCAAAATATTCCACTTAGGAAGGAACAATCAGTTTCACACACACAGAGAATGGGAAGCAGTTGTCTAGGAAGGAGTACTGCCAAAAGGGGTCATAGTTGACCACAAGCTAAATATGAGTCAACAGTGTGACACTGTTGCAAAAAAACCAAACATGATTCTGGGATGCATTAACAGGAGTTTTGCGAGCAAGACATGAGAAGTCATTCTTCCGCTCTAGTCTGCGCTGATTAGGCCTCAATTGGAGTATTGTGTCCAGTTCTGGGCACCACATTTCAAGAAAGATGTGGAGAAATTGGAGAAGGTCCAGAGAAGAGCAACAAGAATGATTAATGGTCTAGAGAACATGAGCTATGAGGGAAAACTCAAAGAATTGGGCTCGTTTAGTTTGGAAAGGAAAAGACAGAGAAGGGGACATGACAGCAGTTTTCAGGTATCTAAAAGGGTATCATGAGGAGGAGGGAGACAAATTGTTTTTCTTGCCCTATGAAGATGGGCTTAAACTGCAGCAAGGGAAGTTTAGGTTGGACATCAGGAAAAACTTCCTAATCGTCAGGGTGGTTAAACACTGGAATAAGTTGCCTAGGGAGGTTGTGGAATCTCCATCTCTGGAGATATTTAAAAGCAGGTTGGATAGACTTCCATCGGGCATGGTCTGGACACTGCTTAGTCCTGCTGTGAGGGCAGGGTACTGGACTTGATGATTTCTTGAGGTCCCTTCCAGTTCTCGTGTTCTGTGAGTCTATGATTCTGTCTGCAGTACCGCAACATTTTGTGTGTTATTGCACATAGAGGATAGGTTTCTGACACGAGTTCTTGGCTTTGCAGGTCTTGTGCTTGCAGAGACAGGCATTTATATGCAAACATAAGAAGTATAATAAGCTTGTGTACACAATTTGCATGCCCCAAATGTCTGTTGTGCATAAGTAAGGCTACAATATTGTCATGGAAGTAACAGAATCTATGAATTCTAAAGATCTCCGTGACTTCAGCTTTGGCAGCTGGGAGCTGCAAGGTCCTGTCTTCTCCCACAGTGGAAGGGAATTGTGAGGTGCGCTCATCACCTGAGGCAGCAGGTCCCTAAGCTACGAGTTGCCATGAGTAGTGGGGTGCCCTGCTGGCTGTCACAGAGAGTGACAGGGATACCACTGCAGCTCCCCACAGTCAGTAATATCGATGTACTGCAAATGAATGGGTCTCACTCAGGTCTGCCTATTAAAAAGAAAAAAAGTTTTGTGATTTTCCTTAGCTGAATAAAAATCACAAAAAGGCTAAGCAAAAACTATTGGAGGAAGGCGGAGCAGGCAATGAAGATGTTAATCATTCAAATAATTCCCATCTATGATCTGAGGACATAGTATAATAGAACATATATGTATCCAAGAAAGAAGAGAAATAAACAAATAAAAGGATCTGGTCCTATTTCAATTGAAGTTCCATTGATTCCAGTAGTAGAAAGTGACCCAAAAGACATTCCTGTCTTCTACAGCATTGCTTCTTAATCTGACTAGATTCATATAATTGCTCCTGTAATTTAATTCTTTGATCTCATCTATTTTCTCCAGGTTCTGAGCCTTTCCCCTGTGACTTCTAGAGAAGCTACAGGGGGACTATTCCAATCTCTATTTTCCCTCCTTTTAAATTCGTCCTTAATCATAATTAATCAAAAGTTCTTTGACTGTATTGGCTCTGGTTTTATGTTAATAGAGAAGTGATAGAATTCTGAAAACCACAAGTATCTGACTAGTGTTTGAGACTATATAGAACAGAATAATTGGTCTTTAAATTGTACTCTTAACTTGGCTACCAAGCAGTCTTTTGCTCATTGACCAATCTCCTTATTAATTCCTCAAACATGCTGTTTTTATTTCTAAATTGGAATAGTGGGGGGAGCCTTTTCATGCACAAAGTGTAATTTTCCTGAAGTAAATGTGTGCAGGCAAAGTGCTTAGATGCATTTTGCCGTACAGAGTAACCTTTCAAAGAATTTAATACACATTATTCTCTTTCCATGGTTTTACCCTTATATGCAAAACCATATGGCTACGTCTACACTGGCATGATTTTCCGGAAATGCTTTTAACGGAAAAGGTTTTCCGTTAAAAGTATTTCCGGAAAAGCTCATCTAGATTGGCAGGATGCTTTTCCGGAAAAGCACTTTTTCTGGAAAAGCGTCCGTGGCCAATCTAGACACGCTTTTCCGCAAAAAAGCCCCGATTGTCATTTTCGCGATCGGGGCTTTTTTGCGGAAAACACTTCTGTGCTGTCTACACTGGCCCTTTTCCGGAACAGTTTTCCAGAAAAAGACTTGCCAGAACAGGAGCAGCATAGTTTTTCCGGAAAAGCACTGATGATTTTACAGTAGATCGTCAGTGCTTTTCCAGAAATTCAAGCAGCTAGTGTAGACAGCTGGCAAGTTTTTCCGGAAAAGCAGCTGATTTTCTGGAATAACTTGCCAGTGTAGACACAGCCATTATGTGTTAGGTAAGGTGAAGCAACCAGAAAGCTGTATGCTTAACCCTTGAGTGCTGTACATGTGACTGTATATCTTAATTACACTTGTGACAGTGTATTGCCATTCTGTACAATGAACATTAAAAAGGCTGATCTAGGTACCCCTTGAATAAAATTATGCTACCTCTGTCCATGAATGTTGAGTCTAAACATAGTATTTAATGTTTCCATCATTAAATCTGGTAATTCAGAATTGAAGATCCTATCCTAACAGGTGTATTTTGCCTCTAAATCAGTTTCTAAGAATGCTTCCTGCCTATTAAAGTAAAAGGAAGATTAAATCAATTAAACTTGCTGTTTTGCTTTGTATTATTTGTTAGAATAGTCTTAAGGCCTACTCTAAATTATGCTAGCTGCCAGCATTCTCCAGGGAAACTATGCACCAGCTGAAAATTGGCTTAGCACATCCACTTGCACCTCCATCACACCTACGATGAGAGGAGCAGGAGCCTGATGCCCCAGCTTTATACTAGCTCAGAGCTTCCCATGGCAGCAGAATTCTTGGCCACTCAGATCAAGTTGATTTCTAGTTTCACTGTACCACTTCAACATCAAAAATGGATTGGAATGCAGTGGGCAGTCTAGCTCCTAGGCAGCATGTGGGGTAGCCTTCTAAATATAGCAGATATAAGATAATCACTGGGTTAGTAATAAACTTCGTTCCCAAGAGAGAGAGGTCGAATGGAGAGCTATTTGTAAAAAAAAAAAAAATTTGGAATGCTCCAAATGGTGATTTGTTGGGAATGTAAAATTGGTCCCTATTCCTCCTGTCAATGGATGAAAAGGTCTGTGTCTGTGCAAAGTAATAGTATTATGATTACGTATCATATGCCTGCAAAACAGGCATAAGCAGATGAACTGCAGAGCCTAATATGGGTTCTCCACTGATCACGAGGGACACATTATTTAAAAAGGCCTCTGCAGTTGAGGCTTGCCTTACAGACTTTCTCATGATCTGAGACTGTTAAGAATGCAGACCTTTGTTTTCTTTGTCTCAAAATGTAAGATAGCTTAACAATTTGATGTAGCCATTGTACATCAGACAAAGAACAAAACTATAAACAGCTTTCTTACGCTTTTAAATACAGCTCTTAATATTAGTATCAAAACAATGCAGAGCCTCATTTGGCCCCTTGAGTAACAGGATGTGGGAAGAAAACAAGGCAAAATGGCAGGAGGCAATTTTCAGCCAAGGGTTGGATCCTCAGGTGATGGATGAAAATTGTCATCGCTCCATTCAGTTTAATGGGGTCATGTTAATATACATCATCAGAGGATCTGTCCATGAACGTCCTGAAAATACTCCCCACCTATCTTGCTTTCCATTTCATAGGAGCGACTAATCACAAACTGGCACATGTCACCAAGAGGTGGTACAACAATACTTATTGTTTATAATAATAAAAAAAGGAAAGAAGGGATATACTGGGAACATTTGTCCCATAACAATCCAGTGACATAGCATGAGTGAGGATTGTTATAAACGGGAAATGCTTGCCTTTGTCCGGACAGAGCAAACACCTTGAACATTAGCAGCCCTGTTTGTTGTACCTGAGAAATGAGATTTTTTTTTTTTTTGTTCTGGAAAAATTTTTTGGATAGAGTTATGGAAAAAATGCCAAGACCATTTTTCAGTACTAGGTCAGAGGCACATATGGATCTGTTTTTATTCCCATTTCATTTACTAAATCAGTGGGAATCGTGTTACAGTATATGAGACTTGGATGTTGAATGTCATTAAGCTGTTTCCTCACTTCCCCACTTACTATATTAACTTTTCTGACATTCCTAGCAGCCTCTGAGATACGAAGTTTCAAATGGAAGATGGTTTCAGGCATTTTAAAATACCAGGACACCGACCTGTTTGGTTTGACTTGGGCTGTGTTTTGACAAAAGGTATTAGCAAGCCTCAGTTATGCTGCACAATTGAAGTTTGCTTTTGTATTCATACTAATGAATCCATGGAATACTCAAGTATTGGTAACAGGAGAAGGAGCTAGAGTGAGAGCGCCTTAGGGTATGTCTACACTACCCAGCTTTTACCGACACAGGTATATTGCTAAAAGTCAGGCAGTGTAAACACAAGTGCTGACAAAAAAAAATTCCACCCCCTACAAGCAGCATTTGGAATTATTCAGGCAATTAGCTCACTATATGGACAACAGTCTTTGGATAATTTGAGGGGAGGAAAGCAACATGAGACGAAGTTACTTTCTTACATGACTGCTTTTCAACCAACATTTAATAAGGATTCATGACACTTGTGAATCATACACATGCATGACAGCCAAATAAACCATGGATTTAAGACTCCCTAAATAATCATTGGCACAATACACTGTAACTGCGTCAACTCTGCAAAACGTAAAGGTCAACAAATTGCCTTTTAAATAAGTCCCTGAATACAGATTTAGACTTCAGAATGTTTAAAGTCAGTTGGGTATGTAATACATGTTAGGAAAGCTCTCTTAATGCAGCATGAACTTGACTGAAACTTCTCAGCTCATTGCTAAGTGAGGAGCTGTGTGTATTAAGGTGATCAGATGTCCCGATTTTATAGGGACAGCCCTGAAATTCGGGGAGTCGTCTTTTATAATCGCCTGTTGCCCTTATTCCTGGTCCCAACTTTTCATAATTGCTTTCGGGTTATCCTATGATTAATGGCTCTACAAAAAGATGTCTTGGGAAGCAACTAACTTAGAGGGTCACAGTTTTTCCCCTGCTTTCATCCTGCCTCGGAAGCAGGGAGAGCAGCCAACAAACGATCTTTACTTTCTGCTTTGCACCTGGCCAGCTGCTTCCATTCCTTTCCATAAAGTATCTGGCCATCCTCACGAGACCTGAAATCAGCAAATGGGTAGGACTCTCTCTGGGTTATAATACATGAGCCAGAAACAATGCAGCTTGACTATATCAAAGCCAGACTGAATTTGCAGGACTATCAATTCATTATTTTTAAAAGTGTAGGGGTGGGTCAAGTCCTGTTGAGGTTCATTTGAAAAAGAAAGAGAAATAAACAATAAAATGTGTTAATACAGGTGCATACACACAGGTGTATGCATACATATGCGTGCTCTCTCGCTCTCTGTCTTTCTCAGAGTTGAGATTTTGGCTAAAATGGTGGTGCTGACATGTCATTTCTGCATTGATGAAGATCCAATCTCCATAACAGCCATCTCAAATAAGGAGGTGATCATACAAACAGCATGAGTTGCACAGGCAAGGCACACTGCTGATGAAGTGATAGAATTTCAGCCTGGACTGCAAATTCTCTGGCTTTTTTGGAGGCTTCACTCGGTCCCGCAATGTTATTGTAACATTGTGTTCTGTGTAAATGCACTGCATGATACTAGACTCTCAGAGGACACTTGGCATTCTTATGCTCATAGTTGGATATAAAATCTTTTATGATATTATTTTAAAAGGATTATTTTACTTGTTCTTTCTAAACTGATTTTTAAAATTATTTTAAGCATTTTTTTTCTTTTCTACACAATCTGATACTAAACAGAGTTTGTGGAGTCATTGAAGTCAATGGCAAAACTCCTTATGACTTCAGGAGGGCCAGGATTTCACCCTCTGTTTACTTATGCATTTCAGCAATGGATTAAAAAAAAACCCAAGGGGCCAAGTCACTTGACCGCTGCCTAGCAGGTGGTTTGGATAGGTAGTATTAATTAATAAACCCATTGGGAAGAAGTATAGAGATTTGCAGAGGATGTTAGTGTTTTTTATCTTTTTCAGTGGGACACAGTGGACATTTTTAAAATCGGCTTTCTTAATTTTCAACTGTGCACTGAGGAAACAGACCTTTATTTACTATGTCAATGGTATTTTTAAGATCTGACCCTATTATAAGTACCAATCAATACTTGTATCAGAGGGGTAGCCGTGTTAGTCTGAATCTGCAAAAGCGACGAGGAGTCCTGTGGCACCTTATAGACTAACTGAAGTGTAGGAGCATAAGCTTTCGTGGGCAAAGACCCACTTCGTCAGATGCATGTAGTGGAAATTTCCAGAGGCAGGAATAAATATGCAGGCCAGGATCAGGCTGGAGATGACGAGGTGGATCCAATCAAGGAGGATGAGGCCCACTTCTAGCAGCTGATCTGGAGGTGTGAATTCCAAGAGAGGAGAAGCTGCTTTTGTAGTTAGCTAGCCATTCACAGTCTTTGTTTAATCCAGAGGTGATTGTGTCAAACTTAAAGATGAACTGTAGCTCAGCAGTTTCTCTTTGAAGTCTGGTCCTGAAGTTTTTTTGCTGCAGGATGGCTACTTTTAGATCTGCAATTGTGTGTCCAGGAAGATTGAAGTGTTCCCCTACAGGTTTTTGTATGTTGCCATTCCTAATATCAGATTTGTGTCCATTGATTCTTTTACGTAGGGACTGTCCAGTTTGGCCGATGTATATAGCAGTGGGGCATTGTTGGCACATGATGGCATATATTACGTTATAAAGACTGTGAATAGCTCGCTAACTACAAAAGCAGCTTCTGCTCTCTTGGAATTCACACCTCCAGATCAGCTGCTAGAAGTGGGCCTCATCCTCCTTGATTGGATCCACCTCATCATCTCCAGCCTGATCCTGGCCTGCATATTTATTCCTGCCTCTGGAAATTTCCACTACATGCATCTGACGAAGTGGGTCTTTGCCCACGAAAGCTTATGCTCCTACACTTCAGTTAGTCTATAAGGTGCCACAGGACTCCTCGGCATAGCTGGAGTTGCCGTACCTTAATTTGAGAAGTTACCACACTGTCTCCGCTGTGGGGGAGGAGCGAAGGGTGGTGATGGGAGAAGCTCTCTTGTTGACTCCCTTTACTCTTCTTGACCTGGTGGATCACCGGAGTTGATGGGAGAACAATCAGCGGTTGATTTAGCAGGTCTTTACTAGACCCACAAATTCAACCCCTGGGCAATCATTCCCTGCAGCGCTGATCTCCCAGTAAGTATAGACAAGGTCTAAGTACTTGTCTACTTCAGGAGTTTTTGCATCAGTAGAACAATACTGATGAAACCCCCTAAGTCTAGATGTGGTGCACTAATGTAAAATAGAGCTTGCACCAGTGCAAAATTCTCTAATGTTGACACAGCCTGAATTTAAGTAGCCAAAAAAGTGGATGCGTTCCCTGGACACCGCAGAGTTTTTCCGGGGTACCTCTGGCATCCTGGAACAACTCTGCAGTCTAGACATAGCCTCAGTCTTCTCTTTTCTAAACTAAACAAGCCCAGTTCTTTCAGTCTTCCCTCATAGCTCATGTTCTCTAGACCTTTAATCATTCTTGTTGCTCTTCTCTGAATCTTCTCCAGTTTCTCCACATCTTTCTTGAAATGTGGTGCCTAGAACTGGACACAATACTCCAACTGAGGCCTGATCAGCAGAAGAATGACTTTTCTCATGTCTTGCTCACAGCGCTCCTGTTAATGCATCCCAGAATCATGTTTGCTTTTTTTGCAAACATGTGTCACACTGTTGGTTCCTATTTAGCTTGTGGTCCACTATGACCCCTAGATCCCTTTTGGCAGTACTCCTTCCTAGACAGTGGCTTCCCATTCTGTATGTGTGAAACTGATTGTTCCTTCCTAAGTGGAGTATTTTGCATTTGTCCGTATGAACTTCATCCTGTTTATCCACTTCTCCCTTATCCACAAGACTTGTTAGCCTATCAATAGATGAATACAAATTTTGGTTGACAGCTTCTTTGGCCTAAAAGAGGGATGTATAGATCTAAAGGAAAAGAGACCATCTAAAAAATAAATGGGAAAAAAAAAGAAAGAACGAATGGAAATCAGAAATGTACCATAAATGAACCTCACTTTCAGTCATCTGTCACCTGGGTTTCTGCATCATCTCTTCCAACTCCATAGAATGATTAACATATGAGACACATTGAACATTCATACTATAAACATTGGTTTTTAGGGATGTGAATGACTAATGAGTTGACCAATTACCTGGTAAGCATCACCTTTATTGGGTGGTAAATGGTTCCATGGGGAGCAAAACGGTTCCTTGAGGATCAGGCAGCCAGCCCAGCGTGGAATCCAAACTGAAATGGCTACATGTATTTGTCATGTAGGTGTGCAAGGCATGGATGCTTACGGCAGAACTTGAAAGGAAAAATACAGGTAATAGGGATGAGATACTTCTGTAAAATCCTGGGTGTTTCCTACTTGACCATGTCAGTAATGAAGGGATTTGAAACATCTTCACGCCATGTGCTGAGTCATATGAAAGCATCCTAACAGCTGCAAAGAAGTGAAAGCTGAAGTGATACGGCCAAGTAACAAGATCATCTAGCCTATCCAAGAACAACCTCCAAGGGGAAGCAAAAAAGAGGTAGACAGAGGAAGAGATGGATTGACAACATGAGAGTGGACGAGAATAGGCTTTGAGGAGACTCAAGCACTAGCACACAATTGTCAGGGGTGCAAACAACTGGTTGGTTGCTCGCTCATCAGTGAGGGTGCTCCAACGACCTATGTGGTGGTGATGATCATGATGAACTGTAGTTACTAATACCCTGTGATTCTCTCATTGGCACACATTGTGCAGGCAGACCTCTGCCAAGCTGTCCATAAAGAAGCTGTCAGGACTGTTTGTCCCTTGCGCAGCACTTATGCAGTTATAACAATGGAAATGCTTAAGTGGTGCAAGCCATTTATTATTAATGGACTTTTTACAAACAAAGTACTTTATTTTCTTTATTTCAAATTTATATCCAGAAGTGTGCAATTCTGGAACAGCTGCCGATCATGAGATGCTCAGCCATTTACAACAGCTCCTTGTGATCCTGCAAAGGGTTCAGGATGGGGTAGAAGAAAATGGCTTTTGCACTTATCCCTTTGAAACTGAAAGAAAACTGTAGGTCCGGGTTGTCTTAGAAGGTTCAGGTAAAATATTACGTTGTTGAACAGAGAAGGCATTTGATGTCACGTGTATGGGACAGAGGCTATTTGTAAAGTACTCAGATGCCATATTTGAAATTGAGTAAAGTCACCTCTTTTTAAGAAACAAAACACTTTGTCAGGTCTGTTTCTTATCATTTCCTACATAGACTAAATAGAAAGAAACCCAAAATGAAGGCTGTATTATTCAAAAGGGTCAGTAACAAGTTTGCAGTTTTATTAGAAACAGGCCTTCCTGTTGTGACAAATCACCTGCAAACTCTGTTTAGAGGCCCATCTTAAACTCTAAAGCTTTCAAGACCGTTGGACTACAGATCGCAAAGGAGGAGGCTCCAGAACAGTGTATTTTTCATGCCTGGCTTGAACAGAGGATCTTTAGAGATCATTTTAAGGTCCCTTTCAGATATGAATGAATTGGAGGTTAATGGAAGAATTGGAAGTGGAAACAGAGATTAGCCCCCTACATAATGTTGTCCCACATTCTGGGAACCAACGTTCCCTGTAAAAAGTGCATCTAAGTGGGGGTGTTGACTAAGGATGTTAGACATCAGGTAATTGAATAGTTGAGAAACCGCATTAATTCTTATTGGTTACTCAACTAGTCTATAGTCCCTGGGGCTGGAGACAGCAGCCAGTGCAACCCGGCCCCACTCCTGGGGAGCCCCCTGCCACCCTGTGCTAGAGGCATCCGTGTGGGATGGGAGCAGCCCCAGTCTGAGGGGGATCCAAGCTCCCTGTGGACAGGCTCACTGCAGACAGAGGCTGCTCCATGGGAAGTGGAGCAGCCTCTGTCCACAGGGAACTTGGGCCTGCTGCAGATAGAGGCTGCTTCGCAGCAGCCTCCCCCACGCCTTCTGATAGAGGCAGCAGCGTGGGGAAGGAAGCAGGCAGCACCTCTGATACAAAGGCAGCAAGGGGGGAAAATGCATGTAGTCAACAAGATTAACCAATAATCACCTGGTGATTCAAAGAGGTCTGGGGCTCCTGGTCCCTTCCAGTCCTATTATTCTATGATTCTAGGCTTATTGGTTAATTGTATGAGTCAGCTCTACATTGACATGCCTAGTGTTGAGAGCAAGATCACGCCACGTATGATTTGGCTCCCGGCCATCACAGCATCTGGGGTGGGTGCAGGGAGCAGGTGGGAGCCAAGGTGATCAGGCCAAGACCCAGTGAGAGAGGTGTGTGTGTGTGTGTGTGTGTGTGTGTGTGTGTACACACCAGGGGAGCTGACAAACTTGCCAGGCCCCTGTGTTCTCAGAAAGGGCGGGACCTGGGGCAGAAGGGGTGGGGCCGGTGGCAGCCAGCTCTCAGCACCACCCAGATCACGTTTCCTCCCCCAGTCCTCAGTGCCATCCATAGCGTGCCACCCAGGTGTCTGGTGTGTGGCTTTCCAGCAGCAATGTAAAGTAGGAGCAGTGGTGACCAGGAGCCCCAGACCTCTTTGAATCACTAGGCCCCCGGGTAGTTGTCAGTTTCCCTGACCTCTGTTTTGGGCATGGAACACATACATCCACTATACCACAATAAAAGACTGTTTCATCATTCTTAACCTGAGCTGCCAAACACAATCAGTGATGTAATAAGCAGCTGCCTGTTTGACATTTCTCTGTGATTAGAACAAGTTACGGGTGCCCTATTGGGGTCCCCTTAAAAAGTGGGAGCCTACTGTCTCAGTGGCCAGGAGGAAAAACTGCAGAGAAATCCTTCTGGATATTGCAGATGTGGTCCTCTGGCACTACCTCATGACACATCTCTTGGACTAAGGATTTCTGTCCTCTATCAACCATGATTTGACTTTTAAAAAGCATTTCCTCGTGTTTGCTTTTGCCATCAATAGGTTTGTTGACGTAGTGCAATGAACTGCAAATGAAGCAGAATGCCTCTACTCAGCAGTGAAGAACATTTGCAAATAGTTTTCCTCTTTGTCAGACAATTCTGATTGTCTTCGTTCCTGTCAATTTTTCACAGTGCTATTTGCAAAAATTCCCTGATGGCCTTTGGCTAGAAGAAGGCAATAGGAGGACTTAACTAGGCTTGAGAAGCAGTCAACACTAATTTTTATGCCTGGATCTGGACTTGGATTAAATCATGCCTTTTGTTAAGGGAGTAATCTTGTGGATAAAGCGCTGGACTTGGACTCCAGTGATTTGCGTTCATTTCTCAGCTCTAACATAGACCTTTTGTTTAACAGTGGGCAAGTCTTCTAATCTCTCTCTGCCTCCCTTCTCTATCTGCAAAATGGGGTAATAATACTTCCGTTGTCTGGTTTATCCGTTTTGCCTGCTCCTGATCTAAATACAGACCACAGAGGCCTGTGCAGTCAGGCTCCCTGCCTGCTCTACTCCAACATGATGCTCATAGAAGCTGGCTGGGGAAGAGGCTTTTCGCACTGACTCCAGCCCCAGCATAGTCTGGCAGCTCCCACTGGCCAGTTACCAGCCAGTAGGAGCTGCCTGCTTGCAATACAGGCAGTGTGCCAAGTACCCCTCCTCCTCTTCCCAGGCTCACAGCATTCAGAGCAGCACATGGCACCGGCCGGATGCTCTGAGCCAACAGTGGGGGCATGGAAGGCAGGGAGTCTGGCAGAGGAACCTGCTGAGTAGGGCTGCTGGTTCGGAGCTGCCCAGGTAAATGCCTCCCAGCCAGAGCCTGCCTTTGGCATCCCTGCCCTTCCTCCCTTCTCCAAAACTCTGCCCGCTCCCCTCCTGCAACTCTACCCTATGTCACCCAAACCCTCTGCACCTCTGAGCCAGCACCGCCCTCCTCCAGGTCACAACCCCCTCCCAAACCCTGAACCCTCTCCTACATTGCTCCTCCAGATCAGAATCCTCTCCTGCACCCATATCCCCTCCTGTGCCCCAGTCTCCTGCCCCAGGTCACAACCCCCTCCTTCACCCAAACTCCCTACCAGATCCCACCTCCCTTTCCTCTGCTCCAATCACTTATTCCAAGCTCCCTTCTGCACCCCAGCTCCATCCTAGACCCTGTACCTCCTCCATTAATATCATGGAAGAGTGGTGCCCTTGACCGCTTACCACATTCTTGGAGTGGCCCCTGATAAAAAAAAATTATTGCCCAGCCCTGGTCTAAATGATAAGCTTTTTTGGGGTAGGGGTTGTCTTTTACTACCTGTTTATATTGAGCCTTGTACGGTGGGACCCTGGTCTCTGTTTGTCCCTGTAGGCAATGCTCTAATACAAATAATAAACAAAGAGGTAAATGTGTCCCTTTGAAGGTGCTAGGAGGCATGGCATAGTCCAAAAGTGAATATTCTTCTGTGTTTCATTATCCTTTGGGGTAATGCAAACAGAAATGACTACTGATTCTGCCTGCCTCTGGGCTGTGAATTGGTTAAGACAGGGAAAGGGAAACATTTTTTGGTTGGGCGCCACCGATTCACAGAAAAATCAGGGTGTGTCCAGACTACAGGGTTTTTTAGAAAAACGTGGCCTTTTTTCAAAACTTCCCTTGCGTCTAGACTGCTGCCGCGTTCTTTCGAAAGTAAATCAAAAGAATGTGGCAGTTTCTTCGACCGTGGCAAACCTAGTTTTACGAGGAATAACGCCTTTTTTTTTGAAAGTGCTCTTTTGAAAAAAGGCACTATGTAATGCAAACTGTGCTTTTTTTAAAGAGAGCATCCAGACTGCCTGGATGCTCTTTCAAAAATGTGGCTTGCTTTTTCTCAAGTACTGGTTGTAGTCTAGATGCTCTTTTTTGAAAGAGGCTTGCAGTCTAGACGTAGCCTTACTGACCTGGTCCCCAACTGAGAAGGAAAAAACCAAAAGCAATCTGCCTGACCCTGGAGAGACTCAGGACTTCCCACACAGCAAGGTGAGCCAGCATTCACTCCAGTTCAGCTCTCAGACAGCCCCGTGTTGAGGGAAGGAGGAGAAGTGAAGCTCGGAGACTTGTCGAGGTGCTGGAGCACGAGCATTGGCTCACCATGCAGTGGGTGGAAACCCCAAGCCTTGCTGCGGGATGGATCAAAGCAAGGCAGGGACCTGAGCTGTTTCACAAGACATAGGTTTCCCACCCCTGGGTTAAGACTTTGATTATTTTTCATTGTTCTGGGTACAGGATATTGTATATTCCATCTCATCACTCCTGCTCTTCTCATAGTCCTCAGGATTGTTTGAGGGAAAGATTTTTCTTATAATACCATATGGCCCTTTAAGCTTTACTGGCAGTTGTGTTAGAGACTTTGAAGTTTGCTCAGATTCCTGTCAGGACGACTCCTCACACGCCCCCAAACCCCACTTCCTTTGAGTAATGTTTTGATTTTTGTAAATTTTTTGTACTTTTGTCCAACGAGGAATCATTTCCCATACCAGCCCTGGACAAAATTTGGTTTAAGGTCACTTTATCACATAAAATACAGGTGCAGTAATGATTCTTGATGCCGAATGTTTGTTGTTGAAATCCATGCCTGGCTTTTAAGCTATGCTTGTACTGAGTCATGGCTTGCCTGGTCCTCTTGCATTCTTGCTTGGTCAAGCAGAAGTAAAAATGCACAGTATTTGTGTTTCAATATTCTGTTCTAGTTTAGGTGTCCAGGCTGCACAGTGGCATTTTAGAGGGAAATCATCACACTTCTGTATAAACAGTTTCTGCCTATTGTTGTTACAGATAACACTTATGATTGCCATAGCTAAAAGAGATTAGGGGGAACATATTTTTCAATTTAAAATTTGCTTATGCACTTAACAGAACACCATGTCATGTCCGTTTCATTGTTTTCTCTATTTCCCACTTTTTCTTGGTGAAGTTTGTTCTTGTGGCATAAGGGAACAAAATGAAAAATAGTATTTTTTTATTTTATAGTGCAATGTTTGTAATCTAAATAAACATAAAGTGAGCACTGTACACTTTGTGTTCTGTGTTGTAATTGAAATCAATATCTTTGAAAATGAACAAAACATCCAAAAATATTTTAAATAATTGGTATTGTTTAACTGTGCAATTAATCATGATTAATTTTTAAAATTGCTTGACAGCCTTATTATTAATGCTCTTTTTTTTTCAACTAAATTTTTCAGCCATGAATCAATCACTAGTAGGGTTTTTTTGTTTTTTTGTTTTTTTAAAGGAAACACTGTGGTTTACTCAAGTTGATCTATAAAATAACACAGAGTCTTACAGTGATTATCTGATTTTAAGAGTGCTTGTTAGTAAGCTTGTATAAGGTTAGCATTCTAGAACAAAGCAGAAACAATGGGAAATTGTGTTATAGCTTTTGTCAGGCCAGTATGCACATTCACAGGGGCTCCCGATTACTTTTGGGAGATTCAGGTCTTTATTGTGACTGAAATTCTTTGGTCAGTTTCTAATGTTAATGCTTGAAAGGAGTCATGAACTCTCTCTGACCCTTCAAAGTGATACTTGAAACTTGCACAAATTTCATCTCTCATGAGAGAATAAAAAGTCTTTCCTTTTGCTTTTCCCTAACTTGAAATTTGTCACAGTTCCAGGTACAATGTGACACGAGTCAAACATATGCCCCAGGTTAGAGGATAATAGCAATTGGATGCCAAAAGCACATTTAGGATTAATAATTGGTTAGCACTAATTTCTATTTCATGTTGAAACTCCGAAAGGCAGTGATGAATTTGTTGGCATTTCTGTTAACTTACAAGAATATTGAATGACCGTGACCGTCTCTAGCCTTAATTTATTTTGGAGGCAAGAGGAGGAGTAGAAGAAAGTTAGTGGAGCTCCCAGGATTATAATGGATATTGTCATCTTGACCCAAAAGAGTTCCTGTCAAATTTAAGCAGGAAACTCATAAAAGAATGCTTTGTACCTGTGCAATTTCACTGTATAGTAGAAAGCACAGTCCAAGTGATATAATGTTTCTCTGAATTGTTTGGAATGTAATGTGCAAAGTTCAGTTAAATTAGAATAATCTTCACCTCTAACCTATATCTTGTCCTCTAGCTCTCCTTACCTAGTTTTGCTGGGTGGACAAAGATGACACTCTTGAACATAGGAAGGGAAAATAAAAATAAGAATAATTTTTTCACTGTAAAATGAATCAACTTGAGCATTATATAGGCCAGGAGTGAGCAATAAAATGGTAGCAGTTCATCAGGGTTAGCCCCTGGTGGGCCACTGCTGCTATATTTAACTCTGCCTCCACAGGTACGGGCAATCGCAGCTCCCATTAGCCAGGAACGGCAGTCTGTGGCCAATAGGAGCTGTGAACCTCATACCTGCGGAGGTGCAGGTAAATACTGAGGTGTGGGGATTTGCTATGGGCTAACCCTCTCAGATTGGATCTGGCCTGTGGGCTGGTATGTGCCCACCCCTGATAAAGGCACAACTGAATTTTGCCATTAATATACATTCACAATTCCCATTGCCTTCAGTAGGAGATCTATACATGGGAAAATGGCCTTAAGTGTTATATGAAAACTGTGAAGTAAGCATTTATACCAGGCACATTCACTGAGCCAAACTCACAGATATTTATAAATCAAAAATAAAGCTCAACACTTCCCTAAATGTAGATGTAATATTGCCTGTGATTGCACTTGAAGAAGTATATGTGGTAGAGAGTTGACAGTCATAATATGATGCAGTTGAATGGGAGAAGGAAAGGAGACCCTGAGGCAAAAGAATTGGTAGCAGACCTTTCTCTCTTGCTCTCGAACCTGAGTTGCAGGCAACCAGAGGATGTGTGTATGTGCTATCCTCTTCCATTGCTCTGAATCAGAATCCCTCCCCAGAGGCCTGCCCTGGAAAACAATGTTCAACCCTTGAGGCGCTCATCCCCCTAATTTTAGATGACCTCATTTATCTTAAACAGTAAGAGTTGGCAATTGCTTCTATATGGGTGTATTTGGCAGCGTTCTCAGTGTTCCACCCTACAAGAAGAGGGTAGCCTACCATTTGCCTAAATTGGAATGGACTAGGGATGTAAGTGACTTATCGACTAGTCAATTATCCGATAAGCAAAAGCTTATCAGATAGTCGACACGCTAGTCTACTAGTCGCTCCACACACACACACACCCCGGCTGCCTCTATCAGAAAGAGGCAGCAAGGTTGTGTGTGTGTGTGAGGTGGGGACACTGGGGGAGAGCTGGCTTAAAAGCCAGTTCCCCCAGCTACAGCTCGGTGGGAGGGAGGAGGGGTGCAGCAGCAGAGTTCCATCTTTGAAATGTACAAGATTCCCCACTGGGGCTCTTGCTGCATTTCAAAGCAGAAGCACCCTAAGCGACTAATCGAATTGTTGATGGAAAATCCATCAGCTGTTCGATTAGTTGATTAATCTAATTTTAACATCCCTAGAATGGACATGAGCAATGCATCTTGAAGAACACCAGGTATGGAAGGCAGGTAACAGTCTTTTCCTGCCCATCAGAACTTACAAATCTAAATGAATAAGAAGTGGGAGAAACAAAGTATAAATACCGACATTTCACAGATGAGGGAGCTAACAGGATGCCATTAATACCTTGTGTATACCTTTAAACTTGGGTCCATGTGATCTGCACGTGCAAATCTGTTGTTTCTAAGCTTGCTTTTCAGCAGCCACATTGCAATGCTTCCTGTTCCTGAAATAAAGTGGGACTTTGGAGAGCCTCACAGTTGTGGTATAAGCTCCATACACAGCTTCTGCTATGTCCTCATTGCAGAGCGAGCCAACTTGGAGCTATGCTACAGTGGACTGTGAGTTCAGAAGAGTTCTGGTGTGTGTCAGATGGCTTTGTGTATGGCGATAGGGGATCGAGGCTTAAACAAGAGTCAGAGCCCTGACTGCTATGGTTGCAGACAAACCTACAGTGACTTGGTCCCACAAGAAATATGGGACAAAGCTGAGAAATAAATGCATATCTTGTGAGCCCCAGTCCAGTGCCTTCCTCACAACACTTTCCTCTTCACATGGTAGTCCATTTCCTTTTGTTACCTTTTGCATTATTACATGCTGAGGGTTTTTTTTTTAATATGGCTAAGCATGTACCGGAAGACCAGTCCATGCAGTCTTTCAGGAAATAGGCAAGCTGTGCTATGGGTTGTATCTGTTTCAGAAACTTAAAAAAGGGAGAAAGGGGAGGATTGGGAAGGAAAACATAATAAAGAGAAAAAGAATGAAATAAGGGGGAAGCAGGTGTAGGACAAATCATAATTCATACTAAATAGTAAAGCTCTCTGGAAGAAATATCATGATTACATGAGAATGTTTTTTTTCCCCTAAATGTTTTCAAATTTAAACTTTCACAAAGGTTGCTTCAGGCAAGCTGTACCTTCTTCTTGATTTTCTTGTGCAGACATGGTCCTGTAGCCAGACTACAAATGAGAGTTCTGTCCTCTATAAAAATAAACACAAGGATAGAACATGTTTTTAATTAGGACAATTGACTTTTGTCTTGCTTTTTTGGATGTAATAAAGATCTTATTTGCATAAAGAGAAGAGGGCTTCAGTGACTACAAACAAATTATGCATACTGTACTTATTTGGATGTCTTCTTTTTATAATTAAAATTAGTAAAGATAGTGTTTAGTATAAAGAGCATGTATTGCTCTGATAGATTTCTGAATCTGTTTTAAATATTGGGAGATGTACTATGCTGGGCCCAGTGTTGCTCCTGTTGAAGTTAATTTTATCTTTGTCTTCAGTAGGAACAAGATTGGGCCTTGTATCTCCCGTACCACATGTAAATATAATATACAAGGTTGCTACAGGCTGGCCATGAAAACACATACACCAGTCTGTACTGCTGATCTAGAGAGTAGTGGCTTGCAGCATTTTGCTGAACCCAACGCTACAATAATTAAACACAAAGGGGGTTGGATAGTGGACAGATAGTCTGAATGTTTTCTGAATGTCAAATACAATCTGTTTTACATCACTCGCTCTGGGTTATTTTGGTCATGTGGTGTCACACCCACGGTGACATGATGTATTTTGACAGCCAACCTGATCGTGTTGCATGTTGCAGAAGGATATGACAACTTTTTATGGTGGATTATTTGTTTTTTAAAGTAAAGCATGAACTATACACACACACACACACACACACACACCAAAAGTTTGGCAGTATATTCGCTGTGGAAAAATTTTTGGATTTTAACCCCAGAGGTTCCATTTAAACTGCAGTTATTATACTAGCAAAGCAGCAGTTCCGATGCCAAAACATATTTTCTGGAAATGCCATATCTAATGACAATGCATTTCTGGAAATTATAATTAGTGGGGATGAGGAAAAGTCACAAACATTTAGCAAAACACCCAAACTACCGGCTAGTCACGGCTATCCTTTTGTTCGGAATAAACAATTTTCTGTAATGTCTGTGACAGGGCGGGTTGGGTTATTTACATTAACTGTAACCAAGAGGTCAACTATTCCAAATTTTTAGCTCTTTTTTGTCATTATGTTAAAAGAAAATTGTGAGATAGTGACAGCAAAATGTTTAATTGTTTATTGACCATAATTTTATATAAGCTTTTATTTCTGTCTTGGATGAATACATGGTGAGAGAAAGCTTGAAAGGGAAAGGAAGAATGGCTTTGTGGTGAATGTATATACCTATGACTGAGAGAACCTGTCTTCAGTTCCAAGTGAAGCTACAGACTAATTGACCTTGGGCAAATGATTTAATCACCCTTGTGTTTCATTTTCCCCATCTATGAAATAGGAATAGTAATCCTTCACTTCGCCAGCCTTGTATGTCTTGTCTATTAGGCTATACACTCTTCAAGGCAGGGACTCTCTCTCACTACATTTCTGTACGATGCCCTGCACAAGGCCTGAGATCCAGGGCTTTCAGGTATTGCCATAATAGTGATAATTAAAACAATATCAGCAAGAAGCAGAGCCCATGGCAAAGAGCTATAGAAAGCTTTTTGATATTATCCAGAATTGCCCTAATTTCTTTAAACAATGTCAAGTGCCACAGTAGCATGATTTCTTTAACAATGAGGAGTCCTGTGGTACCTTAAAAACTAGCAGAATTATTTGGGCATGTGTAAAAACTACTTGATCAGATGCATAGAGTGGAAATCACAGAGGATTTTAGCCATAAAACCTTACACCCAAATAAATCTGTTAATCTTTAATACGCCACAGGACTTCTGATTGTTTTGCAAAGATCGACTAACATAGCTATCCCTCTGAGGCTTGTCACCATAATTTCTTTATTGAACCTGAATTGGCCTGGTTATTTCCTATTAATTGGTACTCTAGGTGTGGAGATCTGAATCCTGTTATGTGGCAAGTATGTAAAGCTTTATTTGTTTAGAAACTGTTTATTAGTGTAAATCCTTTTTGGTCCTTTGCTAGCCCTTCAAGGGTAACATATTATATAGATGGGTTTAGCAAGAAAAGAAGGAATTCATTTAATCTCCAGTTCATCCAGTACAATAGTATGTAACTTGTGTAGGTTTATATACGATACTGCTAATTGCATACTAGAGACTGTTAACTTTATAGTCTTGTAAAACTGCAGTAACTGAAGGAGTCATATAGTCACAACCAAGGAGGGAATAAAGAGTTTTTGCATTAGTCTTGTTAAGAAGGATAAACACAGTTGAAGGAGCCACTGTGTTTTGATGTTGAGGTAGGTATTTTTGTTAGAAAACCTCTAGACCATGGGTTGGCAATGTACAGTGTGTGTGCCATAAGTGGCATGCAAGCAGATTTTCAGTTGCACATACAATGAATGGGCTCCCCCTCATTCCCCCCGCCCTCTGAATGGGGAGACTATGTTAGCGATCCCTGCGGGATTGGAGCCAGTCGGCTTCTTGTGGGGAGGCAGCCCTGAAGTTCCTCCACACTAGATCCAACTTGTGAGGAAGCATGTGCATGCTGCTCCTCCCTTCCTCACAGTAATGCCTTAGCCATCCCAATTTCCCCCCGTGTTCCAGGGAGGTGGGACATGGGAACTGCACAGCCTCCCCCTGCCTGGGAGCCTAGGGCAAGAGACCAAGTGGGGCGTGCAATGGAGAGCGCCCCTTTTCCTCTCCTGGGAGCGTGGTGTGGCCCAAGGCAGGAGGGTACGCTGGGGCATGCCACTTCTGAAAGGTTGCTGACCCCTGCTCTAGACTACGTGTTTTAAATAACAATATTGTCTGTGGTAGGTTTCATAAAATGGGCGTAATTGTACCTGTGTGTCAGTGTCAAGGAGAATTAAATGTAATTTTAAAGTTGAGTGTTAATATTTATAGTGTAATTAGTGCCCAAAGACACTGATCAGGATCCTGTTAGCAAGGTTCTTTATAATTACATAGAAAGACATGGCCCCTATATAATTTAAGAAGACCAGTCAGACAAAAGATGGAGGAAAGGGCAACAACATTTTTGCAAGCAGAGTAAGTGACTTTGACAGTTGGCAAAATTACTGTTGGTTCCAGAGACCTACAATGGGGGGAAAAAAGCAGGAAAAGGAATGAAGTGTGAAAGAGAGAGAAAGAAGAAGTAGGAAGTAAGATGGAGGAGCAAAGAATGAGGAACAAAGGAAAGAAGTATGAAGGTCAGAGAGAAGGGAGGCCAACAATAGAGGAAATATGAGGGAGAGTTCAGGAAGAGATTGGAGTTAACAGCCAATTGGCAGGAAAGTGAAGTCTAGTGTTCACGCTGAAGAAAGTGATCCATGGCTATTGGTTGTATTCAGAAGTGGCAGTAAGGATAAAGGAGGTGTTTTCTATTCTTTTAAAATGTAAACAAAATCTGGGAGGAAGAATGATCCCGTGGTTAAAGTCCAGGCCGTTGATTTAATTTTGAGATCCATGTTTCTACTAGTGGCTCTGCCATCAGCTTTTTATCAGACATTGGACAAGTCATTTTATTTCTCTGTGCTTAAGTTTCCCTTTCTATAAAATTGGGCTCGAAAGGCTTGCTTGCCTGCTAGGTGTAACGCAGTACCGTTGAAAAGCACTTTGAGAGGTAAAAGGGAAGATGATACAGAAGTGCAGCTTATTACAGTTCTGCTAAAATCAGGTGAAAAGTGTTAGATTCCCATTCCCAATGCTCAATTTGAAAGACTCCTGCAAGAGAGAGTGGGAAAAATTTGGACCAGCAGAAGTGAAAGTACAATCATCTTTTTTTTAAAAAAAAAAAACCTATCTTCTCCTTCGAGTGGTGTCCCTGTGGTTGCTCCACTCAGGTCTCGGTGCCTCCTTGGCGACCGGAGATTTTGGCCTAGCAGTGCCTTCATGCGTCGCACATATGCAGTCAGCATCTTGCACTGTCTTTGTTCATTGCCAAGCCCAGCGAACCTACGGAACTGCCAACTCCACTCAAGAGGGCTAACTCATCCCCTACAAGGGATTCCTGTAAGTCCTGGACCTCTCCGGCATGGACCCTGCCTTCTATGTCCTGTGCCATGCATTCACAGGTGCTGTCTACCCCTAGCACGTGGAAAAGCAGAGAATGGCATCTACAAAAAGGGTGGAGTGAGAGCCAAAGAGGAAATCCAGCTCCTCTGCACCAGTAGGCACTACCAGTAGGCACTACTTCTCATTCGGCACCGACCAAAGCTTATATGCTGCCGCCACCTCCCATGCCAGTAGATACTTTGGCACTGACTCAACACTCCGGTTCCTGCCATCAACCAAACCCAAACATACTTCAGCACCAGAGTTGAAGACAGCTTCCCAGAAGACTATGCACACACAGCACAGAACACCACAGCCTCCTGCACCAACACCACTGTGTAGTCACCTCCCCTTTCTCCTATAATTGTGGAGTCTTGTCTGCACCAACATTCTTCTGAGAATATTTCATTTTCACTTACACCTTCCTCTTTGGCACGGGTCATGGGAGTAAGTTCTCCTCCCAGAATTCCTGTCCAACTGGGTCAGTAGCATCATGACATTCTACTAGAAACCAGCCAACACACCATCCTTAGCAGCATCCATGGTTTTATCACTCTTGGTCATATCCACCAAAGCAGTTCCAATCTCAATGGCCACCCTGGGAGCCCTGGAACTGATATCGCACCCACTCCTTGCACCATCACTGTTCATGCGAGTCGACAGTGGCGACCCCAGCACATACCTTAACACAGTCTCCAGCCTCCACCACACAATCTTCCCCGTCCCACCCACCGCACTCACCTTCTGCAGCTATCCAACGTGGGCATGTGGACGAGGATGAAGACCTTCCTCATTCAGACTCTGATAGTGAATCTCCGGTTCCTCAGTCCTTTTCATTTCTGGATCGGGCTGTCTTCCCTGCCTCTTCCCCTCGTCTTCCTCTCCTCCTGCAGACAACCTGAAGCAATTTCAGGACCTATTAAACAGGTGGCACGGTCCCAGAATATTGCACCACAGGAGGTACGAGAAAAACAACACAGGCTATTAAAAATCCTTCAGCCTGCCACATCTTCCAAAATAGCTTTGCCAATTGATGAGACTATTATGGAACCATCAGAGGCAATATGACAGACACCTGCCTCCATCTCTCCAACCAGTCACAGTGCGGATAGAAAATATTTTGTCCCAGCCATGGGGATGGATTTTCTTTTCTCACCCCCAGCCCAACTCATTGGTCATGGACTTGGTCCATTACCGATCAAGGCGGCACAATTTAAATTTACATCCCAAGATAAGGAACACAAGTAGTTGGGCATTTTTAGTAGGAAAGTGTACTCCTCTGCCATCCTGCAATTCCTCCTATCAAACAATACTGCCCTACTTGCGAACAACGGTCACATGAACTACTAGACTCCAAGGGTATGTCTACACTGCCACCCTAGTTTGAACTAGGGTGGCTATGTAGGCATTCGAACTTGCAAATGAAGCCCGTGATTTAAATATCCCGGGCTTCATTTGCTTGTTCCTGGGCGTCGCCATTTTTAAATGCCCCGTAGTTCAAACTACCTGCCCGCGGCTACACACGGCACGGACTAGGTAGTTCGAATTAAAGCTCCTAATTCGAACTACCGTTAAACCTCCTTGCAGGAGGAATAATGGTAGATCGAATTGGGAGCTTTAATTCGAACTACCTACTCTGTGCCACGTGTAGCCGCGGGCAGGTAGTTCAAACTAGGGGGCATTTAAAAATGGCAGTGCCCAGGAACATGCAAATGAAGCCCGGGATATTTAAATCATGGGCTTCATTTGCAAGTTCGAATGCCTACACTAACCACCCTATTTCGAACTAGGGTGGCAGTGTAGACATACCCCAAGAGCTTTTAAATTATCTTTCAGAACAAAAGAGGCCCCAGCTCCAATCTATAATGAAGGAGAGCCAGTCAGTTGCATGAATGGCACTCCAGGCATTAATTGATGTAGCAGACACGGCAGCTAGGGCTGCTGTGATAGTATCCCGCGGGAGTTGCAGATGAGTGGAAGACGTCTCATTTGACATAAACCAACTTTTCGCTGCCAAAATGGATAAAGTTCTCCATTCAGTGAAGGACTCCCGTACGATGCTCTGCACATTAGGCATACACACACTGCCTAATAACAGATTCAGGTACACCCCCCTATCAGAGATTGAGGGATGCCTCCTGCCAGAGACAACAGCAAAGGCCGTACGACTATAGACCTAAACAACAGTCGAACAGGAGAAGGGCACTACACAACCTGTCATCCACCAATCAATCAGCCACACCTAAACAGCAAATTTGAAGGTGTTGTCAAAGGTCTTGGCAATCACCCCACAGAACCAGTGCACACTACACACACTTTTCACCCCTGCCTGAGGCCCTTTTTACCACCAATAGGACCGTATCACTGTGGACCAATGGGACCTTGAGATGAGCAGAATGGGCTATACAATCCCCTTTACTTCTATTCCCTCTACCCAACTCTCCTCTCTGTCCTTCTTCAAGGACCCCTCACACAAGCCCCTAGAGGTGCAAAACTACTCAGCTTGGGGGTGATAGAGATGGTCCCTCCTGAATTCCACGGAAGAGGGTTTGATTCCAACTGTTTCCTCACTGCCAAAAAACAGGGTTGGAGGTCCATTTTAGATTTCAGGAAGCTCAACAGGTTCAAACGCAACCACAGATTCTGGATGGTGACTCTAGGAACTATTATACCTGCACTGGATGAGTGGTTCTCAGCCCTTGACCTTCCATATAACAATCCTCCCTGCACACAGGAGATTTGTCAGGTTTACGGTAGGGAACAACCACTACCAGTATCGAGTCCTCCCCTTAGGACATTCTACTGCACCATGGGTATTTTCCAAAACTCTCGCCATGGTGATTGCATTTCTCAGACAGAAAATAGAGTTTACTGGGGCATCCCTAGACTCTGTGACAGCCAAGGCCTATCTTCCCCCACATCACTTCTGAACTGTATGCAACCTCATCAACAGTGTTCTCCATAATCCATTTACAACTGCTCGCACATGCCTTCAGACCTTGGGTCACATAGCAACTACCACCTGCGTGGTACCCCTTTGCAAGACTACACATGTGCTGCCTACAAACATGGCTAGTATCTGTTTATATTCCCTGTCGACAAAGCCTTGCCATATGTCTCTCACTCTCCCCATTAGCTCTGGATTTTCTGAAATGGTGGGCTTCTCCACACAGTCTTCTCACTGGTGTGCTTTTCCATTGCCCAGACCCCAAGGATAATCACAACAGATGCATCATTAATAGGCTGGGGTGCCCACTGTGAAACAATGACAGTTCAGGACAGATGGTCACTCCCGGAAATGAGGCTTCACATCAACATACAGTAACTCATGGCTGTTAGCAATAGGAATGCTAGAGAGTAGTTGAATGGAGGTTCTTTGAGATGTGTCTCTCTCTGGGTGATGCACTACCCTCGCTTCCTCCCTGCTACTTTGGAATCTGTTACAGGATTTCCGGTAGAAAAGGAAAGGAGGGGCACCCGTGCTGCACACTCAGCCCACAAATGAAAACAGCATGAGACGGCAGTTGTGCATGGGCAATGTGGGAAGGCATTGCTAGGCAAAAATCTCTGAATGCTGGTGTGAGGACACACCAAGACCTGTGTGTGCACCCAGAGAGGGACACATCTCAAAGAACTATCATTACTGCACAGGGTGACTAGCTTCTTTTTCAAAGATCTTTTCAATAATATCTGGAATTAAATAAAATGAGAATAATATTAAATAATAATTAAAAATGAACAAAACCTTTTTCGCTACAGTTGTTACAGATTTTGGACCTCATCAGTCTCCGAAGAATTGTAGGGAAAATCCTTTCTGGATATTATTCCTGGTCTGATAAAGATGATCAAAACCCATTTTTTCCCATTTAAGGAGCGTATGTAGTTTCCTGTGAATAAAATTAGTATATCCTATTTCTGCACTAAATGTGGTAGGAGCTGGATCACAAGGAAAAACCACAATGTTCTCTCTGGACATTATTCAGAAAAAGAACAGCTCTGTTGGTGTCCACTTCCAGTAGTACCCATGCTGTTGCTGCTTCAATTCATTCTGAAGACCTTAAGGGCCCTGAGGAAGATATCAGTGCAAATATTGCTTATAAGCCATGCCCCACCTTTTTCCTGGGCACAGCTAAGCACATTGACACAGAGAGATGCATTGTCAGTGATGTGTGCCAATGTGGGTGAAAAGAGTCCATTGTTTTAGAAAAGTGGAAGCATTCCCATTCTTCACTTTACCTGCATAAATAACAAAAGTGATGGTAGAACAGCCCTTGTGATTTTTATAAATCAAATTCCGTGGAGAGAAAATATATCATTTTCCTAACTTTTCAGATATGTTAAGAATATATAAATCTGTATATTAGGCCTTGAGGGACTGCTCTCCTGGACTTGTACAGGTGCACACAGTAGTACAAGCAATAAAATACATTAAGTGGTTGGTGTCGTTTTGCTTCATTCCAATAAATTAGCCTGTGGAACTCCCCTGCTAACGATGATCTAGTACCTTAAAAAAATCCTGTTTCTGAAGAACATGTTCAGAAAAGTTCAGTGTAGGAGGGACAGAAAGTTGCCATTTCTAGCTGTCTAATTTGTCCTTCATATTGTTCTTAGGTGAAAGGTATGTGTATTGTTTATAACTCGATTCTTATACTTGACAGGTACTTCTTCTGCTGTTGTATATCTATATCTATATCTATATCTATATCTATATCTATATCTATATCTATATCTATTATTTCCACTCCAGTTCATCTGATGAAGTGGATTTTACCCATGAAAGCTCATGATTCTATATATTTTTGTTAGTCTCTAAGGTGCAACAGTTTTTAAAGTTACTGACCAACATGGCCACTGCTTTTATAAAGTGATGTGATGGAGAGACCTGTTCCACTGAGATCCATCAGATATTCAAGAACCTATCTGCTAGTTCACTGTTGACTGCAGATTCCGTCATTAACATTTGATTTTGTATGTCAATGGACATCTGTTGTGTTAGTGTTCAACACTTAATTTACATTGCTACACATTCCTTCCTTATTCCTTACTTCCTGTCTGGAGGAAAACCTTTTGTTCACTTCTTCTGCTATTGACTAATACCTTGACACAGACTTAAATATATTCTTTCTCTCACTCACATGCACATCCATTCACCTATATATCTATACATACAGAGAGGAACTCCTTACATATTAACTGTATATACATTTCTCAATGATATTAAGGACTGCAGTTTCACCTCTAGTTTTCATATAAAACCTCATGTAATATTCTTTGGTAAACCAGAATGTACATACCATAATCCCCTCCTCAGTCGGCATTTTGGGCCCCAGATACCTCACAAGCACGTTGGTAGTTATCCATTATACATTAATGTATTTAATTGGATACTACAATGAGGAGCATAATAGAAAAGCTCCCCCCAAAAAGTGTCCATGTAATTCACAAAGTCACAAGAGGCTGTCTGCCTGCCTGCCTGCCAGCTTATCTTGTTGCCCATTACCACAGTATCTGAGTGCCTTCTGTGTAACATCAGTAAGAATAGCAAAGTCCCAAGTGGACTTCATGTGAATTGGCACTTCAGTGAATTATAATAATCCAGGCTGGGGGTTTCTAACTCATGGATTACTGTGACCAGGTCCTTGTCTGAGAGGAAAGGACAAAGTTTCCTAGTAAGCGAGAAGTGAAAGCAGCATTTTTGGAAATTGATCCAGGCTCAGGGAGGCGTCAAATAGGACCCAACGGTTTTGTGCCACTTTGGCAAGTGGGGGCTGACTGCTTTCAGTGAAAAGTGGAGACAATATCTTGGCCAGCTTATTAGAGGCATATTCAAAAGGTCTGCATGCATAGCTAAAAAAATACCCAGGGTTTTAAAGCAAATAGATACCTTTAGATATCCTTTATATAATTGATGGGAAGAAGTCAAGAACAGTCCTCAATCCCTTCCCTGTCCTTTCCTCCCCACAGTCCAGCACTCTGATTCATAAGAGTGCCATTTTTTGGGATATAAGCCAGATGTCTTGGAGGACATAAAGGGCTAAGCCATAATAAATCATGCCAAAATTATTCTTAGTCAATGAAGGAAATGAATGATTAAGTGTACATGGGATTCATGAGTGGCTAACATGTTATCAGTGCTGGTATTTAAACTATGTACGGCATATCAGAGAGAAGTAAAGCATTTCCTTATATCTGTGTCTGCACTTCTTCCTGACTTTGATTTGAGGATAAGACTTACCCTGTAATGAATCACTTTTACTTGAGATACTATGATTGATTAGGCCTATTACTGAACAAGTAGGCAAGATACTTGCAGCACAAAGATGGACTTAAACTTTGATAATTCTAGGGCTGTGGTTTCTTTCAACATTAGCTTTCCCATCTATAAAGTGGCATATTTAACCCCTTCTTAAACTGCCTGCCTGCCTGCCTGCCTGCCTGCCTGCCTGCAGAGGAAAGTTGGGCAATATAACCAAATACATTACATGTTCTGATTGTTTTAGACTTTTTGTATTAACCTCGGTTGCATGTTCTGTGGATATTTGACACAATGAATACATCTACACAGAATGTGAGACCAAGCTGGATCGAGCTTCTGAGCTTGGGTTGACAGACTCAGGCTAGTGGACCTCCTGCTAGCAGTGTAGGCAGTACTTTGAACTTATGGCTTGTGCTGAAGGTCAGGCTCTGAAGCCTAGCCTTGTTGTCACCTATCCTTGATGTCACCCACATCTTCATAGCACGGTTTGTGCAGCTATTTTTAGAGTGCTAGCATGAGCCCCACTTGCCTGAGTCTGTTGAGTCAAGCTAGGAGGCTTTATTCCATCTGGTCTAAAATGCTGTGTAGACATGTTGTTGGATGACTGAGGCCTGGTAAATATCTAAAATACATTCTGTTGTTAAGTGATTTTCCTTCCTGTCCGATTCCATTTCATTCAGAATGTGGCAAAGGTTAAATGTTCATAAAACTATCGCTATAGCTGTGTTTTAAAGGTGCATTTCCCCGAAAGTGATCCAACTGGGTAGATATTTCTGCTGTGCTTATCTTTCAAAATATCGGGGATTAGCCCATATGAAGTGTGTACAAAGCGGCATGGGCAAAAGTGAATGAGATGCCTTCCCTTGCCTTTCTGGTGATTCTGTCATATCCAAAGGGCCAAATCCTGCAGCGCCTACTCATTCGGATAGCTCCTACTCCTGTGATTAGACCCGCTATAGTCAAAGGGATACTTGCACATGTAGTAGATCAAGCCCTCAGTCTTTGCATTTCTGAGAAGGCCTGTTCCAAGTCTAGCACCAATCGTGGCTCCCATTTCCAGGTTTGTCGTTGTGGTTGGACAGCGCAGGAAGAGCAAGCTCTGTTGCCTTGTAGAGCCTTCCACAGAAGTACCTCATATCTGTTTTTCCAGACACACTCAGATGTACTGTGATTTGCCAGGAGTACAATATCTTTGGAAGCTCCTGCAAGGGATGGTCTATCTTAGCAACCTGTCACTATCATCAGGGGGAAGCTCTTCTGCTTTGGCCTAACTGTTCTGATGTTCTTGCAATTAATCTTTTGTCAGCATGTCCTATCATCAGGAGGTTGTAACTCAACATTCAGGCTTGAAAATGCTTTCAAACTTGTCTTGCACCAGGCAGAAAACCCCCTTCCATGCTGATTCTTGAAGACCAGCTTCATGCAGATAAAGTTGTGTCAAAAATGTGCTGGAAAAGTTTGGGAGGTAGCCTGACCAAATAAGGGGAGACTGTCAATTAATAAGCTGCACCAAGGAATTAATGGGAGCTACCAATTTCCAGTGTACCCTTCTGGGAATACCCCATTGCATTTGTCAAATCCAAGTGTTATTTTTCCACACATCCTATCCAAGTTGTTTCGGGCCTGAGATACAAACTGATTGAGAAGTCTTTCAATAGACTTCAGAGAGCTTTGGGTTATGCCCCGAAGGAAGATAGTACTACAATTATCATTTGAGGGGCATGTATACCTTCTATAACTGACTCAGCAGCATATAGTTTTAGTGGAATTACACTCTTAGCCTGAGACCCCAGGGTTCCCAATACATAATCGACTATAAATCTGACTCAATTGCTGCATGACATTGGTGTGGGCATAATTTGATTCAGTAGTGGCTCCCTGAGGCATTTGCTTTGGGGATATCTCAAGGTACAGCTCATCTGAAAGAGATTATAAATATAGGCAGATTTAATCAAGTCTCACAAGAGAATCTTCATTTCGGTTTCCATGTCTCTTGGCAATAGTAGGCAATTCTAGACTCTGTGCGATCATGGTAAATGTGTTTTTGTGAACTAACTTGGATGTAAAGACCCTTATTCTAACCAACTGGAAAAGGTAACATTATTGACGACTAATTCTGCTGCACTATATACTTAGGGTATGTCTACACTACCCTCCTAGTTCGAACTAGGAGGGTAATGTAGGCATACCGCACTTGCAAATGAAGCCCGGGATTTGAATTTCCCGGGCTTCATTTGCATAAGTGGGGAGCCGCCATTTTTAAAACCGCGCTGGTTCGAACCCCGTGCAGCGCGGCTACACGGGGCACGAACTAGGTAGTTCGAACTAGGCTTCCTAGTTCGAACTACCGTTACTCCTCATTTCACGAGGAGTAACGGTAGTTCGAACTACCTAGTTCGTGCCCCGCGTAGCCATGCTGCATGGGGTTCGAACCAGCGGGGTTTTAAAAATGGCGGCTCCCCGCTTATGCAATTGAAGCCCGGGAAATTCAAATCCTGGGCTTCATTTGCAAGTGCGGTATGCCTAGATTACCCCGCTAGTTCGAACTAGCGGGGTAGTGTAGACATACCCTTAGATATTGCTGAATTAGAAGAACTGCCCATAGTGGTAACCTTTCCTAGACAACAAACATAGGACAGATTTGTCTAACTTCAGCTGTGCTTATGTGACATAGTAATAAAATGGAACTCTAAAGTCGTTACATTTTTGTTGTCTTAGGTTGCTGTTGGAATAGGAGTGAAGTTTCTTTCATGTTACCTGTCTCATGAATTCTAGCAATGGCTTCATAATTTTCCATTATATTTTGTTATTGAGTGTTGTCTGGTATGTGTGTCATCTGCCTAGCTGCTTGAAGATGTGTGGCTGTTTGTCTTGCTTGTCTGATAATATCAATCAGGAGATGTTCAAATTTGTTAATACTGTATATAAATAGAGGAAGTTATTATTTGTCGAATCTTTGTGGTCTGTGTTCTATGTGGTATTGAGAGTTATATGCTCCTCTCTTTATAAACTTGATATACGTGATTTTGTCATTGTATATTTGTAGTAATTAAATTATGCAAGTAAAATTGAGACATTTACCACATGGAACCTTTTTATGCTCATGTAGATCCAAAGTGACTTATATATATACAAAAAAGTACAATTTCTCGATTGATTACAGATCAGTGGGTTTGTGCTTCTGGATAAGAGGGCAGGATGTGGCCATAAATGTGCTCCTTTTGGTATGTAGTAGGCTTTGGAAGCATTTACGTGTCTTGGGTGGGTGCTCACAACTCTTGCAGTGTTGGGGACTCAAGAGCCAACCAATATAGTCCCAAAAGTGGTGGTAGTAGCCCAGGAGAAGGCATGGCCTGGATGCCTGAGAGGTACGCTGAATGGGTATATCCCTTTAGGTAGTCTCTGCCAGTGGGATTCCTATTAGATGTCTTGTTATAATCTATGGTCACTTTCAAAGAAACAAAGAGAGGAAATAATAACCCTGTACATAGAAAGGCATTCTTGCTACCCTGTTTAAAGCAAAGTGAATTCTAGGGCTCAATCTTTCAACCAATACTCACCAAAGTTTTCCTTGTTTATTCAATTACATCATCCTATTTTAGTGATACTATTCATATGGGTAAATGTTACTTATTTTCATAGAGCTTGAAGGATTGAGTCCTATGTCTTCACAGCTGTACTGCTGTTAGACAACAGTTTCATTTAATGCTACTCCATTAAACATAGCTTTGTTACAACATGTTAAATTGCTTTAAATGCAATCATCCTCTACATTGTGCTTTGAGTTGATCATTGCCATATTTGTAAAAGTTGTGGTAAAAGTACTGTTGAAAGCATTTTCTTGGCATGTTGCTATCTATGTAATACAAGCATAATACAGCCATATATTGGAAGGGCGTCAGTTCTTTTAGTAAAATGATTACAGTGCTGGACCTCTTAGTGTGAAGATGGTATAATCATTACAGTGTAATGCATAAGACTATAATTAGCAATGATGTAAGGATATCTAAAACAATCTTAGGAAAGTAGACCAATCTCACTGAACTATGTTTAGACCATCTTACTTTGAACACCTTTTTAGCTATTGCTCCAGTTACATAAAATGTCCCTTCTCACACAGTTTAGATATAGCTAAGAAAATATAGTTTACTTTTGTTGTTATGCTCTGGATTTTAAAGGATATTTGTGGATGGATATGAGTTTTCCTTGTGGTGCAGCAGTGCCAAAAATGCATTGTCTTGTTAAGTCAGAATAGCTCAGGCAGCTATGAACTCCAAAGTGAGCCAGAACTGGTTTTCATAAATCCTTAACAGACTTTGAAAAGGGTGAACTCCAGCTGGCTATGAAAGTTCAAGTAATAAAGAAAGCTTTGAAATGAGCACATGAGATTATTGTTCTTATCCTGTAAACCTCAAATCTTATTTACCAGTTCAGGTTCTTAAACATATTTTTAAATCTTATTGTGGGCACAAGATCTTGAGGCCAAATTCTGGCTTTTTTTTCAGATGTTATCCCAAGACAACTTCACTTGAATGTTCACTCGAATTTTAGCTAACTGAAGTGAATAAATGAAGAGACAGTTGCCATTTTGTGTTCAGTTGCAGCTAGCTATAGAGAAGAGATGCTGCGCACTCTTGTGAAGACCTTATCTTTGTTCTTCCTTATTTTGTTGTTAAAAGAGAATAAAAGTCTGTTGGACTTGAAAAGTGGTGGCAATCTTTATATATGGGCAAACATAACACACAGTTATCTGACTTGTCTAGCATACAAATAGACCTAGTATTTGCAAAAGCATGTAGGGATTATTTGTACCCAAAGCTTGGAAGCAGCCCTCAGATATCTATTACTTTAAACTCTATAAAAACCAGAAAAACCCGAGAGGGGTGTTTGGTCTGTTTCCACTATTGAAAACAGTGAAATTACAGAATCTGTCTTTAGAATGATGAGGCACAGTTGGTATTTAAAATCACATTTTGTTTAAACCAGCTGAAGAAAAACATCTCCAAGGTATCAAAAACCTTATTAAAAGTCTGTATTCATATATATTTTCAAAAGTGAACAAATGTGCATGGAGCTCTGTAAAGTACTAATTCACCATAATCAGCATTTAAGATCCATCCCCCTCCCCTGCCTAAGGTCAGGACATATCAAAATGTTTTATTATACTAATATAAGCTTGGATGATATAGTGCAAAAATTAATTTAATCTCTAAACTGGAAAACCTGTACTACAGAGAAACACTATAAGAATGTTTAAGTTGTCAGTTATACAGTATTATTTGGTAAAATGAATTCGCTTATTCCCATCAGAAACTTCTGAGATACCGTTGTTTCTAGCCATGGCAGTATTATATAGGTAGCTATCATGTTTCAGTGAAGTAAACATTTGTAGTCTGTCCAACTCTCAAATTTTCTCAACAAGCATGTGCAACTCTGTAGTCTGACTTTATTGGACTCTGTTGAGAAATGTGTGGATGAATGCTCTTTTTGTATTCTATTCTACTGTAATACAGCACTTAGGAAGGTCGGAATGAAGGATCATTTTGTCTCAGCAGGTTATTGTTTGTTCTGTGACTCCTTCGATTATAATAATATAGGAGTTCAGAATGTATTCTTGTGCTGTAATGGACTCAGGGTGAGTGGACAGTTATTTGGCTGATAATTAATCTAGCCTTTTGATTCTTGAAGAATGTATTCCTAAATATACAGTTAAACCATGATGTGGTAAAATTCAACCAGTTGTTAAGCCTCCACTTCTGCACAGATTGTTGCTAACTTGGACCACTGCACCTAGACACAGTCCCTTGATATATTGAATCTTGATGCAGGATCGGGGACTAAGGTCCCTTCATTCAAGGCCCCCTTTAGTAGGGTGACCAGACATCCAAAGATTATTGGGACCGTCTTGATATTAAGGGCGTTGTCTTCTGTATGCAACTATACCCCTTTTCCCACCTTTTTACCCCTGAAAAATAAAACAGTGTCAATTTTTCACTCTTGCTATTTTCAGTATCTCAGAAATTCTTCTGCGGTTTGTGGTTTGGTGCCTGTGGTCCCAAATGAGCATAGCACCCTGCATGTCCCCTGGCACCCATGAGCTCCCCAACCCCTGCACCTCCGTTCTTTGCCCCCTTTGCCACTCACCTGCATAGTGCTGCCTTCACCCAAACTCCTGCACTTCTCCTGCACCTTCATCCCCAAACCAGCCCTGCACTGCCAGTGTGAAATGCCACCACCCCTGTGCCCAGTACTTCCTACCCTAATATACCCAGGGGCTCCTCACCCAGAGAGCTGCACCACAGATCCCTATGCTTTCTGCCCTACCATCCACAGATCCTCCCACTCCCCTAGGACAGGGATTTGGCAGTGAAATACCTCTGTGTGCAGGCCACAGACACGTGTTTTACATGATGTCCGGGATGTCAGCCATGACCTCCAATCCATGTAAATGACAAAAAAGAGAACTAGTTGATACCAATGACCGAGTCCAGCTGCCCTGGCCTGCCAGGGCTGTGGGCCATCACCTCCCAAGTGGCCTTCGTTCTCCCTAAAATAGAGCATTTCCCTCGAAGCCTGAAAAGTGGGGCTTGGGCAATGCAGTTTACTAAGAAAAGGGACTAATTTCACCAGGGCTAAAAAGAAATAAAGCAATGATACTTCACTGTTTCCATCCTTCCTTTCCATGCCTCTCCCTACATCCAGTCAGACTTCAATGCCCAGCCCAGCTCCCCCCCAGTGATCCTCAGCCCAGTTCCTCCATTACCCCCCCACCTGCTCCCTGAAGTTTCTGCTCAGCCACCCCTTGAGCTTCGCTCCCCATCCCTTTACCAACCTCCCAGGGTATCCCCTGCTGCTGTGTTCCCAGCCTTGCTAGGTTCCCCCCCATGTCCCTTGCCCAGCTTCAACAGGCTCCCACCCCCACTGACTCACATGTTATCTCCCATGGAGAGAAAGTTTCACTTTTGGCCCAGCACAGTCCGGTGGGACCCTGCTCCTGCTAGAGACTGAGCAGCGCAGGCAGGGAGGGTCGGAGGGACTCTGCTCCACTCCATGTGATAGTGGGCTGGGGCACCGTGACATCAGTGATGGTGTGTGCCGCTCGGAGCTGGGAAGGAGGGTAGAGGGAAGATGGAGCCCTCTGCTGGCTGACTGAGGAGTGAGTGTACAGAATGGTGGGGCAGGGTTGGGAAGAAGCCAGTTGGCCCAGTGCTTGGGAGGGAGGGAGAGGGTCCAGAGAGAAGGAGTCTAGACCACACTATGGCCAAATGAAGTCCTACTGCAACCAGCGAGGGGAAGCCCAAGTCCCTTGTGGCACCCCACCTGGCTATGAACCTTGGGCTCAGGCACACTTGGCCTTGCCCTAAGCTCAGACTAGCATGCCTGTCTATTCTAGGGCTATCCTACAGCTTGGCTGGACCATTGAGAGAATGACTGTGCAGGTCCATACTTCATGATATGTATGGATGGTGATGTATTTCTTCCAGGGTCGTGCTCTTAGCCCCCAAAGAGGAAAGAATACCCAGGCATATCTGTGTCTCCTGTGAGATTCTGAATGGAGAGTTTTGTCTCAGAAGAAAGCTTGGAGTCTTCTGAACTAATCAAGAGGAAAGGAGAATGAAAAGGAAATCCTGCCCTAATTCATGCGCAGTCAAGGCGCTTCAGAAATGTTGAAAATAAGTGCATAGAGTTCTTCGATAAGGACAGGCCATGTGTGATGCTAATGACAAAGAGTAGCATGGATTTTGAATCTTTCTCCTCTCCCTTGAAGAAACCGTGATTGCTCTGGGAATTCAGGTATGAAACATGATTGAAGGACAGGAGGGAGTTGAGTTAGGTAGAAAAGTCTAAATACATACAGCTTGCTTAAACAGCAATGATAAAGTGAGAAGAAAAGTTCCATTAAAAATTCAGCATTTGCTAATAGTTACCATGCAGCATAATCTCAAACACCACATAAAACTACTTGAGAAATATAAACTTCTAAAATATGCAGTATTGCATATAAAAGGCAAAACCCAAGGAGCTAGGCTCTTGAGCAATTTCAATAGGACACAGTCCTGCATACATAAGGCCACATCTTCGTTAAATAGATCCATCTTCTGGAGTTTGACTTAGTGAGTTTAGTTAACACTTGCTAAATCAAATTCAGAGGGCACCCCACCAGCAGCCAGTTTTCCTGCTTTTGCAAGGAGTAACAGAAGTTAATGGGGACCATTCACTCCCGTCGGCCTACTGCTGTAGGGATGACCGGGAAATCTGAAACAAGGAAATAAGAAGTTGCAAATATGGATTCAATGTTCCCTTTTAGTGTAGACCTGGCCTAAGAGAATAGAGTAGATGACCTCCCATCTTGTTTATTCCATTTCTGATTCCTTGATTTCCCAGCATGAAGTGTTCCAAGTTTGATGCTTACTGTGGTCTGTGTAAGTCTTGACATTATTTAATGCTACAACTTTTTAACCAAATAAAAACATTCTTTTGGTTTGGCCTGGCCTACCAGGGTTTCAATTTTTGCCTTAAAAAAAAAGTTAAATGAGACACTGACTTACATCCTGTGGCTAGTGTCTAGAACAGAGATATACTGATCCGAAAGGATTGGAAGCCTTGAGGCTCTGTTCTGCCTTATTGGCACCATCTATATAGCCTGTGTGGTCGTATATCTTTTAGGCATTTTGACAATTTAAAGGGCAGTTAGCTCAGCCCACATAGTTAATTTTACTTTAAAAAAAATTTGAAGGGAAGGGAAAGCACCAAGGGATGACTTATTGGAGCATAGAGTTCACCCTCCCCCCTCCTTTTTAAGTAAACCCTCCAAAAACTCTGGGTTAACTCAGAATGATTTTTGTTAAAGTGGACAGAGTTAACCTGCTACTTGCCTCCACTGAAATTGGCATAATTTACTCAAAATGATGAACTGTTAGAGCAAGGTGGTAAGTGATTTGCTATTTATAACCAAAAAGGATCATAGTAATAAGATACAGTTGCAACAGACAAGCACCATTCAAAATCAGAAGAATTCTTTAAACATGAAAAAATAATCCTCAAAGAAGCTCCAAATAGATCCAGAGCATCTAACCCCCTATAGTTGCTGGAGGCTGTGGGGACCTTCTGACCCTCAGATCAAAGGCTGATTGAAAACTCTTTCCCTTGCAGCGCTGGGAAATGAAGTCAGCACCTATTCTGGGGTTGCAAAGGCAAAATATGGTAGGAAGAAAAACCTATGATGACACCTTGTTGCAGAAGAACAGTCAGTTTCCATTATGGAAAAATCAAATAAGCGGCTTTTATTAAAACAGCTCAACAGCTTTTCCAGCAGCCTGGCCAAATAATGCTGAAGCAATGTTATACACATATTTATCATTTCAGTCCCAAGTATGAAGCGCAGGGCACACATTCTTTAACTCCTCTTTCGGCCATCAGGTTTGGAAAGTACACAAACAACAATTTACTAGAAATAAAATGCAAACAGGCATAAAATAGTAAAGAACAAATCCATCGAGGCTAGTTTCTGAGTGGCATCAGAACTACATTTCCTATCTTCCACACCCAAATCCCAGAGCTATCTGAAGGTTTGTTTGGGCCCAGCATGACTGAGAGCAGCCTTGAGTTAGCTCAAAATTGTGCCAAGCTGCAAATGGCCGCCCAGAGCCATTCTTGCAGCTGGGGATCACCAAAGCATAACAGGGCTCCAGCCATGCTTCCCTGGCCATAACTCTGAAATGCCCTAGCCAGTGGAGCAACTCTGCATGTTTTATTCAACTGGAACAGTGCCAAGCAACCTGAATAAGAACCGCAGTCTGGTCTGGGTATCCACATTGTAAAAAACCCAAACAAATACAGCTGAAAATATGCTAGCTATGTGTTCTTGGAAAGTCTGACATACTCCATGTACAGGCAGTCCCCGGGTTACGTACAAGATAGGGACCGTAGGTTTGTTCTTAAGTTGAATTTGTATGTAAGTTGGAACTGGCGTCCAGATTCAGCTGCTGTTGAAACTGACCAGCAGCGGCTGAATCGGACACGCCTGGGGCAGAGCAGCTGGAGTGCTGCTGGGTTGGTCTGGTAGTGCCGACCCTTGGCTCAGTGGGACAAACCCGGCAGCACCCCAGCTGCTCTACCTCAGGTGTCCCCAAGTCAGCCGCTGCTGAAACTGATCAGCGGCTGATTCCAGGAAACCTGGGGCAGAGCAGCTGGTCAGTTTCAGCAACGGCCACTGGGCGGCCAATCCAACTTGGCGGGCACCGTGTTGGGGACCCCGGAGATAGAGGCTATCCATGTAATGTCAGAGCCATACTGAAAAAGTGTGGAAATCTCTTCTCAGTTCTCAGTCCTTTGCTACATAGAAATTGGTTCTTAAGCATGATTTCCTTTTTTCCCCTGCAAACTTCTAATTCTCCAGATTGAATTTTGTCATTGCAATTCTTGAGAATTTACTGAGGATTAATGAGGCAACCCCTTAATATGGTCCCAGGAAATAATTTAACAAGTGGTTCCAGTCTGTGGCCTGTGATGGTGTGGCCTGTGGAGAGCTGGCCTAATTCAAAGCCAATCAGAGTAAATGGAAAGATTCCCATTGACTTCAGTGGGGTTTGGATGAGAGCCCTGGTGCTGGCTCTCAACCTTGTTTCTAGCTGATAAATTGCCTTTCATATCAAATAGTTTCCTAACCTTACTTTTCTATGTAAAGCAATTGCTATGGTTGGTGCATTCTAATGGGTAGTTCACAAGACAGTCTCTATTAATATGCAGTTGACATTATGGAAAAGCTAGAGAACTCTTTGTTGAATATTTTTGCAATACATAATTGCATTTTAGAGAGAAGGGAGTTAACAGTATGAGGGGAAAATGTAGATTTATTGACGAGTTGTTGGGCCAGCTGGACTACCCTTGGAGACTGTATATTGGGGGGGAGGGAGAACCTCCAAACCCAAGCAATTAACATGATAGTTATCAAATGCCATCTTGATTTCTGGGAACACAGGCTGCCATTGTAACCCTTATTGTTGCACATGTTGAATGTTGCTCTACCACTGATCCACTGTCATCTTGTCCAGCATTCCCTCCTCCAAGTGGTTGCCGCTACTAAATGATATCTACTCCAGATATTACAACCACCTTATCTTCATTATCTACAACAATGGACGACATCCTTTCGTACATGATATTTCCTCTTAGTGCTTGTCATAATGATCTAGCTGTCATGGTAATACACAGCAGTAGGCCAAAATGGTGTTGGCAAAAGCACCAATGCTCTTTTCTTCCCCATCAAAATCCCCTGATGTCAATAGAGTTTCTCTGTGGATTAGGATTCAAATCACCTTTAATTTCATGAAAGGTACACATTCCATAGTGAGCTTCCTTACTCTTTGGATAGTGCAGATAGATACATTTTTCAAATCATATCTATGTTTGACATTTTGGAAAATGCCTTATTCCAATGCATGATTGTGATTGTGATTGACCTCCCCATTATTGTTATTCTAAATAGTGTCAGAAATTTGCATGCAAGCTATGGAGTCCACGTAGCACCTTCCCTTATTTTTTTAACCTAATAGTTATTAAGTGGTGTTTAGGATATGCGACTTCTTATGCACCATGTGAGGTTTTTTTGTGTCTTCGGATGTCCAAAACTTGTACCAGCTTTGGCTACTTGTTGTTTGATTTTCTAGTCCAGAATCCTTGTTATCTAACACAGAAGTCATTCAGATTCTTTTCTGTGATCCAAAGAGAGATGTAACTTCTCCCACTTCCCTGTTTTATTCACTGATGAATCCTTACATACTTTCTCAAAGCTAGTCACAGGATAGTGAGATGCATTGTTGTGGAATTCATTCCATAATCAAGTGAGCTTAGGGTTGCCAGATACTTTCACAAAAAAATCCCGAACATGATGGGGGAAAAAATTGGTTGAGCAAAAGAAAAAAAAAAAAAACCCACAAGAGACCAAACTTGTTGAGCAAAAAAAAAAAAAAAGTCACTGCACCTTTAAATTCCCCTGCCAGACACCTTCCATCTCAGAAAATATTTTTCATGTCCGATATTTTCTGTTGTTTTTTTTTACCGGGCAGAAGACGCAATTACCGGACTGTCTGGGCGAAAACCAGACACCTGGCAACTAAGTGAGCTTTGCTGGTCCACTGCCATGAGCTGCCTTGACTTACAATCGAATTTGAACCATTAAAACATCAACATTTTCAATGTCATTTTGATTTGAGTTAGCAAATATCCACCTGCAGTGTTTTTAGCATTTTCACTCTCATAAGTGCCTAAGATTAAATGGGCTAAATCCTGTTTGGCTTAATCAAGAGTATAGTCCCCTAGTAAGAACTAAGGCCCAAATTTCTAACTACACTAGGGAGTTACTTTAAAATAACCCCCCTTAAGTTGAATTTATAAGAGGAGCATCCACAACTAAACCCTGTTGTTTCAAAATAACAGGTTGGTTATTTCAAAATCTGTACTCCTTTCCTTAGGGAATAATGCTTATTTCTAAATAGCGTTAGTATGGAGACTCTGCTGCTGCTAATTCGAAATAATTGGCCTTCAGAGGCCTCTCGCAGCTGTCGCTCTGGCAACTCCACCAATCCCCTTTTCCTGTTAAGCTGAAAATTCCCGGCAGCAGGAGAAGGGCTTCCTGCACGTGGCCAGCTTTGCAAGTTCCGTGCGAGACAGCGGCCAGTGAAGGAGCCATGACAGACCCCAATGCTCGCTCAGAGCTTCCTACAACTGCCAGCACACCTGGTGCATCCTGGTCAGGAATGCAGGAAAGCTCTGTCTGGGACCGGTGTGGAAATCCTGGGCCTCATCCAGGTCTGGGGGGAGGAGACCAACCTCCAGGATCACCACATCAGAAAGAGGAATGTGAAGGTGGGAGACAGTACACACGGAGAGTAAACCAGCTTCAAGTGCACACCGGCTCCTGGGGAGCCACCTGCCCCCCCACTCTCACTGCTGCCTCTGACACAAAGGCAGCCGGGCAGGGAGGCAGGTGGGAGCTGGCTTAAAAATCGGCTCCCCATGCACACCAGCTCCCACATAACTAACTGCTGTCCCATGTGCAACTGCTGAAATTTTCAGTGGAACCATGGTTATTTAATTACATGCATTTTAACATCCCTAATCAATACTTATGCAAACGCCTGTCCTTTGCTGGGGCTATGGTCAGGTGTCAGAACGACTAGTCCATGAAGTTGAAAGATTATTTTAGAAAGTGATTAATCCATGTCAGCTTAGGGCTTCCATAAAAAACAGTGATTATAAATTTACTAACTTCGCTCTCAATCAGGAAGCTGTTAAAGGCATCTGGAAGTAGCCAAATAACCAAGGCCATAGAATACTTTAGAAATCTATAGTGAGAGCTGGGTCTGTCTCACAAAGCGCATATCTGGTTTTTGAACTTTTTTCACAGTTCCCAAATGTACATTTGTGGGGCTTTTGTTTAGTCCAGAGAGACACTCCAGCTGTGAAGTTTAGAGTGGGATCCAAACTTTTTCAAGGCTCAGGGCTGGCCCTATCCTTAGTTTTTGGTCTGACCCATTCCTAAAATTAATCAGAGATCCTGTCCGGTCTCTGCAGTTATTTTGGCACTCTCATATTACAGCAGGAAGCGAACACTCTGGGCTTTGTTTATGCATTCATTGCAGATATTCTGTGACAGGGGTCAGCAACCTTTTCAGACCAAAGAGCAAAACTGCATCAAAATTCAGAGGAAATGGTGAACAAAGAGCTGTATAAGTATATCCATTTGCATGACTTAAAGTATACAGTAAAACTCCAATAGTCCGGCATCCAATTGTACAGCACTCCCGATAGTCTGGCATCAAAATGGCAAGAGCCTAGTGAGTGAGCTTCAGCAAAAACGAGTCACAACGCAGCAGCAGCAGCTGCTGAACTGAGCAAAAAGGGTAAAAAAAGGGTTAAAAAAAAACACATTACAGTATACTGTATCCAGTATGTACAATAAAAAGGGTTAAAACACTTTATATACTGGATACAGTGTGTGTGTGTGTGTGTGTGTGTGTGTGTGTGTATATAGATATATAAAACCACCTTATAATACCTCCTGATAGTCCGGCATATCTGATAGTCCGGCACCACCTAGGTCCTAAAGGTTCCAGATTATCGGAAGTCTACTGTACAACTTAATATTATTGATAATTGACATGATGATTAATAATAGCATAAATGAAAAACATTAAATGTTGACTATGGCACTTAAGTCTTTTTGTGGATCTAGTTCTGTCTCCACTTGTTTCTGTTGGGTACCTACAACATTTTATAATAAAATAAAATAAAATGTGAGGTAAAATATGAGACCATCCCACCAAGGAGGCCAAACACTCACCTGCCAGGGACTCCCACCAGCCTTGTGGCACGGGGTGGTAGGAAGCAGCTTCCCGCAGCAGCCTGAGGCAGCTGAAGCAGAGAGGCCGGAGCCCTCCGGCCTCTCCCCAGGACTGGGACTGGGGCCAGAGACATGTGATGGCTACCCAGCTGCTCCTGGGGTGGCCTCTGGGGTGGCTGTCGGAGCTGGAACCCAGGTTGCAGTGCGGCTGCTCCTGGGGCCAGGGTCAAGGTACAAGCTGACCCTGGCCCCCGGAGCAGCCGCACCGCAGCCCAGCTGCCATGTGACCCGCCCTGGGAGCAGCCGGGCAGCCAGCATGTGGCCATGGCCCCCCCACTCTCACACGAAGCAGCAGTTTATGTTCCACATCCACAGAAGGTGAATGCTGCTGTGCGAGGATGTGGAAGGGATTACAATTCTTTGTGTGTAGTCGCGTAGGCACACACCCTAGAGGGAACTCCCAGTGGCTGCCAAAAGAGCCATATTTGGTTCCGTCGTGAGCCATACTTGGCTTGCGAACTATAGGTTGCTGGCCCCTGCTCTATGAGAAAATATTAGAGCTAGTATTTACTGAGTACCCAGGAGACAGTAAGAGGCTTCACGAATAAAAAAGACACATCCCACCTGAGAGACATCTTTGGAGGGGTTGGGGCAACTGGCAACAGGGTGAGGAGCAGGTCCTAGCTGGCCCGCATGGTTGCCTGGCTGGCCTCCTCCGCCACTCCACCCTCCTTGAGGCTGATGCCGGCCGTGTCCTGGTCAGACTCCACGATGACAGGGGTGGGGGTGACCAGCCGCCCTCCCAGGATGGCATACAGCTGGTTGAAGTACCGGCATGTGTGCAGTGCTGCCCCAGAGCATCCACTCTGCTCCCCTACTGGAGCTCTTTGATCTTCATGCGGACCTGGTTGAGTGTCTGGGTGCAGCTTTGTCGGCAGCAGGTGGGAGCCAATATAAGGCAGCATCAGGGGTGTGTGCTGCTCCCCAGGAACCTGTGTACACCAGGACCCAGCTTTTAAGCGAGCTTCCCACACAGACTGAGAGCCTGCGTGTAACCGTGAGCATTAACTGATGAGCCCAGGCTTATTGGTAAACTGTGTACACGGTTACACTTCCACATCCCTAGTATTGGTACTTTTTTTTTTTTAATTGTAGCTGCTGAAATGCAAAGGGAGAAAACTTGACAGCTGAGAAAAGCACATTCTCCATGATGCTGAGTATATCAACAGTGAAACATTCCCAAATCCCAAGGTTTGGGAACCTATGTTCCTGAGAACATTCCCAACCAGAAGACACTGTGACAGTACAGCTTGTTAATCATCACACCATTAGGATAGCCAGAAGGCAGCTATCTAATTTTGTCTTTTGTGCTGCAGTGGTTGCTGTCTGAGCATTCCTGGAACAGTAATTTCCTTTTTGACCTCCATGGACATTACTTATAGAAGACACAGTCATAAAACAATTCTTAAAACGTCAAGAAAAATTGCATTTAAGGGTGGTAGTTTAGCCAAGGAAAACATACTTTCGTTTTGAAGCAGTCCCACCAAAACATTGAAATCTTAAAGCTACTAATAGGCCATGCATCAGTGCCTGAGCACTTTACCATGACATTTAATAAAGTATAATTCATATACCAGCTTTACTGAAATCACAGTATTCACCAAGCCATACTAAAGGCTTTTTCAGAAGATCAGAAAAGAGATAAACCTGTATTAGAGCAGGGCCAGCTGGAATGCCTGCCTTAATGATAAAGATGTATATATATATGTACTATCCACATATTCAATGTATTATAACTATAGATGTCAAGAGAGAAGAGATGGTGCCTATGTTTCACTGTTGTTATAACCATCAGAAAGTTGGATTGAACTAATATACATGATGGCTGTGTCTACACTGCACCCCTTTTCCGGAAAAGGGATGCAAATGAGACAAGTCGGAATTTCAAATGAAGCGGGGGATTTAAATATCCCCCGCTTCATTTGTATAAACATGGCTGCCGCTTTTTTCCGGCTCGGGGCTTTGCCGGAGAAAAGCGCCAGTCTAGACGGGATCTTTCGGAAAATAAAGCCTTTTCCAAAAGGTCCCTTATTCCTGATTTTAAGAGGAATAAGGGACCTTTCGGAAAAGGCTTTATTTTCCGAAAGATCCCGTCTAGACTGGCGTTTTTCTCCGGCAAAGCCCCAAGCCGGAAAAAAGCGGCAGCCATGTTTATACAAATGAAGCGGGGGATATTTAAATCCCCGCTGCATTTGCAATTCCGACTTGTCTCATCTGCATCCCTTTTCCGGAAAATGGGTGCAGTGTAGACACAGCCGAAGTGTTATGCACGCACAAGTTATGTTTTTGGAATTTATTTGGATTTTTCAACTGCTTTTTGAAAAAAATAAGAAAAATTATTCTTACAGCCTTGCTGGTCAGATGTATTACCACATTTGAGAACAATTTGGCAAGAGAGGAAATAGTTTCTCAAATGCATTGCAAATTACCACCTTGCAAGTTCTTCCAATTTTAGTCAATGTAATGCTGGTGAAATATACCACATAAGTACTTGCTGCTTGTTTGTATCTAATCTAAATTTTGTTCCCTGTACAGTCATTGGATGATAACAAAGTTGCATCATTACTGACCAATGTCAGATTTGAACCAGCCACTCACATACTCTTGCTAATACTCTGGATCCTACAGTCTTTCAAAATGTTCAGGAAGAAGTATGCTAGTCCTATAACCCATACAGCATACTGAACTCTTCGGTCAATACATAATAAAAACAGGAGGGAACAAGGAATTCTTGATCAGTCAGGGGACGTCTACACTGCGGAGCTGTTTCGGGATAGCAGAAGTATCCCAAAATAGCTATTCCATGTCTATTGAAGCAGCCTGTTATTTCAAAATAAGGGACGACTTATTCCGATGTTCCGGTAATCCTTGTTCCATGAGGATTAAGAGGCATATTGGAATAGCAAGTTGTTTCCAAATTTGGCACTGTGTAGACAGGGCCTGGGGGCAGAGGAGTGCGGATCTCTCGCACCCTGGCTCTGCCCTGCGAGGGGCACACAGTGGCTAGCAAGAAATGCTGGCTGCTTTAAAAAGACCAGCATTTCTCTCTAGCTGCTGCGCATCCCTGGCGCAGAGGGGGGTGCAGAGGAGACTTTGTGTGTTTCTCCCATCCCCAGGTCTCGATTGATCTGGGGGTGAGGAAGCAGCAGGGTGGCCGTGGGCTGGATCCACTGGCTTGGCAGGCCTGCGGAGGTCCCTTTGCCTATATCAAGGGATGCTGTGCATCATCAGCTTCCACTGAGGTTGAAGATATGGCTGTTGCTACAATTTCATTTCTGCAGTTATATGTTTATACAATGCCAGGAAAATACATCCATTATTTTGGGGAAAATCTGCTGTTCTGGCAGGCCTCCCACTATCATGACTGGTAATGGCCATTAAGCTGTGATTGGACTAGCTTCAGAAGGTTCATGAATTGGTTCATGTAAGTACACAAAGATCTCAGATACTTTTGAGAAGCCTCGGCAACTAAATCAAACTCTTTCGGTCTAGAGCTTGGGCTGGGCATCCTTCAGAATTAGGCTCTTGTAAGAAGAACAGTAATTCCTGTTTCCAGGCAGGCTTGGATACCTTGAGAACAGACATCTTTGTAAAGTTTTGGAAATTGAATTTTCATTACAGAAGCTCCTTGATTGAAGTCAAATAGTTCTGATGAACGTGAGAATTAAAATATATATGTATCACCAAACTTCCTCACATCTCAGCCATGACATAGGTATGTTTCAAGATTTAGCTGAACAAGTAGGCTAACTCTTTTCAAAGCTAGGTCCGCCGTGAAGATGCTGTGAATATCTTGTCGATTCTTAGTTTTTATATTTTTTTTTATTTTATTTTGCAGTGTTCTTTGGGCTGCCTCCTGGTTTAATTTTTTCGAATATCTAAAATACTCTGCTGTACTAAATCTGGAGAGCTAAAAACACTCAACAGGTGATCGCTCTTGTGCAATATTTTAAAATGCTTTGGGCTGTATGAAATAACGATGATTGAAATAACTATGATTTTGTGAATCTTTCTTTCCCCTTTTAAAATGTCTGCTGTATATTAATATCTGAGACAGATTTTAGATACAATACAATTTTAGATACAATACTCAACATTTTACATTTGTTTTCTTTCCTTGAAAAAATCTGAAAATTGGAATGAGCTACTTATTTCACTTCCAGCATTGCTGACGTGGGTGTAAACTTTTGCCCTCGAGCAATTAAAAAAAATTATTCCACTTCTCTCCTGTTGATCCAGAAACCCTGGTTGTATGTTTTCTGGAGAGACTGATTTCATAATGGATGAATCTTTTCCATGTGTATTTATTTATATTTAAAAAGAGAAGTTATCTTTCTTTTCAGGCTGAGATTGTTGAAAATATCTGCACTCATTAGCTGGGTAGTTGATCTTTGCCACTCAAGTTTACCAACTTGATAATTCCTTGGAGTAATTAGGTTTTGTTTACAGCAGTTAGGCAGTAGAAAATTATCATGTGATTGATGAACTATGTGTATTATTTAGCAACTGGCTTTCTCTATCACATGGTCTAGAATAGAAATCCTAACAGAACATCTGGGTCCCATTTGGGAGTGGGGTAAATAAAAAATCAAGAGTGGATCGTTAGCAGGAGCTGTTTCCCTGGAAGCCCATGTTTGGGCATCGGGAGGATACTGGACTCATTGCAGAAAAGTCAGAGAGAAGACTGCAGCTGAGTGTGGGGAAGGGTATTGGTTCTCTTTCAGAAGTATGAAGGTGGGATCATGAAAATCACCCTGGAAAGCCCAAGGTAGCATAACTCTTGGGGCTGGTAGCTTGGAAGCACAGAGTAGAGGAGTTAAGTGATGTTGAGAAGGAGTTGGGTCTGTCTGATTAGCCAGGCTGGAGTCAGTAGTGCAATGTTTGGCAGAGTGGTGGGTTTATACAAGTGTCTCTGCAGCAGCTAAGAGGAAAAGGTAACTGTCATCTATAGCTAGCAGTGGCAGACGAAGGAACTTAGTTAAAATTCAGATGTGAACTTCCATAGTTTGAAGTGTTGAGAGCTGTGGTTTTGTTTGAGGCCATTTGGCTGTTGGAAAGAGTTGTCCCTGGCTTAGTGCTGCTATACTCTGCACCGTTATACAGGGCAAATGATCCTTCTTTACTGTGAAAACCCAGTACTCAGTGAAAAGCAGGAGAGTCTGATCACTGCTGAACCTGATTAAAATGGAGAGGGTCTGGAAAACAAATGGTTAATTTTACTTCCAAATTTGACACTGAAAATTAACTACTCTGTGTTCCATGCTGTTCTCCCATAATACTTTCCATGATACTTAAGTGTTCACTTATTGAAAAAACTTTACCTTCTAATAACGCATTTCACCATGTGACTATTCCTCTTCAATTTTTGCAAATGATTTTTTTTCAGTTAAAGATAGATTATTTTTAGCTTGTGTGGCCATTTCAATAAGTTTATTTGTGTTTATAGTCAGTATAAATTCATAAATGCCATTTCCTTAATTTAGGATTATATAGATAGATAGTGATAGACTTGCGCTCCTTTCTGTATTAATTTCATGCCTGTAACTCCTATTCATGTCAATGGAAAGGAAGTCAAAGGACGATGGTACTCATAGTAAATAGTACATTTATAACTAATATGTATACGGTCAGCTAAGACCAAGTATGGGATTAGTACACGATCTGATATACTTTCTGTTAGGAATTTCAGAGGGGGTAGCCATGTTAGTCTGTAACTTTAAACAAGTATTCCTGTGGCGCCTTAGAGACTAACAAAATATATAGTATCATGAGCTTTCGTGATGAAGTGGGGTTTGCCCATGAAAGCTCATTATACTGTATATTTTTGTTAGTCTCTAAGGTGCCACAGGACTACTTTTTGTTAGGAATCTATAAGCTATACTTTATAACTTTTGTTATCCTATAACCAAATAGGATATTTCTTTTTCAAACTTTTAAGATCCTACATCTTACCAGGTCAGTGTAATATTTCGTGACTAGTATGGATACACAGCCCTTATCTGATTAAATAACCATGTGGAACAATAATTGTAATCTGTTTTCCTCATGTAAAATGCACATAGCATTCCTTTTATAAATGTTTTATAGCTCTAACACCAGCATTATCAGGTTTTTTTCATTTTCTCATTTTTTTACCAGTGGTATATAGTTCACTGAAAAAAACAAGAAATTAATAGTTAATACATTTCTTGAAGTTATTGCTCATGTGATGTGATAAGCAGATTTTAGAGATCACCTCTCTCCCTGTTGTCCATCCTAACTGATCAAATAGCTAACAAGTACAGGCAGTCCCCGGGTTACGTACAAGATAGGGACTGTAGGTTTGTTCTTAAGTTGAATCTGTTCGTAAGTCGGAACTGGCGTCCAGATTCAGCCGCTGCTGAAACTGACCAGGGGCTGACTACAGGAAGCCCGAGGCAGAGTTGCTCTGCCCCGGGCTTCCTGGAATCAGCCACTGATCAGTTTCAACAGGCTGAATCTGGACGCCAGTTCCGACTTACATACAGATTCAACTTAAGAACCCCATGCGTCCCCAAGTCAGCTGCGGCTGAAACTGATCAGCGGCTGATTCCGGGAACCCCGGGGCAGAGCAACTCTGCCTCGGGCTTCCTGTAGTCAGCGCTGGTCAGTTTCAGCAGCGGCTGACTTGGGGATGCCTGGGGCAGAGCTGCTTCTCGGCGCTACTGGACCAACCCAGCAGCACCCAAGCTGCTCTGCCCCAGGCATCCTGATTCAGCCGCTGCTGAAATTGACCAGCAGCGGCTGAATCAGGACGCCTGGGGCAGAGCAGCTGGGGTGCTGCCGGGTTGGTCCAGTAGCGCCCAGAGCGGCGCTGCGGGACCAATCGGCAGTGCCCCAGCTGCTCTACCACAGGCGTCCGGAGAAAAGCCTGGTCTGCCTGGTCCGGAGAAAAGCCTTATTAGGGCTCTTGTACATTTCAAAGGAAGAATGCAGAACTCTGCATGCAACCCAGGACCAGAGGGAAGTCCCGCTGACTCTGGGCTGCACATGTACCAGCTTTGAAATGTACAAGAGTCCCCTGCTGACCCCAGACTCCATGCCATGCTGCCATGTGGAGCTGGAGTCAGCTGGGGACTCCCCAGCTGAGCCCGGACTCGACGCACAGCAGCGCCGCACAGCTGATCCCCGGCTCAGCTGTGCCGTGCTATTCCTTTGAAGTGTATTCCCTCTTTCCCCCCTTTGCTGCCTCTGTCTGATAGAGGCAGCAAGGGTGGGTAATCGCCTAGTTGTCTAATCGACTGATTATCCGATAAGCATTTGCTTATCAGATAGTCGACTAGTCAAGTTCTTAAAATCCCTAACATGTACTGTTACTGATGTGACCTGAGGAAGTTATTTTTGATCCTTTTCGAGTTCACACTGTGTCAATTTGCACTCATTCAAAAACAAAGGAAAAACTTCGCAAAAATCGTTTAATTTTTTGTGAAAAGTTGAAATGTTGAAAAATTTCAGGGAAACCTGATTTTTTTTTTAACCAACTCCTATTAGTTCTGCTATAAATGCTGTTTTTATAAGTGATATGCATGGGCCTTGGAGTAGCTACATCCTGTTATATAAATATGAAAATATTTAAATCAATACATTCTCTGTTTGTGAGATTACAAATGCTACATACAGAGGCTTTCAGGTGAGGGGTTTGCAGCAGTGGCCAGCAAACTCTCAGAAACAAAGATCTTGTGTTTAGCACCAATGGGCAACAGCCATGGGAAAGAAACAAAAAGGTGCAAAGAAATACTGGCAATGTATCAACAGGAGTGTTTCTAAACATCAGAGCTCAGTGAAGTTTGAGACTAAAGCAGGCCCACCAAGGGGGACGCAAATGGTATTGCTGCTGCTACTGTGGCCGTGGCAATATCCAGAGCTCCAGGCCCTTTAAATAGCCAGCGTAGCTCCGGGCGGCATGCTTTGGCCTGTGCTAATGGCTGGGAGGGGGAGCAGTGTGCTCCGGGTGGTGGTGAGAACTAGCTGTCCCCAACTCTTCACATTTCTGCCCGAGGCTCCGCCCCTTTCCAGGAGCCTGGAGCTGCCCCCACACACCTTGCCCCAGGGCCAGGCAAGTCTGTCGGCCCCCCTGGACTAAAGCATGTCTTCCATTCCACAGAGCCGTCACCAGCTAGCCCTCATGTGAGAATAATATGAGATGTTTTAGAACAGCCTTGGAAAATTCTACTCTTTCTCCCTGGCAATATTTTTGAATGATATATTTGTTAGTAGATGAGTAAAAAAACCTTTATATTCAATTTTTCATGATCATCCCTATTGTGCTAGGCCTGGGTAAGTAAACTTTGTGTATGGGCTGGTAATTTTTACACTGTTTTGTAAGTTTGCTATTTGATGCTGATAAAATGAATGCTGAGACTGATTAATTATAACTGTGGATAACTATCCCTAGAGTATTCATGACATGGACAAAGTGCCACACTGAATACTTTTTATTTCAGAAAGTGTATTCCTTTCTATTTATTCCTTCTAATGTTTTCATCACCGAAGTCCTGATTCAGTAGAGCATTGATGCCTATGCTTAATTTGTATTGAGGTCAAGTTTGTGTAATCAGGGCCTGAATTCTGGTCAGTGGAAAGTAGAGTCAGTGTTGCTTAAATTAGTCATTAAAGTTTTACCTGGTGCTTGGTTTTAAGTGTGCGTCATGCATGACTTTGACTGAGTAATTAAAATTCCTGCCAAGCTTCCTCTAAGAGTTCAAAAAGCTTGTTTAAACCTTTGACCTGTCAGAATATTTCCAATTAATTACAAGGTTAGTTATAAAAAATAATTATTCTAAATTGCTTCTTCCTCTCTATATGGGGCTCTGAAAGAGAACCATAAGAAACAACTTCTTGGAGGAGTCTCTGAGGGTCTCTTTGCAATTCCTTCCTGCAATTCCTTCTCTTTGCAAGATTGTCCTCCCATCCACTGTGTGGAAAATCTCGCTCTACATCCAAACCTGGAAAGGTTATATATTTCAACAAATAAATGAGATGGGATGAGGTTCTTTATGTGGAAAGCTTACACCACAAAAAGTATTTATCATCAATGGAGCTAGAAGAAAAAATATAATTTTATTGAATATTGATTACAGCATGATGCATTTCAGAGAATTATCAAATTATGGCTTAGTTATGACTTAATAGGTGTACCTGAAATTAACTGTATGTATTTCCACAAAAGCTGCACATAAATGGGCTCAGATGTATAGAAATGTATTGTAAAATAGCCAAACCACCATGATAGAGAGAACTTAACTTTGCCCACAGAAAAATAACTAGCTTCATTATTGCTTCAAATTGCATACTTTTTTTTTGTTCGGAAAAGTGCTGAAGGGCCAGAGTTTCATGACATCTGACAGACGCAAACACAGAAAGAACAACAGAGGGAAATTTTGCTCCATTTGGCTAATCCTCTAACAGTTGAGGTAATTTAGTATTTTGTTTCAGATGACTGAAAATTTTGTTTCCTTTTCTGAGTGGATTGTCATTCTCTTAAATATTGACGTTAATCTCCCCAGTTGGAAGCAAACCAAGCTCCTGTATTTCTAATCCTCCCAAAGAGTGTATACTTCAGATCAGTTTACCATACTAGATTTTATCACCTTTCCATAAATGGCCTGAAGTCATGTTTGCTATGGTATTTATTTATTTATTTGGATGCAGCCATTCTCTACATTAGTTCTGCCATGTCTCAGCAGACAGAATTATCTTTTCCAAAGGAGACTGAATTATTTGAACTTTTTGCATAAAAAATCCTGAGAGCCTCTATATCTAGGATTCGGGGGGGAGGGGGGGAGAAGCTATTCTCAAATATGAAATGTTTAGAAAATCTTTTCACCCAAAGCATTTTGGGCCATATTCTGTCATTGGTTTCCCATTACCACTTGGTGATCAATAGTGCATGGCCCAAACTTCTGCACTATAAAGTTTTTCTATATTAAGGTGGGTGGTGTAGGCATTTTAACCCCTTCCCCACTAAACACAATTAGGTTTGATGGGCTCGTGGAGGTCTCTGCGGTCACTTTTTCAGTGCTCCGTGCTGTGGCCAATCTGCACTGCCCCACCAGGAGCTCTAGGAAGCATTGGGCCTGCTTGGGCTGCTCCACTTGGCAGCACAAGGGGACTGCAGTAGCTGCCCCTGTAGAGAGCAAGGTGCCAGTGTTCACTTTTCTCTGCACCCACCTGCCTGTATTGGCCAGTGTTGGGAGGGACAGGATATTTTCCTATCTTCCCCTTACTTTGGAGAGGTCAGTACCAGCCATACTAGTGACTTCATCATGTCCTTACTTTTCAAAGGAGGGCAAGGACCAGCACCTTTGTCTATGAAAATGCAGACTTTATAGCGCATAGGCCCATCAATGGGTATTAGCCAGGATGGAATGGTGTCCCTAGCCTCTGTTTGTCAGAATCTGGGAATGGGCAACAGAGGGTGCATCACTCAATGATTACCTGTTTCTGCTCATTCCCTCTGGGGCACCTGGCATTGGCCACTGTTGGAATACAGGATATACTGGGCTAGATGGATCATTGGTCTAACCCAGTATGGCCTTTCTTATGTTCTTATAGTTTGGATATGCACTTGTACAACCCACAGGTGTGATGGATAGGAGGAGTGCTGGTCAGCATTTGGTGACTAAAGGATTAAACTCAGGTAACTCAGAGCGTTGCCAGGAAGCCAGAAGAATCAATGGGATACAGTGCTCAAATTTGAATTCTATATAGATACCTTGCCTGCTCTCTTTGTGTGTTAGTTTAAGCCAGGAGTTGGGAGACAGAATGATTTTAAACCCAGGCAGGACTACCATGCCTCCAAGGAATTTGAGGCATGGAAGTGGACTGAACCATGAAGGAACTGTGAATAAATAAGGGAAAATGTATATTTAGTCACGATCACGGTATTTTTCTTTGTTTTGGTTGTTTGGTTAAATGTCTCTGTGTGAATTACATGTGCCTTCCTTTCCCCACTCACCATATTTAAGCTATAGGCCAGGGGTTCCCAAACTTTTTGACACAGGGACCAGTAAATCCATTCATGAGCTTTCGGAGGACTGGTAACATTCATTTGCGTATTTGCATATTCATTAAACAAATGACGAATATGCAAATACGGTGTTTTGGGTCCTCCCAAAGCCCCCAGGGCCAGCTTTAGCAAAGCTTTTGATACGGAAACCCACAACATTCTTACCAGCAAGTTAAGGGAATATTGATTGGAAAAATAGACTGCAATCCAATAAAACCCTGCACTACCACATCATGTATTGAAAAGGGGCTCATTTATTTTCAGAAAGCTGACACCATCTTTGGAATTTTTTTATCCATATTCTCATTCCGGATGGTGAATGCACCAGGTTCTCTCCATTCTGACACATTGTAGTGCCTTTAAACCTCACTGTCAGCAGTGGGGATATTTAAAAGGCATGGCTTTTACATTTTTATTCAGGATCTGCGTGCGTCCTGAACTGTCCCACTCCCCGCAGGCCGATTCTCTCCCCCTTTCGCCCCCCACTTCCTCCTCCCCCCGCCCTGGGCCAGCCCTGCTGTTCCCACCAGCCGATTCTCTCCCGATCTCTCCTGGCAAGCCCTGCTGCCCCCGCCAGCCCTGCTTCCACTGGCTGGTTCCCCAGCCAGCCCTGTGATCTCCCCCAGCCAACCTCACTGCCCAAGCCAGCCGGTTCTCCCACACACACACACACACACACACACACCCCGCGATCTCCTCTGGCCAGCCCCACTGCTCCTGCACCCCCGGCCAGCCCTGCTTCTGCCAGCTGGTTTCCCCCCCAGCCAGCCCTGCTTCCGCCGGCCAGTTCCCCTCCCTATCTCCCCCGGGCAGCTCCACTGCCCCGACCCTGCTTCCCTGCGGCCCATATCCAATACCCCCTCCACAGCCAGCAGTAAGAGCTCACCTGGTAACCCTCACTATGCCTCTGCCGGGAGCCTGAAACATACGGTTGCATCCGCCCAGCCCTGGGGAACTCTACAGTTTCATTGTGGGTCTTGTGACTCTCTTCTGATTAATGAATCTTTCAGCTCCTAGCCTTCGCGGTTGTGGAGAAAAGCTTGAAAACGTGACCCTGATGCATCCTAAATACCCAAACTCCACAAACTATACAAGAACCCTGCTACAGAGGGGCTGAGCCTCAGCCCCACCTAGTACAAGTTTACTTTACCTCCCCAAGTAGGGAGTACAAATAGTAATTAAGGCAGCCATGTGACTGGGTACAGCCCGGTCTGGGAAGATAAGCAAAGAGAGGACTGGGGAAGGGAGCTCTAGTTGTACCCTAATACTGCAATTAGGCATGGCTTGAGTGCGCCAGGCAGGTCAGAAGCTGGGGAGCTGTGGCTGACTGGAGAAATCAGCTGAACGTGAGTGGTGCAGGGAGCAGCAAGATGGGCTCCTGCAGGACGTGGAAGGTACTGTTTGGTTATAACCCAGCTCTGGGAAGGAGAGCTGGCTGCTGGCCCTTCATTCCAGGAAAGAGACTAAATGAATCCAGACTCCTGACACAGAGAAACTTGAGTGAGAGCCAGAGTTGGAGAGAAGGCAAACTGTTTGTATTATAGCACTTGTAGCAAAATGGCAACCAATAGGAAAATTGCCTCATTGATGAGAAGGACAGTTAACTGCACCTGCTTTTGCCTTGGCCTGTGCTGAATTTGCATGGTTTCTTGCAGAACTGTGACAACTAACATCTCTTTTAAGTGATTGAAGTGTTTCTGGTTTTAAAAAGGAAGAGTGTGAGAAATGCTTGCCAATTGCTGGTACCAGTAGATAGGAGAAAATAACATGCCAAGGGGATTTTAGTCAGGGAATTCTAGACACTAGTTACCTACAAAAATTAGTATCAGGTATACATAGGCAGGCTCTTTCCTCAACTAGCTGGACTTCTAGTATTTGTTTTTGCTGAGTTTCATTGGTAACAGAACATCTGGTTTTGTTCCATATTCCACCAAATTACAGTTACTGAAGCTGGCCTAAAAATGGGAATATTTTAAGTACATTTTTGCATATCTTTTTCATTGATAACTTGAGAAAGTAAATAAATGTCAAGTAGGTCTAATAGTCACTTTAGTGGCCTGATCCTCTTTCCACTTGTGTCCATGACAAAGCTTTGGGAAAGCAGCACTAGTTCCCAGATCACTAAGATCCGCACCACTTCCTTCCATGGCAAAACTTGCAAGGATGGCTAAGAAGGGAAAGTAAATGCTGAGGATTTCCTTGCTGTTTTTCTTCAGTTGCTAAGTCAGATGTTGGATGGGTTCTGAACCCCTTAGAATGAATAAGGATTAGATTTGTCACACCTGGGATTCTTCCCCCTCCCCCCCCTCCTGCCATGCTCATGCCTCTGCATCAACTGTGGAACTCTACCCAGTTTCGTCTTCCTTTCTGTCTCCTGGCCATTCAGGTCCAGAGGCAGCTAAGAAGGGCAATAGGTTATTAAATTAAGACCAAATGGAGGATGTGTAACTTCCCAAACTTTTTTGGGCTGGAATATCTTTCTCTCTCTATTCCATAGTGGAGTACAGATGTTATGCACATTAAACTGTACAACAGTGTGTATAATTTTAATTTAACTTGCCTGGATATTATTTACTCAAGGCTAGATGACCAAAAGGTAGGGTAAATTGATTGCTCAGGTTTAACAAATAGATTACTACTATATCCGGACATGAGAAACAACAACCAATGATATTAGACCATAAAAAGAAAAGGCCTCCGCTCTCAGTAACCCCCATCATTACATTCATATTAAATCTTTTGAATGTTAATGTCAGTTGAAAGATTCGTAGTTTAAACTTTTGCCAACCCAACCTTGTGAAAATCTTACCCCCAAATAAGCTTGAAAATGAATGTTGTCAAAATGCTGAATGCTCAGAAGAGCTTTGTTACAAAGCAAAGCTATAAATCAGCCTTACTGGTCAAAACAATGCTAGGAAGAAAGGAAGCAATAGGTCTAAGTGTGGCTAGCACAGGGATTTGGTGCTTGATACAGTCTATACAGGGTTTCAGCAATAGTTATTCAGCCAAAACATTAGGCAGTAAGCAGTAAAGAAATACATGATCTGGCTTGCAAGGCTTTCTTCTCTCTACCTCCCCATTTTCCCTCAAGCTAAATAGTTTTTTCTCTGACTTCACAGGAATCACATAATCTCCTTGACCCTGAAACCGTTTCTCTCTTTTTTTTTCTTTTGTTACTTTGTTTTTCTTTAGTTAGGGTGACTGATAGCCTTATGTTCAATTACCACTTTGACAGTCATTCATCCTCTCTGCAGCAGATTTAATTTATTGTATTTAGGAATACAGGCAGTCCCCGGGTTACGTACAAGATAGGGACTGTAGGTTTGTTCTTAAGTTGAATTTGTATGTAAGTCGGAACTGGTACATATTGTAGGGGAAACTCTAGCCAAACATTTCTCCAGAGCTCAGTTTTATTCTCCCACACCTCACTTCCCTCAGTCCTTTATTCTCAAGCTGAGGTGTCTGCTGAGAAAAGCCGCTCCGCGTCTCCCTGGTCTGCTGGGGGGCGGGTGCTAGCTTCGCGTCTCCCTGGTCTGCTGGGGGAAAGCAGCTAGTGAGGGGTTGCCTCACCCCGTTTGTAAGTAGGGATCCGATGTAAGTCGGATCCATGTAACCCGGGGACTGCCTGTACAGCCAATGGCCAATCAACTTGCATGAGAATATCAGACAGTTTATCTGTGTCTCGGATGTGTTGCCTACTAACAGTAGGCTAGCAAAAATATTTGTTATTACCTACATAATTCTGTTGGGGTGCATCAGTTACCATAATATAAATGAAGAGAAACATTTGTTAATGGAAATCACAAGCAAAACAGTGTAACTATCTGGTCACTTTTCCAAAAATAGCTTCTAAAGCACAGGCTCCATTTTGTGTATGTACCATTTTCCATCCATCAAAGGTTTGTATAAACATCTTTCCTTCTTGTCTCTCCAAGTGTCTGCTCCCACCAGCATCCCACATAGTGAAGGATGTATTACTCTTCCACCCTGGGTTTGGCTTGTTGTTTAAAGTAGGGAAGTGTATGAGTTTTTGTATGTGCCATTCTGGTACTTAGTTTTAGATGCCCAACTGCCTGCTTTGTATGTACACAAGCAGCACCCCTAAATCTGGGGTTTTATTTGACCATTTTTAGAAACAAGATTAAACCCCTTAAACATTTGGGTGGGACACCTGAGAACCAAATTTGGCTCATTTCATGTAAATATCTCCAAACCACCTTTTATCTCACTGGTAATGTGCCATTTAATCTTATATTTTTGTGGTGTTTACATTTTATAACATTTACTCATGAAAATAAAAATTAATACAGGCAGTCCCCAGGTTACGTACAAGATAGGGACTGTAGGTTTGTTCTTAAGTTGAACCTGTATGTAAGTTGGAACTGGCGTCCAGATTCAGCCGCTGCTGAAACTGACCAGCAGCTGACTACAGGAAGCCCGAGGCAGAGTTGCTCTGCCCCGGGCTTCCTGGAATCAGCCTCTGATCAGTTTCAACAGGCTGAATCTGGACGCCAGTTCCGACTTACATACAGGTTCAACTTAAGAACCCCATGCGTCCCCAAGTCAGCTGCGGCTGAAACTGATCAGTGGCTGATTCTAGGAAGCCCGGGGCAGATCAACTCCAGCAGACCAGGTAGACGGGCAGCAAACCCCGTTCGTAACTGCGGATCCGACGTAAGTTGGATCCGCGTAACTCGGGGACTGCCTGTAACCAAATATATTAAGAGGGGGGAAAGGTGCAAGGAACACTCAATGAGGATTATTTGTCTGTTACAGAAGATTGCAAACACAATGGGATTCATCAGAACATTTAGAAGTACTTTTGAAGAAATAACAAACTAAATTAGTGAATGTTATAGGTTGGGGTGGGAGAGTCTTAGTGCTGGATCCCTTAGAAAGACTCTTGGCTTGGCATTTCTCTCTAATGCGCCTTGTTTTTGTTCCCAAGCTACATCTGTCTTTTTGGCCCAGGGTTCTGTCTGTTTCCCATTTCTAATTGCTTCTCTTCCGTCAGTCCCAGCTTCAGTCTGTTCTGTGAAGGTGACTATATTCCTTTAATTTCTTTTTCACGATCTTAGTCCTTTACCATTGAATGTCAATGGGAGTTAGGTATCTACTTTCCCTTTGTGCCTTTCACATTCTCTACGTTGTGCCTGTGAAGAACGCCCTGCTCCTTTTCCATAGCTCAGTGCATCTTCCTGAACGCTTTATATTTATATTATCCCTCTGTCAGCATCTGTGTTCCTCTTACACACTACCAAAGACCCTCATGCTATATTCAGGCCCTTCAGAACTAAATCATCTGCTTTACAAAGCCTTGGTGCTTCACTGTGGACTTCTGACATCTTTCCTTCTTGTCTCTCCAGATGCCTGCTCCCACCAGTATCCCACATAGTGAAGGCTTTAATACACTTCAGCCCTGGATTTGGCTTTCACTTAGAATGGCTTGTTATTTAAAGCAGGGAAGAGTATGAGTCTTTGTTGTTTTATGAGTTCTGACTGTTCCTAATTTTTGAAGAGGGCAGCTTAATTCCACTCTTCCTATCACTTTTCCCAACAACAATGGACCTCACATTTCACTCCTCTTTTCAGCTTGTACGACCACTTTGGCCAGACATATTTCATAGATTTTGCTTCCTACTTTTAGGCAGCCCCACATGTTCATTGATGGCCCTGAATTGGTGTTTTAACAGCAGCACAGTGTGTAATTTACAGTGCAGTGACCAGCGTGAGGGAAAAGCCTCATATAAAAGGAGCATGAATGGTACTGGAAATTGTAACTAACAACAGACTAGTTAAAACAACAGTCTTAGGGTTTTTGTCTGCTTTCTACCAGTCCAGAAATTGTGCAGAGTTCTCTTGTTAAATCTCTAAGAATGCAACACTGAAAGATCCTTGGATACAGAAATTGCTGAGTACACACTAATGGTGCCACAGTGTCTTTGCTCTGTGCCAAAGCAAATTTCTGTGAGTTATGTAATTCTCCTCCCCAAGACCTGAGTTAGGTAAAATATTCTGCACATTTGAATTGCTGTAAGAGCATGTAATCTACAAGGTCCTGGAGTTTATCAGAATTCGAATGGCAGACATCATGGCATCGGATTTCAGAAAGCCCTCCATGGAGGGCATTAACTAGCTTGGCTTGTAATGTTAATGCCTTTGCTTATTGACATTGCACGAGCTTCTAATTTTTTATTTCTAAAAATATAGTTCAGTCTTGAATGTAGCACAAGATGCTTACTTCAGAGCAGTCGGCAAGAGCTTACAGGAGGTGAGCAAGGAATACTGTTTGAATTTCTCTAACTGATTTAAAAACATGACTAAATGAAAAGCCTGCATTACTGTCCTCAGGAGATCAAATATAACTCCTAGTAATTCATAGATTTCCCCATCACAATATTTAGAGTAAGCTTATGCTATTCCTTTTAAGACCTATACATTTCAGCAAGGAATCTCTGATGTCTTCATGGCAGGGTTTTTTTTTCATTCTTAGATTGTTACAATGTTCATAGCACATGCAAATACAAACCATTCAAATAAACATTACAGCTGCACAATCTGTATCCCCACACTGCTGCCACTCCCTTCTTATTAATTAACCAAGGTTAAACTGACACAGCATGCCGTAGTGGACTCTAGTGGATTGTGATGTCCAAAGACGGGCAGGGATCCAGGCTAGTCTATCCCTCATTCATAAAGAGTTCACCTATAGGCAGGGCCGGACAGAGGCATGGGTGAGCCGATCAGCTGCCCAGGGCGCCAACCGATATGGGACGCCTGATGGCAGCTGTAAGGGGCGCGCGGCGTCCATTACAGCTGCCATCAGGAGCCGTGCGCCTGGCTCCCGCAGCGCCGGCCCGCCCACATCCCTGTGGCGCAGGCCAGTAACGCCCTTCCCTCAATGGCCGTGGGGCCCTACACAGTCCGGCGCGTGCGCCAGCAGCAACAACCGGGCCAGACTGGGCTGCGCTTGCGCTGTGTGCCCTAGGGGCGGGCCCCGGGCTGCGCGCCAGTGGCTGTAGATGGGCTGCGCATGCGCCGTGCGCCCTGGGAGCAGGCCTGCGCACCCTAGGGGGGTGGCCCGCTCCCCATGGGCGGGCCTGCGCATGCGCCGTGCGCCCGGGGGCGGTGCCGTGTGCCCATGCCCAGGGCGCCAGAATACCTCGAGCCAACCCTGCCTATAGGGTACCAAGAATAAGATCATCTCAGCTGAATACTGTAATATTAGGCAGTTAGTGTTTGTGGTGGCTTATGAGTGGGGGATCTTTCAAATATCTCCAGCAGCTTCATTCAGAGACACTTTTTAATAGCAGGCAGGGGCAGATGACTGTTTTGCGGGGCCCCAGGCAGCGTAACTCTGCGGGGCCCCCCTTTTGCCACGGCGCATGCACAGGGCTTTTTTAAGCGCGGGGCCCGGGGTGGCCGCCCCATTCACCCTGCCCTATATCCGCCCCTGATAGCAGGCTACTTCTTATTAGGTACTGCTGACTAGCTGGTCTGTAGAGGAGAAGTGGGATTTTCAGAAGTGATAAGAATTGCTTCTTAATTGGAGTTTTACCATTGACTTCTGTGAGAGCTGCAGAATTAGAATAACAGCCCTGTATGAAAATCCCACCCACTTACAAAGCTAAACTTCCTCTTACACTTTTTAAAAGGATAATCTGTGGAGCCAAGTCTGTGTCTTTCAGCGTTTATAATTATGCAAATTTTCAGCTCTTGCTTTCCTTAGAGGTCATCACATATTAATTTTAGGTAATCTGATTATTGCTGGGGGAGTGATGTGGGCAGGGGAACTTATAGACATTTACTACTATTTAATCGTTCCACAAGCTTGCTCTTTTCAGTGTTTGATGAGATCAGAAAATGGGATTTGGTTTAAACAAACACAGACTGTGTTAGGGTAGGCACCATCCTCTTCCACTCAGGACTCAGAAATAGCTTTTTATGCACTTAAAAGTACAGAGCAATCTTGACTGTTTAACTGCTCTATGTGGGAATCTACTGCTTCCCTCAATGACTGCCTCCAACCTAAACACTCTGGTTTGTAAATTACCTGTTACACCTCTACCTCCGGGAACTTCTTCCCTATCCAATGCACCTGGCACTTACTTCATGAAACCTTTCCCTGCTAATTTCCCATGCATAGACTGTGTGTGGTATTCAGTAAGCCAAATCCTGAAGGCCTTATGAATTGTTACCTCATTCTTGCTTAGGCACATCTGCCACTGAGTAGAGTGGGAACTTTCCCTAAATAAAGATTCAGAATAACAAGTGAGGGCTTTGTCTCAAGAAGAAGAAGAGTATGTCTAGACTACATCCCTCTGTCGGCAGAGGGATGCATATTGGGCAGGTTGACATTGCAAATGAAGCGGGGATTTAAATATCCCGTGCTTCATTTGCATAAAAATGGCCACCATTTTTGCCGACTCAGCACTTTGTCAGCAAAAAGCAGCAGTCTAGAGGGGGATCTGTTGAGAAAGAAAGCCTTTTTTGACAGATCCCTTATGCCTCCTGCAAGTCCAGCAGAATTTGGCAAGTATATTTCAATAGTTTCTTGCTGTGGCATTCAGTGGTGGGTCAGGACCCTGTAAGCTGAGTGTATGGGAAGAACCTAGGAAAGATTCAGATATCACCCAGCTGATTAGCAGAGCGCCTGTTAATACTGGGGGTGCACATCCCTACATACCTCAGTGCACATGACAAAATTTATTCCACACATGGTTGGAAAAATCAGATGGATCATTGGTTGCCAGAGCTGACTTAGACTTGCTAAGGCTTGGGGCTGAAGCTCGAGCCCCACCATCTGGGGCTAAAGCTGAAGCTGGAGAGCTTCTTCACTGGGCAACAGAGCTCAGGTTACAGACCCTCTGCCTGGGGCTGAAGCCCTTAGGTTCCCTACCCAGAGTGGTGGGGCATGGACTTTGGCCCTCCACACACCACTGGGGCAGTGGGTTTTGGGCAGGCTCAGGCTTCAGTTCCCATTTCTAGGGTTGGGTAGTAATTATTGTCAAAACAAGGTCCCGATGCAATGAAGTTGAGGACCTCTCATTTACTGGCTTTAATAGACTTTTAAGCAATGGCAGCCCAAAAGAAATGGTTGATATTTGAATCTCAATAAATTATTATTAGTAAAAGTGATCAGGTTTTAATGTCTTTCTGTAGTGGTTTAATCACCTGATAATGAGGCCAGTGAGCTCTAGGATTCTGTTCCCAACATTTAATGGATCTTTAGTGCTGAATAGGGATGGTTTGAGTAGTTTGGTGTATTGATGCCCGTTAACCTGTAGAACACCAAGCTCTTTAATTACCACCAGATCGGAGTTCCAAAAGTGATCAGAATACAAGCAGGAATTAGGGAGCAGATTTTTTTTCAAAGGCACAGGGGAAAGTTAGGCATCTAACTCACTGAGAGTCCACGGGATTTGGGCATTCTGCTTCCCTTAACACTTTAGAAAATCTCCCCCAGAATCTTGTGCAATTTGTGAATTGTCCCCCAATACCTATACACATTACTCAGGTCTGTCTATAGGGGTGGGGGAGAGAGAAGGGGAAATTGCCCCAGAGACTGGTGATTCAAAGGGAGCCCCAGGCCCTTTAAATCGTCACAGAGCGCCATGAAATCCACACAGCTCTGGGGGAGGCAGAACTGCACTTCAGCCTACCCTGGCCCCTCCCCTTCCACCAAAGCCCTGCCTCTTCTCTGGGTACGGAGCTGGGGCTCCCCACATACCTGGCTCGGGGGGAGGGGGTCTGCGGAAGCTGTGGGTTCCTCTGCTCATAATGTGGATTTGCCATTACACGTGTTCTGATTGCTAACAGGCTGCATGCAGTTAAACAGATAGATCTATCAGTGTGTTAAAAGGCTAGATACAGAACTAAATCACGCCAGCCTCTGTAAGAAATGCTTCTTGAATAAGTTAAAAAAATGGGGAAATGGTATGTTATCATGTGCCCACCTGCAGCACAAATAATCCTTGATCAGAAATAAGATGTGCGTGCACGTGCACGTGCGCGCGCACACACACACACACTAGATGATACACAATCTGTGGTGCATTGTCATATGTGCACCCAACAAAAATCAAAGGGGTTTCATTACCCCAAATTAATCTTAGTTAATATATAAACCCTATGGTTACAAAGTTTAAAAGCCAGTAATGCAAGGAAACCAAAATCATGGGCTATACTCTGCTTTGAGGTTTTGAGAGAACCACATCTCTGCAGAATTCCTGCTTTCAGTGTGCCAAGCCAGAAATTTCAAAGAAGATCCTATGTGCTGAGAACTGTGGTGAAAAAGACATTTCCACATGACTGATATTTACAGCTTGTACATTTTTAGAGGAAAAATAATGTGTTTCCATATTCACTTCATTGTCCACAGTTAGCTGGAGTATTTGGAAAACCCCATATACTGCTCTTTAGGGGACCTTGTCCTACAAACTTTGTGTGTGTATTAAAGCTTGGGGTGGTTTCACATGTGGAGTTCCTACTGGATCTGGCCCTTCCTTTGTAACATGCTTATAGATCATTTTTCTTTTGCGTATTTGAGGGAATGTAGTAATGATGAGAAGAGGCTGGCTGACAGTCCTGGGAGATGAAATCCACTAACCACAGAACACTTACAGCCCAGACATCAGAAATACAAGCATCTCCGTTCTGAGCTGCCAGTTTGCCAAATCTGACATGGAAGAGTTTTTCACAAGGGCAAGAGAGAATTCCAGCCCTTCTGTCAAGTCCTTGACTTCCCTGCTTTGGTTGCTGCCTAATGTTTACTATCGGCTGAGTCACTATAGTTCGTCACCTTCAGGAGTGACTGGTGCTGAACCACACAAGGTCAATATTATCTAGCAGCAATACCAACACTTCCATTGCTTACTGGCTCTTAGAAGACATTTAGGGGTAAATTAGAGCTAAATTATAGCATAGTTTTGGCTCTTGGGGATATGTGGTGATCTGACTTCCAGTATAGACATAGTGGTGACAGAAGGCTGCTTCCATTTCTTGGGGAGGTAGAGTTCCTCCAACTATGGAAGTGCCTCGTTTGTCACAATAAGAAGTGTCTATAGCAGCATAGCTTCAGCACAATAGTGATGCTGCTGTAGTTCCATATTGTAGACATGATTTAAGTCTGAAAATAATCTCACTTTTTAATTGTAATCATTTTGAACCAAAGAGGATGTCCCATTGGAGGCTACTAATGCAGCTCCTTCATTGACTATAGGGATCGTGGTGAAATGAGACCGTGGGTCAATTTCAGGCCTAACATGAGTGAACAAAATTCATTTGTACTCAGTAGAATTTGCTTTCACCCAGGCTAAATTTGCCCCACCATCACCACCAGCTGCTGAGGCTGGTATCTATGCAGTGTTTTGAACCAGGGAACAATACATTAGGAACAGTAATCAAAAACCTGCCTTTTGGCCAGCCACTGCTGTGTGCTGGGTCTAGGAAACCTGCTGGCCCAGCACTTTGATCAGCTTTGATTTGCATCTAGGGTTGCGAGATGATTTCAATAAAAATACCGGACACACTTGACATTACATCACAATCTACATTACATCTTATTTAGAAAATACCGGACATTTATATTTTCTCAATTTGTTTCTCAAACAGAAAGCTCAAATACTGGATTGTCCAGTTCAGAACTGGACACCTGACAACCCTATTTGCATCCTCTCTTCCCTTGATGAAAATCTACATTCATGTCTTGCTTAACCAGTTCTCTAAAGTGCAGCAGTTGCCATAGTTGAAATAGAATCTCTGTATATTTGTAATAGCATTAAATCAAATATGTAGCTGCAGTTTTGTTGAAAGAATGATACATCATCAGTGATTTATCCTTCCATTAGATTTCAGTGGCTGCAAAAGCAATTAAGACCGCGCAAGCCAACTGTCTGCTTTTCTCTCCTCCCATTGATTTCTTATACATACGCCATCAGCGTTAAAGTCTATCTGTGTGATGTGGACTTTGCAGTGCCATGTACAAACTACAGAAGTTTACTCCTGGGTCTGATTGAGAGGCTTGATTAGCAATAGGTTTATAATTCAGGAATAATATAAAAGTTGGGTTTTTTTCATGTTGATTGTTTCTTTTGGCCCTTTGCCATGCACCTTACAACGTGCATGGAATGCAGCTGTTTCAAGAATCAACATTTCCTAATCTGTCCATTCTCTGCCATCTTGATGAGTTTGGGGTTGATTCCAATCAGTGAAGTCACAACACAAGGCCTAGAGTAAAAGTCAACTACATGACAAAGGGTAGGTTTTTTCAAAAGCACTGCTTCTTATTGAAATCAATGGAAATTTATTGTGGGAATGGAGACACGTCAATGCTTATGCCATCAAATTTGAGCTAGACTTGGATGACAACATTTGCATATGATCTTTCCTAAAGTTTGAAAGTGTTCTTAATCTAGGGTTTTCATATGTCCCCCTATATGAAGCATTCAAGATTTCATTGTGGTTAATCAGTTTCTCTTCATTGCAATACCTGGAGAAACATTTTGAGTGAGTGTTTCTGGGTTTTGTTTATACATTTTAAAGATTTTGTGTGGTTTAATTGGGATTCCAGATAGTCACAGCTCTCATTCAAGCCTCTGTGTGCTGCCCCACCAATGTATATCAAACCTGACCTGGAGGCGCACCCCTCTGGCCATGAAAGGGAATGTGGTCTCCAATGTCCATTCCAACCTCTGCCTCTCCTGAGGCTGCCAACAAGTGCAGATTGTTTGGTAATTTGGACATAATAAGCAGTGCGCAGATAACAGTAAAGTCCTCTCTGAAGCCACCAAACAGCCTTCAGATGGTAATGTTTATTCACTGTCAATCTGGACAAGATTGAACTTGACAATGTAAAGATGAAAAGGCTCCTTTATTACTAATTGCCTGAGTCAGGCAATCCCTCCAGTTTCCATTTACACTTGTCGGCTAAATTGTGTCAAGTCCGTGCACAGGGGAACATTCAGGGCCAAACACAAATGTAACCCCTGCATTCAGAAGAGTCCAGGGACTGTTTCTCCCGACTCTGCTAAGAATACCTGGCATGTTGGAAAGGATCAGGGAAGTGGTTGCATCATTCTCCCTGCCCCACAGCCACACCAACCAGTGGAGTAGTCTCACTGCTTGCAGATAAATGAGCTACATCCTGTGAAAGTGCCCAAGTCCTGTAGTGCTAGAGACTTCCTAGTATCTATACAGCGAGTAGTATCATAGAATCCTAGGGCTGGAAGAGACCTCAGAAGGTCATCGAGTCCAGCCCCCTGCCTAAGGCAGGACCAATCCCAACTAAACCATCCCAACCAGGGCTTTGTCAAGCCGGGACTTAAAAACCTCTGGGGATGGAGATTCCATCACCTCCCTAGGTAACCCATTGCAGTACTTCACCACCCGCCTAGTGAAATAGTTTTTCCCAAACATCCAACCTAGACCTCCCCCACTGTAACTTGAGACCATTGCTCCTTGTTCTGCCATCCGTCGCTACTTATAACAGCCTTTCTCAATCCTCTTTGGAACCTCCCTTCAGGAAGTTGAAGGCTGCTATCAAATTCCCCCCTCACTCTTCTCTTCTGCAGACTAAATAAACCCAAGTCCCTCAGCCTCTCCTCATAGTTCATGCTCCCCTGCCCCCAAATCATTTGGGTTGCCCTCCGCTGGACCCTCTCCAATGTGTCCACATCCCCTCTGTAGTAGGGGGCCCAGAACTGGATGCAGTACTCCAGATGTGGCCTCACCAGTGCCGAATAAAGAGGACTAATACCTTCTCTAGATCTGCTGGAAATGTTCCTCCTAATGCACTCAAATATGCCATTAACCTTCTTGGCTACAAGGGCACACTGTTGACTCATATCCAGCTTCTCATCCACTCTAATCCCAAGGTCCTTTTCTGCTGAACTGCTACTTAGCCAGTCAGTCCCCAAGCATGTTGTTTGCCTTATCAGGAGGTTGAGGAGGCATTCAAGGATAAGTGTCTTCCGGTGTTTCCCCTGCCATTTGCAACTCAGAGCTGTGTTCTGTAGGTCCAGCTGAGTTTGAAATCAAAGTCTGAAACCCTTATTCACACCGAGTGACACTTACTCATACATATTATCTGGATGACTCAATGGGAATTGGAAAAATCAGGTTCTCAGAGAGCAGCACAACATTTTTTAAATTCACTCTTAAAAATGAAAAATTGAGTCTTTTCTGAGACCAGTGATTCTGAAGTTTTATATTGGTTCCTCAGTTCCTCTTGCATGGCCAGTGTAGCTCAGTTCTAGGTTGGCCAAAGCACCCTCCTCTGGCATCAGTGAAATATGTACACCTGCCCCCATTTTTATGTACATTGTGTTCTATGAGCATACGCTTACAGTAAATCTTTGTATTTCAAATCTCTTTTATACATTTGGCTGTTTCTACATGGATTGGCATCAACCAAAGTAAAATCCTAGGTCAGAGGTTGATGCAATTAAATGTGCAACATGTACTGCTTTGTCATAAGCAGACAATAAGTCATGCTGAAATGTATGACTTGTACTAAGATATGGTATAAAATAGAGTTTGTTTACACTAGGGAGACTTCTGTGTATTTAAGTGGTAATTGTTTCAGGACCATTCATTCATAAGCTGACATGGGTACATTCTCTCCCTTCCCCCATGATCATTAAACTAAAAAATAATGAATTTGAACATAGAAAATATTGTAATTTTCTTCACAAATTAGCAGAGAGTCATGAATTAATGAATGGTCCTGAAACAATTACAGCGTAAATACACAGAAGTCTCCCTAGTGGGTAAACAAAATCTATTTTATACTATCTCTTCTTAGTACAAGGAATACATTTCAGAAATTTTGTCCTCTCATTTCACGGGAGCTGGGACCTTTACAGTGGTGGGCCCATGTTTCTGAAATTCATGCCTGCCAGAAATGTATTGAAGTGTGATTGGGGAGACACACACACAGAGTTCACATGCACAAAGACTTGCTGGTGAGCTCTGAAATCATAGGCCCTCAGGCAATTAGCATGTTTCTTTTCTCTTTTACCTGTCTTTAAAGATGTGGTCTGCTGGAGAATGAGGTGTTTTGTTTTGAAGTGGAAATGTTAATTATCCCAATGTAAGCAGGGCATCCAGATTCTTCAGTGATTGTGACTAATAATCCATATAACATAAATCTGGAACGATAGCTGTAATGAATAATTCTGATGAAAAGCATGTATTAGCTCAGTGTTTAGGATCACAGGATTAGAGTATGTAGAGATAGAAAGGACCTTTTAAATTATTATTAAGTATATCCTCCTCTAAGGGAGTGATCTAGTGCCCCTGACTGAACATATGTTCAGTATTAAATGGTATCACATTTGACCTTAACCAAAGGCCAAGCTACTAATAATATCTAACTTAAATTTGCTATGTACATTCCATAAACAAATCTGCTTTATACATCAAGATAATTTTACAGTTATGAGTATTGTGTGTGCAGTAGTTGCAGAAGTTTTTCTCAGATTACTAAATAACTGAATATGCCCTGATTAGTCCCTTTTATGGAAGCAGCTTATAAAACAGAATTTTTAGCTGCTAAGCCTCATCCACCAGGTAAAATTTCCAGGTGTTCCTGGGGTCATGTTAAGTGCAATGGGATAAATTCTGCCTTTACAGTCCACTTGAAGCCGAATTCTTCTCTAGGTGTAACTCCACTGAAGTCATTAAAAATGTGAAAGCAGACCTGCAAGCAATTAGGCTGGTGTGCTAAGTGCATTTAGCACATTGGTTTCCTGTGCTTAGTCCCTGTGACAGACAATTTTGTGATGCATCATCATAAACAAACACTGCAATTCATCCATCACCAGCAAAAGAAACTTTAGGCATTCATAAAGGTTGGTTGTAATAGGTAGAGAGGGTGCTTATTGTATACATACACATACACAGGGCCAGTGGAACTGATAAGATGCTCTGATAGACTTAATCTTGTGTGATGTAAATTGAAGTTCGTAACAGTTGCCAGTACTGCACCACTGTAGTACATCGTGTTATGCTTCTGAGTCTAAGGGTGTCCCTTTGATTATAGTATATTATAAATCCACACAGCTGGAAACATTCAGATCTGATGAAAGCTTTCCCTGTGTAAAACTAGTTATTAATGTACCACACACATACGCAACAGATAAGTAGTAGTAAACATTTTTAATCTCTTCATTTTAGGCAAAATGAAAGCTTTGAAAGCTCTCTCACACCTTTGTAAAATCAGATCCTTTCCTATCTGGAATTTTTTGAATGGCTCACATGGTTCCAGAATCTATTAAACACTTCTTTTCTAAAGACATTTGCTGAATGGAGGTAATATACTTTGAAGATAGTGGGTGCCAGGTCTGCAGGTGAACTGGTAAACAATATCTCTCAAAATCTGCTTGAGCCGGACTTTGGCTGAACAAGCATTTGCATTTAGTTCAACAACAGCATAGGAACCAGATGGGAAAAGCCAAGCTGCAGTAACTTTGGCATTTTGGGGAGAAATGTTGTGGTGCAGAATTTCTGCTTCCTTACCAAATATCATAGCTCTTCAGCTAAGATTTGTTCACATCCAATAGAGAACTATGTGGGACTTCAATGCTGTTCTCTTTCAGAATGCTTCAAGTGACACAGTTAAAGCTAGGATGCCTAACATCCTGCCTTCCTGCACCCAAGTATGTACATAAAAATAAAGCCCTTTGGAAACAATTTATTTTTTAAAGATTAACTTTGCTATAGATGAGGTTTGCTATGTTTTTACATAGCAGAGTGCACAGAAGTGTGTGTGTGTGGGGGGAAGCACATGTAGAATAGTGTTTCCCAATTTTATTTGGCCATGGAACCCTTTTCAACATGAAAGAATTTCAAGGAACCCCTAGGGTTGCCAGGGTAAAATTTGTTGAGCAAAAAAAATCCCAGGTCCCGCTGCAATTTGTCAACCAAAAAAAGACCTGCCAGGTCCCGCTACAAAAAGGCTCTGTCTCTTTAAGAGGGGGCAGGGGAGTGCCGAGTTCTCACAGAACCCTTACTTTTGCAGAGCACCAATTGGGAAACACTGTGCTAGAGGAACAAAGGGTGGCCCCTCCCCTTATTGGCCAGCTGGTCAGGAGGAGAGCTGGTTAGTCCCTTGCTCTCCCCTTTTATTAATCTAAACCATAGCTAAGGCTATGAAGGCCAGGCTGTGTCTCTACCATCTTCCTTTTTCATCTTTTTGCATTCTCTTCACACCCTCTTAAGGATGCAGAAACTAAGATGCAGCACAGAGAGGAATAATTAATTTGGTCACACAGTCAGTGGCAGGAACAGGGATAGAACCTGAGGTAATTTGTGCTGCTGACTTTTTTCTAATGGACTCCTCTGCCCACACACACTAAGGAGCTTACTCGTGATATTGAGTACTACAGTGTATGTAATTGTTGATCATGATGCGAGAAAGGGAGGAGGGAGAGGGAGAGAGGTATTGAATTCAGAAGCAGATTACAAACTCATAATCACAAAGGCTCTTACCAGGCTCACTTGTGTGAAATTTAATCTACACACATGCAATATGTTAATCAAATCATACATTAGCCAATTTGTCTACAGGGAATACATTTGAACACACCAGATTTAGCTCTCTATCAAGTGTGTATCTGACTATAGAGATGTCTCATTAACCAATACCAACTTTTTAATTGAAGATTTTAAGAGATATTTATCTTCATATATAAAACTAGATGTCTTCACTAATTTGAAATGACTGAATGTTTAAATACAATATTAGTGGTTTTTTCTAGTAATCATAATGTATAGATTGGCTTTTTATATAAAAATCAGCAGCTCATATTTAAAGTAGAAAACAGAATTTTAAGTACTAAGAGCTGATAAAGGAGGATTAATTTTAAACCCTTCTTTCCATGTACTGAATGTTTTTTTTTAAATGGCAACAGTACACTAAGACAACTCAATACCCAAAGACATACTAGTATGTATTTTTCTTAGACAAGGCACAACCTCTTTGATTCAAAATCCAGGTGAGAATCCTATGTATATGATGGGAATATTGAGCCCTAGAAATCTTTAACATCATCCAATGAATGCCTCAGGAACCTCAAATTCCAACAAATGCATGCCACAGGAGCCTAAGCTCTGTTAATAATGGTGATAGCATAATTATAAAAATATGTCTAACCTGGTGGACTGTAAAGCTCCAAACCTATAACTATTAATTTTGTTAATAGTACACCCCATATGCATGGATACATGCTCTTCTGAACACAGATGATGTGACGGCTGCAAGAGTGATCTTATGCATATTAGTGATTCATTTGAGTTCAGTGGGAATATTCCCCTGCATAAGGTTTTTGTTGTTTTTTTTTTTGTTTGTTTGTTTTTGGTGAGATGTTGCAAATTTCTGGAGCCAGCTGTGTCGATGAAAAATATTAAAATAACTGAGTGGTTGATGAATTTTCAGTCTCTAGACTCCCTTATGTCCTTTTGTTCATTTTAGATACTCCTGGAAAGTTTTCAGTACCTGGGAATCCCCATCATTGCTTAGATCTTGGGTACATTGAGGCTGAGTTATTCCCTGATCATTTCTAGAATATAGATAGAATTAGAGGAATGATTTTTTCCTACTGATTCTATGGGGTAAGGTGAACTAGAAGGAGGTCGTTGCCAGACGACAAGGAGGTCGTTGCCAGACTACTTTATTTAGTCTACACAAGTTGTACATTACAGTGGCACAGCTGTGCTAAGCTAACCACAGGTTGGACTCCCTGGTCAAACTAGAGGAGGTCTGCCACCAGCCCCCAAGCCCATGCTGCTGGCAGGCGGCCCTCTTCCTCAAACTTGTTGGGCTGCTTGCCCAGCTGCTGCCAGCTCCCTGAGCAGAATGGGTTCCAGCTCCTGCTGTTCACAGAGGCTACTGCAGGCCTCTGGTCCCAGCTTCCCGCTCCAGGGGGCTGCTGCAGGAGCACTGGCCCTGCATTTCTGGAGGCTGCCAGAGGACTCTGCCCCATGCTGCTGTGGGGCTTTGGCCCTGGGCTGACACAGGATGCCAGAGGACTCTGGCCCCAGCCCCATGGTACTGTCGGCTGCCTTGGGACTCCAGCCCTACCCCACTTTCCCAGGGGCTACCATAGGGCTCTGGTCCCAGCCCCATGCTGTAGAGGACTGTTGCAGGGCTCTGGCCCAAAGCGCCTAAGGATTGTCAGGAGACTCTGGCCCCACACCGCTATGGGGCTGTCTTGGGGCTCCAGCCCTACCCCCCTTTCCCGGGGACTGCCAGGGGACTCCGGCCATGGGTTGCCGTGGAGGCTCCAGCCCCAGTCATATGCTGCCAGCAGCTGAGTGCTGACCCTGTTTTCCTCAACCCTGGCTGTCCCTCCTGCCCTTAGGCTCTCAGGCTCTCTGATCCAAGAGCATCCGTAGTCCGGACCAGACAACGCTGTTTTTTTAGAGGTACAACCTGTAGTGTAGGTATGGCCTCAGTTTACTGCCTTCCATTAGAAACTGGCTAAGCAGCACATCTTTGAAATATGGCCTACAGGTTAAAATATTTTGTGTCTTGCAAGGTGGGATGGTAGATCTCTCTTTCCCCATCTTGATTTACAGCAACCCTGGTTTCCCTAGTAAGACCTTAGTGTTGTATTATACCATGCTTATGGAATACTTTCTTAGCTGGTTGTTTTTTATGTATGTACTAAACAATTGTGTATTCCCACCATCTGTAGCTGCTCTGCATGTTCATTTCCTTCAGATAAAATATTTATTTAAAACAGTGGTAATATATAGTTCATAAATAGTAACTTTTTTCCAGCGCTATTGAAGCATTTTACACTGACCCAGGAAGCAAAAGACCCAAAAGGCAGAAATGTCTTGTTACATTTGGCTTACAGTTAAGTCAATGCTAAGCAACCACCCAAGAGATGAGCTAAAACATCTCTCAGGTCAAACAAAATTGTCCTTTGGAGAGAGCCTAGCATCACTGACTTTACACAACTCTCTCGTCGTTACAGGCAGATAGGCCAAGTAACACACGCCTTGCAGATTTATAATGCATTCCCAGTAAAATGAGTAACGTTAGTTCGAACCAAGGGGTTTGATTCAAACTAAAGTATCCCGGAGTGCACTTCCTGGTTCGAATCATCTGGCAAGCGGAATAGTGTATGAGCGAGATTATGCTAATGAAGCGTGGGATATTTAAATCCCCGCTTCATTAGCAATTTCGGTCGCCTACATTTGCTTCCCTAGTTCGAACTAGGGAGCAAGTGTAGACGTACCCAGAGAGATGAATGGGAGGTTTTGCCTAGGGCTGCAGAATGGAAAATGTTATCTGGATAATCTCTGAAAAAGTCAGAACTTGATTTAATAATCAGCGTTGCCAGTTCTTGCCATTTTTACTGTGAATTTCATGATATTTTGGTGGAGTTCGTAAAGCCCCCGTTCCTGGAGATACATGATTAATAGAGAATCTCAGCCTTCATTTTAAAAGTGAGTTTCTGGCCCTCTTGGTGGTTGAGCAAAGCTTAAAAACATGAATGGAATGTGCCCCCAAAGTCTCAAAAGCCAGAGGGCAAATATTAAAAAGCCCTCAAAAATGTCATATATCTTGTTGAGTTTTAAACCAATCTCATGAGTTTTGTGGAGTGAGGCATGATTATAGAATGCTTGGAGGTAGAAATATTGCCTTTCAGAAAATAAACCTTATTCTCAGAGGTGTGTAACGCTAGCACGGGGGGAGGGGAGGTGCTAGATGTTAAGGGCTATGCTAATGAGCTTCAACACTTTTCATTGTAGATCACCAATTTGAATAAAAAAACAGGACTATGTAGCACTTTAAAGACTAACAAGATGGTTTATTAGGTGATGAGCTTTCGTGGGCCAGACCCACTTCCTCAGATCAAATAGTGGAAGAAAATTGTCACAACCATATATACCAAAGGATACAATTAAAAAAAAAATGAACACATATGAAAAGGACAAATCAAATTTCAGAACAGAAGGGGGATGGGGGGGAGGTAAATGTCTGTGAGCTAATGATGTTAGAGGTGATAATTGGGGAAGCTATCTTTGTAATGGGTAAGATAATTAATGTCTTTGTTTAAACCTAAGTGTAAAGTGTCGAATTTAAGCATGAATGACAGTTCAGAGGATTCTCTTTCAAGTCTGGTGTTAAAAGGTCTTTGAATCAGAATGCAGGTAATCAAGTCGTTGAGACAATGTCCTTTCTGGTTGAAATGGCAAGAAAAGACCTTTTAACACCAGACTTGAAAAAGCACAATTCAGGCCTCGAAACAACAAAGAAATGGTCTTCAAAGCCATGGGTTTTGTTTTTGTTTGGTTGGGTTTTTTTTGGGAGGGAGGGGTTAAAATTAATACAGTTTGGGATTTTTCCCCCCTCTGAATTTTGAGCCTGTTTGCTGGCCTGGGGTCACGTTTGTGAGCTTTTCTTTGCAAATGCAATGACTGACTGCAGCTTGTCAAAATAATTTCATTGAAACATTTCCATGTTGGAAAATGGCATTTTGTCAAAATAGACATTTTTCATGAAAAAAGACTGTATTTCATTGTAATTTTCAGTTTGGGGTAATACAACCAAAATGTTTTGAACAAAAAATTTAAATTGTTTTGACCCTTGTAGACTATTTCTGAACTTTTTCATTCCACAGAAAGTTTTGGTGTTTCCCATTTGGGATGAAAATAAATGCTAAACTAATGGGATTTTTCCCACAACAGAAATTTCACTTTTTTTATCAGATCTACTTAGATCACATTTGTTTTTCAAATAAGAGCTGAGATTCTTCTGTAATCGCATCACCCTGAGGGGCAAGCATCCAGAAGGAGAAAACTACTTCCCCCCCCCCCCCAATTATCCTCAACTATTTTGTTTCCAAATAAATTATCATTTCCTCCTTTAAAGCTACTGCATTAATCCCCAAATGACTCTCAAGTTTGATCTGAGTTTCAAATCTCAGGGCTTGTTTTCACTGCTGTGGAGATCTCTAGTGCGTCAGGCAATCTTCTTGTGTTCAGTTTTGCGGGTTTAGTAAAGACATGCTAAATTGAATACTGATGGCGCCCCCATGGACCACAGTACTCCTTGCAGTTGCAACGAGTAAGGGAAGTCAACGGGAGCATTTCTCCTGTTGACCTCCCACTGTGGGGCCACCCCAGAAAATCGATGTAAGGTATATCTACTACAACTACACAATTCTCGTAGCTAGAAATGCATATTTTACATCAATTTTCTCTATCAGTATAGACATGGCTTTAGTGTTGGAATAGTTGATATTTTTCTGAATGCCCTGCCTCCAAAAGTTATGTGCTTATAGAAGAATCTCAGCTCTCAGTGTTAAAAAAAAAAAAAAAAATGGGGGGGGCAGGGCTAGTACATCTGATCCAAAAAATTGAATTTCTGGCCTGTGGAAAATCCAATAGCTTAGCATTTATTTTCATTTGAAATGGGAGACATCAGGTTTTTTTGTAGAACAAATAAAAAAGTTTACAAGGAAAAATCAGTTTAGAAGAGTCAAAGCTTTAAATTTTATGTTCATTTTTCCCTTCAAGGACCAACACATAAAGGAATAAATCTGAGCCATTAGAAGTGTTTTGGCTCCCCAGCTTCATTTTAAGTTTCCAGCTGGATTCTGCCTAGTTTATATTACGGTGATGAAGACACTGCTCAGTGCTGTACGTGCATTGCAGGCAATAGCCATGCTACCCCTAATGACCAATTGTACAGGAGCATTATGTATCTCTCATCACACTCAAGGCAATATCAGGCCCAAGCTTAGTTAACAATGTGACCTAGAGCAGTTGTTCTCCACCAACCGTTTATATATTTTCTGGGGATTAGGAGGAAACTTAGTGTTGCCAACTCTTGCAATTTCATTACAAGTCTAATAATATCTGGTGTTTTCTTAAAACTGCAGCTGCTGGAATAAGGTTATTATTATGGAATCTTGGCTCTTTTTTTTAATTAAAAATGTACATCTCTAGCCTTTAGAGCTGTGAAGTAAAGTTTGAACAGTTGAACCCTAAGTGCTTGAACATCAGAATTGGAATAGGTGGAACCCCAAATCTATTATTTTTAAAATCTCATTTTTAAATTTATATCAGCAATATTGTTCTTGCTGGGTGCAGGTTATCCTACAGCTGTCTCCTGTAGTATTCTTGCACCTTCCCCTGAAGCACTTGATATTTACTAGGGATGGTAGAGTTTAACTGATTAATGAATAAGCTGATGTTCTTCAGTTAATGCTATTGGTTATACTTTACTTTGCTCCCCAGGGAAGGTGGCATCGCTGCAGCAGTGAAGCCTCCTCCCCAGGAGCAGAGCCGGCAGCCTCTCTTTTTTGCTGTGGGCTCTGCCGTGGCAGGTTTTGCTGTGGGCTCTGCAGTTTGAAGCTTATTTAACCTTTATACTGCAGAGCCCGCAGTGTGTGTGCCACTAAGATTTTTAGCAGTTACACCAGGGATAGGCAAAATCAGGCCCACCATGCATTTCTCTCCAGCCTGCCTAGTTGATTAGCAGTAGGGTTGCCAGATGGTTGAAACAAAAATACCGAACATCCCCATCCCCCCCCCCCCAAAAAAAAACACCGGGAAAAAATTCTGTTGAAGACTAAAACAGCATGTCCCCTTTAAGAGTGAGTGCAGGGATAGGAACAGGGGAGAGGTTGAGCACTAAGACCCAGGGGAGTCATTGCTTACCCTTGGTCTTTTGGCTGGCAGCCATTTTGTGCTGGCAGCCTTGTGGAACCAGGTAAGCATGGGGGCTGGGGGTGTTAGGGCTCGGGGGTGGGGGAGGCCGGGCACTGAGTGTTTGTAGGGTTGCCAGGTGCCCGGCATTTTCGCCTCCTGGCCGGGGAAAAAAATCAGAAAATACCGGACATTTTAGGGGTCCGGTATTTTCTGAATTTTTTTTTTACCGGACAGGAGGCGAAAATACCAGACTCTCCGGGTGAATACCAGACACCTGGCAACCCTTATTAGTGGAGGGTGCATACTTACAGCCAGCATGTGTTCAGCTGTCCCTCCCCCCACCTTGCTCATTCCTGCAACCAAGCTGCTCCCAGGGTTTTCCTGCTAACTGTGCAGAGTGGGGAGGGGCATGGAGAGCAGAGGGGAGAGCTGAAATCAAAGTGTTCCCCTGCCCCTGCACCCCATCTCTGTATGGCAGGGGTTGGGGAGAGGGAGAGGCACAGTGGAGCTATTCCAATCTAAAGCATGGATAGTGAGTGACTCAGAGAAGTACAGAGTGGGGAAGGGAGGATACAGAGCAGGACAGATTTCCCTTAAAGAAATAGTACATGGCTTATCTCAGAAACCTTTCCAGCAGTAAACAGCACACAAACTCTGTGTTACTGTCACACCCTCCCAGTCACTGTCACAAACAGTGCCATGCACACTTAATCTGTGTTACAAAGTCTATCTCTTTCACACTCACATACTCTTTGTCTCACTCTGTAGAGCCCTGCCCCACCCCTTCTGCCTGAGGCACAGCCAACCCATAACCACGTACCAAAATTCATGAAGTGGCCCCCCTGCCAAAATTATTGCCCACCCTGAGGTTATACGGTTACTCATTAAATGTCTTTTAACATCCCTAATATTGGCTACTGTCAACAGTAAGATATTGGACTAGATGAAGCATACTGATTTGAGTCAGTAGGGCAATTCCTGTGTTCCCAGGTTTATGTAGGTTGAACCTCTCTAGTCTGGCACCCTCGGTACCTAACCATTGCCAAACCAGACAATTTGCTGAACCATGGGAGGTCAGAATTGTAGTGAGTGAGTCTTTCTCTTTTTATTTCACCAAGGCGAATAAATGGAACAGTGCTTTCAATGCTGTTTAATAATATAGGAGTGTTCTGATATACTATATAAGCCTATACCTAGCAAAAGCATATCAGCTCTCTTCATAACAAAGTCTTAGTGTTGTTACACAATTTTACTGTATTGGAACAAGGAAACAAGTAGATAAAGCATAAAAAAACATACTTACACTTGGCAGCATTACCAGCACTTCCACTGCTTCCTGGGCTCTTAGTCTTAAGAGACATTTAGGGGTAATTTAGAGTTAAATAACCACTCACAACACTGAGTGCCAGGACTGGTGGCTGTAAACAAACTTTATGAGACCATGGGCGGATAAGCAGATATCCACCTAACTAAAATCTTGCTGGACCACGGATGATGTTGGTCTAGAGAGTGCCGGACTAGAGAGGTTCAACCTGAAGTAGTTCTTTCTGGGATAACCGACAAAAGCTTTTTTCCTAGTTTGTTCTTTTTGCAGAAATCATTTCGGTTTGCTTATTTCGTTGCTGCACAGTAAGATGGAATCATCAGTATTTCTGATAATATTGATGAGATCAGTTTTCATATGACCCATAGTTTCATGGGTTGATTGTTGTGTTTGGTTTTTTTCCTCTGAAATGCAAGGCTCACACAATCCTGTCTAATAATGTTTTGTTCAGTGCTTGCCTGTATTATAAAACTCAGACTCTGGTATGTGCAATACTTAAAATTGCATATTAGTGATACAGCCTGCCCTGCTTCTACTGGCATGAGACAAGACTTGTTCTGTGCTCTCAAAGGAGTGTGACTGACCCACTAATGCTCTGTGACCTACTAGCCCATCTCTTCTCTGCGGAAATTCCCCCCTGCCCTACTCCAGTGGGGTTCCTTAGAAATGATGTCACTGATGCAGACTCTCCTTTGGGGTCTCTTCTTGTCTGGCAGGATATCTTTAACTGAGGAGATATTAGGCCTTGTCAGGTTGGTGCCCGAAGGGCTGACATCTGAAATGATGTTGCTGCTGAATGTCCTCTTCCTCAGGAATAAGATGAGGGAAGCAAAGCACCTCAAACCCCTCAAACAACCCACATATAAGCACCAATTGCAGGATAGGCTGTTAGAGAGCATCCTCGTATAAGAGCCCCTGTGCTTTTGTCTTTATTTCCTGCACGTGAGTCCACATGATTAAAGCCATAAGCTTACAGAAGCCTCTAGACTTTCTGAGCAGATGACCCAAGGGACAGTGGGGGGCACAGAGAGTAGCTTGTTTTCTTCAACTCTTCCCACTTCTTTTTGAGCTGCTTCAGGTCCCTGCCACCGGCAGCAGATATAGGGCAGGGCGAGCGGGGCAGCTGCCCCAGGCCCTGCGCTTCAATAGGACCTGCGCACGAGCTACTACTTGTCAGCTGTGGCCATTGCGCATGCACGAAATTCTGCTGCCCCGGGCCCCGTGCTTCAGTAGGCCCTGCTCCCTGTGCCCCTCAATACTCTCATCTGCCCCTGCCTGCCACAAAACAGCTGCAATGTGGCCTAGCACCCAAGCCTGAAAATCAGGCTGCTGTGATCATGGAGCTCCCCTGAGCAGGAGACAGAGACCATTTTCACCTCAAGCTCGGCCCCTCAGTTGTAACCGCATCCCAGCCATTGCTGTGAAAACCAAGAACTAATCCATCTCAAGGTCCAAGTTCATGTATCTCTGCAAAAGCGTTAAATCTATTTGAGCCTCCGATCTAATGCTCCCTGGATAGTTTAGTTAATGCGTGACCATGTTGGGTTTATTCAGTTGTCAGTGGTTTGGCATTGTATTAACTCAGCAAGACAGATTACCATTTGGGAAACATACGAGACTCAGAGAAATTGTCCCTAAAATCAGTATGGCATGGTAGGTATATATGACAATTGATTATTAAATCTAAGTATTAATGTGAATAACACCAGAGTCTAGAAAAAAGTCAAGATTAGGTTTAATCCCCAAAAATCCAAGAAATTCAGACTGATCCGCTATGGCATTCTGAGGCAAATCTCTCAAGCTTCAGAGTCTGTGGCACTGGGAAGTATGACATGTCTCTGGGAAAATCAAGCCGGCTGACAGGGAAGGGAGAGTAAAGGGGATGGTTGCCCTGGGGCCAGGTGATTCAAAGGCAGCTGCAATGGCCTGAGCCCTTTAAATCCCTGCAAGAGTGCAGCACCATACATTCTGGGCAGTGCTAAGGGATGGTGGGGAGGGAAGGGGGACACACCATGCTTTGGGAGGCACTCAGGGTTGCCTGGGGGCTGGCATGGTGTGCTCCAGCCAGAATGGTGCACTCTGGATGGCACTTAGGGCTGGCTGTCCTGGCCCCGCCCTTTCCACCTGAGGCCCCACCCCTTCAGGGAGCAGAAGCTGAGCCCCACCCTCAAACTTGTCCAGGGTCCTGCAAAGGCTTTCTACGCCCCTGGGGAAAACATTTATTTCATTTGTGCATGTGTGCGCGCATGCACACACACACATACATGCGTGTCCACGCACACGTTAGCTAAGAGTGCACAAGGATGTACGTGCCTGGCTAAAACTGCAGGTGATGTGAACAGATGTGTCTCTACTGATTTAGGTGGCTATGCCAATTTACATCAGCTGAGGATCTGGCCCACATGAGTGTGTTTCTATCTTGTATATCTAGGTTAGCCCCCCCTGAAAATGGATGACTTATAATGCCTTCAAATATTGTGTTTACATTGGAAATGCTTGACAGACACTTAAATAAGCAGTGCTACCAGGTGGGCTTGTAAGAAAGAGGGCTTTTATAAGGAAAGGGTAGTGGCCAGATCTTACTACTTCATGCATTTGTATGAGTTTATGTATATAATTTATTAAATAAAAAGCCACTTAACAGATGCAATAAAAGTAGAATAGATTTAAGTATCTGAGTGCCAACACAGTTTTATCCATGAAATTATTTTCTAGATATAGATGACATCCTCTGTTTTCATTTCTTGGAACATGTTAATAGGGCAGTGTCAGAATACAAATCATATACTTTGAAATAAATATATTTATATTATTAACAATATTTTAGCTTTCTGATTCTGCCTTCTGTTCAGTGATCCTGCTCAAATCAGCTGAAGCGTTGGGTGCACAATGAATGCAGAGTATTAAAACTCAAGAAATGTAGAAATCATGTTTACTTTCCACTATTTATTCTGGAAATGTCCTGTGTTTCAGTTTGGAACGTGAAGCTGAATTCAGTTTCATTTTGTGGTGTTCCTGCAAGTATTAACTCAGTCCCACTCCAGTACACCTCCCCCCATTCCTGCATGGGTTATCAGCCGTAAACCTAGACCTCTGGCTCTAAAAACTTGATCCTCTAATGCTTCAGCTAAACAATGTGATTGTGCTAGCTAAAAGCTATAGCAGCCTCATAAACTCTGGGCCAGCCATGACAGAGTGCCGATCCTGCTTCTGGACTTGTACAGATGGAATCAAAGAGTAGTCTCCAAATAGACGTAATACTCTGCCCCCTGGATCATTTGGGCAGTGGTGGGCAATAGATTCACAGTACTGCAATGGAGTTTACACATTTTAAAAAGGGTTTCATTGTTTTAAAATGTAATGTAAACATCTGTGTTCGTTCTAGGGGTGTGTTTCTAACACAAGTATGAGGACTGAACTGAGATGTCAGTTTTCTTTAGCAGGATTCCATGTAATGCTGCTGTGCACACTGATAAGATTTAAAAAAATACAAATCAATACTAAGCCTTGTAGCAATAAATGAAAGAGCTGAGATTACTAAAAACATGCACAGTGTTAAAAATGAAGGCATGTCGGACTGACCCTGCAGCATAAATCATATCTATAGCCTTTTCTTTTATAAAATGATAGTAGAAACTAGTAGTAGCAATTAATTTCAAAGCACGGATAGAGATAAGATGTTCAAAGACGGACAGAGATCAGTCCCTTGCCTAGGTGAGTACAGATTGCTCTCACAAGTAGTCTCATTGACTTCAATCATTCAGTGGGATTATTTGCATAAGCAATGGCTATTTCTGTGAGCATGGGCTGACAGGAGCAAGCCCCTTCGAAATGTTATTTGATAACACCTTCAGCAGCTTTGTAACATGTTGTTTTTCTTGTCAAGAATACTGGATGTAGTACTGTATTATTCCGCCACCAGCAACTAAAAAAGAGAACTTAAGACAAGCTGAATATTTCCCCAAAATGTGTTGCTGCATTAATATGAGATCTTACAAGTATGAGTAATGCATTTAAACAAGGACAGCATTGCAAAACAAAATTCCAAGATGACCCTGCTGTTTTTCCCTTGACAGGCACTGTTGCTTATACACTTCAGAGTAGCAATGTGGAGCAACCATTAAATTTTAATAACCAGTAGTATTCTAATTATCTTCTTATAACACATTCTTTGGAAAGATCAAGTAACTCTCCTAACAGTCTGTACATTAATATATTAACTGTTGTATTTTTTTCTCTTCCTTTTTAGGAACAAATTTGTCAGTCTCAGCTGATTTAATGCCTACATCATCATGGAACGTTTCAACTGAACTAGACAAAGGTAAATGGAGAGAGAAAACAGAAAGATGTAAAACCAGGCTTTAATCCTCACATATTCTTTTTGACTTTTTCTTATTCAAATCAGCAAGTAAACGGGAGAAAAGTGGAACTAAGGAAAACCTCGTTTGACTCATGATCATTTGACATTTAATTACATGCAATTCTGTAATTTTTGAAGAATGTTAGGTTGAAGGGTTCCTCCTCCAACCCCCATTAAAATGTTCCACATGGTAAAAATATTTCAAGATGTGAATGAAAAAAGTTTGTGACCTACCTGACATTTCACCTGGTGGATTTTAGGATCTGGACTCAAACTTAAAAAGCACTGGCCAGAATTAGCTAGCCAGCCTGTCTGTTTGTTATGAAATTTCAAAACATTAGATTTGTAATAACATAGATAAATACTTCTAAATGTTTGTAAATAGTAATTAAGAGTTTGGACACACTGAAAGTCGGTCATAAATTGTGAAAAAAGAAAGAAATATATTTCTCATTCCCTTTCCTTTCATGAGTTATGCAGCATTGAGGATTTAAGCCAGATTGTTCAGTCTCTTTTAGCCTTTACTGGAAGTCTGTGACCTGCATCTTTCTAGACCAATCTGACCTCATGGATACTTCTAATGTAATTTTTTTAAGATAGTGATGATAGGACCTTTTTAGATAGGTTTGCCTAACACTTTCATTTAAAGGATCCTGTTTTTAGTTGCTCATAACTTTGTCAGATTTTAATAATTTGGACTAAAATGTCCTATGGTCTAGGTCTGCCTTTTCTGAGAACAAAATTATGAGAAAATATTTTTTGCCCAATCTAAAAAAATCACACGTCTCTTTCATCATCTTGTCATAGATGTACCTATTGCCTAATTCCCTGTCAAATTCTTCCAAAATCTGGCCCTATTAGAAAACTCTGAAAAATCACAGTTCACATATCCTCAGTAGTCTTGTTAGAGTTTGGCTGCTAAATCCTTCAGAGATTTACATTTGCACTGAGCATGCTTCAGCCTACCATAGCCAGGGCTAGCCTTACCATGAGGCAAACTGAGGCAGCTGCCTCAGGTATCAGACTGGAGGGGGGGAGGGGCGCCACTAGGACCCAGAGTGTAGAAAATTGTGTCTGCTGCTGGTGCATATGTATTCTCTCTGCTCTAGATTCACAGAGATGGTGGAGTGCTGTGGTTGAGGAAGGAGGGCACAAGAGACATAACAGGCAGGCAGGAGAAAAGGTGACATGGGGGCGTCATTTGAGCTCCCCGCCTCAAGTGCCAAAATGTTGTGGGCTGGCCCTGACCATAGCTGCTTTGTGCTGGCCAGACTACACATGCATCATCCTCACAGAGGAACTGCAAATGCTGCATTGTAGTGCTCCAGGGGCAAGATTAGAAAGGCAGAGGCACAGAATGAGCTCAAACTAGCTACGGGAATAAAGGGAAACAAGAAGACTTTTTATAAATACATTAGAAGCAATAGGAAGACCAAGGAGAGGGTAGGCCCACTGGTCAGTGAGGAGGGAGAAACAGTAACAGGAAACTTGGAAATGACAGAGATGCTTAATGACTTCTTTGTTTCGGTCTTCACCGAGAAGTCTGTAGGAATGCCTAACATAGTGAATGCTAGTGGGAAGGGGGTAGTTTTAGAAAGTAAAATAAAAAAAGAACAAGTCAAAAATCACCTAGAAAAGTTAAATGCCTGCAAGTCACCAGGGCCTGATGAAATTCATCCTAGAATACTCAAGGAGCTGATAGAGGAGGTATCTGAGCCTCTAGCTATCATCTTTGGAAAATCATTGGAGACAGGTGAGATTCCAGAGGACTGGAAAAGGGCAAATATAGTGCCCATCTATAAAAAGGGAAACAAGAACAACCCAGGAAACTACAGAGCAGTTAGTTTAACTTCCGTGCCAGGGAAGATAATGGAGCAAGTAATTAAAGAAATCATCTATAAACACTTGGAAAGTGGCAAGGTGATAGGGAACAGCCAGCATGGATTTGTAAAGAACAAATCGTGTCAAACCAATCTGATAGCTTTCTTTGATAGGATAACAAGTCTTGTGGATAAGGGAGAAGTGGTGTGGTAGTAAGGCATTTAGTAAGGCATTTGATATGGTCTTCCATGATATTCTTATCAATAAACTAGGTAAATACAACTTAGATGGGGCTACTATAAGGTGGGTGCATAACTGGCTGGATAACCGTACTCAGAGAGTAGTTATTAATGGTTCACAATCCCGCTGGAAAGGTATAACAAGTGGGGTTCCGCAAGGGTCTGTTTTGGGACCGGCTCTGTTCAATATCTCCATCAATGATTTAGATATTGGTATAGAAAGTACGCTTATTAAGTTTGCAGATGATACCAAGCTGGGAGGGGTTGCGACTAATCTGGAGGGTAGGGTCATAATTCAAAATGACCTGGACAAATTGGAGAAATGGTCTAAAGTAAATAGGATGAAGTTTAACAAATACAAATGCAAAGTGCTCCACTTAGGAAGGAACAATCAGTTTCATACATACAGAATGGGAAGTGACTGTCTGGGAAGGAGTATGGCAGAAAGGGATCTAGGGGTTATATTGGACCACAAGTTGAATATGAGTCAGCAGTGTGATGCTGTTGCAAAGAAAGCAAACATGATTCTGAGATGCATTAACAGGTGTGTTGTGAGCAAGACACGAGAAGTCATTCTTCCACTCTACTCTGTGCTGGTTAGGCCTCAATTGGAGTATTGTGTTCAGTTCTGGCCACCACATTTCAAGAAAGATGTGGAGAAATTGGAGAGGGTCCAGAGAAGAGCAACGAGAATGATTAAAGGTGTAGAGAACATGACCTATGAGGGAAGACTGAAGGAATTGGGTTTGTTTAGTTTAGAAAAGAGAAGATTGAGGGGGGACATGATAGCAGTTTTCAGATATCTAAAAGAGTGTCATAAAGAGGAGGGGATAGAACAAGAAGCAATGGGCTTAAACTACAGCAAAGGAGGTTTAGGTTGACATTAGGAAAAAGTTCCTAACTGTCAGGGTGGTCAAACACTGGAATAAATTGCCAGGGAGGTTGTGGAATCTCCATCTCTGGAGATATTTAAGAGTAGGTTAGATAAATGTCTATCAGGAATGGTCTAGACAGTATTTGGTCCTGCCATGAGGGCAGGGGACTGGACTCGATGATCTTTCGAGGTCCCTTCCAATCCTAGTATTCTGTGATTCTATAAGGGCTCAGCATCACTTTCCCGGGAACTGCAGCTGATAGAGAGAAGCGCCAAGCAGCAGAAGTAAGAGCAGGAAGATGTCTGATGTGTACTCTCGGTACTCCCTGCGCTGGCACCCCAGCAGCATGTAGGAGAAAGAAGTAGCCTTCGACAGAGATGTAGATGGGTGAGGAGCTGGTGGGGATGATGACAAGAGCCGTGAGAAGAGGGAAGAGGTAGACTGGAAGAAGAACTGGTTTTGTGGGAGGAGGACTGAGACAGGGGCAGTCTGTAGAGGACATGGGTAAAGGGGATCAGCTTTTCTGGGGGAACAGCTTGTTTGGGGGAACAAGGCAGAAGTGTTTTGTAAGCACTAAAGCACAGGATTCCTGAATCTCAGTATTTCTCAGCTGTAAGCAAATAGGTGTGAAGTCCACTGGCAAAATGTGTCTTATCTCCGTCCAGGGGTTGGTCCACAGAGGAGGACAACCTTTTGCTACATCAGTTACTCTTAGCTTAAGTGGCAGAAACCTATGCTATAGGTCTAAAATGTTTCAACACTGCAGATAGCCAATGTGAATGTCAGTATGGTTTCACATGCAGGAATTTCTGGGTTGATTGATTGTTTTTTTGGTGGTTTTTGTTTTTGTTTTTTTGAACATAGGAAACTACAAAGAAAAGACAGAAAAAGTGCATTAAAAAGCACTCAGAGGTTAGGAAATTCCAGAATTATGGTTGTGTGTGCAACCTTAATTTGGTCTCCTTGTGTGTATGCATTATGATACAGCCTCTATTAGGTGATCCCATTCTATTTTGTTCCTTAGGTCCTTTTCACAGGCTTGACCACAATCTGGCTATGTCTAGACTGCAGGCTTCTTTCGAAAGAGGCTCTTTCGAAAGCATCTTTCGAAAGAGCCTCTTTCGAAAGATCGCGTCTAGACTGCAGGCGGATCTTTCGAAAGAGAAATCCGCTTTTTCGAAAGAGAGCACCCAGCGAGTCTGGATGCTCTCTTTCGAAGACGGCCTCTTTACATTGAAGAACGCCTTCTTTCAAAAGAGGAACTTTCGAAAGAAGGCGTTCTTCCTCGTAAATTGAGGTTTACCGCCATCGAAAGAAAAGCCGCGTTCTTTCGAAATTATTTCGAAAGAACGCGGCTTGAGTCTGGACGCAGGGGAAGTTTTTTCGGGAAAAGGCTACTTTTCCCGAAAAAACCCCTGAGTCTGGACACGGCCTCTGAGAATGAATCAGGGCTGTGCAGTGAAGGAGACTGTTGTTTGTAGTTGGGCCATCCCTAGGGGGATAATGCCCCCTGCTCCAAAACAGGCCCCACCCTGCCTCTTCCTGCCTCACCTTACCCCACTCCCACTCCCCCTCTTCCTCAAGCTCCTGTCCCTGCTTGGCCCCTCCCTGCCACTTTCTACCCTTGTCCTTCCCCACCACTGTGCCCCGTCTCCCAAGCCCCACTGCTTCCCAACCTTAGTCTGCTCCCCTCTCTCCATTCCATTCTGCCCCCAAAGCCCCCAAGTGAGGCAGGGCAGAGTGGAACAGGGTCAAGGGCGCCTCCCAGATCCCATGGCCCCTGAAGCACCAAGACCCCCAAAACATGGGGCTGGGGTGGCTGCCCTGAACCATCCAAAGGACTGGACGGCTCTGGTCTGTAGGATCCCAGCTTTGTTGCAGAAATTGGAAGGTGTATAGCGAATGAGGCACAGGACTGTAGGAATAGTAATGAAAACCTTATGGTGAAAACAGTTGAATGTTGCACTGAAGAACTGGATTTTTTCCTGGTGTCTGCTGCAAAGTTCCTGTCATGCTAAGTGAGTCCCTTAAGCCAAACCTTTCACAGGTTGCCACTTCATTGTCTTTGTGCCCAATTCAAAACACCCAGGGTCTGACTTACAGAAGTGCTGAGCACTTGCAACTGGAACTGAACAATCAGTGGTGTGCTTGGCCTATGACTCGCTTAGACCGTTTACAGGCATTGTTCTGAGATTCAAGGTTATTGAAAATGATGGCCATAAGAAAGTATATGGTAAAAGTCTGCTTCACTCTGTATCTTCTTTCAGTTCCTCAATGTGCAAATTATGCCAACTAGAGCCAACGTTTCCTGCTATAGCTACCAACATTTCAGTTCCAGCAGAAAGTGGTGGTGGGAGGGTTAATGTAGACAAGGCTCTGGCTGTTACCACCATTTTGAGCATCAGGTCATTTTACTTCTCAGAGTAATGTTCTTTGATGGTGCTGAATATGATTGTGTCCTGTCTGTACTAGCACTTACGCCGTTTTCAGTGTTGTTTCAGTGGCACCCATTGGCTGGCAATGGGTAAAAAGCTCACTCTGCTAATCCACTTGGAATGCAACAGTTATCACCTGCTTGAGGTAAATTCTGCATTCCAAAGGGATTACAGCTTCATCATTATCCTCAGCTCTTATTGTCATTCCTACAGAACCATACATGTACACAGCTAAAACATGGATTTACAGATGTGGATTAAAACACATTTGCTTCCCAAAGAGCTTAGTCTTAGAGCCTGAATCTGTATGAGGACAAAGCAACATACATGTTTTGTCTAGTAAAGGATAAAAGAGCTTGCTTTTAAAAAAACATGTAGCTACCATGTTGTAACGGGGATGCTCTAAAACTAATGGTACTGCAAATAGAACTGTAGTACATGCTATTCAGTTGAGTTGAAGCCTAGGAGGAGGAAATTACATTTGCACTTCAATTTCCACTTCACTTGCACCTAAGATTTCAAGGAATCAGCTTTGACCCACCTTTCCTACAATCTGGCAGGGGATCTCGGAAGTCCCAATAAAACATATTTAAATGCTTATAGTTCCAGCCAAGTTTCCCAATTAAGCAACTGTTCCTATTAAGTGTTTCTTACTGTACTTACTTCGGCATGGTAGTTAACATCTCTTGCTTTAATATTTCTTCTCTGTGGTTTTTTAACACAGTATTATTAAACAATATTACAAAACTCAACGAATAATCATTGTAAAGTTTTCTCCTAGCTTGCTGGCTTCTTTATAATTGACTCACAACTGAGCTCCGTTTAAGTTTCAATTTCTATTAAATAAGCCACATCGACAGCATTAAACCATTGCTGTTTATTCTTTTTAACAGGAAATGAATTTTAAAAGAGATGCAGTCACCCGTGAAGAGCTGTTGAAAGCAGCGATTGATGGGAGGAGAAGGTGGTTTCTCACCAAATCCTTAAAACAAACAAACTACACATCAAAATAAAAATAATCACTTTTAAAAATAGCAGAATCTCAGACAATATCATTTTTTCTCTGTTCTTCTAACCTTCAATTATGGTGGGTTTTCAGCAAGGGAAGAATGTTATGAATGAAACTAAAAAACTAAAATGTGATCAAAAAGTTATTTTATTTAAAATGAAAACTACTGCCATGCACACTTCAGAAAAAAGGACTTTGTGGTTAGGAGACAGCTTGGCTCAGGGGATCAGTAACAGAATATAAAACCCTTCACTCCTTCGTTACCAATTCCAATATACATTACATGAGTATTAGCTTTTTACATGAGTATTAGTTTATCCGACAACGGGGAGATTTTTCGAAAGGGTACAGGATTTTTTGAAAAATTGCTCCTTTTTTTTTTTAATCACCCCGTTGTCGGAAAAACCGTGTCTAAACTGCAGTTTCAGTTTAGAAATGGCACTTGTTCGAAACAGTGCCAGGACGCGATTATGCAAATGAAGCACGGGATATTTAAATCCCCACTTTAGTTGCACTTTCAATGTGTCTAATTTACATCCTTCTGCTGACAGAGGGGTGTAGTTTAAACACACACTATAAGAGATGTCTGCATATCTGTCAATAGTTAAGGTGCTCATGATAGAGGGCACTCAAGAATAAGTAACATAGTTCCTGGGGTTTGTAAGACCAATAAAACTGCTTGTTGTGCACTGCAAATGGCTTTTTTCCCCTGCTCTTTACATCCACTCATAATGACCACTATATGATGGCAGTTCAGTGTCTTATGTGAAATAAATTGGTAGTCTAAGTCCATCTCCTGGTCAACAAGTTTGACATGTCATCAAATCTGGCCTGTAGCAACACAATATACTTAGGAATAACTAAGAAGGCCAAACAGATATACAGCTTTTCAAATGTTAGTATGCTTATGCATTACACCAATGTTCCGTTCTACACTGGCTGCCAGGGAGTTTGGCCTTGTTACCAGACAGTGAGTGTCACCCTGCTTGGTACAACAGTCAGAGAGGTAACCAGAAATGATCCCCAGTGGCAGAGATGGGTACTTGCAAAGAAAGAGATTTTACAGCAGATAGGATAAAGGAGAGAAATATATATCAGGAGAGAGTGGGAAATACTACTTGGCATATGGAAACCAACAGTATCTAGGAAATCAGAGTTAGGCCAATTCTAAACACTTTTGAAAATTCTCCCCATAGTGCACTTGGCACCAGCTCAGAATCATGCTTTCCAACTAGGCTAATTTGTAATTCTAGGTCAGAGGCGTATGGTTTAGAATGGGAAGCAAATAAATGTTGTGGGAGCTTCACACCTAAAGTTTAATTTTCCACTGTTGTTGTACTTTCCAGACAGACACATTCTGTCCATGGGGTGAGCAAATTCCAGCCCTTGGGCCAGACCTGGTCTTCAGGGTTAGTCTTTAGCATGCCCCCACCTCTATATTACCTGAACCTCCACAGATATTGGGCGATCACCACTCTCATTGGCCATGGATTGCTGTTCACAGCCAATGGGAATGGCAGGAAGCAGTGTCCTGGTCCATGCCACTTCCCACAGCTCAGATTGACCGTGAACAGCAATCCACAGCTAACTAGAACGGTGATCACCTGATACCTGTGGAGGCACAGGTAAATATAGCAGCGGTGATGCGCTGCTGACCAGTGCTTTTTTTTATTGCCCACACCTGTTGTGAAGTCTTGAAAGATGACTCCCTATTTCGAGGCTCATGCCTCATGAGGCAGGGATACTTTGTATTTTTATAGTGATAGAAACGTAGCCCTGTTAGTCTGGTGTAGCTGAAACAAAATACAGGACTATGTAGCACTTTAAAGACTAATAAACCATCTTGTATTTTGTATTTTTATGAAGATCTAGAACTGGGGTGGGCAAATTCCAGCCTGCAGGCTAGATCCAGGCTCCCAGCTTTATATTCACCTGAGCCTCTGCATTGCGTTGGCTGCAGAACACTGTTTGCGGCCAATGGGAATGGCGGGAGGCAGTGTCGTGATCCATACTGCTTCCTGCTGCTCCGATTGATCTGTGAAGGTTCAGGAAAATATAGCAGCGGCAACCCAGCAGGGGCTAACACCTGCGGCTGCCTTTTTTTATTGCCCCACGCCTGGTCTAACCTGTCTTCTGTATAGTTATAGCAGTGCTGCAGCTTCAGGACATAGAAAAGAAAATGTCTTTCTCCTTCCTTTGCCATAGCAAGGTTTTGTTGTTCAGTTCAGGAAACTGGATGTTGGTGATTTCGTGAAAGATACTTACCCTTTCTGAGACTCAGTTTGCCCTTCTATAAAACAGGAAGTCGTGTAGCTGAGTTGGAATGTTCTGGCCATAATAGTACTATTGGTTCTGTTGTGGGACTATTGGTTGCCAAAGTAGTGGCCCGAGGATCTTTCTGCTCAGCTTTTTTTGTAGAACACAGTGCATGGAGCATGCTATTTTTCAAAGCGTGCCCTTTTCCCCCCACTGGCATAAATCTATTATGTATTATAATAAACAACAAACCCATAACAAAGGATATAAAGCAGGAAGGCTATCACAATGGGAAAACCAGACCAGACTGAGTGTACTGGTCATGGCTGCTGAGGACATTAAGGAATATGCCACAGGGGAAAAAAGCACCTGTTTGCTGAGGTGATTGTGAGGCTGATTAACGCATGTAAATGCTTTGAATGTCTCTGATGAAAGGTCCTGTGTCATAGAACACTAGAACTGGAAGGGATCTCAAGAGGTCATCGAGTCCAGTCCTCCGCCCTCGCAGCAGGATCCAGTACCCTCTAGACCGTCCCTGATAGATGTCTATCTAACCTGCTCTTAAATATTTCCGGAGAGCAAGATTTCACAACCTTCCTGAGCAACTTATTCCAGTGTTTAACCATCCTGACAGTTAGGAAGTTTTTCCTAATGTCCAACCTAAACCTCCCTTGCTGCAGTTTAAGCCCATTGCTTCTTGTCCGTCCTCACAGGCCAAGGAGAACAATTCCCCCCCTCCTACCTGTGGCACCCTTTTAGATAACCTGAAAACTGCTATCATGTCCCCTCACAGTCTTCTCCTTTCCAAACTAAACAAGCCCAATTCTTTCAGTCTTCCTTCGTAGGTCATGTTGTCTAGATTAGACTGTAATCATTCTTGTTGCTCTTCTCTGGACCTTCTTTAATTTCTCCACATCTTTCTTGAATTGCGGTGCTCAGAAGTGGACACAATACTCTAATTGAGGCCTAATCAGCGCAGAGTAGAGCGGAAGAATGACTTCTCATGTCTTGCTCACAACACTCCAGTCAGTGTAATCAGTCTGAAGCTGTATTAAAATGGTGGCTGCTGGTGGTTATTCTCTCTGTTACGCTCCCCTAATGCCATGCCCGAGCCTTGGGCCAAGGCTTTGAAAAGTGACTAGTATTTTGAGTACCTTAGTTTTTGACTGCCCAACTGGAGACAACTTGAAGGAGCCTGATTTTGAGCTGAGAACACTCCTGCTAAAAATCAGGCCCCTCAAAGCATCTGAAGTTGAGTATCAAAAAGCACTAGACACGTTTGAAAAGCCTGGCCTTGGATGCTAAGCTCCTTGGCTTTTGGACCTAGAGAGGTCATATCGCAGTGAGGTCCAAAACAATCGGATACACACCACTCTTCAAAGGAAAGATCCCTCAGAATGGGAAATGCTTCACCATTTCTGAGGCAGGAATTCAAGAACCTGGAGGAGAAGCGTTTTGATGGGTGTACATTCCACCTTTCACAAAGAAAATGAGGATGTATCCGCACAGAGAAGGAACATAGTTTTTAAGACAGGTTTGGAAATTCTTCATTCCTGTGCCAGACAAGATTTCCTGCGTAAATCCTGAGAAGCTTGTTAATTACAGCATATCTTTAGAACAAAATGATATTGCTTCAGGGCAGTTCTTGTCACAGTTACAGGTTTAAATATCATCCCTTTTGGATTTCTTCTAGCTTTTTTAGTTCAAAAAAAGAAAAAAAAAGTTGTTAGTATGTTGTTGCAAGTTATCCCTTGCTGACAAGGCAGTAATTCATGCAGAAATGACTGGTTTTTATGTAACTTTTTTTTTTTGGAGGCCAGTGTGAAGTACAATATTTTCTCACTGAAATCTAGCTTTAGGGTTATTGATGCCTAAGATCAGTGTTTCCCATCTCTTGAGAGTGTTTCCCATCTCTTGCTTTTTTGATGTATCCCATTCTGATCTCCAAAATGTACTCTCGTATCATTTACTGACAGGGTCTCACTTGTTTTTTGTCTCCTCTCCTGCTCCCTACCTCTTTCCAGTTTTTATTCTTTTCTTTCCTTCCATCTACCTTCCTTTTTTTCCCTTTTCTTTCCTCCATTTCCCTGCTCACCTCTGTTGCCCCCAATCCTTTTTTCTCTTCTCCTCTCCTCTGTTGATAATGTCCCTTTTTTTTCTCCATCATCTGCACTGCCTTCCAAAACATAAACTGACAGACCAGAGGGGACTCTTGCTCTCTCTACTGGAAAGTATAGAAGTGGTTGGATGGATTTTTCTGACCCACATTAGAATAGACAGCTAATGTTAGTGACCTTCAGTTACTACTTCTACAAAATGCTGCATCCTGTAAAGGAATAGCTGGTTTTACCTTTCATTGCATGCCTGTTTGTTTAGAAGGAGAGAGGCTGGACCATGAAGAGGCGTCTATGCCTAATACAGTGGAGGGATTGTTCAGAAGCAGTTCATCCTTGGGTAACGATAGCATCAGTAACACTGCCGAGGAAGAGTCGTCTTTGAAATCTCTTACTTCCCCCCATTTAGCTATCATTTAACTTTTGCAGATGTAAATTGGAAAACTGGCACTTCTAAACCAGTCACACTCACTCTATAATGGACCAGAGGTGCTACTGCAGAGAGAGAAAAGCCCAGCGCTCGATCTCCCCACTCCAAGGCTTCGTCTACACAGCTTCCCTCTTCCACAAAAGCCTATGCAAATGAAGCGCGGATTAGCAAATTGCTGCACTTCATTTGCATAATTAATTAGGGGCCGTTTTTGCACAAGAGGTTTTTGTGCAAAAAAGGTGCTGTCTACACAGCGCCTTTTTGCGCAAAAAACCCCTCTTGAGGAAGAACGGCTTTTGCGCAAGAGGGGTTTTTTGCGCAAAAATGCGCTGTGTAGATGGCGCCTTTAGGCACAAAAACGGCTAGTAATTATGCAAATGAAGTGTGACAATATGCTAATCTGTGCTTCATTTGCATAGGCTTTTGCGGAAGAGGGAAGCTGTGTAGACATAGCCCAAGAACCACACGTTCTGTCTCCGCAGCACTGCCTTCACCCTTTCTAGTCTGATGATTGGGAATGGCTTCTGTCTCCCAGAAGCCAGAGTGACTGCCTTTTCCAACACAATAGAAAAGGAAACCATGGTTGTTGATCACTTTTCTGTTTTAAAATGGCACAAGAATAGGTCAAAAGCAATATCAGCTACTGCACACAGAAGAAAATGATCTCCAATGACAGCATCCACTCAGCCATTAAAACGTTTGCATTTTCATCTGTGTAATTGGTCCATTCAGGCTGGATACTCCTCTCTGTCTCCGTACTGCAAGGAAAACTAATTTAGAGTGATCCAATTGGCAGGCTCATTTTGCTCCTCTGTTTCTTTCACTGACTGTAAATTGCATTTCTGCAGGGAGCAGGTCAGCTCAGACAGAGCTGCTGGAGCTTCTGCTTAGTCTTTCTCTTTGTGGGTGAATTTCCAGGGGGCTGGTAATAGTGTCTTCCCTCAGCCCTTCTGTTGCTTTTCTACCCCCCACACACAGATCCCTGAGTCCTTAAGAGCCTTCTTGTGCACCCTGCCATGGAATCATCGTATCTTCCCCTTGCATGTGGGAAAGGGAGATGCTCGTATATGAGTGCTCTCTTCCTATAGGCCTTAGATGCATTATTGGGCCCCAAATTAGGGATCAGTATTACAATAATGGAGGGAATGTTTTCAAATCATTGACTCCTTGCAGTCCCACTAGCTGTTTCTGTTGAGGTTCCAGTTTCCACAACAAAACAGCAGCCTGTGAATTTTGCAGCTGTTGTTTATCTACTTTTTGTATTTCATCGCTCATCTGTTTTGGCAAGGAAGTGTGAAATTAAACCATCTTGCCTGGCTTAAGAACCATTTTTGTTTTCTAACTAACAATGAGCCCCAGCTAGAGTTCAGACTCCTCAAAGTTCAGAACTGTCCAGAGCTCGGGTTTTGTTTTCAGTCTATTTCTATCTGACTTGCCTCATTATTATTATATTAGTGGATTGTGGGAGTGCTTAGAGGTTAACCAGATTGGGAACTCCCTGTGTTGGGGGCTGACAGACCTATAATAGTTGACAGTCCCTGTCTTAGACAGATAAATACTTGATGGCAAGAGTCAAGATTTTCCATTGCAGGCAAAGGACATGTCATAATCAGTCAGCACTTGGTTAATTTAATGCAAGTCAGATCTTTGATTTCCAAAGGCATGTGCACCCAAGGGACTACTAGGCATTGATCACGCCCTCTCCCATGAGAAGTGGGGGTTTATTTATCTTGATAGCAGTTATCCCATGCTTAATCAAATGTCATAGGAGTGAGGGTTGGGCAGGGAAGAGAGGAAGGAGAGTGGGAAGGAGAAGGGAGAGAGGAAGAGGAGGAGGGCTAGAGAGATATGTATTGTTCACTCCTGTTCCAAATGACTATAGACAAGGCAAGTTAATACAACCTGATGCTGCATTAATTTTTTTGCATTGTTCTTTCTATCCTGAGGATCCCTCTAAAAGGGGAGCTCCAGAGCTAGGAATTATGGTTTTAGAAATAATGTAGCCTGGAGCCAAGGTTGATGTACAGAGCCCCTCTGGGACAGTTCTGTACTGTTGACGTGTACTTAGTTTTGGGGGTGGACAGCTTATTTTTCTCATGGTGAGAAGCAAGCCCTGCCCACCCTACTGAAGAACTCAGAAGCGACTGTCCCTGTGGCAAGTGTGTCCAAGCAGGTGTCACTATCTGGCCATCAGTTTTTACTACCTTTGATCTAAAAAAGAAGTAAGCCTGAATAAGGAATGTATTAAAAAGAAAAATTGAATGAGGCCCTATTTATTTGGCTCCATATCCTTTGGAAGCATCTAGATTTTCCCCCTGAAATCTCTGAATACAAATTTAATTCATATTATGAAAGGGAAAGAATTACAGCTTTCATATTCATGCACAATTTACCTTTTTATTTTCTTTTATTAGCTGGGGATATTCCGTAAATCAAGTTCTCTGGATGGGTCTAGGGATTCTGATTCTATTTGTGGGGTCCCATTAGAAGCCAAAGCCGTAAATTACTGCTACTGTGTTTGAAAAATTTTTTTAGCTACAGTACATTAGAGCTTCTTGTTTGCTTTTCCACTGATGGAGAATATATTGTTATTTGTGCATTTGTTTCTTGAATGTCTCATTTATGAATAATATTGGGTGTAAAATTGAAAGTCATAGAACAAAACCTTAAAAAAATGAAGAATCCTAAGGAATACGCAGAATGCATCATAAAACTGTTCACAAAAGGTTTGACTTGTATTGAGGTTTTTTTAATCCCGGCATGGGTAATGAAAGTCTGACCAATCTACATAAGGTAACCATATATAATAACCTTTTCCTGGGTCATCCAGCTATCTTGGTTTGTTTGAAAGATTGATAGATCACAGGGTCAAGGGACGTGTTTTATTGTAAGTTTCTGTTCCAAATTTCCTGACATTTTTTGTTTTTTTTTTTTAAAAAAAAGGGACCTCTAAAAGGCAGGGAAAGGGCTAATAAGAACCAGATCCTAAAGTGATTGTATGTCAAAATGTCAAAAATAACAGCTTTTCTTTGACTCCATAGCATTAATCTTAAACCACATACCTTTACAAACACACTGTTTTAATAGGTTGAGTATTTGTATGTGACCGTTTACTACAGAGTGACTTTTGAAGTGACAACAAAATCCCTTGATGGTTTTCGGTAGTTTGGTTTATAGCCTGATATAGACATTTGTTTACCTATTCCAAATCACTTCTTTGTGATTAAAATTTAGAGGTCTCCTACTTGTGTTGTAAAACTAAATCCTGAGTAAAGAAAAGCTTCATTTCCCTCTTGCTGGCTTGTAGTGTCAAAGCTATCACTACGGCAGCAGACCTTAAACTTGCAAGTTAATTTACAGAAGAAAAGACTAAATGTATATTAAGGAGGAACTTTCTAAAGACAAAAAAGACAATGGGAGAAAATCCATGTGAGTTAGACATCTTATTTCTTCAGGATCCAAAGGGTTTACTACACCATAGTATTTTGGTTTCCTTCATGTGAAAACTTGAAATCCTAGATGCATATAAAAGTAGTACAGGCAGTCCCCGAGTTACATAGATCCGAGTTACGTCGGATCCCTACATACGAATGGGACTTTTCTCGCCGCGGAGGACGTGGGCGGCGGGACCACCCAGACACGCCGCGGTCCCACCACCTGCATCCTCCGCAGCGAGAAAAGCTGCTCCGTGTCTCCCTGGTCTACTGGGGGGGCTACCCCAGCAGACCAGGGAGACGCGGAGCAAAGCCGTGGAGGACGCGGGCGGCAGGACCGCCGAGACACGCCGCGGTCCCGCCGCCCGTGTCCTCCGCGGCTTTGCTCCGCGTCTCCCTAGTCTGCTGGGGGGTGGGCGCAGCTAGTGTGTCCTCCCCCCCTCCCCAGAAGACCAGGCTTTTCTCGCCGCAGAGGATGCGGGTGGCGGGACTGCGGAGCGTTTTGGCGGTCCTGCCGCCCGCGTCCTCCGCAGCAAGAAAAGCCACTCCGCATCTCCCTGGTCTGCTGGGGGGACCCACCCCAGCAGACCAGGGAGACACGGAGGACGCGGGCTGCGGGACCGCCGAGACGCGCCGCAGTCCCGCCGCCCGCGTCCTCCGCGGCTTTGGTCCGCGTCTCCGTGGTCTGCTGGGGGGGTGGGCGCAGCTAGTGCACCCTCCCCCCCCCAGCAGACCAGGTTTTTCTTGCCGACGCCTGGGGTAGAGCAGCTGGGGCGCTGCCGGGTTGCTCCCCGCAGCGCCGAGGTGCGGCGCTGCAGGGACCTACCTGGCAGCGCCCCAGCTGCTCTGTCCCAGGCGTCCAGATTCAGCCACTGTTGAAACTGATCAGCGGCTGATTCCAGGAAGCCCGGGGCAGAGCAGCTCTTCCTCGGGCTTCCTGTAGTCAGCCGCTGGTCAGTTTCAACAGCGGCTGAATCTGGACACCAGTTCCGACTTACATACAAATTCAACTTAAGAACAAACCTACAGTCCCTATCTTGTACGTAACCCGGGGACTGCCTGTATTCAGTATTAATTCTGAGCAACAATTGTAATCTGCACTAAAAAAGTCAGAAAGCCTCGGACAGCCAACAGAACAATAAGAGATCTTTAGATGGTACAATCCACCATAAATACGATCTGAAGGAGGAAAAAAAATAATATTCAGCTTTAGGAGATATTCTGTATACGGTGTTATGTGCATGTTTTACCGAGGACCTTGTTTCAACAAATAAAACTAAGCTGGGTAAGCCCAGCCAATAGTGAACTTCCTGTGGTCCCCATGCAATTCGTATCAAATATTTAAGCTCAGTTCTTTGGGCCTCTTTAACTCTCTAATATATTTCAGGCAGAGTTGCAAAATCAGAAAAGTACAGTACCGTTCCATTGCTCTGCTTTTATTCATTTAAAACAAGGGAGAGAGCTACCATAGCTCTTTCACACATACAGAATGGGAAGCGACTGTCTAGGAAGGGGCATGGCAGAAAGGGATCTAGGGGTTATAGTGGACCACAAGCTGAATATGAGTCAGCAGTGTGATGCTGTTGCAAAAAAAGCAAACATGATTCTGGGATGCATTAACAGGTGTGTTGTGAGCAAGACATGAGAAGTCATTCTTCCACTCTACTTTGCTCTAGGTAGGCCTGAGTTGGAGTATTGTGTCCAGTTCTGGGCACTGCATTTCAAGAAGGATGTGGAGAAATTGGAGAGGGTCCAGAGAAGAGCAACAAGAATGATTAAAGGTCTAGAGAACGTGACCTATGAAGAAAGGCTGAAAGAATTGGGTTTGTTTAGTTTAGAAAAGAGAAGATTGAGGGGGGACATGATAGCAGTTTTCAGGTATCTAAAAGGGTGTCATAAGGAGGAGGGAGAAAATGTGTTCATCTTGGCCTCTGAGGATAGAACAAGAAGCAATGGGCTTAAACTGCAGCAAGGGAGGTTTAGGTTGGACATTAGGAAAAAGTTCCTAACTGTCAGGGTAGTCAAACACTGGAATAAATTGCCCAGAGAGGTTGTGGAATCCCCATCTCTGGAGATATTTAGAGTAGGTTAGATAAATGTCTATCAGGGATGGTCTAAACAGTATTTAGTCCTGCCATGAGGGCAGGGGATTGGACTCGATGACCTCTCAAGGTCCCTTCCAGTCCTAGTATTCTATGATTCTATTCCTCTGCCCCTTGAAAAACACAGCTTCTGCTGATCAGACCTGCTAGTTCAGGTGGGTCCTGTTCAAATATGACAGATTGGCAGACGGACAAATGAATGGTGAGAATTTTTTAGCCATTGGGAAGTATGTTTACCTCTGTCTCCACATTTCAGTGAGAAATCCTGCTGAGACCTTCCTTAGCATAACTTGAATAATTGACATAAAAACTTTATTGCAAATTATGGAACAAACAAGTCAATTCAACACATTCAGACTGTGGTATCTTATCAGAGTAACCCAGTTTTCATGTAGAATTTTCCAACAATCTGGACTGATAAGCTATGAAAGGTAGTAGCCCTGATGCATGTTGCATATTGGATAAAAACTAAGGTAGGAATAGCTCTTCATCCAAATCCAGAATCTGATGAGACCAGCATGGCTAATCCACAATGCTGAATGAATGCCAGTGTTTATTTCCAGGTTATTGCTAGTCAGTTGGGAGAGATTCCTTGGCAGTCCATGATATGACCAATGTCCATAGTAGAATGAGCATTTACCAGTTTAGACAAAGTCTCTCTTCTGTTTAAGATTTATTGATGCGCAAATATATCCATCTCACAGTCCCTGAGGGCCCATCTACACTACATGGAAGATTGTTGCTGTCATGGTCGATCTTCTGGGGTTTGATTTAACAGGTGTAATATAGACCTGCTAGATCGAACTCAAAGGGCACTCCTGTCTGCACCAATTCTCCTGCTCCTCACAAGGAGTAAGGGAAGCTCCTGTCAGCTTCCCACTGTGTGGACAGCACAGAAACGCGGTGTAAGATATGTAGACTCCAGCTATATAATTTGTGTGGCTGGAGTTGTGTATCTTACTTCGACCTTCCGATGTAGTGTAGACCAGGCCTGAGTGAGACATTTTGTTCTTCCTTACCATCAAACTACACTATAAAAACGAAATTGGAGCATCTGAAACTTTTGGTGCAACCAAGATAAAGCTTCATGATCCGTTTGTGGAGCCAGTTTTCAGATGTCATTGATCAGATAACTATTTTATGCTCCTAAATGCAGATTTGAATTTCCAGTTCCAGAATGAAACACTCTTTCTGTGGCATCTGAATTTTTGAAAATTTTTCTCCTTGTGTCATTCTTTCAGTCCTTGAAAAAGGATTTGGAGACATATTATGATTTATACAGAATTCTGAGCCAGATTTGGGTGTGGGTCTGTCAGTTGTGTTCAGTTCTACCTCTAGGATACGGCATATTGAATCTTCAAAAAGACACAAAGAGAAGGACAAATCAGACAATTTTCTATTGATAAAATGAACATAAAAGGGCCTAATTTTGCATTACCCTTATTCTCTAAACTCTTACTAAAGTCGATGGAAGCTTTGATTGTAGAAGAAATGTAATATCAGATACATCATATACAGTGTTATTGAAAAGACTATCTCAATGTGGCAGGCAAAATACTTCACCAGTCACAGCGGGTGTTGCAGCTTTAAGATGTGACTTTGAAAAGTTAAGATGGAGTAACCAGGGAGTTACAGTGGAGATTAACATTCCTTGGGCAGAATGGCAAGCTTTTATTTTGAAAACCACCTGGGCTCCACTTAAAGCAGTAAAATACATAAGAATTTATTATGACTGAGAGAGTCTCCTATTTAACCAAGTCAAGACATAGCTGTGGCAGCGTATACCCGTTTCGCCTTTCGAGACACATAAATGTGGTATATTTTGTCTTTCCACAACTACTTTTAGTGCACAGCTGTCGTTATTCCATAACATCAAAACAGCACAAAGTTTCAATATAAAGGATACATAATATTTGGATTTTATAGGCAGTGTCTCCAATTTATGCTCCTAGAATCATGAAGATGACTTATGATGTGTTGTGTTTACGTTGGCAAAGGCTCAAAACCAGAAATATATTTCAAGCTAAGCTTTTCAGATATTATCTCAAGTCATTTAAAAGTTCATTATAGAGCACCCACTAGTGCTGCTGTACTAAAGGGTCTGTCAGCATTTTCCAAGGGTTAATAACTTAGCCATTAAAGAAAAATCTCTGTAGGCTGAAACTATGGGCGCAGCAGCAGATTATTTTTACAAATTAAAAAAATCGAATTTAATATTTTAAATTTATAAGTGGGATAATTGTTTTAAAATTTTCTACTTTCAAACCATTTTACTCTACTTCTCTCACTTAAAACATTTCAAAAATGGCTATACAGGGTTCCACTCAAAAATACAGACAAGCTTTCATTGTGTGTTAAAGCTAGAAAAAGGAGAGATTTAACTCAGAATATAATCAGAATACTTAGCATTTATGCAGTACAGCACTTTTCAGCTTTAAAGTGTTTTATAAGGACTATCTAATTCATCTGTGATGCAGGGAGATCTTAAGTTATCCGCACTTTACAGTTAGAGAAATTGAGCCCCAGACTTTAAGGCTGGGGTTGGTTTTTTTAAAAGGAGCTTAATGTGGTTAGATGCATTAATCTCATGTGAATTTGAAGTAGATTTGAATCCAAGCCCAAGTGGTTCATCCAAGGCCCCGGAAGGAATCCATTCAGATCCCAGCTTAAAACTCAGGCACTCCATGTTCCCAGTTCTGCCACTAGACCCTTCCTTTCTCACAAGCACAGTAATTACTTAGCACAAAAAAAATCAATTTCATTTTGAGTAGCTTCTCATAAATAGCAGTGACGGTCCATCTGGAACATTTAGAGGGATACTTCAGGATAGGAAAGACCATCAAATTACCTATGACAAAATGTGGTATTATGCTGTTTGCCTCGTGAAACACACTGACGAGTAACAATATGGCATTATGCATTGACCATCGTAATAATAGGTCCTCAATACCTTTCAGCCTGCTGCTGCAGCAGGTTCTCCTTCTAAGGAAAGTCTTCTGTTTGTAGAAAAGGTGAGGTTTGGGAGGTCTTTGAGGAAGTACAAACGAGATCAGAGAGGGAGTAGATGGTGTGAGGGATGCCTGAATTCAAGAGAGGAATTGAGTTATGTGTATATTAGTTGATGAGTGCTTATTGAAAGTAGGAGAAATGCAGCAGGGTTGGAGGGTCGAGTAGAGAAGGAGTCAGTGGTCTGGAATAGATGCTATGCATCACAAACATCCCTAAAAACAGGCTGTAATGTAATTGTGAGATTTAAAAAATTGTGATTAATCACTGTTTTAGTTGCACTGTTAAACAATACAGGCAGTTCCCGGGTTACGTACAAGATAGGGACTGTAGGTTTGTTCTTAAGTTGAATCTGTATGTAAGTCAGAACTGGCATCCAGATTCAGCCGCTGCTGAAACTGATCAGTTTCAACAGCGGCTGAATCTGGACACCAGTTCTGATTTACATACAGATTCAACTTAAGAACCCCAGGCGTCCCCAAGTCAGCTGCTGCTGAAACTGATCAGCAGCTGATTCCAGGAAGCCCGGGGCAGAGCAACTCTGCCTCGGGCTTCCTGTAGTCAGCCGCTGGTCAGTTTCAGCAGCGGCTAACTTGGGGATGCCTGGGGCAGAGCAGTTCAGGTGCTGCTGGGTTGGTCCAGTAGCGCGGCCGCTCCTTGGCACTACTGGACCAACCCGGCAGCACCCCAGCTGCTCTGCCCCAGGAGTCCTGATTCAGCCGCTGCTGATCAGTTTCAATCAGGACTCCTGGGGCAGAGCAGCTGGGGTGCTGCCGGGTTGGTCCAGTAGCGCCAAGGAGCGGTGCTGTGGGACCAACCGGCAGTGCCCCATCTGTTCTACCACAGGCCCCGGGCTTTGCTCCACGTCTCCCTGGTCTGCTGGGGGGGGCACTAGCTGCGTCCCCCCCCAGCAGACCAGGGAGACGTGGAGCAAAGCGGCGGAGGACTCGGGCCAGACCGCGGCGCTTCCAGATCAGCGCCGCGGTCCGGCCCGGGTCCTCCGCGGCTTTGCTCAGCGTCTCCCTGGTCTGCAGACCAGGGAGACGCTGAGCATAGCCGCGGAGGACCCAGCCGGATCCGCGGCGCTTCCAGATCAGCTGGAAGCGCCGCGAGTCCGGACGGGTCCTCCATGGCTATGCTCAGCGTCTCCCTGGTCTGCAGACCAGGGAGACGGGGAGCAAAGCGGCGGAGGACCCGGGGCCGGACCCGCGGCCGCTTCCAGATCAGCTGGAAGCGCCGCGGTTCCAGCCGGGTCCTCCGCGGCTATGCTCAGCGTCTCCCTGGTCTGCAGACCAGGGAGACGCTGAGCAAAGCCGCGGAGGACCCGGGCCGGACCGCGGCGCTGATCTGGAAGCGCCGCGGTCTGGCCCGAGTCCTCCGCCGCTTTGCTCCCCGTCTCCCTGGTCTGCTGGCTCACCCAGCAGACCAGGGATACGGGGAGCGGCTTTTCTCGCCCCGGAGGTGGTGGGCGGCGGGACCAGGCGTCCTGCCGCTCCAGTCATCCGGGGCGAGAAAATCCCCGTTCGTAACTGCGGATCCGACATAAGTCGGATCCACGTAACTCGGGGACTGCCTGTAATAGAATACCATTTATTTAAATATTTTGGATGTTTTCTAAATATTCAAATATGTTGATTTTAGTTACAACACAGAATACAAGGTGTACCATGCTCATTTTATATTTTTTTATAAATATTTTCAGGGTAAGGAGATAAAAGAAATAGTATTTTCCAATTCACCTCATACAAGCAATATAGTGCAATCTCTTTATCGTGAAAGTGCAATTTACAAATTTAAAAACAAAATTTGTATATAACTGCACTCAAAATAAAACAGTATAAAACTTCAGAGCCAACAAGTCTACTCACTCCTACTTCTGATCTGAAACTGCTATAACACAAAATATATAGCAGAATGCAAGTAAAAGCATAGACCAGGGGACATACAATTTTTCCCCAAGGAGATCAGTCGCAAATTTGTTTAACACATTCTTTTTTTAACAAGAATCATCAGCATGGAAGCATGTCCGAGGGAAGGGTGGCCAAAGCATAAAGGGGCATTCAAATATTTAGCATATCCTGCAGTGCCGGCTACAATAGTACTGTGATAATACCTCTTGTAACTTTCAGATGACATTGTAAGTAAGAAGTAGGCAACTTTATTTTCCATAAAGGTAAACAAACTTTTTCTCTTAGCGATTAGTTGAACAAGAAATAGGACTGAGTGGACTTGTTGGCTCCAAAGTTTTATGTTGTTTTAGTTTTGAATGCAGTTCGGTAACAAAAGAATCTACATGTGCACTTCCATGATAAAGAGATTTCACTACAGTACTTGTATGTGGAGAACTGAAAAGTACTATTTCTTTTATCTTTTTCACAATGCAAATATTTGTAATACAAAAAATATAAAGCAAGCACTGTGCACTTTGTATTTTGTGTTTTAATTGAAATCCATGTATTTTAAAATGTAGAAAAACATGTAAAAACATTTATAATAAATTTAAATTGGTATTTTATTATTATTTTGCAATGTGATCAAAGCTACTAGTTAATTTATTTTGAGTCAATCATTTGAGTTAACTGTGATTGAGTTAGCCTGAATCCTTATAAATGATTAATAAAAAAAAATAGGACACACCCGCCCACCTCACATTTCTCCAATCTAGGTAAGTTCAATAGTATAATGCTTTTAACATATGCCAGATGACCCCTTTCTTACCATACCTCTCTCAGTGAGTAGGTACAACGGTGTGAGATAATTGGAATTGTTGTCAGACCTTTATTTCATTTTCACTTCTAAAACCACTTTGATCTATGTGAAGCTTTCATTACAAAATGCCAAGCTACATGAAACTTGCTCAGTTTCAAAATGTACTAGAAACTCAAACCTCAATTCAGGTTCACAATTGGTTGCAGCCTCATCTGGTTTATGGTTTGGACACAAAATTTATGGATTTGAGTTAAATTCGGCAGATTCACTGTATTAAGCTTAGTGTGATATTTGGAGGGGATGAAGCTAAGCACTAAAACAAATGGAAACCTAAGAAAAGGATTGGATGTTCCTCAGAACCAAAATCAGTTTTACTTTTTAAAGATCTATTTCCTTTATAACTTCGGGATAACCTCTGTACCCTCTATAGAACCAATACTATCAATTACCACTACTACTACTTTGGGTTCTATATGCTGATTCTCAGTTCTGTTGAAATCTATTCAACACTCACTTCATTACTGGCATCTTATGCCTTGTTTCTTAAGAAGCATTGTGTATATGGTATAAGTTGTCTGTGGTGTTGTCAGCAAGATGGTCACAAGGAAATTACTATACAATGCTGTCAGAAAGTGAATATTAAACAGCTAAATTGCTGCCTTTGAAATACAATGGGGAATTATATAGATCAGCATGGTATAGAAACATTATATTGGATAATTAAATGTAATTTAGAAGTTCCATGCTATTAATGTGTTTTTATTAAATGCACATTGCAGTGAGAACCGAAGAATGTGTGAGCTGATGTAGATTATGCTTTCCAGTGTATGTCATAAGATAGGGATTCAAAAGTATTGCTAGTCCTGCAGAAAGTTGTGCAAAAATGATTAAATGTGATATTAGACTTGTGTGGAAAACTGCCTGGGAGTTGGGGAACTAAATCCTTCTTCCTTCTCCAGAGTTAGAATTGCAGAGAAGCATGTCTGTTACCCACCTTGTTGCCTACCTGTGGGCTGGAACAGGAATTGTTCCCCCTTTGTACACAGGATTTCTTGGCTCACCATATTCATGTCAGCACAGATGCACTGTTGTCTTTCCCTGCTCCTGTCAGCACATTAGAAGTTGACCTAATTGGCACAATGAGTGTGTGAGATTTTCTTATTGTTATAATTAATAATGCCTAGGGCCTAACCGAGAGCTGGAATCCATTGTGCAAGGTGCTGTACAAACAGAGCATGAGGCGGCCTGTGCCCAAAAGAGCTTACATTCTAAATAGCCTAAGGATAGAGGAGAGAACTGGAATGCACAGACGAAAAGGACTCTGTGGGCTGAAACGTATTGGTGCCTCAGTTTTTGGATTTGGTTTAGTTAGGAAGGTGTTAGTTAAATGGAAGGGTGTAGGAATACAGAGGGGGCAGCTTAGGGCAGATGGGGTAGGCTGAAGTGATGGGACTGGGAGCAACCACAGTAGAAATTAATAATAATTAGGAATAGGTTAAGTCATGTGTTCCTCATTCCTGTCAAGCCAGAGATTGTATTTAGTGGAGTTGTACCAAACATGTTGATCGTTTTGCCAATAGCCAGTATATGCTGCTTTAACAATCTTTGTATTGTCTGAAATTAATACATGATTGTTTTAAAAGGTTTTTATTGTAATAAAGTAGGTTTAGTGCTGGTGTTGGAGTGCAAACAAGGATATTGAACTTTTCTGAGTGTCTATAGAATGGGTGCAACATCAGAAATTTCCCCGCCAGTATGCTTCCATCTTGACCTACAAGTTTTATTTCCAAGGGTGAGATGGCAGTATACTTCCTATGGGTCATTCATTCCTTGGCCTAGCTGCTTAGACAGATGATAGAAGGTAATACCTTTTGGATACTAGTGCCCAAAGTTGGCTTTGAACTTGTGGCAGTGAGATGAAAGGCTGTGTATCCCATTATTAATACCCCAAAACATCTAGTTCTCTGATTTGAAAGTTTTTAATTAAACCTTGAATACTGTTAACCAGAAGTAGCATTTTTATGGAAAGATGTTGGATAAAATAGCGCTTGACTTAAGACAATGTTCACAAATGGATTAGAAAAGATTAACATGTCTCTAAATTTTGATTTAACATTCCTTATCTTCAGAAATTAAAGAATTCTTCATCTTATAATTATACCTGTCATGTGAGTTATTTCAGAGTAAAACCTAACTAACCTAGCAGTCTTTACAAGATACCTCCCCTATTTTGACTTTTGGCCTTACTCTTATTCCTTAGTACTCGTAAATATTATAACATTTGTAAAGTGTTTTGCAAAAATGAAGATGTGTTTAAATCTATTTTTTCCACAATGTATGCTATTCTGCAACTTATTTTAAAATTGCTATTTTTATTTTTAAGAGTCAAATTTTATATTTAGATTCTAATGCATAAAGGGCTGAATTTTTAGACAAGCTAAGTATTTTTTCAATCAGCAGACTAAGCGGTCAGATTTCTAAAGAGTTCAGCACATTGAGTGCTGGGCTTTTTTGAAAATGTGTCCAGAAGTGTCATGCTGACAGCCGTAACATGCTGAGCGCCTCTGAAAATCTGGCCCTAAGCTTATTCGAAAATCATCCTCTAATTAAATGGCTATGAAGTGAAGTAAGAAGGGCAATAAGGAGCAGTGAACAAGTTACTCAGTGCTTGTTATGTTGAATGAAACAAAGTAATTTAACACTGGGGAAAGCTGAGAGAGAGCTCACAACATCCATTTTTCTGATTACCAATCTGTGTAGAAAAAAGAAAGACTGCAAGATGTATACAGGCAGTCCCCGACTTACACGGATCCGACTTATGTCGGATCCGCACTTACGAACTGGGATTTCTCGCCCCGGAGCTCATAGGCAGCGGTCAGCCACCTTGACCTCCGGGGCGAGAAAAGCTGCTCCCGGTGCCCCTGGTCTGCTGGGGACCGTCTCCAGCAGACCAGGGGCATCGGGAGCAAAGCAGCAGCCCCGGCGGGTTTGCTCGCAGTGCCCCTGGTCTGCTGGAGACGGTCCCCAGCAGACCAGGGGCACCGCGAGCAAACCCGCAGCAGCGGCGTGTTCCCCCGCTTCTGAGGCTTTGCCAGAGCAAAGCCTCAGAAGCGCGGGACCCCGCCACGGCTGTGGGTTTGCTCGCGGTGCCCCTGGTCTGCTGGGGACTGTCTCCAGCAGACCAGGGGCACCGCGAGCAAAGAGGGTCCCGCGCCAGAGCAAAGCCTCAGAGGCGAGGCACCCCGCCGCTGCGGCTTTGCTCCCCGTGTCCCTGGTCTGCTGGGGGGGGGGGGCGCAGCTAGTGTGCCCCCCTCCCGCCCAGCAGACCAGTCTTTTGTTGTGGACTCTGGGGCAGAGCATCTGGGGCGCTGCTGGTTGGTCCCGCAGCGCCGCTCTGGGCACTACTGGACCAACCCGGCAGCACCCCAGCCCTCTGCCCCAGGCGTCCTGATTCAGCCGCTGCTGGTCAGTTTCAGCAGCGGCTGAATCAGGACGCCTGGGGCAGAGCAGTTGGGGTGCTGCTGGGTTGGTCCAGTAGCGCCAAGGAGCCGCGCTACTGGAGCAACCCAGCAGCACCCAAGCTGCTCTGCCCCAGGCGTCCCCAAGTCAGCCCCAAGTCAGCCGTTGCTGAAACTGACCAGCGCTGACTACAGGAAGCCCGAGGCACAGTTGCTCTGCCCCGGGCTTCCTGGAATCAGCGGCTGATCAGTTTCAGCAGCAGCTGACTTGGGGTTCTTAACTTGAATCTATGTAAGTCAGAACTGGCGGTCAGTTTCAGCAGCGGCTGAATCTGGACGCCAGTTCCGACTTACATACAGATTCAACTTAAGAACAAACCTACAGTCCCTATCTTGTACGTAACCCGGGGACTGCCTGTAGTGTGTTTTCTAAATAAGATACATTATGTCTAGGGAAGACACCTGAGCTTGTGTCTTTTACTAACACACAACAATATACTGTACTGGATATAATGCTGGCTGTGAAAAGCATGGCCAGCCAAGTCAGAAGTGCCAAAGCTTGTCATTAAATCTGATTTTGTTTACACTCAGTTCTTTCATCTGCCAGCATAAGGTAGGAATGAGATTAAAAAAAAAATGGAATTCATTGTTCTCCATCTTTCTCTGTGTATTTACCAGATTACTTCTTGACACTCGATGAGCCTATGAATAACATCACCACCACCCTCGGCCAAACCGCAGAACTGCATTGTAAAGTCTCCGGCAATCCTCCTCCGACAGTGCGTTGGTTAAAAAATGATGCCCCAGTTGTTCAAGAGCCAAGGAGGATATCTTTTCGTGCAACAAGCTATGGGTCTCGATTACGAATAAGAAACCTTGACACTACAGATACTGGCTACTTTCAGTGTGTTGCTACTAATGGCAGGAAGACTGTTTCCACAACCGGTGTGTTGTTTGTGAAATTTGGTAAGATTTCTCTCTCCAAACTTTCTGTTTAAACAATTGCTAATGAGAATTGTCAGGTGAACAACTCTGGAGATGGCAGTCCTATGAACTGAGGTTACACAGAGCCTCAAGTAGTTATTTGAAGAACTGGGAAAATAATATGTATAAATCATTTACTCGATGAAGTTTAATTTTTTTCATAATGAATCCATGTTTTCCTCTAATTGACTGGGTTTTTTTCAAAATTATTTACTAACTAATGTCTGTGACTAATTCTTGGCTGTTAGATTATTCACTAATAGTTGCTTATAAGGATGTGGTATATGAAAATCAGGCTATTTTGTTTGGACAAATACATAGAATTCTCACTTTTATAAATTGTTCTGGTAACAGAAACCTGGTATGTTTCTGTTTTGTGGCAGGAGCAGACTGAATCTTGTAATCAGATTTCTGGAACAAATACTTAATAATATCAATTTGAAATATTATACACTGCTTCAATTAAAATGTGCTGATTCAGTGAGCATTCATGTCGGTGAAACGCGGTTGCTTGAATATTTGCAGGAAGTACAGAAAGCAAACACAAAAGGAGATATAAAAATAGTCAAAGGTCCTGATCCAAAGTCTGCTGTAATCAACAGGAATCTATCCTTTGACTTCAGTTGACTTAAATCGGACCTAAAGTGAATTTGTTTAAAAATTCGAAAGACTATTAATGTGAATAAATTATTCAGTCTTCATCCAGCTATAGTTTCTAGGTGTTGCATGTGCATAGAGCCCTACGTGGATACAAATGTATATCTTCGGATATAAATCTGTATCCATGGAGGTACAGGGTTCTACCACAGAAAGGAGTAGCACGTCGGGCCAACTAGCATCTGGCACCAGTGTCTCCTCTGGCATTGCTGTAATGCCTCCAGCCCTACCCACTGATGTAGGCACCTGCCTTACTGACAGCTGTCCTTGGTTATGCTTGCGAGTTCAAGCAGCTCAAATGCTCCCAGACAGGAGTTGCTTCCTCACAGTGGTCTGCATCTCCTCCTATGGGGATGAGGGGAAAATGTAAGACCCAGGGACTTTAAGGACTATATTGAACAGTGTAGCAAACAAGAATGGATTTTTGGAACAAAAATCAGTGGATTTCCTGAGGAATGTCTAGGGATAGGTGAAGCTACCCCTGAAAATGGGGTCACTATCAGCTAATTATCTGTTACATGAGGCCAAGATCAAAGGCCCAAGGTGTATAAAGGAAAGATTGAACTATTCATGGTTATTCTGACTTGCAACTTCGGGGGAAACCTCAGTGGTGGGTTTTGAAGGACTGACACCAACCAGAGTCTACGGCTGGAGTTGGGGTTACCTTCTGAAAGCCTTTTAGTGTACATATCAATTCTTTTATTGTTTTTATATGTTCTTATAATGCTTTGCCTTAAGAATAAATGTGCTTTCTTATAAAGTGTTGTGTGGCAATGGGTAACTGCTGGCAATTAAAGCTTTACATGGCTTGGTGAGGCAGCAAAGAAGAGATGCTGGCCTGTTGAGGCAGTCTGGCTTGCTGGGAATATAGCAATGTAGACGGGGAATGCTGGTTAGGAGAGAGAGAGATGCAGGTTTTCACCGAAGAGAGGTCATGGCTGAGCATAGAGTGGGTGCCCTTGAGGGACTCTGGAGCAGGAATAGAGGTGCAGTTCCCCTGAACTGTAACAATTGGTGAGACTGTTTCTATTGCTTGATTCAGTTTTGTCTTCTCCTTTTGGAAACTGAGAATCATCTGCTAAAATAAACAAGCCACATTCCATTGATATACAATTACTTTCTTCTTTTTAAAAGGTTTGATAAATTGTTGGATTAGTTACTCCTTCATAACTAATGTCTGTTGTTTTTATTCTGTCATTTCACCAGGTCCCCCGCCAACAGCAAGTCCAGGATCATCGTAAGTTGGTTTATGTCTATGATACTGATTTATTGATTCTGGATTTGAGCAGTCAAACATTAATTCACCCTTTTATATAATAGAAGCAGCTGTACAGTCCACTTAAATTTAGATAGAGTAATTTTAAATTTAAAAATAGAGAGTAATTTAGGATAACAGTGTGATCTATTCCATAGGTACTGTTTTCCAATTGGATACTGACTCCTATTTCTTACACCAGGCAGTATTTAATCTTCAGTATTATTTTCTTTTTTTAAATGCTTTGGACTCCATCATATGTTCAAAGTTCTCACTTGAATCCCATTGACTTCAGCTGGCATAATGAGCATAGAATAAGAGTGGAATATGGGTCTTCTATGTGGTGGTGCTCAATCTTGCAAATACTTGCTAATGGGTGTGGTCTTAAGCACAATGCCTATTAGAAGTGTTCACTGGATCAGATGCTTAAACATGAGAAGTGCACTTGGAAGTGGTGTTTCATTAAGTCATGACAACATTACATACTGGACTTAGTCCCTGGCCCTTTAAGTGGTTTTTTACATAGATGTACCCTTTGTTTCTGACGGCAGCACCATTGACTTCAGTAGTTGTCATTGGCACAAGGATCCTCCCATATGGATCCAGTCATAGGATAAAAGATGCAGGCTGCTGATCTAGTATCATTACCATTTTTTTTCTTTTTTAAAAGTATGCTCAACTTTTCAACAATTTGAAGTCATGATGCTGGCCTTGTATTATGTATACAGTTCATTACATGTATGCCCAGGGGAAATAAAGCTGAAACCTGATATATTGTGACATCAAGGAATCTCCATTGGGTAAAAATAAATGCAATAGTAGCCAAAACACACACACAAGCCACTAAACAGATTTATTGGGTGTGTGAAATGTTGAGGCTGGTGAATGTTCCATGTATAAAGATGATCAGGTAACTCTGGCCATATTGCAGAGAACAAATGTGATTGTTGCAATCTAGGAAAGCCTGTAAAAGGCAAAATGACATGCTGTGATGCCCTCTAATGGAATACCACAAAATGTGTCGTCATTTTTTTCTGAAGGTAATTTAAATAAAATCACCTTGGTGGTTTTTTTTAAAGAAGGCAACGCTTTCTGTTTCCTCGTTAGACTTCTTTTGTAGCTTGATGGTCTTGAAGAAAGTACAGTTACGTGCCTGCCCTTTAAATGCCAGTGATGGGTAAGGTTGTGTTCCTTTGCAATTCTTGAAACTTGATTAGTGACTTACAAGACTGTATTGCTCATCTATTTAAAAGAGATTTGGGGGCTTGGGTGAGTTAAGATGGGTGTCACTGATGAAGAAAATGTGCAAGAAAACAGGGAGAGAGCAAAGAAATAAGAGGAAGAAAGGCTAGCTTTTTCACTGTCTAGGCCATTCAGAATTTTAAATGAAGCATATTTAGGGATTTCTTCCAGTCTCTCTCTGTCTCTGTCTCTCTCGTTAGCTAAAGCCTTGATCTAATTAAATGGGAACATTCCAATGGATTTGAGTGAGTGCTTTCTGAGTTTTAAGGGACTAATCCAAAACCCATTGAAGTCTATGGGACGACAGTCACTAGCTCCAAAGTACATTAGATCAGGCACTAATTTTAATATTTGCTCCTAATAATAAATGATTTTGCTTAACTTTCAACCCACATGGCCCATTATTTTGCATGTGTACACAAATATAAAAGTTTTAAAAAGCAAACATTAAAGTAAGACTTCATTTCCAATAGCTATTTTTTATCTGCATATTGTAATTTTGTAACCAAAATAAACTTTAAGTAATTACATTTAATCACGCCAGAACAGTGTAGCTTGACTCTTATGGGGGACTATGTTGTAATACACATTGCGGAAAACATGAAATGTGAACAGTAAATAGAGAGAGCTTTGTTTGTGGAAAATAGTGCAATAAGAAACTTAACTATGTTGTATATTGATTGAGGTGATAAATCAAGATAGATGCTTATGAAAAAGGAATGGTAAACTTATTATCCATGCTATGGTAGGATAAAAACCGTGACATGGGATGTCCCAAGCACAATGAGCCAATTTTGCTGCCAGTTACATAAGTGTAATAAGAATGTGATCTTCTAGACTTGCTGTTCAAAACTATTGTGTAGTGTTGCTGGGCACTGAGGACCAGTTAGAAATATTTAACTGTATGTACTGGTGGTTGTCTCTGTAAATCAACATTTATATTATAAAGTATTTTGTGATGAAGAGTACTAAATACATGAAAGGCATTAATTTGACCACAGTCTGATCTACTTGTGTTTTCTCCCCTTCCCCTCTCCACAACAACACAAACTGCATTGGTAACAAAATAGATTGAAGATAGTGATGTGATTGAAGATTAGTGGGCATGTTTTCCCCTGTTGTATTTATTTGTCTTCCACAAGTGCTTGGTCATTTCTGTATTTCTTTTGAGAGCAATGTTTAAAATGGCATGCTTTCTACAGTAACATGGTACCAAAAAAGTGGCCTAGCATAAGAATTTTTTAAAAAGAGAGTGAGAAAGCTCTTCTGTGAAAAAGATGGCAGCAGTGATAAATGTTTTGAAAGTTCATTCGTGCTTTACAGTTGTATTCTCTCTACTTACATGAACAAATTGCATTTTTACGTCTGCTGCCACCAAATTAAGTAAAAAGCAAATAAAAAAATAAAATAAACACCAACGAGTACATGCACTTTGTTATAAGCAAACCAAGAAACTACAATACTTCTGTACTTTGGCACTGGCAGTCCTTTCTTTCACATGTTTATCTCTTATTTTAATACTGTACAGAGTTTAATGTTATTCTTTATTTGTAATGTTCTAAGGGTACATTCCTGAGTGCTGTGGCTATCTACTGTGTTTACTCCTAGTTTGCAAAAGTAACTTGTATTTTAAACAGTTTAACATGCAGGTCCCTTCTTTATAAAGCAAGTGTTATTTTAGCATTTACATGGTATTTTTCATTTTGAATGAAGGTACTCTGCAAATGATAAATATGCAACCATTGAAATTAGGGATGTTGGATAACAGGTAATAAAATAGTCAACTAACCACATGTATTCTCAGTAGTTAGTCGACTATTTTGTAGTCCTTGGAGGCAGCGCTGGAAGCCAGTGGAATCTGGCCCCACTCCTGGGGAGCCCCCTGCTAATCCGTGCTGCTGCTTCTGTTTCAGAGGAAGCAGTGCAGGGTGCCTGGCGGGAACTGGTCCATGAGGGGAGACAGCCAGTTGAAAAACCAGCTCCCCTCACAGACTAGCTGCCTGCTGCCCCATGCTGCTGCCTCTGATACAGAGCCAGTGTTGGGGGCAGAGCCAGTGTTGGGGGCAACCGGCTTTTAAGCCAGCTCCATCCAGCACCAACTACTGCTTTCCGCCCTTGCTGCCTAGGCAGCAAGGAGGACGGGAAATGTGAGTAGCCAAGAAGACTAACTGATAAGCTTAGACGTATCAGTTAATCATCTTCTTGACTACTCGTTCACTTCCCTAACTGAAATGCAGCCACTTCTAGTGCTGAATGTAGGCAACAGTGGCTGTAGGTGGTCTCCCAAAGAAATACCTACTCAAAAAAAGTGCCAATGGATATTAAGGTACAAACATAGCAGACAGTACATTAGTTGTTAGCAAACCCTCTGAAATATCTACACATGGCAAACTGCATGGGACTTGTTCTTCCTGTCAAAGATAAAAGGGCTAGTCAGCCCCATCCTACTTTCAACTGGTGGTACCAAGAAATTTAATTACTTTTAACTTGGAGCCTTTTCCCAGTGATGCCAATGAGTAAGATCCCACTCATTTTTAGGGAAGTGGTCCTTGGTGTTTAGAGAGCTAAGCCATCTATTTTGACTTCTACTGGAAAAAATGTTCATACAAACCGACTTTCATACCGTTCTTTTTCGAACGAGTTAATGAAAAATGTAATACAAAAGAATACATATTAATCATTTTTCTACTTATATATGTTCTGTTTAATAAATTTTCTCTTTTTTTTTAAACTAAAAAGTTTGAGAGATTAGATTTAGTAGGGAATGGAGCAAGGGCCTATGGAACAAGGTGAGAACTGTGTGTGTGCAACCTACACCAGCTTTATTCTATTTTATCCCAAGATTGTCCCCCTGATATCAGAGTAATTAACTAAGCCATCATTGCTGTCACTATCTGTAAGGGTTCAAACTGCAGACGTGATTTAAAGTTAGTTGGAATTAGGAGCATGCCACATCTCCCATTCTAGCACACTCAAGGCTATGTCCTAAAAGACCCTACAACCTGTTAATGGCAGAGCTGCTGAGTCTCGCATTTGTTCTTTGGACAGACACATTGGAATAAATTCTCAGCCATGTAAAAAGGTGGCAAACCACAATTCTGCTCCTGGGATTGTGGGTGTAAGTATGCTTTACAAATATGCATTACTGCAACACGTCTTGAAATTTCTCTTAGTTTCCATGGCCTGTTCAGTGGTCTGTTTCTTTAAGGGCCTCTGAACTGTGCCACTCACTTAATCTTAAAGCTGTTTAGCTGCTGCTGTGATAGAGTAGCAGACAGGGAAGAGACAGAACAGCGCAGTACAGCAGCAGTCTTTCAAGACATGGCACAGAAGATTCCAGGAGATAAGAGGATTTAGTGTATATATGTGTGTGTGTGTGTATGTATGTATGTATGTGTATATATATATATATATATATAAAGATACTTCAGCCCTGGGAAGTAGTTGAATCCTCAGCCACCTCCCTTGTCAGTTGCCCTTATTGTCACATCTCAGTGGTTTCCATTATTTGGAGTGATCTTTTTACATTGGTTCTGATTATGTACTTGCTCACTTCAGGATAAATCCGGGGAAACTAATGAAGGCCAAAAGATATAGCACATTTACACTAGCATAGCTGAGAGCAGATCTACCCCAGTGGAGTTTCACAGGTGTAAAACTGATGTAAGTAAGAGGAGAATCAGACCTATTGTAACAAGACCTTTCACCTAGTAACCATGCTTCTGTTTCAGCCTCGGTGTCCTTTCAAGAGTATCTGTTAGCTTGGGATAGCAACTCGATTTTCAAACCAGCCAATTCGGTGCTGACTGAAATTGTCAGGAACTAATGGTGCTGAGAATTTCAACATAGAACAAAAACATTTTCATTTAAAACCAGTTAAGATGATGCCTTGCGCATGTACCTCATGGGGGAGAGGATCATTTTGAAGAAGCATAAAAACGGCATGCATTTTTTGCAGAAGCTCTGCAAACTGTACACGAATCGCAGACTGCCTATTCCTTGGAAACTTTTTTACAGTTGCATGCCAAGCACAGCTAAAGAAAGGCCTGTTATCCTGCTATGGCTGGACACATTAACTTTCTAAAGCAGAACTTCAATTTCATCATCCTGCAAACATTGCATTAATGATGTGGTGCCACTAGCGTAAATGTATAGGTGTATGTGACACATGATTTTATATTTTGAGTGAGAAAATAGTCCATTTTATCTATACTCTTAACCAAGAGTACAGAACTACAATGCACTGAAAAGACACAAGGGCACGTGCGTATATCATGCATATGGCGCCGCCTTTGCCAGCTTAGCTGTCGGGAGCTTCTCCTATCATTAATATACGCCATCGATTCCATGTTAGCTAGAGAAGTATTGTTTTTAAATTTAACTGCCTTGGAGAAAAATAGGTATGGACTGTAATTAAATGAAGCATTGGGTCTTAATCTCAAACTAGTTTTGTGAATCCCAGCAATAGTTTGTAAAGTTTGCAAAACCACAAACTCCATCAGGTTTTCCTGTCCCCATTTTATAATGAGTAGCTTTTATTTAGTTAAGCCCATCTGCAGCATTCTTGCTTTTACACAGTGGATGTCTGTAATTCATTGTCAGCATGGGTTTTTTTCAACAGGAAAATGTATAAGCACTGGCAGGCATCCAGGTGGGGGTTGGACAACTATGCACTTGATCATGCATTTCAAAGGGAAGCAGAAGGAATCATCCTTGTTGACCACAGAAGCTACTCTTTTTAAAGAACAAAGAACACTGATAAAGAATCAAACTTCAGTCATGTGCAAGAGGCAACAGATTAGCTTCCACTGCCATCCTCCTTCTGACATTGCACAGGCTCCCCAAAACCCACACTTCCAAAACATCTGCCATTAGTGCCCCTCTTCACTTGGGCAATGGATCAGGTGCATCCCAGGGAGCATCAGCTGAGGAGGATCATCGCATTCAAGGTGTGCAATATTGTGTTGCTGAAAATATATCAATAGTCACTTGTTTCTCAGTGACAGTGGAGACTTGAAGGAGTATTGAAGTTTGGTGTTTTAGAGCCTGATTTTTTTACAGCCTTAATGCACTGTGGGATGGTAGCCTGTATATAAGACACATGGGATCTTAAGTAGACATGGAAGGTGGCATCTTCTAGGCAGAAGCCAATAAAATATATTGGTGCAATAAAATGAAGTGGTGTAAAAAGTGCCTGATGCTGAGAGAAACCATGTTCTGTTCCAATACATTACTTCATCCTAGTAAAAACAATACTCTCACAGCCCTGCCAGTATTTGGATGAGCCCCTGTTGGTAAATGAAACTTTTCCAGGTTGATATCTGGACTTACACATTTGGGACTGTGTTTGCACTGGTGAACGTTTCTTGGTTATACCACTTCCTCACTTTCCTTTTGGTCTGTTCTTCCAACCCTACAAGAAATTGTCTTCTCTTTCCCTCTTTCCCTCCACGCCCTGGTATGCACAGTATTGTAATAGCCCAGGCTTCAGCTGTATGCGTGATGGAAAGAGCCACGTCCTTTGGCTTTTCTGAGCAAACTACAGTATATACAAATCCTCCAGTAAGTGTAGAACAGTACTTAGTAAAACATTCTTTTGTATTATTATAAGTGTATTCTCACTTTCTCCATGCGTCACCATTGGTTTTAGTGGCAGTCTCCCTGCTAAAAAACCCCAGTGAGTCCCTTTCAAAACATGGGGGTATTTCCAATGTAAATTGTGACCATAATTCAGAAAAAATGCTATGCTACTACAGTCAAATGTTTTCATTTGGGGGCCATTACGAGCTGCTCTACTCTCTGCAGGGTGGTGCCTCTTTCTGGAGATTCTGGGGATGCACTGCACTCGGGTCAGCACCTCTTTTCTTCTCTGCCACAGTTCTTCTACTCACAGAGTCACACTACAGCTGGTTTGTTACTTGGCCCTTCGGACAGGTCACGCTGTCGTTCTCTTTCAAAGCCTTTGTCTACATGTTAAAGTTTAAAGTGGTGCCACAGCAGTGCTTAAACACAGCAGTGTGGTCATGAGAGAGGTCTGCCAGCACTCTAGGTAAACCACCTCCGCGAGGGGAGTAGCTAACAACGTTGGCATCATGGCTCCCAGCACTGTAGCGCTATCCACACTGGTGCATTATAGCACCGTAACTTGCCAGAGTAAACAAGCCCAAAGCATCTGTCCACTAGCAGCATCAAGCATTCCTCAAACCCACTATCCTGACACCGTCACTCCCACAGTGACGGGCAGTTGTCCCATTCAGTGCCCCAGGCCATAGCACTCTCTAGTGGATGGTAGGGGAACCCAGTCCTGCCCTCTACTCTGAGATCCAGTCCAGGGCCCAATAGAGAGCAGTTCTGGTCTGCAGCTTCATCTGACTTACTGGTCTTTCACTTGCAGTACTTCCTACGGTGTTTCTCTAAGCTTTTCTTTCTCCAGCCTTCCTAATTGGACCCCTCTCCCTTAGGCCAGCCAGGTAAATTGTTTCTTAGGTTCCTTTCCCCCACTTTCCCTTATCTCAGGAAGAGAGATAGCAGACTTCCTCTCTTGCAGTCTCCTTTACTTTTGCCAGCCTATTAGCTTAATGGAAGCCCTACCTTTGTTCCCTCACAGGGACTGCTTACATCTCTCCTGTTTGCAATTTAATTGAGTGATTAGGCCTGCCTGGCCTAATTCAACTCTCTCAGGGCCAGAGTGGGGAGCACACGTCATAGGGTAATAATGTGTTCATATTTTATGCCCTGGATTGAATTCTGCTCTAAGTAGCACCAATATAAACCCAGAGAAAGTCACTGAAGTGTGTCTAAGAGCAAAATTTGGGCCACCAAATGTTTTTCAGTTTTGAAGGAGGATTTGTTAAATATTTTCACATGTATTTGAACTGAAATGTTCCTGGGGAAATTCCCTCTTATGCAAATGAGAAGTCCTCCTGTCTTGGTGCAGCAATTTTTGAGAGAAAAGGTGTAAAGGGAAATGAAAAGAGAGATGTATTGTTTGAAGATGAACTAACCAGCTTCATGTAAATAAAAGTGGGACCGAATGGAGGATAATAAATTACTGATAGGCTTTGACGTCAGGAACCCAGATTTCCTCAGGGAATGTAGAAATAGGAACTGTATTCGACCCCTCTTCCAGTACCAACATTTAACACCATCTATAAAGAGTTTCATATAAAAGTTACCTTCTTAGAATTCTATTCCCTGTATTTGAAGAGTTGTATGTGCACTTATTACTCTCTCTGTAGACACAGTTGCATCTTCAGCAACTGCTGATGTAAGTGAACCAACACGCACACCTCACAGGGAGGCGCTGTGAGATTGACTGTAATAATTCCATCTTTATTGTCAAGCTGACACCTTAGTTCAGAAAGGGCATTGCAGCCTGCCCAGCAGGCCTTTTCCAAGCCATCAGATACACACAGTGGAGAGAACAGACAGACACCATTGCATTTGAGAAAATTATTCAGGAAACCTGCAGGTGTATTTGTGCAACTGGCATGGTTGCGGGACTACTGCATCTGTTTTCTTCTTGCTGTCTCAGAGTGCACCACCTCAGGAGAGAGGGAGAGCCAGAGCCTCTGCAATGGAAATATTCGGGGGAGGGGTAGATCTGTGTTTCGACACCTTCTGTGTCCCACTGAAGCAAGAGCAGGACCCAGCTGTGTTCCTCTAGTGTGTACCAAGGTGAAGTGCAGTGGGAAGCTGCCACAGTGCGTGACTGGACATGATGCTATCACGTAAAGGGGTGGTAGATGGACACTGGCACACAGGATGCCAGCTATGGGGAGATGGGAGGGAAACAACAGGTGTCTAGCCACCAAGGAACTGCCATAGGAAAGTGACCAGGAACAGTTGAGACCCCCGCCCCTTTCCAGCCTGGAGCCAGCTGCTTGTCTCCCATTGGGCTCTGTAGTTTCCCTCATTTCCCTTCCTATGCCTCAGATGTCTATTCACAGGGAGGGTCTGGCTTGCCGGGTCTCTTATCCTTATCTGCCTTACAGCAGAATGTCACAGTTCTGCCACTATGAGATGAGGTCTGTGATACACTGCCCTGGCCATGCCACTTGCTTATCACCCTCTACTTGAATTGCAGATCCCTGCATTTCCTCCCTGCAAGAACCAGTGCTGTTGACTAACAGCCTCCTTCGAACAAAGTGTTTTTATCTACTAATTGGAACATGGCAAAGGCAAAAGGGGTTTAAATAACCCCACACACTTATTTAGTCTCGGCTAGTCTGGCTTTGCCGCAAGTTGGGTTAGAAAAGTTTTCCTTTCCAGTTACAGGAACAAAACAGAACTGATTTATGTTCCCCTGCCTAGCCCTGATCATTCTGTGACTCTCAGTATTCACCACTTTCAGCATGTCCTGCTATTTTTTTCTGCCATCCTTCCAGCTTGTCTGACAGTATCTGGCTTTGTCTGACCCACCCTGTTCAAACTGGTTTGAGAGCTCACCCCTGGAACAGGCTAGCACCATTCATGCTACTTGCTCTCTGTGTTAACAATGTTAAGCTGTTAGAACTTCTCTCTTTCCTTAGGGAGGTAGGCTGGCTCCCTAAAAGTGAAATATCCACCCCCATTTGTAGGACAGATACATCAGAACAGTGACAGATCCAGACACTGTATTAACAATAAGCAAACATCACCTGTCCTGGTGTCACCGCATGTTTCTTTGCTTTCCTTTCTTTCATATTCTCCACTCAACTGAGATTGGTCTGGTGTTTCCAAAGCTGTGAGTCAAAGCTGGCCAGGATGGTGCTGACAGACCTCTGAATTGTTCTACTGACTCATCTTTCACTTAAAAAAACAACAAGAATGTCTCTAGCAGTTATGGTTACTGTGAAAACTTTTGAAATGTGAAGCAAGACTAACCAATATATGAATGTCTGCCTGACTTTGCTGGGAGCCTAAAACAATAGCTTTGAGATGTGGACTGCTCCATCCATTTCAATGAGTGCTATCACAGATAGCAGTAATTATGCTTTATAGATCACGATTGCTAACTTTGCACTGCCCAGCAAAATATGTCAGAATGGCGTGGAATTATTGTATTGTGAAAATCTATATGAGTGTTTCTCAGAGAGGAAAGAGACGAGACAAAGGGCAAGCGGAGCAGAAAGGGGATGTGGAAAGTGTTAAAATTGAAGGTCTGGAGGTCTTCAACAACATGTGGTGGGAATGGGGGCAAAGAATTGTTTTCTTGGAGAAGGGCTCAGCTTTCAAGAGTTTTGGGAAATACTGGATTAATGCTTGTGCTTTTTTGTGCTTTAATTAGTTTTGCAGCACACCTGTGTGTCCCTCCACTGGCAGGGGAAGTCAACTCAGGCATAATCTGACTTTTTAGTCTTGTCTGGTAAATGTATTGGATAATACTGAATAGCAACTTTGACACTGCATATAGGAACTTTGAAATCAGATACCTTGAGGACCTACACAAAAGGCAACATAATTCTTAAGTGACAACACACAAAGTAAGAGTCAATGGTTAGATTTTCATTTTTAAGGCGTTTCAAGCAATCTCTTCAAAAGCTAGTCAGTGACACCATCAGTGAGTATTGATCTGTGCTGAAGGCAAGACAAAGGCTCTCTGTGTCTTTTTGGTGTTTTTAGGATGGCACAGAAGGAGACTGTGATGGAGCTTGCACAACAGAAACGAACTTTAGAAGATGCTGAAAGCTACTTCAGTTATCCCCATCTTCTCCAGTTTTTTATTCTATTGTTTTTCTCCAGGGTTTTATCTCTGAATTGTTGCCAAAAAAATTGACAATTACCTTAGTAAATACCTTAGTAAATTTCTTTTCCCTCTCCATATTCCTAAGAACCCTCCATTCTTTTATTCCCCTGAGACAACACTTGCATTGACCTTTTAGTGTAAGGAAGCACATTTATTTAGCTTCTATCTCTACCAACTGTCATGTTGCAAGCACATTAAAAAGTCTGTAGGTCAATGCAGGTGCTATCTCTGGGGAATATAGGAATGAAAGGTTCTTAGAGATATGGGGAAGGAAAGGAAATATGCTAAGAAATTTGTCGTGTCTCCTTCCTAGATAAATTTGATGCTGTCACCTAATGAACACAATGACAAGTACAGCTAAGTAGCCTTGTTGGAACTGAGAATCAGTCACTTTCATATGAGTTTTCCTTTAATAAAATTCAAATTTGTTAGATGTGGGCAAGTGTGGATGCCCTCAGCCTCTGTCCTGGGGAAGGTTCTTTTATAACCTCTAACATCGGATATTCGGATTACACAGTAATTCTTACAGCAGAGAAGAAGTTTGCCTGACATTCCAACAACACACGCACACAAAAGCAGTGATTACAAGGGGTAACAGAAAAACAAAGAGATGGTTGAAAGCCTCTAAAGCTAATTCATTTCTTACATCACTCTTTTGAAATGACATTTTGCTGTGTCAGAGTCATTTCTGAGGATTAATATGTTAATTGAAGTCCTTGTGTAAAAGCTTAGAGCACTCCAAAGTTGCACAGAACATGGTAGCCAAAGAGGTAATCATATCATAGTGGGCCAAATTCTCATATTCTTACTCCTTTTTTAACTCAATTTTTCAGTAATAAAATACTGGGTGAAATACTGTGTTGCCTGGGTCAGTGATACTTCATAAACAGCTCCTCTCACATGCTATTTTCACTTCCTGTCATGGCAAATGCAAGAATAATCAGAAATGTATTTGGGTCCCCTGCAGTCATAGGACATGGATCCAAAATTTTCTACTTTAATCATACCCAATATAAATATAGTTCGTCTTGTTCTGAATGATTAGGAATCCAGTGCATCTTCATCAGAATGAGTGTTATACAAAGGTCTTCTTTTGTGTCATAGTATCATTGGCAGATACTATATAGCTAGCTAACATCAGTAAGTTTTATAATACAGAGTCCTGCAGTGAAGGTGCTGTAAAAGCTAATATGAAGCTTGACAAGACAAATTCTCCATTTGAACTAACAATGCCTCTCGTTGTAAAGAAATATCAGTCATATGGCCTCCATCTTAAGAGTTTCCTCTGTATTTCTGCAGTCTTTAGGGTAGCCAATGGTTTCAGTCCTTGGGAACGTGTTTATTCAGTCTAGTAAAAACATTAAAAGGGGGATAAATCTCCACTGACCCAAAATCCCTTTCATTACTTCTATAAACTATAAAACATTTAGAAATGAGTTTAAGAGCAAAGATTATATAGTTTGCATAGGCAGATTTTGAGTGGTGGTTATGAAGCACAGTTTGCAACTCATAGTACTTCATCGCAAAATCATTAAGGGCAAGATTATAAGGTGTCACATTAATTCTGATCATTAAAAACATGCAAATGCTACAGTCTCGGCCACTAAAAGTAGTAAAATTGTGTCCATTCAAATACTATAAAAGGGGTTAATCATTGATTTCAGAATGTGGCAAGTTTATTGATCTTGTTAACAGCAAAAAATGTGTGTGGTTACCTATCTTGGAAAGAAAAACCGCTATCTGACCTGCTACTAGCTAGATGCTGTTATTGATGCTTGAGCCAACAAGAACCCATGCTAATCAAAAATAAATTGCAAATGTTATTCCATTCCATTTCCTGCCAGAGTCCTTGCATCGGCAAATTATTTAAACCAGCATAAGTCATCTTTTAAGACCAAACTTTGTTTTCTTGTGCCACAGTTCTGTCCAGTACATAGTGACAAGGACAACAATTCTTAGCCTTTAATCGGTAGCAACATTGTTAAGACTAAGGTCTGGCACGTATAGTAATAGAGTTTAAAATCCTAACAGGAGTGTTGTGATCATCTAGTATGAGCTCCTCAAGAACATAGGTTGTAGGATATCCTTGAATTACTTCCCTTATCAAGTCCAATGTTGTTGGACCTAGGGCATATCTTTTAGGAAAACATCCCGTTCACCCCAATTTGTTCCAATGGTTAATTGCCCTCAGTGTTAAAAATTGCACTTTATTTCTAGCCTAGATTTGTCTAGCTCCAGGGTCCAGCCATTGCACTTAGTTTTTCAATCTATCAGGGAATTGTAAACACTCTCATCAAATTTTTGTTCCCCGTGTGGGTACTTGGAGACTCTGATCAAATCACTCTTTGCCTTCTCTTTGCTAAACTAAACACATTGAGCTGCTTGAGAATTTCACTGTGGGTATGTCTGCACTTCAGCAGGGAGAATGCTTACCAGTGCAAGTAGGCAGACATGCTAGCTCTACTCGAAGTAGCACACTAAAAATAGCAGAGTAGCCAGGGGTAGTACAGAGACAATATAACTTCCCTACTACTACTTGATAATCCCCAGTTATACATTCAAGGATTGCAAAGCCTTTTTTTTCACAGCACCCTGCTGAAAGCTTATGTTCAGCTTTTTATGCACTGTCACCGCTTAAGTTTCTTTCATACTCACTGCCTCCCAGCATAGTGTTCTCCATCGTGTTTGTAGGGTCTGCCTTCTTTGTTCCTAGATGTATGACTTACATTTTTAGCCACACTGAAACAGATACTGCTTACTTGATTGCTTATTGGTGACCTGCCTTCATCGTTATTTACCACTTCCTCCAGTCTTTGTGTTATCTGCAAACTTTATCAGTAATGGTTTGTTTTCTCCAGGTTACTGGCAAAAATATTAAATACCATAGGGCCAAGAACAGATCGCTACAAGGAAACACATCTACTCAGTGATGATTCCCAGGCCCACTGATGGGGGAGGCACAAAAGGAGAAACTGGCCAGGGGCCCGATGTTTCAAAAGGGAGCCTCAGGTCCTTTAAACCACTGCTGGAGTGCTGCAATCCAGGCAGTACTGAGGGCTGGCTGCTTCTGGCCCCACCCCTTCCACCCGAGGCCCCACCCCTTCCAGAAGCGTGGAATCACCTCCTCTGGTCATCTGCTTATATTAAGGCTTTTCGCCCTTTATGCCATGATTACTTTAGCAAAGTTATTGTCTTACAAGCTTTAAGGCTTTCAGGCTCATTGTATTACTGCCTTAACATATACCTATAGCTGACCCATGGGCTACATATACATAGTCATGCCAAAATCAAGCCATACTGTTGGATAAAAAATGATGGTATATAAATATCAGTGTTTCCTTTGATTTGCATCTTAAACATAGTAAAAATTAAATTGCTTTGCTAGTACATATGTATTCTTTTAAAAATAATATTTGGCTTAATCGTTATTTTATTTTTTTAGGCATTTGTATAATACATGTTTTCTATTACGAGGCCATGATAAGAGTTAACATTGATATAAACCAGCTCTCCATCTATCTGTAGATAGAAACCAGCTTTTAGATTTGATAGTGTGCAACTGCAAAAATATGCCAACAGATTTTATTAAAACAAGATTTTTAAAGAACAGTTTCTTTGAAGCAACTTTTAACTTTAATAATATTTTTTCAGTGAAAGCACAGATGAATAGATTGATTGATTAATGTGTAGATAGTCTTATCAGTAGTAAATGATTTCAGAATTATATTAGAATTTGCCCTTGTTGGGCAAATTGAACTAAGCAATACTTTTCTCTCCATACACATGTGACAAATTTGACAGACACTACTTTACTTACTGAGAAATTCTTGACATGGCAAATACTCAGAAATATACTGTGCATCAGAGCACAAGATAAATAATCGTCTGTAAAATGTGCTTAAACTTTCTAATAAACTTCACAGTGGCAACATAATAGAACTGCTTCCTGTGCAGAAAGTCTTAGCTGTTCACTACTTTATACTGATGACATATGGACAGAATGAAATTAAAACAAAAATAAAATCAAACCCTACTCTAGGGGAATAAATAGTTGAGATAATGTTCTATGGTGGTGGAAATCAGTAAGTGAAATTTGTTATATATCCAGTTAAACATGAATCATTTCTGGTGCCATTTTAATTCATTCAGGTAGTTGGTTTTTTTTTCTTGCTTAAGGGGAAATTATATTGTGAAGAGGGATTATAAAAATGACAGTGCATTTAATAATACTGGTTTTTTGCTCAGTTACAGCTAATTAAGCTCATAATAGCTATCAGTCTTAAAAAATTAAGTAGGGTTTCTTCTCCTTCATTTTACCCCAGCCAGCCATAAAGATTCTACCATTGGAACATAATCAGGCACATCAGAAATATGATCTAACTTGCTTTCTTATAGCAATATTGATTCTTTTATGATAAGAGAAGTGAGAAAGCAGGAAATGTTTGTTTTTGTCTGATAGAAACAAGTGTTATACTGAATATTCAGGGAGCTGATGTGATGAGTTTAAAAAGATGCTACTTTTTACATATTTCTTTTCTAATCATTACCACTTTTTCAGAATTAAAGCCTGCATGTCTTCTCAGGGATCATTGAAACATAAAACCTGGATTTAATCGGAGTTGCTTTATACTGGTCCATGCAGTTGAAGTAATATAACATAGTGCTTTTAAAGAAAACAAATACGTTCTCCTTGCCCTAACCAATTGCCTTTAGTGAGTAGATAGACAGATCTTAATTTTCACTGAAACATGTTTTTACAGATGTTTGTTGCTTTAAGAATGAGTTTCTTATCTAGAGAGCAATCTTTTTCAGCAAGTCATTCTACCTTGGTTTAATAGTGCTCCTGAGATTCTTAGAGTAGACTGCTTTTCCCAAATGAGTAGCCTTTATTTATATGTGTCCATCAGTACTGGAATTTATGAAAGGTACACAAGTTATGTGAAGTTTAAATGTTTTCACAGTTGTTAAACTAGTCCAACTATTTCAACAACAGTCATTACTTCGACAGTTTTGGTGTCACCATCTGCCCCCAGTTGAAACTTGAAAACCGTAGGCGTAAACCAAGCAAACCCAGACTGGTTGTCAACTGCAGAAAACACACTGAAATTCCCTTCTTGGGAAACCCATTTAGAAGACATTTTCTGTTTGGATTATTCAGACCCTCTTCCTTCTTCCACTCCCACTGTCCGCCCATTGCTATGATTTTGCAATGAATATAGGTGGGGGGAAAGGAAGTCTTATTGGCAGAGAACATAATATGGTACCACCAGACTCAGAGAGAGGAAGTTTCTACAAAACTATCCACCACCATGAAGGATTATACTTGTCCATTCCTACAGCCAAGTCATTGCTTGACAAAATTTTCTGGCTTTATAATTGCTTTATGATTCCAGGTTGCCATACTTAACCACTGGACATGGTACATCTTGCTGCAAGGAATCATCATCATCTTACTTTGTAGAGCAATTTGCCTAAACTGGAAAAGACCTAATGTGCCAACAGCAATAAACTGAGGACAGGATCAAGACCACAGTGGTTTCTGTCACTCTCTCAGAAGAAATAGATGCGAAACCATCATAACAATAAGGACCATTATTTCTGATTCTCAGACCCCAATTTTCTCAGGAATTGAGTATAGATCATACCTAGATTCCCTATTAATGAAGTGGTTTTTTGTATGGCAGTAGTACTTAGCAGTCTCAGTCAAGACCCATTTGTCTAACGACTGTACCTACCTTAAAGAGAGATGGAAAGGGAAACAGAGGCACAGAGTGGTGAGCTGGAAATAGAATCCATGTCTCCTGACTCCCAATCTAGTGGCTTAGCCATTTGATGATGCTTTGTGATGATTGTTGAGGGGGATTTAACACCCATCCTACAACATGCACTAGTCTGACCAGTACTAAAGACATAGCTCACCCCCTGGCTATCTTGTAAACTACCACAGAGAAGAAGCAACTAAAATAAAAAAAGTCTCCAGCAAAGACGGCATTTGTTGTGGTGGAAGCTACCTCCTCTCCATAGACAAAGGAAATGAATCTGAACTCATCCTGCTGGACCTCGTCTTTGCTTTTCAGGGGCTACAGCAAATCAATCTCAATGTCAGTAATTATCTTATTCACAACCACCTAGAACATCATCATTTAACTGATCTGTTCCATGTAGTTTCTGTAGCAAAGCAATAATGAATGACAGTTACGATGCTGTCCTATTTCCAGTGCATTGGGCCAAGTTCTACTCTTGCCTATGTGTGTGATTCTGAAGTCAGTAGGAACTGCATGCATGTATTTCAGGGCAACATTTGGCCTGTCCTGAAGAAACAGACTATTTTCAGGATCCACAGAGTATATGCACAACACCGTACCCTCATATGAGATAGTGTTTCAGAACTCATCAGGTATTCTACTGTTTTAGATCATGACTTTTGACCAGCAGGAGATTGTCTCCTATTACTCACAATAATTTTTAATCTATAAGATTGCTCTGTGTGGAGAGAACCACCACAAGGTGTGTGTTTAATTTAAACCTTGTGGGATACCCCAGCCATTCTGAAATACTAACCCATGTATTTGAACCATAAATTTATTGAACCATAACAAGTTACTTGCTAATCACTGTGTAGTTGTGCTGTTTAAAATTATAGCATTGGTGTTTTTATAAAAATGTCAATGTGAAAAATTACAAAGGAAAATATGGGAATGTGTTATATAGGAAACTTTTGTTTTAATATAGGAAACTTTTGCACTTAAACTTGCATCAAGACTCCCTTGTAATCATTTGAAGTCCATTTATAATTGATTGCTTAATACGAATTCCTCTGGTGGTGATCTTCATGTTAAAGTTTTCATTTTTCCAAATGTCTTTGTTGGCCAGTGAGCTGCAGATATCATGAAGAGAGTGTCATTGAAGTACAATGTTAATTGGTGGGCTAATAAAATACAGCGTTTATGGCTAGCTCTAAATATCTAGTGGACAGTAACAAATCTCACACTATAATTTCCAGCCTATTTGTTTTAACAGCTCTTTAACAGCATGGAAACAGATCTGTGGGCTGGATTCTCTAGACTGTCAATTGTGGTGCAAAGTAAACTTAAACTCGCTAGTGATTTGGACTGGAAAATTCTCCTTCTGCAGGGGGACATCTCTGCTTCCCAAAGTTGACTATACCATTGCTCACATGCTACCTCTTTTCCTCAGCCTGTCCTCTAGCTGAAGAGGGCAGTAGGGGCAGGCTGGCAGACTTCCAAGAGCAGCAAAGGTACATAGTGCAATCAAGCTCCACTATGCCTAATCACTTGATAGTGTAGGCTTCTGTAAGTAGGCGTTATTATCCGATTAAGCCAAGCAGCCAAGAATCATGGGTCTGTAACCAGCTTCCCAGAGCTGCCACTTTCTACTCCATCCAATTACAGTTAAGAATTGAGGCTTGTATATATCTTTTTTTTTTTAGTGTTTTCTGTGAACTAACCGAAACCTAAGCACAAAAATTCCCATCTCCCATAGCAAAAGAAATGTTGGAAAGCTCTCCACCCCTCTCTAGTGACAGAGTTTCCATCTTACATGTGGACTAATTATTATACTTTTAAATTAAAGTGTATTCCTGAAACTTTGAGAAACTGATGGGAAGGATCCACATGAGGACGAATGGGCTAACTACAGCACAGAGCTGGATGAGTGGGGCAGAGGAAGAAGGGCCAGGAAAAGGACACTTACAAATTATGTACCTAGCCCTCTTTCCCCAATCAGTTTGTTCACCTCATATTAAACTTCATTTTCTCATTTTTCAGTTTGTGGGATACAGGGTACACAGGAGCCTGGGGCAAGTTCCATAGGTCTTGCGGTGCTTTCTCTACCCCAGCAACTGAGGATAATTTTTCTTATCTGCCTCATATGTGTCAGAGATGCACACTTAGCCCAAAATTTGAAACGGCTAAATCTAAAGTTGGGCTCCTAACTCCATATTTACATGCCAGCCTGTGTCAGATAGTCACATCACAAAACTTTTCATCTCATTGGGGCCAAGGACTGAATGGACCATTGTCCTCTAGAGATTGTCCCTTCCAGTATGGTTTTATAGACAGCAAGCAATTTTCCTTAGTTTATCAAGGAAGGGCAGAAATATTAGGAAGGCAATATCAAAAAGTGGGATACTTGTTTCGTAGGCAAGGAGAAAAGAAAATCATTCAGTAGAAAAGCAGGAAAATCGTATGAAAGTAAGACAGTGCCATTCTACCAAGACTTACAACTGTATTTATTAAAAAATTACTTGCCTGAGATTAAATGTGCTTTCCTTTTGAGATAGATCTGCTATACTTTATACTAAGATTTTTACTGTCCATGCTTACGGAAATATCTGTGTATTGTGTTTCAAGCTATTGTATAGATGTAAACAAATATTGTTAGTGTTGATAATGGCAAAAACCTATATTGTTCTAATGGCTCAGTCTTGTCAGTTGCCAACAGTGAGTATAGAAGTTACAAAAGAGACAGAAATCAGTAGTAGAGCTAGTTAACATTTTTTGTGAATGTCATGCATTTTAATGTAAATTGAGATATATTTTCACGAAAAAAATTTACTTCATATGTTTCTATTTTTCTCTAGGCCTTTGAAATATCCTTGTGTCCACTATTCTGTCAGGCTATAAAACCTTCAAGGGCCTTAATCTCATCTGTACTAAATCCCCTTAAAACAGGTGTTAATTATATGTACACCCAGTTTAAGACCCCATTACGTTGCCAGAGTGGAATAAAAAAGCCTTACCGTAAATGGGAATTAAGGCCCTTTCATGTCTAGAATCACCCAACAGATAGAGTAGTGTAATGGGTTTAAACTATAACTGATTTTTTTTCAGGTTTCCTATCATTCCTGTAGTATTTAATGGCTTGATGTATATGTTCCACTGAGAAATTATTATGTAAATTCTGAGAGAAATATGAGATCAGAAACATGGACTCTTCAAATAAGTTTGTTTCTGTGTTAAGTCTTGTCTATTAAAACTCATTTTGTTTGCATACAAATGCTCACTTTTCTTAGTCAATATTATCCTTTACCATAGGTGTAAGCAGTGATGACATTACTATCTATTAATATAAAATAGCAAAAATATCTATTATAAAAATGACAGAGACTAAACTGTTATCAAAACCCTCAGTGATAATTGTAAGAGAGTTTTGTCTGCGTAAAGAATGAATAAAACCTAAGTTTGTGTGTACACTTTTCTGAGAGGTAAAAGATATCCTGGTCTACACCTCGTATTCTAAAAAAAATGTGTTAGTCTCACACTAAGTGCATATATAATAATTCTCACATATGGCAATAGTACACATATATAGTATCCCTCTAGGGAATATCAGATTCCTGGTCAAACAGGTCCTTTAAACAGCTTTTGTGCATGTGAAAACAATTAAATGTTTAACTAAGGAGCTCCTCAGATACATTGGACTGATATTATTTATCTTAAGAAAGCTACACCAAGCCATGCAAGATTTGAATCTGGGTGGTCATTGAAGACACAGCAGTTTGATTGTAAAGTTGTTACAGTTTGTCATTGTTAATGAAACATGTTTAAAAATGTATCATGTGTCAGCTATTAAGGATTTTGGAAGAATTCATTGTTGGAAACAACCTCGTAGAGCTAACTAGTTACACAGAAGAAGTTCCTTTCCCTCCAATTTGCATTTGAATCAGTGTTAAATTTTAGACTTTGGAGCCTAATGGCTGAGTGGAAGCATTCCGTACTTTCATATAAGAAATTCTGCCTGGAATTTGTCTTCAGTCCATTATATATTAGGAATGCTGAAGATTCCAGGAGCCCAAAATGGGTGGAAAGTAAGTTTGGTATCACTCAGTTAAGATTCATTTTAGCCATTAGATATTCAATGAGAATTGGCTAAGTAACATATATGTGTGATCATCAGAACTGTGTGAAGGAACCCAGTATAAAAGGTTTGATAGAAAAGACAGTAGTTAGCACTTATAAATTGATCCAATTTGACTATTCCTCAGAATCTTTGTATATCAGTTTCCCTTCTACTTCCAGAATCTGCCTTCCAACATAACCATAAAATATCTTTGTCAAACAAAGCGTGAGTTTCCTGCCATTTTCATAACTGCATGCACATTATTTGCAGTTCATATTGAATCATAATATAAGAAATCTGCCAGGAAAGATCCAAATACTATTACTAGTGCTATTTCATAACCAGTTACAGCTGCTGCTCCACTGAGTTAGAAACAGTTGGCTACCATGTTCTGTGAATCTCCTGCTTGCAAGAATATGACTTGAATTTCTAGAAGTTTTAGTAGGAATTAAATTATTGTAAAGCATTTAAGAGGAGTGACTCTCAAATGATAGCATTACAGTTGAAAAAAATGTCAATATTTAATTGAATGCATGAATGCTAAATGTTTTTATCCATGGATGTTACTGAGATTTTTCTAGGCATTTTTTTCTCTCCAGAAATGAATTATGTAGATAGAAGTACGGTAAAAATCTCTAATGACGACAAAGAAAAACATACAGTAATTGCTAGTGTAGCCTTGCCAAGAGATTAATTGCATAAGAAATATATTTTATTCAGCTTCCAGCACTGCTTTGCTTTCACTAGTAGAAAACACATGTCGGCTCTCACCAGTGATGTTTATGTCTTTGCACAAACCTGCCTTTTTTCAGCAGAAAATTACTCTAACTAGAAATGACTGCAGGTTAGAGGGATGGAGTGAAATGTTAGGTAGAATTTAATAATACTCAGAACAATATGAAACCATAAGATCTTGTATGGGAGTGACTGTGTCACTCTGTTTACCTAGGGCCAAGTACAATGAAAGTCCCAATCCTGATCTGTACCACTGGGCATTGAAATGCAATCTGAACTTAATTTTAGATGCTTTATCTGCCTATGTACTTGGGGCAACCTTTTTAAAATACCATCACTGTGGAGTCTACAACAGCTAAGTAGAATAATAAAAGAAGCAACCTGTCATGTTAATACGTAAAATTCACTAAAGTTAGGAACCTGAGTATTTGTTGGTTCCCTAGAACCCAGCATAAATTAATGATGACAAAACAGCAACATTATTCGCTCTTGTTATTGATATCCCTCTGTAACAGGTTTTTTCCTCAACACTTAACTGCAACTGCCTTGTGATTTTAAATGGGTTTCTAAACTGGAACAGACTAGATTACCCTAGACATCACTTTCCCAGTGACATACAAGCCTGGACAATTCTTTTCTCTTTCTGCAGTGAAAGGCAACCATTGCCTTTCTGAAATATTGTTATGAAACAAGGCCAATATGTTCTCATTTTCTAAATAAGACACGAGTAACTGTTTTGTGCTCCTTCGGAAAGTATGAGAGAGTATTATTCATCTGTTTGCTGCACTGGATTCCTGCCAAGTAAAAGCATTTAAATTTTATTTTATATAAAGTTGGAACAAGAATACAGATAAAGGATATGATGTGGTTAATAATGTAAAGATAAATTATGTGGGATTAATATGTATATATGGGTATATTGTGCCATATGTAATAATAAAAATAGTCCATATGATTGCCCACACAAATAATTATACAGTTCTATGAAGTAGATTTCTCTTTTCCATTCTGTCATTTCTTACTATATAATATGGAGTCAGTTCCTCTAAAGCATGTGTCACATTTTCTTAAGTATGTAACTTTTGGAAAATAAAATTAAGAAGTAATCCTTATTTCTTTGTTGCCCTCTACTTCCACTTCTCCAAGGGGAAGGAGAATAAACCTTCAAATGGGACAATCCAAAGATCCAAGTCTTTGAGGACTGAAATCACACAGTTTTAGTGTGATTTTTGTCTGCACTGGGAGGTTTGCCAATGTGAGGACTAAAGGAACTTTAAGTTCTTGAACTTTCTGTGGTCCTCTTGTGGTCTCTTCTGCCTTTTTTCGAGGAAAGTGGGGTCATAGAAAGTGAATTAGAACATTCAGTCATTGTGCTTGGTAGGATAGGGTGTATTTCCCATCAAGGCTCAGCTGCTTGTTGTAAGTAACGAATTTTAATGCCTGGGTCTGTCCTGTTTAGTGGTGCAGTAAGACAACAATAATTGTAATTGTTTTCTCTGTCAATAAACAGTGTCTCCAATTTGCAGATTTACAAGTGAAAAAAGTTGAGTATACATAACCGAACACTGGGGATATTCTGCTTTAAAGGAACCGAGTTCATAATAAATAGTAAGAAATGACTCCCATCATTTGGCATATGGGAGGGAGAAGAGCAATCTGTTTTATTATGCAGTTGCCCTCAAATAGTTAAAAATCAAGCATTTTACTTTGCGCATCTATTGTAGATGTCTTTGTAGTTTTGCTCTGTCATCATAGAATTTCACTGGCCATCATGTTACCCATTCATCTGTCTTTTGTTACCCGTTCATCTCAGTCTCCATTAAAATAGCCTATATAATGTAGTGCTTATCTTCTCATTTGGCTACTTCAGTATTAGCAGCCCAGCTGTCTAATCTACTTAACCAATTGCATATCCAAGCATTTATACCTTTCATATCACTCTAGTATCTGAGCATCTTAACAAGACACTCATCACAGTAATAGGTCTAAATTTCTCTTTACTTTGGTCTTTGGGGTATTTTCTTCATTGTCTTCTCTTTTTCCACTTTTTATCTTCAGGAACTGTCAATAGCTTAAGTACATACAGGCAGTCCCCAGGTTACGTACAAGATAGGGACTGTAGGTTTGTTCTTAAGTTGAATCTGTATGTAAGTCGGAACTGGCGTCCAGATTCAGCCGCTGCTGAAACTGACCAGCGGCTGACTACAGGAAGCCCGAGGCAGAGTTGCTCTGCCCCGGGCTTCCTGGAATCAGCCTCTGATCAGTTTCAACAGGCTGAATCTGGACGCCAGTTCCGACTTACATACAGATTCAAGTTAAGAACCCCAGGCGTCCCCAAGTCAGCTGCTGCTGAAACTGATCAGCGGCTGATTCCAGGAAGCCCGGGGCAGAGCAACTCTGCCTCAGGCTTCCTGTAGTCAGCGCTGGTCAGTTTCAGCAGCGGCTGACTTGGGGATGCCTGGGGCAGAGCAGCTGGGGTGCTGCTGGGTTGCTCCAGTAGCGCCTCTCCTCGGTGCTACTGGACCAATCCACCAGCACCCAAGCTGCTCTGTCCCAGGCGTCCTGATTCAGCCGCTGCTGAAACTGACCAGCAGCGGCTGAATCAGGACGATTGGGGCAGAGGAGCTGGGGTGCTGCCGGATTGGTCCAGTAGCACCCAGAACGCTACGACAGGCGTCCGGAGAAAAGCCTGGACTGCTGGGGGGGGTACTAGCTTTGCCCCCCCCCAGCAGACCAGGGAGACGCGGGCGGGGGACCGAGACGCACCGCGGCCCCGCCACCCGGGTCCTCCCCGGCTTTGCTCCGCGTCTTCCTGGTCTGCTGGAGACCAGCAGACCAGGGAGACGGGCAGCAAACCCCGTTCGTAACTGCGGATCTGACATATGTCGGATCCGCGTAACTCGGGGACTGCCTGTAAGTTTCTTACCTTCATTAGTGGTATGACAAAAATCTCTCTCTCTCTCTCTCACACTCACACACACAAAATCCCTCTAGCCTGTGTATCTATTAACTTTAGCAGAATTTACTAAGCCATCTCATATTAACATCCTCCTCTTGCTAAGACAAATCCCTATATCTAAGTTCCTTGCATTAACTGTTGCTAGAATTAATGGCAATGTGAAAAACAGTGTTTTATATGAGGTTCTTTAGTTGGAGTTTGGTAATTTCTGGTAATGCGGGGGGGAGGGGAGAACTAGAATAAAAAAGGAAGTATTTTAAAAAACATGATTTTAAAATACAAATCTGGAAATACACTTGTATTTCTAAAAAAGACTTGGCAGACTTGTTGGATAAAGTGAATAAGTGATAGCTACTCTAAATTCAGACTACATTGTTGAATAGGTAACCATATACGTGGTGTTTAATATTAGGAACAGTTTGTCACTGAAACGTGTTACAAAGTTGGATATTTCAGTCCATTTCTACTTAACTTATTTTCTGCTATCAGCTTATTAATGGGGTTTGTCTGAGGATACTAATAAAGAGGCAGTTGTTTCATGTCACAAGGTAAAGGTCATTCAAAAATTCCCAATGGCATCATACTGCAACAATAAGGCAGTGTACTGTGAGGCAGTTTTGGATCAACAGAGTCATAGTGCAGTATGTTAAGCTGACAAAGCTTTCCAGTGATTTGTGCCATTGGACTAACTTCTCTCATGGTGCACCAGTACAGAGTCGATTCACCAAGAGGAGAATTTGCCCCCTATATCTTTTTCCATTCATTTTTGCCCCCCTTTGGTTTTTTGTTTGTTTGTTTGTTGTTCTATTAAACCATGCCACATCTACATCTCAAAAAAGATGGAAACATTTTTATTTTTGGACTGCCTTTCTCTAAGTGCCTGCTGCAATCAGTTCTACTTCTTTTGTATGTTACTTACACAGTGTTCACCTGGAAAAGGGCCAGAAAGTTATGAGGACTGAATGGAACTGGAGGCATTGGCAACTGAATAACCTTTTTCAGAAACAACACCATGAATTCACATCACAAAGCACCTTTGCATTTTGACATCACTGTGATGTAGCTGAGCTAGAATAGTGTTTAAACCTGGTGATGGATGACTTTTTAGTCTGAAACCATTTTTCCTCTTTGAATGTGCTTTTTTTAATTCTTCATGAGACCCTTATGCAAGGAACCATAACTCATAAGTGCCATTGTGCTTTGTTGTCCTCCCTGTTTACATTTTTAATTTGTCGAACCCAGATGGAGTGAAATTGGATATCATGAATGGGTGAAATTAGTGCAGGACAAAACTATAAAACATATTACACTGAGAAAGCATCAGGAGCATTCCTATGGCTATGTCTAAACTACATCCCTTTTTCAAAAGAGAGATGTAAATTAGGCAGATTGAAAATGCAAATGAAGCGGGGATTTAAATATCCTGAGCTTCATTTGCATAATCACCTCACATTGTTCTTTCGAAAAAGGGTATTTCAAAAGTGAAACCGCCATCTAGATACAGTTCTTTCAGAACAAAAATCCCTGAGGAGTACAGGATCTTTCGAAAAAGGGGTTGTTGTTTTTTTTTCAAAAGAACTGTGTCTAGACGGTGGTTTCACTTGTGAAATACCCTTTTTCTAAAGAACTCTGTGATGCAATTATGCAAATGATGTGTGAGATAAATAAATCCCTGCTTCATTTGCACTTTCAATCTGCCTAATTTACATCCCTCTTTCAAAAGAGGGATGTAGTTTAGACATGCCCTATGTGAGAAGCAAAGGGAGAACCTGAGAGTATGAACTATTCTAGATTGGTCACTTTCTGGTTTGGGGGCTCTATTCTTTTAATACGTTCTTATTACCCGAGATGCCACAAGGAGGATCATGAAAAAATTTTCCCCTTAATCTCCTAGAATAGAATAAGTAGCAATGAGCTTAAATTGCAGCAAGGGAGGTTTATGTTGGACATTGGGGGAAAAAATGCCTAACTATCCGGGTAGTTAAGGACTGCAACAAATTACTGGGGGGGGCGGTTTGGAATCTCTCACACACAAGGTTTTTATGAACAGGTTAGAGAAATGCCTATCAGGAATAGCCTAGTCATTACTTAGGCTATGTCTACACGGGTAAGGTTTGGCAGCAAAAGTGCTGTCGACATGCAAAAGTTACCAGAAATGAAAACCAATCAAAACAGTTTTCTGCCTCCCATTGTCAACATTTCCTGGCCACATTGCTAGCACTCTGTCTAGGCAGGGAAGCTGGAGGCAAACAGCCTCCTTCCTCTAGGAATCTAGGGGTCATAGTGGACCATAAGCTAAATATGAGTCAACAGCGTGACACTGTTGCAAAAAAAGCAAGCATGATTTTGGGATGCTGTAACTGATTAGTCTCCAGCCCCCACCCAGGTCCGGGGGGTGGGGGGTGTATCGTTCTCTTGTATCCGGAAATTCCCCGGTTGGACCTTTCTGTATAACCGACGGGGTTTGCTGCGAGGCGGGCCTCGCTTGGGTGTCAGGGGGACCGGGGAGGGGGCTTGGGCCCTCCCTCTCTCCGAGCCCTAGCCCAGGGCCCTAAGGCAGGGAAGGCTATCCCTTGCCAATGGAGGGAGTCGAGACCCCTTAACCCTCCATTCACGGGGTCCACGGCCCTGCCCTGGGCCACTTCTCCCCGGTCTGAATTAGTTTCCTCCCCAACGTGGAGATAAGCTCACCGTTCGTTGCTTCCTGTGGGAGGTGGAAGGAGTCTCCAGCTTTCTCGCGTTTCCCCCCCCCCCTTTGCTCCCTTCTCCCGGCCCTTTTGAATGGACCACCATTCAGCGTCCCCGGCTGGCCCCACCTCTACCTGCGTCATCTGGCTCCCCTGGTGTCTCTGGGTGACGTCACGGGGAACGTCATCCAGAGGCGCCGGCCCGGGCCGCGGGCCCACCGCCCTGGCCGTGTTGGCTGGGATCAACGCGGCCCCGGGTTCCCTTGCGGTCTCCCCGCCGCCTGCTACAGTGCGGGGCAGTATGGTAGCGCCGTCTGCCCCGTCACAGATGCATTAACAGGAGTGTTGTACACGAGACACGAGAAGTCATTCTTCCGCTCTACTGATTAGGCCTCAGTTGGAGTATTGTGTCCAGTTCTGGGCACCACATTTCAAGAAAGATGTGGAGAAACTGGAGAAGCTCCGTAGAAGAGCAACAAGAATGATCCAATGTCTAGAAAACATGACCTATGAGGGAAGACTGAAAGAATTGGGCTTCTTTAGTTTAGAAAAGAAAAGACTGAGAGGGGATATAATACCATTGTTCAAATATCTAAAAGGGAGTCATAAGGAGGGAGACAAATTATTCTCCTTGACCTCTGAGGATAGGATAAGAAGCAATGGGCATAAACTGTAGCAAAGGAGGTTTAGGTTAGACATTAGGAAAAACTTCCTAACTGTCAGGGTGGTTTAAATTGCCTAGGGAGGTTGTGCCATCTCCATCACTGGAGATATTTAAGAGCAGGTTGAATAGACATCTTTCAGGGATGATCAGAGGGTGCTTGGTCCATCTATGAGGGCAGAGGAGTGGACTTGATCACCTCTCAAGGCCCCTTCCAGTGCTAGTATTCTATAATTCCCCGGTGTTCCAGGGCTGGGGAAGCTGGGGCTGCGTGCCAACCACCCTCCTTCTCCCCGGTGCTCTTGAGCCGTGCGCCACCCACCCTCCCTATTCTCTGGGGCTGAGGAGGCTGGGGCCATGTGCAGCTGGCCCTCTCCATGCTCCTGTGCTAGGGAGGCTGGGACCACATGTCACCTGCCCTCCCCATGCTGGGGGATAGTGCAGCACACTACCCTTCCTCTCCATGATGCGGGAAGGAGAGGAAAGCGGCTTGGCTCCCGTAGAGGGTGGGACCAGGGGCTCGCTTCCCCCAGCCCTATTTTCATCACAACCCATGGAGCTGATCCCTGTGCTTCTTGCGATTCCTTCCTAGCTCTGTGACCCCTCTGTGCTGAGGAATGTCAAGCAGCACAGCAGTCTTTCCAGCCCTCCCTCTGTAGTAGCAGTCTGCCTGACACTGTCTTTCTAGTGCAAGGCAGAATGGTAATATTCCAATTATTTGTTCTTTGTTCCCCAAACCAAGCAGCTCACTCAACCGTCACATACATCTGGAGCTTTAAAGGGGAGGGGCGCATGTCTGCTGGTCAGCAGAGATCACAAAACACTGAGTACAGTCATCAGGGGAGGCATTCTGGGATACTGGAGGAAGCCAGTTCTCTCAAGAAAATAGAGTACACACTGGTTCTTTGTAGACAATAGAGGGAGGGGAAAAGACAAAAGTCTCTCTCAGGGATGAAAGATTTTTGTTGCCAAAACTGGGTGTTTTTCCCCTCAAAAGTTGCATGGTAGTTTGTATGCTCTCACTGTTTTGTTAACAAAAGGCAGTTTAGGGCGACCAAACGTGCCAGTGTAGACAAAGCCGCAGGGGTCTGCACTAGATAAACTGCTTAGTGCCCAAGATTGACACAAATATTGCCAATGGAGAGATTTCTTTTTTTTAATCCAAAATCAAAAGACAGTTAAAAGAACACTAAAAGAACAATCCCAATATTTTATGGTAATTTCTTTGCAATTGGTTCTCAGCCTTTTGCATGCTGTGATGTTTCCTCAGCCCCATCTAGCTGGAATCTAGTGAAGAATGCCCTTGTATCTACCAATATAGAGAAGGGGAAGGTGGTTGTGACCTCTCCCTCTCCCCAACATGATTTCACAACTCCAAGGTGAAAACCCATGGTTTGTGTGATGATCTTGTGTGGCAGTAGAGCAGGCAATGGAATATGTTGCATCAGCAACATGAAAACACATTTCTTCTCCTTACTCAGCTCTAGAGATCTCTTTTGTATGTTCTGGATTTGCTTTGCATACTGGACTTCTGTCACCACCATTAGTCGGAATTCCATATCTGTAACATCGCAGAATACTCAAACGAAAACCATATTATTGTTGAGAAAGCCACAGTGCAGCTCTAGGTCTTGTTCTTAGCCTTTTAAAATGAAGGGACATTTGTGTTTAAATCAGAAGATGCAGATTATTTTTCAGAGATACCAAATGAGACATAAGGAATATTAAGCACGCAGCTATCTTTTGCAAACTTTGTTCAATCTAATGTTACTAACATCTGAATATAGTGTAAATTCAATATAGAGTGCTACTATATGTATCTAAAAAGTAATGACACATGGGAAACTCCAGCAGAATCTCATAGACTTTAAGGTCAGAAGGGACCATTATGATCATCTAGTCTGACCCCCTGCACAGTGCAGGCCACAAAATCTCACCCACCCCTCCTAGAATAATCCTCTCACCTATATCTCAGATATTGGAGCCTTCAAATACTTTGAAGACCCCAAGATGCAGAGAATCCTCCAGCTGTGATCTGTACCCCATGCTACAGAGGAAGGCGAAAAACCTCCAGGGCCTCTGCCAATCTACCCTGGAGGAAAATTCCTTCCCGACCCCAAATATGGCGATCAGCTAAATCCTGAGTATGTGGGCAAGGCTCACCAGCCAGACACTCAGAAAGTTCTCTATAGTAACTCCTATCATCCGTCCATTGACCTATTTACCACTGATAATGAATGGTCAATTAGTTACCAAGATCATATTATCTCATCAAACCATCCCCTTCATAAACCCATCTAGTTTAATCTTGAAGACAGATAGATCTTTTGCCCCCACTACTTCCCTTGGAAGGCCGTTCCAGAACTTCACTCCTCTAATGGTTAGAAACCTTCGTCTAATCTCAAGTCTAAACTTCTTACTAGCCAGCTTATATCCATTTGTTCTTGTGTCCACATTGGTATTAAGCTTAAATAATTCCTCTCCCTCCCTGGTATTTATCCCTCTAATATATTTAAAGAGTGCAATCATGTCCCCCCTCAGCCTTCTTTTGGTTAAGGTAAACAAGCCAAGCTCCCTGAGTCTCCTTTCATAAAACAGGTTTTCCATTCCTCAGATCATCCTAGTGGCCCTTCTTTGTACCTGTTGCAGTTTAAATTCATCCTTCTTAAACATGGGAGACCAGAACTGCACACAGTATTCCAAATGGGGTCTCACCAATGCCTTGTATAATGGCACTAACACCTCCTTATCCCTACTTGAAATACCTCGCCTAATACATCCCAAGACCGTATTAGCCTTTTTCACAGCCACGTCACAATGGCAGCTCATAGTCATCCTATAATCAATCAGGACTCCGAGCTCCTTCTCCTCCTCTGTTACTTCCGACTGATGTGTCCCCAGCTTATAACTAAAATTCTTGTTATTAATCCCTAAATGCATAACCTTACACTTCTCACTATTAAATTTCATCCTATTACTATCACTCCAATTTACAAGGTCATCCAGATCTTCCTGTATGATATCCCGATCCTTTTCTGAATTGGCAATACCTCCCAACTTTGTGTCATCCACAGATTTTATCAGGACACTTCCACTTTTGGTGCCAAGGTCAGCAATAAAAAGATTAAATAAAATTGGCCCCAAAACTGATCCCTGAGGAACTCCGCTAGTAACCTTCCTCCAACCTGACAGTTCACCTTTCAGTATGACCCGCTGTAGTCTCCCCTTTAACCAGTTGCTTATCCACCTCTCAGCTTTCATATTAATCCCTATCTTTTCCAATTTAACCAATAGTTCCCCATGTGGTACTGTATCAAATGCCTTATTAAAGTCGAGGTAGATTAGATCCACTGCATTTCCTTTATCTAAAAAATCTGTTACTTTCTCAAAAAAGGAGATCAGGTTGATTTGGCACGTTCTACCTTTTGTAAAACCATGTTGTAATTTGTCCCAATTGCCATTAGCCTCAATGTCCCTAACTACTTTCTCCTTCAAAATTTTTTCCAAGATCTTGCATACTAAAGATGTCAAACTAACAGGCCTATAGTTACCCGGGTCGCTTTTTTTCCCTTTCTTAAAAATAGGAACTATATTAACAATTCTCCAGTCAAATGGTACAACCCCTGAGTTTAGAGATTTATTAAAAAATTTTGCTAATGGACTTGCAATTTCATGTGCCAGTTCCTTTAATATTCTTGGATGAAGATTATCTGGGCCCCCCGATTCACTCCCATTAAGCTGTTCAAGTTTGGCTTTTATCTCGGATATGGTAATATCTACTTCCATATCCTTAGTCCCATTTGTTATGTTATCATTATCCCTAAGCTCTTCATTAGCCACATTAAAGACTGAAGCAAAGTATTTGTTTAGATATTGGGCCATTCCTAGATTATCCTTAACCTACACTCCATCCTTAGTAATTAGCGGTCCTACTTCTTCTTTTTTTGTTTTTTTCCTATTTATATGGCTATAAAACCTTTTACTATTGGTTTTAATTCCCTTTGCAAGGTCCAACTCTACCTGACTTTTAGCCTTTCTCTTTTTGTCCCTACATGCTTTAACCTCAATAAGGTAGTTTTCTTTACTGATCCCTCCCATTTTCCACTCCTTATATGCTTTCTGCTTTTTCTTAATTACCTCCCTGAGATGCTTGCTCATTCAGCTTTGGTCTAACACACCTGCCTATAAATTTTTTCCCTTTTCTTGGGATACAGGTGTAGTGGGAAAGTTCCAAGATAACCATCCATGCATTTGCAAAAATATTAAAAGAACCAAATGAGGAAGAAAATGGAAAGTAATTTTTTTAAAAATCACATTAAAATAATGCACAAACATCTGTCAGTAGTAAAAGTTCAAGCCTTCCCTTTTAGTTTTCTGCTCTGTACTGACATGTATACAACATATACGATGCCAGTGACATACGGAGCACTGGAACTAAGATGTACACATACATCACCAAAATTGATTTTGTACATGCAGCACCTAATACAATCAGACTCTGAACCTGATTGGTTCTTCTGGGTGCGACTGAAATATTAATAGTTTAAACTAATAAAGAAAAAATAGAGGTGAAAAGTACTTACTGTAAACTAACTTTTATAAAGTCTAAATGCCAAATAAGATTAAAGGCTCTAATCCAGCAATGCACTTGAGCACATGCTCAAATACTTGGTCCTGCCATGAGAGTAGGGGACTGGACTCTATTACCTCTCAAGGTCCCTTCCAGTCCTAGTATTCTATGAGTCTATGCTTAGATCCCATTACATGACTGACTTTGGTGGGAGTTTAGCATGGGTATAAAGTTAAGATGGCTCAAGTGCTTTGCTGAATCATATATTAAAGGACTGAGCCATCTCCCACTAAAGCCAATGGGATCCATTTTGTTACTTTTCATGGGAATCTGATCAGGCCGCAGAAACCTTGACAGTTAAATAGCAAAGTGGTGCTCAGATTTCAAAAAAGGGGTCAAAACCACGTAGAATCTGTGGCTATGTAAAATGAAGTGCTGATCTCAGTCCTGTTCTTACTGACAAATATCTATGTCTTAAAGCCAACCTTCACAATTTCTTGGTCCTTCTTGGTCAGGAGTGCAATTGAGTTTTGGAAACATACATTGCACAGCTAATGTGGCCTTTGTTCCATGGATAAATAAATAGCTTCTGTTCCCAGAAATGTTGACACTGCACCTTCAAGATGAGTGTTCTTTCGTCATAATGGAATAGCCTATAACTTTCCATACTCCATAATGTAATGTAATTTTTGTTGTTTAAGTAAAAGAGGTTGCCAGGACCTAATCAATTAAGAGTCTAGTTTTGAACTATTAATGGTAGACGATACAATGGATGTGCATGCCATAGTCCATTACCTCCTAGGGCTTATTTTGCACTGTCTCATCCCTTTAGGCTGGGGACTCTCAAAATGGAGTCCGGGTGGTTTTATAATCCTGTCTTTTTTCCCAGGGATGTGCATGTCAGACTTCAATATTAGTCCTGTTGCTCTCAGTTGATTTACTCCATTGCCCTGTTAGTGGAGTTGATTTCCAAAATACTGCAAAATAGCGCATGCACCATTTGAGCTACTAATCCTCTGTTTTGTCTAAATGAATCCTTGTCTAGTCACCAGCATCCAGAGGGAGGGCCTTTTCGATCCTGCCTGTTCCCTTTATCTGTAACCTTTATGAACCTAAGATTAACTCTTTCTTAAAATCCTGTACCTTGGGGCATTGCCACAGATAGAAATGTACTCATTCACATCCCTTTCAGCATTCAGCAAGTTATGTTGGATTAAATCTTCTTTAATATAGGAGTAAATTTGAGAGTGAGGTGGAGCAGCCTTATTAATAAAACTTGTATTTGGCTATGAATTGAAGTATTTTATACATCCATAAGATTTCTTTGTGGTGGTATGACTCATTCCAGTGCTCAATCACCTTCAAAGGGACTTGCTAACTTATCTAGTCACTAGATAAGCTCCAATATAAACCAGGAATATAGGTTTAACTTGACGGAGAATTGGCCAGGGGAATCACTTCTAAAGTCCCGTGTTTCTTTCTTTCAGTCCAGATTCTAAATTATATTCTTTCTTTGAGATTTTATTTCTAAAATAAAAAGAAGGTGGCATGAAAAACATTATTACTTGTAGTTTATATAACTGTTCACGTTCCAGGCATGTGTAAGCAATAGCTGTAAGAGAACTAGATTTTTAAAGGAATTTAATCCTGAAAGATGCAGGCAGACAGCTAGTGGGATTTTCAAAAGTGTTTACCTCCCGTTAAAAAAAGGGGGGGGGGTGCCTAGATGCTTTTGAAAATCCCAGTAGGTTCATCTCTAAACCTTCAGGTGTCTGGCTTTATTAGTGTAACTGTAAGAAGTGAAATGCCACCTCAGCCTTTCTCACCACACTTCTATGCTTTTACTATAAGACGGAACATATGAATTGTGATTTTATTTCTAAAAGAAAAAGAAGGCAGCATGAAAAAACATCATTACTTATAGCTTATATAATTCTTCACATTCCAGGCATTTGTAAGCAATACAACAGTTCAATCCCTTTGGAGTCATCACTCGATGAAGCTGAGTCTGTCAGCTGAGTCGTTTTAAATAAGAAAGGGCATCTCCACAGTTCCTTCCCTTTCTTCACAGTTATGCATTACTTAATTTGATGTGTGGTTTCCGATCTCCCCATGTGAATTTAGAAAGTGTGCTGTGTTCATCCACAGACACAGCTATCTGGCAAGTTGCTAGAAAGTGCTGAAAGATATATGGGGTGGCCTGAAAGATGCCTGGGGCCACCTTCATTTTAAACCCATTACCTCCCCCAAGTCATTGGGCAAGACACTAGGTAATAGCTTGTGCATACCTAGTGGAAGGCATCAAAGAATCTAGTGTCTGTGCGGGAGAGGAGCAAAGTATCTTTGTTAAATGGCAGGCTGATTTAAATCTCATCTGATCTTTTCCTATCTGTCATAATTTAGTGATGAATAAAATGTTTATAGAAATCTCCACCCAGACGAGAATGAATTGTGCATAATCTGTCTATATGAAGGGCAACATCAGTGCTCTCTTTCCCCATTTGTAAGTCATGGATTGTATAACTTGGGTTGTACTGCCTGCATGGCCAGCATGATCAATTAGGGAGGTAGCCAGGTGTCTTGCTCATATATATTCAGTTTGGCATGATCAGTGTGTTGTGGTGTCTGTATAAATGCTCTATCCATCTTTGCAAGCCTTTCCCCAATATCACATTTTTGCAAAATGTGAAATTAAAAGGGCCATATAATGCAGCTAAATACTTTTTCCACATCAAATGACCCTCTGCCCTCCTCTCGCTGTCTCTTTTAGAAGATGAATTCCATCACATGCCTGTTGATACTCCGTTCAAACTAAACAATGTCTAATCCATTTATCTGAGGGTTGATCGTTTCCTTTCCTACTCTTGTCTGAAGAATATTGGCAAATAGTTTCATATCTGTATTAATGTATTAAATGCCTAAAACAAAGTGTTTAATGAAGCAAATGTATCTGTGAGGCTCCCATTCTAGCTCTTGTCCTGTTTTATGAACAATTTTATAGTATTTGCTAAATGTGGAAGGAGCTCTTCCCCATTTATAGGTATTAACTCTGACTCCTGAGTGGTCTATTATGTTTTACATTTCTGATTTCTCCATCCATGTTGCTTTTACTGTTGCATTTAGGTTCAATGATTAAAGTAGAGGATTTGGAAATGCTTTCTCAATATCACAGTTTAAGTAGTAGAAACAATGTCTTGTTATTTAAAATAAATGTAAAACTATTTTTTTCAGTTGTGGCTGGATCGCATTCTTGAATACAGTCTTTCCCTAATGTAGAATTCAAACACTTAAAACAACATTAGTCTGTGTTTTGACTGACTTATAATATTGTGTTACCCGTATTCACAAAAGTTGAAGTTCAAGGAATAAATATGTATGTTGCATGTATTTCCCTCCGAGATGCTTTTTCAGGCAATTGAAAACCAGCAAGAGAATCTCTTACCAATGAATTCAGACAGGTTATTACGTCTGTGCATTGTGCTCTACCTCACTTAAATATGATTTAATCCCTTAACACAGTCTTAAGTGGTGTGAAGGACTGTATGGGGGCCCTCTGCAGAGGGTGAATTTCACCTGTAGCAAATTATAGAGTATCAGGCAAACATAGCAGAACTCACTAATGTATCTAAATAATATACATATGAATTCTCTTCAGTGACTTTTTGCTACTGATTCCATTTAAAATATGTTGTGTTTCAACGTATTTTGTGTGTGTGATTGTTTTTAGTGATGAGTATGAAGAGGACGGGTTTTGCCAGCCATACAGAGGGATTGCTTGTGCAAGATTTATTGGGAATCGAACAATTTATATGGAGTCTCTACATATGCAGGGTGAAATAGAAAATCAGATTACAGGTAGGTAAAGTATGATGCTCCTAGCTCTCAAAAATATACACCTTTTTTCCAGAGAACTGTTAGAGACTCTTATCACTAACACAATTTTTTCATTATACAGGCAGTCCCCGAGTTACGCGGATCCGACTTACGAACGGGTTACGAACGGGGCCCTCCCTCTCCCTGGTCTCCAGCAGACCAGGGAGAGGAAGCAAAGCGGCGGAACACGCAGGCAGCAGACAAAGCTCTGCTTTGCCCCCCCGTCCCTCCCCCATCCCCCTGGTCTGCAGATGGGGGGGCAAAGCAGAGCAAAGCCGCGGACTCGTCTGGGCTGTCAGCTGCCCACGTGCTCCGCGGCTTTGCTCTGCTTTGCCCCCCCCCCCCGTCTGCAGACCAGGGGGACGGGGGGCAAAGCAGAGCAAAGCCACGGAGCCTGAGGGCAACAGGACAGCCACGGCGTGTCTGGGCTGTCCCGCTGCCCCCGTGCTCCGCGGCTTTGCTCCGGACGCCTGTGGTACAGCGCCGCTCTGGGCACTACTGGACCAACCCGGCAGCACCCCAGCTGCTCTGCCCCAGGCGTCCTGATTCAGCCACTGCTGGTCAGTTTCAGCAGCGGCTGAATCAGGACGCCTGGGGCAGAGCAGCTTGGGTGCTGCTGGGTTGGTCCAGTAGCGCCGAGGAGCGGCGGCGCTACTGGACCAACCCAGCAGCACCCCAACTGCTCTGCCCCAGGCGTCCCCAAGTCAGCCGCTGCTGAAACTGACCAGTGGCTGACTACAGGAAGCCCCTGCCCCGGGCTTCCTGGAATCAGCCGCTGATCAGTTTCAGCAGCAGCTGACTTGGGGATGCCTGGGGTTCTTAAGTTGAATCTGTATGTAAGTCAGAACTGGCGTCCAGATTCAGCCGCTGTTGAAACTGATCAGTTTCAGCAGCGGCTGAATCTGGACGCCAGTTCCGACTTACATACAGATTCAACTTAAGAACAAACCTACAGTACCTATTTTGTACGTAACCCGGGGACTGCCTGTATTAGATCCCCTTCACATTTTTTTGTGAACTTTCCCAAAGCAAAGCCTAATTAGGATTGGTGTATAGCATATTTTCAATTGAATGGGTCATAATAATCATGCAGAAGTTTTTAATATAGTATGTTTTTGATGATTGGTTTCCCCAAACACATACATTTTTTTGTACAGAACAAGAGTTAGATATGGCTCACTTTTCTTTTATCTTGTGCTGTGATGCCAGCAGGTTTTAAAAGCTGAGCAAGGCTCAGCTGGGTTATTACTTGGTTGAGAGACTGTATAGGAAAACCCATGGTACTGAAGAAAGCCATGAAAGTACAGTAATTCCTCATTTAACATGGTAGATACGTTTCAGAAAATGATCATGCTAAGTGAAAACGTGTTATGTGGGGTTAATTTTCCCATTGAAAATAATGGAAAAGGTGGGGGTTGCATTTCAAGCGTATGTGCGCTCACAGCTCCAGCCTGCACCTGTTAGCAGCTGGGACCGGGACATAAGGTTGGGGGAGAAAGGGGACTGGGTTATAGCAGGGAGGGGACGTGTTTGGCTCTGGAGAAGGGAAGTGAAGGACAGTGGAGGGGGCTTGCAACTGGCAGCTGGGTTTCCCCAGCTGTCCTGTCACCGGCAGCTGTGTGGGGCTTCCTCTGCCTCCTTACAAAGCGGCGGAGGTTTGCCACTCGCTGTGCAGTTCCCCGGTGACCTCCTCTGGCCAGATGCCTTGCGTCCGGCCAGAGGGGGTCACCGGGGAACTGCACAGCGAGCGGCAAACCTCTGCAGCTTTGCAGGGAGGCAGGGGAAGCCTTGCGCAGCTGCCAGCCACCGGCCGGCCCTGGGAGAAATCGTGTTATTGCGGGGATGAGGTCGTGTTGTTTGAAAAATGTTCCCTAAAAAAAAAAAAAATCGTGCTATCACGAAAACATGTTAAGCGGGCACGTGTTCAATGAGGAATTTCTGTAGTTCAATAGGTGGCCCTCTTACTTCTAATAAGGAATCTTAGCTGCCCCAGCACTGATAAGAGGCACTATGCTGACGGAAGAACCCTTTGTGGAAGGAGACCTAAAACAAAGCTCTTGTTCTCTGGAAAAGACTTTGTGGTCGTGTCCCACAATTTTAGGTGTGTCTAAAACTCTCCTGTGGTTTCAACTGGACTTCTTTCCATTTTGTGTTGTACAGTGTTGCCATGCACTCTTATAACATTACACCACAGCAATGACGGAACTGTTCCTTAAAGATACGGTAGTTCATACACTCTGCATTTGTTTATAAAGTAATTTGGGACCCTTTGGGATGACGGGTGTGATATGTAAACAAACAACATATTCGTTGTTATGCATTATGTGGAACTAGATGTTCTTACCTTTCATGAAATCGAAGCAAAATATTCAGATGACTTTTTGAACTATTTGGGAGACTTTTTGAGCTATTTTAAGCTAATTTGTGGTTTTGAGATGGATTAAAATCAATACAACGTGGACACCAAATGTAATTTCTTTGTCACTGAAACAAACATTATGCCAATTTTTAAAGAAAGGTTATAAAATCCTCTTTAATTAGTTAACGGGTTAAACCTCAGTGTGCTGAGCCAAGTTGGTCACAGATGGTGGCTTCTCCAGCTGGGCTGGTCCAGGCCTGCTAGGGATGGAGACTGCTCTGCCTGGGCTGGAGCACCCCCTGCTCACACCACATCCCACAGGGCTGGAGCAGCCCCCTGCCCATGGTTGGTGGAGGGCTGCGTCAGCCACCACCTGCGTCCTATAACTGCTAACCCTATTAACAATTCACATCCCTATTTTGAAGTAATTGTTACCCTGTATTTCTAGAATGTGCATTTGTCCACCCTGGAATCTAGTGTTCTGAAATAATAGTTATTCCTATAACTTCCTGAGAAAATGAGTTTGTTCTTACTTTAGTAATTTGCCATTGTCAATTGTGTACAAAGTAGGAGTAATGCTGTTGACCTTAAAACTCCTGTCATGTTAAGTAAAATATTTTTTTGTGTGTGTTACAGCTGCCTTCACTATGATTGGCACTTCCAGTCACTTATCTGATAAATGCTCCCAGTTTGCCATTCCTTCTTTGTGCCACTATGCTTTCCCATACTGCGATGAGACCTCACCAGCTCCAAAGCCCCGGGATCTGTGCCGTGATGAATGTGAAATTCTGGAAAATGTTCTTTGTCAGACAGAGTATATTTTTGCAAGGTCCAATCCTATGATTCTGATGAGATTAAAGCTGCCAAACTGTGAAGATCTTCCTCAACCAGATAGCCCGGAAGCTGTAAATTGTATTCGGATTGGAATTCCTATGGCAGATCCTATAAATAAAAGTAAGTGAAATTTGCTGACTCTGTGCCCTGAGCATGAATTGTCAGGTTAGCATGTAAAGGTTTTGTCTAATCACTCTCTGCCCCGAAACGAGTTAGTCATGAACTCTGAAAACTCACAATCATTGTAGTCTTCCAATTGGATGGTGGAAGACTGAGCTACCCACATTAACTTTTTCAATATTTTGTTCAATGGCCTCTCTGGATTTACGCTGCTAGTAGTTTATTGGCTTCAGATTTCTTTTTGTTAATATTAACTAACCAAAAGGATGATTTCTTTTGTCACATTTTAAGATCAGTCAACATCTAAGGTCATGGTCTTGAAACCCTTACGCAAGTGAGACATCTTTGCTACAGTCATTCTTTATATTCTAATGGAATTGCTGGTGTGATTAAGGACTAGTCAACATGAATAAGGCTCACAGACTCAGGCTCTTACTTGACTGAGATATTATTCAAAGTCATAACTACAGGCATTAATTGGAGCTCGTTTTGAATTACCACTGTATCAAATGTTTGTGTCCAAAATACAATTTATTTCTTTATTTATTTATATTGTCCCCCACATGCTGTCTACCTGTATATCAAAATAATAGATGTGATTAGGGTTCCCACTGTAGTTTTGACTTTTCTTATGTATTATATATTAAAAATACTTGGAGTAAGCTCTTTTCATTACTGAAGCATAAGCTTTAAATCCTCCCAGGAATGTTAATGCAAAGCAGACCCTGCAGGGCCGTCCTAACAAATGATGGGGCTCTACACAGCTGAGCACCCCCTAGTTTCTGCTGGTGTTTGGGTGCTTTCCTCTTCATACCCTTCCTCCCCCCTGTGGGGCCCCTTCAGGGACCTGGCTCCTGATGCTTCCTTCTCCAATCCTCTCCCCCTACCAGGGTCCTGGGGTTTCCCTCCCCTCTGCATCTCCCAAGGGGCACTCTCACTCTATGTGGCTCCTGCTGGCAGTTGGGGGTTTCTGTCCTGCTCCCCCCGTGTGCTTCTTCCCTTGACACTCCACCCCCATCCCCATAGCTTATTGGGACTTGGGGAGCTTACTTAAGGTTGGAGCAGAGCTGCAGAAACTTGGGGCTCTTCTCTGCCCTCTGTCTGTCAGCAGAAGCCTACATTAGCCAGCTTCTGCTGACCACAAGCATGTGGGGGCAGGGAGAAACCCTGCAGCAGCTGTGGACATACAAGCACACATGACTAGGTAAGGGCACCTGAAAACTGGGGAGCCTTTATTCCTGGAATTGGGTTTCCAGGCTCCAGGCCAGCAGAATAGCGTTTAGTGTCTGGGAGGTTAATAACGCACTCTTAGACCCACTAGTGGTTAGTATGTACAGTCACATTCTGACTCTCTGCAATCAGCTGTTGCCTTCATGTTTTTCAGATCACAAATGTTACAACAGTACCGGAGTGGATTACCGTGGGACCGTCAGTGTGACAAAATCAGGACGTCAGTGCCAGCCGTGGAATTCTCAGTATCCACATACACATACCTTTACTGCCATCAGATACCCAGAGTTAAACGGGGGCCATTCCTATTGCCGAAATCCAGGGAATCAGAAAGAAGCCCCATGGTGCTTTACCTTAGATGAAAATTTTAAGTCTGAGCTTTGTGACATCCCAGCATGTGGTAAATACTGAACCATCCTGTTTTATTGTTAATCATCTTAAAAAGAAAAACATAGGGATTACTTTATTGTAGGAAAATGTGTAACATTTGTCTGTTGCATTCAGTTGTGCTGTGTCACATAAGGTCTGTGTAGCTGAGCACAGAAAGCCTTTGTTGTGTCTGGAAAGGGAGCTCTGGTAAAGAAGACTACATACAGTGTTTGTACTTAAAGCCACAGCATCCGAAGCAGGAAATTCCCCAACCAGGGAAACCTTACAGTTCTTACCCATGTATCTGGTAAGCAACTGAAGCAAAAGCATGGAAATATTTTATTAGGAAAGGCTGTAAAGATTAAACCTCCACAATGATATGCTGAAGCACAAGTATTTCTAGCATGTCATGTGTTCTACATTTTCAAAGTTAAATCGGTAAAATTAATATAGCTTCTTAGTGCACTAGAATTTGCTTTGCGGACACTGATCCTAAATGCATTATAAAATTATGTTCCTCTTGATTTCTTTTTTAAATTATTTTAATAAATACAAACCTAGCTTAATATAGTTCAGCCTTTGTTTTAAAAAAAGGTGGAGATAGTTTTGCAAAACACTTGTCACCTTGGTTTTGATTTTGATTTTTACAAAACTTCAGCAATCCAGATTTGGGTTTTCTAAATTTAGGATTAGGTAAGATTCTGGTCTCATTTTATCTTAACTGGTATTTGAAGGAAGTGGGAGGAAGATCTGAACAGTCCTTATTTTATTAAATCTTTATTAATACTAATAATACAGATATTCTGTAAAGTAGAATATACTGCTACTTGAAGGTACATGTTGAAAAATACATCTAGCAATGAGCCTTATGACAACAGATTTGTGATGAAAGGTTTCATGCAAAAAATTATGTTGCACACAAGCAATGCTACTTTCCCCTTGGCAATGAGGTGCTTTTCAATGTTCAGTAGCAAATCTTGAGTTAAAATTAATTTTGATTATGATTACAAACATTTTTTAAATCAGATTATTTTATGGGCCTTATGCATTCTGGGTCTGATCCAAAGACCAGTAGAAAGACTTCCAATGATTTTAGTGGGCTTTGGTTCAGGTTTATACTGAGATTTTCTGTTTAAAAAGGGAACATACATATTACATGGTCACAACTGTATCTCTTAATAGTTGTAATGCTCTGTATTAATTCATATGGTGACTGACAGGTTATTCTCTGAGAGGTCTGCAAAAGTCTGGAACTTGCTCCCTTCTATTCTGAAATAACTCAAAATCGGGGACTTCTAGGGCACACTACAAAATACATGGATTGATTGGATCTAGGGAGAAGGGTAAGGTTGTGCTTCTTAGATGATGAAGGGGGTACGTGTCTGGTTGGCCTGACCACAAAATTCCTGTGGAAAGATTTTAATGCTGCTGAGGTTTAAATGTATTTACTGCATGATTAATTACATTAGGGTGTCTAGATTCTGAGTGAGGAGTCCCTATTTCAAATATAAATAAATAAAATCGTATCAGGCTAATTGTGAAATTGTTAGGTGCTGATCTGCACTTAGGAAATGTAAAGAGCTGGGTAGGTGTGGAGTGTTACTGCTCAGCTGTTTGTGTACTTGCTGAAAGAGCCAATTCAGGAACCTTTTTAAAAGTATCATACAGGCTACCTAATTTGGACTTGTTTAATTGGGAAACTAGCTTAATTGGGATATCTCCCAGGGAACCGATTTAAGCCTAATGAGGCTTTGTGGCAGTGACTGCTGCTTAATAGGAATGGTAATTCCACTTGATTGGGACACTGCAGGGGATGAGCTGGTGCCTGTGTCTCTGAATGTTTGCCTCATGTTGTGCTTAAAGGGGTCTGAAAAAAAAACTGTTGGGGGAACGGGTCTGTCATCAGCCTCTGCCATCTCCCCATCCCCTGAAAAACAATGGCCCACTAGCTCCAAATCAATCCTGTCCCCCTTCAGTTCTGCCCCCACATCTGTCCTGCCCTCCCCCTCCTCACCTCCTTCAGCTCCTGGGGCTTTTCACCTCCTCTTTCCCAGGCTGGGGGAAGCTGCAAAAGAGGCCAGATGCTGCCAGGGCTGAAGAAGAGAGGAGTTAGGTCATTGTTCACCTCACAGGAGGGAAGGGAATAGAGCAGAAAAACTACCCTGAGCTACTGGGCTCTTTCTGCTCCCTCCTCCCCTCCTATGAGACTGGCGTGGGTAACTAAGGGGCAGGAGCAGAGCTCTGTTTGTTTCCTACAGCAGCTCCAGTTGGTTGCTCTTCCCCAGGAGAAGTGGGACAGTGGAGAAAGCAGTCACCCCGAGGTGATTCCCCCACACATCACCCTAAAAAAAAGACACCCCCTTAGCAACCAAGGACACAATCAGCAAGTGTGGTGTAGTGATTCCTTAGTGCAGTTGTGAGGGGAAGTAGGGACAGCTGCATGTCTTGTACTAGGGAGCACCTTCTAGCAGACCTGGGGGATTTCAGTCACTCCCAAGGGAGGGGATGAAGCTATGGATCAAGCCACCCCTCCTAAATCCATAGAGCTACCTTGTTGCATGAGGCTGGGAGCAGAACAGCCATATGTATTCCCTGTGCAAAGTGGGGAAATGGAGGAAGGGCCTCAGTCCCCTCATCTCAACCCCCGCTTTGGGGTTGTGGCCCTCAGCCTGAGCCTAGGTGCCACAATCTGATCTAAAAGGAACAATTGCCAGGTGTCTGGTTTTTGCCCGGACAGTCCGTTATTTCTGGCCCCTGTCCAGTTTAAAAAAAACCAGAAAATTTCTGTTTTTCTTGGATGGAAAGCTGGCGGGGACGTTTTCTCCTGCCACATCTGGTGGAACACGGGGATTCTTAAAGGCGCTGCAACCTTTTTTTGTTCTCCCTTTTTGTTTGTTTGTTTGTTTATTTGTTTTTACTCAACAAGTTTGGTCTCCTTTTGTTTTTGTTTTTTGCTCAACCAAGTTTTTTTCCTGCCATGTTCGGGATTTTTGGTGAAAGCATCTAAAAAGAAGAGCTAGGAGAGAAAATGAAATGGCAACATAAGGAATGGGAGCGGGCACAAGATGGGATAGAACAAGCAAATTTGGGAATAACAAGGATTGTGCAAAGTTAAAACTGAGTCCATTTGAACTTTGCCACCCGATCGGATCTGAACTGGACCCAAGTTTCAGCTCAAGTGTGTATTTAATTAGATTTGTAACAGGCATCTATCTGGCCCTCTTAGCACTTGCACAAATCCAGCTTTGAAAACACAGGCAGCTGGTAGTGTCAAGAGTCAAACACTCCCTCCCAGCTCTTCCACAAAATCCTGAATGCTGTCCTGCCTCAGCCTATCTAACCAGTGACTGGCCCTCTCAGAAAAAACTGGAGCCTACAGGTCGAGAGACTCACCTGCTGTCAAAACATGTATGATCTGCATTTGACTCAAATAAGTGGAGCTGTAACAGTTGGGATGGAGGTGGGAACTGCCTGTTGGGGGATACAGTGACTTGTGTGAAGGAGAGAGGAGAGACACTACACTGACTGCAGAAGTAGCTGGTGTAGAATGATTTTAGAGGAAGCAGAGCAGAGCCGGCAATTTGGAAAGGGAAGTGCACACTCCAAGGCATAAACAGACAAATAGCCAGAAATATATAGAGTAGGAGAGAGCCAGTCCAGAGCTAAATAGACATGCATGGAGAGTCTGTGGCATGTTTGTGGGGAGGTAACATAGAGTTCAAGTCAGGGTCCTTCAGAGGGAACTAGAAAGAGAGATGAAAGACATTTAATTTATAGCTGCCTGCAAATTATTTGTCCACCTTTGTCTGTGACCCAGCCAATGCCCATTTAGTTCTCTACGGTGTTATGACTATTTACTGCAGTTTTTCTTTAAAAACTGGAAAACTTTTGCATTGACTTGGTTTGGCTTAAACATTAACAGACTATTGGGCCTTTCTGAACTTATTTACATATCCCCAGTGGAATCAAAATGTCTCTGTCAAACTTGAATTGTGTGTAGGGGATACAGATTCCTAGACACCAGGCTATTCTGTGGGATACATACGGGATTTCTACTTGTAGTTTACGTTAGCATTGAAGAGCAGTTACTTACACAAGTCCCCTGTACACTGAGAGGAGAACAGATTCCTTTATTAATAATTCAGTTATAAGCTACAATTTTCTCTATCTGCCAAAACATTCATTGGAAAAATAATTAGCTTTGGGCTGAGCACTAAATGAGCCCTCTTAATGGCTACTGTCACTGGGCAACCACATCCAGTTTGGAAGGAAGAAGGGCTTTCTTGGCCTATTTCATCTCATTTTAACTCAACAAATGTCAAGTCTTCACTAGAGAAACAGCCTATAAGGCTTCCAGCAGGTGTCATGATGTTGGAGATGCATGAAATCTGACACTCATAATGTGGGTAATTTGCTAGAGATTTCAAAGGTGTTCTCCAAAGTCATCTTTGTACCTTGTAGCTATTGTATTCATTCATTTTATATAATCCCACTCTGAGTTCTTTCTGGACTGCTCCCGCAAAGGGTCAGATTGCTACACTGGAGACCACTCTGAGCCTCCAGAATAGTCTCCATGCTGAGACCATGAAAGGCAGCATAGTCCATTGGAAAGGGCACTTCACTGGAACTTGGGAGCCCTCCACTGACTCGCTGTATGATCAGAGGTGACATGTGGGAGAAGTATCCAGGGTCACAACCACCCGCTCTAGATTTGCTGCTTGGCTTTTACTGAGCATGTTCACAAAGGCTGAGCATGCTAAGTAACACTGCTGAAGTGGCTGCCCTCATTCTTTCCCCTCCCCAGTATCAGCGGGCAGGGGTCATTATGAATTGTGCCAAGTGACTTGTTCTCCCTACGCCTCTGTTTCCTACCCACTTCCAGATCTAGAGATCTTGACAATAAAATTCTGGGGGGAGAGTGGCAATCCAGCTTTCAGTCCAGAAGAGTTTGCCGTGTCTGTTTAGGTTATAAGCTGTTCAGGGTAGAGACTTGCTCTTACGTGTTGGTGCAGTGCCTAGCACAAAGGTGCCCTAATCTCAGTGGGGCCTGTAGGCACTACTGTGATATACATAACACATAAAATCTGGATTTGTTACTTGTTCTCTACTGCGACTTCCAACCAATACATTGATTCTGAAGTTACTTTTGCCATAGGCTTCTGTCCACTCGGAACTCAAGCCACATTTCACACGGTTAAGATGGTGATGTCTTGCAGCTATTTTATGGTTGGACCAGATTTGAAATTATACCCAGAGAAGAATGTCTCCTTGGCCTTACAATGAAGTCATCCACTCCCTTGTAGATATGTAATTGTTGAGTAATAAATAATGAAATTAGGGCCCTGAAAATCCATGGATACCTGCTTCTTGTCCATAGCCCATTTCTGCAGTTAGTGGAACAGACGTAGATACAACAGTGCAGGTTCTGTTCACAAGCGGTGGCTAGCAGCCCGGGTGGGCACAGCATGCTTGGTGCCAGCAGCTAGTGGCTGGGACTGGGCAGCAAATCCTACTCACTTCATTGCTTCCTGTCCAGTGGCTCAGGCCCCTTGGCCAATGCCAGCATCCCCACCATGGCTTGGTCCAGCAACTCTGAACAGCAGGGGCCAGGGCCCATCCCTAGGGATTGGAGCATGTTTGGCTCTGGCATCCTACCCTTCCACACTACTTTGATGCAACACACACTGCTGCTGCCAGGTGCTGACATTGTGAGCCCCCTGGGAGCAGCACAAAGTATGTCCCTCCTTCCCACTAAATATCCCTATGCCCCCCCTTCTCCTCGAGACCCCACCCCACACTGCCCTTTACCCCCAATCCATATCCTTGTGCTGCCTCTTCCCTGTGAGACCCTGTCCCTCTACTTGCTCCTGTCTGCTCCCTCCCCCACCCCTTGAGATACCTTGCTGCTGTGGGGGTGAGGCTGGATATGTTTCGTGGGATGAGGTTTACCAGAGAGGTCAAAAAATGCCTTTGATGTCGACCGCGGAGTGTCCAGACTAGCGCGCTGAGCCGACAAACAACTGATTGGCTCAGCGCGGCAGCCATTTTAATGTAAATGAAGCAGCAATTATTTAAATCGCTGCTTCATTTGGGTATGTCTAGTAAACTAATCTACATGGCTCTGGTGACAGAGCCATGTAGTCTAGACATACCCTTACTGTATAACCAAACCCTGGTGTTTATCTAAGTTAGGACAAGAGGAAGCTGCATACCGTTTAGGGGGAGTTCTTGAACAAACAGATAAATGGCAGACAGACATGCACATTTCTAAAATGTATAGATAGATAATAATTAAAAAACAATGAATAGTTCTGCAGCACCTTAGATACCCAAGAAGTGTTTGCCCACAAAAGCTCATGATACCATTTACATTTTTTGTTAATCTCAAAGGTGCTGCAGAACTATTCATTGGATTTTGTTTTTTCAGTTAGGGTGTGTCTCCACAGCAGCATTATTTTGGAATAACTGATGTTATTTTGAAATAACAAAATGTGTGTCTACACAGCAAGCCATTGTTTTGAAATAATGTTGAGCTGGAGTACTTCCTACTCTGACTCTTTTAACCCTGAATTCATGAGGAGTAATGGAAGTCAAAGAAAGAATGTTCTTCCTTTGACTTCCCACTGTGTAGACAGCGCCAAAAGCCAAATTAAGCTATTTTGACTTCAGCTACGCAATTGACGTAGCTGAAGTTGCATAGCTTAATTTGACTTTGGCCCTGATGTGTAGACATACCTTACAGACTAACATCTACCCCACTGAGACTAGATAGATAATGCTGTTCACCATTTAGTTTATCGTTCTTAAACATCTCCAGCACATACAGAGGTTTACTATTTTTCATGAGGTATTTTAGACATCACATATGATCACTATTTTCACCTTCTTTTTCTTTTGTTTTTTTTAATCCAGATTCTAAAAATTCCAAGGAGAAGAATAAAATGGAAATCCTATATATATTGGTGCCAAGTGTTACAATTCCTCTGGCTATAGCCTTGTTCTTTTTCATCTGCATCTGCCGCAACAACCACAAGTCTTCCTCCCCTCCAGTACAAAGACAGCCCAAACATGTCAGAGGGCAAAATGTAGAGATGTCAATGCTAAATGCATACAAACCAAAGGTAATTGTGCACCAGATTTCTGCCTTGTAAACTGCTATCTTTAAAAGCAGGTAGTTAGCATGCTTTGCTTAGTCCAGATTGAAACATCACCCAGTTGTTTTCCATCACATAGTCTCTCTGTATCGTAGCACTTTTTTAATGCTATCTGTTGTCACCAGCGTACCCTATCACATATTGTGCAGCATAAAGCTAATAGTTTGTACGTCTTCGAATGTAAAGAAACTCAAGTTCACATTAACAAATTAAGCAGCTGCTTGTGAAATAGCATGGTAGCCTTGTTTTAGTTAGTAAGTAAGGGGAAGGAAGATGCATTCTTTCATTTTATTGGCTGTTTCAAAAGGCACTTTTTAGTGAATCGTTTGTCTCCATTTATTCAGCTAACATCACTTTAAAATGATCTCCTCCTTGTACATTCAAGTTTACACATTTTTAGAGAGATTTGCAAAACAAATAATCAAAAATATATTTGTATTTATAGCCTACCTTTCTGAAGCAAAATGAACCCGAATTCAGGCATTAGACTCAATGCAAACCATGCATAACCTTCATTCTGTTCATATTGTGAACACTCCAAAGTGATGCTTTCAGAATGATGGCAATTTTAATCACTCCCATTTCAGGCTCTGCGCTCTCCATATGTGAATGTGTTTCATATAGCAATTGTGAAGTATGCCTACTACTTGCTCTTGAGCATCAGGTTCATAGTATTAAGTTATGGAAAATTAGTCAGGAGGGGGCCCAGGCAAAACTATTTAAATACACTGTTGTGTATTGAATTTGCAATATGTCCATATGACAGGGAGTCAGGTTTTAGTATCCTTCAAAGAGAGGCAGAGTAATTCTGTTGACTCATGCTGGAAGTCTGACCTGGTGTGTCAAAATTAAGTTCCGAATTGTATGGGGGGAGGGGTAGTTTCTCTCTCCCTCTCTCTCTTAACTAGGGTTAGAAACAGAGATAAAAGATCTTGCAGGGATAAATCCTAGAAGGAAGCCAACGCGGAAGAAAGTTTAAATTGACATTTGTATTTTGTCTTTAAGAGAACAATAAAAGTAAATGTACAGCATGCAGTGTGTGGCGAGAACAGAGTGCTGAGTTGGCCAGTTCCCAATACAAAATGAATTCTCATTATAATTTCATTATGAGAACCTTACTTGGAAATATGCAACTGTGAAACCTTATTTGGAAAAAATAAGTTAGTGGATTCAAGAAACAAGATGAGTTATAAGAAAACAAAAAGATAGGGAAAAAACAGAGCAGGGGGCCAAGCCAGAAGGCATCTGGTTCTAAAGTTCCCCAAGTTTTAGAAATGTTTGAATGCAGAATTTTGTTTGTCAGTGAAAATACATAACTGGAGAAGGTTGAGAAGATAGCATGGTATGGCTACCCTGCAGTGGTTACACATGTAATGCATGCAACTAATATTGGATTTTATTTTATTCAATCCTCCTTACCAAAGAATCATGCCTTTGACACAAGGTGAATCTTTATGCCATAATTTTATCACTCATGGATCAAAAAACTGTGCTAGCTCCTCCTCTTCAAGATTGTACCTATGGTACTTTACATTACAAATTAACTCAGTCCAATAAATATACAGCGTAGGAGGTTAGTTTTTGTTTTTCAAAAAGAGTGACTTCTTTAAGAAGCAGAATTATGAAAATGAAGAATATCTGTTAATACCTATAGAAAATCACAAGATAAATATAGTGTGAAATGTATGTTAGATTAAAGATGTGCCTAAATGACATCCCACGTCCAAATCTCCCCTTCACTGGATCCAAACTGAATCTTAGTCCTTTCTCTATATCAGATACTCAGGAGGAAATTCTGGCCCCACTGAAGTCAATGTGAATTTTGCCTTCGTCTTAATAGGGTCCATATTTTACTCTTGATCACCAATGTATTAATGCTTTATGCAGACAGTGTGGCCAAGCGTCTTGCCTAGAATGTCTGCACATAGAGATCACGGTGTTTTCTTCTGATGTTTAGAATTATATGCTGCAAAAATCACCTGATTTCATTTATGACAATTGTATATTTTCCTGTTGGGAGAGTGGCTGCCTGTCCCACTGACACAACTGTTTTGGCTGCCTTTCAAACAAAATTTTAAAAAGAAAGGAAGTAGAGCTCTATTTTAAAATATTGTATCCAGTACCAATGTCAAACTTGGTTAAAAACATTCTTGCTCATACTGAGGTGGATGTGTGTTTACTCTTCCAAATAAAAATGTTAACATTTAAACCAAGAGCCTGTTTCAGTTTTAAGGTACTTAATTGCCTTAGTGAATATAATAAACTGAGTCCATCTTGTCATTCAACTAATGGAAGCAACTGATAAAGAGATAGAAGCAATCGGCTTCATTCTTTCTGTTTTCCCTTTGTACTTGGTTTACTTTGGCATGATGCCTTGTATGTATTTTACACTTCTTTACATTTTGTACACCACTGTATGACAAATACTTGTCAAACAAAAACTAAGCAGATTTATATCCGCTTAACTTAAAATGAGCCCTTCCTGCCAAAACTTTATGACTTCATTTTCTTTCATAGTTTTCCACTATTTTGGTTCAAACAGACAAACGCTGCCTGAGGTCAGACAGAGGTCATTTCACTTTCATTACTAAAATATAATTTACAATATGCCAGACCTAAACAAGTTTTAGCCTAAAGGATTTATATAATATAAACCATCTGCTCTTCAACAATACAGCTAATTTCCTGCCATCACCGTACAGTCTACTGGCTGCTTGTTTAAATGTCTTTATGATTTTATTTTTTTCCTCATGAAATATTTATCTAAAATTTGTAAGTGGTCAGTACAACTAGAATTCATTTACTGTGAGTATGCAACTTTAAAATGATTTTTAAAAGTCAGTTCTTCCATATTAATGATGTAAAACTGCACAATATTCCAAGAAAACAAATGCTCATGTTTAGATTGCACTATTTTACTGAATGTGGATTCCAAGCTCAGTTATCACCAACAGGCGGATGCTCCAGTTCGACAGGCACATCACAGGCAGGGGCTGTTCCGCCTTGTCTGTGGCAAGCCCAGCCCAGCCACCCCTGCACATTCAGGAGCTATTCCAGCCACCTGGCAGGAGCAGCCCTTGTCTGTAATGGGGAGGGGTGGATCCTGCGCCAGTCTGGCGGCAGCTCATGCAGTGGTCAGTTCAGCCCAGCTGGGCGGCAGCAGTACCACCACCCCCCTCCACCTTTCCTTTAGTAAGTTAACCAGTTAAACATGAAGTTAAATGGGATTTTACATCCCTAGTGCCTACCTTTAGGCTACCAAGTCCATAATTTAGGCATCTCAGTATGTTACCTGATTTTCAGAGCTGCTGAGCACCTAGTGACATTAACTTCTAAAAATAAGGTTGGTTGTTTGTCTAAATATGGGTGTACTTGCCTAAATTAGGGAACCAAGCATGAAAAAGATTTGGCCCTCATTTCTATTCTCTTTTAACCAAAGTCTGATGTTTTACCAGCTGATTCTACATTTTTTTTTTACTTGTACACTCCCTCGAGTACACACAGAGCTAATCTCTATCGTACCCCAAGGGGTTAACATTTAACTCTAGGATGAAACTTAACTGAGTCCTAAGACAGGGTTAAAACATAAATTTGCCCCTAACATTATATGCCCTGGTCCTTCAGAGCTGGACTTAAGCATGTATGTAGTCCAGCTGAAATCAACAGAAGTTAATGTGGAAATATTTTGCTGTTCCGTGACCATATCTGATACTGTCCTCAGTCTTTGTTCACCTGTATCTAGACTTGCAGAAAGGATGGACAGTTATTTTAATTTTGATGTGGAGAAATTCTCCCTCGTACAAAGCAGGAGTGAAAGAGGCAAATGGAAGGTTTAGGCTGGACATTAGGAAAAACTTCTTAACTGTCAGACTGGTTAAGCACTGGAATAAATTGCTTAGGGAGGTTGTAGAATTTCCATCATTGGCGATATGTAAGAGCAGGTTAGATAGGCATCTTATCAGGGATGATCTAGATGGTGCTTGGTCCTGCTTTGCGGGCAGGAGACAGGACTTGATGACCTCTCAAGGTCCCTTCCAGTTCTGGTTGTCTGTGATTCAGTGAGGAATTGTATGGGTACTGGAGTATTGGAATCCCCAGCCTCATCCAGGCTCTCGATTCATCTGGTCACACACGTATCTCTGCTAGTGATGGCAACCGATACTCCTGTGAACAGAGCCACTATAGAACTTGGATCAACATGACGTCTTTGCTGCCTAGTCTCCCTATATAGCAGAAGCACAATATTTCTACTGCCATTTGAGTTATAGATACTGTTGCAGGGAGCAGCAGGCTTGAGGACTTGTTGAGAGTGTAGGCCTCTATCTTAGCTACCCTTTTTGTCCCTATTGTTGTAACCTACTCTTTGATTTGCTGTTTTAACAGAGCAAAGCTAAGGAGTTGCCTCTTTCTGCTGTTCGTTTTATGGAAGAACTGGGTGAATGTGCTTTTGGAAAAATCTACAAGGGACACCTCTATCTTCCAGGCATGGACCATGCTCAGCTTGTTGCTATCAAGACACTGAAAGACTTTAACAATCCCCAGCAGTGGACAGAATTCCAGCAAGAAGCATCTCTCATGGCAGAACTCCATCACCCTAACATTGTTTGTCTCCTAGGTGTTGTGACGCAGGAACAACCCGTTTGCATGCTTTTTGAGTACATGAATCAGGGTGACCTCCATGAATTCCTTATAATGCGATCGCCCCATTCAGATGTTGGATGTAGCAGTGATGAGGATGGTACTGTCAAATCCAGTCTGGACCATGGGGATTTCCTGCATATTGCTGTTCAGATTGCAGCAGGCATGGAATACTTATCCAGTCATTTTTTTGTCCATAAAGACCTTGCTGCTCGGAACATTTTAATTGGAGAACAACTTCATGTGAAAATTTCAGACCTTGGTCTATCAAGAGAAATATACTCAGCAGATTATTACAGAGTTCAAAGTAAATCCCTACTGCCAATTCGCTGGATGCCACCAGAAGCAATTATGTATGGCAAGTTCTCATCTGATTCAGATATTTGGTCCTTTGGCGTGGTCTTATGGGAGATTTTCAGCTTTGGACTTCAACCATATTATGGATTCAGTAATCAGGAAGTCATAGAGATGGTCAGGAAACGACAGTTATTACCATGTTCTGAAGACTGCCCTCCCAGGATGTATAGCTTGATGACAGAGTGCTGGCATGATCTTCCATCTCGGAGGCCAAGATTTAAAGATATCCATGCCAGGCTGCGTTCTTGGGAGGGACTTTCAAGTCACACTAGTTCTACTACTCCCTCTGGTGGAAATGCCACCACTCAGACAACTTCACTCAGTGCAAGTCCAGTTAGTAACCTAAGTAATCCTAGATACCCTAATTACATGTTTCCAGCACAGGGTATACCACAAAGCCAAATTGCTGGGTTCATTGGACCTCCAATACCTCAAAACCAGCGATTTATTCCAATCAATGGATACCCAATTCCTCCAGGATATGCTGCTTTCCCAGCTGCCCACTACCAACCAGCAGGCCCACCCAGGGTAATTCAGCACTGTCCACCTCCAAAGAGTCGTTCACCAAGCAGTGCAAGTGGATCGACTAGCACAGGTCATGTGACTAGCTTGCCATCTTCAGGATCCAATCAGGATGCAAATATACCTTTGCTATCTCATATGTCAATTCCAAGTCACCCAAGTGGAATTGGTATAACAGTGTTTGGAAACAAAACTCAAAAACCATACAAAATTGACTCAAAACAGTCATCCTTATTAGGAGACCCCAATATTCATGGACCTAATGAATCTATTATTCCAGCAGAGCTGTAAGTAAGTCAGGCCTTTGTAAATAAACCTATAAACAGTACAATTAGAAAGACGTAGAAAAGATTTATATTCAAATATTTTATTAAAGATTTTTCTGGTTACTTAACTGACTTCTGCAACAAGTATCTTCTGTGAAGTTTAACTGTGTTTAACAGGATGAGCAGACACCAAGATATAAATCATTGTGGTATTAACACAACAATGTGAGCAAACATTTTTTTCAAGTATCAAATTAATGTTTATTCCTATAAGGGACAAAAACAAATCCAGATCTTTGTGATGATCATCATACACTTGATTTTGACACGGCTTTTAAAACTCTGATATTATGGTTTATATTTCAGAAACTTTATTATTTTGAAAACATTTTAATATTTGTCAGTCACTTCTTTTAGGAGAGGCAAATGTTCAGAGATTTACTGGGTATGCAATTCACTTCCAATAGCTAGTTTAAATATTTGTAAGTTTTGCAGTCAAGAATGGTGTTTCAAATAAGTGATACAATCAGGTAGGTTTTTGTTTTTCACCTGAGGTGAGAGTCTGAGTTCATATTTAAACCGAAAAACTGCATAAAATGTCCTGACATTCAGTAGAAGAGTTATCAACTCTCAGGCTACTAAAGTAATCTGGTAATGTCTGCTAAAATAGATGGAGTTTTAAGAAACTGCCTTTAAAGGAAATTAAATCGAGAGTTTTAATTTCAGAGCATGAATCAGCTGGTTCAAAATTAACATTTCATAATTTTATATGTGTAGTTATAACAGAATTTTTGTATCCTTTTGTTGCTATGCAACTATTTAATAAAAAAAAGCTTTGAACCACAGTTTATGTAAGGAATCAGTTTTCCCAAGAAGTATTTATTGTTTCAGATCACCACATAATTTTGTGACTATGACTCCAAAACCCTCTAAAAATGGAAAATCCACATTCCATCAGGAATCGAAAACATTTATGGCAACTTTGTCTATTAGTTAAAATAATGTGAATTAAAGTTAACTTTTCGCTTAGAAATATGACATTTGTATTATTACTGAAATTCATTCAGGTATAATCAATCTAGATTGATCATTTTGAAACCACTTTGATGATTTACAAAATAACTATGTACATTACATCTTTTCACAGACTTGGCTTATATTAAAATAATATCTTTTGTGTCCATACAATGAAAATAATCCGTTGCTCAGTTTGACGATATTGTATAGTATGACTTTATTTTCACATCTTTTTGCACAAAAGTGTTTTGTATAGAAGAAGTGAAATACATCTCTGCATTTTATATACTGGTCTATTTCTTTTTTGTTTTTAACCTGCTGTAGATGTTCTTGAAATATATTATGGTGATATTCAGCCACTACCTTATACATACATTTTATTTTTATTTGTTTTCACTGCATGCATTTAATCACTGTATTATTTGATGATTGATTTATTAATTAATTAAGGGCATTTCAATTAGGCATGAAAATGTAATACCAAAGGCTATTTTATACTGATGATATGTGCATTTTTGTATTTCACACACCAGAGATAATATTAAACACCGATTATTTTATGCTGCTGTTTATTAAAACATTGTTTTAATATAAAAATCGGTATTTCCTGAATCTTGGTATAATAATTGCAAATCCTAATATTATGAAAGGCCACATCCTGCTCATCTTACTCAAGCAAGGAATATTAAAAGTCAGAACACCTCATTACCTAAGTAAGACAAGCATGATTTTGCATATAATATTTTATGATAATTGAGGGATAAATATACAGATCTTTAAACTTTAAAAGCTGGCCATGCAGATGTTTTGGGAAGATACTAAAAAGACAGCAATAATAAAACTAGACTGCAAAACTAGTGCATTCTGTGCTATTCTCTGTAGGGTAAGTTCAACCCCGGAACAGAAGTCCAGAGTACCATTTAAGCTCATTGTTAAGATCTGTAGTGAGACTTCAGTGCCACATACGTGCAAATGCTCTGAACCCTGTGTACATGTATGGCCCAGATATTCAAAGGTATTTTAGCACCTAATTCCCATTGATCTCATTGGGAGCTTGGCACCTAAATACCTTTTGAGAATCTGAGCATATGTGTTCAACAAGAATCCCATTAATGAATGCTTTTAAGACCATGTCTTCAGTACTATATATATACTGAGCCCACAAAGCTGACATGTCATTTCCAGGTTAATAGCATTCAGATCTGGAATTTTAATTAGGATTTTTGCTGTATTTAAGGGAAAGTTTCATTTTTGGAGACAAAAATCAATCACTAATTACATCTATACTAAACTTCCCTCTGACTGACGGATTACAAACCCTAAGGCTGTGTCTAAATTGGCATCCCTTTCCGGAAAAGGGATGCTAATGAGACACTTCGGAATTGCAAATCCGCAGGGGATTTAAATACCCCCCGCGGCATTTGCATTTACATGGCTGCCGCTTTTTTCCGGCTCGGGTTTTTTGCCGGAGAAAAGCGCCAGCGTAGACGCGATTTTCCGGAAAATAAGCCCTTTTCCAGAAGATCCCGTATTCCTACTTGGAATAAATAAGAACACAAACTGTGACTTAAATAAAGCAACCTTTGTATTTTGGCTGGCTCATGGCTCTCCATGTAAAAAACATGCTTGAAAAGTGATACCAAGATTCTTAATTTTGCTTATTCTCCTGAAAGCATTCGTTTGATAAGAGCATGATAAAACCAAGAGCATCCTCATAACCCCTTCCACCTATTGTACAAGTACTACTAGATTCATTGGTTCAAGAAGAAAGTAATGTCCATGTGACAAGAGAAAGCACCTAATTAACTAGATCTATCACAAGTGGCATAGGTCTATCATGCATTTGACATTTACCACAGCAGGATAAATCCAGATACACCTTAGCTGCTAAAACAACCACTAAAAGTAATCAGAAACTACTGTGAAGTCAGGCATAAACCACACACAAGCAAAAATGTACAAATGTTAATGCTGCAGATTCTTAGCACCCCATAAACATATTGCTTGCTTAGGTGCCTGCGGATAAAAGTGTTTAGCTTTAGACATGCCAGTTTGAAAATGTGCCTACTGGAGCAGCAATGGCAGACTTGAAAAAAAATCTTTCGGATTTGCATAGAAATACATTAACTCTAACCCCTGCCCACTCACAATTATAAGTAGGTTAGGGGTATGTCTACACTACCACCCTAGTTCAAACTAGGGTGGTTAATGTAGGCAACCGGAGTTGCAAATGAAGCCCGGGATTTGAATTTCCCGGGCTTCATTTGCATATTGCCGGGCGCCGCCATTTTTAAATGTCTGCTAGTTTGGACTCCATGCCCGCGGCTACACGCAGCACGAACTATGTAGTTCGGATTAGGCTTCCTACTCCGAACTACCGGTACACCTCGTAGGAAGCCTAATCCGAACTACCTAGTTCGTGCTGCGTGTAGCCGCGGGCACGGAGTCCGAACTAGCAGACATTTAAAAATGGCGGCTCCCGGCAATATGCAAATGAAGCCCGGGAAATTCAAATCCCGGGCTTCATTTGCAACTCCGGTTGCCTACATTAACCACCCTAGTTCGAACTAGGGTGGTAGTGTAGACATACCCTTATTTTCTTTACTTAAAAGCTATCCACAACAGAGATCTGTCAAAAAATCATATATGCTTTCAGCTGTTAAAAATATAAGATGTGCTTTGAGCAAAAAGCCTATAAAGCCTCAGGGAGAACATTTTTCCCCCTCAGTGAATGAAGTTTGTGACTTCTGGGACTCAACTTCTCAGCTTGACTCAAAGCATTGCAGTGAGTTAATGAATGCTAAAAGAGAAAGGCAAGAATTCTCTTGGGTGCTAAAAAAAAACCTACTAAAATAAAATTGGATAATGTGAAAAATAAACTGCCAAAAGGTATCAGAATGTTGGTAATTCCTGTCTGAGTTGAAATTCAAGAACCAAATATTATTGTGCATCATAGACAAAGGCAGAGAAAATTTTACAGACTTTCTAATGGTCAAATCAGAATAGCAACTTCCTTCAAAGAACTATTGTAGTTGTTTGTGAATCTCTGGGATTTTGGAAATAAAACTCTTAAGAACTGCGACATGAGAGTACAAGATACGATTTGTTCATTCTGGCTTCTCATCCTTCCCAAATTGCCTTATCCTTACATAAGACCAAACTGCATGTCAAAATGGTAGTTAGCAATACTGTGTCCTCTACAAATAAGGATAATTATTACGGTGGGTTGGTACAGACTCAGAACTGCAGATGTAGCAAAGAATTATTCCACAAAAATGGGGTTGGAAGACTTGGATATACCAGAACTGCTAACTGAGTATTCCAGGGCCTGAGATATTTAACAGAAAACCAAAGAAGACTCCGTTAATGCTATGCATGACTGAAGTTGTACAAGAGTTTATAGGTTTAGAATATTCCCTACTAAATTTGCTAGTTGTTTCATTATTCTGTTCCCTTTGGACATCGAGAGAATTTTTGAAAGCTCACCTAACTGAAAATAATGAAAATGCTTTTTATCTGTTCATACTTCAGTGCTGTTAGAAATACAGTTATATTGGTCATTTGGGATCCAACACTGCAAGATGTTGAGTTCCCTCAACTTCCATTGAATCCAGTGGGCCTTGGAGGCCTCTCGTACTTCATAGGAGATATGTGTCCCTTTGCAAGATTAGGCTCTATGGCTATGTCTACACTGGCCACAATTTCCGGAAAAGCCATGCAAATCAGGTAAGTCAGGATAGGGAAATCCGCGGGGGATTTAAATATCCCCCGCGGATTTAAATAAACATGTCCGCTGCTTTTTTCCCGGCTTGGGGAATAGCCGGAAAAAAAGTGTCTAGACTGGCTTCAAAGTAGGAATAAGAGATCCTCCGGAAAAGGGCTTTATTCTGGAGAATCGCGCCAGTCTAGATGCTTTTTTTCCGGCTTTTCCCCAAGCCGGAAAAAAAGCGGCGGACATGTTTATTTAAATCCGCGGGGGATATTTAAATCCCCTGCAGATTTCCCTATCCTGACTTACCTGATTTGCATGGCTTTTCCGGAAATTGTGGCCAGTGTAGACGTAGCCTATATGTTTGAGAGTCTTGAAGGCAACTCTGCCTCCTCACAGAACCTGTGAGGACAATTTCTGGGAAAGATTGCGTCTGTGCCAGGCCTACTCAAAGTGTGAGGTGTTCTGACATAGCTATCACTTTACATGCCATCATCTAAAAGATCTGCTCTACGAATTAAGTTGGGGAAATTCTATAGCCTGCTGAATTGATCTGAATTGATCACAATGGTCCCTTCTAGCTTTGGAAATCTGCAAATAACCTGAGAAACATATTGATAGATTAATATGGGTAAGAAACCTTTGTCGTGCTGGCTGCACACAGTTCACCAGGGTCAGCCCCTGGCAGGCCACCAGAAACTTTATTTACATGAACATGATCTGCAGGCAGCGCTGCTCACAGTTCCCCGTCGCCTGGCCTGCGCTGCTTCCTGCAACTCCCAAATGACCAGGAACAGTGAACCGTGGCCACTGGGAGCTGCGAGTGGTGGTGTCTACGGACGCTGGTTGAGGTCAACAAAGCATCTGGCGACCCACCAGTGGCTAACCCTGGTGAACCACATCTGGCCCAGCAGCCAGAGATCCCCTACCCCTGAATTAACAGTTTGTACATGATACTTAGATTTCAATAATAATTTATGCATGTGCTACAAGTGCAAAATGGGAGGGTGGAAATCTGCATATGGCCCACAGGCTAATCCTGAGAGAAGGACTCTCTTGCAAGAAGACAGTTTTCTTGATGATCTCTTCATGACTTGATTCAAAACCCAGTGAAGTCAATGGGAATTTTTCCCTTACAGGAAGTATTTAGTGTTTTTCACACCCCAGGTGAGAGCTGGTTCTCAGATCCTTATGAATGGAAAATATAATTTTGTAAGAATGTCTGTGCAAAGAGTCCTGTTATGTATACTGGGATTTATAACAGAACTGGTTTAAAATTTGTACAAAGAGAAATTAAATAGTTGTTCAAAGAGGATAAGCTATTCGTTAGCTCCAGGATGGTTAAGAAAATAATTAGTTGAACATATTTTTTATTTGCCACTAAAAACAAAATCATTTTAACTGAACTTCATAATTTTTTACCAGAAAATATTTTACTTAATGTATGAATTCAGCAAGTCCCTGCCATGCTCGGGGGGGCAAAAGGGACAGAACAGAAGACAGTCTGTGGCAAACCAGCAGAGCTGGGTTTCTGTGTGGTTTGAGTAGGAGTGTGGAAGGCATAGGAGGGCCGCATTGTTCCCAACACAAAACCACTAGATGTGTTACAAAAAAAAGGCATATAACTAAATGAAAGCACTCTGAGCAACCTTCTTGTTCTAGCAGCTCTGACTGCTGATACTGGCATCTTTAGCCAGCGTCTTAATTCCTCGTTGAGCAAACACCAGCAAGCATGATTGTGGGTGCAGAGCTACTGATAGATGGTACATACACTTACACCTTTGTCCTCTTGTTTTCTCTACATATCCTCTGGTTGCTCTGGAACAGATTGAAGCACTGCAATGCATACGCTGATGATATAACTTTGGGTACACTGGTGATCTGAATAAATGCGATAAATCAATCTCTGTGCACTCTCCCGTTGATGCTGGTACTCCACCAGGTTGAGAAGAGTAGGTAGGCAGTATTGATAGGAGAGCAGTCCCCACTGACTTTACCACACACAAGACGCTGCAGTAAGTATTAAGGATGTTAAGTATTGGGTAATTGACTCATTGAATAGTCAATGCATTTTTGCATTGACTATTTGATTAGTCGATAGAGCGCCTCCTCCTTTGAAGTGTAGCAACAGCCCAAGGGAATCCCTTATCCTGTTCGTTTATCCCTATTCCCTAGGGCTGTTGCTACACTTCAAAGGTGAAAGCGCCACATGGAGCCCGGGTAAAGGTGGGGACTCACTCACCCTGGACTCCGTGCGGTGCTGCCGCTTTGATACACGGTGGCAGAGTTTCAAAGCAGCAGCGCCTCATGGAGCCTGGGGTCAGCTGGGCAGTCCCCAGCTGATTCCGGGCTCCACTCAACACTGCCGCTTTGAAATACCGCACAGAGCCCAGGGTCAGCTGGGGAATCCCCAGCAGATCTGGGCTCCCCAGTGTTTCAAAGCGGCAGCGTACATGGAACTCGGGATCAGCTGAGGAGTCAGCAGCGGTGCTGCTGCTTTGAAGATCTCTTCTCTTCCCCTTGCTTGCCTCTAGCTAGTAGAGGCAGCAAATGGGGGGAAGTGACTAGTCGACTATCCTGTTGACTCTCCAATAAGCATTTGCTTATCAGATAGTCGACTAGTCTTTCACATCCCTAGTAAGTATGTTGACTTCGGTACTTGCATAGCTGAAGTCATGTAAATCAGATTGATGATGAGGGCTAGTGTGGAATAAGTCTTAACGACACTCCTAGCTTCTAGACGTTATCTCTGGGATTCTTATTGTCCTCCTACTCTGGATACAAAAACTAGATTCAATTCCAATAATATGGAAACAAAACAGCCAAATTATTTTATGATATTTCACATGCAGAACACTGGTTAACCCAGAAGGTTTTGTAATCTTGGGGATTCCCAACTTGCACAACTTTTTTCTAGAAATAGCCTCATTCCACTCAATGTCAATAGGACTTTCCTCATTTGAGAAAAGGGTGTAGAACTGGGCCGTTAGCAAGCTATCACCAAACATGATGCTAATTCTCCATTTTTAACTAAGGAAGGATTATCTTTCTCCCAAAGCATTATGGGTATTATTAATGTATTTTAAAAAGTGAAGATAAATTAAACTTAGCTATAGCAGATTCTGGCCATGTGTCAGAAGAATTATTTTGTGTGATCAGACGGCTGCTCTATTAATCCCTGTCGTGCCAGAGCTTTTGCAGAACAAGAGGCTGTGTTGCAATGCAGTTAAACTTTGGGAGTCAGGCAAAAGCAATTGTATTCTGAGCTCTGCCCTGATTTAGTACATGACCTTGGCAAAGCTGCTGGCCCTCTCCCTCTGGGGACATTGATACCTACCCTGATTAAGGTGTGTTGAGATGTGAGGGGGGAAATGGCTCTGTCACTGTTATTGATACTTGCAGATTTTTAGTGTCTCCTTCCCTCTGGCAATGATAGGTTTGCTCTGTGAGCATGACAGATTTTAAACATCCTCATTTTTTAAACTCTTCCCCATCCCCATTGACCCAGAAACATGGGCCTGAGGAATTTGGGAATAAGATAATCAGACCTGGCATGCCAAAGGATTAAATTTCATGATAATTATGTGTGAGCTGGTGGAGTTGTAACCCGAGTGTTATTTATAAATAGGGTGCATGTAATTCTTATCCTATAAAAATCCCCAATCTTTAAAACTCATTATGACACTTCAAAAACAAACAAAAAGACTGGGGCAGAGCCAGCAGCCCTTTGCCCAGGCAATTCTCAGTGTGGGAATGGAAGGGGCCATAAAGGCATCTGCCTAGGTTCAAGTTCAGCCTCTAATGTCAAGGCTTGGCCTTCACCTCTGGATTCATGGCTTGGCCTGGAGGGTTTGCCTCTAGTGTCCTGTCAGCTGCAGCCATGGGGAATTGCCTATTTAAGTGCTGGGTGAAAGGCCACTTCTGATTGGAGGCAAGCTGATTAATGATCTAAGACCTCCTGTGATTGGCTGGGAAGGGAACACAGCCATAGCCTTATCAGCTGAGCAAACCAAGGAGTCTGTTGCTGGGTAACACTGTACACAGAGTCCAACTTATTCCTTGTGCCCTGGGCTGAGGAGGCTCCCAGCTGCCCTGGCTCTCCTTTACTTCCTATAGCCACTCTCCAACCGTATAAGAACACTCCATGGATCAGGAATAAGCTTCTGAGCTGGGTTTGTTTAGCCTCTGCTAGTAAGCATTCACCAGCTCTGCGTGGGGCTTTTAGTTCTGACTGACCTATTTAGATTTCAGCTCAAGGGCCATCAGCCTCTTTAAACGCCAGGCGAACCCTTTAGAAATGATGTGTACAAGCCACTAACTGCAGTGGCAGGAATTAGAGGGGGAGGATTTACTGTCCTTTTGCAAGACGACAGCCTCTGTGAAGCAAGAACAATATTGCAAAGGAAGGGGCGAGAGAAAGCGTCCTGCGTGAGTTCTATTATTGCTATGCACTCCCGCGCTTACTTGTTGTTGGAAAGAGAGTATCTGGAGTATAAAGAAGCCAATATTTTTGTGAGTAGTATCTTTATTCATTTTCAATAGCTGAGCCGGGGGATAACCAATTAACATACAACTGACATCTTTTTTACATCCTCAGCCTGGCTTTCCCCCTTTTTGTATTAGCATCCCTTCCCGCACGCTTTCTCAACCAAAGAATTAAAACTGCAAAATTATGTACTGAGTATGTACCTAGAGTCTTGGGCAGCATTGCACTTGGGCAGCCAGCTAGTCCCACCCACTGCACCACTGCAGCTGCATTTTTATTTTTAACAAAGTAGCCTGATCAGATATGGCTAGTAGAGCTAGTAGACCTTTCAGCTCCAGTGTAGAGCTATAATTTTTGGATGATGGTGGTTGGGTTTTGGGAAGCAAATGGGTTGAGTTATTTTAATCCTGCTATCTTTAATTTTCAAAGTTAATTCCACAGATCATCAGGCTTAATTTAATGAAATAGAACTCAACTTGGTTTCATAGTAGTGGACCTTTATTCTTTGGGTATTTCACCAGTGAACAGCTGAAGTGTGATAAGAATCCAACTGGAATCCCCATAGGAATTGCAATCCCCATAAGTAGGCAAAAATCCCACTGACGTGGTTATCTTCACATTGATTTTTAAGTGCTTTTATTGGTGCTTCTCCAGAGGAGAACCCTTACGGGAACATTGCAAAGGAATTTTGGTGACCGAGTCAGTATGGCAAGTGAGCTACTCAACAAAAATGTAAAACAAAATATTTGTGTGGACTGGCTGGCTCTGGCACTGATGATTAATATGTATGGTCATTTGCCTTTAAGTAGACAATTCAAATCTAGTGCTAGTTGCTGATGCCTGGCAATGATCTCTTCATAAAAATATCGTCTACTATAGCAATATGCTGTATTCCCTTCCCCAAAGCCAAGTTAAAAAGGACCGTGGCCACATGAAATATAAATGCTTACTTTGTTGTTAGATTTGATAACAATCCTTCATGTTTATATATAATACTAGAAGACTTACCTGGCATTGCCCAAGTCTGTCAAGGCAGGCAGCTGGCTGGCACTGTGGGCAGTGGAGGAGTCAGGGCAGAGCCTTGCAAGAGGCTGGGGGCAAGGTGTATGTGAAAGAGTAAGGGTTGGAGGGAGGGAGGGGCTCAGGGCGGAGGATCCCAAGCAGCATGGGCCTTTTTTTGTCGTCATCCCCCAAACCAACCCCCCTCAGCCACCAGGGGCCTTTTTTCTCCCCCCATGTCAGTTCTCCAACAAAGGCCCGGGAAGGGGGGAAAGGGTTTGGGGCAGGGAGGCTACTTACCTGGTGTGCTGGCAGGCAGGAGCCCCAGTCCTGTTGGCAACCCCCTTGGAAGCACAGCTGCCCCAGTGGACACACTGCAGGAAAGCTCTTCTCTGTGGGCTCTCTGCCCCCAGTGACTACTCTCAGTATCGTGTCCCTCCAAATAGCTCCGCCCTTTCTGTGTCGTGGAAAACAGTCCCTTTCCCAGCACTTCCAATTGTCCTAGCACAACCAACCACTGACCTTGCTTTAGGTTAGGATAAGAGGAAGCTGCATACCAAATTTAGTGGTCCTAGTTCTTACCATTTAGGAGGCGTTCTTGAACAAACAGACTCACGAACAAACAGACTCACAGACAAACACATAGACAGACACACAGATACACACATTTTCATGAATCCAAATGTCTCAAAGTGCTTTAGAAATATGAATTAACTAATTTTCATAATTCTTAATTTTAACTAACAAGGTAAGCAAGTTTTTAAGGGAACATTGCAAGTTCTTCACATTCCACACTGTACCTTCTTTTTGTGCCTTTTTTAGGGAATCTTTGCTACTCCGATAAAGGATAATTTGCTGGAATGGCTAGTCGAAGTCCAGGGATTAAAGGATTCTCTCTGGGAAGGTAGCAAAGATTTTTACCATGCCCTGTGATTTTATAAGTGTTGTGTGTTATCCTTCCATCCTGCTGGATATTTTTAAAAATGATGCTGTGAACTGTTTTAAGAAAGCATAAAGAACTTGACTAGCTTTTCATTATTAGCTGCATATAATGTTCCCCTAAACTTTTCCATCCGTGTGTGGAATAATTTTTTTATGTGCATGTGTGAATGTGGATCACCAGTGGAAACACAAACCTCGCCGTGGGTGCTCTGCTCATCAGCCAGACAGCATTAGAATTTCTCCTAAGCATCCGCACAAGTGAACGGCTTAGGAGGAATGCTGGTGCATGTTAGTTTTCAGTGCTCCTCCAGTAGCATGTGAGCGGGGATTGCATTAGCATATTGTAAATCGTTTGTTGTTATTCAATGTACAACTACAGGAGAGACCCTCGGGATTTGCAGAATTGCTATTCGCAGTTCTGTATATTAGCAGGTGTCTACTGTCCCAGCCTGGGGAGGCATGTGGGGAACTCACTGTGACTCATGGCCCCCATGGGGAACTCACTGTAGCTTCTGGGAGCTGTGGGAAGCTCACTGCAGCTGCCAGGAGCCATTGTAGGTTCCCCACAGATCCTGGCAGCTATGGTGAGTTCTCAGTGGCTCCTGGACCTGGGGTGAGTTCAGCTGCTAAGGGGAGCTGCTGTGGGAGCTGGGAGCCTTGGCTCCCAGTAATCGCAAATTTTGCAATTCATGATGGTGCCAGGAACGCTTCCACCGTGAATGGTGAGGGTTTTCCTATATTTTGCAAAATAAGTGATGGGATTTTCATAGGGAGCATGTAATTTCAAATCAATGAGAATGATGTCAGGAAATCACTACCACCTGTTTTTCTACTAAATGACAGTCAACCATCTATAGATAGAATAAGTACTGACCAAACATTGTTATGCTCTGGTAGCAGTTTGGTGGTCACTGTCCTGTCCTATTAAACAGAATGTGCTAATAAACATAACAAACCAAAAAAGCCTACTGTGTTTGGCCCTGACTTCCTTTAAGGCTGTTGATAGAAGGCTCAGGCTTACAATATGCTGAGCTCCTCCAGCTTCTTCTGATCATGTTCTACTTTATAGGGGTGCCCAGGACCTTACAAAATAGAGCCGAGAATAAAGGAGGAGTCTGACCTGTTGATGGGAGATGTTGATGGGAGATGTTGATGGGAGAATCTTACCCTGTGTCAGAATTGGATTGGAGTAATAATGAGCCGTAGACACACCATGACATAGGGCTCCCTGTAACTTCAGTCCCACAATTTGTCCCTCCCCCCTTCAGAGAGCAAAGAAGGGTTGCAACTCTCCCTCCTTTTCTCCCCAGGAGAAGCAGCCAGGGACCCTCAACTTACCACTGGTAGCAGGGTATCCTCAGAACTCAGTGACTCCATCAAGCACTTCCCACTTCGCAGGCTGTCTGCTGCTTATGGTCAGCTCATGTTTTTAAGGGTTTCCTTGCAACCTTTTGAAGAGTAGAAACGTATTGCTTTTAACAAATGAAAGCTGAATCCGGGATGTAATCATGAGTCCAGTAACTGGGACTCTAGGCATAGGTTTAAAGTGATTCTACTATACTTCAACCCTACTGTGTCCTGGGACAGCCAATACCTGCTCTGTGAATTGATTTAGCCATGCAGACCTGTTAATCTGAAAGTCTTCGATGGCACTAAATTCAATTGATGCTGATAATCTGGCAATCCAGGAAGTATATGTATAATTAGGGATAGTTTAAATAAGCATTTTTAATCTAATATGAAACACCCTGATTCACTTGATATTTTCCAGAATTTGTTAACATTAGCACAAGGGCTATGTCTAGACTGGCATAATTTTCCGCAAATGCTTTTAACAGAAAAGTTTTCCGTTAAAAGCATTTGTGGAAAAGAGCGTCTAGATTGGCACGGACGCTTTTCCGCGAAAGCACTTTTTGCGGAAAAGCGTCAGTGCCAATCTAGATGTGGTTTTGCGCAAGAAAGCCCCAATCGCCATTTTCACGATTGGGGCTTTTTTGTGCAAAACAATACCACGTTGTCTACACTGGCCCTCTTGCGCAAAAGCATCTGCGCAAGAGGGTTTTTGCCCGAACGGGAGCAGCATAGTATTTCCGGAAGAGCACTGACAATCTTTCATGAGATCGTTAGTGTTCTTGAAGAAATTCAAGCCGCCAGTGTAGACAGCTGGCAAGTTTTTCCGCAAAAGCAATTGCTTTTGCGGAAAAACTTGCCAGTCTAGACGCAGCCATGGATTACAACTTTATACAACAGAATGAAAACCCTTTAATAGCAAAGCCTTCTTTGGACAAATGTAATACAGTTGTGCTTTTAAATACAGATAGTACTGTAATACAATATCTTTCTCTGCAATAGGGGCTGTTCTCCAGCTGTCAATAAAATACACTCAAGAATACAATAGTGTCCCTCCAACCATTACGTTCAACACCATTCCGTTCCATCCCAATGGTAAGGACCATGTGAAAAATTGTCTGATTGTGTAGTTAGATATTTCAGATATTTTGTGTACCTTGACTTTTATTTCCCTGAACTGTCATTACTCCAATAGAATCCTAGTTCCAATCCCCCCAAAAACTCTGTGCAGTTTTCAGGCAGGGGATTCATAAACCATGTCCAAACCATGCATTTAAATACTCAGATTGTCCCAGAGGTGCATCAATCTCTATTTTTATGTCTGAATGCCCAAATGCAGAATTCGTTGATTAAATACAGGATTTGGGTCTTAGCACAACTTGCATATTTGAAAAGCAGCCTCTCTCTGGGCCACTACGTGTCCAGCAGGTCCATGTAAGCACATGTCCCTTCCTAAATAGAAAAGTCACCGCTAGTCAAGGAGAAGTTCCTGTTTCTCCTGTGTCCTGCATAACTTCCCAACCTGCACAAAGTGAACTCTAAGAAGGAAGTCTGCATAGCCAAGGCTGTGTTAATACAAGCCTGGCAGACAGAGAGGATGATAGGTCACACTCACTCAGCATTACAGTGCCTAGCCAGTACCTAGCTTTTAAAATCTCCCTATCCAGTCCTATTGTAAGACAGCACATCATTCTTACTAGAACAGGTCCCCTTCATCGCACTGACAGGCTGGCTCTTCATCTGGTTTTGGGGCCATCTCTGGCGTGCTCTCTGCCTCAGGGTCTGGTCTACCAATGAGGTCTTGGCTGTCTAGAGAAACAGCCTCCTGGATATATCTGGTCATTTTTTGCATCTTAAATTCCAATCCTATGCTAGGATTCATGGGTAGAGCCCTCACCAAAAATCCAGTATAGCTCCTCAAAATAAGGGCAGGTACTGAGAGCACTATCTGTTTGTGTCCCTAGCGGTGCTGTAATTCTGCTGGAGCTCCTTTGTTTTTGTACAACACTGGGCTTTGTCCTGAGAGTGCCTATTCTCCCACTCTTGCTCCGAGGACCACTTGTAAATCAGTATAAAACAGTTACTGCTGTTAAAATGGGAGGTTCAGGACCTCTAGACAGGCCCACTCAGCAGCATAGTGCCTGGCTGCCATAACGGGGATGTGACTCTGGGAATTTGCCACCAGCTGACCCAGAAGCAGTAGAGACACATAGGTAAGCAGATGTGAAGCAATGCAACGTGCGATGGCAGTGGAAGGACTGCTGGAAGTGGTAGATTTTATTCAAAATCAAGATGTGTCCACACAAACATTATACTACAGGCAGTCCCCGGGTTACGTACAAGATAGGGACTGTGGGTTTGTTCTTAAGTTGAATTTGTATGTAAGTCGGAACTGGCGTCCAGATTCAGCCGCTGCTGAAACTGACCAGTGGCTGACTATAGGAAGCCTGAGGCAGAGTTGCTCTGCGCTGGACTTCCTGGAATCAGCCGCTGATCAGTTTCAATAGTGGCTGAATTTGGACACCTGGGACAGAGCAGCTGGGGCGCTGCCGGGTAGGTCCCCGCAGCACCGCACCTCAGCGCTGCGGGGACCAACCCGGCAGCACCCCAGCTGCTCTACCCCCAGGTGTCCCCAAGTCAGCCGCTGCTGAAACTGATCAGCGGCTGATTCCAGGAAGCCCGGGGCAGAGCAACTCTGCCTCGGGCTTCCTGTAGTCAGCCGCTGGTCAGTTTCAGCAGCACCAGCAGCGGCTGACTTGGGGACGCCTGGGGCAGAGCAGCTGGGGTGCTGCCGGGTTGGTCCAGTAGTGCCGAGGAGCGGCGCTGCGGGACCAACCCGGCAGCGCCCCAGCTGCTCTACCCCAGGCGTCGTCGTCGAGAAAAGCCTGGTCTGCTGGGGGCGGGGGAGGCGCACTAGCTGCACACCCCCCCAGCAGACCAGGGAGACGCGGGTGGCGGGACCGCTGAGACGCACTGCAGTCCCACCCGCATCCTCCGCGGCTTTGCTCCGCGTCTCCCTGGTCTGCTGGGGGGAGCTCCCCCCAGCAGACCAGGGAGACGGGGAGCAAAGCCTCGGAGGACGCCGGCAGCGGGACAGCCGCGGCTCATCTGGGCTGTCCCGCTGCCCGCATGCTCCGCGGCTTTGCTCCGCGTCTTCCTGGTCTGCTGGGGGGGCTCCCCCCTGCAGCAGACCAGGGAGACACGGAGCAGCTTTTCTCGCCCCAGAGGACGCGGGCGGCGGGACCGCGGCGCATCTGGGCGTCCCGCCGCTCCCGTCCTCCAGGGTGAGAAAAGCCCCGTTCGTAACTGTGGATCCGACATAAGTCAGATCCGCATAACTCGGGGACTGCCTGTAGTATAACTCATTCTGGAAATAGCAACGTTGCTTTCAAAACAGATTAATGACAATGGGATAAAATGTCAGATAAATCAAAACTAGATTTTTTCTGTGTGGGCAAGTGTCAATTTCTGCCAAAAAAAAAAATTGAGGTTATAAGTAGAAAAAGCTTCCCATGTAGATAAGCCCTTAAAATTGTACTGATAACCATACATTTGGCATTTTCTAATTTTTGAATGCATGACTTTGCAATGTAAAATGTTCTTTTCACATACCTTTTAATGCAATTTCTGTCATAAACTCTGAAAGGGAGAATTTTTTGTGGCCAGTTTTAGTCCTAGAGACTCATGCAGCTTACACGCTAAGGCTGTGTCCAGACTCAGGTTTTTTTTTTTGAAAAAAGTAGCCTTTTTTCGAAAAATCTTCACCTGCGTCTAGACTGCAGCTGCCTTCTTTCAAAATTAAATCGAAAGAACGCGGCTTTCCTTTCGACGGCGGTAAACCTCATTTCACGAGGAAGAATGCCTTTTTTCGAAAGTACTCTTTCGAAAAAAGGCATTCTTGAATGCCAACAGGGCTTTTTAGAAAGAGAGCATCCAGACTCACTCGCTGCTTTCTTTCGAAAAAGCGGCTTGCTTTTTCGAAAGTACTGCTTGCAATCTAGACGCTCTTTTTCGAAAGAGGCTTTTTCAAAAGATACTTTCAAAAAATCCTCTTTCGAAAGAAGCTTGCAGTCTAGACATAGCCTAAGGGCCAAATATAAGCCTCCATACCTTTGCATCTCCAGTGAAAGGATACGTTAGTGTGAATCAAAATAAAGTTTAGCCCATAGTTTGATACTTCAGTGCACTTTAGAAATAGAAAACAAAGTGCTATAATGATCAGTATAAACCTATATAATTATTTAGTTCTTGAATTGCAGCTATGCCAAAGGCTCCACACAGGTTTTGGCCCTGTTGGACAGGCACCATTCACAACCAAAGCAAGAGCATAATCTATGTGAACAATTGGGGGTGTAAGGACAGGAGGACAAGTGTGACAATGATAGGAACACATGGTTATATTGACTTGCCCTATGCAACACCTAGATGGCTTGAGGAATTTAAACTTATACATAAATAAAACACAATAATCATCACTAGTTCTTCTAGCATACAACAGCCATGTTGTTAAATTCTTTCGAAGTTACACTGCCATATTTTTTCAATACAGTGGATCAGCACTCAGGAAGACCTTGTATAGATTTTCTAGACAATCCTAAAGAGTGGAACGGAAAATTAACGATGAGTAGCATTATACTCGCTATCCAGGTAAGGAAAGAGTATTGCAAACAGCTTAGTTTAAATCTCTTTCATAAAATAAAACACCTTTTATGTATACTTTACCTATATAGCAGGGATTTCAAACCTGCAAGCTGATTGTTTGATGAAGAATTATTCATTTGGTTCAAAATTTAAAAATGTAAATGTCTGGATTACTTCAGAGCAGCAGCAAATATATTTTGTAGAACTTCTTATTTTAAATTAGATTAATTTATTTTTACTTGTGTATTTATTCCCTAGTGTTTCATGTGGCAGCACATTACTTCTGAGTAAGGCAGATAGATAAATGAATGAGTATGATTGAAGCTGTTGCCAGTGCTAAATATTTTTGACCAGTAGCTACTTTGATCTTTTGGATTTATGCTCTCTTATCTTGAGCAAGCCACTGCTCAAGACATGTGTACTCTGCCTGATTCTCTGTACTTTTAAAAATACTTGAAAAATGCTGATAACTCTACTTTTAAATTCCTGAATTATCTCATGGTCAAAGTCTTGATCATGAGTGTTGGCATGTGTCTTGAGATTAGTGAGTAACTCAAAGCAGCTACGTTTAGTTTTAACACACAGGCCTCAGTGTTTCAAATTTACTGCCTTTTCTTCCACCAAAAAAAATTTTTTTTTTAAATCATACAGCTTTCTCCTTGTAGCAAGCCCGACCTCCTTTTTTAATGTCTTTCCCATCACTGTGCTCTCCACTCATGACTGAAAATGTCCCCCAGATGTTGCATGATTTTTGTGGACATCCTAGTATAGGCTATGAGTAAAACAAATGGCAGAGTCGTGTATCATTCATGGCTGTCTGCTTGGAATTATACAAAAACCTGAGAGAAAACAGGAAGAAGGGAGCATAGGTTATGACCACACAGCCCTTTTCTAAGGTAATTTAATGAAGGGCCCAATCCCAATCCTAACAAAGCCATTAAGTGGCCTCTTTTTTGCTTTGAACTTAACATGCCAATATGGTATTAATTTCATTGTAAAACAATAAAAACAATTTAGATGGATTGCGTGTCTGAGACGGGTAGATGTTTTAGATACCAATATGTCCTCTCTCTCTGTATGTGTGTGTGTGTTTATACCTTTCTACAGGTAATGCTTTCTAATCCAGAACTGGAAAATGCAGTGAATGTGGAAGCAGCAGAGATGCTGAAAAACAACATATCCTTGTACAGACAAATGGTTCTACGTTGTGTTAGAACTAGCCAACACTTAGAGGGTAATATTTGCTTTGTTATTACCCATAAATAGAGTCTTGTTCTTTTTAAAACTCCTTATCTAAAAACAGATTGTTGTATGCTCCACAGTAAAATTACATTAGTCTGATTGGTAATTGGTAATTTAATATCAAAACAAACGCCAGTTGGTGTTTTGAAAGGGAATATTCTGAGTGGATAAAAGTGTTGCTATAAATTATATGTTGGTGAATGAGCTCTAGAGTAATTTACATAGTGATATTGGGGAAAGTCAGATTTGTTTCAGGAAAAGTAAGTCAGAGGAAGGGTGTTAGATGAATTGTATTTGTCTTGATGAGAATCTTCATGAGAATGACATTCAGAGTATGTCTGGACTGCGGTGCTATTTCAGGATATCGGAAGTATCCTGAAATAGCAACGCCACATCTTTAAACGCTCCCACTATTTCCGGAAATAGCGGGCGCACTATTCTAGCGTCCCTGTAACCCTCGTGTTGGGATTTGTCTGAATAGTGCCTTATTTTGAAATTAAATTTCAAAATAAGTTCTTTCGACCTAGACTCAGGATAAACATAGCGCAAATTGCGTAGCTTATTCTGACAGAAGGATGCTGTCTAGACACACCCTTAGCTATGATTATGCTATATAATGACAAGACTGCAGAAGCAACTACTGCTAGGGTAAAAATTGGGGCCGAATTTGGGTCAGTAAGTATATTTCATGTTATTGATGCTAGGAGAGCATATGGGGGGAATAAGAAAATGTGGAACTGCAACTGTACTTCCTCTCCATGAGCCAAATTCCAGTGCACTGACCACTTTATGCCACTCAGATGTCACAAAATGGCTGTATTCTGACAATAATGGGAAGAGCCCTGTGTGAATACAAAAATGTGGCTCCAGATCTGCCAGGCTCAACTCCTCATCTGATCCACAATCCCTGGACAACAAATCTGTACAACAAATCTGGAAGGGGAGCAGAGATGAGCAAGAAGGAGACAGGGTCCTGTAGGGAAGAGGCAGGAAACATCTGGGGGAGGGTGGAAAGAGAGAGAGAGAGAGAGAGAGAGAGAGAGAGTGTGTGTGTGTAGGTAGGGTAGTTGTCACATTTTCTATTTTTTTATTAATCTCTTTCGAGTGCTGCCATTTCTGTTTCTACATACAGAAAGGGGGAAATGGGGATCCAGAGCCACCTGTTGCATTTCCACTCTTGTGGAGGCTGCTGTCCTTTTCAGCAGTGTGCCAGGGCTCCGCAGGACAGTGCTCACCAGATGGGACATGGGAGAGGGGCTGGGCAGGGCTGGCACTTGGCCCCTCCTGCAGGGAGATTTAGGACAATACTTCTTGCATCCACAGGTATCCGCTTCACTATCCATTCCACTGTCCGTGGGTATCTGCATTGGCAGATCTGGATATCTGTGGATATCTGCGGATATGCAAGGCTCTAAGGAGTTAGTGCCTAGAAGAAAATTCCCCTGTTGCAGAGGACCTTCCTGCTCGCACAAAGCCATGAGCATCAGCTGCTGTGCCAGCTGCCTGCCCGAACCTTTGGTGTACTGTATGGAACAGCTGCACTCCTTTTGACGTCTATTATTAACGAGAGGGACAGGCGGAGGAGTGTACATGCAGAGGTGAATCAAGTCCAATATTTGTATCATAGTGCAGATGTGGTAGCTTGTCAATTATGAGTATGGGGCGGCGGGGGGCAGGGAGGGATATAGGACCGATCTTTATCTGATATAAACCAACGTAGCTCCATTGAAGTCACTGAAATGGAACCAATTTACAGGATCTGGCTCATAACTTTTTTTTAAAATGTCTTCCTTCACCTTTGCAGACCTTCCTAGCACTGGGGGAGATTGTGCTTCTTCTCTGAAGTATTTCTTGCCATCTGAAGCATCTTCTCGGGACCATGTCAGGTAACTGATTATGATGAACTTAATGATCCCACTCCATTGACTTAAGAGCAAAGCATCCACTGATAACTTCAAAAGAAGAAATGCCAGGCTCAGGTTGTATTGCAATCTGTATCCTAAAAAGAGCAATTATTTTCCTTTTCCTGGTAGTGGCTATTCCCAATTATTTAATTTCCATTTGGAAACATTGGGCAAGCAGCTGCCTTCACAGCTATTGGAAGTAATTCTAATTTCCACATGAAATGAGCCAGGAAACGTGTCATTGTTGGGCCAAGTGATATTTTGGTTTGGCCTAGTCAGGGGCATTTATTCTAGGAGATGATACATGTTTAAGGCCATTTATTATTTTAATAGTATAGGAAAAGCAATTAATTATTTCCAGAATATACTAGATCATTTTTATTTTATATTAATTTCCATTGCAATAGATTTGTGCATGGTGTTAGTACTGAAATAATTCTGAAGTTAAATTTCAAGCTAACACACACTAGGGCCTAATTCACGCCCCTTGCACCACTCTGGAATCTGATTGTTTCTGATCACCTGTGAATTCCCTTAGTGTTAGAGTCTGAAGTTCATTAGTGAGTTCCAACCCCATCATATCTCCAGGAACTGGTGTTTAGATTGAGTCCCAGGCAATAGGGGTGATGTTCTGGCCCTACTAAAGTCACAGACAAAACTCTCTTTGACTTCACATTTCATAGTTATGCATGAACTTCAGAGGCTACTGAATCAGAACCATTACAAAACAAATGAACAGGATCAGTTTGTCATCAACATATTATGGATCCCATCCCTCCTTCTTTGGACACTCAGCACATCCATTGCTGAAGTGAGAGTTCTGGCATCATTTCCTTTCAGGGCATGGCTTTAAATATTGGTAAAAGCAAAACACCTGTGAAGAGTTGCTTTTAACATTTTACAAGACCTCAAAGGCTAGGATGTGGGTAAGAGAAGGACATTAAATAGAGAGAAATAGGGTGGTCATTGAGGTCAAGGGTCCACGTTTTCTCAATGACTGGTCATCTTCCTCTCAACCTCACTATTGTGTATTGAGCATCTGAGAGCAAAGGAATGATAGTGGTTTTTATTGTTCACATGTACAATTATCTCTTATTTGTTGTTTCTAGAATTATGTGGACTGGTTTGTTTTATTTGGCTTTTTGATAATTACATTATATAGGTATCTTTATTGAACCAAGAGCACCTAGAACAAGACAAGACAATACATAATGAAGAGCCAATCAGGGCACTAAGTTTGTGGTGTGTCCAAGTCCTTGTGTTCCAAGTTCTATCTGATGCTGTCAGACAGGATTCTCAGAAGCACCCAGTGTTTGCCTGAATCCCCTGACTATAAGCTTGTCTAGTCAACACCAGAGGGCTATACATTTTAGTCCACACTAGCTTGTGCTTTAGTCAACACCAGAGGGCTATACATTTTAGTCCACACTAGCTTGTTGCACACTAACTGGCCTGTGTGGATCCTGCTGGCATGCACTAGAAGTTCCCTACTGTGTGTTAACATAGTGCTGTTTGAAATGGGACTACATTAACATGTACTAGAAATTATCCAATACATGGTCCACATAGGTCAATTAACTCATGACAGATTAGTGTGAACTAAAGCTTGTACCCATCTGGTGCAGACTAAAACAATATGTAGACAAGCCCTTACACAGAGGCTAAGAGTCCCACTGATTTCAATGAGGGCAGAGCTAGGCCAGCATTGAGTGTCTAAAAATTATTAGTAGTGGTATTGTGGTAGCATCTACAAGTCCCATTCCTCGACCAGGACTCTATTGTGCTAGGTGTGGTACAGAGAACCAAAAAGACAGTTCCTGCCCCATGGAACTAGTAATCTAGGTAAAATCCTCTCCACCACATTAAAACGATCTTATTTAGCTTCCCAAAACTGTTTTGCTTAAACATGCAATGGCAAGAGAGATAACACATTTCAAAAGGCTAATTGACGCTCAGAATTTTGTACAAAATAAAGTATTGAGGAGATATATTAGTACAAGATCAAAACCGACTTTTCATTGTCTGCTATAAATGGTCTTTGGGTCAATATGAGGTAGGCTGAGTGAGCCTAGCTGGAAACTGTCTTAGCCTTGGTACAAGTTAGAACAACCACAGAATTTAACTGAGAGGAAAATTTGGTCTACAGTGTGAATAGTAATGCAATTGACAGTGTAAAAAATTCAATATTTAAGTAAGCATTTTGCTTCATTTATAATTTATATATGTGTAATGTCTTTGATACTAAAGACATAACCATAAAACATAAAAAGAGGATTTTAAAAATTCTACTCTGTGTTTGTTGGTGAGTTATGATAGCTGTTTTAGAAGGTACATATTCCTTTCCTGTTAACAATATATTCCCTTAACCAGATCAACTTTATAAATAATCAGAAAATTCGTTCTTTTCTGCTAAACTAATCCTTGGAAGGGGCTGTGGGACCAGGGGCAGACTATGAAAATAATCCATCTGGTTGTCTCATAAAACTGGTAACTTGTAAACATAGCTAAAACGTCTTTAAAATATTAGTGTTTGCTCTTCTTTAAGCTGGATGCTTTACACGCTACTGACTCTATCTCTGTCTCTGTTGCTTACGAGCAGCCAGTAATATAATAATTTAAACCCTTTTAAATTTATTCTGCTGTTTTGTTGATGGTTGTGTATGAAAATCTGTGCTCACCACTCTCTGATTACCAGAAATTTTACTTTGCCTTTATGTTTTCAGAAGGACAACAACCATTTCATTTGAAGATTACTACAGGACATGGTCAGGAATAGCCACATCAAAAGTAGCAGAACATTTCAAAGTTCCATGTAAGATGATATGCCTGAATTAGTAAAATTAAACATAATGGTCCTGATTATTCTTCTCATTTTGGATTTACACTAGTGTAACAACTTTGCCTTCAGTGAAGTTGTTCCTGATTGCGAGATCGAGATCAAGCCATATATCTGAAGCATTCACACATTAGGATCAGATCCTTAGCTGATGTAAATTGACATAACTGCAATGACTTCAGTAGAGCTATGTCCGTTTACACCAATTGACGATTATGTTTTTATTTTATTATTGCATTGTCCTATGAGTCCGAGTGATGGACTCAGGCTAGCACAGTGGGTTCAATTTCATAATGTGAAACAAAAAGAGGGACTCTGCGCTCCAAAGAGCTTACAATTTAAGTAAGTTCTTGTTAGGATGTTTGGAAAGCTAGTTTGTACTTGAAGAAAACAAATTAAGGAGTCATTAGTGAAGTGTAAACAATTATGATGAGTAGGAAAACATTTTGAGAGGATGATAAAATCAAAATAAAACAGATGTGGACTGTGGCCAACACAGCCCTGGTGATAATGCAGTGTTGCATTACTACAGTCTGTTATAACCAGGGCCGGCTCTACAGAGCGCAGGGCCCGATTCCACGGGCGGGGCCACACATGCTCGGGGCCCCAGGCAGCACGGTTCATGCATTGCGTGCCAGAGGCACGACGCATGCCCCCTGTGTCCTGGACATCACGACACATGCGCTGTGCGCCCACACGTGCGCAGTGCCCCAGGAGTACAACGCATGCGTGACCCCCAGGCGCTTGGTGCATGCACTGGGCGCATGCGCCATGCTCCCAGGACGTCACGACGCATGCGCCATGCGCCCGGGGGCCCCCGCGCAAGCATCGTGCTCCTGGCGCACTGCGCATGCATCGCTTCCCTAGGTGCGGGGCCCCCTCAGGTGCGGGGCCTCACGGCGGGGAATCAGCTTAATCGGCCTAAGTCCGGCCCTGGTTGTAACTAAGGGTGCGTCTACACTGCACCCTAAACTCAAAATAAGATATGCAATTTGAGCTATGCAAATTGCATATCTTATTTTGAATCTATTTTGAAATTTGAAATTTGGTGCATCTACACAGTGTCAAATTTTGAAATAACCTGCTATTTTGAGACATCCCTTAACCCTTGTGGAACAAGCGTTATCGGGATGCCAAAACAGTGCACCCATTATTCTGAAAAATATTTTGAAATAACAGGCCTCTTGTGTACAAGCAGCGTAGCTATTTGGGGATATCTCCGGTATCCCACAATAGCCATGAAGTGTAAACGTACCCGAAGGGTATGTCTACACTACCCCGCTAGTTCGAACTAGCGGGGGTAATGTAGTCATCTGCACTTGCAAATGAAGCCCGGGATTTGAATTTCCCGGGCTTCATTTGCATGAAGCCAGCCGGCGCCATTTTTAAATGCCGGCTAGTTCGGACTCCGTGCCGCGCGGCTACATGTGGCACGGACTAGCTTGTTCGGATAAGGCTTCTAATCCGAACTAGCTGTATGCCTCGAACTAGCGGGGTAGTGTAGACATACCCTTAGTTACTAGTGCATTTGGACTCAGGGCAGTGCTTCAATAGTATTTTAGTGGGATTACTTATCAGAGTTTCAGTTTACAAGATCAGGTTTGTATTGTTATTTATTACATACTAACAGGTGAGGCCCATCATTGACCAGGCAAAGTCATTTTGTATAGATTACACTTATAGGAAAATTCAAGAAATTAAATATATGCAATTGAATTTTTTATAAATGTGCTTACAAAAGGGAAGTAAAAAAAGTTTTAAATTTGTAGGATTTCAACTTAAAACATTATTTTATTGAATAATTATCATATATAATAAATTTGAGTCAGAAACTCTTAATGAGTGAAGAAAATTAACTTGTGTTGGCTGAAATTAAATATAAAAATAAATCAAAATAAAAAATGAAAATTGAAATAAATCGCTGATGCATAAAAATCTTTAGACAATAATATCAAGCAATCAATTCTGATTCTTTTTAATATTTATTGAAGTAAATAACAAAACAAATATGAATGCCAAAAAAGGTAACGCCTATCACGTAAAGCTTCCATTACTCTTTCTGTAACTAATGTGAATGAATTAGTGATTTGTAATGGTAAAAATTTTCTTTGCATTAAAATGACAGTTGAATAGGTGACTCAATTTTAATTTTGTTAGCAAATATTTTTATGAACGCTAATAATAATAGTCATGATTTTTTCCCAATGAAAAACAAAATAACTATGTAAACCTTTCATCCAGCATATTCCAGTGTAAAAAGTAGTGCATTCAGCAAATTTAAGTGGCAACTAATTTTATGCAAAATTTGGTATCTATAAGTAATCATGAAATATGACTTTATTTTGCGCAAACAAAGCCACAAACTCTTCAAAATATATAGTAGATTATATTTTTTTAAAAGTCATATAATTGCCATTTTATGTTCATGCATTTCAATGCTAATTCTTGTCCTATTTTCTTGTTTTATTCATAATACTTAAGAAATGCACATATATTGTTGCCATACACCAAAGACCAAAATTTGCTCTTGATTACAGGGGATCTTCGCTATAAGTCCAAGATATGTTCCAAAAGCTTGGACTTACATCAAAACAACTTAAAGCAGGGAATTTTTTTCCTGCAGCTGCCTTCCAATTAAGCAAATTGTGGGGAGTGTTTTGCATGACTTATCACTGGGAATGGGAGGACTTATAATGCATCAGTTCCTACAAACATCAACGACTTTAGTGTGGAATGGATGTATACTGGTGCGACTTATAGTGGGGATTCCCTGTATATTAGTGTTTATCAGAGTAACTCCACTGACTTTTGTGGAATTATTTCAAATTTCCTTCACTTTAATGTAGATCAGAGTCTGAACCCGGGACCTACTGAGGTCCTGATTCCATTGCAGTTGATAGCAAAACTCTCATTGACTTTAATAGTGCAGGATTCTGCTGTAAACTTCTCTAAGTGATTTCATCTGCCTTACTGAACTCTCCAGCTACAGTGAGGGATGCAGCAAACTGTGTACCTTCCCCCTTCTCCCTGATGAAAGATAGTACAGGATTCTGCTATAAACTTCTCTGAGTGACACATATGCTCGTACTAGGGATGTTAGATATTGAGTAATATAATAGTCTAGTAACTGCATGAATTCTTATTGGTCACTCAATTATTCTGTAGTCCCCAGGGTTGGGGCCAGCAGCCAGTGTGCTCCAGTCCGGCTCCTGGGGGAGCCCCCGGCTATTCTGTGCTGCTGCCTCTGCTTCAGGATGCCAGGCAGGAGCTGGTCCATGAGGGAAACCAGTTTAAAATCCAGATCCCTGCACAGACCAGCTGCCTGCTGCCCTGCACTGCTGCCTCTGATACAACCTCTACAAAGGATGCAGAGCAGCTTCTGTCTGCAGAGAGCTTGGACCCCCTCCCCTCCACAGACAGGGGCTGCTTCATGGCAGCCTCTCCTGGCTTTTCTCCCCACACTGCTGCCTCTGATAAGAGGCAGCCATGCGGGGGAGAGGGAGCAGGTGGCACCACAGAGCTGGTGCTGGGGGGAACTGACTCTTAAGCTGGCTCCCCCAGCACCACCTCCTACTTCCTCTCCACTTGTTGCCTCTGATACAGAGGCAGCAAGGGGTGGGACAATGTGAGTAGTTGACTACTCATTGACATCCCTAGCTTGTGCTACTTTGATATTTAATATTGTTTTGGGAAATGTAATGACTGGTGAATCTTTTTCTCTAATTGTAACTTTCTGTCATTATGCCATTACAGTGTTTGAAGATCCAGCATTTATAGGGAACTATTATGACCGGAAGGCAAAAAATGTGACAGGAACAGGAGAATGGGATGAGGATACGTAAGTGTCTTAAATCGAGTGAGCTTAAATTGCTAAACGTTTAGGCCCAGGGTCTTTGTGCATGCAATGGAAATATTTGAACAATAGTGTTTTTGTTATATTTTCAGGCTGTCCATACGTGTACCCTATAAAATGTTATTGGACTATTGATAATTTCCCTGAACTGTGTCTTTGATTTTGAGGTGTAAGGCCAAATCCCACCTTGTGTTGTGTGGACGGTGTGAGGGGGAGGGAACAGAAGCAGGGAAGGATTCCCACCTAGCTTCCACGAACATTCTGGGACCAGGCTCTACTAGAATGGATGTGTGCTGCTCTTTTATGGAGCCACAGCAATGAGGGGAGCCTCTTGAGCACCAGAACGACTCTGGGACTCCCATTGGTTCTCCACCACTTCCTTCCACCCTGCCTAACACAGCTCAGACAAGTAAAGCCAGCTCAGGAGCTCAACCAAGGCTCTTATATCTTGATTGCCTATTAAAATTTTGCTCTCAGTTCCCCTGTGACTGAAGTCTTGTTTCCAAGCAGCATTTGTAAGGAAAAGGTGAATCAAAATGCAAGGTCATTGTGCTGCCCTGTAATCTTTCAGCTCAATCTAGGCTTTCTCATTCCTTTTTATTGCTGCTGAAACTTTATGACAGGTCAACATTTAGGAACCCCTTTTACCATTCAAATCCTATTTGCCTTCATTATGAATTGGAAGCAAATGAACGGGTAATTTCAGGTTGAAGGACAGCAAGTTTTGAACCCAAATTAAAAGCTTATTTTTCTTTCTGAAGAACCTCTAGAATTCAAGGTTAATTTTCCTTTGACACAACTTCCTTGTTTTATTTCCTTTAACAGAACTCCTTTGTTTTATACTCCTTTGATAATTGTTTCATTATGTAGTGCAATAGCATCCTACATGACCCAAGAAAATATTCAGAAAAACCAGGAACTTGTCCTTTTAAACTCATCTGTCCTTTTTGTCATATGGCTCAACAAGCAGGAGTTGTTGAGAAAGCTGCCTTCTTCACTGTCAAACATATCAAATTTGTCATGTTAGTTTCATTGGAGCTAGAAAGTAAATTACCATGGGGCAGAGGAGGGATCCTACTGGTTTGAAATAGCTGCATCTCACTGCCATCTGGTGGTAGGACACCATGTACTTTTAACAGATTTTTATTTCTGCCTTTGAACTTCTGGGCTTGATAATCAAAGGCAGGTTCAAATACCCAGAACCAGGTTCAGACAGAATTACCTCTCCTATGGTATTCTTTTCCCAATTGCAAACAACTCACAAAACATATTTGTGCTTAAAGCTTGCAATATGTCCCTAACTCGTAGCAGTAGGTAGGGAAGAAATATGTCGCATTTTGTGATATCTGTGCAGAAACAACCTAAATTGTTGGCTAAATAATATAATTTTCTTCTTAAATTTGTGACTAAATTTAGGAAATGTTTTAAAGTAGATTGCAACACAGTTTGCTTTTCTATAACACTGTTTATATAAAAGTATTGCAAGATGTTTCTCATCTGTTTATGTATATTCATTTACTACACTAATGTAGATGTATTTAGTGCTGAAGCAAACTCAGCTCTCAGTTACACGAGTAAAAATCTGGACTAACTCTGCTGAGCCTATTATTTACTCTGGAGTAACAGCTCATGTGGCACATCATCACTGTATGAGAGAATCACCAATTTTGGTCAGATGTATTCCTGGAGGTTTGATTATATGTCATAATCTTTAATTAAAGATTAATCTTTAATTCCTGGAGGCTCCTGGACAATCCGGTAGGGTTGGCAGCCCTAGTGAAGCGATATAGAGAGAACGCTCTGTCATAATGGATCCCCCAGGTACATGATATGCTGTTTATAATTTTAGTGAAATTATAAAATCATAGGCCAGAAAGCAGATGTGGATCTTGAAATGGCATTTACAGCAGCCAGAGAGTCAGAGCAGATGGAAAGATCTTCTGATATTGACGGTAGAAAGAGTTGACTCTTGTGGAGAGACAAAGGGGATGAATAGTGAAGAAGTAGCATTTGGAGGGCATATGGAATGGCCTGAAGTGTGGGAGGATCTTGAAAATGGATTGTTAGGTCTTATATCAGAGTGAAGTTTTCTGAAGATGAGAATAAAAGGAATAAAGAAGTTTCCCAGTACATGGCTATCAGTCTCGTTTGGCAAAGTACTTGAGCATAAGCTTTTAGCTGAGGATCTCGAAGTGCTTTACTAATTAATTCAGCTGCACAATTCCCCTGTGTGGCAGGTAAATCCATTACCTTCATTTTGTACATGAGAAGACATGAAAAGTTAAGTGACTCAATGTGGTAAGAACTGTGTAAAGATTGATCCTTTAGTAATTTTCCTTCTCTGATCTGAAAAGGTATTCCAATCATGTAGACTAACTGAGCCCCATTTACTTTTTTTTAAATTCAGTGCTTGCTGGGATACTTCAGAAGAAAAAAGTACATAAAACCAAAGTACTTCTACATATTCTTTATTTTTTTAACTCATCCTATCTGAAAAAGTGGTGCAGTTTTATTTATCAAAAGCTAAGACCTTGTTTGCCACCTTGTGGTTGGAAAGAGAATGCACCAAACAAATGTTCTTTTTCTGGTGCCGAACTTTCAATTTCATTTTTTCAAAGATAAATTAAAAGTCCCGTTAATTGCGGCCCATTTTATAGCCTTTTTGCCCAGTTCAAATGGATCATAAATATTCCAGAAGGTATGAATATATCAAATATTTTCAAAAAGCCAAGACAAAATAAAAAGATATTTAAAAAGCCATCCTGTTATGCCTGTTTTAAAGTATGTCATACTATGTATTTCATTACTTCGACAGTCTTCTCTCACACCTTTAATTATATTCTGATGATGCGGACGCACTAATGATGCAGACAGACAGTAGGGAGAAGTCTGAGATGTTAACAATAGCAAATGAATCCTTCAAAGGGAACCTAAGTGTAGGTGTGATGTACCGGGGTGGGGAGGGAGGGGAGAAAAGGGGGGTGTCAATCCAGATTAATGAATAGCTGTGTCACCTCAGCCCTGTGACCTGGGGTGCCCATTCAGAATGATTTGCAACTCACAAACAGCCTCCAGCATGTAGGTCATTCCCAGCTATGTCTCTGTGAGTTCTGCAGCCCGCTAACCACATCTTGGCTCTTTCCAGTCTTAAAGTGGATCTCAACACATTCCCAGGTTACATCTGCATTACAGCAGAAAATCAATTTAAGCTACGCAACTCCAGCTATGTGAATTACATTGCTAGAGTCAACGTACATTAGGACAAGTTATGTAGATGTAGCCCAGGTTTCACATTTTCCCCTAGGAACACATGTTCTGTACTGTCCAGTCCTCTCCTGGACAGTGCAACTATACTGGATTCATTATTTCTTTAAGGGACTAATATGCACATGCCGTGTTTCCCTAAATGGAGTTACCCAGCGACTTCAAACTGAACACACTGGATTAGATAAAACAGTAAAACTAGATTATTAACTGCAAAGAGAGAGATTTTAAGTGAGTACAAGTAATGAGGCATAAACAATAGAAATGGGAAAAAAGAGGTTTGTACTCATGCCTAACTTTACAAACTGTATTAGATTCAAGCACAGTTTCTCTCTTCTCCAGCAGATTGTTGACTAAACTCTCAGGTCAGGACCCTTCTCTCTGAATCCAATGCCTGCTTCCTTTCTCTCTTCAGGTGCAGTGAATGCAATAAGCAGAGAAAGAAAAAGTGCTGCCTTGTACTGTTTGACCATCTTTTTTATTGTTTTAGTCTCCTCTGGAAAAACATTTCCAGATAAGGTGCACCAACCAATGAGCCTTTGTGGAAGGATATTTCCTCCTTTTTTCATCTGTTTGAATTTTCTTTGTTTCCCTTCCTGCTTGATGACTCTGTTGTTGTTCCAATGCAAATTAAGCAGAATAGATATTCCTTTGTTTAAGACAGACCTTTTTGCCAAATTCTGTTTGGGCAACGCTGTAGGGCTTAGAACACGTGTTAAAAATTAAAAATCCAATCGTGCTAAAAATTCACATTCTTGGATTTGTGTCGCAAGTAACACCTCAAATTATTAAAATGCAGGTAACCTAAAGTGATCACAAGCAGGTCCATATGGACCAATTAATGCACAGCACATTACTATGCTTCAGAAAACACCCCCTCCCCCATAGTATGAGTTCCCCAGCAGTGTAGACAGGCCCTCAGTTTCACATACATCTAGAAGGGTCAGTTCTGCAAGGTGCCAAACACTCCAACCCTGGTCCAGCAAAGGACTTAGAATATGATTAACTGCAATTATTCAAGTACTCTCATTGACTTCAATGAGACTAAATCACTTGTTTAAAGTTACGTGTCTACAGAAGTGACCGTTAAGGAAGGACAAGGGGCGGGGGGACGGCACTGGCCACATGACCACCTCTCCCCCACATGACTCCTTCCCATGGCACCCCTAGTCCAGGGGAGGGCCAGGACAACCTCACCTATGCCCCAGACCCTGTCCTTCGGCACACCTGCCCTAGCCTTTCTCTACCTCTTCCCTGCCCTTGCTCTGACCCCTCCCAGTGATGCCACTTGGGGGACTAATGGGAGTCTGGCGCTAGCAGCGGGGCTGGCAGCTGCAGCCCACTTCCTCAGCTGCCAGCTACATCATTCCACTTCCTGCCAGTGAGTGCAGGGCGGGGGTTGGGCTGTCCCAACATTCCCCTGGTGACTTGGCTGGGAGCTAGGGAACAGAGCCACATTGCTTCCCCCCTATTTCTCCCAGTGAGTGCAGGAAGGCCTTACCCCTGCTGCGGGTGCCAGGTAGGCTCTGGCCCCTTGCCCCTCCACCCATGACATTTGGGTGGGCTGCGTGCCTCCTCATTCCCCCCTCACACATTGCCCCTATATGTGTGCATAAAGGCTTTCCTGGGTTGAGGCCAGAGTTAACAGAACCATACCCATAATGACTGTTATTTCCAGGTATTATTTATTACAGCCTCTTAACGCTTTGGTGACACAGAATGGACTTAAGCACATGTTTAAAGTTAAGCACATGCTTAAGTCTTCTGTTCAACTGGGCCTTATATAAGATAGTTTTGACCACAAATATGAATTTGATTAAAACTAAGTTCAGCATGTCCATTCATTTACTTCTGTTTCTGCTTACAGATACAAAGCTATTGTCTCTCGGCTCATCAGAAAGCAAAATCAACAAACAATAGATGAGAAACTGTTAGCAATTAGGAAAATAGAACAGGAAAACAGTTTGTTCTCCCAAGCTCCAGGTAAGGAATCAGTCCCATATAATGTAATGTTTCCGATATATATATATATACGTAGAACTTGATTTACACTGGTGTAAATCAAAATTCACTCCGTTGTATTTTAAAACCAATATGGCGAGGAGTCCTGTGGCACCTTCTAGACTAACTGAAGTGTTGGAGCATAAGCTTTCATGCGTAAAGACCCACTTCGTCAGATGCATCTGAAGTGGGTTTTTCCCACAAAAGCTTATGCTCCAACACTTCAGTTAGTCTAGAAGGTGCCACAGGACTCCTTGCTGCTTTTGCAAATTCAGACTAACACGGCTACCCCTCTGATACTTAAAACCAATGTGAGATTATAAATCAGACCTGAAGGGTGTTGACATTATTTACTGTGATAACTTGGGATGTTAGATACCGTGTAATTGAACAGTCGTATAATGGCATCAAATTTTAGTGGTTACCCAACTATTTGATAGTCCCCGTGGGTGCAACCACCTGTCACCCCATACTGCTGCCTCTAATACAGAGGCATCAGCGCAGGGTGGCAGCATCCCCTGTCCGGTCCATGGGGGAAGTCAGAGCTTCCTGCTGACAGAAGCTGCACTGTGGAATGCCACAGTGGATAGGGAGCTCTGATGCCCTGTGGATAGGGTCTGCTGTCTCTGATAGAGGCAGCAGCAGGGGAAGGAGGCAGGCAGCACTGCAGATCTGGTGCTGGGGGGAATCGGCTTTTAAGCTGGCTCCCCCCAGCACTGGTTCTTGCCTGCCCCATTCCCACTGCCTCTCTAGGTGGGGGGCAGATGGCTCTGTGGAGCCAGCACATGCAGAGAGCCGGCTTTCACCCACCCCCCTCACTCACTGTGCTGCTGCCTCTCTATCAGAGGTTGGGAGTGGGTGGGTGGATCCGGTGGGAATGGGGAGCAGCCTTAAAGCTGGTTCCCCACAGTCACCAGCTCCCACCTTCCCCCTACTCCCTCCCCCACTGTCTCTGATACAGAGGCAGAGGGAGAATGTGTGTAGTCGATAGGCTTAACCAATGAGCCAAAGCTTATTGGTTAATCATGTAGTCATCTATACTTTGACATCCCTAGTAATAACCAGGATTCCAGGGGAGCCAGCTGAGGTCACTTAGTTAGGGTGCTCTGCAAAAAATGGGACAAAAAGCTGGTGGTTATTCCAATATTTATATTTACCAAGCCAGCACAAAACAGCTTCTGTATTACTAGAACCCTGGGTAGATAGAAAATTTGTATCTACATCCCTGTTCACAAAAACAAGCTGCGGCTATCCGCTTTCATATCCACAGATGTGGATACCTGCAGATATAAAGTGAATATCTGCAAATTTGCAGAGTTCTAGGTATAAAATTTGTATCTACATTTGCACCTGTATCTGCAAAAAAACGATATAAAGCAGCTATCCATGGATTGTCAGGCTCTATGTATTTCCTTGTTGGTTAATCAAAAGTTCCTGGAAGTACCAATCACCTAGACACCCAAGTCAAATAAAGGTCTATGAATCCCAAGGGACTTATTACCTACCAGGTCAATAAATATTTAAAATCTTATCCAAAATACAGGCTCCCAGCCAATTCCTATTAACTAAACTAAAACTTATTTTAAAAGAAAGGAGAGAGTATTGGCTAACAGATCAATATACATACAGACAAAAGTTCAATTTTGAGGTTCAGATACATAATAGAGATGGACTGGACTGACTGGACTAAGCTGTTGGTTGATGGATCTTGTCTTCTGTGACACCACTGGTGAGCGACTAAGCCAATCCTCAATCGGCAAATCAGATTATAGTTGTCACATAAAAATCTACCATCTGTGGGTGTTGTATGCTCTTTTCGGCTCCTATGCTTTTCTTGTAATGGCTGGATAGGTTGACTCTTGAGAGCCTGTACAATAGTTTGCTGTCGGAACAATCTTTCCTGAGCTATGATTTCCAGGTCACAGGAAGATATGCCACATTACTTCACATTGGCCTTTAAGATATCTTTAGAATGCTTATACCAACCACCTGTTGAGCACTTTCTATGAACAAGCTGTCCAAAGAAGACCATCTTTGGTATTCATGTATCATCCATTCCCATAATATGACCAATCCAACAAAACTGTTGTTCATAAACATTGCTTCCATGTACGTGACATCACATAGCTTCAGGACCTCAGTGTTTGGAGTTTTGTCCCACCAATTCACATGGGCAGTCTTCTTGCAGCAGCACATATGAAATTGATTGAGTTTCAAAACGTGGTGGAGATATATGGCCCATGACCCCAAGCCGTACAGCAGGATATTCAGGACAACTGCCTGATAAATGTTACCTTCATATGAATACTAACACCATGGTCATTCCATAAGCACTTGGTCAGCCTTTCAAAGGCAGGGCTGATTTTGACTAGCTAAGCAGGTACATCAGCAGCAGCGTTTATGCTGGTCACAAAAGGTAGCAAAACTTATCAATAGCCTTAAGAAGAGTATCAGCAGCAGTGATCTCTGGAGTGCTGGGTTCTTTCTGAACAGACTGAGCCTTAACCTCTGTATTCTTGAGGCTCACAGTGAGTCCAAAAACAATGAGTACAAGTAGCAAGCCAATCAAAAAGCTCCTGTGCACCCTCAACTGAATGATCCAACAATGCATAGTCAGCACAGATAGTTGGAGTGAATGCTTTGGTGCAAGCCTGGTGTCTTCAAAGGTTACAAATCAGTTCAGAATTGAATGGGTATGCCCAACACGCAATCCTTGACAGCAACTAGAGCACCATTGAAAAGTAGATGCTCTACAGGAAAGAAGCAAGGACACATCCTTGCTTTGTATCATTTGATACTTCAAAAGGGACTTATGTCTCCGCATTGTTAAAGATATGAACAAAAACACCATCACGAAAGGACCGAACTATATTGATAAATTTTTCAGGACAGCCAGTTCACCCAATTACCTTCCAATGCCCATTTCTTTTGACTGTATTGAACACCTTGTTGATGAAAATCACATAGAGATCCTGATGTTGCTGTCTACATTTTTCTTGGTTCTGCCTGACTCTGAATATCATAAAATCATAGAATCATAAAATACTAGAGCTGGAACGGACCTCAAGAGATCATTAAGTCCAATCCCCTGCCCTTACAGCAGGACCAAGCAGCATCTAGATCATTCCTGATAGACATCTATCCAATCTGCTCTTAAATATCATGTCAACAGTGCTTCGATTGGCATGAAATCCACACTGACCTTCAGGAATGATGCCATCTGTGAACATGTGTAATGACAGCCGGTTGCAGAGGATGCAGGCCAGGATCGTACTAGCTATAGATAGCAGTGAGATGCCCCGGTAGTCATCACGGGATGCACGGTCACCCTTTCTCTTGCATATGTGTATCGTCATGGCATCTTTGAAGTCCTGGAGGACTTGTTCTTTCTTCCAAATGGTGATAAATAAACAAGTGAGATGGCATATCTGCTGGCCACAACTAACTTATAATAGAGATGATGATCTCGTAGTTGCAAAGAATTCGTTCAGAATTTAGTCCATGGTTATAGTCCAAAATCCAATATCATGTTCAGGATCTACCAGCTTAAAGATGGGATCTCAATCCTTATGGTTTATGCTCCCCCTTCATGAAACCATAAGCAAATCTGAGGCGGGGTGAGGGGGCAAAGATCAAGACCCTGGGGCCTTTTATACAGTCCTGGGTAAACAACAGGATTTTGATGTAACCTTCTGTTTCCCAAACATCTTGGTAATTAGCATAAAGTAATTTATCCATTAAGTAGTTGTCGCACATTTTACAGAGACATCTCAATAATGACATTTCATCACCCAAGTTTCATCTAAATGTTAATATTCCCTTTTGATCTCTGAATCAACAATTATAATGATAGACAGGAACTGTATGTTTACATGGCTAGCACCTATATGGTATAAGTAAACGGATATAACTAGCATTACCTCTAATTTAACAATACAGATTTGCATTTCAAAGTTCTAGCCTAACTACCTAGCATTGAATGTCCTTAATTTACATGGTTCTCACCTGCCTCTATAGGTTGACGCAGGATCATTTAACCCTTTCTGACCATGTGTCCTATTTGGCATAAGGTTTGTTGCAACCATATAACAATGGTATCAACAATGGCTTTTACGGTCATATTATAATCAGATAACACCACCAAGGGCAGAAATAGTGTCTATCACTATTCACCCACATTCGAATTTGCTACACCTCTGTGCTGGTTGCTGCTTTTATTCTCTATTATATTCGAGAATAATATATGAATATTCTATGTCATACTCATTATGTTATTCGAAGTATAAATGGAACTTGCTTAAGAACTTCCACCCTGCAGTGAGAACTGACCAGGGACCTGATCCAAACCCCACTGATGCACTGGGAGTCTATTCATTCATTTCATCATTTGGAGCCTGATCCATTGCTCAAGTTTACAGGTCTGATTCTCCTCACTTTGTCTAGTGAAAATGTAAGTGAAGTTTCACTTGTGTAAAACTGGTGTAAATAAAAGGAGAATCATACTCTACATTTGTAGGATCAGAAAAAAGGCTCCATTTCAACTGGTAAAAGATACATGTGCAAGCTTTTCATGTCGATGCGGAGAGCTGAACCACAGCTGTTACATGTGGAAGTTAACAGACTCCTATTAACAAAGTCTTTAATTATACTATGAGGCTATGTCTACACTGGCGGGTTCTTGTGCAAGAATATCTTGCGCAAGAGAGAATCCACACTGGCCGGAAGCATAGCGCAAGAACGCTGCACTCTTTCACAAGAAAGTGTCCACACTGGCAGGATGTCCTTGTGCAAGAACTTGGCCCCGGAAGCACTCCGGCCATGTCAAGAGGTCACCAACGGCGTCTGTGGGTGTGCACCGGTCCCCCACTGGGAAACACGCTTAAAGGGACCCCTGGACGGCCGTTTCCCTGCGGCTGCGTGCTGAGGCACCTCTGTGAGGCATCGAGAGCCACAGCCATGCCTTCCACCTCAGCCCCTGGCAAGTGGCCCTCGTTACAGCCATGGAGACAGAGAGGGACCCCACCCAGCAAGGTCCCCTCATGGTCATCACTGAGGCTGTGGAGGTCCGTCAGCAGGGAGTCACACTGCTCCAGCAGGAACTGGAGACTGGGCAGCACATGCTGGACCAGATGAATGCTGCAGCTGCACTTGGGCACTCGACAGGTGCCCGTGGAGCCACGACACCAATGGGGACTGGTGGGAGCGCCTAGTGCTGGGACAATGGAGCGATCAGCACCAGATGCAGAACTTCCGGATGTGCAGGGGGACATTCCATGAGCTCTGCACTTGGCTCACCCCTGCACTCCAGAGGCAGGACACCCGCCTGTGCCCTGCCATCCCCGTGGAGAAGAGGGTCGCAATTGCCCTCTGGAAACTGACCACCCCGGACAGCTAACGCTCCTTGGGGAACCAGTTCAGGGTGGGCAGGTCCACCGTTGGCATGGTTGTCCAGCAGGTAAGGCCCCTGGGGGACCGCGGGTTCGCCCTGGGGGAGGGAAGGGGCCAGACTCTGGGGAGGGAGGCTGTAGGGGTAGGAGGAAGCCTTGCACCCAGGGGGTCATGCTGTCCCTCCTGCACACAGCCCTGCTGGGAGGGAGGGACCATCAAAGGGAGGGAGAGCACACCCCAAGGGCCCATGTAGCCACTGTGTCTCATTCCGTGCATCCCCTGTGCTCTCATGAGCGCCTCTGCAGGTCGTCTGCGCCATCAACAATGCTCCAGAGGGTCATCCGCCCCCGTGACCTGGACACCACCATCGCCGGCTTCGCCACCCTGGGGTTCCCAAACTGCGGGGGAGCCATGGATGGGACCCACATCCCCATCCGGGTGCCAGAGCACTGAGCGGCCTGGTTCATCAACTGGAAGGGCTATTGCTCGGTGGTGCTCTAGGCACTCGTGGAGCACCAGGGCCGATTTCAGGACATTTATGTGGGGTGGTCTGGCTGGGCCCACAACGCCCGCATCTTCAGGCACTCAGGCCTGTGCCACAGGCTGGAGGTGGGGACCTTCTTCCCCCAGCGGGACTTCACCATTGGGGTCATCAGGATGCTGGTCTGCATCGTGGGGGATGCGGCTTGCCTCCAATGGCCTGGCTGATGCAGCCATACATGGGCCAACTGGACTGCAGCCAGGCCTCCTTTAAGGTCCACCTGGACTGGGCCCGCAACCCCGTGGAGTGCGGCTTCGGGCGCCTGAAGGCACGGTTCAGGTGCCTCCTGACCCGCCTGGACATGGGGGTGCATCTCAGCGTGCTGTGTGCTGCATAATATTATTGAGGGGAAGAGGGAGGCCTTCCTCCCGGGGTGGATGGCAGGTGAGGGCCAGGCCTACCAGCAGCCGCAGATGGCTGGCGCCCGGCAGATGAACCGCGACAGGATGTGGGTCCGGGAAGCCCTCCAGGTGCTGCTGGACCGGGCCCTACAGTAGGCTACGCCTATGCCTTCGACCGCAGGGTTCCCCCCGTGCCTCCACCTCCCACTCACATCACCACCCCTTCCTGCCACCCTTCCCTCACCTCCCAATAAATATCATGCACTGAGTTACAAAAACACACTTTTACTTACAAGGGGAAGGGGGTGGACTGTGGGGAGGGGGAAGGAGCGGCCTCTGAACTGGGAGGGGGGAGAAGGAGGCTCTGAACTGGGAGGGGAGAGAAGGGAGTTCTGAACTGGGAGGGCCTCATGGGTGGGAGGGGAGGCAGGGGCGCCTGTGCCCCTTGTGCCGGGTTAGGGCAGGCTGCACCAGGAGGTGCCGAGGTTGGGGGGCCACAGGATGGGGCAGCAGGGGAGCCAGAGGTGGCCCGCAGGCACCTGTGTGCCCACATGTGCTGGGGGGAGGGGCCTGTTGTGCCTTCCCCTGGGGCAGCCACTGTGTCCCACAGGTGGCCATGGATGCATGCTGTGTGCAGCATCCTTGGGCTGCGTGGGGTCCAGCCTGCGCCCTTGGGGCTGGGCTGCTCCCAGCCGGATCCCCCTCCCCCAGGCTGGGTGTGCATGACCCCTGGGATCCCAGGCGTGTGCTGGGGCTGGCTGCCGTGTTCATGTGCCACTTGGTCTGGCTGCACAGGGTTGCACATGCTGCATGCCGCTGCGCAGCATCTGGCCAGGCTGTGCCATGTGCTGTGCCCTCTCCCACATCCCATGGTCCTCCTACCCCCTGCACACTTGCGAGTGGCAGCTGCAACACTCACCAGATGATCCGTCTCCGGCCTCCAAGGAGGCCCAGGACACATTGTGGCTGCGGGGCAGGGCTGGTGGGCTCTGGCTGCCATCCTCTTCCTCCTACTTGGTGGTCCGGTCGCCCTCCTCCTCTTCTGGGTCCGTTGGCCGGACCACTGGGGTGGCCACTGCTGTGTCCACCTGGGCCTGCAGGGCTTCGGCCCCCGTGTCCCCGAGGATACTGTGCAGGCAGTGGTAATGGGGACAGGCTGTGGCTTCACTGCCCCCACTCTCGCTGGCCCGTACGTAGGTGAGCCACAGGTCTTTCACCTTGGCCCGGACCTGTTTCAGGGTCCGGGCCAGGTGTTCCTGTGCGGTCAGCACCTGGGCTATGCGGGCAAAGATATCAGCGTTTCTCCTCCTGGACTTGGGGTCCCAGCGGGCCTCCTCCTGGCCCAGATGTCCAGGAGGTCCTTGACCTCGGCGTTGCCCCAGCATGGAGCCTGCCGCTTGGTGCCCCTGTGGGCCTGCTGGGTGCTCTGGGGTGGCTCCTGGGTGGGGACTAAGGGACCTGGCTGTGGCTGAGCAGCTGCCATCGCTCCCCCTGGCTGCTCCCGGGACTGCACATGGCACGCGGCTCCGCTGGGTGCCTGTGCCTTTAAGGGGAGGCCAGCTAGGGGGAACCAGCGAGTGTTGATTGCGTGTATGGAGTGTTGGAGAGGCCACCTGTGTTGTTTTCCCGTGAGGCCAGTTCTTGCGCAAGAAGCCTTTGCCGCGCGTCCACGCTGCCCTCTTGCACAAGAGCCCTGCGCAAGAGAGCTTACACCTGTTAGGAAAGAGCGTAGCTCTTGTGCAAGGCGCCCTCTCTTACCACGCCGTACTGTAAATTTCCTTGCGCAAGAGCAGGTGGGCAGTGTGGACGCTCTGCGGGTTCTTGCGCAAGAACCCACCAGTATAGACATAGCCTGAGTGTGGTGGTCTAAATGGCAGAAAGAATTTATAAGTGGTTCAGGACAGAACATTTCCTGTCCTAAGTCTGAGCTCAAGCCCCACGCTAACATGGGGGATGTGGGACGCTGCATTTGATAGGTTGGGGACAATTGATTAAGCAGTTGATGATGTTAAAAGTAGTCCCAATTTAGATGGGACAGTGGTCAGAGTTCAGGACAGGCAGACAGCGCTCTATATAAATTGCAGAATAAATCATGTGATAAGTGTGCTTTATCACAAACGTATCACTGGATTTATAGTGTGCATGTGTACAGCCTCTGTATGTGCCTAGGAGATATGTATCCAGAAATAGAGCATATAAAAAACTGCACTTTAAAAATGAAAAATGTGGCTGTGGCTTATTTTGGAAAGCTTGTTTGCACTTACCTGTTGTTTCCTTTCTCTTTATTAATCTGTTTTGCTTTGCATATTTCAAACCATAGATATGCCTGGCCTAGTACCGAAAAATCAAGCAGCCGATAAAGAGAGACCCCACAGCAAAGAAGAAGAGCTATGGGAAAGAGAGGTGGACAATCTAGTAGCTTGGACTAACACCCTTTCTACCAAAGGATTAGAAGATTAAACTGTGAGATCACACATACAGATACAGAAACACTTTTCTCTCGCTATTTATCAAAAGACTTCTGTACAGTTCTGAAGAGGCAAACCTTCAGTTCGCATTTACTCTCATTTACTCTTTATTCAGGCAAATTCCTAACAGCTTCAATGAGAAGATGAGTAAAAACTGGGCAGAAATCTCAGCTTCACCTGTGTGAACTGGTTTTTTCACTGATACTTATGCTACCACATTCTCTTCAGTAGATTTGCTGTGGAGTTACCAGTTGGATTATACTACATATATCTCTGTTGGTGCTGCACAAGATGGAATAGAATCTGCAGTGCACTTTCTCTTATGTGCATTCATTCTACAGGACTTAAAGGAGTAAAAAAAAGTGTTGATCATTACAGACAGCAGTTCTGAACTCTGTGGATTTTTGGAGGCAGATCTGTTAAGAAGGGGCCATTTCTCCAGAGTCATTTTTATAGTGAAACCAAACTTTAAGGTTCTGTCTTTAAGCACTCAAAAACCAGAAAGTGGCCAAGCTAATGTTGCTTTTGTAGAATTAACTCGACCTTTCGTGCTTATAGATTATAATGTAGTTTTTAATGTACATGATCCCTGAACCAATGTTAACTGGGAAAGGGATTAATGTGTCTCTTATCAGAAACTTTCTGGTTTATCCATAGTGGCCTTATATAGGTTATAAAGGCAGCTCAGTGTAGACCTACTGGTGGTGAACAATCTGGTATACACACACAGTATGTGAAAGGACTCATAAAGGAAAATATAAGGCCTATGTCCTGCATCCATGTTACCCAGACTTCAAGACCCGATCAAATTCTCGTATTTAGATCAGCAGGGACTTTGTTGGTTAGGGACTACCAAATCAGGTCCATAAAAGGAAATAGTTTTTGGTGGTGCTTACAAAAGGGGTAGATTGTAAGCTCCCTGAGCCGGGGATTGTCCTTTTGCTCTGTGTCTGGATGATGGCTAGTACCTGGGTTTTCCAGGCACTATTATAATTTACATGATAATAGTGGTGCACTGTGTGGAACCCAGAGCCAGAGAAGACGGGTAAGGCATACAGATTATATTCTGTGGTGGAATCAATTAGAAATGTCAGTTCTTTGGTAAAATTTGAAAAATATTTAGAATCTAGTAGTACAGCTTCTCATCTGTACAAAGAGGATAACCAACTTCCCCCCTCACAGGAGTGTTGTGAGGATAAATACATGAGGTACTGTTAAAAGCTTAGCTACAGGGTGGCAGGTATACTCTGCAGGAGAAGGCACTGCCATCCTGGCCCTGCCAAGACTCCGCCCCCAGAATGCCACGCACTGCCCATGCTCAGCTACTACAATGATAGGGAGCTGTGGTAAGAAAGATAAGCCCCATGTTGGCAACGAAAGGGCTAATGAGAGCCTGGGGAGCCAATGAGACCCAACCCAGTACACTGGCAGCAAATGTGAAATATGGAAAGGGGTGTTAAAAAGAGGAGACCTGGTGTGCTCAGATCTGCTTCTCCTGATGTGAGAGAAGCCTGGATGCAGCCCAAAGACTGTGTCAGTCAGACAAGCCCCATAAGAAGGGATGACGAGATGCTGGCAGATCAGCTGAAATACGGACTGCTTGAAGACAAGTCCTGAATAGAAGAGAGGGTCCCACTGAATATTCAGCAGACGACTCTGTTTTGAGCTGTGGTTTCTTATTTCTGATTTTATTTGTTTTTTAACCTCAGCAGTCTGGAAGGGTAAGACTGAGCTGGAAGGACAGCTGACCTACAATCAACTACTTGTGGCTGCATGAGTCATGTCCTGATGGGCACACCCGGTCACAGGGGCCTTACAAGTGCCTAAAATAGCTAGATAGTGCAGTGAACTGAGACATAGATGACCTGGGATATCTTCCTGTTTCTGCTGCTAACCTGTTGCATACTATGGACAATTCCCCTCTTGGAGTCTTTGTTTCCTGTGCCAGCCTCTTTTGTTTGCCTTTTCTATTATGATTGCAAGCTCTTTGGGGGTAGGGTCTGTGTCTCCCTATGTGTTTCTACAGTACCTACCCCAAATGGGCTCTGATTTCATTTGTAGTCTCTACATAGCTCCAAAAACGCCATTAAAACTTAAAAGAAAATGTTTATTCCAAGACAAAATAACAGACATTTGGAACTCTTCAATGACTTTCATAAACTGTTTTAAGCTTTCTTTAGAAGAGCTAACATATTTGTTTAGTGCATTTTATATCCTATTTTCTTAAGCAGTTTTGTAAGATCTGAGATCACCCAACTTAAACGGGGAACATAGCTGTGGGAGGAACAAAGTTTTAAGCTGTGCAGACCTATACATTCACATCTGGAATGATTTATAAACTCTTTTGCCGAAAATGATATAAATATTTCCATGTGCTGTAGTCAAGGGACAAGGAATAGTCCTCAAAAAGTATTAGTCCCAGCAGACTTGCATGTGAGAAGAGAGGAAGGTCACTGCAGCACTGATGTTGACAATATCTTTTCATAGTCTGTTCGTAGCAAAGGGTGATGGGACTGTGTGATGCAAAACTGTAGTTAAAATTTCAATTTGTGAATGCACGTATTATTTTAATCCTGTCAAACGTATTTGGAAAAATGATCTCCAGCTACAGTTGCCTTCTATAATCTTCAATACAAATCCAGTCCCAATGATTCCAGCTTACAAAGTGTCAGGGCTCTGCATTACAAGTTTGACAAGTCCCTTAAATTTTGGATCAGATTTTTATTTGCTGTTGTGAATGATCTTTGTTTCATATGCCATATGTTGTAAAGGAGATGTTCTCCCTGCAATGCATGTGTGCAATGTTATGTGCTCAAATAAAGTCTTTCTGGGGGAGTGAGTGGTAATGAGACACCTAATTAGTTGTGCATAAAGAGAGAAACTTGTTAATTTAGTGGGTTGTCTGCAAGGATTAGATGCAAATCATCTAGTAATATGCTTTGGACACAATTCTGATCATGCATGCATTGACTTTGCACCAATGTAATCCTAGTAGAATTACTTCAGATTTACACTGGTATAAGTATAACCAGAATAGGGCCTTATTGTTTTGCTTTTTCTTTTTGTTTTTTGTTTGTAAAGCATGGTATCCTCTAGATGGCGATACACTCTTATGTAATAGAAATAGAAATGTAGCCGTGTTAGTCTGGTGTAGCTGAAGCAAAATACAGGACTATGTAGCACTTTAAAGACTAACAAGATGGTTTATTAGATGATGAGCTTTCGTGGGCCAGACCCACTTCCTCAGATCAAATAGTGGAAGAAAATAGTCACAACCATATATACCAAAGGATACAATTAAAAAAGTTTCCCCACCTCTAATATCATTAACTCACAGACACTTACCTTCCTTCCTCCCCCCCCCCCCCCCCGCATCCCCCTTCTGTTCTGAAATGTGATTTGTCCTTTTCATATGTGTTCATTTTTTTTAATTGTATCCTTTGGTATATATGGTTGTGACTATTTTCTTCCAGTATTTGATCTGAGGAAGTGGGTCTGGCCCACGAAAGCTCATCATCTAATAAACCATCTTGTTAGTCTTTAAAGTGCTACATAGTCCTGCATTTTGCTTATGTAATAGACAAACTATTGCCTCCTATTCCAGAGGGATCTGCATCTTAATTGTTTAACAATTCTTTAGCTATTTATTAGAGACAGCATATCCTTTGGTGCAAAAGGACATTTAATGTAGCAGTGTGGAATGAATGTCTCTGTAACAAAACTTCTGTTATACTTTATCATGGAAAGGAAAGAAAGCTGATCACATGCATGGCAGTTCACTTATGCATGCTCTCTTTTCTAATTAATTTCCATCCTGTAGGAACATCTGGTTCAAGAACCCTTGCAAAAGTTGTATATAAAGTCAGCACTATATTTTTACAAAGGATCTGTTAAACTCATACTATGTTTGTGTGCTACAACCACAAAAAAGTTGTGGGGGAAGAAACCAGACACCATGTGACTGTGCAAATGCACAACTTCTGCTCTGACTACAGGTTATCAACATGATAGTAAAAAGAAGGGGGAAAGACGCCCCCCACTCCTTACTATACTCACTGGACACATATATGTACAAACCCACACAGTTGCAATGTATGGACCATCTACTCTCTTTAATCTACAGTGTAATTCACACTGATATCAGTGAGGATTACCCATATGAACCATGGGTAATACAATAGCCTTACGTCTACTGCTCTACTTTTTGTGATTGCATGCAGTGTTGTAGCCATGTCGGTCCCAGGACATTAGAAAGGCAAAGTAGGTGAGGTGGTAATGGCTCCAATAAAACATAGTACCACACCTAGTTTGTCTCTCCAATACTTTCTATGGGTCACACAGTGAGACTCTAACTTTAAATGGTACCTTGCATCATGAATAATCTTAGTGAGGCTACTTGTGGAAGAAAGTACTACTCATTGTGCAGAGAGGTATTATGATGACACATTACATTAAGGGAACATTCAAAATTAGTTTAACATGCTGAATGGACAATTGTCTGTCTGAGTCCAACAGGTCAAAAGATGGCTTATAAGCATCCATAACCTCTTACACTGATGTGCTTATATATAGCCATGTAACATCTAATAAAAATGTATTAAACTGTTTAGAAACATGCTGCCCTTAATATAAGGATGATCAGTGCCCTACCCTGCCTGTGTGCTTGTACAAATCTGTCTAGATCACCAGACATTTCTGAATCTGGTGGGAATTGTGCATGCAGAACACTAGGGATTATTAAAAGGTTGACTCCCTCTCTGTTTTCTTTCTCAGCAGTGGTGTCCCTGTGGCTTAGCATCCAACAAGCAGGCTGATCAAAGATATCCAGTGAGAAACAGCATAACTGGCTTGACTAACGGGTGGGAGAATAAAAGCTGAAGGTTCTCTCTTATCTCAAGCACACTGTAGGATATGTTAATAATTTAGAACAGCCAAGGACAAAAAGATAGCACTTAAAAAGAAGGCAAGATAAAGGTAGAAGTTTCTAAATATTGTTTGCAATACAGCTCAATCCAATAAATCCTTCTTTTGAATTCAAATGAAACAAGAAGGGGGTGTGAACAGATTCTTGGCTGAATCAATGCCAACAGCAAAGAGCCTTATGGCCAGTGTAGGGAGCCAGCGTAGGTACAATATTTTTTTTTAAAGTTCTAAAATCATAGGAACAGCTGATTTGTGCAACATTGTTGGTGCCAAGTAGCCTAACGGCTGCATAGCTTGCTAGCTACTGGTGCATCAGCCCATTGTAAGGGGATCTCCTGGCTGCTAGGCTAACTCCCAGCTGCCTGTGCAGTGACTATGTCTTAGGGAAAAGGGGATAGCTGGGGCTTCCTTGAGCCCCAGTGATCTCCAGCAATTGTATCAACCCCATGGAGAAGTCCACAGCTAACATGTTATGGCAGATTTCAGCCAGGGCCTGAATGAGCTTTTCTTTGGAGCAGCCATCACACGTCCCTTCCCACACACACAAATGTGGGAAGGTTTGGGAAGCCATAACTAGCATAGGGATGTCCCTGTTAGTGACTCCCCAGCGAGTGCTGTTGGAAGCCTGTGCAAAAGCATAGGACCTCCATGTGGATCTCCCAGTGCTGGAAAGGGGATCAGTCTCTTTGGATACAGGCCCTGTACTGGTTTCCTGGAGCTTGCAAACCCTGCTACAATGATGTAGATAGAAGCAATCCACATGGGAATTCTCTCCTGTGCCCAAGTCCCTCCTGTAGCTTTTGTCACAGGAAGGGAAGATGAATGATGATTATTGCAACTACTCTAAAGGATTTAACAATTTCAAATACAAGAACCATACAAGTATATCTTTCTGCAAGGCTTGCTATTTGGAACAAATCTAATATCCCAGCATAAGCGGCGAATTAAGAGCAACATTACAGCCTTACTTTGTAGGTAAGTTGGTATACTATTAATCTAATGCCACCAGGTGAAACCAAACCTGGGAACTCAGTGCATGAGCCTACAGCTTGAGCTCAAAGCCAGCTGGCTCCCAGCTACAGCTGTAGAGCCCACTCATGCGTTTTCTCTCTGTCACTACATGGGACAGTGAACCACACCCAGTAGGTGTGTGGATTACACCACTATAACTCTGACACTGGTGTTGAATTCAGGGCTTTCAGCAGCCTGAGCATATTCAGTTCTTTATGACTAATAAAGAAGAGGGAATTGGTATCTCCCAAATATATGATTCACCTTTCTTGGTCACAAATAATAATTTTCCCATCCCCTCTCCAGTGATTCTGGTAAATGGAAAGAATGGATTGATCTAAAAGGGGAGTCAGAGATGGGCAGATGAAAAGCTGAAAGGTTTGCAACGCTTTCCAGCTAGTGCCCTATTTCTCTAGGATGTTGCCAGTTTTGAGTGTCTGCGAAGCAAGGACAGCTGCACTTTAAAATAACAGTACATTAATTGTTAAATTCCCAGGGACATGCATGTTAGTGCCACATTGAAACCCCATTAATTTATCATGATTAAATGTGCAATGAATAGCAAATGAATTATTGATTAGCCTCTTATTACCACAACAGTTGTCTATCATTATTATGTCTGGTGGTTTGTTATATGCATTACTCCAGACAGAGCCCGGGGTAAAAACATTCAGACATGGTCCATAATTTACATAGTATTTGTGGATGTCAGTGTATCTGGGTCAGCTGAACAAGCGTTACCTGTAAAGTTTAGGCTGAGTCTAGAATAACCACAGCCAATCTTTCTCTCCCCCCCCCCCCCCCCCCCCCAGTAGCAGTTAACCATGCTGCTAAAGATGGGAGGAGTAAGCACTCCTAAAACACCACTGGATGCGGGGGGGGGGGGGAGGGACACACTTCCTAATGTGCTTCTTAATTTAGTTCCCTAAACACAGCCACTGCTGTGTGTCACATACAAAAGCTAGGGGTTGCTTTTGCAGGCTTTGCAGTTAGTTCAATGGGATTATTTGTGTGATGGCAATGCAACGTGAGTAAGGTTTGCAGAGAAGGCGTGGGCAGGCAGTCCTGTGGCACACACGCAGCAGGACTTGTTTCACATTAGATCCATGTTGATTTTCTCTTTGCTGTCTCAGTCATCTCCTCTGAAACTGGGGCTGGTTGGTCTTGATTGGAATTATGTGAGCCAGAGTCCTTCATTCTAACTCCTGCCATATGCACATTCTTTTAGCTCTTATTATTACTTGTTAAGGGCTGTCCAGTGGCAGAGGCCCACATTCAGCAAAGCATTGCTCAGAAAAGCACTTCAAGCACGTGTTTAATAGTTAATGTTCCAGTAAGCAGTCTATTTCTGGTATGATTACACATGCTGGCAAGATTTGACCAACCATAGTGCCTGTTACCGGCTTTCCTGGTTTTCCCTTTTTTGTGTGAGTTTGATGTTTCTGAGTGTGCTTTGTTTCTGACTCTATAGTTACGAACGGGTGAGATGAGAGGTGCAGGAGGATTATAATATACTGAGAAGCTGTGACTAACTGCAACGGCAGGGCAGTACTGGTGGGTTCACTGCAGAGGAATTTAAATGCCTGATCAGACAATGCTATGGAATGCACTAAGGGCCCCAGAGAGAGAAGGGGAGGTATATAAAAAAGGGGTGAAGAGCCAGATATTGGTGATCTTGCCCAAATCTTGCCAGCTAGCCAATCATGTATTTAAATTGGTAATTATATTGATGTACCTGTCTCTGCCTGAGTCGACTAATATCACTGCCTTTTGTGATTGATTGGGGGGTGGGAATTGAAACTACGTGAGCAGAGAAGAGCAACGATGGCTTCTCAGATTGGAGTTGGTTACATTATGATCTTTACCCACCATTCTAAGTTGGCTCTAAAGCTAAACCTGGATCGACTTTTTCAGGTTGACAGCTATAATTTCCAATACTTCTTACTGGCTTTTTATCAGTAGGCCTCAACACACTTTACAATGGGAAATATCATTAGCCCCATTTTACAAACAGAGAAATGAAAGCTGAGAGAGGTGAAATGACTTGGCAAGGTCACGGAAGAGGCTTGTGGCAGAGCCAGAAATAGAACCCACCTGCTAATTCCCAGACCAGTGCCCTTAGTCACTGGATGATGCTGTTATAGATACAAATGGTCAAATTCTGCCTTCAGTGACATCATCAATGGAAATCCAGAATGACCTCATTGACATTACGATGAGCTAGATTTCGAAGGCAGGACTTGAGCACATAAAGGGTCAGTTAGGCACTTAAGTCCAATATTTGTGTACCACTGGCAAGGGTGCCATTTCAGAATGGGAGGGCTGCAGCCACACATATGGGGACACTGCTTGCTCTTCTTCCCATTCCCCTGAGTGTCAGGGCGTGAGGGGAAAGAGCACACCTTACATGAATAACTCCTCTGCCCCCTCTTTTTCAGCTGGGAGAGAAAGGAGTGCACACAAGCTGTGTGCTTTCCCCTCCCACCCTGATGGTCAGGGGAAAGGGAAGAAGAAGCAGCGTCCCAATACATGTGGCTACAGCCCCTCCCTGCTCACTCTCCCAAAATGGCACCCTTGGCTACTGGCATTTACAAAGTCATTGTTCAGCTGCCACCTAACTCTATGGCACTTAAAGTACCTCAGTGCCTATGTTTCCAGCATGGTCAGTGCCTAGCCCATGCCTAAGCCCTTGTGGGAGTCACAAAAAGGCATTCCCCTTTGCAGGGTCTGATCGAGGAAGTGTACATTGACACTGACCATGTATGATCTGTAGTGGGGAAGAGGCCATGGCTGTGTTCCTAATGGCCAAGTGCTTAAAAGCATTCACCTACTAAGCAAGTAAGACCCAGGTTCAAATCTCTGCTCCATCTGAGCCAGAATTAGGATTCAAGCTGGCTCCCCTCTGAAAATTGTTTTAAAAAATGCATTTGAAGTGGCACCAGATAACTCTGTGACTGTAGCGTAACTGATGGCAGAAGGAAATTGGAAGAGTGGATAAAGCACAGACTGATGTGGCAGATACCTTTCATCTTATGCTGAACTTTCCTTTTCTGATGGGAGTGGCACCTGAAATGGCATGGAGGGGAGCCTCAACACTATCTGAGTTTTAAGTGACTAGATAACGTTGGCAGATAGAAAAATAAATCTTATTCAAAATAGTTGAGAAGTACTCACATTTTTGACAACTTTTCAAATTACTCCTGTCCATCAATTAACTCACCTCAAGAAATGAAGCCTGCATTGCTCTCGCCAAAATTCATCGCCAACATTGATATGCCTCAAAGACTCCAATTTTCCTAATGAAAATCCCAGGAGACACCAATAGAATCCTTCAACTGATTCTTTGATTTCTCTGCTCTTTTCTTTTACTTTTACTTTTAGTTGAAAGCCCAGTAGCCATAGGAAACAGAAACCTTAGACCCAGTGCTTACTTTTAAAACCTAACTACTACTTGGAGCCAGCTGATATTTTTTTCACCTTGCATTTTTATTACAATTAAAATGTTAAAGTGAACTAAGGTTCCCCAGATAGTTTGACAGAGATAAAGCAGTGCTGTGTAATGTTTTTATTAAGTAATGAATTCAAAGACTTACAAAATAACTGAATGAATTAGTTAAATATGAAAAGTGAATTAAATAATAAATAATACATTTGTGTTTTAATCTACTGTGGAAGCATAATTTATTAAAGCAAAACTCCACAATAGCTTTTCCTCCATAATAAGACTGAAAACACAGCCAATTAAATCCTCATTTAAATATTGTAATTGCTAGTAGAGACTCGTTTGATGTTTCCAGAGCAGCATAATGATACTGGAGCAGTGTTGATCTAGAAATTGCTTAATGGTAGGATATTTTTAACATGCATTTGTGTTAATATATAGTTTAAAAGCTACTGGTGGGACAGATTTTAATCTCTTACAAATTGGTGGAGCAGCGTTGATTCCAGCCCAGTATTTTCAAGGTAAGTATTGTATAGACACTTTGATCACCATAGTGTCTGTTTATACCAGTCCCATATGGGATGTGGGGAGGGCAGGAGAGAGTGAATGGAGCGGAACCTTCCCCAATGTGTCCCCAAGTAAGCATGCTCCAGCCAGCCAGGGGATTTCCCTGCTTACTTCGAGAACCATGGGGGTGCATTCACACCCTTGTGGTCCACATTTACAAAGAAAGCACCCCCCCCCACACACACACACACACACACGCACACAGCAATTCCTGCATACAGGCCTGATACAAACCTTCCTATTCTCAGAAATAAATGGAAAAAGTCTTGAGAGAAGTAAGACTGGACCCATTTGTACGCTTCACTATGGGAATGGGAACCTCCTGGATTCCCCTGCCAAGCAGGGCCATCGGGAGGAAGGTAGCAAAGACGTGTGCCTCTGTCCCTCAAAATGGCAGAGAGGTAGCGGGGCCACGTTTTGAGTGAGAGGCATTGCAACCTGGCACACTGAAATGGCATGGAGGGGAAATGGTCACAGCACCAGTCACGTTTGGGGCCTGAGATTCACAATCTGTGGATTGACTCACCCACCCCAGTGGGGCACCATCACCACTGTTGGTGTCATTGCACTGGGCCTGAAGTGATCCTCTAGGCAGCGGTAAGAGTGGGACTGGGAACACCGCTCCCAACTGCCAGAGCTCAGGGATAGGAGAGACCAGGAACATCCCCTGGCTACAGAGAGGGCAACGCCACCTCTTCCTCATGAGGACAGTAGCAGCTCCTCAGGTCTGGGCCCTCCCTGGCCTTCCATTCCAGTTGTGTGGCAGGGGAGGCAGTGGCCACACAGGCCTGGGTATCTCTGTTTCCCACTCCGCATGGTGAGGTCAGTGATCCCCACAGTCCTGGAGCTTCTCTTTTCCCTCATCCTCTCTCCTTGGCCCCCCTCAGCTCCATGGGCCATGACCATGAGCCTAAGACTTGGGCACTTGTCTCCTCTCCCACCAAATCTCCCTTCCTTAAAGTCTTTTAATCTCCCAGATAATTTTTGGAAGGGTGGTGGCCTCTGGCTCACATTTTGCCCCGGGTTCCCAAAAGAACAATCCCTACCTAGCTCCTGTGAGAGAATTAAGCAAGCAGGCAGGTTGCCATACCTGCCATTGCACCATGTCCTGTAAAGAGAGGTGTGTGTGTGTCCTTCTGGCCAGGAGCTCTGGGCAGCCTGCCAGCCAGTGCAAATGATTCAGCCAAGCATCAAGTGCTAGTTGTGGTCATGCTAGTCTCCTTTTCAGAGATGCCCTAAAAGCAGTGCCCTCCAAACTCCCCCCACCCCCAAACCTGAGCCATTCAATCCTTGCAGCAGCAAGGTGGCTCTTGGCTTGTCTGCTTGGGTAGTAAAGTAGTACCCTGCCTCACACCCTTTACCACTCCCAGCTGGAAGGGCAGGATTTTGCCTTAATATTTTTTATTAAAATTCACTTGTACTTTGATCCAAATGATCTACAGCTGCCCGTGGGGAGGGGCTGGATTTTTATAATTGCCGTGATCAGACACAGCCTTAAAGCAAGAGACAAAAAGGCAAAACAAAAGCAAGAATAGGAAGAAAAGAAAAGACAAGCAAGTAAATGAGGCATTTCTGAACCACTTCTTAAAAATGTGAAGTAATGAAGCCCAGCTGCTTTCTCTGAAGTGTCACAGCAGGGAGGAGGCGAGCATGAAGGAGGAGAGCTGAAGAGCTCAAGCAAACTCTGCCAAGGTTATTAAATGATTAACTTTTCACAAGAGGAAGAATGTCTGTCTACAACAGCTAGAATGGTTGCAGGCTAAACAGAGCTGAAACCTTCAGGGAGCAACAGGAAATGGAGCAGGGTACTAATGCTGAGTGAAGGGGAGGGCAGAAGTAGCTGGAATCATTTTCAATTTGTGAATGATAACTCTGCGTTCAAATCTCATGTCTGCCCTTGTATTACAAATGGCTTGCATGACTGACCATGGACAAGGGCACGTTGAAGAGGTCGATCATTAAAATACCTGCACAAGAACAAACAGGCCTAGATGTGCGTGTGACTTTCATACAGAACAACACACACACACACGGAAATAAACACCCTCAAACAATCCCAGCAGAGAGAAATATACAGTCTAGCATCTTGGATCAGATTCTACTCTCCTGGGTTTTAGATTTACACTTTGGTGAGTGAGAGACGGCTCCCGAATTAGGGATGTTAAATTTAGATTAATTAACTAATTGAATAGTTGATGGGATTTCCATCCACTACTTGATTAATCTATAAGGACTCCTCCGCCTTTGAATTGTAGCAAGAGCCATTCCGGAACCCTACTCTTCCTAAAGTTCTTCCTAAAGTTCAAAAGTGGAAGCCCCTCAAGTAGTGCGGGGCTTCCTTTTGAAATGTACAAAAGTCCCAGCAGCAGTGGCGTTAGCAAAGACTGCTTCAGTCCCCACTTGCACCATTTCCCGCTGTGATTCTACCTACCCTGCCCCTCATGGAGCCAGTGCTGGGGGGAATTGGCTTTTAAGCCTGCTTCCCACCCCCTGCACTAGCTCCCACTCTACACGCCCCTCCCCCCCATTGCTGCCTCCCTCTGAGGCTACGTCTAGACTGCATCCCTCTGTTGACAGAAGGATGCAAATCAAGCACATCGAAATTGCTAATGAAGCAGGGATTTAAATATCCCGCACCTTATTAGCATAAACATGGCTGCCGCATTTTTCGACATGGAGCTTTTTCGAAAAAAAACCCAGCAGTCTAGACACAGATCTGTTGAAAATAAACCCTTTTTCAACAGATCCTGTAAACCTCGTTTTTTGAGGAATACAGGATCTGTCTAAAAAGGGTTTCTTTTGACAGATCCACGTCTAGACTGACTTTTTTTTGAAAAAGCTCCATGACGAAAATAGTGGTAGCTATGTTTATGCTAATGAGGCACGGGATATTTAAATCCCTGCTTCATTAGCAATTTCGACACGCCTAATCTACATCTGTCTGCTGCCTCTATCAGGGTGTGTATAGACTACACCTCTCTGTTGGCAATGGGGAGAAAGCGACTAGTTGCATCACTAGCCGACTATCCAATAAGCTTCTGCTTATCAACTAGTCTCTTACATCCCTATCCTGAATGAGAGGGAAAGTATTTTAGAAGCCAGTAGGCCTGATTCTCCACTTCGCTGTACCTATGCAATTCTACTGAAATCAATCGGTGTTTATTTGAATAAGGATCTTGCAAAGCTAAATAAAGACATGAGGAATTGGAAAAGGTTTGTGAAGACCTGGAAACTATAGAGTGAGGACTACCAATTGGCAAGCTCACAGTTCAGAAGCTGTAGGGCCCACATGAGTTTCTAACATTAATTATGTCTAATGAAGTAATATGTTTTCACAGGACAGACTAGAATGAAAGGATGGTGCAAATAAATAACTAAATATTACCCTTTTTCTAATGTTTACATTGCCAGATATGAGTAGTTTGCATCATGTTGCTCAGCTTTCTCACATTTCCCAAAGAATAACAAAGAAAACTAATAAATATAGAACATGAAGATGGTGCAGAATGACTTAACCAGCATGTCACTCCCTTAACTGTTTTGTCAGGCAGGACACACAAGGATTCTCTTGCTAACATTGTCAAATACTTGCTGAAGTCATGATTTGCAGTCAGGCCCACCAATGGGGGATGGAAGGTGGGACAAAGGGAGCAGTTGCCCTGGGCCCTGGAGATTTTAAAGGGCCCAGGGCTCCCAGCTGCTGCTGGTACTGCAGGAGGAGCAGTAGCTGGAGCTACAGGTCCTTTAAATCTCTGTTGGAGCACAAGTATGACATGCTCCAGGTGGTGCTGTGGGCTGACTGTTCCCATTCCACCTGAGGTACCTTCTGGTAGTGGGAAGCTGGGTCCCTCCTTTCCCTCCCCCACTCAAGGGCCTGGAAAGTCTGTCAGCGCCGCCTGTTTGCAGCTGATAAGGGGCTGTACTCGAACTCCTCACACTTGAGGGGAGATCATTTCTGCAAGTCCTCATCAGGGCAGTACAGGAAATCAGGAGTAATTCCAGGGGAGTTACAATGGTGTAAAATAGGTGTACGTGTAAGGGAAGCTAACTCCTCCTCCCCTATCTCTCACCTGTCAGATCTGTTTTTACAGTGAGAGAGACCCTCTCTGCTCAGAAAAGGTATTAAAGACCTTGTGGCACTCAATAGCACCAGAAATAAATGGAAGAAATGCAACAACCCTGAGGTAGATGATTAGGATTTGAATGAACAGACAACTTCCCTAAGTGCTTAAATCTGAGCACCTCACAGTCATTAATATTTTTATCCTCACAGCATCCCTGTGACACAAGGAAGTACTGTTACCGTCATTTTGTAGATGGGGAACTCAGGCACCGATTGATTAGGTGTAAAATTTTAAAAAGGGCCTAAATAACTTGGGAACCAAAATCTCATTTTTCAGAAGTGACTTTCATTGACACTATGGCTGTGTCTGGGCTGAAGTGCTAAATAATTTTTTTCAAAACGGGACTTGGGCAGTTATTACTCTAAAGGTCTTGCCCAAGATCCCACAGGAAGTTTTTGGTGGCGAGGAGCATCACATCTCAGGTTCCATGTCACAGGCTAGCAACCTAACCAATGGACCATCTTACAGAGATTGCTAGACTGAGACTTTTACAGCTAAGTAAGTTGACAAGTCTGAGGCCCTGTCAGTTTTGCACAGGCATACTTGCATCAATTGAATTAACAGCAATGCCAATTCGGCTGTTGTACACAGCCTTGTTACTCGCTTCACACATTGCCTTTGGCAACAAAGACTTCAACTGGAAGGAGCTGTTGTATGTTGTTTATCATGTGACAATTTACTAAGCATCCATAATTATGTCCTCTGAACATGTAACATCCTCTGCATCAAGCCACCCAGTTGTTACCCTTATCAAACATCCACAACCACTAGATGAAGAAATGGTCAGTATCTCAGCCTAAAATCAAGAAAATATGTAGCCAAAAAGAGGATCCCTCCACCTGGACCTCATGTGTCTGTTTCTTAGTTTGTAGCTCAAAGTGTGGAAGAAAAGCATGTTCAGGCAAAATTGGTCACTCTAAAACAACTTCATTGTTTTTATATGCAAACCCTTTAATAATCCTGTATCAAGCTGCTTTTTACCTTGCTTAGTTTTCCTTTTGGCTATGTCTACACTGCGCTGGTTTTGCGCAAGAAATATGGAAATGAGGCTAAGTGTGGAATATTGCAGAGCCTCATTTATACAATTAATGAGCAGCTGCTTTTTGTGCAAGAGGCTTTTGTGTAAAAAGGAGCCATATACATGGCTCCTTCTTGTGCAAAAGCCCCCTCTTGCGCAAGAGCTGTTCGTCCTGAAAAAAATGCGGAAGAATGGCTCTTGCACAAGAGGGGGTTTTGCACAAGAAGAAGCAGTGTAGTCGGCTCCTTTTTGCACACAAGCCTCTTGCGCAAAAAGCAGCTTCTCATTAATTATGCAAATGAGGCTCAGCGATATTCCACATTTAGCCTCATTTGCATATTTCTTGCACAAAACCAGCTCAGTGTAGACACAGACTTTATGTTCCCACAGACAACATCTCACTTTCCTGCAAAACCCTCCTTTCTACCCACTTTGGCTAGGAATATTTCCTACCTTCTCTTCCTCCACATTAATCGTTCCACAAACCTCTTTCCCATCATCCATTCCCCAACGTTCATATTTATCTTCTCTTGAATTTGTTCTGCTTGTTAGATTGTAAGTGTCTTAGGGCAGAGGACATGACATGCTTTACTTTGTGTTTGTAAAGACCAGTGTACATTTCTGAAGCTATAGAAATAATTTGCCACAAACATACTTCATGCTGGGTCCTGCCGTGAGGGCAGGGGACTGGACTTGATCACCTCTCGAGGTCCCTTCCAGTCCTAGTGGTCTATGATTCTATGATATTGGAATTTGGTCCCTCATCATGAACCAGAGTGAAGCCTGAGCTAGAGCCAGTCTGCATTCTGCTGAAATGTCACATGCTGGGCTTTGCTTTTCCCTTTCCCACCATGCATGAATAATGCATATCAGTAAGGAGCAAGCCAGGCTAGTGAGCAGGCTGCATGAGCAGCCCTCCTTCATCTCAGTGGGCCGCAAGTTTGTTGTAAACTAGACAGTCTCCTGGGATTGGGTAGTTTTGCTAACTGCACTTGTGTAGCTAGAATTTACGGGGTGAGCCGAGTGAACCATAGCAGCATTTGATTGGATGCAGAGGGAGCACATGGCTCTCACAATGTTGTGTGCAATCAGTAGCATGTCAAATAGCCTTGCTTTAAGTGCATGTCACTTTTAGTAATACTTACTCGGAATTACTTGGAAGATCCATGATTTCATTGACATGAATAGTCTTGCCACCAATGCAGATCGCAACTTTTCCATCCCATTTTGTGCCGTTCTCGTTCACATCCTTCCATGAAGCCTCCATGAAGGATCGACTCAACATGCTGGAGACCCTCATCTTGTTCTTTTTACAACTCGTGGATATCAGTGGAGTATATGCGCTGACCAGCTGCTGTCTCTCAGTCTTGCTACATGGCCAGCCCATCTCCTTTCCCAATCATACATAACTTGGATGATATCGTTGACACCGCTTCTTGCACATAAATCATTGATAGTAACATTCTGTAGCCTACTTACACCCACCATGCATCTTTCCATTCCTATTTTGGTGGTTTGCAGCTTTAATTCTTCTGTAAGAGTTCTGTTCCAGGTTTCGCAACCATACAGCATTACTGGAAGGACAATGGTATTCAAGAGGTGGGCTTTCACAGTGGCAGAAAGTTTGAGATCAACAAAAACACCATCTGCAATGCTTGTCCAAGATATAGATATTGATCCACAGTCTGAAATCAACGGTCTGTCCATCCAGCTGCATGACATACTCTGGACAACATGCATTTTTCATCCACTTCATTGTTCCAGTGTGGATGCTCAGGCCAATCTCCTTTGCATTCTTACTGATCACATTGCACTATTTCAGGTTTTAACACAATTTAGTAATACCAGTAGGAGAAGGCGGCACAGACAAAAAACCAGCAGAATCTGGTAACTTTGTGCATGAGCAATGGTAAACAAAATGTCTCATGGGCCACACACAAAATCCCAATGGGCCGCATTTGGCCCTCAGGCTGCAGGTTGCCAGCCACTGATGTATATGTTAAAATGTCTGTCATGAAACATACAGGAGATATTAATGAAAATCAAGAGTGAAAAAACCTCTAGAAAGGAGCAACCCTGGCCTGATTCTCCTCTCACGTACGCAGAAATCAGAAGTAATTCAAAGAGAGTCAATGGAGTTACAATGGCCTAAAACTGGTGTAAGTGAGAGGGGAGTCAGGCTCTTTACCTCTCATCTTTTCAGATTAGGCCTTAGAGAAATCCTGCCTGCTCTGGGAGGGTTGGAAAGATCTCATGGCACTTTTCTTAAGAGGAACTGTTTGTTCCAGTGTCCCTGGACAAAAGTTGCCTTTCCCACTGCTAATCAGTCTCTGTGCCAACTGGCTGCTGTCCTGCAAGAGTTGGCAGCACTATAGTGAACTTGGGTGCTTCTACTTTGTGGAGCACTTTAAGATCTATACACGTGTAACACACAATTTCAGTATTAAATGTGAAGCAACAAATGGGGGCTGAAAATCCAGAAAAGGAGAGCCCTGCAAAGATGCAAATGTATACCCATGCATGCGGATGGCTGCAATATAAATCGGTATCCACAGAACTGCAGGCTCTCCATGGAACCACAGCAGTGAAAAAAGCACAATTTGGGGCCACCGCTCCCAGGAGCCAGTGCTGTACACCGGCAGCTCCTCAGGTGTGGCTATACCACCTCTGGCCCTACCTGCAGCCCTGTGCCTACCACACAGTTAGCCACAGACTTACCAGTGAGCGTGATGCTTGCCCCAGGTCATACAGCTGCACCAGAAGAGTTGGCAGTGCAGGGCATTGTTTTCTGCACCCAGGGGCTTCACATTCTGCTCCTTTTGCTGCTGTGTTCCCGTGAGCATCCTACAGTTCCATGGATCCATTGCTGATTTAGATCTGTGGATACCTTCATCTGCAGAAACACATTGGAATCCATACTGGGCTCTATAGAAAAGTCAGACAAAAGAACTGTCTTTCCTGGTAGGACAAAAATAGACCAAGATGGTCAACGAGAGAGAATTTAGAGGGAAAACTGTCCTGCAATGAATAATGGGCAAATTAGGGTTTTACAAATATCACCGGAGATGCAGTGAAACAAGCCAAGAGAAAATCACAAGTAGCTAAATAAGAAGACCAGGACTGATCCAACTTTCATGGAAATTGCTGGGAGGATTCAAAATAATTTGTTTTAAAAACACAATTTGTAACACAGAAAGGAAAGAAAGTTTATCACAGAATATTAAAACAGAACTTTTAAAATGTAGTTTATTCTTTTTTTGTGTTTGCTTTCTGCATTTCTTCAGGCTGGACTATGAAGCTAGATTAGTCAGTATCACTTTTTTAATAGTCAGGTTTTGGTTAATTTCTCTCTAAGATTCTTATGAACAGCCTGTGGATATTTTTGTGTGTATTTGTGTGTTAAACTCTTTCTCTTGAAATGATAAAAAAACACTTGGAAGCATTTCCACTAGTCACAGGTTTTATAAAAGGTTATTCATACAAAGCCTAAATTCAAGGCCAAAGATGACCTGAGAGAATTCCCTTTAAAGTGTGTTAAAGCATTTAATCTGTGATTAACCTAGTGGAAAAAGGGGGAAAAAAACACCACTGGAATAATTTCAGTAAATTAATGGAACTTGGAAAGGCTAAAGCCTATGACATTCTTCTGATGGTTGTAAAGCTCTCCCTGGAGCACTTCAAGGTTAATATGCTTCAAAATAATTTTCAAAGTTTACATTTTTTGTTTTCTAGAACTGGCATAGCACTTTAATTAGTCCCCCTGACGCGAGCCATACAATTAGATGTAATATAGCAATTTGATGCCAGCAGTGTTTTCCTCTCATCCCATGGTGTTTTAAATAAGAGTTTGTGACAACTGCAACAGAGAGAATATAACCAAATAACCACAGGACATTTCTCTTGTGCAGTTCTGTTGTAAATGTAGGGGCTCGCATCTAAAGGTGAACTAGAAATCTTTCCTTGAGCAGTCCCCTTCCAGTTTAGAGTGGCATTTGCTATTATGGCACTGAGCTGTGTCTTTGCTATGTGTGTTAATGGCAATACATTTTGGGGAAATGTAGATTATGGGGTGGTGAAGAAGGTCTCTGTCTGTACAAGTTTGCAAATTTATATCATGCCAGCTTCTCAAGCCTGTGGTGCCTTCAGCTTATTGGATACAGGCTATCTAGATTTAAACAAGCAGGATTTTCACTTGTCAGAACTAGGGATGCCAACAAGTAGTTGACTAGACAATTAACTGATAAGACTAGGTTTATTGGTTAATCTAGTCAACTTCTCACATTCTCCCCCCCCCCCCCCCCCCCCCGCTGCCTCTGCATGGGGAGCTCAGACCCCCTGCTGCCACAGCCAACCCAGGCTGCTCCAGCCTCTGTCCACGGGGAGTTCAGACCCCCTGTGGACAGAGGCTGCTGCCACTCCACCCTGCTGCCTCTGTATCAGAGGCAGCAGTGAAGGGCGGCAGGCAGCCAGTCTGTGTAGGAAGCTAATTTTTAAACGGGCTCCTCTCGCGGAGTGGCTCCTGCCTGGCACCCCGCACTGCTGGCTCTGATACAGAGGCATCAGCATGGGATGGCAGGGGGCTCCCTAGGAGTGGAGGCGGATTGCACTGGCTGCCGGCCCCACACCCAGGGACTATAGAATAGTTGACTAACCACTAAAAATTCATGCGGTTAGTTGATTATCCTATTACCTGCTATCTAACATCCCTAATCAGAACAGCTAAGGACTGCCAGGCAGATTTGAGAATCTCAGATCCTAGGGTACTGAAAATCTTCCATTGGAGTCTTCTTGCTCTGGACCAGTGTTGGTGCTAGACTCAACTATCTGGTACATTAGTGAGTCAGCTGCTCCAAACAAGTAATCGGAGCTGCCAAGCACAGTATGCCTTCTGGATTCATTGTTTTCAAGACAATGTTAATTCACTGATTTGGACAATCTTGAGTATAAGCAGCCCTTGCAATCCATGTATTGCCCGATGCACCAATGTCATTAACACTTACAGACAACTTTTCATCTTCAGATCTCCTTACAAACATTAACAAATTACCAAAGCCAGAAGGAACATAGGGATCAACCTCCTGGTACAACACAGGCCTCATGTCATTCCTGTGGAGCACGTATGTATGACCACACCATCTCCTTGCCACTACTGGGAAAATTTGCAAAGTATTAACAAGCTAATTATTGGATATGGGAAAATGTGCAATGTATCAACGATCTTGTTAGGTTTTCAAAACAACAGGGGTGATTACTGTAGATCCAATAGTATATAACTGCCGGGAATATTCCTAACATTGGAACCTCAGTGTAGACCAAAGCTGCAGACGATGCTAAGCACTGGCCACTGGGGTCCATCTGCTGTCCTTCTTCAGGGGGTTCCCGGCAGCAGAAGGGATGTAGGCATTGCATTTTATTCTGAGTTCTGCTTAGGCTTAATAAGTATTGTACTTTCTTAATAAGCATTGCATTTTATTCTAAGGTTTGCTTAGGCTTAATAAGCATTGTATTGTTTTAGTAAGTGTTGCATTTTATTTTGAGGTTTACTTAGGCTTAATAAGCATTGTATTTTATGCTAAGATTTGTTTCGTTGTATTTTATTTTAATATTAAGCATTGTATTTTACCCTAATATTTGCTTAGTAAAATCTTTAAGCCTTCACCCAATTTGTGTGCTTATTGCCTCCGAATCCCATAAGGGAAGAACCACTGCCTCTTGGCAATACAGTACCCCAATCTAAAGGCAAAGGAAGAAGCTTCCCTAAGGCAGACCCCCACCCATGAGCCTTTGTGGTGTTTGGGCGTCTCTCTCATTCTGACTGGGTTCACAGTCACCTGTCTTCACTGTGTATTTGCCAGTCACAGACAGATTGCCAGAGGGCATCTGCTTGCTTTCTCATCAGAGATGGTTAAGCAGGTGTAGTTGCTGCAGTTACAAGGTACAACACAGGCTTCCTAGGACAGGTCTACACTAAAGGGGAAGGTCGAATTTAGATATGCAGCTCCAGCTACATTAATTATGTAGCTGGAGCTGACATACCTTAATTCAAGTTTCCCTGCCATCCCCACAGAAGGAGGCTGATGGGAGCAAATGCTGCCATCAGCTTTCTTTATTCCCCTCAGGACTGGGAGTATAAGCTGCCAACGGGAGCACCCTCTGAGTTCAATTTAGCAAGTCTTAACTAGACCCACTAAATCGAACTCCAGGAGCTCAATCGCAGTAGCATCTAACTTCTCCGGAGTGAAGACATGGCCCTAAAAAGGCCTGCTTTATTTGTAAGGTGGCTTCAAAGGGTTATAACAAAGTGAGCACATGAGCATATCACCCCTGCTTCAGTAACTCTTAGCTTAATTTCATAAGATTTTTTCAGGACATTACAGGATATTGACAGTCTGTCACACACTCATAATTTTTCAGATATTTAAAAATTTAGAGATTGTTAAACAAGGTAGGGCTGGTAGGAGGGAAAAATGGAAAAACTGCATTGAGAGCAGGCGTATTTTTAAAAGAGTCATAATTTGTAAAGTATTTTGGCTCATGCTATAAAGAAGATCAGATTAGATTAGCATAGTCCCTTCTGGCTTTGGCATCTCTGCATTCTGGCAAGAAAGTTACTTGCTCTTATATTTTCCAAGAATTTTCATGAGGCCATTACACTGTTATCTCATGTTAATATTATATTTACTAACATACTATATTTAATTTACTAGTAATTTATAACGCATATTTGGGGATAGCTTGACGTGGGTGTTTATATCACTTTTGTGATACAAAACTAATTTTGATTCACTTACACAATAGAGTACATCTAAAATCAGTTTCTGCAGCTAATAAAATACAAGACACATCAAACCAAGTTCTGCCATCTATTCTCCCCGAGTGGTACCTCATTCCATGACTAGTAAGGTAGCAGAATTAACCGCCATTCACTCTATCTCCCCACCCCCACTACAGGCAATTTCCCTTACAACTATAATGCCTGGAAAAGCTCTGAAATACTCTACCATGTTTTTGTTAGTTTTTAAAGCGTGTGTTGACAATCCATTGTAGTGCGTAGGTGGGTGGGATACATTTGCATGAGAGGGATTATTCCTGCAAGCTGCAAAAGGACTTTGTTTCCTTTCCAAAGAAAATACAGGCCAATAAATTCAAGTTAAAGCATGCGTATTTACCGAAGGGCTCCTCTGCGTATTTGACACCAAAGTCACATATTACAGTTGTGTTACGGCAGAAAGGTTTGTATTAGGGAGAAGCCTTTACTGCAAAATTCAGACTCCAATGTAGCCATGGAAATGCACTCTACCCCCTAGAATGGGTGTGTGTGGTTGTATTGGGGGAAGGCATAAGGGCTAATCAAAGTCTTGGATCCAAGTTTGGTTTTGGAATGCCTTAAAATTCCAGGGGCATCTAGATCCAAAGATTTTGACTCATCCCTCTGCTAATGTATTGTGCATACTATCTATGCAATAAATAATTCATGTTCCAGTGAGAACAGTGGTTCTCAGACTGTGTGCCGGGAGCCCAAAGTGGGTCACAACCTTATTTTAATGGAGTCATTAGAGCTGGCATTAGACTTGCTGCAACCTGGGGCTGAAACTTTTGAGCTTTGGCTCCCCCTCTCCTCCCAATGGCTGCAGAGGGCAGTGGGGCTTGTGCTTCCCCCCCCCCCCTCGCCCCCCGCCTCCCCGCCCGGTCATGTAGTAATTTTTGTTGTCAGAAGGGGGTCACAGTGTAGTAAAGTTTGAGAACCTCTGAGCTTGATTTGGCTTGATCAGATATTTTGTACTGAGTACTCAGGCAAGCGTGTCATGTATCATAGTCAACAAACCCAGGCATGGCACAGAAATGACAATGTTTCCTCCATTACCTGCCTCTAGTCACTACAGTCAAGAGAATAAATGCCTTTGGGAGAGGGAGGGGGAGTCTTAAACTCAGCATGTGCTGCTCTTGAGGTTGTTTGTGCCATTGTCTATGGCAGTGCTTGTGTTGCTGTTCAGAAATTACTGTTGCTGATCTGACCCATGGAGGTGAAAGCAATATTGTCTCACCAATTCCTTACCAAAGATGTACAGCTGGATCCTACAGCATTGGGAGGGAGACATGCTTAGGGTTGCCAGGTGTCTGGTATTGACCCGGACAGTCCGATATTTTTGCCTTCTGTCCAGTAAGAAAATTCAGAAAATACCGGACTCCTAAAATGTCTGGTATTTTCTGATTTTTTTTCCCTGCCAGGAGGCGAAAATACCGGACACCTGGCAACTCTACGACACACTCAGCAACTGGACCCAGCCCCCCCCCCCCCAACCCCTGCTTATCTGGTTCTGCAGGGGAACTGTCTTGTGGCTGGAGCAGAAAAGCAAGATGGCTGCCTGCAAAAAAGCCTCTTCTTAAAGGGGCCAGGCTGTTTTTTTTATTTTTTATTTTTTTATTTTTTTGCTTAATAACTGCTGTTGGGGTCCTTTTTTTGCTCAGCGACTTTGGTCTCCCCCTTTTTTTTCTCAACAGAATTTTTTTCCCAGTATTTTTTTTGGGGGGGAGGGAGACGTGTTTGGTATATTTGGTTAAACCATCTGGCAACCCTAAACATGGTAGACGTCCCTGTGAACTGTAAATTGCAGCTTTTCTTTTTTCATTTGACTCTTGCTTCTTTTTTTTGCCCTGAACATTTACTGAATGACTAGATTGGGATTCTCATGTTATGGACTGAGAAGTGATTCCGGGTGCCTGGGGAAGACAAACATGAGGTTTAGATCAGCAGTGTTTTGTTTAAGTAAAATAAGCTGTTTAGTCATTTGTAACTAATCAACTGGGATTATTTGGAATGGATTTCTACTACTCCCTTTGGTCTTGTCTACATTGGGGAAACTTAAAAAACAAATCTTCTGACTATATTAAACTTATCATGTGGCAATCATACGCTTACACGTCAATAGAAAGAGTGAGAGCATGTGCAAGGCTAAATAATATTCCTTTGTTCTTCCCTTAGGGCCAGATTTTGAAAACATATTCATGCTGAATAGTTGCTGACGCCATGAATGCACTCATTGAAGACAACAGGATTACTGGAGCAGTAAAATGCTATTCAGTGTGAGTAAGGCCTGCAGAAATCTAGTTCTTTATATGTTATAGAGGCAGCACTATAGGGGAACTTTATGAGACTATATAGCTACAGGCAAAGGACTCCTGAGTGTCTTGTCTGTAGAAAATTATCTCAAGCATTGACAGAAAAGAAAAAAATATGTGAATGGACAACTGTGATTATGCTATTAAATTATATTACAAATGAATCAGCATCATTTCAGTTTGAACATGTAATTTGGCATTAAAATCACATAACAGGCTTAACCCATCACTCAGACACTCTGCAAGCATAATCTTAAAGGAAGTTATTTATATGGAGAAGCCAAGACATTCATGCCTTTTTTATGGAAAGATAATGGAGAATAGGGAATGATTTATGCCAAATGGAAACAATCTCCCATAATTGCATGAAGTGCTTAACACCTTCATAAGTAGGAAACTGACTCTGTGACAGATTTAGTGTTACCTGATCATTAAAAATTATCCATAAATTGAACTCTCAGCAAATTACAGTCTGAAATAAAATGAAATATTTCCCCTGAGAAATGTCACCAAAACCCTTATTGACAACGCATTGCCAATCACATCATATCTTTTCCATACCAGCTACTCCTTTAATAGATCAGTTCTTAATCATATTAAACTTCTCCACTCAGAAAGGAAGCCTAAACATTCCCCTCTATTGTAAGTGTCCCTCTATTTGAATGTGTGTAGTACACCGCATTCAAATAGTAAACATAAAAAATACACTCTTTTGGGGTTATAACTTGTGAAACAACAAGTCTCTATTGATGTCCAGCACATTGCAAAGCAAGAGGGACTATAGTTTAAAATCTCTGGGCCAAATTCATTCATTATGTAACTGCATTGATTTCAGTGGGATTGCAGGAGGGTGAGTTTGACCTGCTATTTTCCAAATAGTTCTTTACAAACCACCAGGCTGGGCTGTCCTCTTTGATTTATTTGGCTGAAGAATGTAAGCAGGAGTGATACATTCCATTACACACAAACAGCAACCTTATATTTTCTCACCGGGAACTTTTTTATATTAAGAAAACAAGAGCCAGGTCTGCGCAAGAGAGTCCAACATGCACATCATCTTTGTAACAGGCTGCGTCTGAATGCAGAATAATGGCGCCACGGAGGCGGGATCTGTTTCCACTTCACGGAACAATGCATTGGAAACAAATCATACCAAACACACGCTTCACACCACACAGGTGTCACAGGAGAGTGATGCCACCATGCAAAGCTTACTCACCTCTTATTTCATAGGCGTCGATTCCTCTGAAAGAACTGAGCTAAATTAATGGTTCTCAAACTTTCTGAAGCTGAATAAAACCACAAACAATATGTTACTGTCTCATAATACCTACCCACAAGAGGATAGAATTAAAATTGTACAGGGTACCTAAATTCTGGCATTTCTTAGCTTTTCAGTGTTTGACTTTTCAACTTTAATAATGTTCTTTTAATCTAGTGTTTTTATATATAAGTATTAGCAGATGTACCCAGTGTTCCTCGGGTCTTTAACTGAAGTAATGTGGGTTTTTTTTAAACTCAAGGAAAAATGTACATTCTTTATTTCAATTATTATATATTTTTAAAAAGGCTAGAGTAAGGGTTTGGGGTGAAGGAGAGGCAGAGGGGATGGGTGGCTTAGGGCAGAGGGTGGGCAGTGTGGGGGGCTCAAAGCAGGGGTAGAAGGCTCAGAGCAGGGAGAACGAGATGGTGGGGCTCAGGGGAAGAAGGTGCAGGTGCTAGGGTTGCCAGATGCTTTCAACAAAAATACCAGACACACTTGATATTACATCACAATCTACATTACATCTTATTTAGAAAATACCGGACATTTCTATTTGCTCAATTTGTTTCTTGAACAGAAAGCTCAAACTGGACTGTCCGGTTCAAAACCGGACACCTGGCAACCCTAGCAGGTGCACAACTCAAGGCAGGGTAGGAGGTGCTGGACTCAGGGCTGAGGGGGCTGGAAAGTGGGGGAGGGATTACTGGGGCTGCCTGTGGTAGTGCTCCTATGACAACAGCTCATCCCAAAGGGCCCTGGCAGTGCCTCAAGGGACTGGGACTTACTACCCAAAAGGAGTTGGATATTACTATTCTTCTATGATCCCCAACTTTTTTTAAACAGGTCAAAAAAAATGTGTGGATGAGGTTAAGTGACTTGCCTAATCCCAAGGAGGAAATCTGTGTCACAGTGCAGATTTAGATTAAATCATTCATGTGTTTAAGACACATAGATCTATATTTAGACCATTATTAATTCATACCTCTCTTTGAAATGTATTGGAGCTCAGTTCTGTAGTACTTGCATACCCATATTCCAGCACTTTCCTATTTGCTGTTTATTCACCTGGGTATCTACAGGCATACTTTTCTTTCTTTATTTTTAGACAAATTCTGCATATATCAACAGTAGTCCACCAGAGGGGGTACACATCTGCTTTTTAAGCTTGTGTTAAGAGAAGGCTTTGCACTGAAAGGAATTCTAATCACGTTTTTATTCTTCCACAGCTAGTATTTTGCTTGTGAAAATACTAGGGTTGTTGTACTTATAACCAGGTGGCCGTTGTCATTTAATATCATGAAATGTTTGCTTTTGTTACTTGTACTTAGAAAATGTAAGAGGGCTTGAAGTCCTTTACACAATGTTTATTCAAGCTTTAATCAGGCAAAATTCCCCATTGACCTCAATGTGAGTTTTGTCTCAGCAAGGACTTAGAATTTGGTTTAGGGAGAATAGGTCAGCTTGGTATCTGCCACTGATACTGTAGGTTCTTGTTTCTTGCAAAAACAGTGCACTTTATAAAACAAGGTAAAGCTGAGAGGAGCCTGAGCTATGAAGTTTGGAGGTGACTATGCAGTTCCTCAAAGATCAAGGGTATTTGAATTTGTTGTCAGGATTAATTAGTTACTATTTGAAAAGCACAATATACATTTTAATTTATCCGTTACCATTGTTAAAGGCAATTAGGACTTTGTAGAAGAAAAGTCAGGGGGAAAGGGGAGGAAGTGTTTTAGGTATCCAAGATGTACACAGTTGCACTGAGGTTGAGATGGAAATAGCTTGTTGAAAGACTCTGAGACAGGATACAAAAGGTAAAAAAAAATAAGGGTGATAAAATTGTAGCATTCTCCTACAGAACACCTAGTCACAAAAAAGAAGGTGGATGAGGCTTATTTGTAAAACAAAATCATCTAAAGCACAGAACTTGGTGGTGGTGAGGGGTATCAACACCATCCAACTCTGTTGGATAATCTGTGCCCGGCTGTATTATTTTTCCAACAACTTCTTAGAATGCATTGAGACTGTTTTTATTTTAGAAGGTGGAGAAAGCAACAGACTGTTTTATATTTTATTTTGACAAATAGAGAGGAACTGATTGAGATCTTGAAAGTGGAAGACAGCTTCAGTGAAAGCGATAATGGAATGACAGAGGTCAAGAGTCTACGGCAGAGGTTCTCAAACTTTTGGGGCTCCAGAGCCCTTTACATGCGTAAAAATGTATGCGGAGCCCCAGCAGTCCACTGATTGTATGTGTTGTACCTATTGATGTTTCCAGTTTGTCAACCTTGTGGAGCCCCAGGAGATGTCTCGCGGAGCCCTAGGGCTCTGCAGAGCACAGTTTGAGAAACACTGGTCTACAGGAAAACAGCAGAATAGAAAAATTAGAAATGCAAAGGCATAAAATAAAATTAAACTAGCTAGAGTCAGAGAGGGTTACAAGCTGGAAGGACATATTAAGTGGAATCCTGCAAAGGTCAGTCCTAAGTTCAGTGCTGTTCTATATCTTCATCAATGATTTGGATGATGGCACAGAGTGCACACTTATAAAGTTGATGGATAATACCAAGCTGAGAGGGATTGCAACTGGTTTGGAGAATGCTCGGTACAAACTGAATAGTCTGAAGTAGATAGGATGAAATTCAATAGGGACAGGAGCAAAGTACTCTATTTAGGAAGAAACAATCAAATTCACAGATACAAAATGGAAGTGACTGCGTAGGAAGGAATACTGCAGACAGGGAGCTGGGGTAATAATGGATCAAAAGCTAAATATGAGTCAACAGTGTAACTAATGTTGCAAAAAAGCAAACACTGTACAACAGGGGTGGGCAAAAGGGCTTCCACAGGCCGGATCTGGCCTGCCAAGCAGGTGGATTTGGCCTGCAGAGGCCCTGCCGCTCCACCACCCCCAGGGCCGCGGGGTGGGGAGTGCACAAAATTTCCTCCGCCCTGACAGAAGCATGCGGCATTTGGAAGCGCCAGGTGCTCCTGACATGGCCGGAGAAGGCTTCGCACATTCCCATGCCTCCAAAACAATCAGGCCCTGGGGACACGGGGAGCGTGCAAAGTTTTCTCTGCTCTGTCCGTGCCCTGCGAGCAGCACATGGCGCTTAAAAGCACCACATACTCCTGGCAGGGCAAGAGGAGTCTTCACGCACTCCCTTGCCCACAGGCCCTGATTGGCGTGGGGGTGGGGGAGCATAGGAAGTCTCCTCCCAGCCAGGGGCATGGGCACTTAGGGGGAACCTGGGGCGGACAAAGGTGCTTCCCCACCCCCAGACCAATTATGGAAGTATTCCGGCCCCACCCCTTCCACTCAAAGGCCTGCCCCTTCTTGTGTGGCACAGGACCACTTTCGAAATTTTTGAAATGGCCCCCCGACAAAATATTATTGCCCACCCCTGTTGTACAATGTATCAGCAGGTGTACTGTAAACAAGACAATTCTTCCACCATCCAGGCTAAAAACACCCCAAAATTTCCAGACACACAATTAAATCACAAGAGTTAGCAAAATTGAGTCAGTCATTAATAAAGTATAATGAAACATACACAGAAATAAATTCTCCTCTCATACTAGTGTAGCCCACACACTGCAATGGGATTAGCCACTATTGCAACTGAGAACAGACTTTGGATCACAATATGAAAAATCAGATTCCTTTCAAATCACAGGACTGCTGCCTTGTTGAACATTATATCAATGCAATATACCTTCTGTCTTATTATCTACCTCTTCAGTAATGATTCCCAAAATTGTGTTCACTTTTTTTTGCCTGCACTGCACATTGAGTGTATGTTGTCAGAGAACTAGCCACCATGACTCCCAGAGCTCCTTTTAGAGTGGCATCCACTAATTTAGTCCCCATTATTTTATATATACAGTTGGGATTATGTTTGCCAGTGCACACGTATCAAAACTGAATTTTATCTGCCATTTTTTTGCCCAGTCACCCAGCTATGAAAGTGAACAATGAGCAATTACAAAGGCAAAAGGTTTGTCATTGAACTGTTTAAAACACTTTGGTACTGTGATGTTTTTGTTAATGTCTGTTTCACTTCATGGCTAACTTGCAGTTTGAATAGAGGAATATTCTATTAAAGATGAAACATTGTGTTCTTTTAATTAAGGAGTGGTCACAAGTTACACAAACTGAAGTATCCAATACATGTTTCAGCAAAACCAGGGAGGACCAGACATGACTTTCTTGTGTTTTTATCAGGTAGAAAATACATAGGAAATAATGAAGTTGACTATCAGGCTTTAATTCTATAGAGAAGCAAAGAAGGCACAAATCAAATTTTTATAAAGTTCTTTTTCAGCTCATCTTCTAAATAGTTTTTTTCCAGTCAGAATTCAGTAATACCTTGATAAGGGGTTTGAAAACAGCTTTGGTGCCAACTTCTCGGGTCTCAACACTTTGGAATCAGACAGCCAATGCTTTCCCAGATTTTGAGGCAATGCCCCTTCCTTCCTTAGTACCCAAAATACATTTCACAAAAGAGATGTAACCCATACTTCTTCCATCACCATCCCCAGATAGAAAATAACCATTCCCAGATGTCCATCATATTCACCTGAGGTCTTCTAGTGTGAAATCAGCACCATGACACCAGTATCCATGGAACATCAGCAAAGAAAGTCAGCGCTGTATGGGCCACACACTGAGGCTCGTGGTCTGCCCTGCACACATCTCCCTGGGATATAAATGGTGCTGGGTGCACAAGGGGTATATGGTGGGTATATGGGTATATGGTTCTAAAATTCACAACCCACTGATTACAAATGAGAATTGACAAGACTAATGAGTGCACCAAGATTTTTAAACACTTTCTTGAAGGTTTCCTATTGCACTAGACAACAAGGATTAGTCGAAACAATAGTAAAGAATAAAATTGTGAAGCATGTAGAAGAACATAATTTGTTGGACAAAAGTCAACATGGTTTCTGTAAAGGGAAATCCTGTCTTACTAATCTATTAGAGTTCTTTGAAGAGGTTAACAAACATGCAGACAAGGGGGATCCAGTAGATATAGTATACTTGGATTTTCAGAAAGCCTTTGACAAGGTCCCTCACCAAAGGCTCTTGTGTAAATTACATGGCCATGGGATAAGAGGGAAGGTCCTTTCTTGGATTGAGAACTGGTTAAAAGACAGGAAACAAAGGGTAGGAATAAATGGTAAATTTTCAGATTGGAGAGGGGTAACTAGTGGTGTACCCAAGGGTCAGTCCTGGGACCAATCCTTTTCAACTTATTCATAAATGATCTGGAGAAAGGGGTAAGCAGTGAGGTAGTAAAGTTTGCAGATGATACCTAACTGTTTAGGATAGTCAAGACAGAAGCAGACTGTGAGGGACTCCAAGAAGATCTCACCAAACTGAGTGATTGGGCAACAAAATGGCAAATGAAATTAATGTGGATAAGTGTAAAGTAATGCACATCGGGAAAAATAACCCCAACTATACGTACAGTATGATGGGGGCTAATTTGGCTACGACAAATCAGGAAAGAGATCTTGGAGTTATCGTGGACAGTTCTCTGAAAACTTCCACACAGAGTGCAGCGGCGGTCAAAAAGGCAAATAGGATGCTAGGAATTATTAGGAAAGGGATAGAAAATAAGACCCAGAATATCTTACTGCCCCTGTATAAAACTATGGTACGCCTACATCTTGAATACTGTGTACAGATGTGGTCTCCTCACCTCAAAAAAGATATTTTGGCCTTGGAAAGGGTTCAGAAAAGGGCAACTACAATGATTAGGGGTTTGGAACGGGTCCCATATGAGGAGAGGTTAAAGCGACTGGGACTTTTCAGTTTAGAAAAGAGGAGACTGAGGGGGGATATGATAGAGGTCTATAAAATCATGAGTGGTGTGGAGAGGGCTGATAAAGAAAAGTTATTTATTAGTTCCCATAATAGAAGAACTAGAGGACACCAAATGAAATTAATGGGTAGCAAGTTTAAAACTAATAAAAGAAAGTTCTTCTTCACACAGCGTGTTGTCAACCTGTGGAACTCCTTGCCAGAGGAGGCTGTGAAGGCTACGACTATAATAGAGTTTAAAGAGAAGCTGGATAAATTCATGGAGGTTAGGTCCATAAAAGGATATTAGCCAGGGGATAAAATGGTGTCCTTGGCCTCTGTTTGTCAGAGGCTGGAGAGGGATGGCAGGAGACAAATCGCTTGATCATTGTCTTCGGTCCATCCTCTCTGGGGCACCTGGTGCTGGCCACTGTCGGCAGACAGGATACTGGGCTAGATGGACCTTTGGTCTGACCCAGTACGGCCGTTCTTATGTTCTTATGTTCTTATGTAAGGAACTTTTATTTTGCTCATTATTCATAATGGTACCATATTGAAATGGGAACTGCAAGCATTCTGCCAATTGTTAATAATAATGCTCTGCACGTCTGTAGCATCCTACAGCTGGAGTTCTTAAAATGTTTACAGAAATTAGCTAATTAAGTCTCACAACACATCTGTCAGATAAATCAATGAAGGGATATATGGGGGAAGAGGAAACCCCACCGGCTTTGGAATGCAGCTATGTTTGGGATGGAATGCAGCAGCTACATAATGGCCATTTTTTGGACACAAAGGTTATGTCCAGACTACAGAGTTTTGTCAGAAAAATTGCCTTTTTCCGACAAAACTTGAGTTACATCCACACTGCAAGCATGTTCTTTCAACAGTAACTCGGAAGAACAGAGGGCTTTTTGTGCAGTTGGTAATCCTCATTCTATGAGGAAGAAGCCTTTTTGTGAAAGAGCTCTTTCTCTAAAAGGCGTGTGTGGACGGGGAAGAGGGAGTTTTTTCGGCAGAAGATGGAGGCGGAAAAAGCACAGGGGCCCTGGTGGCCATCCTGTCCATAGCAATCACTGCTTACATTCAAGGTAGCATCCAGGCAGTCTGAATGCTCTCTTTAGCAAGAAGTTTTTTCGGAAGATCTCTTCTGAAAAATGCTTCTTGCACAAGAAGCCTGTAGTCTAGACGTAGCCAAAATGAAGAACAATTGACTGTAGGAGGAATTTAGGAAAGCAGTATGTAGTTACTTGTGTTGAAATGTGGCCAGGGCATAAGTACTGTTAGCCCTACCCTTGCCTAACGGGCCATAAGATCTTAGTGGTCTTTGCATGAATTTTTCATCTTGTGTGCAAAACAAAATAAAAAGGCAGCAGTGCAGCCCCTTTTAACCCTACACTAGAGCACATTGGTTCAGTCCTCTCCCAAAAGGGAAGGGTATCTCCTTGGAGGTCTTCCACACAAGAACTGGCCTGATATGTCCTATATGGTATGTGAGCGTTGATGGGGTCACTACACCCAGTGGTGTGGCAGCTTAAAGGGCTGAAAGGTTGGGTAGTTTCACTGCAGCTCCTCTGGGCATCTCTGTACCCTCAGCTGAAATTCTCTTTTGTAATTTCTAGGGCAATGTTCCTTCACGCATCACAAGAAGAATCCCTGCAGCTTTTGCAGCAGCCGTGGCCTCTTTCCACAGCTCTGTTAAATTCAGGCTTTTTCCATAATAATACACATAAGCCTGTCTCTTAAAAAGCATTTCAAATAATGAATTCCACAGACTTTATACCCCCAGACAGGTGCATGCAACTAGTGTACACCAGGGCTTAGGTTGTAAACACTTCCAGAGAGGTAGCTTCGATTAGGGTGATTGGTGTATATACTGTTTCAAACTGTAAAAAACAAGAGGTTTTAATTTTTAAAAATCTGGGTTAAATTGACCCAGGGATTTTTTTCTGATCCAGCAGAGAAGACCTTCCATCCAAGGTGCCCATAGAATGGAATGAACAGAGACATTGGCTGGCTCACACATTACCTTCCACAGCCTAATGACTTAAGCAACCAACCAAAAAATGGAGGTGCTGATTATTCTTATTAGCCTCTTGTAACTAGGGTTGCCAAGTGTCCAGTATGGCACCGGACAGCCCGGTATTTGCACCTTCCATCTGGTAAAAAAAAAATCAGTATTTTCTGTTTTTCCCAAGGCCCAGCTCGGGTGCCTGATGGAAGGCCACTAGGGATATGCTGGGGCGGAGGGAGGGAGGAGCGGCCTGGGAATTAAAGGGGCCGTGACTGTATTTCAGCCCTGGTCCCTTTTTTTCTTTTCTTTCCTGAACAACTTTTCCTGCAGCCTTTTTTTTTTTTTCCCCGAACAGAATGTTTTCCCAACGTTTATTTGGGGAGAGTTCGGTATTTTTTGTGAAACCATCTGTCAATCCTACTTCTAACTATTTGAACAATTTACTCACTGTCTCCTTCCCCTTCCCCTCCTCCCTATTTATTCTTGGATCTGGACTTCTAATACCCCAGTCATCTGAAGAAGTGGCTTGTGCCCACGAAAGTTCATGATACCATCTCCATGTTTTGTTAGTCTTTAAGGTGCTATTAAACTATTTGTTGTTTTCTCAGTTTTTCCCATAGGACTGAAGACAGAATCTAAGAATCATAGCAGATTTTGGTTGGAAGAGACCTCAGGAGGTCATCTAGTCCAACACCCTCTCATAGCAGGACCGATCCCAATTAAATCATCCCAGTCAGGGCTTTGTCAAGCCAGGACTTAAAAACCTCTAAGGACAGATATTGCACCACCTCCATATGCAACCCATTCCAGTGCTTCACCACCCTCAACATGAACTTATGCTATTTTTCCCATCTGGTGGGTTTCCCACCTCCCTCTAGGCCATCCTAACCTTGTAATGTTAGCCAGGCCCAAGAAACCAAAGGCTTCAGCCAGGGAAGGCCTGGGTCTGCCTAAGGCAGGAAATCCCAGGAGTAGGGATGAATTGGAGACTGCTAGGAGAGAACAGTCTCCAGCAAAAAACAAAAAACAAAAACAAAAAAACCCAACAACAACCTGGGACAAGGGATTTCCCTGCTAAGATGACAGGGATACACTCCCTGACAAGAGGATACAACTGAGGGACTTTGTTTGGGACCGTGAGTTTCATTTTGGAGCTGTATGTGAACACACTTGGGTCCTGAGAATGGGGTGGTGAATTGAGAAGAAAAGACTGTGTGAAGTTTGATTAAGAAAGCTTTGAAGGCGAAATTATTAGCAGGACATTACAGAAGCACCTCTGGCGATGGAGAGGTGCTCAGGAGGTGGCTGACTGTGCTAACGGACCATGGTTGATGGTGCATTGTCGGAGAAACTGGCCATGGTGCATCATGAAAGATGTACATTGACACTGGAGCCTAGGCTATATTGGAAAATGGAAGCTGATACAGTACCCAAAATACATTTCCCCTAGGTACTGTAACGGAGTATCCATACTGAAATAATTTGGTGTGGGGAGCCAATACATTTTATGAAAAATCAAAATTCTCCATGGAAAGGAGATACTTCTGAAAAAATTCACTTAGCTGAAAACTCAATTTTTAAAAATGGAAAAATTTCAACCAGCTCTATTTTACTCTGATTCGTTATCAAAACGTGCTCTCTTACATTGATTTTAAGTACATTCCTGCAGAGAGCAAAGTACTTAGTGCTTTGTTGAATCAGGGCCCAACTCATTTGAAAGCATGGTCCTAAGGCCTTTATTACTGTCAGCCTTTATTTAAACTGAACTCCCAGTGAAGTCAATGGGAATTTAGCCTTAGTAAAGACAGTGGGGTTCAATTCATAGTATTGAAAGCTCTAGTTGGGAGTTCTGACGAGACTATCACATGGATTGAGGCTAAGGATAGTTTAAGGAAGCATTTTCTTATGAGACACTGAGTCTCCCAATATTTCAACAGAGATGGTTGTATGTGCAACCATTCACAACTTGGTATTATCCCTGTGACAATTACTACTCAGCAATTGCTTGCAAAGAAAAACAATATTCAGAAAGTGTTTGCAGTAAGCATGTGCAATTTTTTGAAAACAGCTGCTAGTACTTTTTAAGCTTCCTTTTCATCTCCTCTTCCCATCTGTTCTCAACTGAAGCCCTAGAGGAGAGTTACAAGCACATAATCAACCTGCTCTCCTTATACCTTAATGGATGACGGTTTAAGAACCTCTCCTCTAGTACATAAGTGCTGATAATCACACAACATGATTCAGCCAGTAGAATATCAGGGCCCATCCATCTCATCAGTACCCAAATGTCTGGCTTGTCATGGCAATTCCCACGCCTGGTGATTTATTTCTTTTGGCAGCCTGGTCAAGTTTGTATTTACCTTCACTCAGTCTTACTGTAAATTATATCCTCTCCTGCCAGAAAAACCTGCCATGGAGTATATCCAACAGGCCTGTAGGGGATTGGGTTTGTCTTTCAATGTTTAAAAAAAAAATCAACCTTTTAAAGAACCTTTTCAGGCAGCTAATGCTCTCCAAGCTTTTCAGAAAATGAAGGGAATGAGTGTGAATAGGGACTAGGCCTCCGAGCCACCAGCCTGCACTGGGAATGTGCCAAATGCCACCAGGGCTGCAGAAGTACTAGTAATCGTGCCTCAAGTGGGCATAGCCAGTGACTCATGGAACTGCCCAGCATGCAGTGTGGATGCACGCATTTCTATACTCCATTTGGGGTTGAGGCATATGCTCCCCTTGGAGTCAGCTCTGCTAGTAAGTTGGGTGGACAGGACCGTGGCCTTGCCTCCTCTCTGCCATCTTTGGGGATGACTAGTGACCCGGTAAACAGCAAGGGGCAGATTCTGCATCAGTAGTAAAGAGATGGGGCTGATGGGGCATCAGTAGTAAAGAGATGGGGCCAGGCCTCATTCAGGAGTCTCAAGGAGCGGGACTCCTTAAACTTTCTTCTCCCTGGTGTACCCAATGTCAGCTCAAATCTGGCCAATGGTGCTTTAAAGAACCAGAAGTGTGGCTGGGATTTCTCAGGCATGTATTTCTCCCTTCATCCCTCTCTCTGGTCTCCTCTTCTTAGCTGGTCCCTGCCAGCCTCCAGTTCTGTTTTCCTCCTCCTGCCACTCACTGCAGCGAAGAAGAGAGGAGCTGGAGGGGAAGAATAAGTGCTGCGGCTTCTTTTTTACTGTTACAAGAAAGGTAGCAGGACCAGGAACAGCTAATGGGATGGAGAAGGGTGCTGGAGGTCAGAGCTGGCCTTTGTGGGCCCGTGAAAGTGATCACTGAAATACCCCAGGTGTCACTTTACTTTGGTGACCTCATAAAGGAAAATACTTTGGTATGCTCCCCATCTTTAAGTAGCTCTGCTTTCATAAAGAAACATTTAAGGATGGGAAGTTTTCTAAAGAATCATCTAACTCATGTCTTCCCACCTCTTGCAAACTCTTAAGCTGGGACTGTGCATAGTAATGTGACATAGTGGACAGGAATTCTGTTACAGGGGACCAAAACAATTACCCACAAAAAATGCTAGCTCTGGGATGAAGCTCCAATGCCTCCAAATAAATCATCATTCTGATACTGATGGTTTGGAGCCTACAAAGGTGCTACAGCACAGCTTCTTTCTGAACTGATACAGTCTGCGTATTCATTGCCAGTATGGAGAAGACTACAATGGAGCAGATTTACCTACATGGCTGTGCAGTACTGGTTATTTTCTTGATTGTGCCCATTACTGTGTCTTCTGAAGAAGGTAGGGTATGTTTTTTTTAAATATGAAATAAACTCACGTTACTTGAGGTTTTCAGTGAGGCAAGAATCCAGAATGGTAGCAATAGCAATGAGTAGAAATGAACTGTCAAAAACTTCAAGTGCACCAGTCTGATACATAATTTGTCTGAAGAAAAAAAGGAAATCGGAAAGGCCCTGCCACAAATGTTCTCAGTATTTTAATATACTCAGACTGTGTTCACTCCAAAACCAACAGATTATAGATACCCTCTTCCCTGTGCATCTCCCATCTCCCTACTAAGTTTCAGACTGCCCAGTGGACATGCTTGAAAATTAGTTGAGAGAACATTATCAGAATACACATATGGGCTGTGTCTATACTGGCATGATTTTGCGCAAATACTTTTAATGGAAAAGTTTTTCCATTAAAAGTATTTGCGCAAGAGAGTGTCTATACTGGCACGTGCCTTTGTGCAAAAGCATCCGTGCCAGTGTAGATGCTGTCTTGCACAGGAAAGCTCCGATAGCCATTTTAGCCATCGGGTTTTCTTGCACAAGAAATTGATGTTACCTGTCTACACTGGCCTCTTGAGCAAGAACACTTGCGCAAGAGGACTTATCCCTGAGTGGGAGTGTCAGAGTATTTGTGCAAGAAGCACTGATTTCATACAGTAGAACATCAGTGTTCTTGTGCAAATACTCACGGCCAGTGTAGACAGGCAGCAAGATTTTGTGCAAAAGCAAATGCTTTTGCGCAAAATCTTGCCAATGTAGACACAGCCCTGGTGGCCACTATATCAACGGACTTATTTCAAATTGATACTCATATCCCTGAGATCAGAACATTAGACCCAGTGAACTCAAATCCATGGTAAATATTAAATGTTTCCATAATGGCTCAAAGAGCCCAAAATTCGTATTTAAAAATAGCTTTTAACACCACTCCTAGGGAAAGATTCTGGCCAGCAGAGGTCAGTTTCTGTGTGGTGCCCAATCAGAAATACTATTGTACCATTTTTACAGGTGACCATATAGAGAACCATAGGAAACTCAACATCTTTTCAAACAATAGGTGGGGCACTTGCAAATGTCTGTAGTCAATCTATTATACACTGTCTTAAAGCCTCATAATTAATCAACAGCTATTTAATAAAATCCAGTCAAAATTTAACAGACAATTGGCAAACATACCCTGTGAGCCTGACCACTGCTTTTTTTTGGGGTGGGGGGGGGGGGCATCATGGGTCTTAACCAGACTATGGTGTGGTCAAACCAAATGACTCAACTACAAAAGGTTTCTAACTGTATATATGAAATGTAGTGAAACAGCCACTAAGTGGATGATAGGGGTGAGGGAGTTCTGTGCAGCACAACTCTCTTGTGTACACATAAGAATTGGCAGGACCTCCTACTACGGCTATGAAGTATCTCAAAGTAGCTATTCCGCGTCTTTAAAGCAGCCCGTTAGTTTGAAATAGATTTCAACTATTCCGACATCCCTGTAACCCTCGTTCCATGAGAGTTAAGGGATGTTTCAAAATAAGCTATTTCAAGGTAAGGGTACAGTGTAGATGCACCCTATGACAGCAGAAAACTGGAGCGCTATGGCAAAAGAAGGTAGCCAAAATAATGGGCTAGTCTATTTTTTTCATTAAAAAGATATGTTTCATTTCTTCCACTTGATTTAATTTCTGTGCCTCTGCTACTGTCTTTTGAGATCCATTTTCCCCCATCTGTATCAGAAATTTATCACTCTTCCAAAATGGAGTCTCTGACATGCATATATGCTTTGTTAATGCATAAGGACATAGACAAGGGAAACTGTTTCTTCCAGGAAAATATATATCCTGCTCAGCAGTGAATGAACTATGTAGGCACCTATCCTTAGAAACAGTTTAACAAACCAGTCTGGTTCCACCAATGTAGAGGGTCCTTTGAGTCAGGAGTGCAAATGGAAATGCAATGCATACTGCCAGGGTCTCCCTTGCACTTTTTGTGCACCTCACACTCTACTTTGCAAAGCCTGTTGCTCCTCTTGCTAAGAACAATGTGGTATCATAGAGCATTTGGGAGCTGTCAGTCTCTGAGGTTATGTCTACATCACCAGGTTATTTTGAAATAAATTATTTGGAAATAATAACTCCCGACATAACTATTTTGAAATAAGCTTATTCCTCTTCATAAGAAGGAGTTATTATTTCAAAATAACAGGCTTGGTAGTGTGGATGTTCGCCTTGTTATTTTGAAATAAAAGGAGTTATTTCAAAATAATTCCCCAGTGTAGACATGCCCTGAGGGCATGTCAATACCGCAGCATTATTTCGAAATAATAAAATACGTGTCTACACAACAAGACATTATTTCAAAATAATGTCAAGCTGGAGGACTTCTTACTCCAACTCCTGTAACCCTCATTTTACGAGGAGCAAAGGAAGTTGAAGGAAGTATTCTTCCTTTGACTTACTGCTGTGTAGATAGTGCCAAAAGCCGAATTAAGCTAGTTTGACTTCAGCTACGCAATTTACGCAGCCGAAGTTGCATATTTTAATTCAATGTTTGCCCCTTGTGTAGACGTACTTTGTGTGTGCTTAGAAAGTCATACTGTATCTTCTCACAGTGGGTGGGCTCTCCAGAGCAGGCTGTAGGAATAGATTTAAGTGTCAGTCATCCAAAGAAAGACAGTCCAAAAAAGATTAAAAGCAATGATGGACAGAAATCATTCTACTACACCAGAAGAGAGATAATTCCCGCTGAGAATTCCAGGTATTTCCTGCTCAACACTTGGTATTAATTAAGGTTTGGATCATTGGACTTCATTCCCAATTCACAGCTGCTTGGGAGGCACCTGCTTTGTTTGGGATGGAATAACTTCCCATTCAGTCAAGCATTCAGTCTGCATCTGCAGCTCACACTTTAGGGAAATGATACAAAGATCTGTGGAACAAGGAGAGGGTGGTGGCAGTAGAGATTCTCCTTTCCTTGGGGAAATTGTTCTCTAGACCTGCATAAAATAAAAAAGAAAGATTTTGATAGGCTGGCCTATTTCCCTGCTGCATGTGAGGACCTGGAAGAGCACTGAGGTCTCAAATCTTTTGTAGCTTGCATTGTATAAAAGGCAACAAATCATTGCAGGTGGAGTGAGAGCAAGCTCTGTAGCCTGCTATTTCAGTCCATATCCAAGTGATCTGCCATGGCCTATCCTGAACTTTTCTGTGGGCTCCCTTATCTGTGTGAATATTTTGGGTTGCTTTTTTTATCTGACCCAGATGTCTGTAATAGTTTCCTAATATTCTTTTTGCTCCTTTTTTTAATCTTTCATTTCAGTCCAAACAATTTCTGCACTACTTGCCAAACTGTATATTGCATGACATTCTTTCTTTCTTCAGACACAATATCCTCCTTGATGCTTATTGGCATGCCTCCACCTGCCCTGTTGTATCTATCCCTTCCAGAAACTCTCTAGTTCAGTGTTATCTCATCTGTTTTTGCTTTTTTTCTGGACTGTTGTCCTTATTACATAATGTATCTTTTAGGCCCAAAACGACAAATTCAAATTCCATTTTCACCAGGAATGAATTTGAACCATTACATCCCTCTGCATTTACTTTCATTTAGTTCTTGTTTGGTACAGTATGTATAGTCCATGCATGTGCAAATGTGCCTGCTCCCGTTGAATTTAATGACTTCCTTCCCATTGAATTCAATGGAAACAGCCTTTGTAATGTTTTAAAATGTTGATTTCTTTCCTTTTAAAAATTGTAACCTTCCTATTCCACGTGTTAATTATCTATTTTCCCATACACATACCCCATCCTTCAGATGCTGTCTGTTGCTTACACTTAAGTACTTTTGTGTATGCCAAAAAAGTAATGTTTAGAACTACAAATTGTATTCTGTATGGAATGTTGTTTCTCTGTTAAATATCTTAGGCACAAAATCATTTCTCCTGTTGCAGTCTGTTTTAGCTCCTGAGAATTAGAACTGTCATAATTTGTACCAGTTCATCATTCTCCAGTCTTACTTTCTATTGCTGGAAAATCTGCTTGTGAAAAGCCAGTATATTTTCCGACTATTGGGGAGATAATTCAAGTATGCTCCAGCATTATATTTGACTCCTAGAAAAATAATAAGAAGTTTTTCACGTTGTTATTGTTGTTATTATATATTTGTATTGCATAACATCTAATAGCCCCAATCATGGAACTGGACTCCATTGTGCTGTACAAACAGGACATGAAGACAGTCCCTGCTGTGATAAATATAGTATCATGGCACATTGATACTATACTGAATACTGTCATTATAAGTATTCCGGTATGTAGTAACGGATGATCAGTAGCCCAACTCCCATTCATTGCTTGGTACCTCTGAAAATCAAACCCATGGTACTGTACATTTATGGGTACGTTAATTCAATCAGATGAGTCAGAATTCAGTCGCACTGTATTCGCTTTCAGCAGATGTTTTTTCTTTAACGTAGTCCAGAGGCCCAGCAAAAAAACTTATTCATCACGACCTATGACCTTTTCCACTGAACTCATCTGCAGAACCAACTGAAGGAAAGGCAAGCCATTCTGTTGTCCTCACGTGGCCCCAGGGGCCAAGATTCAGCATTCATCTTTATTCAAGCTGGTCCCAGATTGCTACCCATGCCAGCTGGGCCAGGGGAAAGAGGTTTTCAATGCCAGGAAGGAGGAGAGAAAATAGTGGGCCATGTAACTCCCTGTAACTCCAGGTGCTGATGAGGGCTGCTTGGGGAAGGTTAGTCCCAACACTGCCCCTTCTGCCCAAGGTCTTTCCCCTGCTGGGAGTATGGAGCCACCCCTTGCCTTGCCTAGGGCCCGCCTAGGCGCTCAGCCCGACTGCTTATTAGAATGTGTTAATTTGTGGTATATCAGTTGATTAACTAGTAATATTTTGGTATTACTAAGCTCTGAGATCTAAACAAGAGAAACTTAGGATATGTCTACACAGCAACGTTATTTCAAAATAGCAGCTGTTATTTCAAAATAACTTTCCTAGCGTCTACAGAAGCCAACTGCTATTTCAAAATGAATTCAAAATAGTGGAGGGCTTATTTCAAAATTGGTAAACCTTATTCCACGAGGAATAGTGCAATTTCGAAATAGGGGGCCTGGCCCTGGCCACAAGGTAACCTCTGACCTGATGCCCTGCTGGAACCAGTTCCAGCTGGCCTTAAATGTGATTCAGCGTCCAATCAGTGTGGACGCGCTATTTCAAAATAGCAAACAGTTATTTCAAAATGCATTATGTGTATAGATGCGTTATTTCAAAATAAGATATTTCGAAATTAGATATTTTGAAACAACGCTTGTAGTGCAGACATACCCTTACTGATTCACCATATGTCTGTTTTCAGAGTGTCTTGAGCCAGGATTGTTTTATTGTGGGTCAATGTAGCAGGGTGCTATGTAATCTATAATGCGGAATGAGAGAAGAACTGTGAGTAAATTTAACGTTGTATTATGTTTCAATCATGTTAAAATAATTCAGGACTGGCCCACAACATTTTGGCACCTGAGGTGGGGAGCTCAAATGATGCCCCCATGCCACCTTTTCTCCTGCCTGCCTGTTATGTCTCTTGTGCCCTCCTTCCTCCAGCACAGCACTCCACCATCTCTGTGCATCTAGAGCAGAGAGAATACATATGCACCAGCAGCAGATGCAATTTTCTACACTCTGGGTGCTAGTGGCGCCCCCCCACAGTCTGGCACCTGAGGTGGCCACCTCAGTTCACCTCATGGTAAGGCCAGCCCTGAAATAATAAGGGGTACATCTACACTGCAACGCAATTTCGCGATACCGCGGTATCCCAAAATATCTATCTCGCATCTTCTCAGCAAGCCTGTTATTTCAAAATATAACTGGCCCGCTATTTTGAAGTCCCTGTAACCCTCATTCCACGAGGAGTCAGGGATGTTTCAGAATAGCAGGTTATTTTGAAATGTGGCACTGTGTAGACAGCGCCAAATTACAAAATAAGCTATTTTGAAATAAGATCGAAATAAGATATGCAATTTGCTTAGCTCAAATTGTATATCTTATTTCAAGCTACAGTGCAGTATAGATACACCTAAGCAGATTTTGGCTTCTGTAGAGATGGATGTAAAGGTTTATTACTCTAAGAAGTAAAAATATGGACCAAAGACAAACTGAGCTATTTAAAATGTGGTTCTACTGGGAAGGTTTTTTTGTAATATGGCACCTTATTATTTGTGAAATTTGTTCTTTTTGTGCATTCAGAATTAGCTTCTGGTGACTTTACTGACAAAAATAACTTATAAACAAGTGCTTGTTTACAGTGATATGCCAAATTGTTGCCACTGTGGTTGATGACGCAATATCAATTTACCAGGTTTGGTAAAGACATGATAAGTTGATGGCAGAGCATTCTCCCATTGACTATAGTACTCCATCTCCATTCCATTGTCATAGTGTGGAATAGACACAGTGTTAGGATGATGTAAGCAATATCACTCAGGCAGATGATTTTTTTTCAGACCACTGAGCTATGTACCTTATCTTGACTGAAGCAGCAGTGTAGACCAGGCCAAAGTTTAGACTGCTTTTTACTCCACTTAGCCTTGCAAAGCCAACATAGCTAAAGGAGACCTAGCTGGAGTCTATTCCATCTTGAGTATTATCAATGGAATTTTTTGTTAAACTCTAATCAGTTACATCTGAGTTTACCCAGTGAGTCAATGCAACCCTTGCTCTTGTGAGTAACCCCATTTAATTAAACAGGATGATTTATATGAATAAGGATTGAGAACAATACAGGTAATGGAGCTGTTCAGGTAACATGGAGGACCTAATTTTAACACCATAGGTGGCACACAGATAATGCCACAAATTTCAAGACTGAGGGGTAAAGGTGTAACTGAGGAGCAATCTATTCTGCAGAATCTTTTTGCAGGTAACAATATTCAAGATGAAAAAAATCCAGCTTGACTCTGAGGCCTTGTCTATTTTAGATAACTTGTACTAAAATCGATCTAATTGCATTAATGCAAGCCTTTATAATGTACTTAAACCACTTTAAGTAATCTTATAATGTGAAACTTACAACAGTATAACTAAATAATTTTTAAATTATGTAATATAGACAAGGCTTTTGTTCTTGGGTTAAATTTACTTTGTTGGCAAATAATCAATACCTGTTTTACTTGTACATTGAGAATATTTGAGCAGGAATCATTGTCAGACAATAAACATCGAACACATCCACGCAAACTTTTGCAGGCAAGCTTAATGTTAAAACTACTTTCAAATTAGTACCGTATATGTGATAAACAATACACATCAAAAGACAAAGAATTAATACACTCATGGGCTCAAACCCAAAACATGGCTCAACTAAAAGATGGACTACTAGTGGTTTCCTATGGGCATAGCTGAGTCTGTTGTACGTGTGTGCCTCCTTCATAGCTAATCTGTAATTCACACTGCATAGTAGCTAAAAGGTCTGCAGGGAGATCTTCAAAAAAACAGAGACCATTTTCTTTGCAAGCCGGTTGCCTTTGCCTTGTTTACATCAGGAGCCGGTATGGCTCTACCTGTCTGTCAAATTTAAAAGGGCATTTGTGACAATATGATCAAAATATGCAACTTTTTGTGACAGCTCGAGTTCAACACTGCTACATATCTAGTTTGATTGGACTATTATATTTTTTCCACAGTTTAAATATACAGTCTTTTCCAATAACAGTGTCAAATATAAACACATACTGCAGAATGCATACAGGAGCTATACTGTATGTTTAAATGTCTAATAAATCTACCAACAGGGATATTTCATAATCATTTTACTATTTCTCTGGCTTTTGTGACTCATTAAAAGGTATCTTCTGAAACGTTTTTGGGAAAGGATCTATTGTAATTCATATCTTCAGCTGAAGGTGCAACAACATTAGTTTTGCACTCTGGAACGAATTTTGCTAAAGTGGGTACCACTACGATAGTAGCTTGGAAAATACCTTACACAGAATTTACATACTGACAACATAACATTATATTAAGGCCAACACACATAAACTTTTCCATTCTACTCACCATAAGGATCACTATTCTACTACATTCCTCAGAGCTCATCGGGTCATTATATGATGAGATAAACTAGTGCTATGAATGGAATGTAAATATTTTGTAACACATCCATGACCAGTTCCAAATGGCAATTCAGAACTTCATGATAACAGCTGAGCTAGAACTCAGATCCTTCCAAACCAAAGGCTGCTGCCTCTGGAGCTAATGAAGAAGAAGGATCTCTGTGAATTGTCTGTAATACACATGCCTACCACTCTGAGCAGTTCTGGTTCTATGACATGGAGGGCAGTGCTATGTATAATCACTTGCCAAATCGTTACAATATTTGCTTGAGAAGTTTGATTTGTTATTGCCCATATGTAATAATTCAAATGGATATGAACTTCAACCTATTTTCCCCATTATTTTCCCAGCAATGAATGCCTGTGACAATTTTACATTAGTCTGGTCACTTACATAAAATCTGTTTATTTCTACCTTACTTTTTTTCCCCCTCTTCTTTTAGGAGCATTGCACAGCCTCCCAGGTTCTCCAGCTTTACACTCTGCAGGTTGAAGCTTAGCAACTCCATCTTTCTGCGGAAGGGGCAATGTTGAGCACTGACTGCAAGGCACTTCCTCCCCACAGGGAGTGAGCATGCTGTCTTGGCAATCCTTCCATACCCCGTCAGCACAGGGAGTAAGAGTGTGCATCAAATTTGTTTATGACTAGATTATTAATTCAGCTTGCTGTCAGTTGCAAGACCAGTCACACACATCTGTAAAAAGCTTTCTTTCATTCTGCCCTGCCTGCCTCTCTGCCCGCACGTGTGGCCCCAAGACATGATGAGAAAGGCTGCACATATTGTACCATGTGAGCAACCAACAAATTGCATCTAAAAAATACATTTTAGATTTACCCTTAATGATTAAGGGTATTCATAACTAGAAAATAAAAGTCCTTTTCTCAACCACATTTCAGCTATTCATTAGCTGGCAAAGCTGAAATCTGTGATAAGAATCTGAAGGCAGAGCAGGACTGATAAGTATTCTAATCCTGTTGATGGGCAAAGGAAAAGAAAACCAGCTGGGATTTTTCACTCTATTTTTTTTTTTTTTTTTTTTTTTGTCGCTTTAGTTAAATCTAGAAGATGTGCTGTGCAATTTGGGAATATGTTGGAATATATAACAAATGGCATTCTGATTACTGTGTCATCAAATTTAAAAAATTAACTAAGGTTAGCTAAACAAAAAAAGCAGATCAGTTGTTACGAGTGCATATTGCTTAATGAAACATCGCTGTAGCTTTAACATGGAAATGAGTTCCCATCCCTATTTTTAGAAATACAATATTCTAAGCAGTGCCTGGACTGGATCTTCCGGAACTGGAATTCTATCTAACACTAGAGCCTTTGAGTGAATAAGATGACTTCACGTCATGCTCCAATGTTTCTTTATTAAAAATATGCTGTTGCTTTAAGCCAAACAAAGATTTAGTGAGTCAATATTAAATATTACAAATGTAGGAAAACAATCATAACAAAACTGTTATGATTCCTGGTGAGGAAGTATGGAAAAAATATTTTTTCTCTACAGAATATACACAGAGTACAAATACTTTCTTGAAGAAACACACAATTCCTATGGAAACACATTGGAGGGTCTTAAGGAAAAATACTCATACAGCCACAATCTTATGATGAAGTCATAAGTCACAGGTTATCTGGTGAGCATCATCCTTACCAGGTACGTACTTACTGGTTTACCAGTTAACAGGGGCTTAGCTGGACTGGAGCAGCTTCTCACTCATGGGATCCCGTTTAATTAGTTAACTGATTAAACAGGATTTTACATCCCTATTATGCATGTGCTTAGCTTCAGGCACATAACTAGCTCATTGAATTCAATGGGACTGTTTACACTCCTGAAATATTTACAGGATGGGGACTTTTTATTTTCTGTGTGTTGTTCTGATGATGAGAAAAATCATAGTGGAGAAAGGAAACAATTATAAAAAGTAGTTGGGGAAGAAATATATCATTTCTCCCCTCTAATCTACAGAATAATGAATAACTGAATTAATTTGAAAATTATGATTTAAGATAGTAAACTGGTTTTATTACATGATATATTTTAAAAACACCAACACATCCAGAACTTGACGCCTCTAGCAGTATCAGTGAGCAATATATTAAAATTATCTGTAAATGTAATTATCAGTATATTTTGGGTGAGTATTTCTATGACTGAAAAGGCGACAAAGATGACAGTGATATTTGCTCTGTTTTCTAAAACAAAATCTTACGTAACCAGATAACTGATTTGTATTCTGCTTGTTCATATTGCAATGTGGGTATCTTGACTGTTGTTTAACTTGTCTGTTGATGAGATGCTGAATAAACATCTAGCCTAAGTGGTTTATAATAGATTATATGCAGACTTCTTAAACCATTTCTTTGATGGATTTTGTTTTCCCAGTTCAGAAATGCTTGTTAACTTTATCATTCTAGAAAATGCAAGTTCAAGATGATGAACTATATCTATATTTTATTATACCATTTTAGTGTTAAACTGGAAGACATTTTGTGCAGAAGAGAAATAAAGGTATTTTCTCCACATTATGTTTAAAATACAGCAATTGTAAGCTAATGGGCATTCCTATTTATATTACTGTATTGTTGCCATATCAGTGGTTTTTCTACTTCCTCTACTAGTGAAAATAATTATTTTAAAATCTGTTCCATCTTTTGCGCAGTCTAGGCTTTCATTCTGCAGTCCTTTAAACACCTGAGTAAATTCTGTTAATATCTGAGAACTAAGATTTTGCAGGACACATAAATATGATATTAGAAGTCAAATACATGATGGTGGGGGTGACATCTGAATGTACAGGCTTTACAAAAAAGAGTTTTATGGAAGGACTGAAAGAAAGAGAAGGATATTTTATGAACAAACTGTAGGTTGCTATTCCAAGCCAAGGAACACAACATAAAAGATGTGAAATGGAAAATGGCAAAAGGAAGTATTAGCAGCAGGTTGAAAGTACACTAATTTAGGCTTTAGTCATGCAAACAGTTGCATCCACGCTGAGTCCATTGACTAAAGAGGCGCTCCCCTTAGAACAAGAGATATTAGAATGGCCATTCTGCGTCAGACCAAAGGCCTATCTAGCCCAGTTCCTGTCTTCAACAGTGCCCAGTGCCAGACGCCCCAGAGGGAGTGAACATAACAGGGAATCACTGATTGATTCATCCTTTGTTGCCCATTCCCAGCTTCTGATTTAGCGTTATTCTTGGTTAGCTATCTGTACGAAGGCTTTTTAGGCCTTGATTAGTTTAGGCACTGTACACTCCTCCAATGGAAAGACCAGGAGCAGATGGTATTCCTCCAGCAGTTCTGAAAGACCTCAAATATGAAATTACAGAACTATTTACTCTGGTATGTAACCCATGGCTTAAATCAGCTTTTGTATCAGATGACTGGAGGATAGCTAATGTATCACTGATTTTTTTAAAAACTCCAGAGGCAATCTGGAAATTACAGGCCAGTAAACCTAACTAGGCAAATTGGTGAAACTCTAGTAAAGAACTTAATGATCAGACACAGAGCTGAACATGATAGGCTGGGGAAGAGTCAAAGGGAAATAATGCCTCACTATTACAATTTTTTGAGGGAGACAGTGAGCATGTGGATAAGGGTGATCCAATTGGTACAGTCTATTTAGACTTTCAGAAAACCTTTGACAAGATTCTGCACTAAAGGTGCGTACACAACATAGGCAGGCATGAGCAGAGTTAATATACTATCATTGGTATTTTTAGAACAAGTCATAGATAGGTCCCTAGCAATAAACAAAATTCAGGGAAGTGTATGACCCATGCCCCACCCCTGCACAGGCTGCAGACCTGTGTTTGTGAATTACTATGAGCCCCTTGTGGTTTGTGGCTGCCTGTTATTGGTACAGACAGATCCCATTGGCTAGTTTCTGGCCAGAGGTCAACCAATGGGGTTGTGCTGGGGACGGGAGCAGCTCCTAGAGCTTCTCCCTTCCCAGCTGGGCTCAGTTTTTAAAGTGAAACTGCCCCACAGCCGTGTTTCTGAGTGGCTTGTGGGTGGGGCGAGCCAAGGAGAGAGTCTTCCTGGGGCTCCCTGCAGTATCCGCAGACTGGTTCCAGTGGCTTGGTGGGCTGGATCTGGCCCGCAGGCCATATTTTGCCCAGGCCTGGTCTAAGGGCTAGCGAAATGGAGATCCACATTTGAGACTTATTGACCTCAGGGTATGTCTACACTATGCACTTATTCCAAAATAAGCTATTTCAGAATAATAACTGGAATAGCTATTTTGCAATGGTGTCCACACAACAAATGCCCATTGAAATACACAGAACTGTATCCAAATAGCATGTCCACGCTGATTGGAAGCTGAATCGCATTTAAGCTTCCCCCTAGACACACTCTGGGCAGGGCATCAGGACAGCAGTCACTTCCTGGAGGCTCATGCTTAAAGGGACTCCCCTCTACAGTCATGTCTCAGTCTCCTCTCCATTACCTACCTCCTTGAGGGACAGCAGACTCATCTCACTGTGTGCTCTGGTTGCCACTCCAGCCATGAAGCTGAACCTGCTGCAAAGCAGTCCCCAGCTCTTAGACCTCCTGCTGCATCTCCTGTTGCAGTTATTGCAGGCTGCCCACGTGGCACTGCAGAACCAGGACCCGTAGCTCATTCTGGGGCACCTCCTCACCTCATTCCACATGCTGCTTATGCACCACAGCCTCTCCGGCCCTCCCCTGCACACCGTGCACTGCTGCTTCTGGTGTCGGGACACGGGACTGGATCATCATGGAGCAATGGGATGACCAGCAGTGGCTCTAGAACTTTTGCACGTGGAAGGACACCTTCCTGGAGCTGTGTGAGTTGCTAGCCCCTGCCCTCAGGTGACAGGACACCCATGTGAGACCTGCCATCCCCCTCCAGAAGTGGGTCACCATCACTATTTGGAAGCTCACCACGTCGGACAGCTACTGCTCCGTCAGGAACCAGTTTGGCATGGGGAGATTGACTGTCAGGGCCAGGCTCATGCAGATTTGACTCTCTTACTATTGTCCTAGGAGAGTGGTGAACTATTGGAATACAGTTCCCTAGAGAACGTCGCTGGAGGGTTTGCAATCCCACCTTCACAGAGCCCTACTAGTGATGGGGTAAGTTGGGGTTGCTCCTGCTGTGGGAAGGGACTTGGGTTCAGGGAATTCCTGAGGGCTTTAGCTACCCTGTGATTCTATATATGTATCCTTCTACAGGTAGTGAGGTGCTGTGCAAGGTCATCATCCTGGGTGACATTGATCCCATTGTCACCAGCTTTGCTGCCATGGGCTTCCGCAATTGTGTGTAGTGGGGAGGGCATTGACAGCACCCATATTGGCCCTCAACCACTGGGCCTCCAAATATATCAACTGGAATGGGTACTTTTCAATGGTCCTGTGAACCCTCATGGACCATTGAGACTGGTTCACTAACATCAATCTGGGGTGGTTGGGGAACGCAAGGCACATGACACCTGCATCTTCAGGAACCCCAGCCTGTTCCAGAAGATGCACGCCGGCACTTTTTATCCCTGACCGCACCATCAGAGTCGGGGGCGTGGACATACCGATGTGTATTGTGGGTGTTGCAGCCTACACTTCGCTCTCGTGGCTGATGAAGCCCTACATGGGACACCTGGACCCCACCAGGAATGTTTCAACAGCAAGCTCGGCAGGGCCTACATCATGGTGGAGGGTGCCTTTGGCCATTTCAAGGGGATGTTCCACTGTCTCCTCACCTGCCTTGACCTCAGTCAGCAGAACGCCCTCCAGGACGTGGGGGCCTGCTGTGAGAACAAGGGGGATGTGTCCCTGCCAGGGTGGGGGAGGAGAGTTAGCGGCTGAGCACTTGGCCAGGGCCTTTGAGCAGCCGTACTTCGCTGCCATCCAGCAGGCCCATGAGTAAGGCAGGTCTCTCCAGACACCCTGTGAACAGGTTCCTCTGTGGTATCCTCATAGAACCATAGAGCTGGAAGAGACCTCAGAAGGTCATCAAGTCTAGCCTCCTGCTCTAGGAAGGACCAATCCCAACTAAATCAACCCCGCCAGGACTTTGTCAAGCCAAGACTTAAACGCTTCTAGGGATGGAGACGCCACTACTTCCCTAGGTAACCCATTCCAGTGCTTCACCACCCTCCTAGTGAAATAGTTTTTCCTAATATCCAACCTGGACCTCTCCCACCACAACTTAAGACCATTGCTCCTTGTTCTGCCATCTGTCACTACTGAGAATAGCCTTTCTCCATCCTCCTTGGAACCTTCCTTCAGGAAGTTGAAGGCTGCTATCAAATCCCCCCTCACACTTCGCTTCTGCAGACTAAACAGACCCAACTCCTTCAGCCTCTCCTCGTAGGTCATATGCTCCAGGCCCCTGATCATTTTGGATGCCCTCCACTGGACCCTCTCCAATGCGTCCGCATCCTTTTTGTAATGGGGAGCTCAGAACTGGACATAGTACTCCAGATGTGGCCTCACCAGAGCCGAATAAAAGGGAATAATGACATCTCCGGATCTGCTGGCAATGCTCCTCTTAATGCAACCTAAGATGCCATTACCCTTCTTGGCTCCAAGGCCACACTGTTGACTCATATCTAGCTTCTCATCCACAGTAACTCCCAGGTTCTTTTCTGCAGAACTACTACTTAACTGATTCATCCCCAGCCTGTAACAATGCATGGGATTCTTCTGTGCCAAGTGCAGGACTCTGCACTTGTCCTTGTTGAACCTCATCAGATTTATTTTGGCCCAATCCTCCAATTTGTCTAAGTCACTCTGGACCTTATCTCTGCCCTCAAGCATATCTACCTCTCTCCCTAGCTTAGTGTCATCTGCAAACTTGCTGAGGATGCAATCCATCCCCTCATCCAGGTCATTAATAAAGATATTGAACAAAACTGGTCCTAGAACCGAACCTTAGGGCACTCCACTAGAAACCGACCATCATCCTGACACCAAGCCGTTGATCACTATCCTCTGGCCTTCTAGCCAGTTTTCTATCCATCTTACCATGTATTTATCCAATCCACATTCCCTTAACTTGCTGGCAAGAATATTGTGGGAGACCATATCAAAAGACTTGCTAAAGTCAAGGTATATCACATCCACTGACTTTCCCATGTCCACAGAGCCAGTTACCTCATCATAGCATCTAATCAGATTGGTCAGGCATGACTTGCCCTTTGTGAATCCATGCTGACTATTCCTGATCACTTGCCTCTATTCCAAGTGCCTCAAAATGGATTCCTTAAGGATCCCTTCCATGATTTTTCAAGGAACTGAGGTAAGACTGACTGGCCTATAATTCCCTGGATGGTCCTTCTTCCCTTTTTTGAAGATGGGCACTACATTTGCCTTTTTCCAATCATCCAGGATCTCTCCTGATCTCCACGACTTTTCAAAGATAATGGCCAAAAGCTCCTCAGTGACATTTGCCAACTCCCTCAGTACCCTCGAATGCCTTAAGTCTGGACCCATGGATTTGTGTATGTTTAGCTTTTCTAAATAGTTCCTAACCTGTTCTTTACCCACCAAGGGCTGTCCATCTTCATCCCATCTTGCGCCACTTAGTGCATTATTCCGAGAGCCAACCTTGTCCGTGAATACAGAGGCAAAGAAAGCATTGAGTACTTCAGCTTTCCCCACATCATCTGTCACTAGGTTACCTCCTTCATCCAGTAGGGGCCGTACACCCTCTCTGATCACCTTCTTTTTGTTAATGTGCCTGTAGAAACCTTTCTTGTTATACTTCATATCCTTTGCAAGTTGCAATAGCACTTTTGTCGTCCTGATAACCCCCTGGCATTCTTGAGCTATACATTTATATCCCTCCTGGTCATTTGTTCAAGTTTCCACTTTTTATAAGCTTCCTTTTTGTGCTTAAGTTCACCAAGGATTTCCCCTGTAAGCCAATCCGGTTTCCTACCACGTTTGCCTCTCTTGCTACACATTGGGATGGTTTCTTTCTGTGCCTTCAATAAGGCTTCTTTAAAATACTGCCAGCTGTCCTGGACTCATTTCCCCTTTATGTTAGCATCCCAGGGGATTCTGCCCATCAGGTCTCTGAGGGAGTCAAAATCTGCTTTTCTAAAGTCCAAGGTGTGTATTTTACTTCTCTCTTTTCTTCCTTTGGTCAGGATCCTGAAATCTACCATCTCATGATCACTGCTTCCCAGGTTGTCATCCACCTTTACTTCCCCTATTAGTTCCTCCCTGTTTGTGAGCAGAAGGTCAAGCTGCACACAGTCCCTGGTCAAGCTATTCTCAGAACAGAGTCCCATTGTCGAAGAAACCAAAGCCCTCTCTCCAACACCATCTGTACAACCACACATTTACTTCAACAATCCCTGCCCACTCCTTTCCCTTCAACAGGGAGGATGGATGAGAACACCACTTGTGCTCTGAATTCTTTGATCCTTCTTCCCAGCACTATATAATCCGTAGTAACCTGATCAAGGTCATTCTTGGCCATATTGTTAGTTCCCACGTGGAGAAGCAAGAAGGGGTAGCAATCTGAAGGTTTGATCAGTTTTGTAAGCCTCTCAGTCACATCCTGAATTTGAGCTCCCGGTAAGCAGCACACCTCTCAAGATTCCAGGTCCGGATGGTAGATGGATGGCTCAGTCTGGCTTAGGAGAGAGTCCCCGACCACCATCACCCATCATCTTCTTTGGGGGGGGGTGCCATGGAACCCCTATCCCTAGGACTACTCATCCCATGCCTTCCAGTAGATGGTGTTCCCTTCCGGTTTCTTCCTTATGAGGTCCCTTCCAAAGCATTCACCACCTCAGAGCCTGTGGAGAGAGCCTGAAAGCAATTACTAACCTCTATAGTATTGGGGGATTCCTGTGCTGTCCTTTTTCCCCTTCTAGGAGTTACATGCTGCCAGTTCTCTTCCTGGTCCTCTACTGCCCTCTCTGGCTCTTCCGCCTGCTGTGCTTGCAAAATTAAACACTGTCTTCTATCGAGGAAGTCTTCATCGTCTCTGATCGAGCGTAGTGTCAACACTTGGGCCTCCAGTCCTCTAATTTTTTCTTCCAAAATGGCGACCAGCTTGCACTAAGTGCAGATGAAATCTGTTCTTTCTTTCGGGAGGAAGACAAACATTGCACACGCTGTGCAGGTAACAACAGCAGACCTATCACCATCCATATCTGCTGTCCTGGAAAAAGGATTTAAAAGAAAGGCAGGAGAACCTCACACCCTTCCCTCTCCCCTTCCAAACTCCCTCTCTAAACTCCCTGTTAGCACTCACCTGTTCACATGCTCGTTGGTCACTTGCTCACTGCTTTATAAAGCCCTGGACTGCCTGAAAGTCCCTCCCCCTACCAATGCTCAGCCAATCAGCAGAGGCTTCTACAATTCACACTTTAATTAGAAGCCAACAGTTTCCACCTGCCAGTCATAGCACACACTCCATGAAGGGGAGGGAGAGAGAGAAAGGGAAGGGAGAGGGAAAAAAAGCTCTTCATACATCTGTCTGCTCCAGACTGGCACTCCATGTGCACCCACATGCACAGGCTGCTGTGCGGTCCCAGGACAGGAAGGCCGAGTTAGGAACACGTGGCCCCTTGCCAGCTTCCAGTCCCTTGCCAGCTGCCCCCTCCTTCCACATGTGTCTAGAGAAAGTAATGGAACTCACCTGATGGGCCTTCCCCAGCTTCATCCACTTGCTCCTAAGTGCGCATGTGGCCCTTCTGGCCCAGGCTGTCAACCATCCAGGTGTAGATGTCCATATTCCTGAGTCTGATGCAGAGATCCTGAAGGTTTGCCTCCTCTACCCAGACCTCAATGAGATCCAGGATCTCTGCACTAGCCCAGGATGGTGCCCTCCTCTTCTACCCCCAGGCAGGGGCTTGGGAGCTGACTGCCGGCTCGGTTGCAGCCATGGAGAGCTTGCTGAAAGCTCGCTAGAAGCAAATGGGTCCTGCTGCATGGTACAGGGCTGGTAGGGCCTTTCTTCTGTCACAAGCAGTTTCTTCTGTGGCTGCACCTTTAAAGCCTGCAGGGTAAGGGGAACTATAGAGTTCTGATAGGTGTGGAAAAAGTGGCCACCGGGGCAGCAGTGAGAAGCCCTGGAGGCCAATTATTTCAAAATAACCACAGCTGCGCCATCTACACTACACTTCATTCCTCATGAAATGAGGGGGTTTTATTCCAAAATAAGAAGCCCGTTATTTCAATATTATTTTGAAATAATGGACTTCCTATGTAGATGCTCACCTTGTTATTTTGAAATAACGTTCGTTATTTTGAAATAATGCTACAGTGTAGATGTGCCCTTAGAGACTGATGATGTCTTAGCCATCAGTGTTTGGAAGGGCTGACTTGTGGAAGGGAGGGAAGATGTAAAGGAGACTTCTCTGTTTGCTTAAGGATGACGTGTTGAGTTACCTCTGAGTCTACTTAAGCCGCATGAATCATTCCTGACTCAGTGTGATGAGCCATTAGAAGCAATTACTTGCACGTTTTCTGATTGGTCTTACTTCATTCAACCAAGGTTCAGTCAATCCATAGGCAAGGATCCACCCAGGAACCTTACCATACACGCTTCCAAGTGCAGTAGTCTCTCTAGTCTGCTCAGTGTCACTATCTCACATGCTCATGTTGCCAGTAGTGTCAACTGCTACTGTGTTAGTATGTGCTTGGTTCCATGCTAGCCAGGACTTGGTCCAGCCTGTGTCTGCCTTTGCTGCTGCCTCAGCCAATCACCTGGCAAGTCTGTCATTGAGGAAAAAAATAGATGCATCTGTTGGGGAAAAATGGTGTTGCATTTTGGAGAGGGTTGTTCTTTAGTGGAAAGAAAATGGCATCTTTAAAGGGAAAATTAGTAGATTTTTGTGACCACTTTTAGTCCCATACTAGAGAGAAACTGAGAATACAATATGGTAGCAAATAACCACTGCTAATGCAGTGACTGACAATCTTTCATGGAATGGTAACTTTAAAAATAAAAAAAACATTATTCTGGGAACTAGCTTCTTGACAGAGGTGCATAAAAGGAAAATAAATGAGGGCCGGTTGAACTGCTCTGAAAGATCCAGAATTATATAAATACTGCTAGGTACTTAGAGAGCCAGTTATCTGCCCTGCATCTATGGCAAAACCTTTTAGTGATTATGCTCTTACTGTGCAGATCTCATAGTACTTGATTCCCACTCTTCTCAAGTTTTGTTTGTGTTGAAGCTGAGAAGTTTAAATGTTGTACGTTTGCTTTCACTTAGACTTCTATTGCCGATCAGCTCTCCTGCAGCCGGAGAAGTTTAAATGTTGTACGTTTGCTTTCACTTAGACTTCTATTGCCGATCAGCTCTCCTGCAGCCGGCTGCTGCTTCCACACCATTCTCTGTGCCCAAGAGTTGCTTGATACTTTGCGCAATTAGAATATAAGTTCTCCAAGATAAAGAACTGGGCAGTCTATGAGTTTACAAAACACTATGTTTGCCTATGGCACTAAATTTACAGTATTTGAGAGGTCTTACCATCAAGAACTCATCCTCGATGGTAAGACCTAGACCACCAAAATTGGTATGCAGCTTCTTATCATTACTTAAAGCAAAGTCAGGGTTTGGTTGTGCCAGGAAAATGGGATGCGGCTGGAATGGGTTTGCTTCTCATAAAACTATACAGAAAAGAGATAGAATCACCAGACAGGTGAAAGGGGCTGTCTGGGGGCAACCCCCATCCAGGACAGCCCCAACCCTGAGCCATCCACTCCCCACAGTCACCCTTTAGTGTGGGAAGAGGGGCTGAATCCTCCCCCCCACCATTCATAAGGGAATGTTGTTGGCTGTTCCCCTTCATCTTGAAGCAAGGGGAAAGTGCACAGTTTTCTGCATTCCTAACTCTTGCTGGGGAGTACAGGGGCAGATGAACCTGGACCTGCCCCAGCCAGGGGACATGCACCCTTCTCCCAGTTGTGCTTGCAGGAACTGCGGTGGCTATAGGGCAGTGTTTCTTAAACTGTGTTCTGCAGCACACCATTGTGCCGTGAGGCAGTCGGAGGTGTGCTGTGGAGAACAACAGAATTCAAAATGGCCGCCCTTAAAGGCTCAATAACTTTCCCCTGACCCTTTTTTTCTCTCAGTAACTTCCCCTCCAAACCTACCCGCCCCCCTCCCCAACCTTGGTGTTCCTCATTAAAAAAAAAAATTGTTTGGTGTGCCTCGGTCTTAAAAAGTTTAAGAAACACTGCTATAGGGAGTCACTTCTCATCAAGCCCCAAGCTGCTGTGGTGGGAAAGGTCTGGGATAGCACTCTTTCCCCAGGGTAGCCTGCATACGGAGACCCTCATCCTCAGCTCCGCCCCAGAGCAATGATTTAAATGAGGCATGTAAATTTTCATTTTATTTTCCAAAAACCAAAACATTAATTGAGTTAAGGACCAGAGCAACCCTGGGTAAATCTTCTGGTAATAAAAATAACATAATATTGGCTTAAAGTGTATGGGGTAAACCATATGCAAAGTTTTGCTCAGAGGCTTTCTGATTTGCTCAGATGCTTTCTGGGGCAAGGACTAACAGTAGTAGCTGTTCTTCTATGCCTATTTCAGTGGAAGGTAAGCCAACGCATTCATTAGCTATACATTTGTTCCTTACCAATCCCACCTCTACCCAAAACCCTACACCTCCATTTTGCCTGCATGTTTTCATTAATGCTTTCTGTTCCTATGGAGGTATGTTGGCGATAACCCAATGTCACCAAGAAGAAAAAAAGAGATGGAAGAAGAACCAAAACAAAATCAATCAAACAAAAGCCTGAGGAGCATATTGATGGCACTAGTAATTCCACCTATTGTTCAGCTTCTCTGAAACGTCTCTTCATAACATTCTATCTTCAGTTGCTTATCACTTGGCCAAACTTTAACTGTTTAGGCTGAGTTTTTGCACTCTGGGAGTCTGCCTCACGCTCATGATTTAATCTCAGTAAGCTGCTGCTATATTTATTTATCTACTCAGGTAAGGGCGATTGCAACTCCCATTGCCCACGGATTGCCGTTTCCAGCCAATGGGAGCTGTGTCCTGGTCTGCACCACTTCCCCCTGCTCCCATTGGCTGAGAACAGCAATCCAAACCCAAAAGAGCTACAATCATCCATACTTGCAGAGGTGCAGATAAATATAGAGGCAACGGCCTGCCAGAGGCTAACCCTGGTGGACTGCCACCATTTTATTGGCCACCACTATTGTAGGTGTTGGCAAGATGATTGTTTTCAAAGCTAGTTTTAATTCTAGCATTGAATTTCAAAGTTGTTATATTTTTATGAATAATCCTGGAAGGAAACTGACCCTTCAAGTTCCACTGAATATTTTTCCTCTAAAGAAACTTTATTGTATTATATATATTGTATTGCTATTGTTACTCTGAGTTTACTCTCCTTAGGGGACTCTTGGCCAGGTTAGTAATGCCCTTTATTTTAGTTCAGGAAGTCTGCTATTTCTTGATAAGCAATGTTGGCTTTCATGTATAGTACTGTATTTATGTGACCAAAAAAAAAGATTTCAAGCATGAAACTACTGAAAACAATACAAATGACTTAAAAGTAGAGAAGAAATCAGATGCAATTTTAAGTTGCGGCTTCCAGAAAGGGTAAAAATTGTGTAATTTAAAACATATAATTTAAATCTCATCAGCCATTTTCAGTCAGTTCTCCCCCAAATCACACCATCAGTAATCAAGATGTAAATTAAAGATATGTGTTGCTCATCCATTTTTTTTAGATATTAGCTTTTTCAGTAGATTTGTGAGGGGACTAAACAGAAAAAAATGTGACTGATAGAGGCTGGTTAACTTTTTAAAGTTAACCTTTAACTGCAACTAGCAAGAAAATGCTAAACAGTTCTGATACCTTGATTAAGGAAACAATAGAAGCACATGGTGAAGAGCATTGCTATTCAGGAAAGTACTTAAGCATGTGCTTTAAATTTAGGTTGATAAAAGTCAGCATGTGCTTGAGAGCCCTTCCTGAAATGGGCTATTTTCCTGAATTGGGTCTGTATTTCTAGAGAAGAGTTATTTATGTTATTGTATTTATATGTTCAATCATATTCAGTGATGGATATAGGTGTCTATAATTTAGATACTGACTACTGAAAATGTGGTTTGCAGGTTGTCTTCCCCAAATACAAATAAGTGAATGTGTGTCCAATGCCCTCAAAATGCTAAACTTCAATAAATTATTTTGTTAAAACAGATCCAGTTCTTCCAATAGAAATGTATTAGGACTCAAAATAAAATACTACTTGACTTTCTGTAGAAACCCTGCCCTTTGCTCCAGCCAGTCACAAATTTTCCTGGCCTTTAACATCCTTTCTGATGGCTCACTAGCCTTTTCAAAGATGCATATCACATTTGAAATTCTTCTTCTGTTGTCACTCTTCTGGCTTCAGAGAATTAAGTCTATTGTATCTTTGTAGATCAATAGTGGGAGAATATACTCCAGCTTCCTGGTTTGAAACACCTTGCTATGACTGCTCACTGTTGTAGTAAAGATGGTGCAAGTGAAGTTAATGATCATGATCATTTCCTTGAAAGCTGAGGTTGACTTGATAGGTCCAAGATTTCACCCCATAAACAACGTGACCAAGCTATCATTGCTTCACGCTGAGATATAGGTGGCAGGAAGAAAGACTGACTTAGACAGTGTACTGTCCTGTTTATTAATAGCCTGCATTACTTGGCAGTCCACCTGAGCTTGTCTCCATCCTTGATATCATTTTAGACCAGGCATGTCCAAAGTCCGGCCCGCGGGCCAATTGCGGCCTGTGTTCCGGTTTAATACGGCCCCACAGGTAATTTGGCAATATCTATCTTTTATGGCCCCCAACGAATCCATATGTATTGAGATGAATACATTGTAAAATCTCAGTTAATGTCAGTTGGTCTAAATCAGTTATAAATATATTTGGACACAACATGTATACTTGGTGTTATGTTCCTGTTCATATTTTTTGAACTTAAAAGTTGACAGACAACCTTTATTACCAATAATATGTAATGTACTTTACAATGTTCCTGACATATATTTCAGCTTTCTGGATTTTTTTTTCATTTGGCCTTCAGATATGAAAGGCAGAGTGATTTAACACCTGTTTAGATTTGTCATCCATGTGACGAAATGAAAAGTATGCCGTTTGCAATAAACTTTGCATAAAATAGTTAATTTGCGTTTAATTTTAATGGTTCAAAGAATGTCAGGCAAAATGGTCGGCCCTCACGCATGTTCACTTCATAAAATCTGGCCCTCTTTGAAAAAAGTTTGGACACCCCTGTTTTAGACGCTTGCTCCTTCTTTAGGTTGCCTGACTTTTTACCACATTCCTAATTTGAGCTTGTCAGGGGTTCTTTCTGCACTAGCCTAGATATCTGAAAATGGAGGTGGGAAAACTCTGAACACTCTCTAAAGTCCATGGATGCCTACTGAGTTCATTGTCTATATTGTAGCACCGTGGAGCAATTTGAGTTTGGTATACGTGGAGGTAATTTTGAAAGGAAACTATTCTAATATAGCTGTATGCTGCAAACATGTTGCTAACTTGGACTTTGTTTCAGTTCATGATTGTACAGCTGGGCACCACACAATTACTTTGAATCCCAAAACACATGTTCAGAAATTACATAAAATGATGGTTTGTATTAAAAATACTGGTTTTAGTAATAAATTGTTTTGTGGAAAGAATGTTCTCAAATACAGTCACAGCCCAGTTTTTCTGTTTCTTTTCCTTGCCACAAGCGACAGAGAAAAGACTGCTTAGGGGAAGGAGTGTTGTATATCAAAATTTGAGTAACTGGGTGAAATGTAAGCTTCAGGGGTAGCCGAGTTAGTCTGTTACAGAAAAAAAAATCCAACAAATGGTCTGGTAGCACTTTATAGACTAACAAAACATGTAGATGGTATCATGAGCTTTTGTGGGCACAGCCCACTTCTTCAGATGACCGGAGTTATGTAGTGGTCTGTAATATATAGGTAGGGTTGCCAGATGGCTGAAACAAAAATACCAAATATCCCCCTCACCCCCCAAAAAAAACCAGGAACAAATTTTGTTGAAGGAAAAAAAAGGAGGGGTGCACATGTCTATTTATTGCACATGTCCGGTATTTTCTGATTCTTTTTACAGCGCGCAAATACCAGACTGTCTGGTACAATACCGGACACCTGGTAACCCTATATACAGGTCAGAGTGGATGATCTAATGGATCCTTCTGGCCGTACACTCTGGCTGTGTCTACACTGCACTCCTTTTCCGGAAAAGGGATGCAGATGAGACAAGTTGGAATTGCAAATGAAGTGGGGGATTTAAATATCCCCTGCTTCATTTGTATAAACATGGCTGCCGCTTTTTTCTGGCTCGGGGCTTTGCCGGAGAAAAGCGCCAGTCTAGATGGGATCTTTCAGAAAATAAAGCCTTTTCCAAAAGATCCCTTATTCCTGATTTTAAGAGGAATAAGGGATCTTTCGGAAAAGGCTTTATTTTCCAAAAGATCCTGTCTAGACTGGAGCTTTTCTCCGGCAAAGCCCCGAGCCGGAAAAAAGCGGCAGCCATGTTTTACAAATGAAGCGAGGGATATTTAAATCCCCCGCTTCATTTGCAATTCCGACTTGTCTCATCTGCATCCCTTTTCCGAAAAAGGGGTGCAGTGTAAACACAGCCTCTATGAATCTAAAGGATTCCATAGACTCTGAGGTAAAAGTTGAGTTGAAAAGGTCATACAGTAAGATCTGTATGGCTATAGGTTCCAAATTACATCCTAGTAGGGTTATATAATTGCTCACTTGATAAGGAAAAGGATTGAGATGGAGATCAAAGAAGCAGCTAACGCTAAATAAAACAGTTACAATGGGTGACTGGTCAAATATGACAGCAGAATAAGGTTTAGAGAAGCAATTTCCTGACATCTCAAAACAATTGCTTCTTAGAACACTTAGTGCTAGAAAACAGAGGAGGTGTTGCTATTCTCTACTTAGTCCTAGCACACAGCACTTAGTTCAAATAATCATAGTTGAGCTACTAAATAAAAGTGCCTATGGTAATAACCAACTTCAACACTCTTGGAGGAAGAACCATACCCAAAAGTAGCACAAACAGACACAACATTTTTTTAAAAGGAGGATTTCAAAGAAAACAAGGAAACAAATTGAAAGCCCTAGAAGTCAAAAGTGAGGAAATTAAACTCCTCAGATTGAATATGTGAACAATTTAAGCATTCTAGCACAGAGCTAGAGAAGGAAGGCAATAAGAAAAAGGAAGCAGAAGAGCAAGTAGAAAACTTTAAGGCTAAATGGTAAAGTTAAAAAAGTTGTTTGAGCTAAACAGGGATCCTTCAGCAAATGTCAGAAAACTGAATGCTATTAAAATCACTAGAAAGAAACTATGGCAGGTAAAAGGTAAAATGGAAAGTTGGAGGGCTAAAAGGGAATTTGAAGAGAAATAAAAATAGTTTAAAGCAATTAAAGAGAACAAGGACTTTGCAGAAAAAGTAAATGATTTTTTTGTTTGCTTTCATCTTCACACAAAAGATGTTGGGGTAATAAAGATAAGGCACTGTCAGAGATTGTAGTGACAAGAAAAGGTGTTGGAACAAACAGCTAAATTAAAGGACCACAATTTTTCAGGACTGGATGGGTTCTGAATGAATTAAATAGCTCAGCTGCTTACAAAAATTTGCTGTCTCTCATTAAATTCAGCTACTGCACTGAAGAACCAGAGAATCATACCTCTATTTAAAAGAGGAGATAAGAAGCACTATCATTCTAGTAGGTTAGATAGGAATGATTTTATTTTACAGAATTTGTGCTGGACTATTGGCCTCAATAGAAAAACTGGTTGAAACAATAATTAAGATGAGAATTATAAATCATGCAAATGAGTATGATGTGATAGGGACAAATCAGCATGGCTTGTGCAAAATGAAGATAATCTTTCTTTCTCATTTACTAGAAACAATTGTGTGTATAAATGAGAACCTATTGATATAACTGAGTTGGATTTTGAAAAAAAAATGTGACAAAGTTATTTAAAAACAATTAGGTAGTGGAAGGGATAAAAGGAAAGTACATACAACCAGATTTCTGTACTCATGCTGAACCCCAGTGACTTTATGGCTCTCTGTGTTATACAGCCTTCATCATCACAGTATCTTGAGTCAGTGGGTCAGAACCTATGTGACAGAAAACAAAGAGTAGGGGAAATTTATCAATATGGAAACAGGTTTAACAATGGGGTGTCTCAAAGTTATGCATTAAATTGATGTTTAATTTATTTATCAATTATCTAGAAATCAAGGTGAGCAAGTAAGCAACAAAACTAGCAAAGTTATTTAGGTTAATCAACACTAGAGAAGATTAAGAGCAATTTTGGAGGTGCCTAAGAAAGGTAGGTGAATTTCAGGGTTGACAAATGCAATGCGATGCACTCTGGAAGGAAACACTCAGGGCATGTCTACACAGCAGGGTTATTTTGAAATAACAAAATGAGCATCTACACAGCAAGCCCACTATTTTGAAATAATTTTGAAATAATGAGTGTCTTATTCCAAATTTGATAACCCTCATTTTACGAGGAATAACCCCTATGGAACAGGGTGTGTGTAGATGGGGCAGATGGAGTTATTTTGAAGTAGGTGGCCTCCATGGCTTCCCACAGGTGCCCTGGTGGCCATTCTGTCTGCACTCATCAGAACTCTATAGCTCCTCTTCCCCTGCAGCCGTTAAAGCTGCAGCCACAGGGAAAAGGGTTTGTGGCATAACACAGGCCCTGTGCCACAATAGCAGCAAGCTATCCCTTCCTTCCCTGCTGCAATGGCAGGACTGCAGCACACCTCCTGAGCCCTCCACAACTGCCAGCAGTGCTGCAGGCAGCTTCCAAGCCTCTTCTCGGGGGCAGAGAAAATGGGCCCCATCCTGGTATGATGCAGAGATCCTGGATCTCATTGAGATCTGGGGAGAGGAGGAAAACCTCCCGGATCTCTGCACCAGACCTTGGAATGCTGAGATCTATGCCCAGATGGCCGACAGCCTGGGCCAGAGGGGTCACATACACACCCAGGAGCAGGTGCATATGAAGGTCAAAGAGCTCAGGCAGGTTTACACAAAGGTCAGGGAGTGCAGCTCCCGCTCAGGGGTGGCACCCCACACCTGCCCCTATTTTGACTAGCTCCACCACATACTGGGAAGGGGGTAAGTCCCTCCCCCCACCAATTGTGGACTCTGTGCTGGAGACACTCATCATCACCCTACCAGAGGGCAGGCCTCGAGCTGATGATGATGATGATTGATGATGATAAGGAGGCCCATGAAACCACCGTGCCCTCCAGTCAGGAGCTCAGCCACTCCCTGGAGCTGGTACCACCCTCCCAAGATGTCGCTCAGGGATCGGATGAAGCCGGGGAAGGCCCATCAGGTGAGCTCCATTACTTTCCCTAGACACACATGGGTGGTGGGTGGTGAGGGGCTGAATGCTCCTTGCTTAGCCTTCTTGGCCAGGCATCATGCAGCAACTTGTGCACATGGGTGCACGTGGGAACACCGGTCCAGAGGAGCTAGCCCCTGTGAGGCTGCCTCCGAGGACCTTTGTGCTCCTGCTTACAGGATTTCTAGAGAGGCCTGCCTTACTCCCAACTCCATAGTGGGACTAGGGTTGCCAGGTGTCTGGTATTCTACCGGACAGTCCGGTTTTTGGGCCCTCTGTCTGGTAAAAAAATCCAGAAAATACCGGCCATGTGCAATGTTCAGTATTTCCTAGATTTCTGCCTGGGTGCCGGACAGAAGCCTGGCGGGGGTTGGGGGAGTGGCTGAGAGGCAGAGCGCGTTCAGCACTGGGAGCCCTGGCTGCGTCTGACGCCTTGGGGAGGAGGAGAAGCCCTGTCCTTGCTCCTGAACACGCAGTGGAGCTACAGCCGGACTCACTTACACTTCTTCGCACATGCGTGGGTCAGTTTGCCCCTCCCCACTTTCCCCAACCCTTCCCGACCAGCTCCACTGCCCCGACCCCCTTCCAGCCACCCCTGCTTCTTGCCGGCCGGTTCTTCTCCCCCCGATCTCCCGGGGCCAGCTGCGCTGCCCCTGACCTCCCCCCCCTGCATCTCCTCTGGCCAGCTGCGCTGCCCCCGACCTCCCATCCACCAGCCCCACCCCCAGCCCTCCTATGTCCCCCCGCCCCTCCCTCTCAGTCCTGCTCACCTCCCGGCCAGTTCCCCACCCCCCATCAAGCGTGTCTGGTATTTTTTCTAAACCTACCTGGTAACCTGAGGTGGGACACCCTCCCACCATAAACCACCACTTAGGAGGATGGGGTCAAGGACACATGCACACACACAGCAGTGCTGCACACAGCACATGGTTGGGTGAGCCACTCACAGAGCTCCAGGAATGTGTCCTTCTGCATGCAGAAGTTCTGGAGCTACTGCTGGTCGTCCTACCGCTCCATGACGATCCTGTCCCACCAGTGGGAATTGGTGTTCAGTAGCCAGACGCAGCAGTGCACGGTGCACAGGGGAGAGTGGGAGGGGCTGTGCTGCATGAGCGGCATGTGGAGAGAGGTGAGGATGTGCCCTGCAGGGAGCTTTGGGTCCAGATTCTGCAGTGTCATGAGAGCAGCCTGCAAAAACTGCACCAGGAAGTGCTTCATGTGGTCCAGGAGCTGGCTACTGCTTTCCAGCAGCTCTGGCTCCATGACAGAAATGCTCTGGTGTCCTCAACAGCAGTGGAATGGGTTTGCTGTCCTTCAAGGAGGTAGGCAAAAGAGAGGAGGAGCCTGAGTCACGTCTATACAGGGAGGTCCCGTTAAGCACCAGCCTCAGCCTCAGGAAGCAGCTACAGGAAGTGACTTCCAGGGAGCTTTAAATGTGATTGAGGCTCCAAAGCGTGTGGACGCTCTATTTCAAAATAGCTCACTGCTATTTCAATTGGCATTTGCTGTGTAGGCGTGTTATTTTGAAATAAGCTATTTTGGAGTTTTTCTTCCAAAATAGCTTATTCCGAAATAAGCATGCAGTGTAGATGTACTGTCAGATACATTGCTGTGCTCTAAACCATTCAGGAAAAAGACCTGGGCATTGCCATGGAGTGCTGAGTTGAAATGCCTGGTCATTTTGCAAAGTTAGTGTAAAAAACAAATTAAAGTTTAAGATGGACAAAAAGTGGATTAGAAAATATATTGAAACTATAATAAAGCCACTACTTAATACTCTGTTTATTGCTGGAGAGTAGAGGGGCTAAAAAGGAATCTGAAGAGCAAATAAAAATAGTTTACAACCATCAAAGAGAATAAGGATTTTGCAGAAAAGGTAATTTTTTTTTGCTTATTCTTCACAGAAAGATGTTGGGGAGATATCTACCGCTCTTTAATGAAGATAAGGCACTGTCAGGCTATGTCTACACTGGCCCCTTCTTCGGAAGGGGCATGCTAATTTTGAAAGGGGGAATAGGGAAATCCGCGGGGGATTTAAATATTTCCCGCGGGATTTAAATAAACATGGCCGCCGCTTTTTTTCCGGCTTGGGGAAAAGCTGGAAAAAAGCGTCTAGACTGGGCGGATCCTCCGGAATAAAGCCCTATTCCGGAGGATCTCTTATTCCTACTTCAAAGCCTGAGTTATGTCCACCCTTCAGTTGGAGACCACTGCTCTAAGGCTATGTCTAGACTGCAGGCTTCTTTTGGAAGAACCTTTTTTCGGAAGAGATCTTCCAAAAGAGAGCGTCCACACACAAACATGCATCGAAAAAGTGATCTGCTTTTTCGAAAGATAGTGTCCATACTGGCTGGATACTATCTTGCATTTCAGATGTGGACGGAATGGCCACACATGCCTTTTTCCAAAAGAGCTCTTTCGGAAAAAGGCTTCTTCCTCATAAAAAGAGGATTACCAATGCCAGAAAAAAACCTAGGTTCTTTCGATTTACTTTCGGAAGAATGTGATTGCAGGGTGGACGTAACTCAGGTTTTGCAGGAAAAATAGCCGTTTTTCCAACAAAACTCTGTAATGTAGACATACCCTAAGTTGCCACAGGATTGTTCATTATTTTTAAAGTAACAGACTAACACGGCTACCCCTCTGAGACTCTCTCCCAAAAAGAATTTACTGATGGAAATTATGTTAAGGATATAAACAAAGAGAAACTGAAAACAAGGGGGCCTATTTAGTTTAAAACAATGAATCAAACAAAATATCATAAAGAACATGAGTACTACACCCAAAAAAAACAAACCAAAACAAAAAACAGTAGAGCCTGTGACTTGACCCTTCTCATAGTACTGGAAAAAATGGTTATCTTCAGTAAAATGAAAGACAAAAAATTAAAATCAATGAAAGGAAATACTTTCTTACACATAATGTATTATTAACTTGTGGAACTCATGGCCCCAAGATATCAATGCAAAGAACATAATATGTTTTTAAATCAACCATTTAAATGGGTACGGTGAATATCCAATTACAATAAATAGTATTTTTTTTAAAGTTTCAGGACATAATCCAACTGCTCATTGATGGAGATTAGAAAGACGCTTCCCTATGGGAAGGTTATCTCATATCTGCAGTGTGTAGTACCTTCAGAATTATGTGGATTGGTCACTGTCAAAGAAAGAATACTAAATACATCAGGGTGAGCAAATACTGGCCTGTTGGCCAGATCCAGTCTGCCAGGATTAGCCCCTGGCAGGCCCTTCACCACTATATTTACCTGCACCTCAGCAGGTATAGGCGATTGCAGCTCATGTTGTCTGTGGATTGCCATTTCCAGCCAATGGGAGCCGTGGGAAGCAGTGTCCCAGTCTACACTGCTTCCAGCCACTCCCATTGGCCAGCAACGGTGATCTGCAGCCAACGGGAGCTGCGATTACCTGTACCTGTGGAGGCGCAGGTAAATATAGTGGTAGCCCTGGCCAACCACTGCCATTTTATTTCCCACTTCTCAACTATTTTAGGACCACTGATCTGATCTAGTGTTTTAATTCTCGTTTCTATCTTCCTAATTTGCATCTCAAAAGTGAAAATTTTGCCTTTCACTCATGTGAAGAAGAGGAACTATTATAAATATTATAGAAAAGTGGTGTAAAGGTATGATTAACAGTCATGTTGGTGAGAAGCTAATCTTTATTTCCTGATGTCAGTCATGAGAACTGCATTAAAAATTTGTCATGCAGGAGGGATCCGTATCCACTGATTTTAGTGGTTGCTATTACAGTGGATTTTGTGTGAACAGAATAGGTTAGAGATTTCTCTGCACGTTCCCTTTCCCGAAATAGCTATTCTGCACCTTTTGAACAAGCCCATTATTTCAAAATATAACAGACTCACTATTCTAACGTCCCTGTAAGCCTCGTTTACAAGGATTAAGGGATGTTTCAGAATAGCAGTTTATTTCAAAATTTGGCGCTGTGTAGACAGCGCCAAATTATGAAATAATCTATTTTGAAATTAACTCGAAATAAGCGATGCAATTTGCGTAGCTCAAATGTACTGTAGCTTATTTTGAGCTAAGGGTGCAGTGTAGACACACCCAAAGGGATATTTTGCCAGTTTTTGGCCTGTTATATTTTCTATTCCTTATGCTGCATTTCCTAGGTGGAAGATTGCCATTTTGTATTGAGGTGGTTAGACTTTAGCATGCATTCTTGTTTTTCTCTGTTGCATCATAAATGTTTTTTCAAGACCAAGTGCTTGATACAAGTCTGTATTATGCTGTGCCACACTGGAATGGGTGTGCTATTGTTCAGGGCCTCAAGAACAGACAGTCACACATACTTGTGTTCTGCAAATTTGAAGACATGTGGTGATATTTTAAGAATATGCTCATAGAATATTAATCAAACAGCATACTTTCCAGTGCTGCTGCCCAGAGCTGTTCCTCATTCTCGATTACGTGACATGACTGTTTTGAATGTGTTCCCTCCTCCTCAATTGCTGCTTCTGCTTGCAATCTGTACATAGAATCCTAATTTTCTTAGGAGAGTAACTGTCCCACATCCCGTGTTGTATATGGAAAGTACAGTGAAACTTATCCGCACCTAGAAAGAGATTTTCACAGGTCAAACCACACACTTTTTATAACAAATTATAGGGACAATGTTTTGTTCTGTAGCATCTTCCACATGAGAACGTCAAAGCACTTTAGAAACACTAATAACTCAAAATGACCCATTGAGAATTATTAATGACTTTTATTTTTACAAAGGAGAGGAGGGGGGGCTAAGCTACACAATGTCTTGCCCCATGTCACTCAGCAAGTTTGTAACACAGCTAGGAATAAATCCCTGATCTCTTGCCTCCCAGAACTGGGCTTTTGACACAAGATGGTGTCAGTTCTGACCTTTTCCCAAAGATCAAGTCCATTTACTATCTGCCCAGTCTTCCTCCAGGGAACTACCGATCCTGGGGAAGCGACTGGAGGTGGTGACAGGTCTCTCGCGGCCCGCATGGCAGCACAACCCCCTTCCCCCCCCCACACACACACATAGACAAATCCGGGTTTATCAAAGTCAATTGGTGGAATCTCCCTCTCTGGAGATATTTAAGAACAGGTTAGATAGACATCTGTCAGGGATGGTGTAGACGGAGCTTGGTCCTGCCTTGAGGGCAGGGGGCTGGACTCGATGACCTCTCGAGGTCCCTTCCAGTCCTATTATTCTATGAATTCCCAGTTGCCCATCCGCTGGAGGAAGGGGCCTCCGGGAAAGGCTGTAAACGGGACCCCCTTTGGGTTCGCAGCCAGGTAAACATGTGGGACGGATGCGGATTTAGCCGACAAAGCGAACTCCAGACCGGCAGAGAAGAGGCAGAGCCTGGCTGGGAGGTGCCCGCGTGTTTGAAAGCCTGCAAAGGGGTCTGCCCCCTCCCCCCTTTCCATCACACCGCCGGGGAGTGCACGGAGCCGGCACGCAGCTTGGTGGCACCAGACACCTCCCTTTCCCCCTCGGTGACTCCCATCCCGGCCCCGCGGCTCCTGCTCCTCCTCCTGCTCCGCAGTTTGCCGCTCTCCGCAGCCCCCGCTGTTTCCAGGCGGCAGCGGAGCGGAGCCGATCCCGGAGCTGGGCTGAGGGTGGCCGGGCGAGGAGCGCCGCTCGCGGGGGCGGAGTGAGCGCGGCTCCAGGTCCCGGCGCCCCCGAGCCCGCCAGGGGCTGCCCAGAAGTTTGGGAGGCGCGCGGGGAAGTTGGCTCGCGGGGGGCTGCGCGCCGCGCTCCGGGGCGGGAGGGTCCCCCCGGCGGGTCTGTGCAGCAGCATGGCGAGGGGGGCAGGTCGGGAGGAGGCCGCCGGGCCGGCTCGCTGCTCCGCCGGCGGCCGGAGCCCCCGCTTCCCCTGCCCCCGGAGTAGGGGCAGCGCTTTCCAGCGGCCCCTCTGGCTCGTCTACATGGCGCTTTGCTGGCGGCTCGGCGCGGCCGAGGCGGAGTTTTCCATCTTGGAGGAAGCGCAAGTTTTAGCAACTCAGATGAAGAAACTTGCCACGGAGGAGCTGGGGGTCGTCACGATGCAGGTACCGCTCCCCGGCGCCCTCCGCTTCCCCCTTCCCCGCCTCGCTCCTTCCCTCCCCGCTGCCCCCTCTCTTCCCTGCCTCCGCTCACCCTTCATCCTGCTTTGCTTCCTCCTTCTCCCTGGCTCCTTTCGCTCCCGCCTGCCCGCGCCCCAGTCCCCTTTTCTCGCTGCAAACTTCTCTTCCCCCAACCACACACCGGTCGCCTTTCTACCCTGACTTCTGCCCCGGTTTGCAGGGAGCTGGGGCTGTGGTGTGGAGTCTCTGCCCCAAGCCCGGGGAAGGGACGCAAGCTCTTGGTGGCCGCGGTTCCTCCACCATGCAGCTTTGCCTGACACACACAGCGACCCCTCCCCGGCCAGTAGGGGTTGTTTTTTGTTGCCATTTGCTGATCAATAAACTTGCGGTTTAGTGCATCGTTGTAAAGTCTTGAAACATGACTCCCTGCGTCCAGGCTGTTGCCTCGTGGGGCAGGGATATTTTGCATTTTTATGGAGGTCTAGGAGCTGACTATTTTCATACTTTTGTCTCTTCAGTGACAAGGACCAGTTTCCTTTGTGAGGCAGAGGAAAGCTTAAGCCTTCATAAATCTTTTAGATTCATTGGATTTATTGTTTTTAAACTTAAAAATACTTCCTCCTTGGAATATGTTTTTTGTTTATATCCATATTATTCCCGAAAGCTAACCAACCTGTATAATACAGTCTCCGCTCTTAAAGGAAAACTATTGGAACCTTTATTAAAAAAATTAAAATGAGGTTTGGAATTGTAAACTTTAGGTTTATTTATACTTCCAGTTGTAATTGAAGGAGGATATTTTTAGACTTAAGTACAGCAATATTTACAGCTGAATTAAAGTAGTGACTTGTTTTGAACAAGGTCCCTGAGGTCTGCATACAATTTTTGGGTTTTTTTCATCTCTGAATATCATTCTGTTGTCAGTAAGTCCCAAAATGTAGTTCTTTCATGAAAGGAGAATTTTTTTATATGTGGAATTTATATACATGATATATATATACAGGCTGTTGAGATAGAGAGACAGTTCTTCCTGAAGGTAATAGGCAATTTGACACATTTATTATAATCTTTACATTTCCTGATACTGTAATTTTTTTCAGTTCTAAGAGGAAGGAGATTATTAGGAATTATTTGCATCCCCTGCCTTAGTGAGTACATATTAATTATAGTAAAACTGCTGTGATTTCTGTAATTACTAGTTGGAATTGCATGGGAAGGTAGTATAGTAGCTGTGTTACAACTATCAACTACAACATGTGCACACACAGAGAAAGTGAAATCAGATCCCAGATGCATTGCAATCCAAGGTATGGGCAGTACCAAATACAGTTTTAAAAGCCTCACAAATTGAGGAGGTTTCAGGGGGTAGCCGTGTTAGTCTGTAATTGGAAAAAAACCCCTTAAAAATAACAAATAGTCTTGCAGCACCTTGAGACTAAAAAACAAATGTAGGTGGTGTCATGAGTTTTTGTGGGCATAGAGAAGACATTTAAAGAAGTGGGTTGTGCCCATGAAAGCTCATGACACCACCTACATTTGTTTTTTAGTCTCTAAGGTGCTGCAAGACTATTTGTTATTTTTTTAATTGAAGAGGTGACACTTTTATGCAGCCAGCAGGGTGTCTCCCAAATGGCCCTTTATCTTCTCCAGACTGGCTTCATTCTCCTACCTTTGAAACATCATTGTGTTGGCTCATCTGCTAGGGCTGGGGCGTTATCCAGGAAAAGACAGAGCTGCTGTCTTGTCCTTTAGATTAAGATGACATAAATGACTTCACTTAACAAGGTAGATAGAAGAAAATTATCGATACAGAGAAAATGAAGGAAAACACTTTTTCTGTCTAGGTATTGACAGGCATGCTTTCCCCCTTGAAAATTATGTATATAACCCTATAAATGGAGAATCTTTTGGTTAATGAAAATTAAAGGAACATGATTGTATTTCTCAACTTATTTCTCCAGTGGAAAAAAAAACCTGCTTGACAAGTGCTAGAGAAGCTTCAACATGTCTCGTCTTTGGTTTGTTTTTATTTTTTTTAAGGCAGCTCACATAGCATGTATATGCAAATTTGTCTTCCATAATGACATTTCTTTGTGTTGTAGATAGGCATAAAATGTACCAAGTTCCTCCACAAGAATTGTAGCCAGTTGTGGTATTGGTTTAGGAACTAAGCTTGATGCCAGTGAATAGGTATAATAATAATAAAAGCTGTGCATTTATTGTTACTTGAATTGTGTGAGGCCAAAGGCAGTTAATACAGTGGAGCCAATAGTTCACAGAATTAGCTTTATATTCTTTGAAATATTTTGCCCATTTTAAGTTCCATCAAACTAATTTGAACTCTCCCCACTACCTCCATATATTGCTACAGCTGTTTCAGATTAAAAACTGATTGAAAACAAGCATCCCCTGATTTTAGAAGCTTCTCTGATGATCTGTTCCTTCAGCTGAACAATTTTTTAATAAAATTTTAACTCTTTAAATTTAAGCATTTAATTCTGAAAAAGGGCTGCATGCAATTAACACAGAATTATTTATCATTGCTGTTTATGTAGCACCTTAGTGTACAGTGGGCTTGTACAGTAGGAGAGCTGCACCTGTCAGTGGGTTTCCATGTTCGACAGAGCTGTCAGACGGAGGATTATTATTCTAAACTGTTCTGTATTGCACTATGTAATCAAGTGGTCCTTACAACTGGAAGGCATTCAGGAACAAATGAGGTTTAACCAAGATGGTTAGGAAAGCAATTCCATGCTCTGGGTGCTCCTACATCTCTGCGGTGCCAGTCCTTTGGGGTTACATCACTCGATAATTGCCTTCTATTCACTCTCTCTGAAGCATCTGGCACTGGCCACTATCGGCAGACAGGATACTGGACTAGATGGAGTATGGCCGTTCTTATGTTCTTGTAGGGTTATGGAAAAAAGAGTGAGGGAGCTTTGTATACCTTGTTGAGTGAAGGGATGTAATAGGACAGTGAATGATTACATGCAACTCCTGCCCTGCTTCTAGGGAGCTGGCTGCCACCTGGCGCTACTGGCTCTGTATCAGAGTTTAAAACCTCTCTCTCAGCATGCACCACCTCTTCTGATACAGGCAGCAGCATGGGGCAGAGTGCGGGAGCCAGCTGCCACCCCATCCTGCGAGTATATGTAATCGTGTAACTGCTGAAATTTTCAGCATTTACATGGTTACCCAGTTACCCACTTTTTGACATTCCTAACTGAGAGACTGCTCTAAGCAGAGAGGGTGGCATGGAAGAAGGCCCACAAGCGGTAGTGAGTGAAGGAAACAAAGGAAGTGGCTAGGATTAACTCTTGGGCACTTTGAAGAGAGCAATAGGGAATGTAAGAAGGGATGAGGGCTGAGTTGTGGAGATTCTGGAAAGTAAAGAGGGGAAATTGGTGTAGACACCTACCTATGATTTTGGGCAGTAGCATTCAGCATAGACTAGAATGTTGAGAGAAGCAGAAGCTTGTATTGCTTAAGACATGAAACAAATATGCCATATCTGGTCAATTGGGATGGAAAAAATGAGAGAATTTTTAATTCTTTGAGAGAGTGAGCATACATCAAAATAGCAGGATTTGACTAGAGCTCGAAAGGCGTCAGTGGTGATGCCAAGATTATGAATTTTGGTGATGGGAAGGATAGAGGTGGGAGGCATAGGGCAAGAGCGCTTTGAAGGAACAATAAGCTTAGTGGCTGCATTGAGTCTGAGGTGGCAATGAAATATCCAATGAATGTCAGGCTGCAGTGTCAGCGAGGCAGGTGGAAATGCGTAAATAGACGGAAGGAGAGAGGTTGATTTGGTGCATATGAATCTGTGGAAAAGAGTCAGAACAAGAGAAAATTCAAGGTGGACCACCAAAAGAGAAAGGGAGGGAGGATGAGGTGGAGCCTCCAGAGGAAACATTAAAGGAGCATTAAAGGAGAGGTAAGAGAGGAACCAGGAGAATGCTGAGCCTTACAAGCTGGTGAAAAGGGAGGTTGTATATAAAAGTCATAGGGTTGGAGACATGGCAAGTGTAATAAACAAACTGTCTCCTTTATGCTGTGTCTACTTTCTCTAACACATTTTCTTCATAATAGTGCTGTAATAATTGTACCTCGCATGTTGATAGGAAGAGTCATTGCTTTTATGGGCTTATATTGAAACTCTGTGATATAACATACTTCTTTTTTATAGTTTATTTTCTAAAACCAGCAAAATCCTACAGGAATGAATGGGATGCATAGTAAGACTAATATAGATGCTGCATGGAAAAGCAAGGATGATAGTATGACAGCACCATTCTAGCAATTGTCTTTGAGCTAGTACAACTGGATCTTATTTGTAGACGGCTAGCTGATAGATATCAATGAAGAAGCTGATTTTTTTTTACTAAGTTTTTAAACATAGGTCTATTGCTGTAAGCGTGTTACTTTCATGTTGATTTTTAAATTAGAATAATATACCATACACTAGATTCCAAATAAAGATACTTGTGCATAAGAATAACATGGTTGTGTGACCGCTTGTGTGAGGAACAGCATTCTGTGGGCAGGTGGGGCAGCAGTTTTTCCTTTATTGTTGAATATATATGTGCCCCCATTATAAATGTAATTTGTGGACTAATGTCTCACAAGTATTATAGAGTAATATGTTTACTTTAAGCCTTTGACAAGACTCTGGGCCAGCTCTCCGCTGATGTAATAGTATCTAGTTCTACAATAGCCATGTCCATTGGTTGATCTCAAAGTGCTTTACAAAGCAGGATCAACATTTAACCTGTTGTAAATAGTCAGTTTAACTGTTTCACCTGTGCAGTCTGTTTCTCCTGTTGCTTGCCCAGGAAGAGGGGAAAAAAACTTTAAAAGAAATAAAAACAATGAGGAGTCTTGTGATGTTTTAAAGACTAATACATTTATTAGGGCATAAGCTTTTGTAGGCTTTGTTAGTCTTTCAGGTGCCACAAGACCCCTCGTTTTAGCTAAAACAAACTAACATGGCTACCTCTTTGAAACTTCAAAACAATGTGATTGTAAACCCACAGTGGGATTCTGGGGCAAGCATAATAACTGAACTTACAATTGACTTAAAAAAGCCTCAAACCAGTCGCCAGACTTCAGATTGACAAAATCCCTCTGATTTTATTGTGAAATTTTGTTTTGGCAATTATTCTTTCGTATGGCTGGTGTTGAGTATCCACTACAATATGTTTTGGCAATGATTAGTATTCTGAAAACACCTGATGCATAAACTGTTGATTTAAAGTTATGTTTGTGTACTCCAAGTGGTTTTAAAAGGCAACCATATTACTTTGCATTTTATGGTAGCCCATACATTTAATAGACTAGCTTCATGTCAGAAGCCACAAAAGACAGAACTTTGCTGAATGAACAGTTTAAGGGGTATTCTCTTGAGTGGTCTATTCAGTTGGCACTTGGCACTCATTTAAGAGTTCCAGCCTCTATTACACTAAATAACAACCAAGCTGGAGATTTTGCTCTGACCCAATCTGAACAGAGTACATTTGTGCATAACCAGAGCTTGACGAACCGCGGCGAGATCTACTTGCCAGCCCCGCACTACGCATGCGCCAGACCGGTATTGCGCATGCGCGCAGTGCCGGTGAACGGGGTGACCAGCTGAAATCTACTCGCCACAGGTGAGTAGATATAGTGATTTGTCGAGCCCTGCACATAACTAAGTAACAAGTAACTAGTTCTGTTACTTGGCTAATCCCAGATTGGTTTTCTCGCCTCCATTGTAATGGCAGTGTAGATTGCCAGCTGAAAAACTTCAGAAATTTTGACTGGAAAAACAGGACATAATTCTTTTGATAATACTGACCATTTTTCAACAAGCACAGGACCTAAGACCTCCTGTGTTATAATATTTACTTCTTCAGTGTTGGGATGTAAGTGACTAGTCGACTATCTGATAAACATAAGCTTATGTTGGACAATTAAGTAGTTGCTCCCACCGCCCCCCGGCTTTGTAGAGGAAAAACTATTGCAGCTTTGAGTAAGAAAGTTTTAAGAAAACTTTATAAAACCCATGTAGGCCCATTAGGATCTAGACTATTTTGACAACGCTCTCATATTGATTCTTGATGTTTATTGTGCTAGAAGAGTACAGTTCTCCTTTTCTCTTACCTTTCCACCCCCAATTTCCAAACATGGGAGCATAGTTGGAGAAAAATGCCTTTCTGACTGCTAACATGGCAGTTCTATTCCAAGGACACACAACTTTTTAAATTTTTCTATCTGCTAAATTACAGAGTTCTGGTTTCTGATGAACGGTGTTAATACTTGCTCAGATGCTGTAATAACAGGCATAACAAGGATAATCAATTGTTTTTTTGTCAAGGTCCAAATTTCTTGTCAATGTATAGCCAAGGTCCAGACTTCAGGGAAGGCCCGGGCAAATTACGGCCCGCCAAGCCACCAGATTCGGCCTGTGGACCCAGTGGGGAGCCCCAGGTAGGCTTCCCAGCTTGCCCCGCAGCCTTACGCCCCGTGCAGAAACTCAGCTGCAGGGCTCCGTTTCTGTTTTAAAACTGGAAGGAAGTGGGGGAAGTTTTAGGAGCTGCTCTGCCCCTAGCACATTCCCATTGGCCAGTTTCTGGCAGACTCCAGCCAATGCAAGCTTCCTGTTGGAGTAACAGGCAGCCAAGAAGAACCATGCCCCCTCTCTTTGACTCAATTATTCATGAAGCTCATGGCGAGGCGGGCTGGCTGGGAAACATTTTAAGCTCTGCAGACAGGCAGGCAGGCTAATTTGGCAGCTGGCAAGTAAATCTCTTGGCCACAGCCTGCCAGCCATTTCCTGCCCCAACTCTCTGCCCCCTGTCTCCCTCTTACACCCATAGCCACCCACTCTGCACTCCAGTCTACTGCCCCAGATCACAGTCCCCTCCTACCCTAGGTCACATCTCAAATACCTGAACTCCAGTCCCCTGCCCTCGGTCACAGCCACCTCCTTCACCCAAGCTCCTTCCCAGACTCCATTCTCCCTCCTGCACCCCAATCCTTTACCCCAAGTTTCCTTCTGTACCCAACTTCTATCCCAGAGTCCGCACCTCTTCCATTCATAATTTGGAAGAGTGCAGCCCTCGACCACTATCCAAAATATTGGAGTGGCCCCCTGTCAAAAATTATTGCCCACCCCCGCTCCAGGGGAAAGAACCATCTCCCTAGTAACCATGATGACGATAATAACTAAATGAAAAGATTTTGAGGTCCATTGTAAAGCACCTGGTAGTTTAGATTTGGCCCCGACTGGCCTATTGATGGCCCCTGAACTATGCAGACTCTTCTAGCTTGACTGGGAAACTATTATATGAATAGTATGTTTGGCTATATAATGCTTTTTAGGGCTGTCAGTTGACCTGCGTTAACGCCTGCGATCAATGCAGGACAGGATTAATGCATTAATTTTTTTAACGTGTTAATCGCAGGTGTTAATGCTACACTGCCCCTTTGAAGTGCCTCTGGCGCTTCAAAGGGGCAGCGCAAGCGGAGCCGTGTATCAGCCGGAGTGCCCAGCTGATCCCCTGGCTCCGCGTTGCAAAGCCCCTTTGAAGTGCTGCTCTGGCACTTCAGAGGGGCTTTGCAACAGCAGAGCCCGGGATCAGCTGGAGTCCCCAGCTGATCCCAGACTCCTAAAGCGCTGCCCTTTGGAAATGGGGGACCTGGGCTGGGCGCAGCAGGGGAAGGAAAGGGGAAGGGCTTGTTTGGAGGAGGATGGGGGAGAGAACAGGTCTGCGTTGGCGGTAGGAAAGAAGAGGAAGAAGGGGCCCAACTGGCTCAGCTACAGCCTCGCCCTCCTCGGTGGCTGGGGTGGAGAGTCGGGGTTGCCTACCTCTCCGCGAGGTAACTATCCAGTGTTGGTGTTGCAGGTAACACATCAGACTTAGATCTATGTTCTTTTTCTGTCTCCACCATAAATTTCTGTGTGACCTTGGGCAAATCTGTTTCCCATCTTTAAAATGGGCATACGAATATTTCCTGACTTCTCACAAAAGTCACATTCATTAATGGATTTATTTTGTAAGGTGATCAGATACTAGGGTGATTAGTGCCATGGGAAAACTGTAAACCAGAGGTGTGGAATCATTTTTGGGTCGGAGGCTGCACACAAGCGAAAACCAAAACAGCAACAACAAAAACACCCACACCTTACTGACACGGCTTCTGACTGAGAAGGAGAAAGATACTCCCCACGTTCCCCTCGCACACCGGAGCTTAGGGGGGCCCAGTAGATTTTGTGCGCTCCAGCCCAGAGTGGGGCAACAGTGGAGCTGGAGTGCCCATGCGGGCTTCCCAATGCTCAGGGCTGGATCCAGGCAATCTGAGGGCCGCATACAGCCCACGGGCCTGAGGTTCCCCACCCCTGCTGTAAACCATCAATCATTATCATGATCTTAAGTCAAGATCTCCAGCTTTGCTGAATAAGGACACTTATCTAATTAAACTTGAAATGGTTGAAAGCTATTTGAGAGACTGAAACAAAATAAAAATTAAAAAGTGTAGGTCAATAAATAGTTTATGAACGACTGTTTTTTCTTTTTCAATAGTATACATTATAGTAATTGTGAAGTGGAAGCCAGTGGAGTAAAATTCTCATCTGTTTTACATGATTATGTCTTGGTTTGCATCCAATCACAACAATCTTTCTAAAGGCTCTGTGAAAGCCCAAGACTACAGCAGGTTTTCATCCTGTTCCATTTGGACTTTTCTGCATGAAACGTTTCAAAAAGATATAGTGAAGTCCTGGTGGAAGGGCAGTTAAAATAGTCCAGCTTAGGAGAATGAATCTGAATTTTTAATTAGGCTTTGAGTTGTTTCTTCAAAGTCTAGAGACATCATTAGTGATGTAAGTCTTGTTGCATTAGTGGAGATTGACATTTCACTTCAAACACAGAGAACGCAGCTGTCCTGTGCAGATAAAAGTTGCCAAATGTGGTGCAGCAAGGTGGATTGCTAGATAATTAGCTGTCCCACTTTACTGCTGTGTTGAAGAGCCCTGCCAGTCATGGGAGGGAGAAAGGGGGAATTATTAATGGTAGAAAATCCAAATGTGTCATAAAGCAATTTGGAATCTCTCAGCTGTGGCACGGCTGATAAGACATATGTTAAGGAAATGCACAAAGTACAGTATATGTTAGCCAATTCTTTTTTCTTAGCTTCACTCAGGAAAGCAGAAATGGCAAAAGCCTGATGATCCCTACAATATAACAAAGTAGTTGGAATGGTTCAGTCAGTGTGACCTTGGCACTGGTTGCAAAGAAATTAACATTTATATTTTGCATGTCAATTTAAAAAATAAATCTGCAATTTATGAGTGATTCAGAATAGAAAGGAATTACTACAAAAATGTAAACTGCCCTAGTGCATTTAGAGACAAGATAAATGTTTTGGTGTCAACATAATTTAAAAAACAATCTGAGTTTAGCAAATATCAAAGTGTTCTACACAGAGAAATAATGTAATAACTGCAGGATGTTATGTGTTTGCATGCATCTTTTGCATAATGTACCAGTTCACTTTCACACACATACTGTGTGTACCCCTTAAAATTAAGGGGAGCTTTGCCATTGATTTCAGTGATCACAGTGTCAAGGCTATATAAATAAATATGTTTTAAAACTCAAACCTTTGGCCTCTTTTATATGTCTTTCTGAACATAATAAATAATATTTAATACCATAAAAACTTGACCTTAAATACCTTCTTTTAACGTATCCAAAATTCTTACCCTGTGGGTATCAACTAATAGCTGTTGTACCTTCTGATGTATTACACCATTCCAGTGCTTAATAGTCATAAAAAAATCATAGTATGCAGTTAAGGACAGCCTTGAAAAGGAAAATGTTTAGGGCTAGAGCCAAATCAGGCCTTGCTGGGATTTAGAAAGCCCTTGCTCAGCTGCAACCAAACCCCAAGATGTGTAAATTCACCCGGGGCCTAGATTTTTCTGTAGAACTTCCCTCTGCATCTACATTTCCGTCTCAGAATGTGCATCCTGCAAATCCACACCAGCCATCCAGAGCCTCTGAGCCATGCACAAATGGGGGTTCATTCCTTGGTCTAACTTACCTGTAGGGTTGCCAGTGTCTGTTTTAACCGGACAGTCTAGTTTTTGGGCCTTCTGTTCAGTAAAAAAAATTCAGAAAATACTGGAAATTGCACACGTCTGGTATTTTCTGTTTTTCCGGATGGGCGCCCAATGGAAGCCTGGTGGGGGTAGAGGGAGTGACTGGGAGACAGGGCATGATCGGCGCTGGGAGCCTCTGGTTGCGTCTGATGTAGGAGTTACGCCTTGGGGAGGAGGAGAAGCCCTGAGCTCTGTTCAAGCACATTGTGGAGCCGTAGTCGGCCTCGTTCGTGTTTCGCCAGGACTGTGCATGGGACAGGCAGCACCCTGGGATCTGTATGTGCCCGGGTCAGTCCCGCTACCCGCCAGCTGATTCTCTTCCCCCCCCCCCGCTCCCCTTCCAGCCAGCCCTACCCCTCCCACCCTCCTGACCAGCCCGGCTTCCTGCCGGCCAGTTCTCCTCCTCCCGATCTCCCCTGGCCAGCCCTGCTACCCACCACATGCCGCCCCAATCTTCCCCGGCCAGCCCTGCTGCCCCTGACCATCCCCCGCCCACCAGCCCTGCTTCCTGCCTCCACCCCCCCCCCTGATCTCCCCTGGCCAGCCCCGCTGCCCCCCGATCCACTCCCGCCAGCCCTGCTTCCCATCCCCCCCTCCTCCCTGCCAGACCTGTTCCCCTCCCGGCTGGTCCCTTCTCCCCCACCATATCAAGTGTGTCTAGTATTTTTTCTGAAGCTACCTGGTAACCCTACTTGCCTGCCATTCCAATCCAGTAGGCATGTGTTGCATGTGCTTACCAGACTGGGCCACAATAGATTTTACACAAAGTGGCCTCTGGAGCAGGAAGAGGACCTCTCTTCTAATTTTTAGCCTAGCAGTTAGGGTACTCATGTGGGACTCCATGTTCAAGTCCCTTCTCATCAGGTGAGTGGGGGATCAGTTACCTCTCTGGTGTGTGCACTAGCCACTATGTTATAAAAAGTTTTCATGTGGAGTTTCCTCACTCTCTCTTCTGTTGAAGTTATTCCACTGTGAAAGAATCTGTGATCTGAGAGAGTGAAGCATGACAATGACTCTGTAGCCTGGTGTTTAGAGCACTCCCTTGGGGGTGAAGAAGACCCAGGATCTAGTCCCCCTGATTTTTAATTATCTGTCCACAATGGAACAGTTTTAAGAGGCGAGAACAAGCCCGTGGCTGGAGCACTCTCTGAGAGGTGATAGGTCCCTGGTCAAGTCCTTTCTTCCTGATGTCTAGGGAGGGGGACTTGAGCTATGGGTGTTCCATGCTCCTGATGGAGTACCCAGACTAATAAGTTTAAAGTTATGAGGAAGGTCTGAGGTCCTTCCCTCTAGCTTCTTGAAAAAAACAATGTAGGCATCTAACAGCAAGAGAGAGTTTGCAGTTGAGCACAGGAGGAAGTACTTCTTTGCAGCCTGGACTTAGGTGCTTAACTCTGGAAGAGGGATGGGTCTTAGGACATACCTCTTTCCTCTGAATTTCCCAGTGGCTATCTTGGGCAAGGTTTTTGTGAATCTCATATTGAGGTGCCTCTCCCCATTCATTGTACAAGGATGAATCCCTTTGATTTTTTTTTAGATGCCTAAAAGTTAGGCATGGTGACACTCAGCTTTGCTGCGCCTTTTTTTCTTTATTAATCTAGCCTTTATTAACCTTAACTTCCCTGTAATTTGTTGTAGCACTATTCCATATTGTTCAGCAGTGCATTGCTAATAAATTTGAAAGAATAATGTAATTCTAGGTCTTTTGTGGAGAATAGGGATGTATTACAAGTAAACTGCAACTCCCATGTGTCTCTGCAGCATGACATCCAAATACAAATAGTCTTGTTCTTTTTTTGTATGGAGGGGAAGGGAGATTATCAGGGGGCGGGAAAGGGAAGAAATTTTCCATGAAAAGCAGACACCATTTGTGAAACTAGATTTTTTACAAAAATAAATAATTTCTGTTAAAATTCAGGTCAGATGGAAAAAAATTGAGCAGCTCTATCCCACATTTTCCTTATGTGTATTAGGTTGAGTAGTTTGGCTACTGGTAAGCAGGAGGTGTTTGTCTAGTGAGAAGCTTCTCTCTCTCTCTCGCCTCACCTTCATATTGGAAATCCAAGTGCCTCCCTTTCTTTCCTCAGCACTGCTTCCGAGCTCTCTCTAGTTTAGGGACTGAATTATTTGTAGCCTCTTCTATACCACAAAGTCGAGCAGAAGAAATTGAAGCTGACTCTTGGAACATGATTACAAGTCAGCAGTAGTAATGCACAATATGATGCCAGGCTTAATCAAATCACTTTTCACTACTATCAGTTAGTGATCAGCTGCCGAAGATTTCAAGAGTGTATTTGCAAGTATATTTGCACAGCTACAAACCGCTGGTAATAAGACTGTTATCCCCAATTCATACTGATGGGTTTTCCTGCTTCACAGTTCTTAAGCAGAAGTAGCCCATAAGTCTTTGTTTCCAGTAGAATTTCCTTTCTTTAAATGCCCAGTCTTCACTTTGCCTTTGACCGTGACATTTGAAGCGGCAACCATTTTACTAGTTAGAGAACAGAAATGTAGCTGGACGTGTGTGTCTTGATTCAAACTTCTGTTAATTTTGGAGAACTAAATACCATTTGGAGGAAAAGTTGTGAGATGAGATGAGAGACGCAGCAAAGATCACTCTGGCTCAGTGGATCAGATGCTGTGACCATAGGTGCTGACTCTGTAGGTGCTCCAGCCCTGGAGCACCCATAGAAAAAAATAAGTGGATGTTCAGCAAGCAGACTCCCCACCCCCCTTTGCGCCCTCCTCCCCTTTGCCTTCCACTCACCAGCAGTCCCGCTGATCTACTCCTCTCAATCTATCCCACCGGCTCTCAATGCCATGAAACTGCTGTTTTTCAGGGTTCAAAGGATCTGGGAGTAAGAGGTGGAGTGAGGGTGTGGCATGCTCGTGGGAGCGGCGGAAAGAGGCAGGTCTGAGACATGGAGGAAGGGTAGAGTGGGGGTAGTGTGTGGGGTGGTGCATGAGATCAAGCACCTGCCCCTGGTTACAGCAAAAGTTGGCGCCTATGGCTGTGACTAGGAATTCCTTAACCCTTGGGCTGCGTCTAAACTGGCAAGTTTTTCCGCAAAGGCAGGTGCTTTTGCGGAAAAACTTGCCAGCTGTCTACACTGGCCGCTTGAATTTCCGCAAGAACACTGACAATCTCATGTAAGATTGTCAGTGTTCTTGCAGAAGTACTATGCTGCTCCCGTTTGGGCAAAAGCCCTCTTGCGCAAAAGGGCCAGTGTAGACAACGTGGTATTGTTTTGCGCAAAAAAGCCCCGATCACGAAAATGGCGATCGGGGCTTTCTTGCGCAAAACTGCGTCTAGATTGGCACAGACGCTTTTCTGCAAAAAGTGCTTTTGCGGAAAAGCGTCCGTGCCAATCTAGACGCTCTTTTCCGCAAATGCTTTTAACGGAAAAACTCTTCCGTTAAAAGCATTTGCGGAAAATCATGCCAGTCTAGACGTAGCCTTGGAGTGTGAAAGGGTTGTATGTTCTTAGGCCTTGAGTCTGGTTCCCCTCTCCTACAGCAGAACTCAGTCCATCAGTCTTGGAAAGATGCGCCAAAGATGCTAAAGCAGCAATTTTTAGCTAGAATGTGAGTTTTGTGGGTTTTTTTTCTCCTGATGTTATTGAAGTCTCTCCAGGCCTGCTGGCGGGAGCGGGGGGGGGGGGGGGGGGGAGAGGGGAGCGAGTGTAAGCAGAGTGTAAGCGAGTGTAAGCAACTGCCCCAGGATTTGGAGATGCTATGGGCTCCTGGACAACTCTGCTGCTACTGCTACCAGTGCCGGACCGAGCCATACTTGTGCCGCGGGCGCGCGGCGCATGCACGGCCCCACCCCCAGGTGCGTGGCGCCCCTTACCACTTCAATCAGGCGCCTCCCATAGGTTGGCACCCCGGGTAGCTGCATGGCAAGCCCCCCCTTTAATCCGGCCCTGACTGCTACTATAACCTTGGGACCTTTAAATCACTGCTGGAGTCCTGCATGGTCTGGTGCAGAGCCTTGGGTGGTGTGCTCCAGGAGGCGCTTGGGAGGTTACGGGGAGGAACACAGAGCCACCCCCCTTGCCCAGGGGCCTGGTGAGTCTATTGGCTTGCCTGGGTCTCTTTAAAATTTGGAGTTCTTTTCAGTGTGATAGTTTCAGCTTGTTTGGACTAGAGGGAAGAGGCCTCTCATAAAGAGCCTGTCTTTTGGCCACAGATAGGTGTGATGTTTCCAATGCTAGTCCTCAATTGCTTTTTTATTCCTTTTGCTATAGACTACCCATTGACTGACAGGTATGATGTGGGAATTAGTCCTACAGGCTGGATTAGTGGATTCAGGCTTCCAAAAAACAAAAACAAAAACAAAAACAAACCAACTTAAAGAGAAAATTGCACTTTCTGATCCAGACAGGGACATTGGAATAAACACTGGGTACTTCCAGTTTGACAAATTATACAGCAATGTTTATGCTTCTGTTTTTACTATAAATGCCAAAGTCTTTGGTCTGGCATATTTAAAATTAGAAAGTCTGTTGCAGCCAGATGCACAAAATCTTAGTATTTATTTTAGGAAGTCTTGATTTTCTTTTTCAATTTTAATGCTTCAGAGGAATTAAGGTGGAAATGAAAATAAATGTTCAAACCTTGAGCCAAAAGGTTAAAAAAAAGCCTAGGTAATTATCACCAAACATCTATGAGTATATAATCAGATGATAAAATTTAGAAATAGTACTTTCACCATTCCTGGGTTGTACCTTGGCAGATAAATCCTTACACGGAGATTTAGGGACTAAAAATACAGATGTATTTTTCAAAATCAGGAAAATGCTAAAACTCTTCCTCTAAGTGCTTGAGATATTAAAAAAAATAGATATAAACCCTAAAAAGCTCTGTCTTCATTGTAAAGCAATTTAAAATAAAATTGGTTTGGAAACTTCTTTAATTTTTTCCAGAACAGACTATTGAACAGTTTTTTTTATTTAAACTGTATGTAGAACTTATTAAAACCTAGGTTTCAACATAGTTAAAAATATTTTCTTTACCAAAAAGGCTACCCACAATCAGAGGAAATACACTTCCAAAAGTAGCTGAAAATGCAGATCATACATAATTTTAAAACCTCTAACATGATACTTAATGCTTCTGACTAATGTTTTTTTTTTAATTCTGAAATCTTTAGATTAATTTTCTTCTAAGCATTGGTATAAGCTCTCTGTTCCCGCTCCCAAACTAAATATTTCAGAGCTATCTGGATAAATGATGAAAAGCTTAATTTTGGTCTTGGTTACACCAGTTTGATTCCATTGACTTCTGAAGGGCTGCACTTGATTTTCATCAGTGTTAGAGCAGAATCAGGCCCTGAAAAATTTAAATAATGTAGATTTAATCACAGGCACAGACTAGAATGCACTGAAAATAATTTATACAGAAAAGGCAGTTAATTTTGACATCTTAATTATGTACAATCTGCCACTTTGCATGTTTATATATGTAACAGATTTTCAATCCTTGGTCACATAAAACACTTCATGACACTGCATGTATGATAGCAACTATTTAAAACCCTTTAGAGACAGTTGTCGTTTTTCTTGATTTTCTTGATTTCTTAAAACGGGGCTTGACATTTTAAAGTTGAGGTGAAACATCAAGGTAATGGGGAGGGGGAGATGTGGGAGAAAGAGGACATAGAAGTATGAAAAGACAAAGCTAAGGTCCCATAAAACCTGACTCTGTTCTCAAGCCTTACTGATTTATCTTTTGTTTATTGACAGAAATTGCTTATAAGATTGAGTATCTTTTTAATTTTGTTTATTTGAAAGTTTACTCAACAACTAAATTGGTGCTAAAATAATCTTGAAATCTGCCGCTCAAAGGTGATTTAAGTGCCTTCCGCTACTGGCCCTTAATTTCACTTCCAATTTCTGTTACTTTACAAGTACATTTTCTTATTTTTTTAACATATTTCCCCCCTCTATGTATGTTTGTATAAATCATTCCCCTGGGTATTGTAGGTGGTTAGCAGAGTTATTTCAGATAATCTAGAATAGTCTCAGGACTAATCTACAGTACAAAAGATGCAGCAGTACATCTGTACTGATGCATCTGCACCACAGTAATACCTCTGGTGAAAACGCTCTGCGCCAATGTCAGAGAGCTGTCCCGCTGGCATAATAAAGCCACGTCTGAGAGAGCATAGCAGCTATGGTGGCCGGAGAAGCTCATCTGTCCCGCTGACATAGTGTGTTGGTTGGTGTAATTTATGTTGCTTGGAGGTTGGCATATTCACAGCCCTGGCATAACTTAAGTTAGGTCTACAACTACTGGAGACAGTTAACCTAAGATATGCAACTCCAGTGATGAGAATAGTGTAGCTGGAGTTGATGTACCTTAAGTCAAATTTCTGCAGCTTCCCCATTGCAAGAGGTCAACATGAGAAACTCCCGTTGACTTCCCTTACTCCTCGTGAACTGGTGGAGTACCAGGATCGATTTAGTGGATCCTTACTAAACCTAATAAATTAAACCTAGGGAGTTCAATCTCCGGAGTTTTGATCTCAGAGTAAGTGAAGACAAGCCCTTATACTGATGTAGGCTATAATATAGGCAAGATCTCAGTAACTGCTCTAGAAATCCTTCATTTTTGTTGAAATCTGAAATAGATTTCTCACTCCCTAATTCACACCATTGTGTTATTTATTGCAGAGGTCTTCAAATAATATATATATATATATATATATATATATATATATATTTATATATATATATATATATATATATTTTTTTTTTGTAGTATACATACTAATGGGTGAGAGTTAGCAAATGAGTGAGAAGCCTTCGTTCTTAAACGGGCCTTACGTTTTGTTACGGATGTATGAAAACAAGAAGGGACTTGAGATTTTATTTTTCCATGTGATTTCTATTGGAATAACACTTTTGGTAAGAAGTATGTGTGTGGGGAGAGGATAGTGAAATCTCAAACTGCTTGCATTTGCACATCCAAAACATTACTATTAACACTGAATCTAATATATATATATATATATATATATATATATACAGGCAGTCCCCGGGTTACGTACAAGATACGGACTGTAGGTTTGTTCTTAAGTTGAATTTGTATGTAAGTCGGAACTGGTACATATTGTAGGGGAAACTCTAGCCAAACATTTCTCCAGAGCTCAGTTTTATTCTCCCACACCTCACTTCCCTCAGTCCTTTATTCTCAAGCTGAAGTGTCTGCTGAGAAAAGCCGCTCTGCGTCTCCCTGGTCTGCTTGGGGGGCAGCGCTAGCTTCGCGTCTCCCTGGTCTGCTGGGGGGGAAGCAGCTAGTGTGGGGTTGCCTCACCCCGTTTGTAAGTAGGGATCCGATGTAAGTCGGATCCATGTAACCCGGGGACTGCCTGTGTGTATATATATATATATATATATATGGAGAATGTTTGTATGTTTGTTCTCTAATAACTTGGACACTATAAGACCTACCGCAACCAAACTTTCCATGGGATAACCTTTCCCCCAGGAGAAGGTTTCAAGATACTGTGGGAGGGAAGAGGTGAGAGACCGATGCCTCTCCCCAGGGCAGCACGGAGTTTGGCAGTGCGGGGAGAAGTGGCTTCCCTGCCATTGTTGGAAGAATATGGAGGCCCCTCTTCAATACTGCGGTTTGCTCGGGGCCCGGCAGCCGACCAATGGGCGGGTGGGTTGCTGCCAGGGCTTGCTCTAGGTGGAGGGGGTGGGCCACTGTTACCGCTCAGCTGCCACTTTCAAAAAATGTCCAGAAGGAGGTGCATCGGGGACCCGGAGGTGAGAGCGGAGGAGTGGGGGGGGGGGGGAGATGGAATGAATGGGGACGGGCTGGTCCGGGGGGGGCTGGACTGTTGGGAGCGAGTGGTGGGAGGGCAGGATTGTAGGGGAGTGGGGCTGGACTGTTGGAGGGCGCGTGGGGGAGAGGGCAGGATTGGGCGGATGGATTGTTGGGAGCCAGGCTGGTCCGGCTCTAACATTGCACTATTGAAGAGGGGCCTCCAAGAGGGGCTCCAAGACTCATGACATGGGAAGAAAACAGAGACATAATTTCTATTGTGACTTATATCTGAGTTTGCCAAGTCAAATAGCTCTGATTCTCAACATTGCAATGCCTCTTTTTTGAGTCAGAGATTTTGCTTTATGCAGCAGTAGAAAAGCATGGGGGTCTGCCGTAATGGCCAGATGTCAGGCACTGGCAGTTGCGGTGTGGCTGCAGGCTGTCAGGACCAGCTTCTGCTTTTCTAAATTTTGTTGCTCCGGTTTCCTGGGCAACGCCAGGTAAGTCCAGCTAGTAATAGATAAAATCCACCTTTTGTTTAAAAAGTGAACTTTTATGGCTTCCTTATTTGTTTTGTTTAAATGTTCTGACTCAGGCCTGATAAAGCTAACACATGAGTGTTGCATATTCTGAAAGCTACATATCCTGAGAGCTGCATTCACCTTGCCAGATTCCGGTAAAGTATACCTGCTTCTTTTATTCATAGGGTTGCCAGGTGTCCAGTATTCAACCGGACAGTCTGGTTTTTGGGGCCTCTGTCCGGTAAAAAAAATTTCAGAAAATACTGGACATGTGCAGTGTCCGGTATTTTCTGGTTTTCCGGCTGGGCGCCTGATGGAAGCCTGGCAGGGGTGGGGAGAGTGGCTGGGATGCAGGGCGCGATCTGTGCTGGGAGCCGTCAGCTGGTTGCGTCTGATGTAGGAGTGACGCCTTGGGGAGGACGAGAAGCCCTGTCTGCTCTCCTGAGCACTGTTCAAGCACATTGTGGAGCCGTAGCCGGACGCACTCGTGCTTCGCTGGGACCATGCGCGGGACAGGCAGTACCCTGGGATCTGCATGTGCCTGGGTCAGTCCCTCTCCACGCCGGCTGATTCTCTCCCCCTGACCCTCCCTCTGGCCAGCCCCGCTCTCCCCGACTGCCCCCCCTCCCCGGCCAGCCCTGCTTCCCACCGAGCGGTTCTCCCCTCCCTCCTCCTCCCGATCTCCCCTGGCCAGCCCTGCTTCCTGCTGCCCCCCCCCCCCATCTTCTCTGGCCAGCCCCGCTGGTCCTGACCCACCCCCATTCCCCCTACCCTCCAACCAGCCCTTCTTCCTGCCAGCTTCCCTCTCCCCGATCTTCCCTGGCCAGCCCTGCTTCCTGCCGTCCGCCCCCTTCCCCTCCCCTGATTCTCTCCTGGCCAGCCCCGCTGCCCCCGACTGCCCCCCACTACCCCCCAGATCAAGTGTGTCCTGTATTTTTTCTGAAGCTACCTGGAAACCCTACTTATTCAGTGCAGTTGGGGATACACATATTTCCATTTTCTTTCTAATTTTATAACTTAGCAGCAAAGAGCAGGTTTTGTGCTGGCCATTGGTTAGCTTCTGGCCTTAGGTGGGCATCAGGCCTACCAATGGGGGAAGCTGTTCCAGGGCCTGGTTATTCAAAAGGGCCCAGAGCTCACAGCAGCTGGAGCCACGTGATCTTTACATTGCTGCCGGAGCTCCAGTTGGTGCACTCCCGGTGGTGCTAAGGGCTGGCTGGGGGATGTCATGGCATGATCTGGGAGGCATTGAGGGCGGTCTGCCTCTGGCTCCACTCCATCTGCCTGAGATCCCCCACCCCCTTTACAGGAGTGCACAGCTGCCCCCCCCCCGTCTTGCCCAGGGGCAGCAGGGCTGACAGGAAGAGGTGGGGCCGAGGGCAGTCAGCCCTTTATGCCGCACCAACTGCGGCATAACCCCTCCTCCCCAACCTCGCAGTGCTCCAGCGGCAACTCAAAGGGGCCTGGAACAGCAGTGGTGGCCAGGATCTCCAGGCCCTTTTCAGACTCCAGACCCCGGGGCAATTGCCCCTTTGCCCCTCTCTGTCCGTGGGCACGTCCAGGAGCCTAGCAAATCTGTTGGCCCTCTTGCTGGGTCTTAGCTTCCATAAAATACTTGGCCCAGAAATTATTGCTGTTACAAATCGTGTGATATTAATTAACGATCAGCTTCATATTTCATTTAACAATGCAGTGGGTATTTACAATCTGTCAGATAAAGACAAACTACCCACTGCCATGGAAACAGCATTATGCTTACTGTATTGATCTTCTCTTAGCAGCTATTGACTGCAGAAGTAACTGGCAGAAAAGAACTGCATTCCAAAAATTCTTTGGCTTTCTAATGTTTTAGCTATTGATCTACACCAGTGGTCCCCAAACTTTTGGGGCTGCTGAGCGCCCGGGGGCGGGGCCACTCACTCGCCAGGCACCCGGGGGCAGGGCCGTGCATGCGCCCAGGGGCGAGGCCACCCATACACCACGTGCCCGGTGCCGGTGCCACCCATGAGCCGCACTCCTGGGGCTGGCGCTGCTCCTGTGCCGCCTGTCCAGGGGTAGGGCCGTCCATACGGTACGTGCCCAGGGGCCGGCACCACCCACGTGCCCGGGGGTGGGACCGGCCCCGATCGCTCAGCGGGCGCACAGAAATGATTCGGCGGGCGCCATGGTACCCGCGGGCACCGTGTTGGGGACCACTGATCTACACATACTGAACCTACTATACTATATTGTCATTAAAACTACTGGTTTCAAGCTCACAGTTAAGAAACCCCAAAATTATAACTTTTAATAGGGCTTTTCACTCATACATTCAACTAATTGCAACCTCAAATATCCAAAACTAGGTTTTTCATATATGTCCAAATATAGGGACTGTAGACGCTGGGTGTATTTAGACATGGCTCTGTTTCACGAGGCATAAAGGATCTGATGACAAAGAGTTTTGGGGTCGGCAGATCCCCGTCTAGACTGCTGCGTTGTGCCGACAAACAGCTGATCAGCACTGCGCGGTGGCCATTTTGATTTAAATGAAGGGGCGATTATTTAAATCGCGCTTCATTTCCCTTTGTCATCCTGCCTCATCTATATGGCTCCGTCGACGGAGCCATGTAGTCTAGACACACCCTAAAAATATAATGGGAAGAGAACATTATGATTATACTATAGTATGCAAAGTGGGGCTCTTTAATTTCTTTTAGCTTGTCTTCGCTTACTTCAAGAGTGATGCTCTAGAGATTGATCTCTCGGGATTCAATTTAGCAGATCTAGTAAAGACCCACTAAATCGACCGCTGATGGTGCCTCCATCAATCCTGGTACTCTACCAGGTTGGGAGGAGTAAGGGAAGTGGACTGAAGAGTTTCTACCGTCAGCATCTCGCTGTGGGGTTGTTGCAGTAATTTGACCTAATGTATGTCGACACCAGCTACACTATTCTCAGAGCTGGAGTTGCGTATGTTAGATCGACTTTCTCCAGTAGTGTAGAACTGGCCTTTCAAGGCAGTAGAGGAGCAGAGGCATATCTTGACAGAAGTAACTGGGATGAGCAGGCCTACCTTGGTAATAGGGAAAGTGGTGATGCGGATATGCCGTTTTTAATATCAGAGTAAGCCTATTGAGTTTGTTCCATTTCATATGTCAGTTATGACTCCTAAATGACTTATTACAGGTTGGGAAAATTCTTACTAAAACTTGGTCCCCATATGATACAAGATAGCATTAAGAAGAGAGAAAGGGTGATACAATTTTGGATGATTTGAAAACACAATGAAAGCTGAAAGCTGCTGCTGCTTCTAGACCAAGAAGAGCTCAGCTGCTTTACTGGCTTTGTCTACACTTAAAAGTCTAAAGTGCAGCTGCGGCAGCTTTTAACTCAGCAGTGTGGCCAGGGCAGGAGCACTGAGAGAGAACATTGCCAGCACTAGACCAACCTCCTCCACAAGAGGAGTAGATAACTGCATAGGGAGCTGCTGTAGCCTGGTTTACACTGGCAGTTTTCATGCTGTAACGTGCTGTGCTTGGGGGCGGGACGGTGTTTTCACACCCCTGAGCCAGAAAGTTGCAGTGCAGTAGAGTGGCACTGTAGATTTAGCCTTAAAGAGTAAGCTCTTTGGTACTGGGATTGTCTTTTGTTCCGTGTTGCCTAGCACATTCAGATGCTGTTCTGGGACAAGCTCCTAGGCACTTCTGCATTACAGATGATACTACTACTACTTAATACATGTCTATCATGAGCTGGGCTGCTTCTCTAGTGGCTTTTTTTGGGTATGACATCTGTGTGGCTGCTACCAAAAAGTAGTTATGAAATACAGGCTTGGCTCGGAAACACCTCTAGTTATTGATTTGAAGCCCTGACTTTTCTAGTAGCGGATATAAAAAAAATCTTATTGTGTGGTTGATTTAGTGAGTGAGTCCTGAGTTCATAATCTCTGTGTAAAAATGTATGCACATTAACAGGACGTATTTAATAGACACACTGCCTCGATGAAAGAATGCTTTGTGGAAGAAAGCTTTTGTGCATTTCTGGATCTCTCAGCAACTCCCGTGGAGCTTCCCAAGTCTCACTGACACAGAATGGCAGAGGAAAAGACCTTCTCACTTTAAGCCTGAATGGAGAATAATGGGAAGGGGGAGAGAGGGGAAAGGGGGGAGAGGAATCAGTTGCTTTGGAATGCAGAGATGATCGGTATTGGAACTCACGATCTGAGCATTTAACACTTTTAGTTCTTCCTACCCCCAACTGGGGCTTTGCATTTACAATGAGGCCCATGCTAGTTCTGAAGTAAAAGTGGTTCTCTCTCTTAGTCAACAATAGCAGCTTCTTATCCCAGTCAGTTGTGAGAACTTTTCTCAACCCAGGTAGCCTTTTAATGCTGTTAGGTAACAATATTAGATTTGTCAATTTTTATCCATGTGTGGTAATGATAAGAACTATGTCCTATTCTCTTGGCCACTTTTATTTCTTGTCTAATATCTCAGCTATTCATTGGCTAATGTGTGGACTGACAATTTGACAGACCGTAGTCTGTTGCCATGGAAAGGATTTTCTCTCTTAAATAACAAGGTGGCGAGTTCACAGGTTTCTTTTGTTATGAACTGACAAACTGCACCAGACCGGAGTAGATATTTATATCTAAAGAAGAGCCAAAAACTTGGAACGTTTTGGTTTAGTAAAATACGTTTTCTTTTTTTTTATAGCCAAGAATGTAAATGCTTTATTTCCAGTCCCTCTGAAGTAGAGATGTCAACAAGTAGTGGACTGGACGATTAACCAATAAGGCTAGGCTTATTGGTTAATCTAGTTAACTGCTCTCATTTCTCTCTTCTCCTCCTCCTCCTCCCCCCTCGCCCCCCGGTCTTATCTGCAGCAGTGAATGATCTTCCACAGGGCTTGACTCGGGTCACTGCTCCACGGGTTGTAATCTGGTGTGCGTGTGGGTGCTCTCAGCATGGCTCGGGTTTGGTTTAGCCATGCTTTGTCGTGACAGAGATTTGGTTGGGCCAAACCTGAATGGTGCTGTAACCCCATGTGCCAGGTCACAGTGCCTGCAGCAGGCTCCAGGACAGGAGCCTCTGCTTCAGGATGAGCATGGGGTGAGCTTGCTTTCCAGACCCACTATGGGTTTTATCATTCATCGGGTTTCTTTCCCTTGCTATCACTTTCCTGCTGCCATGTTGTCCTCTAGTGGTTGGGAGGACTTGGTAGCTTGTATGGTAACAGCTGGATCAATTTTTGATGAACTTTGTTTAAATTTAATTTTAAATAATTTATGAAGAAACTTCCAAAGGGAGGACAGGACACCGCTGTCCCACATCTTGATGCAGTGTCATTCTGAATGAGATATATATGCACTATGGCCAGCTGCCTGTTTCATTTGAACAGGTGTTTGTAAATGACCTTAATTTTAGAATGTAATCTAGTAATCCTGTTTATTATTAATCCATTTCTTGCAGCATGTTTGTTATTACAGCCGTGTGTGTGTGTGTGTGTGTGTGTGTGTGTGTGTGTGTGTGTGTGTAAGTATAAATATATTTCCTTAAATGGCACTAGGTGTTCGCTTTTTCTCAGAGCACTGAAGCCTCAGCTTCTTAGCACCATTTTTATAAATTAAAGTTGATGATAATTATCAAGTATATTTAAAACTCAAAAAGATCCACATATACTTGAACAGTCACAACTAGTGTAAACAAATCCAACCAGAGTCTCAATAACAAACTAATCTAAAGAAACCTCACATTATCTTTGGCTTCTCTTTGGTCTGAGGCTTTACAGAAATACCTATCTAATGACTTATCTTCCACCCTACCAGTCCGTAGATTGTAAACACAGTGAATCAGGGCATCTTTGGGCACTATCTAAATAATAGACATTATAATTATTATTTTATTTATCATCATCTCTCATCTGCAGACTAACTGGGGAGGCAGTGGCGAATTAAGAGTTACTGAGATGTATGCTTCCTGCAGGCAGATTCTCCTTCAAAGAAAGGCTGCCCCTTCTGACAAGGTCGCCTGCCCCTTTAAGGGCAACCATTTTGAATTCTCTTGTTCTTCGCGGCACATCTCCGACTGCATCATACCGCGGAACACAGTTTGAGAAACACTGGTCTAAATAGTGTTATGCTGTGAGCAAAATTAGGCCAAATATGAAAGTCTATAGGTTCCAGCATGGCAGACAAGAAAGCATAGCCACAAGAGGCTACTGAGGTTAGCAAAGCTGATGAGAGCAAAGTGGGAGAAACTGAGAGTGAAAGCTGGAGGAAGGGATATCCTTAGGTAGCTTTAAAGACCTGGATTAAAATGTATAAGAATCTTGGACTTTCATCGTCCTATAATGAATGTAGAACTGCTGGCATGAAATAGAAGAGGTCTGTGTTTCTTCTTCTGTTCTCCAGTACTTAGGCCCTTAGTGTGTCGTCTGCCTACAGAGCAGGAAACCCTCTTGTGTTGCTTTGATGGAGATGCTATTAATGAATAATTTAAGTTCTGAGCCTATTGAGAACCTAAAAGGCTCTTGTCATCTAAATCACTCAGTTCCCCTTTTCTCAAATGCCCAGTCTCTCCACTTAACTTCCTATGCTCTGCAGAAGGATGCTAAGTGGTTCTAGGTCAGTGTGAATTTTTGGATGAAGGCAAGATCCCTATCCTATTCCTTTTACAGTCTCCCTTGAAATGGGTCAAGTTCCACATGCCTTCCGGTCCCTGGAGTGTCTTATTGCAGAAGACTGAATTTCTTCAAAAACAGCTTCTCTTTGCAGAAGTGATGACAAAGTCCTTGATGAAATCCTCTTCCTCCAGAAGGTCAAGCTGATCCAGCTTTTCTCTGACAACTTTAAAACCATGATTAAAAGGCTGTTCTAACCAAGCACATTATTTGGAATTAGGTTTCAAAATAATGTGAAATTTTGCCTTGTTTACTGAATTTGCCTTATATTTCTTTTTATAATGAATATGGGAAAAATCCAGCAAGGGAGTAATGGCCTTATTGATTATTATATGTTGATTACATCACCAACAGAAGTTGGTCCAATACGTTTCTCACCTTGTCTTTCTGATTACAAAGAATGAGTTAAATTTTGTTTCATGCTGTTTTTCACCCCAACCCTTGCCACACATGTTCTTTAGGATGAAAGTTTCCTAGTTCATTGACTTCAGCATTTCTGGGTTGTAAGCATAGATCCCCTCCTTTCTATATCTCACACTGTGAATTTTGAGTTTCTAAAGCATGAGGTGGTGATATATGATCTTGAAAATGAGATGAAGAGATGCAGCCCACAGGGCTGAAAGACTTATGGATGAGCAGTTTCTGCTGTTTGAGCCAGAGACCAGTTGCTATAGAGATGTAGATATTTACAGGCTAGCACTTTTGCTCCTCTGTTCACTTCTTCCCCTCCCCCCAAGTATTTCTCTCAATTATCGTTTTTCAGCTATACATAAACCAATCACGTTAGAATGGGTAGGAAGTTTGAAAAATATCAATTTCCAATAAACCCTGCTTCAGAAAACAAGATGTTTCCAAACTGTTTATATTGAGAGAATGTGGCAAAGTAAATTAGTACAGGCAGCGGTTTCAGATTGAGTAGCTGGGTTCCTTTGCCCTGAAGGCTGTAATATTCATGTTAAACTTGCTGTCAGCAAGGCTTCCACACAGTCACCTGATTGGCATATTTTAAAAGATTCAGACCATTAGTGTTTTGCCTGCGCTTTTTTTTGTTTGCTTGTTTAAATCACTATGCTTCATTGAAAAATTCCTACCCCAGTTGCCAAAATTGGGGAGAGTGATGGTGATTTAATTGTTTTCCCCCCCCTCAGCTTTTAGAAAATGGTACTTGGGATATCATATATAATGGTAGGCAACTGAAACGTCATAAATACGATTGATTTAAGGACAAACTAGCAAGCATTTCTAATTATAGCATACATTTTATCCGGGGAGGCAGGATTGGAATCTCTTTCAGTAAGGTACCTACTAACCAGAGTTTTCCTTTGATTATTTTGTTTTTTCTCTGCGTTAATGAAATCAACTAGATGTCTTAGCCCTCTAACATCCAGCTTGTGGCGCTGTTCTCTATTTCTCTACCAAAATTTTGCTTCATGGCTCCTTCGAGATGATTTCTGCTTTTGTTGTGATGATTGTATCCTCAGCAGTTTGCTCAGTTATTTTAATCATGCTTTATGTAAGGAAATTACTTCAGTTGCATGTAGGCTCTTTCCACCCATTAAAGGGATGGGATGGACATAAATGTTATTGAACTAATTTAAAAATATGCAGTGTTCCGATTACAGTACCTTCTAAATAGAATGCTCTGGAATGTTTCTTTAATGATTGGAAAATATTTTATAGAAAGCCAAAAATCCCTGTTCTTTATTTATAAGGATCTTTTGGATGAGCCGAAGAGCAACACCACCAAATATGCTCTGGGCCAGAGGCACCCACATGTTATGGCTTCACTTGCCAGCTTATCATTTTTATGACATGTATGGATGGAACATCAAGCTCAACTACCACTAGAGGTTCACAAATCTGAATTTGGGGATCCCTACCCAAGCTCTCCTCCCTGCCTTTCTCCTATTACAGACATCTGCCTGCTGATGGTAAAAGTTTCAATTGCACCTTTACCAATCACAGTAGCAGCTATCAATCTCTTTCAGAGCTTGGATAAGAACATGTGTGTCAGCTCCCCTCAGCTCTGTATAGGAGACAACTGACCCTTTACAACACAGCTAAACTGGCTATTCACAAATAGGGACTTTAGCGTATAGTCAAATACATGATTAACTGATAAACCTAGACTTATCGGTTAATCCAGCATTTCCCAAAGTGTGGTCTGTGGCCCAGTACCGGTCCTTAGGGAAAACAATATCAGTACTCAGAAAAAATTTTGCGCACAATTCTTGGGAGAGAGCCCACCGCCATGGCGTCTCTGCCGGGCATGCTCTTGGGTGGCGGGGCTAATCCGGCAGGCGCTAGGACCCAGGGAGAAGGCTGGACACCTTGCACACCAATGCAGAACACCCGGCGCCAGACGCAGCTGGGGGAGCCGGTGCCGACCGATAAAGCGGCTGGGATTGGGGCCAGAAGGAGGGATGGAACAACCTGCTGGACAGGTAGGGCCAGCGACACGCCCCAGGGTAGGGTGCAGCCCACAGTTTCATCCATGAATGCAGATGCGACTGGGGGAGAGGACATGGGGCTACTCACCCAACCTCCAGGGCCAATACGACCCAAGTCACCCAGCAGGCTGAGAGGGACCTTCTTACTGGTGAAGTAGATACCTCAGGGTTGGGGTTGGGAAACCACCCAGGGCAGTCGACGGGGCCCACTCCTGTTGGCTCTGGGGGCTTTGGGAGGACCAGAAACAATTTATTTGCATATTCATCATTTGCTTAATGAATATAGAAATATGGAAATAAATGTTTCCGGTCCTCCAAAAGCTTGTGAATGGGTATACTAGTCCACAGTATAAAAAAGATTGGGAACCACTGGGTTAATCCTATCGACTACACGCATCTCCCTGCTGCCTTTGTATCCGAGGCAGTAAAAGAGGAGGGGGGGGGGACCGGGAGCCAGTGCCCGTGAGGAGCTGGCTTTAAGTAGGGTCCCCAAGAGTACCGGATCTACCTGCCTCCCCACCTCTGCACTGCTACCTCTGATAGAGAGGCAGCAGCGCAGACGGTGAGGGGGGCAAGCTGGAGCCAATACGTGCAGGGAGCTGGCTTTCAAGAAAGCTCCCTGCATATATGGGCTCCTGCGGACCGGCCTGTCTCCTCTTCTTGCTCCCCTCTACAGAGGCAGCGAGGGTGGGCAGGCAAGAGCTGGTGCTGGAGGAGCTGGCTGTCAGAGGCAGACGCGCAGGGTGGGGTTATGGGAGGCTTCCGCAAAGCAGCCTCTGTCCTCAGGAGGCTCTTAGTTTCCTGTGGGCAGAGGCTGCTCTGCATCCCACGGTGCAGCTTCTGTCTGTGGTGAGCTCAGACCCCCACGCACAGGGCGGCTGCCACCCCACGCTGCTGCCTCTGATAGAGCGGCAGCGGTGCGGGATGGCAGGGGGCTCCCCGGGTGTGGGGCCGGATTATACTGGCTGCTGGCTCCACCCCCGGGAGACTGTTGAATAGTTGGGTAACCGCTAAAATTTCATGCAGTTACACGACTATTCAATTACATGATTTCTAACATTCCTATTCACAAAGTGCTGCCAAATACACAAAGAAAACAAGCTGGAAAAAAATCTTCACAGGAGCATTTCCTTGTCACAATATCAGACACAACATTTGTAAAGGAAGTGTAATAACTTCAAAATTATCTCTCTCTATATAAAAGTTTTTCCTGTCCGGTGACAGAATGATGCCATCATGCTCTTATGTCTCTGGCCGCAAAAGCGAAAGCGGCCAGAGGTGGGGGGAGGGGTTAGTGAGCGTAGCGAACATGGTTTGCAGTCCGCTAGTTTTCTTTTATTATCATGTTAGAGTGGTAGGTATCCCTGCCTTTGTCTGTAATGTCTTGTAGAAAAATCAGGGACCAATCCCGCAACAAGTTTCAAGCAGGTAGATTCCTTCACTCCAAAGGAATTTATTACAGATTACAGACTTGCGGCATTACTTACTATCACAAGCAGCTAGCTGGAAGCCATCCATACTTTTAGATTCAGGATTTTTTATCATTTGGTAAAAATTTGTTTTAGTCTGCTTAGTTTTCTAGTTACACAGACCAAATATATTCCTAGTAAACCTGGAACTGTTTTTAAAAAGAAAGGGATGCTTGAAATTTAATTTTAATAATGAGTTGCATTGGATGTTTTGGTAAGTATATTTAGTAAACTACAAAAATGGCTGTACTTGTATATCAATTTCCTTTTTTTCAGACCATTGGTTTTTTGGGTTTTTTTTTTCATTTTTCAGACAATTAATTTAAAGTTTTTCTTCACTCAGCGCAAAGTCACCCTGTGGAGCTCCTTGCCAGAGGATGTTGTGAAGAGCAGGACATTAACAGGGTTCAAAAAAGAACTAGATAAATTCACGGAGATCAGGTCCATCAATACTTGTTAGCCAGAATGGGTAGGAATGATGTCCCTAGCCTCTATTTGTCAAGGGCTGGGAATGGATGACAGGAGAGGAATCACTTGATGATTACCTGTTTCTGTTCACTCCCTCTGGGGCATCTGTCATTGGCCACTGACAGAAGACAGGATACTGATCTAGATGGACCTTTGGTCTGAACCAAATACTGGCTAGAGTTATTGGAAGTTTACATTTCTTCAATCCAATACAAGTTTGAAGAAAAATAAATTCAGTAAATATTTTTGAAGTGCAGCCATATTATGGTTTAAATAGATTTGTTCGTAACAGGCACAAGACATAGCTAAGATGTCTGGGAAATCTGCTGATCTAAACAGTTTATAGAAAGGAAAAGTTACGGAAAATTGCACACCAAGAATAAGTTAGTGCTCCTGCAAATTCATAAGTGAACCTTTCAAATTGGAAGTCTCAGTCCTCGTTTGAACACTTGTAACATCACCCACTTCATATCCTACCCTATTTTTCAAGAAGTAAGGAAAATACTATGAATGGTGGGGAAGTTGCTCTATCAGTATCAACAACTAGAAGCAGCTGTATAAAGAAGGGTGGAGTTCCATGTAGACCAGCCAGTGCTTAGAACCAAGTTTATAAAAGGAGAACCTGCACATGGTTACTGGCCAAGAGTGATAGCATCATAAAGGAAAGTGACAAAAGGAATTTCCTTCCTGTTTGTCATTTTATAACTCCACTCTTACCTCATAATCTCTAAGTCTTTTCCTCTTTGCTCTGGAAAGGACTGTCAAAATATATGGTGCATTTAACTCCTTTGCCTCCCGCCTGTATATTTTGTCTTCCCCAAACGCTCTACTTTGCCAGGTGTTAGTATGAACTGTATGAAAAAAGGAAAATGTGATTTTGGTGTTCTTGCACGCTCGTCAGCATGAATAACAAGTAGTCATTAATTTCCATCTGATAAAACTGTATTATCAATATGTTGGTAGCTAAAAACTGAAACAGGAAATGACCCGAGTTACAGTTTCCATGACACCCTGTCATTCGTATCCAGTTCTCAAGAAGATGAAAGGCCAAAGCAGCCTTTTGATAGTGAGCAACTAATTGGATAGCTGATAGGAGGAGGGTTTTTTATGTGAAAAAATAAAGGAGGAAAAAATTGAACAGCTGTGTTTTGGTATAGATGTGTAATTCCCAGATAAAACACTCCAAGGACAAGGAAACCTAGTAGTCCCTATAGTCAAGGGAAAACTAAAATCAGTGAAAGCAGCACAAAGATGCTTTTTAATGGAATTTATATATTTTTTATTTTTAAAGCCAAAATCCACACAGCACATTTTGAAATTCACCTTGCGGAAATACTGTGTTTGATACAAAATATGTTTTTTTGGTTTTGTCATTCTGTTCTCAGAAAATGAGCCGATCCTAATCTGTTTTTGCAGTCTTCCTCATCCGTTATCAGTGAAGATGTTTCAGTCTAGAACAACGTATGGCTGATGTGCCTAATTAAGATTGTATACAGCTGAAAGCAGTTGCCTTCTCTCCAGTTGCTGTAATTCGTTTACATTTAGTTCATTTATATTGAAAACTTAGGAGTTTCTTTAGTCTTGATCATTGCTCATTTTCTGCTGTAATTCTGTTTATTGAAATAGCAATAGTACAAAAAAAATCATAGAAAGTTCTATACCTGAGCAGGAATGAAGATTTAAAATCAATGAATCCTGCTCACTGATAAGGATTCTGGTCAGTCTGGATATAAATTTATCCCTTCTGCAGTGAATAGGGTGATCAGATCGAAGGTGTGAAAAATCAGGACAGGAGATGTGGTGTGTGTGGGAATAGTAGGACCCTATATAAGAAAAGCCCTATAAAATCTGGCCATCTGGTCACCCTAGCACAGGACACTAACAGTCAGAAGGGCAGTGTCAGAACATAATTGTTTACAATAGGGTAAAATTCATAGTCTAGGACTTTTGTAATAAATCATTTCAGCGTAAGGCAATAGACCATATTTAGTGTAATTCTGCATCTTTAACATATGGCAGAGTGGTTTTTACCCACGAAAGCTTATGCCCAAATAAATGTTAGTCTTTAAGGTGCCACAGGACTCCTTGTTGTTTTGCAGATACAGACTAATATGGCTACCCCTCTTAGAAGTTTGCATTTATCTCACATTGTTCATCATTTCACTCTTCTTCATAAAGCTATTTCCTTTTATTTTAAATCCTTTTTTTCAGCCTTAGAAAATAATCTTCAGCCTGCGTAAGAATCTGCATAAATTGGAGAGAAACTTTTTACCTTCATTTTTAAACCAAATGGACCCAAAGGGGACATGTTCCATATCCAGTTTTTATGTGCTCTCCTGATATCAACAGTAGTTGCATTTTAAATTGTCTTAAGCATGAGTTTGGGAGTTGAATATTTCTGAAATGATCTTCTAACAATTGAAGGAGTTCACACTTGGAGAATCACCTGTTTTATGATGGGTTTGCACCTGAGCTAAATAATACATCCTAATGATTTTAGGAAATGAATATAATAATGAGACCATATGGAATCTTGCTCACAGTGGTCTGATGTTAATTTTTTTTGACAACTTATATGACTGAATAGTTTGAGGTTAATATGAGAGAGGCAGAACATTAGAAAAAACTTCTATAGTAGTCACAATGATCTATCGATTTTCTTCAGTTTTGAATTTGTTTCTTCCAGTTGGGAGATACTGGTTGTTCCAGCTGTGGATGAGGATTGACCTCTAGCTATTCACAGACTTGTGAGCAGTCTCTATCCTATGGGTAGAACATATTCTCATTGAATTGATTTTTCATTCTTTGGAATGTTTGAGAGGCAGCATGTAGCCAGCTAATGTCTAGTGAGGAATCAGAATTAGTATTCTGGATAAAGCATCAACAGAGAGAATCTCCAGGTGGGGATTATTTGCAGCATGTTTTCCTAGTTCAAATAGTGGTACCATTTCCTGGCCATTTCATTTTCCCTCCTCTAATTCACTCTCACAACTCATTTAAGTCAAGACGTGATCTCTGATATTTGTCCTCTGATTTTTCAAGATGTAGGTAACACTGTTAAATACCCCTACTCCACTCAGGAAACTTGGGGAAGAGAAATGGAAATAGTAGCTACTGAAGTTTAGTTACCTTGGATGACCTTTATGATTAAATGTGCAGATTGTAACACATCACTTAGTTCTTTGTGCCACTGGTTATGTCAACAATAGTTTTTTCTCAAAATGTACCATGGTTCCAACTGCAGGAGCTCCAGTTGGTAGTAATGGTGGGATTCCTAGTGCAGATTAGCTGTATGCAGGGGTGTAATCAGAGAGGCCAAAGCACAATTGTTGCAGCTAGCAAGGGATTTGAAGGGTAACAAGAAGAATTTCTTCAGCTATGTTAGCAACAAGAAGGTGGTCAAGGAAAGTGTGGGACTCTTACTAAATGAGGCAACCTAGTGACAGATGATGTGGAAAACCCTGAAGTACTCAATATCTTTTTTGCCTTGGTCTTTACAGATGAGTTTTTGCAGAAGAAGACTTGGGGGACAAGCTAGATATGAGTCAACAGTGTGCCCTTGTTGCAAAGAATGCTAATGGCATATTGGGCTGCATTAGGAGGAGCATTGCCAGCAGATCTAGGGACGTTATTATTCCCCTCTATTTGGCACTGGTGATGGAATGTCTGGAGTACTACACCCAGTTTTGGGCCTCCCAGTACAGAAAGGACATTGGAGGGACTCCAGCAGAGGGCACAGATTGGAGGGAGTCCAGCAGAGGGCATAGTAAATGATTAGGGGCCTGGGCTGCATGACTTATGAGGAGAAGCTGAGGGAACTGGACTTATTTAGTCTGCAGAAGAGAACAATGGGTGGGATTTGATAGCAGCCTTCAGCTACCACTAGAGGGGATTCCAAAGAGGATGGAGTCAAGCTATTCACAGTGGTTATAGATGACAGAACAAGGAGCAATGGTCTCAATTTGCAGTGGGGGACGTCTAGGTTGGATATTAGGAAAAACTATTTCACTAGGAGTGCGGTGAAGCCTAGAATGTGTTACCTAGGGAGGCGGTGGAATCTCTAGCCTTAGAGGTTTTTAAGGTTCTGATTGACAAAGCCCTGCTAGGGATTATTTAGTTGGATTCGGTCCTGTTTTGAGCAGGGGAATTGGATGAGATGACCTCCCGAAGTCTCTTCCAACCCTAATATTCTATGATTCTATTTTGGCATTTTAACCATGTCAAGGTCAAAACATCAGCTGCTAGTGGAGATGCATGGGAGTTGGTAGCAGTGGAAACACTTTTAAGTGTTTGTGTGTGTGTGGGAGGGAAGAATGCAGACAGTAACCTATGGAATTAATTTCATCATCATCATCGCCCTTCATGCCCACTGGCGTATAGGTCAACAACAAAGGTCCTCCACTTCTCTCTGTCTCTGGACAGCCTCTCAAAAGTGTCCCAAGTGTGATTCATGCTCTTCATTTCTACTTCAGCAGTCTGGCACCATGTTGTCTTGAGTCGTCCTCATTTCCGCTCCCTTCAGGGGTCCAGTGCACAGCAATCTTTGTGATGGAGCTTCCATCTTTCCTGAGCACATACCCAGTCCATCTCCAGTGTCTTTTCATAATGATGCTAGCCATGTCATCTTGTTTGCACCGCACAAGCAGGTCCTGATTTGAAATTATTCTTGGCCAAAAAATACAGAGAATCCTCCGAAGACTTCTGGTGTGAAAAGTCGACAATTTATTGAGGTCGTACTCTGTCATCCACCAGCATTCTGATCCATATAATAGTGTTGATAAAACACAGCTCTGATAAAACTTCAGTTTGGTATGGATGCTGACTGTGATGCCTTCCATACAGCATTCAGACTCATGAAGATATTTCTGGCTTTACTGAGTCTGCTCTGGATTTCACTTCTGATGTCTCCATCTTGCCTGATAATACTACCCAAGTATGTTAAACTCTGGGTTAGGTAGGCCTTGGCCATCGATCTTAACTGATTCTGGAGCCTCTATATTTAGGGTCATGACTTCTGTTTTCTTCTGGCTAACTCTTAGTCCAACCTGTTTTCCGAAGGTGCAGAGTCAATCTGTCTTCTCTTGCATGTGACGATGCATATGAGAGGGCAGCACGAGATCATTGGCAAAATCAATGTGGAGAAGACAGTCCATCTGATGCCTCTTGGCTCATCTTCTGTTGTACGCTGCATAATCCAGTCTATGACTAAGTTAAAGAGCATTGGAGACATGACGCATCCCTGCCTTACTCCCGTCTTAACTTCTAAGTGTAGAACATTGTTCCCCCTCTGCATGTGAAATTATTATAAAAGCTCTTAATGAGCTGTATTACTTGTTGTGGTAATGGAATTAATTTATGGCTTGTTTATTGCATATACTTGCTCTGTGGTCAACATGTTTTGTATACAGTGTGTCATTGATTCAGTCATGTTGCTGATTCTTGCTGTTTACTGCGATTTCATAAAGCCACTCACATAACTTGAGAGAAGTCAGGAGGTTGATCAGCTGGCTAGTAATAGCTGCTGATCTGAATGTAAATAAACATATGTAAATAAAACAACGTAAATAAAATATGCAATGGTATGTGGCCCAATTAACCTTTCAGTAGCCAGACATTCAGTAGCCTGAATTGAGGGGGTTGGGTGGGGATACAAGTAATGGAGGACTGGAGGACAGGATTAATTGCTGGGTGGAAGACAAGCAGATGTGGGGGTTAATGCTCCTGCAATGCTGTCCAAAATCCCCCTGCCCAGTACATATGGGAGAATGGGTAGCACTAAGTGGTAACATGCACTTGGGCAGGGAGAGTTTAAACATCAAGAGACTGACCAGAAACCACAGTACAATCTCTTTTTAAAAAATGCCATGACTTTTGGGAGTTCAACTCGTGATTTTTGGTCTCTTCACGTTGGCAGTATTGCAGCAATCAAATATCAGTTGTTCAGTTAGCTCCAGTTATCTTAATTGAGACTAATTTCATAACTGTCTATGGCAGCTGTTAAGCTAAAAGCCTACAATGAAGAACATTTTCCTAGGCAAAAGTGAAGTATGTGAGATGCCTGATGATTTGTGGCCTGAGATATGTGCTGCCACATGGTATATGGAAAACTGGCATAAAGCTGTGTCTTTAAGTGTAAAGAGTCTCCTAGCTCTGTTTGTTGCCTAAGGGGCTCTTTAGAGAAGTGTTCAATCTGAGTCTTAGGCGGCCAGTCTGAGTCATGGGGAGCCAGCTTATAAGGTAGTGAGTTGTGCCTCTAAGTTTTAAGTGCTTCCTATGTGTCAGATTTTTTAAATTCTAAGAAATTTGAATTCTAAGCTGCAAGGAGTATTAGATAAAAATATAAAACTTCTCCAGATAAAATTTCTTCTTCCTTCCATGAGCATTCTGTGGTTTCTGAGTGCCTTGAGAGTTGTTGCAGGAATCTTTGCCAGTCCTGAAGTCTTGTAGCATTCCTTGTATCATTACCTAAATAAATTCTCCACTATGCTCTTTGCTGTTGTGTTGTAGCCTACCAGCCTCGGAAATACCATCCCTGTGCATCAGCTTCTCTGTTGACATATGCCTGAGTAAAGCAAGAAGTTTCCTTTTTTCAATTTTCCTTTAGTTTACATTCAACAAGGCTGGTCAGGTTTGAATCCAGGAGGTTGACATTTTGTAAGCGGAAGCCATTTAACCAAAATGGTTGCTAAACATCAAAGAAGACTTTTCAGGCTTCATGAATCCTCTCTCACACCACCCTCTCCCCATCAGTACCTTACAGAATCAGAAGCAATTCCATTCTGGCTAATTGGACTTTGACTTAAGACCTTTTGATTAAGCCATAAAACTAAAAAGTTCAAATGAGCTTGTATCCTTTGAAGCTGTAAGGAAGTAGCTAACTGTTTAAAACAGTTGGCTTAAAAAATCTAAAACCAGCTTGGCTGTTAATATTTTGGGTGGCTGTACTGCTTCCTTGCTTGAAGACTTTTATTAGGCAACAGCTGTAGTTGCATTGGCTGAATACATGCCAGTTTTCCTCTTCAGACTGAGCCTCAGGACTGCTTGTTAGCTCCCTGGATGCCTGAGAGAGAGGATAATGTAAAATTAATGTATGAAGAAAGGCCTGAAATCTGACACTGTGAGAATGCAGGTGGTCTGAGATGATGCACAGAAATTAAACTAACATGCTGATCCTTCGGAAGAGAGGCCAGTCTGCATGTTTCATAAGGATTCATAAAATATTTTCAGATACAGTAGTTCAGGATTTTTCCTGCCTTCCCTTTCAAAGTCATCCACATAGGGAGCTGCTAGATGTGCATGTATATCTTTTGTAAGGGTGTTTTTGTTTTGCAAGAGTTGTATGGAGTAGGTAGATATTTCCATAACTTTCAAAATTAGAAAATACTGTTATATAGATTTTATATTCTGCCTGTGAATGCAGCACGTGGTGTGTTACACAAAGGTGACAACATTATCTAAAGATACTTACTTCAAAGTGAAGATACATGAGAATTACTTTGTCATTCCTGAATAGTGGTTCATTTTTTAAAATTTTATCCTTTGGTATATATGGTTGTTCCACAATTTTCTTCCACTATTTGATCTGAGGAAGTGGGTCTGGCCCACGAAAGCTCATCACATATTAAACCATCTTGTTAGTCTTTAAAGTGCTACACAGTCCTGTTTTTTGTCATTCCTGTTTGCTTCCTTTTCCTTTGCTCCCCATGTTATCTGTAGTTAGCAAGAACTAATCTTAGTCAGTCTTATGAATAATAACTGACATAACTGACTTCCCATTCAATGTTTTTAGGGTCTGAGAAGTTCCTCTAATATGGATGATTGTATTACAGTCAGAATGTGGAATCAAACTGTAGTAGACTGTATATTTGCCTTCTATATAGTGTGTGTAGTGTGGCATAGACTCTGGCTTAGTACATGAGTGCAGAAAATATATTCCCTTCTGATATGATTTCTGTAGTGCCGTAAGAATGGAACAATAACATAAATATATACAGTTGAAACAAAGATGTGGTGCTAAAGGGGATGGGTAGTCATGCATGTTGCATGGAAGCAAGAGGGTGAGTTGAGAAATAAAACGAAGAGTTCAGGGACTTCTAATGTGACTGAAAATTCATAACGTCTGAAACACTAACCTTAGCAAACCTTTTAGCACCATCTTACATAACTGCACAAGGAGTTCAATCCCTAGCTGCCACTGAACATTTGACAGTAGATAGGTCTAGTTTGAACACAAATGCACTTTTGCTAATGGGATATTGAGGTACAGAAATAGATCAGTAGAACAGGAGTTAACATAATGGTTTTGATTTTTAATTCTCTTATGTTTTGTGAATTTATAATACTGTCTGTGACATCAATTGCAAATATGGACTTCTAGATTTGGAAAGCCAGTTATGTGTTTGGGTTCTCAGATCAACACCTGGACACCTAAAAGACTTTAGTGCACAAACATAGAAGTGGATGTCCTACCTTCAGTGCCTAAGTCAAAAAACTGGTCTTTCCACTGATAATGCCAGTGTAATTTACAACCTCTGACTAAAGACATCGTACAAACCAAGGTGATGATTAAGTCATGGATTCTAGAGACTCTGCCCTTAATTGTTGATTAAAGGTCATTCATTGGTAAGTATGGAGTCCAATATGTCATGTCTTCAAGTTAGTAAAATAGTGGTTGGAAACAGCATATTCCAGGGTTGTGTCCCAACTGTACATAAATATATTTTTGGGTCAGCTTGTCCTCTGCAGACAAACTTGTTTGATTTTTGTAACATTTGAGCTTCAGTAAATAGAAAAAAACTTGTGTGTAAAAAGAAAAGTTGCTTTAGTTTTCTGTTCAGAATTTGACAAATGAAAAAAATCATTCATTTATGCTGCATTTCAGTTAGAAGAAAATCATAGGGTTTTCCCCCACAGGTCAGAAAATTATTGCATGAGAAATCCTGTTAGGGTTGCAGACTTTCCTGACTGGACAGGAAAATTTGGCATCTGGACAGGAAAATTGGCAACCCTAAATCCCGTATTTTTTAAGTTAAATTTTGACAGTTTTAAAATGATAGATGGAGGTTTATATTATATCTCAGAGTACATCTTCAAATATTTTGTCCAGAAAACTGTTTGTCTTGAACATGTTAGGATAGCCTAACATTTAAATGTCTGAAATAACTAAATTTACCATTTAAAAAATTCGATGATCATGAAATTGACCAAAATGGTGGGACCCTAACCTGCTAAAGGAAATAAGAATCTGGCTTAGACAATACTTGATGACTAACTTTGGTAGCTGGCACAATTGTAAATCAACCTCTTTAAAAACAACTTGCCAGTTTTCTTTTAGGTGGATACAATTACTTCAGTATGTGCCCTATTAGTCTGTTCTCTTTCTGTAAGGGAGTAGCTAGAATACTTTTAAGTACTGATGTTAAGGTATGTCATTATCTAAGGACACTGGCAACTTTAAAAGCATGAACACTATATGAAAACCATGATTAATTTTTCACTGCAGGGCTCACTGTGATTTCTTCTGAAATGAACAAGTCTGTTATAAAGGTGTCCATCTGTTGTGTAATTGATGGAATACCTGAGGGGTCATTGTGATTAAACTGGGAGGGAAAACTTTGAGCAGGACAAGGATACTATACACTGTAACCTGAAGCTTAAGTATGTATGGCAACAAGATGGATATTTTTCCCCAGTACTCCATTCCAAACAGATCTTGTTTTTAAATCTCACCAGCAATGAGAAAAATGTAGATTTATAGATATATTTGTGTTTACAAAAAAAAAGTTTGTATTGGAAGGGTTGGTTATTAAGGATTTTAAATATGAAGAAGTATGTAAAAAACCTCAACCTTGACATGGTAGATTTATTTTTAGATAATTTGTCTGTGGGCATAAGGTAATTCTTGACATAGCTGTTAGGTTGGAAATTCCACAGGGCATTGTGTAGCTTTTCAATGCATATCAGGGATGCTGTTCCTTAACATTGCACTAATACAGAACATTGTTTTCTAAGGAAAGATTATTTTTAAACAAGTTCCATAGCACATCTAAAATATTTTGGTTAAATCCAGCACATCAGGGGAATAGAAAGATAATGGAGATCCTCTTCTAAATTTTCAGTTGCAGCCTGTCTGGAGATGTAGTCAAAGAGCTTTTATTCTACTGTAATTTAAAGTGTCCCAGTCTTACCTTCTAAGGAAGCTTGGGCTGGGGATCTGAGTGAACAGGGTATTTTTTTTTTGCTGGATGAGAGGGAGAGAGTATCATGGTTAATGGGAGCTATGCTTGGTGTGAATGGGGGTGGGGATACAGATAATTATATGCTGCAACAAATGGGGATGAGGTAGCAATGGGTATTGAACTGCAGGCAAGGGGAGCTGTGATAGAATGTACCATAATGCGTTTACTGAAGGAGAGTTCTTCACACCTTTTTCACTCCAAACCCCAGTTTTTCTGCATGTGTAAGCCTGGTAGACCTTGGTCTTTTGCAGATGGAATTGAACCTGGGACCTCTGGAGCTTTGTATATGAGCCTCTACTGCTGTAGTTCTCAACTGGTGGTCCATTGTGACTTTTTCGGTGGTCCACAAGAACATTGTCCAAAGTCACACGTGTGAGCAGGTGCTGCCGTTAGGCTGTTTTATGCCGTGTTCACAAGCACGCAGTGCGTCATCTATAGCATCACCTTGGATGCCGCTCTATTGTGTTGCCAGTAACTTCCGTCTGAGGCTCTGAGCGTCAGTGTAGCTGCCGCTGTCGTGCTGAGTGATTGCTGTGTCATTTGTCCTATGCTACATGTGCTGGTGGTGGACCACAAAAATTTTTTGATTGGCCTGGTGGTCCGTGGACTGAAATGAGTTGAGAACCCACTGCTCTACTGCGTGAGCTAAAAGCCTATTAGCTAAGGTTGTAGAGCAGACTCACTGTTCTCTCAGTAAGTGGGCTCAATGCCCAACAAGCTGTGGAAGGGTTGGTACTCACCCAGAAGGTATTCGAGTTACTCATGCTCTCATCATCAGCCCTACTTGCACAGCTAGCGACTCTCATCACAGATGTTACGCTCCTGTCCTGCTATGTCCTGTGCCAGGGTAGCAGAGGCGAGGAATGGGGATGGGTTGCTAAAATGGGCTGGGGGGGGGAGGAATTTGGAGAGAGTTTAGTTCAAGGAGTTGTTGCAGCTCTGGGGAAGCCTTTCTAGTGCTCTTCCCACAGGGCTCATCTCAAAACTCTGGCCCTTGTATAGCCCCTTTCTGATCATTTCTGGCAGCCTGCCTTTTTCCTCTTTGGTGCTTATTCTCACTCACTAAGGGGGCTGTGCAAACACAGTGGCTGAGGCAGGCTGAGGGGCTCTGGAGAACTGGAGTGGCAGAGGGATCTAAGCATTATTGTTGACTAGGTAGCTCAGCACCATTAACTCCAATAAGAGGAATAACTGTAATTTTTTAAAGTATCTTATGTCTGAGATGTTATCAGGGATGTGCATGTATGCGTGTGGCTATTCAGCTAGAGGAACCCAAAGGAATAGGAACTTTTTTTAAACAGGGATCATTTTAGAATGTTCTCTCTTCAAAAGCTAGTAAAGATTTTTTAAAAAATCACATAGAAAACTTTTCTTACAGAAAGTTATTGTGTGAAACTTGGAAACTAAATAATTTAAGGGTGTATTAAGGAGATTTCAGTGATGCTCTAGGTGCAAACCTCAACACAACCTATCTGCAGATTTGCTGTTAACTCTTATATTAGATAGATATGCACACCTTAAATACACATCGGTGCATCTATGTCCATATATGTATTTCTCTACACACACTACATACACAAACTAATGTATAAAATAAAAATACCTCTGGAATTTTCTTCTGTGTTCAGATAAATACGGAAAGATAGTTGGAGAATATACTGTTTCTAATAAAGAAGCCCTGAAGTTTGATACCATTTTGGGTAAATCCACAGAGTCTCTATTAATGTAAATGAGAAGGTTGAGAGAAACTGAAGTAGGACTTGGAGATGAGTTCAGGTTAATGTTTGTCTCAGCTCAGGTACATTGCTGCTTTTAACAGAGGGAACTTTCATGCTGCAGGAGCCCCTGCTGCAAAAGACCATGGCAGAGCTGTTGGAAGCTTTTCTTGTTGAATGAATCTCAGATTATTTTATATGGATTTAGTAAGTACATTCCAGGCTTGTTAGAGACCTAATAGATGCTCAGTACATATTTTCTGTTAATATGTAATCACTATTGTTTTATGATTTTATTCCTTTTCAATTTAACCTTGCAACTTTTCATTTCCACAGATCTTCCAGTTCCATTTAAGAAATGCTGACATTTATAAGTGAAATTTGCTTTGTAAATTGTAAACTTAAAAAAGGAGATTGACACCTTAAAAATTGCCCTTTTATCTGAATTGTATTTTACCTAGTGTTGTTACCAATAACACTAAAAGTACTGTCACGTAGAAATTGGAGAGAAAAGCCCCATTTTTGCTTACTTGGTACATTTGACATTTCCATTTATAGACCATTTTACCCAATAACAAGAAGAAGAATCATTTTGAAAATAGTTTAAAAAAAAAAGCTGCAAACTCATAAATATTGACAGGATGGTTGGAGGCGGACATGCAAGTGCAGTGTCTGAAGTTGCGTGATTGGTGGAGTTTTTCCCCCATTGACTAGATTTAAGATGACTGCTTCCCTTTACAAATAAAAAGCCAAGTTGTGATACAATAGAACCTATGATTTACAAACACCTTGGGTATGGATGCTGTTGGTAACTCTGGAGTTTCTAACACTGAGATTCTGCTGTAGTTCAAACTTGATTGTCAGTTTTTAGTCATTGCTATACAGAACTTTCATTAAGCTTTTTGGGGCTGCACATTTGTGGTGTGAAATGGGGGAAGGGTAAGAGAGTGTAAGGGAAGGATGTGGGTTTTTATTTTGGGTTGATTAAAAGGACTCAGATTTGTTGGAACTTTGGAATCAAACAACAAAAGCTTTCAGAATAAGGCAGAACTGAAAAACCAATGCAAAACAGGACACCATCTGGAAATTATTCTATGCTTCATTCTTGGTATTATGAGTATAATGAAATACAAAAATTCTAAGTCCTTGTAATTGTTCAGCTTTGTCATGCAAATGGAGCCCAGACTTTGAAAAGGACTGTAAAGGTTTTGCTCTGATTTTTCATGCTTTGAAGAAAACCTCTGTGTCCTTATTGCTTTGGCTGAATAGAGGAGCAGCTTGCTGCAAGACAGCAGCCTTCCAGATCACTTTTATAATATGAATAATGGTTTTTGTTTGTGAATTGGCAGAAATTTGATGCAAGTGTATGAAGAAATATTGAATTAGCATAGGCAACTATTGATTGTTGTGTTGATCAAACAGCAATTGTAAAATTGCTTAAACTTTTGGAATTACACTGTTTCCAAGATGCTGTACTTGGATATTACTTGGACATCTGTGGAATAACTTTGAAGGATTTGGCTAGCATTCCACTCTTTTTCCATAAATTAATGTGAGGGTCCCCACTTCTTCATTCCTAACATGTGCACAGACAGCTAAGTCTGGTGCCTTTTGGGGGGAGGAGGGACATTTTATGTTTTTATTAGATAATGACATTGTTGGACATTTCACTTTGTGCTGTTATGATTCAAATGCACAAATTGCTAGAACCACCCTCCAGTGAAAAAATATAACATTAACTTTCAATGTAAATTTACTAGGCATAGAAAATATAAAATAGTAAATGAAAAAAGTAGGTAATAGTTCAGCATGAACATGTGTATTTGCAGAATTGTTATAATTCCAGCAAATACTTCTTTTGCATCAAGTTAAAATTGTTTAAGTCTGGAAATGAACATTTAAGAAATGCCGTCATAGCATAACACCATATATTCCTTTTTCACTTACAGGGTACATGAGCCAAAAAAGCAGAAGATCATAATTTCAAAGCTCTTTTTGCCACAAATTACAGCGGGAAAAAATCTACTCTAGATTGAGATGTAAAATGCAAAATTTCAAAAATTTTGGAGAATATTTAAAGGATTGAAAATTATATTTGTAATGGGGAGCTCACTTCAGCCTTAACTATGGAGTAATTAACTAACAAAACGTGTATATGGTATCATGAGCTCTCGTGGACATAACCCACTTCTTCAGATGACTGGAATTTTAAATTTAGGATGTGCAGACCCAAAATAAATAGAGGAGAAGGGAGAGGTTGGGAAGGAAAAAAAAAAGGAAGGAGGTGGGAAACAAGGAGCAGAGGGTATGAAAATATCAAAGGGGAAAAACAAGTAGGCAGAATTGGTAACCTATGAGCACCTAAAGATTTGATAGTTAACAGAAGCAGATAAGGCTCATAGGATAGCAATTAGATAGGAAGGGTACTAACACAAGAATCTACACAGACAAAAGAGCTGTTGTCACCTTAATTGAATGTTAGGTTGATAATGTCCAAGCCATCCCTTATCACGATTGAGGAGGTTATTAGTGTGAGAATTGAATTTGTAGATGAATTGTAATTCCAATGCCTCTCTGTGTATTTGGCTTGTAGAATTGGTTTGTGACAAGACAGCCACCTGGAGATCTTTTAAAGAGGTGGCTGTTGTTCTCGGACAGAAGGCAGTTTGGGACATTCTTCCCCTGCCACGTCTGGTGGAAGCGTGGGGATTTAAAGGCACCCTGACTCTTTTTTTTTTTTTTTTTCAATGATGGGGTCATTTTTGGGGGCTTTTTTTGCTCAACAACTTTGGTAGCTTCCCCCTCCCTTTTTTTTGGCTAAACCAATTTTTTCTTCTCTGTGTTCGGTATTTTTTGTGAAAGTATCTGGCAACCCTATCCCCCTCTTCCTTCTCCCCTATTTATTTTGGGTCTGCACATCCTAAACTTAAAACTCCGGTCATCTGAAGAAGTGTACTGTGTCCATGAAAACTCATGATACCATCTACATGTTTTGTTAGTCTATAAAGTGCTGCCAGGCCATTTGTTGGTTTTAAGTTTATTCTGTACAGACTAACTTGGCAATCCCCTGAAGCTTGTGGAGTAATTAGTACTGCTCTACAAGACCATACTCAATAAATCAATTGCAAACTGTGCAAGTTGAGGCATTTGGAACCTTTTATTTCTGGATTTGTAATTTGCAGTAGTTCTAATGTTGTCTATATTATTTTTATTAAAAACTGAGAAATGGAAAAGGAAGTGTGAGTTGCAGAGACAAGAAAGAAGTCCAGACTGTAGCATTAATCAATTTTTGTACAATTCTGTAGATTGTAATTTGGGGGCATAACTCTGTAGTGTATCACATGGTGACACAACAAGGGTAACTTTGAGTGCATAACGTTTCCAGCCTTTTATTTTTTTAAATGAAAAACTGATTTTTGGGAGAACAAAATAGCTCCATCAAAGAAGAATGGATACACTGTATGAGTATGGGCTGGTGATTCGCAAGCCCTGGAGGTTTCTTAACAGAGAATTATAAAAAGGGATGAAAGACTCTATGAAGGACAGTGTTCTTCTTTGGACCATTTTGTTGGGAAGTGATCTCTTGGGCTACCTGTCCTTTGCTTTCCCTAGGCATTTTTCATCTAGAGAGAGTGCTTTAATGTGAACCTTCTCTGCTCTCCAGTGTGCCTTTCTATTTTGATAAACCTCTGATTTAAACATAAGATCTTTCCCTTTATTTCAGTGAGGAAGGAAAGAGAGAACCTTTTCCTGCAAAGGTTTGCTGCTGCTGCTCTTCCATCAGTTCGTTTCTCTTCTTTAATAAAGTGGTGTTGGTAACTGTTTAATTTTCAGCTTCAGGTGTTCTCTAACTCGTGATAAATATAATGGTTCTGCCTATCTCCAGTCAGTAACTACAATGTATGTGTATGGTAGCAGGGGAAGATTAAGTGGGCATGATTCCAAATTCACATGGCCAATTAGGTAGGAACAGCCAAACAGATTGTTGGAATAATCAGGGGTTTAGTGTTTGAGAATTTTATGTTTCAATAACTCATTCTAACTTCCATAATCCAATATTAATATAGTAGCTGTGTTAGGTATCAGGAATTCTCATTACTCTGTGCAGTGATGTTAAACAACTTCAATTCAGCCGTGTCTAAAGCGGGGGGAAGGAGGGAGTCTCAAACTTCATTGTATTGTGGCCCCCTTTTGAAAACAAAAATTACAACATGAGGGGGGACTTAATCCTGAACCCCCTCAAGCCCTGCCAGCCTGGGTGGAGGTGCTAAAGCCTGAGCCCCACAGCCTTGGATAAGGGAAGCCAAAACTGAAGCCAAATGGCTTCAGTCAGACGCAAAGGTCCTGTAACCTGATCTATTCTAAGGATGTTAAGGACTAGTCGACTAGTGCAGTGGTCCCCAACGTGGTGCCCGCGGGTGCCATGGCACCCGCCAGGATATTTACGTGCGCCTGCCAAGTGCTTGGGGCCTGTCCCGCCTCGGGCGCGCAGCGCATGCGTGGTTCCAGTCCCGGGCGCATGGGTGGCCCTGGGTGTGCAGTGCATGGGGAGCACTGGCCCTAGGTGCGTGGTGCATGAGCGGACCTGCCACCGGGCATGCGGCAAATGGGCGGCCCTGCGCACAGGCACATGGTGCATGGGGAGCACCAGCCCTGGGCACACGGCTATGGGGAGTGCTGGCCCCGGGCGCGCAGCAAATTGGCGGCCCCACCGCTGGATGCGCGGTGCATGGGGTTGCCACCCCTGGGCATGCGGTGCAAGCACGGCCCCGCCCTTGGGCGCCTGGCAGCTCCAAAAGGTTGGGGACCACTGGACTAGTGGCTCCCCCCCACCTTGCTGCCTCTATCAGATAGAGGCAGCAAAGGGGGGGGGGGAGAAGGGGTACTTTAGAGCGGCAGTGCTGCACAGCTGAGCCACGGGGGGGGGGCTGAGCCCCAGGTGGCATTTCAAGGGGCAGCTGCTCAGCTGTGCGGCTCAGTTGTGCAGTGGTTCCCCTTTGAAATGCCAAAGTGGCATTCAAAGAGGCAGCGCTGTGGAGCCTGGGGACAGCTGGGGACTCCCCAGCTGACCCTGGGTTCTGGGGAAATACTGTGAGGAACCTGGGATCAGCTGGGGACTCCCCAGTTGATTCTGGGTTCCGCTGAAATGCCGTGCAGAGGCCCGGATCCAGCTGACCCCAGGCTCCTGGACACTGCCCCGTTGAAACACTGAGGGTGGCATTTCAAAGGGGATGCCGCCGCACAGCTGAGCTGGGGTTCTGGGGAAGTTCTGCACGGAACTCCAAGTCAGCTGGGGAGTCCCCTGCTGACTCCAGGCTCCATGGCTTTGAAAAGCACAAGAGCCCCCACTGGGGACTCTTGTACATTTCAATGCAGGCAAGCCGCATGCAGCCTGGAGTCAGCGGGACTTCTCGCTGGTCTCGGGCAGCACATGGAGTTCCTCATTCCTCCCCTAGTGGGGACTCTTGTACATTTTGAAGGTGGAATGCGGAAGTCCCTATCGACTTGTCAAGTAGTCGACTGTTCGACTAGTCAATTAACTGCAATTTAACATCCTTAATCCATGCTGCCCACCACTTCAGCTCCAGGCATTGGGTCTTAGCTTTCAGCTTTAGCCCCAGGACCCATTTAAAACAGGGTCTTGACCCACTTAGGGGTCCTGACCCGCACTTTGAGAACCGCTGGTCTAAAGTGACGTTTGTTCATTGTAATTTTCTTTTAGTTTTTTTATCTTTACACTAAGGATGTGAAAGTGTAACCATGTGCATGGTTAACCAATGAGTCTGGGCTCTTGTTAACCTTCATGTTTACATGGAAGCTCCAGGCTTCTGCTGCCCCCGATACCAACAGGAGCAAGTGGGAGCTGGCTGAGAAGTCGGGGAGCCATGCATAACTATTAATTTTTCAACGGTTACATGATTAATTAATTAAATGCATTTTAACATCCCTACTTTACACTAATCTTAATGTGAAAGTGCGTCACGATATGCAATTTTGTGTGTATACATATATACAAGGTTTAGAGTCTTTAAGAACAGCTAGTGTATAAATAATTGCATATAAAAATAAGCGTAAAAGAAACAATTATTTAGGTTGCTGTCAGCCTTGGGAAATTAGGAAAATCCAAATTTATGGTTGCCCATGTAACATTAATTCTGTTCCCTTGTGTGTCCATCAGAAGCACTGAATGAGGCAAGGGTCCTATGGAAAAAATTATGGGTAAGGCACTTCCATAGCATGAGGACTTACTCCCTGCCAGATTTCTGTGCTTTGCTGCAGAAAATAGAGGTGTTAAATTGTCAAAAAGGTTGTGTTAATCTTTGATAATGGTAGGTATTATGCAGCCTAAATGTAGGGGACACTACTAGTGGCTCTCAAAATAAAATGGTAAATGAATACTGCTGAAGTAGCACTGATTTAATTCTGCTCAACAGAATCCCCTTTAGTACCTTTCCCTCCTGCCTGAAGCCTCAGACAGATCAGGGGGAGGCATGTACTTAAACTCCATGGCATATATCGATTGCCATGTGGCCCCACACCTGCTTGTCCCAGAATGTAAGACTTGTCTAAGCGAGAGCACATTGCCATTGCAAGCTCTGTGTTCACACTACTGTTGGTGAATTTCACTTGGTCTGAATGAGACTAAATGCAATGTCATCATCCCCTGTATCTCAGTGCACTGTTACAGTGCCAGAGTGTATGGTAAGTGCCAGAGTGTATGCTAGTGTCACAGTGCTGTGAGTTCTCTCAGACATTTTCTCAGTGCACCTTGATACTTTTGTCACTGAAGTGTTTGACAGCACGGAACTCCGGTTCTATCATCTGTCAAGCCATTTGTCTGCTGCCGGCACCAGACCTGAGAGCAACCAAATTGGCACTCAGCTAGTCTTGGTTCTGCTCCAACCCTCTTCTAGGGTTCTTTTACCTCCTCCCCTTACACCTCAGCAAAGCAGAGTTTAGAACAGAATGAAATAAACAATGTTTCAAGCAGGTATAATTAGTGATGCCAAAGATATTCTGTACTGGCCTATAATCACCTCTGAAATCAACAGGAGTTGCAGATCTGAAAAATCAGATCCTATATGCCAGAGATGTAATGTACCAGGTCCAGGGAACTGGGCATAGATGCAATAATCCACAAGCCTGGCAGCTCTGGTATGGACATTTTGCACTGTGTCGGAGATTATTGTTGCAGTTAACATTAGTGCAGTCCTAGTGGTTCAAGTTGAAATAATACAGTGTTGTAGTGTATACAGGGATGCAGCAGACAGCAGAGTGTCATTGTCAAAGATTTTTGGAAGAGGCCAAAAAAGAGTACAGTTTCTGCCGTGCAAAATCTAAGATGTCAGTAAACATCAGTAGCCAAAACCTGAACTTGACTAGGGACGTAAGCGACTAGTCGACTACCTGATAAGCATATACTTATCAGATAGTTGAGTAGTGACTCGACTAGTTGCTTCCCTCCCTTGCTGCCTCTCTGATAGAGGCAGCAAGTGGGGGGGAGAGCAGAAGCCGGGGCTGGGGGAAGATTGCTTAAAAGCTGTTTCCCTCCACCACAGTCTCTCTGGATGGGGAAGGAGGGAGAGGAATGGGAGGCAAAGGCACAGCGGAACTGAAACAATTCCCGCTCACCCCCTGTTCTAACTACTGCACCTCTGTTTTTGAAATGTAGCAAGAGCCTCACGGCTACATTTCAAACGCGGAAGCACAGTAGTCAGAACACAGAGTGAGCGGGGACTTCTTGAGTCCCCACTCGGTCCATGTTCCCTGCTGCTCTTCTGCCTTTTAAATGTAGTAATTCCCGTGGGCAGCTCTTACTCCATTTAAAAAGCAGAGGCGCAGCTGGGATTGCGAGCACCCCACCTCCCATTTATCGACTAAACAAGTAGTCAATGGAAATTCCATCGACTACTCAGTTAGCTGGTTAATCGAAAGTTAACATCCCTAGACTTGACCTCTGACCACAAAAAGCAATGACAGTTGTGTAGAGACTGTCAAAACATGTATAGTACTAAAAGAAGAAAAAAATTTAACAGGTGATTTGATTGGTAATATTTTTAATGGAAAAATACTAAGAACCAGATCCTTTCCAGACCAGAATGCATGATGACACTTGTTTTTTCTGATTGACACACACATGCGAATGCAGTGATTTGCAAATTTAGTCGTTTTGCTGTATGGAAATATACTGTGACAATTTAAATTTAAATTTTACTCTCGCAGATCAGCCTCTTCTGTCTCTTTTCATATGTTAGTATGTTTCTCATGCATTTTTTTTTGTGCACAATTCTGAATAAATGCAGCAAAAGCTGAGCTATCATCAAGGTAAATTGCTTGCCATGTGTATTCAACACAACTCATTCTATGTACGTAAGCTTTGATTGTATAATAACTTTTGGAATTAAATGGAAAGTATTATTTTAAAATTGTTGTGTAACAGATGTACCTTACACAGTGTCATCTGTAGGTTTCAGGTCATCACCCTTTATTGGGAAAAAATTAGACATTTCTGAGGTGAAGTTCCGATAATTTACTGAAAATAAAATGAAAACTGTTTTGAAGAAGAAGCTGACATTTAGCATTCCAGTTTCAAACCCCTCTGACTGATAAATATTTTATGTGCAGTGAGGCATTCTTAAAAATTAAATATGAATGAGTATTACAAAACCTTGTGGTACTATGAAACATTGAGATTTTATATTTTCAAGTATGAATATCTGTCTAGGGAATCTTAATTATTTTTTAGAGAAGATGACACTGTTTGCAAGATCAGCACGTTTGCTTCTTAAAATAATAAAGTTAATGTGAGTAGGATCGTCTGAAGTAAATTTCAGCAGAGCTTTATTTTGAGTAAATTAGCAGTCTTTCCTCCAGAGGTTCAAAAAACCCTCTTTCTTTAATGTATCTAGACAGGCAAAGTTAAAACTGAATTGAAGATTTAAAAAAAATCAAATGGTTAAATAGTCCTCTTCAGTCTGAAATAGAAATTGTTTTAATTGTACTCATTTACCAGCAGTAGCCTAACTCACACCATAGAGGATAAATGTTTTGGGGGAAAAGCAATTTGAAATAAACCTAAGACAATCAATACAAAATAATAGCTTGTCTTTTTTTGGGGGGGGGGGGGGGCGAGTTCAGGTGTATGTGTGTATGTGTGTTTTTTTTTTAAGAAAATATCTTTGCCTATACACATTAGGGCCATTATTGAGCTGTCTGATAAGTATTACAGTGGCAACTGGCAGTAACGTGATAGTAAGAGGAAATAATAATTCCAGAGTAAATTTCCTGGTTTTTGAAAAGCTTTTGTCACCATCTAACTTGGTTTGTGGTGGAAAGTTGGGCTCTAATCCTCCACCTGACAGTATGTGGGAGGGAAGACCCTAGGGCCTTGCAACTTTGTGACAGTCTACCCTCTCCAGTCAGTTGCAAGACGGGAGCTTTGGTGTGCAGAATCCCAGGAGTAAGGGTGTTGGGTTTTTTAAGCAATTGGTTTTACACTAGGTCAGCTGATTATATGTTTTTTCATGTAGTAGAACTATACATTGAACAATAGCTAGTGCTTAGTTTTTCATCCTGTTACTATAGAAATGAGTAAGTGCAACTCTGGGTTCAGCCTGGATACTGTTCCATGCAGGTTCTCTAGTCTTCAAAAGTTCCTCTACTAGCCTGTAGTATGCAGCAAAAAAAAAAAAAAAAAAAAGCGAGGGGAGGGGAGGGGAGAGAAGGGAAGGGATATGTCAGAAATAAGACATGATATACTTGGAAAGAAACCCTCACTAAAGGAAAAATCGAAGGCTGTCTTTATATATCCCCAAGGACATACATGCTCTTTTGGGGAGAGGCTTTGGGTTTCTTTAGCACACTGACTGTTGATAGGTTAACCACATTTTTCAGTGTCCAGTCTTTCAGAGTGCCGAAAGCTTTCTGGCTGATGCTGGGAGGTAAGAATGGGTCCTAAAGTAATAAATGAAAAGTTCCAAACATTTCCTAAGCAGGGAGAATTAAACTTGGCAAATCTCTTGTGCTAGTATGTAAGTAATAAATATCGATTGCCGTTTATGGATCTTGGCAGGTGAAGGATAAACAATTTCAAAGCTTGTTGATTTGATTTCTACTTTTTCCTTCTGCAAGCTTATACTGTGTAGCAGGGGAGCCGACAGCTTCCGCAGGCCCCCCAGGCAAGGTATGGTGGGGGGCAGCTTTGCATCCTTGCAAGGGACGGGGCCTCAGTCAGAAAGGGTGGGGCGCTGGGCGCAGGGCATCCAGCCTTCAGCGCCACTCGGACCACAGCTCACCCCCCTACTCCCCAGCCCTCAGCGCCACTCAGACTGCAGCTCACCCCCTCCCTCCCCCCACCCCTAAGAGCCACCTGGAGCTCGTGGAGCCACACTCTGGCAGCAATTTAAACGGTCCGAGGCTCCAGCTTCTGACCCTGCCACAGTAGTAGTGGCAGCAGGAGGGAGCCCTGCATCTCTTTGAATCACTGGGCCAACTGCACCCTTTGTCCCCCACTCTTTCCCTCTCAGTTGGCAGACCTACTGAGTAGTAGGGATGTGAATGGTTAACTGGTTAACCAGTAAGCCTCACCCTTAATGGATGAACCTAACTAGTTCTGGTTAACAGGTAGGTTCTGCAGCAGCTTTCTGTTTGCCACAGGCAGGGAGCTGCTGTGACCGTACAGGGCCAACTGCAGGTAGGGGCTGCTCTCGCCTGTCGGTCAGAGCAGTCCCTATTCATGGCGGGCCCAGTTGGCTGGAGCAGCCCTTGTCTGTGGGGGAGGGTGCCACTCCAGCCAGCCTGCCTCTTCTTTCATCGGCTAACGGTTAAACATAATGTTTAAGTGGTTAACCAATTAAATGGGATTTTACATCCGTACTGTGTAGTCAGGTATCTTATGAGCAGGGCTCGACAGTTAGGGCTATCTACTCGCCCATGGCAAGTAGAGTTTAGCCCGGTGTGGCCGCGCAGCGTGCCAAACTGTGCAGCTGGTGAGCGGGGCTCACCACCGCTTGTCAAGCCCTGCCTGTGAGTAAAATAATATTTTGAAAGTATTAAGGACTTTATCCTGCAGAGGGAGACGTGCAGATGTGGTTGAGCATGCAGATATAAAGGTCTGCCCAGGTAGATTGCTTTGCAGCTTTGGAGCCCATAAAGGCATTTGTTTAACCTGGTGGGATATTTTTTATTTTGGTGGACTATCAAGCTGAAACTATTAAAAATATGACCCATACCAACATTTTATTCTATTCAGTAGAGCAGATCCTTGCAAAGGAGATACTTATTTCACACATTTATAAGGGCATTAATTGTAACTAAATATAGCTTTGTTTTGTGACCATCTTAGAGAGGGAGGAGATAAAAAAGCTGTCAAATAGAGATAGGTGAAAAGAAGGTGTGCGTCATACTCTAGAAGCTTTGTATATTCTTTCCTAAATAATCTATGAATGTTGTATTATTCTACTCTAACATAGGACAGCTTCAAGCCAGATGCGACCAAATTTTAACTGCCTGCAAAAATTGTGTATTTATTTTAAAAAATTATTCTTATCCAGAAGAACCTATTGACACCAGAAAATGCAGACTTCAAGGCTGATGGGAAACACCCCTTGCATATGGCTAACAATGAGCTAAAATCTAATCTGATTCAGTGTTCTCTCTGCCTTTCCACACCATTCTTATGAGGAAGCAGGGCTTTGACATATACAAGAAAACTTCATTCAAAGGGCTGCAGTGAACCAGACTAGGGATGTAAGCGACTAGTCGACTACCCAATAAGCCTAAGCTTACTGGGTAGTCAAGTCACTACTCAACTAGTCATTTTCCCCCCTTGCTGCCTCTGTATCACAGTCATCAAGGGCAGGGGGAACAGGAGCCAGTGCTGGGGGGGAGCTAGCTTAAAAACCTGTTCTCCCTAACACCATCTTTGTGGGGGGCAGGGTAGGCTGAGGCGCAGTGGGGGAAGAGCGCATGCAGAGACCAAAGCAGTGCCCACTTGCGCAGGGTGCTGACTGCTGTGCCTCTTCCTTTGAAATGTATAAGAGCCGTAGACACAGCTTCAGTCCTTGCTTGCATGGGTTCCCTGCTGCACCTCTTCTTTTGAAATGTACAAGAGCCGCCTGCGGCAGAGGCACAGAAGGCTAGTGAGTGTCCCCCCCCCCCCCATTATCGACTAATAGAAATTTAACCTCTTGGATAGTCCCATACTTTTTAGCACAAATCAGGGAAAACAAAGTGGGTGGCTGGTGGAAGAGATGGCATTGTTTACAAGATGCACATTGTGAAACTAAAACACAGATGTAAGCTTTAATTTTAGGATTCAGTCTTTAAAACATCTCTTTTAAATGTATATTATTAGGATGTGGGATGTAGTGGGTAATCCAGTTAAGGTCTTTGTTTAATTTCTATTCCAGGTATTATCAAACTTGTAAATGAAATGAAGTTCTGCAGCTTCCCTTTCAAGCTGGTTTTGAAATTGGCTCGTAATAATATGGTGACTTTGAGATACATTAATGAATGCCTGGGCGAGTTAAAATGTCCCCCAACAGGTTTCTCTATGTTGCCTTTTTGAATATCTGATTTGTGTCCATTAATCCTTTGTATCCTTTGCAACCTAGACCCCTTAACTCCATTCATCTGACGAAGTGGGTTGTACCCATGAAAACTCATGATACCATCTGCATTTTTTGCTATTCCCTAAGGTGCTACAGGACTATTTGTTTTTTAATTTTTTTCAGTTACAAACTAACACGGCTACCCCGCTGAAACTTTTGAAGATTCAGGCACTAGCATAGGACTCAGGAAATCTGTGTTTAGTTCTTAACTGCCACAAAGGCCTTTATATGACAAGTCACTTAATTTCTTTGTCTCAGTTCCTATCTGTTTTAATAGGGATAATAACCCTGCATTTTCCCAACATTTGTCGTTCTTGTCTGTTTAAATTGTAAACTTTTTCAGACAGCAATTTATCTTGCTAGTTTTTCTGAAGTTCTGGGTAGTATGGGGCCCTGCTCTTTCCTGAGGATTTGTACGCTGCACTGTCTTACAAAGAACAAGAATACAACACAAAGTCTCTTTGAGAAACATGCGTCGTGTTGCTTTCAATTAATTTTATTAAATTGTTTTATAAGTAGTATACTGATGTCAGGAGGGAGAGGGTGTCAGCGTTGGGAAGCTAACCCAAAGAAATGGGTTTTAAGAAGGAAGAAGATGGCATTACTTTTTAATAAAGGTTTTTTCCTGTAAGAGAAACGATATCGTCTCTCTCATCCTCTCTCTCTCTCGTGATTGACATCCTAACAGTAACAATTCAGTACTTGTAATGCAAATTGATAAACAATGCAGAGTAAAAGAAGGTATGGAAAGTCGCAACGAAGAAAATTCACAATAAGTTGAACAGAAAACAGACTAAAATACATTAGGTGAAACTTGTCTATTTTATTTGGAAACTGAGCTTTAAAAAATATTTACCATGTAATATGGAAGGAAAAATAAAATATAGTTTATTGATCAAACCAATTTAGTTTTGATTTTTTTCAGGAACATTAATTAATTTAGGAAGAACAATATAATGTTTAAAATGTAGTTTGTTTATATTTTGCAATTTGTGATCACTTAGTTTATAGTAATTGCACTGTTTTCTCTTGTATTGTCAGTCAACTTACAAACTTACAACTTTGTCAGCAAAAGGAGTGGGAGAGGGGAGGAAAAAACATTGTTTTTTAAAACAGCAAACTGTGATTGTAAAATGACAAAAATTGTCAGGAAGCCATAAGGACAGATGTAGTCCCAGAAAATATTTTACCTCTTAAAAAAAGACTAGCTTTCAAGATTATGATATCTCTTTAAATGTATTCAGCAAATACATATTAGACAATGAAATGATGCATAGAGCCCCATTATGTGAGGATCCTGTTTCAGAGTAATTCTTTTTCCATACTGGGATGTAAATGTAGACTTGATTACCATAGGTTTCCCTCCCCCCCCCCCCCAACATCCACCCGTAAGCAGTGTCTGAGATTGTGTTGCTGTAGTGCTCATTAGTTAGATTTTTTTTTAATAGATGCCCACAATACTCATATTCATGCACAAATTGCTTTGAAAGACCACAGAAATTTAATTACAGCCTATTGTTCTTTATATGTTTTATGAACAGATAAAAATCTGATGACCCTTTTCTTTCTGGGTTACACTCTTTCTTTTCGCATTGTGAGATAACAAGCTATCCACAAAAGAAAAACTTAATAATTGTCCAACTTTCATTGAGTATTCTAATATGGTTTCATCTCTACCTGTGGCTTTATCCCACATTGGACTTTAACTCTTCAAGAGATGAACTAGGCTGTCTTTCATTTGGCAGCAGTCCTTTTAGGTTAAGGTTGGGCACACTGTTTGAGAAGTACTGGGCAGATTACATTGCTGCTGCCCATGCTACCTGTTTTGTGGAGAAGAGAGTATCATTTGTAATGGATGGAAAATGCAGCCCTTTTATCAGTGCAAGCAGTTCACTTTGAAGTGCTTTAGTAGCTTTCCAAGCTGTTCTAATAAAAATCACCATCTTTATTTTGATTCTGCTGGGAGATAACTTTCATTGTTCTGTGTTGGTAATGTTGGGTGTTGTTGCTAATGTTAGAGAAGGCAACTGAGTGGAGAAAAATGTGTGTAGTGAATGCAGCTGAGTTTGCTTATTTTTCTCACATTTTCACTGCTTCCAATCTGTTTAGACTAGAATGCTTTAACCAACTCTGTTCAAGCAGATGACAAGTCCTTACTATCTCATCACACATCTGACTTGCCTAGACATAATTTAGCCCAAAATGAGACTGCTTGGTGTAAACATGTCTCAGAGGGGTAGCTGTGTTATTCTGTAACTTTAAAAATGAGTAGTCCTGTGGCACCTTGGAGACTAACAAAAATATATAGTAGTAAAGTTTTGAAGAAGTGAAATGAGTTTTCATGGGTAAAACCCACTTCATCAGATGATGAGCTAGAGTGGAAATAACAGAAAGTAAGTTATTTATAACAAAAAAAGGTACCTGTCAATTGTAGGACCGGTGCTAATGAGTCTTAATTAAGGGGGCTGGAAGTGACCCATACTTAGCTTTGGGAAAAACTATATTTTCAGGGGGGAAAATGTTTCAGTATATGAAGTATTCATTAATTTCTTCCATAGTTTAGGAAAACTTGAGACTGGCAGGTGTTTTTAATACCTCTCCTTTCAATCATTGGTACTAAGAATTGGGTTGTCCAACCACAGCATCTATCTAATTAGGCATGTTAAAACCAGCCCTGTCAGAGACGAGCAAATTAGTGAGAACAGATTTGGGACTTCTTCAAGAATCATAAGACACACACACAACATTTTTCAGGCAGAGATCTCCAGACACTTTACACAGTTGGGCAAGTATCATTATATTCTTTTTATGCCTGAGAAATGTTGTACCCAATATCACAGAGTAATTTTATGGCAGAGTCCAAAACAGAATTGATCTTTCCTAAGTCTCAGAACTATTCAGCCGTGGCTCTCTACCTTTCCAGGTTGCTGTGCTGTACTGTACCCTTTTCAGAAGTCTGAGTTGCTTGTGTACCCCCATGTTTCACCTCACTTAAAAACTACTTACCTACAAAATCAAACATACAAATACAAATATCACAGCACATTATTGCTGCAAAATGCTTACTTTCTCACAGGGCCATCCTTACGATTCCTATGCAGCCTGAGCACCTGCACCCCTCCCCATGTGGTGAGAGAGAAGCCGCTCCATGGGGGTTAGTGCTCCCAGATGTTGGAGTGTGGGGGCAGCATCTGTGTGGGGGTCAGGGCAGGGAGGTTGGTGGGGGAATAGGTGGGAGGTTTCAGGTGGGGTGGGGAGCAGTGTGAGGAACTAGGGGTGGCTGCTCTTCTAGAAAAAGGGGAAGCAGCTGATGGAACTATTTGAGAAGATTTTTTTCCCCCATGACATAATGTCACTTTCTTAAAATATCCTACTAATATCCTCAGGTTCGTTTCAGTCATCACCATGAGATCCATGCCGATTCCGAGAGACTCCAGGCCAATCCTTTAAAATTTACTCTTCAGGCCAGTCCTTTTAAAGTACTGAAACAAATTGGTTAACAGAAGATTAATAGCCAAACAAGGTTACAAAAATGAAGTATGTCCTTGATTACTGGAGAATTTTAAGATATGTTTGTAATTGCTAGAAATATGTAGCTTTGAATATATAACTTTAAAAAGATTGTGTGGAGTATTTTATAAGTGGTTGTTTTTCTTTTTTTCCCCTTGAAAAAAATGTTACTAGCAATTGCTTGTAAAATTCAAACCAAACCCAGATTGTATTGTCGTTTTAAAGCTCTGAAATGGCTGCTGTAAACCAAGATGCTATGTGACAGTTACTGTTGAGAACTATTGCAGCTGATGTTGTAATGGTTACAAGAGAAGACTGTTACCATGGTATTTGATATATGTGATGGTGGTTCTTTCTATGAAAGAGCCTGAAAAATGATATCTTTGGAGATGTAAGAAAAACATGTATGTAATTACATTAGCATCACCCATTCACTTTACAGACAGAAATTTAATATGATGATTTATGATTTATAAATTCCTGAGTTTAAGCTTGTCATTTGTGGGCTCTCTTTTTCAACTAGATTTTTACTTAAAAAGTCATTTAGTTTTAGTATTTATGCTCCACAGCGAGGTTGTGAGCGATCCAACAGCTTCTGACCTTGGTTGTACTAACGAGATTAGCACTCAATGTCATGCACATTGTTTTTCTTTTGACTTCAGTATAAAGTTACACAGGTCTAGCTGGAATGTTATATAAACTACAGTGGCCCATATATACTTGTTGAGTGTTTGCTGCTCTCCTAGTCATGCGCCAAGTAGAGCAAGCCAGCACTCATATCATAAATGAAATCAGACTCTTTTGGCATAAAGGCAAGGCTCCTGATTGCTTGTATCAATTTGCTGTTTAGGATTCTAGGGTTTGTTGGGGTTTTTTTCCCCCGTTAATTGTTTTTAAAATTTACATAAACAACAGAAACCCTCTGTTGCAATGGAATACTTCATTATGTGGAAACTAATTCAATTCATCAATTGGAATGCTCCAAAGTCTTGAGATGTGTTCCAGACTAAGCTCTCTTTGCAAAGGGTGATCCACAGAAAAATCAACAAAACTGCCTTCACCAACTGAGAAGGAGAAAGACACTCCCCACATTCCCCTTGCACACCAGAGCCTGGGGGGTGGGGGGACAGTTTAGTAGATTTAGTGGGCTCCAGAGCTGTGATGGGGTGTTGGGGCCTTAGGTTCCCCATTCCTGTGCTAAAAACCGCATATTATTCAGATTGGAAGTATTTTTTAAAAATTCTGCTTCATTCAGTCTTGTTACCTGAAGGATAGGCAAATCTCTGAACAGGGAGAAAACTGGCACAGGAGGTAGGAAGACTTGTGTGGGAGGTAGGAAGGGATCTTTGTTTCTTTGTGGATGCATCCTACTCAGGGAAGAGTAAGAATGTCAGATTTGCTCTGCGAGAGGAAAATCAGTGCATAGTTTCCAAACAGTGTTTCTGCAATCCCTGACATGTTCCTTTCAAAAAGAAGGTGGGCTGTGGAGTTTATTTGGTCCTTTGTCTTCAGATTTAGCCCAAAGTAAAGATCATTTAAGTATACTCTGAATACCTTGGGAGAAATCCTGACCCCATGAAAGCCACTGGGAGAGTTTCTGTTGACTGTAATGAGTACGGCAGAAACGCTTCTAGGGGTCATAGTGGACCACAAGCTTAATGTGTGTCAACAGCACGACACTGTTGCAAAAAAAGCAAACATGATTCTGGGATGCATTAACAGGAGTGTTGTGAGCAAGACACGAGACATGATCTATGGTGCTTGGTTGTGCCATGAGGGCAGGGGGCTGGACTCGAGATGATCTCTCAAGGTCCCTTCCAGTTCTAGTATTCTATGATTCTACGATTAATGTGGTCAGGATTTCACTCTCTGGATTTTGGGCTTGATTTTGAACCTTTCAATGGGAGGCGGGGGGATGCAGAGAAATCCAAACACTGATGTAGTAACACCATTTTAATTTTTAAAAACAATTTATTTTAAGGGTAGTTTATAGAAATATGCTTCATTTCTGGAAACAGACAGTCTTTGTCAACAGTGCAAGCTTCTCTGCATTGCCTGACAAGGTGTCTCAGCCCTGGTATGAAGGGACATTATCTAGGGATGAGAAAGGATAGCTCGTTATCAGTGGCTCATTCAGTCTTTGATCTTTTGCTGAGACTACCAGGCAGAGGGATAATTGAAACAACTTTGACCATTGGTAACCTGGTTTAGATATGAACTAATGATCTCATTATAGATTCTGACCATCAAGTCCCTTCTCGGATGGTTGTAAGGCACCATCCTATCTGCTGGAAATAGAACAAGTTGCAAAGATGCAATTTGGATGATTTTTTTATAGCATTCGGAATACAAACACAGCCAGCCCAAACCTCTGATTTCAGATGCAACATTTACAGATGCAGTGTAACTTGCTGGAGCAACTTACAGAAAAATAATCCATTTTAAGTGTACAATAAGGTGAAGAAATTCATATAAATATTTTGGGTTTGAAGTTTTGTAGGATCAAACAAATAACTTATTTTCCTGGAAAATTTGGGAGGAAAGGCAAGTCTTAGAGAGCTGTTGGGGGGTTACTTCCACCATCTGCTTTACATTTTAAGGTTGGGTAACATAACTTTCCTTTTCTGAAATACTGCCATGTACATTGTCAGGAGTATAACTTTAGTCAAATTACATTGGCTAAATGCTGAATCTTTTTAACATATGGAACCAATTTTCCCCCACCCTCTTTTTGCTCCCCTTTAAAAGAAAAAAAATCCAGTACCTTGTTGCGTTTTTGGCAGTTTTTTAGTTTTTCTTACTTTTCTCTCATTGTAAAAGCCTACAGGTTACCCTAAGGGGAAGTATCTAGAAGTACTGTACTCCAGCTTAAGTGTTTGTTTTCAGGGCATGTCATACCTAATTACTACTCTGTGGTTGTGCATATAACTGGTGAAACAATGAGCTTCTCTATATAAAGGCCAGTTTATTCCATATCCTGCTGTAGTGACCAGATTATAAATACTATCTGTATTGCTTTGTACTACTGGAGAACAGGCAAAACCTGGATCTTGACATCTTTAGGGCCCAGTTCAAGGCCTGCCTATTTGCACAAGACATCCCATATTAATAATGATCACTGGATAACTGGCAGCATCTCTTCTGACATCACTCACAATGCGGCAGAAATGTTACGTACATGAAGACTCTGATCGTGTCAAATGGTGTTTGCTTCTAAACCCCATTGTTGGTGCTCAGCTACCAAAGTACTAGGTGTATTTAAACAAAACTGGAGATACATTTTACTTAGATTAGATTCATGAGCTTCATTAAGATATAATTGAGGTTGTAAAAACACATCAGTTCCTTTTGCTAAATATCTCGATCTTTTAGAAAAACAGCCAGTCTTGATTTAAAAATAGTAATTGATGACGAATCCAGTATAATACTTCATAAACTGTTCCAGTGTTTAATTACTTTCATTGTTAAAAATGTATGCCTTATTCCAGTCTGAATTTGTCTAACTTCAACTTTCAACCATTGGATCACATTATAACCTTTCTCTGTGGAATTGAAGAGTCCATTATTACATTCTTTTCTCCCATTTAAATACTTCTAGTCTGAAATCAAGTCATCTTTAAAGTTAAGCTAAATGGATTGGCTCTTTGAGTATGTTTCTATAAGACATGTCTTCTAATTCTTTCATCATTATTGTTTCTCTTTTCTGAACCCTCTCCAATTTATCAACATCTTTCTTGAATTAACGGGCACCAAAGCTGGACCCATTATTTCCACAGTAGTTGCATCAGAGCTAAGTAAAGAGGTAAAATAACCTCTATATCCTACTTGAGATTGCTCTGTTTATGCATCCCAGGATCACATTAGTTCTTTTAACCATGATGGGTCAAAAGAGGTGGAGGCGGGGGCAGCCAGGAGTTGCCTGTCCCCTCCCTCCACCTCCCGTAGAGGCAGCAGCACAAGTGGGGATAGAGGAGGCTGCTGCGGAGCAGCCTCTTTCTGCAGCGGGCCTGGGCTCACCACAAACTTTCCTTCTTTCAGGCCTCAGGCCAAAGAATAGCAATCTAATTTTTATTTTATTAAAAAAAAACAGATTTCCCCAATTCAGACCTTCCTTAGCAGTAGCTATCAGCTTGGCTCCTGGGCTCAACCTGATCCTGAGGCCATATCTCACTTGCAGAAAGATTGACACTGCAGCAGTTGATCTTCTGGCATTCTATTTAGCAGGTCTAGTAAAAATCCACTAAATCAAATGCTGAACATGCCCCTGTCTCCTGTTGACCTCTCACTGTGAGGATGGCGCTGAAGCTTGGCTTAAAGTATATCCGCTCCAGATACTACAAATTGGTCATAGACTTAACTCAGGAAGGTATCTGGGCTATACATAGTACCCTTCCTTTTCAGTATTTATTTTATTCAATTTTTCACAGGAATTTCTTGTTTAACAACAAAAACTGATGAAAACCAGTGCAAAAACTATTTTTTCTGGGTATATATCAGGGTTTATTTTGGTGGAGGGAAAGACAGGAAAAAAGGGTATTCAGAAGATTAATGCACTGATGAGTGGAATTCAGTGTGGTTTATTACAGAACTAAAACAGAACTCAAAACACATTGCCACTTCTGAGTTTAGGAAAGCAATATATCTCTGATACCCAAATAAAATTTTTCATTTGAATAAACTATTTACTATTGTAGATTTAGAACTGTTAGCATATGAATATTTAAATGTAGTAACTGGGCCCAATATTTTAAAATATTGATAAACAGTCATTGTCTTATGTGAAGTCCTTCAGTGTAATTTCCAAAAGTCCTACATAGCAGAGGTTCACAGCCGTCTTTTTAAAGAGTCTTTTCCAAGGCCCATTCTCTTCTAACAGCTTGAAATGTTTACGTGGTAAGCATGAAATTCAATAGTGCATTCAGATGCACATGCACTTCAGAAATTCTGGGCATGTTTGTTCATTTATTGTGCATTTTCTAGACTTATGCATAGCCTTACATCAACAGGCATGTTTGCATAGGTTCACAGACTAGCTATTATCGTGATGCATATATCTCATACATTGTATTGTGTTTTCCTAATAAAACAAGTTGTTTTTATATTTCAGTGATACAAGAGTTGAGTTGAGTGAAAGAGATAAAACAAATAATACTTTTTGTAAAACCTGGGTTTTTTTAAATAAAAATCTATTTAAATTGGAAGTGAAGGGGCTTGACTTTACACCATCTTTGGTTAAAAGGCAAGGTGAAATCCTGGCTCTATTGATGTCAATGACAAAACTTCCACTGACATCAATTGGAGGTCAGAGTGGTGGTCAAGATTTCATCCAAAGTAAAGACCCACTAAATCAAACTCAAAGGGCACCCCCCGTCAGTGCCGGTACTGCTGCTCCTTGTGAGACGATCTATGGAGACCTCCTATGGAGACCATGTGGAAATGCAAATTAAGGCATGTCAACTCCAGCTATGTAATTTAATGTAGCTGGAATTGTGTATCTGAATGTGACCTTCCTGCATAGTGAAGACATGGCCTTAAGTGAATTAATAATTGTAACTGAACCACAAACTGTGTCCATGCCTAAAGTAACTGTACTGCTGTAATCCTCAGTCCTGGGAAAGAAAAAGCCAATGTAGATAATGATACCTTATTTCGAATAAACTGATTTAATGGCCTTACAATGATCCGTTATCCCATTTGGTTTGGAAAACATAGCAGATAACTTTGAAGCATTTGTCTCCTAGGGATTTGTTTTCCATAAGGGTTTCCTTTTGTGTTGTGCGTTTTCCCCCAAATACTTCCCACCACAGTTACTAAGAGTAGCTCCACCAATGGTATCAGTGGGAAGCCCTTGTGCAGATAGGATTAAAATAGCACCAGACATTTGAAGGCTTGCCTACCCCTAGTATTCCCTCCCTTATAGCTGAATGCATAATAGCAATAGTTAGAAATTTGTCACAGAAAAGTTTAGTGCAGTGACAAGCTACTATGGTCTGCTAGTGGGAAGTTTTACTGCTATGGCACAGGCAGCAGTTATTGGAAACAAAGCATTTACAGAGACAAAAAAGAGGACATTCTTTAAAAATGTGTCTTTTAACGGGTCTGCTAAATCAGCTGCACTTCATTTACCATTCACTCAATGTTGCACAAATGTTTGAAATGTAATTTTTTTCTGACAGCCTTTGGCTTTCAGTATTTTTATCTTCAGTGGAAAAAATGGCAGCCAGCTTGAAAGCTGGATTCAGTTCCAGTCTGCTGTGTGTAATTCTGGTTAGCAAAACTGATATGCAAATGGTGGATGGCTTTGACTAACAGGCTGCGCCTCAGTGGTTACATCTTTACACGCTGGGGAAGGCAGCTCCGCAGGAGCCTGTTTTAAAGCTGGCTCCCTGCATGTCCTCACATGCACTGGTTTCCATGTCCCTACCCCGCCTGCCGCTGCCTCTGATACAGAGGCAACAGCATGAGGATAAGCCTGTGTGTAACCATGAAGGTTAACTGATGAGGCCAGGCTCATCGAATAACAATTTACACTATCGCATCCCTGGTAGGGATGTTAGCGTGTACCCGTATACACAAGTAACCAATAAGCCTGGGCTCATCGGTCAATCCTACACACATCCTCCTCCTTGTTGCCTCTGTATCACAGAGGCAGTGGAGGGGCAGGAGAAGGCAAGCGGGAGCGGTACACACCAGGAGGGTAAAGGGTTACCCTGTTACATGGTAAGCATTGCCTTACTGACATGTTTACCCAGTTAACTGATTAATTGGCACTGGGCCTGGCTGGAGCAGCTCCCACTTGCGGCACAGGCAGGAGGGCTGCTCCAGCCTGGCCAGGCCCCTTCCCTCCAAGCTGTGAGTGGGAGGCTGCTCCAGCCTGGCTGGGCCCACCCTGCCTTGCCTCAGGCGGGGAGCTGCTCCAGTGGCCCCCGCCTGCGGTGCAACGCAGCAGGCCAGTTAACCAGTTAAACGTATAGTTTAACCAGTTATCATTTTTAATGGAATTTTTCCATCACTACTACACAGGGGAAGCCAGCTCCTCGTGCGTAATGGCTCCAACCAAGCCAACTGCCACCTCCCCCATGCTGCTGCCTCTGTATCAGTGGAAGCAAGGTGAGGAGTAGGGAGGCAGGTGGGAGCTGGTACACATGTGAAGCCAGATTTTAAGCCTGCTCTCTGCGCGTTCTGGCTGCCATAAAGCTGACTAGCCTGCCCTCCTGCCCCCCGCACTACTGCCTCTGTGTCAGAGGCAGCAGAAGTGGAGGAATGTGTGCAGGTGGGAGCCAGTGTTCCTGGGGAGCTTTTAAGTTGGCTCCCCATGAGCACCAGTGCCCCCTGCCTCCCTGCTTTTAAATGTGTAACCGCTAAAATATTCAGAAAAAAAAATTTAACACCCTTAATCCCTAATAGGATTAGGGATGTAAAGGTTAACTGGTTAACCGATTACCCACTAAACATTAACCTTACCAGCTTGCTTACCCGGTAACCAGTTAACTGGAGGTCTGGACCTGATGGGAACTGCAACCAAAAGGAGCTAGTGTGATCTTGGGATGCATAAATAGGGAAATCTTGAGTGAGAATAGAGTTTGTTTTGGTATCAGGCCACTCCGGTTTGTTTACTTACCAGGTCCACAGCCATGGAGCTTCACAGCTCCCATTAGCTGCGGTTCACCATTAGCAGCCAAGGGGAGCCATGGGAAGCGTCATGACTGGGGTCATTGCTTTCTGCAGCTCCTCTTAGTTGCAAATGGTGAACCACCGCAAATGAGAGCTGCAAGGCTCTGTGGCTGTGGAGCCAGTAAGTAAACAAACCGGAGTGACCCTGGAGCAGCTTTCTCTGAGTGGGTCCTCGGACCACTTTGAGAAACACTGGTTTTGCTTCTGTATTTTGCATTTGTGCAACTATGGTGCTTGGTCCTGCCGTGAGGGAAGGAGACTGGACTTGATGGTCTCTCAAGGTCTCTTTCAGTACTAGTATTCTGTGATTCTATAGTGCTGGAATACTGTATCCAGTTTTTGTGCCGACAATTAAAGAAGAATGTTGATTAATTGGATTGGATTCACAGAAGAGCCAAGGGTTAGAAATGTGCCTTTAATGACAAATTTAAAGAGCTCAATTGAGTTAGCTTAACCTTAAAGAAAAAGTTATGGGTGACTTGATTATGGTTGATAGGTATTTACATAGGGAACAGACATTTAATAAGAGGCTCTTCAGTCTAACAGAGAAAGGAATAACATGAAACCGTGGTTTAAAATTTGAAGCTATTCAATTCAAACTGGAAATAAAGCATGCAATTTTGACACAGAGCATAACGAACCACTGGGACAATTTACCAAGTGTTGTAGTGGATGCTCCATCACTGGTAATTTTTAAATCAAGATTGTAAGTGATTGTCTCAAGGAATTATTTTGGAGACGTTCTGTTATAAGTGTTTTATATAAGAGATCAGACTAGATGGTCATGAGGATGTTTTTGGCCGTAGAGTCTATAACATTGGAAATATGAAAGATACACTGAGTGGCAGGTGCAAGATCTGTCCAATATAAAATTAAGATATTCAAGTATATATAAGGAGATGAATTAAGGGTGTTTGTGAAAACTTATCTCTAACTTTCCAGACTTTCATATGTATGCATGTTTGTGTGTGTCCTAAAAACCTAGAATGGTCTTGTGTGACTTTTAATAATAGTTATGTATGGCCATTGTTCAAAACTTATTGATGAGTCTTCATAATTTTCCCGTAAGTCAAGTGACCAAGTCCTTAAAAAGGGAAGTGTTGGAACATTCTTGTGGCACAGTCCCTCGTAAGAATGCTAAAAATAATAATGCCTGAATGGTGTTCGGAGTGTTGCGGCATGATTTGAACCCTGCCTGAGACTAGGTGGAATTAGAGAGTGATCAGCGAAGGATGAGAAGACTGATTAGGGAATGAAAAAACATTCTTATGAAGAGACAGAAAAGAATGGGATTGTGCACTTTAGAAAGAAGATGGTTACGTGAGGATGCAATAAAAATATCTAACATAATGAATGCTGTAGAACAGGTAGATAGGGTGCTTCTACTCTCCATTTTATGTAACACAAAAACAAGGGCATGTGAAATTGAAAGTGCACATTTAAAACTGAGAAAAGGAAATCCTTTGTCCCATAGCTTATCAAGATTTAGAGAACTGGATAACCACACAATATCCAAAGTGATAATTGATGCAAAAAAAAGTACTGGAAGGGAAATGAAACCTCATGTTTCAGGGTTTAAAATGATCTCAGCTATTAGAATTAGAATGAGACCTTTGGGGAAGGGGCACAGATAACCCCACATCTGCCAACTGTAGGGTTATTTTTACCTTTGTCAGAGGCATCTTGTGCTGGCACCTTTTATATGGACCTTGAGTTTGACCTAGCATGGCAATTCCTATGTTCCTACAGTGTTGTTCTGACTATCTCATTAAACACTTGTGCAATTGTTTCTGTTCAAGTGAGCTAGGATTCTGCTGCCATCTGTTAAGCAGACTCAATTAAACAGCAAGGGGCGAGGAGAATAAAGTAAAGATACTCCTACATTGTGCAAACTGCACAGAGAATGCTTTCTTAAATATTTAACGCTTTTAACTAAGTTTCTGGGATTTAAACTTATCTCTGAGTCTGTGGAGTCTTTTAACTTCTTTTGGAAGCTGACAGTTTAGAAATTAAATTACACAGTATGTAAACGTTCACATGTGCTTTGCACACTGGTTAAATAACAATAAAAGGTGCATGTATCAGGGGACCTTATCTGTGAATTGCTCTGATTTACTCTTTTCTACAGTTGGCGCAATCTTTAGTGCAGATTACTGGTTTGGATTCATTGCTCAAAATTGCAGATTGGCGAATAGATTTCTTACTTTCTAGTTTTAATAAAAATGAGAAAACTGAGGATTTTTAGTTATTTAATTTTTTTGTAACTTTTCCATTTTCTGATATGGAGAGGGAAATAATTTTTGCTCTAATTGAAAATTCTGAGTAGATGTATTGAATAAGGGACAGATACATTAGTAATAGAATTGCTTGGAGAGTAAAAGAGCAATTCATCTGGGGAACCTTACCTTGCTCTGTGATTTATCCCTTTCTCCGACTGGTACGATTGCAATTTAGTGTGGATTTCTGGTTTGAGTAATTGAAAATTGCAGTTTGGCTACCAGGTTTTCACTTTTCTTGTATAGTTTTAATAAAACTGAGAAAATTCTATGCCCAAAAATAATATTTTAAAGAAAAAAAATTATTCTAGTGGCTAAATTAATTACTACTAGCAATGATTTTTAACTGTTCATAATAATATGCTTTCATTATTTTTATAGTTTATAAATATAGTATAGGGGTCAGTTTTGTTTTAAGGACAGAAAGCCTCATTCTTGCTAGCTGACAGAGTGTTTCCTTGTTTCTTTTGAAATCTTGAGATTAAATGCTATATAGGGAGAAAAATCAACTAATTTAAAACATTTTGCATCTAAATGATACTCTTTAATGTATAGTTATGTGATGTTAAATTATATTCTCAGCTAAAGGAAAAAGCCATATCTGTAGTTTAAGTACTTGAGGAATTCTACATGTATGTTTTAAGAGTAGTTGCATTTTGCCATTTTATCCTTCTAGCCTCCATGGAACTTATGAACTGAGGAGGTTTACTGCTGCCTTTCCAAATGCTGCTCTCAAATAAGAGTTCAAATTTCTCAAATTCCTTAAGTCCTCAAGAGGAAAAGGGATAAGGGAAAGTGACAATCATAAGCCGAGATTTTCCAGAGTGCCTCTCCTGGCTTTATATGTGTACGTTCTGCCTAAATGCAAATAGGCTAAATGTTCACCAGGAAAACTCTTACAATTGTTGAACATCTTCTATTAAATTAAATTTAATGTTAAACTCCTTGTGTAGTCCCAAATAATTCTGGCGTATATTGTTAAAACTTGGAAGATCTGAACTGGAGGTCTGAGGAATCGGTTTCAGATTTTCTGGATTGTTGTAAATGTGAAAGCGTTCCATCAATTTCCTGTCCTGTATGTAGAAGGCCTCTGACCACAGAGTATCACAATAATATGTAGCCAAGTAGGACAAACTTGTATTCTTGCTGCTGCATTTCCATCCATTTGGCTCTATGTTGATGTATTCGCAGTCCACTCTCTGGGTGAGATCTTAACCCTGTTTAAATCAATGGCCAAACTCCCATTGACTTCAGTAGAGTTAGGATTTCTCCCTCTTGTTTTTTTTCTTTTGTGTCAATGACATTTTAGTGTCTTTGAAGTCTAAAATGCAATCCCTCAATGGTTCACTCTCTTCCCTGTGTAATGTATTGAGGTTCTGGTAAATGATAGAGAGGCTGCATTGTTAATATGCCGTCTGGGCCATCAGTTTCTGTGGTAACTTAACTTCAGATTGTGGTGGCAATTGTTTGCCTTTTTTCTTATAAGTAAAATGTTTGGACTGGTGAAGAAGCAAAAGTTTCAATCTGAGATGAGCTTTCAATAAGGAGCAAAATGGCTACATATTGTATTGCAGCATCAGGAGAGGATTCTTAATAAAGGATATGAAAAACTAATCACTTTAATAATTTTTATGGCCTTCGTTATTTTTTAAAACCTAGCTTTTTAAACTGTGTGCTTTTAAAAAAAATGTCAAGTATTTAGTCTTCTTAAAAGTTTGAAGTTATATTTATTCAACAATTCACACTCTTTCCATTTCAAACAGATTTTTCTCTGTGTTGTTTCTTCAATACAAATCAACAAGTTGCATCTGTGATGCATCTGTGTGGCCTCTTTTTTCCTGCAAAGCTCCCTGAAGTATCTGAGTGAAACCTACTATATGCCAGCGATGTATTGCAAATATTTTAAATTATTTTAAAATTTCCTCTCTCCTGAGCATATGATAAATCTAATATACCAGGAATTCATGTTATAATAGAGCAAATTTGGGGTGGAGCAAAGAAATGGACAGTCTATACTATTTTCCCCATTAAAACTAAAATCCATTCCCATAGTTATATTCACGAGAGAAGGTGACGCCTGTGGGCAACTAAATGTATTAACATGTGCTTCATCAGAAATAGTTGGACTTTGATCCTGAATGGTCTACTGAGTGTATTGATAGGTGTCATTCCATGTTCAATTTGCTGTTTGAAGTGGGGAAGTGTACTGGCGCAGGTCAGAGCCCTGACCCCCTCCCTGCAAGCAAGCAGAACAAGTTAACAGTCAGGTCCAGGCCCTGCTTCAGGGTGGGCAACAACGAGTCCAGGTACTTGGGCTGAGCAGCAGACTATATACAGTCTGGCCCTGACTCAGGGTAGGGTAGCAAACTGTTCAGGGACTCCAGTCCTGTGTTTAGACCAAGCAAACAGTTAGTATCCCCAGGTCCTTGTTCAGGGTGGGGCAACGAGCAGAGGCCTATACTCAGGCTGAGCAACGGTCAATATACCCAGGCCCTAATTCAGGGCGGGGCAGCAAAGGGTTCAGGTATTCAGCCTTAGGTTTAGGCTGAGCAGCAGTCAGGTCTCCTAGCTCTGGTGGAGAGCCAACATGTGCAGGTATTTTGCCCCAAAACGGGGAGACAGCCACTCATGGATTAGGCTGGCAGCAGAGGTGCAGGCCCACCTGCTCCATTGAGTCCCAGCCCAGGGCCGTAATAGTGGCCAACCTGGCTACCATTGGGCCAGCGGGGATCTTAACCCCAACACGCTGATTTGGTTCAGTTCCATTTCTTCAGCTAGGTCAGGGTTGGCTATCCCTGGGTTACCTCCCAATTCCCCACGATGACATACCTGGCTTAGTACTAGCTCTTCTGGGTCTGCAGGGTACAAAGTCTCTGGCAGGACTTCCAGTGGCTCTGGGTCTGGGATCATCATCAGTCCTGGTGGTCCTGGCCAGTCTTCCTTTTCCTGGAGATGCGTGCTAGCCTCCCACCCAGGAGCACAGGGAATACTTCTGACTCCTTCCGCAGCTGGGGCTCAGCTGAGCTCTCAGCTCCAGCCTTTATACTTCTAGCCCCACCCCTCTAGTTCTGTCTACCAGAGTCCACTGGGGTGGGCTTCTCCTGGGTCAGAATGAGGCCAACTCTGCCTCACTACCGGAATCTTCTCGAAAACTTTGGGAATATCATCCCCAAAGACACTTTTATAAATACCTATCATCATTGGAAGTAGATGCATAGATGAGGAGTACAGGTTCTTTCGAAAACATTTCCCCCCCCCTAAAGAACCGCATCTAGATTGCAGTTTCACTTTTGAAATACCCTTTTTCGAAACAGCGATCAGACGCAAATATGCAAATGAAGCATGCAATATTTAAATTCTCACTTCATTTGCACTTTTGATCGGGATCACTTACATCCCTTTTTCGACAGAGGGAGGTAGTCTAGATGAGCCCTAACTTCATAGTAAGCAGATTTAAGGATTTTTTGCATACAAAATCAGATCTTATTCTTGTATCATGCAAACACAGAGACCCACCTTATAATCTATAGCCCATAGGCTTCTGCATACTGGTAAAACCCAAAAACTGCAGGATCAGAAATGAATTAAAGCTTGGAGAACATGAAAAGAATAACTTTTGAAAGAGTGTTATTATGTTAAATGTTTAGTATCTGTAAACAATTATAGTATTCAGAGGTAACGTTTTAAATATGAAGCATAGCTATTTTAAATTATACCGGTTGGATAAAATGACAGAGGATCTACAAATAACATCCTGTAGTTTTCTTTTAAAAAGGTAAACATTATTTATAGACACATATATTTTGCTTGCATAAACGTGGTTATTTGTAGCTAAAGTTGCCAGCATTAAAAACTTTTTAAATGGCTCATACCATGAAATGTGCCCTTTCCTTGAAATCTGCCTTTTCCTAACATGTTTATTGTTTTTGTTTTTTCCCTTCAATAATACTTTAAATCAGTATTATGTCAATTGTCCCCTAAGCACCATTTCTTATTTTATTACAGCGGATTTTCAACTCCTTTGTGTATACTGAAAAAATCTCAAATGGAGAAAGTGAAGTTCAACAGGTAAGGAAACAATGGAATAACTAAAAACCCCTGGTCACCTATTAGGTGAAAGTGTTGGGTTTTTAAAGTGACACAGTCAACCTAAGTATCACAGTTTTGTCTGTATTTATTTTATTGACTATTCTTACATATGAAATCAGAATGAAAAGTTTTTATTTTGTACCCCTTTGGGTACAATTTCCCATGAATAATAAGGCAATTTATTTCTGTTTGTATGGGTCTTTCACTCAGCAAGAAAAACAAGCCTAGTATAGGCATGAGTTGGAAACAGGTATAATACTGATGCTGCTTTTCTTTAAAACATTAATTAGATTTCAAGTTGACTGTGCCCTTTAAATAATCTTCACTTTAAATGCATGTTCAGTGATCACTAACACATTAGCATTGTATATGCAGTGTTTTGTATGTGTGAGCTTTCAAATTTAATATTGAAGCTTACCTATTTAATGTGCAGATACAGGCAGTCCCCGGGTTACGTACAAGATAGGGACTGTAGGTTTGTTCTTAAGTTGAATCTGTATGTAAGTCGGAACTGGCATCAGCCGCTGCTGAAACTGATTAGTTTCAACAGCGGCTGAATCTGGACACCAGTTCTGACTTACATACGGATTCAACTTAAGAAACCCAGGCGTCCCCAAGTCAGCTGCTGCTGAAACTGATCAGCAGCTGATTCCAGGAAGCCCGGGGCAGAGCAACTCTGCAGGGAGACTGGGAGCAAAGCCTTGGAGCATGCCCGCAGCGGGACAGCCCAGGTGTGCCCGGGCTGTCCCGCTGCGGGCATGCTCCGCAGCTTTGCTCCGCGTCTCCCTGCTCACCAGGGAGACGTGGAGCAGCTTTTCTCCCCCCGGAGGACGGGGGTGGCGGGACTGCAGCGCATCTGGGCGTCCCGCCGCTCCAGTCCTCCGGGGCGAGAAAAGCCCCGTTCGTAACTGCGGATCCGACATAAGTCGGATCCGCGTAACTCGGGGACTGCCTGTATATGATTAGTTTATTACATCTGATTTGCATCACTCAAACTTTTGTCTGTTTATTTAAAATAATAGATTTGAAAATTCAACACATATTTAAGTTAAAAAAATAAAAACTTGAGTTTAATATTAGGTAATAGTAGAACCCCACACTAGTTACAGGAGACCTGGTGTGAGGATGTGGCCTCAGGGGCGGAGGGGGGCTGTTGCCAGGCAGCAGCAGTGGTCAGGGCCCCCGCCCCCCATACACGCTCACCGCTGTGGCCAGGAACCGCAGGGAGCTTACAGCTGTGGTCGGGAGCCACAGGGAACTCACCGCAGTGGCTGGGAGCCACTGCCCTCAGTATTCATGGATTTCACCATTCACGGTGGTGCCAGGAATGCATCCACCGCGAACGGCAAGGGTTCACTGTATTTCTGTTTTAATCCACTTTAGTGCATGAAACAAAAGTTATGCTTGAGTAAATATAAAGGTTAAAGGATCAATATAAAGATTGAATGAAAAAGATAAACCTAAGCTTCTAATTTTACTTTCAACTTGCTTATTCTCATAACTCTGTTTTATGCTAAAAGTGATCAATTTTGATAGAAGTGCAAACTTTGTTTTATGTAGCTGATCTAAGGCTTAGAAGAAAAACTGGCTTTTGATTCCCACTTAAGCCACTAACTCAATTATGTGACCTTGTGCAAGTAACATGACCTCCTTAGACTCCATCAAACCTATATTAACATTCAGTAAAACAAAACTGCCTCAGAGCAGAGCTTTCCCTGGGGGAAAATGAATTGCATTCAAAACATGTAAGTAATTTTTAATTTGGTGGCTGGATAGTTGTACTCTTTCAAGAGCATTTTACAACTTTGCATCAGCATATGCTTTTAAATCAGATGTCCAGATAAGTAAATGAACTCTCCAAGTAACATTAACTAAATTGAAGAAATTATCAGACACAAATTGCTTTCCAGGTCAAAAAGTTGAAATTGAGTTGTGCTTGAATTAAACTCTGGTTTCAGATATACACTTAAACTTTGGGCCGTTTGGAGCTCAATTTCTTCAATTTTCTCTAGTTCAAAGGAAATACAGTAATTTGGAAATGGCTGTGGTCATTCTTGAAGTTGAGTTAATATGTGAAAATGGAATAAGAAAAATTATTGCAATTTTTGGTACCATTTCAAAAAATTTTTGGTTTGGGAATGTTACTCAGTGCAGGAGTTGAAGTTAAGATGCTTAATATATCAGAACTTGACTTTCATGCCTTTTTATGATAATATGATTTAGTGACCCAGTATAAAAGTATACTTACTGGATAAAAGAAATAATTTATTAAAGATCATCCCAAGTGTAAGTAACACTGCCATAGTTTATGAAAACTGAAAGACTGGTAAAAAGGAAATGTTACTTTTCATCTTGGTGCTGCTTGTGAATACATGCAGATTGGTAAAGTTATATTGACTAATATGATAACACTGTTAATAGAAATAGCCATTTGAGATTCTAGTATATTATCCTGTCTCTGACAGTTGCCAATACTACACGCTGCAGAAGATGGTGGATAAACCCAGCAAGGTATATCATGCAATGCCATATGCTCTGTGGGAGAAGTTTTTTTCTTAGTATGAGTTCAAGGTTGGGTTGCATCCAGAATTGTAGATGATGTTGTTTATATGAATATTTAATTTTCTTAATGTATCCTGCTAAGCAGTTTGCCTCAATATTTTGTGTAGTCCACTCTATGCAATAAACATAACTCAAGATCATCTCATCTGAAGAAATGGATTTTGCCCACGAAAACTCATGATACTATATCTATATTTTTTTTGTTAGTCTCTAAAGTGCTGCAGAACTGCTCATTGTTTTTAAAAGTTGTTTTTATAGTTATAGACTAATATGACTACCCCGAGACATTTATGCATTAAATGTGTATGTAAACTTCCTGCCCTTCAATCCAGCTATGGAATCAGTTCCTTTGTACTTATAGGCTACGTCTACACTGGCCCCTTTTCCGAAAGGGGCATGTTAATTTCACAGGTTGTAATAGGGAAATCCGCGGGGGATTTAAATATCCCCCGCGGCATTTAAATAAAAATGTCCGCCGCTTTTTTCCAGCTTTTAGAAAAGCCGGAAAAGAGCATCTACACTGGCCCCGATCCTCCGGAAAAAGCGCCCTTTTCCGGAGGATCTTATTCCTACTTCGAAGTATTCCTTTGAAGTAGGAATAAGATCCTCCGGAAAAGGGCGCTTTTTCCGGGGGATCGGGGCCAGTGTAGACGCTCTTTTCCGGCTTTTCTAAAAGCCGGAAAAAAGCGGCGGACATTTTTATTTAAATGCCGCGGGGGATTTAAATATCCCCCGCGGATTTCCCTATTACAACCTGTGAAATTAACATGCCCCTTTCGGAAAAGGGGCCAGTGTAGACGAGCCCATAATGTGAGCAAGAAGGGCAAAATGTGATAGAAAGGTCTTCTAATTCCTTTGTTCAGTTCTGTACTGCCTCGGGATGTATTTTTCCTGAGTGATGTTTATCGGTTAGCTTTTACCTAGCAGCACTCCTCAGCCCATGCTCTGACATGGGTGGAGGGCTGCCTGGCTCCCAGCCTGAGCGGGCTGGAAGACGGCAGCCTCGCATGCGGAGGGAGTGTGTAATTAGCAGTAGGGGGAAGAGGGCTGCATGTGGGTTGGGAGTGAGTAGGCTTGTGCAGGGCGGAAGTGTCAGTGGGAGGATGGGGTGCCGCCTACCCCCGCAGCTATCCCCCCACGAGACTACCTACTCCCAGTCTGCACTGCCACCTCCCCCCAGCTGCTGCTTCCACCCCTTCACTCCAGCCCAGCCATAGTGAATGGAGTGGGGAGGTGCTCCAGGCCAGGTGGAAACTTCCCCTGCCGCATGTCCCTGTTTAATCAATTAACTGGTTAAACATAACCAATATTTAGCATGGTGTAATGTGGTGAAGAAGGAGCTTCGTAACCTAGCATAAGTTGAAATATCTTCAAAAAATGGGATATTTTGGTCATTTGTCTTTAGGGTTGCCAGATGGTTTCCCAAAAAATACTGAACCAAAAAAAACCAAACCCCACTCCCAGAAACAATTTGTTGGGGAGTCAGCACGGGGCTGACTGCATGTCCCAAGTGGTCTTCCATAGGACGCTGAGCCAGGGCCCAGGAAAACCAGAAAATATTGGACATTTTCTGAATTTTTTTGTTAGACCAAACGCAAAAATACCAGGCTGTCCAGTTCAGTACCAGACACCTGGCAACCCTATTTGTCTTTTAGAAAACTGTGTCTGTGGAAGATCTGTTTTTTTGTGTCTCTTTTTGTGATTGTAGAAGGGGGAGGCAGTTGTCCTGAAAAGCCACATGATGCTGTTTTGTTTCAGCCAATTAGAATGAAGAAAAAAATTAGAAAAGTTACTTATGTGGGCCAAGGTTTTGAAAAGTAAGACGTGACTTTGATTGCATTAGTTTTTGGATATCCAATTTGAGACACTTTAAAAGGGACTTGTTTTTTTTTTTCGTTTTTTTTCAGGAAGTGCTCACGCACGCCTGCTAAGTATGGGCCATTAGCTGTCTTCAGACTGGGCATTCAAAAATGGAATCAACCAAAAATCATTAGTTGTCTTGAAAAATCTATGCCATACCGTATATGGTATTAGAAAGAATGTGGCATATTGTGTAGTTCATTGTAAAGAACTTTGTTTCTGTATGGGCATGCACAAATGGGTATGCTTGTGTGCAAAATGTCCAAAATGGAGCAATTGTTATGGTAAGTTGAAGTTTCAGGCCCTAAATCCTCTTGACTTTGGTAAAGAAGGGCTCACTGGCTTTAATTTCAAGTTGAAGAATAATATTTTTCACTGCCATTTCTGGGTGGTCTGCACACCATATAAAAGTCACACAGGCTAAATTACATACATCAGATGGCTTTTGAAAGTAAAAAGTGTGCTTGGGAAATTCAGAAACTGAATTAGGTCTACTTTGTTGAAGCCTTCACTACACTTTTTTTTACTTGAGGGGGAAAAAAGATACTAGTTTAAACCCCAGCCACAGATGCACACATTAATTCTAAGTAGATACAAATAAATGTCTAAACATTGTAAGTAGTGTGATGAGTATTTAACTGTCACAGAAGAAAAATGAGGCCCCTATAGAGTATAATTACTATGCTTTAAAAGCTCAATATTGAAGTGGATAGAAGAATAATTGAGCAGTTCTCTTTTATTAATAACTTGGTCTTTTAAGCCTAATGAATCACGAGTACAACTGGAGTTTTATGAGTAAGAGAGTAATACATCCAATTGAGCATCTTGAACAAATGCAATAAAATGTAAGCAAATTAAGTCTCCTATCACGCACTCCTTTTGTGTATGTATGTGTCATTCATTAACATTTTCTTAAAAACTGGTGGCTGAAAGCAATGATTTATAGGTTTTCGTCAAGTGGGAACTTTTTTGGAAGGCCACTCAATTTTTATTTTAAAAGAAAACAAAGAACACCATGTAAATAATGGCATGTAAGTAAACTGAGGGAAAACTACAGCTGTTGGCCTTAAGGGCCAATGATTAACAGTCATCTGCCTTCGTTCCCCACAAAGAGTGATTTTAAGTTTAAATTTTGGACATTTTGTAACCTGAGAATCTAGAGCTGTCTATTTCTTAAGAATAATCTATACAGTAGGATTCCAGGAATGTCACTGTGAGTGTCACTCTGAAAGATAGAATGTCTGAGCTCACACAAAGCAATGGAGAAAGCTACAGGCCATAGCTGATAGCTCTTTTTGTTCAGTCGTCACTGAGATTCATGGTCTGTTACAATCAAGCTATTAAGTTCTCACTCATTTTTCTACTAGTGAAATATAACATTTTCCATGTTGAGGAGACAGTAAATATATGCCTCCATAATTGAGGGGAATGGCATCAGTGACTTCCCTGTAAAAAGAAATTGAATTGTAACTGAGTTATATGCATTAAGACAAGTTCTAATATTATAGTCATTAGACTGAGAGGTAAGGTAAGAATAAGAGTTTCTTCCAATGGATGATTTGAGTCGCATGTGACATAGACAATATTCTGGAGAGAATAGATAGATTTGCAGATGAGAAAGAAGCACATCTGTTCAAGATTATCAGACATCAGGGTTCCTGATGGTACAGAGAATGTGAGTCTAGAATCCAAAGTCAAAGTTCATAATGATACAGTTTTTATTGAGTGAAGTTTTGACCAATTTAAGATGTGTTGGCCCAAGAATTTAATAGCTTGACACTAGTGAATTGAAGAAAGAGTAGAGGATATAGTAATAGCATCTGAACTTTGAACGTACCTATATTGCCCCCATACACTCTCCTCATTCTCAACAAGCCCACTTTCAAACCTACCTTCCTCTGTAGCGGTGGCTTAATCTCTTTTTTTTTTTTTTTAAACTTAAAACTCCTTGACCAAAATGTTTATAATAGATGCCTCAAATTTGTCTCCCTCAGCTCTGTCCTGCTTCTGTTCTCTCCATGTCACTAATAATACTCACCAAGGGTTTAATGACTTCAAGACCCAGAAATCTGGCTAGGTGGTCTGCTCCTTGATTTTGCTGCTGCTTTTGATGGTGTTGACCACACTCTTTTTCATGGCAACTTGTCCCTTTTGTCTTTTGTGCCACTGTCCTCTCTTACATACTTCACTTTAATTAGCTTAGTGCCTCCTTTAATGGATCCATCTAGTCTGTGTATTTGTGTGAACCCTTCTGATTGCAGTATCTGATCACATCCTGTTTAAAGTTAGAAATAATCTCTCTCCATTATTCTTCCTTCACAGCTTCTTGTGTGAGTTTTGATGGTGTTGTTGGTTTGTGCTTTGTTTGTGATTTTTTTATTTTTATTGAGGGAAAGTGAAGTCAAAGAGAGGATTATTGTATTTTTATTGAACACAATGAGGTTAGCAATATGGCTTCTCTATAGCCTAGGTTCTCCTTTCGTCCCATGTCTCTGAGTTTCCCACAAATTCCTGTCCTAGGCCCTCTCTTCTTTTCCTGCTACATCTTAATTTTAGGTGATTTCTTCTGATCACATGACTTCAACTTCCATTTCTACCATGACCAATGTTCCTTCTAAGATTTTCCAACCATGTGCAGAGTGAGTTTTGGCTTGTGCACCAATATTGATTTCATGTGTGCTAGTTTCACTGTGGCACCCAGTTTATTAACATACACATGCATTCCTGTCTGCCAAAGCAGACTCCCTCTCCTGCCCTGTGCCATGCAGCAGTTCCTATTCCCAGCTGCTAGAGCAAGACACCTCCACATGAGGTAGGTCCCATACCCAGCCCAAGCTGACAGAACAGGCCTTTCCCCTTTTCCCTGCCACGCAGGCATGGCAGGTCCCAGCCCCCCGCCTCAGCGGTTCCCTCACCACGCCATCTCAGCTGGACTCGCCCACTGGAGCAGCCACCTGTCACGTGAGTACCTCTGCGTGGCTCTCCAGAGGATTGCATGAGGAAAGAATTTTTTGTTCCTTAGTAGGAACATTGGCCCTGACCATTTATAAATCTGCTTTGTCTCTCCTGATCTGTCTCCATCCATTCCGCCTCTGTTGCTCAGGCCTCTCCTTCTAGATGCCTTGCCATCAAACTAAACTTAAGCTGCTTAACACAGAGTTCCTGGCTTTTCCTCCCCAGCCGCCTCCGCTCCTTTCACTCCCTGTTACAGCTGGGGGAAAGTTAGTGGGAGGGGGAGGGTGTTAAAGACTGAATTGCAAACAAATGCTTGTTTGTCACTCTCTTGTGCCCCAGATGCCTTGGCAAAGGGAATGGTACTTTGTCTCTGCTGTTCCTGTAGATAGTGATGCCCAGCAGGGTAGGAGAGTGAGATGGGCTAGCTCAGTGTTTCTCAACCAGAGTACCTGTAGGAGTACTTGAGAGAAGTCTGAGGGGTACATCAACACAACTGAAATTTGGAGAAAACTGAATTTTTGTTTTAAGTTTTACGGCACTTTATTCCTTTTGTACTTTTTACACCCAAAAGTTTCATCTCCCACCCAACAGTGATTAAGTTGTTTAAACAAATGTGTTGCAATGGTAGGAAAAAAATTGTGTCTGAAAACTGTAGGTACTGGGGGTACTTATAATTTTGTTTTTAAAAAGGTACTTTATAAAAAAAGGTTGAGAAACACTGAGCTAGCTTATGCACTACTGTTGATTCTGCTGTCACAGCTGGGTCAGAGCAAGGAATTTTATGGAACATGCAGTTAAGATTGTTAATGAAACGCAGAACCTGCAAAATTGAAGGCAGTCTTTGTGCTTTTCCCTCCATTGTATAAATGTATTCAGTATGAGATGCTGTTAAATAAGCAGGACCATATGAAAAGATACACAAGCTCATCTATAGGATTTTCTAGCACTTGGCTGCAGAGGATAACTGACATGGGCATCCCCTTTGGTGCATATTATGGAAGGAGCACTTAGCAATTTTACATGCTACTTGTATCAGTCTGCTTGTGAGAAAGGGCAGGAAGTGTGTTACTGTTGTATAAACAAGCCATCATGTCAGACTTACTGTAGTACTAAGCTCTAGGGAAGGTATTAGCATGGTTCCATAGGATACATAACATTTTAGAGATAGCAGACTTTTCCTAGATCTTCTCTTTGCAGTCCAACCTGTCATCAGATAGGGCAAGAGTAGCTTTTCTAAATCCAAGAGAGAGTTAAGGAAAGAGATCAGATACAGTTCGGCAAGATACAGATACAGCATAGCTTCTGAGGAATATAATAAAATTGTTATGGTTGAAGCAAATACCCTATTTTTCTAGTTTGAATCCAAACATGGGAACTTTTTTTCACAACAGCTAATAATTGAAGTTGATGTATTTTCCTGCTACCATCCAAAATTTGACTTCACACCTCTTTTAAAAGAAATCAGTATGTTTGTGCTTGGCTTTCCATATTGCATTCCAAACTCATTTGCTGTGTAAGAATGCAGAACATAAAACTTTGTTCTAAAAATCTCAGTAAAGGATTAAATCATGCATGACCCAACCAAAGTAAATTAGACACTGACTGAAGCTCATAGACCTTGGGAAAATTAGTCTTACGGATCAGGTGTCCAGTTTCCAGGCCAAGTTGGCTTGTCGGGGAACAAAGGGAACAAAACAACACATGCACACAGTATAAAAATGCTAGGAAATGGGCTGTTGAAGCCTCCTTCATTGAACTTTCAGATTATGGATTCCTTTGTAGCTGGGGTTCTTGTTCCATATTCAGACTGAAGGCCAGCAGTTCTGGCCCCTACATCGGAGTGTTCTTCATCTCTAATAGTCTTCAGTGTACTCACTTTCCCTGCAGCTATTTGGTTTTATAACTCTTTAGATACCCAGGAGGCTTGCAGCTAGCCTGTTGAAATATATACTGTAACTCCTCTAAAGCTGCCCCAGGTCCAGCCTTTCTTTGCTTCTTCCCTTGGCCACCTGCCAGATAATTCACTCAGGGCTCTCCTTTCAAAATTCTTGGATACTTCACAACTTCATTACCTTTTCCTTTTCCAAGTGAATTTTATAGTGTAACTATCTAAGCCAGAGGTTGGCAATAAGTGGGCCGTGGTTTGCCAAGGTTAGCCCCTGGCTGGCCACCAGTGCTTTATTTATCTTCACCTCCGCAGATACGGCTGCTTGAAGCTCCCTTTGGCCATAGATCGCTGTTCCTGGCCAATGGGAGGTATCGGAAGTGGTGCCCTGGTCCATGCTGCTTCTTGCAGCTCTCATTAGCCAGGGATGGTGATCTGTGGTGAACAGGAGCTTCAAGTGGCCATACCTGCAGAGGTGCAGGTAAATAATTTGCTGGAAGCCCGCCAGGGATAATCTTGGTGAACCACCTGCAGCCTGCGAGCTAGTTATTTCCCACTGCTGATTTAAGCGATGGAAAATTACACCATAGTGTCTGTTCCAGTGTTTTTTCCCCTTCTCCACCCAATGTTAGAATCGACACCTTTTTACAGACACCAGTTCTACATAGCAGTCCCCTTCCTTAGGGGAGATACCTGATGCATGTTACAAAATATGTTGTTGGCATTTAATAAATATCAAAGAGCTGCTTTGCTATCACACTAATGATACATGAAATAAAGGGTTTTTCATCATATGGAGCATTTCAATCAAGACTAGATATCTTTCTTAAAAGATGTGCTGGAGCTTAGCTAGAAGTTGTAAGCTTGGCGCAGAAATGTGTGGGTGAGGTTTTATTGCCTGCGTTAGGAATCAGAAGGGTAAAAGACAACATTAGATCATCTCACTAGATCTCTTGTACATCACAGGCCAACAACACCATTCACACACTAAATTCAACAACCATCTGGACATCAGAACAAGTGTATATATTCTTGATGTTATAGTGCCACACCTCCTCCCTTTTTTTAATCTTGCTTGTTCATACTGAACATACAAAACCCTCCATACCAATATTCTAGTCATGAGGTTTACCCCAAATTTCTGTGATGCCTGTTAAACAATAATTTAGCCTATGTTCTAAAACTTTGAGTTCTTCCTATTTATTCCCCGTTCCTTGCACTGTACATAGACATCTAAATTGTTGAGCTGATTCCCTGACTGATTTCCCTTTTGTTACTTTTCTGGGCCTATTGTAATATTTCATTTCCACCCCTAAGCTTTCCAATAAGATCGCCTTTTGTTATACTTACCTTTTCTTAATGCTTCCTTCCACACTGAAACAAACCCCATTTTTCTTATCTTTTTGCAAAAGTATAATTGTGTGTGTGTGTGTGTGTGTGTGTGTGTGTGTGTGTGAGAGAGAGAGAGAGAGAGAGAGAGAAAGCAAGCATGAGAACACTTCTCTGCCTTTATTTTATTCATCAGAAATTAGATTGGTAATTTAGTAACTAAGATCTTTGGTAGCTTTTCCTTTGAATGAAGCCAAAAGAGGAAGGAAAATAAGTGAGTTTCAGACTTAGTTTAAATTATATTGTGGACCTCAGATATTCATCATTGATCTATCATCTCACTGTCTAGTCTTGTCTCTTTCACTGTGATCTTCTCCTTGAGGTACTTTGGCTCTAGGCCTCTGTGAATTTTCTATCTCATACCACACAATGCCCCACCATGTCAGAAAATTGTTTGCAAATGGAAGCTTTCTGTATGATCATAGTCAACTCTTTTCTAGGCCTCATCCATAAAATATGGGTGATAATACTGGTAAATTGAAGGAGGTGTTGAGTAGCTTAGAAAAATGAGTGTGAACTATGTAAATTATATCAGATGGTGAGTGGAATCCCTGTGTTTGCTACAGACAATCCTGCAAATGTTTGTCAGACCTATAGTCTTTGGTGAATATACAAGAGGGTAGATGCTCATAGGGACATGGGGTTTGTTGCCAGTTGAACTGCTAATATAAAAAAGCAAATTCTACAACAAAAATTCTCTATATGCTGTATGTGTGCAAAAAAACTTTCATGAATTTTAATTTACATAAGTGTTTTACGTATCAGAGGGGTAGCCGTGTTAGTCTAAATCTGCATAAACAATGAGAAGTCCTGTGGCACCTTATAGACTAACAGATTTACTGAAGCATAAGCTTTCGTGGGCAAAGACACGCTTCATCAGATGTCAAAGGGGTCTTTGCCCACGAAAGCTTATGCTCCAATAAATCTGTTAGTCTATAAGGTGCCATGGGGCTTTTCATTGTTTATAAGTGTTTTATGTAAGTTTTATTTCTACAAGTTGCTTCTTTTAATTTGTTACAATTAGTTGCATCATTCATTTTATCAACAGACTCAAACCTCTCTCTGCTCCCCATAATTTTTAATACTGAATGAAAGCTCCACCACAGTCATTTAATTGTCCAAACTGAGAGAAAAATATTATGAAGATGGTATGGAAACATGTTAATTTAGAAATTGGGCTTGTATATTTTGTGGGAAGGCTAGCTATTCCAGTATTATATTTAATAAGCTGATGAATACAGATAATCAAAAAGAAAATTGTCCTGAAAATGAAACAGGGGAAAGCCCTGCTCAGCTACTTAATATCTGACAATTGAAAGAACTGTAATAGAGTTAGATACATTACATGGAGGAGGCAATTAGTATGCCTCTGGTATGGTAGTAATAAATCATTCTACAAAACCAATTAGATATAATTGTACAAGCATTTCATTTGAGCAGTATTCTGTTAAAAACTAAGTTCCTTGGAGACCTGTAATTAAGCTGTAAGTATTTGATGGAGCAATGGAGACAAAATCACTGCTGTTGTCACTGTAGGCCTTATTATTCATATAAGTAAGTAAATCATGATGAAATGTTCTGTTAGTAATAGTTAGGAAAGACATTTCTCTGTCCTGGAGATCTGAACTGACCAATGGCATTTCTCAATGCACAGATTTACTCGTGTTGCCAAGTCATTTCTTTCGTTGAGATGTTGGAGTTGGAAGGGAGCAAAATGATGTACATGTAGTAATTGAAGAACTTTCTTTAGCTCTGAAAATACAGTTAATTAAACTGTAAAATGAAATTAATTTGCTACTGGCAATAAACTTGCCCTTACATTCAGAATGCACTCTGGAGAGGATATACAGTCATGGATGTTACCGAGTGCACCAAACAAAATCATGCTCTCGGCACCTCATCCATTTCCATTGACTTCAGTGGCCTTTGGATCTTCTTCCTAGCACATGTGATCAGGACTCATCACAGAATTTGGTGTGCTGGTTGAATCATTAATTACCCTAGCCAGGGCCAGGTATTGACGGGAAATGCAATATGAATGCTGATCTATGCCTCCACCCTCGATGACACTCTGATGGCAATTTAAAGGGCCAGGAGCTCTGGGCTGGGAGTCTGAGGACCTTTTGACTCGCCAAATCATGGGGCAATTGACTCTTTTGTCCTCCCCCATCAGCAGGCTTGCTCCTGCCCTCCTCCCCGGGCTGACAGGCTAAAAGCAAATGACACAGGGGCCTGTGTGATGTTACTTATTATTAGTATGTGTTCCTTATGAATAAAAAAAAATTGTAATGATGTTTATTACACTTCAGGGGGCTACAAAATTCCTTAAATTAGAGAAATGGAAAGTGAATGGCCAAAATGACCAAATAGAGCATGTTAAAGTTAAGCACCTAAGTTCAGCCGGAGTTCCTATTTGTTAAGGCACCAATCACACACATCTGCCATTGAAATCAATACATGTTTAGGGCCCTAAATATGGATATAGGTGCCTAGCCTTAAGTGTTCATGTTTACATAAGATCAGCCATCCTGGGTCAGACCAAAGGTCCATCTAGCCCAGTACCCTGTCTGCCGACAGTGGCCAATGCCAGGTATCCCAGAGGGAGAGAACCGAATAGGCAATCTCTCTTCTGACAAACAAAGGCTAGGGACACCATTCCTTACCCATCCTGGCTAATAGCCATTAATATTTATTTGTTTAGTTTAATATTCATTTTGACCTTCTCAGAAAAAAATATTTGAAATTCTTGTGGTAGATGGTAAATGCAGCAGCAGTATCCTTAAGCACTGCACAAAGGATCTGATCCAACTCTGACTGACGCAGTTGAAAGACTCTCACTGATTTGAAAGCATTTGATCAGGTTCTGTCCTAGAAGACGTGAGGAGTAAAATATGAGAAGGAAGCTTGGGTAACTTTCACAGGCTGAGAGCTATGTACCGGTTTTCATTTAAAACAAATGAAGGTAGTCTGATTCACTACTTTTAAGAGACAAGATGAGTGAGGGAGTATCTTTTATTGGACCAACTTCTGTTGGTGAGAGAAACAAGCATTTGGGCTTTCACAGAGGTCTCCTTCAGGTCTGGGTCCAATAAAGAAGTTGGTCCAATAAAAGGTATTACCTGACTCATCTTGTCTCACTAATATCCTGCAACTAACATAGCTGCAACAACAAACACGTCATTATTTTTAATGCATTTTAAAAAATAGTTCCACAGTGCAAAATTAGCATTTCATGATGTCTGGTTCAACTGGAGCTAAATTAACATGGCTGAAAAGTGAGAAATTCTTGGGTATCTGTTGCAAGACAGTAGCTATATTTTATCATTTTGTATGTATTGCTTTGGATGGCCATGCTATGACTCACATGATGACTACTTGAATCTGCACAGTGAAAATAAGTGATATGTTGCATAAAACCTGGAATTTTAACTTTAATGTATGCCGTTTGTTTTTCTGCTAACACAGACTCATTAGCATGGCAGAAGATAGTGCAAAAAGCCTTTGATTTAATTTTAAATATTTTTGCTTTCAGCTGGCAAAAAAGATTCGGGAAAAGTTTAACCGTTACTTGGATGTGGTAAATCGCAACAAGCAAGTAGTGGAAGCTTCATATACTGCTCATCTGACATCACCTCTGACTGCAATCCAAGACTGCTGTACTATTCCACCGTCTATGATGGAGTAAGTGTTTAGTCTAAGATTACTTAATGCTTTCCAATTAAATCAAGCAAAAGGAAAGACTGATAGTTCAGGATTGCAATAAGGTCTGTTGTCTGCCATTTTTGTGGTCACTGGAAAATGGCAAGACAATAGTCCTGATCCTGCTCTTACTAGTATTGTTAGACCAGATTGTGCCACTCTTAGTCACGTCTATATGTATGGAGATCAATCTTCTGGCATTCGATTTAGCAGGTCTAGTAAAGACACACTAAATCAAATGCTGAGGGTGCTCCTGGTTGGTGCCAATACTCCTCACAGTTGCAAGAAGTAAGAGAAGACAACAGAAGCATTTGTTCCTATTGACCTCCCATTGTGAAGATGGCACCAAGCTTTGCTTAGGGTATGTCGATTCTAGCTACTTTGTTTACCTTAAGTTGTGTACCTTAAGCCGACCTTGTGGGTCTAGTATAAACCTTCCCTTAGGCTTTGTCTACACTTAACAGTTTAAAGAACAGCCACAACAGTGCTTTAAACTGGGATTCATTGTGGAGTACAGTACTCTTCAGTGTAGTAGTAATGAAATGAGTAGTTGACAAAATGGCAGTTCTGGTTTTCAGTATAATAATTTTCTCTGTAATGAAATCATTGGCTGATTTTTTTTTTTGAAGTCTCATCTTCTATATTTTTTTGTGGGTGTAAATAATGAAAAAAGTCATTTTTGGGTGGTTATAAAGTGTAATAGAAAAAGTTCAATGCAGAGTTCTTTGATTTTGAACCCCACACTGGATTAAACAGTCTTTCAGGAAGAGAAAGATGTGTTGGATTAATGTATGTTAACAACAGTTTTTGCAAGCAGCATTTATTAGAAACATCTGCCCCTAATGACAATGTGTCCAGATTTGTAGAGGTATCACATTAACATGTATTTATTTAGTAACAAAATATAGTAATAAAATGCAATTATACAACATATTCAGATGTCTGGGCACAGCTATAATCCATGGAGATGGCATGGTTTCAGGTGTGTTGGAAAACATTATTTGTTTTGTGTGTATTTATTTAAACAGGAATACAGGCCCCAATCTCAACATGATTAGGCCCCAGATGGCTACAAATCTATACATATATTTTAGAGATTTGCACCTCTTATCTGTCTGTGAGTCCATCTGTGTTTCTGTTTGCGAGTCCATTTGTTCAAGAACACGTCCTAAACGGTTACAGTTCGGGCAACCAAATTTGATATGCAGCTTCCTTTTCTCCTAACATAAAGCAAGGTTAGGGTTTGGTTGTGCCAGGAAAACAGGATGCGCCTGGAATTCAATTGTTTTCCATAACATGGAAAAGCAGGGGGCTGATGAGGGACAGCAATACTATACAGTGACCTCTGGGGGCAGCGAGCGTGGGGGACAGTTATGCTACAGAGTGGTCAGTGTGTGGCCCCTTTTACATCAGTGGTGTTTGTGAAGCAAATTTGGTGGTCTCAGTCCATTTCCTAGTGGACAGATCCCCACATCGAAATACTAATTTAACTAGTTATTCATATTTTATCAGACTCAGTAAAAAGGCCAAGGATAGAATAGAATGGAAACTTGAGCTACCTCCTCATCTCTTAGAAATGAGTCCACCAATCAACTGCGTTTTATGTTGGGGGGTGAAATGGAGGTGGTGTGGTGAAACTCAAAAGCCCATTGCCTATGTTGCATAGTCATTGTTAATCAACAAAGGGCTTCTGTCCCCAGTGGTGTCTTGGCACATTTTATATGCTCTAAATTTACTTCACCTTTGTCCTCACAAAATGAGTGAGTTTAGAACAAGTTGGAACCTCAAATCTATAACCATGAAAAATGTTCATATATATCATTAAAAATTCCTCATAGCAAGTGATTTAAGAAAAATAAATAGCTAATAAAACATAGAAAAGGTAGGTGAAAGGATTCTATTTAGAGAACATCTCCTAAAGGCTCAAAGATAAGCTCTCTGATACTTAAATGGGCACAATAAAACTGAACCAGTTAAGTGGTTCCTAGTTGGTTGTCTGCTGTTGTTTGACAGGGTCAATTCTATGGAGAGTGCTAAACTGAATATAAAATGCAGGACTATGTAGCACTTTAAAGACTAACAAGATGGTTTAAAGTGCTACGTAGTCCTGCATTTTGCTTCAGCTACACCAGACTAACACGGCTACATTTCTATTACTAATCTGAATATATAATTACAACCCTGGGGCCAGGATTATTATGCAAAACTATGCAACTACCTTAACTCCACAGCAGATCTCCACAGGTGTCAATAAAAGGTGTACAAAGAAAAGTAGTAAAACATAACTTTTTTTAGAGTAAAACTTTGTTTTCATTAATGTTACCATTTTAACTGCCTTATTGTCAAATTAAGCATCATTCACTGAGAGAACATCTTTACTTTTATGAACATTGATTTCTGCCCTATATTTCTTTTCCGTTTACTCACTCACTCACTCACTCACTCACTCACTCACTCACTCACTCACTCACTCACTCACTCCCAATTCCATTTTTATGGGCACCAGTCCTCTTTTTCACCTAATTTACTAATATGATCAGCAAAGGAATGGTTAATGCTTGACACTTAAGGTGGTGGAATTGGGTCTTAGAGTTAACACCCCAATTTCATGAACAGGGAGGTGAGAAAGTTCACAACTGTCAGAGACATTTGTTTCAGACTGTCTACTATTTGAAGAGTAAGGAACTCAGCTACCTCTGTTCTAAAATGTGCTATCGACCTATAAACCCATAAGAAGTGAGGAATCCATTTCTGTGTTCTGCAAGAACAAGACATGTTTATGAACTCAGACTTAGTATATTTTCTCTGTCAATGAAAAGTTTTACATTGAAATTCTAGTTTACTTGCTAATAAGGATGTTAATTTATTTTAATCAACTAATTGACTAGTCGATTAGTCGATAAGCAGGAGAGCTGCAGCAGGGTTAGCTCCTGGCCCTGGGAGCTAACCCCACTGCAGCTCTGCCTTTTTAATGTGTTAAAGAGTCTGTTGGCTCTTAATATATTTAAAAGGCTGAAGCACAGCAGGGGGGACCTGGCGCAAGCCAGGACAGCTGATTCCTGGCTTGCTCTGGGCCCCCACACTCCCTCTGCCTCTTCTGCCCTGACCCCGCCCTCCTCCGCCCCCCCCCCGTGGAGACTGTGCTGGGAGGAATCAGCTTTTAAGATTTACCCATTTTTGTTAGTGACAGTTTATCTTTGGCATTGAAAGTCACTGTAAGTTTTAGTGATAACATCTAAGTTTTCTTTATACTCCTGTGGCACAGGCTTGGGGTGCAGGGTCAGGGTGGCGGTATGGGTTCAGGAGAGGTTTCTGGCTTGGGGAAGGATGTGGGAGGGGTTGCAAGGTCTGGGAGGAAATTGTGTCCTGGGAGAAGCAGGAAAAGAGGGTGTAGAGGGTTTGGGTGGTAACATAGGGCAGGGGAATAGGGTGTATAGTCAGGGAGGGATATGTGTGCAGGAAAGAATTCTGCCCTGGGGACGGGTGTAAGAGAAGGGTGCAGGGCCTGGGAGGGATTGTGACCTGGAGAAGGTGGGCAGAGGGGATACAGAGAGTTTGGGTGATGGCCTGAGGCAGGTAGTTGGGAGGAAAGAGGGATGGGATGCCAGAGGCAGGCTCTGGCTGGGAGGCACATACCTAGGCGGCTCCCAGCAAGCAGCTCTGCAGGAACCTGAGACAGGCTCCCTGCCTGTGTGCTGGGTGGGCTGCTCCACGTGGCTCTGCTTCAGCACAGGAACGGAGGAAAGAGGGAGGCTTTATTCACTGCCCTTGCCTTCAGTAACATTTCTCAGCTCCTATTAGCCAATAGGAGCTGAAGGATTTTTCTAGGGGACAGGGACAGAGTGCAAAGATTTCTCCTCCTGGCCCAGACTACATAGCAATTAGCAGCCTGCCATTTATAGCGGCTGCAAGTGCTGTGTAGTAAGGGTGCTGGCAAGGCAGGTGAGGGCCAGATGCTGCGGCTTGGAAGGCTAAATCTGGCCTGCTAGCCGCCTCTTGCCCACCCCTGTTTTAGGGGGTGTTTTGTTCTGGGAAGTAGCTTGACATCTGTGTGCTATAGAGAGTAGTGGTGTGTTTTCCCTTTTCTCTCGTAAGGTTTGTAAATTGTGTGTTATATGAGTGACCAGTTTTACTGGCATATTTCTAAATGTGCTTGATATTTTGAGAGCATGTATGGTTCCTCCTTTGCCAAGAAGCTTCTTTTTACGTGTAGTGTCTGTTTGGAGAAATAAAAACATACAATAGTAAATAAAAACAGTCATGAAGCATGACATGGCATAGGAGGCTGGCAAAATTCCATTGTATTGAATTTACAAAACATTGGCGTGTGCTGGATCATCACACCTCAGGAGCTCGGTTGTGGCCAAGTTGCCCTTGAACATGTCAGATGGTACCAATTGACAATGAGTGAAGAAATGGCTCTAACTTCCCCAGTGGGCCAGCATGGATATCATTTCCAGACGTGGCGGCGCTAAAATACCCTGTATGGGCAACTTGTGCGACATGGCAGTTAGAGCGCCATGCAGAATGCAGTTCAGAAGTGCATTGCCACGCCCCCTCTGAGTAAGATGTCACTCCCTGGAGATTGAGTTTGGGAGGCAGGGGAGACTTGTCCTCGCTGGTCCTGTGCCTGCATCTCCTCTCACTGCCTGGGGAAGAGGGTCAGCTGCTGTTGGACATAATGCGAGGAGCACCAAGGGCTGGGAGTCCTGGTGCCATGCGTCAACACCATCATCACTCCGCCTGCCAGAATCATGCCTGAAAGATGTAATCCACTGACACTATGAGGAGAACCTGAAGCAGAAACTGGATTAGGGCAAGGTATTTGAGATAACCAGCAAGCACTTCCTCCCCAGGGACAGCTTCACCTGATTTGCCAATTGACGGTTTGTCCACAGGATCCGACCCAACTGCATTCCCATCAATGGGGCTGTCCAACAAGTGGCGCATGTGGTACATCTTCAACAACAAGACTCTACCCCACGGTCCTGTGTGGTTTCCAGACCCACTCCAGATCCTGGCAGCTCCGCCACAACACCATCCAGGACCCACTGGTCGAAGCCCTCCCACCAACTCTGGGTAGCATCACTGTCAACTCATTTGTTCCCAGTACAGACAGCCTGCTGCAACCCTACATAGTGGTCACCAGTGAGGAGAAGAAGAAGGTCATGCTGGTGGATGTCATGGCTACTTTTGGGAAGAGGACCCCGGCCTTCTGCAAAGCCTGAGCACAGAAGATTGAGAGACAGTCAGGGAACATCATCTGTTTTCTTTGCTGACAGACAAGTGCAACGTGAGAACGCCAACGAGGGACACAGACGAACAACTGAGACCAACAACGAGAGACGCGGTCAGGGAAATCCCTTCCTTCCTTCCCTGATGGACTATGTATCTTTTTCACAGAAGAACCGCAAGAGACTGACAGACCTTGGGGGACACTCTGCCGAGGGAGCGTTCCACCCATGCACCTATGCGCTTCTACCCCCACAAACTGAGACTGTTTATCCTTTATGTGTAGCATCCCCAAGAACACTTATGCCCTGATTCTTGAAAAACCTACCCACCTTTATCTGAAACAATGTGAGTTCCACTTACTATGTATCTCGTTAACTATATTAACCTATCCTTGTATTCTCCCACAACCCAAGCTTGGCCCCAGATAAACTATTTCTTAGTTTTTCACTTGTCTCTCATATAACTCTTTTCGAATCATTCACTTTAAAAAAAATCTTTTAATCTGCTTGGAGTAAGAATTATATTGAGGGCATATTGCCCAAAGGGTATTTCTGGCTCAGATCTTTGAGGTTGATTTCAAAGCCTGTTGTGCCTTTATGACTTTTTCTTAATGCACTCCCTAAATTTTAGGACAGCCGCTGTGGTAAAACTTACATATTTTCAAGTATTACAGGTTACTGCAGTGTAATCTGATTTAATTGCACCTTCCTGACTCCTGGTTTATTTGTAGTGCCTTAGGTACCCAATATGTCTGGGTTGGCTAGAAAAAAAATATAGAAGGATAATTATTATATTTGCCAATTTTATTTTTCCTGTGATCTTTTATAACAGTCTAAACACATCACCCCACAGTATGAATGATCCTGCATTGTAGTTATAATTTATTTTTAGGACATCAAGCCATAAGACCCCCCCTTCCACAAGGGATATGACACCATTTAATGCTTCCCTATTTTTCTTTTTGTGGTGGTAAAGGCAGTAGCATAACCTAAGCATCTTGACTAGTGTAGAAGAACTCTAGAGAAATCCAATTAAAGGATTAAATTATTACCAGGCACTGTTAGAAAGCATAGCTGTTTAAGTGCTGTGTGTAATCAGAAGCCAAATTGTTAGCATTTATTTTTATAGTGGATTTTCCATATATTTCTCCTCTGACCTTTTGTAAATTCAGTACTGTGGAATTTTACTAGCGTCTTGTGGAAAATTGGAATGAAATATTGGTAACCGGCTATTATGAAAAAAATAAGTAATGGAACAGTCAGGGATGTTTGTGTGTGTGGGTGAAAGAGGAGGGTGTTATTTTGACTAAGATGGATTAAAGTGTGACAATTTATGATTGGTATATAAACTTGACAATCTGAGCATTGGATTAGATGTAAAATTGCTATATTGCTTAATATGAGTGAAAACAAGCATACAGCAATCAGGTAATAAAAATAAACCAATAAAAAGGAAATAGAACCAATAAAATTGGAAATTCACCATAAAATAAGCTTGACATTTTAGTCTCTAAAAGTAGTGAAAGATGACAATGAAAACAATGTGAAGTTTATTGCCTTTATGTATCACTGTAGATAAAGTTCATATCCTGAAGAGTCCAAATGAACTACCTTTATAACAATGTGTGAGGAAGTCTGATATGAACAGATGGTTTAACAGAGGCTTGTTAAACCATAATTCTTGTGTAATGTTTAAGATTTCTAGAATTGCTCTAATATAGGATTTATTGAAAAACTACTACACATTGCTTTCTAAGACACCTCACAAGTAGTATTTTTGGATTTTTAATTTGTATTTTATTGTACTTGCAATGTACATTTGAAAATATATTTCTCATCTGACCCCACCACCCACTGTATGACAAGTGCAGCTGTGGGCTGTTTACATTTAACAGCAGTGGCAGCGCTACTACTCAGCTGGCATTAATGTACCAGGATCATGGAACGACTGTATGACACAATTCAAAATACAATGTGTTGGGTTACTGCTGCTGGCCTGTCGGAAGGGGGAACACATAATACTATTTCTTCCACTTGAAGCCCTCCGTCTATATGCTATTTTATTCTCTGTAGGTTCTTCCCCACACTCAACACTGTAGTATCTGAGTGCTTTCCAGTACTGCAGTAGCGACATGACTGACATGCTGTCGTGTTTGTTCATTCAATCTCTCCCCAGAGGGAAGTGTGTGCAGAGGAATATTTGTTTTGTGCGTGCGCGCTCTCTCTTTTTCTCTCTCTCTCACACATGGACACATGCACGTTCTACTTCATGTCATATCACCAAGGCAGAGCAGTAAGTGGCTGTTGAGCAGTTTTGGCACCACTGTCTCCAAATGTTCTAATTCAGCAAAATGCCAGAGCATTGCTGAAGCCCATCCCTATTTAGCAAAGCCTTTAAGCATGTGCTGATGATGTTAGTGGGATTTAATCACATAAAATGAAATACACAGCTAAGTGCTTAGCTGAATAGAGATGGAGTTCTGAATCAGAGTCACAGAGCACCTCGTATCTTTCTTCTCCATTCTTTGTGTTATCTCTGCTTCTGGCCCAGTTCCTTGTATTCATCGCTGCCCTTCAGCAAGGTTTAAATACAGAAGAAAATAGCTGTATGTAATAGTGGTGGTGGTGAAAGGGTTATGCAGGTGCATCATATGCAGACCAATTTTTCTGCAGTGGTTTGATTCAGACAGTACATGAAGGCACACAGAAAACCCACAGACATTCATGAGCATCTTTCCGAGGCTCATATAGATCAGTCCTAGATTCTCTGTGGTGCGTCTACACTACACTGTTATTTCGAGATAATGAGCGTTATTTCGAAATAACAATGCGAGCCTCTGCACAGCCATTCCTTTATTTTCAAATAACAGACGGCTTATTCAGAAATCTGTAAACCTCATTCTACGAGGAATAATGCCTATTCCGAAATAGCTATTTCGAAATAAGGCGTGTGTAGAGGCCCCACTGCTGCTATTTCAAAATAGTCCCTCACCAGGGCCATTATAAGTTATTCCTCCCCAGTGCCTCCTGGGGCTCTAAATCGAGATAGCATGTCTACATTAGGGAAGCCTGCCTCAGGCTAACTTTGAGGCTTCCCTGCAGTATAGATGTGCTATTTCGAAATAAGCTATTTTGGAATCACTATTCCGGGATAGCTTATTTCGAAATAAGTGTGCGGTGTAGACATACCTTGAGAGGGTGTCTGCCTCCACAGTCTGGTAGCTCAAGACATGAGGTTTTGCATGTCCTGAGTCTGGGCCCTTTGGGTGGTGAGTTTCTAATGTTAAGCCTAGTGTACCTCTTGCACCTGAACTCTTGGACAGACTGTTTCTTAAGGACAAAGTAATGTCCTTCCTGCAGACTGGTAGAAATCTACTTTCTCTTCTCTCAAAGAAGCCCAAAGAAGTTCAGTGTTAGAGAGAGAGCCAGCTGTGCCTCCGAAAGGGCTGCTTTCTCAAAGGACCTTTAAAGTCAACCTCAAGAAGAGTTCCCTGTAGTAAACTATAATGAGTATTAGCAAGCACCCTTGGATAATCTCTACAGAATCAGAAATTTCCTTGGGTTTGGGAGAGGATCGACTTCTTTCCTAGGGATTTTCCAACAGCCTAAAATGTTCCTTCTACTGTATTTGGATAAGTGGTTATAACTCTGTAGTGCTGGACCAAAAAACTGGTGGTCATATTATCACTCCCTGTGCAAACAAACTCATAAAGGTCTGTTTTCTACTGCTGATAGGAGCATTCCATTGGTGAGAGAAAGCATGTGCTTAGCCAGCCTTCCCTACCTTCCATTACAGCTGTCTGTTGTCTTCTTGCAGAACAGAAAGGGGCTAATGCCAGACAGGTAATTGCAAACCATTTCAGCTGAGTGCAGAAGGTGCAAAAACATGGTATTGACCAAGGCAGTCCAGTGGTAACGAAGTATATCAGATCAGAATTACAGATCTGAGCTTGTTCCCTGTTCCCAGGCTTTTAAAGACTGGGAATGCTGCTGTGCCCGCACACTGAGTCCTTGGAAGAGAGAGCACGTATCACTACTTCAGCCAACCAGAAAAATGTTGATGAGAGGCAGATAAAGCTCTCCCTACCTCTTCTCAGAAGGAAAGCTAGCCTGCTGTGTGGTTGAGAAGAAGAGAAGGCAGAAGGGGGAAAATAGTATGGATCTTTTAATCTCATAACATCCCCTGGGAAAAATTAAGCTTGGGTTTCCACATTAAAGAAGCCTGAGTAAGCCATGAAAAGCAGATGTCACGAGGCTCCAGACATAGTTTATGATTGAATTGGAGTGGTACTTTTTACAAAAATGCTGTTTAATTGAATTGCATTGCTCCTTGATTTAATAAACCCCCATTACATAAGACTATGTCATCCATTTATGATGCTTAAAATCTCTTCTCCCAAGGAAACACAGATTAAGTAGTTTGGAAACTCTGGGAATGAAAGTTGCCCATTTATCCATGTGCTGATTTGGCAATCATACTTTAACATCACTGCAGCTACTAATAAATCCCTTATTGTAGGACCTAGGAAAGAGATTATATGTGAGTTTCTCCTAGTGCTGTGTAGTACTCTAACAGGCAATCAAGAAAACAGTGGGACTAAGTTAGACAAGAAGTACTGTCAAATGCACAAAGTAAATGAGCTGTAAAAACAGAGAGGATTATTTTTAAGGTCTAAACCTGAAGTTCTTTGTATACAGATTCCCTGGAATGGATACACAAACCATACTGAAGTCAGTAGAATTCCATACAGGCACAGAAATGCACTCATATACAGTGAACTTGGACATTGGAAGCTAGGGTGTTCTCTACTATACTGAGTATAAAATAACCAGGCAGATTTTTTTTTTCAATTGACATCCTTTAAAAATTAGTGAAAATTTGGCTAACTTTGTTCCAGGTGTGACATGCTGTCCTGGGTTTTAGAGCAGTGTGTTTTATAGTCATGTCAGCATATGTTGGATTTAAAATTCTGTATCCTGGAATAATTTTGGTTGCCTTCCACTGTATTTCTGTTTTGAAAAAGGCAACTGGAATTGTGTGTGTATTCTAAATGAGGTCTCGCTATGGGCTTGTCTCTATGGACAGTACTCCAAGCAGGGGGGTAAGTTGACCTCATACTAGCCTGCTGTGCATTTTCATTACATTTGTCTGTGGGCTTCTTGTCCATGTCAATCCTGTGCCCATGCACTTAAAGTACCATAGTGCACTTTGATCTACTCCTGTTTCAAAGTGGGATAGATCAAAGCATGCTATAGAATGCACAGTGTGCAGCAGCAGGGTCTGCACGGCCAGCTAATGCAAGGTCGATTTCTTAGGACCAGAATCTTCTGCCTTAAGTAAGGGGCCAAAATGCAGCAGAAGCAGCTTACTTTATGGCACATGGGAAGGGTAACATGAATTGTCTCTGCATCCACTTTACACCATGAAGTGCAGTTTCATAATAAGCCTAGGGATGGGAGGTTGGAGTTTGTAGCTAGTTAATGGACTAGTTACATGGATCCAGTAGCCTAATGGCCTATGGACACTACTTCTGCCTGAGATTGCACAAGTGCCCTGTACTCTTTGCTTGGAGAAGAGAGCTGTGATTAGTACAGACCATTTAGAGTGGAGCTAAATAACAGCACGGAACACGGAGAGCCAGGACTCGCAGCTGTAAACAAACTTTATGGGGCCGCAGGAAACTTTGCCACACCCATGATCAGTGGACATCCGGCTAACTCAAATCATGCCGGACACGGATGTTGCCGGACTGTAGAGTGCCCAGTTAGAGTGGTTCAACCTGTAGTGAGTGCAGTCGGGGGTCACAAAACCATGGATAACTGTAGTAAGAGTTATTTCAGAAAGAAAAGATCACAACCTCTTCCCCAACCGTATGTGTGAGAGTTACATGAAGGAGCTAGTTCTGATGCTGCCTTTTCCATCCCTGTCAGTTTACATTCTCCGCCTTCATAAGAACTGCTATTCACTAAAGAAAAGAAGAGGTGGAGAACTGACTTCCTTCTAGATAGACAAAATGTTCTCTAACCAGATCTTGGTTTCCTCTCTCCCTCCTACATACTTTAATACCCTTCCCCAGCAGTCCTGTATCAATTTGCAAATGGGGTGAAGAAGAGGATGACCCCGGGAGTGGGTCATCTCTGAGAGGAGATCCTTATTTGCATGAGTGTATGACACATGCATGCACACTCACACATGTGCAGTGCAGATCCCGCCTTCTGTCCTGGAGGACAGAATTAAGTTGTTTCAATATTAAATGTATATACAAAATTTTTATGAATCCCCAATAATATTTATTTCAAGTACTCTGTAATGGTATTTGTTAGATGTTACAAAGTTGCATATGCAACTTTTCCCTATGTTGAGCTGGCATTGTTTACACACTTTGGGAGGTTGCTGGAGGTCTGGTTTTTTTGCACTTTTGTCTGTAGTGCTGATAGGCGTTTATAGAATGCTTTTATCTGTCTCAATTTGTAAAAAGATAGACTGGAGTAATAGGTTATCAGTGTAACCTATTCCTTGATAACATTGGATTATGTTCATTTAACGTAGCTGTTTAAATAAGTAAACCTACAAACCTGTTTTTGAAGATCATTTATTTTATGAACGTGATAGCTGGTTCAGAAGTGGTCTGGGCTTTTCTCCTTTTTAAACAGGTGGTTAAATATTTTCTAATGCAGTTCAGTTTTATTGCAGCTCTTTCTTTGTTTATCCGCTGCTCACGAGCAGTTAAGTGGGAGATAAGAGGAATCCCATCCCTTCTAAAAGAAAAAATGTTTTGCTCTAGTTAGTATTTAAAGTGCTGCACTTCCAAAAGAGAATTGGTTGCCCATTACTAAAGGGAATTTCAACTGTGTTGGCTAGTGCTGACCAGATTAACAAAGGAGGCTGTGGGTATTCAGGGAATCTGGAGTTGCATGTATAAAAAACAGACTTTTAAATTAACAGGCATTGAGGAGCTGGCTGTCTTGGAACATAACTTATCTTTTGTGGGAGGAAGTGTGCCTGTGCTTCAGGCTACAGAGGGTTTTGCTACAGCAGCTTGTTCAGAAGGTGCATGTGTTGCAGTATTTCTCCCAAGCACGTGACTCAGATAATTTACCTTCTTTATATGTGACAGAAAACATACTCCTCTTTCAGGCACTGTTTGGAGTCAATAATGCTGCTGCTCATTTTGTTATAGTTAGGCACATGCCTAAGTGAATTTGCTGAATTGGGGCCCCAGAAGATTTGCTTGTGAGGCCATTTTCGTTTAACTTTAAAAAACAAAACCACAGTTTCTTTCCCAATTATTTAGATATTTGAATCCTACAGTAAGTAAATATATTTATAAATAAAATATCTGAGTTGACAGGTATGTCTTGCTATCAATAAAACATTCTTGTTTAAGAATTTTAAGAAAATGATGAATTTTGAATGAACGTCTTGTATTACATAGCTGCATTTACCCACCAAAACCACCTTTTCAGGCATTTAAACAGAGAGAAAAGAAATTGACCTTAATACAGTAGGCACACGCCAACAGATATGTCACATTTATATACATCCCCCTGCTTTTTCTAAACTGAAATTTCACCGAAGAAGCTGATTTACACTGTGAATTGAGGCCGAATGAAATCCAATTGGAGCTCACTTCAATGCTGTTTTGATGTAAGATTCAAAGCTTCTGCAAATTTATTTTATCTTCTGCATTTGCTGATCTCCTGCTTGTAAATCCGGTTGAAGGAGAATAAAAATGATTGCAGCCTGATGGGAATTAAATGTCTGAAGTTCAAAGCAGTTTGCACATCAGAGCAAATGTCAATCAAATGAACATCTTGCAAGCTAGGCAGGGAGTGAATTTCTCCATGGGGAAGAGATCAAAGTGGGAGTCACAGTTCTGTTTTCTCCCTCGGGATTCAGTTTCGATCAGTTGTTCATTAAAGTGAATCCAGAAGGAAGGGTTTTTATATATAAAAAGAGGCGGAGCGGGTTGGAGCGAGTGTTACTTCTCTTAAAACTGAATTTCAGCCAATGGTTTGATCTTATTTAAGTACATACAGAGACTAATTACAGCCAAGTATATAGTTTTTCTGAGGGGTTTTTAATATACAACGATTTGAATATTGTCACCTATAACATTTTGGGCCAGATTTCAGAAGGGGGACTTGGCAAAACAGATGAGATACAAGTTAGTCTCCATACTAGAATTTCAGCCTGCAAAAATGTAGGATATTGCTAAAAATCAGGCCCTGTTTATATCTAGCAATGGAGGTAATTAATAGTTGGTTGCAAATTTCATTTTTGTAGAGTTTACCTCTCCTTCCAAACTAAATGATTTTGCAGGTTGCACATTTTCACATAAGAAAGGTACAAGCTCTGCTAGTAAATAAATAAAGAAGCTAGAATTAACGTCAGGTTACATAGAGTTGAGAAATCAAGACATCAAAAGCCAGGAAATTAACAACAAATTGATTTAATGGAGAGAGATATTGCTGCATAATTTAGCAATACATTGTAAGTGATGACCTTTAAATTAAGTCAGAAAGAAACAAGTGGTAAATTCTTGTGTATATAATATACAAGGTATAATATCTTCTGTTACTACAGACATGCTCTTACAAACAGAAATGTTTGCTTGTTTTTTTCAAATTTGCTTTTTGACAAAGACACCTCCTTCCCCCAAACACCCAACAAGCTCATGGCCGTGTGAGCACCAACATTTCATGTAGAATATGGATTGCCTCCTGCCACAGAAGTGGCTGAACCTGGTTTAACTTAAATTTTTTGAAATAAAACCCTTTTGGAAAAGGTGAAAAAGCAGTTTGATTGCTCAACAATTGAAAATAAATTGAGAGACTGTTCCCAATCTAACCCTTACAGGAGCACTCAATACTAGCAAAAGCTATAAGAATTCTGTCTCAGGGATGCCATTAATCTTTTAGTCTTCATATTGTATTAGTTACCATATTACAAATGTATACTGCATTGTTTGTATATGTTCTGTGCTGTTTTAACTGCTTGAATAAATAGAACGTAGAAAATATAGCGGTGAAGTTTTTAGACTATGAGGAGGGGGCAGAATAGGATTGTCTTCTGGCTGCTGAGATGTTGAGGGTTACCACAAGCTCTCTGTGCCCAATTTGTACTTATTGGGAAAATGAATATAATAATACTCCTACTTCTTTGGTATGTTGTGTGGCTTGGTTTGCCCAAAAATGCTCTGTAAATATAAAGTGCTTACTGATAAACACCCACCTCTTGTGATTTATAACATTTTTTCCCCAGGATGAAGCTTCTCTATCAAAGGGCAATGAGAAGGGGAAGTAAGTGTTGGTCTGTCAATGAGAGAAAATCATTTGAATAAAGAGGGTATAAGAGTGAGGATAATACAGTAAAACTCCGATGGTCCGGCACCATCAGGAACCCGGAAGTGCTACGGGCAGCCGGACCATTGGAGCTGCTCTGCCCCCAGATTCCCCGATTCAGCCGCTGCTAAAACTGACCAGCGACTGAATCGGGGAAGCCGGGGGCAGAGCAGCTGGAGTGCTGCTGGGTAGGTCCCTTAGCGCTGCCCCTCAGGGCTGTGGGACCAGCCCGGCAGCACCCCAGCTGTCCCCGATTCAGCAGCTGCTGAAATTGACCAGCATCTGACTCCAGGAAGCCAGAGGCAGAGCTGCTCTGCCCCGGCTTCCTGGAATCAGTCGCTGATCAGTTTCAGCAGCAGCTGACTTGGGTACACCTGGGACAGAGCAGCTGGGGTGCTGACGGGTTGGTCCCTGCAGTGCTGAGGTGCGACGCTGCGGGGACCAACCCGGCAGCGCCCCAGCTGCTCTGTCCCAGGCGCCCCGATTCAGCTGCTGTTGAAACTGACCAGCGGCTGATTCCAGGAAGTCCGGGGTAGAGCAGCTCTGTCTCGGGCTTCCTGGAGTCAGCCGCAGATCAGTATCAGCAGCGGCTGACTTGGGAACACCTAGGGCAGAGCAGCTGGGGTGCTGACGGGTTGGTCCAGTAGCGCCGAGGAGCGGCACTGTGGGATCAACCCAGCAGCCCCCCAGCTGCTCTGCCTCAGGCATCCCCAAGAGAAGCTGGGGTGCTGACGGGTTGGTCTCGCAGCGCCAAGGGTCGGCGCTACCCGACCAACCCGGCAGCACTCCAGCTGCTCTGCTGCAGGCGTCCCCGATTCAGCCGCTGCTGAAACTGACCAGCGGCTGATTCCAGGAAGTCCGGGGTAGAGCAGCTCTGTCTCGGGCTTCCTGGAGTCAGCCGCTGATCAGTATCAGCAGCGGCTGACTTGGGAACACCTAGGGCAGAGCAGCTGGGGTGCTGACGGGTTGGTCCAGTAGCGCCGAGGAGCGGCACTGTGGGACCAACCCAGCAGCCCCCCAGCTGCTCTGCCTCAGGCATCCCCAAGAGAAGCTGGGGTGCTGACGGGTTGGTCTCGCAGCGCCAAGGGTCGGCGCTACCCGACCAACCCGGCAGCACTCCAGCTGCTCTGCTGCAGGCGTCCCCGATTCAGCCGCTGCTGAAACTGACCAGCAGTGGCTGAATCAGGGACGCCTGGGGCAGAGCCGGACTATCGGAAGGGGGGGCTATAAGGGGTCTGGGGTGGCATCCTTCCCACCCCGCCCCAGACCCCTCATAGCCCCCCCTTCCGATAGTCCGGCATATCTGATAATTCGGCACCCCCTGGGTCCTAAAGGTGTTGGATTATTGGAAGTTTACTGTACCTTCTGTTACTACATTCCCCAGGGGGGGGGTGTCAAAATTAGACACCATTGTGGTTCCTGTTCTTTAAATCTGTTTCATATACTACCTATCCTGTCTTGACTGACAGATCCAGAGTTCAGTCTAACGGCTTTTAAGTGCAATAAGAAAAAAATGTACTGATATTACTTGACATTTTAAATCAAGGTATTTATTTCTTCTCTAACTGGTAATTTAAAGCTAGCAATTTCAGTAGTACAGTGAGGCAAGGGCGGAACTTCGGAAGCTTGGGGAGAGGGCGGCAGTTGTGCACACCGGGATACATCTTACTTTTGATCCCATTCTCCGGAAGCCAGGGGAACATGGGGAAAGTGCTTGCATGCTGTGCGTGCCTCTCACGCCTGGTTGGTGTGTGAGAAGCACGCATGGGGATGCAAGCACTTTCCCCTCGCTCCCTCAGCGTCCGGGGAACAGCATCAAAAGCAAGCCGCGTCCCGGTGTGCACAGCTGCTAGCCCCCCTGACACAGCCCCGCACTCTGGGAGCGGGGGGAGGGAGAATGAAAAAGTAAGGATCAGGCCCACCGCGGTTTGGGTTTGTGGGATGGGCTGCTAGAAGCAGGCTCTGGCTAGGAGACTTACCGGTTTGACTTCCAGCCACCAGTCTTCTCAAGCAGACTCCCTGCCTGCCCCGCCCCCGTGATTTTTGAATAGCTAGAAGCCTGAGGGGAGAGGAGGAAGGTGCTTTACAAGCTACCTGTTGACAAAAGGTAGCTCCCATTGGGCGGAAATTGGATAATGAGATTTTCCCCGAGCTCACGGCTGTTCAAACAGAGCCCCACAGCAGCTTTTCTCAGCAGCGTGTGGGGGTCAGATAGGAAGTCTGCCTGTGGCTTCCCATTGTGTCCACAGGCCAGATCTGATAGCTTGGCAGGTTGGATCCAGCCCATGGAGGGTATTTTACCCAGGCCTGGTTTGGGCTATTGAAGGCTGCCGTGAAGAACTGCATTCTATCCCAACCTATCTCAGAGTTCCTGTGTAAGGTTAGTGACTACCAGTGAAAAAAAATAAAGTGTCTTGCCTAACCATGTTTAGGGTTTCCAGGTGGTTTAACCAAACACACCGAACACCCCAGCTCTCCCACCCCAAAAAAACCCCACCAGGGAAAAAAATTCTGTTGAGGAAAAAAAAGGAGGGAAACCCAAGTCGTTGAGAGGGGGGAAAAAAAAGGACCCTGAGAGTTAAGCAAAAAAAAAACAAAACCCCAGCATGACCCCTTTAAGAATAGGCTAGGCTCTGCCTCTCCTAACAGGCAGCCGGTGGCCATCTTGCCTCCCTGCTTCGACCCAGACATCTCCCCTGCAGAGCCAAGTAAGCAGTGGGGAGGGAGGAGAAGAGGGGGCTGGGCCTGGTTGCTGAATGTGTGTAGGGTTGCCAGATGTCCGGTATTGACCTGGACAGTCTGGTATTTTCACTTCCTGGCCTGGAAAAAATCAGAAAATACCAGACATTGTAGGTGTCCAGTATTTTCTGAATTTTTTTTTACTGGACAGGAGGTGAAAATACCAGACTGTCTGGGTTAATACTGGACACCTGGCAACCCTAACCGTGTTCCTCATTTTCTAGGAGGCAACCTGAAATCCTAGGAGAGGAGTGACCTGGCTGCAAGCTTTTTTATAGTGAAGCAGAGGTAGGGAACCTAAGGCTCATGGGCACATAAAATCCATTACTCTGGGCCCCTCCACCCCAAGGCTCTGGTGTGTGAGGGGAATCTAAAGAATGTCTTTCTTGATCTCAGTCGGGGGCTGCTGCAGTGAGGGTTTTTTTGTTTTTTAGCTTCTCACTTGTATGCAGCCTCCTCTCCCCCCCCCCCCCCCCGGACTGATTTTTCTGTGGGTCAGCAGCCCCCGACCCAAAAAGGTTCCCCACTCCTGCAGTAAAGTGCAGCTCACAGGCTTCTCCCCCTTCCCCCAGATTGATGGGAGCTTGCTCTGTGGCAGAGTGATGGGGCTAGGAGCTTCTGCCCTGTGAAGAGGGGATTTTGGTCTTCAGCCCTGTGGGCTGTGTCTGCTGGGGCGCTCAAGGTTTCCGCTGGAGCAAGGTTGATGTTTAATGCAAGTGCTACATTTTCTTATAACATTTTCAGATGAATTGTAAGTCAGAAACATGCTACAGAACAAAGTGGTTGAATCCCTATTTTAAGTGCAAAGCTGAGGCACATCATCAAATACAGAGCCATGAAAAGTACTCCCAGATGTGAGATAAAGATGTGTCCCTGGAGCAACACGAGGCCCTGCTCTCAACTTTTCCGCCTGTAACACAGGAACTTTTGAAAACCACATCTAATCAGTTCCAAAATCCCAGGGAATGGTCTAGGTATCAGTGGGCAGATCTTAATTGGTTTTTGGTGAAACCTGGAAAATAATGATTTCTCCTAGATTTAGTCTCATGGCTTGCCCATTTTCATCAGGCAGAAAAAGTTCTCTGGCACCCTCAGTTGCTGCCTACACTTACCACAGGCAGGAGTTTACTAGAGGGTCAGTCACACACTTCCTGGCTTACATATGCTGAATTGTCTAGTCATGCCACAGCTGACCCCTTTCTGTCCCCACTGAATCCAGCGTTGTCCCCCTTCTGACCAGCTCTCCCCCACAGGTTTGCATTTGCACTGTAAAAGTTGGGTAACATGCAGCTCTGCCCACAGGAGCAATAAAGTGCTCAACCTCAAATTATGCTTCCTCTGGGTGTCTGTGTCTTTGCATTTTATTTGTATCTCAAACTGAGGTAACCGGGAAGTTTTTTTATTTGCATTGTGATGGTGCCTAGGAGCTACAGCTAGGGTAAGTGTTGTACAAGAGCAGAGCAAAAAGACTGTCGGTATCCCCAAGAGCTTGTTTACTGTTTTAGTTTCTAATGTGACTAACAGACAGACTAAAAAACTGCTCACAGATCAAGATCCAAGTTAGTGTGTAGCATGGGTCACAATTTTTCTGAATTTTGAATGTTTGATCACTTGTTTTTCAATTAAAATACTGTTTTTAAATGAAAATCTGTGTTGATTTTTTTTCTTTTGGTGGAAGGAGACCAGCTTCATATGTAACTATTTAAAGCCCTGATATAGCAAAAGCACTTATGTGTGTGTGCTTGGCAATTAAAGCAATTGAGCAATCCAGTCTAGGGTTGCCAGGTGTCCGGTATTCACCCGGACAGTCCGGTATTATCCTGTAAAAAAATTCAGAGAATACCGGACACCTAAAATGTCTGGTATTTTCTGATTTTTTTTTTCCCCAGCCAGGAGGCAAAAATGCTGGGCACCTGGCAACCCTATAAACAGTGCATGGCCTCTCTCGCCCTCCCCTCCGAACCGCCCCCAACTCCCAACACCCCTACCCCCGCCAGCCCCCATGCTTACCTGGTTCTGCAAGGCTGCCAGCACAAAATGGCTGCTGACCAAGGGGAAGCATTGATTCCCCTGGGTCTTAATGCTCAACTGCTTCCCTGTTCCTATCCCTGCACTCACTCTTAAAGGGAACATGCTATTTTATTTTATTTTTTATTTATTTTATTTTGCTTAATAAGTCTTGGAGTCCTTTCCCCCTCCTCCTTTCCCCCTCCCCCCAACAACTTTGGTCTCCCCCCCCCTTTTTTTTTCTTCAACAGAATTTTTTCCCGGTGTGTTTTTTTTTTTTGGCGGGGGGGGGGGGTCGGTATTTTTGTTTCAACCATCTGGCAACCCTAATGACTACTGAAAACAATGAAGTTCAATAATGCACATAATTCCTTTACTGAATGTAGGCCCAAATTAATGAATGGCGGTGAGGTCAGGCAGATATTGTACGAACATATGCCAGGTTTTTTGCTTGCTAATATTGAAACAAAGCGGCCAGTGTTTTTACTGATTTAATGTTACCAAAGTATTTTCTAGAACTAGCACTGTTACCTAAAACTGTAACACTAGCAATGTGATGGTCTTGAAGAGCCTTTCTTCCCTGATTTCTTTCCTAAACTTGCTTTCCCCTCAACTTCTCTTAAGAAGAGTTAGGTTCTTTCAGAGCCTCACTCCTGTAGACTCAGGGTGGAGGGCAATTTGTTATGATAATACGACTAGGTGTCAAATACCACCAAAGTGCTCAGCATCGTTGAAGCCCATGTTTTTAAGCTATTAAGGCAGGAGCGCAGAACCTTTTTTGGGCCAGGGCCACTGACCCACAGAAAAACCAGTGAGGGGCTACACAAGTGAGAAGCAACGAAAACCAAAAACACCTCACTGCTGTGGCCCCTGACTGAGAAGTAGAAAGACACTCCCCACATTCCCCTCATAGGGCAGAGTCGGGGGGACGGGACTGGTTACTAGATTTTATGTCCCCTCTAGGCTCTGGGGTGGAGCCAAAAATAAGGGGTTCAGAGTATGGGAAGGGACTGTCAGGGAGTGGGGTCTGTGGTGTGAGAGGTTGGTGGGGCTGGGAGGGTGGTAGGATGCCGGAGCCAACTGGGGGTGGGAGGGCTGGGTGCAAGGTAGGGTGCACGTGCGGAGATGGGATACACCAGTGGGCTGGTGTGCTGGCTCCCCAGTGCTGCGGGGAGGGGGGGAAGAGTGTTGAGCCTTGGGGGCTGCATCCAGGCAACCCAAAAGCCAAATAGGTTCCCCACCTCTATATTAAGACATTGCTGTGCTTAGCATCACAACACCGAACTGATTTAAGGGTCAAATCTCAAAAGGCACTTAGGAGTCTAAGCCCTGATCTATGCATTTTAGATCCACTTAGCTATTTCACTCAGGGCCTTCACACCCTGGAGTGTCACAGTTAAGATGACTTAATTCCTAGTGTAGACGTGGCTAAGTTTATGGGAGGGTTTCTTCAGCTGACAGAGCTACCACCGTTTGGGACAGTGGATTAACTATATTGACATGAAAACTACTTCTCTGGACGTAGGCTAAGTCTACACTGCCCCTTTACTGCACTGCAACTTTCTGGCTCGGGTGTGAAAAAACACCCTCCCTCCAAGCTCAGCAAGTTGCAACGCTGCAAAGAGTGAGTCTAAGCCACCCTCCCAGTGCAGTTAGCTACTCCTCTTGTGGAGGTGGTTTAACTAGAGTGCTGGGAGAGCTCTCGCCCAGCACTCACGCTGTGGCCATACTGCCGCGCTAAAGCACTGCCATTGCAGGGCTTTACATTTTCAAATGTAGGCAAAGCTGTGGGAAGTGTCTAGGCTGCAGGGCGCGGCTATGCCACAGTAGCACCTGTAGTGTAGATGTGCCCGACATCCCATCCGCAGCTGTGGGAGGTTAGACTCCAAGTGTCTGAGTGCTTTTAGAAAATGGGATTTAGGCTCCTAAATCAGTTAGTTCTTATGATGCTAAGTGCAGCATTGCCTAAATAGCTTTAAAAAACTGGGGCTATAGCAAATAAGATGTACTGATCTGACACATCTATTATTTTTATGACAAGGGTCCCGTTGATCAGATTTTGATCGGTAATTCTAATAAAATAAAGACTTAGAAATGCTGCTGCTCTTTAAGGACACATCTACACTGCGCGCTTCTTTCAAAATAAGCTATTCCGGAATAGTTATTCCGAAATAGCTTATTTCAAAATAGCACATCTAAGCTGCAGGGAAGCCTCAAAATTAGTCCGAGGCAGGCTTCTGTAATGTAGATGTGCTATCTCGGTTTAAAGCCCCAGGAGGCACTGGGGAGGAATAACTTAGAATGGCCCTGGTGAGGGGCTATTTCAGAATTGCAGCAGTGGAGCATCTACACGTGCCTTATTTCAAAAATAGCTATTTCGGAATAGGTGTTGTTCCTTGGAGAATGAGGTTTACAGATTTCAGAATAAGCCTTCCGTTATTTCGCAATTACTTTGAAATAACGGAATGGCTGTGTAGATGCTCACATTGTTATTTCGAAATAACACTAGTTATCTCGAAATAACAGTGCAGATGCATCCTAAGTACCTTAAATAGGAAGCACATTTACTATCATTTTAAAAACCAGACTCTGAGAGAGAATACCTTAATTTCATTAAAGTAATTGGGGTTTGATTTATATTTTTGCATCTAAAATGAGGTTCCATTACTATTTCTAAATTATTTCACTTAGTAAATATGGAAAATGTAAATTAAAATGTATTAAAATATACTTACACGGGAAGTCCTCATTCTTTTCTACAGAAAGTAGGCTTGTAACTGCCTTATATATAGACTCCCAAAGACCAAGAGATAGTAGTGAGTGATGTAACCATGTACAAGTACAATGTTTGAAAACAGTGAATGCAAGGTTGGTAGAGGAAATGTTCAGGTTAATAAAAAGGTGTGTAATTAAGTGCAGTGGAATGAATGTGTGCTGAACAGCTGGAAAACATTCCTAATGATGTGATTTCCCAAGCTGGAATCTTCACTAGTTCAGTGTCTTACAGCTAGACAGGACAAAAATTCTGCTAGAGAACAAACCAGCACTGGTCTGCAGAAGAACATAGCTTTTTATGATTGCATGCATGTTACAAGGTTGAAAATGAAAATATTAACACATTACATTAGCGAGTAGGATGTGGCTGGGAAGTGAAGAGTTTTAACTCACCATGCTTTGTGCTTTGTAATTTTCCTTTGACTGTGCCATTAAAAATGCAAATGGAACTCCAGTTGCTATTTACGAACTGATAATTTTTCTATAAATTCTTGGCTAGATGTTTTTACAGAGTCAGCTTTGCTTTGCTAATCTTGTTTGTCATTTCAGGTTTGATGGGAATTTTAACACCAATGTTTCTAGAACTATTAGCTGTGATAGATTGTCTACCACAGTAAATAGCAAAGCCTTCAATCCTGGGCGTGATTTAAACTCTGGTAAGTAATACAAATATATTTCTTTGTGTTCTCCACACCTCCCCTACAGCCCTCTTTAGAGTTTAACATTACCATAGTAATGTTATAGCAATACACTTTTATTTCTCCCATCCCTTTCTCCCTGCAGCTCCTAATTTGCGATTTCATGATTGAAAGATTATATCAAAAGTAATGCCATTAGTCTAAATATAAAAATGTCATGAAAACTTTTTCCAACACACCATGTATAAAGGAAACACTTAAAAAACAACAAATGGTCTGGTAGCACTTTAAAAATTAACAAAACATGTAGATGGTATCATGAGCTTTTGTGGGCATAGCCCACTTCTTCAGATGACCGGAGTGTTGGAAGTCCAGAACCAAGAATAAATAAGTGAAGAAGGGAGGGAAGGAGGAAGGGAAGGAAAAATAATTGGAGGTGGGGAAAGAGAACATTGGGTAGAGAAGTTTCAAAGGGTTAGCCGAGTCAGTCTGTAACAGGAAAAACTTAAAAAACAGCAAATAGTACTCTTCCTTTCCTAATGCAAGTAATGGTTCTTATCAGCTTCTTCTAACTATTTAGTCTTTAATAGACTAACACCAGATTCTATACAGACATCAAGAACCATTGGCACCTTCATTGTTTAGTTGGTTGATAATGTGTGAGCCAACTGATATTGCAATTTAAACCATTTGCATGAGAGTTAAACTTTGTGAATGAAGTGGAGTTCCAATCCTTCTCTGTGTATTTTGCTTGTGGAATTGGTCTGAAACACAGCAACTTGGAGATCCCTTAATGAGTATTCAGAGGGTACGTCTACACTACAGCGCTAGTTCGAACTAACTTAGTTCGAATTAGTTAATTCGAACTAAGCTAGTTCGAACTAACGCATCTAGAACTAAAAACTAGTTCGAACTAGCGTTTTGCTAGTTCGAACTAGCAAGTCCACATTGAGTGGACTCTGAACAGGGCTTAAGGATGGCCGGAAGCAGTGCCGGCAGGGCATAAAAGGAGGACTTAGAGCATGGAGATGCTGTCTCAGGCTAGCCGAGGGCTGCGCTTAAAGGGTCCCGACCCCCACCCCGGACACACAGTTCTAAGGGGTGCCCCGCTTGCAAAGAAGTTCTGGCTTGGAGTGCCCTGAGTGCCCACACTGGGCCCATCACACCACTCGGCCATCAGCCCGGCTGCACTTGCCGCAGGCTGCCATCTGGGGAAAGGGAGTAATTGGGGGGCTGCAGGAGAGCTTCCACCCCCAGAAGCCCGCAGAGCCAGCCCAGTCCTCCCCATCGGGGGCTCGTACCCCATTCCTCCCTCACCTCCTTCCACTTACCCTTCCCTAGCCCCCCTTCTTATTGATGTACAAAATAAAGATAACGTTTCTTCCAACATTGACTCTGTCTTTATTGAAAAAAACTAGGGGAGACTGGGAAAAGGAGGTGGGAGAGGGGAAGAGAAAGGCTGGGAGAAGGGAGGGCAACTAACATGATCAGGGGTTGGGAACAGGTCCCAGATGAAGAAAGGCTACAGAGACTGGGACTGTTCAGCTTAGAAAAGAGGAGACGGAGGGGGGACAGGATAGAGGTCTCTAAAAGCAGGGGTTGGGTGGAGAGGGTGCATTCAGAAAAGTTCTTCATGAGTTCCCATAAAGAAGGACTAGAGGACACCAAAGGAAAGGAATGGGTAGCAGGCTTCAAACTAGTAAGAGAAAGTTGTTCTTCCCAAAGCAATTAGTTAACCTGTGGAACTCCTTGCTGCAGGAGGCTGTGAAGGCTACAACTAGAACAGAGTTGAAAGGGAAGTGACATAAAGTGATGGAGGATGGGTCCATGGAGTAGTCTTAGCCAGGGGGTAGGAGTGGTGTCCCTGCCCAAAGTTTGTGGAAGGCTGGAGAGGGATGGCATGAGACAAATGGCTTGGTCACTGTCTTCGGTCCATCCCCTCCAGGGTCCCTAGGGTTGGCCGCTGTCGGAAGACAGGCTACTGGGCTAGATGGACCTTTGGTCTGACCCAGGACGGCCATTGTAAGCTCAGGGCTCAGGGTCTGGGGTCTTAGTGGACCCCCTTGATTTTCATGCACACCTGGTCCTGGGTGGCCAGGCTGGCAGCTCTCCTGCCCTAGCCGGCCACTTTCCTGTGCCTAGTTCAGAGATCGTGGACGAGGTCCACGATGTCCGCACTAGCCCAGGAAGGTGCCCGCCTCTTGCGGTCCAGGGCAAGCTCCCGGGAGCCGCCAGCCTGGTCCCGGCAAGGGGGGGTGGGCTGGGGGGCATCGGATGGGTGGCTCTGTGCCGTGCCAGGTGCAGGGTCTGCTAGCTGGGTGCTGGCAGGCTTGCACCTGGCACGGGCACCGTATCCAGCCCGTGCCCCTTTAAGGGGTCCGGGGCCGGGAGGGGGCATAGAGTTTCCCTGGTGTTGGCCAACCACCAGGGAAACCTGGGGAGGGCTAGCCTCCCACTAGTTCGAACTAAAGGGCTACACAGCCCTTAGTTCGAACTAGCTAGTTCGAACTAGGCGTTAGTCCTCGTAAAATGAGGTTTACCTAGTTCGAACTAAGCGCTCCGCTAGTTCGATTCAAATTCGAACTAGCGGAGCGCTAGTGTAGCACCTTTAAAGTTAGTTCGAACTAACGTCCGTTAGTTCGAACTAACTTTGTAGTGTAGACATACCCAGAGAGATTAAAGTGTTCCCCAACAGGTTTTTGTGTGTTGCCTTTTCGGATATCTGATTTGTCCATTAATTCTTTCCTGTGGGGACTGTCCAGTTTGTCCATATATATTGCAGTGGGGCATTGCTGGCTTTTGATGGCATAGATCACATTACTGGATGTGCAGTTAAATGAGCCTCTGATTTGGTGGCTGATGTGGTTGGGTCCAGTGATGAAGTTGCTTGTATAAGATGTGTGGGCAGAGTTGTCATGCACCAGGGTTGATTGCAGGGCTGGATTCCTGGATGCTTATGATGTAGCTGTGTAGTGTGGTTACCAGAAAGGATTTGTTTCAGGTTAGGTGGTTGTCTGTAAGCGAGAATAGGCTTTTTCCCAAAGGCCTCTGAGAGGGAGGGGTCATTTTTCAAAATAGGTTGTATATTGTGGATAATGCATTGGAGGGGTTTAAGTTGTGGACTGCATCTGACGAAGTGGGTCTTTACCCACGAAAGTTTATGCTCCAACACTTTGGTTAGTCTATAAGGTGCCACAGGACTCCTTGCCGTTTTTGCCCATTTTCTGGATATACTTTAAAACGGGAAATATGCTTACAACCTAATGTTTCTGACTTATCCCTTGAGAGTTCAGCCTTTGGTCCTATGCCACAGGCTTTTCTTTTTTAATATCCTGTTGACTTTGAAATAATAAATTTTTAAGTCGTTATTTATTTTGCCTCAATCATATCAGCTTCAGATGGCTTTGGGTTGTAACTTTTAAAACTAGGTTTTGACTGTAGACTTCCATTTTGTATAGTTTTATTTAACTGTTTATGCAGAACGAGCAGAGAAGCATACAACTTTGATTTTTTTGGTTCTAGAAAAATAAGTTGTTTTCAACTTCTTATCAGTGGGATTTTCTTCCCATCCCTTTCCCTGATAGCAACTTAGAATTTGGAGATCTTGCAACAAATTTGATAAGGGAAGTACAAATTGGGGGGTAGAACCTCTGCCTACATACCCCTTTAAAACTCTCAGTTGGGTCTAGGTGATTAATTTCTATGGTCATAAATAAATGCTGTGCAATTTAGGGATGTGAACGACTAGTCGACTATCTGATAAGCAAATCAGAAAGAGGCAGCAAGGTGGGGGGAAGAAGAGGGAGTGCTTCAAAGTAGCAGCAGCGCATGGAGCCTGGGGGTCAGACCCTAAGCTCCAATTGTCACTGCCACTTTGAAATACCATGTGCAGCCCAGGGCCCGGCCTGCACATGGTGGTGTCAAAGCAGCAACACTGCAAAGAGCTTGGGGTTAGCTGGACCCTGGGGCTGTTGCTACACTTAGTCAATAAGGAAGTCAATAAGGAAGCGCCCTTATTGACTAATCAAATAGTCGATGCAAATTGCATCGACCATTCGATTAGCAAAATAATCAAAATTTTACATCCCTAGTGCAATTTAGGATTGGCAGCAACATTTAGCTTATTTTTTCCTTCACTTTCCTTTTGTGGGCACCCATCACTTTCCCTCTTGACTGATAGGAAAAGGGATGCTAAAACTGAAGATTTTCAACTTGCTAGGAGTTGGCAGGCCACATTAATTGCCTAAATGGATCAATTTACATCATTCTTACCTTTAAAGGTGTTTATCTAACCTGGTCTCAAAAATCAATAATGACAGAGATTCCGCAACCTCCCTAAACAATTTATTTTAGTGTTTAACTATTTGACACGTTTTCCCTAACATCCAACCTAAACCGCACTATAGTTTAAGCCCTTTGCTTCTTGTCCTGTCTGTAGAGGAGAACAGCAGTTTTTCTCCCTTCTCCATGTAACAGCCTATGTACTTGAAAACTGTTGTCATGTCCCCCCTTAGTCTTTTCTTCTTCAGACTAAATAAACACAATGCATTCAGTCTTCTCCCATCTACAGGGCCAGACTGAGGCATGGGCGAGCCAGGCAGCTGCCTGGGGTGCCAACCCATGGGGGGTGCCTGATGGCAGCTGTAAGGTGCGTGCGGCGTCCCTTACAGCTGCCATCAGGCGCCGCGCGCCCGGTTCCCGCAGCACCCTTTCCCCCATGGCCACGGGGCCATGCACAGCCCGGCGCACGCGCCAGCAGCACTGGCTAGGCCAGTCTGGGCAGCGTATGCGCCGTGTGCCCCGGGGTCAGGCCCCAGGCTGCACGCCAGCGGCCATGGCCGGCCCACGCATGAGCCGTGCGCCCTGGGGGCGGGCCTGCGCGTCCTGGGATGGGGCGGGCCCACACCCCATGGGCGGGCTCACTCATGCGCTGTGCGCCCAGGCCCAGGGTGCCAAAAGGGCTCGGGCCGGCCCAGCCAATCTACTATATATTTGAGAGGGCTTGTCTGTCTGCGAGTCTGTCTGTCTGTTCAAGAACCCTTCCTAAATGGTAAGAGCTAGGATCCCCAAATTCTCATAGCAAAGTAAGGGCTTGGTTGTGCCAGGAAAACTGAATGTGCTTGGAATGGTCTTGCTCCTCATAAAACCATACAGAAAGGAGACAGAATCACCAGGCAAGTGAAAGGGGCTGGTTGGCAGTTTCTCCCCCCATCCGGGACTGCCCCATTCCTGAACTTCCTACACATAAACTCCAGGCACCCTTTAGGAAGGGCGGGGGGAGCGTTGTGGCTCTCCCTCCCCCTCCCTCTGATTCTTACGGGAACATGTAAAACTACACAGAAAAGGGACAGAATCACCAGGCAAGTGAAAAGGGCTGGCTGGGGTTGTGTTCCCCCCTCCATCCCTGTCCAGGACTGCCCCGTCCCAATTTTCCCACCCACCATACGCCCTTTATGGAGGATGTGGGGGGGGGAGATAGAAGCCTCTTCCCCTCCCCCTCCCACCTCTGATTCATATGGGGATGTTGCTTGCTGCCTGCTCCCCTTCCTCAGGGAGCCAGGTGAAAGTTCACAGTTTGTTGCATTCCTCACTCTGGCTGGGGAGCACAGGGTGTGAATGAATCTGGACCTGACCCAGTCTGGGGACATGCACCCTTACACCAGCTGTGCCCACTGGAGCTGCAGCAGTCATAGAAAGGTGCTTCTGACCTAGCACCAAGTTGCTGCAATAAGAGAGAGCTGAGCCTGCATATTGAGCTCATCATCCCCAGCCCCGCCACAAAGCACTGATTTAAATGAAGAAAAACAAAAATGGAGTTAAGGACCTGAGCAATGGGTATCTTATTTTGTGAAGCAGGGACCCATCTGCTGGTAAAAATCTTGCGACATACCTACTATATATTTGGTAGAGTAAAACAAAACTTAATGAACCTGAGCAAGGCTGGGTAAATCTTAGATCATGTTTTCTGGACCTATAATCATTTTTGTTGCTCTTCTCTGGACTTTCTCTAGTTCATCCACTTTTTTCCTGAAATGTACCACCCAGAACTGGACTCAAAACTCCAATTAATGCCTGATCAGCACAGTTTAGAGCAGAAGAGTTACTTCTCATGTCTTGCTTACAGTACTCCTGCTATTGCATCCCAGAATGTGGCACGTTTGTTTGTTTGTTTGTTTGTTTTGGCAAGTGTTAAGCTTCTGATTTGTATTTATCCTGGGACCCAGTATGACTCCTAGATCTCTTTCCACAGTACTGCTTTCTAGGTCGTCATTTCCCAATTTGTATGTGTACAACTGATTGTTCTTTCCTAAGTGGAGTACTTTGTATTTGTCCATATTGAATTTCTCAGTCCATTTCTTGCAGTTTGTCAAGATGAATTTTAATTTTAATTCTATTCTCCAAAACACTTGCAACGCCTCTCAGCTTGGTATCATCTGCAAATTTGTGTCATTGATCTGCATTATCTAAATCATTGCTGAAGATATAAAACAGAACAGGATCCAGAACTGATCCCTATGGTAATATACTTTGTGCATACTCTTTCAGCTACGTACATACACTGCTTTGCCATAATTGGAGTGGAAGGCTGCATACTTACACCCATATTAAAGGTGGTCCATTGCAAACCACATGTTAGAAGTCCAACTTCACTATTTATGACATCTGTTCACTTTTTTTTTTATTCTTTTAGTATGGAGAATACCATTTTTTAGGTCAGTTTCCAGTCTATTTCACTTTTCCCCTACAATAGCAGACTGCTGCAGTATTTGGCTTGCATACTCTGAAATGGACGGAATGTTTGTTTAAGTCAAATTCCTGTGAAAGAATTTATTTTACTTCTGGAAGAATGCCTGTTGGCCTTATGTTTTGTAGAAACTCTTATAAAAATAACTTGGAACCATTCTTGCCCTTCAAATGTCTTCTTAATTAATTAATTTTTAAAAAACAACCCTGGTACCTATCCAAGGCATATAGCTCCCCTGACATAAATTACAAGGCCAAAACATTAAAATTAAGTAACACCTTATTCCTATTTGCCAACAAACGCTGACTCTTTAATGAGTGTGTATCCTAAAAACAATCAGTGCGGGAGTAACAATTAAAATCAAGAGGAGAGAGGACGAAGGGTACTGTATCACTGGAGAGGTGATTCAGCATTTTTACCTGGAATGAATATGTTACTCTAGATTTCCACCTGAACAGGTCCCACTGCACTTTCTTTAGTGGGAGCTCTCCACACTGACCATCTGTGCTGACTAGGACTCAGGGTGCCAGGAAGAGGGAAAAGAGCAGCCTGGGGAAACTCTAGTCAGGTACATGGGAAAGAAATGTGAAGGGTCCTTTTTGGAACCATTATAGAAAGATTTTGTGAGGAGACAGCTGGACCAGAGAGACCACGTACGTGTTGAGCAGAACTGCCAGCCTTCTGTCCGTTTGATTAAATGGGTCTTCCAGAGTTTGCCTCGAGGTTTTGAAGTTTATTTGAAGCATTTCCAAAGTAGCTGACGTTCTGTTTCTCATCTTTTGAATTTAGAAGGTTTAGCCCAGAAATTTTCATTTGGAAACGAAACAGCTACGATCTATTTCTGAAAACAGAACAACTGGGAATGCTGACTTCCCTCAATGTCAGTAAGAGGTTTGCCTTTTGTACTGTCACTGATAGTAGCAACCATATCTTGGCTGCCTCAAAGAAATTTTTGAAAACAAAAGACACTGCAGTGACAACAAAATTCAAGCCATAGAAAATGAGTGATCAGGAGGTTGTTACTTCTAATTTATTTTTATCAAATGACTGTATGGTGGACTACATGAAATAAGTCAATCACTGTCTAATTCCCAGGGAACAAGAGTCTACATCACAAAAGCCATCACCACCTCTATAGCTGTGACTTGCTAACTGGCTACCCCATTGTTCATCTCAGTGGAGAGGCTAAGAATTTCAAGGGATTTTAATCCGTGGAGTTGATTCCTTCTGGACTGAGCTGACTATCTGGTCAGTGTGAGAGAACTTTCCCTGCCACTAGGGGCACATCTACATTACAGGGCAAAAGTTCAATTAAGCTACATAACTTCAGCTACGTCAATTGTGTTGCTAAAATTGAAATAGCTTAATTTGGCTATTGGCGCGATCTACACAGAAGGAAGTCAAAGGAAAAACACTCTTCCTTTGACTTCCCTTACTCCTTGTGAAATGAGGATCACAGGAGTCAGAGTAAGAAGTCCTCCATCTCAAAATTAATTTGAAATAATAGCTTGCTGTGTGAAATAATAGATGCACACCATGTTATTCCAAAATAATGCTGCTGGATAGATGTACCCTAGGTGTGTTACCTCTGTTTCATGGATAGAAGACTCCTGCCTTCCATTCCGTGGATAAATAAAGTACTTCAGTCCCTATGGGATTTTATCCAACACATTTCACCAAGAGTGATGCTGATGCCGTAGCTGGACAGCTCATACAGCTCTTCCACCAAGTCCACTTCCATACAGTACTGCTGAAGAGTTTGGGCTGGTGAATATACTGGATATAGAAAAGTTGAGAGAGGAGATTTTAGAGTGCTTGCTTAGGAGCTGCTATCTCTTGACATTTTGTGTAAATGCATCCTCTTGAATATTCCCACACCTGCTGCAATGACCACTGTGGCGTTTTAGCTGAATGATAATTTTTGGACTAAGAACTTATCTATAAATGGAATTATTCAGGAATTGCTCCATGTATGGACACTCTTATTCTGGAAAAAGAACACCTTTCAAAGTGGATTGAGTTAAACCACGCGTTCTCAGCCTACAGCCCATGGGCTATATGTGGTCTGTTGGAGCATTTCATAAGGCCTGTGGCCAGGCCCACCAACAGGAGGGGCAAAGAGGGCAAGTGCCTTAGGACCCATGGCACCATGAGCCCCAGGCCTTTAAATCACAGCTGGAGTGCCGCTCGACCACTCTAGGTAGCTCTAAAGGCTGGGGGGAGGGTGCATCTCACTTGCTGCCCCGGCCCCATCCCTTCTGCCAAAGGCATTGCCCCTTCTCAGAGCGTGGCACAAGCTCCCCTCCCCCACCTTGCCCAGGGGCCCGGCGTGGCTGTTTGCTCCCTTGCCTGTGGCCTGTTTCAATATAATATGCTAATGACCGGTTCATCATTTTAGTTTACACAAGTGTGTAAATAGACAATCATACTAAACTAGATGAACTTAAAAAAATAAATCAATACAGGTGACTTTAAATCTTATTAAAGTATGTAGAATCCATTTGGTCTGCACCAGATTGTGCTTAGGTTTATGTGCCCCTCCTATGTAGTCAGGGTGGGCAGCACCCGGCTAAGCCAAAACAAGATTCTCTTATTTGCAGTAAGAAAATCCACAGCTAGTGCAATTCAGGAATAGATTTTGCTTTTTAAATTCATGCCCTCTGTATTAACTTTCAAGTATAAACAAGTGCTGTCACGTATTTGTTTCTGCCTTCTGTCTCTACTTCTTCTGAATTCTGGGGCCCACAAAGAACTCCCAGCAAGCAGGGTTTGCATCTGGACACAGCAGCATATTTGTGATTTAAGCCCAAACTTGCCACTCAGGGCATGTCTACACTAGGAAATTATTTTGAAATAGCATGTCCACGCTATAAGGAAGCCTCAAAATTAGTCTGAGGCAGGCTCCCTTAGGCAAACTTACACAGCAAACTTATTTTGGAATAACGGCCGTTATTGTGAAATAATTATGTGAGCGTCTACACAGCAATTCCATTATTGTGAAATAATTTTGAAATAACGGAAGGCTTATTCCAACTTCTGTAAACCTCGTTATACAAAGAATAACGCCTGTTCCAAAATAGCTATTTCAAAATAAGGCGTGTGTAGATGCTCCACTTCTGCCATTTCAAAATAGCCTTCACCAGGGCCATTCTAAGTTATTCCTCCTGGGGCTCTAAACTGAGATCGCATGTCTACTTTAGGGAAGCCTGACTTGGACTAATTTTGAGGCTTCCTTATAGTGTGGACATGCTATTTCAAAATAATTTAATTCTGGCTCATAACAACAATTGACTGTTAATTAGGTTCCAGTCACAGAGTCCTTTATACTTGAGGAGGAGGAGGTATGAGTTAGACACAGTTTAACTTTCAAATACAAGCTTAACATTTGCAGTGCTAACAGGTAGAAAGAACATTTCTTTATCTGTACACTGAACAAATTCATTCTGGAGTCATTGAGAAACAATAAACAAGGTTCTCCTTAATGCCACTAGTTGGGTGTCACTCTTTAAAGAACTGCTACGTGTGTGCAGATGCATTTTAACAGCCTGTAGCACTCTTTCAAAGTTAATACTCAACAAGAGAATTAAAAATAACTGTTTTATAATGAGCAATCATGTTGAATATTTTTGGATTTTTTGTTACTAAATGTTTGTGCTGCACTTTGAAGATTAATTAGTTAATGATTCTGCCATGCTTTGAAGATATAAAATGCGGTCTGTAAGTGCTAAGTATTATCATTATCGCATTCTCTTTGAAGTTTTACAAAACTCTATCATAGAGGGGGGGTCTCCTTCTCAAAGTCCTTCATGTCATGGTAGCAATGTGTAATTGGAGAGAGAGAGAGAGAATCCTTCAGTGCTCTCTTTTTTAGACTTTAGTTAAACTTTTTTTTCCTCATATTTGCAGCAGAACTATGGACTTCTGCCATAAGCTTTTGCACTTTTAGTGTTTAAATCTTGAACGTTCAGCTTCCACAACCTCTCTTAAAAAATGGGCTTTTATTTGGTGGCATTACAAGAGGGATATGTAATTCTAGCAAGTACATTTTAAACAGCGTGAATGTATATCATGCTACATATTAGAAGTAATATGGATAGAGGAGATGATGATGATGATGAAATTAGGGAGTTCTATACAGGCCACTGTCAGAGGCACGTGAAATAAAATTACTAGCAAAAAGTCCTGCACTGTTTCATGAGAGCACGAGCTAGCTTTTAATTCTGAAAGATGTTTGACAAATGCAGACCTAAGTTAGAAAGGAGGCAGGCAGTCTACCTTGTGACACATTTTGTCAGGCTCTTGTTCTTATAGAACCAATCCCAAGACTGTCTTAGCTAGAAATATGAGATATTAAAGTAGAGTCAATCATTTCAGAGATTAAAAGTTTTGGGGTGAGGGAGAATAGAGTCAGAAAGAACATCTGCTTGGTTTTGTAGACAGGAATAAGAAAGTAGAAAGATTCTGCAGGGATTTCTTGGTGCTTTATTAGATGAAAAATAAATATGCACCTGAAGGAAATAAAGCTTATTTTTTCAGCTGTCATACTCCTTTCTTATCTGACAGCAGATTGCACACTGTGGTCATAGAAAAATAAGCAGGAGGTTATGATAAAATTAGCAGTCTCCGTAGAAGGCAGCTTTAAACTAACTTGCTGGCTGAAGAAAATAAACCACCAGAACTTTGAGTAAATGAAGAACAGGAAGAGAGGCCATTAAGGATGCTGGTGATTCTAGTAATTTGTTGGAAGTTTGAGAGAAATCCGTTAATTAGGAAGATGAACATTTTTATTTTCTCAAGAGAAGAGCTGAATTCAAAGCATGACTCCTTGGCAAAATAAGAAAGTTGTTGATATAATCACTTGGTTGAATCATAGAAATGGAGGCTTGGAAGAGACCTTAATATGTCATGTAGTCCAGTCCCCATTATCTAGACTTTCACTGACAGGTGTTTGGAGATATAAAAGAACAGGTTACACAGTGAGGGACATTCCACAACCTTCCTCGGTTATCTTTTCCAGTTAAGTTTTTTCTAAGTGTCTAGCCTACATCTCCTATGCTGCAGTTTAAGCCTGTTACTTCTTGCCCTGGCCTCAGTAATTAAAGAAAACAATGTATCACCCTCTCTTTAAAGCAACTTTTTACATACTTGAAGACTGTTATCATGTTTTCCCTCAGTCTTTTCCAGACTAAACAAACGCAATTTTTTTTCAACTTTCCTCGTAGGTCATGTTTTCTAGCCCTTCTGTCATTTTTGTTGCAGTCCTCTGGATTTTCTCCAATTTGTCCACTATTTACCGAAGTGTGGTTCCCAGAACTGGACACAATACTGTAACCAGGGGCTTCTCAATATGAAAAGTAGTTAAATCCCAGAATTTACACTGATAAAATTTAAATATTCAGTGTTTAAAACTTCTTGAGTGCTCAATTATGTGGTACTGTATAGGAGCCAATAATATCTTCAAGTAAACTGCAAAAGCGACGAGGAGTCCTGTGGCACCTTATAGACTAACAGATTTATTGGAGCATAAGCTTTCGTGGGCAAAGACCTACTTTGTCAGATGCATGTAGTGGAAATTCCAGAGGCAGGTATAAATATGCAGGCATAAGAAAAGAGTACCAATCAAGAGGAAGGACAGAGATAACGAGGTCAATTCAGTCAGAGAGGATGAGGCCCACTTCTAGCAGCTGATCTGGAGGTGTGAACACCAAGAGAGGAGAAATTGCTTTTGTAGTTGGCTAACCATTCACAGTCTTTGTTTAATCCTAAACTGATGGTGTCAGATTTGCAGATGAACTCTAGCTCAGCAGTTTCTCTTTGAAGTATGTTCTTGAAGGTGTTTTTTTCCCCCAGGATGGCTACCTTTATATCTGCTACTGTGTGTCCGGGAGATTGAAGTGTTCTCCTACAGGTTTTTGTATATTACCATTCCTGATATCTGATTTGTGTCCGTTTATTCTTTTACGTAGGAACTGTCCAGTTTGGCCAATATATATAGCAGAGGGGTATTGCTGGCACATGATGGCATATATTACATTGGTAGATGTGCAGGTAAATGAACCCGTGATGGTGTGGCTGATCTGGTTAGGTCCTGTGATGGTGTTGCTGGTGTAGATATGTGGGCAGAATTGGCACCGAGGTTTGTTGCAGGGTTTGGTTCCTGTGTTAGAGTTACTGTGGTGCAGTGTATAGTTGCTGGTGAGAATTTGCTTCAGGTTGGCGGCTTGTCTGTGGGCGAGGACTGGCCTGCCTCCCAAGGCCTGTGAAAGTGAGGGATCATTGTCCAGAATGGGTTGTAGATCACTGATGATGCATTGCAGAGGTTTTAGCTGAGGACTATAGGGGTATGTCTAGACTGCACCCCTCTGCAGGCAGAGGGATGCAGATTAGGCTGGGCAGAATTGCTAATGAAGTGGGGATTTAAACATCCTGCATTTCATTAGCATAAAAATGGCTGCCGCTTTTTTCCAGTATGGAGTTTTGTCAGAGAAAAGCGACAGTCTAGAGGCTGATCTATCGCTAAAGAAAGCCTTTTCCGATAGATCCTGTATATCTCATTTTACGAGACATAAGGGTGGGGTGAAAATTGTTGAAATTGCAGTGGAATTATTCCAGAGCCTCCTTCCCATGGGTCCAGATGATGATGATATCATCAATGTAGTGTAAGTAGAGAAGGGGAGCTAGTGGACAAGAGCTGAGGAAGCATTGGTTCAGGTCAGCCATAAAAATGTCGGCATGTTGTGGTGTCATGCGGGTGCCCATAGTGGCGCCACTGGTTTGGAGGTATATATTGTCACCAAATCTGAAATAGTTGTGTGTGAGGATAAAGTCACAGAGCTCAGCCACCAGTTGTGCTGTGGCATCATCAGGGATACTGTTCCTGACAGCTTGTATTCTGTCTATATATGGGATGTTGGTGTAGAGAGCCTCTACATCCATGGTGGCTAGGATGCTGTTTTATGGAGGATCACCAATGCATTGTAGTTTTCTCAGGAAATCAGTGGTGTCTCAGAGATAGCTGGAAGTGCTGGTGGCATAGGGTCTTTGCCCACGAAAGCTTATACTCCAATAAATCTATTGGTCTATAAGGTGCCACAGGACTCCTCGTCGCTTTTGCAGATCGACTAACACAGCTACCCCTCTGATACTTGAAGTAAACTGTGGTCTTTTCATTTAAGTGCAGAGTCCAAAAAAGTACCCAGCATTCTTCAGACATCTTCCGTCAGTTATACCACACCTGTACCAAAAGTAAAACAGCTAAAATAGTTTCTGGCAGTCTGCTAACAATTCTGAGCTGCCACCCAATAAACAACACTTACAAAACCTGCTGCAAGGCAGGGAAACGAATAATGAAACACAAGTTTAAAATAGTGAACAAGAGCTTAGTACTCGGTTCCGAAATATTCCTGCACATACTTTGATGGCCCGATTTTCAAAGATACTGTGCCTAAGTTGCTGGGTAGGTGCAGAGAGAGAGAGAGAAGCCAGAATTCTCAGATTCATTCTCTTACGTGAAAGTTAACTCATTTGGAGAGAGAAGAAGAAATAAGAGGCAGTGGACAATACACTGGATTTGAAGTCAAGATATTTGTGTTGTTTCCCCCATTCTGCCATTAACGTACTGAGCAGGTCACTTCAGCTCTGTATCATCTTCGGTCCTCTGTAAGGCTGTTAAGGACTAGTCGATTTCCCCCTTCCCCGCCCCTCAGTTATATAGAGGCATCACGGGGGACAGTGGTACTTCAAAGTGGCAGCGCTGCACAGCTGATTCCGGGCTTTGAAATGCCAAAGTGGTGTTCAAAGGACAACACCACACAGCTGATCCTTGGCTCAGCTGTGCAGCGCTGCTCCTTTGAAATGCCACCTTGGCATTTCAAATCGTCAGCACAGCATGGAGCCTGGGGTCAGTGGTGGACACTGAATCCCCCGCTGAACCCAGGCTCCATGAGGGCGCTTCTGCTTTGAAATGCACGAGAGTCCCCGCTGGGGACTCTTGTACATTTCAAAGCTGGCGCCCCGCATGCAGCCCAGAGTCAGTGGGAGCTCTTGTACATTTCAGAGGAGGAATGCGGAAGTGCCTATCAAGTAGTTGATGGAAAATCCATTGACAACTCAACTAGTAAATTAACCGCTAGTTAACAGCCTTAGTCTTTTCTCTTTTCTGTGTAGGTTTTACAGTCTTCCAATCAAAGATTGCCTCTTGTGTTGATGTGATATCTTGCACAGTGGAGCCCTGAGATTGTTTAGGGTCTTAAAGAACTACTGAAATACATGTAATTATAAAGGACAAAAATAGCAGTAGCTATTTTAGCAGTAGTTAAGTCATGTCAAGGTAATTGCACTGAGCTGGCAGAGTGAGAGCCATGTAGTCACAACCAGTCTGGGAAACCAAAGAAGGTACTAAGCTGTTGAGGGTGTTCTACTTCAAACACCTGGAAGATGGTTATTTAAAGTACATCATCTGGTTGTGACTGGAAATATTCCCCAGTAATAATTCCAACCTAAATATTGCAGAATTCCTGCTAATGTATGAGAACCAGAAAATGAAAATTACTTTCCTATTTTCAGCATCCATCCGGAGAGAAAAGCAAGAAGTAATTTTTTTATTAAGGGCAAAATATTAATTAGATCTTTTTCCAAAGTTCTTTCTAGTGTCTAATCAAAGGAGGAGTTTGTAGCACAAGTAAGGAAATTCACTTTTTAAAACAATGCATCTATCTACAGCCTGTGCCTTTTCTTTAATACTGTTGGACAAAAAGCCAAAGCTACTCAGTTATTAAAAGTTTGGTTTTAGTTTGTCACAAGCAGAAACGACAGTTAGACATGTGTGGAACTGAATCCTGTCATCCATCCTGAAGGCATGAAAACTGAAGTCATGTCAGTGCGTTGCTGCTCTCCATCTTCTGTGAATTGTTAGTGTTTTTCCCCCTTGCATTCCCACTGATTCTGATTGATGTCATCTGTAGGAGAAACCTAGCAGTCCTGCTGCATGTCTTTTGCTTCCTTCATCTTGTGTCAGTCTTTTTTTGGTAATAGGAGGGATATACACCTTACGTGACAGTTAGGCAATCTCCATATGAATGCAAGAGGGGAAAAAAATCCTAGTGATGTATCTCAGGCTGGGTTTCTTTGAGAGTCCAGGATGCATAGTTTTAATATTTTCTGTCAGAGGTGGTAAGAATATGAGTGTCTAATTCTGATTACTTGAATTGAGTGTACTTAGTCTGGCTTTCTATAATGTCTGTAAAATAACATTCATTTGCATCAAATATTAAGAATTCTTGATATATATCTCAACCCTATCATAGACAAATGAGATTATCTGTGTTTCTCACTGAGCCGTGTCTGTTTTCTTAAAGACTTTGGGTATAAATTACTGGCATACAGCTGCTGTGCTAACTTTTTTGCAGTGTCCAGCAGCTGTTTCTTTTCCAAGATTAAATGCCCACTTGAAGTTTAAAGTCTCACTTCATAAATTAAAGTTGCTTTCTATTTTAATAATGAAGCAAGTGCAGTCTAGAGGAATAAGTGAACATGCTCTGTGTACTGAAACAAGCCTTTCGGGATCCCATCACCAAGAATTATATTTCAGGCTCTGTTGTTGATTCGCTGTGTGACCTTGGACAAGTTAATTAGCTTACCTGGTTCTCACTTTCCATCTGTAAAATGATTATAAGAATGTTCACCCACCATAGAGGGGTTTACAACAATTTTGGATGAAAATTGCTATAAAAGTGCCAGGTACAACAATGACACCGATGATTGATTATAACTAGGAGTAACATTTTGTGCAAAAAGGACACCATTTTTAAAGTGGAATTGTGTGTCCATGAAAGCCAAAGGGCACAATTGCAAAATAAAGGCATAGTCCGTGATGGAACATTCTGGTGGCCTTGCAGCACAGGAGTGTGCTCATTGCTTCCCCATTTGACAAGCAGCTTGTGTTCCCCTGATAATTGTTGCAGGGTAACCGGACCACAGCTTTGTTCTCCATAGTGAAGCATTTGCTGGAAGCCTGGGAACAGTTCTTGGGTTCAGGGAAGCCCTGTGACCACAACTGGTGTCCAGTGTTCCCTATAAACTGAGTACTTGGGCAGCCATCCAGGAGAGAGTCAAATGCTGCCCAGTGATTAGCAGAGTGCCCACAGCTGTCAACAGCCAGTAACATGTGTTTCTACTGGTGGTGCACATCCACAAATGCCTTGGTGCACATAACAAAACTTATTCTGCAAATTGATGGGGGGGAAAAAAGAGGGCATGCTGCTGGTGTCTGTCCCTTGTGCAAAAGAGGGTGTGGTGTGGGTTGGAGAAAGTTTCTTGCACCCTTTCTCCCTCCTTTTGGCACTCACAGGCCCAGATATAATTGAGCCCTGAATGATTTACTGAAATGTTAGCAAAATACCAGAATAGCAGACTATAATAAGGCAGATGATTTTAGCAGATCAGCAGACCACAGTCTCATAAAATGCCATCTGTTAGTTTTGCTCCATTCAAACTCACCTGAAGAAGTGGGTGTTGCCCGCAAAAGCTCATGGTGCCCAAGGACTACTCATTGTTTTTAAAGTTACAAACTAACACAGCTATCCCTCTGTTACTTTTTGAGGATATTTGAGTATAAGGAATGTATCAGCACATTCATGATCTACTACTGAATACAGTACAGGACCTTTTTTGAATGGAGCAGAATGCATTGGTGGGTGGTTTGCATGTATAAACTATATAAATATTAGACTTAAATTTTTTTACTTCCATTTTCTGTAGACACACGGTATCCATTTCATTTAGAATAATATCATCTTTAGCTAAGGCCCTCTCAACATCTTCTGCCCAAATATTATTTGTAATAGTAACATTTGCTCATTAACTTGTTTATTATTGTTTCCATCACATGGTTGAATTTCAAGAACTGTGTAACCTCAGTCATAAATATTTTGCAGACAGTATTGCTAGGCATGCGGGTGACTTTCAGTTTTGCGGTGCTGGTTTATTTGTAAAGTGTGTGTGTGTGTGTTGCATTGCCTTTTTTCAATTGAAAAGATCACAAAAGAATTAGTAGTTCCAGGTGTATTATTGGGCAAGCACTTTAAAAAGAGCCCCCTAATTCAGAGTCCTACCATATCATACTACAGATGGGTGCAGTGGTTCCTACTTTATTTCTGTAGAAACTCCCCTATTGCTGGATGCTTCTTCCCACTAATGTCACTTGCTTTTTGTTCCCTCTCCCTTCCTTCCCTGCTAGCTTCCTGGGCAGGCTGTGTTCCTGGGAGTGGCTCAGCTGTGTATCAAAGCAAGAAAGTAAAGGTTATTTGGCAGGCTGCTCTACAGTAGCCCATGTACAAATGAGCTGCTCTCACATTCTTCTGAGCTGGAAGGGAAAGCAGGTTTTTTTTCAAGGAGGTGCCTTTAACAGCAGGAGTAGGTTTGCTGTAGGGAGGATTGGTGACTGCAGTTTTCTTTGCCTTCTGTCCTCCTCTTGTGTCTTATGAGTCCTTCTCGTCATCCCTCAGCTAGGGAAATTATGTGCTAAAGCTAGGAGAGTTTGCAGGGAACGGTGTTCAGTGAGGATTTCTGTGGCTGAGGATCCATGTTTGGGGAAAACGGACATTTGTATGTGCCTCCAGGAGAAGCTGCATGGACACAGTGGCTCAAGGAGCAGCTTTATGAGTTGTATTGAGAATCAGGGGCACCATCAGCCTCCATTTCACACGGAGGCTTTGCACTCCCAGGAGGGGGAAGGGCCTCAGGTGGAAGGGGCAGAGCTTGGGGCAGCCGGACCTCTGTACCGTCTGGTGCACGCCACACTGCCCCCCCCCCCCCAAAGCTGCTCAGAGTGTGTGGAGCTCTGGCGGCAATTTAAAGGGCCTGGGGCTTCAGCTGCCACTGCCATAATAGCAGTGGCAGCAGCTAGGAGCCCCAAGCCCCTTTGAATTGCCAGGCCCCAGGGCAACTGGCCTCTTTACCCCCACACTCCTGGCAGCGGGCCTGTTGAGAATGCAGGAACTAAGGAAATGTACAGAGGTGTTTAAAGAGCTCTTACAATCTATTACACAGGGGTGGGGAACCTTTTTTGGGTCAGGGGCCGCTGACCCACAGAAAAAGCAGTCGGCAAAACAATGGCTAGGGGACAACATGGGCATTCTCCACAAAAACATCACCAAGAGCATGACCAAACTGGATTATAGCAGTTAAATCAGGAACATCCCTAATGATGAGACATGATGTTTTTATCTTCCTTTATTTATACAAACAGGAGAGGAGGTATTTTGAAGATGCCATGTACAAATGCACATTTCTCCTTTGACTTTCCTTTGCAATTCCATTCATTTTTTCCCCCTTTTCATAGTTCTTGCTGACAATCTGAAGTCTAACCCAGGAATTAAATGGCAATACTTTAGCTCAGAAGAAGGCATTTTTACTGTCTTTCCAGCACACAAGTTCCGGTGTAAGGGAAGTTACGAACACCGCAGCAGGTATGATTTTATTCTTTTTGTGACCACATGGGATAAAGTGCTGAAATTATATTCTCAAAATATTTTCTATCCAACATCCTGTTTTTCTAGGGAAAGATTGGTAGACAGTCAGTTTTCATTTTCTGCTGAGAAAGTTATTTGAAATTGAACCATAAACTAAGGAATAAGTGGTTGCAAGAGTCAGATATTGATACTAATAATCCATTTATGATGCATCTCTATTGGAAAGTAGCTACAATGCAATTTTTTCTCCCTCCTTGGGTTTAGCACCCTATACTGTCAGAATTTAGCACCAGTGCATAGAGTAACCTGGTGAAAGGTTATAATTTTAAGTCCTTCCTACAATTGCATTTCATATCAGTCATTTTAAAATGTATTCTCCTTTGCAATTGCTATAATGCAAAGTTACAGGATCTTGCTGTCCTTTCTTGGGTTGCAATGTTCCACATGACTGGAGACTGCAGGATTGAGGCCTACTCCCCTTCCGTAAAAAGATTTCTGAATTCTCCAAGTTACAGGGTTTCTTTAAATGCATGGTTAACATTGGAGGTAATGGACTATTTAGGACAGCTTTGTCATGTGCTTGCCAGCATAGAAAAAGCACTTTGTAGTGATCTTCTGAGAAAATCCAGTAGCATGACTATCTCTCCTTATAGCCTTGCTGTATAACAAATCTTACTGAAGAGATATTCATATAGGAATATTTCCATATGAGAGAGAGAGAATCACTGAAACAGAAAAATGTATTTTGCTTATCTATCAATATTGAGCAATCTAATCTAGTAGTGTTTGATGCACACTCATCATCATATGACCACAGTGGCTGGATTTGTTTGAACATACTGTTGGCTGAGAAGGGTGTGGTCTAAAGATTGAGAGCCAAGAACACCTAAATTCTAATCTCAGCTCTGAAACAGACTTTCTCTGTGAACTTGTGCAAATTACTTACTGTCTGCTTCAATTTCTCTAGAAGTGTTTTAGGAATATTTTTTGCAAATACTTACCTCAGAGGGCTTGGCTTCTTGGATGAATTAGTTAGCTAACATGTAAATGCTTTGAAGATCAAAAGTATAAGTGATCGTTATTAATACCACTGTAGAACTGCAGCCTGTTCTAGAATTAAGAACTGGTTTGTTTATTTGAATTAAGAACAGCTGTTTATTTGAATGCCTTTTCTGCATTTACTCGAATAAGACTTCTGTGCCTGCTTTAAATGCAATAAAAATTAGATAACAAAACTCATGCTTAAAGTCAAATGGTTTTAGGTGTATGCTAACAGGGGGAAAGAGTTCTGTTGTTTTTGACTTCCTTATTCAAACTCTTTCTAATTTGTCCCAGCTTTGAGACCCTGAAAAGAGATCTTTGGTAAATCTTTCCCACATACCTCACCGTATCACCAAGTAGTATATTTTGATGTTGGCAAATATACACATGAAAACACAGAGTGCCCTTAGCAAACTTGGATAGATTTTGATAGTCCCATTTAAAAATGCACAGATAAGAAGGGCTTGTGGAGCATGATCTATGTGCATTACATTCCAATGCATTGATAGAAAAGTCTTTCCTGGCAGGAACCTTAGTCTCATTGTGATAAAGCAAACCTACTGTGCTAATGCTAATTATACACAGCTTGCACAGATTTTTACATGTCATGTAACCAGCAAACATCCAGTACTGTATTGTACTTATCTCTCAACAAGATTGACTGCATCATGCGTTCATTGTGAGGCAGTTACTCATAGTCACTTTTACTCGTTCTGTTTCCAAAACCTTTGTTCTATGTATGCTAAGATAGTTATAAACATTATACTCAAACAGTCACCACTGATGCTCTAACAAAATAGGTCACTTGCTGCCTGAAAATAATTGCTGGGTGATAACTAAGGATGGATGTTCCAAAATTAGGGCCTGAAATTGAATACCTACATATGTAGACATCTTAATAAGAGACCTGATTATTAGTGGTGCTGAAGACCAAAGATCTCATTTGTGTCTGTGGGAATTGAGCTTTCAGCATTCCTAAAGATCAGGACCTTCTTGTCTCTAAGGATATGTCTACACTGCACCCTTAGTTCAATATGAGTTACACAATTTGAGCTTTGCAAATTGCATAGCTTATTTCGAGTTAATTTCGAAATAGCTTATAATAAATTTTGATATAAACGGCTAGTCCGAAACGTCCCTTCATCTTCGTGGAACAAGGTTTACTGGGATGTTAGACTAGCGAGCCCATTATATTTCAAAACAGCGGGCTTGTTCAAAAGATACAGAATAGCTATTTTGTGATACCAGAAGTGTCCTGAAATAACAGTGTAGTGTAGAAATACCCTCAGTGCCTTACTCAGGATTTAGGTGCCTGCTTTACAGGTGCTCACACTTCAACAGTTGGTCTAAATATTCTAACCATGGTGTCAGTTATGTGAACATTCCACGGTTGCTGGAATCTTCTTTTAGTCGATTATTGTGCAGGGGACTGGTTCCCTGAGTTTCAGGTTGGAGAACCTCTGAAGGTCCATCTGCCAAAACAATTACTGTGTGGTCTTATTGTAATTCATGTCCATTTTCAGTCCCTTTCTTCCCTGTCATTTCTCAGTTGTCATTGTATGACAAATGAAATTGGCTTTGATCATACAAACTCTTATATTCAAGATTAACTTAGCTCGGCTGAATTATCCTTTTGACTTCAATGGACCTACACAAAGTATGGATGTAAAAGCTCTTTTAATTGGTCAACTGTTTAAACATTAGATTTAACCATTTAACCGATTAAATGAGGAGTGGTCAGTGGGGCCGCCCCAGCCCAGTTTGGGCTGGAGTGGCCCCCTGACTGCTATGGCTGAGCTGGAGCACACCTTTCCTCGACCATGGACAAAGGCTGCTCCCATCAGCTGGAGCAGTTCTTACCTGTGAAACAGTCCCTTGCCCACAAGTGGGCAGGTACTGCTCCAGCCCTTTCTGGTTAACCATTCACATCTCTAACAAAGGCATGAAGTAAAAAGTTAAGTGGTTGCAGAATTTGGACCTTAGATTGTAAACTCTTTGTGGCACAGACTTCTCTCACTCTCTTTGTGAACCCTGCTACCTGACTAATGCTTCCAAACCCTGCAATCCTTCTCATAAATTCATCAGGTTAAATTCTAGAGGTATTGTTTGCTAAAGAAAAAATTCATGAAGCCAAGCAATTATTCCTGTCTTCTCTTCCTTTAGTTTTCAGTTGTAAACTACTATGGTAATTCTAAAATGAGAAGTCATCATGATGTCAATATGTTTGTCGTTTCAGGCCTGTCTACGTGTCTACGGTTAGACCCCAGTCTAAGCACATAGTTGTCATTGTGGACCATGGGGCTTCAGTGACAGAGACACAGCTTCAAATTGCCAAAGATGCAGCTCAGGTTATTCTGAGCTCTATAGATGAACATGATAAGGTGAGTTTGCACGAAGCCACGAGTGTATTTTTCCTTTGTTTTAACCATCCTCGGATGGGTTTTTAGTTTTACATTTTCATTTTTGCATTTATCTAAAACAGTTTTTTATCTGCCATGCTTCCAGCTTTTTAGGAAACATTTTGTAATGGGAAAGATCATGATTCAGTGTGCTAGATACAGGACCGTTAGGAGAGCTATGTAGTAATCCCAGTTCTACCATTTGACACACTGTGTAGGCTTAGGCAAATCATTTAACCTCTGAGATAATTTTCCAGGGTGTAAAATAAAGATAATTTTCTTCACTACCTGATGGGAATGGTGTGAAACCTAAATAGTATCTGTGAAGCTCCCAGAGAGTGTAAGTAAAAGAAGAGGAAGGCAAAAGCACAGGCTGGATGTGAGGAGAGCTGGATTCCATTTTGCACCTACATTGCAGACATCCTGCATTACATTAAGGTCACTTAACCTTTCTCTGTTTTAATTTTCTTCATTTGTAATATAGGAATAAGACTTAATGCATGGGAAAAAATGTAAAAGCCTATTATAGAGGGTACAGTTGTTCCAATTCAGCAGAATACTTAAGTATGTGCTTAAAGTTAAGCATGTGCTTAAGTGTTTTGCTGAATTAGGGCCTATATAAAGAGGAAATACTATAAGTAAAACAACACATTTATTAATTAGGCAGTAACTTAGTAATTTTCAACTCTGTTTTACAGGCATACATGTACAACTCTTGTGTTATGCACTGCTGTTCTTATTCTATCACTACTTTTGCATCACTCATAGCTCATAATAAAATATTACACTTATTTCATAAACTGTATCTTAGTGATACATTTAATAGTGGAAGGATTATCACTGTTTTTTTAACTTATCTACAGGATAAAAAGTGGTATTGAATTTGGCTAATTCTCAGTGAAATATTAAAAGTACAGCAAGTTAGTTCAGAGTTCATTATGTTTGCTTATGGAAATTTCCAAGTGTTTTCCACAACCACTCTATTTTTTCTGGAGGCACTGGATATTTATTGAAAATGCTCTCTGCAGATTTTGGGTTGAGATATCTATAGCTTGCTTAGATATTTTGCCTATGAGAGTATGGTAACTATTATGTTAGCAGAATGAAACAGATTTCAGCAGAGAAACAAAGGCCAAAGTTCCTTTTTCCTTTAATCAGCATAAGTCTAATCTTTTTCAAATGTGATGGATTTATGCCTCAAGCATTTTATTTTTTAACAATTGGTTTTAAATCCACAGAAACTGTTCTGTTGGCTTATCATTGTATGTGCTATATCAGTACATAAAGAATTATGCATGGTAAAATAATCCAATATATTTTCTTCTCTTTTAAGATTTCAGTGCTAACCGTGGCAGACACAGTAAGAACCTGCTCACTGGATCAGTGCTATAAGACATTTTTGTCTCCTGCCACTAGTGAGACAAAAAGGAAGATGTCCACCTTCGTTACCAATATAAAGTCATCTGACAACCCTACCCAGCATGCAGTGGGATTTCAGAAGGCTTTTCAGTTGATACGAAATACAAACAATGGCACAAAACTCCAAGGAAGTAAGCCTGTTATTGAATAATCCTTTATATTATTGTTTTCAAATTTGCATATTTCTTTTTTATCTTGATGCACACTGACAGGAGCCTGAGCAGAGCATTGTCTTGTTATAAGTATTTATCACATTGATCAAATAACATATACCAGATTTTAACTCCACTTAGCAGCTGTTAAAATTGTCCATTACATTTCATTTGCTTCTTTCACCCACTGTCCTTTGCCTTCCTTATTATCCATGATATGTAATTATGGGGATGAGTTGCTGGATCTCTGAATTATTCCCCAGATGAGGATCCTTTTTAATGGCGATCATTAGCACAGCCAACTTCTTTGACTGACAGGTAAAATTCCCATTTGCACAGATGTGCTCTGTTTATGTAAAATCTTTGGGAACATATTAGCATTTCTCATCAAAAAAACATTCGCACAGAACAACAGAGATGCCTGATATGTGATATTTATATGCATGTGAGAGGATGACCTAACCTTCTTCTCATTCAGCAAAGAAAATCTGCATTAATTTTTGTCTGTAAAGACATGTGGAGTTACTTGTATCTAGTCTCATGTTTTTTATTTGATTTAAAAAATAATATACAATTGACAGAATAATAAAAATGTCTGGAAAGGAGGAAGGAGGGTGGCAGATTTTACTGCCTAGATGGTGAAGGCTGGGTTAAAAGAGTGGTGGGAGATAACTAAGACTTGTGTTCTTTAATAACTTTTAATAACTGTTTACATTCAAATTGAGTATTTTTTTTAGTCAAGTACTGTCACATTTTCTCAGCCGTTTCCATATTCCCAGTGCCAGTGAAAGTTGGAGAAACTGGAAATTGGGGCTTTTGTCAGTTTGATTTTTTGATGTATTCCTTCCAATGCCTTTTCAAGATAATGGGAATCTTCCCATTGTTTCAAATGGGCAATGAAGAGACTCATAACTGAAATTTACTATTGAGAAGAAAACAGTAACTCACATCCCAGGAGACTCATGTTAGACCTAGAACAATGGAGTAAACTGTGCTCCAATTCCATTTTGTACTCCCCTAGATTGGTGAGCATCGCGATCTGTTGAGCAGCGTAACTGATGGGATCTTGTATTTGTACATGTTATCAAGGGCAGGCAGACTTTTAACTTCTGACAAAATGAGGGAAAGGTAGCAGCTGATCTTGCTTGCAGTAAGTCTTGACTAGTCATCATTAGTTATTTCAAAGAATATTGGCTATAGATTCGTGCTCATTCCTTGAGTATTGGGAATAGAAGACATTGGCATATTCTGCAGTGTGAAAACATAATGTTTTATTTCAGTTTTATGCATCATATTTGTATGCACATTACCTAAGGACCCCTTATTTGAACCTTAAACTTCAGTGCACATGCTTTCCTTCTAAAGCTATGTGAGAGGGACACAAGAAACCCAAGAGCCTTGGCAACGGAACACAATGGTTCTGAGAAGAGGATGTGTGATGCACTTCCATTTTCTTGTAAACAGTCTTCTTGTCTTTTTTGTTTGTTTTCAATACAAAAAGAAGCGAGACAATATTATTCTTTTTTACTGTGAATGTTTAACATCCTGTTTCCTAAAAGGATATGCAGGGGTGTCAGAGAAACCATTCACATGCAGAAAATATATTAATAGAGGCGATGTTGGGGGGAGGTATTCCCAGTGCGTAAGATAAGGAATATACTAGAAAGATGGACATTTCTGCATTCTTCAGCCTTTTGTCAATATCTATTATATTGGTGTTATTGGTACCTCAGTAATTATTTTTACATTCATATTATACCTTTCATCCCAGAGTATTGCAAAGTGCTTTGCAAATGCATTCACAACAGCCACAGAAATTGGGTAGCTTCTGGATTTACAAAATTCTCCAGGTGGACAAGTAATGCAAAGCCTACTGCACAAGTGGAGAAAATTTAAGGACCAGGCTCTTAGAAGAGTTAAGGGCTTTGTTTTGTAAAATATGTGTTTTGTTCTCTCCTCCTTCCTCCTTGGTGCTATTATAAGAAGGAAAATGTGGTTCATTAACTGATAGGAAAACTGGCTAGAGACTCATAAGACCTAGGCTATAGCAGGGATCCCCAATACACACAGAGCTATATTTTATCACCCATCCTAGCAATTTTTTTTAAAAAGGCAAAATTGGTTATCAGTGCCCCCAACAGTGGCACAAAGCTCCTGTAGTGTAAAATGAAAATAAAGGTTAATAATTGTCATAAAACCTTACTCCAGAGCATCTTCTTATTTCTGGGACGTAGGGTTTTTTTTTTTAAACAGATTAGATTTAAAAGTTGTCTCTAGTTAAACTCTGGGGTCTGGTTGGGAGAGTAAGTGAATAAAAAAGAAAGGAAAATAGAAGTTTCAGGAGCTTCTTTGTATCAAAAACACTTGATTTAAATAATTTTCAATCTTAGTTCAAAGTACACAAAACAGCAAATGGATGTTTAGAAATATTTTTTTTAACTCAATAGAACAAAACCTGACATTTCCACCAACGCAAGGCAATTCAAAAGTAAACTGGCAGTCTTCCAGTATTATGTTTCAGTGTGCTTTGGGTATGCAGAACCTGGGTATGATCCCTAACTGATACACAAGATGCTTTAAATGCTGCAGTATAGGATGGAGCGTAAGCATTGATTTGAATTTCCTTAAGGCTTTGAGATAGGACTTTAACAAAGACAATTCTTTGCATCTTGAAAAATATGTCAATATGTGTTCAATCTAAGTAGGGCAAAATGACTAAGTGATGTGTGGTAAATATAGAATCATAGAACTGAAAGGAACCTTGAGAGGTCATCAAGTCCAGTCCCCTGCACACATGTCAGCACCATGCACTAATTTATCCGTGACAGGTGTTTGTCTAACCTGCTCTTAAAAATCTCTTATGATGAGAGTTTCCACAACCTAACTAAGCAATTTAGTCTAGTGCTTAACCACCCTGACAGTTAAGAAGTTTTTCCTAATGTCCAACCTCAACCCCCCCCCCCCCCTTGCTGCAATTTAAGCCCATTGCTTCTTGTCCTATCATGAGAGGTTAAGGAGAACAATTTTTCTCATGCATCCTTGTAACAACCTTTAAGATACTTGAAAGCTGTTATCATGTCCCTCTCATTCTTGTATTTTAAAACTAAACAAACCCCGTTCTTTCAATCTTCCCTCATAGCTAATGTTTTGTGTTTCTTGTAAATCATTTTTTATATTATTCTTTGGCGCTCCTCTACTTTGTCCATGTCTTTCCTGTAATGTTGCACCTAGATTTTGGCACAGTACTCCAGTTGAGGACTAATCAGCGCAGAGTAGAGCGAAAGAATTACTTCTTGTGTCTTGTTCACAACATTCCTGTTAATACATCCGAGAATTATTTTTGCTTTTTTTTTTCAAAAGTGTCATATTGTTGACTAATATTTTTCTTGTGGTTCATTCATTATGGGCATGTCTACACTAGAAAATTATTTTGAAATAATTAAATTCAAAATAACAACTCCCAAAATAACAAAATTGAAATAGCATGTCCCCACTACAGGGGAGCCTCAAATTAGTCTGAAGAAGGCTCCATTATTATGGATGTGCTATCTTGACTTGGGGTGTGTCTAGACTACAGGGTTTTGTCAACAAAAGTGGACTTTTGTTGACAAAACTAAACCTGCGTCTACATTACCGCTGAGTTCTGTCGACATAACGTCGACAGAACTCAGCAGTTTTTTCGGCGCTGGTAAACCTCATTTTACGAGGAATAACGCCTTTTGTTGACAGAGTTCTGTCGACAGAAGGCGTTACTGCATCTAAACTGTCCTTTGCGTCTACACTGCCATGTCGACAAAGCAGCTTGCGTTGTCGACAGAACTGAATGTAGTCTAGACGCTCTTTGTCGACAGAAGCTTTGTCGACAGCATCTGTCGACAAAACTTCTGTCGACAAAAGCCTGTAGTTTAGACGTACCCTTGGAGTGCCAGGAAGCACTGGGGAGTAATTATTTCAAATTACTCTGGGGAGTAGTTATTTTGAAATAGCGGCATTGAAGCATCCACACTAATGCTATTTCGAAATAACTATTTCAAAATTAGCATTATTCCTTGAGGAAAGCAGGAGTACAAGTTTCAAAATAAGCAGCCCATTATTTCAAAATAAGAGGCTTGGTAGTGTGGACACTCCGCTTATAAATTCAATTTAAGGGGGATTATTCCAAATAATACCCTATTGTAGACCAGGGCTTAGACCCCTAGATTCCTTTCTGCAGTACTCCTTCCTAGACAGTCACTTTCCATTTTGTACGTGTGCAGCTGATTGTTTCTTTGTAAGTGGAGTACTTTGCATTAAATTTCATTCTATTTACTTCAGACCATTTCTCTATTTATCCTATCTTCCAAAACACTTGCAGCCCTTCCAGCTTGGTATCATCTGCAAACTTTATAAGTGTACTCTCTCTGTCATTATCTAAACCATTGATTAAGATAATGAGCAGAACCAGTCCCAAAATAGATCCCTGCAGAATGCCACTCATTTTGCCCTTCCAGCATTACTGTGTACCATTGATAACTACTCTCTGGGAATGGATATCCAACCAGATGGTTATGCACCCACCTTATAGTATCTCCATCTAGATTATATTGCCTTAGTTTGTTAATGAGAAGATCATGCGAGACTATAACAAATACCTTACTAAAGTCTGGATATACTGCATCTATCACTTCTCACCTTACCCACAAGGCTTGTTATGCTGTCAAAGAAAGCTATCAGGCTGGTTTGACATAATTTGTTCTTTACAAATCCACGCTGACTGTTACTTAACACCTTATTATCTTTCAGATAGTTGCAAATGGATTCCTTAATTATTTGCACCATTATATTTCCTGGTACAGAAGTCAAGCTGACTAGTCTACAATTTCCCAGGTTGTCCTTATTTTTCTTTTTATATATGGGCACTAAATGTGCTCCTTTCCAGAATTCTGGAATCTTTCCCATATTTCATGGCTTTTCAAAGATAATGGCTAATGGCTCAAATATCTACTCGGTCAGCTCCTGGAGTATTCTAGGATTCATTTCATCAGGCCTTGGAGACTTGATAACACCTAACTTTTCTAGTAATTTTTAACCAATTCTTTCCCTATTTTAGTTTCTGAATCTTTCCCATTTGCAGTGGCATCCACTGTTAGGCCTAAGTTAGGTATCCAATCGAAACCAAATCAAAGAAGTTCCACATTTTCTGTTATTGTTTTCCTCTCTTCATAGAGTAATGGACCTACCCTGTCCTTGGACTTCCTCTTCCTTCTAATATATTTGTAGAATGTTTTCTGGTTTGAACTCATTTTGTGCCTTGGCCTTCTGGCTTTACCCGTACATACTTATGTTATTTGTTTATATTCATCCTTGTAGTATTGGGGTCAAATACCCCAACTCCTGTCACAGGACCTTGAGTAACTACATGAACCTTAGCCTATGAAATCTGGTGAGGGACTAGAAAACTATATTGGAGTTAAAATGTATGAGCTGAAACTCCTGAATCTGTGTTAGCTAAAACTTCCATAAGGAAATATAAAGATCTCTACAATCACACAGTGAGTGTTTTCATGCATCACTGATACCTGGAATTGTTATAAGAACTATTGTTGATAACTTCACATTTAATTTCCTTTACTGATATAAGGACTTTTACAGCACTGCTGAATATCTTGTGTAAATTGAAATCTAATGAGCTGTAATTTCTTCTTAGATACAGATACAGTTATAATTTACCTGTCAGCTGGGATTACATCAAAAGATGCTTCCGATGATGATAAAAAGGCTACTCTCCGTGTCATCAATGAGGAAAATAGTTTCCTAAATAACTCAGTAATGATTCTCACTTATGCACTCATGAATGGTAAGAAATGTGAGCCAGATTTCTGTAGATTAAATTCTCTAGTAACTATGTGCAGTGTTATTCTATGTCTCTTTGAAAAGGTTAGAAGTGAGTTTTTGCCCATAGAATGCAGAGGCCATTCCCTAGATAACAGCAGTTTCCTATTTGGGGTGTTTTATTTAGATGTGGGATTATATTTAGAATCTCATATTTGCAAACCAGTGTTCAAATGATATGATTTAAATGTCTGAAATGTCAAGTGCCAAGCACAATGGGGAACATTCCGTACGTGGTATAACTACTGTCTTCTCTAGAGCCCCACCCTTTGATACTAAGACTACATTTGGTAGAGTCTTCCTAATTCAGCAAACATATAAGCCTAGGATTAGTTCCTATTGATATCAATAGGATTTAGGTCTGAGCTTGAAGTCAAGCATGTGTTTAGGTGCTTTGCTGAACTGGGGCTTCAGCCAAGAGTAAAATGAAATATAAATGAATGTACACTGACAAAATGATAGTATAGTTCTTTTTCCAAAAATATCTTAAACAAGAAAGTCATTAGCACAGTCTTATTAGCATGGGTTGCACACCCTAGGGATGTAAATACCCATTAAAAAATTTAACCTGTTAAACTATATAATGTTAATAAATTAACTGGTTAACTGTGGAGGGCTGGTGCATAGCAGCAGGGGCCACACAGTGTGTGCTCTCTGGTTATCCAATAAGCATGCCAGTAAGGCTAATGCTTACTGAATAACCGGCTAACCTTTTACATCCCTAACGCACACACCCTTTCCAGGGAAGCTTATACCTGGCAGTGGAGAATGTTCACACTGTATATGACTCTATAGCAGTTCAGATCCCCATTTGGGCCCCTACTTTTAAGAATGTCCTTTGTTAGGTCATCTGTAGGGGTGGAACACTGGCACATTCGGGTCTAAAAGCATGCAACTCTGTTGCTTGAGCTAAAGGACAACGTCTGTTAACACTAAGCCTGTATAGCAGATCCATAAACCTCTACATAGACTAGCCGCTGGTGGAAGACAATGGGTTATGCAAAGCTCTCTGTTGAAAAAAAGAATTGTTAAAAATATCTAAATAGTGACATGGACAGAGCAACCCTCTTGAGTTTCTATGCAGTGGAAGTTATGTGAATGGAGACTTTTAAATCCTCGCGTGACTGATTATACCTACGTTATAATTCACCTGAGCTGTATTAGTTACTAAACAATATTCTACAGTTTCACTTAAACAGGCATTCACCATATTCAGTCTGACTGCCTGACTTGGCAACACAAAGTACATACTGTACTGTAGTTTTGCAACATGTTACAGTGGTTTTAATTTGGAATAAGATGTAGGAGACTCAACTGATAATAAATTTCTTACTTTCTCCTCCGCTATCCTTGCAATTTCTCTTTTTCAGAGGGAGTGACAGGCTTAAAAGAACTGGCATTTCTCCGAGATCTTGCAGAACAGAACTCAGTAAAGTATGGAGTGCCTGATCGAACTGCCTTGCCTGTGATCAAGGGGAGTATGATGGTCTTGAATCAGCTCAGTAACTTGGAAACCACAGTGGGTCGATTTTATACAAACCTTCCTAACCGAATGATTGATGAGGCAGTCTTCAGTCTGCCCTTCTCAGATGAAATGGGAGACGGTAAGTGCTTTCAAAATCTGAAATTGAGCAAGTAAAACAAACAGATTAGACTTCCGTTTGCCTGACAGCCCCCAGCTTTGTAGCCAATAGATAAGTGGTGCTTCTAGGTCTGTCGCTAAGGGATGTGTAAAATTAAGTTCTTCAAGCAGGGATTATGTGTAAAGTTTTACCTCCCCAGGGACCTGTTTATGGAAAGTGTGGGTAATGTGTCTAGTGGATTTGGACTGAAGGGAAATTTTGTGTCTCAACTACACTGATTTAGCCTCGGTAGTTTGGATTTATCTAGGAAACTCTTCCAAGCTGAAATCACAGCCACGGCCCTTCTGCATGCCAGCTGGACCATTCAGAGCTGCTGTTGCTCTCTGAGCAGACCACAGGGCTACATAGGGCAGCATAATGGGAGAAGTGGCATTCCTGTTGGATGCTGAACACCGCCTTCCTGTTTCTGATAGTGGGGCCACGCATATAGATATTCCTGAGGGGTTGTTCCAGCTGTCCAGTTCCTCCTCCTTTCCCTTCCATCTGCGCACTAGCCGAGGTATGGAGCAGCATCTCACCAACTAGGTTAGCAGCTGCTCTGGAGGCCAGGAGGCTCCGGCAGTATTGAGGCATACGGTCTTCAGTAAGGACCCAGCCTAATAGGCGAAACTGCTAAATATTTGACCAAATTCTCTGTTCCAATTAAACTGTTTTTAAAAAACCCTAAACATGTGGTTGTCCTCAGCCCAAGACAGAGGAGTCTGAAGCCCGTGGCTGCCAGTGGCACGAATGGCCATTCTGTAAGCCAGGGATCAGCTGAATGCAGCAGCATCCTGGTTATTACATGCCTTTTGTCAGGAGTTAGGATGGAATCGGAGTCTCTCCTCTGGTTCTACGTCAGTGGAGTATTTCTCCGACCCATCGCCTCAATACAGCAGCTACAGACCAGATTTGTGCTGACAGATTACAGTTGTGAATTCGAATCTGATGTGTTACTTAAAAACCCTAAAATTCATGTGTGTAACTTTACTTGCATTCAGTAGTGAGGTCAGATGGCACACTGCAGAAGATGAGATGAGGGCATATAGATGTTTGCCTAGGAGAGCAAAGGACATGCAGCCAGGCCTATACAGAGCCCTCAGGAAAACTGCATAAGAGATGCAAAGACCCCATACATGGTGTTCCACGAGTGGCCCATGGTTCCAGGTGGAGTTCAGACCTCGAGTGCCTTTCATACATGTTCTTGCACTGGCATGAATGTCATTGTGAGAGAGTATTCCCCATCTCAGCTCATACATCTGTAAAGTGAGGAGAAAAAAAACCTTACTTCATAGGGAATTGAGATCTGTATTAGTGTTTTCCTAGTACTTTGAAGCTTTAAGGTGCTAGGTAATTACTAGCTATTAGAGTTAATAAACTGAACCACTTCTTCACTGCTCCAGACATTGCTTTCCTTTTTCTTGTGTGTGGTGTTAGGGAGAAGGGGTTGAGGAATATGACTCAGAAGGGTTTCCAGATCTTCAAGGAAGATTTCCTTATTTGCCACCTGATTAGAGTAACTCTTGAGAGTCTGAAATCCTCCATGTCTTCTGAGATTGCTCCTGGACATGCTGCCATGCTTAGTTTTTCCTTTTCCCATCACTCAGGCTATGTCTATACTACACTGATCTATCGGAAAAAGGTAAGCAAATTGCACTCCACAATTTGCGTACCTTTTTCTGGGGTTTTTTTTGGGGGGGGGGAGAGGTTTTTCTGAAATTTGACCCATCTAAACTGGGCCAAATTTTGGGAAAACCTCCTCTTTTGGAAGATTTCTTCTTCCTTGTGAGAGGAGAAAGACAGGGCTTCCAAAAGAGCACATCTGCTCTTCCTCAAAAAAACAGTGAAAGAGCAGATGCGTTCCCTGGACCCGGTGGAGTTTTTCCCGGGTATCCTAGAAAAACCGCATAGTGCAGACATAGCCCCAGTGGCACTATGTCATCTTCAAACAGCCACATCCAAGCATAATGGAGAAATTGAACACCATAAGGATTATAAATGGTACAACTGAATAGCTTTGGCTTGCATGAATAGGTGTATGCATGGTTTTTTTTTAATAAAAAAACTCACTGATGGAGATTAATTTGATATCTGTTTTGTATGAAATGGGTAAGTGAGTTTCCATGTGGCCATGACATAGAAAGTAATACAAAAATGGACTGCTACATTTTTTTACCTGAGGCATTGAGAGGTTCATAAAATCACTGTAATCCTTTCGGTTATAAAACCCGGTACAATGGCTGTGTTGGGATTTAGTTAAAAAGAGGAGGCTTAACATGCTACATATATAATCAGGTGAACAAAATTCATCTCAATTAATATTTTACAAGTAAGATTTCTTTTATTATTGTTAATATGTTTAGAGCTGGGTATGAGGGGAAAAAGTAAAAATGCAGACCTTAAAAAGAATGCAAAAAAAAGAGAGCATCTAGGTCCTTTTATATTAATTCACATTCTTGTCTCTAAGGGTATGTCTATACTACAGTGCTATTTCAAATTAACTTAATTCGAAATAATGCATCTGTACACAAAAACCATTTTGAGCTGTGGAGTTCTGGCTGCCAATGGCTTGTTGGCTCATGTTTTGGGGCCACTGGGTCAGGGGCCCCAGTGGCCTCTGCTGGCTCTGGGCTGGCAGGCTTGGAGATGACACAGGCACTGTGGCCAGGGTCTACCCCTTTAATGGCTCCGGGCCTGCGGGAGAGGAGAGTAAGTTTTCCTGGTTGTGCCCAGAGTGGCCACCAGGACTCCCTGGGAAGGGCTGGAGGCCCCCTATTTCAAATTTGGTGTTACTCCTCGTAGAATGAGGTTTACCAAATTTGAAATAAGGGCACAGAGGTTTGCCTGGGTAGACACTATTAAAGTTAATTCGAAATAACTACTGTTATTTCGAATTAACTTTGTAGCGTAGACATACCCTAAGATATCTAACTGTGTTCTTATGAAGAAACAAAGTGTGTTTTAATCACTGTGTGTTTTAATAACTTATGACATTTTCATTGGACCTGGTTAATTTACCACCAGATGGGTATATAAAGGCCAGTATGGAGAAAGGGGAATGGAAATGTTGTAGCATAATTCACGTACTTCCTAAACTTCTCCGTCTCAGCCTCCCATCTTATCCCCAAGCCTCTGTACCTACATTTCTACTACAGTCAGTCCCCGGGTTACATACAAGATAGGGACTGTAGGTTTGTTCTTAAGTTGAATTTGTATGTAAGTTGGAACTGGTACATATTGTAGGGGAAACTCTAGCCAAACATTTCTCCAGAGCTCAGTTTTATTCTCCCACACCTCACTTCCCTCAGTCCTTTATTCTCAAGCTGAGGTGTCTGCTGAGAAAAGCCGCTTCGCGTCTCCCTGGTCTGCTGGGGGGAAGCAGCTAGTACAGGGTTGCCTCACCCCGTTTGTAAGTAGGGATCCGATGTAAGTCGGATCCATGTAACCCGGGGACTGCCTGTATTACATATGAGCAGCAGTTCTACATTCTGACTCCAGAAGTGTTGTCAGTAAGAGATGTCAAAGCTGGTAGCGCTTCTACTGTCTTTAATGCGGTTATTTAATCATGGTCTTCAAGCATAAACATTGTTTAACATCTGTCATTGAAAGCATTTCTTGCATCAGACGATCATAAAACTGCTACTGGTGATTCACTGGGTCACAATGTCACATTGTCCTATGGAAACTATTACAAGTGGGTTAAAACTGCCTTAACTGGCACAGAGGGCTGAATTTTGCATATTTAATGAAATCTTTGGAGTTGTGATTTATTAATGAAACCCTACAGACAGATCTGATGCACAATCCCTTGAAACCTATGGGAATCTTTTTTTAAACTTCATTGGGAGTTTCATCAGGACCTACTTGAGAAGTTTTTCAGTTTAGATTTTGAAAATACTCCTATGTGGTACTGTGGCAACTTTTTCAAAATTGAACGTGCTGGACAGAAGGATGTTTTTGTTACCTTCTTCTACAAGTGAATGTTCCATCTTTTCTGTTGAGCACAGAACTTATTATTAATTCATTATTTTTAGTCATTATTGCTAATACTGTCTGTACTGTTCTTTTTATCTTAAGGTCTGATAATGACCGTAAGTAAACCTTGTTACTTTGGGAACATGCTGCTTGGGATTGTTGGAGTGGATGTTAATCTGGCGTATATCTTGGAGGATGTAACTTATTATCAAGATTCTTTGGCTTCGTACACATTTCTCATAGACAATAAAGGTGATTTTGTGATTCCAATACATAAATACACTATCTTCCTGTTTTGTCGAAGGTGTATAGAAAACCACCTCCTCATTCTGCTCCTTATTTATAGTTAGAACACCTTGTTTCTCAGCAGGTTAAGTATTAGTTCTTTGAATTAACCATACCTGAAATAATACTGCCTATGAGTATTTCTGGATTTCTAGTTTAGAATTTTTATATGAGGGCCTTAATATAAAAGTATTTGCTGCTGTGAAATAGATTGTTTTCATATTTGAAGGCTAGAAACCCAAAACTATAATACTTTGCAAATACATTAGTTATATTTTATGTTTTTTCATTTTTTATGGCACGGTCTTTTTAGTAATTTTTTTGTTTGAGTTAATTTACCAAGTTCTTATAGTTCTGTTGGCTTTAAGCTGCTTCATGATGTGATGTTATGATTACTGTTAGAGAAGTTTCTGAAGTAATTTGGAGGACTTTCATACATCTAGTCACTCTACTTGTTTTCATGTTTTCTCTGTTTAGTACATACTGAACCAGCACTTGTCCTACATGCATTTTGTTCTTTGTAGGGTATACTCTTATGCATCCATCCCTTACAAGGCCTTATTTGCTGTCTGAACCACCACTTCACACTGACATCATACATTACGAGAATATTCCAAAATTTGAATTGGTTCGTCAGAACATCCTAAGGTAAGGAAGAACTGAGACTTTGGTCATGACTTCCTAAGATTAATGATTCACAGGAGTAAGATATGTTTGTAAAAATTTTTAACGGGTGTTACTTTATAGAATTATTTTTACTATGTTTAATATTTCTATTGCAGTAGTACCCAGAGATCCCTGTTGGGATTGAGGTCCCATTCTCTAACCAATGCAGGACGGTGTTTTCTACCACATTGTCCTTTCTATCCTTAAATGTCCCAAGCTGTAGTTTCTATAACTTCACTTGGGAGAAGCTTCTAATTCAGTGGTACAGCAAATTGTCAGGAAGTTTTCCTTGATATTCAGTCTGAATTTTCTTTCCTATATTTCAGACAATAAGTCCTCGTGGATACTCTAAATAACTCTTATCTTTTCATGAAGTTCAAATAAGTAATCAAACTGCTGCCTGTGTATCTGCTGCTTGAAATTGTAATTCATTCATTCCAGCCCCTGTCTTCCTTCTTAGTAACTTTTGCCGTTCTTTTATGAACATTCTCCAGTTTTTAGACTTTTGTCTGTTTCAGGTATGGTTAGGCAGGACTTATGTCTGGTTTTAAGCCCGATAGTTCTCTTTTGCTATTGTTTTTGTACCCTGTCTGATATTGAGGCAAAACCAGACATGATTTTGTCTTGGGTCATGGATGGGGACACTATTTTGAAGAGTGCTGTTCTCCATTCCCATTAGTTTGACATTGCACACACTCTGCATTTGATGTCACGCTGGTGGGAGTCAGGACAGTGCACTCTTCAAAATGGCATCCATGCAAAGTCCTACCTGTTGGGGGATAGTGGTGCATTCTTCAAAATGGTTTCATAGAATCATAGAACTGGAAGGGACCTCGAGAGGTCATCGAGTCCAGCCCCCCGCCCTCAAGGCAGGACCAAGCTCCGTCTACACCATCCTCCAGGCAAGGTGACATCACACATAGAATGTATGCTAGGTCACACTAACAAGGGTGCAATCACACAGGCAGGAGTGGGCCTACACCATTACGGGAAGTACAGGCATATTGGTATTCTGAGGATGCAGCAGTAGCCAACCCAGGAATAACTGCACCTCTACCACTGTACATGGATAAAGATGGCCCTGCAGATAGGGGTGACATATCTTGATTTAGGGTGAGAGAATCTGGCATTGGTCTGTTTTGCTGTTGTTGCCAGACCACATTGCTAAACATTGTGTGATTTGCCATCCACTTGGCTCTTACACCACTACTCTCCCCAGTGTTCTGCCTACTTTTGCAGACTTGCATTTTGGGTTGATTCAATTTTTGTCTTTATTTCTAAATTTGCAATCCAAAAATGTCCCCATTGAAAATAATGGTAGTGCTTAACACGTAAATAAAGCCTTTCATCTTCAAAGTGCTTTATCAACCTCAGTCTGCACAGTTCTTCTCTAAAGTCTGTAAGTATCCTGATCCTCTACGTGCGGTTGGGAGAGGTGTTAAATGACTAGAACAGACCTTCAGAGGAAATCTATGTCCAAATCAGAGTTAGAACCTGGGAGTTTGTGACTTGCAATTCTGTGCATGTACAACTAACTCAGCTCTTTTTGTAAAGCATATCATTTAGATATTAGAAATATTCGCTGAGTCTTCTAGAAGAAATGTGTGTGAAGGACTATGTAAGAGTTTTATGTAGCAACAATGACTTTTGAGAAAGGGTAGCTGAATTGCAAATGTACACTAAGGGTAAAACATTATGGATCTCACTGTATACACAATGTATCCTTTCCTGACTTTAGGGCTAGTTTGTGGGCTTGCCACCAGCTCTGATTAAAGGACAACATATGTTTGCCCTGTCCCAGGACCTGATCACAGACTGTACTATGACTTGGAGAGTCACAATCCCTTGCCTTATTTCTACTTTGCTCTAGGGAAAAAGTGATCTTTGTCAACTCTAAATCTGTTGCAGATTATTGTTCTGGCATGCTAGCTCAGCACTGCAAACAAGCACATTGGGAGCCATGGAGCAAAAACTCTGCCCGAGCCCACTGTGCGGGGTGTGTGCGTGGGGGGGAGGGACAATAGTACTCTCTATAGAGGCTGTTCCTCTTCTCCTAATGCTACTACTGGGGATACATATAGCCAGGTGTGGCAAGAAGAGGGAGACCTTTGTGGCTCCATACTCTCCTGTATAGGCACATAGCACATGACATGATTATGCTTCTAGGAGTTTTCACACCTTGCATAGTCAAGATAGCTGTATTCATAGGTAAAAACTGAGTTGAGTCATCACGCTCCCGTCTGCGTCCTACCCACTCCTCACCCCCTCAACTAGAGGAGTACGCTGTTAAATTGTGTGAACTGAGATGGTATGATCTTTTCTAGCATTTTTTAAATCCAGATTACTTTTGGAATATAAATCTGCTTTGTGGGCTAAATTTAGTGTCTTTATTGAATATCAATGTAGGTTTTAAAAAACCAGTCACTTAGGGTACGTCTAGACTACATGGCTCTGTCGCCAGGACTATGTAGATTAGTTTACTAGACATACCCAAATGAAGTGGCGATTTAAATAATCACCGATTCATTTAAATTAAAATGGCTGCCCCGCTGTGCCAATCAGCTGTTTGGCAGCACAGCGCTGTAGTCTGGACGCTCCGTGGTCGACATCAAAGGCATTTGTCGACCTCCCTGGTAAACCTCATCCCACGAGGCATACCGGGGAGGTCGACAAATGCCTTTGACGTCCACGGCGGAGCATCCAGACTACAGCGCTGTGCCGCCAAATAGCTGATCGGCACAGCGCGGCAGCCATTTTATTTAAATCGCCACTTCATTTGAGTATGTCTAGTAAACGAATCTACATGGCTCTGGCGACAGAGCCATGTAGTCTAGACATACCCTTAGTGTAATCTACTATATGTTTGAGAAAGATTGTGGGTCTGTCCGTTAGTCTGTTTATTCAAGAACTCCTCCTAAATGGTAAGAGCTAAGGTCACCAAATTTGGTATGCAGCTTCCTCTTCTCATAACTTAAAGCAAGGTCAGGCTTTGATTGTGCCAGGACAATGGAATGTGCCCAGAATGTGATTGTTTCTCATAAAATGGAAAAGGAGGGATAGTTACCAAGCACAGTTACACAGTGTAATGACTACAGGGAGGCAACAAGGAGTCAGAGATGGGGACCTGGACAGCTATAACCCCGTTGGAGCGGCAGAGGACAACTGTCTGCTATTTTTTTGAGAGTTTGTCTGTGTGTCTGTCTATCCCACAGCCAGGGGACATGCACCCCAGCCAGAAAAAAGCAACACATTTTACAGACCCTTTTGTAGGGTGGTTACTATGTTGCTCCATGGCTTCTGGGACTTCCAGGGCTCTGCAGCTGCCGTGGCTTCTGGGGCTGCCAGGTCTCTGGGGCTGCTATGGCTTCTGAGGCTGCTGGGCCTCTGTGGCTGCAGGGACTCTGGGGCCACTTCTGGTCCCCTGCTACTGCCCAGCAGCAGAGGCCAGAACTCCTTGCTGTGCCCCTCAATACGGGTCTGAGTCATGCTCCCCCTACCCTGCCCACTTCTGCCTTATGGCCTAACCTCCTTATACCTGGATTCTGTGGTCCAGGAACATCCATGGTTCTGCCGGACCACAGATGTTGCCAGACCTTGGAGTCCTGTTTAAGGGAGGTACAACCTGTACTATTTTCATTAATGAAAAGACCCAAAAAAAGGAGTTGTAGACATGGAACGAGGACATGATGGATGTTGCTGTCATCTGGGAAGATGCACTTAACATGAATGATTTCAGATAAAGAACAGGAGCTGCAGTCCCTGACTAAAGCCACCTGATGAAGACAAAGAAGAACAAAAATCTTCTTAGCCCTCAGGAGAGTGTTTGTACATATTGTATTTCTACTGCCAGCATTCCAGTTCTTCTACTTTGCTCTACTCTTAAAGGCAGGCATGGTATTAAAATATAGAAAACTCTTGTTCTTCATGTATAAATGACAATATCCTGGCCTACTAAGAAAAATGGAATAGGCAGGGATACAGCATGATATGTATGAACAGTTCTGCAAATTATAATTTAGATCTCATTTTAAGTCTTTAGATTACGAAGGAAAGCTATATCTTTCTCCCCCTTCCTCCTTTGAAATAGAGAGCTAATTAGTGCATTCCAATAGCAACACTATCGCAAGACAGGACAAACTATGACGTTGTTCTCTATGAACAGTGGTCAGTTTGTAGTGAAAGAGGTGCTGGGGCTCTCACAGTTTATTTTTGCTTTCATAACTGACATGGGAAAGCTCCCAGTGCTGGGCTGTGAACTGCCAAGCCTAGAGGTGCCGGGGCTAAACCCGGACAACTGCTGGCACAGATTAAGCACAGTCTGTGAATCACTAAGTATCAGTGTAGGAACCAAGTTACCTTTGCTTCATCATTTACACAGAAAAAGGCAATTCTTATTCAAACCTTACTTGGAAGAGCAGGGGCGAGCAAGATACGGTCCATGGACTGGATCCGGCCTGCCCAGCTGGATCTAGCCCATTGGCCACGGCGCTGGGACCCTCAGGCACAGAGCAGCCCCACACCACTTTAAGTGATTGGCTGCTCCCTGTGGCTTTCTGCTCTGGGCACCAGGGAGAGGGGGTTCCGGCCAATGAGACCTGAGAGATTTTGCTGGGGGGCTGGGGCTGTGTGTGAACCCCCTCTCCCCCAGCAGAGTCTCACAGGGAGCAGTCAGCCCTTCTGAGCAGCCTGGGAGTCTGCCTCAGAGTCCTGCAGGTCTGCTGGCCTAGAGTTGCCTAGGTAAGTGCCTCCTGGCTAGAACCTGCCTCTGGCATCCCCCAACCTCTCCCTCTCTCCAGCATCCTGTCCAGGCCACCACCCCCTCTTGCCCCATGTCACTGCCTAAATCCTCTGCCTAAATCCCCATTCTCCCTCCTCCAGATCACAACTCCCTCCTAGACCCTGCACCTCCTCCTATATCCATCTCCCAGGCCAGAATCCTCTCCTAGACCCATATCTCCTCCCAGGTCCTGCACCCTAAGCCCTTGAGTCAGATCACAATCCTCTCCTTCACCCAAACTCCCTCTCAGTCTCCACACCCTCTCTTGTACCCCAGTCCCCTAGCCCAAGTTCCCTTCTGCATCCAACGTCCATCCCAGACCCTGCACTCTCTCCATAGGCCCTTGACCACATACCAAAATCTTGGAGAGTTCCCCCCATCAAAAATTATGGCCTGCCCCTATGTAAGAGTGTAAGTGTTAAAATAGATAAATGTATGAACAGCAAACCAAGCATTCTATTCTTTCTTAATTATATGCTGTTTTTATCCAGCCTTTTCAGAACTAATTATATTTTTGTATAAAAATGCATGAGACGGGTTAGTTTATTTTCACAGCTTGTTTTCAGTGTTGAATAAAATGTCCGATATGTTTTGTTGCCACTGTAGCCTCCCTCTGGGCAGTCAGATTATTACAGTCCCAGTGAACTCCTCGCTGTCTTGGCATGTAAACAAACTGAGAGAAATTGGAAAAGAAGCCTACAATGTTAGCTATGCCTGGAAAATGGTAAGAGAGCAATATCACTTTTGAGTGGTAGTATGTAGTTTTAATGTATGTTAATATTTTCAAGCTTGAGAAGTGTGAAATGTACTTATACAGAGACAATATACATCTCTTATTGTGGTAAATAACCTCACATTGCATTGAAATTGCAGTTTCAAATTTATTATAATATAATCCTCAGAGACATGTGCCTACAGTATGTGTGTCTGCTATTTTATACATTAAATACTATATTTGTACACACGTGCACACACACACATACAATTATAGTATATTCTTTCCCAAAAAAAGAAAATCTATATTGAACTATATTTCACACTATAAAGCCTTAGGGTACATCTACACAGCACTCTTATTTTGAAATAAGTTATTTTGGAATTGTTTTTCCAAAATAGCTTATTTGGAAATAGCACGTCTACACTACAGGGAAGCCTCAGAATTAGTCCAAGACAGGTTTCCCTAATGTGGACTCGCTACCTCAAATTAGAGCCCCAGGAGGCACTGGGGAGTAATTGCTTTGAATGACCCTGGGGAGAAGCTATTTCATATAGCAGCAGTGGAGCGTCCACACTACTGCTATTCTGAAATTACTATTTCAGAATAAGCATTATTCCTCATCGAATGAGATTTACAGATTTCAGAATAATACGGACATTATTTTGAAATTATTTCAAAATAACGGAATTGCTGTGTAGACGCTCACATAGTTATTTTGAAATAAGTGATTACCTTTACTCTTTATAAAATGGGGTTTCAGGGTAATTTTGAAAGAAGGGTTTTCTTTCGAAATAGCTGCGTCTAAGACAGCATTTCTTTTTTTGGAAAAGGGTATTTCGAAATAGCGCCCTGACGCGATTATGCAGATGAAGCGTGTGAAATTCAAATCTGCGCTTCATTTGCAGTTTGGCTCAGCTGCATTTGCATTCCTCTATCGAAAGAGGAATGCAGTGTAGACATACCCTATAGGACATGAGTTTACCTTGTAATATGCAACGTTGTGTTAGTTTCTCACTAGGGCTGTCAGCTGACCTGCATTAACGCCTGCGATTAATGCAGGACAGGATTAATGCATTAACTTTTTTAACGCATTAATCGCAGGCATTAATGCTGCGCTGCCCTTTTGAAATGCCGCTCCAGCAAATCCCCTTTGAAGTGCTGCTCCAGCACTTCAAAGAAGCAGTGCAAGTGGAGCCGGGGATCAGCTGGAGTCCCATCTGATCCCCTGGCTCCGCTGTTGCAAAGCCCCTTTGAAGAGCCAGAGAGGTACTTCAAAGGGGCTTTGCAACAGCAGAGCAAGGGATCAGCTGGAGTCCCCAGCTGATCCCAGGCTCCTAATGAGCTGCAGCACTGAAAATAAAATATCTATGAATATAGGAGAAATAGGGCTGTCAAGCGATTAAAAAATTTATTCGCAATTAATCGCACACACCTTCCCTCCAGCTGATCCCGGGCTCCATGCAGCACTGCCCTGTTGAAATGCCGCCACAGTGTTTCAAAGGGGAGGTGCACACGATTATTCACGCGATTAATCGCAATTAAATTTTTAAATTGCTTGACAGCCCTATTTCTTACATAGTCATAGATATTTTATTTTCAGTGCTGTTTGGAATTTTCCCCATACATATTGTGCACTCAAGTTGGATGCCATTACCTTGCAGAAATCTCCCACACTAATTAAAACAACAAAATATCCTCAAATACTACCCTCAGTGGACCAAAAACCTCCTATGCATCATCTAGATGAATTCATAATTGCTAGATTCTTACAGAATAAAATCAATTCAGATGGATGGAAGCAATTGTTTTTTTAAGTCTTCTGTAATCATTAGACAGATCAGATTTAATGGATGGATTTGGAACCAGCATCGTTTCCTTTAAAAAAAAAAAAAAAAAAAAAAAAAAAAAAGTTGTTCTTATCTTACCCAATTGCAAGAGGGGGCGAAAACGATTCTCGCGGCCATTTCGCTTTTCAGTTTATTTTGTGAACAAATCTGAATATCAAGGGAATAAAATGGAATCTACAACTAGATATGATCCAGGCAAATTTTGCTAATACTAAGAATAATTAGCTAATTACTTTGTGTCAATAAACTTAACAGATGCTGGTGGATCATTTCACTGAATTAATTTAAATATAACCTAAGAGATTATGCTGAGCAGTTTTAGAGATTAAATCTGTCATCATATACCAGAAGTTCACATAAGTGTGTTCCTGGAGCTAGTGTTGCCATGTTGAAATGTTGTATTAACTATCAGATGGCCTTATACCCTGACACTGCTATTCTCAAGTTTGCCTAACCTGATGCACTTAGAAAGTGTTCAAACCAGTAAAGCAAGTTATCCATCTAACAGAGGATTGGAGGAGTAACATTGATGTCCTTGTATTACTGTTAATTTGAATTCTTCAAAATGGGAAGCAGACTACAAAGAGATACATTGTATTCTGTTCCTATTTGTGAACTTGTCCACTTGTCTTGAATGAGGTTCCATGAAGTAGTCATACAAAAGCATCAGAATTGTGATTTTTTTTAAATATGTGAAAACAAAAATGGGTGTGCCAAGCATCAACTTTGATGAAGTCTTTTTTTTTTTAAGTATAACTCGTGATTTTTAACACACTTGGGGAAATTAATGAAAGCGCATGTCTTAGTTGTGTGGACCGTACTACTACCATTGGAAACTCTAAAGTCTAAAGCCTCGATCCTACCTTGAGAATGGTTTGGGTATACTCCACACCCATGCAGCACATCACCCCCATTATCAGGGTTTTATCTCCAAATATTGAGAAATTCAGCAATTTCTAGAGGTGATTAATTTCAGAGAAAAAGAGTAGGAAATATGCGGCTTTGGAGTATGGCTAAAGGTGATGCCCCCTTCTAGTGTTAAAGAAATTGAAGAATCAGACAGGAGGGGATAAATAGAAAAAGAATTATACCAAACCTATGGTTTTGTGGGGGGATTTTCAGTCTAATTTTAGTGCTTGTTTTTCAGGCCCAAGACACATCCTTCATTCTCTGTGTTGTGGTAATACAGCCAGAAATACCTGTTAAACAGCTCAAGAATCTGAACACCGTCCCAAGCAGCAAGCTGCTGTACCATCGATTGGATCTATTGGGCCAGCCCAATGCCTGTCTGCACTTCAAGCAGCTGGCGACCCTAGGTACAGCAATCCCTCAGCTCATCTTTATCTCATGCATATTTTTGTACGGCTGGTTGGAAAACAGAAAACATCTTTAGTTAAAATCCTTATGAAAATGTCTTAAACAAATTCAAGGCAATTTTTTGTGCTGCTTCATCTTTTTACACGATTATATTTAAACTGTGCACCCTTTGCACTGGTGAGCACTAGTCATCTGAGTATTTTCTCATGGACTGCTCATGTGAGTGAGTGCTTACTAAAATAAGGGTTGCACAGTCTAGTCCAGAAAATAAGGTACATAGGAGCTGGTTTCAATTATAGTTTGAGTCTGTCAAGCAAAACATTGGCAATGACTTGAAAATGATGTCATTCTTGCTAGTCTTGCTGTATCCTGTTGACTTTGGATTTATGCAAATGTTTCATGGATATGCATCCATCTGTCTGAAGAAATCAGAAGATACAGCCAGGAAGTCATAATTTTAATATTTTTTAAATCTTTTAATGTGAAATTTTTTCAAACCTCTTAAACGTACATAAAAATTTCAAGTTCAATGGTATGTCTTTCAAAAAAGGATATTTTTTCTTTCTATATATTAAACTTTTTCATTAGCCCTGTTGATTTCAGTGTTTGCATTGATATCATGGATGAAGTGATCTGTCTTCAGAATTATATTATAATGCAAGTTTTAATATATGGAAAAGAGTGAATTTTTAGACTCTTTTTAAGGAAAAATGAATCTAGTGGTTGCATACAAGTTGGAAGGTTCACGTTCTTACACATTTGAATATTAAAATTCAGATTTCTCCATAGAGTTTAAACTAAACTACTCATAAACAGTAATCACTCATGAAAAAGGCTATAGGTATCATTATAGACAACTCATCAAAGACACCTGCTCATAGTGGTGCTCAAAATAGCTAATAAGTTGGACTTGTATTAAAGATTAACTGAATGATGATATGGAACCTTTGTGCCATTATCTAAAACAAAACATTCTGTCTTGAATAAATGCCTAGTATTGATAAAAGGGAACCATGGGATAGCCGCTTCTTCAAGGTGTTACATTAATGGGAAAAGTCCAGGGATGCACACCAATAGTGTTAGACACAAAGACTCAATATGAGAGAATGTAAGTGATTCAGTTTAGTCTGGAAAACTGATGAGGAGATAAAATGGAAGTTTATTAAGTGATGAGTGGGATAGATAAGGCTGCTAGATGTGCACTGGCATGCTTTGGGAGGGACGTGGGAAAACGGAGAGCCTCTTCACTGCATTAAGTATTATATCTCTAGGTTTTTTTTCCCCTGGAGACAGTTGCACCCTGAGAAAAGCAATAAAATTAACATGTGGTTTCCCTTTATCAAATATTCAAGAAAAAAACAAATGTTTCAATATCCCAATGTCCTGGATTAAGATTATGTGATTTGTTTGTTTGTGTCCTTCTGTTTTTTCCATCTTAAATATCACATCTTGCTCAGTGAAAGCACACACCCATACTATTCAGAAGATCTCTTGTAGTCATTCTTCTTGCTCCCTTTTTCATATCAGCAAACTCCCTTCATTAGCTTTGTAAGACTTGTGGGTTTTGTGCCTCTTTCTAAGTTAACAATCTGGAAGTCATAGCTGTTCATCTAGGTGGTCTCTGCATAGTCCCACCTAATCTCAGTTTTTTCTCAAAAAAATCTTTGAGTTTTATCATTGGCTTCCCCATTCTCTGTGAATTGTGGTTGCCTTCACAACTTATTTGTATTATTCTACCGTGTAATTAGTCATTCTTTCATTCTACCTGTCAGACTTCATCATGACTTCATCACACCTTCATCAGCTTCTCTTGCCAGTCCCTTTGCACTTTTTGTCCTGGGCTAAATCCCCATTAAGCTACTACCCTATCTTCCTCAAGATCCCTCCTGGAGACTTGCTGCTTCTGCAGTGCCTGCAGAATGCTGTCAGATGATAAGGGCTAGACAAGCAGTGTTTGTTTCCCTTAAGAAACTGAAACCACCATCACCTACAGCAAGACACTCAAATCTTCTTTACCTTACAAAAAGATGCACATAGCCAGCCTCATCAAAGGCATCCTCATATTTGACTGTGAAACAGACATTTTAGGTTAGCCCATGTGACATTTCAATGAAAAGCAGGTTTCAAATCAAAAGAGAATCATAAACTCATAGATCATCAAGTCCAGTCCCCTGCCCTCACAGCAGGACCAAGCACTGTGTAGATCACTCCTGAAAGATGTCTATCCAACCTGCTCTCGAATATCTCCAGTGACGGAGATTCCCCAACCTCCCTAGGAAATTTATTCCTGTGTTTAACTCCCTGACAGTTAGGAAGTTTTTCCCAATGTCCAACCTAAACCTCCCTTGCTGCAATTTAAGCCCAATGCTTCTTGTCCTATACTCAGAAGCCAAGGAGAACAATTTTTTCTCTCTCCTCCTTGTAACACCTTTTTAGATACTTGAAAACTACTAGCATGGATATAATCTGTGCTCATAAGTCTTACTATTATTATTTGGGACAATAAACCTCATCCTTCAAGGCGAAAACTGGTCATCAGCTTGTGTCATGAAGTGATTCTCTACTGGCCATAGTCTCAGCCTGTAGTTCTGTGATGGGGTTGCAAGTATTGTATGCTGAACATAGTGCTTTGTTTTTAATTCTCTGATGCTTTGTGCTTTCAGAAAGTCCTACAGTAATGCTGTCTGCAGGTAGTTTTTCTTCTCCTTATGAACATCTGAGCCAACCTGAGACCAAACGGATGGTGGAACACTACACAGCATACCTCAGCGACAACACTCGTCTTATTGCTAACCCTGGACTTAAAGTATGCTATGTGAATCCACCATGCCCTTATTGGTCACCATGCTAGTCCCATTTCACAGCTGTCCTTTGGGTTGACTCTTGGCCTGTGGGAGTGCTGGGCATGTAGGATACGAGGATTTTCAACTTTTGCTGCTGAGACCCTGTGCTCAGCTCTAGGGATGGATAAGTGTGAACCCTCTGGAACAACAGCATCCCCTGTGGGCTGGAGAAGCATTGTTAGGTAGCTTGAAAGGGAATCCTGTCTACTCCTTGGTTGGGTGGATGGGGACTATGATATGAGGGCTTTAAGAATAGTGAAGAAGTTGGAGTGGGAAAGTCGCTCAGAGACCACTAGGAATCCTATTCTCTAGGAAGAAAGTTTACAGAAAGTTAGAATGAACACTATGCAGATTGGTGCTGTAATAAATATTGGGTCAGAAGATACCTTTGTGTGTTTACACATTTAATTGAGAAACTTTGGTTTATGTACAGATGGATCAGTATTTATATTTACCTGAAGTGAAAAGCAAATGCTAGAAGCTGTGCAGATAATGACAACAATATTTAATTTATAAGAGGCTTTTACTTTATTTGGAATTTGCTAGATCCATCTGGTGTGAGAAGATTTTAAAGAAGTAATTGGGTTTAGATTATCTCTGATAGGTCTTTAGGAAACCCTGCAAGCAGCTTATTATCTTTTCATGCAAGTCTTAAAGGAACCCTGCTAGGTCAGTCTTTGTTTTGCAGTTTTCTGTCAGAAATGAAGTAATGGCTACCAGTCACGTCACAGATGAATGGATGACACAAATGGAAATGAGTAGCCTGAACAGTTACATTGTCCGCCGTTACATAGCAACGCCCAATGGGGTGCTCAGAATTTATCCTGGTTCTCTCATGGATAAAGCATTTGATCCCACTAGGAGACAATGGTGAGTTTTAGGGTCCCATTATCAAAGGTTTCAAAAAACTTAGAGGCTTGATAATATTGCACAGGGGAAAATATGTCATGTAGGATTAATAGAAAAGCCATATTTTTAAAGGATAGTTAAATAAATTTCTAATCAAATAATTTGTATGCTCAGTAAAACATATTGTATTTAATAGAAATTTTAATAGAGTATTTGCTGTAAATCTTAACTTTTTATTAAGATAGTTTCTGTTTCTTATCCTTTTGTACAGCATAAGAATAAAAATATTTACACATGATGATAAAGATCCATACTGTTCCTCTATTTATCCTTGAAGATCTATCAACATGAATTTCAGCTCCTTGTAGCAATTTTGATTATTGATATTTCATGCCACAGTTTTTGTTTACAATGGATTGTCTTACAATATTTCCAAACAAGAATTTGATGAATAGCTGCAGAATACTTGAGAGTATTTTAACATATGCTTTGTTTAAAAAAAGCCAACCAGGGGATGCTGCAATATGGCTCTGAACAATCAAGTTAGAGACAGGGGTACATAAGTAAACTTACGATTCTTGCCCTGTGGCTCTATTCATAGGGCTCTAACTCACTGATGGCATTGCTTGTTTCACAGCTCCACTATCCTACATCTCCCTTGAAAAATATTTACCACAGTTCTTGAATGGGAGTACTTAACTTTTTGGGGTTTTTTCCCCCTCACCAGTGTTTAATCATTTACATTTTGGAGTCAAAATACTGAATATAAATTTAAGATTTTTTTCTATAATTTTTCTCTTCCCACAATTAGATGGCTTTGATGAGTTCACGCTATCAATAAACTATATACAGTGTTTACAAACACCATTTTTTCCTTTACTTAGAAAAGAAAATTTTGTATGTGCACATAGAGTCCTCTTCCCTTCACACTCTCAAATAAACCTAAAAGCTAATAAATTCTTTATCAAATTAATCATTTCAGGGACTGCCGGTTAGGTAGATGCTGTCTGGCAGCTTTTGTGGTTTTTACATCCACGTTTTTCTTTTTCTGGTTCCTGTGTTAAAAAAACAACAACAGAAAAAACATGGGAAACTGGCTTTACAGCAGATGACAATGAAATTGTCTCTGTTCAAAGTAATGTTAAATGTGCAAAATAAATAAAATGGAAAAAGACAAATACTTTTAATTTCATTTCTGAAGTTAGAGAACTTGTAGGTGTTATTTGTCGCAGTAACGTTTAAATATTCTGATATAAGTGAGTAATTTTAGGTGACCCTAACCCTTTAAATAAATATTGTATAATATTCATTTTCTAACAGCTTTCTAAGTTTACACATGGATTTTGTTTGTATGAAAGTGCTTTCTCTTTCCTCCTATTTTATAAACATTTAATCACATTTTATTCAAGGATGAATGACTAGTTGATTTTTAAATAAAACCTTATTCAGAGTAAGATTTGATTTAAATAATCTAAATATTTTATTTTATAGTAATGTGATACCATGTAATTTGTTAATATGATTTTTCATGTAGAGTAACATTAGTCTAGTGAGTCGGCTTGTTTTGGACCCTGATCTTGCTTACATAAAAACACCTGCTTAACTTTTAAACATGGTGAGCTGTCTCATTGACTTCAGTAGTGCTGCTTACAAGGCATTCAGTTAAACATTTGTGTAAGCCTTAGTTTTTACATTTAAAATGACTGGTGTTCACTCATGAATAATGTTTGTTTTGGTTTTTACTAGGTACTTGCATGCAGTGGCTAATCCGGGACTAATTACTTTCACTGGTCCCTATTTAGATGTTGGAGGAGCTGGCTATGTTGTTACAATCAGCCACACAGTTCATTCTTCAAGGTAAAATTGCATTTTGGATATTTAATTTATCCACAAAAAAATCTGTGAATTGACTAGTATAAAGACATTGTTATCAGTGAGCAATTATCTTTGCTGGAGTCCTAATAAGCAAGGTGCTGCTTCATGGGAAAGGGCGCAATGTTTGCCCCCCAAAAACCATCACTAAAGTGGAAATAACATACACAAACACTGTTGAAACATCCAACTGAAGTTGTTTTTGAAAAATCTGTTTGGGGGAAAGGTGCACTGATTGGTCTTTTGGAGGTTTATCAAACCTTGAGTAATAAGATCAATTTCTAACAAAAAAAAAGTTTTGTGTACTTGAATGTGATTATGGGTGAATGGGAGTAGAGTTTTAATAAACAGAAAATGTAGACATGAAAAAAAATTCCCCTTGAGAATGTTGGCATAGCCTTCTTTTGAAGTTCCTTGCTTTTGTGTTATGCCACTAGCTTTTTTATTAGGAGTTCTAGAAAATAAGCCTGCCTTCTAGATAAACTTCTTTTCTGTATATTTGATTACATCCTTCCCCCTCTACTTAAAGGAGAAGTTTTATCTTGTCTCATGTGTGTGTTCCTTCTCTAAATGTTGCTCTTGCAAGTTCTGTTCTTTCCAGTGTAGTTTTTAAGAAATGCACACTTTCTCACGTGCTTTCTCTTTTTTCTATATAACCTCCCCTTATTATCCTCTTCTTTCCCCTTTCGCTTTTCTGCACAGGGCAACCAAGTAAATGCTATATATGTTATGAGAACATAAGAACAGCCATACTGGGTCAGAACAAAGGTCCAGCTAGTCCAGTACCTTGTCTTCCAACAGTGGCCAATGCCAAATGCCCCAGAGGGAGTGAACAGAACAGGGAATTATCAAGTAATCCCTCTCCCGTTACCCATTCCCAGCCTCTGACAGAGGCTAGGGACAGCATTCCTACCCATCCTGGCTAATAACTATTGATAGACCTAACCTCCATGAATTTATCTAGTTCTTTCTTGAACTCTGTTAAAGTCCTGGTCTTCACAATCTCCTCTGGCAAGGAGTTCCATAGGCCGGTCGTGTGAAGAAAAACTTCCTTTTGTTTCTTTTAAACCTGCTACTTATCCATTTCATTTGGTGAGCTCTAGTTCTTATATTCTGGGAACTAGTAAATAACTTTTCCTTATTCAGTTTTTTCACACCAGTCATGATTTTATAGATCTCTGTCATATCCCCCCCTAGTCTCCTCTTTTTCTAAAATGAAAAGTTCTAGTATTTTTAATCTTTCTTCATGTGGGACATGTTCCAAACCTCTAATCATTTTTGTTGCCCTTTTCTGAACCTTTTCCTTAAAAAACGCCATATTGGGTCAGACCAACAGTCCATCTAGCCCAGTATCCTGTCTGCCAACAGTGACCAATACTAGATGCCCCAGAGGAAGGGAACACAACAGGTAATCCTCACATGAGCCCTCTCCTGTCATCCATATTCATATTCAAGATGTGAGAGTACCATGGATTTATATAGAGGCAATAAGATATTCTCTGTCTTATTCTCTCTCCCTTTTTTAATGATTCCTACCATTCTGTTTGCTTTTTTGACTGCTGCTGCACACTGAGTGGATGTTTTCAGAGAACTATCCACAATGACTCCAACATTTCTCTGAGTAATTATAGCTAAATTCGTCCGCATCATATTGTGTGTATAGTTGGGATTATTTTTTCCAGTGTGCATTAGTTTACATTTATCAACATTAAATTTCATTTACCATTTTGTTGCCTAGTCATTTAGTTTGGTGAGATCTTTTGAAGCTCTTCACAGTCAGCTTTGGTCTTAACTATCTTGAGCAGCTTAGCATCATTTGCAAATTTTGTCATTTCACTGTTTACCCCTTTCTCCAGATCATTTATAAATAGGTTAAATAGGATTGGTCCCAGTACTGACCCTTGGGGAACTCCACTGTCCATTCTGAAAATGTACCATTTATTCCAACCCTTTATTTCCTATCTTTTAACCAGTTATTGATCCATGAAAGGATTTTCCCTCTTATCCCATGACAACTTACTTTACTTAAGAACCTGTGGTGAGGGACCTATTCAAAGGCTTTCTGGAAATCAAAGTCCACTATATCTACTGGATCCCCCTTGTCCACATGTTTGTTGACCCTCGCAAAGAACTCTAGTAGATTAGTAAGGCATGATTTCCCTTTACAGAAACCATGTTGACTTTTCCCCCAACAAATTATATTCATCTATGTGTCTGACAATTTTATTCTTTACTATAGTTTCAACTAATATGCCTGGTACTGATGTTAGACTTACCGGTCTATAATTGCCAGGATCAACTCTAGAGCCCTTTTTAAATATGGGCATCACATTAGCTATCTTCCAGTCATTAAGTACAGAAGCTGATTTAAAGGATAGGTTACAAACCACAGTTAATAGTTCCACAATTTCATATTTGAGTTAATTCAGAACTCTTGAGTGAATGCTATCTGGTCCCAATGACTTGTTTCTGTTAAGTTTATCAATTTGTTCCAAAACCTCCTCTAATGACACCTCAGTCTGGGACAATTCCTCAGATTTGTCACCTAAAAAGAATGGCTTAGGTTGGGAATCTCCCTAACATCCTCAGCTATGAAGACCAAAGCAAAGAATTCTCACAAAACCTCATAATACTATATATTTTTGTTAGTCTCAAAGGTGCCACTGGACAACTTGTTGTTTTTAGTTACAGAGTAACACAGCTACCTCTCTGAGAATCTTTAAAAGAATTCAGTTATTACTTGTATAGCAGGATTCACATTGAACACCTTGTCAATATTCTTACTAGAAATGCTGTAATACTCCAGAGATGAATATTAGCCACTCGTTTTGATTTGTATGAGGAATCTGTTCCAGTATTTTCATTGGTGAGCTGTCTGCAATGCACACTCCAGCTAACATCCCAGCAGGAAGAATTTCGTTTCTAGCATTGTCTGCTAAAGAGTTCCATGGCCAGCTTGGAAATTGGGACATTAGTGCCAGAGCCTAGCTGCTTTTAGTTTTTCTATAGAAATATGTAGACTTTTTAATCTTTCCCACTGCAAAACATCTGTCCATCTTCTTTGACAGGAGCATCAGTCCGTGCTACATAACTATGCACAGCTTTACACATAGGGAATCATTTAAGACAATTAGAGCTTCTTAGCTGAGCATGTAAATGTGCTTCTTAGCTGAGGACGTAAGTGAGGTGATATATCAATTTTTTATTCTGTTTTGTTTAATAGAGGACAGTTTAGATCATTTTAGGGAGATTTATATAGTTTTCATTGCAACTCCAAGTATTTCTTGATCAAAAGGATATTGTCTCGTGGGTTAAGCTCCCAAATTAGGTTTTGTGTTTTAAAAGCATTCCAAAGGCCTAAAATTAATAGAAATGTTTTCATCAGAAACAGCTATTCAGATTAAAACAGTTCCTGCTGTGTTTGGATTAGGAATGTAAAATCCCGTTTAATCAGTTGACCGGTTAGATTATGTTTAACCTGTTAACTGGTTGAACGGGGGCTAGTGAGAGCTGCTCTGGCTGAATTGGGTTGCCCCCTGGCTGCAGCAGGATGGGCCGAGCCAGGCTGCTGGTTAACTGGTCACCAATAAACATCACTCGATAAGGGTAATGCTTACTGGTTAACCACTGACATCCCTAGTTTGGGCCTAATATTGTAGCATGATGTTTCCAGTAAGTGAAATTGTAAAGATACAGTACTGGGAAACAAAAGTGAAACTGATCAGTCAATTTTCATTGTCCAAGCTGAATGAAATATCCCAAGAAAATAAGCATCATCATTGAGAAGTAAGATAAGTTTTTATTGTAATAAACTAGATAAATTGATGGAGGTAAAGTCCATAAATGGCTATTAGCCAGTATGGGTAAGGAATGGTGTCCCTGGCCTCTGTTTGTCAGAGGGTGGAGATGGATGGCAGGAGAGAGATCACTTGATCATTACCTGTTCAATTCACTCCCTTTGGGGCACCTGGCATTGGCCACTGTTGGCAGACAGGGTACTGCGCTGGATGGATCTTTGGTCTGACCCAGTATGGCAATTCTTATGTTCTTAAACTAAATAGTCATTAATAACAAGTTAATTTCCTCTAATATATTTTTTTACTTGATTTTGCTCCTTAACTTCTTCCATGCTCTGAGCCAGAGGATCATCTTGTTTATCTCTGGCCAGTGCACAATGCTTGAATTCCTTCTATGGATGTTTGATGTCTTCAGAATGCATCAAAAAAATGATTGCTTGTCTCTTGTTCCTATTATATATAGCCTCTTATTTGCTTCCAGAGATTGGGGAAAAAACAAACCATGCACAAAATGTTTTTTTCTAATACAGATCATATCAGAAAATTGGAAAGGATTAGTGCCCAAACGTAAAGTTAAAATGCTGCTTTTAGAAGGCTTTTGTATTGGCTTTTAGAGAGAAAGGGTACAGCTTCATGACATAGTACTCCTTTTTTACATAGAACCAAATATGATTTTATTTCACTGGAATCCTGTCTCCCTAGAATTTTTAAGGATACGAACAGATTTAATTTAATGCATCTATTAAAAGTCTATATACTTGATATGTCCAAAGGGATTTTTAGGTAAAATGTAGCTATGGAAAAAAGTCTTAATTAGTCGTGTAGCTGAGAAGATCCTTCATTATTGTTTTACCTTTAAAAGCTTAAACTTCAAGGGATAAGTTAGCAAAAGCATCCTCTAAAGTGCCACTAGAACTTTTTGAGAATTTTTGAAAATGCAAATGGTCTTTACACTCTAATTGTGTTCAATGATGTGTACTTGATTTGCATATGCAAATATATATATGAACTCGTGTTTCTGTGAATTTTTGCCCTTAGAAAACTAAAGGTGCAGTTTTTATGAGGGCTCTAGTATTCGTGCAGGGAATAGTTTATGAATGTCTAAAATTATGAACCCAAGTACACACATCAAGGAAACCCCCGATGCTTCATGTGGCCAGATGTCTTGATCCATTGGCTGCTGTATCTAGGTATTCACATTTTTTAGTCTATCGTCACAGATTACATTTTTTTTGAAGTTTCCAAATAGTATTAAATTAAATAGGTCTGCTCTCATATCTGTATAAGGGTACTTAGAAGGGAAATGGGCATTAACATAATTGGTGGCAAATGGTTTTCTAAACTTTTCAGGATCCTTCACTCCTACTCCTGTCTGCCGCACCCCCCCATGGAGCCAGAGTTGGAAGAAGAGAACATGCAGACAGCAATAAGGGGGCTGAGGCTGGGGCCACAACTGAGGGTAGAGCTGGGAGCAGGACAAGGGCTGTATGTGGAGCCATGGCCAAGTGCGAGGCCAGGAGAAATGGCCACAGTGGTAGTGGGGAGGGGCAGGAGCAGAGCAGAACTGAGTGGTGTTCCCTCCCCGCCCCTCATGGGGGCTGACCTCAGCCCCACCATAGACCCTGAACATTCCTCTGTGCCCTGTAGTGGAGGTGGTCCCTTGTTTGGGGAACCCGGGTATACAGTATGCCAAAGAAGGGGGTCCTTCCTTCCTAGGAGGAGGCCCTGCCAAGCATGGGATTTTGGTGGCTAAATCCTGGCCGGGGCGGGGGAATGAGAAGAAATATTGCTATCCTGTCTAGAAGAGCCTAGGCTCAGGGACTTTACAGGAAGGGTCCAGGCTACTCTACTGAGAAAGGAATACAGAATTTGCCAGGACGGGGCTCTTTGGAAAAATAAGTGATGTCTTGTTTGTTGTTTTGTTTGGAGTTCACAGGTTCTTAACCTGCTTCAAGGGAATATGGCTGGAGACTTTGATGGTTCGTGCTCTTCTGGTGGACAATTAGGGTACGCTTACACTGTACTATTATTTTGGAATAACTGACGTTAATTCAAAATAACACAGTACGCATCTACATACATAATGTCAAAATAATGTCCAGCCAGAGGACTTCTTATACCAACTCCCGGAACCCTCATTTTATGAGGAGTAAGGGAAGTCGGAGGAAGAGTGCTCTGTTTCAAAATAAGTACTGTGTAGGCATGCCCAAATTCTAAATAAGTTATTTCAACGTATGCTATGCAGTTAGCACGGCTCAAGTTGCGTAGCTTATTTCAAGGCTGTCCCTGCTGTGTAGATGTATCCTAAGTGGCCCACAGACCATATGCAGTAGGGCGGGGTTATCTGCTGGTGGATCACTAGTTGCGTTATTTATCTCAGTGTCCGCTTGCAGCTCCCATTGGCTCTGGTTCGCTGTTCCCAGCCATTGGGAGCCATGTGAAGTAGCATAGTCTGGGCCAATGGGAGCTGCGTTAGCTGTACCTGCAGACACTGTAAATAAAGCATCTGGCAGGCCACCAGCAGCTAACCCGGGTGAATCATGCTCTACACAAAACAGAACCCTAAGAAACATATTGTTTTGCTGTGAACTTTCTAGCCAGCCACCAGTCTCCAGCCATGAGCACTCTTGGGAGTAGTACACAGTTAATGGAGAAAACAGCATGGATGGGAAATTCAAAGCCAACGATTGAGAAATAGGACTGCGTTCTAGCACGGTTGTGAAAAATACTTTGGCATATGCTCTCTAAGACTGTGTTTTGTTGGTCTTTGATGTGTCAGTTGCCAAGGTAACAATGTGTATTCTTGAGCTGCTGAGCAAAATAGGGACACCAGCAGACCTCCACATATGGACAGGATACTATAATTTGTAGCAGCTGCTGCTGCTCCTCTTAGTTGTCCACAAAAACTGAAGATTCTGCTTTATTCCTGAATATAATTTTCATGACTATGTCCAAGTGCAGCTTCTCTATGCTGGAAAATTACACTTGTGGTAGAACATGTTAACTAGCATGATTTTAAATGCAGTTTAGCCCCCAGTCTAAGAGAGAACTGTTATATCTATCGTCATGTCAGCTAGGACTCACCTCTGGGTTAACTGTGACCAGTTTGATAGGGTGTTAAACATGTTTGTCTGCGAGGAATGTTTAATATAGCTTTAACTATATTTTCCGATGAGTAGTCCTGGGGCACCTTAGAATACGTCTACTTTGCACGCTGATTTCAAAATAAGCTGTTCTGGAAGAAATACTCTAAAATAGCTTATTTTGAAATAATACGTCTATACTTCAGGAAGGACTCAAAATTAGTCCAAGATAGGCTTCCCTAATGTGGATGCGTTACCTCAATTTAGAGCCCCAGGAGGCACTGGGCAGTAATTACTTTGAATGGCCTTGGGGAGGAGCTATTTCCAAAAGCAGCAGTGGAGCGTCCACACTACTGCTATTCCGAAATAGCTATTTCAGAATAGGCATTGTTCCCTGTGGAATGAGGTTTACAGAAATTGGAATAAGCTGTCCATTATTTCAAATTTGTTTCAAAATAACAGAATTGCTTTGTAGACGCTAGCATTATTCCGAAATAACGCTGCTTTGTAGAGGTACCCTTAAAGACTTAACAAAAATATATATAGTATCACGGCTACCCCTCTGAAACTATATTTTCCAAGGTAGACCTGTGCCTAGTATGCATATATACAGGGCTCAACAAACTGCGGCAAAATCCACTCGCCAGCCCCACACCGCGCATGCGCCAGACCCGCACTGTGCATGCGTGCACCGCCGGTGAACGGGACAACTGGCTGAAATCTACTCACCACGGGCGAGTAGGTAAACGGATTTGTCAAGGCCTGCATATTCACACCTCTGGCTTTTAACCTCATAGCTGGCAAAAATTATATATACATATACATATATACCATTTTTGCCAGCTATGAGGTTAAAAGCCAGAGGTGTGAACTGTCCTGTGCTGATAGGAGATTTTGAAGAACTGCAAAAAAATTTTTAAGGTATGAAATACTGTGTGTTTTGCTCTCCACTTTGTAAGTTTGTGTATTTGAAACAATAAACATTATGACCAGAAGGGGGCAACCTCTCTTTATGCTAGAGACGATTACACTTTAAAGATTTAAACCATATATGTAATGAAGACAAAGAATTGCATTACGAATAAAAACAAATACCTCCCCCCAATGAGGCTTCACATAATCTGAAGAGGGGCTTCATGTTCTCTTTGGCATAGTAGGAAGGTGAGTAAAAAGTTACAATAATTGTAATAAGTGGAAGGTCTGCAAGCCATTCAGTTCTCTAGAAGTTAAAAAGATTTTGATTCTTTATGCAGCACTGGGAAGCAAATGTTGCTTTGTAATGGATACTGAGCAGCAGAGGGGTGGAGTTGGTCGACATTTTTAATTCTAACATACATTGTTAAATGTATAATGAAAATGAATGTATGTTGGCCCCTTAAATTACCTGCTTAGATCACTTTGCCACATTTGAGCCTTTCCTCTCACTTTCCAGCAAAGAGTCATTCTGGAATAATGAAGACCAGATCATATGGCCTGAGGGAATGTAGTGAATCTTTCTGGTATCTGAGGCCTTCTTCCTCTCTACAGACACTGCTGTAGAAAGAGTGCAAGTGATGTGCTCAAGCAAAACATCTGGAAGAAAGAATCCCATTCTTCCTGTGCTTTCTGCTATGCAAGGGATACAAGCTGAATTGCTAAGCACATACTGGGTGGGCTGCATATAAACGAGCTAAAATGCAAGGGGATAACTGTAGGTTTCTTTATGTGGTGTTTTAGATGCTGCTTGTAATTATCAGAACTGGGAGCACTGCCTTTTGGGAATCTGGAAGCACAGGAAACAGGAAGGAGGGGGGAGGAGATGGGCCAGGCCTGAGTGAGAGCTACAGAGGGGAGCAGCAGCAGCTTTGTAAAGAGGTTTCACCTTTGGCAAATAAAGCCCTGTTGAAGTTTGTTACTACATTGCTTGAATGATACAACATTTTGGTGACGAGGATGGATCTTCTGCCTCTGAACCCACCTGCACCCTTTCTGCAAAGGCCAGGTGAGCCTCCAATTGCTTTTACTGCCTGGATCCATATGTTTGAGATTTATCTGCTACAGAGATTTCTGAAGTAAGAAAGCGTGCTCTGCTAATCCACTGCCTTGGAGCAGAAGGGCAGCGTATATTTTACACTTTTCCCATTGCAGATGATAAATATGAGACTGCACTCATTGCATTAAAGAACTTTTTTGTGCCAAAAGTGAATGTAGTAGCTAACGGTTACAGATTTCGCCAGTGTGAGCAGAAACCAGAGGAGACTATAATGCAGTATGTTGCTTCTCTGAGGAGTCTGATTGTAACTTGTGATTTTGGGAATATGGCAGATGAGATGATTACAGACCAGCTCATTGAGAAAACAACCATGCTTCGTGTAAGAGAACACTTGCTTCTAGAACCACAACTTACACTGGAAAAAGCAATAACCATTGCTACCCAGATTGAGTCAGCTATAGCAGAAGCCAAAATAGTGAGCATGGATACAGGAGGCCCAGTCCAGGCTGTGACTCCTTTGCAGAAAAGTCCATGATTGCTGCAGACAAACAATCACAAGGGGAAAACTAATGAAAAACCACAGAATCAGCAAATTCAAAGCACAGCAAATGCATGCTTTCATCGTGGATCCCCACAACACCTTGCAAGCTACACAAGATGTCCTGCAAAAGAAGCTCAGTGCAATCACTGCAAAAAGATTAGGCATTTTGCTAAGGTATGCTGCAGTAGCCAGTCCAATCAACAGGTGCATGCAGTTAAAATAACAGATGTTACTGTGCTGAGTGTGGACAAAGTCACTACTGCACATATTCCAGAACAGATAACGTGCACTGTAAATGTTTCTGCCACACCTTCAGGCAAATCACATCCTATTCAGCTAATGTTGTACTCTGGCTCAGCAGTATCTACACTACCTGATTCCATCTATTTGCAATACTTTAAAAATGTGCCTCTTACTGAAACCTAACTTCACTTGGTGTACTATTTGAAAAACCAAATTCCAGTGCATGGCTGCCTATCAGCAACAGTGACCTTACATCTATCGACTTTCTGATGGGCGGGTATGGAATGCTTCTTATCTTGCACCTGCCTATGCACCAAGAGGAGATGATGCCAACACCCCGCCCGCGTTGTATGACTTCACCATAGCACCAACACAAGACATTGCACTGGAACTGGGATTTGAGAGAAAGTCTGTCAGACCTAGATGACCACCTGTCTGGACTAGAGACTATGTTATGTAGTATTAACAGTGTTTTCAGTGTAATATTTCTGCCAACAGTATAATGTCTTGTTCCATATTTGTTGCTGTGGTTAGAACAACAAGGTTTATTTTATAATTGGGAAAGCTTCTTAAGAGAGGAGGGAATGTGGTGTTTTAGATGCTGCTTGTAATTATTAGAACTGGGAGCACTGGCTGTTGGGAATCTGGAAGCACAGGAAACAGGAAGGAAGGGGGAGGAGATGGGCCAGGCCTGAGTGAGAGCTACAGAGGGGAGCACCAGCAGCTTTTTAAAGAGGTTTCATCTTTGGTAAATAAAGGCCTGTTGAAGTTTGTTACTATCTTGCTTGCATGATACAACATTTTAGCACTCAGCCACGATCCAATCCCATTGTGGGATATACCCCAGGTTTAGTGTGTTAGCTAATAAAGGTAAACTTAGGTGTGGCACTTAGGAATTCACCTCAGTCAGCAACCATATGTTAAAATACAACTGTCCAGCTCACAGTGGGTTTCAAAACACATTAGTTAAATCATTTCAGCACATGACCTACACATCATAACTGGATGCAGGCCTGAACCTGCCTGGGTATCATTGACTGCTGAGGGGGATTGACCTCCTGTCTGTATTTCCTTTATATGGAACTCAGAAATCTACAGTATTTAGAATCTTCAGTTATTCACATAGGCCTCAAAACTTTCTTCTCTTTTTCTTTTTAGTGCACAAATGTCTTCAGGACATTCTGTGGCTGTAATGGGCATTGACTTTACTCTAAGGTACTTCTATAAGGTGCTAATGGACCTGCTACCAGTTTGCAACCAAGATGGAGGCAACAAAATAAGGTACGCCTTTGGGCTATTGAGTTAACCTTAGTCTTCCCTTTCATGTGGTAAATCTTCAAACTTTCTGTTCCTTGCTCTGTGTCACCATCTGCAGTGATTCTCATCAGGACAATCTGGACTCGGATATCCAACATTGAACATATATCGGTAAATTAAAAAAAGGGGAAATAATTCATTCTTACTTGTGTTCTTTAGGCTTAATACAAATGCCCATAAAGCTGTTATAAGATGAGCACAACTTCCATTACTCTTTCTTATCCTGGAGTATTTTGGATACTTAACTGGTGATGCTGCCAGTGTGAAAGTTGTTTACTTATGAAAATCACTCAATCCCTTTATTGGTTTAAACATAAATATTAAGTACCATTTTGTTTAATTTGTTACATCAGATAAGTAGTACTACAAATGTAGTGCAAGTTGTCTTGTTTTTGGAATATAACTTTAACATGGTGGGGCTCGCATGTGTCTGAATGTTTCGCATTCCCTTTGGCCTTCCATTGAAGACTCACAAAGCGAAAATCTTCTATACTATGGATAGGTAGCTCAATAAAATATTTTTGAATGCTTAAAGGCGACCTTGAAGTAAGGTAAAAATACCTTGTTTTATGCTTCTATGATGCATAAAAAGGCCTGTTAGGGATTTGGGCTTTCTCCCCCCCCCCCAATTCCCCACTTCTGTTTTGCTAAAAACAAATAGTAATACAAGGGGTGGGAACGTGCTTCTTTTTTCAATTTTACAATAGTCATGAATGTCAAATCTTGGGTTAAGTGCTTGACTGAAACTCTCATTCACAGGACACAGAATTGAGTATGCTCAGTCCTAGAAAGTGCTAGGGTATTGAATCTGTTTAGTTTCTGTTTCTTTAAAGATCATATCTTCTAAGTGTTTGGCAGGTATTTCATTTTAAATTGGTTTCCTCAAAGCCAGACCAAAAATAAACCCAACAAAAACAGTCAGACGGAACCATCTGAATAAAAATAATTCCTCATCTCCAGTCAATCAGGAGTCATCCCATGGTATTTATGATCATAAGCCTACTTGTTGGCCAGTTATCTGAAAGGGTATGTCTACACTAGCCCCCTAGTTCGAACTAGGGAGGCTAATGAGGGTGACCAAAATTGCAAATGAAGCGCGAGATTTAAGTATTCCGTGCTTCATTAGCATGTTCCTGGGTGGTTGCCATTTTGGAAATTGACTAGCCCGAAGTAACTGCCCGTGTCTACACGTGGCAGTGAAATGGGAGTTCGAAGTAAAGCCCTTAACTCGAATTAGCTGTTAAACCTAATTCCAGGAGGAATAACAGCTTATTCGAGTTAGGGCTTTACTTCAAACTCCCGTTTCACTGCCGCGTGTAGACGCAGGCAGTTACTCCGGGCTAGTCAGTTTCCAAAATGGTGATCACCTGGGAACATGCTAATGAAGCACGGGATATTTAAATCCCGCGCTTCATTTGCAATTTCGGTCACCCTCATTAGCCTCCCTAGTTCGAACTAGGGGGCTAGTGTAGACATATCCTAATATCTTCCAAGAAAATCAATACACAAAACCAGAATTTCTCATGTAAAAACAAATATTGGATAGGAAAAAAATTCTGTTAATTTGTTTTTTATGTCTCCTCCTTATATTATAAAAACTTCAATCCTATCTATTTTCTTGGGCAGGTTACCTTTAATATTATGTATGTGGGTTGTTAGGGTTTTTTTTGTTTGTTTTGGGGTTTTTTTGAGGGGTGGTTTTGTGTTTTGCTGTTGTTTTTTTAATATTTAAGGGATACATGCCAGGATTTTATAGTGTACACACAGTCATCGAAATTGTACATTTTTAAAGTAGCTACTGCTGCAGTTTCTCATAGCCTTGGGCAGGAGGCAGGGGATGTATGCACAGCTGTAGGGCCCAGCCAAAGCTATGGTTAAGCTGAGGGACTTTAGCTCTACCCCTGCTGAGTTCTTCAGGAGCATTTAGTGGCCTACATTAACCTCTTCCAGTTTCCTTTCGGTGACCACACATTCTCTTGATCTTTGCACAGTCTAAGCTCTCTCCCTAGGATGCCTGCTCCTTTGCTTTTCCCTGTAGCACTGCTTTCTGTGTCTATGGTAACAGAAAGAGGGAGGGAAGTCTGCTGCCTGCATACAGAAGGGGCCTTGCAAGGAAAAGGAGACTTAGTCTGTGCAAAGCCAAAGAGGGAGAGAAACTGTGTGAAAAGATGGCTGGGGATAAGAGGGTCCAGGAAAGGAACATGGGAGAGAAAAAAATGAGATGTGTGTCCTTCCATAGGCCCTTTTAGCAGAGGTTCTCAGAGCCAACACCCCATTTTACAGATGGAGGGGCACAGGTTACATACATTCCCCAAAGTGTCTCTGGGAATAAGAGAGGAAATGGAGTGTGAAATAGGAGTTAAACGGAGATTCACTTCTCATAAAAATATTACATGGAAGTGACGACGACTCTATTAAAGTGAAAGGAAAGGCTTGAAACTTCTTTAAAGGGACAATGTCCGGTGTAAAATTAGAGTGTTACATTTGTTTCTATTAATATTCTGAATTAAGCTGTTAGACCTTTTCAAATCAGTTGTGCTTTTCACTATTTATGCTTTAATTTACTGTTTGCATGCCTCTTAAATTAGACAATGGATATAAAACAAACGGTCTCATTTCTGGGTCCAATCAATTCCACTTTCAAATTCTGAAGTGTAAGTACAATGCTACAAAACTGGTTTGGGAAATACTGATATGTTCATTTTAAAACTATTTCTGTTGGATTTTTAAATGGGCCTTTTTATTGGCCAGACTGTTTGTTAAAGTTGTTTTACAATTATATTTAATCTAACCGTTTGTTTAAAACATAAACCTTATGAATAATGCTTTTTTTTTTTTTTTTTAAATCTTGGGCAGGTGCTTTATTATGGAGGACAGAGGGTATCTTGTGGCACACCCAACTCTTATTGATCCTAAAGGTCATGCTCCAGTAGAACAGCAGCATATTACACACAAGGTTTGGCTAAATCTTGTCTTTTTTCCCCCTTTTTCTCAAAGATTACAGAATGTACTGAAGTCAGTTTTCATGCATATTTTTAAGTTAAAATTCTGTTCTTGTCTTTTCAGGAACCTTTGGTAGCAAATGACATTCTAAACCATCCAAACTTTGTGAAGAAAAATCTCTGCAACAGTTTCAGTGACAGAACAGTTCAGAGGTTTTATAAATTTAATACTAGCCTAGTGGTGAGTGTTGTTTGTTTTCTTGTTTTTCTTTTTGAATGTGTTTTGGTTGGTTTGGATTTACTTGGACTGATACAAAGGTCAATCAGTGTAAGACACCAGCAACAGCAAACAGAGGCCCAAAATCAATTATCTGGGAAGGGCAGCAAATGGTGACCCAGTAGAAACATAAAATTAGTGGGATAGACTGTACAAATCTTGCTCCCATGAGTAGACCATTGAAGTGCCAAGGACTACAAATGTGAGTATTTGGTAAAACTTACATAATCTAGCCCAAACGTCTAAGAGCTGAAAAGTTATCTTCCATATCTTTTAAGGGTGTTTTTTTTTTCAATGCTGGTTTGGATTCCTCTGCTGTGAATCTTGAGTCTTTAATGCCAGTCACCAACCCCTAGTGTGCACAAATGGGTTCTTCCTCTTTGCTCCCATCCTTCTTTCTTGAAGCCTTTAACACGATTAGTTAGAGGTAATTAGGTAACAAAATAGAAAACATACCGACATGCACTTAGAATAATTTGTCAAAATGAAGTCTTCTAAAAATCTCAGGTAAAAACAGGTGATGCTGTTTTACATAGAGTATTCCCCCAGTTTTCTATCTTGCAAAGAGACTAGAATATAAAATTCTTGTTCTCTGTGTTGTTGTAGTTGTGTTGGCAATTAGAGAGACAAGGTGTGGGAGGTAATATCTCAATTTCTGTCGGTAAAGGCAGAGATCAGGCTCCGTGGAGCTCACTAACATGTCTCTTTCACCCACAGAAATTGGTCCAATAAAAGATATTACCTCACCCACCTTGTCTATATAACATTCATGATAGCCATCTGTTATTGTGCAGAGTGTACTAACTATTGTGTCACAAATCCATCATCACAAGATCACTGTGGAATCATAAAAAAAGTACAGGTGTGAAGGAAACTTCTGAAAGCGCAGGCAAGTTAAATGGATCTCTGTTAGGACAGTATAGACTTTAACATTTTCCCTACAATTGAAATGCAAAATGGGTTGGAATGGGGAAGGTGGAGGGACTGGAATTTTGTTGCAAAGGAAAATGCAGAGGACAGAAAAGCTCATTTAGATTGCATTGTGTAAGTCAGAACCAGGCATGCTTTGACTTTTCAGATAGTTCACAACTAAAGTATATTTTTATAGTACATGTGCCAGCAAGTTGTCAGCAACTTGTGATGGTGCCTGCCTGCCAGAACTGAATCTCTGTGTAGGTAACAGATAATTGGCATCCAGCGCCTGTGTGGGAATTTCGGTTTCACTGCCTCCTCCACAGGCTGTGGGGCACAAGGAGCAGTCAGCTCCTATCACAGCTCATGGGGCCAGAGGAACTCTGTGCCCTCACCAGTTATTGGGGTGGGGAGCTTTGCACTTGGGCATGCCACTGAGTGGTGTGATAGGGAAAGGAGGGGAGGAGAGATTTGAAAGAAGTATTGTCCGCTGTCAAGCAGGATACTAGATTAAAGACTGTTATGGCAGATCATGATGTTACAAGATGAGCAAATTTTAGGAAAGTGCTTTGCTATGTAGTACGGGCTCAGTTACTCATCTCCTGAGCAGGCTGATGAGTTAATCTGTGTGCCTGATCTCTGAAAAAGAAGCATGCTACGTTCATGTTCCCCCATAGTTTTAGCTTCAGTTTACCTACTATATCTTTTAGAGAGTTTGTATGTCTGTGTGTCTGTCCGTCTGTCTGTAAGTCCATTTATTCAAGAATTCGTTCTTAACTGTAAGAGCTAGGATCCCCAAATTTGGTATGCAGCTTCCTTTTATTGTAACTTAAAGCAAGGTCAGGGTTGGAATGGAATGTGCCCAGAATTTGATTGTTTCTCATCAAATGGAAAGGGAAGGGTCCAGTTGAAGGGAGTTATACTGTAGAATGACCACAAGGGGGCAGCAAGAGGCCTGAGATGGGGACCGGGAAGCCTAACCCCACTGGGCTAGCAGAGTGCAGGGGTAGAGAAAGGGACAGCTATGTACTATGTATTTCAGAGTTTGTGTGTCTGTCTGTCCCCCATCTGGAGGACATGCACCCCTCCCTGGCTATGCTCACTACAGCAGCCAAGGCCAGGCACTTCTCACCTGGCCCCAAGCTGCTGCGGCGAGAGAGGACTCACTGCATACAGATCCCCTCACCCCCGCCCCACCCCAGAGCAATGATTTAAATGAAGGAAAAACAAAACTTAGTTGAGTTATGGACCCAAGCAACATCGGGTAAATCTACTGGTGGTTCTAGAAATGTGCTTGTGGAGAGGCAAAGATTTTAACACACTGGGTAATGTATTTCCTGCCCGTCTGTTTCTCTGACGTGCCTGGCTTTTCCCTAGGGTGACCTGACAAACCTGGTGCATGGCAGCCACTGTTCTAAATACAAACTGACAAGAATACCTGGAACCAATGCCTTTGTAGGAATAGTCAATGAAACGTGTGACTCTCTTGCTTTCTGTGCCTGCAGTATGGTAGACAGGCTCTGTCTGAACTGTCACAGGTAAGGGGGTGATTTGAAATGAATTGACAAGGGCAGGTAATGTTGGTTTTTATTTTATTGTAAATGAAGACTGAGCGCACTGGCCATTTCGTAAGCTAGTGTATACAGTCCACCTCCAATGTCAGAACAAAACAAATGCCTAAATAAAATGTATTGTATTTGTAACTTGTGGGGTTATGCCCTTCCTTTATAGGAATTGGAAGATTTATCAGGCTTTTTTTCATGGTGCACAGTAGCTTAAAATGTTTTGCCACATTTTTGATGTCACATAAACCTTGCGGGAGTTTAAGACATTTTCCCCGCCATTCCTTGGCTTTTGCCAGTGCTTCCTTTTGTGTAACAGACATATGAGCTGCTTTGCTTGTGAATAGGAGTGCTCATCTGGGGCAAAGTTACTCCCAGGTGTGACTGTTTCCAAGGATCTTCTTTACAACCTATTTACACTTGCCTTTGAATGTGAAATAGGCTGGGTTTTTACATCAGAGCCAAGTTTATTGCTTCCACACCCCATAGCTACAAAAGGTTTTGACTCCAATAACAACCATGTGATTCAGCTGGGCAGGAGGGAAGGCGCTCCCCTGAAGAACTATGGGATGGGGAAGGGGAGAAGGGGTTGCTCTGCTTTTTTAGCAATCAGGAGCTTGGGAAATGTGGCAAGGAGAGAGCTAGTAGTTCCACAGGTTGATATACTCTTCATCCATAACTTAGCATGAGGGGGCGGGGGGGCGAGCAGAAGCATTTGGCAGTGGAAGGATTCCTTTCTCCCAGCTAAGTTCCTAACCACTCAGTTGTAGCAACCTGCATGGAATTTAAAGGAAAGAGCACAGGTTGTTGGAGGACAGAGTGTAGAGAAGGCACTAGTAGGTCAGCTAGTGTTCATAGGCTACTACGTCAGCTGAAATTTCAACTGGTAGGGTATGTCTAGACTACAGGATTTTTTCATAAATCAAAAGAATGTGGCAATTTTGTTGATGGTGGTAAACCTCATTCTACAAGGAATAACGCCTTTTTTCGAAAGTCATCTTTCGAAAGAAGGTGCTATTGCATGAAAACAGGGCTTTTTCGAAAGAGAGCATCCAGATTCTATTTCAAAAAAGCGATTTTTTTCAAAAAATCTTCTTGTTGTCTAGACGCTCTTTTTTGAAAGAGGCTTGCAGTCTAGACGTAGCCATAAAAAAAATAGTTCTCTTTGTAGTCAGTCTGGTGTTACAAATCTGGTGTCTTTTCAGTACAGGCAGTCCCCGGGTTACGTACAAGATAGGGGCTGTAGGTTTGTTCTTAAGTTGAATCTGTATGTAAGTCGGAACTGGCGTCCAGATTCAGACACTGCTGAAACTGACCGCCAGTTCTGACTTACATACAGAATCAACTTAAGAACCCCAGGCGTCCCCAAGTCAGCTGCTGCTGAAACTGATCAGCAGCTGATTCCAGGAAGCCCGGAGCAGAGCAACTCTGTCTGGGGCTTCCTGTAGTCAGCGCTGGTCAGTTTCAGCAGAAGCTGACTTGGGGACGCCTGGGGCAGAGCAGCTGGGGTGCTACTGGACCAACCCAGCAGCACCCCATCTGCTCTGCCCCAGACGTCCTGATTCAGCCGCTGCTGAAACTGACCAGCAGTGGCTGAATCAGGACCTGGGGCAGAGCAGCTGGGGTGCTGCCGGGTTGGTCCAGTAGTGCCCACGGGCGCTGCAGGACCAATCGGCAGCGCCCCAGCTGCTCTGCCCCAGACGTCCTGATTCAGCCGCTGCTGAAACTGACCAGCAGCGGCTGAATCAGGACCTGGGGCAGAGCAGCTGGGGTGCTGCCGGGTTGGTCCAGTAGTGCCCACGGGCGCTGCAGGACCAATCGGCAGCGCCCCAGCTGCTCTGCCCCAGAGTCCAAAACAAAAGCCTGGTCTGCTGGGGGGGGGGGCGGGGGAGCACACTAGCTGCGCCCCCTCCCCCCAGCAGACCAGGGACACGGGGAGCAGAGCCGCAGCGGCAGCGGGGTGCCGCGCCTCTGAGGCTTTGCTCTGGCAAAGCCTCAGAGGCGCGGGACCCCCCGCGGCTGCGGCTTCAGTCAGGGTGCCTGTGGTCTGCTGGGGACCGTCCCCAGCAGACCACAGGCACCGGGACCCAAGCGGCAGCAGCGGGCGGGTTCCTGCGCTTCTGAGGCTTTGCCAGAGCAAAGCCTCAGAAGCGCGGGAACCCCCGCTGCTGCCGCATGAGACCCGGTGCCTGTGGTCTGCTGGGGACGGTCCCCAGCAGACCACAGGCACCCGGACTGAAGCCGCAGCCGCGGGGGGGTCCCGCGCCTCTGAGGCTTTGCCAGCGCAGGAACCCGCAGGAACCCGCCCGCTGCTGCCGCTTGGGTCCCGGTGCCTGTGGTCTGCTGGGGACGGTCCCCAGCAGACCACAGGCACCGGCACCCAAGTGGCAGCAGCAGCGGTTCCCGCGCTTCCGAGGCTTTGCTCTGGCAAAGCCTCAGAAGCGCGGGAACCCGCCTGGTGCCCCTGGTCTGCTGGAGACGGTCTCCAGCAGACCAGGGGCACCGGAGCAGCTTACGAACGGGGCTTTCTCGCCCCGACTTCCGGGGCGAGAAAGCTCCGTTCGTAAGTGCGGATCCGACGTAAGTCGGATCCGCGTAAGTCGGGGACTGCCTGTATATGGTATATGAAACACTGGATGTATGCTGTAAATAGGATTTAGACTTTAGTTTATATTGATGTGACTGGCAATTTTTTCTTTTCTCCACAGAATGGAACAAAATGAATGTGAATGCCCTTGTGAATGCCCACTGGAGGTCAATGAATGTACTGGCAATCTTACCAATGCAGAAAGCAGGTGAGAACAAGTATCTCTAAAACGCGAGTAATACTGTTATTATGTGTTTTCAATGTTCTAACCCTGAAAATATGGACTACTTTCTCATGCCACTGTATATGCAGTGTTTGGTAGAAAAGAGTGATTAAACATGTGTAATATACTTAGCAAAGTTTCATTTTTTATTGGCTATACTGCAAATTCTTCTTTGTGACACAATCTCAATTGTTTTCTCCAATGTAGGAATCCTAGTTGTGAAGTCCACCAGGAACCGATGACATTCACAGCAATTGATCCTAGCCTACAAGATGCTCTTCCGCAATGTATTAACACACGGTGTAATCAGAGGCTGGAGAGTGGGTAAAGTGCAATATTTTCCTTCTCTGGAAATATGTGCAGAGCTTGAATTTATTGGGAGCTATTATTTACTCTAATATAAACAAATCTTCCCTTGACATTAAATAAATGAAGAGCTATAACATTTCAGCCTGTTACCATGGCCATGATCTTGTGATGCCACCATGCTATGAATTTGAGACCTCAATATTCCTGTTTGAGTCATGTAATGCCACTAATAGCAGAGAGCCATAGTTTCACTCAGTGACACCTTTTCTTGTCCCTATTGAAGTCAACAGAGTGCACCAATGTAGGTGAGAGGAGAAATGAGCCATAGAAGGAACAGTTGATTTCTACCTTTCAGCTAGAGGGGAAAGTGCTACATTATTTGCCTACACTTTTTGAGAAGCAGATGTTCTTAACAAGAACGTGGCCATAGAAATTTGGGAGTAGGTACTACTTACCCAAGAATTTCTGTCAGGAAAAAAATAAAGTGCATGTCACTTAAATTGTGATAGGAGTATAGTAGGTTTTGTGGCCCACGTCATAGCGAGCAAAAATTAGGGACAAATTCTCTGAGGTACTCAGGTTTATGGAGTGTGGTAGACCAGGTGAAGTGGCAGGGAGTCAGTTACAACTCTCTGATTCGCTACACCTCTTCTGTCTCTGACGTTGGTTAGAACAGCCTGCGGACTGATCTAATTTGTGCCAATTGGCAGTGGTCTCCAAGAAACTGTCCATGAACTAGACAAAACCAGGGTGCATCTTGCTTTAACCATTCCTTCTTGGTGCCCCTCCCAACTCAAAACACTCTATTCACTGGAGTATTCAAAGAGAGAGAGAGAAGATCCAGACAGGCATTCCTTCAAGCTGAGAGACACTCCATCCAAGGAGTTTCAGGTGATTGGCTCTCCCTTAGCATTGCCTGAGTAATGCAGAAAGAGGAGAGCAATCCAGTCAATCTGGCCCTTGATGACAAAACTTCTCTTTCCCCATATGATTTACCTTTTGTAACTTAAACCTTTATAAAGCTTCCATAGCCAAGCATTGGCGCTGTGAACTTAATGGGATGATTTCGGTTCCAACTTGCCTCATGACTATGAATGTACTGAGAGAGACCCAGTCAAAAATGATTTTCTTTAAGGTTAAAGCAGCCCTTTTTCTTCACTTGCAGGGATTGCTTTGGCGTGTTGGACTGTGAGTGGTGTATGGTGGACAGTGATGGAAAGACCCATTTGGATAAATCCTACTGTGCACCTCAGAAGGAATGCTTTGGTGGGATTGTGGGTGCTAAAAGCCCTTATGTGGATGACCTGGGTGCGATAGGTAATTCCAGTCTTTTAATGAGGATATCTAGATATAAAACTGCCAATATTTTATTGTATATACCATCAGTGTAGGAGCACAAACGCCATGTGCTGAAACCTTGAGTTTATTGTAATATTAGGGAAATGCCCGTTTGAACTTTTTTGCAAAGATTTTTATGCTCTGATTTTTTTTTATTGGTTTTGGGGTTTTTTCAGGAGATGAAGTGGTCACTTTGAACATGATAAAAAGTGCTCCAGTTGGTCCTGTAGCTGGAGGTATTATGGGATGCATCATGGTGCTCGTTCTGGCCGTATACGCGTATCGTCACCAGATCCACCGGAGGAGTCACCAGCACATGTCACCTCTTGCAGCACAAGGTGAGCAGAAAACTTGTGTGGAGATAATTGCCAGGGAGGGGAGGAAAAACAGCTCTTCTGCCTCATTTCAAAGACCACTTTTTGGTTTATCCCTTGGGAGTCTTTTATTCTTGTTTCTCTTCTGATCCCCCCCTTTTATCTCCCACTCCACTCCTTACAGACCTGATGTACTTACTGTCCAGTGTGCTTGTGTACCACTGCCCCCTGCTGGATACAGAGTTAGACTTGCTGTTTCCTTGGGAAGACCTGGACAGAAAATGCCATAACAAGTGTTAGAATGATGTGGATATGACCTTTATAGAGCTAAATCAGGGAATGCAGCTTTCTACCATCCTTTAACTTCTAAATAGTAGAGTGTTTTTTAGCAAGTACTAGGTGCTGTTGCCAGCAGTTAATTAGAATTACAGTATTCAACATGCCTACTCCTGAGCTGCTTTTTTGGTTGTATTTTTTCTCCCTCACTTGAACTCTGTGAGAAATTCATCATTATAGCAGATTTTACTTACAAGTGGAAGGAAAGAAGAACAAAATTATTATTATTTGTAATATAGTAACACTTAAAAGCTCCATCTAAAGCTCTGTTGTACTAGACACTGTATCAATACATAATGAAAGGCAGGGCACTTTGGTTTGCAGTGTAAATAGTCAACCAGACAGAGTGTGGCAGGGGAAGCAGAGGCATGGGGAGGAAAGTGATTTGCACAAGTCTCAGAGCTGAGACTAGAACCCTGGTCATCTTATCAGCTAGACCATACTGCCTCCGCCTGAGACTGTTCACTAAGCTGTCTACATCACTCACGTCTTCCACGGCCAATTTCTTTCAGGGGTACCTGACATATACTCCTCCTGGTATATCTAATCCCCAACCTGCCCTAAAAACAGGATTCCCCAGCCCATTCCAAAAGCATAGCACTCCAGGACAATCATGCAGAGTTGCTTCCAGCACTCTACCAGGCTGACAGTCGTTCATAAGTTGATCCACAATTTTTCTCTTAACAGTTGCATTTTTCTGTTTGTGATGGTGTGTAGAAATGTCAGTGCGTATGTCCAACCTGGAGAATGACCGGGATGAGAGAGATGACGACAGCCATGAAGACAGAGGAATCAGTAAGTGCTGAGCTGTGTCACTATAAAATATGCCAGCCAATACTAGACTATGGGTTGGTGGCCTTCTTGCTTTTAGCTTATTTTAGTATTAAAAATGAGTGAAGGATTTTTCATTTCTCTCAGCAACTTGGCAAGACAGAGTGACTTTGTTCTGGAAAATAATAGGGCTGACATATTAAGTGACTTAGTTTGTAACCCCTAGTGTCCTTCAGTCTCACCTCAAAAAGTTATTCTTAGTTTGGGGCCGCACAGTGGGCATGAGACCAACTGCTTCCTGGTATGCAGTGGGAGCTTGCCTGTTCTGCCCAGTATTAGAGTGTAGCACGCTCTCCGACCCATGGGTCAGTCAGCCCTGGGAATGATTCTTGAAGAACTGCAGATATGACTGTGTGAGGAATGGAAGCTTTGGCCTGTGAGCAACGTTGGAAAGGGGAAGGCACAGTCTGACCCTTTAATTATAAATTTCAGTTCAACAAGTGTGTTAAATGAAAACTCAAGAAGTCCTGTTTGCACTTGCTCTTGAACTGCTGGTTCTTTACCTTTCAGTTATGACTGTGCTGCTCTGTGTACAAATTCTCTGGTGTAGTGATGGGCTCAAGGCCTTTTGATTTTGGGAGAGATCAGAATTTCTCACATGGTCCTATCTTTAAAATGGGGTGAATCAAAATGCAAGATCTGAACACTCTGCCAACAACAAGGGTTCAACAACCAGAGCTGGATCGGAGTTCTGCAGCTTGTGTCCATTGATACTAATGCAGCTTGTGTGAGTCTGTCTTGCTTTTCAGTTTAAATGGTGAACAGGCTTTAGATGCCTCCAAGGCATTGCGACAGGGATCCCACGTAACACTCATTCATCAAAGCAGACATCAGGGTAAATAAAAGTTATGTTCATCCTGCTGTCCGCTATGGATGAGGGCGTGCACATCTCAACAAACCTGTGTCCCATCATTTCTGTGATTTGGAAGCTTGTCATCCCTCTAAGAAATTCACAGCTGCATCTGGCAGAAGTAGCACATAAAACATGTCTCATTACTTGTTATTGAATTGCTCCATTAGTGTAACTTAATAAAACACTCTGTTTAAAACAAACCCTGCTCTCTTTTTTTTTCCCCCGTAGTCAGCAACACTCGGTTTATAGCAGCTGTAATTGAGCGGCACGCACACAGCCCAGAACGTAGACGTCGCTACTGGGGGCGATCAGGAACAGAGAGTGATCACGGTAAAGCTTTTCAATTCCCCTTGACTCTGCTTATTTCAGATGCTTGGCAATAGAGGCTAACGCCAGACCAAAAAAAACTTCACTCCTTATTGCTTTGTGGTTAAACAATTTTGACACCTCGCAGTGCATGACACTGTCCAGCAACAAAACTATTTTTGTTACAACATGAGCTCTTCAGCTTAACACCCCATTCTCTGCATCTTACTCTTATAATAGTGTTAGCTGTATTGGCTGTCTGACTGATTGGAATTCAAACAAATAGAAAAGTGACCAAGTTTACCACCCCATTTTCCCATGGTCAACCCTGGCAGTTCAAAATCTCAAAAACCATTGAAAGAGGTAAAGCTTATTGTCTTCATGACATTAGCGAACTAATTCCATGCCCTTCACTGTGAAGTGGGTGATCTTCTCAAAGCTGATCTTCACACCTTTTTATAAAGCTCCCTCTCCACTCCAATATCTTCTGTAGCTGGGCTAAATTAAGCCTGAATTAGACTATGGGTCAAAGATTCCTTTAGCCTCTCTGTTGGGCCTACAGCACATCCTACTGCAGTGGAGGACATTTTATGTGCAAGTCAACTTTTAAAAGGATGACAAGCATTTATTGTTTGTACTGTAATGATGTTTGTGCTAATGTCATGTAGTGTCTGGTGACATTTCCATTGTCTACCCTTTTTGGGAGGTTATATTTTTGTCATTGTATTCCTTTCCAGTCTGAAAAACTGTTGGCCAACTCTTTTTAAGTGTTTAGAGCAATTATGTCTGTATGAAGTTATTGACTCATCAAGAAGGCTTAGTGTTAGCTAAGTCAAAGGTTATCTGCAGAGCTTGCACAGATACAAAATATGTATTTGCAAATATGAGCTATGGATATCCATATTGATAGCCACAGATGAAGATACCCACAAATATAAAGCAGCTATCCACAGATTTGCAAGGCTCTAACTCTTTGCTGGCGTGTTGGCAGTAGTTGTATGTCATCATTATTGTGTGTTTAAATCAGACTCATGTAACTATATGTGATTTTGTGTTATTAGAGTTTGATATTTTACACAATTAGTTTGATATATTCCACTCCTAGAAAGTCCTCGGACAGCCTGGTCACTGAGGTGCCAGCTGGGTAACCTACTGCCCAGCTTTTTAAAGCTACATATATTTCTTCTTCGAGGGATACTTCTTCTTGTGTTCCACTGTTGGGGTTCTGCATGTACCCCATGTGCCTAACGTCGGAGAGTTTTGAAAGTAGTTTTTGTAGCCGCATCCTAGTGCTTCCTACCAATGTGGTGAAGGACGGGGTGGAGCAACTAACTCTTCAGTTCCTTCTCATCACCGCATGGTTTGAGACAGAACCTTCAGAACCTTCCTCTCTCTGATAGAGGCAGCAAATGGTGGGAAGCGACCAGTCACATCATTAGTCAATTATCCGATAAGCTTATTCTTATCAGATAGTCAACTAGTTGCTTACATCCCTACTCTGGTTCCATGGTTCTACTGGAACTGACCAAACTACCATCATAGTCACTGGACAAAGCAGTGACTTCGGCATCTCCTTCTCCCCTGGACACCTTCAAGCAATTCCAAGACCTACTGCTCAGAGTCACTGGGGAACTTCATATCCCATTAGAGGAAAGCCAAGACTCCCAACACAAGTTCTTGTATATTCTCCATATATCAACACACCCACGATTCTCCCTCCCTGTCACCAAAGAGTTGGTTAGAATGTAGTGGCACATATTCCACTGAATGTGTATAGAGATGCTATTGTGTACCAGCTAACAGCTCATAATTTCTATTTTCCCTCCCACCTCCCAATTCTCTGTCTATTAGTCTAGGTTGCTCTAAAAGATCCAAGCAGCAAAATCCTAGATCTATGCCAATAGTTAAAGAGGAAAACACTTAGACCCATAGGTGCCAATGGCTCCTGTGAGACTCTAGGACAAAAGCACCCATGGAAAAAAATAGGTGGTGCTCAGCACTCACTGGCCACACTGGTTCCAGCCCTCTCAGGACTCGCCGCCAGTCAGCAGTTCAACAGGCAGGATACGCTGGGGAAGGGGGTGCAGAGAGGAGGGAGTGATGGTGAGGACCTCAGGGAGAGATGGTGGAGTGGGAGCAGGAAGAGGCAAAGCAAGAGCAGACCCTTGGGGGAAGGTGTGGAGCAGGGTAAAGGAAAGGCAGAGTGAGGCCAAGAACCTCCGGGGAAGAGGCAGAGAGATGGTGGGACTTTGGGGGGAAGAGGTGGAGTGCCCATTGTGGAAAAATACATGCTCTTATATCTACTGGGGTGTACACCCAGTCTGCAATTCAAGATGGCCGATTATCAAGTGCTATTGGCTAAATATGATTTCCTCAGTTTTGCTGTTTGAGGAATTCATTAGTAGTCTCTCCAGATTCTCACTGAGGAAGGTAAATTAATATCTAGAACTGCCTTCCAATCCGCCAATGCTTCCTCTAGGGTCATGGCTACAATCATTTTGCAAAGGGAGACTTGGTTGCATGGCTCAAGATTCCCCAGAGAGTTCCAAAACACCATGAAAGACCTCCCCTTTGATGAATCTCACCTCTTGAAGACAGACAATTCTCTACATACCCTGAAGGATTGTAGTGCCACCCTTCAATTGGAGGACAGTTATACATCTTCCCTCAGAAGAAACTGCCAGTCTACCATGCCATATTACAGGTCTCTCAGATTTATGGTGTAGGTTCGTGTGCCCCTGACTGTGGGAGGAGACATTGCAAACGCCCCTGTGCTCCTGGCCAATCAGGGCGTACGGCAGAGATGGGGGAGCACACGAAGTTTCCTTGCAAGTGGGAGCAAAATCATCTCAGTTGGAAGCATGAAGCGAGCAAGGGCACTTGTGCTGACCAACAGCATTGCCATCAAAACTCTCCAGCCCTTGACATGTGGTGCAGATGCATAACTTCACAGTGAAATGCAGGTAGGAATCCCACATTTGAAGAAACTCCTGTTACAAGTAAGTAGTCTCTTTTAGGTATCCATAGCTTCCTTGCCGATAGGAGAGACCAGACTTGCCCATCATAATATCCTTTCCTGGTTTCTCTCAACCAAAAGGACACTCAGATTATGAATAGTGATTTCAGGAGCCCAACGTGAGACACATTTCGAGAACCCTGATTTTCAGTGGTCAATTTGAGAATACAAAAACTGGGGCAGTACAGGTAACAAAAATGGTGCTCTCTTTTGAGTGGGAGAGGTGGCCTTGGAGGAGAGTATGGTTGCCCATAGGGCCAGGCAATAAGGCACTCTCCAGCAACACTGTGAAGTCAGGTGGTCAATCTCAGAGTTCTGCTGCTATTCCTGCTCTGCCCTGTACCTATGCTTCCCTGCCCCAATGCTATTTTCTCTGTCCCCCATAACCATGCGGTTCTGACCCTGGATCTGCCCCTGTCATTCCAGATGACCTTGCACAAGTGCTGAGTTAACCTTTCTGAGCCTCAGGATATGTTCACTTGATGATAGTACAGCTATGGCAATGCACCTGTGCCACAGTAGCACCCTAGGGTAGACACTCCCTGCATCAATTGAGGAGGTTTTTCTGCCAATGTCATTAATCCATCTCTACAAGACATGGCTGCTAGCTTGACAGAAGAATTCTTCTGTTGATCTCACTGCATCTACAGTGCAGTTTACATTGACACAACTAAGTCACATTCAGTACAATTTTTTTCATAGCTCTGAGCCATATAGCTAGGTTGACCTAATTATTATGTGTAGACCAGGCCATAGCATCTTTGTTTGTAAAATGTTACTGGTCTATCTCACATGAGTTCTGAGTCCTATGTTTTTCTTAATATTAAGTAAGTGTGAAGCTTTTATATCAATGTCTAAGAAGCAGCAGCACAATGGAAAGTTGTACACCTTAATATATGTGAAAGATGTGCAGTTTAACACTCAGGTGCCTCATACAATTCAATACCTCTTTTCTCAAAGAAATGAGACAGATTTTTTTATGAAGAAATGCAAGACCAGAAAATAGCTGGTCAAGGCTGCTAGAACGCATAGCAAATACCTTGTGAAATCAATAGCACTAAAGTATATACTTTAACAGTCCTGTAACCAGTTTTGCAATTAATTTACATTAGTCTCAAGACTCTAAAACAGTTGAAAGGTAACAAAACATAAGCCCTCATTTAGCAGAGAACTACATTTACTGTTTTGTGTGGCATTTGTTTTCAGAGCTGTGATATGGTTCTCATAGTTACAACACATAAATAAAGTTCAGGAAAGAGCATGACCAAATGTATTCTGGTTTAAAGTAGATGCATTATATGAAAGCCTTTTAGAAGTTATTAGGTGATATAAGATATATTTTGATTATCTTCCTTTCTTGGTAGACCAAATTAATATTCTTGTAAGATATCCAGTCTGAACAGTTGCAAGGGATGCGGTTCCTTGTACACTGGCATCTGAAACTACTTTGAGAGTTTTCCAGTTTTGAGAGTTTGTGGCACTTGTCTGAGATCAGGCAAGATTTCAGGTAGCTGGTAGGCTGGGTACACTGTGGTACTCATATAGAGCAAATTTCCCCATTTCCCAGCTGCAGTAATTTAATTTCACAAGATTTTAGCTAGAAAAGGATCTGCACAATTTGTCTCAATGAATCCATCGTGAGTACTTTCTTAGGCCATCTCTTCACTTCCTGGAAAATTGACACTGTGGTCGATCTTCCATAGTTTGATTTAGTGGTTCTAGTAAAGACCTGCTAATTTGAATGAAGGTGCTCCCGTCTACACCATTGCTCCTTGATTAGCGAGGAGTAAGGGACGTCAACGGGAGTGTTTGCTCTCCTCCAGCTACGCAATTAATGTAGCCGGAGTTTCTTATCTTAATTCGACCTTACAGGTAAATATGGACAAGGCCTTATAGATTCACTAGATCTAATTCTACAACATAGGGTGTATATAGATGTATATCTCTAGTTACAAGACATGTCTATTCAGCTGTCTATAAGCAGATTGGTTTGGCTGTCACAGATCTGAGCAGAGCAGCTCATAGGTAGGTATTGACAGATGCTGCCAGTAGATTCAGCAGAACATTAATATTCTGTCACTTCTGAAACTTTAAGGGAAGTTCTGTAATATTTAAAATAATCTCAGAACTTTGAAAATAGAACACTTTCATCAGTAAGGACCTTTTCCTTTTTCAATATATATCATTTTTAAAAATCAAAACTATAATGTGAAGTACTTACAGTTAGAGTAGTTAATGGCTTTTCTAAGGAAGTTTTAGTTTAATAAGAATGTTGTACAATTTAAAGAGATAGTGTAGCTCTCAAACTTTGACCTAGTTTTTATCTATTTGAAAAGTCCAAATAATTTGTAAGACTTTTGCCTCCAAAACCATACTTCTTTATTGTGTATTTTTAAATAAATGCCAGTAGGTAAGTATGTTTGTTTGGTCTGGAACCAGATATTTCAACGTGAGGCTTCCAATAGGCTATTAAATGCAGGGAAGAGGAGGGAGGAAGGAACTTTTTAAAAACTAGACAGTATAGTCTACTACTGTGTGTATTTATCTTAAAGTTATTTGTTTATTGGGACCTATTATGTAAACTATGAGTTCCTCCATTGATTCCAGTGGGTATTGGAACATTCAGCACCTTGAAATGTTGGGGCACATGTCCTAGACCATATGTTCTTACTAGTGTTGTTTTGTGTTCTTAGGCTACAGCACTATGAGTCCTCAGGAAGACAGTGAAAATCCTCCATGCAATAATGATCCACTATCAGCTGGTGTTGACGTTGGAAATCACGATGAAGATTTAGACCTAGATACACCACCTCAAACAGCTGCATTATTGAGTCATAAGTTTCACCACTACAGGTTGCACCACCCAACTCTGCATCATAGCCACCACTTGCAGGCGGCAGTCACAGTGCACACTGTGGATGCAGAATGCTAATATACTTTATTCTCCGGGGAAAAGATGACAAAAGAAATGCAGTTTGTTAACAACGATCCATACAGCAATGGGGAGCGTTGTGGTTTGTGCTTTTACCAGGAATGGTTTCACTGCCTTCCTAAAAAAATCTGTTGCATACACACACAACCTTAAATGTAATGCTGGCTCTGCAGTCAAGGGAAAATGAGCATGATGAATGGACCTGCCATAACATTTTAATAAAATGGAGCAGGAGGCATGTTAGACCTCCAAACATAGGGATAAAAGTTTATACAGTAACTAAAGCTTTGGGAGCCTTGTTAAGCTGAGCCAAGAGAAGGGTGAGCTGAAAGAAGATGAAGACATTTTACTTTCCTTAACTGGAAGCATATAAAACTGTACAGCCAGAGACAAAAAAGGTGCTGGATACAGAAATGGTTTTTTTGAGGTTTCTGGTTTTTAGAAAGTACATCGCTCTTACAATTGCTGTATGGGACCTGAGACAATGCATCTCAAGATTTTTAAGTAAAGGATTATTTTTCTACTATTTATTGAACTTGAAATGTTCATGAACTTTGGAGGGGGGGAGGGGAAAAAACACTCCAACTACTATTGACAAGGACAGCATACATTCTGTGTGATGGTGAATCATTCTTCCAAGGAAGGCATCTGTTTCCTATTAGCTGATATTCATCCACAGCCCTACTTTGCTAAAAGGGAAAATGAAGAATCTTCTCTGCTTTGTTTACATGTTTTTTTAGCCACTGTCATTTTGTGTAAACTTTATAACGGATTTGTAATAGGCTGGGGAGGAGGTTAAATTTGTGAAGGGGGCCGGGATTCTTTGCTTCCCTACCAAAGCACTAAGTATTCTCCCTGTCTTTAAACCTCTGACTACCCTTAAAGGCCCTGAAGATCTGGAAGAGGATTCCCTTCACTGTAGTAATACAGTGTTTGTATTGCATTAACTATTAGAGAAAATACATCCTGTTCCTCTGTTTCCTTAAATCACTGGCAAAACCAGAACGTGGTAAAACACATTGTAAAGTTCAGGTTATTACAGAAGGTTTCTGTTGAAATCGTAATTATAAGATGCTGCTGTTTATCTGGAATTTAAATACTGCTTGGTGATTCATGCAGGGATTAATCAAGTCTCTCTAATACAACATGGGGCATCATAATTTTAAATTAGTTTTAAATCACAGTGTTGTATTTTAGATTCACATTGTGTGATGAAAATGTTATAAAACATTCTTGCACTGTGCATATGATAAACATCCATTTATGTAGTTTTTTTAAAAGATTTCTGAATACTGTTTTAATGAATAGGGTAATTAATACTGTATTATGTAAAAAAAATTGGTTCATAAACAGTACAGTAAAGTAACTATATGTGTGATATCAGGCTACCCCTTTATACTATGTATAAAATTACAGTCTCTAGTGAAATAAAACTGTATATAAAGTATAGTTCTGTGAATTACTTGTGGTTGAACTTGGATCATTCTCTTACTGGCCTCTAATTTTGTGGCTGAATGGACATCACAAAGGAAAGTAACATAACCCTCTGATAGTAAGGATTCCTCTCTTACTGTGATTATTCCAGCTCTAGTTCTGATTGGCTTAATATTTGCATGCAGCATATTTGTTTTAAAAATCTATTTTAAGAAGCCCTGTTTGTAACTATTTTGAACATTGAATCTCCTGGGAAAGGTCAAACACAATGCAAGCTTAACTTAACCAGTAATAACAGCATCTAGAAAAAATAAGGTATTGGAAAATGTGGTTGTCTCCTTTGCTGCTTATAGCAGTTTTGATGAGGGACTTGGTGGGGGGAATGTAATTTGTTGGGGGGTTTTGGGAGGTTGTTTGTATTTTGTTTGTTTGGGTTTTGTGGGAGTTTTTGTTTGTTTGCTTGAGGGGGAAGGCTTGAGCAGCTAGTTCAATTTTCTGACGTGTTCATACTAGAATCTTGTTTCTCTTTTTCAAGCACAGAATATCCTTGATCTTGGGCCCAACTTACTGGGCATTCTGGCTCTTGGGCAATGAGCTGTAGGTAACTGCTCTTTTCATATTTGCCAAGGGAAGGGAAAAATGTCATATTAGCATTCCCATTAGACAAAACAAAAAGCATGTGTAGCTGAGAAGCAAAAAATTTTAAGCATGAAAGTGAACGTAGGCTTCATCAGCTCTGCCTTCAAAGATGAAATTGCTGAAATAAATAAAAATTAGGGCTGTTAATTGACATGCATTAATGTTTATGATTAACGCAGTCCAGGATTAACGCATTACATTTTTAACATGTTAATCGCAGGCGTTAATGTTGCACTGCCCCTTTGAAGTGCCACTGTGGTGCTTCAAAGGGGCAGCGCAATGCAGAGCCTGGGATCAACTGGGGACTCCGCAGCTGACCCTGGGCTCCACTGCCCGTTTGAAATGCACAGAGGCAGCGTTTCAAAGGGGCAGCCGCCTCACAGCTGAGGCACAGATCAGCTGTGCAGTGGCTGCCCCTTACAAACACCACCTCCGCATGTTTCAAAGGGGCAGTGGAGCCCGAAATCAGCCATGGACTCCCTAGCTGATCCCGGGCTCCCTGCGGCATTTCCCCAGAACCTGGGATCACCTGGGGAATCCCCAGCTGATCCTCAGAGAAGTGCGAGGGACCTGGTGTCAACTGGGGACTCCTCAGCTGACCCCGGGTTCTGGGTAAATGCCATGCAGAGCCTGGGATCAGCTAGGGAGTCCCCAGCTGATACTGGGCTTCAGAGCTGCCCCTTTGAAACTCGTGCAGAGGCAGCATTTTAAAGGGGCAGCCCTGGAGCCTGGGGTCAGCTGGGGACTCCCCAGCTGATCCTGGGCTCTGCACAGCATTTCCCCAGAACCCGGGGTCAGGTGGGGAGTCCCCTGAGCCCCCAGCTGACCCCAGGTTCCACTGCCACGCAAAGCCCAGGATTAGCTGGGCAGTCCCCAGCTGACCCAGGTCTCCATGGCAGCTGCCCCTTTGAACTGGCAGAAGTGGCATTTTAAAGGGGCAGCCATGGAGCCCGGGGTCAGCTAGGGACTCCCAGCTGATCCTGGGCTCTACATGGCAGCGAAACCCAGGGGACTTCCCCAGCTGACCCCGGGTTCTGGAGTTCCCAGCTGACTCCAGGCTCCACGGCTGCCCATTTGAAACGCCGCCTTCAGGTTTCAAAGCGGCAGTGCTGTATAGCTGTGCGATGCTGCCTTTGAAGCACCCCCCTCCCCCCCCGCCTTTGCTGCCTCTACCTAATAGAGGCAGCAAAGAGGGGGGAATCGACTAGTCCACTAATCGACTGACTATCTGATAAGCATTTAACTTCCCTACCAAGGATCAGCTGGAGTGCCCAGCTGATCCTCTGCTCCTAATGTGCTGCCTCTTTGAGGCACAGGATCAGCTGGGCACTCCTAGCTCTGTGTTGCACTGCCCCTTTGATGCGCTACCACAGCGCTTCAAAGGGACAGCAGTGCATGGTGCCTGGGGTCAGCTGGAGCCAGCTGGAGTCAGCCAGCTGAGCCCAGGCTCCGCCTTGTGCTGCCCTTGGAAATGCTGCCCCAGTGCTTCAAAGGGACAGTGCTGCATGGAGCCCGGGGTTAGCTGGGGATTCTAACTGATCCTGGGGTCCATGCAGTGCTGCCCCGTTGAAACACATTTTAAAGGGGCGGCGCATGCAATTAATCACGATTAAATTTTTAATTGCTTGACAGCCCTAATAAACATTGCAGAAGGCTTTGTTAAAAGTTTGATATAAATATCCAGCACAATCCTGTAGTAACTCATAAGTAATTATCAAATCCTGTAGTACCCTTATAGATTTCCCATTTTAGTGCACATTAAAGTGAATTACTGTGAGTCACGAAAAGGTGCAGCATAAAAGTGTCAATGTAGGGGGGTAGTGCAGAACAGTTATGGCACTTCACATTCACATGCTGGCTTATGCCACACTAATTTCCCCGTGTAAACCAGCATGTAGTAGAGGTTCTTGAACTAAGGATAGCGTACTACTCTTTGCCTCCTGTCCTTTACTTTTAGATACACCAGAATATCTTTCTTTACATGTTGGCTACATAGGATCCCAGAGTATCCCGAAATAGCTATCCCACATCTTCACAGCAAGCCCGTTATTTCAGGCTCGCTATTCTGACATCCTTGTAAACCTCATACCACAAGGAGTGAGGGACATTTCAGAATAGCAGGTTATTTTGTGCCAAATTATGAAATAAGCTGTTTTGAAATAAGATCGGAATAAGATACACAATTTGCGTAGTTCAAATTGAGTGTCTTATTTTGAGCTACAGTGCAGTGTAGTATAAATGGAAATAAAGGGAAAAAATAAAGGCTAGATTCACACCTGGTGTAATTAGTACAGTTCTACTGAAGCTCATTCTGATTTACACCAACTGAGGTTGTGGCCCTTGTTCACAATCAGAAAGAGTCCACTAAGCAAAACCCTAATTAAAACGAACAATATTATTTACAGATTGTATATACAAATTAGTTAAGCTTGTTATGTCATATTATGTGTGAGCTAGAAATCAATGTGTTACGCCAGTGTATTCACTGCAACTTTTGAATAGTTTCAACTGGTGTGTGTGAAAGCAGACAGCTTAATGGAAAACAATAATACTTAAACCACTTTGTGAAGAGTAAATTGCTTTGATTTTTTTTATCTGAGATATTTTTTCCTACTTGTGTTTTTAAGGTAAAACATTGACTGCTAGCATGTGGGTAGGAACAGACAGCAGTGTGTTCTCAGTAGCAAGCCTTCATTTCTGGAAGTTGCTTCTGTCAGATATATATCTAAGCTGTATTTAAGCAGCATTGTTTGATACACCTCTTTGTCCCGGGTTTCTGCTTAATCTAAAACCCCAGCATTCAGTCTAAATGGAAAGGGGTCATGGTGTGCATATTTAGTCCCTGTTTTGTTTTTATTATTAACGGTGTGCAGTATGCCCAATTTCTATGGAGAGGGATACCTGATACGTGCTTGTAATAATGAGAACACCCAGAGTTTCTGCTGTTACATAACCTTAGGAATAAGAAGAGGCATGTTGGCAGACTATTAACTCTTTATTCTGAGAATTTCTAGATCTGTAGCCATCTTAAAACCCTTAGCTGAGTGGTGGTACAAGTCTGAAACAACGAGGTACTATTAGTGAGCCTGTGAGCAGCTCCATATAAGGCCCTTCCCTGGCAATCAAAGTAATTGTACAGTGATTGTCACTCTCACAGGTGAATGGTGAAGTTCTTAGTCCTGTGTCACATATATTTTTTCCTAGGTTTCCATAAGGACAAACATTGTCAACAATGCTCAGTTCTTTGCCCCAACCTTTAAATCAGCCACCCTGAAACCTTTTTCTGTTTTGCCCATTCAATTTTAGCTACTTCTAGATGCAACTGAACATGGGAGGGTTCTATTGATACTGGGGGACTTCAATCTCTGCCTTACTAATTGTGTCTTATTGAAGAGTACAAAGCAAGGACACAGTTCCATAATCCACAGAATGTATAGCAGGTGTAGAATCCCATTCCAAGCACCTTGACAGCTGAAGGCTGGCCGTGCCCATGAGCAGGGACATGCACTTGGCAAATCTGCTTCAATATGAGACATTTATTGGACTGACCAAAAGAAGTCCAATATATAAAGAGGTGTGAGTGTGTGTCTACAGGTAGTGCCCTAGTGGAGTGAGAGGAAAAAAATAAATACCCAGAGAAAGGTGAGTGGAGAAAGGTGAACGTTTTTCTTTTTAGTGAGGGCCTCGCTGCCGTGCCCTCCCCACCAGCTATTCCACTGTGCTGAGTGAGGTACATGGCCACACAATGAACTGTTTGCTCACATGAGTTCCCAAAATCCTGCTGGGATCTTAGTTCTAACCAATAGACCATGTGGCCTTTAATTAGTTTTACTCGCTTTGATTTCTGAAACTATCAATTTGTCAGCCTCATTACACGTATTTTTTCTTCATTCTTCCAGGAAAATGAAAATGTAATAAAAGCCTGGTAAAGATACTAAAGATATGATGAGCTTCATTATATATTTGTTCGTTGATCCTAAATGTGGTGTTTATTTTAATGGTGATTGTGTGAGTTGTGGCTTACACTTAAGTTACACAGCTAACCTATTTAGGTCAGTGAAACTTTTCATGTTCAGAATTTATACTTTCATAATGGATCAAAGGAGATTACTTTTACTTGTAGGAATTATGGCTTTGGCAACATGATTTTGAAAGGAAAGTTGTTTATGAGTTGACTAGAGCCATTTTATCAGGCACTTAAATCATGCAACGTTATCTGAACCTTTTCTATTCAAATTGAGAGTGGGAGCAGAAGATAATCCATGAAGTAGTCACAAAAGCAGCAGTATGGGTTCAATGGATGATAGTGATTTGATTTCAGAGGTTTCAGGGTTCTGTTACAAGAGGAGAAACAAAAAAGATGATAAAAGAAACATGTTTGAATTGTTGTAAAACTGGTGACATATAAGAATAATTGATAAGGAATAAAACATGTTTAAAATAAAAATAAAATATGGTGTTTTGAAATTCAAAAACATAGATGGTGGTGGTTATTACACCATGTCATGTAGCAGTCCTTAAAAGCATGCCTGTCTTTGTTCATTATTTTGCATCTTGTGGTGTGATAGAAGTTGAGTAATGGACTGGTCTTGTATTAGAATATTAAACATTTCCTGCTTGATTTTAATTGATGGACTAAATGATAAATTAAAACTCTTCCACCATACCCGTAGGTAATAAAATCAGACATGTGCTGAAATAATTTGGCACTGCCAGTAGCAGGAAAATGGAAAGTCTATGAAATAATTATGGTCCAAATGTATATTACATTTTCAACTTTCTCTCCTTGAGAAACTTTATTCAGTTGAATTCTATGAATTTCAATGGCGTAACGTTGAATTTCTGTTTGAATCACACACAGTTTGTAGATTTGCAAGTTCTAGTAATTATTCTATGTGATGTAATTCTTGCATAATATTAATAACACCTCAAAATCTGTTTATTTTAATTGCAGCCAGACTGGAAAAAATGTTTGTGAAAATATAAACCCAAGTGAGTTATTGTTGTAACCTCATCCAGAAAACTGGGTAAGTGGGATTGTTTTCCCCTCCTCATGAACAGAAAAAATATATAGAAGTCATTCTGAGACATCACTGTTTCTGTATCTCATAAGCAGCAAAAAAGTGACATTATGGCAGTTTCTGTGGAAACTATTCCATTTTATTATTGTATAGCAAACTAGTTGAAACTCACATAAATTTAAAATGTCTGTGGGAAGGTTTCCTTGTTGCCAATTTTCCACATTTTAATGAATTATTCCTTTTTTTTAGAGACAGAATACTATGGATTATTGTGAAGCATCCAATCTAACCTCTCTAGTATCTTTCAAAGTGGTAAATTACAAGCTAGTTGTCAGACTGAAAACCAATGACTTGTAAAATGAATGTGACAGTTATTCAATCACTTACTCTGTAATTTGAGTGGGAATGCATTACAGAGGGACAGAACAAAACACCCACAATTTTCAACCCTTTTCTGGACTTTTGTCAAGTTCTTTCCACAGAGACCCAGATTCTCAGTGAGAGTAGTAATGGGGATATGCTGATTTACACAGAACATCTGGCCCAATGGTTTGATTTCAGTTTTTGTGGTAACTTTTTGTGGTTTGGTTTGGTTTGTTTTTTTTTTTGTTTAGTTTCTCCTTCTCTTTGATGACTATTCAGTCTATTACTTTGTTTTTTTCTCCCTGGAAATAATTTTGACATTCTTTTCCTAATCTCTTCCCAGTTTCCCAAAAGTCTCCCTTTCTGATATTACAATATTCTTTCCACCATGTTGCCCTTAATAGCATGGTTGTCTATACTAGGAATATTAGAATCTGTAATTTCCCACTGGTGAAACAATGGTGAAAGCTGAAGATGCATTGACAGATTCTAAGTTAGATAGCCCTGTAATAAAAGTGTCTGATCCCTGTCTACCTTGCATTGTCAACATTGCTGTCAGTGGTGTAGCTGTGTGAGTGGTAAAATACATGTCTTAATTTTACCTGTGTGGGTAAATTTGTGTGATCTTATTACAACTGGCCTAAATCCTTGCTGCGGTGAGACGCCCTGAATTACCAAGTTCATAATCAGATATCAACCCATTTAAACTTTTTATACATTAGCATATTAGTTTTCTTCCTGTCCTCTGGAATGTTACTAGTGTTTCAAGAATTAAAGAGAACTAACATTTATAGTATTAAGAGCTCCTCAACCAGCTCTTTTAAAACTCTTGGGTAAAGGTTATCCAGACTTGCTGATCTAAAAATGTCTAACTTTAGTAACTGCTTTTTAACATTCTCCTTAGTTACTGTCTGAATGGAAAGTATTTCATCATCAAGATATGGAAACATGTGTCTTCCCAGATAGAGAGAGAAATATTGATTGAACATTCTCCTTTTTTTGCGTTATTATTGACAGTTCTTTTATTTCTATCTAGTAGTGGTCTTAAATGCCTTCTTGACCCTAACTTTGCTGTTCATAAATTTCTCCTGGTGTCCATTTACTTCCTTTAGAATTCTATGTTCTACAAAACCTAGCTTCTAATTTATTCAATGTTATCAACGTCTTTTTTTCCATTTGTTTTATATATATCATATTTGTAGAGCTGCTTTTAATTTCCTTCTAAGCCACGGTGTGTGAGAGTATTTTTTTTAAATGCCAATGTAGCTTTCCTTCTTGATTGTGGCTTTTTTGGGAATCTAGTAAAATATTCTCAAATAGTTCCTCATTAACACTGATATGTTTAGATTCCTTCTCTCAAATGATTTGGCTCATTAATGTTTTTGGCCTTGTTAAATTGGCACTTAATTGTTTTTTTAAAGCATCAACAGTGTGTGTTTGCGCGTACACTAGGGATGCAAAATCCTTTTAAATTGGTTAACCAGTTAAAGCATTGTTTAACTGGTTAACTGATTAAAGGGGAGGGTGGGTCCAGGGAGTTGTCACTCCAACCCTGCTAGAGCACCCCCCATCCATTGTTGGCCTGGAGCAGTCTCCCCCGAACTTTCACTGCAGGCAGGTGCTGCATCGGCTGGGCTGGAGCAGCTCCTGCTTGTGGAGTGCCCAGGCACACAGCAAGCAGAGGCCCTCATTGTCCTGGTAGGATAGATCAACTCCCTGCCTGGGGCAGTTACCTTAAGTCAGTGGTCCCCAACCTTTTGAGGTTGTCCGGCGCCAGGGGGTGTGGCTGTTCGCCGCCGGGCGCCAGAGGGCGGGGACACTTGCGCGCCCGGGGGCGGCCCCCCCCATAGCCGCTTGCCGGGGGGCCGGGGCCCCCCCATAGCCATGCGCCCGGGGGGCCCCCCGCAAGCAGCCCGCAAGCGCCGCGCGCCCGGGGCCAGCGCTTCCACCTCCCCCCTGCAAGCGCTGCGCGCCCGGGGCCGGCGCTTCCCCCTCCCCCTTGCAAGCGCCGCGCTCCCAGGGCTGGGCCGGCGCTTCCCCCTCGCAAGCGCCGCGCGCCCGGGGCCAGCACTCCCCCACCCCCCCGCAAGCGCCACGTGCCCGGGGCCGGCACTCCCCCCGCAAGCGCTCCGTGCCCGGGGCCGACGCTCCCCACAAGCGCCGCGCCATGTGCCTGGGGCCAGGCCAGCCCCAAGCACCTGGCGGGCGCATGCAAGTGCCCCCGCGGGCGCCATGGTGGGCACCGTGTTGGGGACCACGGCCTTAAGTGGTAAGGCTTATCGGTTAGCCAGTTAAAAATTCACACCCCTAGTGTGTGTGTGTGTGTGTGTACACACACTAGTGAAGCCAAGAATTTAGCAAAAAGAAACTGGACATTTGTGCAGATAATTTTGGATATTCTCGTTATAATTAATTAAAATTTTGGAAGGGATATTAAACCTCATGCTTAAGCTAATTTCTAACAACAAGAGATGGGAAGAAGATCTAATGTGGAGACCGACTTTCATATTGGCCTCCTGCCATTGAAAGGTTCTTACACCTTTCTCTGAAACATTTGGTACTTGCTGCAGTCTGAAACGGAATACTGGCCTAGGTGGACCTTGGGTCTGATCCAAGCAATTCCTGTGTTTCCGCCCTGTCCCAATTCCTCTTTGCTGTGAACTCAACTCTTGCCTCCAATAACCTTTTAAGTGAGAGCTGGCACCTCCCAATACTATGGTGCTCCAGTCCCTCCCTTTACAGTGCACAAAGTAGCACATATGCACAGAAGAGGCTGAGAAGAAGGACTTCTTGGCCTGCAACCCAGTTGTGCAGCATGCTGAAGAGCAGGACAGCAACTACCTAACAACCTGCCACTGGATAAGGAATGAATGCAAATGACAAAGATACACAGAGGATCAAACTCCAAACACATTGTTACCCTATCCACCTTTGACAGATTCCTGAGGAGTCTTTTTCTTATACAAATATTGCCGAAGCATAGCTTGCCAGGCTAGTAAAGTCTCATTGAATTTGACTAAGGCCACGTCTTCACTTCCCGGAAGATCAGTGCTGTGGTAATTGATCTTCCGGAGTTTGATTTAGTGGGTCTAGTAAAGACCCTCTAAAACAAATGCTGAGGTTGCCCTCTTTGACTCTGGAACTCTTACTCCTTGCAAGGAGTAAGGGAAGTCGATAGAAGCATTTCTCCCATTGACCTCCCACTGTGAGGATGGCACTAAAGCTCGGCTTAAGGTACATCAACTCCATCTATGTTTTTTACATAGCTAGAATTGTGTACCTTACACAGATCTTTGGCTGTAGTGTAGAGCTGGCTTTAGACAGATAAAGGAGAATGATTTATTCTGAAGCAGGGTGGAAACTGCTAGAATGGAGTATGACTTTGTGTTGATGGAGCCTGAATTCTCATCTTGACAATAGTAGCCTTCAGTGCAATATACTGAAGAAAGGTATAATTATCCTTACAGCTTGAAGGGGTAATATTTCTGCTCAGTCTCAGTTTCTCTGGTCTTGAATTACGACTCAAAGAGATGGGATTCTTTTGTGCTGGTTTGTTAGGAAATTCCTGCTGAGTTTAAATACAGCCTTCAAACTGATCTGGTAAAGATATGTCCTGACCAACAAAGGTTATACATCCCATCATAAATACTGCAGTACTGAAAACAGACACGTTACATTGTTGCACTGCATTGATTTTCTTTGAACGACTATTTAGATTACAAGTTATATGAATGTATGCTCTAAACCAAGTACACTATACGTACATAAAACTCTACAACAGCCCTACAATAGATAAGACATATCAGTAGTTAACTTTTAATGCTCTGTATTTAATGTAAATGGCTATTGTTGCTGGGAATAAAATTGTTATTTATTTACAGATATCTTTTATTTCTATGCTATAAAACTGGAAACTGAATTCTTGCAGTAAACCAACCACTTCTTTTTATTGAAGCCATGTGTATGATATATTTGTATAGGGATGCTGGTATACTGTACTGTCAAAGAACTTGTGTGGACACAGCTATCCCCACAAAGCCATCTTTGTACTGCTACAGTAATCCCCCATCCTCAAGTGAAACAAGCTATATTGATAAAAGAGCAGCTTTGCCAATATAGCTGTGTATTAGGGACTTTGGCTGGAACAGCTGTGTCCACCTAGGATCATATTTTATGCCACTTGCTGCCATAGGGTGTGTCTAGACTACAGGGTTTTGTCGACAAAAGTGGACTTTTGTCGACAAAACTATACCTGCGTCCACACTACCGCTGAGTTCTGTCGACGCTGGTAAACCTCATTCTACGAGGCATAACGCCTTCTGTCGACAGAAGGTGTTATTGCATGTAAACTGTCCTTTGCGTCCACACTACCATGTCGACAAAGCAGCTTGCTTTGTCAACAGAACTCAATGAAGTCTAGATGCTCTTTGTCGACAGAAGTTTTGTCGACAGTGTCTGTCGACAAAATTTCTGTTGACAGAAGCCTGTAGTCTAGACGTACCCTTAACTATGCAGACAAAAGTCTATCATGGGGACCTGATTTCTTGATGCATTACTTTTAACCATGAATATTTGTGTTCTATTAAATTCAACCTAATAGGTGGGAAGGTGGTTTCAAAGGCCAACTGAAGACTATTATTGATTGCTTTCAATCTCTTAAATAGAATTTCCCTGGAGCAGGAATCTTTTAATTCTCCCTATCTCAAAGGAAAACTACCAAATTCTAAATAGATGCCAGCACCAAGTGGCACGGTAACATGTCTTTGTAGAACCATCCACAGTTTGGGCTTACAGGAAAAACACAACCATTTACAGACTATTGCCTTGAGCACCGGATTATTAAGTTCCTTAAGTATCACTAATGGCTCTCACTAGACATTCTAGATTAATAAACAGATTTACACTTCATATATGTAACTTTACATGCAAGAATGATACATGCACACAAATAGAATAGATCATGAGATAATAGGCTTTTGAATGATATGTTACTTCATCTCTTTTGCATAAAGCATATTCATATGCATATTCATCTTCAAAAGCATATTTCCATTAAAAATATGGGGGTGTAGCTCACACCCACGGGAGTTAACAAACTCACCAGGCTCCTGGGCAAGGTGGAGGGGGCTTCATCCTCCAGCAGGAAAGGGCAGGGGATGAGGACAGCTGAGACTTAGTGCTGCCTGGACTGTACTACTGCACATCCCCTCTCTCCCCAGATATCAGTGCCATCTGGCACTCTGGAGCATTCTGCCTAGGACTCCAGCAGCTATATAAAGGGCCCGGTGCTCCAGTTGCCACTAGTATTGCAGCAGCAGTAATGGTGACCAGGAGCCCTGGGCCCTCTTGAGTCACGGGCCCTGCGTCAGTTGCCTCCTTTGTCCACCTAATCCCCTATCAGCTGGCCTATTCACACCTCTCCCCTGGTTGGGAACGGACTATGAATCCAAGTACTTAATTTGGGTCTCCACTGAGAATTTAACACTTTATAGAGTGAAACTTGAAATAATGCAATATTCGCATAATAATTCAGTAGTCCTATCTCACAATGCAATTGGCTTCACATGATCAAATTAATAAATACTTCATTAATCTTTATCTGTAAGATTTAGTTCTTTAAATGCGTCTAAAGAAAAAAATGCATAAACTGAATTGTTAAGTGCTCAGTGCTACAGGTCTTGACACAAGTTTTATTTCAGTAATGAAATAAAACTATTTGGTTTCTGAGGCATTTCTCTTAGCATGGCACGTTAACTTTTCATTATCAGTATTCATGTACTCTGCAGCACATTAAAAAGCCAATAAAGTAAACAATTTTTGACAGTAATAATTTTAAGGAAATTAATTATCAATAACCTCTAATTAAAACCAAAAAGACTTTCTAAAAGGAGGAAAACTTCTTGTGAGCTCTCAAAATCTGATTATTTTATTCGGTTATATGATTCTTGTTTGTTGAAAAATGAAAAAGCAAAGCCATGAATACATGATAATTTAATCTGGAAATGAATCTAACAGACTACAAATGTGTTTCAGTACTTTTACTAAACCTATCAATTTTTCATGGATCAAGAAATACATTTTCTAAATAGACACCCACATGATTTGCTTGTGTACTTGATTTGAGGCTTTAACATCAATATTCCAAATGATAATAGATATGAAAATCCTTGATATGGCAAAATTACTTAATTAAAAGAAATTAAGACTTTTAATTGGCAGATGTTATCTTTCCCATTGATTTTTATAACATTCAATATATTATCCATGTTGTAACTATAGCTTTCTTGGTGTATCTATCACCACTAAGAACTGAACTGCTGCTAGAATAGTGTTAAAAGTATTTTTTCTATCAGTGATTGAGGCCGCAAAGTACTACTGTAATATAACTAATAATTTGTAAATCCTCTACCATTAACAATGCAATATGTGCAAAATCTGTACCACAAAGCTGACAGACAAAACTTTCATTGCTTTAAAAATGTCAGAGATATGTAAAAGTCTCCATGGGAGATTTGGGAAATATCAGCTCTGAGACTCTAAGAAAATAGATTTATACTCCTCTTTTGGATTTGTGATTTCTTAACTTTCTAAAAATATGTAAAGGACTAGAGGTGAAGTAAAGTCCATATTATGAGATTAAGGTATGGTAACCCCATGAATGTTTTGCCTCATTGAAATCTTTCAGATTAATATGCCAAAAGACAACAGCCTTTTTTTTTTTAATTCCTAGTGTTTTAAAATGAATTTAATGAATCTGAAACTAATTGTAGAAGTAACAAAGGCCCATGGATTCTTAGGAATCTTTACTTACTAGGGTTTGCTAAACCCTTTATTTCAAATTTAGCCAAATTGGTGTCTAAAATTTGAGAAATTGCACTGTACCAAAGCAAAATTTGGGCAAAACTTCATGTATGTATAACTAGATGACTTTTCCACTGTCCAGTTTGTATTTTACCAAAAGAGGGTGACTTCTGCTAGCATTAGGGTTTGTCCATCTGATTTAATTTTCCTATAATCGGTTTTGTCTGTTGCTGATGAAAAATAAGATTTAAAAAAAAGAGAAAAGAACATCTTGGCTGAGGCCTGCCATTTCACACCCTTAATTTTCTTTTAATGTCTTGTTTACCATTTTTTCTCACCATTAATTTCACTCCCCTTTAAAAACCTAAGAATGTGTTTTACGTAAGGAAATTCTAGAAAAAACAATGAAGAGGTGTTAGGCCTAAAAACCTAGCACTTGGAAGGTTTAACTAACAAAATGGTAAATATGCCAGAGTAGTTGAAACACTGGCTACAACAGAGGTCCCACAATATTTCTATTAATCTGAATGGATGGTACCAGTTGGAATTCCCTAATGCAACTGAGGCTCAAATATCTCTGGGTATGGCTACACTACAGCGCTAATTCAAACTAACTTAGTTCGAATTAGTTAATTCGAATTAAGCTAATTCGAATTAACGCATCCAGACTAAAAAACTAGTTCGAATTAGCGTTTTGCTAATTCGAACTAGCATGTCCACATTAAGTAGACCCTGAACCGGGGTTAAGGATGGCCGGAAGCAGTGCCAGCAGGGCATCAGATGAGGACTTAGAGTGTGGAGCTGCTGTCTCAGGCTAGCCGAGGGCTGTGCTTAAAGGGACCCGACCCCCACCCCGGACAGACAGTTCTCAGGGGTGCCCCGCTTGCAAAGCAGTCCTGGCTTGGATTGCCCGGAGTACCCACACTGGGCACATCACAGCACTCGGCCATCAGACCGGCTGCACTTGCCGCAGGCTGCCATCTGGGGAGAAGGGGCAATCGGGGGGGCTGCAGGAGAGCTTCCACCCCCAGAAGCCCGCAGAGCCAGCCCAGTCCTCCCCATCGGGGGCTCGTACCCCATTCCTCCCTCACCTCCTTCCACTTACCCTTCCCTAGCCCCTCTTCCTGATGTACAAAATAAAGAAAATGTGTGGTCAAAAATAGAATCTCTCTTTATTGAACAAAACTCGGGGAGACTGGGAAAAGGAGGTGGGGAAGAGAGAGTGTGGGAGAGGGGAGGGCAACTAAAATGATCAGAGGTTTGGAACAGGTCCCATATGAAGAGAGGCTAAAGAGACTGGGACTTTTCAGTTTAGAAAAGAGGAGATTGAGGGGGGATAGGATAGAGGTTAAAACATTAAAAGCTTGAGTGGGGTGGAGAGGGTGCATCAAGAAAAGTTCTTCATTAGTTCCCATAATAGAAGGACTAGAGGACACCAAAGGAAAGGAATGGGTAGCAGGCTTCAAACTAGTAACAGAAAGTTGTTCTTCACAAAGCAAAGAGTCAATCTGTGGAACTCCTTGTTGCAGGAGACTGTGAAGGCTAGAACTAGAACAGAGTTTAAAGAGAAGTGAGATAAAGTGATGGAGGTTGGGTCCATGGAGTGGTATTAGCCAGGGGGTAGGAATGGTGTCCCTACCCAAAGTTTGTGGAAGGCTGGAGAGGGATGGCACGAGACAAATGGCTTGGTCACTGTCTTCGGTCCATTCCCTCCAGGGATCCTAGGGTTGGCCGCTGTCGGAAGACAGGCAACTGGGCTAGATGGACCTTTGGTCTGACCCAGTACTGCCATTGTAAGCTCAGGGCTCATGGTCGGAGGTCTCAGTGGACCCCCTTGATTCTCTTGCACACCTGCTCCTGGGTGGCCAGGCTGGCAGCTCTCCTGCCCTAGACGGCCACTTTCCTGTGCCTAGTGCGGAGGTTGTGGACAAGGTCCACGATGTCCGCACTAGACCAGGCAGGTGCCCGCCTTTTGCGGTCCCGGGCAAGCTCCCGGGAGCCGCCAGCCTGGTCCCGGGAAGAGGGGGAGGGCTGGGGGGCATCGGGTGGCTGGCTCAAACCGTGCCAGGTGCAGGGACTGCTAGCTGGGTGCTGGCAGGCTTGCACCTGGCATGGGCATCGTAGCCAGCCCGTGCCCCTTTAAGGGGGCCGGGGCCGGGAGGGGGGCATACGAGTTTCCCTGGTGGTGCCCAGAGTGGCCACCAGGGAAAGCTAGGGGGGGGTAGCCTCCCACTAGTTTGAATTAAGGGGCTACACACCCCTTAATTCAAACTAGTAAGTTCAAACTAGGCTTAGTCCTCGTAAAATGAGGTTTACCTAGTTCGAACTAAGCGGAGCGCTAGTGTAGCGCCTATGAAAGTTAATTCGAACTAACGTCCGTTAGTTCGAATTAACTTTGTAGTGTAGACATACCCTCTCTGTGCTTACATTTCTGCCCTTCTCCAATAATTGAATATTTATTACCCTTTGTATGAAAATGTGCTTCATGTGGATTCCCTTTATTCTTACCATAGATAACTGGCAAATGCTTGAAACCATCATTAGTGTGACACCCAAGTTTATACTACCTCTTGGAAGTCTTGTCACCTTAAAAATACAGCCCAATGAAAATCCCCTACCCTCCCATCTCTCTTACATCCTTCAAACCTATTACTGTGTTGTTGCCTTTGTGCTATAGCCTCTTTCCACTAACATTCTTCCTATTATGCCATGACCACTGCAATAATACTCAAGATGGAGGGAGAGTCTAATAAATGCCTTATATAGTAACACTGCTGTTCCTCTGATAATTCTGTTTGTCCTGGCTTTGATCTACTGATACTTCATTTATTCAGATCAGATGTATTCATTTTTGATGACTAGGGCTATGTGTATACTACAGCCTATGTTGGCATAACTTACCTTGCTTGGTAGTGTAAATAAAACCTCCCCCACACTCAGCATAAGTCACACTGCTATAAGTATTCCTATTCTGCCATTTGCAGAGAGTGTCTTCCTCGGGCACATGCAGTGGCATAGCTGCATCAGTACAGTTGTGCAGCTGCTGTGCTAGACCTGTAGACATGGTCTAAGAGAAAGGTTAAGTGTTTTAACTAATATCATAGGAGATTTAACAAGGAAATAACCCCCCTCCACAAAGAGCCCTCTAGCTTCTATTCCTTTCTTTATACTAGCAGAGCACACAACATCCTTAAAAGAGAGATGAATAAATAGGATATAAGAATTCAGTCCTGACAGGCAAATAAATACACCAAACCATTCCACTATGAGATTACTTAAACCTGATAAACAAGGTATGGGGGGGGATAAATTATTGGGAATAATCAGTCAATTAACATGCTCTGATCATTCATTCATATCTGAGTCTCTTTACCGAATTTGTATTGGAATTTGACTCCTACCTTTTACAGAGAACTTTATTTGTTTTGTAGTAGAAATTCTATAAAAATCATTGTTAAAAGACTAGAAGTAATTAAAAGTGTATCGTGTTGCAAAGGATTTGTCAGTTCAGCAAAAAAGGCAAGGACAGTAGAGAAAGCAATTACAATCTTTCTATTAGATTTGGTTAAAAAATTCTTAATATTTTTCTCAAAAATGTGTCCCGTTTTCCAGCTAGTTCTAGCGTCACTAGGAGAATGTACAGATGTGCCATTAAAAATAGAATAACCTGACTTTTCTCTTGGAGGTTGCATCTATCAAATGAGATATAGTCCAAAAGTCTGACCATCTGTTTGCCATATTTCCATAATACTTTACACAAAAATGGAAATGTTAAGGAGACGGCTAAATGCCATCTTAAGTAACAATATTTTGCCTATCTAAAATCCTCCCTGCCCTTTCAATAAGGTACAGTATCCTCGCTAATTTCCTCTCCTAAACTGGTGTATTATTCATGTGCTGTCAAGCAGCTGCCACCCTGCAAGTGATTGCATTTCAGTTGGACCTGAGGGCATGTACATAATGAAATGTATATTTTGGGGGAAAGTGGAAGACTGGGCAGGGTGGGATTTTGAGTTACAGGATACAGAGTTTGAAAGGATACTGGAGGAGGCAGACTGCAGTGGTATCCTAGAGCCACAGGAGATGTATATGGAGATAAAAAGTGTGTGAGTAGGGCAGAACAAGTATATCTGATGCTGTTTCTCCTGGTTCTCCAGCACAAGATGTCACTGGCTCTACCAAGGTCTAGATGTTATGGATGTAATAGCACTAGCTGTTTATCTACATACAAAACTCAGCTGCATCTGGCTTTTTACTGTTTTCCAGGGAAGACCTGGGGAGGGATTTAGAAGAGGAAAGGTCCGTGGATTCCTGCGGTGAGGGAGTGTATAGTGGAGGGAGATTTGAAATACAGGGAGGGTGCAGTAAGGGGCCGGTTACACTGAGCAGTTGGGGAAACAAGGGGGATCACCGGCTGTGGGGTGCAGTGGGGGTCGGGACGCAGAGGCGCCCCGAGCTGGGGGGGGGGCGAAGAGTGCACATGGGCAGGGAGCAATGGGGGGCGGAGCACTGGCGTCCCAGAGTGCGTGCGTGTGTGGGGGGGGGGAGGGGCACAGTGATGCCTGGTTCTAGTCCCCGCGCTGGGTCCCGCTGCTGCGGTCTGGCCCCCGCCCCCTACCCGGCTCCCGCCCCCTGCGGGCTCGCCGGCGGCCACACGGGAGTCTCTCCGGTTGCAAGATGGCGGCAGCAGCGGAGCCGGGCGCGGAGCTGTGCGGGGTCCCGCGGGAGCCGGGGCGGGGGGCGGCCCTCAGCCCGCCCGAGGTCGCCAGGCGGCTGGAGAGCGCGCGCCGCGGGCTGAGCAACCGGCGCAAGGTCCTGCTGAGAAACCTGCCTGAGGAGAGCAGCGCCCAGGTACCGCTCGCGGCCGGGGAGCCCGGGAGAGGTTGAGGGGGCCCCGGCATCGCCCAGTCTCGGTCCCGCCCCACGGGGCCCCGCTCTCCCACCCCCCGCACAGCGCCCCACGGGGATCCCGCAGCCACCCCTCCCCGCACAGCGCCCCACGGGGCTCCCGCTCCCCCCTCCCCCCCGGCACAGCGCCCCACGGGGATCCCGCTCTCCCCCCCCCCCGCACAGCGCCCCACGGGGATCCCGCTCTCCCCCCCCCCGCCCCCCGCACAGCGCCCCACGGGGATCCCGCAGCCACCCCCCCCCCCCCCCCCGCACAGCGCCCCACGGGGATCCCGCAGCCACCCCCCCCCCCCCCCCCGCACAGCGCCCCACGGGGATCCCGCAGCCACCCCCCCCCCCTCCCCCCCCGCACAGCGCCCCACGGGGATCCCGCAGCCACCCCCCCCCCGCACAGCGCCCCACGGGGATCCCGCTCTCCCACCCCCCGCACAGCGCCCCACGGGGATCCCGCTTCCCCCCCCCCCCCCCGCATAGGGCATCACGGGGATCCCGCTTCCCCCCCCGCGCAGCGCCCCACGGGGGTCCGTTTCCCACCCCCTGGGCAGCGCCCCACGGGAGTCCGGCTCCCATCCCACGCACAGAGCCCCCCGGGAATCCTGCTCCCACCCTGCACACAGCATCCCATGGGGTCCCTGCTCCCACTCCAGGAGGTCCTGCTCCAAGCTCCCCCTTTTCTGCACAGCATCCTGCAGAGGTCCCATTCCAGGTTCTTCCCTCTTCCACCAGGTCACATTCAGAGGGTCCCCACAGTGCCAATGATAGTCTCTCCATCCACAGTGACAGCTCCCTGGGGGATCCTGCCAAACTCCCCCATGCTCCATCACACAGCATCCCAGACTGAATAAGAACTTAACAATGCGCTGGGTCAGACCAATGGTCTGTCTAGTTCAGTATCCTGTTTTCTGATATCTCTAGTGCTGAGGTTCTCAAACTTTTTGGTCTGTGGCCCACTCTGATCAACACAGATCTTTCTGTGGATCACCAGCCAACCACCCATGATAACAAAGTGGGTGCAGGAGGGTTTGGGGGTGCAGGAGTGGGCAGGGCATGTGGGGGTCTGGGAGGGAGGGTGCAGGAGGAGATTGAGGGTACAGGATCTGGGCATGAGGGGGTCAGGAGCACTTACCTGGCTCCATGACTCCCACCACTTCCAGGAACCATTCCTTGCTTCTCCCTTTGGCCATGATTCTAGTCAATGGGAGCAGCACGGAAAACCTCCAGGCGAGTGGTTTTCTGTTTTAAAGTTCCCCCAGCCGGGGAAGGGAGGGAAAGAAAGGGGGAGCGGCATCATTCAAAACTGCTTCCTTCACCCCCCCACCCCACCCTCCGCAAGCCAGATCCAGCTTGCACAACTCATTTCCCTCTCCCCCGCTGTCACTTCAACCTCATAGGGTGGGGAGGGAGATGCCGCAGGATTGGAGCATCAACACAGGGGGGAGCAAGCCCTGAGCCCGTGATTTACCTGCAAGATGATGGCAGACCATTAATGGACTGTGGACCACATTTTGAGAACCACTGAGTAATGCCAAAATAGGGCAGTTTATGGAGTGATCTCTTTCTTCATCCAATCCCAGTATTGACAGTCAGAGGTTTAGGAACATTTAAGATTACAGTATAATGACCCTGACCATCTTCCTTAATAGCCACAAATTGCCTTCCAAGAATTTAGCTAATTCTTTTTTGAGCCAAATTATGGTTTTGACCATCACAACATTCCCTGGGATGGCTGGGTATTGTGTCAAGTTCTTTTTTATATTTGTTTAAACCTCTTTCCTGTTAATTTCATTCCTGGTTTGTGTGTTCTATGCAGAGACATTTCCCTATTCACTTTCTCCATTCATGTTTTTATAGACCTCTATTTCTCCTTTAGTAATCTCTTTTCTAAGGCTTCATCTACACTTAAAAGTTTAAAGCACAGCTGCAGCAGGGCCACAGCACAAGCACTGGGAGAAAGATCTCCCAGCATTCTATGTAAATCACATCCACGAGGGGAATAGCTCTTAGCATGGTAGCCTGCTTCACTCTGGTGCTTTGCAACGCTAACTTGCTGCACTTGGAGGGGGGGGGGTTCACACCCCGAACCAGAAAGTTACAGGACTATAAAGCTATCCACAAAAGCTCATGATTCTGTTTCAGTTAGTCCTAGGGATGTTAAATATCAATTAATTAACTAATCAAATAGTCAATGGGATTTTCATCGACTATTTGATTAGTCAATAAGGACTAGTGCGCGATCTGCCTTTGAAATGTACATGAACCTCCAAAGTCCCCTGCTGACCCTGTGCTGCATGTGGCGCTTCCACTTTGAAATGTACAAGAGTCCCCATTGGGGCTCTTATACATTTCAAAGAGGAAGAGCCTGCATGAAACCTGGAGTCAGCGGGGGACTCCCTCCTGGCCCCGAGCTCGACAAGGTTTTTCAATCTTTGAAATGTACAAGAGCCCCTGCTGGGACTCTTGTACCTTTCAAAGAGGAAGCACCGCTGCTGCGCTCCTGCCCCATCCCCCGGAGCTGGAGCTGGGGGGAACTGGCTTTTAAGTTGCCTCCTGCCAGTATCCCCTCTTCTTCCCCATCTTGCTATTGCTTTTTGCTTATCGGATAGTCGACTAGTCGATTAATCGCTAACATCCCTAGTTAGTCCCTAAGGTGCCACAGGACTACTCATTTTTAAAGTTACAGGCTAACATGGCTACGCATCTGAGATTTTTTAGGGCTATAAAGTGCAGTGTAGTGATAACCTAAGATGAACATTTTGTCTTTTTAATCTTCCCTTGTGTGCAGGCTGTTCCATACTCCCAATCATTATTGTTGCCCTTCTCTGTACTTTTTCCAATTCTAATATATATTTTTTGAGATGAGGAGACTGTAACTGCTAGCATATTCAATATGTGGGCATATAATGGATTTATGTACAGATTGAAACTCTGCTACCAGAACTCTCTGATATGGCAACATCTGTGGTCCAGCAGAACCATGGATGTTAGTGAACCAAAGAGTCCTGGTGGAGGGCCAGAGGCAGGAGCCCTGCAGGGGCCAGCAGCCAAGCCAGGCTGGCTGCATGTAGACCAGTGGCCTGGACCCCTACCCCGGGAGTCGGCTGAGCTGGCAGTAGGCCAGCATCAGCGGGCTCCAGTGGGGCAGTGGTCTGCCCTGGTGGGGCCAGGAGCCCTGGCACCAGGGCAGCGTTCAGCTGTGGTGGGGCTGGGAGCTCCTAGGTCAGCCATGCCATGGTTAGTGGGGCCACGGTCAGCCATTGTGGGGAAACCCTCTGCAGCCTTTGTAGTTTTAATTCTTCTTTACTGACGCACCAGTAGAAAAACAGGGTAACATTTTCAAAAAGCACTCGAAATTCACTTTTGGAAGTGAAACTTAAATACCCAAATCACAGAAGTACTTCTGAAAATTTTACCGATACTTAAAATATTTATATATAGACAGATAATTACATAACCACTAAAGAGTTAGTACAGATTTTAAATGTATTTGAAAAGTATGATGTGTTTAATTGTATTTGTTAATGAGCTTGTTTATGTAAATGATGCTGCCACTAAAATACTGCAGAGTGAACCTCCCTGGTCTAGCTCTCTCATGACCTGACCAGTCCCAGATGAAGGCGTTTTCTGGACTAGGGAAGGTCAGGGGGAGGGGGATGCCAGCTTCTCTGCTGGGCTCCTCTCCCTACTACCTGGTATCACTGCCCATGGCCCCCTGGCTCTGGCAGCAACTCTGCTAGCATTCCTGGCCCTGCCAGCTGAGGGTCAACAACCCCCCTACCTCTCTGCTCCACAGATTCCGACGACCCCACTGGCTTCCCAGCCCACTCCAAGCTCTGCTACCTCCCCACCTCGTGGACTCCGGCACCCCCACCAGCTTCCCAGCCCAACTGGCTGCAGGCTTTGTTGCACCGTAAGCTCTGCTGCCCCTCTAGCCAGCTCTGCTCCAAGTCGCTGGCAGTCTCTGTGCTGGGGCTCTCTAGTCCAGAACATTTCTGGACCAGAGAGTCCTGAACCACAAAGGTATATACGATCAAATGCTCAGATAAAAACCTCTATTCTGCACCTAGCTCCATGCAGATCTCCGAAGAGAAAGGGAGTTTATACAGGCTTAGGGAACTGCCTGCCCAGAACCCATTAACCCGGTGGATGGTTTTTCTTCTGAACAACTGTTTCTTTTGTTAATTTTCCATGTGTTACATATCACTGGGCTAACTCTTAAAAGAAGTAGTTTCAAGGTTGAAAGGCTACACCTTTTTTCCCCCTTATTTTTGTTTGTAAATTCTAAGTAATATTTGGTGCCTTTTCCCCAAAGAAATAGTTCAGTTCTTAAGTTTTGCCATTAAAATAAATCCTCATGCTGTTAGCCCCTCACTTGTGAGCAGCTGTACAATAATGTACTTGTGTATGAATGACATAGTAGAACACATCATTTTGTTGAGATTTTAGCCTCAAGGTTTCATAGCATTGTCACAAATGATTTTTAAAAAATTATGAATAAAATGTTGACAATGTTCTTTAAAACTGCTTTACTTTTTAAAAAATTACTCTTTAAAATCCATTCATGCTCTTATCTCAATTTAATCATTCTATTACATTCTATTCATCATATTCTATTTCCCCCCTCAATTAAATTTCCAGCATGAATGCAGATTATTATTGCTGAATGAAGATTTGTTTGAGAAATTATTTTCAGGAAACAATATTCTTATTATTCTATTAGTAATATTTAGCTGTTACTCCAACATAAAGTACAACTTTGGTAAATCTTGTTACATGATTTTTGTTAAAGATTAAACATAATAGCTGTAGCCCTTGTCCACTTTGTGTAAGCGGAACAGCCAATAACTTCCTTGGATTCTACAAGATTTCTCTCTAGCTTGTTCCTAGTAAGTACAAAAAAGCAAAGAAAACTGCATCCTCAACTAATCTGCATCTCATGGATGAGAAGCTAGCATCACAACTCTTGACTAGAGTGTCCTATTCTGGGTTACATTCAAATAACCTACAGGTTCTAAATCTTTGCCCTGTTCCTAGTGTATTTTGTTATTTAGAAACCACATTCACATCACATCCGAGTATGGAATGGTTCATTGTCAGAGGAGCTGTGTTATATTTTATTAATGTAACATTTGACAGCTGTTAACCGGTGAAATGTGAGACTGGTATTCAGTTTGACTAAAAGGATACACTTGATCCTGCTAAAATGAAACCTATTAACCTGTAAGCCATGTATATTGAATAAACAGACTGGCAAAAATGAAAGTAGGCTGTGCTCCTGGAATTCCTCTTTCCCTATAAGTGGAACACTTTTCTAATGGCATATGTGGATTATTTTCTTCAGTTGAATGAAGTTTCATTATAACACTGACTAGAGCAGTGGTCCCCAACCATTTGAGGTTGCTGGGTGCCAGGGGGTATGGCCATTCGCCCGCCAGGCGCCAGAGGGCGGGGACACTTGCGCGTCCAGGGGCGGGGCCCCCCCATAGCCACGTGCCCGGGGGCAGGGCCCCCCATGCGCTGTGCGCCTGGGGCCGGTGCCCCCTCCAAGCACCGCACACCTGGGGCTGGCACCCCCCCCCCCCAAGCGCCGCACGTCCAGAGCGCGGGCGGCCAATTTGCTGCGCGCCCGGGACTGGCACGCCCTCCCAAGCGGTGCGCGCCCGGGCCCGGCGCCCTCTTCAAGTGCCGCACACCCAAGGCCGGCGCGGGCGGCCAATCTGCGGCGCTCCCAGGGCCGGCGCTCACCGTGCACCGTGCGCCTGGGGCCGGCTCTGGCACCATGCATGCACCACGTGCCCGGGGCCAGGCCAGCCCCAAGCACTTGGCGGGCGTATACAAATGCCCCCACGGGCGCCATGGCACCCGCGGGCACCGTGTTGGGGACCACTGGACTAGAGTGTTGACCTACATAAAGATTTAGTATGTTCCAACCCCTTTCACCTTTGGACTGGTAGGCTGGTCCTTTCTTTAGCCACTGCTGTGGAAGGGACACTGGTTAGTGTTTTGTCTGTGACCTCATCTTCACTTATAGTGGGGAATAGAGATACAAGTTTGGGAACCAAGGATACACTCTAACTACTGCTTCCTCCCCCCTACTCTCATAAGGAGATAATGGTTACTTCCTTCCCCTTCTTCTCTACTTGGTAGAATAGCAGAGGAAGGAGTCATGATAATCTGCTTGGAATGCAGTATTGGATACTTGAGTAGTAGTTGATAATGGCTGCATTACAAGGGAGACTTTCAGAGTGGAAATCAATTATAGCGGATGGAATAATTGCCACAAGAGGGAGGAGTAAGACTCCACTGAATTGCACTTGAGTAATTTGGGGGCTTTCATTATAGCTTTGCCTATACTGAGAAATTACATTGTGTAAGAACAGGAGATTGAGGAATTGTAGGAAATAACATGATGCTCACAGCTAACCTTAGATAGGGGAGCTAGAGTGCCTCGTATTGAATGAGGATATTGTTATAATAGGTATCACAGAAACTTGATACATTGGTGGAATGAGGATAATCAATGGGACATAGTTATACCAGGGTACAAAATATATCAGAAGGTTAGAACAGGTTGTGCTGGTGTGGGAGTGGCACTATGTATGAAAGAAAGAGTAGAATCAAATAAAGTGAAGTGTTCCATAGAATCTCTATGGATAGTAATTCCATGCTCTAATAATATGAATATATCAGTAGGGATATATTACTGACCACCTGACCAGGTGATAGTGACTGTGAAGTACTAAGGGAGATTGGAGAGGCTGTAAACCTTAAAAAACTCGATAATAATGGGGGATTTCAACTATCCCCACATTGACTGGATATATGTCACCTCAGGACAGGATGCAGAGATAAAGTTTTGCTTCTTGGAGTCGCTTGTTCTGGAATCCACAAAAGGAGAAGCAATTCTTGATTTAGTCATAAGTGAAGCATAGAATCTGGTCCAAGAAGTGAGTATAGCTGGACTGCCTGGAAATAGTGACCATAATATCATTAAATTGAATATCCCTATGGTGGGAAAAACACCACAGCAGCCCAACACTGTGTCATTTAATTTCAGAAAGATGAACTACTAAAAAATAAAGAGGTGAGTTAAACAGAAATTAAAAGTTATGGTGCCAAAAGTAAAATTAATGCAAATAGCATGGAAACTTTTTAAAGATATTATAATAGAGGCTTAACTTAAATGTACACCCCAAATTAAAAAAACATAGTAAGAGAACCAAAAAAGTGCCACTGGAATTATATCAGAATCAGGAAGCCTGCTAAGCAACCAGTGAACCACTGGACAATTGAGATGCTAGAGGAGAACTCAAGGACGATACTCAAGGACAGTCATTGAGGAGAAACAAAATGAATTAATTCTTTCACGGCTAAGGATGTGAGGGAGATTCCCAAACCTGAGCCATTCTTTTAGGTGACAAATCTGAGAAACTGTTCCAAATGAGGTGTCAGTAGGGGAGATTTTGGAACAAACTGATAAACTAAACAGTAATAAGTCACCAGGGCCAGATGGTATTCACTCAAGAGTTCTGAAAGAATTCAGATGTGAAATTTCAGAAATATTAACTGAAGTTTGTAACCCATCCTTTAAATAATCTTCTATATCAAATGACTGGAGGATAGCTAATGTGATGCCAATTTTTAAAAATGCCTCTACAGCTGATCCGGGAAATTACAGGCTTGTAAGTCTAACTTCAGTGACAGCAAATTGATTAGTGATAGAAATGTAGCCGTGTTAGTCTGGGGTAGTTGAAGCAAAATGCAGGACAATGTAGCACTTTAAAGACTAACAAGATGGTTTATTAGATGATGAGCTTTCGTGGGCCAGACCCACTTCCTCAGATCAAATAGTGGAAGAAAGTAGTCACAACCATATATACCAAAGGATACAATTAAAAAAAATGAACAAATATGAAAAGGACAAATCACATTGCAGAACAGAAGGGGGATGCGGGGGGGTGGGAAGGGGGAGGAAGGAAGGTAAGTGTCTGTGAATTGCTGATATTAAGGTAGGGAGAGTGGGATGTTTGTGAGTTAATGGTATTACAGGTGATAATTGGGGAAACTGTCTTGGTAATGGGTGAGAAAGTTCAAAGTCTTGTTAAGTCCTTGTTGGCAAGTGTCGAATTTTAACATGAATGACAGTTCAGAGGATTCCCTTTCAAGTGCAGATGTAAAAGGTCTTTGTAGCAGAATGCAGGTGGCTAAGTCATTTAGAGAGTGTCCTTTCTGGTTAAAGTGGCAAGAAACTGTTTTCTCTTTGTGATCTTGTCTGATATCTGTTTTGTGGGCATTAATCCTTTGGCGAAGTGTCTGAGATGTTTGTCCAATGTACATAGCAGACGGACACTTTCGGCACATGATAGCATAGATTATATTTCTGGATGCGCAGGAATATGTGTTCTTGATCTTATAACTCACTTGGTTAGGTCCAATAATGGTATCAGCAGAATGAATATGTGGACAAAGCTGGCAACGGGGTTTGTTGCAAGGGAAGGTACCAGGGTTGGTATTAGTGTGGTATGTCCTGTGGTGGTTGGTAAGAATCATCTTGAGGTTAGGTGGTTGTCTATAGGAGACTATGGGTCTGTCTCCCAGAGCCTCTTTGAGTATGGTATCCTGTTCCAATATAGGCTGTAGTTTATTGATAATGTGTTGGACAGGTTTAAGTTGGGGGTTGTAGGTGATGACATCCCCCTTCTGTTCTGCAGTGTGATTTGTCCTTTTCATATTTGTTCATTTTTTTTAATTGTATCCTTTGGTATATATGGTTGTGACTACTTTCTTCCACTATTTGATCTGAGGAAGTGGGTCTGGCCCACGAAAGCTCATCATCTAATAAACCATCTTGTTAGTCTTTAAAGTGCTACATTGTCCTGCATTTTGCTTCAGCAAATTGATTGAAATTGTAGTAAAGAACAAAATTGTCTGACACATATAAACATCATTTTCTGTAAATGGAAATCATGCCCCACTAATCTATTAGAATTCTTTGAGCGGGGGTGGGGGGGTCAACAAGCATGTGGAGAAGGAGAACCAGTGGATATCGATTTCCAGAAAACCTTTCACAAGGTTCTGCACCAAAGGCTCTTAAGCAAAGTACGCTGTCATTTAATAAGAGGGACGGTCATCTCATGAATTGATAACTGGTTAAAAGACAGTTTTCAGAATGGAGAGAGGTAACTTGTGGTTTCTCCCAAGGGTCAATACAGGGACCAATTCTATTTAACATTCATAAATTATCTTGAGAATGGGGTAAACAGTGAGGTGGCAAAATTTGAAGATACTAAAGTGCTCAAGATAGCTAAGTCCAAAGCAGACTGTGAAGAGCTTCAAAAGGATCTCATAAAACTAGGTGACTGGGTAACAAAATGGAAGATTAATTTTAACATTGGTAAATGCAAAGTAATGCATATTGGAAAACAACTCAGGCGAAAGCTCTTGGAGTCATTGTAGATAGTTCTCTGAAAACATCCACTCAATGTGCAGCAGCAGTAAAAAAATGCTTGGAATCATTAAGAAAGGGATAGAGAATAAGACAGAGAATATCTTATTGCTTCTATATAAATTCATGATACACCCACATTTTGAATATTGCATGCAGATGTGATCACTTCACCTCAAAAAAAGATATCTTGGCACTAGAAAAAGTTCAGGAAAGAGCAACAAAGGGGTATGGAATATTAATAAGACTGACACTTTTCAGCTTGAAAAGAGACTACTAAAGGAGGATATGATAAGGTGTGGGAAAAGGGGGAATAAAGAAGAGTGATTTTCTCCTTCCCATAACACAAGAACTAATGGATCACCAAATAAAATTAGCAGATAGCAGGTTTAAAACAAACGAAAGTATTTCTTCACACAATGGGCAGTCAACCTGTGGAACTCCTTGCCAAAGGATGTTATGATTATCAGGACTTGAAAAGTGTTCAAAAAAGAGATAAATGCATGAAGGATAGGCCCCTATTAGCCAGGATGGGCAGAAATGGTGTCCCTAGACTATTTGTCTGAAGCTGGGAATGGGAAACAAGGGATTGATCCCTTGATTACTGTTCTGTTCATTCTCTCTGGGACACCTGGCATTGGCCACTATTGGAAGACAGGATATTAGACTAGATGGACCTTTGGTCTGACCCAGTATGGCCGTTCTTCTCAGTGAGTAGGGTTTCATAGTAAAAGAGTTCACTGAAAGAGTGAGTTCTTCCATTATTTGTTCCTAATTCCATCAGAAATGCATTTCATGTTAGTTTTCTTTAACTGTTATGTTGGTTCTCTTTATAAAAATGGAGTCATCATGTCATACCTTTGCTGCACCTACTTTCAGACTGAAATGTGGAGAATTACTTTATTGAACTCGATTCCCTCATATAGGATAAGAGGTTGTTCCAGTATTGTGAGTCTTAACTCCTTTATAAACCAATCTTTGATAATATGTCTAATGAAGTGGTCTCCAACCTTTTTAAGCACAAAATCACTTCTTGAATTTAATTGCAATCCAGCATCTACCTCAAACAAAATACACTTGCCCCCACCCCCCACGTCCTACCCCTTCTCTGAGGCACTGTCTCTCTGAGGTCATGCCCTGCTCACTCCATCCCCATTTACTTTCATGAGTTGGGGAAAGGGAGTGGCATGCAGTGAGTTGCAGACTCTGGTCTTTGGCTGAAGGGTTTGGAATGTGGTAGGGGCTCCAGGCTGAGCCTGGGGCAAGAGTTTGGGCTGCAGGCTCTAGGAGGGAATTTGTATACAGGTGGGGCTCAGGGCTGGAGGGCAAGTTCAGGATTCATTTTCTGGCTGAGCACTGTTTACCTCAGGTGGCTCCTGGGCAGTGGTGCAATGGGACTAAGGCAGGCTCATGCCGTCCCTCCACCACTCCTGAAAGTGACTGGCATGTCCAGAAGTGGCTCCGGGGGGAAGGAAAAGGCAGGTGGCTCTGTGCGCTGTCCCCCATTCACAGATATCACACGTCTCATTTGCCATGTTTCCCTGTTCCCAACTAATGGGAACTATGGAATTGATGCTGGCAGGAAAGGGCATCATGTGGTGACTATGCAACCATCTCTCCCAGGGGCCGCAGAGATGTGCCAGCCACTTCCAGGAGAATGACAGATTCACATAGCTCCTTTAAGTGTGATGAGCACGTTCAGACATAGGAGCAGCTGCCAACAAGCTCCTTGCATCCTGATCCCTGTCGTGTCTCCCCTCTTTGTGCAGATGGGGTACAGGGGTAGGGGATGTGAGACCCCTCTGACATCAGTGACCCTTTCCTCTCCCTTTCCCACCCTGAACAGCAAGCAGGAGGCTCCTGAGGGCAGCTCCAAGGCAGAAGGCAGGAGTAGCACAGCAGTGCGGGGAGGCAGAGCTGACGTGCCAGCACTTGGTAGCCACCTGGCCAAACCAGTTAGAATCTCCTGTCAGAGGCTCCAGGATCTACCAATAGATCCCAGTCTACAGATTGGTGATGACTGGTCTAATGTGTAACTACTTGCTACTTGCAACTACTTGCTTGTTGGGAAAGTTTCACTGTAACAAAACTGGAAAAATAAGTTGAATTTCATCATTGTTGTTTTGCTTTTGGTTTCATGAATTACTTTGTGATGTTTGTCTTTTCCAGGACATCCATGAACTGTTCAAAGATTATGAAATAAAGTACTGTTATGTGGACAAAAATAAAAGAACAGGTAAGAATTTAGAAATATTCCAGTAACTAAGATTGTATGTTTAACGGTAACATATTTGAATTCTGATAGAACTGATAGTGAATTTCTTCTGTCACATATGAAGTCAGATTGCTCTCTACCTTCACTATTCCTAGACTTGTTTTTTGGCTGCATAAATTTTGGCCATTTCTAACTCTCCATTAATGTCAATTAATGTAAAATGGAAAGCTTCATATGGCTTTCAATGGGAGGTAGTTTGGATTCATTATCTGTGAATTTATATGTATGGCCCCATAAGAAATGCACCCTTCTGAGATGGTTGCTTAATTCACAGAATGACTGATACATTGGTCTCTGCTAGGAAAAGCCCCTCGTACCAGAATCACTGTGCAACAGAGGGGCTATTCCAGGTCTAGAGTTAGGGTTTCCAGATTCAATAAAACAGAGAACAGATATTCTCAATCAAAGAACTGAGGGGAATTATAAAGCTTTTAAGGGTGATATTCATTTTGAAAACTCTGTCAGTGCTGGCTTTGCTTTACATCTCCCAGGGATCTTTGCTAAGATAATGGTGTTTTTGGCTGCTGCTCTTAGCAAGTATGGTGTGTGTTTGTGCAGCATTCTCTTAATTATTTGCTTGTTTGCACTACTTCAGGATTGCCAGATTTGAGAACAAGTGCTGCAGAACGCTTGAGTGTCAGTAGTCCTGTCTTTCACTGTTTTATTTTCTAGGCATTGTTTTGAAATCCTACTTGTTGAAGCTGTTATGGAAAGAACTCTTTCATCTTACTATTCATTCTGGTTCCTCCAAATCCTATGTCAGCTCAGAATTACCAATCAGAAGAATATTTTTCCTCTGCACTTCTGCAGCCAGATAATCTAGTTAGTTTTAGCTGCTGATTTCCCCCCCTCTGACTGTAATTCTTACTAAAGTTTAAGTGGAGGATTGGCAGCCAGCAGGACTCTCTTTTCCAGCTATCTTGAGCTCTTCTTTAATAGCTCTTTTGTGTCTTGTTGTATGGAATTTTTGAAGAGATCTCGTATTTTTACCATTTAGAACCATGGTATCCAACCAGTTCTGCTAGTGGCTACTGCTATAGCAAACTAGTCACACTCAACCAACCAAATAGCCACATTGTGCAAGCCAACCCACCACGAGTTTAGAAGATGATCATTGCAGTGAGATATAAATGAGCTTAATGTACACAAAAATCAGTTAAAAATTAGTTTTCCCCTAAATAAACTCCTTCAGCATTTCTGTAAGGGCTATTTTTAAAGGCATAAAATCCAAAAAAACTTACATTTGCTTATATGAGCAGTATTTGCATTTGTCAACACTCTTATGTACACTTGGGCCTTTGTGCAGTTTATCACATACCTCTTAGAAAATGTTGGCCCTTGGGAGTCATTTTTTTTTTGTCCTTTGTAGGGCTAAACACTCTTTCTAAGGCTATGACTAGACCTGAGGTATCCCAGAAAAACTGCCGCATCCAGGGAATGCATCTACTCTTCTGACATTTTTTGTGAAAGAGCAGACACGCTGTTTCGGAAGCCCCTTCTTCCTCTTGCCTTTTATGAGGAAGAAGGGCTTTTCCAAAAGAGGAGGTTTTTCTGACATTTGGCCCAGTGTAGATGGGCCAAATTTCAGAAAAGCCTCATTGGACAAAACTATTGCAGAGTGCAATTTGCGTACCTTTTTCTGATAAAACTCTATAGTCTAGACATAGCCTGAGTTACTTGACTCTTTCAGGGTCAGGTTTCTTAAATTGCAGAATATTTTGCTCATGTCAGTAACTTTAGCTTGCAGAATCAGCAAGTAGTTCGGTCCTGGGAATATTCTGAAATTGTTGCATTTGGAGCCATAGTAAAATTGCAGAATTCCCCCAGGACACATAGTTGTTAACATCCATAGGGTTTTATGTTTACTCACCTTTAATTGTGCAACTAAATGAGTATTGGCACATCAGAGAACCTTCATCTAAATCATTAGTATTTCCTCTCTCTCCAAAATTATTCAAAATTGGAGTATACCAACATGTGCATTATTTGTATGGTAAAAATCCCATTTATCCAAAATCATTTTTGTCCAGATGAATTGAATGTTCTCAGTTTAATTCAGACAAATGGAGTTCTGTGGAGTTATATAACCATTTAAATCATAAGCTCTGTCCTGTAAGAGCTTTCCTTCTCTGCGTGAAAACTATAATTACAATTAATCTTCAAATTTCTGCCTTGGTTTTTCTTTATATTGCCTATTTTCTATTCAGTTTCAAATTTGTTTGTTTAGTCAGATAACAGAAGAATAACCAAGTGAACAAAAAATAATTGAACACTATTTTGTGCTCTAGAATTCCACAGACTCATATTCCATTTGTCTATGTTTTCTGAGCTATTATTTCTAATATCAAATATCATTCTTCTGGAAAAAGGTCGTAAATACGGAGGCTGTGCAATAGTCTAGCTTAGCCATGCTATCTCTTTCAGAACCTAAATGACCTCTTTTTCATTTGTCATTTTCATTTGTGAATCACCATATATTTTGAATTGTTACTGTTTGTTAAATCAGCTAGGATATATATTCTATATATACTCACACAAACACACAGGATAATTGTATACAAGAGATCTGGTAATGTATACCTTGCAAAGGAGCAGAACTGAGGCCTTAGCTGTTTTAATGTTTGTTGATAAAATGTGTGCTCTGTGCTGTTGGCTTTATAAACTGAATAAGACAGCCATGACATGATTTAAAATTAACTTTAAAATGTTGTGTGGATACTCATATTTTACTTAGAAACTTTACTTTAGTCTATTTTTTAACCTCTGATTTTTCAAGAAAGAAAGAAAATACTACTATTCAGGAGCAAATATGCAGTCACCTGTACTCACCTTGCTCTCTTGCCTATGCATTGGTATTAGAAACAGATGATTAATAGGTTATCTGGAAAAAATATATTTTCTGATTTAAATAGTAAGCTTGCAACCTGGAGTTCAATTTCATGAAAGGATTGTATTGAAATGTGATGAATCAGCAAAAAAAAAAGACGTTATGGTACACTTGACAACAAATTTGCCAAGAGATGCAAAATGATGATTCATCAGATGACAGAGTGTTGCCAAAACTGCTGTGAAAATTTTGTAAGTAACAGCGATGGGACATATGCTTTATAGCAATGAATTCCATACTATTTAAACTTCAGAATAGCCAATATTGCATTTTTTTTGTCCCTAAACTCTTCTTACAGACTAAATAGATACAGACTGAGGAAAGAGCATTCTCATTGCTTGTTGATGGGCAAATTTTGTTGGGTGTTAGGAAAACATGGTTGTCCTGCATTTCAGGCTGTGGTTTAAAGACACTTATCTCCTTTTGCCTTTTGACCATTGTGACAGATTTTATTCTTTCTTTTTTAGTGTGTCACTCATTTAAGGGTACATCTACACTGCATGGCTATTTCGAAATAAGCTATTCTGGAATACTTATTCGAAAATAGCTTATTTCGAAATAGAACGTCTACACAGCAGGGAAGCCTCAAAATTAGCCTGAGGCAGGCTTCCCTAGTGTAGACATGCTATCTTGATTTAGAGCCCCAGGAGGCACTGGGAAGGAATAACCTTGTGAGGGGCTATTTTGAAATAGCAACAGTGGAGCATCTACACACACCTTATTTCGAAATAGCTATTTCGGAATAGGCATTATTCCTCATAGAATGAGGTTTACAGATTTTGGAATAAGCCTTCTGTTATTTCAAAATTATTTTGAAATAATGGAACAGTTGTGTAGACGCTAACATTGTTATTTTGAAATATCATTAGTTATCTCAAAATAACGGTTCACCCTGAGTGTGATGACTAACTTAAATTAAAATACCACTAGCTGTTTTTCTGAGATTGCCACACTTCATTTTAAATTCAAACAAAAAATGTGAAATGAGATATTATTCAAAATTCCCATTAAATCTGAAATCTATATCTGATCATGCAGAATGATACCTAGTCTTCTAGTAGCACTTACTATTTCCTTTGAGTACTTAATCTGACTGTGTCCATGGATATATTCTATCTTCCATTAAAGAATAGTGTAATGGGCCTGGAATGTAACTACACTTGAGCAATTCAGCTGTATCTGCAGCAGGGATTTCATATGCCTTGCTATGTGGGTTTTTTTAGATTAAATTCATTATGGAAAACTCACATTCTGAAGTGCTACAAGACATAACCAGGATTTACCAAAAGAATAGTGGATAAAAGCTTGGGTAAACAGGTGTGTGTATTGTCATATGTTGTGCATTGAAGAGTAATTTTAGATACAACACGGATATATGTCTCTCTCCTTTTCCTTCAAACTCAAAAAGTGGTCTAGGACAGTGGTTCTCAACCTTTCCAGACTACTGTTTCCCCTTCAGCATGAGTGGTCGGTGCAGCTAGGTGCAGCCTGCCTCCCCCAGCCCCTACATCTCCGTCCCCTCTGCTGAGCCCCCCATCACCACCACCACAGTGAGGGGAGGAGAGGAGAGGAAGCTACTGGACACCCTTTAGGAATTTAACTGGTCTTGCATATCCCCCAATTTTCACCTCACTTAAAAACTACTTCCTTACAGAAACAGACATAAAAATACAAAAGTGTTGCAGCATACGATTACTTAAAAATTGATTTATGTTCTGATTTTTACCATACAACAATAAATCAATTGGAATATAAATATTGTACTTACATTTCATTGTATAACATAGAGCAGTATAAACAAGTCATTGTATGAAATGTTGGCTTATGCAGGCTGAATCTCTAAAATCTAGGACTCTGGTCTGGCAACAGCCATGGGTCAGAGAGCCCTGATGGCTGGGCATCGAGTGGCAAGAGGGCTTGCAACTAGGAGTCTGATCAAGGGCTGGTGGCAGTAGCAGAACCAGCGCTCTGGCTGGAGCTGACGGCAGCATCCTGGCCTGGGCCAGTGTTGGCAGCAGGACCCAGATCCTGGCTGGGGCTGGTGGTGGCATCTGACTGGGGCTCAGAACCCAGCTGGTGTGGTCAGCTTGAGGCTGGCCACCCAGATGGGGCTGGCGGCAGCAGCAGGACAGCTCGAGTGGGGGCAGAGGCCAGGGCAGGGGGTGCAGCTGGGGTCGGGGTCAGGATCAGAGTCAGGCAGGGCGCCACAATTGATCTCCCCTTGTCCAGCAGTCAGAGGGTGCCAGTCTATGGAGGTCCAACCTGTACTAACTTCACTAATGCTTTTTATGTAGCCTGTTGTAAAATTAAGCAAGTATCTGGATGAGTTGATTTATCCCTACAAGACCTCTGCGTACTCCTGGTTGAGAACCATGGGCCTGGAAAATGGTGATTTATGCAGTGCCATAGTGAACCAAGTCATTTTAATAACTATGCTGCTTTGAAGTCAAGTGTCAGTATTAATAATGGTGATTACTGTAGTCTGGTGAATCTATCATCTGTATTTTAAATGACAATTTAACACACAGATCTGAGTTGTCTGCACATTTGCCTCTGCCTCTAAAAGCTCAGAAATTTGTACCTTCATGTCTGTTATCCCCATCAGACTGAAAAATTTTGTGTACAATCAAGAGCGTGTGTCTTCCAGCAACTTGCTTTCTTCTCTTACAGCATTTGTTACTCTGCAGAATGGAGAGCAGGCTCAAAATGCAATTAGGATGTTTCACCGATACTCTCTTCGTGGAAAAGAAATATCAGTGCAGCTCCAGCCAACAGATGCTTTATTGTGCATTACCAATTTGCCTACTTCATTTACGTTACAAGAGTTTGAGGAACTAGTGTGTGCATATGGCAATATAGAGAGATGTTTTCTGGTCTATAATGAAGTTACTGGCCTTTCCAAGGGCTACGGGTTTGTGGAGTACATGAAAAAGGACTCTGCTGCAAAGGCCAGAATGGAACTTCTGGGGAAGAAATTATGTGAAAACACCCTCTTTGCACAGTGGACAGATGTTAATCAGTTGACTACTGATCTTGTTCATTCTAAGTGCCTTTGTGTAGATAAAATCCCTAATGACTACACTGATTCAGAAGAACTAATGCAAATGTTCTCATTTAAATATAAACCTGTGTTCTGCCAGGTAGGTATCCTATGAATTGGTGTCTTTTGCAAGCTGAATATGAAGATGTATATAGCATTATGTTAACAGATTCTATTGCTTGCTTTGTTTTTATGTAAACCAGTGATTGGCTTAATTTATAAAACCTAGTGACTAATTATATGTAAGCAATATAATATCTGATATAAATGTTTGATTGACATGAGTTTGGAGTCACTGGCATATGTCAGTGGAGAATTATGCAGGAAGACATCCCAAATGAATGCTAATAATACATTTATCATACATTCTTTTCCCATGTATTTTATGGAAGGATTATTTCAGAAATGTTTAAAAGAATTTTGTAAATAATTGATATTAGTAATATTTTATGTATTCCTCAATCATATATTCAGATTGTATTCGTATTTTGAGTCTAATTGTAGATCAGCTAGAGAGATTAAAATACATTTAATACATCTTTGAAACCTCTAAAAATGTCTAAAATAGTTCTTCCATAAGTCATAAAGTTATATCTTCAGAACCTAATAATTTCTGAGGTGCCAGCACAAGAAATAAGGGCTATATTTGGAAAAGTGAGTCTTAAAACTATCCAGTTGCATAAAAGATTTCTTGCTAGCACTGATGATTGCCAAGATATTGGAACCTAAACTAGCCATTGGTCCAGGACTTATAATTTTTTATTAAACAACTAAGACTAGTGTAACTAGGAAGGGAAGCAAAAAAAACCACCTTCGCTGAAGTCATGGGTGATTGTGGATGTTTGTTTATTTTTAAATGTTTGTTGAAAAGTTGCTCAAAGATTTGTATTGCTAGTGTTCTTAGTGGTGGTGATGGATTAATGAGCAGAGTCATTCCTAGAGTATAAAGCTAGAAGGGACCTTTAGACGATCTAGTCTCACCTGTATATCAAAGGCTATTAGATTTCATCCCGTTGCCCTGAATTGAACCCAATAACCTGGATTTGACTAAAGGCATCCAGTCTTGATTTGAAGATATCAAGAGATGGGGAGTCCACCACTTCCCTTAGTGATTTGTTCCAATGGTTCATACCTATCATTAACAATTTGTGCCCAACTTATAATTTGAATTTGTCTGGTTTCAGCCTGGTTCTTATTTTGCTTTTCTCCAAATAAGCTGTTTTTCTCCATGTGAAGGTTCTGATACACTAATCAATTCACTTCTCACTTTTCTTTTTGATAAGCTAAAGAGTTTGATTTAGTAAGTCTCCCATTATAGGGCATTTTCTCCAACCCTTGATAACTTTTGTGTCTCTTTTAACTACCCTCTCTAATTTTTCAACATCTGTTTTAAAATGTGGATACCAAAGCTATTCCTCTGTTTCTGTCTTCAAGCATCCCATTAACTCTTTTTGCCATGCCATTACAATGGGAGCTCATGTTTAATTACTTGTCCACTATTACCTCCTAATCCTTTTCGGAGTCACTGCTTTCCAGGATATGGGCCTTCATTCTGTAGGTATGACCTGCAGTTCTCGTTCCTTGTTTGGTACCTTTGAATTTGGCTGTATTTTGTTTGAATGGTTTCAGGTTGCTGCATGACCAAGATAGCTCTGAATGACTGCCTTATCTTCATCTTCATTTACCATTTTATCAGTCTGTGTGTCATCTGTAAATTCTCACCAGTGATTTTATATTTACTTCCTATTTATTTTATATTTATATCATTCTTGAAAGTGCTCAACAACATTAAGCTTAGGACTAATCTCTGCCAACAGAAACACCACCATTCAGAGATAATTCCTCATGGACACCTACTTTGATATTTGTCAGTTAACCAGTTCTTCATCCATTTAATTTATGCTCCGATGATATTGTATAGTGCTAATTTTTAAATCATAATATCATTTAGTACTAAGTCAGATGTCTTATAAAAGTTTTGTTGTATCTGTGCCATTGCCTTTTTCAGTCAAACTTGTAATCTCATGAAAGAATGAAATTAGAGTTGTTTGACAAGACCTATTTTCCATAAAATCATGTTGCCTATACAATTTCAGGTAGTTAAAAGTACATTTTTGAACCTTTAATTGCAATGATAAATGGATGTTTTGTTGTATTATGGATATTGATTACATCCATGAGTATAATGGCAGAATCATGTGATACAGGTTGAACCTCTCTAGTCCAGCAGTCTCTGGTCTGGCAACAACCGTGGTCCAGCAAAATTTTAGACAGAAGTCCACTTATTAAGGGTGTGGCTGTTTTCCACGGTCCCATAAAGTTTGTTTACAGCTACCAGTCCTTTCTTGCGGTGTTCTGTGCTGTTCTTTAGCTCTAATTTGCCCCCTACATGTCTTTTAAGAATCCAGTAAGCAGTGAAAATATTGGTAATGCTGCTAGACAATATTGACCTCCCATAGTTCAGCATCAGTCAGGTCCCAAGGATGTCAGACTAGAGAGGTTCAACCTGTATTTTTCTGTAAATTCTGTGACCTATACATAATATAAATTCTGTGGCTCTGTGGACATGGGGAAGTCAGTGGATGTGATATACCTTGACTTTAGCAAAGCTTTTTATACGACCTCCCACAATATTCTTGCCAGCAAGTTAAGGAAGTATGGATTGGATAAATGGACTGTAAGGTGGACAGAAAGCTGGCTAATTGTTGGGCCCAATGGGTAGTGATCAATGGCTCGATATCTGATTGGCGGTCGGTTTCAAGTGGAGTGCCCCAAGGGATCGGTTGTAGGGCTGGTTTTATTCAACGTTTTAATTAATGACCTGAATGAGGGGATGGATTGCACCCTCAGCAAGTTTGCGGATGACACTAAGCTAGGGAAAGAGATAGATACTTTGGAGGGCAGGGACAGGATCCAGAGTGACCTACACAGATTAGAGGATTGGGCCAAAAGAAATGTGATGAGGGTCAACAAGGACAAGTGCAGAGTCCTGCACTTGGGATGGAAGAATCCAAAACATTGTTACCTGCTGGGGACTGACTGGCTAGATAGCAGTTCAGCAGAAAGGGACCTGGAGATTACAGTGGATGAGAAGCTGGATATGAATCAACAGTGTGCGCTTGTATCCAAGACGACTAATGGCATATTAAGGTTCATTAGGAGGAGCATAGCCAGCAGATCTAGAAAAGTGATTATTCCTCTTTATTTTGCACTAGTGAGGCCACATCCGGAATATTGCGTCCAATTCTGGGCCCCCCACTACAGAAAGAATATGCATGCATTGGAGAAGGTCCAGTGGAGGGCAACCAAAATGGTTAGGGGGCTGGAGCACTTGACCTACAAGGAAAAGCTGAGGGATTTGGGCTTATTTAGTCTGCAGAAGAGAAGAGTGAGGGGGGATTTGATAGCAGCCTTCAACTTCCTGAAGGGAGGTTCCAAAGAGGATGGAAAGAGGCTGTTCTCAGTACTGACAGATGGCAGAACAAGAAGCAATGGTCTCAAGTTACAGTGGGAGAGATCTAGGTTGGATATTAGCAAAACTATTTCACTGGGCGGGCGGTGAAGTACTGGAATGGGTTACCTAGGGAGAGATGGAATCTCCATCCCAAGAAGTTTTTAAGTCTCAGCTTGACAAAGCTCTGACTGGGATGATTTAGTTTGGATTGGTCCTACTTTGGGCTGGGGGCTGGACTCGATGACCTCCTGAGGTCTCTTCCAGCTCTATGATTCTAAAACATTATGATAAAACATGTAATTTAGCCATTTCAGACTCATGCCAGGAAAGTCTTTATAACACACTTTCATGTATTCTCTCATTTATTAATAATCATAGAGCATACTTTTATATTACAATACTACCTAGTCATAGACCAGGATCCCACTGTACTAAGTACTGTGCAAAAGACAGTCTGTACTAGGGTTTTAGGGCTGAATTTAAAGGTATTTAGGTAACTAGCTCATGCAAATCAAAGGGTGTTACATGTTGACATATTTTTGAAAATTTGGCCTTTGTAATCTAAGTATATAATACTAGACAACAAACAGATACAGGCAGTATAGGCAGACTGTTGAATATAAGGAAACACTGAGGCAGTATTGGTCAGTATGATCAGCAGTGGTCTCAGCACATCAGCAGCCTAGCCAAGATTTTTATACACATCATGAAAAAAGGTGATATTTAAGGAGGAAAATGGACTAGCTGTTAAGATGTTTACTAGGAACGCCTCCCATGTGTGTGGGCAGCATGGGAGAAAGCACATAGGGGCGAGGCAGGATGGCTCAGTGTTTTGAGCATTGGCCTGCTAAACCCAGGGTTGTGAGTTCAATCCTTGAGGGGACCATTTAGAGATCTGAGGCAAACCTGTCAGGGATGGTACTTGGTCCTGCTGTAAGGGTAGGAGACTGGACTTGATGACCTTTCAAGGTCCCTTCTAGTTCTATAAGGGTATGTCTACACTACCCCACTAGTTCAAACTAGCGGGATAATGTAGGCATACTGCACTTGCAAATGAAGCCCGGGATTTGAATTTCCCGGGCTTCATTTGCATAAGCCGGGCGCCGCCATTTTTAAATCCCGGCTAGTTCGAACCCCGTGCCGCGCGGCTACATGCGGCACGGAGTAGCTAGTTTGGATTAGGCTTCCTAATCCGAACTAGCTGTGCCCCCCTCAGCAGACCAGGCTTTTCTTGCCTACCCCTGGGGTAGAGTAGCTGGGGGCTGCCGGGTTGCTCCAGTAGCGCCAAGGAGCCGCGCTACTGGAGCAACCCAGCAGCACCCCAGCTGCTCTGCCCCAGGCATCCCCAAGTCAGCCGCTGCTGAAACTGACCAGCGGCTGACTACAGGAAGCCCGAGGCAGAGTTGCTCTGCCCCAGGCTTCCTGGAATCAGCCGCTGATCAGTTTCAGCAGCAGCTGACTTGGGGACGCCTGGGTTTCTTAAGTTGAATCTGTATGTAAGTCAGAACTGGCATCCAGATTCAGCCGCGGTTGAAACTGATCAGTTTCAGCAGCGGCTGACGCCAGTTCCGACTTACATACAGATTCAACTTAAGAACAAACCTACAGTCCCTATCTTGTACGTAAACCGGGGACTGCCTGTACACAAGGAGATGTTAAAGAGAAGATGAGACATGAGTTTGAACAGAAATAGATGGGGCTGGAATAAAGAGGTAAATTTGTGAATTGTTAGCATAGCGATGGTAATTGAATTTGTGTTTGCAGATGAGATTACCCATCTCTAAGGTTTATAAAGAGAGAAGGGAACTAAGGTAGGAACCCTGTCTTAATGGAGCAATTAAAGAGGTGCTCTGAAAAACAGGAGAGGATGAAATCAGCAAAGGGAGGAGAAAATTTTTAGAGGAGCATGTTTGACTGCATAAAAGGTAATTGACAGGCAAAAGGGAATAAGAATGGAGTACAGGTTGGACCTCTCTAGTCAGGCATCCTCGGGACCTGACTGGTCATGAATGAGGGAATTTACCAGACTAAGGGAGGTCCCCTGCTACTGGCCCCCCAGCCCACTGCTCCTTCCCACTGATGGCCCCAGCCAGACCCCTTCTGGGCTGCCACTTTTCTGCAGCCCCATTAGCTCAGACTGCCACAGCTACCGTGTCTTCAGCCCCGCTAACTAAGCTCCACTGGGCTCTCAGCTGCCAGCTATCTTGCCGCTGGGACTTCCAGCCAGGACCCCTTGGTCCAGGAACATCCATGGTCTTGCTGGATGTTGCTGGAACAGAGTGTCCCAGTTTTGGGAGGTCCATCCTGTACTGATTTTGAATATTGGCAAAGAAGAGACCATCTGAGAAAAAAAACATGCTTCCTTTTATTATGGCTCCTTTTGACTCACCGCCATGGTGCCTTCTGCTGGTTACTCTAGGACAGAGCTACTCAACATGTGGCCTGTGGGCTGCATGTGGCCCACAGCCCTTTTGTTTGCAGTCCATGGTGCAGTTTGGGTTTACGCGGGGCTCAACACACCGCCACACGTGAAAGTGCGTTATAAAGACTTTCCTGGCATGTTTGAAATGATGGGATCCTTTAAACATGGCCTCCAATGGGAATATGCTCCACAACAGCGAGGTGTTTCCCAGACAGGCTGAGCATTGAAAAATGCAAGCGGACAGGCTGGCTGAAACAGATGGGTACAGGATGTTGGCATTTCTAGTCCCCAGGGAGGAGGTATCGTGAGCCCCAGGCCATTGTGTGAAAGAAGCTATTTGCATATATTTGCACATATATGCAACCACACTTAAGTTGCGGCCCTTAGCATGTGCTGTAATATTGTGGCCCCCACAGCTTCCAAAGTTGAGTAGCCCTGCTCTAGGAATTAGCTCTCTTCAGATGGTGTCACCCACCATCAATCTCTGTATCTACCAGTTCAGAGCCACATCAGCTCTGGACCATGATGTCCTCTTTAGGGAATAGCCTTCTGGCCGTGCCTTAGCCCACTGTCTCTTCACTTTCAGGGGACCTTCATCCAACTACTGGTCTCAGCGGCCAATTGCTGGCTCTCATTTAGCCCGTTGTCTCAGGGGCAAACCACAATCTGGATACTAACCATTTTCATCATCGACCAGTGAAGTGCAATCAGCTGCCTGTTTCTCTGGGTCACCCTTCCCCATAGCCTTAGTCCCTTCTCAGCCCTTCCAACAAGGCCCTCCGTCTGGCAGTGGTCAGCAAAGAGCTCCCTCAGTCCTGCTACCCTACCCAGTCCTGTTCTATGTAAGGTGTTTTCCTAGGCAGCCCATCCTTCTCCCTTGAAGGTCAGGTTGCTCCAACAAGCCTTCTCCAGACTGGCTCCCAATAAGCCCTTCCTTGATTGGCTAGGGTTCTGCACAGCCTCTCTTGCCTGCTTTAAACACTTCCATATCAGATGTCCCATTACATCACTCTTGGAGTATATTAGTTCTGCTGCTCACACACATTTCATCATATGAATTGTGAAGTCAGTGGAGAATTCTGCTTGGGAACTTATTTCTTTTTCTGTATTTCTTTCTTTTTATCCTTAACTTTACTCTCTTTAAGTCATTCTTTTTCCATTGCCTCCTTATGTGTTGGAAATACAGGCTGTTTTTTCAGTAAGAGCTGAATCCAGATGTTTATAAATAGTTCCTAAAAATACCCACATTCCCTATGTGTTTGTCCTATAAATAGAGTGCTATCAAATTCACAGCCATGAGAAATGCATCACGGATCGTGAAATCTGGTCTCCTCATGTGAAATCTAGACTTTTACTGTGTACTTTTTCTCTATACTATAAAGATTTCATGGGGTGGGGGAATGGTGTAGGAAGACTGTAATTTCTCAAATTGGAGGTCCTGACAAAAGAGAAAGTTGTGCAGGAGTCACAGGGTTATTTTAGAGGAGATATGGTATTGCCACCCTTATTTTGCTACTGCCTTAGGACTGGGCAGCCAGAGAATAGTAACTGCTAATTGAAGCCCCAGCTCTGGAAGCAGCAGTGCAGATGTAAAGGTGGCAATACCATTGCATACCATCCTTACTTCTGTGGTGCTGCTGCTGCTGCTGGCAGTTCTGCCTTCTGATTTGGGCTCCCAGCCAGCAGCCACCAATCTCCAGCTGCCCAGCTCTGAAGCAACACTGCCAGCAGCAAGTGCAGAAATAAGCAAGTGTAGCAATACCACAACCTCCCCCTACTTTTACCTTGTGATTCCCCCCTCCCCACTCCTTTTTGAGTCAGGACCCCTACAGTTGCAACACCATGAAATTTACCATTTTTAAAATCCTATGACCATGAAATTGACCAAAATGGACTGTGAATTTGGTAGGGCCCTATTTATAAACATGCTTTTGTTTAACCAATTTTAGCTTACATTAGAGCAGGGGTAGGGAACCTCAGACCTGGGGATTGGATGTGAACCCCAACTTGCCTGGATCTGGCCCCTGAGGCTCAGCCTCCCCCAGAATTGGGGAACCTGCGCAGGCACTCTAATCTCCCCTCCCCCCAACACCCCACTGCAGGCTTGAGCACGCAAAAACCTCCCTAGGGTCTGGTTTGGGAGGGGAAAGTGGGGAGTGTCTTTCTCCTTCTCAGTCAGGAGCCACATCAGTGAGGTTTTTTTTTTTGCGGTGGGTGGGAAGAGGGTGTGTTTTGGTTTTGGGTTTTTTTTGCTTCTCTCTTGTGTGCGGTTCCCAACCCAAAAAAGGTTTCCCACCTCTGCATAAGAGAGAAAAAGGCAGACATTGTATCTTTTTCTACTTCACCTTGCAGTTTTTTTTCTAGGAAGTATTCACTTTTGTTCAATTTTGAGGGGTTTTTTCTAGCATGCTCTTATTTGGAGTGTTTAATTTCCTAATTTATTTACACAAAGACTGGAATCATTGCATGTTCAAAGCAGTTTTCTTTGCCCAGGATTGAAACCAAAGTAAGCTGCATTGGTGCAAGCCACTTTTTACTGAAGTGCAGCATCTCTATACCAATAATTGTACAGTGCAGCTACCTTGGTGTAAAATGAAACCCATCATAGATGAATCCTTGGGTTTTCCAGCCTCTTTCCTTATAAGAGTTCTTGAAAGTTATTTCTAAACTACTGTATAAAACTGTTAGTACTAAACTCCCTTCCTCTATTTCAGTATCATTAAGAGGCTGTAAACACATCCCTTTTATAGGCCAGTATATTCCAATACTAAATAATTGAGGATTAGATGTAGATTTTCTATTTAGATTTAATGGAAGCTGTGTCTTTTTCACATCAGGACTTTCAGTGACTTTATAGTAATTTCTTTGTTATATTAAGTATTAAGGATGTCAGTATGTAGTTGATTACATGATTAACCAATTAACCTGGGCTTATCGGTTAATCCCGTCAGCTACATGCACTCCCCCCTGCTTTGCTGCCTCTGTATCAAGCTGGCTGTCCATGAGCACTGAATCCCATGGAGCTGCCTACCTCCACCGTCCACGCTGCTGCTTCTGATAGAAAGAGCAGCAGCGTGGAAGGTGAGAGAGGCTGGCGGGAGCTGGTACACGTGGGAAGCCATCTTTCAAGCTAGCTCCCGGTGCCAAAAGCTGGCTCCCCACATGTGCTGGCTCCACAGAGCTGCCTGTCCCCTCCCTTGCTGCCTCCCAAAGAGGCAGGGGGAGCATGAGAGCCTACCGCAAAGCAGCCTGTGTTCATGATGGGCCCAGGCTCACTAAAATTTAATGTAATTACATGATTACCCAATTACATGGTATCTAACATCCCTATTAAATGTAATTCTGACATGTCAGTCCCAGGATATTAGAGAGAATAGGTGGGCAAGGTAATATCTTTTAATGGACCAACTTCTAGCCAGTGGATTTATGGCTTATTACAACGACCTGTCACCCACTCTTTTTGTCCTATGACTTGCATTAATGTTAATGGGCCACTATACAATTTGAATGGTCCTTTACAATTTGTGATAATTATTTATGCTAAACAACTTGTTCCACTTTGCATTTTGCTGTGATACGGGAGTACCTTTCCCAGACCAATAGAAGAGCTATTTGACTCAAAAGCTTATCTCTTACACCAACAGAAGTCGGTCTAATAAAATATATTACTTCACCCACTTTGTGTTTCTCACATTAATTCCATTCATTTTGGGAATGGATGCTTCTGCCTAAGAGTGTAGTGCATATTTCAACTTTTCTCTTTAAAAAAAATCCATTTACTCTGATGAGAAACACTGTGAACTAAGGATGAAATGGTTTCAAACAAATAATCCCTGCCTTTTTCCAATCCACATAGGTATTTTAAGCAGATTGATTGATTAGGTACATTTTTCTTGAACACTCTTCAACTACAACCTCCATTCTGTCTCTTGCTCAAAAAAAGCATGAGATATCAGTAATCTGTATCGTTACATGTTCTTCATATTTCTGTTTTTCAAGTGGCTTTGCAAACCAACCAATCCATAGTTCTTAAGTACGTTCAAACCAAATATAAAAAAACATTATAATTTTCTTACTGTGGAAAATAAAGGTGAATGTAAAAATACCTATGTGCTAAAAGTATCAGAGGGGTAGCCGTGTTAGTCTGAATCTGCAAAAGCGGCGAGGAGTCCTGTGGTACCTTATAGACTAACTGAAGTGTTGGAGCATAAGCTTTCGTGGGCAAAGACCCACTTCGTCAGATGCATGTAGTGGAAATTTCCAGAGGCAGGTATAAATATGCAGGCCAGAATCAGGCTGGAGATGACGAGGTGGATCCAATCAGGGAGGATGAGGCCCACTTCTAGTAGCTGATCTGGAGCTGTGAATTCCAAGAGAGGAGAAGCTGCTTTTGTAGTTAGCGAGCCATTCACAGTCTTTGTTTAATCCTGAGTTGATTGTGTCAATCTTGAAGATGAACTGTAGCTCAGCAGTTTCTCTTTGAAGTCTGGTCCTGGAGTTTTTTTGCTGCAGGATGGCTACCTTTAGATCTGCAATTGTGTGTCCAGGGAGACTGAAGTGTTCCCCTACAGGTTTTTGTATGTTGCCATTCCTAATATCTGATTTGTGTCCATTGATTCTTTTACGTAGGGACTATCCAGTTTGGCCAATGTATATAGCAGTGGGGCATTGTTGACACATGATGGCATATATTACGTTAGTAGATGTTCAGGAGAATGAACCAGTGACAGTATGGCTGATCTGGTTAGGTCCTGTGATGGTGTTGCTGGTGTATATATGTCGGAAGAGTTGGCACCGAGGTTTGTTGCATGGATTGGTTCCTGAGTTAGTTATTATGGTGCGGTGTGTAGTTGCTGATGAGAATATGCTTCAGATTGGTGGGTTGTCTGTAGGCAAGGACTGGCCTGCCTCCCAAGACCTGTGAAAGCCTCGGTGCCAACTCTGCCCACAACGCCATCACAGGACCTAACCTGATCAGCCACCTCGTCCTCTCCAGCCTGATTCTGGCCTGCCTCTGGAAATTTATTTATACCCGCCTCTGGAAATTTCCACTACATGCATCTGACGAAGTGGGTCTTTGCCCATGAAAGCTTATGCTTCAACACTTCAGTTAGTCTATAAGGTGCCACAGGACTCCTCGCCATATGTGCTAAAACTTTACATTCAAAATTTAATTCTGTATCTTTATACTCTATAAAATAACTGTCACAAATATTACATAGCTGAGATTTTTCAATGAGATTATCTGTTAAGACAATGGATACTCAAGAAGACAAAGCATGATAGTCATCTGCAAAACATTATATGATTTTATTTAACATGCATGAGAAAGGAATGTGTGCCTCTAACCTATTAAAAGATAGTTTTGTCTTAGAAATGTTAAAGATTTTGCAGTGGTAATTTATGCTCAATGCAAGGGGAGAGAAAATGCTTTAAAATAATTATTGAATGTTTGTAATTTGTTCAGTGTATTATGAAATGCTATTTCAGTTTGCTGAGGACGAAGGCAATTATATTTGTGGCTTAGCAGTGATTGAGTATGAGACTGCAGAACAGGCTGAGGAAGTGCAAGAAGTCACAAATGGCATGACTGTCAGAGGAAATAAAGTCCAGGTATCGTACTGTGCTCCTGGAGCACCCGGGCGAAGCACATTAGCTGCACTTATTGCAGCTCAACGGATGGTAAGGGACCTTCCATTTTCAAAGAGAAAATACTTGAAAAGTTTACATTATAAATTGTACATATGTAAGAATTTATAAAATCCATTGGAAGAGAAGTCCAAAAGTGCTTTTATAATCAAATTACTATTTAAATCAAATTATTGCTCAGACAAATGAAAATTCTTTTTGAACAGGAGAAAGCCATTTGGCTTGATTAAATCATAGAATCATAGGACTGGAAGGGACCTCAAGAGGTCATCGAGTCCAGCCCCCTGCCCTCAAGGCAGGACCAAGCTCTGTCTACACCATCCCTGACAGATGTCTATCTAACCTGTTCTTAAATATCTCCAGAGAGGGAGATTCCACCACCTCCCTTGGCAATTTATTCCAATATTTGACCACCCTGACAGTTAGGCATTTTTTCCTAATGTCCAATCTAAACCTCCCTTGCTGCACTTTAAGCCCATTACTCCTTGTCCTGTCCTCAGAAACCAAGAGGAACAAATTTTCTCCTTCCTCCTTGTGACACCCTTTTAGATATTTGAAAACCGCTATCATGTCCCCTCTTAATCTTCTTTTTTCCAAACTAAATTAAATGTTAATATTTAAACTGTAGTTCTGCTCTGACAAGTAACAGACAATCCAGAGTCTAACGTTTCTGTAAAATGTTGTGGATACATATCAAAATGCTTGGTTTACAAATGAAAAGATGATTTTTTTAACCTTCCTCTAAACAAGATCTGAAGTTATAACTCAGTCTGTTTAAAGTGTTATTTTGTGTCTTCACTAGAAAAGTGATTGAGTTTAGATTTGAGTTGGCCAACTCACATTAGTTAATGAGCAAACTCAACTTTCTTTCTACTTAAGACAAGCACATAAACAGCAGGGGTTCGGAATAAGAGACTGTTTCAGTTCAAAACTAAACTAAGAAAGAATACTTTTAAATAGCTATAAGTTGGCTTACTATGAGAAGTAAATGTCATGTAAAAATAAATTTCAGTATAGTAGGAATGACTTAATTTCATGTTTGGTATAGAATGAAGCTTTTATGCCCGACATGTCATATCAAATTATTTCCTAGAGAATTGGATGTGAAAGTAAGTGGCACATGAAGCTGGCTTGAAGATTGTAGCAGAACATTCTCATTACTTTTGATAGATCAGAGTAAACTCAGCTACTTTTCTATAGAGTTACTCATCTCAACTATATAGAAGAGAAGCTGAGTTTAGTGTTATTAAATGTGACATATTTTATTGATCTTAACTGTGGACCACATCTCCTTCTTTATTTTTTAGAGTTGTGGAAAAAATGTTTTTTTCAGGGGAAAAAACTTCCTAATAGATTTTATGTCTATGTTTTGTGTTCTGGGAGGAATAAGGTGATAGTTTGAGGGTGCATGTTGCTGTAGGGCACATTTTTGAGCTTCTCTTTCATGCTGAAATATTTCCATAAAAGGAACATACAGGCAGTCCCCAGGTTACGTACAAGATAAGGACTGTAGGTTTGTACTTAAGTCAAATTTGTACTTAAGTCGGAACTGGCGTCCAGATTCAGCCGCTGCTGAAACTGACCAGTGGCTGACTACAGATCAGGACGCCTGGGGCACAGCAGCTGGGGTGCTGCCGGGTTGGTCCAGTGGCGCCGAGGAGCGGCGCTGCGGGACCAACCGGCAGTGCCCCAGCTACTCTATCACAGGCGTCCTCGAGAAAAGCCTGGTCTGCTGGGAGGGGGCGCATTAGCTGCGCTCCCCTCCCCCAGCAGACCATGGAGACGCGGGCGGCGGGACCGAGATGCGCCGCGGTCCCACCGCCCGGGTCCTCCGCAGCTTTGCTCCGCGTCTCTCTGGTCTGCTGGGGGGGCCCCCCACCAGCAGACTAGGGAGACACGGAGCAGCTTTTCTCGCCCCAGAGGACGCGGGTGGTGGGACCGCGGCGCGTCTGGGCGGTCCCGCTGCCCGCATCCTCCGGGGCGAGAAAAGCCCCGTTCGTAACTACGGATCCGACATAAGTTGGATCCGCGTGACTCAGGGACTGCCTGTACATTTGAAATCTTTTTGATGCTACAAACGTTACATTATTATTTCAGTCTCTGAATGAATGGTTTAAAAGGTTGAGTGAGAAGTAATGAGACTATTAAGATTCTGTTATGCGTATTAGATTTATACTTTTCTTATGTTTCTGATCTAGAAAACTAAAGAGGAAAATGCAGTAACCTTGATAATTTCAATGTAAAGGAAATGCTGGACTATGTTTCGAATGAGCTTTACAACGAAAGGGTTAATTACATATATTTGATGAATGGAAATAGCAGGAACACTGATCTTTGAACTCTGGTGTGCAACATATGGAAATAATATCCAAATATGGCTCTAAACATATTTGTTTTATAAATCAAGGGTTTGCACCAATAAATTTGTTTAAGGTAGTCATGACTATAGAATGTGTTTTTTATTTAATCCGGAGTCTAATGTTTCTGTATTTCTATTAATTCCAGATGAGAAACAATAGAAAAGGATTGCTTCCAGAACCAAACCCAGTGCAGATCATGAAGAGTTTAAATAACCCAGCCATGTTGCAAATGTTACTGCAGCCACAATTGCATAGACGTACTCGAAAACATGGTAAGCCTTTGAAAAAATAGATACATAAGAAAAGAATTCTTAGTGTACTTAGTGCACTTAGTATAGCAATCGTTAGCTTAAAATAAGCAGGAGCAACCTTTTAAAATACATATTTTTATAATTGCCTCTAAATAGTCATCTTTATACAACTGACAGAAAACATATGGACAACAAACTGTCATGAGAGACAAGCTAGGTGAGGTAATATCTTTTATTGGACCAAATTCTGTTGGTCAAAGAGACAAGTTTTCAAGCTACACAGAGCTCATCTTCAGGCATGGAAAAAGTAATCAGTGTCACAGCTAAATGCATGATTGAAAAGATTGGGAAGCATTAGGAATTACCACGTGTTGCAAGATAGCATTCCTGATGAAACGGGCAATTAATACCTCTGCAGAGGTATAACTCAGAAGCACATATCTTTCTGTAAGGGTATGTCTACACTTGCACCCTAGTTTGAACTAGGGATGCAAATGCAAGCATTCGAAATAGTCAATGAAGCAGGATTTAAATATCCCGCACTTCATTAGCAAACTCCTAGTAACGTTAGTTTGAACCAAGGTGTCACGTATCTCCCCTGTCCCCCCACTCCCCTGAGCTCATGTGGGAGCGAGTCCTCACATTGACTGCACAGAGGCCCCGGTCCCTACCTTTTTTCTGGGCTTGTAAAGTGAAGGGGGTTAGGTATTGGCCCACGCCAGTGAGCTCCTGGGAGGCCAACCTACCACGCTGCAAGCCGTATAACTCCCCACAGTTGGGCAATAGTCACCAGTCGTTTGGGCGGGGGAGGTCTTGCCGCCCGTCACGGGGTTACTCACGGCCCCTCCTGGGGGTTGTTGTGAACGTCGCCAAGGGGTGTCATCACCGGCAACCCCGGACGTGGGTTCTACGTGGGGCCTATAGTCTGGGCTCCCCGGTCCTTCACTCCAGCCGCTGCCCTGTTCCTCCGGCGTCTCGGCTCCCCACTGGTCTGCGGTCTCTCCTCCCCCGTCCTCTCCTCTCCCCAGCCTCGCCAGCCACTTCTGCCCTTCCTGTCACCCCGGCATTTCCGGCCGATTCCGCCGCCCCAGCGTCTCTGGCTGATTCCGCCGCCCCGGCGTCTCCAGCCGATTCCGCCCCTCCCCAGCTGATTCCGCCCCTCCCCAGCTGATCCCGCCTTGCGTTTAAACGTGGCGTGCGGCCCTTGGCGCATGCGCCACACCGCCGGGGGGGGGGCGCCAGCTTCCCTTCCGACCCCTAGGGTCTCGGGGTCATCCGCGGGAGGACAAAGGGACGGGTGCACCCCGTCACACAAGGGGTTTGGTTCGAACTAATGCGTCCCGGCGCGCACTTTCATTTTCGAAACAGCTGGCATTCAGAGTAACGCGTTGGCGACTTCATGCTAATGAAGTGTGGGATATTTAAATCCCCGCTTCATTGACTATTTCAAATGCCTGCATTTGCATCCCTAGTTCGAACTAGGGTGCAAGTGTAGACATACCCTAACAGAAGTTGCTCCAACAAAAGATATTACCTCACCTGCTTTGGGTATCTTATATGGTATCAATGTGTCTACAACTTTGCAAACAGTGAATTTAAATATCATTGTTCCTTTTAAGCACCCTTATGCTAACTCTCCAATCTATGTATATTTATATTAGAAATTGGCCAAAAGCAAAACCTCTGATCCAAACACCCTTAGACTTTAAGGATTTGGTTCCAGATCTGAATTTGAAACTCAAGTCCCTCTGCAGTTCATACTGTTCTAAAATTATTTCTTACTTACATGTTACCATACATCAAGGATTCTCAAACTTCATCGCCCCACAGCCCCCTTCTGACAACAGAAATGATGACATAATCTCAGGGTGGGAGAGGGTGGAAGACTGAAACTCCAGTCCTCCACCCTGGATGAGGGGGTTAAAGCCTGAGCCTCACTGCCCTGGACAAGGGGTCTTAAGCTGAAGCCCAAGAGGTTCGATTCGGGCTTCAGTCCTGAGCTGCAGCAAGTGTAAGCCAGTCCTGTCAATCCCATTAAAACAGGGTTACAACTCAAGTTCCCTCTAAGGTGTGTGGCAGCTTGACCCCACCCAGGGACTCAGGACTCTGGGCGTGGAGCTGCTTGGCTGGGGGAGGGGCACTTCTCCCTCTGCTACTGCAGCAGCTCCCTGCTGAGGACAAAGCAGTGAGCCTCTTCCAGCCATGTCCTCTCCCTGCATCTCTGCCTTGAGCCATTGGGTGGGGCTCATTAAGCATCTATGGGGCTGTACCATTGCACATCTTAGAGAGAACTTTAGTCACAACCATAGATGTAAATAACATTTTACAAAGATGCTATTAGATGAGGTCTTTCTTCCAAAGTAATGTATCGTGTATCAAAGAATTAATGTTAGGTCAGGAATAAGGGAACACTCCATCTGAGGAGATCAGTGAGGGAAGACTGGGAGCAAGTCTTTACTACAATGTAACATTGGTGCAGTTGCACTGCGAGAGCACTCTCTTGTCAGCATCATTACTCCACTTTGGCGAGCAGCAGAAGCACATCTCCTGCTGACATAGTACTGATGTTGACAACATAAAACTGATGTTACCTTGGGAGACGGGTCTTTTTCACACACCTGAGTGATGTAAGTTGTATTGACTTAGACCAGTGGTCCCCAATCTTTTGGGACTGCCGAGTGCCCGGGTGCGGGGCTGCACATGTGCCGCGTGCCTGGGGGTGGCACCGTGCATGTGCCGTGTGCCCGGGGTGGGGGCTGTGCATCTGCCGGACACCCAGGGCGCAAGAATGGCTTGGGCTGGCCCTGTTCACTAGGTGGGCGCACAGAAATGCCCCGGTGGGCACCATGGCGCTCGCGGGCACTGTGTTGGGGACCCCTGTCTTAGACTGTAGCCTAGACCCACCAGCCCTGAAAATGAATGATTGTTCTATAAATCTATGGATGAAAATCTACACAGTGCTTCTAAGACAGCTGGGAGAGATGAGGTAGCTTTAAGCCACTTTAACACCCTTACCATCCTGGGTTGCTTTGGGGGACAGAGAGGCTCCTCATTTAACTTAGCCTTCAGGGTCTGTCTATGGGTATGTCTACCTTGTTCTTAAGTGAAGTTAACAAAATTGTGTTCATTACCATGGATTAAAACACACTGTTTTTGCAGTATAAAGATAACTCAAGTTAGAGCAGCTTTCCTGGGCTGCACTGTGGGCTACAGTACTGTATACTGTGGGTCTCCCCAGCACAACTCTCCTGCTCCTAGGACCTAAGTTCCCTCTAAGCTGCATGGCCATGCAGATGTGCAGCTTCCCATTAAGTCCCATGCCGGGGATCAGGGCTGCAGTGGGGAGAGAAATCTCTTCTAAGCTGCAAAGTTGCCAGGAATGGTGGGGAGGAGCCTCTCCCCACTGGCTCCATCAGCGAGCTGCCATGGCTGAGAGAAAGGGGCTCCTCTTCACTGTCCCCAGCAGGGAGTTACCCAGATAAGCCTGAGCTCTGGCCCCCTTGTTCTACCTTGAGCCCCCCAGCCCTGAGAAACCTCCTGCATCCCAAAGTCCTCATGTTCTCACTGAAAACACAGGGATTTTGCCATTAACTTCTAAGGGACAGTAGATGACATGTTAAGTTATTGCCTATTTACAGTTGACTATGCAAAAATTGTATGTTTAATGACTGTCTGTCAATGCACTTAAAGACCTTAATCCGGCAGTGTAAAGTGAGTGAGAAGACCTGTGTTCCTTTGAGGAACCCTGTTGACTTCAGTGGAGCTGCAGGCAAATAAAGATGTTCTCCTGTGTATTATTAATTACAAGATAAATGTCTCTATGAATAATAAGTTTCAGCCAGATGTGTATTAAAAGGGTTCACTGTACTGATTTTTTGTCAATCAATTAAATGTTAAACCCTATAGAAACATTTAGAAAAAGGCAACTATATAAAGTGTATATAACTGATAAATATAATTCTTTGCCTAACTTTTAAAAGTTCTATAACTTTGTCAAACATAATGCCTTGTGTTTTCTCAAGCAGTTTTTGGAGTATCTGCTGGTTTACCTCCACTCATAAATACCATAGTCAGTCCAGGATTTTTGCATTTGAATAAAGTTCCCCAGGTATGTTTATCAGTGTGAAATCAGTTATATCAAATTGTATATTTATGAAGTATTTTGCATTAAAATGTGAAATAGATCTCAAGAATTTACAACTAATACGGTCTTAAAATTACTTTGTGTTTAACATATACTATATAAGATGATTTCAAAGGGCTTTTTAAATAAGATAGTCAGATCTGACCTATCAACATTGAAGAGTGCTTAGTGTCTAGATGCAAATTATCGTTATATTTTTTCTGAATTTTTGATTCACTGTTACCTGATTCTGTCATGTCAGAGAGACCTTAATGTTTCTAGAAAAAGCATCCGTTTCCAAGTAACAGGTTGAATAATATGTACTGTTGATTCATTTTCTAAATAGCTCATTCAAGAACAAAGACTTTTTGGAAAATAAGTCTGATTCGAGGCTGAAAGTGTGTTATCGTTATCTTGGATTGTAAAGTCATAGTATCATAGAACCATAGAGCTGGAAAAGACCTCAGCAGGTCATCAAGTCCAGCCCCTTGCTCTAGGCAGGACCAATCCCAACTAAATCAACCCAGCCAGGGCTTTGTCAAGTCTGTAATGTTTACTATATACATCATAGCAATAATATAACAACAATAATTTAAAGATGTTAGTTGATGGGTAGAAATAAACCAAGGCTGTGTATTAATAAAATGTTCTTGGAGTGTATTATAAGGCTACTACAACTTCCAAGCCACTATAAGCCCAACAAAGAGTAAAAAATAAAAAAAAAGTAAAAAGAGAGATTCTGGAATACAGAAGTTTTTCTTTGAGAGACGTCCCTGAGGGTACTCCACGGCATGTGTTGGTGCATCCCAGCACTGTAGAGCGGATTCTTCCTAGCAGTTTATTGGGGCCACGCATGCACGGTGCTACGCAGTACCATCCAGCACTGCTGTGCATGCACAGCCACCCTCCCTTCATTGTCCCCAGCTCAAGATGGATCATTGCAGTGCTCTTCGTTCCTCAGTAGTTCTCTGTAGATAGATAGATTAACTGCAAATTCTTCTCCCTGGTTGTTCATCAAGTTCTTCAAAAAACAAAACAAAACAAAAATCACTGTTGACCCCAAATTGGTTCTCCCGCTGTTTAAGATCACCCGGAACAGTGGGCTCACCAGGGTCCAAATGCTGCATAGACTGCAACAACGCAATGCCACCCTCAGACTGCCACCTAAAATGCATCAGGTGCCTTAGGCACTCCCACGTTCAAAGGGACTGCCCACACTGTGCTAAACTTAAGGCACGAATGCGGAAAGACAGAGACCTCCATTTAAAAATGCTCATGATTGAGAAGGGCAAACACCCTTCCTCAGATCGGGCTCTCAGCAGACTGCCAATGATAAGAGGGACAAACCAAAGAAATCACTGAAGAACTGTGCCACCTCTCTGCCACAACATTTGCACTCACCTAAATGGCATTTGACGAAGTGGCAGGTGACTAAAGCTGTAAATCACACCTCAGCACATACAATAAGCTGGGCACCTCTGATGCTGACCGAGCTCCCCACCAACGTGCCTCACATGGTGCCTGTACAGAGGCTACCTGCCTCACAGAACTTGGCACCGAGTACGGCACCAAAAAGCACAGTTCTTGAGATCATGGCACCGAGAGTGGTTACTACATTACCACAACAACTGACAGAGCAGCCTATTGGCACCCTCCTGCCTTTGCTGACCACAGCAAGTTCTCACACTGTGTGCTCTGCACGTAGAATACCACAAGTGCCAGTGCCACTTGCAAAATCATTAGCCTCAATGCCTTTCACTCCTACCATTAGCTACTGGCATCAGAGAGACCTTGCGGTCTCAACTTTTAACTCTCCATTTTTAAGCACTGACAAACTATTTTACTCGACACCATCAAAATACATGTGATCACCTACTTCGTTATCAAGTGATGATGATGAGGAGGAGCCACAGGTTTTCTCACCACAGCTGTCACCATGCACAAAAACATCAGGACATTCGTCCCATGCTGATTTTGCCACCCTGGCCCCTGGGCTCCATACTCGTGGATACCACCACCTATGCCTTATCTACTGCAATGGCAATATTGGAGCCCATGGCCTTAACATCACAAAAAAAGGCCATATAAGACAGAGCACACCTACAAAAGCACTTTGTTCTTCTTCGAGTGGTTGCTCATGTCCATTCGAAGTAGGTGTGTGCACTGCATGCACCGCGTCTTCCGGAGTGTTTTCCCTAGCGGTACCTGTAGCGCCGGCAGGGCGCTCTCTGGAGTGGCGCCGCCATGGCGGGGCATAAGTACCCCTGCCGGCGCTGCCCCACCTCAGTTCCTTCTTACCGCAGCGACGGTCATTGGAGCGTCTCCATATCTCCCAGCCTACTTAGTTAGTTAATGGTTCCCGTTTTTCACATTCGTTGTAAATAGTTCTCATAGTTAGGGTATGTCTACACTACAAAGTTAGTTCGAACTAACATCCGTTAGTTCGAACTAACTTTCGTAGGCGCTACACTAGCGCTCCATTAGTTCGAATTTAAATCGAACTAACGGAGCGCTTAGTTCGAACTAGGTAAACCTCATTCCACGAGGATTAAGCCTAGTTCGAACTTACTAGTTCGAATTAAGGGGTGTGTAGACCCTTAATTCGAACTAGTGGGAGGCTAGCCCTTCCCAGCTTGCCCTGGTGGCCACTCTGGCCAACACCAGGCAAACTCTACTGCCCCCCTCCCGGCCCCGGAGCCCTTAAAGGGCCACGGGCTGGCTACACAGTTTGTGCCAGTTGCAAGGCTGCCAGCACCCGTGCCAGCACACCCAGCAGCTAACACCCATGAGCCAGCCACCCGATGACACCCAGCCCTCCCCCTCTTCCCGGGACCAGCCTGGCGGCTCCCAGGACCCTGCCCAGGGCCGCAAGAGGCGGGCGTCCGCGTGGTCTAGTGCGGAGATCGTGGACCTCATCGAGGTTTGAGGGGAAGCCTCCAATGTCCACGATCTCCACACTAGCCACAGGAACGCGGCAGTCTACGGCCGCATGGCTGCCAGCCTGGCTGCCAGGGGCCACCAGCGCAGCCGGGAGCAGGTGCGCTGCAAAATCAAGGACCTGCAGCAGTCCTACTCCCAGGCCTGCCTGCCAGGGGCCGACCCGGAGGCCTGCCCCCACTTCCAGGCTCTGGACCGCCTCCTGGGGGCTCATGCCGTCCCTGCCCCCCGGGACGTGATAGACCCCGGGGCAGAGGGACCGCTCCAGGAGACGGAGGAGGAGGGCTCCGAGAGCCAGGAGCCTGCCGGCAGCCTGCCCAGGACCTGGGACCCCCGAGGCACCCCACAGAACCGCTCACCTGTGTCGTCCGAGGCCGGGGAGGCGTCCACCTGTGAGTACCATCGTGCTCCCCTTATGTGTACGGAGGGCTGGGGCGAGAGGGAGCCCCGGGACCGTGCGCCTGGGCCTTGCCCACCACAGAGCAGCAGCTGGGGATCCTGCAGGGGCCCTGGCCTTGCAGAGGGGAGCTGGGTTTCACATACCTGGGCCCCTGGGGTAATTGACCGCTGTTCTTGTTTCACCACAGCCGCAGCACCTGGGCCTGCAGCAGCCGCCCGCGCCTGGGCCATCAGGAGAGCCAGGAACCAAGAGGAGTACCAGAGGTGGCACCTCCGGTTCCTGGAGCAACAGATCCGTATCCAGGACCACTGGGTCCAGGAGGACCTGAGGCTGCGCTGGAGGAGTTTGGAGGCCCTGGAGGAGCAGGGCCGTGCCCTGCGAGGCCACCTCCAGAACCTGCTCAACCGCTTCCCAATTCCTCCTGCTCTGGCTCCCCCTCCTGCTCCCGCTTCCTCCACACCCCCCGTCCCTCCTGCCCCACCCTCCACAACCATTCCCCACCAACGCCCCCGGACCCGCGGTGTTGCGAGACTGGAGAGGCAGCCGGACCCCCACCCCTGAGCTTTCCTTTCCCTTCCTCCCTTCCCTCCCCTTCCTGCTCCCTCGTCCTAGGTTTCCCCCTCCCTTCTCCCACCCTTCTTCCTCCCTCCCCCCACCCCAGTTATGTAAAATAAAAAGATGTTTTTGTTTGAAAAACAGGTGTCTTTATTTGACAGTAGGTAGGGAGGGGAAAGGGGAAGGGAGGTAGAGTGGAAGAAGGCCCCAGCATGCAAGGAAGAGGTCAGTCCTCCTCCTCCACCAGGAAGCTCTCCCGCAGGGCTTCCCGGATCCGGACGGCCCCCCGCTGGGCTTCCCGGACGGCGGCGGTGCAGGGCTGACCGTAGTGGCCAGCCATGCGCTCAGCCTCAGCCATCCAGGCTGGCAGGAAAGCCTCCCCCTTTCTCTCACATAAATTGTGGAGCACACAACATGCTGCCACCACGGGAGGGATATTGTGCTCGGCCAGGTCCAGACGGGTGAGGAGGCATCGAAAGCGGGCTTTCAGTTGCCCGAAGGCCCCCTCCACCACGATGCAGGCCCTGGTCAGCCTGGCATTGAAGGCCTGGCGGGAGGGATTGAGGTGCCCCGTGTAGGGCTTCATCAGCCACGGCTGCAGTGGGTAGGTGGCATCCCCCACCAGGCACACGGGCATGTCCACGTCCCTGACCCTGATGTGGCGGTCGGGGAAGAAGGTCCCGTCCTGCAGCCGCTGGCACATGGAGGAGTTGCGGTACACCCGGGCGTCGTGTGCTTTGCCGGACCAGCCCACATTAATGTCCGTGAACTGTCCCCGGTGGTCACACATGGCCTGCAGGAGGATGGAGAAGTACCCCTTGCGGTTCACATAACGGGACGCCTGGTGTTCCGGGGCACGGATGGGGATGTGCGTCCCGTCGATGGCCCCCCTGCAGTTGGGGAAGCCGAGGGCGCCGAATCCCCGGATGACGGCGTCCGGGTCGGCGAGGCGGACCACCCTGCGGAGCAGCACCCGGTTTGATGGCCTTGACCACCTGTGGAGAGAGACACAGCAAAGCGCCAATCAGTGGGGCGCCCGGGTGGCTGGGAGCATTCGTGCCCTGGCAGTGCCCCACACCCCACTCCCGGAAGCAACCCCCCTGGCGGCGTGTAGTATGGCTGGGACAGACCGACCCCTCTGGTGCGGTGCGCTTTCACCTCCTCTCTCCCCCCCTTTGTCCCTGGGGCGGCCCATCCCTTCCTTGCCGCCCCCCTCCCCTCCCCGGTGCAGTGGCCGACGAGTGCCATACCTGCATGAGCACCGCTCCGACGGTGGATCTCCCCACGCCGAACTGGTTCCCGACGGATCGGTAGCTGTCCGGCGTGGAGAGCTTCCAGAGGGCGATGGCCACCCGCTTCTGGAGGGGGATGGCGGGCCTCATGCGAGTGTCCCTTCTGCGCAGAGCAGGGGCGAGCCACTCGCAGAGCTCCAGGAAGGTGTCCCTCCTCATCCTGAAGTTCTGGGTCCACTGTCGGTCTTCCCAGCGCTCCAGGATGATGCGGTCCCACCAGTCGCTGCTGGTGTCCAGACGCCAGATGCGGCGGGGCATGCCGGTGCCGGGACACCACCGCAGCTCCTCCACGGCCCCCAGGGCAGCCAGGTGGAGAGGCAGGGGGCTGACGTGCACCAGGTGGTGCCAGGCAGCCTCGAGCCATTGCTGGCAGGCTTGCAGCAGCAAGTCCAGAAAGTGCACCAAAAGATGCAGGGCGAGCTCTGGCTCCATGTTGCCACCTGCGGCGGCGTCCCCGAAGGGAAGCACCGACACAGACGGGCGCAGAGACCAACGCTTTGCTGTCCCTCGGTGAGGTTGGCAAGCAAGCAGGAAAAGCTGAGAACCGGCTGTCCGGGGGGGTCCCTTTAAGCACAAGCCTCAGACAGCAGCCACACAAAGCAACTACTGACCTGATGCCCTGCCAGAACCTGTTTCAGCCGCCCTTAAATGCCCCCCTGCGTCCAATCAGTGTGGACGCACTAGTTCGAATTAGAAAAACTCTAATTCGAACTAGTTTTTAGTTCTAGATGTGTTAGTTTGAATTAGCTTAGTTCGAATTAACTAATTCGAACTAAGTTAATTCGAATTAGTGCTGTAGTGTAGACGTACCCTTAGATAGTTAGGTTATTTGCTTTGTTCCTTCCCCCTTGGGGGTAAGGAATGCCAGGGCCGTAAGGCTTTAAGACGTGTGCTGACTGCGGGTAGTTTATGTCCAGGGGCGACCCTCACGACAACTGTCTTAGGTGCTTGGGTGAGGCTCATCTGGCTATTGCCTGTAAAATCTGTAAGTCCTTTAAGCCCCGTACCAGAAAAGAAAGGGTTTCCTGCCTGAAACTTCTCCTCATGGAGACAGCGCTTCAGCCGGTGCCGCTGGATCAGCCTGCGGTGCGCAGCACACCGGCTTCTACGCGGGACGCCCCTCACAGGCACCGCGCGTTGGCATCGACATCCCGGCACCGATCGCACTCTCCTCCAACTAAGAGAGTGAAGAAATCCCAGGGAAGGTCCCCTTCGAAGAAGACAATGTCGGTGGGGCACCGCATTGTGGGCTCTCCGGTGTGCCTATCGTCCCCTCCGCACCGTCGGCACCGAGGAGGCCTAGGTAGTCCTGGTCGCCTACCTCCGCACCGCCCATCCACGCCGGATATGTTCGAGGCGGCGCAGGACCTTATTAGCCTCACAACCTCCCCGCCATCCTCGGTGGACTTGGAAGGGTCGAGGTCACCATCGTCGGAGGCTCGGCTGACTGCGGCTTCGCCCCAGCATGGCCCAGGTCGGCATGCTACAGTGACTTTTCTGTCGGGACCATCCCATGTGGGGTCAGTACCGATCGCTACCTTGGCTCCCTTATCATCGCCGAGCCATCACTCCCAGGGAGTTTCCATCCATGCGCAACCTGAGATGCAGCTGAGCTCCTTGCCAGCTCCCCGCATGGCAGTGCCGGTGCCGTATCTGAGTAGCCATGTAGCGTCTACTCAGACATCTCTCTCCTCCGTGGAGGTCACCAAGGGGCCGGTGTCTGTCTCCGTGCCTTCATCTGCACCGGCATTGACCCAGTGGTCTCGCCAGGCACCGGGCCTGGGTACCCCAGTGCCGCAACCGCCGGACACAACTCAACTGGCACCGGGCCTGAGCACCCAGGTGCCGCAACCTTGGGCACCGTTTCAACCGGCACCGAGCCTGGGTACCCTGGTGCCACAACTGCTGGCGACTCAGCTGGCACCGGTCCTGGGCACCCCGGTGCCGCAACTGCTGGCGACTCAGCCGGCACCGGGCCTAGGCACCCCGGTGCCGCAACTGCTGGCGCCTCAGCCAGCACCAGGCCTGGGCACCCCGGTGCCGTAACTGCCGGTGGGCCTTCCGGCACAAGCCATGGGTCCCCCGGCCCCACAGATAGTGCGGCCACGATGTACTCATGCGGGCAAGCCCGAGTCAATGGCAAGGTTTGCCCCGCTCTCTTCATCGGCTCCACCCTGGCCGGAGTCCGATTATTCCTCGGACTCGGATGCTTCCTCCGTCTGTTTGGGCTCCTCGAAGGCATCCTTGACACACAGATCAAGGTCCAGGCATAGGAGGGACCACACTCAACAAACGTAGCCTCCACACCCACAGTGGCCTTTCTGGACCCCCTGGGCCTACCACCAGAGGCAAGGTCAGCTGCCTCCTTCTTTGGGGTCAGGGACATCAGGGCACCGTTCCCGTCCGTCTGCATACCTGTCTCGAGCCCCTCCCTCCCCTCTTTGGGCACCCCAACCTGATCCAGCGGCACCGCAACCGTCGGCACCGCAGGTGGACCCATCGGGAGCACAAGCTACGCAGACGGCCCTGCAGCTGGCGACAACTGTTCCTGTGCCACTTCAGGAGTCATCGTCGTCGTCATCCCCGGACGAGGCACTAGCAGACCCTGCACTGGGTCTGCCCTCAATGGATGCCCGCACACAGCAAGACCTCCTCTGCCACATGGCTGCCAATTTGGCCGTGCCGGTGGAACCTGTTATTGAGGACACAGATCCAATGGTGGACATCCTCACGGACGACGCGCCTGAGCGATTAGCCTTACCGCTCAACAAAACGCTATCAAAGATTACCAACGCCCTGTGGCAAATGCCGGCAACCTTGACCCCTACCTTAAAAGGGGTCGAGAGGCGTTACTACGTCCCAAACTCGGGGCATGATCACCTGTACTCACAACCCACCCATGGGTCCTTGGTTGTGCAGACCACGGCCCAAAAGGAAAGACTCCCTCAGCCGGGGCCCTCTCCAAAGGCTAGGGAGCCTAAGAGGCTGGACCTATTGGGCCGTAAGGTTTACGCCACGGGGGCGTTACAGCTCTGCATCGCAAACCAGCAGGCGATGCTGAGTAGGTATGCCTTTAACACCTGGCAGGCCGTCGAAAACTTCCGTGACAGACTCCCTGTGGAGGACCGTCAGGAGTTCGCGGCTGTTACCTCAGAGGGCAAAGTCATTTCGCGAACCGCTCTCCAGGCGGCCCTAGACTCGGTGGATTCAGCGGCCTGCACGATGGCGACTGGTGTCGTTATGCGTCAGGGGGCATGGCTCCACATCTCGGGAATTCCCCCGGACGTGCAGCATACTATTCAGGACTTGCCTTTCGAGGGCAAAGCTCTGTTCTCGGAGCACACCGACTCTAGGCTCCGTACTCTGAAGGACACTAGGTCCACCCTGAAGTCCTTGGGCATTCACACGCCGGCTCTGCAGCGGCGACAGCTGTCCTATAGGCAGCAGGGAAGGGTGCAGCCCCAGGTCCCCCGTGGGGATTATTGGAGGTGCTGTCCCTGGACCTCCGGTGGAGGTTCCGGGGCGGCCGCGCACCCTCAGGGGGCTAGGGGTTGACGTCGTCGCCCCAGGACTGATACCCAGTGTGGAGGTCCTCACGGTCCTTCCCATCAGGGCAAGCCTCAGTTTTGACGCCTTGCTTGAGAGTCTCGTACCAATCTCCTACCCTGGGCCCCTGTTTGGGTCCAGGCTATCCCTTTTTGCCCATGCATGGACCATAATAACATCGGATGCCTGGGTTATCAACATAGTAAATGGAGGGTATTCTATCCCATTCCTAGGCCCACCGCCCTCAAAACCCTCTTCTCCGTCCTTAGTAAGGGACACCCCTTACGAACACATCCTGTGCCAGGAGGTGTCTGCGCTCCTCGAAAAAGGAGCAATAGAGGAGGTTCCTCTGCAGCTGCGAGGAAGGGGTTTTTACTCCCGTTATTTTGTTGTCCCTAAACCGAAGGGAGGGGACCTCCGAGATCTAAACAGGGCAGTAGTAAAACACAAATTCAGAATGGTGACCCTGGCATCGGTCATCCCAGTGCTACAGTTAGGAGACTGGTACGCGACTCTCGACCTAAGGGATGCGTACTTCCACGTGGCAATCAGACCCAGCCACAGGAGGTTCCTCAGGTTTATGGTGGGCCAACACCATTTTCAATTTACGGTGCTCCCTTTTGGTTTATGTACGGCACCGAGGGTATTCACGAAATGCATGGCAGTGGTTGCTGCATATCTCCGCAAACAAGGGGTGCACGTGTTTCCGTACCTCGACGATTGGCTGATCCGAGGTCACTCGTACGGGCACGTAGAAGCTCACGTGGCACTCACAAGAGCCCTTTTCCTAAGGTTAGGACTCCTGATAAATATCGAGAAGTTGTCCCTGATCCCCTCGCAACAGATAGAATTCGTGGGGGCCCTCCTCGATTCGAGGGTGGCAAGGGCGCTCCTGCCCAAGAGCAGGTTCCTCTCCATAGTGGAGCTGATCTCGGGGCTAACTCAGTCCCCTATAACGACCCCTCGGGTCTGCTCCAGGCTCCTGGGCCATATGGCGGCGTGTACGTACACGGTCCTCTATGCCAGGTTGCAGATGAGACCCATGCAGGCGTGGTTGGCGAAGGCCTTCAACCAGTCCAGGGGTCTTTGGGACTCGATAATTACAGTGCCCAAAGTAATTCTGGACTCCCTCCTATGGTGGACCCAGGAACCTGTGGTTCGCAGTGAGGTCCCGTTCAATACCCCTCCCCCCTCCCTGACGCTGGTCACTGATGCGTCCGACCTGGGCTGGGGAGCGCACCTGGGGCGACAAAGAACTCAGGGCCTTTGGTCCCCCTCTGAGAGAGCCCTACACATAAATGTCTGGGAATTGCGGGCAGTGAGGCGAGCCTGCGAAGCCTTCCTGCCAAGGCTCACCCACCGCTCGATCCTGGTTCGTATGGACAACACAGTGGCTGTCTTTTACCTCAATAAGCAGGGTGGAGCGCGTTCACCTCCCGTCTGCAAAGAGGCCCTACAACTTTGGCATTTGTGTGTCATGCATGACATCACATCTCAAGCGGAATACCTCCGGGGTGCAAAAACCTGTTAGAGGACACGCTGAGCAGATCCTTTGGAGCCCACGAGTGGACCCTCAAGGACTCTGTTCTCCGCCAGGTTTTCCGCAGATGGGGTTATCCCCGCCTAGACCTGTTCGCCTCGGCAAGCAATGCCAAATGCAGAAACTACTGTTCCCAGCTGGGGAAATATTCTCGGGGGGATGCCCTGACAACTGTGTGGCCAGAGGGCATTCTCTATGCTTTTCCCCCGTTCGCCCTCATCTCCAGGGTATTGACCAGGGCGAGGACGTTTCGGTCCTCGATCATCCTCATAACCTCCAGGTGGCCCAGACAATTCTGGTTCCCCATCCTGGTGGACATGCTTGTCCAGGACCCAATAGCACTCCCTCCAGTCTGGGATCTGCTAACTCAACCCTGGGGCGAGGGGGTCATGGTTCACCCGGATCTCCAGTCTCTCCATCTAACGGCATGGTTTATCCGTGGTTGAACCAACCGGAAAGGGAATGTTCCCGACAGGTTCAGATGGTTATCCTCAGTAGTAGGAAACCCTCTACTAGATGGTCGTATGCAGCCAAGTGGCGGCGCTTCTTGTCTTGGGTGTCCTGGAGAGGAGTGCACCCGTCCTCGGCTTCTATCCCAACTATTCTTGACTACCTTTTCCAGCTTCGGTCTAGTGGCCTATCTTTCTCTTCTATCAAAGTCCCTGTGGCATCTCTCTCTGCCTTCCATGTTGGTACAGCAGGAGTCTCCCTTTTTTCTAACCCAGTGGTTAAACGGTTTCTTACTGGCTTGGAAAAGCTGTACCCCTTGGTGAGGGCCCCGCTTCCCATCTGGGACCTTAACATGGTCCTCCACAGACTTATGCTACCTCCCTTTGAACCACTGGCCACGTGTTCCCTGCTGCACCTTTCATTGAAGGTGGCCATTACATCGGCTCGAAGGGTGTCGGAACTAAGGGCGTTAACTATAGACCCGCCCTTCCTTGTCTTTTCCAGTAACAACTACGGCCTCATCCAGCCTTCCTTCCGAAGGTAGTATCACCATTCCACCTGTCCCAGGAGATTTATCTCCCGGTGTTTTTCCCAAAGCCCCATGCCTCCTCTAAGGAGCGGGCGCTGCACTCCTTGGACGCTAAGCGGGTGCTGGCGTTCTACATTGATAGGACCAGGCCGTTCCGTAAATCACAACAGTTGTTTATTGCTTTTGGGGACAGGGTCAAAGGGTCGCCTATTTCCACGCAGAGGCTATCAAGATGGGTGGTGCAATGCATCACAGAATGCTACCACCTGGCTGATAAAACCCCACCCAAGGTGAAGGCACACTCCACCAGGGCGCAGGCATCCTCGGTGGCCTTTGGTGCCCAGGTACCGATCACAGAAATTTGCAGGGCAGCCACCTGGTCTTCCCTTCACACGTTTACAACACATTATGCGCTACCTCAACAGGCCATGGGAGGATGCAAGGGTGGGCTCCGCAGTCCTTGAATCTGTGATGTAAATATGTAAATATATAGATCTGGTTGTCCTGTTCTGGGTTGGTGACTTGTCACTGTTTATTGTTCAAATAAATCTGTTTATTGTTCACCTTCCTTTATGACTCTGGTGCTATGACTGTTCCGACCCCTCCTCCTTGGGGTTAGCTTGGTAGTCACCTACTTCGAATGGACATGAGCAACCACTCGAAGAAGAAAAGAACGGTTACTTACCTGTAACTGTTGTTCTTCGAGATGTGTTGCTCATGTCCATTCGACTCCCACCCTACCTCCCCTTTGTCGGAATATCCGGCAAGAAGGAACTGAGGTGGGGCAGCGCCGGCAGGGGTACTTATGCCCTGCCATGGCGGCGCCACTCCAGAGGGCACCCTGCCGGCGCTGCGGGTACCGCTAGGGAAAACGCTCCGGAAGACGCGGTGCACACACCTACTTCGAATGGACATGAGCAACACATCTCGAAGAACAACAGTTACAGGTAAGTAACCGTTCTTTTCCCTATCCAAATCCCCTCTAATACAGAGGGAACAGAATGAAATCGATGAGCAGTAGTCCACCAGTTTAGGTCCGGGTGCATTATTAGACACAAACTCACCATCTGTGACAGGTGAGGTACTCATGCCACCACCCTTGGCAACCACTGAAGACTTCACCTCTTTCTAGTAACTTTTTAAGAGAGTTGCAGCTGAACTAAACATTGCAATGGAGGAAGTGCAGGACACACAACACAAGCTTACAAACATCCTGCAGGCTATGCCGTCTTCAAAAATTGCCTTTCCTATTAACTCAGCCATCATGGAACCTGCCAAAATCCTTTGGAAAACCCCTGCCTCGATCTCTCCCATCTGCACAAAGGCAAGTATTATGTCCCACCAAAGGAGTCGGAGTTTTTATTTACTCATTCGCCACCAAACTCCTTGATAGTTGACATGGCTCAGCAAAGAAACAAACAACAGCAAAACTGTTCCACATCATTTGACAGGGATAATAAAAGACTTGACATGCTCAGCAAAAAGGTGTACACCTCAGCCACATTACAAATAAGAATGGCCAATCACGCAGTGCTCCTCAGTAAATATTACTTCAACAGTTATGCAAAGTTCAACGCCTTTGTTGACAATATACAAGAGATGAAAAGGATGCAGTTTAGAGCAGAGGGCCAGGCAATATCAAGGACAGCCCTTCAAGCTGCCCTAGTCGTAGTAGCCACGGCCACAAGAACAACATCATGAGACAGGCCTTGTGGTTCAATTCCTCCACTTTTCCTTGCAAAATCCAATTGTCCGTGGGAGATCTACCGTATGAGGGCAAAAAGCTCTTTTCATTGAAAGCCAGCGAGGTCTTCCATTCCATGAAAGACTCCTAGGCCATATTATGCTCCCTTGGCATTCAGATACCTGCAACAAAGAGAAGGCAGTGCAGATACCAACCACACCAGAGTCTAAGATACCTGCAATCCACATACCAATACCAAAGACAAGACCATCCACCATACCATCAATGCAGCTGTGTAGACACAATCAGGGCACTGCTTCTAACCATCTGCCTCAGCCCAATAAGCAAATTTGAGGCATCTGTCGAGAAATTGAAAACCATCTTACCTTCTCCAGAGCTCCCAAATACTAGGAAACCTTTCACTTACCCCTTTTTTTTGCCATTTTATGACAAATGACGCAACGTTATATCTGAGAAATGGGTGCTATAGACAATTTCATTCAGATACACCATCCCATTCCTGTCCATCCCCCTAACCCACACACCCACCCCGTCCCTCTTCAGGGACGCCTCTCACAAGACTATATTACAACAAGAAGTAGATCATCTGTTACAATTGGGTGCTATAGAACCTGTTCCCCCAGCATTTCAGAAGACCAGATTTTATTCTCATTACTGCCTTACCCAGAAAAAAATCAGGGGCTGGTGCCCAATTCTTGATTTGAGAGCCCTGAACAAATTTGTAAAGAGGCAAGAGTTCAAAATAGTTACATTGTCCACCATTATTCCCTCTCTGGAGTTTGGTGACTGGTTTTTGTCTCTCGACCTACATATTTTTATGTGTCCATTCATGCATACTTCCATGTGTCCATTCGACCTACTCATAGACTATTTATCCGTTTCACCCTAGATTCTGTCAGCCAACAGTCAGGGTAGTGTGTGTGTGTGTGTGTGTGACACCCAAGTCTTTAACTGCTAAGATACAAGGTCCCGTCGCAGCGGGCAGCCTAAGAGGCTGAAGGCCGCCCCGAAAGTTTAACATCCATGCCTTTACTGCTAGGACCGGGGTCCTGTCGCAGAGGGCAGCCAACAGGCTGACAGATGCCCCGAATTAATAAGAAGAGCTTATTACATCTCAGATTTTAGCTGGTAGGATACAGGATCCCTTCGCAGCGGTCAGTCTAGGGAAGACTGAGCGATGCCCCAACGGATCTGTCACCTGGGAGTGACACAATCCAAACGCTCAAGCTCTTCCTATACCTGTCCCTTATGACCGGCTGAAGTTCTTTTAAATTGTGCTTGGTTCTGTCACAGCAACTGAAGGAGTCAGGTTGAAGCTTAAACAGTTACAGGTTTATTAAGGAAGCTTATAAATCATATGGTTACAATGGCTATTGCTCTATTTCTTAACTGCTAGCAAATATAGATCTCAAAAAATTGTTACAAAGAAAATAAAGATAGAAAATAGAAATAATGGTACCAAATGACAGCTTAATCTTTAAAGAGCTCTATTCTATGTATGCACTAAAACAAAAGGACACCGACCGTTGGCTGACAGATATGCAACACTATCAATATACGGTGTTACCCTTTGGACTTTCCACAGCATTAAAGGTTTTCTCCAAGATGTTAGTGGTTACGGCCCACCTCAGATAATAGGGCATTACCATTTATCCATACCTTGACAATTGCCTTATCAAGGCAAGAAGTTGAGACAGAACCTATTGCTGCGCCCATCTGGTACAACAGTGCTTCCAATCACTGAGACTCCTAATCAGTGAGAGCAAGTTAGTCCTTACACCAACTCAGTCAATACAGTTCATTGGGTGTACCTCAACTCTGCCTCAGCCATCACTTCCCTGCTTCCTGTTAGGTTCCTGAGGATGTGTGAGCTAGTCCAATCGCTCCACATAATGTGCTGCTGCTACATGGACATCAGAACAAACTTTCACCAGCACTATGCACTTTTTACCGGCCCTCTTCACCCTACAAGACTGCACTAATGACAGCTTACCTTTCTGATCCAAAGTCCCTATCTCCATAAGACAAATTGCTTTGCAGTCACCTGCTCTGGAACAGCCCCAGGGATGTCTATTTCAAAGAAGAGGCGGTTATTAATCTTGGCTGTAATTCACGTTCTTCAAGATGAGTGGCCCTGGGGGTACTCCACTAACCCTCCCTTCCTCACCTCTACTTTGGAAAAAAAATATTTTCCACCAAGCTGGGTTCCAGATAGAGAAGCAACTGAAGGGAAAGTTGCCGCGCATGCATGACCCCAATGCACTGCTAAGAAGAATCCGCTCTGCGGTGCTGGGATGCACCGACACCTGCTATGGAGCACCCCCAGGGATGCTCATCTCGAAGAACATCAATTACAGCCAAGGTGAGTAACCTCCTTTTCATAGGGGTGTCTTGTAAGGAGATTTGGAATGAATCAGTATCACTTCCCCACCAATCTATTGAGTCAACAGGCCATCCTGTTTCCACTTCTGCTTTCCACATAAGGACTACTGTAGGGGTTTCCACAGTGTGAATTCTGCCAAAGGGTGAATTCTACCCTTAGGAAAAATATGGGTGAGGTTTTCAGGGGTACTTAGAGAAGTTCGGAAGCTCTATCTAAGCCCATTGAGTTAAATTAGACTTTTGTGCCTTACTTTAATCTGTACTTTTGAAATTCCTAATCAAAATAAAAAAAAATTAGTATCTATTTCTACTACATTTTAAATATCTGTATAGCCATATCTAAGACACTGAATTAAAATAGACAAGGTTTTCTTCATAGTAAAGAGATTTTGCTTTCTCTCATTTTTTTGTTATGAGTTGTCTATATGCATTTATTCTTTTCAAATGTTTCAGACGAGTAGCTGTGTTAGTCTGTAAGGCTATGTCTAGACTACGTTCTGTTTTTGAAAAAGGATAAGCAAATTCCACGGGATTTGCATATTTCCGATCTCACTTTCAAAAGTGGATCTTTCGAAAGGGAAAGTAGTGGACGTTGAGGGAGGGGTTATGCTTTTTTTTTGGAAAAAGGGTTTTTTCCCGAAAAAAACGCATCCAGACTCTGCTTTCAAAAATGAGATCGAAAGAAGATATGCAAATTCCTGCAGAATTTGCATATCCTCTTTCGAAAATAGAATGTAGTTTAGACATACCCTAACTGAAAAAACTTTAAGAACTATTCATCATTTTTTTAAACTTCTTTTAAAATGTTGGCTATGTTGTTTAGATCTGCAGTGCACCATAAAATGAAATACGTGTGCCATATAGTGTAAAGGTAATTGAACACAGAGGTTATTTGCTTCTGTTTCTAAACTAGATATATGACATTTTCCTCTGATATATTTAGTTACTACTGCTCTTTCTATGGTCTTGTACATTTTGATCTTCCTTGGAAGGCAACATGAATGCTTTTTAATTACAGCTGGAATGAGGCATGTTGTACATAGTTGCAGTGTGATTAATGATGATCCACTGCTCTTTGGTTTAAGTCTGCTACAGCCAAACAAGTCCGTGCTGTCACTTTGGATACTCACGTGTTTAATATTATTTCATGAAAGCGCCTGCTTTTAATTAGTCACTAAATCTGGCCTAGTAAGCTGAATTTACTGACCATAATTTAATTAGCTAAGTTCCTTTCATTGGCCCTTCTGTGTCCATATTCTATCTTTCTGGAGTACTCTTCAATGCCGGAGATTCTGGTCACTATTTCTTTTTTGGAATTCGTTGTTTTGATGTACTGGGAAAAAAAGCTATGTTACTCTCTAGCTTTTTGTTGGTGTGACAAAAGAGCACTAGTTCAGCCTATCTCTATATTCCATTCTGTGCACATTATTTTTACTGCATGGAATTGAAGGTGCAAGGTTTTGTTAAATGATACATTGAGAATAAACACTTTTAAAAATATGATGATGCTAATATATTGCTTATGGAATAATTACGTTATAGATAAATAGGAGGATATAACAGATGAGAATTTGAACTGTTTAGATCAGGAGTGTCCAAACTTTTTTCAAAAAGGGCCAGATTTGATGAAGTGAACATGCGTGAGGGCCGACCATTTTGCCTGACATTCTTTGAACCATTAAAATTAAAAGCAAATTAAATATTTTATGCAAAGTTTATTGCAAACGGCATACTTTTCATTTCGTCACATGGATGACAAATCTAAACAGGTGTTAAATCACTCTGCCTTTCATATCTGAAGGCCAAATGAAAAAAAATCCAGAAAGCTGAAATATATGTCAGGAACATTGTAAAGTACATTACATATTATTGGTAATAAAGGTTGTCTGTCAACTTTTAAGTTCAAAAAATATGAACAGGAACATAACACCAAGTATACATGTTGTGTCCAAATATATTTATAACTGATTTAGACCAACTGACATTAACTGAGATTTTACAATGTATTCATCTCAATACATATGGATTCGTTGGGGGCCATAAAAGATAGATATTGCCAAATTACCTGTGGGGCCGTATTAAACCGGAACACGGGCCGCAATTGACCCGCGGGCCGGACTTTGGACATGCCTGGTTTAGATGAATCACTAAACACTTTTTTTAACTTCGCTACTCTTGGTAGTTCTTAATGATAGACATGTGCCAACATAACATATTTTAAACATTTAGAGTTATATGTTAACTGAATGGTTTGTTTAATAGATCCTCCTCCCTAGGATTAATCCAGACAGTCTGTTTTGAAGATTCAGACAAACAAAATTTGACTTTTTTGTGTTCCTAAAAGTGTCATTTGAACAGTACTTTTTCTTTTTGATGTAACTCAATATATTCAAATAAAATGATAAAAAATGCAGATACCGGCAACAACAGATGACCGCTGGTCATTGCTACTTGAGATGCTTAGGGTAGTTGCATGGACTCAGTAAACAAACCCGATGCAGTTAATCCAGATTTGGCCCGTTTGTTTTGCAGAATTTGGGTTTTGAGTCTACGGTCTACATTGCAGGTTTTAAGAGATCCCTTGTTTTGTGTATTGATATTGTCAATAATTTCCAAAATACAAAGGACTGTACTGTGACATAAATGTCTGTATACTAGGTGTGCTGAGTTCAGTTCCTATAAGAATCTGCAACTCTGCCACACTGGGACACAAACCATACTGGCTATAAATATATGGAAACATTTTTGAGGCAGACTTATGACAGCCATAAAGCATGCAAAGCCCTACTTGCTGTGCTCAGCTGCTTCTTCAGTTTTCAATCCTTAGTGGGTGTCTGTCCAGCATAGAGTCTTTCGAAAAGGGAGCAAGACTGTGATCACACAGTGAATAATCTTTATTCCATATTCTGTTCTTACACTACAGAGTGTATTCTTTAAGTGACCAAGTTCTATAGAAAAAGGGTTTTGAGACTTGGAGCAAACATATGTTTTAGGTGGCAAACCATGTTCAAGAACTTCTGCCAGTGCAGAGTGATGTCTGACTAAACGTTTTCAAGCATTCATGTAGTTAGCACAAATTATAGCATGGTTTGAAGGCTCTGACGTGGACAAGCATTTCTTTTTAAACCATCATGCAAGCCAAAAAAACATAGAATAGGTTTGTTAAGTGACTGTTATTTCAACAGTCTTTTAGTGTAACGGTGCATGAAAACCATTTCAAAAACCATTACGAACCACAATGTGAACATAGCCTAAATAATTAGACATGTTATGAATGTTCAGGGTCTAGTGCCGCTCTGTGTAGGTAGCATTAATGGTTAGAGACTGTAAAGCAGCATATAATAGCCCCCTAGCTATCCCAACGTAACCTAATAAAATGTAAGAAATAAAAACATTGTAAAGCACAATACAATAAACTACCCTTGTTTTCCAGAAAATCAACCTAGAGAAAAGGAAGGATAGAAGGAATTCGGAATCTTCTGGAAGCTTTGATTGCAAATGAAGTCAGGATTTGGTTTTGTGGAAGGGAAGTCACTGAGTCAGAGAAACATAAATATGGAAAATGGTTTTCCTTGGTTGTGTTTATTCATAAGTTAATTGTAAAGTATCTGGCCTATATCACATCAGTTAGAAATCTTGTGCCAAAGTTATCATTTTTTTGTATTCTTCAACTAATGCATGTGGTGTCAATTTGACAGAATTCGGTTCTGGGCAATACATCTAATTTACTGCTGCAGAATCTCTCCCATCTACAACTGGCACAGAAGCAACTAATGAAAATTGAAAATGTTCAAACTAACAATGTAAGTTCATCATTTTAATTTCAGTTATCTGTCTGTCTTTCATTAACTATTTTCTAAAACAGGACATTCTTAGCCTGTTAAAACTTTAACCATCTAGCATAGATAGAAAAGGTTTCCTATATTTGAAAGTCTATGGAATAGCTAAGGAAAGATGGCTTAAGTCATTTACAGTACTTCTTGTTCTTCTTTATAGAAACCTGGTTTACTTGGAGAGCCTCTACCAATGTTACTTCAGACGGTATTGGGAACGGGGCCAGTACCATCATTGAGTGCAGACATGGGGAACCATGGAGAAGTTCATACATGTAAATTACATTTTATTGCATACTGTATCCGTTTTTAAAAATTTGCAGTTGACTCACTTTTTTTGCAAAAGTGATAATCAATAATGTTAACCTTATACTATAAGGAAGCCACTGTACCCTGAAATGTGCAATACAAGAGCATTGAACAAAAGAAATCTGTTGACTATTGCTGAATTGGTCAATTTGCATTGGCTGCTTTCACTACCTGGCACAAAGTCAGAGACTTTCCCGTGGGCAAACTTTTATGGAAAAAAAACAGAAGTGGAAACATAGGGTATGTGTCCATTTAGCTTCTAAAGCATGCATAGATGAGAATTAATGAGAATTCAGGCCCAAACATCTTGACTTCATTGCCTTCTCTTCCAGAAGCTTCCCATATTTTTGTTTTCCCTGGTCTGTATTTGCCAGGCATCCATTTCAGTATCTAAATCTCCATAAGACCACTGTCTTTTTGTGGCTTAAACATCAAAATCCAAACAAATTCCCAATAATTAACAGGGTATCACATATCCCCCTCCCCACACACACAGTTGCGTACATCTTGTTGCTAATTCAAGCCGATTACAAAGTTTATCATTTAAATCAAACAAGGATATAACTGAAGAGTCAAGAGTGAGCAAAATAGAAAAAATGTAAGCGGGAACAGGACACATATTCCAAGGAGAGGCTAAATATAACATACTTGCTGATTAACCCCTTTATGCTAGGAATAATCTTTTCCTCAGGCAAGCCAAATTTTGAACAGCAGCCTCTAAAATCATGGAATTATTTTTACATGATCGTTTTATTTTCATGACCAAATAGGGTCACACAGAGCATTTTATAGGCCACTTTACAGGCTCTGGAGAGATTCTCTCAATTTGAAATCAATTGAATTAATTTAAAAGAAAGAATTTAAATTAGTGTCATGTACTATGCCTGCCCGAGTTCCTTTGCCAATTTTTGTATTTTTATCATGTTTTCTTGTGTTCTACATGTTACTGTGTGAAAGACCCTTCCAAACAACTGAGGACAATGACTGACTATGCAAGAAAGACGACAAAACTGATTGTACAAAAATTTATGTTCTGAATGCACAAACTAAACAAAATAGAAATACTTTCTTCTCTAATCTTTGTTATTCTGTATATTGTAACTCAGAGGTAAATTGTTCAGAAAAGTGTGATTTTTTTATTTTAAATTTATCAGATATAGAAATTTGACATAGAAGTCACTTTATTCACTCTCAAATATGACCACGCAAGGTGGAACTGAATACATGTCTTACACATTAAGCAACAGTTTGTGACAAGACATGAAGATAAATGACCAAGCCAAGTAGAACTGCAGGGAGCAGGTAGATACACAGAACATAAATATTTGAATTCGGCCAGGACAATGGGGTTAGCGCCTTCGTCTCCGGTGAGAAGTGCCAGCTGTGGTTCACTTTATTTTTTTGTAGGTGTGTGCTTTAAGCACATTGCTATGTGATGCTACTCTGCAGTGTGTTTCAGTCCTTATTCAAAAGGCTGTGACAGCTACTAAATCTCTAATTCCACACTCTGAGGCACGTAGATGTTTATAGGAAGAGTCTCTCCTGCAGAAATATATAGACTGGCATAACGCCAACCTCTCTTGAGAGCTGAGGTGATTGCAGTGCAAAGTTGGTATATCTCCATTTTTTCTAAAAGGCTTCAGACGGAGTGTATGCTGAGGTAACCTGAAGGACTGGCTGTTGGATTTGTTCTGTATTGCTTGTGCATAATGTTTCTTATGTGTAACTGCACATTCAGGCCTTGGTAGCAATCTGATTTTGTAATCCTTTTGTGCAATGTGCTGTACCACAGGTGTTCCCCCTGAAGTGTTGTGCGTGCACCCCGGGACTTCTCAACAGCTAGTCAATAGAAGGAGAAGGATAACCAAACATCTGCCCTATTCCCGGATGATGAAAAAATTGAGCAGGAATTCTCCATTGGGAGCAGATGGGCAAGTTCCACACAATCAGTTTCATAGAATTGTAGGTGAGTGGCAGTTGGGGAATCTTGAGCCTGCTTGTCTTCATTGTTTCTGTCTGAACGTGGTAAAACATGGCTTGTGCCTGAAATGCCCCTTTCATAACACATGAGCAAGAAGCACAGGCCTCTTAAGGAAACACTTGTAAATTGCTATGTGCATCTAAGATCAATCTTGCCATAGCATCTTCCCTCCCTCCTGGTTCCAACATTTGACAAGGGAATGACATGAATCCAGATGGCAGCTCTTAAATGTTTGAGCTCTAAGTGGACTATTTGGTAGGAATTCTTTCATGAATTATTTCTATATATTTCAAAGAAACTATCCTGTGCCCTCTGGTGCATTCAGGGTTCTTATACTTGTGCGTCTCTCCACCATCTTTCTTTGGGGTTTGGCACAAAGGGTTTCTCATTTCATAGATTTTTATGTGCCAGGTGAATGGTAGTTAGCCTGCAAACCCCCTTGGTATTTCATCAGATTGATGATTCACAAAAATTTCTGCAGAATTTCTTGCTTAAACCAGTATCTTCTCTCTTGCCATTCTCATAGAGCAGAATACATTCTGGAATTGTTTGAATATTTTCAGAATACTAATACAGGTTGAACCTCTCTAGCCTGGCACTCTGTGGTCTGACAACATCCATGGTCCAATATGATTTTAGTTAGCCGGATGTTCATTCCCGTGGTCCTATAAAGTTTGTTTACAGCTACAAGTACTGGCTCCCGGTGTACTGTGCTATTATTTAGCTCTGATTTACCTCTAAATGTCTTCTAAGAGCCCAGTAAGCAGTGGAAGTGTTCGTAATGCTACTAGACAATATTGAAGTACCGTGATTTGACAAATTATCTGGTTTGGCACTAGTCATGTCCTAAAGGTGCTAGACTAAAAAGGTTCAACCTGAACTCTATTTTTACAGATATTACCTATTTTTGGAACTGTTTTTTAAAATTAGGGTCTGAGTTTTTAGATTCGTTATTCCAAGGTGAATAAATCCCTCTAGTTGAGGAGCGCTACGATTTGTTTGTACTCACTCTATTAAACATTAGAGGTTTCATGTCTAAGTGTTAATGAATGTGACTTTTGGTTGCAAATTACTTCACATAGAGATGCCTTAGAGCTGTCTGAGAGGTCTCTGATTAGTATAACTTTATTTTCCTCCCACTTTTTTGGGACTACTATCAGTCCCACTCAAGTCTTGTTAAATAAATAATTTCAGACACAGTTACCTCATTTTACAATATTCCTGAACAAGGTTTGAATAATGCTCTTACTGCTGGTAAGAAGAGTTTCCCAGGTGAGCAGTAAGATATAGGCCACCAATTTCTGCAGAATTTGAACCTTCATTTAATAAAAAGAATTTCTAGCCCTTTTGGTTGTGAAGAAAATCTTCCTAATGTGAACTAATGTGTTGTTTTCCTGAGCTCACAGACAAATCACTCAGGTGCATCTGCTGCTGCTGTTCATAACTTTCTTAAGTCTCAGGCAACAGAAAGGAATCTGACCCTGGTCGGTTTCACTTATTAGCATAGCAGCTGTTTAAATTAAAAATAGCATTAAATATAGTTACAGTTTTCTTTTCTAGTTTTAGTTGTAAATTAAACTCCAGGTTTTTATTACTGCAATATTTCTGACCACCAGTATCATCTCTTCCATGACAATTCTGAAATAGACTTCTCAGTGTTTTTCTCGTCACTTAATAAAAACCACAAACAAAATGTTCTGATAACTCTTGTCTAACAGAAATGTTTCTCCATTTATGGTTGACTGCAGCACCTAATGTGACTCCAAATCAAACAATGGCAGCAACAGGGATGGGCATGTTGCCAGTCTTTCCAAATCAACCCTTTGCTGGACAAGCTGTGCCAGGGCAAAATAATACTGAAGATAAACAATCAACAGAAGGAGCTGGCTCAGGGTCACAGGCTCATCTTCAGAGCTTAACAAATTTTACTGCCGGAGGCTTGCACACAGGACATCCCCAACAGCCAAGTCAACCAAAAAGCACTGATACAAGTGCAAGGGTAAGAAAAACTAGACATAGATTTTGCATTTCCATATTCCCAGCCCCCTTTATTGTTGTTGTTCTTCAAGTTACAAGTTAACTGCAGTTGCTTTTTGCAGTATCTCCGCTGTAATATTTGCTGAATCATAGAATGATTTTATAAATCATTGTAAGGTCATTTCAGTTATGAATTACGGGAAGGAAATATTAATGTCTTTTGACTGTCAAAATGAATTAACAAAGCAATTAATACAGTAGCATTTGTCTTCTTGTACATGCCACTTTATATGTAATGATTAAATTAGCTGCAGGACATGCCCTTTTTAAGAGTTAAAAATTGAACTCTTGTTGAAATTCACTGTCTGTAAACTAGAACAGTGCCTCTGGTTCAGGATGCCCCAGTGTATGTGTATGATTGTTTCTAGTCTGCATCCTCTTAAAACACAGGTCAGGTTTAGTATTTATTCTTTCAAAGCTTGTGGATGCAAAAGAAAAAATTGGAATGCTCTATTAAAAACCATTAGAGATTCCCAGCCACTAACTGGGTTCTGTACATGTATTTATGTCAAAACATATTTGATTTTTATAGAAATCTCTTAGATTATTATGTTTTGATGTAAGTTTTCTTTGTTTTCTGATTACTAGTATCTCAGCAGTGGCTTTGGCTGCATTCTGTACATAGTTCTACATTTTCAGGCTAGCAGAGTGCTCCTTAGCATGTTCGGAATAACTGTGTAGATGCTGTTCTTTCTCTCTTCCCCCACTGGTCTTGAGCTGCCACATTTCACAACTATTGTATAGCATGCTAGTGAGAGCCCTGCTAGCCCTGCAGACTTAGGCAAGGTGCTCATATCCAATGCAGCGTGGCCATACCACATACATAAGGTGGCCTTTGGGCTCTACACCTCTTGCTCTCCTCTATAAACAGCTTGCCCCTGTTAAGGACCCCATAGCACCACAGAGAGGCAAAAACTAGAACAATAGACTCAGTCCACCACAGTTCCAGGAGCCCAAACTTCTAAGTAGTTTCACCTTTAACAAGCACTGCTAGCACAGAATGGCATTTTACATTAGTATATCACAGAAAATTCTACCTTTCTAAGTCAGAGTTCATCAATCCTTGGTTTGCCAGACTTGAGTTGATGCTAGTCTTCTGTCACATGCTTACTGTTAGCTTTTTTAATCTGATGGCTTTCCGTGGGGTTCTAAATATACTCGGGTAAACTTAGTTTGCAATTTCCCTCCTTCCCCATCCCTTCTTGGCTGACAATCTGACTGGCAAGAAAAAATATCTAAAATCTGAGCATTTCTATTCAGCTTTTTGGTGTCAATTTTAAGACCTGTGCTGCAAGACCTATGAAATCTGCACATTCTTAAAGGCATGTAGAGACAAGCACATGTTGTTGCTTTGGTTTTACTTGTGACTTGTGTGATAGCTGGAGAATGGAATGAATGACAGTATATAACATTGTTACAGATTCCCTCAAAAAAACAGATCTCGCTCCTGGGGGAACCACCAAAAGAAATCCGTCTTAGTACCAATCCCTACTTGAATTTGGCAAGCGTGTTACGTGGTGTGTGTCTTTCGGGTAAGCAACGTTTGTCTAACAGCTTGTGATTCAATTTAAAGCTTTCTGGAGCAGAGTGTGGTTCAGTTGTTTCTCTGCTTACTAAACAATCAGAGCATCTGTCATTAATAAATCCTTGGATTCTCTCTTTCAAAGAACTTGAACTCAATACAAAAGTAAATTGATATAATCAACTCTCATAATTTTCTAGTTGAACAATACAGTTTATATGAGTATTTATCTCTAAAGAAATATTCTGTACTGCAGTAATCCTAATACAAATGTTCAGAATTATCATATTTGCCAAAATTCATGTATATTCTAGAAAGGCAATGGGCAACCTAAACTAGTGAGTGGGCCACATAGTGGCCCTCCTCAATCTCAGTGGGCTGCAAGATTGTTGTAACCAACTCTTCTGGGACAGAGTAGTTTTTCTAGCTGCACTTACACACCTAGAATTAACTGTGTGCGCCAACTGAACCATAGCAACACTTTGATGGGATGCAAAGGGCCTGTATGGCTCTCTCAGTCAAGATTGTGTGCCATCAGCATGCACCTCACTTCATGTGCCCTTGCTTTATATGCATGTTACTTGACTATACTGGTAGGGAAAAAAAACCCTATGCAGACGAAGCTCAGCAGAATTTGGCAATCCTGCACATGGGCGATGGTAAACAAAATGTCTCACAGGGCTAACAGAACCCTGATGGCCTCATCAAATGTAAGACCTTTTATATTTTGGACTAGATTTTGATGGCAGTTTAAATGTGTAATGTGTTAAATGTGTAAGTCTGGAGGAAATAGTTACTCAACTTTCAGAGGGGTAGTCGTGTTAGTCTGAATCTGCAAAAGTGACAAGGAGTCCTGTGGCACCTTATAGACTAACAGATATATTGGAGCATAAGCTTTTGTGCATCTGACTAAGTGGGTCTTTGCCCACGAAAGCTTATGCTCCAATACATCTGTTAGTCTATAAGGTGCCACAGGACTCCTTGTCGCTTTTACTCAACTTTGTAATTCTTGTTCTTCAACATGTGTTGCTCATATCTATTCCAATCAGGTGTGAATGCATCATGTGCACGGCTTCCGGAAAGTTTTACCCTAGCTGCTACCTGTGGGGTCAACTGTGGAACCCCCTAGTGGTGCCAGTGTGATGCACTAAATATGACCCTGCCAACCCAACTGCCCCTCAGTTCCTTTTGCCAACTACTCTGACACTGGGGAAGGAGGGTGGGCATTGAATAAATATGAGCAAAAAATAGTTACAAAGATAAGTAACATTTTTTTTCTGCAAGTGCTTTCTCATATCTATTCCAGTTGGATGATTCACAAGCCTTGCCCAGGAGAATGGGTCAGAGTCAGAGCGTGGCTGACTGAAGGCCGCTTTCGGTTAGGATTGTTACACGATGGCATAGTGTGGTGTGTGGGTATGTACCAAAGACCAAGTTGCTGCTCTGCAGATTTCCTGGAGTGGTACATGAGCCAGAAACACCACCGACTTGCGCTTGCATGGAATGCACTGTGGGAGGTGGTGGAGAGACATTGGCCAGATCATAACATGCACAGATACATGCCTTGATCCAGGAAGAGATGCATGGCAATGATAGAAGTAATCTCTTTACACAATCTTCCACTGCCGTGAACAGCTGCAAGGACTTGTGGAAGAGCTAGGTCCGGTCGATGTAGAAGGCGAGTGTGTGCCTCACATCAAGGGAATACAAATGATGTTGCCATAAGCTCTTGTGGTGCTTAGGGTATAACATGGAAGGAAAAAGCTGGAAACCACTTTCAGAAAAAAAGCTGGATTAGGGTGATTCTGGACGTTGTACTTATGAAAGATGGTGTACAGGGGTTCTGACATCAGGGAGACGGTAAAGCAGGGAGCGTGTGGCCAGGGGCTCAAAGGAAGGACCCATGAGCTCTGAGAGGACCAGGTTGAGGTCCTAAGCAAGGACAGGGCACCAAGCTGGAAGGTGAAGTCTGTCCATACCCTTGAGGAAGAACCCTACCAAGGGGCTCGAGAAGACAGAATGACTCACCTCCCTTGGTTGAAAAGCCAACATGGCCGCCAGGTGCATCTTAAGTGATGAAGTTGCTAAGCCTTGCTGCTTCAGGGACACCAACTACTACAGTAGCCGAGGAATGGAGGTAATCAAAGGATCCAGGTTATGCCGCAGACACCAATATGAGAAATGCTTCCATTTGGCCAAGTATGTGTGCCTGGTAGAGGGCTTTCTGCTACTAAGGAGGACTTGTCAGACCTGTTCCAAGCAGGCCAGCTTGACTGGGTTTAAACACAAATTTGCCATTTCGTGAGGTGAAGGGAGCAGAGGTCTAGGTGGCAAAGAAACCCGTAGTCCTGCAAAATGAGGTCTGGGGTGTGCACCTCATATCAAGGGAGGTCTTTGTTCCCATAAGCTTTGGGAGAAAAATGTTCTGCCCGGTGTGGAAGTGGGATGGGTGGTTGTACTGACAGCTCCAAGAGAGTGGGGTATCAGTGCTGAGAGGCCCATGCTGGAGCCATCAGGAGCCATCAGGTTAACATTCATCCTATCTCCGTGGAGCTTCAGGAGCACCTTATGAACCAACAGGAACAGGGGAAAGGTATACATCAGGCCAGTATGCCAGGTGATCAACAACACATCTGCTATGAACCCCAGACTGAGGTTTCAAAATAAGCAGAAGTGAAAGCACTTCCACTTAGCCCTAGTGGTGAAGAGGTCGAGCTGGGGAACCCCCCACTTCTGGAAAATGGTGTGGAGGATGTCTAGATGGATCAACCATTCATGAGCAAAGAAGCAGCAGCTGAGGTGATCCACCAGCTGGCTCTGGACCTCCAGGAGGTACAACACCTCAAGGTGAATAGAATGGGCTATGCGCAATTCCCGCAGAGGGGATGATGGGCTTCATATTGTCTGTTATGACCACCACACACCACCCCAGAAGTTATGGTAGAAAAGCTAGAGGGCTGAGAGCTTGCAGACGATATGGAGTGACAGTTCATCCATCGGTCACATAGCTTGGGTGATGAGGTCCCAGAGGTGAGTGCCCCAACCCAAAGCAGAAGCATCTGTAATAAGAGAGACTGGTTGTGGAGCGTGAAATGGACTGGCGATCATCACAAGGATCCAGCCACCACTGGAGAGTGTGAATCATGTGGCAAGGCACCATGACGACTACATTGATGCTGTCATGTCCTGGTTGATACGTTAACGCAAGCCAAGTCTGGAGAGATCACATGCGGAGTCTGGTAAACAGAACTACATATGTACATGCTACCATGTCTCTCGTGAGCTTGAGACATGTCCTGGCTGCAGTAACCAGAAAGTCAGCAAGTGACTACAACAGCTGGATTAGCACCATGAGTCATTCTAGCAGAAAAGTTGATACCTTGATGGAACTCAATCCTTTGCATGGGCACAAGAGTTGACTTGTCAGGGTTGAAGAGCAGGCTCAGTCTTTGCAGAGTAGCCTAAGTGAAGGCAACATGCATCTCCAGCTGTTGGTAGGAATGGCCCTGTAAGAGCCAGTTGTCCTGGTTGGGGTAGACTTGAACTACATGGTGCCTGAGGAAGACTGCCACCACTGCAATGCATTTAGTAAGCCCAAAGGAAAGGGCAGTAAACTGAAAATGGTTGTTGCTTGCCAGAAAAATGGAGGTAGCACCTATGTGATAGTTTGATTTCTACATGGAAGTAGGCATCCTTTAAGTTGAGGGCAGAATACCAAACCTCCAAATTCAGGAAAGTGAAAATGGAGCTCAAGGAAACCATCCAAAATTTGTGGGTGGCTATAAACTTGTTGAATTCTCTGAGGGTCAGGATGGACTGGAGGACCCTCCCTTTGCCTCGGGAAGGAAGTAGCAGGAACAAAAACTCCTGCCCCTGAGGGCTGAAGCCCCAAGTTTCAGGAGCTTGTGCACCTCCTGAAGGAGGAGTTGCTCATGAGAGGGTTCCCAGATGGTGGGAGAAAGTAGAATAGGATAGAACAGTCCATTTCCACTGTCCAAAGGACCCAGTGGTCTGAGGTGATGCTGGCCCAGGCTGAGTGGAAACAGGAAAGTCGATCCAGGAAGGGATAAGGATCTGTTAGATTCAGTACTCTGTTCACAGACGTACCTTCAAAAGGCCTACTTAGAACCCGAGGAGGGCTTGTGCTGTCCCTGGTTTTTCGCAGAGCAATGCCTGGACAGCTTGCAATGGGGATATCAAGACCACCGATGCAAGAAATCAGTCCGGGGATGAGGATGGAAGGGCCTTTCCAAGGACTGTGGTTTAAAGGCCTTATGGTGCATAGAGGGTGTCTGCATACCCAGGGACTTCATGGTGTACAAATCTTGAGTTGAGTTGGTTTGCTTTGTAAAAAGGCCCCACCCCATCAAAGGGCTGGTCCTGCAGGGTTTGTTGGACCTCAGGAGGAAGGCCTGATAGTTGGAGCCAGACAGCCTGGCGCATGGCCATGCCAGAGGAGATAACCCATGCTGCTGAGTCTCCAGCTTCCAGAGAAGCCTGGAGGCAGGTTTGGGAAAATATTTTACCATCCTGGCCCAGGGCAACAAACTCATCTCAAGATTCCTGGAGCAGCAAGTACTTCAACTTCAGCAAAGAGTCCCAGAAATGATAACAGCTCAGAGGAAAGCCCCATAAAGGGGCCTGTTGGTTCGCTATCTAGAGTAGCAGTCCCCCTGTAGAGTGAACCTTCAGACCAAATAAGTTGAGGCGCTTGGCATGCTTCAACTCAAGCAAGAGCTGCAGGGTTTGAATCCATGGGACCTTAGCATGCCCCAGGTTCCGGAGGGAACACAGGCAAGAAGGGAAAGCTCTGCTGCTATACATGCTAACTAACTGCTAACCAATAATTTTTATGAAACAAACGCTAAATGCTAGGGATGTGTGGCACTTGCCATTGCAAGAGAGCCACAGTTCCAACAGCCGTCTCTAGTGGTAAGCAGGAACTGAGGGGCGGTTGGGTCGGCAGGGTCATATATATAGGCATCACACAGGCACCACGCCAAGGGGCTCCACAGCGAATCCAAAGGGTAGCAGCTAAGGTAAAACTTTCCGGCAGCCATGTACACAACACATGGACACCTAATTGGAATAGATATGAGCAAGCCCTCAAGGAAGAATAAAAAATTCAGTTCTGACACACTATTCTGGGTTGACACAAATGTGTCCAAGATCAGTGTGTGGCCCTTACTGGTTCCACAGCATATGAAAACTGAATGTATTAATTTTGTTTTGAGCAGCAGTTGGCAGCAAAGCAGCTAGTACTCAGCAGCAGATGGGGCTTTCAAGCAACATGGCGGATGCTGCAGTCTCTCAGGGAACAACGCAACATGTAATGGAAAACTATTTTAATTATTCTCAACAGTATGGGGATTACACACCGGTATGTTAGCGAATAGTACTCTCCTTCCTGTAATGGGGGGGTTGGCATATTTTTATTGCTTTATTACTTCCAGATAACTGGTTACACCAGAGTTCCATGTGGTGATTGTGTTCTTGGACTAGGGCCTGTGATAAAGATATCCCAAGACATCTGTGAAGAAGGTGGTTACTTGACTCAATGGTACTATAAATGATAGTGCATTTAGACCACTTTTTATAACATTAGGAAACAGGATATTCTCACTCGGATCCTGGTGTCAATTTAGAGGACAAGTGGAGAATGAAGTCTTTTCACATGCTGTAAAAAAATAAATCCAAACCAATAAATCAAGTTTCTTAATGTGTAGTGGGCATCACAAACATATGCCATACTAGTTGAGGTTCAGCAATGTAATTACTATGTATCTTCTGGGTGAGTAGATTTTAGTGTGGTTACTCTGACATCTGTCACAAAACCACTTAAAACATATTTTAAGTGTTCTCTTGAATGTTTATTATTGGTTTTAAATGTGTGAGCTTTATTTTTAATTAAATCTAGGGCCCTGTGCAGGTCATGGGAAATTGCTATGAAGTAAAAGTACCTTAGTAAGCAGATGAAGTGAAGATTTTTTTTCATTTATAGGAGGCTGTCCAGCAGTGGCATCAGCATTATGTACAGTCATACAATACTACTCAAGCAAGAATAGGTGAATGCGTAAATGAAGCTTCTCAGGTAAAATGATTTTCCTTCACATCTCCATTGTCTCCTCTTCTCCTTTAGCATTAGGATGCTACATATGTTTCGACACTACAGTAAACAGAAAGAACCAGATTGGGTGGGCAAAATGGTGTTGTCCCAAACACAGTCTTTGGCATTCCCTAAGTTTTCCTGTACCTAGGTTCTGTAACCTAAAGTTTTCACCAGATGCTGTAAAATACAACAGGGGTGCATTACAAATGCGCACCCTTTGCAGCCATAGCTCAAGATATGTGAACAAGAAATTATCAAGTTTCTTAGAAACTTGGACTCTAGTTAGTTCCATCTGTGTTCACTTAATAGCTACTGTAGTCAAGTAAATGTAATTTTCTTAAAAATAAATAATTTTGTTTTGGCCTTTGGTTTATCATGGATCCTCTTCTCCGTTTAGGAACCTGTTATATCATATGCAGACTACAATACTTATTTACCGGTTATGCCTTCGTATTACACTGGAGCCCAGGGATCGTATCAGCCAGGCAGCTTTCAGCTTACTTCACAGATTCCAATAAACAAGGTGAGAGGAGTGATTTTAGACACTGCTGAATCTTGATTTAGGTGACTGTACATCTTGTCCCTTGCTGCCACCAAGTGGCTAAAAGATAAATAGGACTTTTGAAGATCTAAATTAATATTGTGCCACCTGCAAAAATGTTTGGTAAAGTTCGGGTTTATTCCAGTTTGTGGCTCCTAGCAAGTTAATTCCAAAGCTTTTCCATTTACAACTTGTTTGGGAAAGTCTCAGGGTAGCCCTAGCTTTGTGTAGGATCAAATCTAGATGCTGATGTAGTGTTAGTATAGCAAGCCCTATCTTAGATTACCTTGTAACAAATCTGGCCATGGATTATGTATTTTGTGTGTTGTTTGCATAGCATAAGATTTCATTTTTAAGTTTCCAAACATAGGACTGGAAACTTTGTCATTAGGTTCCATCCAGATAATTATAATAGTGGGAGGGGGGGAGCTGCTCTTCAATATTCTGTTTTCTAGTTAAAGCAGGAAAACTCCTACATGGAGCTGATGTTAGACAACTTGCTCCCAAGCTTGTATTAATGCCACATTCCATAGAAGGCACTTGGGGATCATTTCCTTGGCATGGACTAAACAAATATACAGTGTGCTGGGCACTCATACTTGTCTGAATCCTGGTACTAGATGATGATTCCATCCCTTGAAATAAAGAAAGCTCTTTATTTCGACATGCAAGCCCTGCACTACTTTTTTCCCAGCATCTTTAAATCATGTTTCAAGCCAGAATTTCAGACACACACACACAGCTCAGGATGTGGTATGTAAAAATAAATCAGGATAATGCTCTTAGTGATAACTATTAGAATTTCTATACTAAGTATCTAATGGCATTTATGTATAACATAGAACACATCTTCTAAGGAAGGCTTTGGGTAATATAGCATCACAACAAATCCTGTATATTCTTCTCATACATGGAAAGGTTTTCTTTATTCTTGTTTTCTTTACTGTAAAGAAAGAGAGGATCGTATGGTCATCATTGTCATTGAGTTGTGTCTCATTACCACTAAAGGAAAACTTTTGTCAATTTAAAAAAAAAAAGTAGTTTCAATTATTGAGTGCTCTGTAATATTACAAAATATTCCTGTTTTTTTGTCTCCTCTTGCAGCGTGAAAGACCCACTCAAACAGGAAAATCTGTTACTCCCCCAAGTCAGTCAGCGAAACTATGTATGTAGTGCTACTTAAATATACATACTGAAAAAATATAAATTACTTTCTGTAATGTGCTTGTTTTAGGAATGTGGGTGTTCTCTCTGAATCAATAGTTGGTAGAATTTTTCAGACAGAAGTGAACTTTTTAAGTTGGCAGGGTCTTCTGAAGTTAAGATGGGATGGGTTTGCCATTATATTTGTAGCTCGAGGTTTATTTTCAGTAAGGGGGCCTTCCTCTGGTGAGTGTAATTTGCACTGTAGTTGAATTTCACAGGGTATGTCTAAACTGCAGAGTTTTTCCGGGATACCATTTCCTGGAAAAACTCTGCTGCATATCTAGGGAATGTGTCTGCTTTTTTGGAACAGCTTCCAAAAAAAGCAGGTGTGTTAATTTTATGAGGAATAAGGGATCTTCTGAAAGAGGAGGTGTAGACAGGCCAAATCTACCTGTCCAAAAAAAGAAGGTGGTACACAAATTGTGGCTCACAATTTGCATATCTTTTTCTGGAAAAAGAACACAGTGTAGACATAGCTGAATACTTCTGTGCATCTTTAATTAAAATACCACATTGCAGGCATGAGTTAGGTATCTAGATTTCTGCCAGCAGTTCACTTTGAAGAAGCAACTTACCTTCCCAGTAAAAAAGCTAAGTCTCAGCATGACTGAAAAGCTACACCTTCAAATCACATTTTAAATAGCAGTAATAATTCAATTTAATCATCTTTCCAAGACAGAAGACAATTAAATAGTGCTGTAGATATTTTCTTTAAAATGACTTTTGGAGCTGTTAGTGTACTGTGACAATACATTAAGTATCAGAGAATAGTGCAGTAATTGCAGCAAGATTTGTCCAATTATATATTAAAAAAAAAAATATTTAGTTTAAACTACTGAGTGCAACTACTTCCATGAACCTTTCATACACTTGCCTGAATCCCAGCACTAGATGATGATGGCTCTGTTGCCCAAAATAAAATTATGTGAACGCACACAAACAAGTGTATCACTGCACATGTAGCTGGACTTTCTGAAAATGGTTCAAACTCTCAAGTGTCTCAGTAGCTACATATGCCTGTATATTAAGCCATGAGGAATATGGGGACATTGAGTTAAAAAAAGAAAGACTCATAAGTGAATGGAAGACAGGCAGTTAGCGAAGACAAGCAATTGCTATTAGCTAAGACAGTCAGGGATGCGCAACCCCATGGTCTGGGACAGGGACAGGGGGTAAAACAGTGGTGATTTTGAGTATTAGCCCCTGGCAGCCAGCACCACTATATGTATCTGAATCTCCACAGACGATCACAGTTCTCATTGGCTATGGATCCCCATTCCCAGCCAATAAAAGCTGCGGGAAGCAGTGAAGACTGGGACACTGCTTCCCACAATTCCCATTGACTGGGAACAGCGATCCGAGGCCATCAGGAGCTGTGATTGCCCATAGGTGCAGAGGTGCAGGTAAATATAGTTTTGTTGGTCCACTTGGGACTAACCCTGGCAAACCGCATCCGGCTCATTGGCTGATATTTGCCCATCCTGGTCTGCGGTCTGAAGCCTCTGACTGCCAGAAATTGGAACTGGTGGACAAGGGAGGGTTAACTCATCATTGCTCTGTTCCCTTCATTCCTTCTCAATTATCTGGCACTATTTATTCAAGAGACAGGATACTGAGTTAGCTGGACCTGTAGTTGGACCATTGATACAGGAAACTAAAGTCAGTGTAGGTGCATCTGTTTATAGCACACCTATAACATAAGCCACCATCTTCAGTTTGAAACTCTAAAAATATAAATAATGCTGTTTTCTCTGGCCACTTGGTTAGGGTTGTTACTTATTTTCTTTTTTGCACAGGTGGTACCAGTAAAGAGTGAAAAGCAAAGTTCTTCACACTTCACTTCTTCCTTGGAAGCTGGCTCAGTTGAATATATTGACCAGCACTCTCAGGGCACAGCATCAAATTAAGCAAAATCCTATCTAAAAAAAATAAAGTGTTTAAAGGCCGGTTTTGTTAATTGGATCTCAGTAAAGCCAACAGGTGATTTTTTTTTTTGTACCTCAGTGTTTATTACTGCCTTAACTTCATCTTTATATAGGGTGACAAATTTCTAAAAGAAACAATTCAGGCAAAATTTTCCAAATAAATGTAGCAATAAAGACAACTAGTTGGACATTTTTGGCTAATTTTTTGTTAAATAATACAGAGGTGTCTCCCTTAATTATATTGTCTTAGTGTAAACTGTTGAAATTGACAATGTTTATCTTAAGCTTGCAAAGAAGTTTCCTTTGGTGATGTCAAAAGCAATGAAAATAGTGGCAAGGGGAACTTTTCACTTCTTCCTTAGATGCGGAAGTTGAGATTGAGTCTTAACTATAGTTTAAAAAAAACTCCCTGCATGTGCTTTTCAGTTGCAACTTTTTCAGCATTGAGCCAGATGCATTTACAGCCTTTACATTTTAAAAATTATTTCCCAAAAACACTGGATACCAGATGTATTAACAGAGTATTAACAAGTGTTTCAGTAAATGGTTTGTTATATTGTGAACTTACCAGTATCGATCAAGAATACATTGGTGCTTGTTGGAACAAAAGTGTAATCTTAGCTATTGATACTCTTTTTCAAGAGATGGTGGTCATTGTTATAAACAGTTTTACTCTTTGTGAATGAATTTGTTTCTGCCCTAATCTGCTTCTTTAATCTGTGAAAAATACTAGCTCTTGCTAAGCATTGGATTTGAACTAGGGTGAGTCTCCTAAGAATCAAAAGCCACCCTCTACTTACTGACAAAAATTCAAAGTGCAGCAACAGTAAAACTAACTAAAATAAATGCAACCATTTTGTAAGTGGAGCAGTATACAATCAAAAAGAAGCTATAAATTAAACAGCCAATTTTGTTTTCTCTAATTTTTGGATTGTTTAGGTAGAGGAGAAAATGCTGCCTAGTACTAAAACACCTATCCCAATTGGTTTTGTTAATCCATGCGGTCTCCAGGTGTCAAATTTACTTTTACAATTTGCTTCAGCCATCCCCACAGCTCTTTTGAGACCCAAAGTTCTGAGTGTTCCCAATTCCCATTGACTGCAGGAATAGGTCTTTTTAGATAGGCCTAATCGCTGATCATTCAGTGTCACTGGCATTTATGAGTATGGTACATATGCATAGCATAGAAGCAGCTAGGTTTCTTATTTATACATAGGTGTATATATAAATAAACACGTCCATCCCTTTTGAACCTCTCCCTTCAGAAGTTTTTCATTGTCGACTCCTCCTGTCACCACTTCCTGCTAAGCCCCATTCTCTTATTTGTTTATACAGAGGGTCATTTTCTCCAAGGAATTACCTCTCCTAGTGGTAACTGTCAGCCAGAAATGAAATAGAGTGCTAGATTAAGTAGTCTTTTGCCTTTGCCTAGTGCTTTTCTTTGTTTTTTTTCCCCTCCCAGATTTGTGCACTGGCCTGAGAGGTTCATTCCTTGTCAAAGCTTTTATTTTTCTCTGTCTTTGTTTATATTAAATCTGATTTACCAGCTCCAAGTCTATCACCAAATTGCCTTAAATGCTATTTTTGTCTACAACTTTTGTATATTCAGAGGTGGAAATCTATGTTTTCGTTAAGATGTTAAATTATGAAATAAGATACTTGCAACTGACCATGAGAATTAACTTTCTTGCAATCCCTTTTTCATTTCACAGATGGGAAAATTGAGTTTCAATGGCAGTGTAATTGATATAATGCTGCAGCTATGTAATGTAATCTCTTTATAGAATTCTGAAGTTATCTTAAGTCATTTTTAAAGTTTAAAATGTTTCAAATCAGATGCAGAACTTTTTTAGAAAACCCAGCTGCTCTGCACACCTTCCTTAAGACAAAACAGCATGATATGAGAATTATTGACTTTGTTGAGATTATACATATATATGTATTGAGTGGTGTCAAATTCATCTGCAGTACTTCGTTAAAATTATTGTATCTGCAATATTTAAGAACATCATCCTTTTCAACAAAATAAATTACTGCTGAAATTGAAGTGGAATGTGTCTGAAAGGACAACATCCCTAGCCTACTTCCACTCGGTAGAAGTCATGATAACAGATCATTTTACAGTAATGTGCTGTTACAAAGTTTCAATTTTATCTTCCCTAAAAGAGTACCAGCTTTGCAGAGTAATTTATAATTCACACACACATGAAGGGGGAAAAAATCTTTATTAATTTGTATAAAGAGTAACAAAGTGCATATAGATTCTGCTGAGTTTAAGTAACACAGAGAAAAACAAATAATACTGTAAAAATTAATCCTGCCTGTTTGGGGTTCAGTTAATTACATTTATACTTTAAAGACATTTTATCAGTTATTGCCAACACAATGTGCCCTCTAAGAATTTTCAGAATCCAGGTTTGGGGAGATAATATTGTCTAAATTCAAACACAAAAGGGTTCCAGTTTGAATAAGCTCCCATCGATAAAAGCTTGCCAAGTTTACATAATGTGACTTCAGTGCCCTTGAGTCAACTGAAAGATCTGTTTTGGTGTATGTAACTGAAAGATCTGTTTTGGTGTATGTAACAAACAGTCCCAGACTGGCCCCACTGGTTAACTGTATATGTGGTAGATGACTGCACAGCAAGTTTAGTTCCAAATACTGTTTCTATTGCAGAAACTTGGGGATAAGTTTCTACAGCCCTATTTAATTTGTTTTTTTAAACAGATGTTAACAAATTCAAGGAAGTGCAGAACAGAAAATGTCTGGCCCAAAAAAAATGTAGCATCCAGGAAAATCCTCAGAATTACTCTTAACTCCTCTTATGTCAAAGCTAACCCACACATCAGTGGAGAATGCTTCCCATGGCTCATCATAGTAATGGCCTAGTGTACACATTTGGGAGGTGTGTTAAGAAAATAAGGTATTTAATTTCCCTTCGCCACTTTCCTATGGTGCAGCTCTCCTGCATATTCTAGAATAACTGTAATTGAGTTTATAGGATGCTATAAAAATGATGGAAGGTATTTATCTTACGAGGTTTTGTTTTAGTTAAAAAAAAAAAGCAGCTATAAGAAGAAACTGGGCTTCCTGCACTGTAATGCAAACTCTCAAAAGCTGGCAAATGCTTTTTTGGAATATTTACATGCATATGTTTTATTTAATTTTTAATACACAAAAACTCAAGACTTCAAATTGTAGGTTAAAGCTGTGTGATTAGACACCATTGATGTAGATAGTGTCTGAACTGAATTTTATGTACCAGGAATTTTAAAAAATACTGGTGCATCTAAAGGAGAGGACTTTTTTTGCTCAGCCACCTCCCTTCCCCCAATCTCCTTTCTACTCTCCTAAAAATTAATTCCATATTTGAAAAAGCAATTAAATTGCTATGGATAGTTCTAATCAATGTGCTTCCAGCTGATTAGAAGAGCACTCACAGCATGCGTTTCTACTGGAGGTGCACATAAAATTTATTCTCCACCTTGATAGAACAAATTAGAGGGAACATTGCCTATGGCCATCATAAATCCCCTTTCTTCACAGTTCTTTCTGATTTGGGTTAGTCCAGTAAAATCTGAATGATGGATCAATGAATAAACCTTTTCTAATAAGTAAAACTCTAACAGACGCAGAGTGCTTAAAGATTTTCTGCTGGAGGATTTATATGTTGATGCAAATGTTCATTATGCCAAAAAATAACTGCTGGGAAAAAAAAAAACCTTAAATATAGATTAGCATAGGCAGAGTACAAACTATGGCAGTTAAAAGGACCTGGGCATTTCTATGTAACATACATTTAAAGCACTGACAATACAAAAATGTTAATTATAATTTATTTATAAGAGCCTCAAATCCTTGAATAAGATTTTGAAAGGTCGTCCGGTCACCTGGATTGTTTATCCAACATTTCCTCATCAGTTGGTCCACCTAGCAATGAGAAATGTTTTTTAAAAGGGTGAAGAATAGATTATTCATTTTCATTAAAGGACCAGCTCCTCAGCCGGTGTAAACTAGAGTAGTTCCACTCAAGACAACAAAGCCAGGAGGATTTTACACTAGCTGAGGACCTGCACCAAAGTGAACTTTCATTGCTTTTTCTCAACCCAGATGGGCAGCTACCTTTAACTTTAAAAAAAAAGTATCAGGTATAATGTTATATGAGAACAGGTAGAAAAACCACATCACCTTTAGCTAAGGGTCCTTTTAGCATTGCAGGCTATATGCTGTACAGAACAAGACAGCCATAAAGTATTGAAGTGTAACACTAGCTCTGGGATCTAGTGACTAAAAGCTTGATCCACTTCTCTCTAACATCAATAGGAAGCAAAGAACTCCAGTGGGAGTTGGCTCAGGGTATGTCTAGACTGCAGGGGTTTTCCAGAAAAACTTCACCGCATCCAGGAAACGCATTTGCTCTTCCACAAAAAAAAGTGGAAGAGCAAACGAGCTCTTTCTGGGAGCCCTGTCTACCTCGTTCTACAAGGAATAAGGGCTCCTCTGAAAGACTAGGCTTTTCCGCCATTTTACCCCATCTAGACAGGGTGAAATGGGGGAAAAGCCTCTTCCGGAAAAAGCTACGCAAATTGCGGAGTGCAATTTGCATAGCTTTTTCCGAAAAAAGGCTATATAGTGTAGACCTAGCCTCAGGCACTAATTGTTAGTTACTTAAAGGGGAAAAGAGTTATCCTTTAGCTCACATGGAAAAGGCCTTTGGTTAAGTTACTGATGGTCCCACTTTGACCTTCTGGTTAATGGGGTGTCTATATGAGCCTGAGTGCAATACACATGCATCAGTTCTATACTTCAGAAATCAAAGGAATATATAACAAATTATATGGAATTCAGATCTTAAAGAAGTTTCTGCTATCATGGAGTGTCAGACTTTGGAATTTCATTAGCAAAACATTTAAAATAAAGCTTTAAAAACTTGAAGGAAAGTATGTGTATATTTGCTTAACAGTCTAGTATTTACCTCTTCTGGGCAGTTTGGCGGACGTGGCAAGCGTTTTCCTTCTCCTAATACACGCACAAGCCTTGTTACTGTCATCTGGCCTTGAGTTGGGCCAATCATTTTCAAAAATTCCTGTAACAAGTAAAAGCCACATGGATCATTTATTTACAATTCTCAACAAATGAATACAAGTTTAACTTGACATGAAAAATACTCCCTCTCAAAATGAAGACCAATAATCAACCTGCATTCAGAGAGTAGCATGGAGTATTCTCATTACTTCACCATCCCATTGTGAGACTACAGAAAACAATTTTTTAAACATGGCTTCTTTAATGTGGCACTTAATACCCACGTGTAGACATGCACATTTGTTCTTAAACAAGAATGTTTAGTGATGGTTTGAGCATCGAGATGGGAGAGTTCATGGTTGAAAAGAACCATCTGGGCCTTTTGTTTTCCTATGCTAGAGAAATTCATTCCACCTCTTGATTGATTTTGAATAAGCCATAACATAATGACTTAGGTCCAGTCTTTTTAAACAAAGCTCGAGTTGCTTTTTTTCCCTCTAAAATCAATGAGGAGTCCTGTAAGACCAACAGATTTTTTGGGGCATAAAAAACATTTCATGGGTCAAAACACTTCCTCAGATTCCTGTTAGTCTTTAAGGTGCCAAAGGACACCTTGTTTTTACAGATACAGACTAACGTGGCTACCCCTCTGAGACTAATTTTTGTAAAGATATTCATGAGCAGAATTAGTGCTGAATTAAAAATCAATCACTAAATATTGAATTAACATTTCCTTTCACAATCACTCACCGCCATTGGACTGGACTCTGAATCACAGTAGGTCAGTAGTTCGTATAGCGTCACTCCAAATGACCAGACATCTGAAGCAATATAAAACTTGCTCTGAAGCAGACATTCTGGAGCATACCTATAAATATAATGTTGCTCTATTACATTTCAGTAAGTGCTGCACAAGTTCACTCAAATACATACATACACATCGGCTGTAAAACTGATAGCTTAACCAACATGCATGTAAAATAATTTGCCTATGGTACCATGAGTGTGGAATTCAGGAACATATGAGTATGTAAAAGGAATTATATGCACCTAGTCCTTCTCACCACAAGGCTCAAGCTGTTACACAAGCCACTAAAATATACCATCCAAGTAAAGCCCTTATGAAGCACATCATAAAAGTGGCCATACTAAGTCAGACCACAAGGCTGTCTAGCCCAGTATCCTGTCTTCTAACAGTGGCCAATGTTAGGTGTTTCAGGGGGTAAATGAACAAAATAGGTAATCAAGTGATCCATCCTCTGCTTTGGCATACAAGTCAAAGAAGAAATATAAAGTGTAATTGGAAATAAAGAAGTGTGGATGGCAATATGAAATTTGTGTGTTGTGCTTTACTTAACTTGGGAAAACACGACTTATCAAACCAGAAAGACAGATTGAGAAAGTGTTCATTGCCTGGAGCAGGTTAAATGACTACATTATATTGGAGTTTTTCCAGAGAAGGTTGGAAAAACACTTTTCAGAGATGGTCTAAATACTTATTCCTCCCTGTGTGCAGGGCACTGAACTATATGACTTCTCAAGATCCCTTCCATACTATGATTCTAGGATTACACAGGCTATTTAACAAAGTTAAGTTGTTGTATCCCATTACCAAAACACAGGACTGTCGAGATCATCTTTGACCGTGTAGTACTCCTTATTGGTTTCAATTACTTTGGTGAGGCCAAAATCCCCAATCTTCACTCGGTTCTCACTTTCAACTAGGACATTTCTTGCTGCTAAATCCCGGTGAACATACTGACGAGAGCCCAAATAATCCATTCCCTGAAGAAGGAAAAAAAAACAAACAGTTACACTAACTCTCCAGGTGCTCAGAGCCATGTTTTCCCCACCTCCTTTCATAAATCAGCTCACCAGCTTCTCTGCTACCTCACTCACTTGCTCATGTCTACTGGTGAGCTCTTCTCTCTTCCCCCTCCTCCACTATGTAAGTCTGTCTTCAGCTGCTCCTCCTTCTAAACTGGGCTGGGGAACCTTTTTGGGTTAGGGGTTCCTGACGCACAGAAAAATCAGTTGGGGGCAACACCCAACTGAAAAGCAAAAAAAAAACCCAAAAAACCCCAAACCCTCACACTGATGTGACCCCTGACTGAGGAGAAAGACACTCCCCAGAGCCTAGGGAGGCCCAGGCTAGTAGATTTTGTGTGCTCCAGCCCCACAGAGGGGAAGGGGGGGATAATGGGAGGTCTGGACTGCCAGTGCAGGCTCCACAATGCTGGGGGCGGGGAGAGCCCCAAGCCTCAGGGCTGAATCCAGGCAATCCATGGGCTGCATTCAGCCCCTGGGCCTTAGGTTCCCCTCCCCTGCCTAAACTCTGCCCTTGGCCTGCTTTGGTAGCCTGATCTGCTTTTCTGGCCTATGTTTAGTGTCGCACCTCGCTTCTTTCCAGCATCTATTCCCTAATGACCCATCTAAATGCATCTGAAATTGTATCTAATCCCACATCACCAATGCCTACTCTATCGTTCTCCCAAGCTCACGACCTGGCTGTCCCCTCCACTCCTCACTTGCCTAACCATACTCTTCCACTCCTGGAGTTGTGACCTCATCATTCCACTTACTCCCTCATTTTCTGCCTCAAGTGCACAATCCTTGTCCTCACTTCTGAAAGCCCACACAGCTTGCCTCTTGCCTACTGCTTAGCTCTTGTTTCAGCTCCTCTGTGCACCTCCCATGGTCTCCCTCTTGAATGCTACTTTTTTGTCCTGCCACATCTCTGCTTAGCAACTTGACCCTCCAACCCTCTTTGCTGGAACTGCCACCAGCTTTTCACATGCCAAGCGCCCTTCTTTCAGTCTTCAAAACCACTCATTTTCCAGCCGCTTGCTCTGTAGCGGTATCTCCATTATGTTTCAGCTGCTGGATACTTGGTAAGAAACACTAGCTACTAGAAGCAGGGAACTTGTTCATTTACAGAGCCTTCCCATTCCCCACCAATCCCAGCCCATGCTTTCTAAATACGTACAAATTAAACAGACACAGAGCACTGAAAGACTATTTCCAGGCTTACCTTGCAGATCTGAACTGCATAACGGAGCTGATGTTTGAGAGTGATTTTGCTCTTATTTCGTGGGAGATATTCCTTTAGGCTTCCAGATGGAAGAAACTCCATTATGAGTTTGATCCCACTTCCTCCTGAAAACAAGAATGAGTAAGAATGCTCATTTCCCAAAACTTCAGCTCAAATACTGATCCTACCAGGCTTGCTCTATAATTGGCACCTTAGTGGTATCTAAGGCCTTGTCTACACTAAACCCCACAGCCGATCTACTTCAGCTATGCAAATAGCATAGCTGAAGTCGATATACTCACTGCAGCATCTTGCATGCGGTAAGGTAGGTGTGGGCTGCTCTCCCATCGATGTCAGCTACTCTTCTCGTCTTGATGAGCTACCAGTGTCGATGGGAGAGTAATAACAGATTGATTTATCATGTCTAAGTAGATGTACTCTATTGAGGGCTGGTGGATCAATCGCTGCAGCGTTGATCCCCGGCATAATGTAGACAAGTCCTAAGGTACCAGGGAGGTTCCTATACTTGGAATTAACATTTATATTCCTGGCTGTATTATCCAAAGGCTACAATCAGCATTGTCAGCACACTTGGTGCTGGACGCTGTACACAATTATAGGAAGATAACTGGTTTCTGTTGCCAAATGCTGACTTTTTAAACTAGTGATCGTTGTGACAGCTGAAGAATGCAGAAATATTTAATATGACAAAGCCAAGTGAAGAACTCAATGTAAATGAGATCTCAGGAACAGCAGGGCAACACAATTGCTTTGGATATGAGGTACAGTTATCATTATGTCTATGTTTTCAAAATAAAGGCCCTATTTTTCATGGGATTGTAATTGAGACAGTTAATTGCACATTTCCTTTTTGCAAATGCTTATCGGATAGTTGACACACTAGTCAACTAGTCACTCTCCCCTCCCTTCCCACCCCTTGCTGCATCTATCAGAAAGGGGCAGCAAAGGGGGAGGGGGAGGAGAGAGAGAGAGAGAGAGAGAGAGAAGGGAGTGCTTCAAAGTGGCAGCACCACATGGAGCCCAGGCTCAGCTGCGGACTCTCCTGCTGACCCCGGGATCTATGTGGCACTGCTGCTTTGAAACGCTGCAGGGAGATGGGGCCAGCGAGGGACTGCTTGAGTCCCCAGGTGGCCCTGTGCTCCCAGCAGTGCTTTTGCCTTTGAAGTGTAGTAACAGCCATGGGGCTGTTGCTACACTTCAAAGGCAGAGGAGTCCTTATCTACTAATCAAACAGTTGATGCAAATTGGATCAACTATTTGATTAGCCAATTAATCTAAATTTAACATTCCTAGTGTGGGCACTTGACAGTTTTAAGAGTATAAGAACTGAAGAGGAGAAACTTCAGAGGGATTTTAACTTCTGTAACCCAGAAGTTAAAATTTTATATTTTTAATCTTCTACTCAAAAACTTACCATCTTCTATGCAAATTCCTTTGTATTTGACAATGTTTTCATGATAAAGATTCCTCAAGATTTCAATTTCTTTCTTCAGATCAGCGATATGATTTCCACCACTCTCAGGTTTCAGAGACTTGACTGCCACCTGCTCTCCTGTATTATCACCTTCTGGATCATACCTGCAGAGTTCAACTTTGCCAAAGTGACCCTGATTTTAAAAGAAAAAAGGAAACCATTTTGGACTGTGATCACAAGCCAGATAATGGTCAGTGCAGTACTTCAGGCATTTACAATTCAGGTTCTCTCATCATGCTACAGAAAGGGTACTTCAAAAGATGCAGAATGAAGATGTTGCTCCTCTGGTAACAAATTGACAGTGAATTTTGATCTCCCTGGGCTAGATTTTGCCTCAAATCTGAATGTGGAGTGCACCATGCTTGGCTTTATCCTTGATTATTGAACTTATGCTATCCCAGCTCCTGTGCAATGCAGGTGCCTGCAAATAATTCCTTTCTCCACCCCTCCAACAATCTGCTTAAAAGGGCAGAGCACCTCTTCTTCCACAAAGACTTCTCTGCCCTGGGACAATTCCTTGGTTGGCAGGTAATGCTGCTAGGAAGCAGTGTCAGAGAGAGACAAGGCTCAGTTATATCCCTGCTTCTTGATGTCATGGCCTGAATACGCCACTTTACTTACCTCTCCCAAATCTCGGATTCTTTTCAAAAACCGTTTTTCAAAGAGAGTAGGATCAACTTCAGCAAATGGTGTCTTCTCAGAGACAATATCAGGATCTGACATGGAAAACAGCATCAACACACTCCAAGTTAAACAAGGTCCTACACAGTCCCCTTATTTTTCGGATTTTAGGACCATCTTTACTCATGTCCAAATCTCCCAGTAAAAACTCTTGATTCACGTCTATCCCTACTTCAAGTGGCCACTTCTTCCCTGGAGCCCTCACTGATAACGTCCTGTTGTTTGCCCATCTTTTCTGCTACTTGTCTCCACCCCTTGCTCTGCTAAACTGCTGGCTCCTTGTGGGGTCTTCTCCAAGATTCAGATTTAGATTCCCAGTTTCCCTACCTACAGAAGGGGAAGATTATTTTAGGTAGTCCCACACACCCTTTCCAGTGATGATATGAGGACTAGTTTTTTTTAGTGTTAGAGCACTCTGAACAGAACATTTAACAGACTAATGGTAAGGCCACACATACAAGTTTCCTTTGAATAATGCCCTTTAGTAACTGCTGTGCCAACATCTGTGCCCCGATTAAGACTCCCAGATTATTCCAGTCTCAAAACTGGAATATGACATAGCTGGACATTCCCACCATCAAAACTGGCTGCAATCTTTCAACTGACTTAACCCACATGCAACATAGAAATTGCACCGTCTTTGCACATATTCACAGCCATGTTTTACTCCAATTGTTTCAACAGTATAAAACTCCCTCCCCACATCGAATTTCTGCTACCAGTACATGTTGTCACAGTGAATTAGTATAACTTCATGCACTGAAGCATCCAACTTAGCCAAATAAATCAACCTTCCTTTAATATCACACCAACAGGCAAAATCATTTCTTACTTTGTTCTTCCACTTTATTGATGTCTCTCATAATGGCTCTGAAAAATGGCCTCTGATTGGGGTCATAGTTCATGCACTGCTTCATGAGATCAGCTAGTTCCTTACAGGATGGTGTTACCAACATGAAATGCCCTTCATAGAATCTCTCCTTCTGTAAGGCAAGACAGAAACTCCTCTATGTATTGTAGACCTTAAATTACAGAACCATAATTTAACTACACACCTATCATAAGACACTTTCCAGGATAAATCGGATTTTGATCTCTCTCAGAAACTTTTTAGGAACCCCAGGCTGGTGAGAGAAGAGGAGCAGGGCAGAGGGAGCAACCAGTCCTAACGTATGGCTGGGAGGAATGGGGAAAGGAAATAGGAATGGGTCACCAGGCATTAAGGGAGGGTGGAAGAAAGAAAGGAGAAATCCCAGCATGAAAGAGAACTATGACAAATGAAGAGACCCCAGCAGGGTATTGTTGGGAAGGGGAGGGAACCCTGTCTACCTCAGTGAATTGTTTCAGATAGGAATGATAGAACAGTTAACTGACTGAATGAAAGTGCTTAACCGATTTAACTTAGATCCCATTACCGCACCATAGCCCTGGGGCCCAGTCCGTTGGCCCTTCTGCAGCTGGGGCTGCTCCAACCCGGCACAGCTGCGGAAGTTAACTAACAAGGGCTAGTTAACCAGTTCACATACTGGTAAGCCTCATACTTCCGGTATGCCTACTGGTTAACAGTTTAACATCCCTAGTTTCAGACTACAGGAAACCAGTGTTACTGGAAGAGCTCTGACTGAAGGGATAAATGGTTGGGAGTAAGGAGGGGGCTGTGTGTTAATTAACATGGGAGAGTCAGTGATTGCAATCAACTATTCAAAAAAGAAGCTGTGTTATTTCAATTAAATCCAGACACAGAGGTGACTACTGATCATAGGGGCTTCTGTTTGAATCTTGGGAGTGGCTTTAAAAAACATTTAAATCAATGAAACCTGTGAAAGACAAAATGGAGGGTGAAATTTCCATCTGGCAGTATCAGTGAATGCAGTGCTCTGCTCTGCTGCATGCCCTTCTCTCTCTCACATGCAGTGTGCTGGCTGGGTCTTGCCCTCCTCCCCAGAGGTAACTAAACTTAATTGAAACTTTGTGTCTTACTTGTCCAGTGCTTCAGGATAAACTGTGATTTAAATGTCATATATGCAACCCTTTGACATGGGTGCCTCAAAAGCTCCTCCATTAGCACTAATCACTCATGACAGAAATCCCACCTTCAAAAAGCTGATACAGGGTCAGTAGTTAAGCATTAGTTATTTCTCTTTGTCGTCAGGCAAAGCCCACTTCCTACTTTACACTTGAAATATTCTAAGCATCCTCCTCCTCCTCAGCAAACTCTCCTATACTGAATTTCTACATGGGATTTAAATAGTTGGATGAACAGAAAATACTCAACTACTGTCAACTCTAGTATGGAAACAGTAAGTGCACAAAAGAAGATGCATTTCACACATCAAGGTCAGACTTAGGAAACAGACTTTTACCTCTGCTAACGTCTTATCTTTCAGGGGTGCTTCTCCATTGTAGCAGATTTCCCACAGTGTTGTGCCAAAACTCCACTTATCTGCTGCAACACTTAAATTTTTTGAATCTTCAACACATTCAGGTGCAATCCAAGGGATTCGTTCAACACATTCTTACATAAAAGATAGAGTTTACATGAGCTGGAGTTCAGTTTAACTAAGGGCTAGAAAAATTGCCAATTTATTCAGCACAGTAGTGCACTACAGCCATTTAATAAATCAATAGTTTTCACAAAAAGTAACTGTTACCCTTCTGGAGCAGAAACCTGGCTTTGGAGAATTGTTTAATCTGCAATCCTTCTTTTCCCCTCTGCCCACACCCAATTCACAGTATATCCCTATGATTTTGGGAAGTTTTGGATGTGCCCTAAGAACTTCTCAAAACTGGGATGCCTCTTTCACTAGCTCATTAAACTCGGTGTTGCTTGTTATAAATTGTATGTGCATGCAGAATGCAAAGCTAGCAAAATCTAGCATGCATGCAACATAGGCAACAGTTCACATTACTACATGCATCCACAAAACTGTACACAATGGGAGAGAGTGATACCGGGCTCTGAACTAAGGATGTTAAAGACTAGTTGACTATCCAATAAGCATTTGCTTATCAGATAGTCTTTTGACTAGTCGACATCCTCCCCTCCCCTTTGCTGCCTCTGTGAAACAGACAGAGGAAACGGTGGGTGGGGACTTCAAAGTTCCAGCACTGCACAGCAGTGCTGCCACTTGGAAACCCCAAAGTGGACGCTGCACAGCTGATCCATGGATCAGCTGTACGGCAGGCTGCCCCTTTAAAACACCATCTCCACGCAATTCAAAAGGGCAGCCATGGAGCCCAGAGTCAGGTGGGGAGTCCCCCGATGATCATCGACTCCATGGCTTTGAAAATGCACAAGAGCCCCCACTGGGGATTCTTGTGCATTTCAAAGCAGGCACGCCGCGTGCAGCCCGGAGTCACAGGACTTCCCGCTGGCCCTTGCTGGGGCTCTTGTACATTTCAAAGGAGGAATGCAGAAGTGCCTATCGACTAGTCGATGGAAATTCCGTTGACTAGTCCATTAACTGTATTTTAACATCCTTACTCTGAACTGGAAGGAACTATCTGGTAAATTAATGTTTTCTCTCTTCCTTCCCAAACATAGTAAAATGAGTAATCTGGTTTTATACAGTACCTTGTCTGGATAGCACAGTTATTGGAATTCCTGGGTCACTCAGTTTAATGAAAGGACCATATTCATGGTCAATTCCCTCTCTTGCCAACAGTATATTTTTTGTGCAAACATTCCCGTGTACCAACTCTTTATCCTCCTATATGCAAAAGAGGGATACAGTAAATACAACGGTTCAACCAGGTTATGCAAGTACGTGTGTTTATATAGTTCAAGAGTGAGATGTAAAGTATCCAAAGTTGCAGGCCAAGCTCCAAAATATAGCTTGGGAGAAATGCTCCTGAAGCATGAGAAAGGGGTATACTTCACACTTACATGGCACTTCCACCCACATATCTTAATGCACTTTGTAAAAACCATCTCTTTTATGAGGAATGTAAATGAGGGGACAGGGCATTAAGTGATTTGGCCAAGTCAGAGTGAATTCCACTGGCAGCTGTTGCACACTAGTTTTGCAATTTAGAACCTCCCCCCAAAAAAATACAGGAGTACTTTTCCTTAACTAGCATGCTACCTACTTACCAAGTAGCTTAATGCACTTGCCAGCTGTTTGGCTACTTTGAATTTCCAAGGAGTTGTAAGAACATCACTTTTCCGGTGCATAAAGAGATCCAGTGGTCCAAATTCAACAAACTCTTCAACCATGATATCTACAGAAATAGAGTCCTGTGTTCAGTATGTAGCAACAACAGTACTATGTCTGAAATAAGCCACAGGGCAAAACTGGATCTTTCATGGGAGAGATGCATGTTTGGAGCTTCAGCACCAAACCAGTGTGTCCGTATTAATGCATCTTAAGCAAAATCACTGCTTGTGAAGAATCTGAATTAAAGTGTTCCACTGGCTACATAATAGTTTCAACATTCCATATCCCCATCATCCCTGACTTGGGAGGTAACCCAGCCAATGAATGGGGAGGCAGTGCCTAGTCTGGTCTCCAAGGAAACCATTCTTATAAACAGGGTTTGAAGATAGGTGCCATTAGGAGAAATTCTCTGCTATGATACAAAACTGAGGAAAAGGCTCCTCATTCCAATTCTGCCACCACTTTTATGTATTGCAGTAGTGCCTCAGGCTTCCAGTCACGGACTAGGACCCTGTTGTGCTAAGCACTGACCAAAAAGACCAGCCTTTCCTACAATCGCTTATGTTTTCACATCACAAGAGCAACTGATAGATGCTAAATGAACTCACTTTCTACATCACGGACACAGACCCCATGAAGGAAGACGATGTGTTTGTGGCAAATTTGCCTCATCATGCTTGCTGTCTCAAAAAATGCCTGTTAGAAAATGAAATATTAAGAGTGAATACCAGCATTTCAGGGCTATCCTAAAGCAAGGCATGTATGGAAACAACTGAATGTGATAAAATTCAGGAAAGACCAATATGTCCCTAGTAACATGCAGGATCAACATAGAATAAGAGTGCTACATAAATACCACTGCAGCAAAGGTGCTATCATTTAAACTGAATGTACTGTCCCAACTCTTTAGCCAAGGTTTTTAAAACATCTTATCGATATTAAGCCTCACCATCCTCCTATAAAACAGTGGTTCCTCTTCACAAGCAATAAACTGAAGCACAAAGAGGTTAATTGATTTCCTGGGGCTACACAGTGAATCAGTGTCAAGAGTTGGTGATGGATCCTAGCATTCTGACTCCCAACCTACTGCATACAGGACCAGGGCCTAATATAGTGGTTAAAAAAAATATGTATCCCAGTGCAGTTCACTGGGACTACATAAGAATAGCCATATGGGTCAGACCAAAGGTCCACCGAGTCCAATATCCTGTCATCTAACAGTGGCCAATGCCAAGTGCCTTGAGGGAATAAACAAAACAGATAATCATCAAGTGATAAACCCCATCACTCATTCCCAGACCTGACAAACTGAGGCTAGGGACACAATTCCTGCCCATCCTGGCTAACAGCCATTGATGGACCTAACCTCCTTGAATATATTTAGTTCTTTTTTACTGTCTTTGCCTTCACAACTTCCTCTGGCAGGGAGTTCCATGGGCTGACTATAAGTTGTGTGAAGAAATACTTCCTTTTGTTTTAGACCTGCTGCCTATTAATTTCATTTGGTGACCCCTAGTTCTTGTATTCTGGGAGAGAATAAATAACTTTTCCTTATTTATTTTCTCCACAGCAGTTATGATTTTATAGACTTCTATCATATCCCCTCTTAGTCATCTCTTTTACAAGATGAAGAGCCCCAGTCTTATCAATCTCTCCTTATATGGAAGCTGCTTCATAACCCTAATAATTTTTGTTGTCCTTTTCTTTTCCAACTCCAATATATCTTTTTTGAGATGAGGCAACCACGTCTGCACACAGTGGGCAAGATGCCATGGATTTAGAGAGGCAATATGATATTTTCCGTCTTATTCTCTATCCCTTTCTTAAGGATTCCCAACATTCTGGTTTTTGTTGTTGTTTTTTGCTTTTTTAAAAACTACTATTGCACATTGAATTGGCTTTTTCAAAGAACTATCTATAGCAGTGGTTCCCAAAGCGGGCCTGCCAGGTCATTTATGTGCGCCCACCTAGTGACCAGGGCCAGCCCGAGCCATTCTTGCATCCCGGGCGCCCAGTGCGTGCACAGCCTCCGCCCCGGACACGCGGCGCATGCGCAGTGCCACCCCCGGACACGCAGGACATGCACAGCCCCTGCCCCGGGTGCACGGCAGCCCCAAAAGGTTGGGGACCACCCATCTATAGTGACTCCAAGATCTCTCTCTTGATTGTTAACAGCTAATTTAGACTGTCATTTTGTATGTATACTTGGTATTGTGTCTTCCAATACATATTACTTTGCATTTATCACAACACTGAATTGTGTTTGTCATTTTGTTGCCCACTCACCCAATTTTGTAAGCCTTTTGAAACTTTTCGCAGTCTGCTGTGGACTTAACTATCTTGAGCAATTTTGTATCATCTGCACACAATTAGTTATCTCTCTCCATTTTGAAAATTGACCATTTATTCCAACTCCTTGTTTCCTAACTTTTAAACAAACAGTTACCAATCCAAAACAGGACCTGCTCAAGCATCCCAGCTTACTTTGCTCAAGAGCTTTTGATGAGGGACCTTGTCAAAGGCTTTCTGAAATCAAAGAAAGGCTAAAATTTAGACTGCTATTTTGAGAAATTACTTGTTTATGGGGAACAGGGCCTGGATTTGTGACTCATCTGAAAAAACTGAACTTCTGATTGAGTTATGTTGATCTTGTCAGGTGCATGAGTATTGCCAGCGAATGCTATAGGTAGCATTTTGCATGCAAAATGATAGCCTTAACTTTTCAATTCCCTCAGTTTTGTGTGCAAACTAATATTACTTAAATAGTGAAATCTGAGCATGAATAATGTGGCATTAGCTATTTGTCTATATACTATAAACTGAGAAGAGGAAGAACTTGCCAAAGAAATGTCTCTGTGACTGGGGTCCAAGACTTTGAGGAGGACTTTTTTCTCTTTTTCATCCTGGTACCCGTCATTCTCATCTGCCTTATAATTGAGAATCCCAGAGTAAATTTGTGTTCTTGTTCCTCTTCCAAGGTGTTCTTCCTAAGATGTAATGCATAACCAGAACTGTCAAACCAAGACATCAAGCAAACAGGCACAGAGCTACAAAAATACTGAAAAACGGTCCTTGCAACCCCTCAACATTTTCTATTCCATTTGCGTTAATATATGCATATTTCACCATTGTCAATCTATCACCAAAGAGAAACTAGTAACATTTTACAGTAAGTCCCAAATCATTATTCCTCCTTTTGATATTCTCTGAAAAGGGTATTTTTACCATGCTGAACTAGTTTACCATTAATGAGCTGTCAGATATTAGATCTACTCTAAAACCAAACAAGTCCCCCATGATGTGTTATTAGAATGAATAACAAATGAATTAATGATGACTAGCCTCTTGTTTAAGAACGGGATGACATGTATGTGTAACTTTAAAATGTTACCAAGAAAGAAAGTAATATCTGGGTGGAACTCATTCTCAGGGATATTAGAAAAAACAGACGACATGTTCCCTCAAATTTACAGAGGATTCACCTTAGTTCTTTAGTGGAAAGTATGCATGTGCTGATCTCTATCCTCCTCCTCCTCCCTCCCCACAAATTACAGTATACCAACCACTATCTTCTGTGGTCCCTGAGACCACCTGAAAATTTCATTTAAAAAAAAAAAAAAAGCATCTTTAATAAAATTTTCCAGAGCATCCATGTGACACAAAGAAAAAAAAAACCCAACAACCTATAAAGTAGTGAGTCTTGAAGGTCAGGTCTATAGATTTGGGCTCATGGTGTATGTGTTCTGTGGCTACAAAATAACAGGGGTGATGTTTCTTCTCCAGTTAGAGCTCTGGCAGGAACAACGACACTGCTATTTGTTGATCTGAGCTGGACACTATGTCACTTTGTATTTTTTTGGTGGATTAGGTGTAGGGGTTCTCTCCCCCCCCCCCCCCTTTGGCTGTACAGACATATTCCATTAGTCAAATAAATCCCATTGACTTTCCAACAAACTTACACTTCTAGACCCAACCTCTATGTCACTTCTACTCCTGAATCACTTAAATGCTCCCCTTATTTCTTACTGGGCAAGATCTTGGGTCTTGGATCCGGAATTCTCTACAGAATCCGGCCTTTAAAAATATAGGGCCTTTACAAAATGACATGGGTTAGAGTATACAGGTGATAAAATTAAGTTTTCTTTCCAAAAATCAGTCCAGGAAATGTGTTTTTCTTTACTGATTGAAAAACATGTACATAGGGTATTTCCCTCCTGCTATGCTAGTACATATAGCATATCACTGAAAAAATGCTTGAGTTCACAGCGGGTGGCTTAATATACCTTTCAAACTAATAGTATTTTTAAAAAGTCTCTTTTGGGGAAGAGAAAACTCTGTCATTGTTGAAATTTCATGTTATTTCTCTAGCAATGAAGACTTATCTTCTTGTTTGATTATACTCAGCAACTGAAAGGATCAGCTAAGCAAACTGACATTCAGCAGCTACCTACCTGCAGAATTTCTTCTTTGAGGATTCGATGGAAACTCAGTTGACCTAGAGGGCAAACAGGATGCCATTCCTGGCCTTTCTTTGTTGCCACTAACAAGTTTGAGATTTCTGGAGAGTGGACAGGAAAGGGAGAAAACATTCTTTGATGTGGTTTACTTTTTAAAAAAATCTTAAATTTGCAATTCCTTACTTCTAATATTCATCCAATAATGGAGTTTTTATCTTCCATATGCAATCTGCAAGCTAATATTCCTAGATAGTTTTAGGGAAAAATCTTAAAATGTGATTATTCGGTCAGATGACTTATCCTAGCATTTATCACTTGGAAGAGAATCCAATAAAAAACACCCTTTTTTAAATTTCTCCATCACAACATTAGGCACTGTTGCTCTGTATAGCACTGCACTGAAAAATATACAGGATACAAATGTGCCTGTTAAGCACTGACTTACATTGGGGTTACAACTCGACAATAGCTCAAGCAGAGCTCTGGAAAGCAAGTACAGGTTGAACCAACACTTCTACTGCTTACTGAGCTGTTAGAGGATATTTATGGGAAAATTAGAGCTAACTAACAGCACAGAACACTGAAGACTAGGTCTGGTGGTTATAAACAAACTTTATGGGACCGCAGGAAACTTGGCCACACTAAGGTTATTAAGTATTGTGTAAATGACTAATCGAATAGTCAACGCATTTTTGCATCAACTATTTGATTAGCCAATAGGGTGCCTCTGCCTTTGAAGGGGCTATTGCTACACTTCAAAAGCAAAAGTGCTGAAGCCCAGGATCATCTGGGGACTCCCCCACTAACTCTGGGCTCCAAGCGGCACTGCCACTTTGAAGTACCCACCTCTTCCCCTCTCCCCCACCTTGCTGCCTCTATCTAAGTTGACCTCTATCCTGTCGACCAGTCCTTAACATCTCTAAGCCACACTCTTGAAAAGTGGACATCAGGCAAACAAACCATTCTGGACAATGGATGTTTCCGGACCAGAGAGTTCAACCTGTGCAAAATGTTTCCTGGTGTTTTCTTTGTGCTCTCTGGCCACCCATCAAGTGGATACAACCTGCACTCCATTCTGAAGGCAGACAGATTTGCTGGCCTATACCTAGATGGCGAGATAAAGCCAGAGCTGCTCCTTCCCCTCACCAATCAGAATGTCTTGCATTGTAGGGAATGCTAGCAGTCCCAATACCCAGACTGCAAAAATGTGACTTGTCCTTGAAAGGAGGGGAGAAATCCAGGCTCAGTATACCCTCTTTCTCCCTCATGCATCTGTACACAAAAAGGCTACAATCTGATTCATAAAATATATCTACATATGTGGTCTTCTTAAAAGTATGCAAGTATAAAACACCAGGATGTGGGTGTCAGATGCACGTCCCCCCTTTTTCACCGCACTACAGGGAGTGGTCTCAAGGCCATATTATGACTCTGCATTCTTACAATACTTTCGGAGAGGTCTACAGATGGAAGACTGAAAAATTATTTTAATTTCATTTCTTTATCAACCTAAATTTTTTTATTTTTAAAAAGGCAATAATGTGGTAGAGAGAGAACAGTGAACCTAAGGAATCTTGCCTCATTGTGCAACCAGAGTTCCTATTAAGGTCAAAATACAAATTTACATTTGTGTAAACTGAGGCAATTCTGATTATGTCATTGGAAATCTCAGATGAGCATGAGACACAAGTTGACTCTCATATTAGAATTATTACAACTGCAGGAAGTAACTTACATGTTTAACAGTTAAATCTTTAATTATTTTAATCTCTCAGTGCTCAAGACAATTATTGTTACTTTAGTTTATGAAGCATTGTCAATGTTACATAAGCAGTGCAACATGCTGCTTATATGTACTAATTATGCTTCTCTCAACTTTTCACAAACTAAACACGTAGCTACTTTATCTTAGTTATTCCCCTTATTCTAACAGGAAGCCATTATCTGATCAACAGGACTTTACCACGTCCTTCCTCTTTCATAAAGTTTAGCTACAAGTAATTTGTATGCTTTTTTATAAAACGATTTTAATGAAATTCACAACAATACTTCACCAACTGCTGTTCTACTCCCACAACCAATCTGAAAGCAAAGTCTGAAATCCTTGCTAAGACAAATTCCCACTGACTTCAAAGTGTGTTCTATCTGAGTAATGACTTCAGGGTTTGCCCCTCTCTTTCTCTCTTAATTATTATTACTAACACTAGATCTCAAGAGCAAGTGATATTTAAACAAAAAGGTCATAATATTACCATAATATTTCACCCAGCACTCTTTCTTTGACAAAACAAAGATCACAGTGGATGCAGCACCTTTACTTGATGCATGTGTCTTTCGGGGGTGGAGGGAAGCCCCTAAATGATTACTACTTACTTTTTACAATTTAAGAGGTATTTAAACACATAACTCAATGAGTCAGTTGTGACTTTTTAAACCTCAAGGAGCTATATTAAAATTAGTCATCTACTGTTGATACTACAGGGCTGGTTATTTACATGCTGAAGGCAATGTGCTACTTAGTTTTAAAACTCTGCACAAATTATACTAGTAATTAACAACAGCTCTTGAACATCTTGTGCTGAGATAACAGTTCCCAAAAATAATTTGTTCATAGTACCTGCAGTATTACACTATACATAAGTCTTTTTTATTAAAAGGGTTTTTTTTCCCCCTGAAACAAATAGGGTTTTTTTTTTTATATTTGTCTGTCAAATATTAATTTAACAACACAGAACAAAATGCAAAGTCCCCCTGTGGTCACAAATGCCTTCACCTTCTCCAAAACTAAGGCTGACGCGAGAGTCGTTACCTTTTGGTTTTGGCTGGCAGCATCTCTTCAGCGTAAAGCTTATGTTATCCGTTCTAAGGGTCTGTCCCTTCAAGTGATCCATCAGTTCTTTTAAAGATGGGAAAAACTTATTTGGACCATGAAGGAAGCAACCATCTTTTGTCACCTCGATCTGGAAGTTCTTGTACTGGACTGACTCATTTAGTCTTTGCTATTTAAGGGGGAGGGAAGCGAAATGTTAATCACAAAAATGAAACAATAGTACATAGCGCTGCTAAGCACATCTGAAGCCAAATTCATCCCTGATAAAAGTTCAAAGAAGCCAATGAAATTAAACAAGGGAATTAAACCAATTTAGTATCATAAATCTACCAATGTAAAATTAAAGCCCCTGCTTTTAAAGTTACATTTAGTAAAAACATTTCCGCAGTCCTTAATGGAGGAAATGTGATCTGCTAATGTCATGTGTAGTGATGTAGCTGCACTGGTCACAGGATAGTAGAGACACAAGGTTTATCTTTTTCTGTCGGAGAGACAGACAAACTTTTGAGCTTACATACAGCTCTTCTTCAGGTCTGGGATAACTTCTTGGAGAGAGAGAGAGAGAGAGACAGAGTGGAACAGATTGTTTAGCATAGTTATCCCTAACAGGCCATTCAACCCAGTTAACACCTCTCCAGTTACAGGGATTGAAAGGGTTGCCACAATACATGGTTATAGACTTGTAATGAGCATAAATCCAATGTTTCTATTCAGTACCTGATTTTTAGTAACTAGAAAGTTATGAATTTGAGCTCCCAGCCCCATCTTTTTAAAGTGTTTCACAGGTTTCAACTGAAGATGAGGACTGATACGTCAGATCCACAGTAACCGCATTGTAATAAGTGCTCACCCACAGGTGATTTCATGTTTGTGTCTTATTTTTCACTAAAAGTTCATTAGAGAGGGTCATTATGGTCTGATTTCACCAATGTAGTAACTGGCATATTTCGTGCACTCAATGAGGTACACCACATGCGACTGGTGCACACAAGATCATAAATCTTTAATTCTTATTGGTTAGTTGACTATTCTATAGTCCCCGGAAGTGGGGCCGACAGCCAGTGTGCTTCAGCCACACTCCCAAGGAACCCCCTACCACTCCACACTGCTGCCCCTGTATCAGAGGTAGCAGTGTAGGGTGCCAGGTGGGAGCTGATCTGCAAGGGGAGCCAGTTTAAAAACCTGCTTTCCTCATGGAGTGGCCACTTCTCAGAGACAGCAATGTGGGGTGGGTAGAGGAAGGGGGAGGGTCTAAGCTCTCCGACTCAGCAGGAGTCAAAACTGAGCCAGGCTGCCTGCCTGCCCACCTCCTATTACACTTTAAAATGCAGAGCCACAGAAGAGGTAGATTCTGGACCCTTAACAAGCCAGGACTGAGCTGGACTGCTGGCCAGCCTGCTAAAAAATTTACTAGCAAGGAGGAGAGAAGTGAGGAAAAGCATGTAGTCTATAGCACTAACCTATAAGCTTTTGCTTATCAGTTAATTGACTACTCTATTACATCCCTAGCCAGTTATCCCCATATATATGTAATATATCTGATATAGTTAAAAGCCAGACTGAATATAACAGACTTTTTGGTGTGTCTGAGATGGTTTCTAGCTCTATGAAAGTAGGTGTGATGATCTCTGGGTTTCTTATATATTACTTGCCTGTAGGGTTCTATTCTTGAAGCTGATATTGGTGTTCAAGAAGCTGCTGCTAGTATAACAGTGTTTTAGAAAGAATGTAATGGATGGTTAGTGATTGTTGAAATTGTGGTGGAAGTCTCAGGGAGTTTGTCATCTATCCAGAGGACAAAAATATCAATGTATCTCAGGTATAAAGTGATTTTATGATGCACGTGTCCAGAAATTCTTCTTCAAGATAGCCTATGATGTGGTTGGATTATTGGGAAGTCATCCTTGTACCGATGGCTGTTCATAGACAAAGTTTTTCTTACGGAATGTAAAACTGCTATGGGAATTATCAATAATTTTACCATCCTTGCAGCTGTTACATCCTCCATTTCTATTTTCAAGTATTACTCACTGATGTCCTTACTTCTCCTACCATTAGTTTTGGCTACTTTTGTTATTTAAGGATATGCCCTCCACTGCAGCATTGCTTACTCCAATCTGAAGATAAACCCTGCAGAAGAGGTTACTGTATGAACATTTACTTGCCCCATTCAATCTCCTGTATGTACCAGACTTAAGTTATTTTATATTGTAGAATTCCATTTGCCATTTTCCTCCCAATTTCCTAGATAGCTCATATTCTTGAGTGGTTTTGGACAACACTTCCCAGTTCAGTACTTTTAAGTGTTCCATCCATCCACTTACTTATATAGTTACCCACCACTGTAGCATTTTAGCACCATTATCTCCTGCACACAGTACCGTTCCTTTCTGTAGTTAATTTAACAATTCTGGACCACTTCTGCTTTGAGATTCATCCACACAATTATTACTGAAGTTAGAGGGAGTTGTACATGCATAGCTTTGGGCTCAAGTTTAACTTCCAAGTCCTATTTTTCTCTCAGATTTTTAAATGTTACAAAAATGAGCTGAGCAATAACCCTTGGAGGACCCACTTAATGATTGAAAGTCTACAACCGATTTTCTATACAGTTTATCACACGGTTAACTTCCTCCAAAATACTGTAGGGTGTTAACTTCCTGTGCGATGCCATGTCCAATGTCTCATCTATAGTTACAGGAAACAACCCCCATTTAATGTCCTTATCTCTTGTCCAGAAATCCACCTAAAGAAACCTTTTCAATAAAGTGAGGAACATTGACAGTCACTCTTCTGTCTACAGACCTTTGAGCACATATTTAATCCAACAAAAGCAATTGACGATTTGGATCTGACACACACATACCTTTCTGCTTGGAGTCCCAGTGGGAATTTTGTATCAATGGGACCAATCTCATAAAGATACCATAGGTACCCCTGGAAATTTTACCTGTGAGTAAGTAGGCTGTCATGGCTACTGGGGCTAGTTGTTAGTCACATAGGACCACATGCACTAAGCTACCAAATTACATGTATATGGATCCTCGGGAGTTTATAGCCTTTACTTGACTCCAACATCTTGTGTGAGGCTGGTAACTTCATTACTGATATGTCCCAACATACCTGAGAGATTTCAGAACATGTCACTGTCATGAGGATGTGATTAAAGTCTGTACAGCTCCACCTCAGCACATACATCCCCTCCTCATTCCCTTCTTGTCTTAATTTGTTGATGGCATACTCTGTGCTGAAACAGTGAATACAAGAATGAGAATAATGGGCAAATGAGTAGTTACATTCCAAATGTCCTCTTAAAAGCTACTTTGTCTTTGGAACAAGAATGAGCAACTGCATTATACAAACAGTTGTACTAATAAAACATACTTTATACCCATGGTGTTCAACACTGTAGCCACATGTGACTATTTGACTGGTTGAGAGTGGCTACTGCTGTAGCAAATTAGTCACAATAATGGCTACTGCTTCAGAACTGGTTGGATGCCACGGCTTTATGCTACATACTGGCTGTGGCTAGACTGGCCAGTTTTTCCGGAAAATCATCCGCTTGAATTTCCGCAAAAGCACTGACGATCTCATGTAAGATTGTCAGTGCTTTTGCGGAAATACTATGCTGTTCTCATTCGGGCAAAAGTCTTTTTCTGAAAAACTTTTGCGCAAAAGGGCCAGTGTAGACAGCAGAGATTTATTTTCCGCAAAAAAGCCCCAATCGCGAAAATGGCGATCGGGGCTTTTTTGCGGAAAAGTGCGTCTAGATTGGCCACGGATGCTTTTCCACAAAAAGTACTTTTGCGGAAAAGCGTCCTGCCAATCTAGACGCGCTTTTCCTAAAATGCTTTTAACAGAAAACTTTTCCGTTAAAAGCATTTCCGGAAAATCATGCCAGTGTAGACGTAGCCACTGTGTATACAGCAGGCGTGGAGAACAGTTTGTGTTGGGAGCTGCTGACCCACAGAAAAATCAGTTGGGGGGTCTCTCAGAAGTGAGAAGCAAAGTGAAAAGCTCCAGCCTGAGAAGGAGAAACACACTTCCCACATTCACCTAGGGATCCCCAGCTAGTAGATTTTGTGTGCCTCAGCCCTGCAGGTGGGTGGGCTAGAACGCCAGTGCAGGCTCCCCAATTCTGAACCTCAGGATCCAGATCCAGGCAAGCCAGGGGCCACATCCATCCCCCATGCCTGAGGTTCCCCAACTCTGGTATACAGCTTAATTTGTAAGCAAGCTTCCAGAACTGTATGCAGGTAATACCTTTGTTGTCTGTTTGTTGCACCTTCAAATCTCAAAGGACTACACCTAACTGCAGAGACACGGCTTCCGTTATATTTTCATATGTAGTTGTAGCTTTACTACAAGTGATGCGTATGTATTATGGGCTCTTATTGACACTTTTAAATCTAAAATAAAAGTATGCTTTGTGACTGGGAACATAAGAGGAAAAAACAATGGGATGGCAAAAATAAGAAATGTGATAATTCCTTCAACTACAATAAAAGTGAAAAAAATACAACCTTGCATTTGCATACAAGGATTTCCTGGCTGAGGTGGACTGATTCACTTCACAATTTGTTAAACTAGGGCAGTTCAATTAGTAATAGTTCTGCTCTACTGCAGACACCGCTAAAGTGCTCTGCAAACATTAATGAATCAAGCCTTAACCTGGTCCTGTGAAATGGATAAACATTTTCATTTTACAGATGAGTAAAATGAGATTCAGAGAATCAGTTCCTAGTTACCTCATGCAGTCAGTGGCAAAGCAAGAAGTAGAACCCAGGAAGAAGTGTTAGTTTGGACAGGAAATCAGGATTCCTGGGTTTATAGTTTAAAAAAATATTTTAGATTAAGAAAATAGCACAAAACGAAAGTACAATCTACACATAAGAACAAAATGTGCATGTCACCTGTAATGGCCTGCGGAACTATGAAAATAAAATGTCTGCCATCTCTGCAGACAAGAAGGGCTCTATGCAGATGACAAAGGCACTGCGAGCAAGATACTTACAAGCACTATGCAGTGGCCTTACTCTGCTCCACTTGAGGTGTTGGGAGTACTGCCATTTTATTGTTCCTTTCAATAACAGAAGAGTTAGGCTAACAGTAAATGCTTCTGTAAATCCTACCCTATAGTTTCAAATGATGTACACCATATGCTGTTTTCTGTCTCTCCCATCTCATCAACATTTAAAAAAAAAATCTCAAACTCAACACGCAGGGAAACAGTTTGGGAACTGGAAAAATAAATGCTGTTTTCAGCAGTCTTGTTGGTTATCAATTAAGTCATCCTAAAATCCTTTGCAAGCAAATCCCTGCTACTCAAGAACAACTCCTAAACTTCTCAGAATTTCTCACTTAAATCAGGATGAGGTTTTGGTTTTAAGGAGGCTAAATATCTACAAAAATCAAGATAAAAGCACTTAAACTAACCAAATGGGTCCATGACAGCCATTTCTTATGTTGTGCACTATCAAAGGTGGAGCTACATCAGTGCAGAGATAGAGGTGGGCATCTGCAGTAAGTCTGAAGTATCCATCTACTAAAGATGCAAATGACAAGGCCTCCTCGTGTGAAGAAAGTTTTATTTCCTAGAACAAAAAAGAATTATTACAATTTGGTTAAAAAAATTAATAAAGGAGGGAAGGAGAGGGTTAAAGTCTGGGAAAACATATGCGATTGTTTTTACCCAGGATTTTTCAGTGGGATCGACAAAAAGTTATCCAAGTAACCACGGCATAAGGACATATTTAGGAGGACAACAGTGATCATTATATATCCCCAGAAGTTACCATGGGTGAGCAGAGTCTGGCACCCATGTGGGTCCCTCTGAGTCAAAAAGATGAGAATGCGGAAAGGCCAAATTGGATTTAGAGTAACACAGGTTTTAATAATTCCTTTTTAAATTCTGGCATCCACACCAGGAAAAAGTCATGCACTCCCACTTAGGAGTGCCATTATTTCTATGCTTACTGATGCGCTTCTCCTGCCTTTCCCTATGTGATCTTTCTCTTGACCTCCTCTCCCTCCATGCTCATTGCTGTTTCTCTTCTTTCTTCACGCTGCTTTTACTGTGTCAAGATTCAGACAATGTCACAAACAGTTAACTAGAAGTGTGGTGGGCACATACTGGGAGCTTGGATAGAGATAACAAGTATGATGTGGAGAGTGACACATACATGGCTACATCACTTTGGGGGAGCAAGCTGGTGTCGATCGATTTGTTCTGCAAAACAGTGCACTCATCTTTTTTAGGCACAAACTGTTGATATGCCAATGTTTGTTACCCATTAGATAATTAACAGGAGTGATTGTTTAATGACACCATGTCTGCCCACCAATATTAATACTTTCTCACAAGCTCAAGCTTTCACAGGAAAAGAGCTCACCACAGCTAAGCCCTTACCATCTTTTCATGATTCTGCTTGTTAATATTGATTGTGGACTCCTTTATGACAAGTAGTGTGATTTCAGGAAAATATGAAAAACTGTTCCACTCCTCTCGGCTTTTGTTTTTTTCTTCACCTTTCCTGTTTTTGCTGTCCATTTTTTTCCTCTTCAGTTTATTATGTTTCTCTCTTTCAGGCTGTATAACCTGCAAACATTTTGGAATGAAAGTACCAGATGAATATAAATTTCATGACAAATTAATCTTAGGGATTTCTCAAACCCTAGATCCAGTGCTTTTTTTGTGACGGTACTTCCCGGCACCTCTAGTCAGAGCTCAACACTTTTTCCTCTGGAGTACCAGCACCTTTTTTTTTTTTTTTTTTAAACACAAAAAAGCACTGCCTAGATCAGTCATATCTTTTATGTATACATCATAAAGACATTAATTCTCAAAGAGGCTATTTAGTGAAACACAGGCAAATAAGAGCAAATAACTCATACATTGTGTCTGAGAAATCTCTTGATTCTAACTGGAAGAGGGAGCACATATGGGTACAAGAACCTCAAGTCTGATATTTACATCAAAGTTCATTAAAGAGTGTCATATGTCTCTTAAAAGCCCCTGACACTCTGGGTATCAAAATCACTGTGAAATGCATGTAAAGATGCTATGCAAAGGAGTAATGCATTAATGTTAGAAATTACGTTTTTAAGATTTGTATCAAAGGACTGGCCAACAGCAAAGATGAAAAACAGATTTTCTGACAAACAGAATACATTTATCTAGATGGCTGTTTACATGTAAATACTGTATTTTGTATTTCAATCTGAACCAAATGCTAATATAGGGCTGTTAAAACTTCAGAGAGAAAAAGTAACAGGAGGAAGTAAGCTACTTGACTGAAAATGCTGGAGTAAGCTTTGGGTGAGATATGCTTATTTACACAAGAGATTAACCTGTTAGGTTAGCCTCTCAAAAACATGTTATGATTTTGACTTTGTTTTATTATTGCACTCACGTACTATGTTCAATACAGGGGCAAGTGGTCTAAGATAAAACATATAAATTGAGGTACACTGTTCCTTTGAGAACAGGGGATCTGGGATCCTGTGATCAGGGGTTGGATTCTATAGGGGGTTAACTCAGAAAGGACTCAGGGCCTAAGTCCTTCTGTTGTCAACCTGCAAGGCAAAGATAGGCCTGTGTAGTCCAGGACAGAGTGCTTAAGTGGCTGACAGGCTGGTTGTGTTAGGACAGGCCTGCCAAGCCACTGGATCCAGCCCGCAGAGGCAGCAGGGAGCCCCAGACAGACTGCAGGGCTCCGTTTCTGTTTTGAAATTGGAGGGGAGGAAGGAAGTTTTAGGAGCCGCCCCGCCTCCAGCACATTCCCCCTGGCCGGTTACTGGCAGAAACCAGCCAATGCGAGCTGCTTGTTAGAATAATCGGCAGCTAAGAAGAATCATGGCAGCTAAGAAGAATCATGCCCCCTTCTGTGCTCAGTTATTCATCAAGCACATGGCCAGCCAGGCAGGCAGGCAGGCAGACTGGGAAACATTGTAAGCTCTGCAGAACAGGCAGGCAAGTTTGGCAGCTGACAGGTACATCTCTTGGCCACAGCCTGCTTCTGGCACCCCAGTCCTTTCCTGCCCCAACTCTGCCCCCCCCACCATAGCCAAACCCTCTGTCCCCCTCTTATACCCATAACCCCTAAGCACCCCAGTCTCCTGCCCCAGATCACAATCCCCTCCTACCCTAGGTGACATCCCAAACCCCTACACTCCACTTCCCTGCCCTAGGTCACAACCACCTGCTTCATCCCAACTCCCTCCCAGATTCCAGTCTCTCTCCCTTACCCCAGTCCCTTACTCCAAACTCCATTAATATCATGAAGGAGTACAGCCCTCAACCACTTTCCAAAGTCTTGGAGTGGCCCCCCATCAAAAATTATTGCCCACCCCTGTGTTAGGGACTTAAATATCCAGCTGTACAGGCAAGACTCCCTTGCTATGGAGAAAAGTGGTAAGAAAGTGATTCACAGCTCGGATTCCAGGTGGTGTGTCATACATTCTAACTAGTATTGCCCACAATTAATTGTGCAATATTTGGCATGTCAACCTCTCTTCCTCCATCAGTAAGGCAGAAATAATGCTATCTAAGGGCAACAAAGGTTAGCTCATGCCTGAAAAGTAATTAACAAACATTACAAAAACTCAGTTCAAAACTCAAGAGCCACACTCTCGTCTCAAAGCACAAGGTCTTCATTGTTATCTATTGCAATTCTGTGTGAGAGTTACATGTAACATACATGTGGACAATATTATAAAAATCATTTTAAAGACCATTACTAACCCACCGTGTTTTTATGCCATCAAGTGACAGGTTTTTCATGGCTCACTTGCCAAAAGGAAGGAGCACATTCCCTGTCCTCTGCACTCCTGCACATGTATCTTCCCACTTAGTTATATTTTATATAACTTTTTTCAATTATTATTAGTGTTGAGGTTGTAGTTCCCAGACTGTGCCAAGTACTTTCCAAACCCAAAGAACAGGCCAAAAATGCAGACCTATAAGGCAGTTTGCCATAGCCCTTTGCTCTCCATTGGACCCCTTTTTTAACTGTGAAGCTGTGTGAGGTTATAGGACAGATTAAGGATGTTAAATATCAATTAATTTACTAGTCAAGTAGCCAATGGAATTTCCATCGACTACTCAACTAATTGATAGGCACTTACACATTCTTCCTTTGAAATGTACAAGAGGCACAGTAGGGGCTTTTGTGCATTTCAGAGTTGGAACTTCGCATGCTGCCTGGGGCCAATAGGAAGTCCCTCTGACTCCAGGCTCCACACGGGCATGTCCCCTTTGAAACGCACAAGGCCTCTTGTGCCCTTGTGAAAATGTACAAGGGCTCTGAGGCATTTCAGAGGGGCAGCGTTGTATGGAGCCTGAGGTCAGCTATGAAGTGCTGTGGCATTTCAAAGCAGCAGCGCCGCCTGGAGCCCGTACCCCAGGCTGAGAGAGACAGCGGGGGGAAGGGCATGGCAGGGAGGGGGGGCGACTAGTAAACTAGTCCTTAACATCCTTAGGACAGATGTGATTTTCCTAGGGGGCCTATTTAGGAATACTGTATTTGAGAGCAGCATTTAAATAGAACTAATTTCAGGAACACAATTTACAGTTTGAATTGTTTCCATACATGTCAGCATACACATCTTTTATCACTTGGATTAGGGATGTTAAATTTAAATTAACTAATTAAATAGTTGACGCAATTTATATCGACTATTCAATTAGTCAATAGGGTGCATCCATCTTTGAAATGCAGCAACAACCCTTTTAAAGGTGAAAGCGTTGCAGGGAGCACACAGCCAGTGGGCCCCGTGCTCCCCATGGCATTTCAAAGCAGCAGCACCATGGGGAGCCCGGGGTCAGCTGGGGACTCCTGTGCTGATCCTGCGCTCAGTGTGGCACTGTTGCTTTGAAACACTGCAGGGAGCTCGGCGTCAGGTTGCACGCAGCGTTTCAAAGCGGCAGCACCGCGTGGAGCCTGGAGTCAGCTGACCCCAAATTCCATGCAGCACTGCCGCTTTGAAATGCTGTGTGCTGCCTGGGGACACACCAGCTGGCCCTGGGCTGTGTGTGGTGTAACAAAGCAGCAGCGCTGCGTGAAGCCTGGGGTCTGGCCCCAGGCTCCACACAGCACTGCCGCTTTGAAGCACCTCTTCCACATCTCCTCCTCCCCCCCCCTCCACTTTTGCAGCTTCTTTTTGAGAGGCAGCAAGGGATAGGGAAATGATTAGTCAACTAACCTGTTGACTATCCGATAAGCATTTGCTTATCGGATAGTCGACTAGTCATTCACATCCCTAACTTGGATAAGCCCAGAATATCTATACAAATCCCACTTTTGAAATCCTAGAGAGCAATACCTGGCGTGGCTGATTTGGTGCAAGTATTAATTTTCATTGTGACTTTTAGCACTCACAAAAGCAAAGAACTAGTGCTGACCAAAAGCAGTCTGTCAGTTTCCTAATGCAATTCTGCCACCAACCTACCACGCCCTTCCTTTCCAAATTAGTAATGACATCATCTTGTCCAAAAACTACTAATTGCTCAAACCACAAGGTTTCACAACACAGAAAAATGTTTGTGACCACTGCACTTTTTCTTCTTCTTCTTATGATCTAAACAAAAGTTTATGACAAGGTTTTCCTAGAAGTAAAAGCTAGTGCAGCCATCTGCAAAGGACTACAGAGTTCTGTTAACCTTTTAAAACAATGCCAAGAATCCTACTAAACAAAGAGTCTGAAGTTGAAACTTCTCAATTAACTAATTTTCTAAATAAGGTTCAAGTTTTTGCAGCGTATAATTTTTGTTATGTCCCAAATTAATCCTCAGTCTTTCTGTCCGTGAATGGACACTCACATTTGGTTTGCGCCTCCACTGTATTCCATTGTTTCCTGTCACCATCACTTCATATTGTGGCATGATCCCATTGTCTCCCAAATTAAATCCATGTTTTTCATTCTCTGTTGAAATCTGCAATGATGAAGTCTCAAAAATTTCTGCTCCATAATGCTTAGTTAAAGTCTCCATTGTTGATAAGTATTTAACCTTCAGATCATGCGGAGAGACACTGCTGTCACAAATGGTTTTATTATTGAACTCCTTAAGGAAATCCTTGAAAACATTATTTATCCGAATTCTCGTTAAGATATTCCTTTGTCTGATGGTCTTATTCAAAGTTTCAGGAATATAGCGTTTGTAACTGGAAAAAAAAACCCCAATGGAATGTTAATATTGTTACTTCAATTTACTGTTATAAGACTGCAGTTGGTGTACTGTAAAAACAACTTAGTGAAAATATACGCAGAGTTTCATAGTACATTTAATACTAATGCCACAAAAACAGTTTCATAACACACATGACAACTGCCAATTTTATTCTTGATATAGATAATGTGTAAACTTAGCTGAATACCTCATTCAGATGTAGTAAGTTGTAGGGATCAAGCTCATTAAGACACATAATAATAAAGCATTTATGGGACAGTTAATTAAAATATGTTATAAGAAAGCATTTAAAGCTGAAGTTATTTTTGCCATTACTTTAGACAAAAAATTCTGACCTGTGTGTCCTAAGTCACTAAATCAAATCAAGAAGAATCATGGGTACTCACTATCTTTAGGCGCCTATATATGGCCTTACACTTTTGAGAATTTTGTCCTTAACTTTTGCTATAGCCTTTGAGAAATGTATATTTACTTGGGCAATAAGCTAATAAAGCAGTAATCATAATCAAGTAAATGTATTTAATTATACTGCAAACTGTGAAATTAAAACCATAATATACCATTAATTAACAAGCAGTGGTGAGAAAAGCAAATTTTATTTTTACTACAGTACATAAAACTAAAATGTTAATAGGGAGGCTGTGGAATCTCCATCTATGAAGATATATAAAAGCAGGTTAGATAAACATCTATCAGGGATGGTCTAGATGATATGGATCCTGCCGTGAGGGCAGGGGACTGGACTCGATGACCTCTCAGTGTACCTTCCAGTTCTAGTGTTCTATGATTCTAAACTAGATTTAAAAGGTTATTTTGTTCAATTTACCAATGGCAGACTAACAAGAACAGGTGTTACTAGTTAATCAAGTTGACACTTCTAAATCATCTATTGCTATAACAAACTGACGCACTGAAGTTATATGAATTCCATCAATATTCAAGACTTCATGATTGTCCATTTTGCTGTAGCTTCATAAAAGTCACTGTAACCAGTAGGTAACAGAACTCAAGAGTATCTTCCAACTGCATATCCTTACCACAAGAGCTAAAAGAGAATTGCTTAGCAGTAGTAACATCAGGGCTTATATTCGCTGACAGATTAGCTGGGAGAGAGCACCATGTCCACACACATTCAGCAGGACTAGTATTCTACCTAGAAGAGGGCAGAAGCATATACAGTACTAAGTGTAGCGTTACCCTGACTAACCTGATATCCTTGGGAAGCTCTGGTAGCTTCATATTTTTCTTGATGGCATAGTGCGAGATTGCAAGGACAGCCATTCCCAGACATTCATTTTCAATTTCATGAACCTCCTGATCATTTTTAGGGTCTCGAACTGGTGCCAGGCACTTCACCAAATCATACTGTCCCTTAATGGGAAGTGAAGAAAAGTTGCTTTAAAAAATTATTGCAATAATCTATCTTTTGCATACCAACAGGTGCAACAAAATCATAGCCGTACACAAGCAGCAGCAGAGCCTTACAAAACAGGAAGTGCTGCCTTCTCCTTCACACAGACACATAAAATGGAACAAACAAAAATGCATCCAGACCAACCTCACTCTACAGCCTGACAAAAAAACGTTTTTTCAGTGGCAGTTTCTGTAGCACAGAAAAGAGATCACGTCCACTGAGACATGTGCCAGTGCCCCAGTGACTTCAGTGACACTCACTGATGTTATTTCAATAACTTTGTCCTTCCTCGCCCCATTCCTGTTTGCTATTCTTTTAGTCACATCTTAAAGATCAGATTGAACTCTTCAGGGCAGTGATACTTTTTCTGACTTTTATGGGAGTTGGGATTTTTAGACTCTACTTTTTTTAAAAAATGGTAGTCCCCCAAAACACAATTTTTGTTAACACAGTAACACTGTCAGATAAGGTTCCGTGGGGTAACAACCCATCCTATAGTTTAATGCAGATCCCTTCTCCTTCCTCCCCGCCCCCACAATGAGCAAATAAAGTGCCATTAAAAAAAACCCTAAGCATCAAGGTTTTCAAGCAATAGTAACACAGACTATGATACACTATGACATATATATGATTGTTTAATGAACAAAATATTTTGGGGTAATGCCCCCTTTAAAAAAAATCTCTGCCCCATATATTTTTTGCAGTTCTCTTACTTCCTTGAAAAGTGATTTCTCAAATGTTCATATTCTGCTGTCGTTAATTTTACATTTTTCTTTATTGTGGTTTCACAACAAAGCAACACTCTGCCATGTTAACATCTCTCTTCAGACTTACCTTGCTTCTAAAAAGGGACAGTTAACTGTGTGAAAGTCACACTTCTGTGTGAAAATTTTGTGGCCACTATAGTTACAATTAACGCCTAAGATTACTATAAAGATGTAAGCAACAAAAAAACATTCTTTGTCTCCGTCTCCCCCCCCCCCCCTCGCTTGTTTACTTTGTGCATTCCACGGCACTCCACAAATTCACAGGTTTATAGGAATGGTCTATTCTCTCCCCCCCCCCCCCCTTTCCTCTGTGTATTTCTCCCCACCAACACTCTGTATTCTTTTCTAGCAATACCTGAAATTCATTAGGTAATGTAAGGAAGCAAGATCCTGCACTCAAAATGCTCGTATCTCACACGCACACACGCACACGGAAAAGGGAAGGGAAAAGGGAACTACAAGTGAAGAAAGCCAACAGGAAATTGAGCAATTCTGTAAACCAGACTCAGCCGAAGTTTAAACTCTACACAATTTTTTATAATTAAGATATACAGGCTTTTCCAAATTATCCTGATGTAATCTGTTGGCAAGCAGAGGTTGCACATTTAGACTGAGGTTTTCAAGAAAAAAAAATGTGGACATTTTGAAGACAGACTGGACAGAGCACCTGAAAATACACCATAAGTTTTATTCATACACTGACATAGAAATGAAGGGTCTGCCTTATATGGGCAGACTGTTCTTTAAAAGATGAGAAAGGGACAATTTTATTCAAGCACATATAAAGAAAACAAACTACAGGCAGTCCCCGGGTTACGTACAAGATAGGGACTGTAGGTTTGTTCTTAAGTTGAATCTGTATGTAAGTCGGAACTGGCGTCCAGATTCAGCCGCTGCTGAAACTGATCAGTTTCAACAGCGGCTGAATCTGGACGCCAGTTCTGACTTACATACAGATTCAACTTAAGAACCCCAGGCATCCCCAAGTCAGCTGCTGCTGAAACTGATCAGCAGCTGATTCCAGGAAGCCCAGGGCAGAGGCTTCCTGTAGTCAGCCACTGGTCAGTTTCAGCAGCGGCTGACTTGGGGACGCCTGGGACAGAGCAGCTGGGGTGCTGCTGGGTTGGTCCAGAAGCGCCGCCGCTCCTCGGCGCTACTGGACCAACCCAGCAGCACCCAAGCTGCTCTGCCCCAGGCGTCCTGATTCAGCCGCTGCTGAATCTGACCAGCAGTGGCTGAATCAGGACGCCTAGGGCAGAACAGCTGGGGTGCTGCCCGGTTGGTCCAGTAGTGCCCAGAGCGGCGCTACGGGACCAACTGGCAGCGCCCCAGCTGCTGTACCACAGGTGTCCAGAGCAAAGCCATGGAGCACGGGGGCAGCGGGACAGCCCAGACGCGCCGTGGCTGTCCGCTGCCCGCGTGCTCCGCGGCTTTGCTCTGCTTTGCCCCCCCCCCCCCCCCCGTCCCCCTGGTCTGCAGACCAGGGGGACGGGGGGGAGGGGGGGGGAAGCAGAGCCAAGCCTCGGAGCGTGTGGGCAGCGGACAGCCCTGTCCGCTGCCCACGTGTTCCGCCGCTTTGCTTCCTCTCCCTGGTCTGCTAGAGACCAGGGAGAGGAACGGCCCCGTTCGTAACTGAGGATCCGACATAAGTCGGATCCGCGTAACTCGGGGACTGCCTGTATTCCAACCCCAGAAGAAATGGCTAAAGTTTTGAGTTTTTAAAATATAATATCTTACCTGTGCAAAGAGATATTCTAATGAATTTGCATCAAGGATAGGGGTTCCATCTGGCACTAGTTTCTTCTCATAAGAATTCTTTTGTTTCTTTGGAGATGTGTCAAGGATAGGAGCTCCATATGGCACTAATTTCTTCTCATAGGAATTCTTTGGTTTTTTTGGAGAATGCCTCCAGACTGATGGCTCGTTTTCACTTGTCCCATGCCAGTTTGTAAAATAAAACCTTACGAAAAAGAGTAATGAATCTTAAAAATTATGGGGAGCCTCAGTATATTTTGGGTATCTATTCTGAACTGTTTAAAATAAAAGTCTAGCAGTAAGTTAATATTCTTCACCTTTCTACTCTTATGTAAAAATATACATTGGTCCCAAATCCTGGACCACTGCCAAAAACAGGATGCCAGTCAAATGGTCCAATGAAAAGTGATATTATTAAACTCTAGTAGTTTTGACTTTCATATAGTATTCATGCTATGCCTGGGTAGGTATTATAGCCATCACGATAGCCTGAGTCACTATTCTGTCTCCTCCTCGTGCAGCTAGCCACATGAACACAGGCCAATTTTAACATTGTTTAATCTATTATCTAAAGATTTGCTTGAACAAGGACTAGTTTTTAATCACGATATCTTGGCATTTCTGAGGATTCCAACCCCTAAAACTCCAGCTCTTGGCACTCATGAAAATATGGCTACTAAAAATAAGGCCAGAATTGAAGGAGCAAGACAAATCTGAATAATTCATTTTTAAAGGGATGCAGTCAATTTACAAAATATATTGGAAATAAACTTCATAGCCTGCTGAAATATTACTAATAATAATTATCTTCAGGCTGAAATCTTCAAAGAAGCTGAAAAGAATGAGGTATTTAAATCCGCTGTACTTGAATGAGAGTGGTGTACCTCCCTCTCTTTGCCTTTCCTCCCTCAACCTCAAGCTCCTCTAAAACCACCTCAGTTTATATGATCATTTTAAAAATCCATATTAACTTTTTCAGTTAAGTATAACTTCTGCAAACCCTTCACAACCTTTAGAATCTTAAACAGCATTTGTCTGTCTAAACCCATGTGATAAGTGACCTCAAAATGTTATTTTGTGGTTGAAATGAGGTAAGATTCGATACCTTAATGTATTTAAAGGTCAAATGAACATGGAAAACTACAATAGCTACTGCACGTACAGAAGAGAAGGCCATATGCATAAAGCTACATTAAAATAAAGGTAAGAGTTTCTTTTGGTGAAAAAAGCTAGTGCACAGTCTCAGTAAATCAAGCAGTGGAACAAAGCTAAAAACTATTCACAAAAATACTCAAAGGAACTACTTATTATGGATTATTAATTTAAAATGTTCAAAATGTGCAAAGTACCTTCAAGTGGGAAAAAAACAGGAATGGTGGAACAATTTTGGCTGAAATTAAAAACAGCCTGAGGTACACGTTTGGCATGGAAAATTTCAGCACAAATACCGTATTTTCCGGCGTATAAGACGACTTTTTATGCTAAAAAACATCGCCCAAAAATCGGGGGTCGTCGTATACGCCAGGTATACAGGCAGTCCCCGACTTGCAGGTATGAACGGGGCTTTTCTCGCCCCAGAGGACACAGACTGCGGGACCTCGCAGTCCCGCCGCCCGTGTACTCCGGGGCGAGAAAAGCTGCTCCGCGTCTCCCTGGTCTGTAGACCAGGAAGACGCGGAGCAAAGCCGCAGAGGGGCTCCAGCAGCGGGGCAGCCCAGGCACGTCTGGGCTGCCCCGCTGCCTGAGCCCCTCCACGGCTTTGCAAAGCCTCGAGGGAAGCCGGCAGAGGCGGCAGCCCAAACGCGCCGCGGCTGTCCCGCTGCCAGCATCCTCAGAGGCTTTGCTCCCGGTGTCCCTGGTCTGCCGGGGACCGTCTCCAGCAGACCAGGGACACCGGGAGCAAAGCCGGAGAGGTGGAGGGGCGCTGGGGCGCTGCCGGTTGGCCTCTTAAGGGGGGGTAGTCTTATACGGCGAGTATAAGACAAAAACCTATCTTTTAACTAGAAAATTAGGGGGTCGTCTTATACGCCCAGTCGCCTTATACGCCGGAAAATATGGTACCTTAAAGTCTGGCAAAGCTACAAGCAACTTAAAACAGGGTCTTCCAATGGAAGCTTCCAAGCAACCTCAATTCTATATAACAGGAATAATTATAAAATTCTGGGAATTTTCACCACTGGCTTATTAAAGTAGAAACATACAAATATAATCTGATTATATGACGAAGTGTTTTTTTTTTTTTTTGTTTTTTTGTTTTTTTTTTAAGAATTAGGAACAGACTCGTGTAATGTGGTTAGTTAAAAATATTATACTTTGACTCAGTGATTAAAATTCCCACAATTGCATTTTTCCTATCTGTAATATGATACAAATAAATATAAATTAAGCACTTCTTTAAAAAGAAGAAACAACTACCCAGAAGTATAACAGAACACTATTGGCAGAAACTGCCCTGAGTTCCTATTTCCCGAAAAAAATCAAGGTTTTTCTGGAATGCTCTCATTTAAGTTGATGGGAATCTAATGGGAGCCAAACTAAGCCAATGCTGAACAATTCTGGAAATCCCACCCTGTGGAGGGGGAGACACAAAATTGGGCTCTTCACTGTTTAGTGCTTTCAAGTCTCCAATGTGTACAATAGGAATAAACAACAGGATTTGCCTATCTCTCAGGGATATTTTGTGAAGTTAAATTCACTAATGGTTGCACACATGGAAACTGCTAAAGAAATAGAGACTATTATGATTAGACAATAGTTCTCAGCCATTTGCACTGTGACTCTTTAGTTAGTCCAGTTAGTTACAGCTTTTGTGGTTTGGGGTTGTTTTAAGGTGATATAGCAAATGCATATATTCTGAAGACCTTTTCACCTTTCATGTTAATAAAGGGTTTTTGCTTCTTTAAACTGAGTTCAGCTCTAAGTGTTACACTAGCCACACAATTCTTGAAAAAACATACACTGGATTCTAGAAATAATCCATCTTTCGGTTGTACCCAACATACCTCATGCGATAATAGAGTCGGAGGGCTGTCTTGTCATCTATTTTGAAAACATGGTTCGGTGCATACCAGAGTTTTCTACTCTCCTCAAATAGCGCAAAGAGATTGTGGCACAATGGAGATACAGCTATTAAAAAGAAAAAAAAAATGAACTCACAAACTGAAACCCGAGCTGCCCTTTTCACAGCTCACAGGAGAGATATGTACCACTAAAACTGTCCAAAATTCTGTGACTTGATTCTTAGGTTTGTTTTGCTAAAAGCAAAAAAACCCCTTCTCCTTCAGTTAAAATTGGAAAACAAATGATGTCACTGTCCCATTTGAGTTTACTAATCCACAACAGACTTTTCCAACAAAACACTACAGGTGATTTATTTTGAATGATGACCAAACCCCACCTTACAATACAACAAAACAGATTACAGTTGTCTCCATACGGGATGAAGCCATCTAATTTCTCTTTTGGGTTTCCTTGTCAATAAAAGGAGAGCACTATCCACAGCATGTACCTCACAGAGGCCCTCTGTACATCAGGAAAGCATCTCTATTTAGGACACACTCCTGAATTGATGCAAACCCTCAGCTTCTCGCTCAGTTTTTACTGAATCCATTCTCAAATAAATGTATTCTTAACTCCAAAAATGTTGAGGAAAATAAATGCTATATTAACTGTACAATGATATAATGCAGGGCAGGATACTTGTTCTCTCAATCTAGCGGCAGAGGACAGGTATACATGGCATATCACCATAAGAAAGTCATTTACAACAGACTAATTTCAGGGCCTTAGTGAAAATCTAGCATTTCACAAAATGACAAGCTGACAACAGCAAAAAGAAATTGAAACATACAGGATTTTTGGACCTATCAATCAGGTGTCTCGTATAAGCCTAGCTCCATCAGTCACGCTTTGAAGAGTTGCAAAATCTAATCATCTAACTAGATGTGGTTAGAAATTAGACTTCAGAACTGACTGGCAATGGACAGTGTATGTGTTAGTATAAATACAGAGATAGGCATTTGACAATTTTTAAACTGTTAACAAATAATAGATGCATTTAATATTTGCTGTAATTTATCATAAATGGTTTTCATTAGCAGCCAACTTGAATGTGTATTGAATGAAATTTGACCATGAGATTTCCCCTACTTCACACTGAAGAAAGGGTAGGGTAACTGGGTGATCACTTGATGTTGCAACCCATTGAGGGAGTGGAAAACTAAACTTTATTTTAAATCTTCAGTACATAGTCATAAACAAACACCTGATCAAAAGATCTGCATCTCCCTTTGTATCAAGAATGTTAAGAGGCAAATAATTCCCTAATCGTGTAGTAGATAGAATTTTTATTGACTACCTAATTATAAGAAGCGCTCAGTCCCAGCTTATGCTGGGTCCAGGAACTACCCCCACTGCAGCTCAGCAGTTTAAGTGTGCCAAGAGCCAGGATCCTCTGCAGACAGGGCCCACAGCAAGCCTGGGCTCGCCTTAGGCAGAGGCTGCTTCACGGCAGCCCCCACGCACTGCTGCCCCTGATAGAGGCAGGAGGGCGGGTAGGCAGCACCACAGAGACTGTGCTGCGGGGAACTGGCTTTTAAGCCAGCTCGCCACTTCCTTGCTGCCTCTGATACTGAGGCAGCAATGGGGGAGGGGGTGCAAGTAGTTGATTCAGCTAACCAATAAGCCTTGGCTTGTCAGTTGGTCAACTACTTGTTTACATCCCTACCTCATATCAAATACATCAGAAGTAACTGAGCTGGAGATAGAGTTTAAAACCAGTGTAAGCAAAAAAGATAATCAGGCCCTAGTTACATAGGAAAGCACTAAAACTCGGGCTTAAATTTCATTGACTTCTGTGGCTTACTCGTGCATTTCAGTATTTTGCTGAACTGAACAAACGGATGTTGCTGATGCACTTTTGTTCTAAATTTCCATGCAAGTTGAATTGTGTTTAATTCTCATCTCACTTTACAATATACTAGTACTGTACACACCAGTGACAATATATTGAAAGCAAGAAATGAGAGTGGGGAAAAACAAGTAGCACGATTAGATAAGTGTAAGGGGACTGTTACCCCTTACTAAAAGTCTGTGGGAGTTTTTGGTTTACCAGCTTCAGAAGGGGAAGGGTTCATGAGACTGACAGACCCCAGAGACAATGGAAAGCAGTCAACACTCCAGCTCAGCCTGACTGACAGGTTGTAAGTGGGGATTGTTCTGGCTCTGTCTCTGAACAAACAAGCTGTGTGCAGAAGAGGTCCTGCAAAGACAGAGAGCTGAAAGAGGAGTACAAGAAGAAGTCCTGCAGCGACAGAACCAGACACAGACAGGCCAAGCAGTGCAGACCCTGTGTTGAGCAGCAGACTGGCAGTGCTCAGAGAGCCAAAAGGAACAGAGAAACAACACAAGGAGCTGGAACTGGCCAAGCAGCACAGCCTGCAGCTGGATGTGGTGAGCTACTGGGACCTGCAAAGTGTGGGGAAAGGCTCTGGACTGGGAGAGGGGTCTGGCCACTTAGAGACTGAGGCTGTGTGGTCACTGCCAGTGCAAGCGTGTCCAGCCTGCAGCCCCTTGCAGCACATCCAGGGCTTCTAAGGAAGAGACTGTGAACTGTCCTTACACTCTGCAGACTGCTGTGTTGATGTCCCTGTGCTACAGAGCAGGGCTGTGTGTTCTCATTTAACCATTCTCATTGTTTCTTATTCTATTCTCTTTAATCAGTTGATGTTTAATAAATTGTATTTGCTTTGAACCTTATGAAGTGATCACTGGGCCAAGAAGGCCTGCAGTGTAAAGAGAGCACCTTGGAGTGGGGACACCCTAACTCCTGCCCCTAGTGACTACAAGGTCAGGGATTAAGCCCCAGGAAACCTGGGCCCAGCCTTGTTGGGGTTTCCAGGGCTCTGCTACTCAGGAGAGTGGAGGGGGAGCCCTCAGGATCAGGGAGCCGTGGGGTAAAGGAAGTGGGAGCGGGGACTCAGATCCTTTCGCTGGTTCATTTCACCGGGGTGTATAGAAGCCAGGAAAGTTCCCCACAATAGCGGGACCATTCCCCCGCTTACATAAGTATCAGGGAGAGTAGGGAATCATTATTTTGCCAGGTAGTCCAATTGCCATCTTCTGAATCTATCTCCTATGGTCCTGCAGAAAGGGTTTCTTAATACATTTGCCAACTGGTATGCTGCAGTGAGAACAGCTTCATTTAACTATAGACTAAGACACATCTTGAAAGACAGCCTAATCCTGCTCACATAAAAGTCACTGGAAAAAATGAAGTGTCAGTGCTGGAGTGGAGGCTCATGGCTTTTTGCAATTGTAGGGAGAGAAGGAGAAGTTCTTCTGCAGAGGAAAGTCTCATTCCTCCTTCTCCCCATGAAATATAGAAAGAATTCTCCAAAAGGACTCTTACAGTTTTCTACCCCAGAACCTACCCCGTCAGCATTTTGCATGACCAGAAAGGGATGGATTTATTTAGGATACAAAGACAAAATGTAATTCAGAACATAGCTGTCTCCTGCAACACTCACCGCACTTCTGGGCAGCTTCAATACACAGGTCTTCTGCTGTGTACTCGCCACTGGTATACCAAATGGGAGGCTTCTCTTGCAAATAGAATACGATTTCCAATCCCTGCTCTCGTGCTTCTGTGGTCACTTCACTTTTTTTTGAGTTTCTCAGTTTTGCACAGAAAGCCATGGCTTTGCAATCCTCTTTTACATTTAGATACTGCATTCAGAGAGGAAACAAATTCACAGAAAAAAAAATGTGATGACAAGTTTGATATTTCACTCAAAGCCAAAGCCACATTCAGGGCTCAAGCCGGGGTTTTTGTTCAGGTCCAACAAGTGAAAATTATTTCAGTAACTCTTCACTTAAGTAGGCTTCTGAATATAATTATAGTTTCTCAGGCTTTTTCAGTCTGATGATCCCTTATTAAAATGCAAGTAAAAGCAAAATAATATGTCAATGGTAGCAATGCTCCTGCCCCACACAACCCTGTCCCCCACATTTAAGTTTTGGCCACCACAAAATTATTATTGAATTTTATTTTCTTTGCTTTAGAACTGTAATAAAATTTTCAATGTCTTGCAATGCCTCCATTCCCAATTAACTTTGATAATACACCATGAGATGACAACCCACAGGCTAAAAAAAAAACCCTACATAGATTAATTTTTAGATGTGTTAAAAGAAATTCACTAATTTGCTTTTTCAGCCAAGAATATTAAAAGCATCTAGAGCAGGGCTGGGCAAGATGTGGGCTGGGGGCCCAATCTGGCCCGCCTAAAACTTTGATCCAGCCCATGGACAGCATCCAACCGCTTTCTATTAATACCTTGCTGCCTGTGCCACCGAATTCCCAGGCAGTGGCTCAGACAGCAGGATTCCATTTAAATGGCTCATGGCTCCCAGTCACAATGTTACCCTGAGAGGGGCCAGAGCCATGAGCCCTTTAAATAGCTGCAGCAACCCCCAGATGGCTGCCAATTACAGCACAGGTAGCAAAGGGGCTGATATTTAAAGGGCTTGAAGCTCACAGTCCTGCCACTACCGCATTGATCACTGCTGCCCAGGGTTTCTGCAGCTATTTAAAGGGCCCCAGGCTTCACCGTTTGAGGCAGGGGGTGGAGCTGGCCCATGACTCTGAACCAAAATTACGTGGCCCCTCTCTTACAAGCCCAAAGCTAGAACTAAATCACTGAACACATTTTTCTTCTTCTCATACTTGATGTGCCATACCAAGACGAGCATTTGCTTTTATTCACCCCTCAAAACATATAATTAGCACTATACAGTTTTAATGCAATGTCCTTAAGACTGAAATGTGCTACATATGTGAACTGGATACAAGGTGCTACTCCTTATTGTATTATAAACACTCTTTGGAAGGAAACATGAATAGTGGAGTCAGGCGGACACAGAATCCAAGCTTTGTTGTACAGGGGGGTTTCTAAATGAATGCTTCTTCTGACATCTAATTCCATTACAAATGAAAACCAAAAGAATATAGCTTCCATAAGTATTTTGTTTAAAAAAAAAACACACCTGCATTTATCTGAATGTCTGGTCTTCCAAAACAGTAGAATGAATTGTCTTCAAACTTTCCAGAAGTGATTCAACCCTATCTGTGAACAAGAAGAAAAATGTTAACTCAAAAGGGAGCCGTGTTGAGGTTTTCTAAGCCACATAATATATAGACATATAACCAACTGCAGTCAATAGGAATCTTTCCACTGACTTCACTGTACTTTGCATCAAGCCTTTAGAATGGCAGTCTGATCTCAAATATAACTACAGGCAGTCCCCGGGTTACGTACAAGATAGGGACTGTATGTTTGTTCTTAAGTTGAATTTGTATGTAAGTCGGAACTGGTACATATTGTAGGGGAAACTCTAGCCAAACATTTCTTCAGAGCTCAGTTTTATTCTCCCACACCTCACTTCCCTCAGTCCTTTATTCTCAAGCTGAGGTATCTGCTGAGAAAAGCCACTCCGCGTCTCCCTGGTCTCCTGGGGGCGGAGCGCTAGCTTCACGTCTCCCTGGTCTGCTGGGGGGAAGCAGCTAGTGCGGGGTTGCCTCACCCCGTTTGTAAGTAGGGATCCGATGTAAGTCGGATCCATGTAACCCGGGGACTGCCTGTACTGAAAAAAAAACCCCACTAGGAGCACGTGTTGCGAATTTGGCACTCCCATAGAGTGCTCGTGGAAGTTCAGGGTACGCTCACTGCCTATTTACAAAACCAAAAAGCGGGGGACACAGCCTCATTTCTTATTTTTTATTTGTATTTTAGTAGCACCCAAAATGTTTAGTGCACTCCATTCACAGAGGAAGTCATATTCTTTGCTATGAAGACTCTAATATGCAAGTAGCATTTTCTCCTATGCTCCACCTCAGTGCATCTAAGAGTCTTCTGTTTTTGATCTCTACACAGCAGATTTCAACTCCATTCTTATCTCTCTTTTCCTTCTTTAGGGTGTTTGGATTTTGTCATTTCTTGCCTTTGTTTTTTAAACATTCCCTTCCACTCAAACCTCCTCTACCTTTAACCAAATACTGACCCAAAAAGATTTGCAAACATTTCCAGATTAATTTTTCTCCCATTTCTCCAAATTTGGCCTTCTTTCTATCTAATTTTAGTTCTTATTCACTTCTCCTGTTTTCCTTCTCTCCACTCCCTGCAGTTTTCCTCCCCCCATTCTCCTTTCCTTCTTATCAAGTTATTCTTTTCATGAAAACGCTGGACTCCTGACACCCTTTCTTCCAATGGAATCTGGAATCCGGAATCCTCTCCCCTAATGTGAACAGTCCTATAGATCATGGAGCTGCTCTTTCCTGTGCCCATCTCCAAAGGCAACTTCAGCATTTGAACAAAACAACTCCCCTCCTCAAAGTAACCGACTTCTGTTTCCCATCTCACACCAATAACCAGAGTGCTGGCCATAAGCGGATCCTCCCACTTGTGTCCTGCATTTCCTCTAAATGTGCGCTTGAGCTAAAAGATCATTATTTTTGCTGCAGGAGTATTAGAGCTCAAGCCTACACCACAAACTTTAATGTAGTTTGGAATTCCTTTCAGCTTAGTTCCAATGCACATCTGAGAGAGCAAGCCAGACATTCTATCTCTTCCTTTGTTTTAGAAATGGCTAGCAAATTGTGAATACTACCAAATACAGTATAAATATACAAGATGGCAATTTAGTACACATGCACCTTCCACTCACAAACCCTGATAATTCCTAATTAGAGTTTCCAGACAAATCCCTGACTAACAACAAGGCTTTGATAAGGAAAATAAATAGAGAAGATTACTAGACATGCAAAGAAGCCAATAATTATTTCTGTGTGGAAAGATAGAATTTAAATACAAGGATTTTAATATGGCAAGTTAACTAATGAAAAAAGCGCCCTTTATGGTAAGAGTCCTTCATAACCATGGCATACTCTATTTTAACATGCTTACGAAGCCAAAACATTAAAAGTTCTGACAAGTGTGTGTGTGTGTATATATATATATATATATATATATATATATATATATATATATATATATATATAAATAAACGAATCATAAAAATTATACTGAAACTTTAAAATGCAAAAGGAAAATAAAAAGTCTAGTCTGGCTTCTTGTAAATCTCATAATAAGTCAGAACTATTGCTTTTCAACATACTGCTCTTCTGCTACACTTAACTCATAACTCTTGTTTCCAATTATAGTAACAATTCCAGGAATAACAAAGAACAGTAAGTGCTGTTTCATTTACAATAAACTTCTGGGGACAATCAATGTCTGTTCAATAACTCAGCATTTATTACCCAGTCTTCTTGATAGTATTTCATTCAGTACCAAAATTCATTTTTAAAATGAGTGTTGTGAAATAAGAATGGAATAAAATCACCTAAAATTCACACTGTACACGTCAAGCTTCTTTTGTACATCTTTGTTAAGAATATTTACCATCATTGCTACAACATTTATGTTATGTACATTAATATAATGCAAGGATTCACACTCTTGGGATCCAGTTCAGACTAATGAAATGCCTCCCCTAACACACAGTGCTAGGTCACTAGGGATATGGACTAGAGGCCCAATACTTTCTCTAGCCAACAGTGCACACTTTTTGTTAACGGTTGTTGCTACCGGTAATTGTAGACCTAGGACTCGCTAATAGCCAGCCCTGTAATTATGACTGACTATCTACTGGTAGTGGCAGCCCTCTTTCATTCCATCTTCTGCTGCCTTACAGCTGTGTAGATGTGACTGTTCTAGTTACAGTACACCATAATTGGTAGAGCTCTGAGTAAAGACCCAAGTTGAGCTGTCACTACTCCATTTTACTTTCAGTCTGACTGAAGAAACTTTCAATATAATCCATTGACTGCAGAAGCACCTCCAATGCATCCGAGTTCTAAAGGATAAACAACATGTTTTATAACCCCATCCCCAGAACTTTTCCATTATAAGCATCTTCCATTTAAGCTAAAAAACAAAAAACAAACCTCCATTAGCCAAAAGGTATAGTAAATTCTAGACTCTATGTAAACCCACCACTAGAGGGGTGTGACAGCTTGCAGTCACAGATGACCCTTAAGATTGTTCTCCATTGTGCTGATTATGCCACTGATATTTGCTTTCTTGCTCTCTGGGGCTCCTTACCACTCTGTCCTGCTGATTCTCTGGTTCCCCGCAGCCCAGATAGGGCACAGAACTGGCATAACCGCCCATGCGGAAAAGCAATATACATACTGAACCACTTCAACTCTGGGAGAATACAGTTCTAGGGCACAGCACCCAGTAAACCAACCCCCAAATTGGATCAAAACCCCAAATAAATCCATCTCTCTGTGTGTAAGAGTTTTACACAATGAAAGCTCATTCAGGCAAACTTTATCAGGAGGAAGGATATGCACACTATTCCCCCCAGGTAACAATTATCTACACTGGAGTTGATAGTAAACAAAAGTATTTTTAATAAGTACAAAGAGTAGAATTTAAGTGTTTGCAGGTGAAAACTATCAGATCAAAGTAAGTTACAGAATTAAAATGAAAAGAAAATGCCTAGCCAGGTCTAATATGTTAATATATTTTTCAAATCATTTCTTACCCTAAAACTGTTCTTATTTCAGGCAAACCTTCAGGTCAAAGATAATCTATTCTGACTTGGGTCTCCAGTTGTCTTTGTTCCCCAGCCAGCCGAGGACAAAGGGACTGATAGCCTTCCATTGCTTAAATAGACTTTCCTGGGCAGAAATCCTTTATTCTACATCCCCCTTTCCATGGAAAATTACCTGTCCAAAATGGAATCCAGTACTAAGTGGGATGGTCACATGTCTTACCAATCCAATCACCCTTGGACTTACAGGACAATCAAGGCTGTTTATAAGTCATTAAGTTGACTGCTCAGTCATTATGGATTCGGGACCACCACTGATGTGCTCATTGTTTATATTTTTAAATATGCTCATCTCACACTTTACATTTCTAACTTTACATATAAGAATGATACGTGCCCCAAAATAAGATCTACAGATCCAGCAGATTGTAACATTAAAATTGATAGGTTACATGATAGGGATGTAAGCGACTAGTTGACTATCCGACAAGCCTGTGTGCATCGGAGAGTCAACTCGACTAATCCCCTCCGCCGCCCCGACCTGCTGCCTCTATAAAAGAGAGGCAGCAAGGCGAGGAGCAGGAGCCTGTCCTGGAGGGAGCTGGCTTAAAAGCCAGTTCCCCCCGGCACTGTCTCCAGGGCGGACAGGGGGAGGCAGGGGCTCAGTGGGGAACTGACAGCGCTTCCACCTTTGAAAAGCAGAAGCACTGTGGGAGAAGAGGGCGAGTAGGGGACTCAAGCAGTCCCCCCCCCAGTCCCTTTTCCCTGCTTTTGAAATGTACAGGCACGCACCCCCAGGGCTCTTGTACATTTAAAAAGCTAAGCACAAAGGGTGAGCACAGGGCAAGAGGGGAACTTAAGCAGTCTCCCACTGGCCCTGTGCACCTTGCTTTTGAAATGTCCAAGAGCCCCAGGCTTTTGTACATTTCAAAAGCAGGGAGCATTGGGCCAGTGCGGGACTGCTTGGGGGACTCTCTGTGTGCTCTTCGCTTACGAACTATAGCAAGAGCTGGCAGGGCTCTTGCTACATTTCAAAGGCAGAGGTGCCCTTTTCAACTAATTGAATAGCCAATGCAAATGGCATCCACTAGTCAATTAGCTGGTTAATCTAATTTTAACATCCTTATCACATGAGATGTTTTGTCCAAAGCATCTTCGTGCTAAGCATATTTACATTCATAAGCCAATTTCAAAAAGCATGGGGAGGAACCATCACAAGAGGGGGGGGGCAAAGACTAACATTATTAATGATCTGTACAATCACAGACCAAGACCCTATTGTACTAGGTGCAGTGTAAACCAAAAAACAACCCAGCTCCAGCCCTAAAGATCTTATAATTCAATGCAGTTTACAATAATATATATGCACATGCACAACTGTTGTGCTTCTGTGACTTTCAGATTCTAGAGTAATTCTTTTGAACCAAGGAAATGGCACTAAACAGCTCTGAGGCCCATAGCAAGTGTAGTAGGATGGCAGTTGTCCCCTCCAGACTGGACTACTATCATAGAATCATAGAATAATAGGACTGGAAGGGACCTCAAGAGGTCATCGAGTCCAGCCCCCCGCCCTCAAGGCAGGACCAAGCTCCGTCTACACCATCCCTGACAGATGTCTATCTAACCTGTTCTTAAATATCTCCAGAGAGGGAGATTCCACCACCTCCCTTGGCAATTTATTCCAATATTTGACCACCCTGACAGTTAGGAATTTTTTCCTAATGTCCAATCTAAACCTCCCCTGCTGCACTTTAAGCCCATTACTCCTTGTCCTGTCCTCAGAAACCAAGAGGAACACATTTTCTCCTTCCTCCTTGTGACACCCTTTTAGATATTTGAAAACCGCTATCATGTCCCCCCTTAATCTTCTTTTTTCCAAACTAAACAAGCCCAGTTCATGAAGCCTGGCTTCATAGGTCATGTTCTCTAGACCTTTAATCATTCTTGTCGCTCTTCTCTGTACCCTTTCCAATTTCTCCACATCTTTCTTGAAATGTGGCGCCCAGAACTGGACACAGTACTCCAGCTGAGGCCTAACTAGTGCAGAGTAGAGCGGCAGAATGACTTCACGAGTTTTGCTTACAACACACCTGTTGATACAACCTAGAATCATATTTGCTTTTTTGGCAACAGCATCACACTGTTGACTCATATTCAACTTGTGGTCCACTATGACCCCTAGATCCCTTTCTGCCATGCTCCTTCCTAGACAGTCGCTTCCCATCTTGTATGTATGGAACTGATTGTTCCTTCCTAAGTGGAGCACTTTGCATTTCTCTTTATTAAACCTCATCCTGTTTACCTCTGACCATTTCTCTAACTTGCTAAGGTCATTTTGAATTATGTCCCTATCCTCCAAAGAAGTCGCAACCCCACCAGAAGTTGGCCCCTGAAAGGTTCCTCGCAAGCTGCATGCTGGGGCAGAATGCAGAGGCCCACCTTTTAAACAGTGCAGACTAAGAAGAAAAACAAATCACACACGTGGTGCCTGTCAAACTCAAGGTCTATTCCAAAGTCCTCCCTCAAGCTTTTAAACACTGAACTGACTATGGCCCAGCTATTTTAATGACTGCCTCAGTCTGCTCCCCCCCAAAACTTGCTATGCCTAGTGACTGTAATGTGATGTTCACATCAGACATTTGTGATGTTCAGTGATAGAGTATTTTCATTGGCAAGTCTCAAGATAACAGAGCAATCATGTTTATTGAGAAAGCAGCTGCTACTTTGTCAGCCTAAGAGAGTTTCAAAGATTAAATGGGGTATGGCCACTGGAAACAGTGGTTTTGCCTGGAGATCCATCCAGATGTACTTGTAATACCACCTTTGGAATAGACCACCTGGTATTTTGTTTTTAATTAGACTGGTTGTTTGGAGCAATTCCTCAAACCACATGATCCACTTGCTTTGCTTTTCACAGCTTGTCTGAACCAAAACAGGGCTTGAGTCAGCCAAAGACCAGCTCAAAGTCCAACCTTTTCAACTATTTATATCCAAAGAGTAGATTGCTATCATTATAAACAACAGAAGCCAGCCATGCTGTCAGTGTAAATTTCCCGAATATTTTTAGAGTTTTGTGGTTTTTTAATTATTAGCCTCATGAAGGCTTCACAATTTTATATTAAGATTTCTTCTATGGTATTTCTACCATCTGTTAAAAAACTTTATTTAAATATCTGAAATAAGTCCTGCCAGATTAAAAACCTAAAGCCAAGGAAACACCCAAAGTAATATTTGAGCAACAACAATAAATGTTATAACCCTGACTACCAGCAACACATGCAGGAGGAGTGCATACCGGCCCGGTAGTAAGCCTTGAGATTTCTGCAGAATAGAACCTTAAGGAGTAAAAAAAACATATAGCCTTTCAACCAGATCCATTAATGTCTGCTGGAAAAGTCCAAGAAACATTCCACTGAGAATCAAAATCTGACTGTCAAACTTTTCTGCACTTCTGATTCCCAATTTTTTATTACTACAAAAACTTGTATGAAAATTGTTGCTCAAGAATTCATTAGCTGGTGCTCATTATTTTGTCCCTATCTGAAAAGTCTTATTTCTTCTGTGATCTCATCATCATTTTCACAGACTAGCTGTTTAAGTCACAAACAGTAGATAACTGGCTATGTTCTACTCAGCTGCAGTTACATGTGTGTAAAGCCACTGTCTCCAATGGATTCCATAGGTGTAAACAGAGCAAAATCTGACTAAAAGACTACAGGTGTGCAATAAGCATGAGAAGCAGAAATATTTTGAAAAACAGAAGTCATTTCTTTGTGCAACAGTACAATCAGTGGAAAAGAAATACAGAGAACTTAACTATTTCTGTAATACTTTTAGCAGTGTTGTTTGACAGATTTTTGATGAAAAGGGGTGACAAAGTAGAACTGGTGGTAAAATGGATTTCCCTGCCAAAAGTTTAACCTTTTTGTTAAACATTTTTTTAATATAGAAGTCACATTTTTTCCATGAAGAGACTCTACTTGTGGAAAACTATTTAATTAAAAACTGAAATTTCTTTCAAAAGGAACTTTTGATGGGAAATGTTCAACAAGTCCTATTACCTGACCACTCAATTCCAGCCTAACGTATAGCCATTACATTTTGGGTTATCTTGAAGAATTTTAATGACAATATTCTGATTACCACATGCATTCTATAAAGTTTAAATATATTCAAAATTTCTTACAGAATTTACTGTTTCCTGCAACTATGTTGCTTGCTCCTAAATTAGAAATTGCAAGAAGTAGAGTTACTTCAAGAAAGATTAATCTAAATATGTGCTCATTACTTAGTTAAAACACACACACCCCTTAAGTTGGTCTACATGAGCAGACTGCACCAGTTTAACCACATCTGGTTAGTCTACTCATGCAACTTTTCTTGTACAGACAAGGCCCTAGTGAAATGACGACATCCAAGAGATGGAAAGCAGAGGAATTCAAAATGCCAGACCGTTAAAACTTCTTTGTTTGTGGTTTTTGAACTTCATAGGAGTTTTACCCTAAGGTCCATGGGGTCCTTCCTTAACTCTAATGATTAATGAACACAGTCTACTAGTTAAAGATTTAACCCCTCCCACATCTTCAATTGAGTTGTGAGAGCTCCCATCAAGAAGTCCATCACTAAACCTAGGGAAGATCAGACTGGACACATTTCTAAGGTAAAAAATGACACCCACCATACTGCCCACTGGTTTTTGTTTTTGAAAAGCCTTTCAAGCCTTCTGTATACCAAAAGGACAAAACACCAATGCATTTAAAGTTCTTTGCAGATCTCTCTTTGTATCAGAAACAAGCTGGAAATGAATGGAAAGCTTAAGCCTTGCCTATGTTATACACTAGCACAGCTACGTTGATCAGGAGTATGAAGTGATGTTGATCCCTGACTGATATAGCTGTCCTGGCAGAAGTCTGTACTGTAAATTCAGTTATACCAGCAAAATTGCCCTTTATCAGTATTAGCGATATAAAATCCCATTTAACTGGTTAAACACAATGTTTAACTAGGTAACTGATTAAAGGGAAGGCAGGCGGGGAAGCTGGTTAACCAGTTTAAAGCTGCAGGGCCGGAGTGGACCCACTCCACCAACTGCCAAAGGGCTGAAGGAACCCCAGATCTGCAGGCTAGAACAGCTCCTGCCTGCAGCTCCCCTCTCCTGGTCCCACCGTGGAAAGGGGCTGCACTGGGTGGCCGATTAAGGGTGACACTTGCTGGTTAAGTGGTTATTTTTCATATCCCTAATGCATGTGTGTTTTTTGTTTAGGGAATGATGGAATAAGAGAATGATGGAATATGCTATACTTTTTTAAAAGTCACCATAAAAACAATACTAGGAGCTCTTTGTCAGAATATTATACTAGCATTCCTAGTCCAATAAAGAGCTCCTCTTGTAGCCATGGTCTTAGACGAGGGATGGTCAATCATTTTCACGGGGGGGGGGGGGAGGAGTTGGCGCGGCACTTTATGACTTTTGGAATGGGGTCATGAGCTGGCTCTCTCTTCCCCTCACCACTCCTGAAGGGGCAGGTCACGGGCAGAAGAGGTGGGGTTGAGGACTACAGAGAAAGAGGAAAAAAAGTGAGAGAGAGAGACACACTGTGCGTAAGAGACAGACTTTGTGACAGAGTGAGTGTGGCACAAAGATGGAAGGGTGTGTTTGGCAGTGTGTGGGTGACAATGACACAAAGAGTGTGTGCGCTGGCTGCTGCTGGGTAAGTTTCTAGGAGAAGCCACACTCTATCTCTAAGACAGGAAAGCTGCCTGATCTGTGGTAGGAAAGTGGTACCCCCATCCCTCACACTGCAGACATTACTGAAATTTTAGAAACAGTGCACTGACTCTTAAGATAGCCATTAGGGTTGTAAGCGAGTAGTTGACTAGTCGACTTATCAAGTAGTCAACTACTCACATTCCCCCTGCCTCTGTATCAGAGGTAGCAAAGTGGGGGACAGGAGCGGATGTTTGGGGGAGCCAGCTTAAGCCGGTTCTCCACGGTGCCGCCTGCTCCCCCCTATAGGCAGCAGAGAAAGAAGTGGGCAGAGGAGGCTGCTGTGAAGCAGTATCTGCCCACAGAGGACCCAGGATGGCCACGGGCAGAGCCCCTGTCTGTGGGGGTGGTCCCAACTTCGCACTGGGAGCCCCTGCAGACAGGAGGTGCTGCCACAAAGCAGCCTCTGCCCTCAGCCAGCTCAGTCTGCCACCGACAGGGGCTGCTCCAGTCAGGAAGGAAGCCCGGCTCAGTCCCGACTCATGCCAGGTGTGGGACCTGCTCCTGCTGCACCTTTGCCTGTGCACCTGGCTCTGACTACATTTAAACTGCAGAGTCGCAGTGGGAGTAGCTCCTGGACCCAGCAAAAGCCAGGACTGAGCATCTTCCCTTATCGACTAATCACGTAGTCAATAAATATTCTATTGACTACACAATTAGCAAGTTACACACCTCTTAACAGCCAGTCCTCTCAGTCACTTACCATCCGCTGTGTCTCCACCTCTCTCTGACCCATGCTCTACAGAGATGGAATGCAGGGGTAGGGTGACACCCTGATTTCAGCACTACCCTCTCCCCTCGACCTTCCTCCCTTGCCCGGTTTGCACAGCTGGCAGGAGAATCCTGGGAACAGGTTGGCTACAGGATGGAGCAAGGTGTGGAGAGAGAGCCAAACACACATTGCCAGCTGTAAGCTTGCACACACTGCTGATCAGCTGGGCAGGCCAAAGAGAAATGCTTGGCGGGCCGAATCTAGCCCCCAAACCTAATTTTGCCCACCCTGTTTTAGATACCTCCTTCAGGGGAAAAAGACAGCAGGCTGATCCTGCAATCCTTACCAAGGCAACATTCCCATAAAGTTCAAAAAGTATTTTCTCTAATTAAGGAAATACAGATCAGAGATGTATCTGGGAAATAGGAAGAAAGATTTTGGGAGAGATTTTCAATATTTTGGAAGTCAATGGGACCTGTTCCCTAACTCCCTGTAAGCACTAATGAAATTCCCAGTTTATGGCTCAAACATAAATATGGAAATTAGGCCATCTAGACAAAGCTCTGGATCTACTGCTAATTTTCTGTGTGATGCAGGATAAGCTGCTTAATCTCTCTATACCTCAGGTTTCCCATCTGTAGAGGTGTGATACATTACAACCTCTGACCATTTAGTTCTTAGCTCAACCACACACCTCACTTGGAACCAGACATATACAATCATATAGAAGAGAGAAAAAAAGTAAACAGCAAATGTACGGTGTTAAATGTAAACAACTTAAAAATTAAGGGAAAGTTTAAAAAAAGATTTGACATAAGGAAGTTGTTTTGGTACTTGCTTCATTTAAACTGTGATGGTTACAAGCAACATTTGTCTTCTGGATAGTAACGATTCAAAGCCCTTTAAGTCAATGTTCAGTTGTAAACTTTTGAAAGAAACACCAGAATGTTTTGTTCAGAGTTACAGAAAGTACCAGGGAGGGTGCATAACTTCATTCGGGCCTCTTCACATATTGCCTCTGGAAGAAGGCACATGAGGTAACAGGAGAGATTGGTCTGTCCTAGAGCCCATCCAAGCATAGAGCAGAGAGCAGCAGGCAGGGAGGATTGGGTTAGGTGATCACACCCCCTAGGTGAGAGAGAGAGTTTATGTCATCGCAATATTTCTTTTTTAACTTGGGTTCAGTGAATTTGATTTTAATTTGAGTGTTTGTACTGCATAGTTCAGATTACTTGCCACTGAACTTGCTTAAATATAGGGATGTAAAAAAGTGTTTAAAAATAACCGTGTAACTGTTAAAAATCTTAGTGGTTACACACGCTGCAGACTCTGCAGTATAAGGCTTATACTGCAGAGCCCACAGTGCAACCAGCTCTCAGAGTGTGGCCAGAAGCCAGTGTGTGCCAGGAGCCAGCTTACACACACTGGCTACTGGCTCCACTCCCGGGGAGCCAGCTGCTACCTCACACTGCAAGCTCCAATACTGCAGAGTTTGCCATGCCAGATAGCAGCCAATTCCTGGGAGTGGGGTCAGCAGCCAGGAGCCAGCACACATCCTCAGAAGAGTTTAACCACAACCAGAACTGATAAGTTGATGCTTAATGATTAACCAGTTAAACTCTTACATCCCTACTTGAATATGAGTAGTTTTACCAGGTATCCCATAAACAGAATGGAAAAATGGTCACCTTAGCTTGACTCTACTGTTTATGGTATGTGGATCAGTCTACTGTGATCTCACTGGAAATGACTACAGTGCTTTATATTGTGTTGTGATTTTTGTTGTGAATTCTGCTTCCCTTGTTTTATCACTAAAGGCAATGGCATGAAAATAAGTAGTAGTATTTTTATACAAACAATCAAATGATCCTGCTAATGACTCCTTACCTAATGTCCTGATCAGCTGGTTGCAGGGAATGTTACTATACAATCAAACAGGACAGAGTACAAATGGAGAATTAAGCAGTAAGAAATTCTTCAGAAAGAGAGAGCCCATTTTCATGGGCAAAAGGCACTAAAATGAAGGAAGAAATAACATCCCAGGTAATTTGACAGAGATAGTCTTGTTTCTAAGGAGGTATTTAACATTTTCCTCCTATCTTCTTTTTTAACCTAAGGGCAGTAGGGCATGTTTGTGTTTGGTTACCAGCCAACGTAATTGTGGAGGTGGTGGTAACATGGTACAGTAAACTTCCGATAATCCGGCACCTTTAGGACCGAGGGGGTGCCGGATTATCAAATATGCCGGACTATCGGAAGGGGGGGCTATGAGGGGTCTGGCCCCAGACCCCTCATAGTCCCCCCCCCCCTTCAGATAGTCTGGCTCTGCCCCAAGCGTCCCTGATTCAGCCGCTGCTGGTCAGTTTCAGCAGCGGCTGAATCAGGGACGCCTGCAGCACAGCAGCTGGAATGCTGCCGGGTTTGTCCAGTAGCGCCGACCCTTGGCGCGGTGAGACCAACCCGGCAGCACCCCAGCTGCTCTTGGGGACGCCTGGGGCAGAGTAGCTAGGATGCTACCGGGTTGGTCCGGCAGCGCTGCTCCTCGGTGCTACTGGACCAACCTGGCAGCCCCCCAGCTGCTCTGTCCCAGGTGTACCCAAGTCAGCTGCTGCTGAAACTGATCAGGGGCTGATTCCAGGAAGCCAGGGCAGAGCAGCTCTGTCTCCGGCTTCCTGTAGTCAGCCTCTGATCAGTTTCAGCAGCGGCTGAATTGGGGACACCTGGGGTGCTGCCGGGTTGGTCCTGCAGCCCCGAGGGACAGCGCTAGGGACCTACCCGGCAGCACTCCAGCTGCTCTGCCCCCAGCTTTCCCGATTCAGCCGCTGGTCAGTTTTAGCGGCGGCTGAATAGGGGAAGCTGGGGGCAGAGCAGCTCCAATGGTCCGGCTGCCTGGAGCACTTCCAGGTTCCTGATTGTGCCGGACCATCAGGGGTTTTACTGTAATTTACTTGTATAAATGTCATTTACCATTTCTGTAACTGCTACTTATCTGTAAGGAAACTGATTTCCAAGACACCAAAAGGAGTATTTGTTTTGGGTGCTATAGCTGTGTTGGTCCTAGGATCTAGAGAGAGAGACAAAGTGGCTTTTTTGGACCAACTTTTGTTGGTATAAGAGACAAGCTTCCATGCTACACAGAGCTGTTCTGGTTTTTAACTGTCTCAGAAAATACACATTGGACTCAGAGTTTGTGAGCCAATTAATGCACAAAACAGGGAGATAAACAAGCTAACTAAGCACAGCCTCCCATAAGTAGTTACAGTGTTATGAATTGTACATTCAAAGCAGGTCAAGGAGTTCTATTTATTAAACTCTACCTTTTCTCTTTTTTTTTAAAACAATATAGAACTCATTACAATCAACTGCTATCGGGGAAACACACTGAAGTCCCAAACAAACACAATGCAGCTCAACAGACTTTCATATCACTAAGTGAATTCCACTCTACTAATCCTCTGGGCTCTATATGAATATCCCCAAAGACCACAACTAAACAAGGGACATTTTTAAAAAACAAAAATTCATGGTATTAAGAGTATATCCAGGTCTAAAAGTCCACAGACTTGTCAAACTAGGCTCCAAACTCTGAGATTACAGAAAAAAAGAGAAAAGCATTAGTTCAGAGACCCTCTCCCCACCCAGATGGTCCAAATCCTTTTCTGAAACCTTAGCAGAGGCACTGTGTAACAGTTTCAGCTTCCATGTCTCAGGCTCACTATTAGCTTTGCTGGTCTATCAGATTCAGTAACTGAATAATTTGAAATAGCCTGTTGTTTGAGTATCAGAGGGGTAGCCGTGTTAGTCTGAATCTGCAAAAGCGACGAGGAGTCCTGTGGCACCTTATAGACTAACTGAAGTGTAGGAGCATAAGCTTTCGTGGGCAAAGACCCACTTCGTGGGCAAAGACCCACTTCGTGACATGCATCTGACGAAGTGGGTCTTTGCCCACGAAAGCTTATGCTCCTACACTTCAGTTAGTCTATAAGGTGCCACAGGACTCCTCGTCCCTGTTGTTTGACTCAGCCATGGGGTATATTCATATTTGTACATTAGGGGATGTTTCTTTTAACAACATCCCCAAATAAGCATTTAAAATACACTGATCTTGCCAAATACACACCCAAAGGTTAGGAAGTGGCCGCCTTAATTCAGCCCTCTTGTGCGTATATGTTAGGGATGTGAACAATTGGTCCCTTCCCCCTCCCCCCGCTGTCTCTATCAGAAAGAGGTAGCAAGGGGGGGGGAGAAGTTGGGGATGCTTCAAAGCAGCAGTGCTATGCGGCACCTGGGAACTCCCCAGCTGATCCCGGGCTCCACGCAGCGCTGCCACTTTGAAATGCGAGAAACCTGATACTGGCACGAGGCCGGGGGTGACTGCTTGAGTACCCTGCTGGCCCCGTGCTCCCCCAAGCACTTTCATCTCTGAAGTGTAGCAACAGAGGGTAGTTACCAACAATTTTCATAACCAGTTTATAGGACAAATTTAGAGAGACCATATTTGAATCCTCCCTTCCTTACCCACACAATCTAATTTATCATTTCAAATAACATAATTCCTTGACAGATACTATTCAATTAAATAATATTCTCATAACATGTTCAGTCAACATTAAGCACTTTCCCACATTTAGGCAGCTTAGGAGAACCACTATGGCTATGAACTGAAACATGCACTTTAGTACTAGTCTTCTTATATTCAAATAGGCACACGTTTATAAATCAAGATGACAAATCTTAGAACAGTGGTCTCCAACTTTCTTTACACCCAAAATCACTTTCTAAATGTCAGGGCGAGCCAAGGTCTACCCCATCTCTTCCCCAAGAACCCACCTCTTCCTTGAGGTCCCACCCTCTCCATTCTCCTCCTCTCCATCATTTGCTGTCCCCAGTCCTTACTCACTCTCACTGGATTGAGTTAGGAGGTACGGGCTCTAGGGTGGGAATGAGGAATTTGGGTGTGAAAGGGTGAGAGGTGTAAGCTCTGGGAGGGAATCTGGGTGTGGGAGGAGGTGGAGAAGGGGATGCTGGCTCAGGGAAGGGGCTTCAGGCTGGAGAATGTTGGGGTGCTGAGCAAGCCATAGGCTTGTGGATGTGAGGGTGCAAGAGTTTGGGTTGGGGTGCATGAGAGGCTCAGGGCACAGGTGTGAGGGTGGTGCAGGAGTGTTGTGGCAGAAGACTGGGGATGTGGGGGGTACAGAAATTTGGTAATGTGAGGGGCTCAAAGCAGGGGATTCAGGTGTATGATCAGCTCAGGGTTGGGGGGTGCAGGAGCATTATGATGCTGCAGCCAGATGGGGGCTTGTTGGCCAGACTTCATTTTTAAATAAAATATGTGCAACACAAAACGCTTAAAGATTGTCTTTATTTATGGGAGGGGCAAGGAACCTTTTTTTGGGTCAGGGGCCACTGATTCTCAGAAAAAAAAAAAATCAGGCAGGGACCACACAAGTGATATGCAAAAAAAAAAAAAAAAAAAAAAAGCCCCCTCCCGCCCCACACACACACCAAACAAACCCACATCCACCCCTCCAAAAAACCCCAATCTCCACTGATATAGCCCCAACTGAGACACTTCACTCTCCTGGCACTGCAGCCCCATGGTTGAGAGTGTATGTAGGACTGTGGTTCAAGGCCCAGGAGGATGTCTGGCCAGGGGGCAGGAGCAGGGTGCTGGTAGGTATCTGGCCAGGGAACAGGAGCAGCTTGGCCAGTAACTGAGAGTCTCCAGGAATGAGAATCTCTGGGCAGGATCTGCAGGAAACTCTGGAAGAAGCATATGGGCCACTCCTTTAAGAAATCCAGCTGCTCAAAGTCCAGATCCTCCACCACCAAGTAAAGTCCAGACATCCCTTCCACCTCCCCTCCCCACATCAACAACGGGGCAGCATGTGCATACTTCCTAACAAGCTGGATCTGGCACAGAGCCTCAGGACTTTCCCCACCCCATGCAGGAAGCCAGTGCTGGCTCCAATTCTTCAAGGGATGGGGGGAGGGGGGGGGGAAAGACACTGACTGCGTTGAGATCGTCAGTGCCTCCATGGTCGACCAGTCGATTGTGATCAACTGGTTGTGACCGTTGTCTTAGAAATATCATAGATATTTGTACACTTGAATTCTCACCAAGAAGCCAATGCACCAAAACACCGTCCAGGGAACTAGTGGCCAGCCAACCCTTTTTAAATCATCAGCCCTAGCTGGAGAGAAAACAGGTGTGATCCAAGTTAAGGACTGAGCCAGCTGAGTAGCAAAAGATCTGCAGGAGGGAGGTTGGCTACTATGACTAGCCCTGGAGCAGAGACATATACTGAATGAAAAAATACTTTGGGCCCTTGCTACTATGCAGATCAGGGAAATAGCTTTGTTTTTTTACTTTGTGTAGTGTTTTCATATGAATTAATAAACTGTACCCTGAGGGAAGGGCTTGAAAGAGACCTGAGCATGGCATCTCTCTGGAAAAGAATTAAATTCAGTCTTTCACAAATCAAACATTTTAAACAGAGATTACTGTTCTTGCTGTATGTTAATATTGAAGGGGGATTCCAGACCAAAAAGGTTTGCAGGTACAAAGATTAAAACGTTTTCAGCCTGTAGGGAAGGAGCCATTGGTTCATTTCCCTCTGTATCTTAGTCTCTTTCCTTCCCTTCAACCTAGGTCACCTTTCCCTTTCTATTCTTCTCCTTCCTCACTGTTTTTTCTCCTTTCCAACAAGTTACGGAATGACAGTGGCAACGAGCCATGTCACTTTCCCGGCAATGAAGCAGCTGTTTAGGAAACCCAGGCTCTCCCTAGTGGCAGACTGCTGTTTTAAGGGTTTTCCTCAAGTTTCCTTCAGAAGCAGGGAAGGTGATAACATAAGTATTCATCTCTACAGAGATCATTAGGAAGTAGGAGAATTATCTGTTATGGTATATACATCAGAATCCATGCTTTACTGGACAATTATCTAAGAAAGGCCCCTATATGAGCACTGGCTAGAACCGTGGTGTCCAACAAGTTAGTCACATGCTATTTGGCCAGTTGAGTGTGGCTAGTTCGCTATAGCAGAACTATAACAGAACTACAGGGTTAAAGCACGGTTCAGTACCTTTAAAGGAAGCAGAAAGCTGGAGGAGGGTAAATGGAAGTTAGAGATTGCTATGGAAACAGATCTATTAAAATCTATTCCCAAACCCTCCTTCTCCCTACTCCTCCAGGAAACTACTAAAGATGATCTTAGCCAAAAGGCGGAGCAGCTATTTTGCTTCCCAAAAAGCAGAGAGAGGTCTGGGAATTGTGCTGAAGCAGTGAGACTTGATGGGCCAGGTCCAGGGCAATCAGTGGGCACCTAAATGCCTGGTATAAACATGCTCTCTCCTCCTTCAAGCGCTCTCTCAAAACACACCTGGTTCAGGGATGCCAATTAGCCTTAGCTCACCCACTTCTACTCTGTCAACTAACTTCATTTACTGAGTAGAAAGCAAGTGTGTGTATAAAAGGGAGTATTATAATTCAAAGTTGTGTGCATTACTTTTAAATTGCACTGCTTTTTACTGCTCCTTCTTCTCTTCCTTTGTATGTTTATTTTCACTTTAAGCTTTCTGGGGCAGGGATCTGTTTGTATTCTCTCTGGGCACGTCTACACAGCAGGGCAAAAGTCAAATTAAAATACTCAACTTCAGTGACGGCAATTGTGTAGTTTAAGTCAAAATAGCTTAATTTGTCTTGGCATGGTTTACACAGCAGGAAGTTGAAGGAAAAAAACACTCTTCCTTTGACTTTCCTGTAACCTTCATTTCACGAGGCATAAGGAATCAGAGTAAGAAGTCCCCCATCCTGAAATTATTCCGAAATAACACTGCTGCATAGATGTATCCTCTCTGTAAAGCAACCCTAAAGCCCTCAATACTTTGCAAACAGTAGCCCTTTTCCCATCCACTGTTATGATATTGGGTACATATCAGCCAAAATGTTGTGAAAAACAAAGGTCGTCTCATCTAGCTTATTTCCAATGAGGGGAATCTCAAATATTAGTCTTCAAAAAAATAGAGATTGTTATTTTAAGAAAAGCTGAATTTATTATTTGGAATGCTGAAATAGCATGAGGCCCCAATCAAGAATGGGGAGGGGAGGTCCATTACAGTGACATAGCATGCCCCCAAAGAACTTAAAATTTAATAAATAAATAAAAAGATAGGTGAGAAACAGTATTAGCATTTACTAAAGGGTAACTGAAATACAAAGATTAAATGCTTTATCCAAGGTCACAGGAAAACTATGACAGAACTGGGAACTAAAAATCAGGTCTAAAGGCTAGATGAGTGCTCACAAAACCATGGCTTTCTACTTGATTTAAATATATCCAGCCTGCTACTGCACAACTCTCAGATAACTAGATCAGTCCAGAGTCTTCATAAACTCTGCAATGCAGTTAGACACCCAATTAGTCAAGGTGGTAAAAGATACCAATTTCCATCCATGGCTGACAAAAAGATTATGCCTGATACTTTCAAACACTGATCTAAACATAGAAATCCACATTTTGTAATTTCTAGCTTCACTTCTAGGTTCTTATACAAAGGAAGCTACTGCTAGTCCAGAATACAGCAGCTCATCTACATACCAGAGTATTAGTAGTGACACTTCTATTCACTTCTCACATATTGGAAGTTTGATGAACAGAGTCAAGATCAAGATCACTGTACTAACTTTTTCAACGCTGTATATGGCATTGGCCCTAGCTACCTAAGAGATCATCTTTCATTTTGTGGTGATAACCTCAACCAGCAGCACTCCACTAGAAAGGGGGGAGAGACCTGTATCTGCAGAAGACAAATTTTACAGGGCTCAAAACAAGACCATGGAACTTGCTGCCAGTAAGAATGGCCACCACCTTCAGCATATTCAGAACTTAATGCAAAACCCTTCTCTTCGGTTTCCTGCAATAACCCTCCTAAGTACATCAGCACCCACTGACTTTTTATTTTTAATAACAATAACTTTGAGCTTTTTCCTGACAGCAGGGAAAGGAGTGATTTTTAGTCTCTTCTCACAGTAGGTACTTAGCTAAAAATCATATACAAACCTAGGTTGATAGATTAGACTAGTGTTTCTCAAACTGTGCTCCACAAGACATCTCCAGAGGCTCCACAAGGTTGACCAACTGGAAACATCAATAGGTACAACACATACAATCAGTGGACCGCTGGGGCTCCGCATAAGTTTTTACGCATGTAAAAGGCTCTGGAGCCCCAAAAGTTTGACAACCGCTGTATTAGACTTTCTAAAGAGAGGGGTGGAAGGATATTCAGGTAACTAGCCCATCAGTCAGACACCAGTTCTAAACAAGTTTTATGTTTCCATAAGGAGCAATCACAGCATCAACATACTGGTATCGCTATGCCTGCAAAATGCTCCTAGGGCAAGCCTGACCTGAGTTTCATAGGCAAGGCCCAGCTCTTGTGAAAGTTCCGGGTAATGCATTAGCAGCCCTCCCCTTGTAGACTGGTGGATTCACTGTCCCAGTGGAATATAAGCTGCTGTAGTAGATTGTGGCCATGAAAGGGGAACTGATGTCAAGTAACTAGACTCAATTCTAGGCTAGAGGGGTGATTTTTGTATTTGCATCCAGGTCCAGCAGCCAATTCAAAGGGGGTCCACAAAAAGAACATTTAAGAATTTCTCACTACTAATACAGGCAGTCCCCGAGTTACGTGGATCCGACTTATGTCGGATCCGCACTTACAAACGGGGCTCTCTCGCCCCGGAGATCGCAGGCAGCGGGACCGCCCAGAGCACAGCAGTCCTGCCACCTCGACTTCCGGGGCGAGAAAAGCTGCTCCAGGTGCCCCTGGTCTCCTGGGGACCGTCTCCAGCAGACCAGGGACACCCGGAGCAAAGCCGGGGAAGCGGAGGGGTCCCGCGCCTCTGCGGCTTTGCTCCCGGTGTCCCTGGTCTGCTGGAGACGGTCCCCAGCAGACCAGAGGCACCGGGAGCAAAGCGGCAGCGGGGTGCCGCGCCTCTGAGGCTTTGCTCTAGCAAAGCCTCAGAGGCGCGGGACCCCTCCACCGCTGCGGCTTTGCTTCCGGTGCCTCTGGTCTGCTGGGGACCGTCTCCAGCAGACCAGGGACACCGGGAGCAAAGCTGCAGAGCATGCGGGCAGCGGACAGCCCAGACGCGCCGCCGCTGTCCCGCTGCCGGCGTGTTCCACGGCTTTGCTCCCCGTCTCCCTGGTTTGCTGGAGACCAACAGACCAGGGAGACGGGAAGAAAAGCGGAGCAAAGCCGCAGAGGACCCGGGCGGCGGGACCGTGGTGCGTCTCAGTCCCCCACCCGCGTCTCCCTGGTCTGCTGGGGGGGGGGCACAGCTAGTACCCCCCCCCCCCAGCAGTCCAGGGTTTTCTCCGGACGCCTGTGGTAGAGCAGCTGGGGTGCTGCCGGTTGGTCCCGCAGCGCCGCTCTGGGCGCTACTGGACCAACCCGGCAGCACCCCAGCTGCTCTGCCTCAGGCGTCCTGATTCAGCCGCTGCTGGTCAGTTTCAGCAGCGGCTGAATCAGGACGCCTGGGGCAGAGCAGCGTCGTTACTGGAGCAACCCAGCAGCACCCCAGCTGCTCTGCCCCAGGCTTCCCCAAGTCAGCCGCTGCTGAAACTGACCAGCACTGACTACAGGAAGCCCGAGGCAAAGTTGCTCTGCCCTGGGCTTCCTGGAATCAGCCGCTGATCAGTTTCAGCAGCAGCTGACTTGGGGATGCCTGGGGTTCTTAAGTTGAATCTGTATGTAAGTCGGAACTGGCGTCCAGATTCAGCCTGTTGAAACTGATCAGAGGCTGATTCCAGGAAGCCCGGGGCAGAGCAACTCTGCCTCGGGCTTCCTGTAGTCAGCCGCTGGTCAGTTTCAGCAGCGGCTGAATCTGGATGCTAGTTCCGATTTACATACAGATTCAACTTAAGAACAAACCTACAGTCCCTATCTTGTACGTAACCCGGGGACTGCCTGTAATATATTTAAAGCTCTCTTGGTGTTAACACCACCAAGCTTTAGTGTGGATCCTCTTGAGCATGTTGAGGCTCATTAACTTGAAAGAAGGGTATGTTACTCCCAGAATGGGAGAAAGAAAGACAAACACAAAAGGAGTTTTGCTGCCCAGAAACCCAGAGAACTCTGTCAGATGCTTGCAAGGCAATGAACACAACAGGGCAATTATCAAGCGATTCATCCTCTGTAATGCAGTCCCAGTATCTAGCAGTCAGAAGCTTAGGGACACAGTGAATGGGGTTTCATCCCTGACCATCAGGACTAGTGGCAACCGATGGATCTATCTTCATGCTCTTGGGCTACTAACCCCACCTTTTGTGGTCAGAGGCCACACTACTTTTTCAGCAGAAAGTATTCAGAAATCCATAGCACTATTTATGAGAGAAGACCAGGTCCCTGTCAAAATGTGAGGGTTTTCAGCTGTGGGTTTCATAGGTCTCAAAGGCCAGTCATGGTTGCGTGTGAGGGACGTAGGAGGCGGTGGGAAGGGGGAAATGATGTATAATCTGTGACCTTTACAGAAATCAGTAAACTAATGTTCAGTTTATTTTTACTTTGCAAAGAGAGTCTGAAAGGAATAGAAAGTTATCTTTTCTTTAGTCAAATGAAAGCACAGTTACCCATATTTATTTGTTCTCCAAAACCAGAGGCTGACACAGAATGCAGCTGCATGGTATGGGTCCGTACTAATTTTGATTACAGGTAAATAATGGTTGATTTTGTTTTCTTTTGTTTGGAAAGGGGGGCACAGTTCCAACTCACTTTCCAAATAAAGGGAAAGAGAGAGGGGCAGTTTCTGGATTACAGATATTTCAGTTCTCAACTAATTAATTGCAGAGATTCTCAATGAATCCTTACATTGCCTGACAACTAAAAAATGGGGCAAAGAAAACGTAAAAGCCAGTTCCCCCCAGCACCGTCACCACAGGGGGCAGGGAAGGCAGAGGGGTAGTGAGGACCAGGCACGAGCCAAGAATCAACTGACTCCCAGCTCACACGCTTCTTAAATGTATTAAGAACCTGCCGAAAAGTATGAAAAACTGGGACAGGGTGTTGAGGGGAACCTGCGCGAGTCAGGAATCAGCTGTCCCCAGCACTGTACACCAGCTTTCTAAATGTACTTAGAATCTGCTGGCTCTTAATACATTTAAAAGGCTGAGCCGCAGCAGGGTTAGCTCCCATGGCCGGGAGCTAACCCTGCTGTGGCTCCTCCGCTTATTGACTAATCGATTAGTCAATGGAAATTCCATCAACTAGTCAATTAGTTGATTAAACTAAATGTAACATCCCTAAACTGAATTCCAATAAATACTGTGAATTTAACAATACTATACAGAATAATCAAGGAATCCAAGTTCACTACTAGTTGTAATGATTTTTTCTATTTTTTCTTTTTAACAGAGCACACTAAGAGTACGTCTAACTAGACCCCTAGTTCAAACTAGGGAGGCTAATGAGGGCGATTTAAATATTCCACGCTTCATTAGCATGTTCCCCGGTGGTCACCATTTTGGAAACTGACTAGCCCGAAATATCTGCCCACGTCTACACCCAGCAGTGAAACAGGAGTTCAAAGTAAACCCCTAACTCGAATTAGCTGTTACTCCTCATGGAATGAGGTTTAACAGTTAATTCGAGTTAAGGGGTTTACTTTGAACTCCCATTTCACTGCTGCCTGTAGACGTGGGCAGTTATTTCGGGCAAGTCAGTTTCCAAAATGGCAACCGCATGGGAACATGCTAATGAAGCGTGGGATATTTAAATCCCGTGCTTCATTTGCAATTTCGGTCGCCCTCATTAGCCTCCCTAGTTCGAACTAGGGGGCTAGTGTAGACATACCCTTAGTGTGCTCTGTTAAAAAGAAAAAATGGAAAAATCATTACAACTAGTAGTGAACTTGTGAATTATGAAGCATCTACTATTGTTTCATATAGTAGCCTGTGTCCAAAGAACTAAGATTTACAATCAGTTATATGGTTACTCAATGTGCTAAGCAAATAAAGATAACTGTCTATTAAAGTTTAATCTTTCTTGTTCCTTTCAAAGCAATTTGTGCTGAAGGTGACCAGATGGCCTGATTTTATAGGGCAATCCCACTATTTGGAGCTTTTTCTTATAATAGGCACCTATTTACCCCCCAAACACCCTGTCCCAATTTTTCATACTTTTTATCTGGCCACTCGATTTGTGCCAACCTTGATCCAAAGATTACCAGGAATCACATTTATTTTTAATGGCACTTTTGCATTCACCTTCCTATATTTATTAAGGTTTCACACTTCACTTCTGATGGCAATGCACAAGTCTGAACAAAGAAAAACATCATCATCATCATCATGATGTAAAACAAGTTCACCTCAGGCATCCCAATGCATTTTTATTCCTGGTAGTGCCACAGATTTTTCTGTTAGCCATTCATCTTTATTCTCATTTTCATAAGGTTGGAAATAATGTGTTTTTCATTTCAACTTATACATTTTTAGGTAAAGCACATTATTTGAGACATATGTTCTGGGTACTTCAAACTTATTGGTTGGTGCCCATGAGAAGCGAAACCTGTATTTCACATTCAATTAGTACTTCTGCATTTTTATGTTCATTTTCTAAATTCTAGACAAAGCTTTCCATCAGGGCTTCTGTAATTTTACTTCCACAGGTTTACAATCTGTTTCTACATCTCAATTCACACCCATATATATTTATGAAGCTGCTTTCGGCCAAAACCAGCTATCAACACTTGTGTTTTCTTCTGAACACAGTTCTGGTTTTAGTCCCTCTGGAAGCATACACACCTAGACAATTAACACGGGAGTGTTGGTAAGGGATGGATCTCTATACCTACTACCTAGCTACTCTTACAGTAAGATCTTGGTTTATCCAAACTACCCCACTCTTCTGTAGTTCAAGTCCCAAAAGTATTTTCCCACCAATGATGATTCATAGGATATTTCTGTGTACACAGACGACCAGCCTGTTCTCATTATGGTCAACGACAAAAGCCCTAGTGACTTCAACTTGACTCTGTTCATCCAGTCAAGCCAAAAGTCTTCTGGCATGAATCATTTAGGCCCCAATTCTGGCACTAGCATATAGCTCAAGTGGTTGGGCTATGTGCAGGGGAATTCTCAAGCAGCTGAAGGGGAGAATCCTGATTCCTCATTGCCATAAAAGCCCGCTGTTCAGCCAACACTCCAGACCACATCATGTGTCCTTGTAGGATAAAAATATAAAATGTAAAGATGAAAATTATCTTATCATTGGTAAAAAGTGCATGTTGTAAAGAAAGGCCCCAACAAGTACAAGAAAAGCCCTAAAAGTAATGAGTTAAGGCCAGAAGGAATGAAGTAGGCAGGATGGCTGGTTCAAAGAGTAACTAATAAAATAAATTCCTAAAAAAAGGCTTCTGATCAACTAGGTGACTGCAGATGTTTTTCAATAAGACAATGTAGAGTCATCATGAACCTTCTCACCCCACATACCAGTATTACTTCAAAACTTTTGCAGAAGCGGAAAGGAAAAACTGCTGGTCAGCAAGAAGAAGGAAGAGAGAGAGGGAGAAAACATTTACAACCTCCCTTCTCCCCAAAGCCTATCTGGATAGAGACTAGACAGAGCAGTGAACGGTCTCATTAATTTGTAGATGAAGTAAGTGGCAATGACATCCTTTGTTGTTAAAGTGTATAAACAGGTAAACTCCTGAAGGGATCATTGCTAATATTTGTCTTACCAAGTTGGAACCAACCAATATTGTCCTAAACTATGGATGCCAACATATAGATGGCTACATGATTAACCGATAAGCCTTCACTTATTGGTTAATCCTGTCGTCTACATGCATTCCTGGCTCTCCTTTGCTGCCTCTATCAGAGATGGAAAAGGTGGAGGAGGCAGGAACCAGTGCCCCCACCCTCCTGCTGCCTCCAATAGAGCCAGTGGGTGCTGGTGCTGGGGGAGGCCAGCTTAAAAGCTTGGTTCCGCCAGCTTCCACTACTTCATTCCACCACTTGGTAAAGCTGCCTCCCTCTCCTCTCCCCCATCAGAAGCAGCTGCATAGGATTGGGGAGGGGAAAGAAGAGAGAAGGCTGCCACAAAGCAGCCCCTGTCCATGGGGGGGTCCATGTCCATGGGGGGGTCCAAGCTCTCCAAGGACAAAGGCTGCTCCTCTGTCCGGGAGAGCTTGCATGCATTTTGTGCGGTTACACAATTATTCAACTACACACTAACATCCATCGCCTAAACACCCTTATGTATTGCCCATTTATAACTATCTTGATCAAATGTTTATAGAGGTTTTGTTATGGTTTGAATGTAGGCTTTTTCGGCATATTTAGAGCAATTATATAAATACAAGGTGGCCTTTGGATTTAATAAAAGATTTTATGCTTAGTTCAATATAATGGTAACACCTTGCATAAATAAGAATTCCAACATTCTGGGGATCAGACCAAGACAAATGACACTACATTTCAGTTCTAGACCCTCAGACTTAAGAGGCAGCAACCTATCCTCTGGGGCCCATGCAGAATTCTCTCCTAAAGAGAACAACAGGGAATAGAGGGAGGTACTTTGGTTTCAGTAAAATGCTGTAAAGCAATGCTTGGCAGAGCATGGCAGAGGTCAGTTGAATGCCACTGAAATTTAAACAAATAATATCCCTGAGACACAATGGAGAGAACAGTAATTAAAGCTAAAGAATGAGTCCAAAAAAATATAAAGCCAAGAGCTGCAGAGACACATATAAATGTGTCGCTTTGGGAGATAAGCAAATGATTTAAGAAAAGGAAGCTAGAAGTTAAAGGAAGATGTTACACAAATTAATACTGTAGATTGATACTGCAGTACCACTCCTAAAATTTCATCTCTCTTCAGAAAACATCTTCTTGTCCCCTTTCCCGAGCTGCTAATATGGTGTGGGCAATAATTTTTGAAAGGGGGTCACTTCACAAATTTCTGAAGTGGTCGTGGGCCACCTTGGAATAGGTGCTTTCGGCAGGGCCAGGAGACTTCCCAGGCTCACCCATTCACAGACCCTGATTGGCCTGCGGGTGAGGAGAATCATGTCAAGTCTTTGCGTATGCTCTGCTCCCCACCCGTGCCTAAAGAAAACCACCAGCTCCCCTGTCCCCAGGTCTCGACTGACTTGGGGGTGGGAGAGTGGGTCAACCAGCTTAGTGGGCTGGATCCAGCCCACAGAGGCCGTCTTGCCCTTCCCTGGGGTAAGGGATTCGGGTGCAAGAGAGCCTGTGAGGTCTGGGAGGGTGTTTGGGTGAAGGAGGCAGTTGTGACCTAGGGCATATGAGATTGAGGTACAGGGATTTGGGTTGTGACCTAGGGCAGAAGGGGACTGTGATCGGGGGACTTGGATGCAGGGTCTGGGAGGGAGTATGGGCTCAGGAGGAGGCAGAGGGTTTGGCTTATATGGGACAGAGGGGGAAGAAGTGCAGAGGGAGAGGGCTGGGAGGGAGGGGTATGTGGGATGCCAGAGACAGGCTCTGGCAGGGAGACTTACCAGTGAGACTCAGGGCCAGCAGTCCTGCTAATTTCCCAGGCAGTAACCTGACCCACCCCCACACAGGCTGCAGGGCCATGTGCTCTGTGAATAAGAGCCTGAGAGGAGAGGGGAGTGGTGCTTCGCGTGCTGCATGTTTTTCAAATAGGCAGCTTCCATTGGCCAGAAACTGCCTAATGGGATCATGCCTGGGGCGAGAACAGCTATGAATAGGCATGTTAAATTTCGAGTAATTGACTATTCAATTAGCTGATAAGGCACCACTGCCCTGCAGCTGTGTAGCTCTATGGCTGTTGTTACACTTCAAAGGTGAAAGTGCTGTGGAGAGCACAGGGCCGGGGGGGGCAGTCCCGTGCTCTCCATGACATTTCAAAGCAGCACAGTGTAGAGCCTGGGATCAGCTGGGGACTCCGCCGCTGACCCCTTGCTCCATGCGGCACTGCCACTTTGAAACATAGCGGGGAGCCCAGCATCAGGCTCCATGTGGCATTTCAAAGCAGCAGCGCCGCACAGAGGCCAGGGCCAGCTGATCCCAGGCGCCACACGGTGCTGCTGCTTTGAAACGCCATGTGCAGCCTGCGGACACCATGTGCATTTGCTTATCGGATAGTCAACTAGCTGTTCACATCCCTAGCCAGGAAGCATCACTCTTCCCCCGTCCAAGCTCAGAGTTTATGTTCCACAAATGGCCCAGCAGATGCTTTTCTGAGCAGCGTGCAGGGGCAGGGCAAGCAGGGAAAACTGCCTAAAACTCCCTGACTCCATGGGCTGGCTCTGGTGACTTGGCAGGCCCGAACCAGCCTGCGGAGGGTGTTTTGCCTAAGCCTGCTCTAGGAGTATCACCTTTCTAGAATTTGTGTGTGTTATGTAACATCTAGGATTTCTAGATCAACTCTATAGTTCACTTAATCTCATCTCAGCACATTATGATTTAAGAAAATAAAAGGAAATCCCTTCTTGGGCAATGATTTTGGTCACTTCAGTTTACAGGAAGTAGCAGTCAGATTCAGGGAATTTCTATGTGGTCAATTTTATAAAATACATCTAAACTTAAAAAGTAATTACTAAAATGTATTCAATTCCTGATGATTATATTGTATATCTAATGTGGATTAAGACATTACTCTTGTCTTTTTCATAAATCCAAAATAATCTAAAATCAGTTACACACTGTTAATTAATATAAAAGCTATTAAATACAAGTGGAAATAAAACTACTGTTCCAATTACAGGCAATTAAACACCCCGAGTCATGTCTACACTGGCAGATGTAAAGCGCTGGCAGTTACAGCCCTGCTCAGAGCGATAATGCTACTGGGTGTCCACACTGGACACCACCAGCAGCTTAGTGTGACCACAGTCATGGCACTTGCAGCACCTTTAGGAGCAATGCATTTTGAGCAGCTATCCCATAAAGCACTCTTCCTCTTCTGCAGAGATTTATGAAGAGGTGCACAGCATTCTGGGTCCTGTCCCAATTCCCTATGATGCACTGCTTCACATACCAGCAACCCGTGCTTCTGTCCACATTTGGTGCCATCTTTCAACAGCTTCCATGCCGTGAGCTCTGCTACTAGTGTGTGAGAACGGATCCCCAGCTGTGGTCAAAAACATTGATAGGTCTCACTAGCACATCACACATGGCAGTTAATCTATTCCTGAAGCTGCAAAGTGATCAGGAGGAGTCTGAGTAGCGTTCATATGACTTGAGATTTCTTCTGGCATTTATCAAGGTGCTCATCATCGTGGAACACCGCTTTTGGGCTTGAAACACAAGCACTGAGTGATGGGATCACATCCTCATGCAAGTCTGGGATGATGAGCAATGACTGCAAAACTTTCAGATGAGGACAGGCACTTTCCTGGAAATGCGTGCTGAGCTCGCCCACACTCAGTAGCACAAGGACATGTGAATGAGAGCTGCCCTGCCAGTGGAGAAGCACATGGTGATAGCACCATGGAAGCTGGCTAATCTAGACAGCTTTCACTTGGTCACCAATCATTTTGGAGCAAGAAAGTCAACCATTGGACTTCTGCTGAAGGAAGCGTGCAGGACCATCAATCATATCCTGCTCCCAAAGACCGTGACTCTGGGCAACATGCATGAAATCCACAGATGGCTTTGCACAGATGGGTTTCCCAACCTGTGGAAGAGTGATAGCTGGCATGCACATCCCAATTCTGGCACCAGACCATATTGCTTCCGAATACATTAACTGCAAGTGATTTTTCTCTGTGGTTCTGAAGATGTGTGTGGATCACTACAGGCATTTCACAGACATTAACACCGGTTGGTGCAGAAAGGTGACATGCATCTTTGGAAACCCTGGTCTGTTCAGGAAGCTGTAGGTAGGGACTTTCTTCTTGGACCAGAAGATCACCATGGGGGGGAACAAATGCCCATTGTGTTTCTGGGAGACCCTGCCTACCCCTTAATGCCATGGCTCATGAAACCATATATGGGGAGCCTCGACAGCAGCAAGGAGCAGGTGCCAAATTACTGTGGAGTGTGCTTTTGGCCATCTGAAACCCTGCTGGCGTTGTTTATACAGAAATGTCCAGTTAGACCTGCCCAATTATAACATCCTTATTATCATCACCACATGCTGTACCCTCCGTGATATTTGCAAAGGAAAGTGTGAAAGCTTTATTCAGGTTTGACTGAGACACTGAACCAGGAGGCTGAGTTTGAACAGCACAAGACCAGGTCTATTAGAGGAGCACAACACGGAGCTATAAGGATCAGGGATGCTTTGAAGCAGCAATTTGATGCTGAAAGTCAGTAAAACTGATTGCTTTGCATGGGAGTGCAGTGGCAGCATTGCTAGGGGGTTAATCTCAGTGGACCATGAACTGGACTTAGCTCTACACTGACCTCAGCTGTGCTGGGATATGCTTTCTTGCTTGCTTTCATGTAATGAAATAAAGATTTATTTGAAAACACATGAATTTCATTTATTAAAGACAAAGTAAATGTAGGAAGCACAAAACAAACATCTGCATTGAGAAATAAATGGAAGAAGGGTGGGGAGGCAGGAGGTGAAACACTGCCTGAGAATGTTGCAGGTTTGCATGTCCACGGTTCATATGCAGTCCCACTGTCTGATGTGGAAAGGGGGCTGTAGTTCCTCAGGGCTAAACTGCAACTGGATTAGCTTCAAGTGCATCAGCAGCCTGCAGGAGTCTGCATGAGTAGAGTGTAGGCAGGCAAGTGTGGAATGCAGTCAGAGGTCCTCGGGACAAAATAGTGCCCAAATTGTGTTGACAGGGATGATGGGTGTATTGAAAAAAGTTGAGATACACGGTCTGCAGGGGGAGGCAGTCAAGTGCCTGATCCATCTTCAGTGCTAGTAGCGCCTTGCTGCTCCATAATGCTTAATAGCTGCTGCATGCTCTCCGTCCACTCCCTACTATTACTGTGCCCTCTACTCCTTGAAATCCTTGTGTTTGGCATCAGCATGGCTCAGGACATTTCACAAAAACTGCTCTCTAGTCTCTCTTGGGTACCTCTGTACCCATCTCAGAAGAAACTATTTTCATAAAGCACTTTAAAGACCAACTGTAGGGCAAAAACTAGTAACATAAAACAGATTTCTTTGTGCAATATCATATTACCAAGACGGGTTGGTCACAGAGTGTTCACCACAGGAACAAGTTTTACTAATCTTTACAATTTTTTTTTTTAGTTCTTTATAAACTCCATTCGTGGTTTCACTGAGGATCTGTCAAGGTGCTTCATTCTTTCAGAAATAGCTTCAATAAGCAAGGCATCACCACAAGGATTTAATTGATGGCAAGGGCAGCCATAATTTTCTGAACCATTCAAAATTGTGTTGTGTGCTCCACGATCTACAAATCTGTGCTTATCTCTTCTCATTTTTATGCTTTAGAGCAGAGGTCACCAACCGGTAGATTGGGATCTACCAGTAGATCTTGGAGCCTCTGACAGGAGATCCTTCCTGGTTTGGCCAGGAAGCTATCAAGTGCTGGCACTTCAGTTGCCCCTTCACCTACTGTTATGCTGCTCCTGTCCTCTGCCTTGGAGCTGCCCCTTGGGAGCCTACTTCTTGCTGTGCAGGGTGTGGGAGGAAGAAGTGTGGTTGCTGATGTCCAGGTGTCCTTCCTCCCCCCATTTCTGTACTGTCTCCACACAGAGAAGGGGACAGAGGGAGCTTGGCAATGCAAATCTGTCACTCACACTGTGTGTGTCTGTCACTCTCACAAACACACACTGTCCTTCCCTCATCTCCTGAGCCAACACGTATGTGGGGGGTTGTTGTTATTACTTTTACTGCTTGCAAAGTGGTTTATTTTTGGTTTTTGACTGGTCTGTGCATTTCATAACTTTCATTTCTCTCTTAGGCTTAAATGTAATTAATTTGAATAGTGAGTTCTAAAATGTCACGTCTGGAGTAATTATCCCTCTGGTAATTGTGCTCCTGGGGGTGGCTGGCATGTCCCTGAGAAGGTCAGAGTAGCAGGTCTCCACCTGCTGTCCTTGCCTGCAGACACCACTCCTGCAGCTCCCATTGATTAGTAATGGAGAACTGTAGCCAGAAGCAGCTGTGGGGTTGGTGCCTGTAGATGAGGGGCAGCACACATGAAGCCACTGCTATGCATGCCAAGGGTGGTGCAGGGCCAGCGCAGGAGTAATCCTGCCTTAGCGCTCCATTCCTGAGGCAGCTGGATCCAGCCACTCCGAAGATGGGGGTAAGACTCAACCCCACAACCCTGTGCTCCCCAGCTGAATGCCCTAGCCCCTAGGCCACCCCACCAACCTATCTTCAGAGGATCCCTTAACCTGCTTTCCTAATGCGGGCGCCAGCTCCAATCCTGGGGCAGCTTGTGTTGGCTGTCCGGCCACTCCCAGGGTGGGTGGGGAAGGGAGGGGAGGATCTGAGTTCCCAACCCTGCACTCTCCAGGCAAATGCTCTATGCCACTCCAGAACCCACCCCACCTCCCTACCTTCAGGGTGTCCCCTCCCACATTCTGAATCCTTTGGCCCAAGACCAGAGCCTGCACCCCAACTCCCTACCCCAGCCTGGTGAAAGTGAATGAGATTGGGGAGGAAGGGGGATAGAGAGAGCAGGTTGAAGCCTTGGAGAAGGGGTGGAGCCAGGGCAGGGCCTCAGAGAAGGTGGGGAAGGAAGCTGGACAAGGGTATTTAGGTTTGAGGTAGATCTTCCATTGCACTTACATGGAAAAAGTGATCTTGAAAAAGGTTGGAGACCACTGCTTTAGAGTTCAACTTTAAGCTGACGAGTAAGAGTTTAATTTTAAAAATGATTGGCTGCACATGCATTGACGTTTCAGAATAGTAAGAAGATAATTTTTTTCAACAATGTGGTCCGCATGCACATGCAATGGTTAAATCTAGCCTGCAAGTTCGCACGCCAAACCAGAAAAAAAAATCTAACTAAATTTCTCTATACAATATTACTCTGACTACATGTAAAACAGTTTTATTCCCTTTAAAAAAAAAAGAGAGAAATTCACAAAGTTTACTCCCAGCATTCTAGTATGCTATAAACATGTATGCACTGATGCTGGAGTCAGCAGTTCTTTCAGTCCCATCTCCTCACACTACAATGATGTTAACAGCACACATTCTTAGTGGGCACTAGAACTGTTAACTAACATATCTGTGTAAACACTGGGATTTTTAGCAGTTGCATGTTTACACATGGGGAGGGCCAGGACAGAGCTGATGCTTGCAGAGATCTGGCTTTTAAGCCAGCTCTCCCTAAGCCCTGACTCCTGTCTGCTCCATCTTTCATCCCAGGGAGGCAGCGGAAGAGGGAGGGGGGAAAGGTAGCTCAGTGGGAGCGGATAGGCTCCTGCCAAGCTTCATACACATGTATTGGGGGAGCTGGCTGCCCCCTCCCTTGCCCCTCTCTGATAGACTCTGAGGCAAGTACACGGGGGCAATGGAGGAGCTTCGGGCAGGTGGGAGATGGTATATTCAGGAAGCTGCCTTTCAAGCCAACTCCCCATGTGTATTGGCTCTGGCCAAGCTGCCTTCTTTACCTCCCCTGCTGCCTCCCACAGAGCCAATGGGGAAGGGGGGCATGTGGGAGCCAGTGCTTGCAGGGAACAGTTGTATCAGAGGCAGCAGCATGGGGGGAGAGGAGGAGGAAGAGGCAGGCAGCTTCACGGGAGCTGAGATAGTACACACAGGGAGTGAGCTTGAAAGCCAGCTTCCCATGTGTACCAGCTCCCACATGCCCCTCCTTACTCTCCTGTGCTGATGCCTCCCTAAGGGTATGTCTACACAGCAGCGTTATTTCAGAGTAACTGACATTGTTCCAAAATAACATAGCGCACATCTACACAGCAAGCCATTATTTTGGAATAATGTCGAGATGGAGGACTTCTTACTCCTGGTAACCCTCATTTCACAAGGAGTAAGGGAAGTCGAAGGAAGAGTGTTCTTTCTTCGACTTCCTGCTATGTAGACAGTGCCAAAAGCCAAATTAAGCTATTTCGACTTCAGCTATGCAATTAACGTAGCTGAAGTTGCATAGCTTAATTCAACTCTTAAATTGATATTTAAGAACAGGTTGGATAGAACTCTATCAGGGATGGTCTAGACGGCACTGGGTCCTGCCGTGAGGGCAGGGAACTGGACTTGATGAACTGGAAGAGACCTTGAGAGGTCTAGTGTTCTATGATTTTAGCCCTGCTGTGTAGATGTACCCTAACAGAGGCAGATATGTGGTGAGGGCAGGCAGCTCCATGAGAGCCAGTGCTAGTGGGGAGCCATGAGCATTGGCTTTTAAATTGGTTCCCCCTCTGTGGGAGGCAGCAGGAGGGAGGGAAGCAGATGGCTCCGCAGGAGCTGGCACACACAGGTAACTCCCCACGGGCACACCGAGGCAGCAAGGGGTGTGTGCGCATGTAGTCATTATGATTAACCAATAAGCCCAGATTTATCAATTAATCCTGTAGCCGACTACACTTTAACATTCCTAGCAGGCACCAAAACCCCGCAATGAAATTCTGTAGAGCCTCTCAAAAAAAGAGGCACAACTCACAACACTGGGACAAACGTGGGGGTTCCAATGTCATTTTAAGCTACTTTGCATCCTGATCTTGGACTGCTCATGAGACTAGAGATCCCATATGTAACTTAACAAGCACTGAGGGCCTCTCTAAATTAAGACTGCTTTCCAGGTTGCCCTGTGGGCTGCAGCACTGCCCAGAATCCAGGCACTACTGATGCTCACCCCCCAACAAATAGCTCCTCTTCTAGCCCTAATGAATCCCAGAACATTCTGTAACATAGAATTAGGAGGGGTTCTGTGAGGTCAACATTACTGTTGTCATTCACAGCTTCTGTGCCAATGGGATCCTTCCCAGCTGGAATCAGAATATTTAGGGCCTCTTCTACAGCTCCTGCCTTCTTCTCTGAATAAAGAATCCAAAGCTAAGGTGAAGATCTCATTCAAGACTTTTCTTTCAAAAAAAGCACGGGACAGATTTTCAAGTGCCCAACACCTATGATTGTGGCCAGATTTTCAAGAGTCCAGTATACAGCTTAATCTACATATTTGGAAGATCTAGCCCTAAGAATTTAGAGAAAGCCAGGGGATCAGATCTTACAAAATAAGACATTTTTAAAAAGCATTTAAAGGGATAAAAAAAATACTCACACTGAGAAAAATGCAAAACTTTTCCCACAATAACACACAGAGCCCAGTCACTGAAAGCTGAAGGGAACAGACACAATTTTATCTTTATGCACATACTTTATTTTGAGACCTCCTTAAATACCACTGTGCTTAATGCTGTACAAGAACCTAGATATATACATTCAAAGATTTAAGATGACATTCAAATGAAAAATACTCTGCACTCCTTTGCTTCTCTAAAATGTATTTAAAACTCTACCTTGTTTTGTTTTAAACTCATGAAAAAGTAGAGGGTTTGGGGTTTTTTTGTCTTAAGATCTCAAATTAATGGATTGTGACATCAAGACGTTGAAACTGGCAAATGAAACTGGAACAGAGTTTAGCTCAACTGTTTCAAACATTGGATTTTTATTTTTTGTTAACATCTAATTAACTCAGACACAGAGAAAATTTATTTTGGTGAAACACTCAGCTCCCTCTCTGTTCACCAGAGGACTAAACTCCCATTGAATTTCTCTAGCTCTTCCAGGAGCACTTCAACAACAACAAAGCAGAGGAAACAAAGCAACTTCTTTCAGGCCTTCTTTTAGCCAGACTGAAGAAAAAAAATATTAGAAATAGTTCTTTCCTTTATAGATATATTCCAACCCCAATCCCACAGCCTCCACTGGCCACAGTTCTCCATTATGTCTGACTAAAGAGCAATAAAGAGATTTGTGGCTTTCTCCAGAATGTTACTCTTTTGGCTTACATACTGAAAAGTTAAAACACATAGCATCTAAAGTTCCACTTCAGTTGTGCTTTAACTACTTCTATATCAAATTTCCTTAGTATACACAGTTGACATTTTATTTCTAGTGATCCTCTGTAGAAACGCTACCCTGTGATCACAGAGTCAAGCTAGAGTCTCTCCTCCTTTCACATCACCTATGAAAAAATGTTGTGCGAGTCAAGTTATGCTTTTATTTACAATTGGATAGTGCTATTGGCGTTTAAACAAAAAACAGGACTATGTAGCACTTTAAAGACTAACAAGATGGTTTAATAAGTGCTACATAGTCCTGTTTTTTGTTTCAGCCACACCAGACTAACACGGCTACATTTCTATCACTATTCTACATGCATGGCGTTTAAAGGGATTGTATATCTATAACAGAACATAATTTGAAAATCCTAGGTCAGAACAGGTATAACTGAGAACTTAATCTGGCTCTGCCACTTTTGTCTTTATTACTAACTAGCAGATTGACCCAGTGTTGCTCAAGTCCTTAACTCAATTAATTTTTTTTCAATAAAAGGAAAATGGACATGCTTTATTTAAAAGATTATATTTTTCAAAAATACAGTGCTATTTTTAAATGGGAATTCCATCAAATGTATTTTTTCTTCTTCCCTATAACTCTTCGGATTTGCTATGTTTTGATTAAAAAGGAGCTATAGTTAATTTGGTTTCCAACGTTTTATTCTAGTTTTCAAACCTTAAGCATGGATTTAGCTGTGCCAAAACAGAGTACTACTGTAAATTACTCTTTTCTGTAAGATTTATTGAGAAGCAATCGTATACCGGGTTCATCCTATTTTGGGGGGGAGCTCGTCTTGATTCAGGCCTTGTCTACATTGGCATGTTTTGTTGCCAAAAACTGTCTTTTGTTGATGACAGCCATAAGGCATACACACTACAATGCAGCTTTTGTGGGGGCACCCAGTTTTGGAGACAAAAAACTTCCACCTCTGGGAAAGGCTTGTGTCTTTTCCCCTTTCTTTACTGTGGAGAAAGAGACAGTGCAGACTCTGTGGTTTGTTTGTTTTGTCAAGAAAACTCCCACAATACCTGCCCTGATGGCTGTGCTCTCAGTGTTTTCTAATTTCTGCTGAGTGGTTTTTGATCTCTGCTGCCCTCCAGGCATACGCCCCTCCCCTTTCAAAGCTCAGGGAAATAACCTACAGCTGAGTGAGCTGCTCAGTTTGGGGAACAAACAAAAAGCAAAACATTGGAATGCTCCCATTCTGCCCTGCTAGAAACACAGTAGCAGGCAGACTGCTGCTGCAAGCAGAAAGCTAGAGAGACTGCTATTTTGACATTCCTCAACACAAGAGAACTCACATACTCAAGATGCTGCTGCCAGCAACTGAGAATACTGTAGGAGAACTCAAGAGAGAATCTCAAGAAGCACAGGGATCAGCTCCGCCTTCCGACAACACTGCACTGTGGAATGCTTTGCTCAATCTGTCAACAGAGGAGCTAGCAATGTGGCCTTGAAATGTGGAGGCAGAAAAACCAGTTTGACCAGTTTTCCCTTTTGAATGGCGACAGCACTTTAGTGGCCAAACTTTCACAATGAAGACAACCTCAGTCTCTTTCAATATTCACTCAGTTATATCAATTTTGAAACGTACTTGATTTGGTGATTGCCTCTTTTATGTTTGGTTTTATGAGAAATAATTGCATGTTAATGTCCCTACAAGTACCTCCAATCAGGCCAAACTCAAATAAAATGTTTCACTATATAAAAGCCCTTAAAAGTCTTCTTACAACTACTCCCCAATTATGAGACAGATTAAGGGATCTTTAAGAGCAGACACAGTCATCTACTCTGCCTGATCCCGAATGAGCTTTACAAAAATTACATGTCCTCTCCAACACACAAACAAAACAACTACAAACTTCCATAACAAGATGGTTTTCCCATACTTTATTCCACAGATGTGCACTCCAACATAAACAGTCTAAGTAAGATAAGTTTCTAAAATTAAGTCCTATTAGTGCTTAGCTTTTTTCTGTACTCAATGATTAGGTTCCACTGAAATCAACTTGAGCCAAGTTAATCAAATGCATGTTTACAGGATGGGGCCATAGCCTGAACTCTCTCATTTTAATTAAGCAAACCCTTGATTTTTCAGTATGAGTGAGGACTTGCGTAACTTTGGCCATCCGTAATTTTGTCCTAACTGGCTGATTTATGTTAAAAAATGCAAAACCTTCAGTCTTCTAAACTTACAACTAAGTACCAGTGTGTAAATTTTTCAGTATGCTCAACAGCCAGTTAGGGATTATTCAGAGCTGCCCCAAGCCCCAGGTAGCATGGGGTTTGCACCTTGAGCTTGCAAAGTTACATCCAAATCCTTTCAAATCCCTGCAAACAAACTGCCATGGATTTACTGGCCCTCAACAGCTCAAGTATATATTCTGAAAAGAAACTACTGCATATAGTTGTGGCATCTAGATAATTTTTTTAAGTCTTGTAAAAAAAGGGGGGGGCCAAATCCTGAAAGTTTCTTTAAATTACATCTAGTTAAACAATTCAACAATGATCTTCTGTACATGCTTTACACTATATGGACAATTAATAGTTTTAAGTGGAGGGAGAAGCTTACTACAGTAAACTTCCAATAATCCGGCACCTTTAGGACCCAGGGGGTGCCATATTATCAAATAGGCTAGACTATCGGAAGGGGGCGCTATGAGGGGTCTGGGGTGGGGTGGGGGGGATGCCACCTCAGACTCCTCATAGCCCCCTGCCCCACTTCAGATAGTCCGGCTCTGCCCCAGGCGTCCCCGATTCAGCCGCTGCTGAAACTGACCAGCGGCTGACCAGAATAGCCACTGGTCAGTTTCAGCAGCAGCTGACTTGGGAACACCTGGGGCAGAGCAGCTGGGGTGCTGCCGGGTTGGTCCCATAGCATTGCCCCTCAGTGCTCCGGGACCAACCCAGAAGCACTTCAGCTTCTCTTCCCCAGGCGTCCCCAAGAGCAGCTGGGGTGCTGCCAGGTTGGTCCCGCAGTGCCGAGGGGCAGCGCTATGGGACCAACCCAGCAGCACCCCAGCTGCTCTTCCCCTTGCTTCCCCGATTCAGCTGCTAGTCAGTTTCAGCAGGAGCTGAATTGGGGAAGCCGGGTGCAGAGCACCTCCAATTGTCCGGACCATCAGGAGTGCCGGAGCACTGGATGCCGGACCAATGGAGTTTTACTGTAGTTAGTTTAGTAACATGGTGGGCTATGCTTTAGACCAGGGCTACTCATCACGCACCACCTTGACCCACTTCCTGGGCCGCCTGCCTGCCTCATTGCTACTGGCTGGCAGGAGGATCCGGGGGGGGGGGGGGGAAAGAGAGGCAGCGAAGCCTCCCCACAAGCAGAGGCACGCAGCGGAAGGGGAGGCAGTTGCTCCGGGCACCATGCATGGGGGACACCGGGATGAGGTGGGAGCAGCACACACAGCCCACATATTGGGGTGAGCCAGAAGCACCTAGCAGGCCATGTGCAAACTGCAATCAAGTCTCTAAGGCAGCCAGGCCAGACGGAGGGAGCGGCCACTTTAAAGGTAGGGTTACCCACCATATCTCTAGTGCCTGGTTCTGGAAGAGGGGGATTTGGTTGGGAGGGACTGGGGGTGCCTGGCTCTGGGGGAGGGCTGGGTACATTGAGATAAAGCAGTGGGATGGAGTGCCTAACTCTGGGGAAGGAGAGGGGCTATTTCAGTAAATATTGTATTGGCAGTTGTTGTTTGATTTGTTAAAATTGTGAAGCCAAAACAAAAAGTAGTCAATATAATGGTCTTCTGTTGATATGTGTTTTAGTAGTTAAATTGCTGAACTATCATTGCTCACTAAAAGTGCTGTCATATGGGTGGAAATTCGGTAAACATTGAATTTTATTAACATCAGCAGAACTGACTTAAATGGGGCCTGCATGTTGTGTAGTCTTACCTTCTTTCTTACTAATGGGCATGAATACAAAGATTAATGCATTTGCATGTATTTGCATAAATACTTGCATATATTTTCAGCTACACTTAAGTTGCAGCCCTCGGCATGTGCTGTGGGTATCATTTGTGGACCCCAGGGTCTTCCAAAGTTGAGTAGCCCTGCTTTAGACCCTATAGCTTTCTAAAAATAAGATCATACTATCAAAACTGATAATGTTGCTAACAAATTACTTGAGGACTACGAAATGAATCCAGGCTAACAGACCCATTTTCAATAGTAAATTAGGCAGTTAGGCACCTACCTATGCCTCATTAAAAGCCCATGTCACATAAGCCCAAAAAAGGTTGTATCTTTTCAAAATGGGACTCCTATTGCTCACTTGTGCCTGGCAATGATGAGCAACATCTAAATATCTTTTAAAAATTGGGTCCAAGTGCCTAGCAAACCTATTTAATCTTAATTCTTTTCCCAGAAGAGAACAAAAATATTGAAAGTCTTTTTTTAAATCCCTTTTCTAAAACACATTAGTCACCTTCAATTCAATGTCAGAAAAAAGTTTCGTCCCTTTGATAGGTATTTCTACCTCAGACATTTTACAAAAGCTTAAGATGCTTGACAGGTGTTTTATGGAGAGGCCAATGAAACAATCTAAGAAATATTAGTCAACTTTTAGAACAGATTTTAGTATTCATATTGGTCTGGTACACCGATAACTAACTTAGCTGGGGACTTAATAAAACATGAAGTTCATGTCCACTTGTATATAGATGCAAGTGTCACATTATAGGTGAATTCTAAATATTGCATATATGTCTTACAAATCATGTTGTGGAAGAAGTTGTCAATGTAACGCATAAGAGATTAAACGGTCCTAATAGTCTGCTTGTATATATTATATTTACCAGAGAAAATTTAAGATTTCTATTTAATGCTATCATTATTAATGGAGATCTGTCAACAGGTTGGCAGGGAAGGGATTAACACGCCATTTTGTTGGAGGGAAGACCACAAGTGATGGCTTGGTGTGAAGAGTTTTACAAACTAGGAGGACTGGGTTAGTTTTGTGGAACCAGTTCTGCCTAAACAGACAGAGGTACAGAGTTGCAATCTTATCTATACATAGAAATGCTAGATTAATTAAGTCATGGTTTTGAAGCTATTTTGTTAAACACTGTGCAACTTTGTGTCCACATGTACATCTGTTTACATGTTGCATACATCACTTCAATTTGACCTTGTTATGAAAACTGTGTGTATATGATGCATGTAAATCAAGTTTGCATAGAGTTAGCTAAGTAGTGCAACACAACACCTTCAGCTAAACCAGCGCAACTTCTGTGTTTAGCCCAGAACCCACTGTACAAATGAAAGAAGGATCTTTAGGAAGAGGACTGAAGCTGATGGAAACTAAAAGGATTTCTCCACTTAGGAACTTACCTAAAGCAAGCCACACTTTAAATGAGCAAAGCCCTTTTGCAGTTGTTTGGTAACTGAAGAGACAGGTAAATAGCAAGCATGTCCTGTTTCACAGTAAAGTTCACTGCAAAGGTGTATAAACTTCATCTTGCTTTCTTGCTCTAGGCACCCCATCATACATGGTGTGTATTTATTGTCATATAAATATGAAAACTATTTTAAATGCACAAATAGTGTCAGATGTCTTACAGACAAGCAGGCAGGAAAAAGATAACTGAACAAGAAAGCTTACAAGCTATACCATGGCATTATATATTTTATTCCTCTCAAAGGACATCTAGTTCAAATTTGCTTTGTCAAGAGATTTTTTTTCAAATTGCTAAGACTAAAGATATCAAGTTATGTTCTGCTGTCTCCTGGAATATAACGAAAAGCAGATTCAGTAACAGGAATATAAAGGAACATTTTGTTGACCTATAAACCAAAACAGATTTTTCCTCCAAAGTGTATTGGCTCAGCAGTACTAACAGGGGCAAAAATTCCTTTGGTCAACAAACAAATATGACCGGAAGTCAAACAGGGATCAGAAAGATGCTGAATAGGAATATGTTTTATAGTAATTTCTCTGACTATAGCTGCACTTTCTGGAAGACGTATGAACTTTGAGTATCTTCTAACTAAAGCCATTTTTAGATATTAGGACTTTTAAAAAAAAATCAATATTTTCAAAAGTCAAAAAAAGCAATTAAGCTATCCTCTGGAGGAGTCAGGGATTTTTGTCAGAGAGAGACAGACAGACTTAGAAAGGCCATAAAGTAATAAAAATCACATCAGAAAAATCTGAGTCCATTAGAAATGTAAACAACTCTCATAGAACTCATCATACCAAAGGATGAGAGAAAGTGTCATGCTATATTTCTAGACCCATGGGTATATTTTTAACAAATTCAAATGCTTCTACTTGTGCTACTTCATCTACAGTCCTTAGGCCACCATATCAGGACAAAAAATTCCACGGACAAAGTAAAAGGGTTGGGAAGGATTACGTGAGAGTTGGAAAATAAGTTGCTGTCAGTGGGAATGATCATGGAACAAGTGTGTCTAGTGGGGTTCTACAGAGGTATTAGGGGTATTAGGTCTGATACTATTAAACACTTTCATCAGAGACTGGGAAGTAAATATACAAACTAATGATAAAATTTGCAGATGTCAGAACCTGATGGAATGGTAAGTGAGGACAGGGTAATCATATGGAGTAATCTGACTTGCTTGGTAAGTTAGAGTGAAGCAAAACATGCATTTTAATACAACCATGTACCTGGAACACAGGCAATACCTACAGAATACTGTACAGAATACTGAAACAGAAATACAGAACCATGCCAGGAATGAGAGGCTAACCCTTCTTAAGTCAACATGACAAAAAGCATGTGCAAAATTTATAACTTGGATTGAAAAATGCCTGCCTATAATCAGGGCTGATTCAAATATATTGAAGGACTGAGTTTTCCTTTTTCCTCACTGTGTAGGAGGCAATCCACTTAGGTATAAACATATACCTGAAAAATTATTACAGTGCTAGTGGCTCCGTGACACTTCTGTGGCTTGGCAACACTGCAGCAACAAACGAACAAACAAACAAGCAAACCACAATGTGAAGCAATGCAGCCTCACATAAAGGTTACAAATCTAGCTTGAGTACTGAGTATCCCTGTAATCAAATATGAGTTTGTCTAAACAACTATTTTCAGTATAATCTTCAACTCTGCTGAAAGGGGAAACCGGTCAGAAGAGGTTGTAGATGACAAGCATCAGTAAGTTGTTAGAATCATGCAGGTACCCAAGTTCTTGAGTTGCTATTTTATTTTTAATGTGTTTCTATGTGCTGCAAAATGTCTAAAAATGTGAGACTAATCCAGCTAGTCACTAGAGTTTCACCTCCAGACAAACTCTGCAGAGTGTCTAGGTTTGAAGGACATGCTAACAAGCAGGAAAAAAAAGTTAAATTGAAATGATTTGTCTCTCCTGACTTTTCCAGTCAGAGCCATTTGTTCCAAGTTAACAAAACTGGATATGCATTTTCAAAAGTTTCACGTGGGAGGATGTACCAATCCACAGTCAATATTTCCTTGAAGGATACTTAAAATTAAAATAACTAACACTGAGGAAACAGAAGCAGCAAATGGAATCTCAATTATGAAACAATCTTGTGAACAGTCTTAATTCTCATTTATGGTCCCCATATGTCTTTCTAGAAAGTGAGTAACAATACATAGCCATGGTATGTTAAGCAACAAAGCTGCAGAACTAAATTTTTTTTTTTTCCAATCACTTGTGGAGATTAGTTAAAGGAAAGATTTGGATACTTACTCCTCTAGTAAGTAAAGACTGAAAAAATAATTCTCCTGTACAGTACTTGAACACACAACCAAATCTTATAAACAGATTATTATTATTATTATTATTATAACATGGTAAGTGGCAGTGACTAACCATTTAAAGATAACAAGCAAAAGGGGATAAAATAAAGCCTTGACACATCCTGGCCCTAGGAACACTAGATGATTTTGCTAAAGTTTTCCCCAAATAGTCATGATGTCACAGTTCAGGGTAGGGATGTGAAAGGTTAACCACTAAGCATCATTAAGGGTGATGCTTAGGGGCTGGAGCAGCTCCCTGCCCGCTACAGGCAGGGTCCACTGTGGACAGGAGCACTCCAGCCCAGCCAGAGCAGGCCCTAAACAAAGAAGGCTCCCAATGGGAAGAGGAAGGGCACAGGCAGGGGCTGATCTGGCTGGGCTGAAGCAGCCATGCATAGGGAAGGGCTGCTACTGCCTGCCATGGAGGGTGGGGATGAGCACTTCAGCCCAGCTAGGCTGAAGCAGCTCCCTCACCTGTCTCCCTTTAATCAGTTAGCCAGTTAAACACTACATTTAACTGGTTAACCAATTACATGGGATTTTATATCCCTAGTTCAGGGCAACTGTACCTGTATTTCTCCTCAGTGGTCCAAAAGGCACCCAACTCTTGGGCTTTCAGCTCCTCTGTTACTGCGGTCAAGACCCCATCTCACTCCGTTCTAACTTAAGTATGTCCAGGCTGCACAGTTCCCTGCATTTACTGTACATTTCCCATAGCCAGGTTGCCCAAAAAACACTCGAATGCTTTCTCTACAAAGACTGTTCATAGTTACAAGATACCACATGGCGTTTCCCATGCAAGACTATTTTAATCTCAATTTTAAAATAATTAGACAAAACAAAATCTTACATGCATGCTAATAAGCTTACCAGAGTTAACCACAACCCTACAGTGGATTTTGGCAGGATGCCTCCTTCACACCCCCACCGAGAAGGCATTCCCTTGTGGTTATCACTTCATCACAGCTTCAGCTCAGAAGAAGTACACTTGTCTTATCAGGTCTCAACAGGCCCAGTCCCTCCAACATCTCTACGGACTGGGGGCCCACTATGGAGGAGGAGGAAGGCGGCCATGAATCAATGTAAACCCAGCTTTATTTACCCCAAAATATCTTTACTATGTTGACTGTATAAGCAAATTCTTGAGGGAGTTGGGGGCTGGCTTCAATGGATTGATATTGGAGAAAGTACATTGGCACTCCCCCTCTCCCACTAGAGAAGTTAAACAATTGCTTTTTTTTAAATTCAGTGCATCAAACTAAGGTTAGGGTTAATAACTAAATAAACTAAGTTAAATTTTATCCTAATTCTCCATGGTTTGCTCAAAATAATACAAGATATTTGATACAGCAGGCAGCAAAGTGGGGAGGAGGGAGCTGGTGCTGGGGGCAGCCAGCTACCAAAGCAGCCTCTGTCCACAGCCAGCTTAGGCTGCCACAAACAGGGACTGTTGGACCCAGCACAAGCTGGGAAAGAGCAGTCCCAGCTCGCACCGGTACGGGATCTCTGCATTGTAAATATAATAAGAGCTGTCCGGTTCTTACTACATTTAAAATGCGGAGCTGCAGCAGTCCAGGACCCAGTGCAAGTCCTGGCTTACGCCAGGTCCATGAGCTACCCCCGCTGCCGTTCTGCATTTTAAACATAAATGCAGCCTGGCTCCTACTTTATTTAAAATGCAAAGCTGCAGCAGTCCCAGCTCAAGCTCATCTAGGACCTTCCCCTGCTGGGGCTCTGCAGTTTAAACGTAGTAGGAACCAGGCTGCCTGTGCACTTGGCTCCTGCTACATTTAAACTGCAGAGCAGCAGCAAGGTTAGCTCCTGGACCAGCGTGAGCCGGGACAGAGCCCCTTCCCTTATCAGCTAATCGTGTAGTTGATACAAATTGCATCAACTATACAATTAGTCAATTACCTGTCTCAACATTATTAATGAGAAGCATAACCTATTATTCTGGATCACTAGACTTCTCTGCTATAATAATTTTTAGTAAAAGTGAATTTCTCTTCTATCAATATGGAAAAACTAATCAATTTAGATCCATGGTGTGCAACACATGAGTCACATGTGGTTATTTGGCTGGTTGAGTGTGGCTAATTTGCTACAGCAGTAGTCTCTATAGTGGCTACTGCTTCAGAACTGGTTGGACACCATGGGTTTAGATGAAAAAAATATATTTGTATTATTCTTAAGAGTCACCAGACTACGCGTAAACATTGCCTTTGGATCTAAGGGCCAGTTTCAAATATGTTCCTATCAAGAAAAATCTGTACTCTCTACCCCTCATTTGTTTTCTCACTTGGCCTAGCCTCTGCTTCCCTTAATTTAGAATAACTTAAAGGGTTGCATTAGTAGACAAAATTAAAGTTCCCACTTTTTCTTTCCATTTTATCTGCTTTTACTTCTTGCAGAAAAATGAACAGTCCAAAGGATACATTTACAGGCAGTCCCCGGGTTACGTACAAGATAGGGACTGTAGATTTGTTCTTAAGTTGAATCTGTATGTAAGTCGGAACTGCTACATATTGTAGGGAAAACTCTATCCAAACCTTTCTCCTGAGCTCAGTTTTATTCTCCCACAGCTCACTTCCCTCAGTCCTTTATTCTCAAGCTGAGGTGTCTGCTGAGAAAAGCCGCTCCACGTCTCCCTGGTCTGCTGGGGGCGGGGTGCTAGCTTTGCATCTCCCTGGTCTGCTGGGGGGAAACAGCTAGTGCGGGGTTGCCTCACCCCGTTTGTAAGTAGGGATCCAATGTAAGGCGGATCCACATAACCCGGGGACTGCCTGTACTTAAAAAAATCCGGAAGTGTTAACAGATTACTTGGAACTCATATGAATAAAGAGACATGATTTGTGTCAATGCTGACATCAGAAATATCCAGACAAATGCCAACTGTGGCAAGAATACAGGTTGAACTGCTCTACCCTCAGGACCTGACCGGGTTTCAAACCAGATAATTTTCTGGACCACAGGAGGTCAATATTGTCTAGCAGCACTACCAACACTTCCACTGCTTACTGGACTCTGCTGCCACTCTTGTATATTTCAAAAGCAGAATTGCAGCAGAACCAGTGGGAGCGGAGATGGCTGCAGTCCCTGCTCATGCTGTTTCCTGCTGTGCCTCTATCTTCCCTGCTGTGGGGAGCTGGCTTTTAAGCCAGTTCCCCACAGCACCGGCTCCTGCTCCCCCCACTTGCTGCATCTTTTTGATAGAGGCAGCAAGGAGGGAGAAGCGACTAGTCACATCACTAGTCAACTGTCCAATAAACTTATGCTTACTGGATAGTCAACTAGTCATTTACATCCCTATTCTGGACTAGACAGGTTCAACCTGTATGAGGATGACAATAGCAAAGTGTGAAATGGGACATTTTTCTTATCACTCTAAATGAAATTTGTTCTTTCTGTTCACCAATTTTTTCCGTTAGTTATTTGGTTAACTAGGGTAGTAAGTTACCTAATAATTAGAGAAAGTAAGTGATGTTTCACATAGCATGCTGTTTGGTGAACCTCTGTAAAGCACACAGGTACTGTGATGAAAAACAAGGAAAAGATATTGATAGAGTCCTTAGAGATACAACTGGCATCTGAGGGACACAGCACACTTGAAACCCAGTAATTCCCTTCTACAAATCTGCCTATGAAACACACTGTCAATCTGATTTTCTGTCACTTTCCTAGTTATTCTTAAAAAAACAAAAAACAAAAAACAAAAAAAGCCATACTACTCTTCTATGAAATACTCATAGATATAGACAAACAGAAGGAAATGTTGACAGTGACCATACACAAACTACTGTCAAAACCACAATTTTAATAGAATAATTTTTCCTCTAATTTTTCATTTCTAAACTGTTGGTACAGTAAAAGCAAATTTAAAGGTCTGAATTTTTTTAAAATATTTTGTCTCTATCACTACTTTACTCCTGAGTTCTCAAATCCTACCTCCTGATGTTAAATTATCACTTCTTTAGTTTGTCCTATTCTTCAGCACTGGAAAAAAAAAAAAAAAAAAAAAAAAAAAAAAAAGTATTGTAGAGAGCAAGCAGAAAACATTTCTACTGTCTGAACCCTATGTTCCAAACATTAAAAGCAACTTGCTATAAATGCAGCAAGTGTTTGTTTTCTATTACCCAGACAGGAAAAAAATCAAACTGCAGCTTGAGTGCTCTACAGATTTTGTTTGTGTTACATATTGAATACCCCAAGGATTTTATTATTACCTTACATCATTCCTGTAAGGAGCTGCGACTTTTGGAGAAGGGGGAAAAAAAGCACAAATACTGCCAATGTATCATTCAAAGGACTGTCTTCTCCTCCACATGCATATAGCTCCTTAATACTGAATGACAAATATACCTCCTACTGTTCATTAACTACTAATATATGAGATATGGGCCAGAAAGCAAAACTATGGTCCAAACTCCTCCTGAAGTCAGCATCTAAGTTTTGCTGCTCAAGCTCCTCTGTATAAACTAACATTTTTAGTTTGTTAACCTGCTTTTTTAGCTCACTGGTATTCTTCATGGAGCGTGAGGCCTATTTGTCATATTTTTCAATCTAAATTTATAAGTAAACATCAAACTCTGGACTTTACTTTCACAGTTAAGTTTCCTGTCCCTCTGAGGAATAATGTCCATGGACTCGCTTGTACACTTTCACTGTTTCTGTGGAAGGAGTGGGGAATAGTCCTATCTCCATTAAGCTGGAGGGCCCACCCTCTAAGCTGGCAGATCCCCAAAAACTTGCATGGATTTTAAAGATTTGGTTCCACATTAGTTCTGACCTATGGCATCCTTCATGCATCTCCACCCAACTGTGGCAGCAATGTAATCAAGGAATCCCTTAGGAGAGCTCTTCAGAAAAAAAAAGAATACAGCTTAAAGTCTTAGAACCATGGTGTCCATCCAGTTTGCTATCGCAGTAGCCACTAGTGGCTACTGCGATAGCGAACTAGCCACATTCAACTAGCCAAATAGCCACATGTGCAGGGGCAGATGACTGTTTTGCGGGGCCCCGGGCAGCGTAACTCCGCGGGGCCCCCCCTTTGCCACGGCGCATGCGTGGGGCTTTTTTAAGCGCGGGGCCTGGGGCGGCCGCCCCGTTCGCCCTGCCCTATATCCGCCCCTGCACACGTGGCTAGCATGTTGGACACCATTGTCTTAGAAGATGGGAGGGTATGTCTATCCCTTCTACCTTTCCCTCTGTGTAGACTGCAGCCTTCATAATAAAGCCTAGAAGAGTATTGTGGTAGCAGTTTATACTTCCACAGAGGAAGAGGGAAGCCTGCACATGGACTTCATAGAGATCAAAGCTCTCTGAAGCACTATAAAATATGCACTAACATTTTATATAGCTTTAGCAAATTACATTTGATCACAACACATTCTTTGTGAAAGTATCCTGCCCACTAAGCATCATCCACTCGTCCAATAAAAGAACCAACCTTTTGTATCTAAGTTTCATTCACACTAGATATGTAAAAAAACATTTCCAATGGTAAAAGTGCAAGAGTATTAGAAAATTTATTGTGGATTTCATCTTTTTTACGTAAATGACACTAATAAAACAAGGACTGGTTTGACTTCAAAGTTGTAACCTCTTTTCAGAGTATGTCAAGAAAATTCTCAATAAATTCTCTTTGTTTTTCATTTTGCAATTTAGACACCATTTGTTTTCCTATTATACACCTGATGTGTTTTTACTTCCTTCATTTCAACACTATTTTAGTAAAGATCATAAATAGGTTAATTTAGAAATATCAGATTTTTTTATCAGAGAATTATCTCCAATTTCAGAATCAGATTTTCTTTTAAGCCGTATTTTAATATCATATCAATTACTGAGACTTCTTGAATTTAATGAAATTAGCAATTCCTTCCAGTTTTAAAGTTACTGAAGAATGTAAACAAGTTATTTAAACATTTAACATTTTGATTGTTTAAACAAAATACAGTTTTTTCTAACCCCTCCTCCCAAAAAATCCTGATGTTTGTGAACTTGCTCTGTACAATAGCAAACTCCTCTCACAGGAATCAGATAAAATGCCTTGCAAATACTGTTAATCTCAACTGGAAAACAGATGGCATTTGCAAAATAGAAAGTGCAAGAATAGGTATGTGTGTGCACAAATTATATTAAAATGCCATGTCTAGATTAGAAAATGGCAAAATATTCCACATTTGATTCTAGTCTAATCTATGACACTAGAACCATAAATTCTCTATTCTGATCTTCCAAAATTATTTGAATGCATGTGCTGCTCAAGTCTAGGTAATCTGCTTTGTATTTACAGAGGCTATGTAAAGTCTGAGCTCAAGGTGCAATTTCCTGCAAACTTACAAGTACCAGTAGGAAGTGCCTACCACTCCCCATATATGGCCACAACAGAACTTAGAATAGAACACATTATATACTAGTGATTAAGCCGCATCTAAGATATGCCATGGCACTCAACCGTCAAGAGTACTTACACTTTGATTTTGCCCCAAAATAGAGGCGCCTGTATGAAGTCTCTGGTACAGAAAATGTAACTTATCCAAGCACACCTCTGGAGGTTTTTTTTTTTTTAAATGAAAAACTCAGTCAAAATACTTTGTCAAATGTAACAAATAGCTTACTGTAAAGCCAACTGTCTGACTTTAGGTTGTAGATTAGTGATAACCTCCATGTTTTCAGTGCCTGAAGTACTATTTCCATGGTACCTATGCAGGACTGAATCTCCTTATTACCCAAACTCTCAATTTTCAAACAAAGGATACTAATTTATACTGAAACCTTCATAAGATCGATGCTATCTGTAAACCAGACTGAGTTTAACCATTTTCATATTCAAAGACTGCCGTGTAGTTTCTGTTCTAGACCTCCAAATACTTTAATAAATATTTTACAATTAATCATTTTCTATATCTATAGTCTATCACTAGTCTACTAGTACATGTGTTTTTAAAATAGCCTCCTCCTAACTTGACTGTAGTGTTGATACTGCCAACACTAATACAGTACTTAAATCTGAGAGATGTTTGGGGTGCAGGTACTTGCATTGGGCTGAAGATCAGATGTGACATGCCAGTTGAGCAACTCATCTATTCTAGCTCAATTCTTGCTTTCTTTAAAATGCACACTGAACTTGAGATTATGAAACATACCAAGAGAACATCTCATCTTTTTAACCAGAAAAGAGGTGCAACACTGGCAGTGTCTATTGTAACTATGGCCCAATCCTGCAAACATTTTGTAAGAGCATTTGCCAGACCCAGCACCTAGTCCAGAGGTACTGGAACAATTTTTATAGTGAGGGTGTCATGCAGCACCCCTGGTTCCAACATCGATGCCCTAGTCTGCACAAGTTAAAGCAAAACTAAAAGTAATTATGTTTCAAAGTACTAGGCACACTTTATTTAAACTGAGCAAAAAAATAAGATGGTGTGGAAGACCTGTGATACTGAAATTTAGTCAATGTAGGTCTTTTCTAGCTTCTATATCTCTACCAAGAAATTATTACATTTGGTAACATTCTATTCCAGCTCACATCTACAAACATTTGTATCTTCTTTTTTATAGCTATGTTTCAGATAACAAGTTCGTTTAAAAAATAATTTTTGAATTCATTCTACCTTAATCTGAATTAAATCAACTATAGATAAGCCCAGAGTATCCCAAGAAACAGATTTTGTGAGCATAAAGATGCCATTTTACACCACTTTCCCCAACCATACCACTACTTTTAGCAGTGATGAGCATTTATCAGAATTGCACTATTTTGTAGCTTCCAAGGACAATAAACAATGCTGATACTTTTGTGGGATATAAATTTGCTCTCTAAACGTAATGATTGGATTGTTTCTATGCATAAAGTAAAATAAACAGTTTTCTTAAATGGAATTTCAACACAAAAAAAATTATCATAAGCTGTGACATGAAGCAGCAAATTTACCAGATTTCTTCAACATCACTATAATATGGATCAAACAAAAAATTAACTGAGTGCAAGGGGTGTAACGAGAAAATTTATGTAGCCTCAACTCTTTCGTAGCCAAAAAAGTGTAAATATTGAAACCTTAACAGGTTGCATTTTTTAACTTAACATAAACTAAACGTAAAAAGGTCATGTTTTAGGGTGCATTTACAGTCAGCCAAGTGTTGAGTCCCTTATAAGCTTCCACCTGAACCATCTACTCCTTACTGAGAAAAACAGTTCCCTTTCGCATACTGCATGCCTAACGTAGCAACTTGTATACCTCCTTGTTTTGAGGCATCTAGCCTTTATTAGGAAGGCTTGTCTTTCAACTTCATCTTTCCCACGATTTACACCTTACTTGCCTTCTACCCACCCACCCAAAACGTACCCTCTGTACACATCTGCCAGATAGTCGACCTGGACTGGATGTCTGTTTTAAGACTAAATGCAGTAAGTACTTAACATCCAGCACTCATTACTCCCGTGTGCATTTAACGTGACTGAACAGCCCTGGGACCAGGCGAAATTCGCTCCTTCTAACTGGTTCCTGGGATGTGTGAACACTTCGCCCAACTAGTCGGAAAGGGAGAGGAGGGAAGATGGTCTCAAATACAACCGCCTGGAGAACACAGGATGTAATCGCATGATATAAACAGGATGTCAGCATATCGCTTCTGGCTGGGCTGTGAAAATCCAAATTGCGAAGGCAGCCTTTTTTTTGGGGGGGGGGACCCCTTGATCTCACGTTTTAAAATCTAGGCTACACCAACCCCCCTTCTCCGCCCCAGCGCAGCCCCACTCCAGCCCCCCTACGCCGCCCGGGCTGGGCTGCAAGGCGCAGCAGCCAACGTGGGGCAGAGAGCGGGGCCTTCGGGGCTGAGTGGGAGGGGGGGCGCTCATCGCACCCGGCCTCGGCCGCGCTCCGAGCCCCGGGCTCACTCACCGCTTCCGCGTGCGGCTCCTCGGCGGCGACGGGAAAGTGCGTGGGAGGGGGGGGGGCAGCAGCCCGGCCGCCCCGCTTCGCTCACTCGCTGCCCCGCATGGCCCCGGCACGGCGAGGCTCCCTGGGCGCTGGAAGCGAGTCTGGCGCGGCGGCAGAGCGAACAGCGCTGGCTCCGCGGCGCCCGTGGCTGCTCCCGGCGTAGACAACTCTCCTCAGGCCCGCGGCGCATGCGCATGCGCACGGCCCCTTCCCCCGCGGCCTTAAGGTGGACTGGTCCTTCCCGCCTCTTCAGCCGGGGGAAAGGCCCTCGGCCCCCGAGCTACCTACACGCCCCTTAGCCGCAGCCGGGACACTCCGGCAGGTGGTCCCCGGGCCTGTCCCCCCCTAGGGCCGAGGCGCTGGTGGTGTGTGCCGAGTGGGGACAGGGTGCTCTGTGCTGAGCGATGTCCTTTGACAGCCTTACCCAGGGGGGCTGGATCTAGGGCGGGGGCTGCAGCAGCATCCCCCGGCTTGAAGTGGTTTTCATTATATACAGCCATGGTGGGCAACCTGTGGCCCATCTGAGTTCTAGGGGTGGCCCATGAGACATTGCTCGGGAGCCAGATTTCACTGATTTCCATCCATGTAGGGTTTTTTTTCCCTGCTGGTATTACTAGAGTGACACACACACACAAAGCAAGGGCCTGTGAAGTGGTGTCGACTGAACACAATATTGACCGTGAGAGCCATGTGCTCCCTCTGCATTCAGTCAAATGACTCAGTCGGCACACCCCGCAAATTCTAGGTACGCCAGCAGTGTGAGCAAAACTACCCTATCCCGGGAGACTGTATCCGTTACAACAATCTTGCGGCCCCCCTAAGAGGAAGGAGGATCACTCATCTGGGCCCATTGACTAGCCTAGGTTGCTCACCGCTGTTGTACAGGGTTTATAGCTGGTTCAATGGTTCTCTGCACCCCAACTATGCAACTTGTTCCAGCTCACTGACCCTACTTCAAGAAGGAAAGATGGGAAGGGGGAAAATGAGGCTCAGTAAAGGTCTGATTGTAATAGGAGAATAAGATCTGATGTTGTTCAAAATAGCTTATTAAGGCTGTTTTGTAATAACAATTACTAAAGTGGGTCTGGAAGGGACCCACAGAGGTCATCTAGTTCAGCAATCTGCAGTGAGATAGAACCAAATAAACCCAGACCATTCCCGATAGGTGTTTGTCCAAGCTGTCCTTTAAAACCTCCAGTCATAGGGATTCCATAACTTCCCTTGGAAGCCTGTTCCAGTGCTTAACTACCCTTATAGTTTTCCCTAAAATCCAACCCATTTCTTTACCTTCAGTGGAGGTAAACCACTGACCACCATTCTTTTAATAACCATTTTTAGCATATTTTGATCATTTTTGTTTCTTTCCTCTAGACTCTTTCTAGTTTATTCACATCTTTCCTAAAAGTATAATACCAAATACTGGACACAGTAATTTAACTGCAGGCTCACCAGTGTTAAGTAGAGCACACAGGAAAATTACATTCCAAACACAACACTCCAAAATATGACTCATAAAATACAATGAAAAGGTGTTCAGTTTAATCGAGCTGTATTCCAGAGAGGTGGGTGTGAGTAAAGACTGAGACTGATAAGTTATGATCCTACAAGACATTCTGTACAGACAAAGTAATTATGTCTCTGTGCAGATAAATGAGTGGACCCACATGGAACACCTCACATTATATGGACCATAGCAAGATATTTTTTAAATGTGAATACAGCCAAACGGTGTTAATAAGATAAAAGACAAACTCTGGCAAGTAAGATGGAGGATAAAAGTAACACTTAAAAAAGAATCAATAAGCAAAGAGTAAAAAACAAGATGCTCATAAACAAGTCTGTGCATCCACCAGATAACATAGAAGACAACTGGGATCATAGAGAAATTTCAGACAGTTGCATATGTCTTTACTACAGCCAACAATTAGTAGTACTTAAGTAGAGACACTAGTAGCAAGAGATTTATCAAGGAGTTCAAAGAGCACATTAAGCCATTTAATTTCTCACTACACCCAGGCTAGATGGATTGATCCTAAAGTCCTTGAAGGAACTGAAGAATGTACTACTTGAGCTTCTGAAAAAAATTCTTGAAGGAACTGAAGAAAGTAACATCACTGCTTTTGAAAAAAAATACCCTATCATTAGAGACCAGGACTGGGAATCCCTAACAACCTCCAAAACCTGAAAACTAAGCTATTAAAGAAAATCAAAACAAATTCAACAAGCACAAAATATGACTTTGAACCAGAGGCAAAAAATGCTGCAGACACAGCATGCTGTTGGAGTGTCTGAGGGGTTGTTGGAGAGATAGTTGCTGACTTTAAAGACTATCCTCTTGCTTTTCATTTTGAAGAGAGAGAGGATTAGTCTGGGTGAGGTTGACACATGCCTTTTACTCTCACCTCACAGAAACTGGGGCAATTATTATATCCTCCGACTTCACTGGGGTGAGATCCCAAAGATCAGCCAGCAAGAAGTCCTTAGGTTGGGAAGAGAGGATGAGATTAGCCTACAAGAGGACACCTACATTTTGCTCCCTCAATTGGACAAAATATGCCTCTAACACTGGAGGGATCAGGGCAGATTGCAATTCTCAGGAAAATGCATAGGGCTGGGGAAAATACTGACGGGCAAAGTGAACATCTCAGAAATGGGCATGGAAAGCTTATGCATGGGAGAAAAGATGACTATATTTGGAGGGAAAACTCCTGGAGGTGGAATACTCACATTTCTAAATGGAAGAAAAGATCTCCATGATTTTCCTTTTCCCAAAGAAGAATGGTCATTGGTAGTCCCCTTTTATATATTCCCCCTGAAGCAGAGATTGATAGTGCATGCCTCTTTTGGTATACCTTATTTATAAGTAGCTGAAAGCAGTTCTTCAGATCTAACCTTAATGAGAGTGAAATAGTCACTCAATTAACATGATTTTTACAACTCCAAGTGTTTTTTAGCATACACAAGAGCATTATTTCATCTTTCATTACAAAAGTTAGACACATAGGTTTCATTAACGTTAGTGGCAGTTGTATGTTGATTTATGTGCCAAAGAGAGAATTTAATATCCCTCTTACTTTTAATTTAATTAATCTCTTCACTGGAGATTCGGACTCTCTCAGAACCAGGTGAAACAGCATGAATAGAAGTAATACACTGAATAAGGAAGAGTTTGAAGCCGTAGTTTAATAAAAAAATTTTTTTCTCATCCTGCATAAAGCCACAAACTGCTGTTTATTTGTGTGTTGGTTTCCTTGGTTCAGACACCTGACATTTTGAAAATCTGCCCGAAGTAGATGCTATAATAAGACTGGTTTCTTTCAAGTGTGCTGGATCTTCACAGCAGGGGACAAACTCCCTTTACCCTGTACCCCACTATAGCTCTCTCCTGGCTAAGCAGGAATTACAATTCCCATTAGCTATGTGCATTGCTAGGTAATTGAAAAAGTCTTAATTCTGAACCAAGAAGCAAGTGAGCTCTGTTTGGGAGTGGGGCAAAGAGCTGGAGAGAAGCTCCAGGAACTATGGACAGAGCTGTATGCAGAATGGGCTGCAACTGCTGGACATCACAGATGGGTGCAGATCTGTGTGGGATTTATGAAGGAACATCAATAGATAGACAGAGGGCCAGTGCTTTGGGGCTCCAATGAGAGCCACTAAGTGAGCCTGGACTGGAAACTTGCAAATGCTCATTTTCTAGACTGTACAGGAGAGGAAATCTGAGGTACTAGGATTGAAGAACCTTGGCTCTCAATTGGACTGCTCCAAGGACCCAAACATAACGGCTGTGTCTACACTGGGCCACTTATTCCGGAAAATCAGCCGCTTTTCTGGAATAACTTGCCAGCTGTCTACACTGGCCGCTTGCTTTTCCGGAAAAGCAATGACGATCTACTGTAAAATTGTCAGTGTTCTTCCGGAAAAACTATGCTGCTCCCGTTCGGGCAAAAGTCCTTTTCTGGAAAAACTATTCCGGAAAAGGGCCAGTGTAGACAGCACAGTAGTCTTTTCCACAAAAAAGCCCCAATCGTGAAAAGTGCTTTTCCGGAAAAGCATCCTGCCAATGTAGACGCACTTTTTCCGGGAATACTTATAACGGAAAACTGTTCCGTTTTAAGCATTTCCAGAAAAGGGTGCCAGTGTAGACGTAGCCAACCACTTTTGCTCACTTGAACTATAACTGAGCCACTTTGCTTAGGGCATTTGCAACTTTTCCTCTTTCCTGTCAGCCCTAGTGAAAAAAAAATCTTTTCCTTTGCCATGTATCTGAGTGGATATTGGGATCCATCAATATCCTGCAAGAGCTACTTGCTGAAACATCTATTGTGCTTGCTTTCACAATTCAGAACACTGGGCACACTCTTGGCACCCCAGGGGTTTGGGCTACAGTAACTCCAACAATTAAACAAGTTTGGTGGTAATTTGATGTAACTTACTTCAGTTTAATCAGACTGTAGTGATAAAATATCTTTCTCAAGGTCCTCTCATGATAAACCATTTTAATGTACCAGTATTTCAACAAAACATGTTTTAATGACAAAGATTCACTATGCTAAATGAGAGGACAAATATATCTGATTTATAATACATGTAACTTATCTTTCTCATGCCTTAGCTTTCTCTCCTTGATTCTTGATTTATTACTTTTGTAAATGACCCAAAGCCCTTCATCTACCAAACGGAATACTCTGTGGAATAGTCTTCCTTTATATAAATGTATTGCAGAAGAATTACTGGAAGATTACTCAATATAAGGGAAACATCACTAGTCTGCACTGTCATTGGAGCAGTCATATTTTATACTCCAGCAATCAATATACTTTTTAATTAGAACCACACTGTTCATGAACTCAGAAGCACTTAATTCTGACATCATTCTTATGTGTCTTCTACTGCAATCTTTAAAAAAAATCAAATAAATTAATTTTGACTGTGTGTTTTCAATCCCCAAGTTAGAGGAATTTGTATCTGGATCAGGGGTATATGTACATTTGTCCTCTATATTGAATCAGTTATGCTAAATACATTTAATTACAATTCTTCTCATAACATTTTTGTTTATTTCACAACAAAAGGGGGAAAAGCTTTAGCATATGACTGACATAAATTTAAGGTGGATTCAGAATCTACTTTTCTAATCTCAAATATTATTGACTGACTTACTTGCACCTATGTTTTTTTCTCTGCAAATATTCTGAATGTTGAGTGCATTGAAGAATGGTGGATAACTTTGAAAGTGTAGGTCTAGAGTCCCACATATTGTAGATCCCTTCTGTAAAGAAAATTGTGCTGTGTTATAACTTTGACAAACACTTGTTACTCTCAGTAAACTTAGTCACCCTGGTTTACCTTTCAGATATCCCTAATTCTTCTGGATGTTACTACACAAATTCTGTTAAATAAACCCTCATGAAATTGGCTTTTCAGAAGAGCTGTTTGCACTACAATACATTATTCTACAGCATTTGAAGTTTCCTGCAGGAATATTTATGTCTGTGCCTCCTACATGGAGCCTTAGCATGGAGAGAGGAATGTACCTGGGGTGCCCACCTCCCGATGTCGGTGTTATTGGATCCAGATTCGCGGAAATGCACCCTCTCTCTGCTAACCAGCAAATGTTGGTCCGGGGGTATAAAAATCCCAGCTCCAGGAGTAAACACAATGAACAGTAGGACCCAGCGGAGGCAGCCGCCTAATCACTAGGCGGTTCCCGGCTGTCGTGAGCAGTAGTCTGTATTAAAAGGCTACGTAACTGCCAGAAAGTATGCGGGGGCAGCTACAGGGAAGAAAGGGCTTTACCGAAAGTGGAATGCTGCTGGCTGTGCTCTGACCTAAGAGCTTGGAATTCCCATCAAGTATCGATTTGGTACCGAATGGATAGATCAGGTTTCATCCATGCCACTGTCTTCATTCTTTGCTCGATGTTTTGTGTGGTGATAGAAGGACAACCTGGGACTAAACTTTGGCCACACATCCTCTCCATGCCCCCTCCCAAGTTCCAGCAACGTTTAGCAGTGTCTGCGATCACTGGGGTGCTTAAAGAGTATAGCCTCAAAACTAAGACGATAAAGCATTCTTCCCAGGATAATTAATTCGAGCTAGATAGAAAATACGGTTGGGGGGAGGGAGGGAAGAAAGGAGAGGGAGAGAGTCTGGGAACGTCAACAAATCTGGAAGCACTTATCTCGTTTTGGTTTGCAATGGTCTGGGTTTAATTTTCTGCATTTTGACCACTAGATTTTTCAACTTAAAATGCTTTAATTTTAAATGAACAACCCATTTAAAAGAAAGAAAGAAACCCTGTAGCTAAATTGATTTGTCAGATATTACAAGGTAGTAATACAATGAAGCAGAAAATAATTCTTACAACTACCAACAGGTTACTTTTTTCTTCCTTAAAAAATTTCAGTGGACAAATTTAACAACTGAAATTTTTGAAAAAAAAATTTTTTTGGTAAAAGTTGGCTTTTGGAAAAATGCCAAATTTTGAGCTGACAGTACTCAAAAATTCTGTCAAGGCCTGAAAATAATCCAATTACAGAAAATGTATATTTTAAAATAAATTATTCCCACTCTGACTTTGTACATCTTTGTTTCACATTTCATCACCTTATAACTTGTACTGGCCACTGAAAAATACAAAATAAAAATTGACGCTAATACTCCAAATACCCCACCTTCACTATTGAATTTACTATGTGTATGTCTTGTGCTACAAACCTCTCAATATCTATCAAAGTAATGTTTTCATTCTGGCATTCTGACTGCAAAAGAAATTATATTGGTTTCCGTATAAGCTTGCATGTGCAAGATGAGGAATGCAAGAATGGGCCTAAAAATTCACTGCCAGAGTACAAAATAGAAATATGTATGCTCTTATCCAATACTCCCCCATCTGTATGAGCTGAGAATACTTAAATCAGTTAGTGAGATTAGCATGTCCACAACTTTTGGTGTGACTGTTGTGGTTTTGTTTTTGTCAGTGATCAGCCCTCTGCCAAGTATTCACAGAACTCACTCCTCCATTCTTCCTTGAGCTTCATTTTTTGCCCCTGTGCAACCAAATCTTCACTTTCTCCCAGGCCCTGAACTAGAAGGTGGAGGAAGGTGAGTGATTTCTGGCATAGTTAAGATTATGTAAATTCCACTTTACAAGCCACATGTAAGTGTTTACTTTCTGCAGTACTTATTTATTCTTACAAAAATAATGAATACCTTTCCTCTCACCAGTGAGAATGAGCCAGAAAGTGTCACTTTTGCACATTTAAAAATATTATTCATATTTTCCTTAGTTAAATAGCATTATTGTAGTTTGATCATAAACTTTTTAATTTCTGTGTGGTAACTGCACAACTGATAAATTAATCTCTCCCAGAGTCAAGGAACAAATAGGGGGAAAGGGTGAGTGGAATACTCTCAACACATGCACACCTTACAAAACACAACCTCGCAGAGTGTGCTGCCCAAAGATTGCAGTCTTTTGGTATCTAATAAAAAAGGCCCAGACAGTGAAACTGACTAGTTTCTAAATTGATAAAATACAAAGTATGGCAAATGATATAAATAATAATTAATATTTGTGCAGGGTTTTTCATGTTAGAAGCACTTTCCAAGTATTATCTAATTAATGCTCACAGCAACCCTGTAAAGCTGATCCGAGACATTATTCAGATTTTAATGGGAAATTGAGGCAGAGACACAAACACATTCACAGCTGTGCTGTAAACAGATTAGGACTCAGAAGTTCCTGTTTCCAGTTAAGGCCATCAGACCACATCTCTTTAGCTCTCTTCCTGTATTCAGACTCACCCCTGTATTATCTGACTGCACTGCAGTTGCTTTCACTGCTAATTCTGTTGTTCCTACCAATCTTTCCCATTATGTTTCACATTGGTAATGAGACCAGTCTTCCTATGTGCTCATTAACATTTGGATTTATTATTCACACTTTGCAATCAGTGGTTGTTCCCAGAAATATTTCCAGGTTAATTTCCTATCTGCCCCTGAATGTTGAAGGAACAAAAAAAGGAGCATTGAATGCCAAATGGTTGGTGAAAATCTGACAAAACAGAATATTATTCCAATGGAAAGAGTGCATAATGGACCTCAACTAGAATTTATTTTTACTGTATAATGCCCAAGCGAGACCAGGTATAACAGTGCCTTTGGCTGCGTCTACACTGGCATGATTTTGCACAAATACTTTTAATGGAAAAACTTTTCCATTAAAAGTATTTGCGCAAGAGAGCGTCTACACTGGCATGTGCTTTTGCACAAAAGTATCCGTGCCAGTATAGATGCTCTCTTGCGCAAGAAAGCTCCGATGGCCATTTTAGCCATCGGGCTTTCTTGCGCAAGAAATTAACATTGCCTGTCTACACTGGTCTCTTGCACAAGAGGGCTTATCCCTGAGCGGGAGCATCAGCGTATTTGCTCAAGAAGCACTGATTTTGTACATTACAACATCAGTGTTCTTGTGCAAATACTCGCGGCCAGTGTAGACAGGCAGCAAGATCTTGCGCAAAAGCAGCTGCTTTTGCACAAAATCTTGCCAATGTAGACACAGCCTTAGAGTTCTAGAGTGAAATGATCAAAAGCATCTAAGTGATGTAGGATCTTAACTCCTATTTTAACTCCTATTTTAAAGAGTCATTTAGGACTCCAAGACTTTCACTTAAATTTAGGCCCAGATCCTCAAAGCCATTTAAGAATGTAACTCCCATTGATTTTAGTGGGAGTTAGGCCCCTATATATTATTGAGAATCAGGGCTCAAGTTCCTGAATCATTTAGAAGCACAAGGTGTATTTTCTGAAATTACTTAGGCTGTGTCTAGATTACATCCCTTTTCTTGAAAAAAGGATGTAAATTAGACACTTTGAAATTGCAAATGATGCCAGGATTTAAATTTCCCATGCTTCATTTGCATAATGGCAGCCATGGTTTTTTTCGAAACAGGGCTTTTCGAAAGAAAAATGGCAGTTTAGACGGGGCTCGATCAAAAATAAACCCCTTTTCCAAAGATCCTGAGGAGTACAGGATCTTTTGAAAAAGGGTTTTATTTTCAATCGATCCCCATCTAAACTGCTGTTTTGCTTTCGAAAAGCCCCGTTTAGGGAAAAAACCCGCAGATGCCATTATGCAAATGAAACGTGGGAAATTTAAATCCTGGCTTCATTTGCAATTTCGAGAAAAGGGATGCAATCTAGACACAGCCATCAGTGCTATCAAGGCTGTTCCCCACTCTGGAACTTTGAGTACAGAAGGTGGGGGCTCGCAAGAGACTTTTAAATACCATGCCACTAAGGCTTCTGTTTAAAAACTCCAAGGTCACAGATTACCTGACCTTGGATGGTACACTCCCACCACCCAAATGCAAAAACTCCTCTGAGAGCCCAGGAAGACAGATTTAGGAATTCTTCCTGTGGGGTACCCTTATGCTTTTTAACCCTGCCTGTGGGGAGAGCTTGAACCCCCACTGTAATTCTCTTAATAGCTGATCTTGCAGTCTTAGGCATATGCACACAGAACCTCCTGCCTTTTAAGGCACAGAAATCAGATCATGATCTTAAAAAATTAATTTTTATTAACTAAACAAAGAAGACATACTTGATAAAACATTACTTCGTTGCTAGGTGTTACAATGAAACTGAAAAAGAAAAGATTAACCCACAGCATTGCTTCCCTGGGATTCAGTTTAAAAGCTACAGTGGAAGGAGGAGAGAGGCTGTACATGTGCTTGGCACAGAGAAGTCCAACAAACCCAAAATAACTTGATTGCTTCTGACTAAACATTCCCTGTTCAACTCACATATCTGTTATTTGAAGGTTTAGTCCTTCCTTGGGCATGGATATTGCTGAACCCTCCATGCCTGTTTTCCTGGCTCAGTTCGGGTCTCCCTGCTCTGCTATGGTCACACAAAGACTGGAACACGAAGGTCACTGCTTCCAATTAAAAAAATGACACTGTTTTCATTGGCTTTCCTGGCTTCCTGCCAACACTGCCTGCTTCCTTAGCATTTCTGGAGACTCTCTAGGACCCATGGTCTATGGTTTTAACCCTTTCAGGCAACCAAGTTAACTGAATAGATGGAATGTCCAGAGAAGGGTAGTACCCCCTCCCCTTCATCCCATCTGAAAATGTTATCCATAGTCTATCTCTCTCTACAGCCTGGTACAAAGTAAGACATTCTTATGTTCAGGGCTTTTGTGCTTTCTGGATTAGTGTCTTACTCTCTGGAATATAATTGGAATTAATTCAATAGGATTTTATAGAAGTTATTCTAAAATCCTACAGAATTTAATAGAAAATGCTGTTCTTTCTATGTGTTTATCACTATGTATAGAGTATCACAACATGTATTTGCAGCTAAGCATACTTTCACATCTGTAGTGCACAATGGCCTATAAACAGCTGAAATAATAGTTCATTAGCTTAAAATACATTCTTCCTGCCCATTCACTGAAACACACTGTTTTCCCAATCCTCTAGGAAAACCTCTGACAAAATAGCAAAAACTGCATTTGACATTCCTGATATTTTTAAGTTAAAAAACAAACAAGCAGACATTTTAAAGGAAATTGATTTTCCACAGACTTCCTTAAAGAAGGAGAAACTGCGCAAAGTCAATTCCCTACCCCCTCTCCCTTGCAGGCTGGTCAGAATAATATAAATGTTTAGAATGCTTCCTTTGATAGCACTGCAAATTAGGGTGAGTGGTCCTATGAGCTGTTAAGTGCTCACTGATACCATCAGTTTAGAATTGATTGGGCTTTTACATAAATGTAATTTAACACTAGCTAAGTGGTTGCATCTGTAACAAATTAGATTTCTGGACCTGATTCTGATCTCTAGTATAAACTGAGAGTAACTCTAAAAGTCAATGGAGTTGCAACCTAAGAAAATTGGGGGCAAATGAGAATAAAACTGTGCTATGATCTGCTTGTTCATGATGAAAATGTAATAAGTGGAAGGTTATTAGAGGGCTCTTAGAGAGGGTTCAGTGCTCTTCAAACCAGAGATTTTTCATGCAGTTTTTTGAATGAAAAATGAGGGTTTGAGCAGAATAAAAATGTTCATGAAACATTTTTGGTCAATATGATTTGTTTTAACAAGAAACACCCTTTTCTCCTGTTTGTTCCACTACAATAAAATGCGGGGGGAGGGACTTAAAAGTGAGAGGAAAGGATGTGTGAGGGGGGTGATAGCACTCAGTGGAACTTTTTGAGAAAAATAATTCTGAATGTTATTGTTAAATATTTCACTTTTTTGCAATCACCGTACTGCAGTCAGGTTGGTTTGTTTTTTCAAAATACATTAGTTCTGAATACCTCTGGGTTCAAATAAAGGAACTCTTTCCAATTGAGCTGTCCAGATCATAGGAAAACAGCCATGTAATGGGCCAAACCCATCTGTGATGTAACATTCATTGCAGTGGCATTACACCACAGATGAATTTGGCCCAGTAAGTTTCTACAGGTGACCCTGTTCCTCCTGCCCTGTCTCTTTTCCTCAAAAATATTACAATTAAAGTGCATTTTAATGCATATATGCTGCCTCCTCCTGCATCTAGGGAAGCCACCAGCAGGGGATTTACTTGCTGCTCTGAGCCTGAAAGTGATTGTGGAAAAGGAACCAGATGAGGAAGAATTCAGTTAAACCCCTACAGCGGATTTAAGTTATAACCCAGTTCAGGGAGGACAGCTGTACTCCCTGAAAGCTGTGCATTTGTGCTGCTGCTCAGGAGAGATTCAAATGTAGCTCCCCTAATCAGCAGAATGCCCATAGCTAGGTTTTGTGCTTTTATTGTTGGTACACATTCAAACATGCCTTGATGCTCATAAAATTATTCTGGGTGGAAAAGATCTGAATGGAAAAGATGAGAAGAAACCTTGGAGGAGATCTGAGGACAGCTGACTTAAGAGAGACAAACAGCCACTCTAAGTTACACCTAGCAGTGTAACTTAGGGAGAGCACTCCTGTGTTAAGAGAGAGCAGCTGTATAAACTATAGCCTTGGCTGTAGCAAAGGAGCTCCTTTATAGATTCTCATATAGATCCAGAGTGGGGAGAACTGGGGCAACTAATGAAGTGAGTTATTTTCTGTAAAACATATTTACATCAGACTCTAGGAGAGGTTTGTGTGTGTATTTTAAACCAGTCTAGTTTGTGTACTTGATACAACCCTAGGGGGATAGTGAAGGCAGACCCCCTTCTGGCCCATGAGAGGCCCCAACTTCTTCAAAGTTTCTCCAAATGCAAGTTCAATAGGGAGAAAGGAAACTAATTCTGCACTTCGGTCTAGTTTAAACAGTAATAAACTTTTTTTCTTTTTTTGCTTATACGCTGTTCCACAGTGCCATATATGACCATTGTTTTGTTATGACAGTCATTGAAGGTAAAGGCCAAGCTGGTGGATTAACTGTTGATCAAGACAGGAGTGCTGGCAGGACTGCATGTGGGGGAAATAAGTTATGTAGTTGCATTTCTTTTTTCTAAATTCCCTTGAGCCGTGAATATGGAAGTTTACCTATTTCAATCAGGCTTAGGGGCCCAGAGATGCTGTTGCACTGACTCATTTCTGATCTGAAAACATTACTCTGTATTGCTGCTGCAGTTCCATGACTGATTTACACAAGTCAAGGATCTGGCCCAGCAGAAGAGAAAGCAATGTGTATGTTTCAGAAGAGAAAGTAAAAAATAGCTCATTGTACTTTCCAGGTTTGCAAAGAGAACAGTAAAAAGGCAGACAGCAAGAAGGCAATACAGGCAGTCCCCGGGTTACGTACAAGATAGGGACTGTAGGTTTGTTCTTAAGTTGAATCTGTATGTAAGTCGGAACTGGCGTCCAGATTCAGCCGCTGCTGAAACTGACCGCCAGTTCTGACTTACATACAGAATCAACTTAAGAACCCCAGGCGTCCACAAGTCAGCTGCTGCTGAAACTGATCAGCAGCTGATTCCAGGAAGCCCGGGGCAGAGCAACTCTGCCTCGGGCTTCCTGTAGTCAGCGCTGGTCAGTTTCAGCAGAAGCTGACTTGGGGACGCCTGGGGCAGAGCAGCTGGGGTGCTGCTGGGTTGCTCCAGTAGCGCGGCTCCTCGGCGCTACTGGACCAACCCAGCAGCACCCCAACTGCTCTGCCCCAGGCGTCCTGATTCAGCCGCTGCTGAAACTGACCAGCAGCGGCTGAATCAGGACGCCTGGGGCAGAGCAGCTGGGGTGCTGCCGGGTTGGTCCAGTAGCGCCCAGAGCGGCGCTGCGAGACCAACTGGCAGCGCCCCAGCTGCTCTGCCACAGGCATCTGGAGAAAAGCCTAGTCTGCTGGGGGGGGGACGTACTAGCTGCGCCCCCCACCCCCACCCCAGCAGACCAGGAAGACACGGGCGGCGGACCGAGACGCACCGCGGTCCCGCCACCTGGGTCCTCCGCGGCTTTGCTCCCCGTCTCCCTGGTCTGCCAGGGAGACGGGGAGCAAAGCCTCTGAGGACGCCAGCAGCGGGACAGCCGCGGGGCGTCTGGGCTGTCCCGCTGCCGGCTTGTCCCTTTGCAAAGCCTTGGGGAAGCCGGTAGCGGAGCAGCCCAGGTGCACCTGGGCTGCCTCCTTGCCCGAGCCCCTCCGCGGCTTTGCTCCGCGTCTTCCTGGTCTGCAGACCAGGGAGATGCGGAGAAAGCCCCGGAGTACACGGGCGGCAGGACTGCGAGGTCCCGCAGTCCGTGTCCTCCAGGGGAGCCCCGTTCGTAACTGCGGATCTGATGTAAGTCGGATCCGCGTAAGTCGGGGACTGCCTGTATGTCACCACCTGAGGTGGACTGAGGAGCTGACTTCCAAATCTTGGTAAGTCTATATAGATCCTGTTTCTCTTCTCCAGCATCTGCTATTCTGAACATTCTTCTGGGTCAGGGATGGGCAATAATTTTTGACAGGGGACCACTCCAAGATTTTGGAAAGTGGTCGAGGGCCGCACTCTTCCATGATACTAATGGAGGAGATGTGGATACTGGGATGGAGGTTGGATGCAGAAGGGATCTTTGGGTAAGGGATTGGGCTGCAGGAGAGAGACCGGAGTCCGGGAGGGAGTTGGGATGAAGCAGGTGGTTGTGACCTAGGGCAGGGGACTGGAGTATAGGGGTTTGGGATGTGACTTAGGGTTGGAAGGGATTGTGGTCTGGGGCAGGAGATTGGGGTGCAAGATCTGGGAGGTGGTATAGGTGTAAGAGGGGGACAGAGGGTTTGGGTATGTTGAGTGAGGGGAGGGGTAGAAAATTGGAGCAGGAAAGGGCTGGGGTGCCAGAAGCAGGCTGTGGCCAAGAGACTTATTTGTCAGCTGCCAAACTAGCCCTGCCTACCTGCAGAGCTTAAAACATTCCTGCTAGCCTGGCCATGTGCTTCATGAGTAACTGAGCCAAGGAGAAGGGGCATGATTCTTCTTAGCTGCTTGTTATTCCAACAAGCAGCTCGCATTGGCTGGTTTCTGCCAGAAACTGGCCAATGGGAATGTGCTGGGGTGCGGTGGCTCCTAAAACTTCCCCCCTCCCTTCTAGTTTTAAAACAGAAAAGGAGCCCTGCAGCCACGTTTCTGCATGGCGCACAGGGCTGCAGGACAAGCTGGGGACCTGCCTGGGTCTTCCCGTTACCTCCGCGAGCCGGATCTGGTGGCTTGGCGGTATGGCCAGGCCTATTCTAGGGTATTAACTAAGGCTACGTCTAGACTGCAGCGTTTTTTCCAGAGGTATCCCACAAAAACAGTGCTGGATCCAAGGAACGTGTCCACTTTTCTGAATTTTTTTTTGAAAAAGTGGACACTCTTTCTCCATCCCTGTAAACCTCGTTCTACGAGGGATAAGGGATGTGTCAAAAGAGTAGGTTTTTCTGAAATTTGGCGCCATATAGATGCGCCAAATTTTGGAAAAGCCTCTTTTGAAAGAAAATTGGAAAAAATATGCAATTTGCATACCACAAATTGCATATCTTTTTCTGATTTAACTCTGTAGTCTAGACGTAGCCTAAGTAGTATGATATTTTTACAAGGGATGTTAAAATAATTTATTTATGTGTGCGCATGTAACTGGGAGGGTTAACTGATAAACCCAGGCTTATTGGTTAACCATGTTCATGGTTTTAATAACTGTCTTTATGTCCCATCCAAAGAATATCCACAGACTACTTCTGTCCTTGTTGTTTTCTTGGATGTCTACATCCAGAGGCTTACCAAAATATCCTGCAGTGTATCAAGCTCTCCAAAAGTCTCAGAGGGATAGTCATGTAAATGCATAACTTAAATTTTAAAAAAAACCCACAAATGGTCTTGTAGCACCTGAGAGACTAACAAAAAATTTATATCATATCATGAGCTCTCATAGGCAAAACCCACTTCTTCAGATGAGTGGAGCAAGAGGCACAGAGAGAGGTTCAGAAATCCTAAATTTCCTAATCCTAAATTAGGATTTCTGTACCTCTGTGTGCCTCTTGCTCCACTCATCTGAAGAAGTGGGTTGTGCCCACAATAGTTCATGATACAATGTCATTTTTTTGTTAGTCTCTAAGGTGCTACAGGACCACTTGTTTTTTAAATTTTTTCATGTTCTCCAGTACTTTCAGAGGTGTTCTTCCAACAGATTTCCTTCCTGCAGGTGATGTGTTAGAAATTAGGTTACTATTTCTGCTTTATAATAGTTCCACAAGCCATCTGTGTGTAGAATTCAACCAAGCCATCTATGTGTAGAATTCAACAATATGTTGAAGATCAACTTTCTGTACTGAGTGGGGGAAAACATATTGGTGTCTGTGCCAACTAGTGTACACAGTGAGATCAGCCAACTGGCAAGTACAGATCAAACAGGTGAGGTTGGTATTTCCTCTTTAATGCAGTTTCACTTACCATTGGGTACTTTCCAAGCTTAGCAGCTCCCTCATGATGTTGTGAAAACTTGTTCTACCACTGTACAAATCTGCAAACTAGGCATAGGGAGTGCCGGCCCCAGGCTCACGGCAAATTGGCCACCCCAGCCCCCGGGCATGCAGCTATGGGGGGCGCTAGCCCCGGGAGAGCGGCAAATTGGCATCCCCAGGCACGCAGCTATGGGGGGGGTGCTGGCTTTGGGCGCACGGCTATGGGGGGAGTGCTGGCCCTGGGCTCGTGGCTCTGCAGGATGCTGGCCCCAGGCTTGCTGCAAATGGGCAGCCCTGCCTGTGGCCACACGGTGCATAGGGTTGCTGGCCCCAAGCATGTAGCTTGTGGGGGTGTGGCGTATGCATGGCCCCGCCCCTGGGTGCACGAGTGTCCCCGCCCTCTGGCACCCAGCAGGCGAATGGCCACGCCCCCTGGCGCCCAGCAGCTTCAAATGGTTGGGGACCACTGGTGTAGAAAGTTGAAAAAGCTGCTAGAGTTAGAACCAATGAAGTGGGAAGTGACATGTGCATTGCATGGAAAGCCATAAGGGCTACAAATATCTGTGGTGTGTCATGGGAAGTCTAGGATTCCCCAATAGCGAAGGAATGAATTTACAGTACTGGTGACTCATGAAGAAATGATTAGTGGTCTCTCAGAGCAGGCAAAAATCTTCAAGTTATTAGCAATTGGGATGTCAACCTTTGTTTTGGATAAATTCACAAAATGTAGAGCTCATTGTCTTTGCTGTGATGTTCCTATCAAAAAGCAGTCTGCCTAAGTGGACCTTCTTGCTTTGTCTTCAGAGGCCAATCAGTTACCATACCTCAATTGCTATGCATGCCTATTTATCCTTAGGGTATGAGTTTTTACAGAGAAAACATTAATTATCTTATCAGAGACTGCCCCTTCTTCCCTCAGCTGTCTCAACCCTGGATTCTGACGGGGACCCCTTCGGGTACCCAAAGCTCTCTTTCTTTGTTCACAAACCCATAACAGCTTCAGCTCAGAACTAGAATCCCCATGAACTATTCATGAACCCTTTATATACTTAGGGCCCTTGATCTGAAGTGTTCAGGAACTGGTAATTATAGATAATGGAGCCCCTTCCCAGGGTGTTGCTTCAAAAGATTGGCTTTCGAGGGGAGAATCACTTCAGACATCATGTCCCCCATGCAAGTACTTCCATTGATTGCATTACTGTCACTCACCTCTGTAAAGTCCTTTGATGTTCCTAATGCTTTCTTGGATACTGACTAATGTAGTCTCTACAGGTGTAGCTACACAGCATCCTAAACTCAAAATAAGATACACAATTTGCTTAGGGCAAACTGTGTATCTTATTTCAATTGAATTTTGAAATAACACTTTGAAATTTGGCACGTATACCCCATGCCAGATTTTGAAACAGTGACGCTATTTCGAGACATCCCTTAACCCTCATAGAACGAGGGTTACAGGGATGTCAAAATAACACATGAGCTATTTCAAAACATCTCTCGAAATAGCAGGCATGTTCAAAAGACACAGGGTAGTTAATTTGGGATACTTCTGATATCCTGAAATAGCCCTGTTGTATAGACATACCCTAGAGGAAGTTATATAGTTCCACAATAACACATACAAAATTGAATTTTTATACAATCTACCCCAAGGGTATAGTTCAATAACTTTTCTTTAATTCCCTAAGGTTTGTCAATCTGTCACAAACTCTATTCTGATAAGCTAGGTACCAATCCAGGACCACCCCAGAGGATGGTTCTATGATCTCTAGAATTTAATGGTTAAGAATGAAAAGTGAATGGATTCCAGTTGATACTATATATCTTGATCCATTTTTATGTCACTTAAATTGGGCTAATGACATCCAGGTAACAGTCCAAATTCCTATCAATATAGGCAACCTTGTTGTTTTTATTCCACCAAATTTTTAAAAGAAAGCAAATTCTTGGATTCTTCAGTTAGTGCAAAATATTTAAAAAAAACTTCTATTAATGTCTGGTGAATGGAAGAGCCTGCCATACTCCACCCACTTATTTGAAAAGATGGTGGTGTATTCCATTTGCTTTCCCCTGGAACAAGGAGTTAGTTCTGCTGTGAAAGAGATCATGAAAGTTCCTTTGTACTAAGGAAAAAGCTATGTAGAAAATATGATCCTCTACCCTTTTTCTTGAGTGGAATGTCAGTTATTGACTGTAATTAAGCTGGGCTTCATCCTCTTTTTGCAGGATGCAAATGGTACAGCAGTAATGTCTCAATTTTGCATCTAAATATGAATGTGGATAAGATGAGGTCTCTTACTAATTGGCTTGTGGAGAGTTCTGATTTCTAAATCAAGTTCCCCAGAGCATTGTGCTTTCTATTAGAACTCAGCATGTCTAAAAGAACTGGAGTGCAGAAGGAGTATGGCATCTCCAGAGTAAAGCTTGCACATCATGTAAATTCTGCTTCACGTGGCCCTTAGTTAATTTGCAGCCCCCTTTCTCAGCTTCCCCTAATTAGCCAGGATTGCTGCTGTTTCCTCTGCTAGAGCTGCCTCTTTCCCCTTCCACCAAGCTCTTTTACCGGCTGTATCACCCCTGCTCTGTCTCCTGACTCTCTGTCTCACTAACCCTACCGTTGCCACCAATTCTCTGCCCTGCGAGGAGGCACCACATCTCGGTGCCTCCTCTGCTGGGGCTTCTCGCCCTGTTCCTTCTCCTGCTCCCTGTTCAAACTCCCTCCCAACTGAGATTCCCACCCCTCCTCCTTCTCCCCCTCCCTCCCATCCTTGTCTTTTCCCCAATCCCTCACCTCTTTCTCCCCCTACTCCCCTTCCTCGTCTCCCTCCTTTTCCTGATCCCCTCCCTGAACTCTTTTCCTCCCCTTACTCTGTTACTGCCGCCCCTGGGCTTGCCACGTTTAGCCCAGACGTTGGCGTCCGGGAGGCGGTTTTTGTTTCTCCTGCTCCCAGCACATCTGGGGCTGGTCTCCCAGCAGGGACCTCAGACGCCCTGCATCTCCGTGTCGATGGGTCACGGGGCTCATGGAGGGGTCTGGCCCCAAGGTTTATTTCAGCCACCTGTCGGCCCGTCAAGCCGGGGTGGCTACCCTGTTCTCCCTGAACCTGCAGCCCGAGGTGCTGGGGACTGCTGGGGTCATGCAAGGTCGTCTGCTGCATCTCCAGGTTCAGATAGAGGGGCTGATACTAATTCTTGTCAACATCTACGCCCCGTCGTCCGTCTCGGAGAGGCACCGCTTCTATCAGCGGGCGTCTGCCTTCCTCGGCTCTTTGGATCCTTGCGAGTGCCTGGTTCTGGGCAGGGACTTCAATTTCACCCTCGAGGAGTTGGAACAGGGCTCGAGCAGTGCCTGGCCACCGCGGACGTCCTCAGGGAGATAATAGACCATCACTCCCTGGTGGACGTCTGGCGTGACGACCTCCACCTAGGTGAGGAAACTGTATTTACCTACGTCCAGGTGGTGGGTCGTCGGTTTTTCCACTCCCGGTTGGACCGCATTTATCTATCTCGTCATCATCTCTTCCGGGCCCACTCCTCCAGCATTCGGCCAATCCCGTTCTTGGACCACCATTTAGTGGCCGTGAAGGCCTCTCTTTCTTCGGAGAGGCCGGGGCCGGCCTACTGGCATTTTAATAACAGCCTTCTGGAGGATGTGGGCTTCGTAGCGTCCTTTCGGGAGTTCTGGCTGGCCTGGCGCGGGTGGCGGTGCGCCTTTCCCTCTGCACGGCAGTGGTGGGATATGGGGAAGGTATGCACGCGGCTCTTCTGACAGGACTACACCCGGGGGGCCAGCTAGCGGAGGGATGCGGCGATAGAGCAGTTGGAACAGGAGATTTTAGAGCTAGAGAGGCGGCTGGCCACCGGCCCCGAGGATCCGTCCCTCTGCGGCGCGTACCGGGAGAAGCGGGAGGAACTCTGGGCCCTCGAGGACCTTCGAGCCCGGGGTGCCTGTGTTCGTTCCCGCATCCACCTCTTTAGGAAGATAGATCACGGCTCCCGCACCTTCTACAGGGAGAAAAAGAGGAGGGCGAAAAAGCACATGTATGCTTCCCCTCCATGCCAGGCCGGCCGAGTGGTGCCCCAGAAAGCGTGGTGCCCTACGCAACTGCGTACTCCGCGTATGCCTAAGGATGGCACACTTTCCTTTGTTGCTTCTGAGGGCTCTGATATGACTGGCAGCTCCTGTATTTGAGCGGTCTTCCGCGAGACTTCTCTGAGCTGCCGGCCTTCTACCAGGACCTCCTCTGGGCCTGGAAGCTGCTAGAGATGACCAGGTCTTTGGGAGCCACCGTGGGGGCAGACCTCCTCGCAGAGCCCCTGCTACACAATCCCCATCTATGTGTGCAGGCAGAGGAGTCCCCCTCGGTGTGCCAGAGGTTGGTCCTGGCTGAAGTCACAAAAATTGGAGACCCCCTGGACTATGACTGGGGAGTCTGGGTGGATCCTCGGGTGCTCGTCCAGCGCATGAGGCTCTCCATCCTATGTACTCCCCGGCGCATGCTTCAGGAGGTGAAGGACGCTTTGCCGTCCACCACTCGGGTTTATCTCGACAAGGTCCTGCGAGAGGATGCACCCCGCTTGCCCCCGGCCCACTCGATCTATCCATCAGTCCTAAGCCCCACATACCTCCCTGACCGCCTCCCCCTCATCACCCGAGCTGGCTGCATGCATTGCAGCTGGTCCCCTTCTGAACCGGGCCAAAGAGTCACCTGTACACGCTCGTGATTCACACGCTCCAATTCCCCACCTTCATGTCCCGCCCAGACACCAAATAGCGGGACCTCCTACCACCAATAGAGGGTGGGGAGCCTCGGTGGACCAGTCTCTATTCCATCTTGGTTCCATGGCCCGCTGGAGAATCCTACATGGAGCTGTGAGCACTGGCGTGTATTTGGCGCGGTTCACCCCCGTTCCCAACACTTGCCTCTTCTGTGGCGAGAGGGAAGACCTGGTGCGCATGTCTACCTCAAGTGCGCCAGGTTACAGCCCCTCTTTCAGCTTCTCCAGAACCTTTTGTTGAGGTTCTGGCTGCACTTCTCCCCTCACTTATTCATTTACGCACACCCCATCCATGGCCCCACAAAGTCATGGGACCTCCTGGTCAACCTCCTCCTGGCTATCACCAAGATGGTAATTTTTAAGACCAGGGAGCAGAGGTTGGCCGAGGGAGGGGTCTGCGACTGTGGGGCCTATTTCCGTTCCTGCATCTGCTCATGTATCCAGGCAGAGTTCCACTGCGCAGTGTCCGCTGGCTCTCTCGAGACCTTCGAGGAGCAGTGGGTGCTGTCCAGGGTTCTCTGCTTGGTGTTTCCATCCGGTTCTCTTGTTTTAGCCCTTTGACCCTCACACCTGTCCCTGTTTTCTTTTCATTTGTCCCAAGTAATTACTTGATTTCCTGGGCTCAGTGGACCCTCCCCATAGGCTGTGGGGAGATCCTTTAGATGTGGACGGGCTAACGCCTGCCCACCTCCCGGACTCCAATAGGCACACTACATAAAGCAATAACTATACAGAAATCTGAAGGCAGTGTGGTGAGACCTGAGTGGGTAACAAAATACAGGTTGAACCTCTCTAGTCCAGAACACCCTAGTTCAGAAATATCCATTGTCCAGAATGGTTTTAGTTAGTCAGATGTCCACTTTCCATGGATGTGGCCAAGTTTCTCACGGTCCCATAAAGTTTGTTTACAGCCACCAGTTCTAGCTCTCAGTGCTTGTACTGTTACTTAGATCTAACTTACCCATAAATGTCCCTCTAACAACCCAGTAAGCAGTGGAAGTATTGGTAATGCTTCTAGACAATATTGATCTGCCATGGTCTGGAAAATTCTCTGGTTCAGAACTGATCAGGTCTTGAAGGTACCAGACTAGAGAGGTTTAACCTGTAGTAATATGGAACCTTTCAGATCTTGTTTACTGGTCCACATCCAATCTAGATCTTTAGAGCAATTAGTCTGTAATACATGTGCAATACCCCCTTCTAGAGATAATCTGCAAGGCCACTAACCTCTTTGTTCAAATCCCTCCTTAAGGATCAATTCTGTGGTCATCTTTTTGTAAGCATCACCCCAAAATGGTACTTGTCAAATGCACTGACATTATTTTTAATTTTAAAATGTTCACTGTTATTTCTTACTACGTAGCTTCATAGGGCCAGATCTTCAAGTGATGGTAGGACTTCAACTGAATTTTGCTGATTTATGCTCCCTGATATTCTAGTGCATTACTTTACTGATCATGTCCTCCACCAACTCTCCTTTAATTTGTTATGCCAAGTCTGAAATTGGATTGTAAATTCCTTGGGATAAGGGGCGCTGTATTAGCTGCTATGATAAGGTACCTAATGTGGTTTGGGTAACCTAAGTGATGATAATGGAATATAGCTGGCATCTGATAACTGTGTGGATTAAGTGAAACAAATTGGTGGCTTCCATCCCATTTCTAATGCCATTGTCCTATAAAACAGCACCACAGTTGTTAGTTGGCCAAGGTACGTGTGAGCCGTGGCTTATTTCTCTAAAGTGCGTTACCATTGTCATTGCGTTACCAGTGACAGTGTCAGTGGGAACCCTTTGGGATAAAAAGCTTAATGTAGATACCTAGGCTGAGCTCCTCCCAGAGGTGGTGTCTGGTAGACCTCTTATGGATACATTGGACACTTGAGTTTCTCTTGCTGCTGTTGTCACATTCTAAGCACTAACCTTGCTTTAAGCAGGTGACCTGAATGAATTCAAATTCTTCAAAGCTCCCCTGTTTCTGAAGGCCAGGAAATATGCAAGGCAAACTGTCATTAATCATTTATATTTGTGCTGACTTATTTTTAAATAGGAAGAATCTGAAGCTTGTGTAAATGTTTAAACATACATTCCTTTTGAATTATTCAGTATATTCTGCCTGCTTCTATAGTTAATTAAAACAGAGGGCATGAGCTTTCATCCTGGGGAAGGGATGAGTTGTAGAAAGAGAAACAGCTGAAAATCACCTGACCTTTATTGTCCTTCTAGAAACGCTGTTAGCTTGATGGATTGTAATTGATGGGCTCTATTAGCAGTGCTGACAAGCTACAAACCAGATCATAAGTAGCTTGTCTTAATGCAAGGAGACTACTCTGTGTACACTTTAAAGAACTGACACATCCCATGTTGATTTGCCTCAGGAGGGTACATTTTGTAGTCTAAAAGATACACAAAGTCATTAGAAATACAAGATTTATTTCCCTGCTTAAGTATATCAACAGGCATGGTGGCTGCCTTAAAAAGTCTACAGTCTTTGGCCACTGGATGTTAGAAAAGTACGGGGACTCTACAAACATAATCAAACTAAGCACAAGAGTGTGACCTAATGGAAGAAGCCTGGGCCTAGAAGCAAAGAACTCCTGAACGTTAACCTTGGTCTGACCCGCTCTCTAAGTAGCCTCTTGAGCAAGTCACTTAAGATTCCTCCCTCTCCTCTCACTCATGACCCACCCGTCTCTTAAAACAAGAGAGATGTGAACACAATCTATAGCAGGGATAGGATGTGGCCCTCTTTCATCTCAGTAGGCCACACCAGCCTGCAACCCACTGGGGTCCTACCTGCAGCCCTGTCTGCTCCCCTCCCCTGCCCCCACACACGCACAGTTCTTGTGCACTGGGCCACTGGAGCCCCTCTCTTACTTGCTCCTCCCCTTTCCTCCCAGCACTTTCAGAGTCCGTGATTCACACTCCAACCCTCTCCTCCCCTATCCTCTCAAAGCTGGAGGAAGGAGGAGTGGGGCCCGCGCACACATCAGGTAATTTGCCCTTCCTCCAGTGCGCTGTACACAACCTACAGGCCACAGGTCGTGCACCACTGATCTATTGAGTAATGTGCTATAGGGGATCTGTATTTTAGTCCCAGCTCTGTGACTTAGGGCTTGTCTTCACTGTCAGTCCACTGCTTACTGAAGACATGATAAATGAATTTTCTGATTCATTGAGTCTGGTACCCCACCAGAATGAGAAGAGTAGGTGAAGTCAACGGGAGAGCAGCCTCTGACCACTTTACTGCACAGAGGACACCTCAGGAAGTATATCGACTTCAGCTACACTATTTGCGTAGCTTAAATTGATGGGGAGGTTAGCATAGACAAGCCCTAATTGTTGAACATTGGTCAAGTTGCTTAACACTCTGCCTCCATTTTCTCATCTGTTAAATGGGGAGGGTGATGCCTTAATTTCCTTGTATTTTTCACTATCTCTGGATGAAAAGTGTTATTTAAGTGCACATTATTAAAGTTTCTACCAGAATTTAAAAATTGAGGGGACCCAATGAAAGGGTGAGATGTGGCACGTGCAGAACATTGTCTCTAAAGATGTATATGGTGTGATATCTAATAGCACTGACAATGCTCCCTGTTGTGTCAAGGATACCACATAAGGTTGGTTGGTTGGTTCTTTCTTTCTTTCTTTGGTTTTCACAGATACAATCTTAGCAATATTCATAATATGCTGGTTTAGAAACATGAGTCTAAAAAAAAAAAAAAGATCTCTGGACAAAATCCTGAGTGGTACATTTATCCAGGGTAAGTACAAAATCCAGGGACCCAGGCCAAAACGCCCTCTCTAAACTCCCTGTTAGCACTCGCCTGTTCCCAAGCTCCTTGAGGGCTTTCCCACTGCCTTATAAAACCCTGGAGTGCCTGAAAGTCCCGCCCTCTACCAACGCTCAGCCAATCAGCAGAGGCTTCTAGAATTCAAACTTTAATTAGAAGCCAACAGTTTCCACCTGCCAATCGCAGCACACACTCCATGAAGTGGAGGGGGAGGGGAAATGGAGGGGGAAAAAAAGTCTCACTCACAAATATAGGGGAAAAAAACAAACAAAAACCAACCAAACAAAAAAACACACACCAACCCTCACTCACAAACACAAGCTCAGCACACAGCAAGAAGCCCCAACCACAACACATACTTCCCTCAAGAGTTCTGTATCTGCTTCTCCTCTACCTGGAGAACGCCCTCTTTAAAGCCTCACTACTCACAAACAGAGAAAAAAGAGAAAAAAAACCTACCACACACCAAGCTTCACTCACAAACACAGGCTCAGCACACAGTAAGAAAGCCCCAATAACACCACACACTTTCCTCAAGAGTTCTGTATCTGCTTCTCCTTTACCTGGAGAACTCCCTCTCTAAACTCCCTGTTAGCACTCACCTGTTCGTGAGTCATTAATCTCCCCTTCTTTAATTCCTTGTGTACTAGAACTGGACCTGTACCAATACCACAGGGGCCTGGACCCACTTTATGCATTTGAAAATATTAGGTGAAATACTGGTCCTATTGAAATCAATGGGAGTTTTGCCACTGAATGAAATGGTCCAGGAGTCTACCCTGCCCACAGTGTGAAAAAAAGAGACAGTCTGATCCAAAGCCCACCCGAGTAGAGCAACATGGAATAGGAACTTGGAACTATACCCAAACTGTGTCAGAAAGGCATGGTTAGGTCAGGGTCATGCTGAGGGCAATATTGGCAGTGCTGGAGAGCTTGTTTCCACATGGAAGATAAAGCAACATATGTGTGCATGTGGTGGGGGTTTTTTTTCCCCCTAAATGTAGCACACAGAAGAAAGGAAGTGTTTCTCTCCCTTCCCCCCCCCCCCAAAAAAAACCAAGTGACTTGTGGTGTTTGTGTATGGCAGTAGTTATGGCAATACAGCTTTATTAGAATACTATTAACTGTTATGTACGGGATCAGTATTCAGATAGGGGAGGAAAGGGCAATCTGAAGGTTACTTCTAGTGAGCTAGAAGGAATATAACCCCTGGGTTAGTTCTGCCACTGAACAGTGCTCATTGTGCTCTCAGTTCCTGCCCTGCACTGGTAGCCTCCTCTATCATCTTCTAAACAGGAAATGAAAACCAGTGTCTGTGGTGGTGCCCCCGCCTCTGAGTTTACACGGGCAGTTTTGCTGGGTCTTCATCGCTCTGTGAAATGTGCCACATAACACGTCCTGAAGCTTTGATGACTAACTGTAGTTACCAAGGCCTGATAGGCTATCATAAAATGGATGCTTATGCAGTGATAGTGGCATCCTCAGCTGATGCCTGATCTGAAGCTTCTTCAGGTCAGTGGGAGGCTTGTGCTGTGGATCAGGCCTCTAAGGCTATGTCTACGCTGCAGACTTTTGCCAACAGAGAGTATACTAATGAAGCGCTCATTAGGATTTGTCACGCTGTCATTTGCATATTCTCTGCTGATGCTTTTTGCGCAAGAGGTTTTTGTGCAAAAACAAGCCGTGTAGACGGGTCTGTTTTGCTCAAAAAAAACCTTTTGTGTAAGATTCTTATACTTCCTTTTTTGAAGCATAAGGATCTTGTGCAAAAAGGGTTTTTTGCACAAAAAGGAAACATCCACACTGCTTGTTTTTGCGCAAAAACAGATTGGAAGAGAGTATGCAAATGAAGCGTGAGAAAATGGTAATCCATGCTTCATTTGCATAGGCTCTTGCGGCAAAACTCGTAGTGTAGAGGTAGCGTTGGTTTCTTCCCATCTCCCAGCACCGCCTCTGATGCTGGCCTAATTTAGTAACAAAGGCTAATAAATACCATCTATGATGATCCTTCCCTACTTGGAGTCAAAGTACTATAACACAATTTTAACACTTTAATTATCCTGTATAAAAATGTATATATCTAAACACATACACAAATATTAAATGACATCTACACCCACCAATGAGAAAAGGAAAGGTGACAGTTAATATACTTAATTATCTTTATTTAAAAAGTAAAATCTGGGGGGGGGGAGGGGAAACTGTCTCTTTATTCCATGCATATACAGCACCTACTATGATGGCATCCTGGTGCTGCTAAGGTGGTGTTACTTGAATAGTACTGCACCCCTTCCTCTCCTGTAAGCAATAAAACCCAGCTAGATGTTCTGTAGTAGCTATCTAGTAGTAAGGTAAATGCAGACTCAAATTTATGTCCGGCACCAGAAGCTGTGGTGGTGACTGTATTAAAGAAAGGATTAGAGTAAAACAAAACAGAAATTGCAATATTGGGTCATAGCAGGGTCCATCTAGCCTACTGTCCTTTTTCCAAAAAGGGGCAGTATCCAGTGTTTTGGATGGAAGGTGCCTATATAGAAATATTTTAACCCCTGTCTGAGGTAACAATAGCAGCACAGAGAACAAAGGAACATCACTGTTGATTATCACCTGTCCAATGAAACTTCATAGGTAATGGGAAGGGGTGCTGTCTCCCATGTCTGATTCCTTAGGAAGCATGCGGAGCTGGGAATGGACATCAAGGCTATGTCTACATGACAAGGTTTTTGCACAAAAACTGGTGGAGCGTCCACACCTCAAGCGTTTTTGTGCACCAAAAAAAAAAAAACCCAAAACAGTAAATCAACAGGACAGAGGGCTTTTGCCAGTAGTTATTCCTCTCCATGAGGAATAACTCCTTTTTGTGCTATAGCTCTTGTGCAAAAAGGCATGTGTGGATGCTCCGCAGAGGTTTCTTGCACAAAAAGAGCCTATCAGAAAAAGCACAGGTGCTCTGATAGCCATTCTGTTAATGGGAATCAGGGCTTTCTTGTGCAAGAGCATCCATGCTGTGTGGATGCAGTCTTGTGCAAAAGCACATTGCTTTTGCGATGCACTTTTGAGGTGTGGATGTGCTTTTGCACAAGAGGTTTTTGTGAAAGATCTCTTCCACAAAAAGCTTCTTGCGCAAAAGCCCTGCAGTGCAGACCAGAGTTGTTGAGTCAAGACCCACGACTTGAACTCGAGTCCGACTTAAGTTGCCTAGGTGACTCGACTTGAGACTCAACTTGGGTTCATTATTTGTGACTTGAGACTCGACTTGAGACTTGCTAATTTTGTTAAATCGAATTGGTGAAAAAATTGTCCAAAAATGCCGATATTATGGCTTGTACAAAAGTGACTTGACAGTTTTTAAATTAAGACTTGAGACTCAACTTAGACTTGACAGTGATGACTTGAGGACAACACTAGTGTACACAAAGCCCAAGTGCGCAACTGTCTATTCATCTGTCAAAAAGTTACTTTGAAACTTCGCCACTTCCAAAAGAGAACTGGCCTAATAGCCCCATCTAGTGTTAAGTTTCCAGAATTGCAGCTTCATAATCTATAACATTTGGATAGGACACAGGCACCACACTAGTTTTTGCTGAGTAAAAACACCAAAAATGAGAGTATTGAAAATCTCAGCTTTAAAAAAGCCCACATGTATTTTTATTTTAATGCTCATAAAAATATCAGACTGTGGCTTCAACCAAGAGCAGCTACTCCACTGCCTCTTCTATAGATCCTTTGTGGTCCTTTTATCAAATCACCTACCAGTGTGTAGTCTTTCAGTCTTAATCTCATTACATTTTGAAGAGGCAAGTATGAAATAGTTGACTGAGCATGAGATAGGGCCAGGAGCTCCTGAGTTCTAATGCTAGCTTGGGGGTCCACTATATACTCCTATAGCATTATGGGTCAGTTCCCAATCTGAGAAATGAGGACACTGGCCCACCACCACTTATTTATCTAAATAGAAAGATGCCGAGGCTGAGTATTTTGAAAATGTAAATATTTATAAGGCCTAAGATATTGATTTTTTTTAACAGGGAAGATGATAGATCGACGAAGAAAGGAAGGGATTAATGTTCTAACCACTACGTGCATTAATAACTTCTATTGTATTCTGTTGTTCCATCTGGGGCTACATCTAGACTGCAGGCTTCTTTCAGAAGAAGCTTTTTTTGGAAGAGATCTTCCGAAAAAACAACTTCCAAAAGAGAGCATCTACACAGCAAAAGCGCATCAAAAAAGCATTCTGCTTTTTTGAAAGATAGCATCCACGCTAACTGGATGCTATCTCACATTTAAGCTGTGATTACTAAGGATGGAGTGGCCACCAGGGCACCTGTGCTTTTTCCTCTTTCCTCTTCTTTTGAAACAACTCCCTCTTCCCTGTCCACACGCGCCTTTTTCCAAAAGAACTATTTCAGAAAAAGGCTTCTTCCCTGTATAAATAGGTTTACCAATGTTGGAAAAACCCCCTTGTTCTTTTGATTTGATTGAAAGAACATGATTGCAGTGTGGATGTAAGTGAAGTTTTTTCGGAAAAATGGCCGTGTTTCTGAAAAAAATTATGTAGTGTAGACATACCCTGAGTATGTACACAAGCACTTTCCTTTACTTAAAATGACAGTGTTTCTTTCCTCCTTCCTAGAAGAGGCGTGGTCTTTAATCCAAGAGAGATGGTCTTTATTTGGCTCTGAATATATTCTTAATTCTTGTGGCAATGAGTTCCATAATTGATAGGAACCTCTATTTACTCGTACTTTATTAATAATTCTTCAAGCCCTAGAACACACTCCTTCAAAGTCTGTAGTACTCTTTCACAGGCTATAATTCTTGAAAGAACTTCTGAGTAGAAAATGTCAGTCAATTAACAGGCAAACTCAAAAATGATAAAATGTGACTATTTTATTTCAGTAGAACGAGAGATTTTTTTTCTTCAGATGAGTTAAGAAGTATTCTTACCACAAGCATCTTTCTACTCTAGTCCCAGTCACATTTTACTTTTAACACAGCATATCCATAAAATAATGACATCTTCTTTGGTGTCTGCTCGTTGAGTTCTTGTGAAGCTAAGATGGCTGCCATCCTTCAGTTATCACAGTACTGTACCTTTAGAATAGACAGCATCAGCACTGTGATAACTGAGCCAGGGCAGCCTGTCAGTCATTATGTCTGTTAGTATCCTTAGAGAATAGTGCTTAATTTACTGTGTGCTTACATAGTGTTTCTGCTAGTGCACGTTTCAAAAATAAAGATCACATAAAATACTGACTTCCAGCTCTTCAATGACACAATTGAGGGATTTAAGGCACATTTAATAAATTACAAGTGGAAAGCATTCTGAAATTTTAGTTAATTTATCCACGGTTTGAACATTACCTGGTTAAGTTGTATCATTACAGTTATATTCAATGCAGCTTTAAAGTATTTTTCAGAGCTGTACAATCTTTGATCAATAATAGTCTTAAAAATCCAAATCTATTGATCCTGTATTTAACAAAGGGATAAGTAATTTACTCATTCTATGGGACAATCATTGATGGAATGTGAGGGTATTTTCCCCTCACATTGGTTGTTTTGGTTGCACTCAGCATTTGGAGTGCTGTTCCCGTATATAAACTACTGGGCCAAATCCTCAATTAGTATAATTTAATGTAGTTCCACGTAAGACAATGAAGCTGCACAAATTTACACTGGTGGAAGATCTGGGTCTGTTATCTAATAGTTTTGTTAACTATGTTGATATAATCCCTTTTAAGGTTCAAAGTATTATCTTCCACACTGAAAGTGCTAGTATCTTGAGAAAAAATAAGACAAGTTTTTTGCCTTGTGGGATTCACAGTATCATCTCAGGCTTCCATTTTGCAAACACTGCTAAAAATCAAGGATTACACTGCAAATAATGACAGAAGTTTATCAAAATATTTTCTTGGGATTATGTTTGAGGTACTTGTGAAAGAGAGGGCACTTTCTCTTTGGATAAAGGCATGTAATCTAGTAAATCAATTCTGTAGTGATAGCATACTAATATAAATGTTTTCACCATTAAAAAAAAAGAATAAATGTTACATAGATGTTCCATTTAAGTATTTAATGGTGTCAATTGTGTAATTAGTACTTAAAATACAGTAAGGACTTTGTGGATGGCTTAAATTGGTGCAGTTAGTATTTAAATAAGCCAGAGCAAGAACTTTATGGATAACAACAAACTAAACTGACATACCATATTTCCTTAAGTTAAATAAAATGCTTTTAAAATTCAGAAATGCTTAACATTCAGTTGGGCACAAGTACAGTACTACCAAAATGGTCTCTTACATATTTTTAACACCAGAGGGCAATAAAGAGACAAATGTGAAACAAAGCTTCCTGGACAAAAATATTTGTGCATTTTAAAAACAAATTACAAACATGTGTTACATAAACAAGGACCAGTCAATATGTTATACATCACTGTTCTAGAATGCAAATATTAACAGGCAAATGCGTGCAAAATGTTAGGATATTTGCCATCAACTGCAAATCTATAAGCATCCTTAGAATAATCTGACATTTTCTGAAAAAGTAACCCTGAAGTAACCTCGGAAAACACATTTATTAAGGATTTGTGTTTAAAAAAAAGTTTCCTAAAATGTAAAAATAAAACAGTATAAAGGTACAAAAATGTCAGTAGAGCATTCTATTAACATTACAAAGGCTGGACACTTAAGTGATATTTACTCTGCCTTTTCACCTTTTAACACTCACCTGGTTTTCTAGAATAAAAAAGAAATATTTTATCCATGGTCAGATAAAATAGGTCCCAAACCTGAAAGCATACAGGAGTAGTTCCTCTAATCTTGCTGTGAAACACATAAATGTTATTCAAATGCATTATTCTGTGTATTTTTGTTTAGCTTCTCTCTAAAACACTGCAAATACTTCAATTTGATTTTAAATTTCATGTTCTATTTTTTTGCAGTCAAATTTTGCTTTTCAAAAAAAAAATCTATTCATATTGTTTTTATTTTTGCTTGCTTTCCCATTTCTCCCTTCCACTATTTTATTCTTTTGGGGCTGGTAACTTACCATGTCTCTTGAGCATTTTGAGTTAAACACTCTTTTTTGATTAGTTTAAAAACTGAATTGGCTATTTGTAACTTTTCTTTCTTTTCTCCTAGCACACAATTAGGAATTATAGTTCTGATTTCTATAGGCCAACTCTTACACTAAATATGAAGGAGTGTGTCTTATCAAAGCTATGAAAATGAAAAAAATCCAACTTTATTAATAGTTTTCCTCAGTGTGTGTGATCCTAAGAGCAGAAAACAGCAATTATGGGGATATAATTGATTTTTAGGCTACTCAAGAAAGTTACTGGAATTTTAATATGGCAGGAGGTCCTGTCTACAGTGCCTAGATGTGAAAAGCTCTAGTTGGCTAAGACAATGAAAGCAATGCAATATTTTCTGTGGCTTTAAACTTCTCCTCTTTATTAGCTTTTAAAGACTTGCATCTTCATTTGAGACAATTACATTCAACAAGATGAGATTCTCCTATCAAGGGACCTCCAGTAATGGGTATTATAAAATCTTCTTTCTTTGTGTTCTGCTTGACTCCTCCCACCAATACTTACCCTTTTAGTTGTTTTGATTCCTCTCACATCTTAAACATCTATTAGTGGTTGAGTTAACAGTCTAATAGATGAATTCTAACTGCTGTTGTTGGTGCACCAAAGGTATGAATAATTAAATAAATAAATCTCTAAAATGTTATTAATCATTCATCAGCTACGGTCTGTGGGCAAGCATTCAGTCACTTTTCTGGAAACAAGAGCTCCCAGAGGCCCCTTTCTGAAAAAATACACAAAAATATTCAAACAAATATAACACCAGCCACCTGAGTGGCTCCCCCAGAATTCTTTTTCTCATTACCCCACCACCACCACCACCACCTTATTACAGAACGTCTCCTATGTAAGGGGAGCTCAGGATAGTGGTGGTGGGGAGGGGGAAGGGATGCTCTTTGTTTTCAGCTCATGCTGCACTGAAACCATCTGCTAAAAATGAAAGATGCTGGCATGGCAGGAACTAGGGCCTTGGCCCTTGTCATTTATTAGCCACCAGGGAGAAAATGCCCCTATGCTCTGTTAAAGTATAACTTACTAGGTCAGGAAACGAGTGGGTGATCTAGCCCTAGACTTGCCCTGTTTGTCCAGCTACACTTCCCCTGCCAGGTCCTCTTTGCAATAAATAAGTACTGGTGGCAGGAAAGTCAAAGCTAGAGGGAACTGTAGGTGTGGCCCCAAAACAGAGGGAAGTGGATGAGCAGGAGGACACTAAAGAATCCGCTGCTGGCAGAGACTAGAACTGTGCGAACCGATGCACCATCAAACAAGTGTTTGTGGCGAGTCTGGGAGTGGGGAGGGCTGCGCGGCCATGGCTTGGTACCCAGCCCCTAAGGGTGGCTGCTGCTGCGAAGCTCTGCCCGGGACCAGGGTGGGGGGCGGATAGGAAAAGGACAGGCGCACCTACCAGGCTGCTTGAGCGAGAGACTCCAGCCCCGTCTTGGCTCCTCCTCCCCGTTTGGGAAGCTCACCCCAGCCAGCCGTGGAGTCTCCTCCATCTTCCTCCTCCTCTTCCCAGGCTCCTCCCGCTGGATGCTTCATGTAAACAAGATCCAGGCTATATTTACAATCGCTGGACGGAAAGGAGCCAGTGCCAGGATCCTGAAGGAAAATAACAGTGCGCAACATGGAAACCCGCACGCACCCCCCCCCCCAAAGGCCAGCGGCTGGGAGACCTACCGGCTCCAGCCCCGCTCCCCAGCCCCATGCAGAACAATCCGGCAAAGGCAGTCGGCCGGTGCCCCGTCCTCCGCACCGAAATCTGCCCCCGGGCTGCAGGGCTGTCAGCTTGCGAGGCGGAGCTGCTAACCACGCACCCAGCTGTGGGGCGCAGCGTGCGGACACCACCAAGCCTCGCTCCAGGCAGCTGCCCGCGCTCCAGGGAGGGCTCCGTAAAGTGAACGCAACCCCCTCCCCAACCCAAACTCCGCTTCCTTTCGGCCCCCACCCCTGCAGCTAGAAAACTCCTGCTGTTCCCCCAGCCCCAGCACCCCGGCTCCAAATAGGCCCCTCCCCCAAACATAAACAAACCACTGGCTTTCCTTCCCACCGCTGCCTAAAGGTAAATTAGGAGAGGGCAGCGCAGGACTCGTGATGCCAAAGATTGCAACGCCCTGTAATGCTTACACACACACACACCCCTCCCTGCTCTGCCCTCACCCACAGCCCGGGCACCCCTCTCCCCTGCCCGCTGCTCACCCTTCTCTGCGGCCCGGGGCTCCTTTCCCCCTCTTGTCTTTGTTCTTAGCGATCTTTGCATGAAGATTATCTAATGACGCAGCATAGACTCGCCACAACGTGACTGTCGCCATTTTTCTGTTTTTATTATATCTCTCTGCCATGTGATTAAAAAAAAAAAAACTTCCGGGTCTCATGACCAGAACAGAGCAAAACAAAAAGGGAGGCAAGAAAGACACAACTTCACACACACACGCACACGCAGGTGTCTGGTCTCTCCTTGGAGCCGGGAAGGCATCGCAGCTGTCAGCAATAGACTCCCAAGCAACCAGATAGCCCCGCTTCTAGCATTGTGGGATGACATGGTCTGGTAGGGAGGGTCACCCCCCACTCATATTCTGCCCCAGATTTATAATCGGGATGAGAAGCAGTTAAAATGAGACCACCCCTTGTTCTGCTTGATCGAATGCCTCCCATTTCCACGGAGCTTTCTGCTGCGCTATACCAACGTTGAGTTCTGGTCATGCTTCATAATAATAAAAAAAGTTAGCCATGTACAAGCATTTTTAATCATTCTTAAAATGACTTGGCTGCTCCATATTGACAGCAAAGATTTGAACGAGTGAAACTGAAATCATACATACATACATACACACATACATTGGTTTGTTATAGTAGATTATTCATAAACTACTGACAGAAGTTGCTATGACAGAGGTAAACAAATTAAAGCATTTTTAAAATAGTTTAATTTGGGAAGCATTATACAGACTGAAAATTAATCTATAATAGCAAAGGTAGATAAAACCTTGGATCTACTAACCAGCCATGACAGTATCCCAAGGAGACAGTTATAAACTAAAATTGGTAACACCATTTTGTCTTTTGTTTGGCACTGATATCAAGGAATCACATTATTAAAAAATCTGTTCCATTTTTTACTAGCACCAATTTACATTAGTAAAACCAGGATTTATAACAATAGGAAGAAGCAAATTCCAAATGGTGCCTCCTTCCCCAATTTGTCAAACATTGAATATCTTATTTTTATCGTATTTGTAGCCCATTTCATGACTTTGATGCACAATTTACATGCATGATTTATCCCTATCACATATGGCAATAAATTTCCATACTTGGATCTATAAATCTATATTTATTCATAATCAAATAAAATTGTTCTTTTTCACTTATAGAACCATTTTAATCTTAAGGATAACTGAAATGCACCAGTTTCAGAAACTGAACTGTGTGCACCAGTTTCTTGGGTGGACCAGTTTATTGGGTGGACCAGTATTAAATAGTGTTTCTGTATGTAACAACCTTAGCATGTTAACCCTAGTCCTTTAGTTCAAAAGCATTTTCCCTTGCAACCTGAAACTCAGCGTCAGAGAGAGCCAAAGACTGGCCACTGGCATTTTGAACTGATCAAATGCCAAGCAATGGTCAGTCTCTTGTCAGCCATTGTTGAACAACTATATGCTTTATTGAGCCTGCTCATTAAAAGCTGTGCTCACCACTCATGACTGTGACCAGCAGCAGAATCTTCAAAGTTACTTACACATTAGGAAAAGTGTCCTGTTTCATGAATTAAATGGAGAAGTTAGGGAGGAGAGTGCTTTCTATGTTGCATATGTGACAGATGTTGTCCAGTTCCACATAGAAGTCTTTATCATGTCCAAACATTCCCCATGTATCAGCATCTGTGAGAGTCTGTACAGTTGTCATACAAGAATATTTTCCTGTCTGCGGGCAACTTACTAAAGTCATTACCTGCCCTCCTCACCCTGTCTTTTCACGGTACTTCATTTGTCCAAACCTTTCTTCGGTGGACACTTGAGCAGTGCCAAATTTTGACCATTCAAAAACTCTCCCTCTTGAATTTTAATACTGAGCTTCCCATCACTGCATCTGTGCCATTGTAACTAAACTGTCTCTTCTTCCAGTGAATACAGATCTTCTTGAAGACAGGCTCAATTTCTAAGTTTTTTGCTGTTTCTTTCGCAGCAACTTGAAATCCATTGTCTCTGTAGGCCACAGCAAAGTCAAGACAGCTTCTCATTAAAGTAATACCGACCACTATGTCCACCAACTGTGTTTGTAATTCCTCACTTACAAGATTTACTTGGAAAAGGATAATTGTGCCAAACCACAACTGACACCAGAAATTTGAAGTCAGTGATCTGCTTTGCCAGGCTTTGCACCGTGTGTTGGTTTCTGGACTTAGCTTTATTCGTCTGTGCCAGTTCCATCAGGTGTTATAAACCTCAGTCTCTTGGGTACTTCCCTGGCCTTATGCTGTCAATGTGAATGTCACTTAGCATCCTGGTCAGATTTGTAACAGTGTCCATGAAGATCTTCTGTGTTCAACCTGATAGCTGATGCAGAAAACAGAGTATACATCCTTTGCAGTGCTCCAACAAGAGATACTCGATCTAAGGAAAATGACACTCCATCTGATACAACCAGGTTCAGGGAATGGCAATCACAAGAAAGCTCATGGATTCAATGCAAGGTTCTTTGCCTAGACCCTACTGTTTCTTCCCTTAATGTTTTCACTGTTGCCATAGCCTTGGCCATGGCAGTCCTGAAGCTTTATTTTATCTTCATTTACAACTTTTATAAACAAGTCTATTAGACCTTTTCCAGGAGAGTTGTCTGCTGACCAGAAGAAGATAAAGTGTTCGTTTTCCTGGATACAGCTATCCTCTTCATCAGCAAATCTTACTGTAAATTACATCTTTTCACCATGACTAATGTCAGGAAGGCAGTCTAATATTATGGTATTGTGCAGCAGTTCTCAAACTTTAGTGGCCTGATTTGATTAAAAAAATCCTGAGCCCCCAAGCCAGCTTCTAATTTCCCCCAGGAGTGCTCAACTCCCACTCAGCCCCATGCCCTCCCTTGCTCCTTTTCCCCTGGTCCCACCACTGCCTCATCTCTTCCTGTCCCCTCTCCATCCCTGCTCCTCCTCTTCCGTGCCTCTTTCCACCCCCTCCCTCAAGCATGTTATGCCCCCCTCCTTCCCTGCCCTCCCGGTGCCACCTGCCCTTCCTCCCTGAACAGCTGTTCCAAGGCACTGTGAGGAAGGGGAAAGAGTTGATTAGCAGGGCCCTGACCCCAAACATGTCTCATGGACTGCCTTGAGTACCTCGCACACCCCCAGGTGTCCACAGATCCCAGTTTGAGAACTGCTGGTGTAATACAGTATTTCACTTTTCCAAGCTGTATCGCTATATCATCAATCACCTTCCTTACCATAAGGTCAATCAATTAATTTTGAATTGTTTTGCTGCAGTCATCATGGCTCATAGTTTTCTTTATGAACTATTCAGCATAGGTGTTCACACACGACACTGTCATATTTCCCAAGGAACACTACCAAACCAAGGAAATTATTGTTATGTTCAAAGAACCACTTATCCGATGAACCCAGGAAAGCCAAATCATTCTTTGCAAGGAAGAGGGTAATGATGAGATGCTTGAGCACAACCCTCTAATGCTGGATTTATACATTAATAATGCACTGTTTTTCTGCAGCTACACATTTATTCAGCTTGAGCTTTGTGTGACAGGGTGCTCCCGCCCCACACTCTGGAGAACCAGGGCAAGCTGCCCGGGAAAAGCGGAGAGGGTGCTGGGGTCTGCCGGTGAGGCCAAGCCGGGAGAGAGTGCACGTCCGGGAGTGAGGCAGGATGACGTCATCAGAGGCGCCGCTGGGATGTGGGCTGATGACGTCACCCACTATGGCGGCGGGTTAATTCAAAAGTGTCCAACTGGTGCCGGAGAAGCGGGGGGGCAGCCAAATTGGATAAGGGGTGAGTGTAGGACCCTCCTTGGGAGGGAAGTGTCAAGGGGTGCCCGGGGGATGGAGTAGGAAGTGGCCCAGGGTGGGGCTGTGGAACCCGAGAGCAGGTGGGTTTAGGGGTTACTACCCCAGCCGCTGTGCAGGGATATGCTATCCCTGCCTTAGGGCCCTTGGCCGGGGCTCGGAGAGAGGGTGGGCCTGATCCCCCCTACTCCACCACCTGGAGTGAATTACGGTTACGGCGTGTCTGGGGACCATAAAGTGTGGGTTCCCCATTACAAGGACTGAAGAGACTTTGTCGCTCTCGGGTTTGGATTGGTGTACGGGGGCAAAGGGACAATCAATAAAAGGTGTTCGCCTGGTGAGAAACCCAGGGGACTGGCCGATTACTTTACACATGTTGGAGAATGTGGGTACGATTCTGATCCCGAGAGGAAGGGGTTGAGGAGGGGTTAGCGCCCCTAAGATTATGGGTCATTAGATAACTGTTCATTTGTCACAAGGGACAGGATGGAGGTTAACAAGGTACTGGAGTGGCTGATGGACAGCCAAAAGCAGCAATAGCAGCAACAAAATCAAGTGTTGCAACAAATAATGACACAATTCCAAGAGCAACAACGTCAGCTAATAAGGGAAATTCGGGAGGCGAGCCCACAGGTAGTGGGGACCCAGATCAGGGCAACCAGCAATCTGGGGATCAGAGAAGGAGGATTGAACCCGGGCGCTCAACTCCCCATACGCGTGGCCAAATTAGGACCCCAAGATGACGCAGAGGCATTATTGGTCACATTTGAGTGGGTAGCCACAGTGGTAAAGTGGCTGCAGGAACACTGGACCACTCTCCTGGCGCCCTACTTAACCGGACCAGCACAGATGGCATACAGAGGCATGTCGAATAAGGACGCCCTATGTTACTACAAGGTCAAAGAGGCGATCTTGGATCAGCTGGGCGTCTCGCCAGAGACTTATCAACAGAGATTTCGAGAAACCCGTTATAACCCAAAGGAATGGCCAAGGGTGATAGGGCAACGGGTGAAGGAGGCCGGCATGAAGTGATTGGAGCCCGAAAACAAATCAGGGCTCCAAGTTGCGGAGCAGGTGATCCTGGAACAATATATAAGGATCCTCCCCCCTGAAGGCCAGAAATGGGTACACCGCCACTTGCTGGACTCCCTAGATGAGGCGATCACACTAATGGAGCACTTGGTAGCGGCTGAAGGGATAGAAGGGAAGGGCCCAGCCCCCACCCAGAGCGCCCCCCCGGAAACTGACTGCTCCCACCCTCAGGACAGAACAGACAGTCTGCCTAGGACACAACCACAGGCTACATTTGGGACCACTGACAGAGCGAAAGCTGGCGCCCGTAGGGAACCAACCAGAGAACGGGGGAAGTCTGACATGGATCCAGGGAGAAGCCCGGGAGCCGAACCCAAAGGTTGAAGCTGCCCCGAGGGGGGCCTGCTATCAATGTGGCCAGGAGGGGCATTTCAAGAAAGATTGTCTGATGATGGATTGCACCTTCGGACAAAGGAAGACGGAGGGGGCGTCCGGTGGAGAGCGGATCGAGCACAGGTAATGAGATGGGTATATCTCAATGGGAGGCCGGTGATGGCGGCAGTAGATTCCGGATGTGGACAGACAATGGTGAGGATGGACACCCACCCACCCGATCTACCCCGAGGTCTCCAAATATGGATGAGATGCATGCATGGAGACGTACATTCGTACCTCACGGCCCAGCTGTGGATCAGTGATGGGCGGGAGGTAGTGACCTGCGAGGTGGTGGTTTCTCCCAAGCTCTCCTACCCCACCCTATTGGAGAGAAACTGGCCTGGGCTGTCACGTTTACTTCAGGAATGGGAGGAGGTAAACAAGACTGCAGGTCGAGGAGTACAAGGAAGTCCCACCGTAGTGGCGCAAGGAGAAGAAATCCCCCAACCGACGCATGCCGAGGAAGAGACGCAAGATGAGCTCAAGGCCCCAGCCCACCTAGACCTAGACAAGGGAGACTTCCTGACACACCAACAGGCATGGCGGGGCTGTGGAACAGGCATGGGCACAGGTGCAAGCGACGGCGGGAGAGTCAATAGACAACACAGGTTCTGGGCAGCAGGGGCCGCACTTCGAGGTCCGAGGCGAGCATCTCTATAAGGTCACGACAGGGACAGGGGAACAGGAGAACACACAACTACTGATTCCCCAACCCTATAGATGGAAAGTCATGGAACTGGCCCACGACCACCCCTGGGCGGGACACCTAGGGAATGAAAAGACCCAATAACGCATTCTGCAGTGATTTTACTGGCCGGGGGTGTACCAAGAGGTTAAGAACTTCTGCGCCTCTTGCCCTCAGTGCCAGATGACGTCGGGGGAGGGGGGCGAGAAAGTACCCCCCAGTGCCCTTAGTTCCTCTTCCCATAGTGTGGGTCCTGTTCGAATGAATCACCATGGACTTAGTTGGACCTTTGGAGAAGTCGGGAAGGGGCCACATATATATACTGGTCATTTTAAATTATGCTACCTGGTACCCAGAGGCCATACCCCTGCGGATAGCAACCACCCCTGTGATAGCTGAAGAAGTGGTAAAGGTGTTTTCGAGGGTGGGGTTGCCAAGGGAGTTATTAATTGACCAGGGGCTGAACTTAACCTCCCAGATAATGACAGATCTGTGTAAATTCTTACAAATCCGAAAGTTCCAGACCTCTGTGTACCACCCGCAGATGGACGGTCTTGTCAAAAGATTTAACAGGACGTTGAAAGGTGTGTTACGGAAATTTGTCCAAGAGGACACTCGGGACTGGGACAAATTATTACCCACACTTATGTTTGCGGTCAGGGAGGTGCCCCAAGCTTCGGTGGGATACTCCCCCTTTGAGTTACTCTACAGACGCTGGCCCAGAGGGATCCTAGACCTAGTCAAGGAAGGCTGGGAGGCTCAGGTGAGCCTGGCAGCTTCAGAAAAGGCTGCGTTCCCTAGCAGAGTGGGTCTGGGAGAACCTAAAGAAGGCCCAGTGTCACCAATATAACCAAAGGGCTAAAGTCCGAGAATTCACACCAGGGGGACCAAGTACTCCTACTGCTCCCAGCCGGGGAGTCAAAGTTGCTGGCCCGGCGGGAAGGCCCCTTCCGAGTGTTAAGGAGGGTGGGGGAGTTGGACTATGAAATACAGCTGAGTGGAAGCCAAAGAGGCACCCAAATATACCAAGTAAATCTCTTGAAGCGGTGGATTCCCCGCGAGACATTTCTTATAGATCCTCAAGCAATGGACGTGCAGTTTGGACCCTGGGGAGACCCGGAGGTACTGGCCAGGGAGGCCCCAATGGGGGATGAACTCACCGACACCCAGCGAGGGGAGCTTCGCCAAAGGCTGGAAAGGTGTCGGCAAGTATTGACCAACAGGCCGGGACAGACGCAACTGATTCAACATGAGATCGTGACGGAACCAGGGAAGCAGGTGCTAGATAACATCTGCCCTCTCCCCTGCAAATTGTGGGACACGGTGAAAAAGGAATTACAGACCATGCTGGACTGGGGGGTAATAGAAGAATCGCACAGCGGGTGGTGGAGTCCCATCATGTTGGTCCTGAAACCGGATGGATCACTGAGATTCTGCATTGACTTCTGTAAAGTGAACGCGATCTCCCAGTTCGATGCTTACCCCATGCCCTGCATCAACGAACTCCTGGGACGTCTCAGAAGAGCCCGGTACCTGTCCACGATTGATCTGATGAAGGGCTATTGGCAGATCCTTCTGGCGTGGGATTCCTGGGAAAAGACAGTCTTCGCCATGCCCTTCAGCCTCTATCAATTCCGGACCGTGCTGTTCGGCCTACATGGAGCTGCCGCAACCTTCCAGCGCCTTATGAACCAGGTCCTGAGAGATCACCAAGAGTACGCTGCTGCCTATGTAGATAACATTATAATCTTCAGTGAATCATGGGAACGACATCTGGAGCAGGTGACGACAGTCTTAGAAGCCTTAAAACAAGCGGTCCTAACGGCCAATCCAAAGAAGCGTCACTTTGGCAAAATCAAGGTATTCTACCTGGGATATACAGTGGGGAAGGGGAAGGTAAGGCCACTGATAGATAAAATCCAGGCCGTCCAAGACTATCCCACCTCCACACAAAAAGACAGGTAAGAAAGTTTTTGGGCCTCGCGGGGTACTATCAGCGGTTCATGGCGAACTTCGCCTCTTTAGCTGCCCTGCTTACTAACCTCACATGTAAAGGATAATCCCAAAAGGTGCGATGGACAAGACAATGTGCCCAGGCTTTTAAGAGCCTGAAAAGACTCAGTCACTGGTGTGAGTCAGCCTGACTTCTCTAAACCGTTTGTGTTACAGACTGATGCCTCAGTGGCAGGGTTAGGGGCCCTTTTAGCACAAGAAATGGAGGGAGCCGAACACCCGGTCTTGTACTCGAGTCGTAAGCTCTTTCCCCGGGAAAGGGGATACACTACCATGGAAAAAGAGGCTTTAGCAATTAAGTGGGCCATAGACACTTTATGCTATTTTCTTGCAGGAGACAGCTTCACGTTCGTAACTGACCATGCCCCTCTCCAGTGGCTCAATACCATGAAGGACACCAACCCCAGGATACTCCGGTGGTACCTAAGCTTGCAGCCTTATCAATTTACAATCGTCCACCGACCAGGGATGAAACACCAGAAAGTGCAGGGCTCGACAAATAATGTAATCTACTCACCCATGGCGAGTAGATTACAACCCGGAAGAGCCGGCGCAGAGTGATCTGCGCATGCGCAGAGCGCAGAACCGCGCGGCTGGGAAGTGGGGCTCGCCGCTGCTTAGCGAGCCCTGAGAATGCAGACTGCCTTTCAAGAATACTGGAACTTGACACTGGGGAGAGGGCGAGTATAGGGGATGAAGTGAGGGGGGAGCGGTGTGACGGGGTGCTCCCATGCTGCACTCCAGAGAACTGGGGCGAGCTGCCCGGGAAAGACGGAGCGTCCAGCCGGCGCCAGAGAAGGGTGGGGCAGCCGAATTGGGTAAGGGGTGAGTGTGGGACCTTCCTTGGGAGGGAAGAGTCAAGGGGTGCCTGGGGGACGGAGTAGGATGCAGCTCAGGGCGGGGACGTGGAACCCGAGACACATCCGGTTACGGTGTGTCTGGGGACCATAAAGCGTGGGTTCCCCATTACAAGGACTGAAGGGACTTTGTCACGTTCGGGTTTGGATTGGCGTACGGGGAAGAGGGGACAATCAATAAAAGGTGTTCACCTGGTGAGAAACCCATGGGACTGGCCAATTCCTTTCCACTTTGATTCAATCTCCATCCATTTGGAATAGGCCATAAAATGGCCAGGTGACTTTTCATACTGGTTTAGAACATTAGCTAAGTTATGCCAGGAATTGCACAAACAGCAATTTGGCATTCTTGTGAAATATTTTGCAACAAAAACCCAACACTTTGTCATTTGATTTGGGTAAACTACCCAATGCCAATATAGTTTCTAACAATTTTTTAGCACTCTTTTGCAGTATGAACTTGAGACATGTAAGTTCTGCTCATTTACAGGAAACGAAACATCATATCCTTGATTTTGCCTGGCCCATTCAATGTTGTACGATCAGTATCCCTACCCTAGGTCACAACCCGCTCCTTCATCCAAACTCCCTCTCCAACCCCATATCTTCTTTTGCACCCCAATCATGTGTGGTCAAACAGAATTCAGGATGAGGCAGACAGAGTTCTATGCTCACATCAGGAATACCAAGGAGGTAGGAAGAAACATTTTCTTATGTATAAGTATGATGACACCCCTTAGTTAAACTTTTAAAAGCCAGCTTGGGTGACCCACTAAAATGAGTCTTGCTTTGGTTGGGTGCCACTGAGTGCTTCTTATGTTCTTTAGTAAAGGAAGAAAGCAAAGCAGTGCACTCTCTTGATAAAAGCCAAGCATTTTTATTCCTATGGATCCTGGGAATTGACAACTGAGTTCAACAGAGCTGAAGCCAGAATGCAGCAGCCCTGTATTATTGTGATTCCTTGTGTGATGAACTTTATATACACTTTCTTGCTTTGTACTCTAGTCACAAGTGGCTGAAAGTAGCAAACAAGGCTTCTTTCCCCAGAGTAGGCACTATCCAAGGACAATTAATCCTTTACCACTTCTATTTTATTTAGTCTGCACTCTTGGTTTGTTCCACAGACCAGAACATCTCCCATTCCTAACCTTTGCCATGAAATCTCACATTCGACCTTGTTAGCTGGGTGATTCGCTTGTATTATTCCCCATCTAATTAGCATTCAGTGCTGTTGTAGTGTTTCTGTAGTTCTATTCTCCTTTTTATTGTTAGGTGACCTTTTAAATAAAGAGATCACATAAGCCAAGGATTCAGCAGTTTGTAGATTTCAATGCTTTCTGTTCCCTTTGCTCTGGAGATAGGCTCTTGGTGGGTAGATAGAAGCTTTAGTTTGGGCATCTTACCTGCTCTAGCTATGTGCTCTGAGAAATGGGCTCATGACAAGTGTGGGGATTTCAGGCCTATGTCACTTTTCCACCTGTAGGCCTCCAAGTCCTTTACAAAAGTAAGTGTTGTTTTCCCAAAGCCCCAGGTCACAGAGCAAGTCCGTGACAAAGCCAGGAATAGAAGCCAGATCCTGTGACTCCCAAGGAGGAGAGGACACTGAGAGAGCTAACAAGCTATGAACATTTTTAAAGTTGTGTTAGGATTTTTCCACACTTTTAACAACATTATTGGTGGCATTCATTAGAATTCCCTGATTTCTTGAACCTGCAAAATAAATCCTCATCGGTATATTTTTAAAATAAAAACTGGTGTGTGCACCTCTGTTTGTACAGGTAAGTGGCTTGACCCCCATGCAGAAAGTATACCAGATATGCCACCTAAGCATTGACCAGTGCACTACAAGACAGCAGTGGGAAGACTATTTGTGTTCTTGGGGTTATTGCGCTAACAATTCCTGTCTTTAGTGCCACGGGACTGGTGAAGATTGAGAGAGTGGAGAACCAGATGGTGGTTAGCCTGGCTTGAAGGAAGTTTACTACAGATATTTGTAAGAGTTCCACAATGTTGGGAACATTTCTGTGTGTGGACATGAAGCATGTTAGCAGATATTGTGGCATTATGCTAGTGCCTCAAACCAGAAATTCATCTGATGAGTCTGTTTTCATTGTCCAAGCAGGAGGGAGAATCAAAAAGCAGAAAAGGTGGAGAGGAGGGAAGGTTATATAGGTTAAACCTCCATGGTCCAGCACCCTTGGGACCTGACAATTCCCGAACCAGGGAATTTGCCAGATCAAGGGAGGTCAATGAGCCAGGGGCTCTTCCTTCCGTCTATCCTGCTGCTGCCAGGGACTCTGCTCTCCCCACAGCAGAGGGAGGCTCTGCTTTCTCCCCCTGTGGCTCTGCTGCCACCCATGGCTCAAAGCTCTCCCCACAGGCAGGGAGGAGGACTCTACTTTCCCCCCGCCTGGCTCCATTTTCCCATCACTTTATTCCTGTGAGTGCTCCCACGGGGTCACCCGGATGATGCTTGAATAGGAAACTCTGGATTATGGAGTCTCAACCCGTATTTAAAAATATCCTTCAGTTTTAATCATACAGTAATTAGTAACACTAGTAAAGTATTTGCTTTAAACAAACAAAAAAGTGTAATTATGGAACTTGTCCGTGTCCCTTTCCCTTTATAAGCAAGGAAATAGTTCTCCCAACTGAATGAGATCTGACAATACATTATAAATATTTTGTGTGCACGCGCACTAGCACTCTATACACACAGTAACCACAGTCTGCAAAATGACTTTTATAAGAGCTATATTCATTATAGCCCCTCCAGTAACAATGCCATACCAATATAGCATCTCTATAAGCTTTCAGTGATGAGTTACATGAATGAATCCCCTCTTTCAAGTTTTGTACTTTAAGAGACATTCCCTAATGGTGCCTAATATCTCATGGCCTGGAGCTGATAAAAATAATTTGATCAGGAATAAAATTATGTTATGAAGCAGTAATCATGAGAACATTTCCAGGTTTTAAGGCAAATGCATGATTCTGGGCCACTTACACAACATTATGGGAGTGGTAACCTTTAAAAACCATCCCTTACATTAAAGGCCAGCCTGATAAAAAGTAGGTGCTCCTTCAGATTCTTTCCCTGAGATGGTGCAGGCTAATGACTACCCTCCCCCCCCAGATCCCCAATTAACAGTTATTAAATTGGCAGCAGGTTTAAAATAAACAGAAGGAAGCATTTCTTCACACAATGCACAAGCAACCGGTGTAACTCATTGCGGGAGGTGGTGTGAAGAGCAAAAGTGGGTTCAAGAAAGAAACCGTAAATTCATGGAAGATAAATCCATCAAGGGCTATTAACCAGGATGGTCAAGCACATATCCCCATGTTCTGGGATCCCAAAGTCTCAGACTGCCAGAAGCTGAGACTGGACACCAGGAGCGGGTTCAATCAATAAATTGCTCGGTTCTCTTCATTCGCAAGGAAGCATCTGGCAGTGGCTGAAACACCAGGGGACGCTGAGCTCGGGGGAGCCTTGGCCATTCTTGGGGGGAAGGGGCAGCATACGGATCGCCCGCTACTACCAAGCTGTTCACACTGGGAGGGAAGCAGGCTGCCTGGGAGTTGTAGTCCTTGTGGGCGGTTCCTTTTGGGGGGGGAGGAGCGGGCGTGGTTGAGACGCGCCAATAGGACTACCACCCCCACTGCGCCCAGCCCTCTGGGGGCGGGGTTGGGAATGTGACAGCTTTTGCAACTGGCTTTCCTCTTCCTCGCAGCTGCGAGGGCTGGAGCTCGACGAGCTGTCGAACGCGAGCGGGGCGCTCCGAGCCAGGCAGCGAGCGCGCGCGGCTGCGCCCGCTCCCGGGACTTCCATTTGCAAAGGGACCAGCCGCAGCCGCCCCAGACACTTTCTCTTAAAGGCGCAGGCGGCGATGCAGGGTCAGTAGCGTGGGGTGAGGGGCCTTTTTAAACGCCATATTGCAGGAGTTCCCCCCCTCCCCCCTTTAAGAAAGAGTGAGTTGAGTCCCCCCTTCCCTTTGGAAATGCCGCGGGGGCAATCCGGGTAGGGGGACAAGGGGTGGGAAGGAGGCTCCCCCACCCTTTGCAAACAGTCCCCACATTGGCGGGGGTCGAGGGAACCCCGGGAGCTCAGATTCTGGGCGCTCGGAGGCGGCTGGGGAGAATTGCCCGCGTGCAAAGACACCTCCCCCCCCCCCCCGCCCAGTCCGCTTCCCGCACGAGTTGCAAGCGGCTTCGCTGTAACTTTGGGTCGCCCCTCGCTCCAGTGACCGCGCAGGGTGGGTACTATGAAGGGCCTGGCGGGTTCTGTGCCCCTGCCCGCTGGCCTTCCCGCCTCGGGCCGCTGGGCTCGGGAACCGGTCGGGCAGCTTGCCCCCTGCCCTGTAACTTGGCCGGGGTTGCTGTCGCTCCGCAGGGCTCAGCGGGGTGCTCTGATTGCGAGAGAGGCTGCGATGGCTTCCAAACTCCTGCGAGCCGTGGTGCTGGGTCCCCCCGGCTCTGGCAAAGGGACCGTGTGCCAGAGAATCGCCGAGAGCTTCGGGCTCCAGCATCTCTCCAGCGGGCACTTCCTACGGGAGAACATCAGGGCGAAGAGCGGTAAGTGGAAAGCGAGAGTGCCCCGCTGTGGGGAGATCGGCTGCTCGCTCAGGGGCGCCTACGTGTTTCCTTGCATGTAGGAGGCGCCCTGTGGGCAGAGGATCTGGGCTAGCAAGCTGCACGGCGAAATGGTTCTGGGATCAATCGGGGCAGATGAGCCTTAACCACTGCTTGTCCCGAGAGAGGAATTACACTGTGCAATCGAGCCCTTTGCTAAACGTTCATCAGCTCCCCGCTGGCTAGCAACAGGAGCTGAAGGAGCCAGGAAAGTGTGTGTCTGTATGTGTGTGTGTTATATTGGGTGTGAGGAGGCTGGTCAATCTTTAATCTAGTTAGCACACCGTCTTCTATGACATTATGGATCTCGTTTTCAAAAAACTTTCAAAAGTTCTTAGCTAATGAAAACTACAACAGCCGATGCATGACAGGAGCAAAAATGTGCCTGTGCACAATTTGGAAGGCACAGAGGGGTTACGTTTTTCCCACTCGTTTTTCCTGCACTAGCAGGTACAGCTACTTAAAGGGATGCTTTTCTTATCCGCGTTAAAAAGACAGGTATCCATGAGTACAATTAAAACAGAACTTTTAAAATTCACTGTGTACACGGCCTGATTTGTTTTAATTGTGTGAAACATGGTAACTTTCTGGTTCTCCTGTCTAAATCCCCACAATTAATTTTTCACTGAAAACTGTTTTTAAAAAAAACAAACAGTGATCCTTGCCTACATAGTAATTGTGGTTTGGAAGAAACCAGTATAAATAGCGTGGGTCCATTCATCCACAGTTAGCTGTGGTTTTGGAGTATGTTGCACTCTAACTTAATCAGAGTAACAATATTACAAAATGGGATATGGTGTAAATATTTGTGTGTGCTGTTAATTTGTGATACCCTAAATATTGTGTATCCTTAATTAACCATAGAATGGTAACTCCCTACTTGTGCAGTGTTAGAAATATCTGTGTTGGATTGTCTGTTTAGTTTTAAACACTAAAGCCTAAATCTCATCATCCACTCAATAGGTTCATATGGCAGTTAACCCAATGTGGTTCTGTTGCATGTGAGCAGGTTATGGCACAACTGTGAAGTGAAGTGTACTGCGGAGCTGTGCTGTACAAAAGGGCTCCATCTGTGACAACAGAGACTTCTCTGGCTCTTTTTTCAGGGTGGTGGGTAGCACACCGGCATGGCCATTAGCTATGACTGTTGTCACCTACTCCCCTATGTAGTGGGGTGAATGTGTGCATACTAGTAGAAAATCCTTGAGTGACATATGGACTGCTGGGCAACTCTTGGTCTGGGGGAGGATCTTTACAGTCCCATGACCCTCATAGTTCTCCCAGCTCTGGGCAAGGGAAAAAATTTGGGCTACTTAGAGCTAGGTATTATGAAACTGGCTCCGACTTTGTTGCTTCTGGAACTGGCCATATTTTCCTCTGATGTAGTAATGGTATACTGGCATCGCAACTTATAAAAGAAATACAGTAATTACTCGTTTAACACGTGCCCGCTTAACATGTTTTCGCAATAGCATGATTTTTTTTAAGGAATGTTTTTCGAATAACACAACCATCCCTGAAATAACACAAAAATAATCAAGTGGCAGACTACTTCGTGCAGCAGTATCAGTTGGTGAAAACAGTGGTAATATGCATGAGTGGATGAATACATGTGGTCACAGCACTCCTCTGCTCATTCACGTGTTTATCTTTGTGTTTTAACAAACTGTGGTGACTTGTGTTGCTAGATATTTTGTGTTGCTAGAGATCTAATGTTGACGTTGATGACCCAGCACCAACAAAAAAATTGACTTTGCCACCACTACCTGAAACGCAACCCCCACCTTTTCCATTATTTTTAATGGGAAAATTGACCCCGCATAGCACATTTTCCCTTAGGACGAACATTTTCAGAAACACATCTATAGTGTTAAATGAGGAATTACTGTAGTCCAATGTGAAACCTTTTATGTGCTAAGTTTCACCTTGGAGCCAGTGTTTATGGCCAAGTTGTAAACTTTTCAGAAATGGGCTTCATAATGATAACGCTAACTGACCAGGGGTTGAATTTCAGTAGTGTCTGTTTGGGGGAGTCCATTCCCCCTCACTGCTCACAAGCTAGAGGTTCATCTGTTTACTTATCACCCAGTATAGATTTTTCAGTGAAGATCCCAGAATCCATTTTCTTTGCATGTGTCAATTAGGGAAGTAATCATGTAGTCCAGCGGTGGAGAACCTCAGGCCTAGGGGCCAGATGTGGCCCTCAGTTTGCCTGGATCCAGTTCCTGAGGCTCCGCATTGGAGAACCAGTGCTGGCTCATTTGCAGCGCTGGAGCACACAAAATCTATTGGCCTGCATCACACTAGGCTCTGGTGTGCGAGGGGAATGTGGGGAATGTCTTTCTCCCTCTGCCAGGGACTTCTCACTTGTGTGCAGCCCCTGACTGATTTTTTTTTTTCCGTGGGTCAGTAGCCCCCAACCCAAAAATGGTTCCCTATACTTGGTGTAGTCTATTAATTGATTAGCAAAAGCTTGGCAGTTAATGCTGTCAACTACGTGCATTTCCCCACCCTCTATCCCCTCTGTCAATAGATTTTTTTAGAGGGCTAGCCAGCAGCCCGGCTCAGTCCTTGCTCAAACTGAATCCTGGAGCTACCCTCACAGTGGCTCTGCATTTACAGCATATTAGGTGCGGCTTGCACAGGGTCCGGGAGCTACCCGGTGTGGGAGTAGGTCCCAGACCCAGCGTGAGCTGGGACTGATCTGGGCTGCCTCCCTGCCCAGCTCCTAATACACTATAAATGCAGAGCTGCAGCAGGAATAAGTCCCGGGCCCTGCGTGAGCCTGGACTGAGTGCTTTAACTGTTTTCCCTTATTGACTAGTCTTGTAGTCAATAAAAATTCTACTGATTACACGATTAGCAAATTACCGACTTCTTAATATCCCTAGTATCAATATTAACTCTCCACCTTCAGGCATGAAGGTGAGTAATTATGTAAATGCTCCTCAAATTAGCCATAGCACTCTCTTATTCCCCTCCTTTTCTCTCGCTTACTTCCTGCTGTCTCTACACTAGAATAGGTTTTCTGATATTTCTGTGGGCAAACCCCCTTAGCACTAACACTGCTTATATTGGCAAAAATGCTTTTGTTGATATGGCTTACTTGTACTGGCTTTCTGAGCATAATTAGCTGTACTGGCATAAGCATCTTCATGCAGTTGTAATTCCATCTGCACTAGGGCTTTGGTGGTATAGAAATGCTGCAGAAAACACTGCAAAACTGAAATTGAAAAACTTTTCTACTTTTGACCCTGCCTAGAGCTGTGTCTACACTGGAAAGGTTTGGCAATGAAAGTGTTGTTGACATGTGTAAGTCTCCGAAACTGAAAACTTTTCAAACTTGTTTTTCTACCACCCATTGTCGATATTTCATGGTCACATTGTTAGCTCCACTGTCGACAGAAAGTGCAAAGTACTGTGGGTAAGCATTCCACAGTGCCTGGCATCACCTTCAGTCACTAAGCACTGTGGGAATGCACAACGTAGCGCTAGGCATTTTGGGAACATGAAAAATGTCCCATCAACCACCTCTTTGCTTCCCAGCCACCCCCGGGCTTTCGGCTTGCCTTCACGCCACTTGAATGACAGTCCTTGCTGTGAACTCCAGCATCTGCTGTGAGAAATCATGGATCCCATGTGGTGTTCAATGTGCTTCGGACATGACCCATTGCAGGAAAGCTACATATACAGTCAACAGCAGAGGCTGAAGATTCAGATGTGGACGACAATGTAAGTGACAGGGACAGCACCAAATTCGCATTGTATTGGGCTGTTACAGATTGGCTCTGCGCAGCACTAGGGATGTTAAAATTTCTATTAATAATTGAATAGTTGATAAGGACTATTCGATTAATCAATAAGGACTAGTGTGGTCTGTCTTTGAAATGTACAAGACCCACTACATTTCAAAGACTGAAATGCCACGTGGGGTCAGTGGTGGACTCCTCGCTGGCCCCGGGCTCCACGTGATGTTCCAACTTTGAAATGTACAAGAGTCCCTGCTGGGGCTCTTGTACATTTCAAAGCAGCAGTGCTGAGTGGAACCTGGGACCTGCCACTTTTGAAATGCTGCGTTAGACTTTGGAAGCCTAACAGTTCAGATACCTGCCAGTAAAGAACCTGTAGTGCAAGGAGGTGGAGCTCAGCAGGAGCTATCCTGTGTTTTGAGGTATCTATAGGAAAAAAAACAGACTGTTTTTAATATCTGTTATGTTTACTGGCCACTCTGTTAGGACTTTTGATCTTAGTCATTTTTGAGGCCTTCATATCATCAATTGACCAATAAAGATCAGATCCCGCAAAGTGGTGATAACAAAAGCTGGGAGTGAAAAGCATCTGTATAGAAGATGACATTTTACAACAGCAAGGAGCTGAGGCAGTGGGGACATAGACTCTGCAGTGACAGGATCCTTAAAACTCAAATTTAACTTTCTGCCAAAAGGCTGTGTGTTCCTGAATTTTTCTAGTTTGTATGAGTTAAATGTCCTCCAAGGGAGTGGCTTGTCTATGGCTCTTGCTTTAATTGCATCATTCACATCACTGCTTCTGCTTTTCTGATATGTCTGGCTATGCATGAATTCTCTTTAAAATGGTATCTGTCGTTAAAGGTTAACAAGCTTAACGAAAGCAGAATGAATGAACATGTTTCTGTCAGCTATCTCTGTACAGATGCTGGGTTAAGTATGGGTTCTGTGTCATAAATACAGATTACAAAGCTGCTGTTTCTTTTAAACCGTTCTGAATGAACAGTCAATTAGCAGCATACTCCAACTTGTCCTGTTATTCTGTTGTTTATGTTGGAGAACAATAAATCTTGACATAAAAGAGAGGTCTGAGTCATCCAGTTTGAGGCAATTTAGTAAGATTCCATTCCAGAGCTCACAGACAAGGTTTATACCTGCTCTTCAGGTTTAGGACCCATCTCTAATTAGGGTGGGGGAAAATACACTGAAATAGTTACTAATCTCTTGAGCCATCCACCCTCAAGTACAGGCTTCTGAACCCTTCATCAGTTAGGCACAGGTTTTTAGCTCAGGTTACTTAGCCCTTTCTCTTTCTATGCTTACTCCTTTCTACATTCCGGTGATGCAGATAGTGACGTGCCTTGAAACAGCTGTGATTAGAGTAGTAGTTCTTTATTCTCAATTCTATCCACTGGCACGCTTCCCTTCTGATGATGGAAGAAAGGCATTAGAAAGAAAGAAAAAAGAAGCCATAGCCAAAACTCATAGTCTAGAGGTCAACTTCATCTCTGTTTAACTGGGTAAACCAATGTAGGGATTTAAAACACAAACTTGAAGCAGGTTGGAGTCAATGTCTGACTTTGACCCATTTAGGGTGGGAACTTTGAGCTGCAAGCTCTCTGGCATCTAGACAAGTCTAGCTCCAGACTCAGAGGCGTAGTGAAGGAGTGCGGGGGGGGGGGGGTAATTGCTCCCGGGTGCCATGCTAGGGGGGTGCTGAGCGCATGCTGCGCAGGTTCATCTGGCATGGGCGGCGAGTTCTATGGCCATGCCCCTCCTTCCCCCTGCCCCGGCTCCGGGCCGTCTCTGCCGTGCACAGTGTTCAATCGGCTCCCACTTGCCTGTGCATGCTGCGCATGGCAGGGACAATCCGAGGCTGGGGCTGGGGCAGGGACGGCCATAGAACTCAACGCCCATGCCAGCGTTCAGTCAGCTCCCCCTTGCCTGCACACACTGCGCAGCATTTGCAGGTGACCGGGGAGATGCCTGGGCGTGACGTGACATCCCGGCCCAGGACTTTAAAAGTGGTCAGTGCCACGTGGTGCGGGTCTAGCTTCTGGTTCGGAGTCCGGGAATTTTTGAGGCCTGAGCACAGACTCCGGCCCCGCAAGTGGAAGGCAGAAGGTAAGGGAAGGGGAAAACTAGGGGAAGGGGTGGGAGAGGAAGGGGCTTGTGTGGAGGGGAGGGGAGGGAAGGAGAGGAGCTTGTGCGGAGGTGGAGGGGAGAGGAAAGATACAAATGCCAGGGGGCCACGTGCAGACATTGAGGAAAAGGGCAGGAGGGGAGGTGTTAGTGGGAGGGGGGACAGGGTGATGCTGCGAGAGGAGAGGGTAAGGGCATTAGGGTCTGGAGTGGGGAGGGGGAGGTGCTGGGAGAAGGCTTGAAAGAAGGGGTGGGCATGAGAAAGGTGGGGATGGAGCAAGTCGTGTGAGGGCACAGAGGGGCATGAGGGGAATGGGGGCAGAGAGTAGTGAGAGGGTGGGTATCAGGGAAAAAGAGGTCAAAGGGGGCAGGGGCAGTGAGGGAAGGGGGAGGCACCAGGAGGGTGCAGGGCTAAGAGAAGGTGCATGTGCCAGGGGATTCTGGGGTGAAGCAGAAGGGCGAGTGGGAGCCCAAACAAAAAAGTAGTTAATGTAATGATCTTCTGTTGATATGTGTTTTAGGAGTTAAATTCTTGGACTGTCATTGCTCATGAAAAGTGCTGTCACATGGGTAGAAATCGGGTAAATATTTCACTTTATTAATATCAGCAGAGCTGATTTAAATGGGGTCTGTGTGTTGTGTAGTCTTGCCTTAATCTTTGTATTCATGTCTGTCCATGTGAGAGAAACTATTTGTATATATTTGCTTGCATATGAAACCAAGAATTTGCTTGCATATGCAACCACACCTAAGTTGAGGCCCTCAGCATGTTCTGTACGTATCAGTGTGGCCCCTGGGGCTTCCAAAGTTGAGTTGCCCTAGCTCATCCTCGACAGGTGTCTGTCTAACCTGGTCTTAAATATCTCCAGTGATGGAGATTCTGCAGTCTCCCTAGGCAAATCATTCCAGTGTTTAACCACCCTGACAGGCAGGAAGTTTTTTTCCTAATGTCCAACCTAAACCACCCTTGCTGCAATTTAAGCCCATTGCTTCTCATCCTAACCTCAGAGGCCAAGGAGAACAATTTTTCTTCCTCCTCCTTATGATACTCTTTTTGATACTTGAAAGCTGCTCTCATGTCCCTTTTCGGTCTTCTCTTTTCCAAGGTAAACAAAGCCAATTCCTTCAGCCTTGCCTCATAGCTCATGTTCTCTAGACCTTTCATCATTTGTGTTGATCTTCTCTGGACTATCTTCAGTTTCTCCATGTTTCCTGAAATGTGGCGCCCAGAACTGAACATGATACTCCAGCTGGGGTCTAATGTAAATGGCTCATTCCCTGCTTACGGGACTTGAGACTGGGCAGGTTAATTTCCAGTCCTCCTGTTTATTCTTTTCCTAAGCCAGGAGGGCACAGTAGTTCTGACGGGGGCTCTGCAGGAAGGCAGCCCCCACTGCTCCCTGCCTGAAACCTTGTGCAGGTGTTAAACAGCTGTCCAGCCCACCCTACAGGTGACTGCATTTCAGCGTGCCTGAAGCAGCACAGCACCAGCAATGGACAGGAGAATGGCTCCCAGGCATGGCTTGCTCATGATTGCTTCAGTCCCATTGGATGGGCTCAGCCTCTTTTTTTCGCCTCCCCCGCTTTGCAATGGGGCTGTAGACTCTGGGGGAGAGGGGTGGAGGCAGGCAGAGGTGTCTCCCTGCAGCAGATGTAGACACGTCTCTGTATTAATCATTCTCTCATTTAAGTTTTTAGCTTTTTAGTGAGTCCTTTTACATGGAAACTTTGTATGACGTCTTGGTAGAATAGTCCCTAGGACAAGTGAGGCAGAGACTGTCCCTGTGGGGTGAATGAGGCGGGACTGTACAAGGCGGAAGGTGAGCACCTCTGGGCAGTTGCAAAGATTGGAGAAGGGATGGAAGCCAGACCGAAGATCAATGAGCCCTCGGAAATGGGCCCATGGAAAGGAGACTGGACCTGTGGATGCTTTGGGGGTCAGCAGCAAGGGCCTGCTTTGGGAAGAGAATGTGGCAGCATTGAGACACCACCCAGAAGCCAGCGCCACAGACACTAATTGCAGATTCATGGGACGGCTCTCACAGATCTTGCACATGCATAAGATGATAGATCTGCAGGAGGGGGGCAGTGGCGTAGCGAGGGGACCGGAGGGGTCAGTTGTCCCTGGGATCACCATACTCCAATTTAATCCCATTCTGTTCCCCCTGTTATCCCTTCAGCTCACGGGCTCCTACTCCATCTGCCGCCGGCTGCTGGAGTCTCCTCCCTGCCTCTCTGCTCCGAGTCCAACCCTGCTCCAAACCCGATCCTCCTCCTTCTCCACTGGAGGGTTAGTGTGGGAGCACTAACTGTAGTGAGTGGGGAAAGATGCAGTACAAGTTCCCCCTCAGCTGTGCACCAGGTTTGGGGCCGTGCCACATGGTGGCGGGGGAGGGGAGAGTGCAAATTTTTCCTTTGCCCCCGGACGCATAACACCCTTGCTATGCCTCTGCTAGATGCTCCTCTAGAAGACACTGAAAGCAGTTAGCTGACGGTGTTTTGTCCTGTGTGACACACATTGGTTTCAGCTCAGTATCTAATAAGTGTAGGTATCTGCTTTACAAGCCCCTGATTCATGGTCTCATCAGAGGTTTGAATGAGCATGGATCCCAAAGTACTGTCTTGCATCTAGGGATGATTATAATCCTAGTGCTGAGTCATACTGGCATGACTGGTCAGAGGAAACCTTGCACTACTGCTGCCCATTCTTCATTTAGTGGATTGAAAAAGAGAATTTAATCCCCCAGGGAAGTTTGTACCTCTCATTTGTTTTGCTCTTTACAAACAACCCTTTGTTTGTAACCATCTGCTAATGCCTATCTGGCTCTTTTTTAATCTCCTCATAATTAACTGTACCTGTTCCGTGCTTGGATCCTGATGGACTATTGAAACTTCAGACAAATTAACCAGGGAAGTGAAATCAGGTGACTTGCCATATCCTTTCTATTATTTAGGTAGCTAACAGCTTGATAATAAGGGCTGCCACACAAAGCAGAGATTGGCATGCATCCCTTCAGAAGAGTATCTCTCTGCCAATCTATTGTGATGATAGTTTTGTGCAGAGTGAGCAGAAATGTAAATCTGTTTACATTAATGTAAATCAGGAGTGGGGGACAGTGGCTCAGAGACCACGTGTTAAAATCTACCACCATACTGAGTAGAAGTTTGGGATGATTTTTTCCTGTCTCTTACGGAGATTGTGTTCTGCTCTGGACACTTATGGATGATCTCTTACAGTCGTGAGTTATTCTTCTTCCCTACAGAAGATAGGGCCAGGTGTAGATGAAACTGGCAACATATAAGGAAGCCACCCTGACAGCCACAAGTCTTGAGGTCAGAGAATGGAATCTGGTAGCTTTGTTCTAGCATTGCAAGTGTTGCAATGCCTAGACTCCTAAGCATTAAGGCCAGAAGGGACCATCATGATCATCTACCCTGCCTCTGGCACGTTGCAGGTCACAGAACCTTTCCTACCCATTTCTGTAATAGACACACAACCTCTGGCTGAGTTACTCAAGTCTTTAAATCAGTAAGGATCAACTTAGGATAATTAGGAGGCGCATAAGTGGCCTCCTTCATTTCATTGGGCCCAAGATGGTTTGCTAGGGTAGCGTAGTTTAACTACGCATTCTTACCTAGAGTTTTCAGTGTATGCTGATTCAGCTGTAGCAGTGCTTTGATTGGATGCAGAGGGAACACACAACTCTCACAGTTAATGTGTGCAATCACGACACACCTCACTTCACGTGCCCTTGGTTTACATATGTGTCACTAATAATGTCAGTTGGAAAAAATCTATATGGACAGAAACCAGCAGAGTCTGGCAACCTTGCGTGTGGGCTACTAATGTAACTTTAACTTGTAGCAAGGACACCCAGGCTGGGGCACAGGCATTCCTTGATCTGTGTCATTTTAAAATATATGAATCGATACAATATTGTACATGAGTCCAAATCACCATCCGGGAAGATGTCAAACAAATACCTTTATTCTGAGGATCTCTGGCTCAGGGATGAAGAGGATGTGAATTATGTTTGGTTTGGTGTCAGCTTGATGTTGGTTTGGGTCAGGTCCCACCACTGTGTGTGTGTGTTTGTGTTTAAACTGGCATTAAAACACAAACCAACAGTATCCAAGCTCTGTGACATGCCCAGTTCTGTATCCCAGCACCAAAGACAGCACAAAGGCAGAAATATGAGCTAGAGCAGGGGTCAGCAACCTTTCTGAAGTGGTGTGCCAAGATTTAACCCTCCTGCTCTAAGCCGTGCCATTCTCCTTGGAGGGTCTCTCTCCACCGTGTGCCCCGTGGACCACCCGGCTCAATGCAAACCTTTCTGGGAACTGCCAGTTGCTAATGGAAACTCACTGTTAATTACATAATTGCACCTGAGCCATTTTGTTAGTGCTGCAGCTGGGGAGAACGGTTTAATTTAAATTATTAAATAGATTAAGCATTTTAACTTTCTCATGTTAGTTCATCAAACTTCATTTTAAATAAAGTAAAACATTATGTCCAACACTAAAGGTTTCAATGTTTCCTTTATTTATGGCAAGGATGGGGAATCTTTTTTTGGGCTGGGGACCACTGACCCACAGAGAAATCAGTTGGGGACCACACAAGTGAGAAGAAAAATCTCCTCTAACCCCCCCCCCTCCCCAACGCTCATTGATGTGGCCCCCAACTGAGACACCTCACTCCTCTGGCAGTCCAGCCCCCACGGGGTGAGGGGATGGGAAAGGGAGGACTGAGGTTCAGGGCTTCCCATAGGCCAGATTTACTTTTCTGGGGTTCCAGAGTTAGTGGATTTTGTGGACCCCCTTAGGTGCTGGGATGAGAACAAAATGAGGGGCTCAATGTGCGGGATGGACTGCCAGTGAGTGGAATAGGGATGCAGGATGGGCTGAGGAGGGCAAGGTCTAGAAGGGAGTTTGGTGGCAGGAAGGGGTGTGGGGTGGGGTTAATGAGAGAGAGTTTGGTGGTGGAAGGGGGTCAGAGGGAGTTTGGGGGAGTGACACAGAAAAGGTGAGAGGGTGAGAATGCAGCAAAATAGCTAGTTGGGGAGGGAGGCAAAGAAGTGGGGAGTAAAGGAAAGTGCAGCTTCTGCAAAGTAAAATTGTATCCCCCTCACATCTTCCCTCTGCTCCAGCCTCACTCCCTTCAGCTCCAGGATCCCCTGCAGCCTGATCCCCTGCATCGCTCTCTACCCCCTCCCATCCTGCCCCCACATCCCTGTGCCCCCAGAGAGTCTCTTAGGGTTGCCAGATACTTTAAAAAAATACCGAACATGGGTGGGGAAAAAATTGGTTGAACAAAAAAAATAACCCTCTGCTTCCCCCCACCCCCAGACGTGGTAGGGGAAGAATGTCCCCACCGGCCTTCCATCCAGACAGAGGCAGTGAAAACCGGACACCTGGCAACCCTAGAGTCTCTTCCCTTCCTAGACCAGCCCTTTGCCTGCAGGCTGCGGCTCTTGGGCTGGGGTAGGCAGATCCTGGGGCTTCCCAGGGCTGGGGAAGGGGTTCCTTGGCCCTGCACACAGACCATGGGGAGCAGCACGTCACCCCACGTGTGCTGGCCGCCCAGCCCCAGCTCTGTAGAGCACGCCCTCCCAAAGCAGGAAGCCTGAAACGCGGGAGGGAGGGTTAACCCCTTAGCTCCTGGAAGCTGCATGCCCAGGGTGGGCAGGGGTAGCCTAGGGACGTGCGTGTGTGCCTCTTTCTCCCCCTACCTCCAGCAAGAAGCTGGAGCTAGTGTTCCAGCCTGCAGCTGCACAGCTGAGGCTGGAGCCACAACATGAGCTCACAGCTGCATGGGAGGGGAAAGGTAGGGCTGAGCTCCTGCCCTATGTGCTATGGGAAATTGGTTCGCATGCTGGGGGTTGCCTGGGTTGGGGCAAGGTTGGCCGAGGTTGATGTGTACTTAGCACAGGACCTGGAGGGGACGATGGGCTCTGTACCTCCTTTCTTTTCCTGATCCCCGAGTGTCATAGGACTCTTATTTAGGGAGCCAGGAACTGCAACTCGTAAGAGCAGCCAAAGTAGGAACATTAGACATACACAGAACTTTGTGCAGTGTTGGCTGGGCTTTGGCTGTTTTACCCCAACCCTCTCTCATCTTCCCTTACAGTTTCTTCATTTCGACTTCCCTCCACACCTGCCCCTCTTACCTTCTGCCCTGTCCCCATACACGAGTGGTGGGCAACCTGTGGCCCATTGGGGTTCTTTCTATGTGTGGCCCATGAGGCATTTTGTTTACTGCTGCTCATGTGCAGGGTTGCTAGATACTGCTAGTTTCTGTCTGTGTTGTTTTTTTTCCTCCTGATATTATTAAAGTGACATGCATGTAAAGCAAGGGCACGGGAAGTGAGCTACATGCTCATTGCACACAGCACTGACTGTGGGAGCTGTGTGCTCCCTCTGCATACAATCAAAGCGCTGCTACGGTTCACTCGGCACACCCCACACATTCTAGGTGTGCAAGTGCACTTAGCAAAACTGCCCTATCCAAGGAGACAGTCGTGGTTATGACAGTCTTGCAGCCCACTGTGATGAAGGTGGGTCACTCGTGCAGCCTGCTCACGAGTCTAGGTTGCCCATTGCTGCCATACACTCTTCCCTTTAATGTTCCTGCTCCCTTTGCTTTTCTTTCCATTTAGTGTATCCATCCTCCACACTAACCACACCCAAAAAGAAATAACTGTGGTACTAACCATGACATTTCCTGCCATTGCATGGTTAACTGTGTTTGTGTGTGCTACCCCTTCTCCCAGAGCAGTATCTCTCTGTTTGAACAGTAATATCTTTGCAGTAGGAGCTACCTGCTCCTCTGCTGATACAGTGCCAAGCACAGTTGGGCCCCATTCTTCATTGGTCCTTAGGCACTGCTTCAATAAACATGACCGAGATTGCTTAGCAGATCGGCTGTGCGGTGCTTTCTAGAGGTTAAGAACACACAAGTCTGTGCTTTCCTGTAAGACCCTTAGAGTAGATTACTTTAGGTGTCTTCAAAATCCTAAGCACAATTTCTGGCCTCAACAAGCTGGGGCCATGATTGTTGTATCATGTTAATACACAGTTAACTGTTGCTAGTGTTGACCTAACTGTCTTTTCTTCATTTAATGTTAGATAATTTAGATGATGTATAAACAAGAAATCTTGTAAAAGGCTACTTTGTACAGGGGAAAGCAAAAGGGTTGGGTTTTGTTGTTTTTGTTTGAGAAATATGGCTAAGGGAAGATGGCTGAAGGATTGTTGAAAAATAAAGCCTCTTCCCATTTGGCTTTTCCTTAGGGACATGTGTGCTGTGTGTGTGTAATTTTTTTTATTCATGCCAGTTTCCCAGCAGCTGGGCACTCCAGAACTTTGCAGCAGCTGTGCTGTGAAGATCGCACATGCTCAGAGTCCATGTGTTTGGAAATACATTTGCTGTCATCCAATACAGCACTAACTTCCTCAATCTCTTGACTTGTTTTTATTTAAACACCAGCAGCCTTGGCTGAAAACTCAAGATCTAATGGCAAGAAGTGTAACAAACCTGTAATCACAGGCATGGCTTTGACAAGTGTAGGATCTGGGTGGGGTAGTGGTGGCTTGTGAATGGAGGAGGGAGCTGGGGAGGTGACATGGAGAGCAGAATGTGAATTTGTATGCGCTGCTTAGGTTTTGTTAATTCTCATAATAATGGACCATTCTCCAGGCAGATTAGCATGGTCAGGGACACCAGCATCATGCCACTGCTCTCTGCCCCTTCCCTTTTGAGGCAATCGGAGCTATGTTATAAGAACTCTTGGCTTCTTTAGTGTGGCTGAAAAGGCCCAGATGAAATGTATCCTAGAATATTAAAGGAGCTGATAGAGGAGGTACAGGCAGTCCCCAGGTTACGCGGATCCGACTTATGTCGGAGCCGTACTTACGAACGGGGCTTTTCTCGCCCCAGAGGACGCGGGCGGGGGGACCACCCAGAAGCGCCGAGGTCTCGCCGCCTGCGTCCTCCGGGGCGAGAAAAGCTGCTCCGCGTCTCCCTGGTCTGCTGGGGGGGGGCGGGCAGCAGACTAGGGAGACGTGGAGCAAAGCTGCGGGGGGACCGCGGCGTGTCCGGGCAGTCCCCCCCACCCGGGTCCTCCGCGGCATTGCTCCGTGTCTCCCTGGTCTGCTGGGCGGGGCGGGGGGAGGACAGCAGACCAGGGAGACAGGGAGGACCCGGGCGGCAGGACCGCGGCGCGTCTCAGTCCCGCCGCCTGCGTCTCCCTGGTCTGCTGGGGGTGGGGCGGGGGCGCAGCTACTGCGCCACCCCTCCCTCCAGCAGACCAGGCTTTTCTCGGGGACGCCTGTGGTAGAGCAGCTGGGGCGCTGCCGGTTGGTTCTGCAGCGCCGCACCTCAGTGCTGCGGGGACAAACCCAGCAGCACCCCAGCTGCTCTGCCCCAGGCGTCCTGATTCAGCCGCTGCTGGTCAGTTTGAGCAGCAGCTGAATCAGGACGCCTGGGGCAGAGCAACTTGGGTGCTGCTGGGTTGGTCCAGTAGCGCCGAGGAGCGGCGCTACTGGAGCAACCCAGCAGCACCCTAGCTGCTCTGCCCCAGCCGTCCCCAAGTCAGCCGCTGCTGAAACTGACCAGCGGCTGACTACAGGAATCCCGAGGCAGAGTTGCTCTGCCCTGGGATTCCTGGAATCAGCCGCTGATCAGTTTCAGCAGCAGCTGGCTGGGGTGCTGCGGGGTTGGTCCCCGCAGCACCGAGGTGCGGCGCTGCGGGGACCTACCCGGCAGCGCCCCAGCTGCTCTGTCCCAGGCGTCCAGATTCAGCCGCTGTTGAAACTGATCAGTGGCTGATTCCAGGAAGCCGGGGCAGAGCAACTCTGCCTCGGGCTTCCTGTAGTCAGCCGCTCGTCAGTTTCAGCAGCGGCTGAATCTGGACGCCAGTTCCGACTTGCATACAGATTCAACTTAAGAACAAACCTACAGTCCCTATCTTGTACATAACCCGGGGACTGCCTGTATCTGAGCCTTTCACTATCATTTTTGAAAAGTCATGGAAGTTGGGAGAGATTCCAGAAGACTGGAAAAGGGCAAATATGCTCATTTATAAAAAGGAAAATAAGAACAACATAGGAAACTACAGACCAGTCAGCTTAGCTTCTGTGCCAGGGAAGATAATGGCGGAAATAATTAAGAAATTCATCTGCAAACATCTGAAAGATAAGAAGGTGATAGGTAACAGCCAGCATGGACTGTCTGGAGAACCGTTCTCAGAGAGTGGTTATTAATGGTTCACAGTCATGCTGGAAGGGCATTACACATGGGGTTTTGCAGGGGGTCTGTTTTGGGATCAGTTTTGATCAATATCTTCATCAACGATTTAGATATTGGCATAGAGAGTACACTTATTAAGTTTGCAGACACCACCAAGCTAGTAGGGGTTGCAAGTGCTTTGGGTCATAATTCAAAATGATTTGGATAGGGCCATAATTCAGAATGATCTGGACAAACTTGAGATATGATCTGAGTTAAATAGAATGAAGTTTAATAAGGACAAATGCAAAGTACTCCACTTAGGAAAGAACAATCTGTTTCACACGTACAAAATGGGAAGAGACTATCTAGGAAGGAGTACTGCAGAAAGGAATCTAGGGGTCATAGTGGACCACAAACTAAATATGAGCCAAGAGTGTGATACTGTTGCAAAAAAAGTTAACATGATTCTGGGATGTATTAACGGGAGTGTTGTGAGCAAGACACGAGAAGTCATTCTTCTACTCTACTCTGCACTGATTAAGCCTCATTTGGAGTATTGTGTCCAGTAGTGGGTATCTCATTTCAAGAAAGATATTGAGAAATGTGAGAAGATCCGGAGAAGAGGAACAGAAACAATTTAAAAACCAGCTCCCCTTGGGGACCAGCTGCTTGTCACACCATGCTGCTGCCTCTGATACAGAGGCAGCAGTCCTTATCTGCAGGGGTTGGGGGGTGGGTCTGAGCTCCCGGATCCAGTACGAAGCAGAATTGAGCTGGACTGCCTGCCCACCCAGCTTCTAATACACTTTAAATGCAGAGCTGCAGCAGGGGTAGGTCCTGGACCTGGCACAAGCTGGGATTGAGTCAGGATGCTGGCCAGCCGGCTAAAAAATTTACTTCGGGTGGCGGGGGGGAGGGAATGCATGTAGTCTATAGCATTAACCAATAGGCATTTGCTTATCTGTTAATCGACTGTATTATTACATCCTTAGATTAATAGTCTAGAAAACATCACCTATGGGAGAAGACTGAAAGAACTGGGCTTGTTTAGTTTAGAAAAGAGAAGTCTGAGTGGGGACATGATAGCAGCTTTTAAGTACAGGCAGTCCCCGGGTTACGTAGATAGGGACTGTAGGTTTGTTCTTAAGTTGAATCTGTATGTAAGTCGGAACTGGCGTCCAGATTCAGCCGCTGCTGAAACTGATCAGTTTCAACAGTGGCTGAATCTGGACGCCAGTTCTGACTTACATACAGATTCAACTTAAGAACCCCAGGCATCCCCAAGTCAGCTGCTGCTGAAACTGATCAGCGGCTGATTCCAGGAAGCCCGGGGCAGGGGCTTCCTGTAGTCAGCCACTGGTCATTTTCAGCAGCTGCTGACTAGGGGACACCTGGGGCAGAGCAGCTGGGGTGCTGCTGGGTTGGTCCAGTGGCACCCAGAGCGGCGCTACGGGACCAACCGGCAGCGCCCCAGCTGCTGTACCACAGGCGTCCGGAGCAAAGCCGCGGAGCACGGGGGCAGCGGGACAGCCCAGACGCGCCGTGGCTATCCTGCTGCCCTCGGGCTCCGCGGCTTTGCTCTGCTCTGCTCCCCGTCCCCCAGGTCTGCAGACCAGGGGGAGGGGGAGCAGAGTAGAGCAGAGCGGCTGAACGCGCGGCCAGCTGACAGCCCAGACGCGTCTGGGCTGTCAGCTGGCCGCGTGCTCCGCTCTGCTCCCCCTGCAGATCAGGGGGAGGGGGAGCAGAGCGGAGCACAGCAGAGAGGCGGAACGCGCGGCCAGCTGACAGCCCAGACGCGTCTGGGCTGTCAGCTGGCCACGTGCTCCGCTCTGCTCCCCCTCCCCCTGGTCTGCAGACCAGGGGGAGGGGGAGCAGAGCAGAGCAGAGCGGAGCGGCAGAACGCGCGGCCAGCTGACAGCCCAGACGCGTCTGGGCTGTCAGCTGGCTGCGCGTTCCGCCGCTCTGCTCTGCTCCGCTCTGCTCCCCCTCCCCCTGATCTGCAGAGGGGGGGGGAGCAGAGCGGAGCGCGCGGCCAGCTGACAGCCCAGACGCGTCTGGGCTGTTAGCTGGCCGCGCGTTCCGCTGCCGCTTTGCTTCCTCTCCCTGGTCTGCTCGAGACCAGGGAGAGGAAGTGCCCCGTTCGTAACTGCGGATCCGAAGTCGGATCCGCGTAACTCGGGGACTGCCTGTATCTAAAATGGTGTTACAAGGAGAAGGGAGGAAAAATTGTTCTCCTTGGCCTCTGATGATAGAACAAGAAGTAATGGGTTTAAATTGCAGCGAGGGAGGTTTAGGTTGGACACTAGGAAAAACTTCCTAACTCTCAGGGTGGTTAAACACTGGAATAAATTGCCTAGGGAGATTGTGGGATCTCCATCACTGGAGATATTTAAGAGCAAGTTGGATAGACGGCTATCATGGATCATCTAGATGGTGCTTGGTCCTGCTGTGAGGGCAGGAGACTGGACTTGATGACCTCTCCCTTCCAGTTCTAGTATTCTATGATTGATATTAAAAAAGTAGTGAGATGAAGTTTTCTACCTTCTTCTGCAAACCAGGCAGGATTCCTTTTGGAAAACGAAATCTGCATTTCTGTATACTTGGTAAGAAGGAGTTGATTTATGAGGGCATTTCAAGAACTTGAGTTTTGTCAATTAGCTATTGGGTAACTACATTGTTCTCCTGACTCCTTAATAAGCTTTTGGAACACTGTTTTGGTTTTGGAATAGTACTAAACCACTAGATCAGTATTTGCCGTACCCATGTAGTCCATAGTGAAGTGACAATCTCTTAGTGTATATGCTAGGGTCATCTCTTTGTTCTGTTTGCACAGCATCTACCACGTGGGGTCCTGTTCCCTTGATGCTCTGTTAATACAAATAACAACTTGCGTTTTGAGAGATTTAGAGCTAGGGGAGGGTGATTTGAAGTTGGAAACTTTAACTTTCTCAGTGGGAGTATAAAGCTGACATTTAAGTCAATATATTCTATCCAAGGGCTGCATTTACACACATGGCTTCAATAGCCATAACTCTGTAAGCTGTAATAAACCTAGAATCTCTCTGTTTAAGCTGGAAAGGGAGAGAAAGTTCTTGGCTCCTTTCAGGAATCTGTCGTGGAAGGTGGAGTTCATTATAGATGCATGTGAGATGTGGTTTTGTAATTCATTGAGGGTGGGGGGAGAAAAGAGAGGTTCAGGCACTGGACTAGGACTCTGAATGCCTGACTTTAGTTCCTAGTTCTGCTACAGAGTCTTTGTGTGACCTGGCTAAGTCACTTAATTACTGTGCTTCAGTTTTCTGCATCCATAAAATGGGGCAGTAAAGTTCCTTTTTTCAGTCATTGTCTGCATAGGTTATAAACCAGTGGTGGGCAAGAGGTGACTAATGGGCCGGATGCACCCCACAGCCACCTCACCAGCACCCCCTCACTGCAGAGCACCTGCAGCTGCTCCAAACAGCAGGCTATAGTTGCTATGAAGTCTGGGCAGGGAGGAGAAAGCTTTGTATGCTGTCCCTGCCCCCTAGCAAAATCCCTCCTCTCCCATTGGCCAGCTTCCAGCCAATAGGAGCTAAGAAATTTTGCTGATGGCAGGGGCAGTGAATGAAGCCTCCTTACTCCCTCTCCCCCCCTCCCCCATTCTGGAGCAGAGTCATATGGAGCATCCCTCCTAGCACACAGGCAGGGAGGCTCAGGTTCCTGCAGAACTGCTGGCTGGGAGCTGCCTATATAAGAATCCCCCAGCCAGAGCCTGCCTCTGGCACCCTACCTCCTGTTTTCCTCCCCACCACAGCTACATGCCCCAGGACACTATCCAGGTCCTCTGTATCCCCTCTCCCCACATCCTCCAGGTCACAACACCCTCCCAGACCCTTCACTCCCTTCTGCAGCCTTCCCCCAGGCCAGAATCCTCTCCTGAATCCACAACCACTCCTGGACCCTGCACTCCAAGCCTCTGCCCCAGATTACAATCCTCTCCTTCACCCAAACTCCTTTTTATACCCCACCCACTATCCCAGACCCTGCACCCCCTCCACAGAAATGCAGCCTTGACACCTTACCAAAATCTTGGAGTGGCTCTCTTCTTCCCCCCCTCCCATTGAAAAGTATTGCCCACTTCTGTTATACACCCTTTGGGGATTAGACTCTTATCATATATTTGTATAGCTCCTAGTACAGTGGTGCCCTAATCTCAGGTGCTGCTGTAATACAAATGATACAAATATTACAAAGATGGAGGAGTCTCCTAAATAACTCATAGGAGATCTTAGCCCTTTAGGATTTGTTCTGTGAAAAACATTAATTCATCCAAACCTTTGTGAGGTGAAGATTCAGTTACTGCAACAGGTTTGCCTGGGTTAACATTGAAGATAAATGCTTTTTCATGACCTAAGAGGTAGAGAATGCTACTTGGCAAATTAATCCCCTGCACACGACTAAACTTCATTCCTGAAAAATGTGCTGCTTTTTAGAGTGAGGATCAAGAAAAATCAGTTAACGCAATTCAGAGGAGGCTGGGAAGGTGACTTGGAGAGAAGGTTATATGTATCTTTTACATATCTGGCACCCGGTACAACTTGGGTTTTACCTTTGGTTTTCAGAGGAAGTATTATGAATGTCAGGGGTAAGTCCTATCTGGCAGGGATTACTTATCAGTGCCCAGACAGGAAGTGTAATCCATTAGTGGCAAGGAACTCAACCTACGCATCCCTTCACAGGTGGTGGTGATAGAATTTTAACCAGGGACCTCCAACACATCACTACTCTCTGAATCATCTACAATATGTTGCGGCATCTTCTGTGTGCTCCAGGTACAATTCAGCTTTGAGTGAAGGATGTGCTGGGACTTCTGACTTAGACCCAGTCCCGCAACCGCTTCTGTGGAGACATATTGCCACTGAAGTCAGTGGGGATCTGTACAGGGCCTAGTCTGTATAGAAAACTTCCCCTTGTGCCTAAGTAAATAAAGATAGTTAGGAACTAGGGTTATCAGATGATTTCAGAAAAATACACTTGATCTCAGAGTGGGGTGGTGGTGGCTGGGAGGAGGTTGAGGGGAATGGGGCTGGCCGGGGGAGATTGGCAGGGGAACTGGCCGGCGGGAAGCAGGGCTGGCCAGGAGGGGGTCAGGGAGAGCAGGGCTGGCCCGGGGGGGTAGGGAGGGAGAGAGGGGCTGGCCCGTGCGCACGCAGATCTTGGGGTGCTGCCTGTCCCGTTCACGGTCCCGGCGGGGATTTCATCCTGCCCTGCCCCCACCCTCCTCCTCTCAGCTATGTAGTTGCATACTGTCTGGCTGGCAGACACACTCACGCAGCATGAGCATGTCTACCAGACAGGCAGTACGCAACTATACTGATACTCATGATAATAATAAAATGTATTTAATTAGAAAATACCAAACATTTATATGTCCGGTATTTTCTCAATTTGTTTCCCGGACAGAAAGCTCAAATACCGGACTGTCCGGTTCAAAACCAGACAACTGGTAACCCTAGGAATGGCAAGTGCTTTGAATCTGAGAGTGTTTTTGCCAAACAACAAGTTATGGCCATGTGAACAGGTTTAAAAAAAAAAGTATATGCAGAAGGCTGTGATTAAAAGTTTATGCCGAAGGGGTGCCTGCGGTTGCATAAGATGAATGTTGATCCTTCTGATGTGTTTAGAGACCTCTGGAGCAGCAGAAAAGTGAACGATAGTGCAGGAGTGGTGGCTGTGTGTATTCATTACAACTGGAGTCTGCTCCAGTACAGAAATGGATTGCCTTCAATTTTAAAAGTCACTCCTGGTCATCTCTCTGTACCTACACAGGCTCACCCTGTTACCACAGCAACTAGCAATAGCTGATTTACCATGCTGTTTTAAATGTCTGCATTCAGAGAGAAGTACCCTATGAATCTCAGCCCAGTGACTCATCTTTGCAGTCCACTAAATGTGCTTTTTGCCTTAGTGTTCCCCAATGTTTCTTTTTAAGATTACATTTTCACGTCAGAATTGGACATCTATTTAATCTTCTCATGTTCCTTGGCAACAATAATCTCAGTTCTAGGATGTTTTTAGGATCCCATTTTATTTTGTTTTATTAATAGAAAGATCCCATTAGCAATCCTTGTTCAACCTGTGGCTTCAACGGTTTCCGAGATTTCTGAAGGGTATGAAAGTAAGTTTGCAAAAGTATTTAAAATGTATTAATTCCTGGGTGATGGATAAGAAATACACATTTCAAGTTCATGGTCTATAAAAACTTGGCTAGAAGTCAAGGTTTTGTATTCAGTAACACAATGCTTTGTATAAAAAGCTCAGGGTTCAGAGTTCATGGTTTCAGAGCCAGGATTTTGATGAACTGTATTTAACTTTGTTAGTATTTTGTGTGGAGATTGTGAGAATTTCTACCTCTGAAGTCCTATGTAAGGGATGGTATACATTTTTTTTACAGCACTTTAACCCTTAATTTTGTGAGGGTGCAAGATAATAGGATTAGGCAAAATCTGACAGGTTTAATCCTACTAAAATTACCAGCACTGTTCAGAATATCTGTGCAGTGTTCCAGTACTCTGATTATTTTTCACACTCATGGGAGCTGCCTCCATAGTACACTGTTGGAAATCCATTCTCTGAGGGATTGCAATTGTTATGTGTACATTTGTGCATATAGGAAAGCAAATTAAATTCATAGTCTACTTGTATAAACACCTAGCATAGCCGTGATTTGTTTAGCTTCTAAGACCATCACAATATCACCATTTAATAGTCACTTTGAAATGCCCCTACTTGTGTTAATAATAACTTTATATTAGTAAAACAAGAGGTTTTTAAAATATTATTTTCAGCATTTCACTGAGCCTTTCTGACTGAACTGAATCATTTAACTTACTAGTGATTTTTGTTTTCTGTTTATTACTTTGTTAATTTGTAGACTTCAGATGTCATAGGATGGATACTCTTCCTTCAGAAAAAACCCTCTCTCTGTCAGGGAGAGGCCAAATTATACAATAAGATATAGATATAGATTTATTTAAGTTTTTGGGGTCAACATAGGCAGAGTGTCCCTCTTAAAATTCTGCGTGTACATCCAACATTGCAAAAATTAGCACAAATCCATTCCTGTATTCTACAGCTTCCTTTATTCCCTATATTAAAACTTCACAGCTGGCAAACTGGGTTTTCCCCACAGCTCTGTTAGGGACCCTGGATACCAATAACAGGGAAGCATCCCCAACAAAGCTAATGAGCAAAAAGAAGGCTAGAGGGAGGAGTTTCTAGATTTGTGTTATCAAGAAGAAATTTTAATTGAAACATGTTTTGTGTCTTTAATAGAATTTGGTGTCTTGGCAAAGCAGTATCTAGAGCGAGGCCTTTTGGTACCGGATAATGTCATCACCGGTGTCGTCATGATGGAGCTGGAGAAAAAGCAGTCTCAGCATTGGATACTTGATGGTAGGTAAACTCATGTGCATGATTTTGGCATCATGGGTGCATCTGTCTGCTCTGGTAGCTCTTTGTGGATTGAAAGTACCGGTCTTCTTGAGGCCTATTTCTTTTAATAAGATATTACTTTCCCAGGAACACAGGAAAACAAATAAAACCAAGTGTAGCCATTGAGTATTTTTAGCAGCTAGGCAGGGGCGGAGGAGAAAGCAAAAACACTTCTGAGAGTTTTTAAAGACAGAGCTGTTCAGGGCTGGCCTCCTCTTAAAGACTGATTCCTCTGGAAATTAAACCTGATTCTACTTGCAATAGATCACAGGTACTAAAGATTTTGTTAATTTAAGCAAGAGGCCAAAAGCACCACTCAAAGGGTACTGTCACTCTAATGAAAGAGGTTTACAGCTCCCATTGTGGTACTCATACAGCACAGTACAGTGCATCGTAGTGCAAACTGCTACAGCGCATGTCTGCAGGCACTGTTTGCCTTATAGCTGTCTCCTCCCTTGTGAATTCTTCACATCCTTAACAGTAAGGTCTCTGTAGTCCAGTATCTGCAATTTGGAAGAAGGGAGGGGGGAACAGAAGATGTACAAGCCTTTATTTAGCTTGTTCTCCCTCCCTTCTGCTCCTCTGAGGAACAGTGCACGTGTGTCTGGTCAGTCTCCCCTGCAAAGGTATGTCAGAATCTATGACTTTTATTGTCTATTGTGTCAAACAGGTCTCTCACACCACCGCCGCCATTCCAAACCATGAAATTAAGCAACTGGTACGTGGGAGTGACTGGGCACATGCCAAGATAAATCACTTGTAGTTTCTTCTTCATAGACATGTGAAGTATTAACCATGCATCATGTATTCTAATCAGAAGCCTTAAAAATACAGTTGGCTTTTTTAAAAAAAAAAACTTCTTGGTTGTGAAGGTGAATTTTTGGTCCTGAAAATAATTGGTTCTCCAATTTCGCATCCTGAATCAATTGTGGGAGCGAGCAAGTAGCGGAATATCTAAATATAGAATCTTAGAAGAATCATAGGGCTAGAAGAGACTTTGAGAGGTAATCTAGTCCAGTCCCCTGCGCTTGTGTCAGGACTAAGCACCATTGACCATTCCTGACTGGTGTTTGTCTAAACTGCTCTTAAAAATCTCCAGTGATGAAGATTCCACAACCTCCCTAGGCAATTTATTCAAGAGTTTAACCACCTGACAGGAAGTTTTTCCTAATGTCCAACCTAAACCTTCTTTGATGCAATTTAAGCCCACCGCTTTTTGTCCTATCCACAAAGGTTAAGGAGAACAATGTTTCTCAATCTTCCTTCTAACAACCTTTTATGTATTTGAAAGCTGTTATCATGTCCCCCCTCAGTCTTCTCCTTTACAAACTAAAGCCCAATTCTTTCAGCCTTTCCCATAGGTCATATTTTCTAGACCTTTAATATTTTTTCTTGTCTTCTCTGGACTTTTTCCAACATGTCAACATCTTTCCTGAAATATAGGGCCCAGAATTGGACACAATATTCCAGTCGATGCCTAATCAGTTCAGAGTAGAGCAGAAGAATTACTCCTCATGTCTTGCTTATAACACTCCTGTGAATACATCCCAGAATGATGGATGGATATTTGTTTGTTTTTTGCAACAGTATCACACTCTTCATTCATATTTATCTTGTGGTCCACTATGACTCCCAGATTTTTCCTCAGCTCTCTTTCATAGGCAGTCATTTCCCATTTTGTATTTGTGCAACTGATTGTTTCTTTCTAAGTGGAGTACTTTGCATGTGCTTATTGAATTTCGTTCTATTTACTTCATATCATTTCTCCAATTCGTCTAGATTATTTTGAATTATAATCCTATCTTCCAAAGCACTTGTAACCCCCTACCAGATTAATATTGTCCACAGACTTTATAAGGTACTTTCTATACCATTATTTAAATCACCGATGAAAACATTGATCAGAATTGGACCCAGAATGGATACCTGTGGGACCCGACTCGTTACGCCCTTACAGCATGACTGTGAACCATTGATTACTACTAAACCCAGATAGAGGTCTTTTGTAAATATCAGGTCTAAAATATGAATTGTTTTGTCTGAGTAAGTGTAGTTTTAAAATCTGGAGTGCCCCACTGTTGCCTGCATTTATACTTGATTTGATTTAGAAGTGGAGCAGTAGTCTTGAGATTACATGGAGGGGGTAAAACAAACACTTCTTGCAAAAGTTCAATTTCTTTCAACGAAATTTAAAAGAAACATTTCAGAGCATCTCTAATTATCTTAAATGTAAAAAGTGACTAATGGAGAGATATTCGGACACCATGTAATGACACAATATAAACTACTATTGGTTCATTTACATTATAATTAGATGTTTGTTTATAAATGCATACACTGGAGATTAGAGGCCACACTAGAGCTGAACTCTCTGGGACATGGATGGGGAACCATTTTTTTTTCTCTCTCAAACCCATTGACCCACAAGATATAAACAGTGGCGGGTCATTCACTTGTGGGAGTGTTTGCAGCTCTTGCCCCACAGTCCATATCAGACTGAATGAAAATAAGCTAGGGGCTGGATCTGGCCTGCATCCATAGGTTCTGCACTCCTATTATAGGGAATGCTTAAACATATGTGACCTTTTCCAGTCAGCATAATCATTCAGACCCTATAGTTCCTTAATCTGGTAATTCCAGAATTTGCCCATCATTAAACTACATCTCAGATTAGGGTTGCCAGATGGTTTCAACAAAAATACTGGACACACTTGACATTACATCACAATCTACATTACATCTGATTGAGAAAATACCGGAGATTTATATTTTCTCAATTTGTTTCACGAACAGAAAGCTCAAATACTAGACTGTCAGGTTCAAAACCGGATACCTGGCAACCGTATTTCAGATTGAGGTCTCATTAATACAAGGGCATTGTATGTCAGAATAAATATAGCCACTGATTTGCATAAATTGATCATTACTGTACTGAAATGTTGCCGCTCATGGGAAGCAAATAAATCATTGCCAGAACTGATGCTCTCCTGTCTCTCCAAATAAAGCAGCCAGTGGTAGTCCGTGTTGCCATGAGGTGACTGGAATGGTTTATGGTACTTGTGTAAATGACCACGTTGTTTCCTTTATGAAGGACATGAACGCTCTGAAACGCAGACTCTTGTTTCTCTTGCAGTGACTTTGATTGACACTTAGAGAATTTATGGACCCAGTCAAGGCTGTCTTACACTGTAACTACTAAAAATGAATATTCTGAGTCTCTCTAAGCTGCCTTCTGTGTCTTTCCTCCACTGCCACCTTGTCTCTGCTGCTTCCCTTGTGCTCTTTCTTGGTTTGCATTAGCTGCACCACAGAAAGAATGGCTTTAATCTCAAGTTCTTGTCCATTAGCTCCAGGCACTGAAATCCCATCACTCTATTTTGATGTGTTGCTGGTGCAAAAAAGAAACTGGAGGACAAATACTACTAGGGTGATCCAATTGTTAAGAACACCCGGATGGTTAGGTCAACCAGTGCTCCTGCAAATGATGGTGCTAAATTGTCCAATGTCAGTTCCAGGCAACACCCTATGTTCCTATTCTCTCCTCCCTTTTCAGTGCTTTCTGCCATTGTTGCTTTTTCACTTCATTAAAACATTCACGTGTGTCACCTGCTTGCACAAGTCAGAGAAGAGAGCATTGAAAGAGTCTGCTGTTCCCCTGGAGGGAGTAAATGTATTGCCAAGTGCACAGGTCTCCCTGGGGTTTTAGTTACCAATACAGGTAACTTTCTAGGGAAGTAGTGTCCAAGAGCCATTGTTACAAGTATTCTACTCACAAGACTCCTCCTGAATGATCGAAGTTCAGTTGGTAAACTTTACAAATACTGCATGTGACAGGGCATTAGCCCTGCACTGGCCCTTTAAGGGCAAACCCCAGCCTGAAGCAGGGCTGGGGAGTTTAGCCCCTAAAGGACCAGTGCAGGGCTAACGCCCTGTGTCACTGCAGTACTCTGGGCAGCATATAGCTAGCATGTGGAATTCCTCGTCGCAAAAATTGAAGAGCTTAAATACATAAATGAATGGATATAATTGAGGCAACTTAACTTATGACCTCACAAAGACCTTCAAGCAGTGGTTGAGATCCTCATTTCCCTGCCTTTCCTTTCTGTCCTTGGCACAAGTTCATCCTGGGAGTGGATTCTCCTGGCTCTATAAAATAAGATATACTGTACTCAAGGTAATCAGTCATACTGGCGTTCTAGAATCGTCGCAGCTCCTGCCTTTAAATAAGAGTGTGAAGACAAGGATGTGCACACTGTATGTATGTGTGTATATACATTTATTTTTTTTGGAATACATATCTGGGTTTCTGACTTTCACTACTTTGTGATAATGCAAGATTTGGCTTCCCCTGTCCATGCTATTGTGTGTGAGAAACCAAATAGCTGACTGGACAATTAGGCTCAAAAGGTCACCCTGAAGGAAACCACAAAACCAGGCTTTCTTTTGGCCTGTCTTTATTGGTTCCACTGTTACTATACAGCCCTTAAGGCAGGGATGGGCAAAATATTGCCCGCAGGCTGATCTGGCCCACCATGGTCCAACAGGCTCCCCAGACAGGCAACGCATACCTCTCATAGCGGCCTGCTGCTGGGGCCAGTGTGTGTCTCACTACACCAGAGGTGGGCAAGAGGCTGCCAGCAGGCTGGATTCAGCCTGCCAAGCCATGGGTCCAGCCTGTGGCTGCCTTGCTGAAATCCTTAGGCAGAGGACAGGTCATGCTGTAAACAGCCAGCTGCTCTCTGCTCTGGAGGGGGAGGAGGGAGTCTTTCCACACTGCCCCTGCTCACACCATCCCTAGCAAAATCCTCAAAGTAACGTTAGTTCACACCACGGGGTTTGATTCGAACGGACATGTCCCGGAGTGCACTTCCTGGTTCGAATCAGCTGGCGAGCAGAATAGCGCGCTGGCGAGATCATGCTAATGAAGCACGGGATATTTAAATCCCCGCTTCCTAGCAATTTTGGTCGGCTACATTTGCATCCCTAGCTCGAACTAGGGAGCAAATGTAGACATACACTGAGATCCCATGGCCAATTTCTGGCCAGTAGAAGTTGAGAAAATTTGCTGGGGGTGGGAGAGCAGGGGCAGTGTGGGAAGCCTCGGTCCCTGCCTTCTATGCCCAGAGTAGAGCCACATGGAGGAGCCTCAGATTACAGCAGACAGTCTGCCTCAGGTTCCTGCAGGGCTGCCTAGGTAAGCGCCTCCTGGCAAGAGCCTGCCTCTGGCACCCCACCCCCTCTTTTCTCCCAACTACCTGCCCCAGGCCTCCTCCCAAATCCTCTGTATCCTCTTTTCTCCCCTTCTCCCAGGTTACAACTCCCTCCTAGACCCTGCATCTCCTCTCTTACATCCCTCCCCCAGGCCAGAATCCTCTCTTGCATCCCTGACTCCCTGCCTGACCCTGCACCCCATTCCCTTGCCCAAGGTCACCACCCAAACCCTCTGCAACCCCTTCATCCAGGTTACAGCTCCCTCCCAAAACATTCACCCCTTCCCCAGGTCAGAATCTTCTCCTGCACCCTTACCCCCTCCTGGACTGTGCACCTCAAGCCCCTACCCAGATCACAGCCCCCTCCTTCACCCAAACTCCCTCTCAGACCCCACGCTGCCTCCTCCACCCCAGTCCCCTACCCCGAACTCACTCTGTCCCACACCTCCTCCATAGAAGTGCAGCCCTTGACTACTTGCCACAATCTTGGAGTGGCCCCCCATTAAAAATATTGCCCGCCCCTGCTGTACGCTGCACCCCTTGGAGGTGGGGGGAGACAGGTGTATTTGCATGCTGTCCCCACCCCCGCCACAATTCTCCCAGCTCCCATTAGTTGGAAACCAGCCAATTGGAGCCGCAGGGGCAGTGTTTGCAGGTGTGTACAGCGTGCACCTTTCCCCCCAAGGGGCATGCCACGTGGAGACACACATGCTGGCCCTAGCACTGGGCTGCTTAGAGTGGCATATGGGGCCGTGGCAGGCAGGGAGTCTTCCTGAAAGGTATTGCTGTCTGGGAGCTGCCTATAGTAAGAGCCTCCCAGGCAGACCCTGCACCTGCCACTTCACCCCCTTCCTGGTCTAGGTCACAATCCCTTCCTGCATCCAGACTCCCTTCCTGCCCCCTCTCCTCCACTCCTGGCCCAAGTCAGAACCCACTCCTGAACCCAAACTCCCTCCCACAACGCACACTGCATCCTGCACCACAAATCCCTGCCCAGAGCTCCCTCCTGTATCCATACTCCATCCTTGATCCCACACGTCTCCATTAATATTATAGAAAAGTGGAGACCCTGACCACTTACCAAATTAGGGCGTGGCCTCCCCTTGGAAATTATTGCCCATCCTTGCCTTAAGGTCTGAATGACCTCAGTGCTGGGATTTAACATGTCTAGTCCCTGTCTCTCTCTGCACTCACAGAAAGAGAGGAGCAAGCAGCGAGAAATGGCAGGTGCTGGAGCAGGTGCCGGGAGCTGTTCTCCAAAGAAAGTGAACTGTAGTAAAGGGGCACTGTCTTGCTTTTGTGAAGTCAATAAAAAAATGATTGGTGCTAATGTTGCTCTGTAACTGGGGAATACAAGCGCCGGCATGACATGAAGTTGAGCAGATTTGTTGTGGATCTGAGGTGCCCAGGGAGATAGATGTTTATAATGGGTTTTTACTGGAGCATATCATTGCAGATTGGTGGTGAGAGCAGCAGGCTTTGGCAGTCCCCCTGGCTGGGAGGCAGAGCGCGACAGAGAATTCCCTCTGCACTGGAACAGGGAGGGACATGGTATTCCTCTGGGTTGTCAGCAGAGACTCAAGAGGAGGAGCAGCTGACTTGGGATGGGCAAAATATGGCTTATGGGCCAGATGTGGTTCGCCAAACATTTTCTTCCCATCCACCATGATGTTCTGGGCCAGGGCTAGAGGAAAATGTCTCATGGCCCCGTGGGGTGGTCAGGCAGTCTACCTGCTTGCTCTGGTCCCAGCCACACCACTCCTGGATGTACCATGGCCAGAGGCTGCTGGGGCAGGCATATCTTGCACACACCTCTTTGAGCAAGAGGGAGCTGCAGGTCTCCATGCACTACTCCCACCCTCAGCACCATCCTCACACTTCCCATTGGCCGGAAACCAGCCAATGGGAGCTGCAGTGGGAGTGTTTGTGGGTGTGGGCAGCACATGGAGATCAGTTATCCCCCTTCTCCAAGGGGCGCACAGAGATATGCTTGCCTGTAAGAGCTTGCAGCTTTAAGCAGCATGAGGGGCCACCATGGCAAATAGACACCTATGGTAAATGCCTCCCCACCAGAGCCTGCACCTGGCACCCCCTCCCACATTCTTGCCCCAAGTCACAACCCTCTCTTGGATCCAAACTCCGTCCCAGATCCTGCACCCCAGTCCCTGCCCGGAGCTTCCTCCTGCACCCAAGCTCCATCCCAGACCCTCTCTTCCCCGCATCCCTGCGTCAGGTCAGAATCTCCTCCTGCACTCAATATCCCTTCAATGTCCTGCACCCCCTCTTACAGCCCAGTCTCTGCCCGTAGCTCCCTCCTGCACCCAAGCTCTGTCCCTGACCCCACAGCCCTTGTATTAACATAACAGAAAAGTGCAGCCTATAACCACTTGCCAAAATTCTTGGAGAGTCCCTGCTGCAAAAATTATTGCCCACCCTTCAGCTGACGTCCTGCATGCATGAGAAGGAATCTAGACGTGCTGCATCCAGATTCTTGGGTCAGTGGGTTTCTGTAATGGTTGGGAGCAAAGGGGGTGCTATGCTTAAATCTCCCGGTGCTTGGTGACTACTGGAACACAGCGCATTGGGAGGTACTTAGGCTGTTGGCCTGCCGTGAGGCAGTGAGTGTCTCTGGAAAAGGCTTGGAAAAAATGAGAGGCTGCCTCTGTATGAATAGGTGTGTGAAAGCTGGCCTGAAATGACTGGGTTTATTGATGCCTTACACACCGCTTGCCCTAGCACAGTGTTCCTCACTGTAAGGCCCGTGAGCCAGTGCAGTTCCTTGTTGATTGCAATTTCCAGTGGTGTAATGGGCTCCTAGCCTGTCCTAACCCTAAGCTACTCCGGGAAGCAGGCAGCAGGGCCGGCCTTAAGCCGATTCGCCAGATTCCCCCAAATGGGGCCCCGTGCCTAAAGGGAATCCATGCCCTGAACCCAGAAGTGTGCCTGGCACCCTGGGTGGTGAATTAATATTCAGAGCCGGCATCCATGCTCCAGCAATATTTGAAGCTGGGTCTCTCCCCTGGCTCTGCCTGGAGTGGGCCCCGGCCCCTTGCTGCCGGTCCCCCCACTCATTCTCCCACCCCGCCCCCAGAGCGTTCCCCTCGGCCCCGTCCTGTCCCAACCATGCACGGCTCTCAGTGCGGCTCCCCCTTGCCGGTGTGACGTTCCCAGGTGGGCAGAGAGGGTGCCCGGGCATGACGTGACATGATGGCCTGGGACTTTAAAACTCCTCGGCACCGCATAGCCTAGCTTTGGGTTCGGAGTCCGGGGCCCGAGCGCAGATTCTGGCCCGGCAAAGTGAAAGGCAGAAGGTGGGGGAGGGGTGGGAGAGGAAGGGGCTTGTGCGGAGGGGGTGGGAGAGGAAGAGGCTTGTGCGGAGGGGGGAGAGGGTGGGAGAGGAAGGGTCTTGTGTGGAGGGAGTGGGAGAAGAAGGGGCTTGTGCGGAGGGAGGGGGAAGAAAGAGGAAGGCACCAAGAGACAGGGTGGAGGAGAGACAAATGCCAGGGGGCCAAGTGCAGACAATGAGGAAAAGGGCAGGAGGGGAGGTGTCAGTGGGAGGGGGGACAGGGTAATGCTGGGAGAGGAGAGGAGAGGGGAAGGGCATTGGGGGCTAGAGGAGGGAGGGGGGATGCTGGGAGAAGGCTTGAAAGAAGGGGTGGGCATGAGGAAGGCCAGGATGGAGGAAGTCATGTGTGAGGGCACAGAGGGGCAGGAGGGGAATGGGGCAGAGAGTGGTGAGGGGATGGGCATCAGGCAAAAAGGGGGCAGGGTCAGTAAGGGAAGGGGGAGGCATCAGGAGGGTGCAGGGCTAAGGGAAGGTGCAGGTGTCAGGGGATTCTGGGGTGAAGCAGAAGGACAAACACCTGCAGGGGAGGGACCAGCACCAGAGGAGAGAGGCAGGGCAGGTGTTTAGAGGGAGGTGTTAGAAGAGGGGATGAGGGGGGGTAGCTCACATTATCAGAGTGGGACTACTGTAGGAGTAGGCACAGGGGGGAGAGAAGGGCTGGTGGAGGGGGGCAGGTCACAGGAGGGCTGAGGGCAGTGAGAAGGGCAGGAGTCAGGATAGCAGAGGAGTGTGAGGAATTGGGGGGCAGCAGGCACCCGGGGAGCTGATGGAGCAAGGAGAGAAGACATGGCAGCAGAGAGAAAAGGTAAAGTTTTATAAAATATTTATTAATAACTTGGGTGCCACAGTGGCACATCCAGACAAGCCACATGAACTCAGTACAGGTGCACAACACAAAATCCATTCTGCTTGTGGGAAGAAACTCCTAGGCTATGTCTACGCTTGCGGCTTCTTGCACAAGTACTATGTGAGCTGTGCTTTTGCGCAAGAGCATCCATGGCTGTGTGGACGCTCTCTTACGCAAGAAAGCTCCAATGACCATTTTAGCCATAGGGGTTTCTTGCACAAGAAATCCCTGCCGAACATCCACACTGCCCTCTTGTGCAAGAGAGCTTACACCTGTTAGAAAAGAGCGTAGCTCTTGTGCAAGATGCCCTCTCTTACCATGCTGTACTGTAAATTTCCTTGCACAAGAGCAGGCGAGCAGTGTGGCTGCTCTGTGGGTTCTTGCTCAAGAACAGCTGTACCTCCGCAAGAAGCCGCGAGTGTAAACATAGCCTTAGAGGGAACACTTCCCCCAGTTTCTCTGCCCCTGAGTTAATGTCACACACATTGGGTTAATGCAGTCACAGGATAGTTGCATGAGGGGGGTTTGGTGGGGGCCAAACGAATCCCTGTTGGTAGGAGGATGCTGGGAAAAGTCCTCAGAGAGGGATGACATGACACTTTTTACTTCTGATCATGTGTCCATCTTGCCCCGAGCGTGTTACCTCCAGAGGTCTGGTTAACGGGGGTCAGAGGTGTGGCTAATGGGGGTCGGGGCTAGGTTAACAGGTCAGGGGGCGTGGCTAATGGGGCACCACCAAAAATTATACAAATCTTCCAGCCTCGGAGCAGGAGTGCGTTGGCTGCCTGCACCACAGGAGGTGTGAGTTTAGCACAGAGTTTTCCTGTGCTGCAGGAGGGTGTGTTTGTGTGTTGGCAGAAGATTTTTTTTGTGGTGTGTGTGTGTGTGTGTGTGTGTGTGTGTGTGTGTGTGTGTGTGTGTGTGTGTGTGTGTGTGTTTTTTGGCTCAATCAAAAAATTACTGGGGCCCCCCATCGAAACTTTTATGTGTGCTTTTTTCCCCCCCCCCCCCAACCAAAATTGCTGTGGGGCCGTGTGGAAATTGTTCGAATTGGGCCCTGCATTTCCTAAAGGCAGCCCTGGCAGGCAGCATGCCCTTGTGGTGGGCCTGGGGTGGGAGAAAGCAGAGGTCTCTCCTGCCTGCAAGCACCGCCTCCCCTGCCCCTGCAGCACCCTCTCCTGTACCCCAAACCCTGAATTTCCTCCCCGAGCCAGCACCCCAACACTGCACGAGTCTGGAGACCCTTCCTGCATACAGACTCCACCCCAGAGCTTGCGTACCTCTTTCTTTCTTGCTCCCCAACCTCCTGCCCCAGGCTCAGCCCAAAGCATCTCCCACACTGCGAATCCCTTGGCCCAACCCAGAGCCTGTACCCTTCCCAAGTCCCCGTCCCAGCTGGGTGAGAGTTAGTGAAGGTGAGAGGAGGGGGAGCAGGGTGGGACTTTGGGGGAGGGGTGCGGTTTCGGGGAATGGGCACGGCTTCTCAGATGCATCGCTCTTATTCACTTCAAAGATCGTGACAAGCACTGTCCTAGCTAGATACCAGTATTCTAAGCAAAATATGGCACCCTGCTTTGCTCACCCTGCGCTGCATGAAAGGCCCCACCTCCCCTCCGGAAGTGTTTTCTCGCTGTCGGTGCCTTGAGATCCCAAAGGGAGGGGCTGAGGAGCTTGTGTAAGAATGGGGCATGGGAGTGGGGATTCAGGGACATGGTGATGGTTGTAGAAACCCTCTCACTACAGCATCTTCCACACCCCTTGTTTAAAATATACCCGCTGCTTTGCTTTGCGCTCCCCACAGCATGGGATCTGATGGCTCTTCAATGGGCTTCTTGGATTTGTTCTTCGGGTACAGATTTGTTTCATAATTCCAGCTTTATTTTTCCCACAGCTGCACTGTCACCCTTTCCATCTTGCTGTGGGCAAGCCTCCCACTCACACACCTGTTAGCGCTTGGAGAAGCTTTTCCTATTTTCCATCAGAATGATGGTAGCAAACTTGCTCAGTAGCTGGGGTGAGAATCTCTACAGCAGTGGGTGAGTCATAGAGAAAAAACAGCTTGTGTCTAATGCATGTGTTGCACAGCACCCTGATCCTCTGTACTAAATCCTAAATTATTACATACTCATCCCAGTCTTCTGCATATGCCGTTTCCAGGATGTATAACTGGGCATACTTCACCCCCATCTTCTAATGCCCCACGGTATGCCTGTGCTGCAGTTAGACACCTTTGGCTGTCCTGCATCAGCTGGCATGGGCTAAGGGGTTATTTAATTGCAGGGTAAATGTTCAGGATTGGCCCAAGAGGGTCCCAGAGCTCAGACTCTAGTGCAACATTTCCCCTGTAGTTAAACAGCCCCTTAGCCTGAGCCAGCTGAAGCGGGGCAGCCAAAGGTGTCTATTTGCAGCACAGACACATCCCTAGACACCTCTCAGGCTGTCGAGTAAGTGGCAAATGTGCATGATCGTATTGACATTGCTATCACCAGCACAGTCTCATTCAGCAAAGTGCACTTGAGCCTCCATACGCCGGGTGTTCCTAATCCAGGAACAGCCATGGTACACAGGAGGAAGAAGTGGATATACCTCTCTCATAGAGCTGGAAGGGACCTTGAGAGGTCATCGAGTCCAGTCCCCTGCCCTCACGGCAGGGCCAAGCACCATCCCTGACAGATTTGCCCCAGATCCCTAAATGGCCCCCTCAAGGATTGAATTTACAAGCCTGGGTTTAGCAGGCCAATGCTCAACCCGCTGAGCTATTAGCTCTACGTGCTGCTGTTCTGTTCCCTCCCCCCCAGCTGGGGAAGTAGCAGTGCTCAGAGTCGCTTCCCCTGAGGCTTTTCCCCATGGCTCCCATAGGGGCAGTGCATGGGAGCCGTGGGGAGCATGGACCCACACTTGCTCCCCAGGACCCCACCCCCTCATGCCCAGCCTGCCTGGCAAAATCTTTAATCCCGCACGCCTCGTTTCCCTGGGTTAGCGGATTAAAGAGAGTCAGATGTATTTACAGTGCTTCTCTCCCGTTAGCCCTTCCCACAGAACCAGAGAAGAACAGGAGTCTTCCATAATTGAGATTCTGGGCTCATCTAGCCCTGATTCTCACCTCTGTGCCTCCTTTGTCTCTCCCCCCCCTTTCCTGTCTTCTCTTTATACACCTCGCCTGATGGACTAATTGGCTCATCCAACCTTATCATCCTGTTAACTTGCACATCTCCAAACAGGCTGATTGATGTCCAAGTGATCAGAGTGCTGGCTCTGGTCAGTTTCCAGTACTCATCACAGGATGGAATTTCAGAAGTACAGTCTACTTTGAGGAGGAGTGAACTGGCAGTGTATTAAACTCTGTATCTATACTTGCTACCAATATATTAGACATGCTATCAAATGAACTGCTTTTTGTAAAATTCACTTACTACTGGGTCTCATAACCCTACTGTCCACCCCAACCCTCCCCTTGCCTTGCATGTTTACATGTGCTTCCTGATTTTTTATCTTTCTTTGACAGGGTCACTTCTTATGGAAGGATGCATCTGCGCTATATTCTTAACCACTGAATGAAATCATTGCAGTATAGGGAACAGAAAATGTTTGGTTCTGTTCTTTATTTATCTAATGTTTCAAACAAGCACTCACTAGGGACTAGAAAAACGTTTCGTTCTCTGTGGCTTTCAGTTCTATAAAATGTGGAGTATGGCAAAATATATGAGCACGTGTCTCAGAATGTGTTGATATGCCGCATTCCTTCACCTCTACCATCAAGCTGGAATTTAACAAAACCAGTTCTCAACTGCAGCTTGCTCATCCCTTGATTCTACCTTCTGCCAGGAGTGGTCTGACTCAAAACCTTAGCTCTGACTGCTCCTAAAACTTGGAAACTGTCTGCTGGGTTTTAATCATGCAATCCCATCTCTAATCACAGCATCACATGAAGGGCCTCCCACAAGGGGAAAGGGAGCAGTCTTTGGCAACAGCAATAGCCAGAGCACTGGGCCCTTTACATTTCTGCCAGAGCTCTGCAGAGCACAGTTTGGGTGGCATTGCATGCTGGCTGGGGAAGCTGCAGTGCAGTCCAAGCAGCACTGAGGGCTTAGCAGCCCTTTAGCCTCATGCCTTTCATCCAAGGCCTCGCCCCTTCTGGGGGACTCAGAGCCGCCCCCGCCCCGAACATGGTCCAGGGACCTGCAAAGTGTGTTGTAGTAAAATGAAGGTTCATCTTACTACATATGTCACCAGACCTGATCACAAGGCTAAACAGATAATTGCTGTCTGTAGAATTTCTCTCTTGATACACACGATTTAGCACAGTATGTCCAGTCCTGAGAATGAGTTTTGCACAGGGAACCTGTCTGGGGGAGGGGATGAAACATGGACGTTGAGTTGTGTGATTTGTTTTTGAGGTCGCTAGGCTATATGACTAGAAAAGGTTTTCAATGACGGCAGCACTCTCAGTTAATAAGGTGTTAGTCACTCAGAATACAGGGTGAGTAGTGCAAGGTGAAGGTGCACATGAGAACGAGAATTGTGCTAGCAGAAAGCACCATCTCTTCTGGAATTAGGAATCCCAGTGGATGTGGTTACATGAAGTTGTTGCTGGGGCCCAAGTACGATTGAAGCCAGAGCATTTTGTGTGAAGAAAACTCCCATGGTGGTGAGCAGGCAGGCACTCCAGTCTGAAAGGTTTCCTTTGAACATGTCCATTCCTTGGAACGTTTAAGTATTTTTCCTCTCAGGCTCTGTCAGTTTAAAATTATGACTGTGCTGCTTCTGTCTGGTTTATCCATGAGGCAGGACAAGATTTGAAAGGAATGGAAGTAGCCAATGGCCTGCAAAAATCTGGCTGTATATGGCACTTGCAGTGTACTTACTAGGTACATACTAACATTTAAAGGGCACAGGTGACATCCCACTCGTGACATCTGATAAGGGAAATGTGATTATATCAGTATCTCTGAATGCTTCTATACAGCCATCTCCTCTCAAGAGACCACCTCAATTGTTTTGAGCACATTTCTACTCCTCTCTTAAAATACCATCCTCTAAGGTTATTGCACTGGTTTTTATTGTTTCATATGGACATCAGTGCACTTACTTTATGGTGAAGACACAAATCCTGGTGCTAAGGGGCATCTCGCACAGTTTACCAGTGTGAACAGTCATTTAGGGTATGTCTACACTACAGTTATTTTGAAATACCGCATCTACACACAAAATGCACTGAGTGGACTCTGAATCACATTTAAGGCTGGCCAGAATCAGTTCTGGCAGGGCACCAGGTCAGGACTTAAACCTGAGGCTATCTGAGGTCTGTGCTTAAAGGGACACCCCCCCGGACTGCCAGTTCTCAGGTTTCCCTGCTTGCTTGCCTACCTCGATGAGGGACAGCAAAGCATTTTGTCTCTGTGTGCTCTGATTGCCCTCACTTGGGACACCACAGCACTCTGCAACATGGAGCCAGAGCTGCCCCTTGGCCCTCTGGTGCTTCTCGTGGACACATTGCCGTGAGCCTGGCTGCACTTTCTGCAGGCTGCCATCCGGGAGGTCCATGGGGGGGCTGTCAGTATCCAGGAGGCCCTGCGGGAGAGCTTCCACCCTGAGGAGCACTAAGAGCCTCCCTGGTCTGCCCCACTGGGGGCTTGTGCCTCATTCCTCCCTCACATTCTTCTACTTCCTGACCCCCCTTCCTGATGTCAAATAAAATACATGTATTTTCATTAACACAAACTCTCTTTATTTAACAAAATGGGGTAGGGGGGAGTGAAACTCTGGTGAGATGGGGAAAGGAGGTGGGAGAGAGGAAGAGAGAGGGTGGAAAAGGGGAGGGGACACCTGGGAGTAGGGAGCTGGAAGGGGGAACCAAGGGGAAGAAGGGGGAGCGGAAACTCAAGGGTGGGGGTCTCACCGGACCAACTTGATTTTCATCTGAACCTGCTCCTGAGTTCGCATGTGGCTTTTGGTGGTCAGGCTGGCAGCCATCCTGCCATAGACGGCCGCTATCCTGCCATAGACGGCCGCGTTCCTCCGTCTAGTGTGGAGATCATGGACGTTGGGGGCATCCCCCCCCAACCTGAATAAGGTCCATGATCTCTGCCCTGGACCAGGAAGGCACCTGCCTTCTCTGGGCCCTGGCAGGCTCCTGGGAGCTGTCAGACTGCTCCTGGGGAACGGTGGAGGGCTGGCTGCCAGTGGCTTGCTGGCTCATGTTTTGGGGCCACTAGGTCAGGAGCAGTGACTGCTGGCTCTGGGCTGGCAGGCTTGGAGCTGGCACAGGCACTGTGGCCAGAGTCATAGAATCATAGAACCATAGAGCTGGAAGAGACCTCAGAAGGTCATCAAGTCCAGCCCCCTGCTCTAGGCAGGACCAATTCCAACTAAATCAACCCGGCCAGGGCTTTGTCAAGCCGAGACTTAAACACCTCTAGGGATGGAGACTCCACTACTTCCCTACGTAACCCATTCCAGTGCTTCACTACCCTCCTAGTGAAATAGTTTTTCCTAATATCCAACCTGGACCTCTTCCACCTCAACTTGAGACCATTGCTCCTTGTTCTGCCATCTGTCACTACTGAGAACAGCCTCTCTCCATCCTCTTTGGAACCTCCCTTCAGGAAGTTGAAGGCTGCTATCAAATCCCCCCTCACTCTTCGCTTCTGCAGACTAAACAGACCCAAGTCCCTCAGCCTCTCCTCATAAGTCATATGCTTCATCCCCCTAATCATTTTGGTTGCCCTCCGCTGGACCCTCTCCAATGCGTCCACATCCTTTTTGTATTGGGGGGCCCAGAACTGGACACAATACTCCAGATGCGGCCTCACCAAAGCCGAATAAAGGGGAATGATGACATCTCTGGATCTACTGGCAATGCTCCTCTTAATGCAACCTAATATGCCATTAGCCTTCTTGGCTACAAGGGCACACTGTTGACTCATATTTAGCTTCTCATCCACTGTAACCCCCAGGTCCTTTTCTGCAGAACTACTACTTAACCGGTTGGTCCCCAGCTTGTAACTATGCTTGGGATTCTTCCGTCCCAAGTGCAGGACTCTACACTTGTCCTTGTTGAACCTCATCAGATTTCTTGTGGCCCAATCCTCCAATTTGTCTAAGTCATTCTGGACCCTATCTCTGCCCTTAAGCGTATCTACCTCTGCCCCCAGCTTCGTGTCATCCGCAAACTTGCTGAGGGTGCAATCCATCCCCATATCCAGATCATTAATAAAGATATTGAACAAAACCGGTCCTAGAACCGAACCTTGGGGTACTCCGCTAGAAACCGACCGCCATCCTGACATCGAGCCATTGATCACTACCTGCTGGGCCCGGCCTTCTAGCCATCTTTCTATCCATCTTACCGTCCATTTATCCAATCCACAATCCCTTAACTTGCTGGCAAGAATATTGTGGGAGACCGTATCAAAAGCCTTGCTAAAGTCAAGGTATATAACATCCACTGACTTCCCCATGTCCACCGAGCCAGATACCTCATCATAGAATGTAATCAGATTGGTCAGGCACGACTTGCCCTTTGTGAATCCATGCTGACTATTCCTAATCACTTTCCTCTCGTCCAAGTGCCTCAATATGGATTCCTTAAGGATCCCTTCCATGATTTTTCCAGGAACCGAGGTAAGACTGACCGGCCTATAGTTCCCTGGATCATCCTTCTTCCCTTTTTTGAAGATGGGCACTACATTTGCCTTTTTCCAGTCACCCAGGATTTCTCCCGATCTCCACGACTTTTCAAAGATAATAGCCAAAGGCTCCACAATGACATTTGCCAACTCCCTCAGTACCCTCGGATGCACTAAGTCCGGACCCATGGATTCATGTACGTTTAGCTTTTCTAAATAGTTCCTAACCTGTTCTTTACCCACCACAGGCTGTCCATCTTCATCCCATCTTGTGTCACTTGGCGCAGAAGTCCAGGAGCTGACCTTGTCCGTGAATACAGAGGCAAAGAAAGCATTGAGTACTTCAGCTTTCCCCACATCATCTGTCACTAGGTTACCTCCTTCATCCATTAGGGACCGCACACCCTCTCTGATCACCTTCTTCTTGTTAACATGCCTGTAGAAACCTTTCTTGTTATCCTTCACATCCTTAGCCAGTCGCAATTCCATTTGCGCTTTCGCCTTCCTGAATACCCCCCGGCATTCTCGAGCTATACCTTTAAACTCCTCCCTGGTCATTTGTCCAAGTTTCCACTCTTTGTAAGCTTCCTTTTTGTGCTTAAGTTCACCAAGGATTTCCCCTGTAAGCCAGTCCGGTCTCCTACCATGTTTGCCTCTCTTGCCTCGCATCGGGATGGCTTCTTTCTGTGCCTTCAATAAGGCTTCTTTAAAATACTGCCAGCTGTCCTGGACTCCTTTCCCCTTCACGTTAACATCCCAGGGGATTCTGCCCATCAGATCTTTGAGGGAGTCAAAATCTGCTTTTTTGAAGTCCAAGGTGTGTATTTTACTACTCTCTTTTCTTCCTTTGGTCAGGATCCTGAAATCTACCATCTCATGATCACTGCTTCCCAGGTTGTCACCCACCTCCACTTCCCCTATTAGTTCCTCCCTGTTTGTGAGCAGAAGGTCAAGCTGCGCACGGCCCCTGGTCGGATCCTTCAGCACCTGTGTCAAGAAGTTATCCCCAACATTCTCCAAAAACTTCCTGGATTGCCTGTGTACTGCCGTATAGGTTTCCCAGCAGATGTCAGGAAAACCCCTTTAAAGGCTCTGGGGTGTGGGGGAGGGAGAGGCGCGTTCTTGCTTGAGGCCAGAGTGGCCACCAAGGCACCCTGGGAAGGCTGCAGGCCCCCTATTTTGAAATAAGGGTCTACACAGCACTTATTTCGAAAGTTATTTCAAATTTGGCGTTATTCCTTGTAGAATGAGGCTTACCAAATTCAAAATAAGCGCTCCACTATTTCGAAATAGCGATTTGGCTGTATAGACGCTAGGAAAGTTATTTTGAAATAAGGGCTGTTATTTCTAAATAACTTAGCTGTGTAGACATACCCTTAGAGGGACCCTAATTAGGCTACGTCTACACAATGGCGCTAATTCAGGATACCGGACGTATCCCAAAATAGCTATTCTGCATCTTTAGACTGCGCCCGTTGCTTCAAAATAGCTTTTGGAATCACGGGTCTGCTATTCTGGCCTCCCTGTAGCCGTCGTTCCACAGAGGCTATGGGACATTTTGGAATAGCTCTTTATTTCGAAATTTGCTCACAGACCATGCTGTGGTCCAGAAGCAGCCAGCAACAGACTCCCAGCCAATGGGAGTGCAGACCTGGTGCTCAGGGCAGGGACAGTGCGTGGAGCCCTGTGTGCTCTCCCCTCCTCCCTACCTAGGAGTTGAGCCTGTTGCCGGCCTCTTCTGGAGCGCAGCACAGTCTGTGGTGCTAAGACAGGCCTTAGCACCCTCACTGGTCACCCGATTCCCCCTGCAGCAATGAGACCCCATGTTTGACATTCCACGACCCAGTACTGGGTCGTGACGTGTAGTTTGAAAACCGCTGTCCTAGGGGACATAACCAACCATCTCTGAACTCTGGTTAATTTTCACATAAGGTTCAGATAAGCATGCCTGGTAGCAGCCTTGCATGTTTGCCCTGTACATTTTCCTCCTTCCCCCACTGCTCATCAGGTAGTTGGTCAGATCCATTCACCTTCTCCTTGCTGGTGCCCACAATTTCCCTTTCCCTTCCAGCTGGTTCACCAAAGCCATTATTATTCTGGTAGAGGAGGACTGAGTTTTCAGAGCTCAGTTGAGAACTTATCACCGCTGCTTAAATGGCCCGATGAGTTGCCAGAGGGAAGACCCCTTTCTTCTTCAAAGCTGCCTCTGCAGCTCACTCGCCCCCAACTAAAACGGAGTTAGAGATAGAGCAGAGACTTAGCATGCCACTAATTTTTCCACCTAGTGCCCTTCGTCCATACTGCTCCCTTTCTCAGAAAAACAACGCGCTGCACTGATTACTATGTCCTGTAGCTTGGCAGGTGAGTTATATGGCCCACCTAATCATTCCATCACTTAATTTGTTGGCCCAGTGGGATCTGTCGCTGATCTCCATTCTTGTAAAGTGTAACAGACGCACAACTCGCTGATGAAGGTGCATAGTTTTTATGCTATTTGGGGCTAATGATCCTGTGAAGTGTGGTGCACCCTCAATTCCTGTGGATCCCAGTGGCAAATTGATATGCTAATCGCTTCAGTGGGGGCCAGGTCAAGACACAAGTGTCTGATTCCTGAAGTCAGTGGCAAAGCTTCCATTAAGTTTGATCATGCAAGATCATCTCCATCATGAATATGCAAAACCTGAGAGCTTCCTTTGCTTGAAGTGCTCCCATGAATCTCTCACGTGGTACCACACGCTTTGTACATTAAGCTGCATGCCTTGCTAATTGAATTGCACAACTCAAGATTGGGAAAACTTTTGTGATGGAAATGGCTCCGTTTCATTAGTATTGATCTTTGGAGTACAGACTGACCTTAAAAGTGGGGCCATTTCTTCCTTTGGGCAATTAATCATCTACAAGATCCAAGAATCCCTCCAGCCCTTCCTCTGACTTCATGTAGCTTGTAGAACACGAGATGCAATACTTGGATCCCCTCTGCCCTGTAGAGACCTTGCAGCCTCTGGTATATTTGGCATTGTCCTGTCTCGGTACTTACAGAGCATCCTTTTGCTTCACAAATATCCAGTGGGTTTACCCTGGCAACACCCTTCTGACATAAGGAAATTTTATCCCCGTTTTATAGAAGGGAATTGGGGAGACACAGAAATTTGGTGACTTGGCTGAGAAGTCACAGACATAGCACCGAGAATTTCAGCGTTAATATTGGTGGGTCAGTCAGGGAGGTCAGTCAAATCAACAGTTAAGAACGTCATAGGGTTTTCATAGGAAACGTTAAAGGAAACAGACGTTGTATCGACTTGTATTCAACAATGAGCAGACACGATGCATGCAGCAAAGTGGCCTGTCTAAGGCAGAGAGTGTGAATTCTTATTTGTTTATTTTAAATGTATGTGTATTCAAAACCTCTGATGCTTATTGCATTTGCTGTAACAGGAATGGTGGTTTTTCACCAGAATTGATATTGTGAAACTATCCAATAAATACTAATTGCTTTGTTAGTTTATGTATGTTTTTCTCTTTTTTTTGCCTCCACCACCCATTCAGGTTTTCCCAGGACATTAGTCCAAGCTGAAGCACTTGACAGAATCTGTGAACTGGATCTAGTGATCAGTTTAAACATTCCATTTGAGACACTAAAAGACCGTCTGAGTGCTCGCTGGATTCACCCCTCTAGTGGAAGAGTCTATAATATGGAGTTCAACCCACCTCATGTACATGTAAGAGAATTTACCATATTAAAGGCTAATTTAGCTGGAGAAAATTTAAATCTACTTCTAAATCAGTGAAGATGTCCCACTCAAGAACAGCTGAGTAGTCTTTTTAAAAATATTAGGAAGAGAAATCCTATTATATGTATTCATATATAAGTATGAATGCATGGGAGTTGAATTCTTCTTGCTAAATAGGTTCTAGTTAAGTTTTTCATGCTCAAGCTAAGAAGACAGCTGAAAGATTGTGTGCAAGGCTGGAAACAGTGAGACAAGATTTATTTAGGAAAATGGATTTATGTTAAGCACTGTGCAAAAAAAACTTACTGTAATTACTGTGCTCCCGAATACCATAGTGTATTATTGTGTAGTGGTGGCACAAATGATTATTCTGTGATCTATGGCAAAGTGCACACAAATGCAATTGTGACCACAGCAGAATACAAGGTGTTTTACAAGGACTGGTCCTAGTGTCGTGGATCATTAATTATCTCTGTCTCCGATTTTTATCTAATACATATATATAGTGCAGTAAGTAAAGTGTCTATCAGTGATATCATCTTACATGAATGCAAGTTCTTTAGAATTGGCCAACTTCTACCCCCAATTACACTCATTAAAACCCCATGGCTCCTTGTGTGGCACGGGTTGTATCTGGCCACAGTGTTCACGATGGTTTGTTTGTCTTGTACACAGGGGGTTGATGACATCACAGGTGAACCATTAATCCAACAGGAAGATGATAAACCTGATGCTGTTGCTGCAAGGCTAAGAAAATACAAAGATGCTGCAAAACCAGTAATAGAATTATATAAGTGAGTTTGGACACACACAAGTAATACAGACCATGCCTGTAAAAATAAGTGCTAAATTTTCATCTCCACAAACCTGTTCTTGGCTCACTCAGGGATATCTTTGGGTGGCCTCTCACAAGTAAAGTGGCTTATGTATTAAAATTTTTGCCTGGCCATAATCAGCAACCATACTTTTCAGGGATGGATTTATTCCCTACTCGAGTGGCATGTGGGAGGAATAAGGGGGCTGCAGTAGACCACAGAAAGCTCCCAGGCCAGGAGCAGTGTAGGGATAGTAGAAACGGAGAGGCCAAAAGCAGAAACAATGTCCCTGCTTTGCTTAGTGCTATGGGTATTCTGGGCTGCAAAGCAGCCCTGGTGAAGCTGCTGTAAATTAGAATACACCCCAGGGAGGCTATACCTTATGCCAGAACCTGTTTCGAGCCCTACAGTAGCCTGAAACTCAGGCAGTGAGATGGTGATTCCTTTGCCTTTCTTTTTCCTCTACTATAGCTGGTTCACTAGATTCTTTGCTGTGTCGTCGTCCCTCCCTTTTATAAGCCAAAAGCAGAGCCTGCTTTGGCTTCAGCTCAAGAGATTACGCTAATTTTGCTGTTAAATGTAATTTGGGGGAGATCCATATATTTCTGTTATGTCTAATCTGCTGTTTTTTCAGTGTACATAGTACTGTGTTTAAAAAGTGGCTAGCACATTTTGGGTGCCATTTTGGGTGGTCTACGTGATAAAGAGTGTAAATTATGTGTCTCTAAGGGTGTGTCTACACAGCACCCTAAACTCGAAATATGATATGCCATTGGCACTTTGCAACTTGCGTATCTTATTTCAAAACTATATAGAAAAAGCTTATTTTGAAATTTGGCATGTCTGCACAGCACCAAATTTCAAAATAATGTACTATTTTGAGCCATTCCTTACCCTCATGCAAGGAGGTATACCAGAATGGCGAAACAGTGCGCCCATTACTTCGAAAAATATTTCAAAATAACAGGCGGCTTGTGTTGACGCAGGGTAGCTATTTTGGGATATCTCCGGTATCCTGAAATAGCCGTGCAGTGTAGACATATCCTAAAAGAGTAGAATTGTACATACAGGTTGAACCTCTCTAGTTGGATACTCTCAGGTCCAGCAACTTCTGTGGTCCAGCATGATTTTAATTAGCCAGATGTCCACTTATCATGGGTGTGGCCAAGTTTCCCTCGGTATCATAAAGTTTGTTTATAGCTACCAGTCCTGGCTCTCATGTTCTGTTCTGAGCTGTTATTTAGCTTTAATTTACTCCTAACTGTCTTTTAGGAGCCCAGAAAGCAGTGGAAGTGTTGGTAATGCTGCTAGACAATATTGACCTCCTCTGGTCTGGCAAATTCTCTGATTTGGCACTGGTCAGGTCCTGAGAGTGCTGCACTAGAGAGGTTCATCCTGTAATCTAGTGGTGATTTTTTTTTTAAAAGGAGCTTTCTGTCTTTCCTTTTTTTTTTCTCCTTTTTGATCAGCTCATCTGTCAGTTCCAGTGTGTGCTGGTAGAATTGCATGATTAAAATAGCTGTGTGTCTGTAAGCAATGTATACAAGAGGAATCGTGATCTAGTGACTGGAGCACAGAACTACAGCCGTAACTATAAAATGGGAAGATCTCTACCTCTCTCTTAAGGATGCTGTGTATTTGAAGCTGGAAGATCTTAAAATTAACATTTCTGATCCTTTTAAGTTTATGTAGGGCCTCACAAAGCGTTGGACAATAAAAAAGAGAAAAGCTTAGGGCACAACAAAACCAAAACTGTACATAAAAATATAACATCAATCAGTTTTTAAAACTCCAGTTAAATGGAGGTTAGTTCCTTACTGCGAATGACAGCATGTTCCAGGCACAAAGATCACAAGAGCTTTCTTTAAAAGCTAACACAGACTCAGGATTTATTTGTATGGTTGTAGTGCCATAGAGCCCTTATCCTGGGCCAGAGACCCCTTGTGCTAGGTGCTGTACAAACATGGAACAAAGATGGCCCCTGTCCCAATGACCTTATAATCTAAGTATAAGAAGAAAAGAGACAACCAATGGGTATGGTGTGAGCGTGCTAGGCTGGGTTCTCAGCACATTAGTTGCCTCATCTGTAATTTTATCTCATGAACCAGTCTCAAGCAGTTTGGAAGAGCTTGCCCCACTAAAATTTTGAATGAGGCTCATTAACTACAATTTCCCTCTCTGTAATATTTTTGTGTTTATTGTTCTATACCAAAAGAACAATTTGGCGCCTGATGTAATAGAGCTTCTCACATGAGTAAGAATATTCACATGCTTAAATATTTATAGGCCTGGCTTTTAAGAGAATGTGGTAATGTTCTTGCCTATGCTGTGATTATTCTGGGGCATGTGGTGTACTTCCTATGCCTTACTTTTAGTTCTGTGCTAATGCTTTAGTAATTCTGAGGCTGAGCATTTGAAAACAGTGCAGCACTTGGTAGCATTTTAAAAGTTGAAACAGTCATATGGAATGAAAGGGACATGAAATACAAGATCCTAAGTCACCCAAGACCTTAAGCATGTGAGTAGTCCTTACTGAAGCTTGTAAAACATTTTAAAGGTAAGTGCATACTTTGGTAAGTCTGAGTCTAAGGCTTTTTCCTTGCAGTTTTTCTGCTGATGAGGCATCCATTCTAATGTGATGAGGAATATACTGTAATGAGCAAACCTGCATTGCAGAGGGCATGACTAGATAAATCTCTTATATATAAAATGCAATACAACTCTGTCCAAGATACTAGATACATAGTTGGGTAGCTACCCTGCTATTTGTAGCACACATGCATCTACCTAAGCTGCAAATTACACCTCTCAGCTGGAATGTCTTTCAGAATTTTCAATCAGTTTATACTGATTTCTAATCTTAATTATATTTTTCAGGAACAGAGGTGTCCTACACTCATTTTCTGGGACAGAGACCAACAAAATCTGGCCTTATGTTTACTCTTTGGTTTCCAGCAAGATCCGGCCTGTCCATTCCAAAGAAGCAAATTAACCGTCTCATGCAATAGACCGAGAATTTAATATGGTGGTTTATTTGGTTTCTCTGTGCCATTTTGGTGCTATGTCCAATTAGAGGATAGTACAATATCTAGAACAACTTCCTTGCATTTACTGGAGTTCACAGTTTTAGAAATGCAATTACAGCCACTGTTGGGGGAAAGAGGGAAATAACTCTTTCTATAAAAGGTGAAGTCTGCTGGAATAAGAAATTTTAGTTTTCATGGTGTAAAGTATTGCTAATATGGTCTGGGTACCCCAGCAGGCCTAGATATCAGGTCTTTCTAATCTTCCATGGTCCCTTCCCACCTCGCCCCAAATCCATGTACCATGTGCAAGGTGCTGCTGTTCCTTGCTCCACATCACCCTTTTCCTAGAGATAACTCAACATGGCAACTTTTTAAATTTTCTCTGAGAAATAAAAACCCTAAGTGTGGACTTTAACCCCATAGGGAATCAGTGAGTAATGTGGAAAATATTTACACTGCCAAGTTCAAATGTGAATACAACATTTCCAGTATTAATAAACATAGAAGAAAAAGAAATCCTCGGGGTTAAATATATACTTGTGCTATCCTCCAAAAAAATGCTGCTATATTATCTAGTTTTCACCAAGTGTTATGATATATGCCAACCAGGTAATGGAGTAGGCTTTGGTTTGTCTATGAGAAATGAGTTGCACTATTTGTGATTCGGTTGTTTATAGCTTTAATACTACAAGATATAGGCATAGTATATTAGTTTGTCCCAAAGATTTATTCTAATGTCTCTCTTTGGTAATTTTCTCTGAAAAAAAAATGAGTTCATTGTATATCTTTTGCTGTCATTATAACTGAGGTACTTTCTTCTCTCAGTGTAAAAGGCCATTCTAGGGGAAATACCCTTGGCAGGAGATAACTTTTTTCACATATGATGGAACATGTTAGGGTTTGGTCCTTCAGGTCTTATTCAGACACAACTCTCCTTGAAATCTGTGAGCATTATACAACCAGTTGGTTGTATTTAAGCACTTCCTTTGTGAATCAAAAGCAAACTCTTTGTTTATTTCTTGTACGTTCCTTGATAGGCAAAACTGACTCTGTTACTTTATATATGCAGTGTTGTTGTAGCTGAGTTGGTCTCAGGTGATTAGAGAAACAAGGGGGTGAGGCTATATCTTTTATTGAAAGTTGGTCCAGTAAAAGATATTGTCTCATCCGCCACCTTATCTCTGTTACTTTATACTCAGTCTAGTCTTATGTGTGAGGCTATGTATAGATAAGCATGCAGCTAATCTAAAAACACTGCCCAATTTCTTGCCAGAAACCTTTCCAAGCACTGAATAAAAATACTGCATTTTTCTAGAGGTGTCTCAAAGTTTATATAGGCTTTTTTTCTTTGTTCAGATTTTTAGTTTCTGGTTACAGTTTATGAAATGGGAAAGCTTTACTGTGGTGCTTGTGTTTTTTGTTTTGTTTTTGTCCTCTGTTAACATTAATTTCCAGTTACAACTGCAGTGGCCTGAACACTTTGAACTACTAGTGATTCTTTTTTTTAAAACTTGCGGGGGGAAATGTAAGTACCTAGATTGACAACATTACATGTAAATGAATCATTGTGAAGAAACACCTTCAGGATGTATGAGCTTTTTTCCTCAGTTTTCTTTGTTCCTGTTTTCATGTGTTGAGTCACAAAGGTAGGTACAGTGGTGGTTTTTCTAAACTGGAATTACTGTAGATTTGTTTGACTTGATCTTTTATACAGGCAGTCCCCGACTTACACGGATCCGACTTATGTCGGATCCGCACTTACGAACGGGGCTTTCTCGCCCCGGAGCTTGCAGGCAGCGGTTCCACCACCTCGACCTCCGGGGCGAGAAAAGCTGCTCCCGGTGCCCCTGGTCTGCTGGGGACCATCTCCAGCAGACCAGGGACACCGGGAGCAAAGCCGCAGCGGTGGCGGGGTCCCGCGCATCTGAGGCTTTGCCAGAGCAAAGCCTCAGAGGCGCGGCACCCTGCTGCTGCTGCGGCTTTGCTCCCCGTGTCCCTGGTCTGCTGGGGCGGGCGCAGCTAGTGTGCCCCCCCCCAGCAGACCAGGCTTTTGTTGTGGACCCTGGGGCAGAGCAGCTGGGGCGCTGCCGGTTGGTCCCGCAGCGCCACTCTGGGCACTACTGGACCAACCCAGCAGCACCCCAGCTGCTCTGCCCCAGGCGTCCTGATTCAGCCGCTGCTGGTCAGTTTCAGCAGCGGCTGAATCAGGACGCCTGAGGCAGAGCAGCTGGGGTGCTGCTGGGTTGGTCCAGTAGCGCCGAGGAGCGGTGCTACTGGAGCAACCCAGCAGCACCCCAGCTGCTCTGCCCCAGGCGTCCCCAAGTCAGCCGCTGCTGAAACTGACCAGCGCTGACTACAGGAAGCCCGAGGCAGAGTTGCTCTGCCCCGGGCTTCCTGGAATCAGCCGCTGATCAGTTTCAGCAGCAGCTGACTTGGGGACGCTTGGGGTTCTTAAGTTGAATCTGTATGTAAGTCAGAACTGGCGGTCAGTTTCAGCAGCGGCTGAATCTGGACTCCAGTTCCAACTTACATACAGATTCAACTTAAGAACAAACCTACAGTCCCTATCTTGTACGTAACCCGGGGACTGCCTGTACTTACACTACCTAAATAACCAGGGGGTGTAATTGACCTCAGAAGGCCATATCTCCTCAAGTTGCCTTATTTTATAAGCTATTTAAGAAAAATCAAGATGTGCATTTTTGAGAAATAAGCTGAATTTTACAGATTAGCCTTTTGAGAACTCTTCACCAAACTGCTTCAGTCACATACCTTGCTACAGTCCATTTTACTATCAGTAACCAATTAGAAGAGCTACCTCCATATTACAGTAGACAACTTGATTAATTACAACAGTTAACAAGCAGGGCAAGCATGTGCCTCTGAAATGTCACAGTTCCTTCTTTTTACTCTGGAAAATACACTTCTAAGGGCAGTATTCCTTGTATACGGGGTGGTCACCCAGAAGAGAGTCAAGTGCTGCCCATCTGCTTAGCAGAGTGTCCACTGCTGGCAGCATGTGTTTGTACTGGTGGTGCACATCTGCACACTCCTCAGTGCACATGACAAAATTTATTCCACACAAGGATAGGGAGAAAAAAAAAGAAGAGAGGGAACACTTCTGAAGAGTGGCTAGATGTCTGTAGTGGGAGGATTCTTAGATGGAAGTCACTTTGTTTTTCTGAGGCCTGGGGAGATTTGTTTGAATAGAATGGGTTTATTTTGGCGTTGAAAGAATTGTAATCCTACATTAATGCTTTTCCCAGTCAGAAGGATGCTAATGTTTGTCTTGGCATCCTTTTATGATGGGAAAACAGTGTGTCATAGGTATGTTTACAGCTTCCTTTTCATACCACTCACATTAAATCTGGTGCACAAGGTTTTCACCAGCCTTATTCTGCATTCCATTTTCTTCCCCATAAATCGTGACCCCTTCCTGCTCCTGGCAATAGAAGGCACACTCTGGCAGTCCCAGATTTTTGCAGCCAGTCAGCCATTGTCATCACTAGGCTGTCAGGCTGGCATCCTGTGGCCATTTGGGTGATAGCCATGATGAGACTGAGCAGTACTGCACACTACAGTCTCTCACCAAGGACTGTAACTGTTGTGTTTGCCATAGTATAACTATGATGTTGGATCTTCTTTTTTATTATAGAATCACTGTGAAATGTGGTGAAGCAAGTGCCTTCCTAGCCAGAATACATGGCTTTGGCCTGGGACCAAACAACTTTCTAAATGCCATTATTGCCCCTTTCTAAGTGAGACAAAGCAGAACTGGCATTTGCACTGCTGTGGCATGAAGGTTGAGTGAAAAACCCCAGTGGCCTGACTTGGTCTCTCCATTCATGCATGGGGCAGGGTTTTGAGGTACTTGGAGGGAACAACCTAGAGGATATGAAGAGATGCGTGCAACACTTTTTGGGAAACCCATGTTATCTGCAATCCGTAGGGTTTTGGAGGCAGGGCCAATGTTGCGAGATGTAATTTGGCAGATCCATAACTAGTGCCATGCTACAAGGCATGGTACTTAGCTGCCTATCCATTCTCCCCCTCACTCCCTAGTTGCCTTCCACTGAAAGTAATGATATAGAGGGGCACTGAGGTGTCCTTTCCACTGACTCAAATGGAGCAGAATCAAATTCCACAAGGTTCTGTCATGGTGTGTGAGGAGAGGGAGCAGCCAGAGAGCATGTGGGAGATCTGTGATAACTGTATGCAGATGAGGACTACTGGAAGGCATCTACCATCCACCTAGTTAAAACATACTAGCAGGCCTATACCCTACACAAAATAAATAGTTCAAATGAGTAATATATTTCAGCACTGAAAGGGGTTATTTTCCTGAATCCTCATTCATTACTGTGAAACCTCTGCTTTCACAAAATGGTTAGGTAAAGGATATTGAAAGTATTTTAAAATATGAAATTGACGACAGTGAAAGTTTGCTTGTGTGCACATCTCTGACCTTTACTGCTGATGTGCTCCACTCATTGCACAGGACAGACCACTGCTGGATTTTGAGCCATCTTAGGAATGGTGTACACTGTCGTGGCCATGTTTTGTTGCCATGAGTGTCCATTCTGTGGGGTGAGGACAACCAGAAGGTGTCAAGGCAGGTGTATTCCCATATGCTACTGAGAAGTGTGATGGAGGGAAGGCCAAGTCTTTGAGATGTTTGGATGGAGCCCTTGAAAAGCGACTGCCAGAGGGGGTGGAGAAGAGGACCAATGTGACGACTGACTAAACATTTCTAATATCTAAAATATATGTGGCTAAACTTATCAGAGTTACTAAACTAATGCAACTGTGGAGTAGGCAGAAAACACCTACCGGTCAAAAAATAGATGCGTGGGAAGGGATGTATTTGCGAACATATTCTGTTTGCCAATAGGTGTTAAATGCGTGTTGGAAATGCTGTGTAATCTCCTCCAAAGCATTCAAATTCCTGGGTCTCCTTTCCCTGCTTTTACGGTCCTGCCCTCCAGTGCTGTTCAGGGGGATATATTTGAACACTGTCATTTGGAGCTTTCCTCCGTGTTAGTTATTTTATTTGTTTTTTGTTTCTGTTCACTCTCTGTATTGAACGTTTTAAAGATTTTACAAGCCTTCCTTGAGACTATGCTCCTTCAGTTTATCAAAACCTACTAACCTGCAAGTGCTGCTGCTTCCATTGTTTTCCAGGGTATTTGTATTTCATAAGATCAGAGATTGTGTTGGGCACTCCATCCTGCATCTTTCCCCTGAGGGAAATTGTGCAAGACAAATGGCTTAGAGCATCACTTAGAATGGCTCTAGCATATCATAGATGTATGCACCTTTGAAATGTAGATAGAACACCTTTTGCTTTACTCTGCCTCGCTCTTGGTCCATTAGTAGTCTTAGCCTTCTTTTTTACACGCGTATATAATGTTTCATATAGTGCTTTACAAACATTAATTAGTCCTCCAGCAGTGCATACTGCCCCTATTTTGCGGAGGTAGGTGGCTTGCCTGAGATCGCTTGTCAGCTAGGAATGTGGGGCTTGTAATTCTGTTCTGAGTGCCCTGGACTACGTTTGGGTAACTTTCTGCTGAAGAAGTTACAAAATTACCTGTTGAAGGCATGTTCATGCCCTGTTCCCATGCAGTACCTACACACTCCATTCTTGATTGCCTTTTTTTTTTTCAATTGTTTTTAGTTACAGTATCTAGAGGATGATTGTTGCATGTCCAGGTTGTTTTGAATGAAAGAATTCTGAACATTGATCAGGACTATGTAGCACTTTAAAGACTAACAAAGATGGTTTAAAGTGCTACATAGTCCTGTTTTTTGTTTCAGCTACACCAGACTAATACGGCTACATTTCTATCACTATTGAACATTGATGTTCTTCGATTTTAAATTCACTAATACTGTCACTAACACTGGCACTTTTAAAATCTAGATTGGATGTTTTTCTTCAAGATATAGTCTAGGAATTATTTGAATGAAATTCTATGGCTATATTATACAAGAGGTCAGACTAAATAATCACGATCCAGGTCTCTTCTGTCCTTGGAATCTGTGAATCTATCTATGAAAATAGCAATCACTATTCTTTGTGACATTTACAAACATTTTTACTGTCCTTTTTTTTTAAGAGTTGTAAAATTCTTTGCATCAATTTGAGACCTGACCATCATGGGAATAATAGTATATTTATGTATCATATCAGGGCATTGATGAATTGACATAAAGCACTGTAGAAGTATGAAGTAGTGTTTTTTTTAAAGAGTTGGTGCGCACAGTATGTGCATTCCTCAGGGTTTGTTATAGGGTTGCCAGGTGTCTGGTTTTGAAATGGACAGTCCAGTATTTGAGCTTTCTGTTTGGGAAACAAATTGAGAAAATATAAATGAGGAAATATAAATGTCTGGTATTTTCTAAATAAGATGTAATCTAGATTGTGATGTACTGTCAAGTGTGTCCGATATTTTTGTTGAAACCATCTGGCAACCCTAGTTTGTTGTTGATGCTGTAGGTTGGAGTGGTTGTGGTAGAGGTCAGCAATATATTAACATTAATACACTACACATGGCAGCACTGTCATTTCAGCACTAGGTTTTTCATTTTGAGTTTGTAAGATGACTTTCACATCTATTCTTTAGTGTAAAGCAGAGTCCAGGAAACCCTGAATTTGGGTAGGAACACCAAAATTCATTTAAACTGGATACAACCTGGCAATCTGTGTTTCAACCAACCCTCTCATCCCAGAGTCCAGCTCTGTCTGTTTAGCTGTCTTTGGTGTGGGCAAAGGGGTGGAGTGTTTGGAATATACAGGTAAAAGGATGGAATGGATGTGCATGTATTTACCTTAGAACAGCTATGGGAGGGCTTTAGTGGTTTTAGGCCCCAAATAGATCCACTTTTTAAAGGAGGGGAATAGGTCTAGTTTTAAGGTATGTACTAATTAACTATTGCTTGTACCCTGTCGTTAAAGAATGGATCCAGTCATTGAGAGATGAACATCTTCAGTTTGAGTTACATACCATCTCACAGTGCTTGGGTCATACAAGCTAAGTCTTTCAGTTCTTAGCATGTCCACACACTGAAAATCAGTTGTTTTATTTCACCTTTCTCCTGCATCCTGTCAGAACACAGTTCCCTGACTTTGGTACTTTACTGTGAATCTCATGCTTTATTTTTTGTTCTGTTTTGTTTTGTTTTGAATAAAGTGGTGGCAGTTCTGTAATAAACCAAAGTGGGGGCTGGGAGGAGGAGGTTCCCTCTGTTTGTCTTTTCACCTATGGAGCCATTTGGTATTTGTATGGTTGCTGATGGCTGTAAATGTAGCAGCGAGTTTCTTCTGGGATGGTCTCGTCCTTGGAGAATCCTATAGCTGTTTAATATATGTAAATAAAAAATTTCCCCCCTTTTACCTGTTTTATGTGGTGTTTATATTGTGGCAAGTACTGGCACTAAGATCACACTCTTTGGTGAGCAACAGCAGTGTATTTGCTCCTGTGTTTGCAGGAGATACTCCCTGCCTCTAGGATCTTGTAATATGTGTCCTCTTTCCTACAAACTTCTCTACATGGGCACTTTTGGTTTTTAATTTTCTCCTGGGATTTAAAAGTCTGTAGTGAGTCATCATGGCTGCCCACTGACCCAAAAGGAGAAGCCCTCCATAAGACCCCCTTGGTGGGTGGGGCCAGAGCCAACAGCCCCTCCCACAGGAAGCAGAAGGGAAGAGCTAGAACTATAAGAGCTGGCCTTGAGAGCTCAGTAAGAACCCAGAGGGCAAGGGATGACTGGCTAGGGCCCCCAGGACTGTCCGACCCAGGAGACAGGCCAACATCACTCCGAACCCCGCCAGGCACCAAGGAAGGACTGAGGGGACCAGAGTCTGTGCCAGGTCCCAGAGCTGAGGTTGTTTTGCCAGGACCAGGGAGGGACCCAGAGCCTATGGATACCATCCCAGCGCTGGCGCTCCCAGAAGACCCCAAGAAGCAGCAGTCATGCCAGGATGGTCCACACAGGGAATTAGGAAATGTCCCAGGGAAAGCCGACTCTGCACCAGCTAATGAGATGGAGGTCGAATGGGCAACACGTTGCTGCCTGGATTCCTTCCAACCAAGTGGCTGCCCATGCTGCCACTGCTAGGGCCCTGGACTGGGACTCAGTAGAGTGGGCAGGCCTGCGTCCCCCCGCCACCTCTCCACTTGGGGTGGCAGGTTCCCCCTGTAGGGGAAAAACCCTTGCGCTTGTTGGCTCTCTGCCAAAGCTGGGAGAGCTGACCCCCGACTCAGCCTGCAGACAGGCCTGAGCCTCAAACTGTTATAGACGTCTTAGTTTGTTTGCTGCCTTTCCCTGACCCAGAGCCATCGCAATTGAACCATAGTCTTGTTTGTTTGCTGCCCGCCCTGACCCAGGACCAACGCTGCTGAACTGTATAACCACCTTGCTGTTTGACACCCGTCCTGACCCAGGAACAAGAAATTCCTATTATGCCCAGCCTGTGTTGTAAGTCAGCATAGCCGTCTGCTTACCCAGAATGGTACAGGATCTTCGCTTAGCAACAGCCCAAACAGAAAGTCAGTTTGGAGATAGAAACACCTGGATCAGTGCTGAGATGTATTTATTCCTTTGGCAGAATGGTTTTACAGGGGCCACTTTGGGAAGATAACACTGTCAGGAAGAACTTGCTTTTTGAGTAACTGTTTCCTCTGACCCTCTAATACTAATACATCTCTCTGCTCCTGGGGTTATTGTGTCTCTGGTTGCTTCATTGTTTTTCCCAATGAAGGCATTGCTTATAGTGTAATGTTCACAAATGCAAATGAATCACATGACGGAGCTTTTTCATGCAATTGCCCAGAAATCCAGGTACATCTGTGTATCTCTCTCCAGGATGTAAGGGCTGAAAGAATAACAAAACTGATTACCCTTCATTTATCTTGAACACGTCTCTCTCTACATGCATGTGAAAGTTTGGGCTGGGCACCCTCGTGCCTGAGTCCCTATCAAGACCAGTTTTAAAACTTTTCAAGCAGGAGTCTTCATTCATCGAGGACAGAAGAAATGTTCCCAGTGTGTATCAGTAAAAAGCCTAGCCACTTCTCCCTAGGGCTCCCTGTCTCTGCCTTGTGACTTTCCACACCTAATTAGGGGATCAGCTGTCTGTGTGGTACTCCACAGCGGTGTCTTTCTGCTGTCCCTTGAACATTCAGTGGGTCACTTTTAATGCAAGAGGTATTTGATGTACTTGTGACTGCAAGAATCCTGGAGCCAGCTAAATTCTTCCATTGGCAAGGCCTGGTTCCTATTTGAATCCCACTGGATGAGCTTTGTGGCTCTTGTGGGAGTCAATGGGCAGTAGTTCCGTCACTCCATGAGCAAGAGACACTGTCATGAATATCACACAGCCATCATTGCAACCATTCAGTAAGGGGGAGGGATAGCTCAGTGGTTTGAGCATTGGCCTGCTAAACTGAGGGTTGTGAGTTCAATCCTTGAGGAGGCCATTTAGGGATGGGAGCAAAAATTTGTCAGGGATAGTACTTGGTCCTGCTGTGCAGGGGACTGGACTCACTGGCTTTTCAAGGTCCCTTCCAGTATCTAGGAGATAGGCAATCTCCATTAATTTAGGTTCAATGCACTAGGAAGAACAATGGTTAAAGAGACATGAACCAGAAGCAGTTACTCTTGTGGGACAAATAGGTGTCTGTCTTTCTAATCCAAAGCTGCTTCAGCACGCTGGAAAGGCCTGTTTTAGATTAAAAACAGATCTGGACTTTCAGTGAGACTGTAATGAAGTATGAATTTGAGTCAGTTCTGATGTCCTCTTGCTACGTTTCAGAGCTCTCCCTTATATCATAAGCCAAAAAGCATGGTAAGGTTTTCGTTGCCCAATGTAACAGTTTATTTCTCCACAAAGACGAGGTTACACTGTAGTGATGGATGAGCCAAATACAGGGTAATATGGAATTAAAACAAAATGTTCTAGGAGTGGGAAGCAACATTTAATAAGATGATTGTATTTGTCCTAAAGAAAATACCAAAGGGAAGAACAAGCCTTTCTGCTCAGCTGGTAAATATAACAGTGTGTGCACATGAGCTTAGACATCTTGTTCCTAAATATAAGTTGGCCCAACTGCACTTATAAACCATTACCTGGTTACAGGTACTTTATCATAAGAATACATTTTGCGTTTACATCTAGTACCTTGTATCCAAGAATCTGAAAACATTGCACAAACAGTGAATTAAATTGTTCCATTCCTGTGAAGGGAGAGGGCATTCTTATTGCCATTTTACTAGACAATGGAGATGCATACTTGAAAGTGACTTATCCCAGGCCCCAGAGTCATTAGTGGTAGGGAAGTGAATTGAAATCCTATTTCCTAGTTGTAGGTTCTCTCCACTAGACCATAAAACTTACCAGTCAAGATATCGTTTGTGGTAACTATCCACATAACTCCCTTTTAGACTAGGAAGCCTTTTGACATGAAGTGTTTTTGGCTCCTGTTTATTAAAACTCTTGCTGTGTGCATGAGTGGGGCAATTGTTTCATGGTGGGAGACAATTCCAGGCAATTGGTTTATAGGCATCTTCCATTCTCCCAGTACCTCCAGCTGGTAGCAGTGGGCTAAATTCTAGCTCTACTATACTTTTCACATTCCTTACTAGAAAGTTACTGATGTTACCAATATTACCATAAATGATTAGTACCTATTTTTCAGATAATCTAGGGCGGAGAGATGCTCTTTCCATCACTTACTGGTGGAGGTCTTAACTCCTTGTACATTTGGTAACCTACCATCAGGATGTCTGCCATGGTGCTTTTCTAGCACATTAGTTTCTGTTGTGAGATGCTGCAGATCCAATAGACTGAACCTGATTTTTCCCTGCCACTTGTGTCAATTACAGGGTAATAATTGACCCAGCTGTAAATGACATAAGGTTCACGGCAATGCAGAATCAAGCCCACTATGAGAAAATGATCTTGAATGTGACTTTGCCAGATGATACGCTATGAATACCCCAAATGAGTGTTGTCAGCAACACTCGTCAGTCTTGAACTGGTGGAAGAATCTCCAACACGTGTTAGCGTTTGGTCTTTTTTTTAGCCAATAATTTAAAGACGACTTCTTTCCAAAACTAGAAACTCTCAAGGGCTGGTATGGTGGGCTAAGAATGGCTATGCCAGGCACTACCTAACAGACTAGATCACTTTTCTTTAGTGCATGAAAGGGATCTAGGACTTTGTTGATAACATTCTAGGGGGCTGGTTATTTTTCTGTTAGTGAGCAAGAGCATGCTTGGTTTTATGGATTGTTTTAAAAATAGGGTTAGTAATGTGAGGCAGTGTATTGAGTTTAAAAAGTCTGTTCAAAAGAATACAGTTACATCATGTCTACTTTTTTGCTTGTTTGTGAATGGCCATCTCCCTGCAGGAACAAACACTCACCATACACTCTCTTCCTCCTTCAGCAGGGCTGGCTGTGCTCAAGCAGTTCTCACTGGTGGGGTCATTCAATTCCAAGCCTAAATAGAGCAAGTTACATTTTTGCCTTATTAAAGTCTGTTCACCCCTTCCCCCAGTTCCTACCATGTTACCTCCCATTTAATGTTTAAAACACACCATTGGTCATAGGGTTCTTTTGTGGCCAGCTGGCATTATGGCAGAGCATTTCACCAGTGGCCTGATTTTCAGAAGTGCTGAGCTCCCCCGTTCCTCATTGAAATCAATGGGACTTGCTGGTGCCCAGAACCTCTGAAATTCATCTGTGTGACCTTAATTTCAGGAGCAACAGCCTGATATTCCAATATGCATCTGTTCCTTTCCTGGTACTTTCCTCTCTTACTCACCAAGGTTGTTTAAAGTAGTATCTTTTGTACTCTCAGCAGAACAAGATTTGGAGTGTCCTTGCTGTTTGTGGAATACTGTAATTCAGCTCTGTTCCCCTGCGAATTCCATAGGTACAATCAAGCTGCATGAAATGCAAATATTTAGTAATTTAGCTTCACTGCTTGTATTCTACTTAGTTTATTGTTCCTTTTGGCTATGATGGTTCTCAGGCCTTTGGGCCCCTCTAAAAGCCCATCTTGGATTTGGGGAAACTGGACATGTAGAGGAGAGTCTAGTTACAGACAATATTTCTGGCCCGTTTTCCTTTGCACATGTAGAGACACAAACTGAAAGAAAATATCACTTTCATTTTGGCAGCTAAGATCTGGAAGGCATTTGGAAGGCATCTGATCACCGGTGTGTTGAGAGGAGGGATAAATACACTAAAGATGGTGAGCTGCTCAGATACAATGGTGATATGGGCCAGATAAACACCTTTAAAGATATGTAAAACTTTCACTGGAACTGGTTTGAAACGTGCTTAGAAGAAACAACACATTCCTCCTAAACCTGCTGGGAACATAGTTGCACTGTATAAGGATTATGGGGGTGAATAGTAATCAAATTATACTAATAATTAGTGAGGGCATTTATAGATCCACACAACATGGGTCATGCTTCAAGTCCACTACAATATATTCTCTTTACCCTATAATAGTTTTCTGATTTTTTTTTTTTTAGGCAATAAGGGATAGAATTGATTGCCACAAGTGTCATCCCAAGGAGAATGACAATCATTTGCTGATTATCATGCATTCTGATTTCAATGTTCTCTACAAAGAACATCTTTTGGATGCAGTTTTACCTATGTGGCCCTTTATCAATGAATTTTTCCAAAGGATTTAGATTTTTTTTTTAAATGAAACTTGATTCAGATCTGAATTAAGGGGAAATCCTTTGACTCCAGATCCTACTCCATGCCACATTTTAGAAAATGTGTTATGTCTGCTCACATCCCCATCCTTCTCTGATTCTGTATAATTCTAACTATAACCCATACCATACACAGTTGCATACAATTATCACACATCAGTTCCCCGGCTTGATGGACATAGCTTGCATGACCTATGACTGGCTGTGAATGACAAATCAAAAGTCAGCATTTCCCAAATCAGCTGGGCTTCCTGCTGATCTGCAGCAAGAGGAGGAAGAGGAGAATGAAAGAATCTGAAAATAAAGGTAAGAAAAGACCATAAATAGGACAGCATGCAATGGAGGAAAACTGAGATGGTGCATAATTAAATAGGTGGCTCTATTTACAATATATTCTGAGGAGTAACAATTTTAAAAAGGTATCCTTTATCTTGGATGCAAAGATCCCAGTAAAAAAAATGCAGTTATATAACTGAGGGAAAGCTTTTTGCATCAACATCTGTTCTGATTTCAATACATCACATAGTGCCATTTGATGGGAAGTTAAGATGCTGAATGTAGTGAGTGCATAGCTAAGTATTTAGCATTTGAATAACTGAAGCAAATCCCCTTTTCCCCACATACCTAGCTAACTAGGCATACATCATTAAAGCTTTGTTTGATAACCTAAATGTATATTTGACATAATTTTGTATTTTCTATTATGTCATCTGAGCATATTACCTCCAATAGAGAAAAATAATGTAACATTTTCAGGTTAAAATAATAATGATATGATGTGGTTAGTAGTTGAGTGCATCTCTGCTTCTGATAGAAAAATTAACAAGGTATGTGCTTAGGAATATAAATATTTCATATAAAGATACTTAGTCATTTTTGGGTCCTTTATGATTAAACTGAACTTCATAGTTAGAAAAATTCCAAAAATTGTATTTCAGTCCAGAAAAGACTTTATAACTTTCCGTTAAATGTAATTTGGTGTGACCTTATTAAGATAGATGCAAACAAGCCTGCTATGAGAGGTAAAGGCAGAAAGAAATAATAACATTCATAATGTCAGGTATGTTTCTAAGTCTGTGTATTAAACTACCATTTCTAAAGTACATATTCCCTACTGTAGTGCTTCTAGGTTCCTCAGGCTTTAAAACATGAAATATTTTATTTCTTCCTGATGTATTTTTGCCTTATATTGCTGTCCATAATTTGGATACTCTGGGAAAGAAAAAAGGTCTATAACTCTGGGAAGCAGAACCCTTTAATCTGTGAATTTGGATTCAGGCCTCCATCTTCTAACATCCCCTAAACTGAGGCTTTTCTCTGAGTCATAGCATCATTCAAGGGGAAAAATCAACTTTGTGTCAAGTAATTTAGATGGTACACACAGCATTAAGACAACACAGGCTGCGCTATATTTAGTCTGCTGTGACAGAGCCTGCTTGTTTGTAGTCCCAGAAATGTTAACAGCTGATACATGCAGTATTTTTTGAGCTCTTTCTCTGACTTTTAAGAAGGGAACAGATTTTGTCCTTGAATACCGTTTTTTTACTGCATGTCTTTGGTAGTGTAAGCTCAAATGTTCTACTGCTGACGGAACTAATCTGCTTCACACATACCGCTTTATCCTGGTGCAGCGTAATCCTAGATGTAGCCAGATAGTGTAGGCCTCAAGCCTGTTCTGTTTGTTGCCTGCTGCTGCTGTATCTTTTTATCTTCCCCACCCCTATCTATGTGACACAGAATTGTGTGTTTTTACAAGTGTTTTCTAAAACTGCTTCTACTTGTCTGAGGAACGTAACAGGGAATGGTTATCAAAGAAAGTCAGACTACTTTGATGGTAGAAAGAGTATAGTACTGAAATGCCCTGTACAGAGGGTTTTTTTGATCAACATTAAACAAACAAGTCCTACAGGCTCAGACCATATAAATAAATGATGTTGCTTTCAATCAAATATCTAATACATGGTCAGGATTTGGTATAGGTCACTGAGGATGTGTTTACATTTCAATTATCAGTGTTAGAGGTTAGAGTCTGTGTATAGTAGATAAGGACATAATATGAACACAACTAATGAATAGAAAATCTGGAAGCGATTGCTGCTCTTGAGCCAATGGGCTTTGGAAGCATTCAGAAATGTATTAACTAATGCTGAAGTATTGTGAGAATCTGTTCTTCGCTGTGTGGGTCACGCGCTTATTAATGCGAAGGCACAGAGAGGAGAGTAAATCTCTTTGAACATGTTAAATATATTCTACAAATTATAATTGTAATGTTGCCAAATAAATAGTTTCCATTCACTTTTAAAATCAGACATAATGAGATACTGGTTCAGCTCGGTATTGATGCATAAGCAGCTGTGTAAAGCTGCTTAAATTAAAACACTATAAATACTACTTTATGAATTCTAATTATTTAATATTACAATATCATGTAAAGGCCCCAGTAGATACTGTAGCCTCATTGTTCTAGGATATGTACATACTCCTAGTGTGAGACAGCCTCTGTGCTGAAGTGCTTGCAAACTTCATAGACAAAAAATATATAAATGGTGGGAGAGGTAATGCAGTCTCTGCCTCTGTGTTGTAGTACAGCACTGAAACAGAGAGATTAAGGGAGTTGTATATGGTCATATAGGAGGGCTATAGACAAAGTGGCAAAGTTAGGAAATAGATCCTGAAACTGGTTTTCAATTAGAAAGTGAAATTTTGCTTAAACTAAATATCTGCTACCCATGGGGAATTTTTTTTGCAGGGGAGAGTTGGTCTAAAACAAAATTCCCAGAAATAAAAACCTTTTGACTGAAAGTCTATTTTTTATTTTTTATTTTAGTTTGTTATAATTTCTGCAGAAAATGTAGACAATCTTTTCCTGTTTTAGAAATATTTGCACAATAAAGAAAAATAGTTTTTCACTTAGCCCTATTCCTGAGTCCCAGTCTGATGCCATAGATACATCATACTGCCTTGCAAGGAACCCTTGAGGCATGTTAATAATATAGGTAGAATTTATTTTTAAATAGAAATGTCACTTACTTAAATTCAAAATAGCTAAAGTTTCCATTTTTGGAGCAGTGGGGACTAACAATATGCCCTGTACAGAAAACAATGTTAACAACTCATTCACCGCTCCACAATAAAAACCACAATATCTTCTCGTTTAAATTACTGCCGGGCCTAAGGAGGTAAATGTTGAGATTTTAATGGCAAAGCATCATCCTAATACTGAGTAAAGTTCATCTGACTCTGGCAGCAATAAATTGCAACAGAAGGAGTTCCCTAAATGACCCTACTCTCTAATGCAATGGTTCTCAAAGTGCGGTCCGTGAACCACTAGTGGTCCATGGCCGCCTCCCAGGTGCTCCGTGGCTCATGCTCAACGCCCCTGCTGCCACTGGAGCCTCGTGGTTGGTGCGCAGCCATGAGGCTGCAGCACTAGCTCTGGCTTGGAGGGTGCATGGGGGGGGAGGGGGGGAGGAGATGTGAAGAAAGTAAACTCATTCCTTTCTGGCACTAGATGCAGAGCTACAGGTGGAGGAGCACCCCCTCACCCCCTCCATGGGAAAGTCCCGCCTGTGGCTGGGTGTCTGCCTTGCCTAGGCCATGCCAAGCTCGCAGTCAACATAGTAACAGTGGCACTTTCTTTGGTTGCTCCTGTGGAGCAGGCAGCAGGTTGGGCTGTGCGGGGCTGGTGGGGTGGGCTCTTATGGTGCGTGAGCAGTCAGCACCCTCCCTCTTCCCAGACAGCAGGTTTGGCTGTGCCATGCCCAGTGACAGTGGGAGGCGGCGGCACTGCAGCTGAGGAGCCCACATAGGTGGGGGCTGGGGGACCTTCAGGGCTTTGCATCCCCTGCAGAGCTGGACACCGCAGTGTCACCCACCTGCCCACCCCCACCTCACTGCACCATGCCCAGGTTCCCTGCCTCCTCCCCCAGGGGCACCCCACTTCCTCTTTTCGCTGAATCCCCCTGAACAACTCTGTCCCCCAGCTTTAATCTCCAGGCACTCCCTGCCCTGGCCAGACATCCCCTGCACCCTCCCTCCTGGCCAGACACCCTACCCCAAGCACTCTCCTACATCCTACTCCTGGCCAGACATCATACCCCTGGTCCGCTCCTGCTCCCTATCCCTGGCCAGATGCCCTACTCCCAGCCTGCTTCTGCACCCTACCTTCCACCCAGACCTTGCAACCTTTCCTCATTCTGCACTCCACCTCCCTCCCAGATCCTGCACCCCATCCCTACCCACCTCACTGGCAGCCTGTCCTATACACTCAACCCCTCATTTTTGTCCCCACCCCAGAGCCTAAGGGGGTCCATAAAATCCACAAACTCTAGAACCCCAGGATAGTAAATCTGGTCTATGGAAAGCACCGAACCTCAATCCTCCCTGTCCCTTCCCCTTGCCTTGTGGGGCTGGAATGCCAGAGGAGTGAGGTGTGTCAGTTGGAAACCACATCAGTGAAGGTTGGGGTTTTCGTAGGAGTTTTTTTGCTTCTCACTTGGGAGGTCCCCAATTGATTTTTCTGTGGGTCAGTAGCCCCCAACACAAAAAAGGTTCCCCACACCTGCCATAAATAAAGCGAGCATTGAAACCTTATGTGGACATAATATTTTACTTTATTTAAAATGAAGTTTGATAAACTAACACAAGAAAGTTAAAACACTTAATCTGTTTAAACCATTCTCCATAACTGCAGCACTAGCAAAATGGCTTAGGAATAGTTATGTAATTAATGGTGAGTTTTCATTAGCAACTGGCCGTCTGCAGAAGGGTTTACATTGAGCCAGGTGGTCCACGGGCCAAAAAAGTTTGAGAACTGCTGCTCTAATGCCTGGCTAGAAGAATTTTGCTTTAGCTCTTGACCTCCCTGTTAATATGTACAACTTCCTTAGAAGTTGGTAACTGATGTTGCTGAAATTTTAGGGCAAGGTCATTTTCAAAGCATATAATAAATCAGGTAATGTAATGAGTATGGCAGGAAACAATCTTTCTTATCCCCAGATCCCATGATATTTTTGCAGTAGAAGGATTAAGCATGTACATAAATATTAACAGAATCAAGGCCTTTGATGGCCAATTCTATGTTCATGATCATAAAGACAGTCTCTGCTAGGCTTGTGTGAACTAGACCCCTCAAAGTTAACTTTCAAGATTAAATTAAATGTTTCTCATTCCAACTGGAAGCAAAGAACCTGAATTGTAGTTGTCTGCAGAGCTAGATTTTTTGAGAGATTCCAGCCTTTTATTCAGCCCTGTTCTTCACCGCTACTAGTCACACTTTCAGGGAGAGGCAAAGCCAAATCCCGTGGCTCAACAAAAATTTTGCTGAGTCACTTACCCAGGTGCAGAATGCAGATGTGACTTCACATTTTTGTGAGGCATGAATCCCTTCCACTGGACAAAGCCTGCCTTCTTTTAAATGTGCTTGATATTCTTTTATTGTACAACATCCAGATACATGTCAGGAACGCAAGCCAAAACAGATCACAAAGCAGACTTCAGATCTTTGTAATCCACAAAAGAGTCATTTAAATACCAATTGTAAGCTCAGTGCTGAACAAAACAAAGTATGACATGGGTCCCTACTTTTCATTTATGCTGTTTAAACTACATCCCTTTTCTCGAAAAAGGATGTAAATTAGACACTTTGAAATTGCAAATGAAGACAGAATTTAAATTTCCCATGCTTCATTTGCATAATGGCATCAGCGTTTTTTCAAAATGGGGCTTTTCGAAAGAAAAACGGCTGTTTAGACAGGGATTGATCAAAAATAAAACCTTTTTTTGAAAGATCCTGTACTGAAAAAATGAGGAGTACAGGATCTTTTGAAAAAGGGTTTTATTTTTGATCAATCCCCATCTAAACAGCTGTTTTTCTTTCAAAAAGCCCCTTTTGAAAAAAACCCGCGGCCACCATTATGCAAATGAAGTATGGGAAATTTAAATTCTGGCTTCATTTGCAATTTCAAAGTGTCTAATTTACATCCCTTTTTTGAGGAAAGGGATGCAGTTTAGACACCGTCTATCACTAAGAGGTTTCTGTACTCCATTCTGGCAGTGTAAAAGGGCCTCGAAATGTGCACAAATGTCACTTCCACCCATCTGAAGGCCCTTTACACTATCATAGGTGGATAAGGGATCCTCAGGATACATATGCACCACAAATGTTGGTATGATTGCAGTGCAGGTAGACATACCTGTATTTGCTTTAATCTAGATAGCTCTGTTAACAATGGTAGTCAGAATGAGGTAAGATGAGCTTTACAGTGGACTGTTGCCTACTCCAGCCTCCAAGTTTGCTGAAAACTCTGGCAATGTATTTGGATTGCTGACCCATGCTAGGATCCATGCTATTGCATCTTCACTACTACTGTTACATGCACTTTAAGTTGAGCCTTTCTAATTCAGCAAATTTGGGATCTGATCGATTCTGAACCAGAGAATTTACAGAACCAAGGAAGGTCAATATTGTCCAGCAGCATTACCAACACTTTCACTACTTATGGGGCTCTTAGAAGACAGTTAGGGGCAAATTAAAGCTAAATAGCAACAGAAAACACAGAGCCAGGATTGGTGGCCATAAACAAACTTTATGGAACTGCAAGAAACTTGGCTGCACCCATGGTAAGTGGACATCCAGCTAACTAAAATCATGCCAGATGATGGATGTTGCTTGACCAGAGAGTGCTGGCCTTGAGAAGTTCAGCCTGTAGCTAGATTAAAGCAAGCATAAGTTTGTATACATGCCCTACAATTACACCTTAACTTGTTATGTAGGCATACCCTCTCTGTTACTGTGAATTAGGCCTTGGGCTGCTACCCGGCTGAACTTCATGTGAGTTCATCCTGCAATGCCATTTCAACAAGCAAAACTGTTTCTTCTTTTGCCTGATGTGCGAGTTATTCTTCCACAACTACATGCTACTATATTTTGATGGCAACAGAGGGGGGTAGGGCACAACCCAAACAATAGCACAGCCCAGGCGGGTACAGATGAATAATGACTTTGGAGATAGTGGAAAGAAAAGTAACATTCTTGAACTCCCAAATTCCATCCCCTAGAGCAGACCCATGGCATATTTAGGAGTGCTGTGGAAGTATGGTCTTTGGGAAAGGGGCCATTTTTGTATTGTGTTGGTACAGCATGTTGCACAAGGGGGCCCTAGCACTACTGCAGTAAGCACTAGGAATATCAGTAATAATATGAGAAGCTATAAGGGAGCAGAGACGCTTTCAGGAGGAAAACAATGATAGGGTGAGTTACAACAGATGGGAAGCCTCTAATTGTTTGGTCCATCTTCAGTCACACACCACACCTCTCTTCTGGACTTGTTTAAAACAAAACTCTCATCTTAGAAATCATTGAGGAAAATCCCTGAAATTTTCTTACTTGCCTCCTATAGACAACCACCTAACCTCAAGATGATTCTTACCAACAACCACGGGACATTCCACACTAATACCAACCCTGGTACCTTCCCTTGCAACAAACCCCATTGCCAGCTTTGTCCACATATTCACTCTGCTGATACCATTATTGGACCTAACCAAGTGAGTTATAAGAGTAAGAACACATATTCCTGCGCATCCAGAAATATAATTTATGCTATCATGTGCCCAAAGTGTCCGTCTGCTATGTACAGTGGACAAACGTCTCAGGCACTTCGCCAGAGGATCAATGCCCACAAAACAGATATTAGACAGGATCACAAAGAAAAAACAATTTCTTGCCATTTCAGCCAGAAAGGACATTGTCTCAACGACTTGATTACCTGCATCCTGCTTCAAAGGCCTTTTAAGACTACACTTGAAAGAGAATCCTCTGAACTGGCATTCATGCTTAAATATGACACTTTACACCTAAGATTGAATAAAGACTCTAATTATCTTACCCATTACAAAGATAGCTTCCCCAATTATCTCCTGTAATATCATTAGAATCATTTACAAAGGAAATTTTAAAGTTCTGCTTTGCTCTATTTCCTGCTAACACAGCTTGTTTCCCTTGCATTTCATTCAGGGTAGAAATGAAAATAGACTAGGGTATGTTTACACTACCCTCCTAATTCGAACTAGGAGGGTAATGTAGGCATACCGCACTTGCAAATGAAGCCCGGGATTTGAATTTCCCGGGCTTCAAAAGCCGGCCGGCGCCATTTTTAAATGCCGGCAGTTCGAACCCCGTGCTGCGCGGCTACACGCGGCACGGAGTAGCTTGTTCGGATTAGGCTTCCTAATCCGAACTAGCTGTACTTGTGGAATGAGGAGTACAGCTAGTTTGGATTAGGAAGCCTAATCCGAACTAGCTACTCCGTGCCGCGTGTAGCCGTGCGGCACGGGGTTCGAACTGCCAGCATTTAAAAATGGTGCCGGCCGGCTTTATGCAAATGAAGCCTGGGAAATTCAAATCCTGGGCTTCATTTGCAAGTGCAGTATGCCTACATTACCCTCCTAGTTCGAATTAGGAGGGTAGTGTAGACATACCCCTAGTCAGTTTCATTTTTGCTTTACTTCTCTGTGGCACTTCAGGAATGGGGGTTGTATAGACCAGTGTTTCTAAATGATATTCCATGGAACATTGGTGTTCCATGAACAACTCCCAGGTGTGCTGCAATCTCTTTGTTTTTGTTACATTTTTGTTTTCGTCTTTTTTTGTCTGACAACAATTTTTTTGAAGAAAATTTACATAGGTGTTCTGCATTAAAAAAAATTGTTCGGTGTTCTGTGGTCTCAAAAAGTTTAAGAAACACTGGTATACACCCTGCAGAGAAACATTTGAAACCAACTATAGTAAAACTCCAATAGTCCGGCATCCAATAGTCCAGCACTCCCGATAGTCCAGCATCAAAATGGCAAGAGCCTAGTGAGTGAGCTTCGGCAAAAAAAGAGTCACAAGGTAACAGTGGCAGTAGCTGAACTGAGCAAAAAGGGTAAAAAAGGCTTAAAAAAATGAAAACAGTACAGTATACTGTATACAGTATGTACAATAAAAAGGGTTAAGAACACTTTATATACAGTATATAATGTATACAGTGTAGATATATATAACCTGCTTATAGTACCTCCTGATAGTCCGGCATCTCTGATAATCCGGCACGACCTAAATCCCATAGGTTCTGGATTATCAGAAGTCTACTGTAAATGCAAAACAGCCATTTCACTGAAATTGTTTTTAAAAACAATTGAAGCTTTTGACCATTAAGTTTGCCAAAACCTTGACTTCACACAACTTAAACATAGAGCCTAGGTCAATCTGAAGGTGCTTCTTTCATGTGGCCTCCATGCAGAAGGGACCATCAGTAGGTTTAAAAACTACTGGCAGTTTAAAAGACATGAGGACTATAAATACCTTCTGATCCTTCCTAAGACTAATATACCCTCGTAGGTGTGTAAAGTACAGTACATTTGAAACACAATTACTGGATTCAGTCCCATTATCTTCCAGGCAAATTGCTAGTTACAACTTTTTATTTTTCTGTCTTTTTTTAAATGTTCCTTGGTCATGTTGTCACCTCTCTTCTGCTCCATATCTTTTATTTGGAGCGAAAGGAAATGTACTTTTTTGGGACACTCCCTGTTAGATTTTTTTGAACCACATTTAACCATTACTGGTCTACTGCATGTTACCAGGTACCATCAACAATATCTGGGACAGTTCAGCAAGGCCAGCTATGAAATGAAGGGATGACAAAAGACCCTCTCTTTGCCTCTGCACGTTCAGCTTTGCATTGTTGTTGCAGCTTGAAATGTAGTGTGGTTCAGTGAGTAGGACACTAGGCTGGGAATCAGGAAATCTGGGTTGTGCTACCTGCTCTGCCACTGACCTACTGTGCAGCCTGAGGCAAGTCACTTCAGCTCGGTATGCTTCTGTTTTCCCTTTGGCACCTTGTCTGTTTTGATTGTAAGTCCCTGGGGGAATGGACTGTCTCTTACTCTGGGGTGTATTGTGCCTGACACAACAAGGTTCTGATCTCAGTTGAGGTCTCTAGATACTACCTCATCATGCAAATAATTTTAGGTCAGGTGCATTGCAGGTTTCTACCTTTTCTCTGAAATACCAGCCTTGATGGTAGGATACAAAAATTGATGGAATAATAATCTGATGTAATATGGAAAATTCCATAATTCGTTTCCCTAAATTTCCATTACATCATTTTATAACCTGAAGAGTTTTTCTCCTTGATTTCATCAAACCTAGTGCAGAGCAGATGGTATGATTTATTTTCACAGGTACTGAGTTATTAAATCTAATCTGAGCTGAAGGTTCCTCCAAACAACTCTAAAAATCATGCTATGAACACACAATGCTGATTATGTCAAATGACATTTTAACAAATATGTTTTTGACCAGAGATTTCAAATACATACTAAAGGAAATCTATTAGGTTCTAATCTTGGTTTAAGATTTCCATAAAAATTACTTTATTAATAAACATTGGGGTTTATTAATTAATATAAAAATCTAGAAATATATACTAAAAAATCTAAAAAGATATACAAAACCTGTTTCAGTTATTTTTCAGCTCTAAATTGAACATTACAGCAGATTATCCCATGGTGACTCTTTAATCTTTATTTTAGCAAGTTGCATTGTTTAACTGAGAATGATCCTTTTTTAAAAAGATATTCAAGTGCTGTAAAGTTTACTTTTTTGTGACACACACTAATTCCCAAATTTCTGCACTGTTGATGTTTCTGTTTTAAGCACAGCTGAAAAACATTATAATGCCACAGACAGCTATAGACATCTGTCTTTCTTTGTGTGAGTGTTAAGCTAGGAGCTGGGGGAAGTAAGATGGAGTAATCAGACAGAACTACCATGCCTACAAGGAATATTAAGCATGGGAATGGACTGGGCCTTGAAATACAGATCAGTGCGGGTTGTGAGTAAATGTATATTTAGCTGTGATCAGGTTACTTTGTTTTGTTGTTTGGTTAAATTTCTCTGTGCTAAATCCATGTGCACCCCTCCACCCCCATTCACTATATATAAGCTGCACCCAGAGATATTATGTTTCTTTGTGTTTTACTTTGGTTTTACTCCATTGCTCTGTAGCACCTAGTAACCAAGTATGCTTTCTTAAGTATATCCTTTTGATTTTGTTAATAAAAATCACTTTTTTAAAGGTGATGATTTAATTCTTGTATTCTGGAAAGTAGCAAGAGGTCTGTGTATGCATTCCAAAGACTAAAAGGCCAGCTATCAGAGGATGCATCAACACAGCACTCTTAGCTTGAAATAAGCTACACAGCACAAAATTTCAATATAACTTGCTATTCCAAAATTCCCTTTAGTGAGAGTTACTGGGATGTTGGAATAAGCCACCTGTTATTTCGAAATCTATTTTGAAATAATGGGCTACTTCAGTAGATGCAGAATAGGTATTTCAGGATACTTCCAGTATCCCCAAATAGCTCTTCAGTGTAGACATACTCAAAGATTGCAGTTTGTTTTCTATTTTCCTCAAGCTCTCTTGTGGTAAAAGAGTGTGGGAGGTTTCCTCTCTGGAGGAAGTTCAAATTCTTCTTTCTGGGTCTCAGAAGAAGGGGTTTTGTTTTTACACTTGATGGTGGCAACTACCTTCCAAGGGCAAGAAATCTTTGACCTTGGTGAGTTTTGTAAGCAGAAGTCTATAGAGGCAAGGTATTTAAGGTCTCTTGCAGACTTCCATCGTCTGCAGTTGGAGTGCCTCAGTAGGGAACAACCTTGGCAGACTTAAGGCAAGATAAGGGGTAGGTATGTGAATGGGTAACAGGTTAACTGGGTGATGCTTACCAGGTAACAGTTAGCTGGTGCCCAGGAGAAGCCCCTGCCCATGGCCTGCTATGGGTGGAAGGCTGCTCCAGCCCCGCTAAGCCCCAGTGTAGGGCCAGAAGCTGCTCCATCCACCCAGAATCCCATTTAGTCAGTTAACTGGTTAAGCTGATTAATCTAACATTTAACCAGGTAACTGATTAATCAGGATTCTGTGTCCCTAATAAGGGTTTTGATTGTGCCAGGAAAACGGGACATGGCTGGAATAGGATTGCTTCTCATAAACCATACAGAAAAGAGACAGAATCACCAGGCAGGTGAAAGGGGCTGGCTGCCCTTCCTCCCGCCTCCCCCCATCTGGGACTGCCCCAAGCCACCTACTCCCGAGGCACCTTTTTGGGAAGTTGGAAAGGCTAAAGCCTCCTCCACCCCCCTAGATTCATATGGGGACATTGCTGGCTGTTCCCCTTTGGCAGGGATCAAGGGGACAGTGCACCATTTGCTACATTCCTTACTCTGGCTGGGGAGTGCAGGGGGCAGACAAACCTGGATTGCCCCAGTCAGGGGACATGCACTCCTACCGCAACTGTGCCCGCTGGAGCTGCAGCAGCCATGGAGAAGTGCTTCTCCTTTGGCCCCAAGCTGCTGCAGTGAGAGAAGGCTGAAGTTGTCCTCTCTTTCCTTGGGGCAGCCTGCATACTGAACCCCTCATCTCCAGCCCCACCCCAGAGCGCTGATTTAAATGAAGCATGTACATTTTCATTTTCCAAAAAACAAAAATTGTGTTAAGGACCCAAAAACACTGGATAAATCTTCTAGTTGCTTACACTAAAAATAGCTAACAACCCTTTATGACTTGCTGCTGCTCAATATTGAGGAGAACAGCTGAATCTGTTGAATTGGGATTTTCCACAGCACTCAGCATTGACCTAATTCTGCTCCTGTTAAAATCTCTGGTAAAAGTCCCACTGACTTTAATGGGAGCACAATAAGGCCTATGCTGTGTGCTTCTAAAATCCTCACCCTTCCCAAATCTAGCCAGTTAGTTAGGGGTACTTTAAAATATACATTTTACAGTGTACAAACAGGCACAAAGAGGTTATGTGATTTGGCCAAGTAGTCACAATCTGTAGAACAAAACATCTTCTAATGCCACACCCTATACTTAGACCAGCAGGCTATACTTCCTCTCCAATGTTTTAACAAGATTGAAATACAATGACTACAATCCTTAAGAATTCAGACAAACAAAACCCATGAATGAGGCCTAATACCAAAACAAAGAAAGAAAGGGTTGGGGAAGAAGATAATATTATTGTAGGGCCAACACTGGTCATACTACAAAGCCTTGGAAACAAGAATGTTGAGGAATTCTTTTTAGTAGGAAATGAGGAGGGAAAGCATGTAAAAGGGAGAGATGTGCAAAGGGTAGAGCCCTCCATAGGGAAGGTAAGATCTAATGATGGGTACTCTCTCACGGAAGATAACAATTGGGACAAGGGTCAAGGAGGGGGCCTCTACTCTTAGAGAAAGAAGGTTAGAAGACCTTGGGTATGTTTAGACTGCATCCCTCTGTCGGCAGAGGGATGCATATTAGGCAGGTCAACATTGCAAATGAGGCAGGGATTTAAATATCCCATGCCTAATTTGCATAAAAATGGCCACCGCATTTTGCTAACTCAGCACTTTGTCAGCAAAACATGTCAGTCTAGAGGGGGATCTATCAAGAAAGAAAGCCTTTTTCGACAGATCCCTTATGCCGCCTGCAAGGAGGTTTACAGGATCTGTTGAAAAAGGCTTTCTTTCTCAACAAATCCCCCTCTAGGCTGCCACTTTTTGCTGACAAAGTGCTGAGTTGGCAAAATGTGGTAGCCATTTTTATGCAAATTATGCACAGGATATTTAAATTCCTGCCTCATTTGCAATGTCGACCTGCCTAATCTGCATCCCTCTGTGACAGAGGGATGCAGTCTAGACATACCCCTTCAGATTCTGATGCATTCTTTTAAAGATTCATAGTATAGCTGGGCCAACTATCCAAAGTGTGATTTTTTTTTGATGAAACTAGCCCTTTGCTCCTGACTCATTCCTGTGTAAATATAGATTTTTTACAAGCTTTTTCAGAACTTTTTGACATCTAGTTTTAGATAAATGTTTCTGTCTGTAGATTACTTGTGAATGACTTGCCAAGAAAGGCTTAAGTGAGCAGCCTCCTAGCACACTGTCACATGGGAATGGAACTACTCCCTGAGGCCATGTCAACTCTAGAAAATTATTTCAAAATTACTAAATTTGACTTAACAACTCCCAATTTAACAAATTCCAACTAGTGGGAAGCCTCAAAATTAGACTGAGGCAGGCTCCGTTAAATGCGGATGTGCTACCTCAGACTTAGAGCCACAGGAAGCACAGGGCAATAATTAGTTCATATTTTGAAATAGCAGCACCAGAGGGACCACACTACCATTATCTGAAATGACTATTTATGAATTAGTGTTATTCCTGATGAAAAGCAGAAGTATAGATTTTGAATTCTGAGGCCTTCTATTTTGAAATAACGGGTTTGATAGTGTGATGCTCCACTTATAAATTCAACTGTGGGGGAGGAGGGAGAGGGTTATTTTGAAATAAAGTCCTAGTGTAAACCAGTGCTTTCTTAATAACTCTCAAACCCACAAAGTACTTTCAGGAAGGCTAAATGACTACTTCTAGTGCAAGTATTTTGAGAGAATACAATTGTGAATGTGTTTATGATGATCACATTCCTTCACTAAATATTCTTGTTAACCCAAGATCAGATACAATGTTTGTGAAAAACTAATAAGAAGAGCCTTGAATACTTGCCAAAATGACTAAATGGCCTTTATTTGACTAAATGTTTGTAAATATGTTTGAGGTATTAGACCTGCTCCAGTAAACATCAACAAGGCTTTTGAGATCCCAGTTTGTTTTATACTTTGCTACAGTAGCACTCCTAGCTTCATTTGATTTTGGAAAACCAAATGTTTAATGCATGAATCAAAAGTCTCAGTGCTCAAAGGCACATCTGACACATTTTTCAGCCCTGCATTTCCTTTCACTAGAGATGGGGGAAACAGAGACAGCCAATTCAAACTGTTTTGAATTTCTGGGTGAGGTGAACAAAGATTCAGATCACCAGGTCCAGCATAGCCTTTATTGTTTAGTACTCAATTGGATACAAAAGAAAAAAGGGACCTATTTTTCCAATGGCAAACTTTCTAAAACTTAAGAAATTCCTGGAAATGCTATTCATGTACTAAACCTGCAAGTAGAGTATCTACATAAATATTATTGGCCAATGAATAGCATTTCACTGGTGATTAATATAGCCTCTGAACACCCCATAAAGGAGGGGCGTATTAGCCCTGTTTTACAGATGAGGAAACTGAGGTACAGAGAAGTGAAGTGAATCCTCTAGTGTCACACACAAACGCTCTATCAGAATCAGGAATGAAATCCAGATGACCTGACTCTTGCTCCTATACCTTAACAAGGGATTCTGGTTCTTCATATTATGACTAAATGTAGTTTCTACCTCAGGAGTGTGTTAGGTGTCCATTGAGATTACAGGCACCATCCTTATGTTATCAGTTAACTGAATGTGTAATGAAGCATAAATTAGTGTCAAAACCTTTTGGTAAGACAGAGACCCCCTCATGCACAGACCCTGTTTACCTCAATTAAGTTCATTATAGGTGTGTGGATTGGGCATAAATATTCAAGGTGAGGCTCTTAGGAGAGGGATGATCTTCCTGAAACTTAGTATCTACTGGAGACCTCTGGGCTGAGTGAGAAGGCTCTACACTATCCAGAATCTACCTGGGTCTGACTAGTTTAGAAGAAAAGTTACCAAAGGCCAGCTTCGGAGAGACAGCTTAAAATTCAGGCAGCTGCTAGAGCCTATGCCAGAGCTCCCACTGGTGGACTGGCACTGGTGGTAGTGCAATGGTGAGGCTAGATTTCAATATGAAACTAGACAATATTTACTGGTGCAGAGGAAAATCATGAGAGGCCCACAGAAGGAACAAGAACACTGGGCAGGCATAATTCAAATCAGAGTCTACTAGGGTGTTGCACCCTCTGCTTGCTACACTCTCCGACCTCCTTCTCTCTGGGGGTAGGTGTCCGGCTGGGGGGCGGGTGCAGGAGTGGGTTTGGGGGCAGGGTGTCTGACTGGGGCGAGGGGGCAGGAGCAGGCTGGGCTAGGTGTCTGGCCAGGAGGGAGGGGGCAGGAGCAGGCCGGGGTGCAGGATCTCAGCAAGGTGGTAAGTGAGGGGGCTGGGTGTGTGGGGTCTCAGGTTGGAGCATATGAGTGAGTGAGCTGGGAGTGTGGGGTCTCAGTTCAGGGTGTGTGTGGCGGGGTTGGGGGTGCAGGGAGGTGGGAGGCCTCACGGATCCCAACCCCTCCCCTGGAGCATCGGGGGGGGGGGGGGAAGGAGGCTGCACAGGTCTGGTCCCCCCATGAGGGAAACAGTGCACAGCTCCTGGGCCCCCCTTGAGAGTGGGAGGGCACACAGCTCCCAGCCCCGCCCAGAGGGAGGAGGTTGAGCTGCTCCCGGCCCCTTCCCTCAGAGAGGGGAGGGTGCATGGCTGCTGGCCCCCTCTTAAACACAGAATGTATGTGTTAAAGTTATAGTTCAAAGCCATACCACATCTGGGGGGCCCAGGAGCTGCAAGCCCTCCCCCCTTGCAGGGGGCTTGGAGCCGCATGCCTTCTCCCTCCCTGGCAGGCCGGGAGCCACTCAGCCTCCTCCCTCTTGTTGGGGGAAGAGAGGAGGGCATGCGACTCCCAGCTCCTCAGAGTGTGGGAGACCTTGTGGTTCCCAGCCCCACCAGAGTGGGGGGAGAGTGTGCAGTTAGTTCCTTGGCTCCCCACGAGGTGGGAGAGCATGTGGCTCCCGGCCCCTCCTGGACGTGGTATGGCTCTGACCTGGAACTTTAATACATACATACCCTCTGCTTTTAATTTAACAATGCACTTTTCTTAATGATACAACAAAGGTCATTGGTAGAAATTACATTTTAAAGAAAGCAGTTCATTGTGAAACACCTTATGGACTTCAGTGGTGATACACACTGAGAGAAAATGCCTTCAAAATATACTTTACAAACCCTTTCTAGAGTCAATAAGTCCCATTTTCAGGCATGACTTGTCAATGCATCTTAGGCACTTCTGAAAATGTTACCAATAGTGCAGTGTGTAAGGGTGACACAAATGTGGGTCAGGTAGAACTGGCCAGGAATTTTCCATTGAAACATTTGTTTGTTGGAAAATGCCAATTCCTGTACACCTACAGTTTGAATTCTGCTAAACACAGGCATACTTCTGGTTTCCTTCCAGCTCCCCTGGTAGGTTGCTGGTGAGCTGGTCTGCCAGTGGCTGCAATTTCTGGCTAGCGGCTGACAGTTAGGGCTAGGGTTTCCAGCTTCCTGATATGCAGCTAAGAGCCTAGGAGTCCTAGCACAAACCATCGAATAACAATTTAAATAGAGGCACATCTTACTACTACTGCAAAGGGCTGCATAATGTGTAGGTCTAGGTGTTCAAAACCCATTCAGCAGCTGTACATCTTTGAGATAGAACATACATTTTATATAAAATATTCAAACAATCCGACAGGGCTTTGAGAAAAGAACTAATGTACATGGGTGGAACTAGTATGTCAAATTGTGAGGCTTTAATTGTATTTTTTAATAAAAAATATATTTTTTTTCTAATGTTCAAGGGACATCCAACTGTTTGTATAAAAACAAAGTTTTCTTCCTTGCCTATAATTTAGCACTGTAGTTAGCTAAATCATGCTTTTAATATTTTTTTTAAATGAAAGAGGGTAAAAAAATGGTTGTTTCAGTAATGATTATTACTAGAGACATTGGTTCTGAAATAGTCTGAAAGAGAATGCAAGCTCAGTCTTGGACTCTAATTCTGTAAGGTGTCAAGAATAGAGAGCTAAGCTCTTAGCAGACTGGACCTTTAACATGTTAATAATGCAGTAAGGGTACCAAACAGATGAATGTGATATTAGAATAAAAAAGCTAAACAGGATTAGAGTAAAATTAGAGTAAAAAAACTAGCCAGAATTCTGCTAATTAAAATTATGAATCTTAATTATACTAAAATCTTGCAGACTTAAATACACTAACTATCAAAATAAGATGGAAATAGAAAGAATGCAATCCCTCACTGGCTACTATGTTCTAGCTACTATGCTTTAACAAGGAGAAAGCTATGTTTGTGACTCTCCTCTTATATTTATTAAACTAAGTATTTTCACTCAGGAGAGTTCTCTTCCTTGGAGGATGGCACAGATCTCACACACTTAAAACCTCTAGACTATAACAACTGCATCATGCAACAGGTGGGTTGCCAAATGAAGGGCGTCATCTTGCAAACCTTGTGTGGGTAAGTCCTATTGAGTTCAATATGACTTCTTGCTTGAGTTGGGACTTGTCATTGAATAAGCATTTCCAGGGAAGAGGTCCAAGGTCAGACACTGAGCACTTCAAAATCTCAACATTTGAGCGACAGATACCCTAGGGCACAATTGATGAAGAGTCTGCCTTTTGACACCATTATCTGCCTTCTGCATTTTTTGTCCTCCTGGGCCTTGCCTCTTAAGGCTGCAGTGTAGACATTAATTCCTTTAGTGATTTAGGCAATCCTGGGAGGTAGTAGTTTGCCATAAAAAGGGCTGCTTTAATGACCACCAATTTGCTAATTCCTTTTTGCTCGTGTTATCCTCAAATAAAAAATGCTGTGACACAAGAAATCCATGGAAAGAGTCTCATTAGGCCACATTGACTGAAATTGAAATAGGATTAGAATAGCTGGAGCCACTTCAGATGATGAATGGAAAATCTGAACGTACATTAATGAGCTTCATTCACAGGGTACTGATAGTACATATTTCTATCTATTGGAATAACCAGATAGGGCCACATCAGTGGAAACAGAGGGCATATAATATGAAAAAGCTGCATTCTTTATATAGACTGTATTTTACAAAACACAGATATACTAAACACCAGTATAAATTCAGCCTCATCTGGGACCTGATTCAGTGCCCATAGAAGTTGGTGGAAATGTTTTTGCTTTGGACCAAGCCATCAGGACTTGATTCTTCTCCAATTGAAGGGAGTTTTTCTATTGCCTTTAAGGGGAGCAGGATCAGGTCCTTACTACATAGAAAAGGGGTGAGGGTCCTTTTTTCAGGCAGGGACCATTGACCCACAGAAAAATTACTCAAGGGCCACACACAAATGAGAAGCAACCCCCCAAACCTACCTGTAAATCTCATTTGCATTCAACGTGGGGGCACTGGGGCGCCGCTCATTCTCCAGCCTCACAGGAGGCGGGCCCAAAGCTCTAGGCCTGAAGGAGGTAGGGAGAACACCAAGGTTCAGGATTTCCAGCTTACTGTGCAGAGACTTGCCATAAGCTGGACCAAACTAAGCAGAGAGCTGGATCTGGCCCACAAGCCGTGGTTCCCCACTCTGCTGTACATTTGGTAACTATCCCAATCTGTGTTGATATATGTGGATATTTCAACAGTGCTCCCAAAAGTTCAGTTACTAGGTTTCAATATGGTAAAACAGAATAATGAATAAAATTTACTTTTCAAAGGGATTGAATGTAGTAATCAAAACAACAATTAGTTCATGATTTAGGATACAAAATTAGTTTCCTTCAATTACAATCCTTTTGTGCAACTGTCTTTTCTAAATATGAAGTTTAGTCACAAACTTCAACCATACATTTTTGTAGCGAGGGTGAAATTGGCTTTGTTCTGATTATCAGTTCCTTATTTCATGTATACACTGTCCTAAATAACGTTGATGGAAAGAAATAAAAACTGAAACAGCTTTTAGAGCCAATTTAATTAACTAATTGAGAATACAAATGAGTTACTTTCAGGAAAACTTTCTTGTACATTACAGAACAAACTAACAGGAATGAATAGCCTATGTAAATACTACATTAATATAGGCACTTTTTTGTACATTTAAAAGGGAGAGAGTCCAGTGAAACATTCAGATATGAAATCAGCATTCCTTATGTTGAGTTGCCATAGGCTTTAATCGGTTCTTTACAGGCTCAGTTCACAGCCCGCACCTTTATAAATCAGAGAAAGCAACTTGTTTATCAGACATTAGAATATTGAGCTAGCCATGCAGCTGTTAGACTATGATGAGTAACAGATGCAGGACGGACAACACACTTCTCTGCACATTGGGCAATGTATGCGTGCGGAGTAGGGTGGGGGCTCAGCTCCAGGCCTGGCGGAGGGGGTGGAATGAGGGGCAGCCAGTCCTCAGCACTGCCCAGACCATGGCAGACAGGGGTTCTCGTGGTGATTTAAAGGGCCTGGAGCCCTGGCCACAGCTACTGCTTTGGTAACAGCAGGGACAACCTGTAACCCCAAACCCTTTTAAATCACAGGGCCCTGGGTCAACTGCCCTTTTGTCATCCCCTCCCCCTGCATAGTCGGCGGCCCTGCTTAAATGCATTATTCATTATCAATGTGACTAATTAAAGTGCATGGCTAATATCCTATTTTAAGACAAGATGGAAGGAAATTACATAGCATGATTAAAAGCCTGCATTTGGATGAACTTGGCTAAAAACAAGACAATGTTTGGTGACAGAGGGGAACATGATTAGCCCTAGCTAATTACATCATTTTGTCATTCATTTATTGTGTGATGTTGTGATTAACAAACATGTCATACATAATCATTGTATGCTAAATAAAGTTAAGTTTCAGGATTATAGGGGCATAAGATTGATTAGTAGTTAGGTATTAGGTATCAAAGGGTATGTCTACACTAGCCCCCTAGTTTGAACTAGGGAGGCTAATATAGGCATTTGAAGTTGCAAATCAAGCGCGGGATATTTAAATCCCGGGCTTGATTTGCAACTTGGAATGCCTGCATTAGCCTCCCTAGTTCGAACTAGAGGGCTAGTGTGTACGTGGATTTAAGGGTGAATCTACACTGCACCCGTAGGTCAAAATAAGATACACAATTTGCGTAGCTCAACTGTGTATCTTATTTCGATCTAATTTTGAAATAGCTTATTTCAAAATTTGGATGTCTTCACGGCACCAAATTTTGTAATAAACTGCTATTCCAAAATGTCCTTTATCTATCATGGAACAAGGGTTACAGGGATGTTGGAATAATGAGCCCGTTATTTCGAAATCTATTTTGAAATAATGGGCTTGTTCAAAAGACATGGAATAGCTATTTCAGGATCCCTCTGGAATCCCAAAATAGTGGCACAGTCTAGATGTATCCTGAGTAAGTAGGGCTGAAATACAAGGCCTACAGGCTGAAGCTTTCAAGATTTTAACATACCCATACTTGACTATAGGCTAAAGAAATTCTTGACATAAGTAACTGACCAAAGAATGACACTATGCCACAAAATTATGGGAATAGATCAGTGGTTCTCAAACTCTTTGATCCATGGACCACCTGGCTCAATGTAAACCTCTCCACAGACCATCAGTTGCTAATGGAAACTCACCATTAATTACATAATTATGTCTGAGCCATTTTGTTAGTGCTGGAGCTAAGAAGAATGGTCTAATTTAAAATATTAAACAGATTAAGCATTTTAATTTTCTCATGATAGTTTATCAAACTTCATTTTAAATAAAGTAAAATACTAATTTATGTCCAACACAAAAAGGTTCAATGTTTTCTTACTTTATGGCAGGTGTGGAGAATCTTTTTTGTGTTGGAGGCCACTAACCCACAGAAAAATCAGTTGGGGACCACACAAGTGAGAAGCAAAAAAACTCCTCCAAAAACCTCCAAACCTCATTGATGTGGCCTCCAACTGAGACACCTCAGTCCTCTGGCAGTCCAGCCCCCACAAGGGGAAGGGACAGGAAGGATTGAGGTTCAGGGTTTCTGAAAGGACAGATTTACTTTTCTGGGGTTCTGGTGTTAGTGGATTTTATGGACCCCCTTAGACTCTGGGGTGGGGACAAAAATGAGGGGTTCAGTATGCAGGACAGGGCTGCCACTGAGTGGGATACGGATAGGGATAGAGTGCAGGATCTGTGAGGGAGGTGGGGTGCAGAAGGGGGGAAGAGGTTGCAAGGTCTGGGTGGGAGGTAGGGTGCAGAAGCAGGCTGGGAGTAGGGCATCTGGCTAGGAAAAGGGAGCAGGATCAAGGGAGGATTCAGTGTGTGGCCAGGAAGGAGGGTGCAAGGAGTAATGGTGAATGCAGAAGCAGGGTGGGGGTAAGTGTCTGGCCAGGGGAGGGTGCAGAAAGGGGTTTGAAGTAGAGTGTCTGGTCAGGAGGGTGGGTGTAAGGAGTATCTGGTCAGGGACAGGGGATGAGGCAGGAATGCCTGGAGATAAAGCTGGAGGGCAGAGTGGCTCAGAGGGGTTCAGGGAAATAGGGGAACGGGATGGCTGGGCATGGCACAGTGAGGTGGGGGTGGCGGATGGGTCACCCTGGGATGTCCAGCTCTGCTGGGAGTGGGGTCCTGTGCGGGTCCAGACTATGTTGACCTAGGGGGTAAGCACTGAGGCGGCTCGACCCCTCCCTCCAGACCGAGTCCCCACAGGTGCAAAGCCCCCAAGGGCCCCAAGTCTCCACCTGCATCCTGCATGTGTGGGCTCCTCAGCCCCAGTCCCACCTCTTCCCCCTGCCACGTGCAGTGCAAACTAACCTGTTGCCAGGGAAGAGGAAGGGCACCAGCCACTCGCACACCATGAGCGCCCGCCCCACCCGGCTGGCCCCGCACAGCCCAACCTGCTGCCTGCCCTGTGACAGCAACCGAGGGAAGTGCCACTGTTACCATGGCAACTGCAAGCTTAGCATGGCTAGGTGAGGCAGACACCCAGTAGTGGGTAGAACTTTCCCATGGAAGGGGGTGGGGCAGTGCTTTACCACTGGTAGCTCTGCGGCCTGCATGGGGGGCAGTGAGTTTCTTTTTTTCACCTTTCTTACCTGCCCTTCATGTACCCTCCAAGCCGGAGCTAGTGCTGCAGCCTCGCAGCTGCACACCAACCACCAAGCACCAGCAGCAGTGCAGGCTTCCCGCTCCATGTGTGGGGTGCTGAGCTCCAGCCACAGACCACCTGGGAGGCAGCCTTGGACCTCTAGTGGCAGTTTTGTTCCAAAAACAATACACTACCACTCTCAAACTTTTAATATCACTAGCTATTATTGAATAAATCCAGACACTTCTAATTGCTTTCCTAGCATGCTGTGTTTCTCTTGTGCTACTGCTGTTGGAAATTATGCATGACGTAGATAAATCTCAGAGGGGTAACCATGTTAGTTTGTATCTGCAAAAACAATGAGGAGTCCTATGGCACCTTAGGGACTAACAGATTTATTAGGGCATAAACTTTTGTGGGTTAAACCCATTTCATCTGATAATCTGATGAAATAGATTTTACCACAAAAGTTTATGCCCTAATAAATCTGCTGGTCTCCAAGGTGCCACAGAACTCCATGTTGATGATGTAGAGAAATATACTTAACAACCCTTATGACACTCTTGATTTTATACACACCTCAAGGAGGACAAATACTCGTCTACTTTTCCTCTTGAATTATGATACCCAGGACCAATGGTTGCTCTGTTTGCACTCCATCTTATAATGGATCTCTGGGGAAAAAATTATGGCCCTAGACTGCCCCATCTCATCATTAAGTTGTCGACAGAGCATGATGCATGTCTCTGTGATCTGTTCTCACTGACATGGGGTCCCTTCCCCATCAGCACGCTGGTCAAATCCCACGCTATGAAAGGGACTTTGCAGAAAAGTGATGGAACTAAAGGTGTCAACATAAGTGATCGCAAGCTAGTTGGGAGAAGAGACTGTCTTTTTGTTCATAGTTTAGCCTTATGGAGTCCTCTTCTATGACTAGAGTTCTTAGGCTCTATAACAGGGGTGGGCAAGATAGCTTCCATGGGCCGCATCCGGCCTGCAAAGCTGGTTGATCCAGCCTGCAGCCACCCTCTCACTCCTCTGCCTCCAGGCCAATCGAGACTTTGGGATGGGGAGTGCACAAAGTCTCAGCTCTCTGCCAGATACGCACAGCACCAGAGGGAACTACCAGCTGTTCAAAACAGTTGGCGGTTCTCTCTAGCCACTGTGCACCCTGGCAGGATAGGGGCTGGGGGTCAGAAAATTCATGTTCCCCACCCCAGGCCCTGATTGGCCTGGGGGAGAACATCAAGTCTCCTTCCATGCCAGGGGCACATGGCTCCTAAACTGAACTGTCAGCTGTTTAAAACAGCTGGTGGTTCTCTCGCACACCTAGCAGGGTGGAAGGGGCGGGGGAGAAGAGGCACAAAGACTTCATGCACTCTACCACCCCCAGGCAATCAGGATATGTGGGTGGAGGAACAGTGGAAGCCTCCTGCCCTTGCCCCTTCTGCCCAAGGCCCCGGCCCTTCTGGGGATGTCCATGACCATTTCCAAAATTTGTGAAGTGGTCCTCTATCAAAAATTATTGTTCATCCCTGCTCTATAGCAATAAAATATTATTATTATTATTATTAATAATAATAATAATAATTAATAATTAAGAATTAAGAAAGAGGAGGATCCATGAATGGAAGATGAGGATTCCACATCCTCCTTTCCAAAATATGAAGGGAAGAACTGACAGAAGAATCATGGATTAAGCTTTCTCTAATATAAGTGCAACTTGCTTGCAAACTACTGGAAATGTAAATGTTGAACCAGAAAAACATGTGCTGCATGTTTCAGTGAAACCTGATAACAAACATGAAAATAGGGAAATTCCATTTCTAATGAAGTATAAAGCAAATATCAAATTGTTTCAGTGCATTGTGAAGTGTAAGCTACAATTCCAGCTACTGTGAACATTTGCTTGAACAATGACTTCAAGGTTTCCTGCTGATCATTATAACAGGAAAGGCTGTATATTTGGAGTGTTCAGTGGAGACGCAGTATTTACTTGTCCAGGATGAGTTAAGATTTAGGGTCTGGCTCTGCCTTTATTGATGCTCTTGGGCTACAACTGGACAAAGATAAAAGAAAACAGATCAGTAAATGCAGTAAGTAACAGTCTGCTTAAGCCAGGCACCCCTAAAAGTGGAAAAATGTAAAAAAACAACAAATAGTCTAGTAGCACCTTAAAGACTAACAAAACATGTAGATGGTATCATGACCTTTTTTCCCCTAAAAGTGGGGCAGCCTGTAATAGCTATTCTACTCCAACTTGGGCTAGACTTTCCTCAAGGACTAAAAGAACCATGACAACACCGCAAAAAACGGAAGAGTCACACTTTGAGCAGGGACACCAGTTTGGTTTTATTTTCGAATAAAGAAGGCAGAAATATATCACTTTGATTGTAAAGAATTTCAAAGCTTGCATACTGGCAGTGCAGGAATCATTCAAGATTTACTGGCTGTCTAATGTGAGGGGTGTTGCTCAGCACTGTACATATCCAGTCAAGATTAATTAAAAAAATAAGTTTAACTCCACTGTATATTCAGATTGGTTTCTTGGTATCGTATTTCTAACATGAAACATTTTGGCAAGATTTGCTCTATGCATTTTACTTCATACAATATTTTCACACAATACTACAAAGGGGCAGAATTGATGTAAACCTACCCCAGAATTAGTTTGGTTCAAGTGTCCTGGCAGTGCTAATGACTGCAATTTGTTTGCAGTTTTACAGTCCTTGTGGTGGTTATGATAGGTGAATTATAGCTTCAAATCAGAGAGACCAATATTTTTTCTTGTGAACTCCTTGATTTCTAAGAGATAATTGGATTCAGAATAAAGAGCAGAGAAGACACGAGTAGATAGGGTGTGTGTGTAGGTTGATAATACATAGGGCCTGGGTGTGGAGCTAATATATCGGGAGTGTGTAGCTTATATATGGAGGCGGGTGCGTATGTAAATAACACACAGGGTGTGCAGTAGGGGTGTGTGTAGGTAATATATTATCTGGGGGAGGTGTTACACACACCTGAGACTGTGAACACTCCAGACCTAATCTTTGAATCATCCCCATCAAACCCTTTGAAAAGGAGCGCGCGGGGCGGGGGAGGAGGGGAGTTAAGAGGCTTTGTTCGGCTCTAGGCTGAGCCAGGAGCCATTAGGCCTTCCCCCGCTCCCCCGCCGCCTCACACTGCGCCCCCTCCCCCGCCCAGGCGGGCTGGGGCTGCTGCCATGCGTGCCCCTCCCCTCTGTCGGCGCGGCGCAGGCCAGGCCGCGGGAGGCAGGGCGCGGGCCGGGCCTGACGCCCCCTGCTTGGTTTCCGGGCCCGGGCTCCACACACCGCTGGCTCCGGGCCAGGGGGCGCCGAGGCTGCGTGGCGGCCGCCGGGGAGCGCTGCGCTCAGGCCGCGCCGGGGAGCGGAGCCGGCGGCCCACGCCCAGCAGCCAGGGCCCTGCTGGGGCTGCGCCCGGCGGCCCGGGGAAGCGCCTCCCGCCCGCCCGCCGCGCCGCTCCCTCTCCGACTCGCCCATGAGCCTGCTCGGGAGCTACCGCAAAAAGCCCGGCAATGACGGGTACGAATCTTTGCAGCTGGTGGAGAGCAACGGTGAGCTCAGCGGGGGCAGCAAGGAGCGCGCCGGCGGCAGCAAGCAAGGGGTGATCCCGGCCGTCTTGGCCGCAGCCCGGAGCCCGGCTCGACAGCAGCCGCAGCCGCAGCCTCTGGACTGCAGCACCAGCACCATGGACAGCTCAGGTAAGGGGCGTCCCCTGCCCTTCTCCCGCCGCCCGCCCAGAGGGCAGGCCGGGGATTCCAGCAGCCAGGGGCTTGGGGATCGGGTTACGGACCCACCTTCCTGCTCCCGGGCCAGGAGCGGGCAGGGAGGAGGGTCTGGCTGCCCTGGATGGATGTGGGGAGGAAACCCGAGAGGGGCAGGGTCCTGCAAATTTAAAGAGTTCTTCTTCCCAGCCCATGAATAAACACAGCCCAGGGCGCTACTGCTCGGTCCTGCTAATTGATGAGGGGGCTGAGATGTTGGTCCTTGTGAGGGAGGGGAGGCTGACATCTCTTAATGGCAGGAAATTGTCGAAACCATAGCAAGAAAATGCGTGTTCATCGAAATGCAACCTGGGCATTGCCCATGCATGGTAAATCTTTGGAATGGGCATGCTTAGGAGAGTAGGAGGGAGTTCATTATTCACCTGAGAAATGCATTGTGCTGTTGTGCAGCTAAATATACTGAATAGGTAACAATCATCTGAAGATGCTGATGCAGTGTTGTAAGTATTGATTGACTAAACAATGATGGAATTATTTTTATAAGGAAACATGAGCATGAGTCTGTATGGTAAGTGATAATAGAAGTCCTTTGTCTGGGCTAACAGCTTTCAGAAGAGCAGTAACAACATAGGTGGTTTGGGTGATGGTCAGATCATAGATTCAATTCAATTTTGGAGAGCTGGAAATCAAAAATACTTTTTGATAGTGTAAAATTAAAAGCAAATGACTGTCATTGCAATGAGAAGAAAAGGCTGTTGTGAAACCATTGTTTAAATTGAAATAAAGCATAAATAAATAAAAGGGAGAGAAATCCAGAATATAGTCTGTTGATTTCTTTTGAAGTCATTTGGGAATCATTTTGTTCTAAAAACAACTCATAGAATTAAATCCAATAACTTTTGATCATGCTGCATGAACTTTTATTTTATTTTAGTTAAATCTTGCCATGGAGGGACCAGATGGCCCATGTGACTGGTAACACAAAAGAGCTCTTTACCTCTAGGTCACATATTCAAATTTGCCTGATTCTCTAGTGATTTGAACATAGTTATCTTATGACATTTCAGTGCTGGCTGAAATGAATTGGTTTCAGTTCACTTCCTAGTGGGTCATTTGACACATCATAATTGCTATCCCAAGTTTTTTCAGAGAACTTTAGAGCCAAAAGGTCTATTGAGTGGAACTCAAGTATCATTTTGAGCTCTAGGGGTCCAAATTGGTGTGTGAACACTAATAACTTAGCTAGCTGTATGCTTATTCACAGTAAGTTGCTAAGTTGTAGTTACCTAGGTTCTCATATTGACACCCACCTGAGATACTTGGAGGCTATGGTCTACATCAGTGGTCCCCAACCTTTTGAGGTTGTTGGGCGCCGGGGGCGTGGCCGTTCGCCCGCCGGGCGCCAGCGGGCGGGGACACTTGCATGCCCGGGGGCGGCCCCCCCCATAGCTGCATGCCCGGGGGCGGGGCCCCCCCATAGCCACACGTCCAGGGCCGGTGCCCCCTCCAAGGGCCACGCGCCCTGGGCTGGCGCTCCTCCCCCCCCCCCGCCAAGCGCCGCGTCCCGGGGCCGGCACTCTCCCCCCCCCCCCGCCAAGCGCCACGCACCCGGGGCCGGCGCTCTCCCGCCCCCCCCCCCGCCAAGCGCCGCGCGCCCGGGGCCGGCGCTCTCCTGCCCCCCCCCAGCGCCGCGCGCCCGGGGCCGGCGCTCTCCCCCCCCCCCCCCGCCAAGCGCCACGCGCCCGGGGCCGGCGCTCTCCTGCCCCCCCCCCCGCCAAGCGCTGCGCGCCCGGGGCCGGCGCTCCTCCCCCCCCCCCCCGCCGAGCGCCGCGCGCCCGGGGCCGGCGCTCCTTTCCCCTCCCCCGCCGAGCGCCGCGCGCCCGGGGCTGGCGCTCCTTTCCCCTCCCCCGCCGAGCGCCGCGCGCCCGGGGCTGGCGCTCCTTTCCCCTCCCCCGCCCGCCGCGCGCCCGGGGCCGGCGCTCCTCTCCCCCCCCCCCGCCGAGTGCCGCGCGCGCGGGGCCGGCGCTCCTCTCCCCCCCCCCCCCGCTGAGCGCTGCGCGCCCGGGGCCGGCGCTCACCGTGCGCCATGTGCCCGGGGCCAGGCCAGCCCCGAGCACCTGGTGGGCGCATGCAAATGCGCTATGGCGCCCGCGGGCACCGTGTTGGGGAACACGGGTGTACATAATATGTACTGTATTTTTGATGTATTATTAAAGCAATTGGTCTTGGAATTGATTAGAATATAGAAATAGAGGAACTAAGTGTGTCAGATGATAATATTTATATCTAGCCATATCTGGCAAATATTCTATAGAAAATGTCAAATGGTGACCTTTGCTTAATGCTGGCTTCTGTGTTACTTGAGTGTTCTTGTTACAATTGCTCTGCTATTTGTTCAATTTTCACTATTTCCTCCCTCAATAAAAACAAGTGTTCATGATGATGGTTACATAGAATTGTTCTACAGAACTTTTTACAGGTTTTACTGGACTTTCTCTGTCTGATGCTGATTGATTTGCTGTGTGCTCCAACCTTCTCCTGCAGGCTCTTCACCGCAGTTTTACGTCACACCTCCCTCTCTTGGCCTCTTCTTACCTGTCCTGTCCCTTTCTCACTTTTTCTTCCCTCCTATTTAAATGATCCCCCTGTCCCTTCAAAATCAAACAACATGCAATTTGGTGCCACAACGTTGTTCACTGTATTTGTGTGTTATATCTCTTCCCACCAAACTGTGTTTGTCTTGTCTAGATAGACTGTAAGTGCTCCAGGGCAAGGGACATTGACAGAACCTAGCAAAATAGGACCCCGTTCTTGATTGGCTTGCGGAAGGTGGGGAGGGTGGACTGCTGTAATTAGCATGATTAATAACATTTATTTGATGAATTTCATAAGTACTGCAAGCAACTGTGTATCTGACAGCACAACAACACTGTTTTATGCTGCTGAAATTGGTTTATAATATTTCTTGATAGTGATTTGTCTCTGCTAAAATGAGACCATTTTTTGATTGATGAGGTATTCTCTGCAAGATCAGAAATACTGGGTCACCTGTGATATTCTACTCAAAACTTGATGTCCATTTCTTCCACCTTGTTGGCTCAATTAAATTTTTATGCTGTGAGAGATTATCAATAACAGTCTACTGTAAATATACAAATTACATACATTTAGCTAGTTTGCAGAATAAAACAAGTTTTAAGAGCTTTAACTACTCCTCAGGTGTTTATATGGTTGCCATTGACTTCTACTAGGGTGTTGCTCATGAATGTAAGTACATAATTTGTTTTTAAAGCTATACAATTATTGTTAGATAAGTGGGTGAAATTAGACAGTCCAACAAGACAAAGACAGTAAACTTAACCTAGTAAACTTTATCAAAGGGAACACACAGCAAAACCGTCAAGATAATCTCCTGTCTTGGTAGCCTATATAAAACTACCAGTAAGATATGGTGCAGTATCACAAGATGGTTTGTGTCAAAATAGGTCTGTGTCTCTGATAACCAATCTGACATCTAAATGCTGTATGCAGTGATGTTGATTCAGTGAATAATACTTTTCTCTCTAAATTAATACTTTCATAGTATTAAATATGTGCTGTGCTTTCTTTTGGATGAGAGGAAGTGATTCCTGATTTATTTTTATATGGACTACATGTTGTATATTCAGAATATATAATATATATATATAGTTCATGAGGGGGTTTTCTGGCCAAAGTATAACTCACTCACATTCTACTCAAGTGATTTTTCTCTGGGTTTTCAACAGAATATAACTTTCTTCATTTCCCATCTTAATTTATGTTAATGTCAGTATTCTGCTTCTGCAGCAGTTACCATATTTCTTTTATGGAACTGGTGGTATTTGGGTGGTGGGTGAAGTGATCCTTCAGTGTAGCTTTAAGTTGTCAGGCATCTTGGGGCTGTTCAGCATACAAGATGCCAAGAATGCAATGACTTGGCATGTTTGGTTGAGGTAGTTATTGTACCTTGAACCCACATGTCTTTGAGTGCAGTGAAGGACAGGGTCTGATACTTCACATCACTTCTACACTAGTGGAACTCCACCAAAGAACCATTCTGTAAAACTGAAGAAACAGTGCGGAATCAGGCCTTTCACCTCTGGCTAGAGCAGTACATTTGAAAGAAATTTCCAGAGTTAAATAGCAATCCCTCCTATTAAGCCAGACTTAGGCCAATGGCTGAGGAGAAATCATTGCTGTTCTCTTGCAGGTGTTCCTGGGGGAAGACAGCTTTAAAATCAGTCTGGATCTTATTATGAGTTTCATTGATGAAGACTTAATGAGCATGTTTTCCAGCTGACGTAATCTGGATCCTTCTTATGCAAACTATACTCACTTTAGGGACTGCACTTGCTCTGGTTGGGCACTCAGTAGAGTGGGTGCTACCAGTAATCTGTACCACCTGCACTCCTGGTGGACTCCATGTCTAGGGTGCTGGAGTCTGGGTTCCTCTTTCCATGACGTGAACTGGACCCATAGTTTTGATGCTGTTTTGTTGCTGGTAGTGTTTCTTAGCATTACATTTAAGAATGCTCTTCACTATGTCAGGAGTGCATTAATAAATTGCCAGTTACATAAGGAAAACCCAGAAGAGAAAAGAGTGACAGAAATTGGGGTATAACCTCGGATTGGTCATTTCATTCCAAGGTAAACACCAACACTTTGGGGCATAGATGGGTTTGGGTTTGATCAAACTCTGGCTTTAACTTGATTTGGTGTTTTAGGTTTTCCAGTTATAACATTGTCTTCTCAACTCATGTAAGATTAAAGGGATGAGTTTATGCATAGAAGGAGTAGTGCCCAGAGATTGACAATGTGAAATACAGAAAGATGTACAAAATACATTCTTTTTATTCTAGGTAGGCACTGAATTTTATAACGGTTCTGCAAAGAAAACATTTAAAATCCACATTTTTGACAATATTAAGTTTAAGGTAGCTTCGTTACTCTAGATTTAGATGTTATAAAGTAATTAGGGAACTTTATAATTCCCTTATTATAAAGGAACTGAGGATGGTGAAGGACCATTGTGAAGCCATATTACTGGGAATTCTGGATCAGACTCTCAGCTGTTGTAGTAAAGTCAGTGCAGTTGTGCTAAATTATCCCAGCTCAGAATCTGACCCTCTATCTTAAAAAAAATATATTTTTGAATCTTACTTAAAGACTAAAATTAGGTCTAAACAGACTTGCAATCCTATAAATAACTCTTTGCAATTAAAATAACCAAACACTTTAGGCTACATTCTAACTTGCCAGGTATTTATATAGGGAGAATGAAAAAATCCTTTTCTTTAAATTTGAAGGATTACATTTAAATTTGAAGGATTACATTAAGTAAACTCGTATTTGGGCATAGCTTGGGGAAGAAAGCATTTTCAGGCAAATATATAAGGTAGGTGTGTATGTGTATGTGTGTGTGTGTGTTAGGGTATGTCTACACTACATTCCTCTTTCAAGAGAGGAATGTAAATGCAGCTGAACGAAATTGCAAATGAAGTGCGGATTTGAATTTCCCACGCTTCATTTGCATAATCGCATCCTGGCGCTATTTCGAAATACCCTATTTTGAAAAAAGAAACACTGTCTAGATGCGGTTATTTAAAAAAAACCCTTCTTTTGAAATTACCCTTAAACCTCATTGTATAAGGAGTAGGGGTAATGCTATGGACTATACACATTTTCCTCCCCCCACACCTTGCCAGTAAATTTTTAGCAGGCTGGCCAGCAGTTCTGGCTTGCAATGGGTCCGGGACCTACCTCTGCTACGGCTCTGCATTTTCAGTGTACCAGGAAGGCAGGCAGCCTGACTCAGTTTCGGCTTATACTGGGTCCCAGAGCTCATACCCCCTAAGATAAGGGTTACTGCCACCCCATACACTGCTGCCTCTTGATCAGAGGCAGCAACACAGGGTGACAGGCAGCAGGTCCATGAGGGGAGCTGGTTTTTAAACTGGCTCCCCTCGTGGACCAGCTCCCGCCTGACACCCTGTGCTGCTGCCTCTGATACAAAGGCAGCAGCGCAGAGTGGCAGGGGGCTCCTCAGGAGTGGGGCCGGAGCACACTGGCTGCTGGCCTCACCTGTGGGGACTATGGAATAGTTGACCAACTGATAAGAGTTCATGAGGTTACTCTATTCAATTAACCAGTATTTAACACGCAAATAAAACTATAAAATGTAATCTGATTAGAATAGGAGATTTTAACTGAAGTCATGTTTTGATCTGAACATTTTCTTCCACTGATTGTGTAATATGTAAATGTGTTTTGCTTAAGCATCGCAACATTGTGTTAGCACATGAAAACAAGAGACACTTGATTGATCTATGTCCATTGTCCAAATTGAGTGAAACAGAGAAAATTCTTGTTTGAATAATTTAAGATGTTGGTTATACAAGGTAGGAAATTTAAATAATTTGAACTTTGTTTTTCTCTGTCATCACATAAGATGTGAAAGTTTAACATTCTGGTTCAAGTCACACTTGTGTTGACTTCCCTTTTTGTTTTAAATAGGAATGCAAAGGTATAAATGAAGGCAGAATTTGACCTGCACTAAGGCTTCATGCGTAGGCTGGTCTTCACTAAGAGTTTAGGTTGAAGGTAGTCACATTAGGTCAATTTTATAACAAATGAGTTTATACCACCAACTCCCTTTCACTGACTTTCGGGGGCTTTTAAACTCAATTTCTGTACTCCTTTTTGATGAGAAGAGTAGTGCTAAATTCAGCCTTTCATGCTTGACTTTGGGATAGTGCAAACACAGCACTGTTAAAGTTGATGTTCTTGGACTCCAGGAGGTGTTCCATAGTGCCCCTAATGTGACTGCTCTGGCCAGCACTTTCAGCTCTGCTACACTCCCTGATACAGAGGAAAAGCTCTGGGAAATGTTGAATTTTATTTCCTGTTTGGTCAGCATGATGACCTCTGCAGCACTCCTGACCCACGCATGCCCAAGAGCTCCTGGATCTGATTGCTATGTGTAGAGAAGAATCTGTGCAGGCAGAACTCCGAAGCAGCAGAAGAAACACTGATATCTAAGCCAAAATTGCATAGGCCATGGTGGGAAAAGGATACAGCAAGGACAGCCAGCAGTACCATGTGAAAATAAAGGTGCGCACACAAGTGTTCCAGAAGACAGAGAAGGCAAATGTTCGGTCCAGGTCAGAGCCTCAGACATGCTGCTTCTATGAGCAGCTGCATGCGATTCAAGGGGGGACCCAACCAAAACTGTCCATGAATACCTCCCAAGCAACTCTTCAGGCAGCCATGGGCAGTGACGAGGAGAACATAGTGGATGAGGAGAAGCAGAATGCTTAGCAGGCAAGCAGAGGATCTGATCTCCCCAACAGCCAGGACCTTTTTCTAACTTTGGAGCCAATCCCCTGCCGGGGGTAGTGCTGCTGGACCCTCATGGAGGGGAGGGCATGTCCGGTGAGTTCATATTTGTAATCATGCTGCAGTGGTTAAATGTAATTAATTGGCTTTAATCTGTTTGATCAGTCCTGAGGGATACCGTGGATACAGCAGTGGCACCCCAGAAAAGTTTGTTAATGTGTTTGGAGATGGAGCAGGAATCCTCCCTGCACATCTCTACAAAGCTCTCAGGGTATGTCTACACTACCCCGCTAGTTCGAACTAGCGGGGTAATGTAGGCATACCGCACTTGCAAATGAAGCCCGGGATTTGAATTTCCCGGGCTTCATTTGCATAAGCGGGGAGCCGCCACTTTTAAAACCCCGCTGGTTCGAACCCCGTGCAGCGCGGCTACACGGGGCACAAACTAGGTAGTTCGAACTCGGCTTCCTAGTTCGAACTACCGTTACTCCTCGTGAAATGAGGAGTAACGGTAGTTCGAAGTAGGAAGCCTAGTTCGAACTACCTAGTTTGTGCCCCGTGTAGCCGCGCTGCACGGGGTTCGAACCAGCAGGGTTTTAAAAATGGCGGCTCCCCGCTTATGCAAATGAAGCCCGGGAAATTCAAATCCTGGGCTTCATTTGCAAGTGCGGTATGCCTACATTACCCTCCTAGTTCAAACTAGGAGGGTAGTGTAAACATACCCTCATAGAGGTACTCTTTCATCCTTCTCAGAAGGTTTCTGGGGAGGCTGCCTTATTCCATCCTCCATGGTAGGATACCTCCCCACACCAAAACAGCAGTGATCTAGCATCATTACAGCACAAAGCATAGCAGCATAAGGTCCATGTTTCTAGGCACATTCAAATCAGCATCCACTTGCTGTCATGCTCTGTGATTCAGAGAAGACTGATATGGTGCTTGGCAGCCTTGATAAAATAGGGGCAGTTCTGTAATTGATAGCACTGAGGCAATCCACCTCCGTTTGCTCATTCCCAATGAAGCATGAGGCTAGCTTTGCTGTTCTGTTTGCAATGGACGTGAAGGGATCATCCCAGAGAACATGCTGTTTGGGATGGAGGGGGAGGATCAGGTTTTCAAAGCGAAAGTAAAAGAGCAAAAATCACAACCTGTTGCTTAACCTGCTCAGTTTAAAATGAAAAATTTGGCCTTGTAATAGTTAACCTTCTGTGTTTTACAATGTATCTTTTTTAAAGTCTACTCTTGGGTGTTTTCCCCCCCAGTGCAGCTGGAACAATGATTCTGTTACCTGCTCCCTCAATTCCTCCGGCACTTTGGCTGTCACAGATCAGAAGGTGAAAAAAACGTACATGGGATGCAGTGTTTAATGAGCTAATACAGTCCACCCAAACAGATAGAGCTCAACTGAATGAATGGAGAACAACACTACTAGACATCATCTGCTTGGAACATGAGTACAGGAGAGTAAGACACAGTACAAGATGTTGACACCCATGGGGGAGCAAACAGAGCTGATGAGGTGCCTGGAAGAGATGCAGGAAGAGCATCTGGAGCACAGAATCCCCCTGCATCCTATGATAAAACTGCCTCCTCAACAAGTTCCAGTGCCTCCTCTCCCAGACATCTAGAATGTGTGCAGGTGGGGTGGGGAAGGAGGAAGTCCCAGGAGATCTTTCACTCAACTCACAGGGATGCTTTCATTCCCAGAACTTTGATTGCTACAGAGGGGAACTGTAATAAGTCATTTGCCCTTGCACCTTTTCCCCCACCACTCACTTATCAGCAGGACTCGACAAATAATACAATCTACTCGCCTGTGGCGAGTAGATTGTAACCTGGAAGAGCCGGGTTCAGGCAATCTGTGCATGCGCAGATCACCGGGCAGCACAGCTGGTGATCTCACACCCTAAACTCTCACACCCTAAGCAGGTGATCTCACTGCTTATCAGATCTCACACCCTAAACTCTTCTGTCTCTGTTCCCTGTGTTTCCTAAATAAAAATGAATGCTTTGAGAACAACAGGATCTTTATTCATTGTGCCAAATGCTTTTGGGGCAGAGGTAGGGGGAGTAGTGCAGGCCATTACATGTACAGAAGGGGGCGCCCTGTTAAGAGCAACATACATCATTGTCTGGTCATTCATAAAACTGGTTTTCAAAGCCTTTCTCACTGGTGGTGCCCCTCAATGTGCTCTCCTTATTGCTCTAGTGTCTGGCTGCTCACATTTAGCTGCTAGGCAATCTGCCTTGACCTTCCTCCCCGCCCACCCTGCTAGAAACATTTCCCCGATCACTTTCACATATATTATGGAGCATGCAGCAACAACAATGGGAGTGTCACTTTCACCGAGGTAAAACATAGTCAATAAACTGAAAGCATGCCTTTAAATGGCCAAAGGCACATTCTACCACCATTCTGCACTTGCTCAGCCTGTAGGTGAGTTGCTTCTTACTGCTGTCTAGGCTGCTTGTGTTCGGCTTCATGACCCATGGGAACAAGGAGTAGACTAGGTTTCTGAGGATAGCTATTAGCATTTCAATGTTTCCAGTGGTATTTTTCCAGTATAACATATGTCACTCAGGAGGGTGGTTTATTCACACCCACAAGCAACATAGCGTATACACACATAAGTGGTAGCATGTATGCATCCTTAAGGCTTCTCTACACTGGCATGTTTTGTTGACAAAAACAACCTTTTATTGACAAAACAGTGAGAGCAAGCACAATACAATGAAACTTTTGTCCAAAAAAAATCCAGTTTTGATAACAAAAAACGCCCTCTTCGTTAGAGATTTTTGTCTTCCTCCCCCTACTGTCAACCAAGAACCAGTGTGGACTCTGCTGTTTGTTTTGTCAAGAGAACTGGCTTCCGACAGTATCCAACAATACCTGCATGATGGCTGTGCTCAAGTGTTTTGGGATCTCTGCTGTCCTTCAGGCATGTGCCCCTCCCGTCTCAAAGTTCAAGGAAATATCTGACAGCTGAGTGAGCTGCTCAATTTTGGGAACAAACAAAAAGAACAAATCATTGGAATGCTACTGATGCAGGGCGAAGGCTGGAGAGAATATTGTGCTGCTTTGACATTTTCTTCAGCACAGAGAACTCACAAGAGCTACTGATGATGCTGATCCCAGCAGCTGAGAACGCTGTGGGAGAACTTGGAGGGAATCTCAAGAAGCACAGGAATCAGCTCTGCCTTCCCATAACACTGTACTCTGGGACGTTTACCCACATTGCTTTGCTCTATCTGTCAACAGGGGAGCTGCAATGTGGCCAGGAAATGTCAACAATGGGAAGCAGAAAAAACAGTTTGACTGCTTTTCACTTTTACCAACTTTTGTATGTCGACAGCACTTTTGGGGTACGTCTAAACTACATGCCTCCGTCGACGGAGGCATGTAGATTAGACAGATCGACAGAGGGAAATGAAGCCGTGATTAAAATAATCGCGGCTTCATTTAAATTTAAATGGCTGCTCCGCTCTGCCGATCAGCTGTTTGTCGGCAGATCGGGGCAGTCTCGACGCGCTGCGTCGACAAAGAAGCCTTTCTTGATCGGCACAGGTAAACCTGGTTTCACGAGGCATACCTGTGCCGATCAAGAAAGGCTTCTTTGTCGACGTGGCGCGTCCAGACTGCCCCGATCTGCTGACAAACAGCTGATCGGCAGAGCGGGGCAGCCATTTAAATTTAAATGAAGCCGCGATTATTTTAATCGCGGCTTCATTTCCCTCTGCCGATCTGTCTAATCTACATGCCTCCGTCGACGGAGGCATGTAGTCTAGACACACCCTTGTTGTCAAACCTTCCCAGTGTAGACACAGTCTTAGAGAGGGCGACGAGGAGTCCTGTGGCACCTTATAGACTAACTGAAGTGTAGGAGCATAAGCTTTCGTGGGCAAAGACCCACTTCGTCAGATGCATGTAGTGGAAATTTCCAGAGGCAGGAATAAATATGCAGGCCAGGATCAGGCTGGAGATGACCAGGTGGATCCAATCAAGGAGGATGAGGCCCACTTCTAGCAGCTGATCTGGAGGTGTGAATTCCAAGAGAGCAGAAGCTGCTTTTGTAGTTAGCAAGCCATTCACAGTCTTTGTTTAATCCAGAGTTGATTGTGTCAAACTTAAAGATGAACTGTAGCTCAGCAGTTTCTCTTTGAAGTCTGGTCCTGAAGTTTTTTTGCTGCAGGATGGCTACTTTTAGATCTGCAATTGTGTGTCCAGGAAGATTGAAGTGTTCCCCTACAGGTTTTTGTATGTTGCAATTCCTAATATCAGATTTGTGTCCATTGATTCTTTTACGTAGGGACTGTCCTGTTTGGCCGATGTATATAGCAGTGGGGCATAGAGAGGACTGAACTTAGAAAGAGGACAAAAAAGTCAAAATTAGCAATGGAAAATTTGAGCAGAAATGGAGAGAGAGAAAATATAAAGCGAATACAAAAATAATATCTGGTATGAAATATGGAGAAGAGTTTATAGGTGGCTGGAGAATGGGTATCAAGCAATGGAGGAATAAAGTGAGTTTCTTGCTTCTGCTGTGACGTGCGTAATAAAGCTCTCTTGAAATCTATGTCTACACTGCTGTTTTTTTGGCAGAAAATATGCAAATCGCTCTTCATTTGCATATCTTCTGTTGATTCTTTTCGCAGAAGAGATTTTGCTGATAAAAAGCCCCAGTTTGCTGGGAAAAAAAAACCTTTTTTGCAAGAGCCTGTAAAACTCATTTTTTTGAGGAATAAGGGATCTTGCAAAAAAGGGTTTTTTTTCTGACAAATGGCCCTGTCTACTCTGGGCTTTTTATCGGCAAAACCTCTTCTGCAAAAAAGGATCCGCCGAAGATATGCAAATGAGAGTACGATTTGCATATCTTCTGCCAAAAAAATCCTGGCAGTGTAGACATAGCCGAAGCAACAAGATGAATATTGAAAGAATATGAGTGTTTGGTAAACACACACATATGAAAGTAATCATAAGAACATACCTAACTAAACACATGAAATTGCTGCTCACATTGGTCTTGTGCAGTATTCTTAAATTATTCATAATCTGAAAATGATCTAAAATCTATTGTAAGTATAAATTCAGGATTTCTTGTAACTGTTTTAAATTTGCATGCCCACAAATCAAAGCCTTGTGTGTTGGTGCTTACCCCTGACTGAGTCAGGAGAGAGACATCTCCATATCACTGGCAATGAGATCGAGCATCTCAGACAATGTCTGCTTTGTTTTGTATCTCTGCACTTTTCAAAGAGAAGGTTCCATTTCATAAGCCTCTTTGTTTTGAACAGTGAATAGCATGGCCAGATTCTTTCTGCATGTGATGTTGCAGTAGCTTTGCTTGATGTTTTTTTTCTCAGTTTTAGTGTGAACTTTGAAAGCAAGTTATGTAGCTTCAGCAAGTGTCAGCATTTAATCACTTCAACTACCAACACATTTTACTAACCATAATGTAAATTTCACAAACTAGGAAAATCTTTCATTTGGTATAAATAAACGTGACTGATCAATAGGGGAGGAAGGAGGAAAATTACTCACAATGCTGATGTTTTGCCCAGGTCACTTGTAACACTGAGCTATTTTGTACCTCTCCCTTCAAATATATCTGCTTATTGGTAAGGATATTGTTTAGACGATAAGGCAAACTTGTAAAGTTCTGCAGAAACAGCAGTAATATTTCCTAGAGTTCTCAACATTTTCATGAAGATTTTATGTACGCAGTCTGATAAACCCTTAAGGCTTTATTAATACAAAACTACTTAATGTAGTCATTCTGTGTTGGTTTTATAACTATACTAGAAGATTTAGCTGGCATTGTTAATTCAATTTTTGGGGTTGTTGGTTTTTTGGAAAATAAAATGAAAGTATACATTCTTCATTTAAATGCTCACTCAGGGCTGGGGCTGGGATGATGGGTTCAATATGCAGGTTGCCTTGGGAAGAGAGGCTATCCCAGCTTTCTTGCACTGCAGCAGCTTGCGGCCAGGTGAGGAGCACCTCTCCATGGCTGATGCAGCTCCACGTGGGCAAAGCCAAGGGAAGAGTTCATGTCCCCCAGCTGGGGCAGGTTCAGAGTCATCTGTCCCCTGCACTCCCCAGGCAGAGTGAAGAATGCAGCAAACTGCATTTTCCCCTCACTCCCTTATGAAGGGGAACAGCCAGCAATGTTCCTGTACAAATTGGGGTGGGGGGAACTTTAGCCCCCTGCCCTCCTTAGAGGGCACCTGGGGGACGGGAGGCTTGAGGCTGGGACAGTCCCAGACTAGGGGGGGACACCTCCAGCCAGCCCCTTTTCCTGCCTGGTGATTCTGTCTGAGCTCTTTTTTTCTGTGGTCTTATGAGAAGCAATCCCATTCCAGGTGCATCCCATTTTCCTGGCACAACCAAACCCTTACCTTGCTTTAAGTTATGATAAGAGGAAGCTGTGTACCAAATTTGGTGGTCCTCTCTCTTACCATTTAGGAGGAGTTCTTGAACAGAGATAGACAGATGGACAGACAGACAAACTCTCTCAAATATATAGTAGATATGCAAATATAGGGATTATCCATAGAAAGTATAGTGTTGAATGTTTACATGAAGGGGGAGCTTGACACTGAAAGAAAGTGATGACAAATTACATGTGGAAATTAATACTAGACTCCTTATAAGAAGCACTTTTCATTGGTAGATCTTCAAGTCCCTTACAAAAGGAGGTCAGTATCATTAATCCCATTTTAGAGGTGTGGATACTGAGGCACAGAGAGTGGAAAGTGAATTGTCAAAAGTAATTCAATAGACCACTGGCAGTGCTAGAATTAGAACTGAGATGTCCCAGTTCCCAGTACAGTACTTTAGCCACTAGCACACACTGTTACGGATAGGACATAGCCTTTGTACATTAGCATAATTGCATAATAAACAGAGCTCATTCATGCAAGTATGTGTCCTGAAAGACTACATGTGAACTTGTGACTGTACACTGCTGCACATGTTCATGTGTCATAACCTCCCAATTGCCCATATCTGAAACGCTGAAGCATGTTTCTGAATTACAGCACACAGCACAGATGCTACATGCATGAGGGGTGGCCTCATATCAGTACATACTAGTGCTGTGTGGACATGGCCAATGAATGTGTGCCAGATTATGGGTATTGATAGTCCTCCTGAGCTATTCCCACAATGCATTCATCTTTTTACTTACCACCTGACTCCTTACCACCTGACCCTTACCCAAAGGCATGGGTTGACCTCCCCACTTTCCATTGCTAAGATTGCAGCAACCTGCATTGAGCACTTCAGATCAGTTCTCCCAGGAACTCAGGGAGATCAGGACAGGCGACCATGGATCATGATCCAACAGTTACCTCTGGTCCCTCGCGCACATTTGGGTTCTGATGGATGTGTGGTCACTGTTCACTGTCCTCCACAGCTTTGCTTGGTACAGCAGGAACATACTCCTCTAACTTATTTTATAAAGGTTGGAAGAGGCAGGATTCACTAGACTCCAGCCCACTGCTGGGTGCACATGAATCAGGTGAAGTACTCAACAATCACTCCAGAAGGGAACCTAATAAACATATGCCCATTCTACAATGAGTTGGCCCAGGCACCTTCTAGGACTGCAAATGTGAAGCTAGAATTGATTGATAATAGAACAGGACACCAAGTTCTCGGAATGTATTGAAGACCTTTTTTTTTTAATTTCAGAAGGTGGAGAAAGTACTAGATTTTTTTTTTAACAAATGAGGTTGAGGGAAATGGTTGAGAATTTTAAAGTGAAAGGTAGCTTGGGTGTAAGTGATCATGAAATGTTAAGAGTTCATGATTCTAACTCTTAGAGGGGAGAACAGCAAAATAAAGACAATGGATTTCAGGAAGGCAGACTTTAGTAAACTCAGGGAGCTGGTAGGTAAGTTTGCATGGGAAGCAAGACTAAGTGGAAAAACAATTGAAGGCAGTTGGCAGTTTTTCAAAGGGATGTTATTAAGGGTACAAGAGCACACTACTCCTCTGCATAGAAAAGATAGGAAGTATGGCAAGACACCACCCTGACATAACCAGGATATCATGAATGATTTAAAAATTAAAAAGGAGGCCTATACAAAGTAGAAACTAGGTCAGAGTACAAAGGATGAATATAAACACAAAACATAAATACGTAGGGGCAAAATTAGGGAGGCGAAGGCACAAAATGAGCTCGTTTTAGCTCGAGATGTAAAGAGTAACAAGAAACATTCTACAAATATTAGAAGTAAGAGGAAGACCAAGGACAGGGTAGGACCATTGCTTAATGAAGAGGGAAAAAATAACAGAAAATGTGGAAATGGCAGAGCTGTCTGTGTTCATTAATAAGATTGGTTGGTGGTGATTGGACGCCTACAATAATGAATGCTGGAGAAAAGGAGGTAGGTTCAAAAGTTAAACTAGGAAAAGAACAAGTTAAGAATTGCTTAGAAAAGTTAGAGGCCTTTAAGTCACCAGGGCCTGATGAAACACATCCTAGAATACTCAATGAGCTGATTGAGGAGACATCTGAACCATTATCTATCATCTTTAAAAAGTCATGGAAGACGGGAGAGATTTTAGAAGTCTAGAACAGGGCAAATGTGGTACCCATCTATAAAAAGGGAAATAAGGACAATCCAGGGGACTGGATTTGATGACCAGTTAAAAGTAATATTTGACCACTTAAATGTTTTAAATGGAAAAGTGTGGGGGAGGCCGGGCTGGAGTGGCCCCCCTGCGGTGAACAGGAGCTGCTCCAGTGTGCCTGGCCTGGCTTGCTGTGACAGGTCCCATGGGGCTGAAGCAGCCCCCAGTGATTAACCATCTTCCTTTAACCATTAAGGATGAGGCTTACTGGTTAACCCATTCACATTCTTACTCTGAAGTGTTACGTATTTCCAAAAAATGAGTGAGCTAGTACTGGATCAGGCTGTTTGCACAAGCCTGCTTCTTCATTTGGAAGTTATGTAGAAATTGGTCATCATCCCAGGACTCCAGTACAATATGGTCTCACCACACTGTGCTGCTCCTCCAGGGCCAGAAGCAGCAGTTCACCCATGGCATACTATTGTGATCCCAGCATTGAAGGCATCTGTTCCATGGGACTGCTGTAGGTTTTCATTCACCCTCTTTAGCATTTCATATATATCTGGACTCATTCCATCCCTCAGCCAGTGCAGGTCCACAGAAACATTTTTCCTGCAAGCAGGATCAGAATTACATCATCCTGGACTTGCTTTTTATCTTCCAATGCAGTTTGGCAGAATGCAAAGAGAACTCGGAGCTGCTACTGCAGAATGTGTGATGGCAACATACAGTATCAGCAGCACATAGAAAGGCAGTTCCCAACCTGTTTTCTGTGATGCAGAAGATTATGGGATACTGTCCTGTAATAGCGACAAGGAGGTAGCATGAAGTAATGTTTTCTCCCCTAGACCAATGAGTTAAATTGCATTTTTTTGTTTTGCTTTTAGACTCAATTAATAGGCATATTCATTGTTTCCAATACATTCAGCTATGAGATAAATTTGAAACATTCAGAAAATGCACATAGTGACAGCAGTGTATACATTTATAGACACAAGGGTGAGATGAAAGTTGAGGTGGTAGAAAGAATTTAAAAAACTGAGACAGATGCAAGGGACAAACCAGAAAAAGCAAAGAGATTGCAGCTAATATCAAAGAAACTGTAACTGACATCAGATTCCTCACTGGCAAAAAGAGGACACAAACTAAAGAAACACTAAAAATACATGGCTGTGTCTGCACTGGTGTGATCTCGCGCAAAAGCAGCCGCTCTTGCGCAAAAACTTGCTGCCTGTCCACACTGGCCGCATGTTCTTGCGCAAGTAAACTGACATTCTAATGTATAAAATCAGGGCTCCTTGCGCGAGAACTCTGATGCTACCGCTCAGGAATAAGCCCTCTTGCACAAGAGCTCTTCCAGAAGAGGCCAGTGTAAACAGGCAACATGAATTTCTTGCGTAAGAAAGTCCTATGGTTAAAATGGCCATCAGAGCTTTCTTGTGCAAGTGAGCGTCTACACTGGCATGGATGCTCTTGCGCAAAAGCACATGCCAGTGTAGACGCTCTCTTCTGGAAGAGTTTTTGCAGAAGAACTCTTCCGTAAAAGAGTTTTTGCGTGAGAACGTGCCCGTGTAGACATAGCCCAGGTGTATTTAAGAGAGGATCAAGGGGTGACACAGAATACCTGCTGCATATGTGAGCTTAGAGAAGGAAAGTTTCTGTGTTCTCTGATTAGAGACAAAACAGATCATCTGGAAAAGTACAGACTGCGGAAGATGGCATGGATTAATAAGAAATCATGAGTATTTCTGATAAATTTCTCACAGTGACAGTAAAGACTCAAGAATTAAGCAATGACACTTCACTGAGATTTCAAGAAAGTTTTTAATATTATATTGCATACGTAACTAACAAGGTTTATAAGATGTATTGAAAACATCAATTTAAAAGCAGGTCTTTATAAAAGGTTATTGCTCATTGGGTACTACTTGGGTAAGGGGAGGCGCAGTGAAGTATGGCAGAGAACTTTGTGACATCCACTTTTCACACATGCTTTACATACCAGGTGTAAAGATGTCCCAGAGTATGTATCTTCTATACTGACTCCCTGAGAAGCCATGAGTGTCAGGAATGAGGTCCTGCAGCTGCATCTGTCCAGTCATCAGGCAACTAATGAGCACAGCTAGTTATAACAGAACCATATGATTGGCTGAGGCAGTCAGGTGGTTTGCTCTTTTAGCCAAGCACCTCCACAGGACCAGAGCTGCTCAATATCTCCTTATGTGCATCTCACTTTATTCCAGCCTAGATGTGCCCTGCACCCCACCTCACACTAGTCCTGAATTTGCTGTCTCCAGATAATTGAGTTCTGATGCTCAGCTCTGATGTCTAGTGCTGACTCTGTCTGAAACCTTGCCTCTGGAATTTGGACGCTAATTTTGGTTCCGTTCTTTAGCTCCAGTCACTGGCACTGGCTCTGACTCTGCCTTAACTTTGGGCACTGGCATTTTGACTCTGATCACTAGACCTCATCCACCAATGACCCACTCACTCTCCTGACAAGGAAGCATCTTAGAAAAGGGCAAATGAAAACTTAAACAGTAAATATAAAAGAACAGTACAAGCAGCCTCTGGATTACGTACAAGATAGGGACTGTAGGTTTGTACTTAAGTCGAATTTGTACTTAAGTCGGAACTGGCATCCAGATTCAGCCGCTGCTGAAACTGACCAGCGGCTGACTACTGGAAGCCCGAGGCAGAGTTTGTTCTTTACAAATCCATGCTGGCTGTTCCCTATCACCTTATTATCTTCCAAGTGTTTGCAGATGATTTCCTTAATTACAGTACTTGCTCCGTTATCTTTCCTGGATAATTTAACTGGTTAACCACTTAAATGGGATCTCATGGTGTGGTGGGCCCAGCCAGACTGGAGCAGCCCCAGCCTGGCCAGGCTACTAGATAACCTGTAAGAATTACCTAGTAAGGGTGATGCTTACCATTTAACCAGTGACATCCCTAATAGAGAGATGATTAGATCACCAATCCCATGAGACTATAACAGTGTTTAAAGAAAAAAATGTTGCTCCTTTATTTGGAGCATTGTGCAGTTTGGCCATTTTACAGTATTTGGAAGACTGTAAAGTTTAAAAATGGAAGGATAAAGGGTCTTGAGAATGTGGGAAAGCTAAATTCATTAGAAAATGGTAATGACTGAGGAGCCTCTAGCTAATCAAATATTGAATGGAAAGGAAATATTCTGCTAAGCTTTTATAGAGTGACAGGGGCAGGAAAATAATGTAAAAATAATTATTATTTTCTAAATAGATAATTAGCATAAGAAACAGACAAAGAGGCAGTAATAGAAACTGCATAAAGAATGCCAGTCTGGAGGGTGACATAATACAAGATACAAACATGAGCTGCAGGCTCTTCTGTAATCTGTCGAATGTACCCAAGCTGTATAACTGTCCATGAATGTATTTGAAACTTTTATCATTAGGCACATACCTGGCTACTGTGGATAATTGTGTGTGGTCATTGTAGGACTCTGAGGAGATTCATTGACGTCAGTAAGAAACCTGAATTCTAGCAACATCCTAAGGTTTGCATATGTTAAGTTTGGCTTCAATGTACGCTATCCTATTTGCTGAACAACAGCATTTTAAGCCATTTCTACACCCTTGCAGCCTGAATTCCTCTACTTTCCTAAAAGTACAACCATATTCTTCCTCTATTTCAGATTCACAGCCTTTTAGCAACTGAAGCATTCTGGTGCCACAATTTACATGGCAAATGTATGGATCTTTCATGTAGCACTACAACTGGCAATTCAGCCCTTACAGACCACACACTGATGCAGGATGGGTGTGCTGTATTATGTTAAGTTTTCATTGAATACCAGGTCTGTATGTGTTTTAGACCTTGGTGTGTCCCGTAAGTAACATTAAACATACTTCAGTTATAGTGAAGCCATCCACTTACAAAAGCAAATGCATACAATCTTCTTGCTGAAGGGGTGTAGCCATAGCATCTCTAAGGGTATGTGTAGACTACATACCTCTTTTTCAAAAAAAAATTAGGAGTACAGGATCTTTCAAAAAAGCCTCTTGCGCAAAAATGGAACCTAATTAATTATGCAAATGAGGCAAAATGATATTCCATGCTTTGCCTCATTTGCATATTTTTTGCACAAAATGGGGGCAGCATAGACATAGCTCAAGAGTTTTGGAGTATGCTCTCTACTTTACTTTGGGAAACACTACACTGGACCACAGTGCAACATAACTGTTCCTTGCACTTAATACTTCATAGAATACTAGGACTGGAAGGGACCTCGCGAGGTCATCGAGTCCAGCCCCCTGCCTCCATGGCAGGACCAAATATGGTCTAGACCATCCCTGATAGACATTTATCTAACCTACTCTTAAATATCTCCAGAGATGGGGATTCCAAAACCTCCCTGGGCAATTTATTCCAGTGTTTAACTACCCTGACAGTTAGGAACTTTTTCCTAATGTCCAACCTAAACCTCCCTTACTGCAGTTTAAGCCCATTGCTTCTTGTTCTATCCTCAGAGGCCAAGATGAACAAGTTTTCTCCCTCCTCCTTATGACACCCTTTTAGATACCTGAAAACTGCTATCATGTCCTCCCTCAATCTTCTCTTTTCTAAAATAAACAAACCCAATTCTTTCAGCCGTCCTTCATAGGTAACGTTCTCTAGACCTTTAGTCATTCTTGTTGCTCTTCTCTGGACCCTCTCCAATTTCTCCACATCTTTCTTGAAATGCGGTGCCCAGAACTGGACACAATACTCCAATCGAGGCCTAACCAGCGTAGAGTAGAGCGGAAGAATGACTTCTCATGTCTTGCTCACAACACACCTGCTAATGCATCCCAGAATCATGTTTGCTTTTTTTGCAACAGCATCACACTGCTGACTCATATTCAGCTTGTGGTCCACTATAACCCTTAGATCCCTTTCTGCCATACTCCTTCCTAGACAGTCGCTTCCCCTTTTGTATGTGTGAAACTGATTGTTCCTTCCTAAGTGGAGCACTTTACATTTGTCTATATTAAACTTCCTCCTGTTTACCTCAGATCATTTCTCCAATTTGTCCAGATCATTTTGAATTATGACCCTATCCTCCAGAGCAGTCGCAACCCCTCCCAGCTTGGTATCATCTGCAAATTCCTTCACATAACCAGTCATGGCAGAGCAACCACAGGCTGTTGGCTTATTAGCTGGCTGCCCCTCGAACAGTGCTAAGTTGCTACATCATGGAGCTATAAAAGATGGACCATTTTAAAAGTTCACTTTGCAGGGATTGATGATGTTTATTAGAAGTACAGGAATGAAATCTAGCAAATCTGTGGAGTTGATTAGTGTACTCTGCTGATCTACTCTGTCACAGCCAGCTTACTCATGGGATACATTTCTGAGAGGGACTGTCTCTCCCAGGTATTGCTTTATAAGAGCAGCACATGTTTCAACTTATGTACACTGAAGCATTCTAGGGAACCCAACAATACTGAAAAATTAAAGAAAAAATTAAAAGGACAATTGGATCAAAGGAGCAAAAGCTGCAGCTTAAATATTTCTATTTTCAAATTTCCTAATTCTTTAGGAAGAGGTTAGGATCTAGGCTCTAATCTATCCTGGATGTCTGAGGGATTTTTGCAAGTCACTTTCATCCAGGTGAGTGAGACCATTTATGAATCTACTATACCCTTTGGTGCTTTAAGTGTCTCATTTAAATTAGATGAATCTCAGAGGGGCACAGCTATAACAGCTCATTTCCAGTTTGCAGTTATAAGCAGGCCTGGGTAAAGGGTTATCTCTAACACTTGTTAGATTTTGATGGCCACTATTGCAAGTATATTTGACAAATTCAACACTTAATATTATCCATTATCAGAGGCTGAAAGGAGTCACCTGTGCAAAGGAGTGTCCTTTACAAATACCAGCCACCTTCACATTTTAAGTATGATGTGTTTGTATGTTTCCATTAATATTCATCACATGATTTGAGAATCTCTGCTGAAATGCAATAAGCATGGAAGGAGTGAGTTAGGAAATCCTCACTTCTAATCCTTATTAATACTTCCTCTGGCCTTGAACAAGTCATAATTTAACTTTTCCCTTCCTTAAAAAAGGGGCTGATACTGAAGCACTTCAGTGGTTGTATTAGTAGCTATGGGGACATAGGGAATGCAGGATTAGACTCCTTCTTGCATATATCACAAAGTTGTCATGTGTCTTAACATTACCTTTGAAGTAAAGTGCAGGTTCATAATTATAAAGATGTTTGTATGTCTTAAGAGTTTGTTTAAAAACAAAACTCAAATGACATCCCAGAAGCTGCTATGGTAACAACTTGAGGGAAAAACAAGATCTGTAAACTGAAGTGTTTTGGGGAAAATGTGGCTTAAAAGCCAGAATTTTGGGAATTGAAGCACCTGTGCAAAGTCAGCTGATGAGCTAGGTGAGCTCCTCTAAGTACAGTGTCAGAGTGCTAACATGGGGTATAGTCACTGGAGTATTTGATACTTGGAGCATAAAAGCAGCACTGATGTTGAGAAGAAAATGGAAATCTTGCATGTTTTGGAATCTATCTATAGTTTCTGCTCTGATTTGAGTGATAGTCTATTTTGCCACAGTACATCTGACATAGACTCTGCCCTCAATTTATAGAGTCACCACTCCTAGGGGGAAACTGGAAGATACTTTTTTTCCTGAGCATGTGCCTGCGAGATCCTTGTTAAAGTTTTGTTGTGATATTTAAGACACAATGAAGGGGATTCTTGTGCTTCTGGTGGAGTAACTCCCTATTTGGATACTGCTAATGCTAAAATGTCCCTGAAATGGAGTGCTTATCCATGAGTATGATGTAATTTAAAAGATCTCTCCCTTCCCATTCTGAAGTGGACAAGATTTGCGCTAGGAGGAAGGACATTCCTGATTCTTTGGGGGAAGTGGGTGAGGAAAGGGTTAATTTGCTGCAAGGAACACAGCTGCCTGCTCTTGTTGCAGGAATCTGCAAGAGAGCAGGGTGGGGTTATCCCTATTGACTCTGTTTAGTCTGCCTCAAAAGGGAGCAGAGAGACCAACTGCAAGGAAGAGGAATAGTCCTGGGCTGGGAAGTGTGTTATGGAGCATAGCGAGTACCCCCATGATGTTGGTGAGCTGAAGTAAACTTGATTCCTTTGCACTACTGTTTGCCTTAAAGGACTAGAAGACTTCTTGGCTTGTTAGTTGTCTGGATGAAGGACTTTGATGGGCTTAGTTTCCTGACTTTGCATATCTGCCTTTACCTCCACTTCAAGTTAAATGCTGTCTTTGCAAACTTCCAAGAGACAGACTGAATATTGATGTTGACAAGTGCATTTTAAATGCTTGTTTGCTCAATGGCTTCTTCCTGAGGCATAAGAAAAAAAGCCATGAATGAAATGGGAAAGTGTCCTAGCCCTACACCCATTGCTGCCAGTGCATGCATCCCTAGAATACTGGGTTTCTCACAGGTGAAGGTGATGTGCTTGAAAAAACTTCTTAACAAAATATAGGCAATTAATCTCTATCCTCTAGGTCACTAGTATCAAACTGCAAACACTATATAAGAAGTGTTAACTAAAACCTTGTGTTCAGGTTCTAGTACATAGAGCACTGAATCAGAGCCAGCAGCTCTGACTCTAGTTTCAGCTCTACCAGTGACCTTTGCACATTAGAACTTTGCCAGGTATTAACACTGAATTTCACATCTCGATTCTTGGGTTTTAATTTAATATTGTTAAAGCATAAGCAAATGGGCTATTGCACTGCAACTGCTCCTTCCTGGGTGGGAATAGGGTTGTCAGATGGTTTCAACAAAAATACTGGACACACTTGACGTTGCATCACAATCTACATTACATCTTATTTAGAAAATACAGAGCATTTATATTTTCTCAATTTGTTCCCTGAACAGAAAGCTCAAATACTGGACTGTCTGTTTCAATACTGGACACCTGGCAACCATAGGTGGGAATGGCCCCCTTATAATCTTGTGTAGCAGCCTAGTTTCCCACACTGGTAATGTACAGACTATGCCAACAACAATACCAATTGTGCCTGCTGCATTCACATGTTAAGGAAGATGCTTATATTTTTATTGTCATATATTAATTAAGTTGGATTCTTGGGGGTTCCGAGAATAGAGGTGGTTCTTGAATGCTAAAAGAGCACTTAGTTTCAAACTGTGCATCCCTTCCAAGCCCGTGTGCCTATCCATTGAGCTGTATGTTAAGCTGTAAGCTCTGAATCCTTCCCTTTGGTGTCTAGGCAGCAGCTATATAGAGAGGTGTTCTTTTAAACTTGACTATGATCCTTGGTTATTGATTGGCTTCATTAAAATTATACCAGGGCTACTGATAATTTTTCTAACATTTTTGAAAACCATAATCAAATGACGTTTTAGTATAGGTTGTGAATTGGTGTGTGTATGTGGTTTTGTTTTTAAATCTGCTTAATTCCTGCCTTGGAAATGTTCTTGATTTAAATTTAAATTTTAAAAGGAAAGTGAAAGTATAGATACATTACTGCTGAGGTTCTATTGATTTCTTCATTGACAGAGTGAAACAAAGTTTTGTGGATAGTGGTCGGGGGATGTTATGTCTACTGATGGTTACTGAGGTTTATATGCATGATATAAGCAGCCTTTGAAGGTGTCTCTTTCGCATATCCTGTTTTATATTATCAGTGTGCTCTCAGTAGTGGCTAACCAATCAATGATGATAGTAGTTAACACTAGACTTGCTTGATGGGTTGCAGCAAGAGAGGCAGTGGTATATAATTTCAGACCTCAGTTGGTGAAAGAGCTCTGTGAATCTCAAAAGGTTTTCCCTTCCACTAACAGAAGGTGGTCCAATGAAAGCCATTACTTCATCCACCTTTTCTCTCTCAATATATAGCTCGGCTAAATCCTGGCATGGTATAGTTAATGTTGTTGGTGGTTTTTTTTTTTTTAATAACTCAATGTCAGCACTTGCAGAATCAATTTTCTCTTTTTGTACTGTGAAAATATTGCCCCACTAGTAGCATGTGTAGACTAAACAAGGCAAAAAAGCTGGGATTTGTGTAGAAAGAAATGGTTATGCCGACATTATCTGAACAGAGTGGATAATTTTGCAGTCCTGTTCTTGTCATGGATTAATTCCCTGGTTTCAGTCTGTTGTTTTCTTAGCATCTGAGATGCTCCATCACTTCTGCTCAGTGATACTGATTTTGTTCTGGCTTTCATTGCTTTTATGTTTTTTCATGGCTTTGGGAAAGTGTTTGCCAGGCACAGAGGAGCTGTTGCCAAATATACATGCTCAATAATTGGAGAATAATGTGCAGTAGAAAGAGAGAGTTTTAAAATACGCTCTCTCTGGAATGAAATATCACTCTGTACTCTTGTAAATTGTCTGAGGAATCTGCACAGTATCTTGTAATTAAAAATTTGCTTTATCTGTCAGATCATAGAAGACACTTCAGATTCACTGGCTAGAAGATATCCGGTGCAGTAACTACCAAGGTTTTGTGTCAAGTGCTGGTGTATTGTAGGCTTCTCAATGTGTGTAGGATGGATAACTGTGATAACTGCTTGTCCTTGCAACTTCACTTTTGGTTTTGTGCCCCCAGTTGCTTGATACTCGCTATCTCAGCTCTTCAGTGGCAACATCTTGAGATTCTTTCTATATTCTCTTCCAGCACCATATGTACTTGTAGCACATAGGGACTTATTGTGATGATACTGTTGTATCAGTCTTGACTTTCTTGATCTCTTCAAGAAAAATGGAATTTATATTCGCATTAGACAGACACACACTCACCCTTTCTAGGCTTTAACTTTCTAACTCTTGCATTTTCACTTCTTTTGAAAGGGGTGTATGTCATCCTTTTCTACGTGTTCCTGCAGTTCCTTTAGCAACTACACTTAATTAATTACCACTTATTTTCAGCTTCTTCTTCTATTTCCATGTGTTCTACTATCTCACTTCAGTTCTCTCCAAAGTGAATTGGAAAAAAATATATATTTGAGTACAAAGACTGACTCCCACTTTCTTGCTTCATATGCTAGACATATCAGATGGTGTTTGCTCTCCACTATTCTTCCTTATTCCCCTGTATGTCACATACTTCAACTTACAGTGAACACCTTATGTAATCAGCCTTTCACTACCATATGACTTGGCTCTTTAGAAGTGTGTAGGATGGAAGGGAGTAATAGATCAAGTGTAGTACCTTACAAAGACAGCAAGAAGCACAGGTAAAGTTTGTGGAGTATTGCAATTCTCCTAGCGAGAAGACTTCAAAATATAGGTAACTAGTCTTTACTTTTACAGCTGCTGTATGGATTGCATTCTAGCTGTTCTGAAACTACCACTGTACCATAGGCTAACTTGAATAAAGGCATAGCTTTCAAACTATAGGATCTATTGGTTCATTACACAGACTCCATTACTGTTTAGATTTTAAACAAGTGTTGTGTAAATTATTTTTTTAAATAGGGATGTAGGATTGGTGGTTTATAGCAAAGTGGAAACTATGTCTACAAAGTAAATCTAGTAACTGGACTGTCGATGATTTAGTACTATTTATGATCAGTACAGGAGCACAACATAGGTATATGTTAACCTGAGTTGCATAAATGTATATAATACTGCATGACCAAAAATTACCAATAGACCTGAAAGCTATGAGTTGTCAGGAATAATGTAGAACAGGAGTCAGTAACGTTTTCAAATCCTAGAGCCAAACTACGTCAAAATTCAGAACAAGCGGTAAACAAAGAACAGTATAAGAATGGCTATTTGTATGACTGAAACTATGCAACTTAATCACCATGTCCGTTAATATTAATAGCAGCATAAATGAAACCTTGTATTCACAGACTTTATTTAATGGGATTTCTGCTGCTGGATGAGGGGTTGGGCCAGAATTGCAACTTCACCTCCTACCCATGCTGCAGCAGGGGATGGGGTGTTCCACTATCCCTTTCTTCAGTTAGATGGGAGTGGGACCACGGGGCCTGTCCCAGGATCGGGGCTGGAGACAGAACGTTGCAGCTAGATGAGTGCTGGGCCCCAATTGAGGTCTTGTTGCTGCAGCCCTGGCCCCAGGAGCAGCCAAACCATCCCTGGACTCTGGCATGGGGGCAGCGGGGATGACCAAAAGAGCCATATTTGGGTCATGAGCCATAGGTTGCTGACTCCTCCATCATATTGGTTTCGCAGCATAAGTTTATAACTGTGAAGACATGCCTTTTTATTATTGTTGACATTGCATAATGGGCCCTGGTCCAGATTGGGGCAGGGCCCATATGTTTATTCAGCAAACTGTATTAATTGCCCAAAGAGATTACATTTTCTTTGTCAAAAAGTCACAAACATGTCCCTTCTCCTCATCCCCTAATAAAATTGACAAGCCTGCCCTTGCTGACTTGAAAACAGATATTGCCAGGAACATATACTCTTGACTATCTCCACTCTTAAGATGCCCTGTTTGAGAAAAGGAATGTCAAGGAATGTCTACTGCCTTCCCCTCTTGCATGTTGTGTGTGTATTAGGAGGGTGGAAGGCAGAGAATAGAAAAGCTATTGCTTTGTATTTCTCCTAGGAGACTAGATATTCAGGGATTGGTAATTGGGAGACAGAGCCTTTCATTTCTGAGATGCATTCAGGCTGGTGACTATGTCAGCTATGAAGAGAATTGCTGTCTAATTGTATTTTAACCTGTACAAAAGATTGTTGCCTTTTTATGGTAGAGAAGTCAGTTACAGGAAGGACAACCTTGATGGAAAGTGAATTCTGCTTTCACCTTGAGGGTTGATTGAGACAAAAAGTAGCATAGCTTGTACTGCTCTTGTCTATGCTGTAGACCAAACTTGCCTAGTCTATAGACCAAACTTAATGACTGAGCAATGCATGACAATCCTAAGAAGTGCTGGGGCTCATTTCAGCTCTGCAGGAGGTGCCTGCTGAGGGGGAAGGGAGGATATCTTGGAGTTTCAGCCCTGTGGGAGGCACCTGCTCGGGCTTAGGGCTTCAGATGCTTCAGTTGCATTTGCTGCAGCTTCTTCCCAAGGATAAAATACCCCTCCCTGCATCTCCCTGCTGTTAGCTGTGCATGGAGAGTCTGTGACTAACATCTGGGAGCTTGAGAGAGGCCACTGAAGAAAAGAGGGGGAATGTGCCTGGGGTATGTGACTCAAAATGTTGAGGGCACAATTTATAGGTTCAACCTTCCCAACTCTTTCGGGTGGCAGTTTTATCTGGTAGAAGCTCCTACCCCGTCATTCTGTTGCGGGGCAGAAGTTCCAAGCTCCTTCCCCTGTTTGGTAGGTGGAAAATTGGGGGCTGCAGTTTGGTCACTCCTTTGTTACAAACTGTCAGCCTGGTGCCTTGCACATGGCACTAGCAACTTCTAAAAACCTTCACCTTGGCTAAGAGGGCTTTGAAATTCATATTTTACTGGAGACTTCTGAGAATAGCCTTTTCCTTGATCTTAAGTAAAGCACTGGGCTGTGTTATCATGAGGCTAAACCAGAATGCCTGATGGCAGTATGTTTGTTATTCTGAATGAGTGACATCTCCGGCTGTGTGTGTTTGTTTTTATTTTTTAAGGGGCATCCTCGCCAGACATGGAATCCACCTATGCAGGAGGCTTGCTAGATATGGTGAAAGGAGGAGCAGGGAGACTCTTCAGCAACTTGAAGGACAACCTGAAAGACACACTAAAAGATACCTCTTCAAAAGTTATGCAATCTGTTGCCAGGTATCGTACTACCAGAGCGTCTCCATGTAGGCAAAACCAATATTTTAGCTGCAGGATGTAAGTGGGGAGGAAACTATTTTGTCCCTAATTGGCATTGGACAAAGAACCTGGGAAAAGACCAGTTTATCTAGAATACTTAAGAGTGTTTGTGACTTTCATGATTGAATTGGTCTTATAATTGGATATATTGTTTAAATGAAGTTAAGACCACCTAAAGCAAAATATGTAACCTTGGGATGAGTCAACGTCAGATCCTGAACTTCCTGGTGGGCCTTTCCTAGCCATTCTTTTCTCCAAGTCTCTCTTCCGCTCTGTTTCCCTTATGCAATCCCGCTTCTACCCTATGCAGACAGCTCCTCTTTTTGTTCCGATCCTTAAATCCATTCTTGAGTGCTATCTGTTCAGTTGACTTGTTGCACAGGCAGTTCGTCACTGCTGCTGACCACACCTGGACTATGCACTGTGCTCTGGTGCCGCCTTGTGGTGTGCTCTGTGTATTCTGGGCTCACCTGAGTTTGCAGAGCACTGCATAGCTCATGATCCTCAAAGAGGCTTTCAGGTGTCTGTGGAAGTGATTGACTATGGAGGGAGCTTAAAAATTTCCATTAGAAATTGGAATCAAGGTAGCTCCCAATAATGGAAAGTGGAGGATGCTCTTTTGAAAAGAAGCATGCAATGGGGTAAAGACAGCTGGGTATAAAAATCAGAATAGTTCAAGCCATTGTTGGAAAGAAATATGGGTATGTCTACACTACAATGTTAGTTCGAACTAACGGACGTTAGTTCAAACTAACATTCATAGCCGCTACACTAGCGCTCCGCTAGTTCGAATTTGAATCGAACTAGCGGAGCGCTTAGTTCGAACTAGGAAAACCTCATTTTACGAGGATTAAGCCTAGTTCGAATTTACTAGTTCGAATTAAGGGGTGTGTAGCCCCTTAATTCGAACTAGTGGGAGGCTAGCCCTCCCCAGGTTTCCCTGGTGGACACTCTGGCCAACACCAGGGAAACTCTATGCCCCCCTCCCGGCCCCGGACCCCTTAAAGGGGCACGGGCTGCCTACAGTGCCCGTGCCAGGTGCAAGCCTGCCAGCACCCATCCAGCAGACCCTGCACCTGGCACGGCACAGAGCCACCCACCCGATGTCCCCCAGCCCACCCCCTCTTCCCGGGACCAGGCTGGCGGCTCCCGGGAGCTTGCCCTGGACCGCAAGAGGCGGGCACCTTCCTGGGCTAGTGCAGACATCGTGGACCTCATCCACGATCTCCGCACTAGGCACAGGAAAGTGGCCGTCTAGGGCAGGAGAGCTGCCAGCCTGGCCACCCAGGAGCAGGTGTGCATGAAAATCAAGGGGGTCCACTGAGACCCCCGACCCTGAGCCCTGAGCTTACAATGGCCGTCCTGGGTCAGACCAAAGGTCCATCTAGCCCAGTAGCCTGTCTGCCAACAGCGGCCAACCCTAGGGACCCTGGAGGGGATGGACCGGAGACAGTGACCAAGCCATTTGTCTCGTGCCATCCCTCTCCAGCCTTCCACAAACTTTGGGCAGGGACACCTCTCCTACCCCCTGGCTAAGACTACTCCATGGACCCAACCTCCATGACTTGATCTCACTTCCCTTTAAACTCAGTTCTAGTTGTAGCCTTCACAGCCTCCTGCAGCAAGGAGTTCCACAGGTTAACTATTTGCTTTGTCAAGAACAACTTTCTTTTACTAGTTTGAAGCCTGCTACCCATTCCTTTCCTTTGGTGTCCTCTAGTCCTTCTTTATGGGAACTCAGGAAGAACTTTTCTGAATGCACCCTCTCCACCCAACCCCTGCTTTTAGAGACCTCTATCCTGTCCCCGCTCCATCTCCTCTTTTCTAAGCTGAACAGTCCCAGTCTCTGTAGCCTCTCTTCATCTGGGACCTGTTCCCAACCCCTGATCGTGTTAGTTGCCCTCCCCTCTCCCAGCCTTTCTCTTCCCCTCTCCCACCTCCTTTTCCCAGTCTCCCCCAGTTTTGTTCAATAAAGACAGAGTCAATGTTGGAAGAAACGTTATCTTTATTTTGTACATCAATAAGAAGGGGGGCTAGGGAAGGGTAAGTGGAAGGAGGTGAGGGAGGAATGGGGTACGAGCCCCCGATGGGGAGGACTGGGCTGGCTCTGCGGGCTTCTGGGGGTGGAAGCTCTCCTGCAGCCCCCCGATTGCCCCCTCTCCCCAGATGGCAGCCTGCGGCAAGTGCAGCCGGGCGGATGGCCAAGTGGTGTGATGTGCCCAGTGTGGGTACTCCAGGCAATCCAAGCCAGGACTGCTTTGCAAGCGGGGCACCCCTTAGAACTGTCTGTCCGGGGTGGGGGTCGGGACCCTTTAAGTGCAGCCCTCGGCTAGCCTGAGACAGCATCTCCACGCTCTAAGTCCTCCTCTGATGCCCTGCCGGCACTGCTTCCAGCCATCCTTAAGCCCTGTTCAGGGTCCACTCAATGTGGACGCGCTAGTTTGAATTAGCAAAACGCTAATTCGAACTAGTTTTTAGTTCTAGACGCGTTAGTTCGAATTAGCTTAGTTCGAATTAACTAATTCGAACTAAGTTAGTTCGAATTAACATTGTAGTGTAGACGTACCCTATTTTAAAACTCTGCTTTTCATCTTGTTTAGACTTAACTATAGTATAGTATACTTAAGCATGGTAAGTAGTTTCTCACCTGTTAGCCATTCCTAACCAGAAGTGAGCTTTTGTGGAGAAACATTGTTGTCTTGGCTTCTGTATCCCTTCTGAGCTCAGTCTTCTCCTGTATGTAGGTGTGCATGTTAACAAGTGTCTTTCCTGTTTTCTTTCCTTTAGTTACACCAAGGGAGAGCTAGATATTTCTTATGTTACCTCAAGAATCATTGGTAAGTGTCAGTCACTTGTGTAAATGAAATCATGCTGTCTCTGGTACTGTATGAACCCATTTCTGAACCCTGTTATGGTCCACACTTACTCTTATGTTTGGTCTTGATAGTTATGTCGTTTCCTGCTGAAGGCGTTGAACTGGGGTTCAGGAATCACATTGAAGATGTGCGGACATTCTTAGATTCACGACATGCTGACCACTACACCGTGTTCAATTTGTCACAGAAGTCTTATCGTAGTGCCAAGTTTCATAATCGGGTAAGTGGTTTCTATTGGGTAACAAAGCCCATGATCGCAAACTTTGGGGGACCGACAGTTTCCTATATTTCTTGATACAGTAAATTTACAATAATCCGGCACCTTTAGGACCCAGGGGGTGCCAGATTATCAAATATGCCGGACTATTGGAAGGGGGGGGGCTATGAGGGGTCTGAGGTGCAGTGGGGGGGATGAGCCCTTCGGCACTGAGGGACCAACCCAGCAGCACCCCAGCTGCTCTGCCCTGGGATTCCCAGAGTCAGCCGCTGGTTAGTTTCAACAGTGGCTGAATCGGGGAAGCTGGGGGCAGAGCAGCTCCAATTGTCCAGCACTTCCGGGTTCCAGATGGTGCCGGACCATCAGGAGTGTCGGACCATTGGATGCCAGACCACTGGAGTTTTACTGTGCCTTGCTCAGAGGCCTTACAACACACAGGAACAGGCTGGCTTTAAAGACCCATCATGCTCCCTGGATTCTGGCCTCCTGTGGAGCCTCAAACAGCCCCTGGCATAAGTTAAAGCAACCTTTGAAGGATGTAACTGCACCAGAGTTTGTAATGGAAGACACGCTAGGGCTACTTACGTTGCCCTTATGCTGTTTGTGGCTCCTGTTCAGCTACGAGATTGGGGGTGGGCAAATACCAATCTGCCAGCGTTAGTTCCTGGCAGGCCACCACACCCCCATATTTACCTATTTAAAAGCAAGATCCCCATAGTACTGTCTCAACAGTCTCCCTCCCCCCCTTCCCCCCTCCCCCCCGTGCTGCTGCTTCTATTAGAGGCAGGGGGGAGGGGGTGCTAAAGGGCACTGCTGCTGCAGGTATGGGGGATCACAGGTCTTATTGGCTGCAGATTGCCATTCCTGGCCAGTGGGAGCTGCAATCATCTGTATCTGTGGAGGTGCAGATAAATATAGTGGCAGCAACCCACGACAGGCTAACCCTGGTGATCAGATGCTGCTTTATTGCCCACCCTGTACTAGGAACTGGTGCAGGGGAGTGGGGAATAAGTACTTATTCTTGCCAAAAAAATTCTGACTTATCAGTCTCTAAAAATTAGTGTAGTATAGGGTTGTTTAAAAGGTGGATATTTAACTGAGTAGTCAATAGGCACCCTGCTTAGTCCCAGCTCACACCAGGTTTGGGACCAAACCCTGCTGCGGCTCTGCACCTTAAAAGGCAGTCAGGGGGGTAGGAGGGTGAGAGCTGGCTGCCAGGCTCCTACTGCCTTTTAAATTGCAGAGCCACAGTGGGGTTTGGTCCTGCACCTGGTGCAAGCTGGGACTGAGCCATGTTGCCTGCTCAGCTGGCAGCAGCACCTGTCCATGAGGGGGGAGGGGTCCCAGTGGGAAGCTGGGACCTCCAGGAGACAGGGGCTGCTGCTGTGAAGCAGTCCATGTTCACGGCAGCCTGGCTGTGGACAGGAGCTGCTTTGTGGCAGCCGCTGCGCCTCCCTCTTTCCCCACTGCCTCTAATAGAAGCAGCAGTGCAGGGGCAGGGAGAGACAGGTGGCACTGTTGAGACGGTGTTTAGGGGTTCTGGCTTTTAAGCTAGCTCCTCCCCCCCCCATCTTGCTGCCTATGATACAGAGGCAGTAAGGCGGGGGGGTGAATGCGAGTAGTCAACTCGACTACTCCCTTGGTAGTTGACTACTACCTTACATCCCTAGTATAGCGTATTGACTGAGGTGCACATCTCTTTACAATTGTAGTATGCATGACTGAAAATAGCTCTCGTATGCATTGCAACCAAACAGTGTAATACTCTACTAAGGCCTGAAAAGCAGAGGAGAATGCAATCAGCTACCTACTGATACTGTATGTAAGGAAGCTTCACTTCTCTTCTAGACAGAATTAAAAAAAACCAAAGCAGTGAGAACTGGTATCCTAGCAAAGGTACTTCTAAAAAGTTTTCTTAAAATAAAACAACATACTTCTGGGTTGCAAAATTGTTCTTAGTTGCATAAAATCTTGATGCAGTTGGTGCAGGACCACCAATGGGGGGGCAGGGGAGCAAAAGAGGCAACTACCCCAGGGCTCAGTGTTTCAGAGCTGCTCAGGGCTCCCAGTCATCTCCGCCACTGCTGCAGTAGTGGTAGTGGGTGGAACTCCGAGTTCTTTTTTGATTATTGCTGCAGGGCGTGCTCTAGGCAGCACTAAGGGCTCATCTAGACTACGCTAGAGTGTCAAAAGAGGATCATCTTCTGATCTCACTTTCGAAAGAGGAGCTTTTGAAAGTGAAAGTAGTTCAGATGCGGCTTTTTTGGCAGCCCCCTTCCCTTGTTGAAAAGTCGTGTAAACCTCATTTTTTGAGGAAGAGTGGCTTTTTGACAAAGCGGGGGGAAGAGAGGAGGGGACTTGCCGAAAAAGCCGCGTCTAAACTACTTTGACTTTCAAAAGCTTTGCGAAGTGAGATCCTCTTTCGACACTAGCGTAGCCTAGAGGAGCCCTAAAGGCTGTGGGGGAGGGGCATTCCAAGTGACACTGAGGACTGTTTGGGGGCTGGCACTGTGTGCGCTCTGGGCCCTGCCATTTCCATCTGAGGCCCCGCCTTTTCCAGGAGCGCACAGTTCTTTCCGCTTCTCCCCCATGCAAGGGCCCATGGAGGCTGTTGGCTCCTCTGCATTGGTGACCACTTTTATTTTTTGAGAGCGGGAATATCTGGTGGCTAAAGGACCGTATTGGAAGTTAGCTAAGGGTTCTGTATCTGCCTCTGCTACTGGCTTATTTGAGAAGCCATTAATATTTTCTGCCTTAGTTTCCTCCTTTGTAAAACCAGAATGATACTAGAGAAAAGTGTTGGGCTACAGTTAATTGAAGACTTGAAAACTTTTGGAGATGCATATAGATACAGAAGGTAGAAAATATCTAATACATAATGGTAGGAAAGTTTTGCTATCAAATGATCCTCCTCCTTTCTAGCTTGATCTTCCACAAAAGTGCAACAGTAATTACTAGATGTCACTTTTCATTGTGGGTACGGTAATCTTTTGCTATAGTAGCTTAACTTCTATTTTTCGGATTTACAGTTGAGTCCATTTGCAGCCATTGTAGAGATCAGCCCTTCCATTTACGTTGATGCACACACTATGGATTTTAACACCAAAAATAGCTCAGTTTGTAAACTGGCTTTCTGTGAGGATGTTGCATGCTGTAAATGAATCGGAAAATCTATTAAAGTAATGAAAGTGCTTTTAATTCACTTTTGCTTAACAAATATAGATGTTTGCTGACAATGGAGCTTGAGATAAGGAGTACTCAAACAGACTAACATCAGGGCTCTCATGCATCAGTGGGAGATGCAGTTGGATCTGTATTTTCAGCAGTTCAACTTAAAATACTTTAGTGCTATTGCTGCTGCATTTGAAAGAATGCTATAGGCAGAAAATAGAACTCATGCTCTTATTTAATACTGTGTATGTTAACTACTAAGGATGACTAGTCATTTTGTTAGCTGTTGCCTCAAGACATGAGGAGAAAATGATAAATAACAAAATTTAGAGCCATTGGAAGAACAGAAATAATAACAGTATAAAGTTCATTGGACTACTAAAGGGCTAGTCTTCTAATGACTTTCCTGGTGGTAGGTTGTCTGGCAGTTTCCCAAGGAAGCTGGAAGCAATTCAAAATAATAGTTGGTGCATTAAAAACAAGATGATGATACTGTCCTAACACTAGGATTTAAAAAAATGTCCACTATATTTTAAAAGTCATATAAAACTTCCACTTATTTGTATATTGTGTTGAATTTCCTTAGTGATATTAAGGTAGCACTTCAAATAAAGGAAACTGCATAACATATACTTAAAAATTTCCTAATTACATATCTGCTTACTGCCCTCTAATTACAGACCAACTAAATGCATAATTATGGACTGCTTGAAATGCATATTCACTTTATAGATAGTAATGGCTTTTCAGAGCCGTTGCAGTCTAGTCTGCTGCATCAAGACTAGTTAAAAGCCATTTAGTTCATGGGTCATTGGTCATATTGACAGTAACAATCTCTCTTGGAGACCAGCAAAACACAATCGAGACTAATTACCTGCTTTCAAAAATCCTGGTGCAAAACTGTCTGGAAAAAATGCATTTCAGTTTGCCTGGTGATAGCCTAATAGAATGGCCTAATATACACTCCTTGGCTATGTCTAGACTGCAGGCTTCTTTCGAAAGAGGCTCTTGCGAAAGATGCTTTCGAAAGAGCCTCTTTCGAAAGATCGCGTCTAGACTGCAGGCGGATCTTTCGATAGAGGAAATCCGCTTTTTCGAAAGAGAGCACCCAGCGAGTCTGGATGCTCTCTTTCGAAGACGGCCTCTTTACATTGAAGAACGCCTTCTTTCGAAAGAGGAACTTTCGAAAGAAGGCGTTCTTCCTCGTGAAACGAGGTTTACCGCCATCGAAAGAAAAGCCGCGTTCTTTCGAAATAATTTTGAAAGAATGCGGCTTGAGTCTGGACGCAGGGGAAGTTTTTTCGGGAAAAGGCTACTTTTCCCGAAAAAAACCCTGAGTCTGGACACGGCCCTTGTGCTTAATGCGAGCGCTCCCTAATGTGTGCTTATGTGCTATAGATCAGAATGACTATTTCTAACTATTGTACGTACATACATTGAGAATTGTGTTACAGATCTTAACTGCAGCAACAGGTGGAAAACAAATGGAAATGGAAAACATGCTTATGGGGCGTTCCAGCCTTGCTGTAGTGTAGTTCCTCTTACTAGCATTAAAGATTCTAACTAAATAGAATCCAAAATACAGAATTAATTGCTTAGACATTATGGGCAGAGTCTGAGTAAGATGTCTTGCCAAACTCATCTCTCTCTTTAATGCTTTTATATGATTATCCCAAGGAATTTTCCCATATTTAGGACTGTCTAACCAAATAATCTTTTCCTCTTCTCCCCCACCCCCGCACACCCCAAGCTCCATGTCTGCTTGGAGGGAAGCTGCCTGTCAGACAGAGTGAAACTTGGTACTGCAGCTTCCTATTAACATCTTTTTAAATGGCATTAATTTAAAAATAAGCCAAATGAAGAAATAGGTTTGTGGAAGGGTTACTGATCTGCAAGTTGGCAAAGCTCTGCAAACATTATCCTTGAGACAACTGTGTGATTCAGAGAGTATGTGGATGAGGGATAGCTACAAGTACTTTGCTTATTTGTACAGCTAATGTTATGGCTGACACTTCAGTGACTGTTTCATACCCAGTTTCTTTCCACAGAAAATTACTTGTAAGTATTAAGAGATTGCTGTAGAAATCAGATCTGTCAGTACCTAGAGTGCAAGAATTAATGTTTACTAATTAGGCACTAGTGGCTTGATCTTCCAGGTTGCTGAGGTCTTTTAAATTCCACTCCATGAAGTAAATGGGAGCAAGAGATGCTCAGCACCTTTTGAAAACCAGGTCCTAGCTTTAAGAACTAGCACAATGTTTAAACCTGTGACCAAGGGAAGGACTTGCTACCAAGTAACTGGTTCCAGAGGTAGCTGCATTGGTCTGTTTTAGCAAGAACAACAAAGAATCCAGTGGCACCTTAAAGATTAACAATTTTATTATAGAATAAGATTTTGTGAGCTGCAACATGCTTCATCAGATGCATGAAGTGAAAGACAAAGGAAACGGATAGTAGGGATACAGAGATGGGAGTGTTAAATCACAGCTAATTTAAGCTAATTTAATCCGGGTGGAGGTGGATAAGAAGGTGAGAATACCTAAAGTGGAAAATTCCTTATGGTCACGAGTGAGCCATTCTCAATCCCTATTCAGACTAGGGATGTTAAATATCGGTTAACTGAATAGTCGAATGACCTCACGAATTCTTATCGGTTAGTCGACTATTCTGTAGTCCCTTAGGGCGGGGCCAGCAGCAGCGAGGGGTGCCAGGCAGGAGCCAATCTACAAGGGGAGCCAGTTTAAAAACCATCTCCTCTTGCAGACCAGCTGCTTGTTGCCTTATGCTGCTGCTCCTGATAAAGAAGCAGCAGTGTGGCAGCAGCCTCTGTTTGCAAGGGGATGGGGCCTGCCTGAGCTGCACCCAGCATGAACTGGAACTGAGCCAGGCTGCCTGCCTCCTAGCTCCTAATACTCATTAAATGCAGAGCCACAGCGGGGGTAGGTCCCACACTTGGTGTGAGTCAGAACTGGTTGGGTAGGGAGCAGGAAGGAGAGGGAAATGTGTGTAGTCTATAGCATTAACTTATAAACTTTTGCTTATCAGTTAATCGACTATGCTATTATACCCCTATTCAGACCCATTCTGATGGTGGCAAATTTGCATATGAATTCCAGCTCAACCGTTTCACCTTTCAGCCTGTTTTGAAAATTGCCATCCTCATAATTACAGACTTAGATTTTTTTTTCTTTGTGTCCAGGGAAGCTAAAATGTTCTCCTATTGGTTTTGGTATGTTGCTGTTCTTGATGTCTGGTTTGTATCCATTTGTTCTGTTGCATACAGACAGTTTGGCTTGTCCAGTGTACATGGCAGAGGGGCATTACTAGCACAAGAAGGTATTTATCATAATAGATGTGCAGGTGAATGAACCTTTGATGGAATGGCTAATGTGTGTAGGTCCTATGATGGTGTCACTAAGCTAGATGTGTGGATGCAGTTGTCAACAGGATTTGTTGCTAAGATTGGTTCTTGAGTGAGTATTTCTGTTGCGGGGGGGTGTGGTTGGTGGTGAACATATGTTGTAGCTGGAGAAGAGGGTTGCCTGAAAGTGAGATTTGTTTTTTGACTTAGGGAAGCAGGCTAAGGGATTGTCATCTAGGATAGACTGTAGATCCTTGATGATGCATTGAAGAGGTTTTAGCTGGGGGCTGTAGACAATGGCCAATGATGTTCTGTTGCTCTCTTTGTTGGGTCTTCCCTCTAGTATGGTACTTGCCTGGCTCTGTTGATCTGTTGCTTCCCTTCCCCAGGTGGGTATTATAGTTTTAAGAATGCTTGATCATCCTGTAGATCATGGGTTCCCAAAGTAGAGGGCTGTGAAGAAATTCCCGGGGGGGGGGGGCACAAGGCAACCAAGCCCTACCCCGGTCAATCCCATCCCAAGTTTTGCTGCTATTTTTTTGGGAGGGGGGGGGGCGTGAGAGTTTCTCAAAAATCAAAAAGGGGGCGTGATGCCGAAAAGTTTGGGAACCACTGCTGTAGATATTTGTCTCTGTCTGAGGGACTGGAGCAAATAGGGTTGTTTAGGGCTTGACTGTAGCAGTGGATCATGTGATGTGTTGTGGATGCAAGCTGGAGGCATGTAGGTAAGCGTAGCAGTCAGATTTCTGAGAGAGGGTGGTGTTGATGTGATCATCTTTTATTTGTATGGGCATGCCCAGGAGATGCATCTCTTGTGTGGAGTGGTCCAGGCTGAGACTGGCAGTGGGGTGGAAATCGGTGGAATCCTTCAAGCGCCTGCTTCCTAGAGGTCCAGATCAGGCTGGGCAAAATGTGGCCTGGGGGCCGTATCTGGCCTGCCTAACTCTGATTCAACCCACGGACTGCATCTGGCCATTTTCTATCCTTATCCTGCCGCCCATACCACCGAATTTCCAGGTGGTGGCTTAGGTATCAGGATCCGATTTAAATGTCTCATGGCTGCTGGTCAGGGTGCTACCCCGGCAGGGGCCAGAGCTGCAAACCCCTTTAAATGAGTCACAGCAGCCCATGGCAACGCAGTAGTGGTGGGGTTAGGAGCCATGAGCCTTTTTTCTGTGGTGTGTTTTTAAATTCAAAGTCTCTGGCCCCAGACAACTTGCCCCACCCCTTCCAGGGTGGAGCCAGTCCATGACTACACTGAAGGATTTATTAAATGGCTGTGCCCTGTGAAAATTATTGCCCACTCCATTCCAGATGATGTCATTGATGTAGCGCAAGTAGAAGAAAGGTACTTGGGGACGAGAGTTGAAGAAGTGTTATTCTAAGTCTGCCATAAAAATGTTGATGTACAATGAAGCCATGTTGGTATCAGTAACAGTGCCACTGACTTGAAAGTATAAGTTGTCACCAAATTTGGCATGGTTGTAGGTGGGAACAAAGTCACAAAGCTCAGCAACCAGCTCTGCCATGGCATCCTTGGGGATACAGTTCCGGTCAGCTTGTATTCCATCTTTGTGTGGAATTTTGGTGTAGAGAGCTTCTACATCCATAGTGCCTAGGATGGCGTTTTCTGGAAGAAAATTATAATTTCCTCAGGAAGTCAGTTGTATCTTGAAGATATCTGGGAGTATCCCTGCTACATTTCTCCTTTCTTTCACTTCATGCATCTGATGAAATGAGTTGCAGCACACGAAAGCTTACGCCATAAGAAAATAGCTAATCTTTAAGGTGTCACTGAACTCCTTGTTTACAATGTAACTGCATAATCAAAGCACAGCAATTTGATCCAACTCTTCCTTGAAAAGAGTTCTGAGCTTTAAATGATTTCGAAGGATGATCTGAGTTGCATGCTAAATATTTTAAATCCATTTTAAAATGTATTGTCAGGGACGAAATATCAATTTCACATTATGAACAAAAAAATCCTCTTCTCTTGCCCTTTCTCTAATTCATGCCTCCCTCATTAAGCAGAATTATGCATTAGAAAAGACGCTGCAGGGGTTTAAAGTGCGTAATTTACCTTGTGTGGAAGGGACCTGATTTTTTTTCCCTGTCAAAAAGGATCATGAAAGTGCCTCAATTAAGGGGATTATGAAATTTATTTTTCTTCATGGTGTGATCCCTTAGGTATCTGAATGTAGCTGGCCAATGAGACAAGCACCCAATCTGCATAATCTCTATGCTGTATGTAAGAACATGCACAACTGGTTACAACAGAACCCCAAAAACGTATGTGTCATCCATTGCATGGTAAGTCAGCCAGTAGCTGCATTTGAGAAATCTCTACTTGTAAACTCCTTGTGTCCATGACCAGCAACAAAATGCATCATTGTACAAGAATACAATTAAGTAAATCCATAGAGAAGAATAAGCATTATACAATCTGTGAATATGCAAAATTCTAAGATTAACATAAAGAGAATTCAAATTGATTAAAGCTAAAATTGCCTTTAATCTTATATGTATTTGATCACCTAGTTTGAGAGACCTTTAATACCCAACAAAACAGCCGATGTTTCATTGAGTGTTGTCATGGTTTGTCATAACTACATAGGCCATTTCTAGTTGGGGGGTGGGGAGGAGGAAGGAAAAGAGAGCTTTAAGAATAATTATACTTACCATTAAAGTATGCGTCTATTCTGAAAATTCTCCCTGCAACAAGAGGGACATTTTACCCAGAGCTGCTTCATGTGAGTATTAAGTCAGTTCTACCAACTTACATGGAAAAAATAAGTTTGACACTTCCTCCAGGTAGCTCTGCAAAGTCAACATACCTGAGGAAGATGAGTGTCATTACATACATATTTGTTAACAAAGTAGTATATCCAAGGCCTTGTGAGGGCCATATTATTGCACACATGTTGAGGACAGCTACACAATCATGCTCTTATCTTTTGGAACCTTTACTGTTAATGACCAAGAAGGTGTTGTGGTGTTTAACTTTTGGAGCTCAGATGGACATTCAGGGCTAACAGTTTGGGCAGTAAAAACTTTGATATAGGCAGATTTCATTTGTAATCCCCTGATAAATATTAACCCAGGGGCCTCCAAGTGTCAGTCTCAATTTGAGTATAGTTTTACTATGAAAAGCAGAAACTTATAAATCATCTAGGCAAGTTGTGTCCCAACCCAAAAGACTCTAACATGACACAGCTCCAGAACCTGTTAAGTGCACAAATTAATGTGTCAAAGGGCCTTTTTTCTCCTTGACCTTCTATCTTCCCCATCTCCCTGTAACTAACTTGTGCAGCCACAAATGATAGGCAGGATACTAATATGGGGCCCTCTTCAGCCAGGTACTTAAACCAGTGATTAACATAAAGCATGCAGTGATGATGTTGTACCTGTTTTTGCCCCCAAGGTATTAGGAAAACCAGGTGGGTGAGATTTCTTTTATTGGACCAACTTCTGTTGGTTAGAGACAGAAGCTTTTTGGCTTATAGGTAGCTGTAGCCCTGAAGAAGAGCTTTCTGTAAGCTCAAAAGATTCTCTTACCAATAGAAGTTGGTCCAATAAAAGATACTACCTCATCCACCTTGTCTAACTTAAGACATCTTAATGGCCCTATTGATTTCAAGCAAGTGTCCATATTTAGCAGCATATGTAGGCCTGAGTTTGGTCTGGGTTGGCAGACCCTGTGTCAAGATAGCCACTGAAGCAGTTTTTTGAAATAGCAAAATGTAGTGAACCCAAGTTATGCAGTTTATTTTAATACTCCAAACCAAATTACTAAAATGTACAGTAAAAGGTCCAGTCCAAAGACAAGAGTTAGTTATGGGCCTTCAAAACTTATGTGAATCTACTCTTGTAATGGACAAATAGTTGAATAAGTTTAAATCAAGTGTATTGACTTTGGTGCTTTAACTTCAGTCATTACCATTTGAACCAGAGTTTCTAGTCTAGACATTCCTCCTGTAGTTGTAATACTGCCATGTCATTGAAATCTTGCTGAGCTGTACTTTTTAAATATGTGGACTATCTTTTCCCTTCAATTAAAAGGATATCTCTGATAGGTGCTCTTGCATTTTATCTGACAGGATGGTCGTGCAGCATCAGCAGTTCTGGTCAGTGCAATGTTCTGTTTCTGTCATCTCTTCTCTAGTCCAAACGCAGCTATTCAGTTGCTCAACTCAAAGAGACCAGGAATAGGACTCTGGCCATCCCACAGAAGGTATAGTATGTTAGTCAGGAAAGCACTATTCAACATAGTCAAATTCCTTAGGTGACCAGGCCTGGGCCCTGCAAACATGCCTATGAGTGGTCCCACGGAAGTCAGTGGAGCTACTTGTGCAACATGCTAGTCTGAGTAATCCGGGTCTAAAGTATTAAACAAGGAGTTTGGAGCATGGAACGTTTGGGATTTAGTCCTATCATGTCACCATCACCAGAGCTTTGTGGCCCTATTGGGATCCAGGGCAAGAGCTTTGTGGTGAATGCTGATTTCCTCAAATTGTGGCTAAGGGTTAATAGATGAAAGCTATGTACGTTCATGATGGCTTTATACCTTAGCTGAACTTTTTTTTTCTCCCCAAGTCTGGGTTTAATTTTGTTTCAGACGTCCCCAGAATGAGTCTGATCAGAAACTTGCTTTGTAAAATGCCTTGCTTGCAGTTGGTTTGTCTTGCAACAGAAGAATATCTTGTTTGCAGGCTCCTGCAGAGTATACCAGAAAAATGCAGTGATAAATATTTAAATATTTTTTAGGAATAAGGGTTCTTGCGCAAAAGGGGGGTTTTGCGCAAAAGGCACCATCTACACAGCACTTTTTTGTGCAAAAACCTCTTCAGCAAAAAGGATCGGAAGAGAATATGAAAATGAGTGCTCCATTTGCATTTCCTTTTCCGGAAAAAGTTCATAGTGTAGCCGTAGCTTTAGTCGTGTTAAGCTGAAAGCCACGTTGCTGTATCCTGGCAAGCTTTGGAATTGAATCACTATTTTTTCTGTTGGAAAAGTGCAGTTTAACATCATTACAGAAACAACTTTCCAACCCGCTTAGCTGGAGCTAAATTAACTTTCCTCTATGGGTAAATCTACACTGCACAAAATACCTGCAACAGTGAGTCATGGAGCCCATCTTTTTGCTACGGTGCTCAAAAATGGGGTTACCATCAAAGCCAATCCAGCTGAACCCCATTTAAGGAATTTGGGACACACTGAACTGGGGGAAAAAAAAAGTGCTGATCAGACAATCCTGCTACACTGAGTCTGTAGTCCTGGGCTCTGAGACTGCCTGCACATTTTTTTATTGTTTTTAGGTGCTTTTTTTGCAGTATAGATCTGCCCTAAGATATTAGTGCTTTAAAAAAATGCAGAATAGGTATGTAAGCATTTTATGCCAGACTTGAGAAACAAATGTCATAATAGATCACTCTATGATGGGATCATGTGGTGATGGCTCTCTTTTGTTCCAGATACCTAGCCTACATTTGTGATCTAATAGCAGAAAAACCCATCCACCCTCACTGCAAGCCTCTTACTATAAAATCAGTCTCCCTCAGTCCCGTCCCCTGTTTCAATAAGCAGAGAAATGGGTGTCGTCCCTTCTGTGACATTCTAATTGGAGAAACCAGAATCTTTACAACCTCCCAGGAATACGAAAGAATGAAGTAAGTTACTATGGCTTTCTGTTATTAGAATTGTTAAGAAACCTCTTTTATGATGTAATATGTTTAATTTCCTATACTCTGTATTTTTTCCTGATTGTAATTGATTTGGGTAAGATAATGCTACTAGAAGTGAAACTATTATTAGAAAGCTGATACCTGGTATTAAAACTCAGTGCCAAGTTTGTCTGTATTTCTATCATGAGGGACTGGGGTTTAATCCTGGCATATTTCAGCACTACATTAGTAGTTCTATATGAACTATATTAGTGTTTCAAATGACAACGAGCAAGAGAGACTTCTATTTGCTAATTATGGCCTGAGTTTTGAGATTATGTATATTAAGCCCTAACTTTTAATGGTACTACTGAAATGATCATAAGGGATTTCTTCCTGATTTTGTTTTAAAGGGAATTCCGTGTGCAAGAAGGGAAGGTCGTAATCCCATTAGGAGTCACTGTTCATGGAGATGTTGTCCTTTCTGTCTACCATATGAGATCAACCATTGGCGGACGACTTCAAGCAAAAGTATAGTTTGGTCACCTTTTGATAAGCACAGCACACACACACACACTGAGTGAGACTCCCCCTGGCACTCAAAGCTTGAGGTGGAAGGAGCGGAGTAACCATGACCCCAAAGTCTTAAGATTTTGGGCATCTGGGAGTGATACTCAGAGTAGGCAGTGACAGTGCTGATGGCTCCATATGGAGGGGGCCAGGCGGAATTCTTCTATCTGCTAGACTGCAAAGACCTGAAAGTCCCTTTACCAGTTACCAGCTTGAAGTAAGAGTCCCCTGGACTCCCTAACTTGCCACTTAAAGAAGATGTTGGCAACAAGCTAGTATCTCCACATTCCTAATGCACCATTTTGTCATCCTCAAGGCGGTCTGGGTTAGAGTGGAGCCTCCATTTGCAGGAGGAGAATCCCCACATTTTCTCAGGATTAGATCAACAGAGATTTTAACCCACATAATGGTAACATAGTTGTCTAAACGGATATACTGAAATAAAACTAAGACTTCTTGAGAAAGGAGAGCAAAGGGAAGAATGTTCACTTAGCACTCAGATGTTCAGAATTGCATGCCAGGAAGGAGGGTGGAAGATAGAGAAGGTGTTGCCTGCTGGGGGAGGGAGGGAGGGAATCAGGTGACGACCTAATAAGTCTTTACTGCCTGCTACATCATTTTATTTGCTTAAGTAGTAATGGTTAGTGAAGTAGAACTGTGTCGTCTCATAAAGCAAGTTAGTTAATTCACTTTAAAAAGTGTAAATTTTAATTTAGTGGGTTTTTTTTTTTAGATGACAAACACACAGATATTCCAAATTCAATTTCATACTGGATTCATAGCACTGGGAACAACTATATTAAAATTTACAAAGTAAGTATCTCTTAATCAGACCAGCTGCCAGTGCTTCATGCAAACTTCAGCATATTATCGGCATACAAACAACCTGACTATCTCTGATAAGCTTGATAAAGTAACCAACATGTGCTGGACTACAAATAGAGCATACCTATAGCAATGGCTCTTCTAGGATCTGCTGCTTGAGTGGCTTTGACAACATTTCTGCAATGGACTAAACTGTTAGTTTTTTATTCCAGTTCCTCCCAAATACTTGTTCTGAGGTGCCTGGGAAATGGGGCTTTCTGTAGGACCATCTTTCTTTTATTTTGGGGGCACTATCTCTTCTCTAGGTACAATTCAGGGATTCTCAAGCTACATAATGGGCAGATGCCAGAAAAAATACTTGAGCCTGTTTGTGCTGTTGTTTAGCTCTAATTTTACCCTTGTGTCCTTTAAGAGCCCAGTAAGCAGTGGAAGTGTTGGTAATGCTTCCAGACAATATTGACCTCCTGTGGTTTGACAAATGATTCAACCTGTGTTTGATTTTTTTGGGGAATGGGGCCCTAGCTCACATCTAGCTTATTGCAGTAGCAAACTAATTTGGGTAACTGATTCAACTTCATTATAAATGATGAAGCATCTCTCTTCAGGAGGAGTGTCTATATTTTCAGCTGCAGATAGCAGCACAATCCCTCAACAAATGAGGTTAATTTGTTTTTTAAATGAAGACTGTTAGGATGGAGTGAGTTGAGTCTTTAGAGTACAGTTTTTGCCCTCCTGTTTTTCCTTCTTTGGGCACTAACAAAAGAATAACTTAGTCTATACTTTGCTGACTGACGTGTTACTACAAGATGAATCATTCAGTTGTTTGCTTCATCCCCTGCCACTTTGCTGCTGTTTGAATGCAGTTGAAAAGATGCTAGAAGTGAATGGGGAGAGTGGAAAAATGAATAACAGGGGGTACACAGGTTAAAGGCTAAACTTTTTATATGTCTGCAAAAAAAAAAATTACCTTGCTACTTTTAACTGAACAACTTTGTCAACCTTTAGACCTGAACTGGATGCATGTGATTCCCCAGACAAATATCCCCAACTATTTCATGTTACACTGGAGATAGAAATAGACTCTGCTGATAGACAGACTGACCTGACGCCTCCCTGGGAGAACTTCACAACAAAAGACATCAATGCAAGCATTCTCTTCTCCTCTCACCAGGAGCATCAAGATGCTCTCGCCTTGGCAGGTGAGAACTGCACTGCTTTGTGCTTGTTCTTCAGCTTCTAATGCTGACATTGCCTTTTGCTATCTTGTGACTTCCTTCTATCCTGGTGTGTTGGCTCTGTCTTACAGGTCGAGGCCCTGTTGATGCACCTCAGGATAACCTAAAAAACGTTGGACAGGGGGCATTTCTCTCCTCTCTCAGCTGGCAAGGTACTTGGACTTGGCCCCTATTTTCAGCCAAAATATTGTAAAAAAAGGTGTGTCTGGTTTTTAAAGGATGAATGTGCTAAAGGAAAGGCTTGGCTTGGGATCCTGGCTGCTTATTATGCTCCAATCTGAGTTAAAATGAACACCCCTTTCATTTTTCTGAGGGAGTAAGCACAGTGACCACGCTATCCGTGCAATAGTCTGACTGAGGTAGTCCATAATCTCAAACTCAAAAACATTGATTCCAGCTGCTAGTATAAATTAAGACTGTTTTAAAATACATGCCTCTTCCAATATTGCTGTTTCTCTTACAACATCCCTTGGCACCTTATATGACTGTCTGGGGGGAAATATTCTGTGCCTGCCATGGGAGGGCTGGTATTTCATGGGACATAATGGTGTAACAGAACATGTTCTGTATTACCATAAGTCTCCTTGCAGTATCAGTGCAACCTATAGGATAGGAACCTGTCAGCCGACAGTCAGGGCAGTGAGTCCCTTATGACCGGCTGAAGTTCTTTTAAATTGTGCTTGGTTCTGTTACAGCAACTGAAGGAGTCAGGTTAAAGCTTAAACAGTTACTATTTTATTGTTACAGGGTAAACTTAGTTGTTAAATGCTACTACTGTGTTACAGATAACACAGACACTACAAAGGACAGGACAGAAATTACACTAATAAGTCATTTACAGGTACCATGAAACCCTTTGGTTCTCTGAGCTCTTATTAAATGCATGCAAAATAGACACATAGCAGGTATATATTCTCACCCCTGCGTTCCAGACTTGGCGTGGCCAGCGTCTTTCTCTCAATCCCTCGGGAAGAAGTAGGGCGAGGTTGGGCGTCCCACAGACCTCGGGAGACAATCAATACCTGCCAGCAGGTATAGATGATTGGAGCTCAAATGGGGTGGGCTGCTGAACCTCTTTTATACCCCTTGGGTCATGAAGGCTTCTTCCTAGGCTCAAGTGGCCAATTAGGAAAAATGGCTTTGAATGCCAAGTTTCCCAGGAAGGGTGCAAAGCATAATTTACACCTGGGAAAATGCAGACAATGGGCACCTCTGGTATGTGATGGGCGAAGATTCCTCTCCTGGGACAGTGCAGGCGTGTCAATTACTGGTACTAGCCATCAGGGCGACGGGAGGCCCCGGGTCGTCAGCTAGCCCATTTACTGTCTGGTTTCTAGAAAGTTAAATTTAACCTTAAAAGTTGAATGCCCAACACAAGCACTAACTAATTTGTGCCTTGTCTGTTTGCAATTTTAAGCAAGAGGACATTATCCAAAACAAAATAAAACTAGTTCATTTGAAACCCACAAAATAGAGTTACAATATATAGAGCTCATTCTTTATGCAGTTAACCAATTAAGTTTTAGTAGAATCCTTAATTTTCCTTTGCAGATTTAACAAAGGTGTCCATAGACAAAATGTTTACATTTGATTGTTTCTTTGCCTACATGATTTGCACAGTGCTTAAGGAAGAGGCTGCAAAGAAACAAGGTGTCATTTTTAAAACAAGATTTCCCTTCACATATTTCTACCATTGCTTAATTCTTTCCACATTCCCATGGAGTCCACCTTTATCTTCACATTTCCTCAAATTACTTGCTTTGTCCTTTCAAAGAAAATGTCTCATTCCTAGTAACTTTCCAATGTTTGCTTTACTTTCCTTATTCCTTCAACTATGCCTATAGGGCTCCAAACTTTTTGCCTTCCCCTTCTTATGGTCCATCCTAATTCCTGCTAAATAATTTAAACTTTTCCTAGTATACCCAACCTCCTATTGGGACTAAAATAGCAATACCAATACCTCCTTTTTCTTTCTTTTTTTAGGAGGGCTACAATTTGAACTTTCTGATCTCTATTACCTGCAAAGCTTCTTTGTGCTGCCAGCTAGGGCATTTACATCACAAAGGAAATCACAACCTGTTGTGGCTCTTGGAGCTTTCACAGCATTTTAGTTTGTTTGCAGTTTTTTCCTTCTACAATATACATTGCACATTTTTCCTGTGAAATGCTATCTTTGTTTACCACACTACTTAGCCACATTAAACTTTGCATAGGTTATAACTCTCTCTTTATGCTCACAGTTATCCTATACCTTCATTAAACAACTTGGACTGAAATGGTCTTACTGAAAGTAAACCAAACCAATCTGTTTTAAACCTACAAACAAACAAGATTACTGGACCTTAAAACTTCATTTATTTACACTATATATATATATATATATCTACACACAGATACACATACATTCTCTCTGAACCTTTCTTACACTATTTCTACATAGCTGTACAACAATTACAATCCCCCCCCTTTTTTTTTCATTGGGGTAGTTCAGTTCCAATAGAACCCCCTCTCTTAGAGTTCTTTTAGCAGTCTCTAATCAAATGTACAGATTTGAGTCAAATTTGCCTGGGTTATTTACAGACATTCCTTTGGAAAAAGGGCCCATTTTTCCTTCAGAATGACTGTAAAGAAACCACAGTTTTCTATCTACACCATTTTAGCATTTGCACAACTGCATTTGCTCTCCATTCTCTGCAGAGTTTAAATTCTCTGTTTCTCTTTTCTTAAAACACTTTTTTATCTCTAAAATAAAACTGGCCTTGTTTCAGATATTACTCTTGTAAGTATGCTTTAAGGATTTAGATTTCCAGTACTTACTGCCTTTTTCTCAGTTCTACCACAAGGCTTTCAATCTTATCTGTTACCTGCCTGCTTGTCTGGGCCTGATCCTGTTTTCCATTTCTGCCTGCTTGTCTGGGCCTGATCCTGTTTTCCTTGCTAAATGGAAAGTGGCTCCTTTCCACAGACTCAGGCTTTGTCCCATTCTTTAGCTTGCAGGCAGTTCTATACTTACAGAACTGTACCCACAACTCCTCAGGATTTCCCCAATCCTTTCCTAACATTTCTCTATCCCATTTTGGGTTGCCCCAACCTTCCTGGGCAAACCCTTTCTCTATACCACTAAAATCCATGTCTATCATGACTCCTTCAAGTTGCTGTAACAGAACCAAGCACAATTTAAAAGAACTTCAGCCGGTCATAAGGGACTCACTGCCCTGACCGTCGGCTGACAGAACCCCACATGAAGAATCCCCCTTTTACCAAACTAAAAAGTTAAAGCGGATTAAAGTTAGTGATGATTTCATTAAAATGCATCTACATTGTTGCCCTTGCCTTGTGTTTGAGTCTCTGTAAATAAAACATGAGATAAATGAGTCTAAGCATCACATCTGGACCTAGGAACAGCTAATGACTTGACAGAGCCTGGATGAGAACAACTTCCCTATCAATAAAGCAAGGCTATTTCCTCACAGGGTGGAGAGATTGGGATTTAAGATAAATTAAGCCTTTCTATTTTCAATTTAGCTGAACCCATGTGATATGATACTTGCTGCTTTTTTTTTCCATGGGAGGCTAGTAAACTGCTTGTATATAAGAAGCTAAAGAACACATAGCTAACACAAATCCTTTTTTGGTCTCTTAGATCAAAAATCTGACAAAAGCAGTTCTCACCCCACTTCTGAGGATCGGGCAGCACTAGTGCACGAGGAGAGTGAACAATCAGATGATGAACTCTTATCCCTTTCGAGTCAGCACAGCAATGCTAGCAGTGACAAACCCCACGGGACTCCAAAACACAGCAAAAAGCAGCAAGAGGCTCCAGCTCCACCTCCGCCTGAGGATGTCGACCTTCTGGGTCTAGATGGTAGTCCTATGAGCAAGACTTTCTCCTCTCAGTCCACTGCTCTCCCTTCTAACTCAGACTTGCTGAGTGATCTGTTTGGGGTCGGTGGTTCCAGTGCCCCCAGCCAAGGTGGGCAGGCAGCTTCTGAGGATGTCTTTCATGTGGGTGGGACGGGATCGGCACAGTCCACCCCTCGACGTTCTGCAGCTTCAGCATCTCCATCTCCGTCCCCAAGAGTAGGAGAAGGTAATACTTCTGAGCCTAGTGCCTGACTTGATACACATGTATCCTATTATTCCAGGGTTACAACTGTTGAATGAGTCTTTGTGCTATTGGACTCGTTATGGAGGTAATGGACAAGTGAGACTCTATATGGGGAGGGATTTGGAGTATCTGAGAGGCCTGCCCCCCTGTCCCCGTCCCCCCCAAAGGCATTTTGCACTACACAGAGCATCACTTTCTGAGGAATCTCAAATACTGTAGTTTTCAGTAGTCCCTGCTAATGCATACATTCTTCTTCTCCGGTGAAGAGACCTGTTCATTACACTTCTTTTCAGCTAAGTTCGTTATATTGGTGATATTCAGTCAGGGCCAGACTTAAGGGTGGGCTAGCCGGGCAGCTGCGCAGGGCGCCAACCTATGGGGGTTAACCCCCGCAGCACCGGCCAGCAGCGCCCTTCCCCCCTCCCCCCCGAGGTCGCAGGGCCCTGCATAGCCAGGCGTAGCCCGCCCCAGGCTGTGCGCATCGGCGGTGGCTGGGCCAACTGGGAAGCGCATGTGCTGTGTGTCCACCCACGCGCCCCGGGGGCGGGCCCACGTATGGGCCCTGTGCCTGGAGGCAGGGCCGTGTGTCCTGGGGGCGGGCCTGTGCATGTGTTGTGCGCCTGGAGGTGGGGCCGTGCACCCCGTGGGCGGCACCACGCATCTGAAGCCCAGGGCGCCAAAATTTCTCGGGCCAGCCCTGCATTCAGTATTTGGTTTTTGTAAGTTAATAGTCCCCTCCCACCAACACAACAATTTTTAAGATACTGTGAAGCAAAGGTAGAAAGAGAATGTTTTAGAGTTCATAAACCTTACAGGGACCCAGTGTCCAGCTCTAGGAAATTCTGGATTCCAATCTATAAAGACTAGCTGCTGCTACTCCTAACTCTCCAGTTAGTGGAATGCTACAGAGTCTGGTAGGCATGTGTTCTGAACTACCAGCTGTTGGCTTTATGATGTAAATGGACCTGTATAGCAACATCTAGATTTCAACTTCTTCATAGTAGCTCAGGGGGGTGAGGAGCTGTGGTTGTGGTCCATCTCTAGTTTTAGAAAACAAGGCAGAAACAGACACGTGAATTATCTCTTCTTTGAGCAGGCAAGTACTGAAACATTAAAAATATTCTCGCCCGCCTGCTTGCTGAAAACATACAAGGCAAACTGTTCGGATCAGAGGTTCTCAAACTGTGGTCTGAGAGTTCCATTTAGGTGGTCCATGGATGGTTTCCTAAGTCGTATACCTGGGCAGTGTCATGTGGGAATGCAGGTATAGCTTCACTAATTAGGTGCTTTGATGCTGGAGAAGACGCGCATGTAAAGTGAAGTGGTGGCTCTGGAGGTATAGGGAGTAGATGTGGGGGACCTGTAGTGGAGTATTCGGGACATGTAGGGCTGGAGAGGCCAGAAAAAGAGGTGGCTTTTGCCAGCTCCAGGGTTGTGGCTAGGGATGTGAAAGCATAAATGGATATCTGGTAAGCCTGTTGAAAGCAGGGCTGCAGACGGGAGCCTGTGTGCTTTGGGAGCTGGCTTAAAAGCCAGCTCCTGGGGTGTACCGGCTCCCAGGGAGTCTGCTGCCACCCTGCAGCTGCTGCCTCTGATACAATGAGTATTGATAAGTTTACCCATAGGCTATGTGTAAGAGAGACGGGAGGGGGACCATGCTCCTTGGGGAGGAAAAGGAGGAATGGAGGATCTACAAAGGAAATGATCAAGGCAGAGTTTCAAAAGCCCAGATTGGGGAAGAGTCTCTGAGAAGTGGTTAATCAACGTTAATTAATTACGTGGAACCTCCAATCTACCTTGATTGCAAGCTTGAGAGGAGCTATTTCAGATCACTAAGTACTATGCTTAAATTGCAGCATGTCCCTGCTGTGGGTGGACACTTGTTTTAAGAGAGCTGTAAAGATCAACTTCTCTTCTATCCTCTTAAAGAGAAATACTATTTCAAAATCAGTGTAAAAAAAAAAAGTATGCTAAAGGCTGGGACATTGGTGCGTGTGTGGGGTTTTTTTTTTTTTTTTTTTTTTTTTTTTTTTGGTCATCTTATCCTGCAACTTTCAGTCTTAAACCGGTTAATTGAAACTAGTGATAGCATATGTACATCAATACAGAACTGAACTCCATATGTTGAACTTCCTTATCCTATTTTCCCCCTCTGCAATCACTTAGTATTGCTCTGAGTCTTAATGCTGTGGTGTTTAAAATCCATTTGTAGTGCACTAGATCAGAACTGTTTAAGACTGGAGTAGAGTTCACTGTAGTAATAGCCACTAACGGTGAGGTTGTCATAGCCAGTTTTTGAAGATTCAGAAGTCAACTAGGATAAGGAATCCAATGTCCTATTTTTAGAGTGGAAACTTTATTTACTAGTGCACAGAGAAGGGCTAGGAAGGGAGTTCCCAGATGAATAGGTTGGGCAGAATGAGGAAGACAGGTGAGAGAGCTAGGTTGTGTAGGACCTTAAAAGCAATTATAAGAACAGTAATTCAATGTAAATGACATATAACTTCTCTAGCATTCAGTGTTCACAGCTCAGGATTGTATTCTATAATCTGTTCTGTTACATATTTTGCATGGTCAGATTAGATTGCTCCCTTCTTTCCTTAAACTTTGTTCTTTGCTGCTGGCAACTTCTTGTAGAAATAGCTTTAGAGAAGCACAAATGCCCTTTGGACACTTCATAATCTTGGAGACATCCTCTGGGTGTCTTCAAAACATTTAGATAACTTCTAGAACTCCCCTTTTTATTTCTCAGGAAGGGGAATAGGTTAGACAGACTCATACACCAGGTTTTTGGGCTGCTCACTGACTTCTCCACACTGTGTGCCAGTCAGAAATTAGGAAGGTGTGTTATAAGCGTCCCACTTCAGCTGAAGTGAGGAGCAGTTCTCCTCCTTGGCTAAGACAGGTGGGATGTGTACCTGTGTTGCCATGGATGTGTCCCACAGAGCCTAGAGTTATAGCGGTTGGAATACTTTTAAATCTCAACTATAAGCAGGCTCCACAATGGGGGAGGGGGATCTAAAGGTGACCCCACAATGGCCGGGGACAATGGGCGGCCATTGCCTCAGGACCTGGCAATTCAAAGAGGCCTGGGGCTCTCGCCACTGTGCACCAGGCCCTTTAAATTGCTGCTGGAGTGATGGGCCATGTGCTCCAAGCAGCACTAAGGGTTGGGGGGTTGGCACGCCATGCTCTGGGCAATGCTGAGGGCTGACTGCCCTCAGCCTTGCCCCCTCCAGGAGTGCAGAGCAGGACCCCCCCCCCTCCCACACACACACACATTGCCCAGGGACCTCTGCTGGTTGAATCTGGGTGTGCACCCTACCTCCTGTTTAGTGTGGGTAGGAATTAGAAATGATGCCTACTTGTTTTGAGGAGACTGGATCTAATCCAGGCTGACAGGGAAAGTATGGTGTGAGCTGGAGAAATTAACATCTAATGCATTTTTACAGCAACTGCCTTTGACCCATTTGGAACTAGCTCAAAGCCATCTGGTCCAGATCTACTGGGTTCTTTCCTTGGTTCATCAAATGCTACTGGTGATCCTTTCCTTCAAGCAACAAGAAGTCCTTCACCTACAGTGCACAGTGACCCTTTTCACATGGGTAAGAAACTCAGTGCCTCATTTATAGTATTTAAAACAGGTGCTTATACAATAATGGTGAGGGAACAAGCCATTAATAAGCACAAACATACTTATCTCTGAAATAATGACTAGAGTATAGCTGCTCAATGGAGAGAGAAGAAAGGGCTTTCAGTTCCTAGATTTCCATTTTATTTCTCATTTGAATCCTGTTACGCTCCTAATCCGTACTTAATTAATGAACCATTTCTGCATATGAAGAAATGAGACCGCTAAACAGCGATGCCTGCTTGTATATGCATGTGTTTGAGGTCTGATATTAACCAATTTATCATTAATCATACTAAATAAGGCACAGCACACTAAGCCTGGTAAATAAAATGCAGGTCTCTTAATGTTTTTAGTCAGGCATCAGTCATCCTGGATCTAGATTTCTGATGGTTCTTTTCTTCATATCAGATTTCTTGTTGGGTTTTTTGTTGAGTCTGTCAGACTTATCCTAAGCTTTGTATGCCTAAAGAAAAGGAAAGGGCTTTTGTGCAACCAGCAATCTCTCCTCGTACTGCTCTTCAATCTGAGAATCATGTCTCTATGCCCATTTATTTTTGCAAGACCCACCAAGTAGTCTCTCCCTTCAAGTGAACTAGATGTCCTGCTCCTCATTCAGATATGGAGAACTTTTGATCCTGTAGCCTTTTCTGCCTTAAACAAATTCAGCCCCAAACTAATCCTTGTCTGATCATCTAAAACTCCTTTATAGGGGGGCGGGGGAGGGAGCAGGGAGAGATCCTCTTTGGACAGTTAGTAGCATTACAGAAGAGGGGATCCTTACTAGGGATATAAAAGTACAACCATTTAAATGGTTATACGCAAGCAGAGAGTGGTACAGCGGCAGGGAGCTGGCTGCTACCTCTGATACAGAGCCCACAGGCCATATCTACTGAGTTAGAGGCATATGTATGAGGTTCAGTTTTCATTTTACATTTTCTCTGTGTGGTGCTGTGCATGCATAGGGGTCCTTTCTTTCACAAGCCAGGCCCATCACTCCAGAGAGATGTTCACTTTCACAAGAGTGGTACAAAAAATCAATAAAAGACTGAAGGGTATGTAAAGTTGCCACAGTGTGTTAAGTTAAACAATGTTTGGAATCGATTTTTATTTAAAACACTTTCAATGTAAGGGATTATTGGGAAATTTTATGTATCCATGTTCACCCCAAAGTATTGACTGGGGAAATATTAACATTTCTAGGGTAGAGAAAAATAGGTTTCAGGGTACATGATCTACATGGAAGATTGGGACTTGCTTCATTTTAAAGCACAGAATTTGAGGATAATGCTGATCTAACTTGGGTTAGACCTATTTTCCTTTTCCTATGACAGTTACCCTTTTAACAGATCTACTCTCCTAAAACATGGGAATTTGCAAACACTTCAAAATTTGAACTCCTCTACTGCTAGAACTTGCACCTACTGAATGTGCTAGATAATTCAATCTTCCACCAAGTACAGTAGCTTTGTGCTTTGTTCATTACTTAAATTATTTCTGGTAATTAATGTTTAGGCATCTCAAACTGGCGGTCTTAATTTCTGATAAAATTGAGTGCAAAACAACATAATCCCCATTCGGTAATTGATGCTTCTTAAGTAAATATCCTAATGGATGGTAATTGTAGTCAGTTAGTGTGATCATGCATTGCCTTTTAACCAAGCTAGAGAAGCTTGCATTGGAACGTGCAGCTTGTACAACGGAATCCCTTGAAACAGACATTAACTAAGTGTTCTATACTTAAAAAAAACTTAATGTGGTGGTGGGGGTTCAAAGAGAAACATTAGTCACAATAGCTGAGACTTTTGCAGATATGTAACTCTTCCACCATTACCATATCATAGAGAATCAATATATTTTCATTCTTTTCCTGTAGCATTTTTTAACCTGCTTTTCTTCTCTGAGGTTGTTATATTGTTTGTTTTTAAAATATCTTAAGTAGTAATCATTTTGTTTAGCTTCTAGTACCCCAACAGTTTCCATTCAACCAGATGTTTCAGGTGGCTGGGACTGGTCCAACAAATCAGGTTTGTATGATACCAGTTCGAAGGTGAATTCTTAAATATTACCACTAGCTGCAGAGAGCTTGTTTCATCTTCCATTACCTAAAACTGTACTCGTTTTACATTATATATTAAAACAACAAATGTATTTAATCCATTGATGAAACACAGAAAGGTTCTCCCCTGAACTTACTGTGGCGTGCAAAATATTTTTCATGCAGAATTTCACATTCCTGCAAAAAATATGTCTAAACAAGGTAGTATTGCTGTCTTCTAACTTCCAAATTTTACTTCTCCCCATTTATGAAAGCATCAGTATGCAAGCCTTCCAAACTTTGCATGCCACAATGTAAAAGTTGAGCTGAAGGTTTTGGATTGAAAATTGCACTGGTCCTCATTTTCAGCAAAAATAAAAACCCTGACAAATGTAGCAGGCATCTCATTAAATCACTATGAATGATCATAAAATACCATAACTGCTGTAGAAGCAATCTGAGAATACAGGCCTAATATTTTCTTGCATAGTTGGTGCTAAATGTGGGCTCTTAAGGGTGTGTGTAAAATATTTTGAAATCCATGTAAATGTTATGTTCAAGCAGAGCTAATGGTAAAGAGAACCTTTACAAATTCTGTTTCTCTCTTAGGTGGCCTCAGTAGGGGAAGCAAGTCAGCTGCTACAAGTCCCACAGGATCTCTCCATAGCACTCCCACTCATCAGTCCAAACCACAAACCCTGGATCCTTTTGCTGACTTGGGGGCTCTTGGCGCAAATCTAGCAGGTTGTTTTTAATAACAATATAAAATCACATGGATGGCCAGGTTAGAAGAGATGCTGATGTGAAAGTATTGCATTAGAATGGGAAACTTGGGGCTTTGAGGGAGCAGTATACCTGGGGTTTGTAGTGGCTGTTGACTGCACTTGCACCTCAGAAAGCAGCCATTTCAAAGAAGGGAGGGAGGATTAAATTCTTTACAGCTCTTCAGAACTGGGTGTCTTCTGAGCTTGCATCTGTAGGTGCTTGCTGAAAAACTTAGATGGGACCTCACCATCATCAGCCAGCATGGGTCTGTCAAGGTATGACTTGCCAATGACCTTATAACACCTTTCCATTAGCTAGTAGCTGCTGCCTTGATTTTTATCTTTAGCTGAAATCTGAAGGCAGAAAACTGGGTAAGCCAAAAAACGGGGCTTAGATTTCAGGGGGGCCTGGGGAAGTTTCTACATGACTTCAGAAGGCTTTGTTTCTTCTGCCTGGGTTTTGATTTTCCTCTGACTGGCAGCAGCTGATCTTTTAGCTGTTCTTGCTTCTCTGTCCTGACTTGCTGCACCCAAAGTTGTGGCCTGGAACCGGTTTTAATTTGCCTCCCCCTGCAAATGGCTCTTTGCTTTTTGACTTCTAGATAAATGCTTTCATCTTAGGTTGTCCTTCAAAATGGAATGAGAGGATACCAAACACTTAATATTGGGAAGGCTTGTGATCATGTTGGTTTTAAGACAATTTGTTCAGTATCTTTTGACTTTCATCCACTTTAATAGACGCAGAATTTTTGTTTTCATTTCCTAAATCCCACCCTTAACTACTTCCTTTGAGCAATCTAACATGCATTTGCTCCTGTTTTATTTCCTCACATGTGCCAGTTGTCAACATGGTTCTGGAATTAGGTTTTTCAGTTCCCTCTGCTGGCTTTTACTTGCTTTGCAGGAACAAAACAAACAAGTGCCAGGCATCGTATAAGCAATTGTTGGTCTTGCTTTAGTGATTTTGTGTAGTGATGTGATGGATTCTAAAAGACCGTGGACCCTATGAGATTGATCAAACTTAAATGTTCAGTGTAGTTCAAATGAACATGACCAAACTTCAGCTAGATACTTTAAGCTCTAAAGACTAATATTTTTGGTTACATAATTATTTTAGTTTTGGCCACTTGAGGTGCCTTATGGAAATGCCCCCCAGGAAGCAGTTTGTGCCTGTTCATACAATCTCATGGCAAATGTTTTAGTAAAGTGCTACTTGGTATTGCAGTTACCACAGGAAATTATTTGGTTCCTGATTATCTGTCATATGTACCACACGAGGCTAGCTGTGCTTGTTAGTTGGTATTCTAATAGCCTCTACAGGGTCTATCCAAGGTCAGGGACACTTTATGCTAGGGGCTGTACAGACTTAGCAAGGAACACTCCCTGCATCAAAGAATTTACAAACTAAATATATAGTAAGACCAAAGGAAATCAGGCACAGAGGTGAAGAGACTTGCACAAGGTCACACAACTGGTCAGAGGCTGAGTCAGTGCATTGGGTTCTGTTCTCAGCTCAAAGACTAGTGTCCTGTCCATTGGAATATGCTGCTAACCTTTTCTTCCCCCCTCCCTCACCCATTGCAGGAGGGTCTTCATTGGCCAGTAAACCAACCACACCAACAGGAATCAGTGGAGGATTCCCCCCTATGGGCTCACCCCAGAAACCATCTCCTCAGCCAATGGGAGGTGCTGGTTGGCAGCAAGGTGCTGGCTATTCCTGGCAACAGTCACAGTCCAAACCCCAGCAAAACATACAACATGCCTCTCCACAGAACCGGCCCAATTACAATGTGAGCTTTTCAGCAATGCCTGGTGGGCAGAATGACCGTGGAAAAGGACCAGCCAATGCTGGTAAGATTATTTTAATGACTCCCAAAATACTTGCTGCTGTTAATGTAGCTTTTCACAAAACAATGAACAATTTATGGCTGGAGCAAATACAACCAACCAGATCACCATATGATCTCCAAGGGCAGTTACATCAATACCCAGGCAGAGAAGATGGAGCGGAATGGTGATTCTGAAGTTTGGGAGTATTCCTGAAATTCTTAACACTCCTGCAGCAATGATTCCAAAAGTGGCAATAGATTTTGTGTGGCTCTGTTTGAGTGACCAGCTAGACTGTCTGATAGCAGAACATACGTTTTTCATGTCAGCCTAGCACCTGAGTACTTGCAATACCTGAAACTAGAGCCCAGGTGTGTTAAGGTGGACATATGCAACTAGTAGCCATGTCTGAAAATGCCCTGTACTCTGGGGGTGGCTTCTGTACTATAAGGTGAGAATTTACATAGACTACCCTAGTATTAAGGTTATGTGCTTTGTGATCGGAATGTTGCTTTTGTAGACAGCTTGAGGAACGTGTTTAGTCCTCCTACATATTTGTAAGAATAGACTCTGACATAAGCTTTCTGATTTATTAAGACTCAAAACCAAAGATGTCTGCTGATTTTGAAGATCTGCTATCTGGTCAAGGCTTTAATGCCCACAAAGACAAAAAGGGGCCCAGAACAATAGCTGAAATGAGAAAAGAAGAAATGGCTAAGGAGATGGACCCTGAAAAATTAAAAGTAAGCTGCATTTTTGTTATAGTGTGATAACTGTACCCACATTTGGACTGGCCTTCCATCAGGCAAGCTGAAAACTGAAATCCAGATCAATTTCTTCCTTATAAATAAGTTAAAACTAGTCACTCTTAATTCTCCATATAATCCATTTAAAAAAAACTCCCATGCCAGAAACTACCAATTGTTTTGCTTACAGGATTCCTGTACTTTGCTAGCACTCGCTCACAATATTATGCACTCATCCACTGCATGTTTTTGTCCCAAGATCTGCTAAAATGTACTGTCACACTGTGAACTGACATGCTGGGACATAGTTATCGTCTCTCCATGGTAGTCCCCACACAGTTGAATCCTTAAAGGGCCTATTCCATCATTTCACTTGTGCATCAATGCCTGCCATGAGATGTCCACAAATCTATTCTCAGGCGTGGTGGTGGTGGTAGTAAGTAACAATGTAAGAGTTCCACAAAAGGCTACCATAGTGGCGCAGTCACTTTGGTGATCCTGAGCTATTTAATCTCCAAGTGTGTGTTCGTACTAGGAATGTACATATATAAATCAGTCTTGTACAGAAGGTGAATGAAAGCTGAACTGTTCTTCCAATACAACAGAGATTCCTTAAACAGATGCTTCAAAATTGGAAAGTGGAACTAGTTTGAGAAAACAGTAAGGTTTTGCTGACTAGGTAAATGCTACTAGCCTTTTATAGCAAAGCCTTGTAAGAGGTGCTGTTTAAAAGTGTGTGGGGGGTGGGGAAGAATTCACTTTGAGATTATCTGATAACATGCCCTTCAACCTTTTCCTACAATCTGAGTCCAAGTGTGGGGGAGTGATCCTTGGAAACCTTTACTGTCTAAATGCCAACATGTGGATGTGACACTTTAATTTTAGAATTGGTTTTGGATGCTGAGAATTTTCTCTATCTCCAGATCCTAGAGTGGATTGAGGGGAAGGAGAGAAACATAAGAGCATTACTGTCAACAATGCACACAGTGTTATGGGCTGGGGAGACTAAATGGAAGCCTATTGGTATGGCAGATCTTGTAACTCCAGAACAAGTGAAGAAAGTTTACCGGAGAGCAGTACTTGTTGTTCATCCTGACAAAGTAAGTATCTTTTAAGAACTAATTGTGTGAATAATGCACAACTATTGCAATTGAAAGTGTGAGATGTGAGTGCATCAATTTATGAAATAGAGCAATATGAAAGCTGAATCCAAAATTGCTAACTCAGTTTTTCTTGAGACCAGCCCCTTAAGAGTCCCAAGGAATTCAAATTGGGTACAAACTTCCCTCAAAAACAAGAATGTTCAGGTTCAGGATTTTAAAACCTGAGGATGGACCAGTTTTTAAGCCAAAATATCCATGAACTGCTACCATACTATCAAATGTTCCACAGGACATTAGTTTATAGTGAATGCAAATGGGAAGAGATCTCTAATTGTTTTAAAGTGATCTTTACTTTTATAATGATGGAAACTTGGAAGAATCCCAGTCTGCAGTCTATCAGAGTGACATCAAACAGGACATTGATGTTCAGATTTGATCCATTGATCCCAGGCTGGCAGTCTGGAGAGGCGCCTGTCTTTGAGAGGAGGCAACTTCGGTTTTGCTCTATCCATTGCCCCAAGACTGGGTTTGCATAATCCAAAATGACCTCGGAGAATTTTGTCTGGGTTGTGACTCACCACAAGTGAGGCTTGCAAGATAAAGTGGGAGATGCTTCTGTTGGGGAGCTGAAATAATGACCTGCCGTCAGGTGGCAGCCCTCTTTATTGTGTGTAGGGATGTGAAAGGGTATCTAGTGGGAGCTGGAGCAGCTCCTGGCCTGCCGCGGGCAGAGAGGCTGCTCCAGCCCCGCAGGGAGTTCGCAGTGGACAGGGGTTACTCTCCTCTGTCCATGGTGGACCCAGGCACCACGCAAGCAGGGGCTGCTCCAGTGTGGGGCTGAGTGCCGGGAGGTGGAGGCCCACGGGCTGGGAGCTGCTCCAGCCTGGCTGGAACAGTCCGTCACCCAGATCCCACTTAATTAGTTAATCAGTTAAACATCAGGTTAACTGATTAACCAGGATTTTATATCCCGTGTGTATAGGGTGACATCCAATCCAGTGTCCTTTCATGAAAGCCTGAAGTTTAAAAACAAAAAACAGCAACCCTTCCTAGCCCCCATCTTGGGACTACAGTGCTATGCTCTGGAGATGGGCTCCTCAGAGCTAGTCTGGGAGCCTTCCTGTACTGAAAAGCTGAGAAGGACCACAAAGTTTCATTAAGCTTGTAGCCAGAGAAAGCAGCCCTCGGTAAGCATGGTTAGGTTTAGTGAAGCAAAAGCAAACTGAGAAGACCTTCTTTTTTCTTGATGTTAACTACTTTTAGTGTAATCATTTTTAGAATGTCAATTGTGCATATTCTGCTCTTGTAGATATATGATGGATTCTTTACTCTGTTCCCTTTTAGGCTACAGGGCAGCCATATGAACAGTATGCAAAGATGATCTTCATGGAGTTAAATGATGCCTGGTCAGAATTTGAAAACCAAGGTCAAAAGCCTTTGTATTAACATTTTCTCAGACCTGTGCTTGTATAGTCTCTGGTCACAATTTTGCGATTTTTTTTTTTTTTTCCCCACAGACAACTAAAATCTGGCAGGAAATTTTGAAAGTTTTTTTTTTTTTTTTTTTTTTTTTTTTTTTCAATATGACTTGTAACTCTAACACTTACCACGAAGAATGAAATGGATGTTTCCTCATAGGTACATCGCACTGTTGAAAGCACAGGAGCATTTTAGCCACATATCTCTTAAGGGGACCTGTGTAGCTAAAATCACTTGCACTCTGGAAACTTATCCCATATTTCCAGAGTCAAGTAGGGAGAGGACGAAAGCCTTCTAGACCACAGTGGGACTGGTTTTGTCTTGGGATGCTTGATGTCCCATTTCTTCCAATGAAGTCAAGTGAGACACAGAACTGCAACTGCGTGTAATAACTGGAGATCGTGTCCAACCTTCCAAGATGAGATCCAAATGTGTTTGGCTCAGGGGACCTGGTTTAGGGACGCCTAATAATAATATTAATTTATCATCATTTGGTACCTAATCACTCATAGGATATTCTCAAAGACAAAGCTGAGCAACTGGATAAGTCATTATGGCAACTTAAAGGACCTTAAGTAGAGAACTGTACTGCACATTACAGACAGGCAGTTAAATATTTAGAGCACCACACAGCAGATCAAATATTTGATGTTACACCAGCTTACGTGAAACACATGTTAAGAGGTAATGTTCAGGGAATAGTGAACTGCGCGGGATGAGTCCATAGTTGTAGAATGTGAAGGGTAAGCATTTACCGCATTGCTGGTGAGGGCTCTACCCATTAGTAGAACTGTCTGATAGCCCCCTCCCTTTTTTTTAAAGATTCCAGTGTCAATTATGCTGTTGCTGCAGAAGCTTCCCACACTAATTTAAAACATTTCCTATTTGAGGGTCTGAAAGATTTTGCATCCCCGTGATTTATCAATTGCAGCCAGCTATCTAAAAGTTTTTCAGAGCATTTGGGCAAGGGGTCATAGCAGAAATATAATTGGTTACCACTTCACTCTTCAGATCACAGTATGCAAGTTATCCAGACATATAGAATTTGTCTGATCTTTGAGGTAACAACAGGGCAGTTTGAATATTTGAATCACATTGCTCCAAAGCAATAATGGCAACATAGAGAAGTTGAAGCCTTTCTCATCTAGTTATAGAGCAAGTTATGTTGTTTAAGGCTATTTCTCCTTTTGTAAAGTAACTAGAAATAATGGTTAAGTTACCAACACTTCATGGATGATATGGAATATGTATATGGAATCTATCTGCTTTAGCTTTAAAAGTTCAGCATATGCATAAGACAGGCAGAAAAGTTTCCATATTGATTCTTTAGGAAAAGATCTAATCTGATGTGAAAATCTTTGGAAAGCTGGTATTTTTAAAGACAATCGATTTGTTTATTTACTTTACATTTTAATTTTCCAGTGTCAGAATATTTACAGCAAAGGCAAGCATTACATTGGACATTACTTTCTGTATAAGACTCCTTTTTTGTTGCATTGGTCCATTATTTATTATGGTTAACTAACAATGTGATACTAACACTCATTTTTCTTTTTTTTATATACAAGATCTTAAAATGTTCAAGATAACCATAACAAATGATGTTATTTATTAACATATATTATGAAATGTTTTGGTCCAGTATGTGCTTGTCTTATTTAAAAAGATAACTGGAATGTGAATCATGTTCCTGTGGTTTGTTTTATTTTGTTTCTCATTCATGTTTGTAGATATTGTGTGAACTATGCCTATATAATAAAAGGATCTCATTGATGTACATTTTTGAAATGATAAACTACATTAGCTTTGTATCAAGTCTGTCATGGCAGAGAGCTCTGGATAACTCATCAATTTTCTCAAAATACAAACTGTCATTAAACTTGATATTACCCAGAAAAAATAAACTTACCCAAATGTAAACTTTCATTTTTTTCTTCAACTAATGTTTTTATGGATGCATGAAAGTTTTGGGACCTACTTATCTCCAAATTAGTTAACTCTGCAATTTGTTCATTTCTTGTAGTGACAGAGCTTATTGATGTTCAGGTTTACTGTTTGTCTAAAAATTATTGTAATTTTTTGTAAATATTCTATATACTCGAAATGTGAGTAGTCTAAAACATTTGTATATATATTAAAAAATCTCCAATTCAATAAATTCAGGTATGTTCTGTGCTTGTAAAGAAACATTCACTTTATTAGTCCCATCCCACAGTGCAATATCAGTTCTCATCCTTAAAGGAAACCTGCACAACCCCTTCAAAAGACTTGCCTGGGAACTAATTCTTAATGTTGCTAGACATCAAAAAATATGGACATAAAGATGCTGGATGTATGGACCATTACAACAATCTTTAACCTAACAATGCTCCTTTTATCTTAAAAGGCTTCTTCAGTATGTGTTGACTCCTTTTTCTGTTCCACTCTTGTATTTAGCTCTGCTCCGGGCAGCTCTCCAAATACCGCATTGGCACAGTAGCACTCTGATCAAGATGCTCTTAGATAATGGGAGAAAGCTCTTTTGTCAATTTAGTTAATTCACCTATCTGACAGGTGGTAACTATGCTGGTGGGAGATGCTTTTCTGCCACTATAGTACTGTCTACATGGGGGAAAGAGGGGTGGATTGGGTTGGTTATAACTGTGGCTCAGGGATAGGGGGTTTTCACGCCCAGCAATGTAGTTACACTGGTTAGGTCTGTCATGTAGACCTGACTCATGAATTCCTTTCCCAGATCTGCAGAAAAGCTGTGTTGCTCTGGAGCTTGTCTCTTTCACCAACCAAAGATGGCCCAGTAAAAGATATTACCTCACCGACTTTCTCACTACTATATTTATGTATTTGTTTCTGGAAAGACATTGTTTTGCTTGCCTGTGCAGTTTCTATTGAGTTCAAGCAATATAGGCATGTAATATATACTACCCAAACCTCACTTAAGAATTAGACCAATGCATTCACATAAGAAAATCTAACCCAATATAAAGTAACTTTTCCTCACTGACCTGCTACCATTGGTACATAACAATACTCACAGGCTAATGCACTGCAGCTCCTACAGCATTCGAAACATTTCATATTGTCTCCATTTCTATCAAACACATATCAAGCAAGAACAGTGGTGCGTGTAACTTTGCATTTCAATTGCCCCAACATGTGTGGCTTTTTGCTTTTATATGTTGATCATCTTTTCTCCTACTGTGCTACCCTAAAAATGATAAACCTCATTTAATGGGCCCATGTTAGTGACTATGATGCGAAACAGGACTAATCTAAGTAAGTAGTAAACGGCAGTACAGTTGAATAATCTTGATGCTGGTTTTCTATAAGAGAAAAGTAAACAATACCCATGTGTAAGCGGGGGAATGGTCCCGCTATTGTGGGGAACTTTCCTGGCTTCTATACCACCCCGGTGAAATGGACCAGCGAAAGGATCTGAGTCCCCGCTCCCACTTCCTTTACCCCATGGCCTCCCTGATCCTGAGGGCTCCCCCTCCACTCTCCTGAGTAACAGAGCCCTCGAAACCCCAACAAGGCTGGGCCCAGGTTTCCTGGGTCTTACTCCCTGACCTTGTAGTCACTAGGGGCAGGAGTTAGGGTGTCCCCACTCCGAGGTGCTCTCTTTACACTGCAGGCCTTCTTGGCCCAGCGATCACTTCATAAGGTTCAAAGCAAATACAATTTATTAAACATCAACTGATTAAAGAGAAAAGAATAAGAAAAAAATGAGTGATTAAATGAGAACACACAGCCCTGCTCTGTAGCACAGGGACATCAAAACAGCAGTCTGCAGAGTGTAAGGACAGTTCACAGTCTCTTCCTTAGAAGCCCTGGATGTGATGCAGGGGGCTGCAGGCTGGACACACTTGCTCTGGCAGTGACCACACAGCTTCAAGCTCTAAGTGGCCAGACCTCTCTCCCAGTCCAGAGCCTTTCCCCACACTTTGCAGGTCCCAGTTGCTCACCACATCCAGCTGCAGGCTGTGCTGCTTGGCTAGTCTTCAGCTCCTTGTGTTGCTTCTCTGTTCCTTTTGGCTCTCTGAGCACTGCCAGTCTGCTGCTCAACACAGGGTCAGCACTCCTTGAGCTGTGTATACCTGGCTCTGCAGCTGCAAAACTTCTTCTGCACACAGCTTGCACTCCTTGGGCTGTCTCTCAGCTCTCTGTTCCTTTTGCAGGACTTCTTCTGCACACAGCTTGCACTCCTTGGGCTGTCTCGCAGCTCTCTGTTTTTGCAGGACTTCTTCTGCACACAGCTTGCATTCCTTGAGCTGTCTCTCAGCTTTCTGTTTGCTCAGAGAGAGCCAGAACAATCCCAGCTCACAGGGAGGACGGGGCCTGGCCTCTCCCCTTCCTCACTGGCCTGTCCAACCTGTCAATCAGGCTGAGCTGGAGTGTTGGCTGCTTTCCATTGTCTCTGGGGTCTGTCAGTCTCATGAACCCTTCCCCTTCTGAAACTGGGAGCTGACAAACCAAAAAACTCCCATAGAGTTTTAGTAAGGGGTAACAGTCCCCTTACACATGTTTTAATTAGGTGGCAACCCCTGATCTGGATTTGCGGTATGTTTGGTTCAGACCATCAGTGGGCTATCGACCACATCTTTTATTATTAAATTCCAACCATCTGATTTTCTAGAGGATTGTTTCCTTAAATGAGACAAGGCTGGGGCAATGCTACAAGACTGCCCCTAGAAAATAACTTTCTTAAAGCTCTTTTTCCTCACGAACTGCATGTGCTATCTATCTGCTTTTCCTGGGGGTTGGGATGGGTACCACCGTGCATTTAAACAGTTCAAGGAGAAATGCCTGTACATGAGTGTTACCTGTAAGCTGAGTATTTGTGCTGCCTTTGGAGAGATTTCAGTGCCATCCATTTGATTAGCAGAGCACTCACAGCTAGGTGTATTGTTTCTATTGGTGGTGCCCTGTTGCCCCAGCCTGGGCATCCCCTACCTGCTCCCATCCCAATTTCTCTCCCAGCTACCCCCTCCGGAGCTCAAGCGGCATCCTGATCCCTCCAGAGTATGGACATCTCCTCCCACCCCTGTCAGTGCCTTGTAACTTCCCACCACCCATCCTTCTTCTCCTGCCTGAGTTTGGGCATGTTGCCACACCTAGACACATCAATTCCCTTCTATGAAACACGTTGCTCCTTCAAGTGCCTCCTGAACTTAGAGCTTCCTCACTCTCAAATCCAGTAGGACTCTACTGCTGCTTCTGCGGAAACTTGCTGCATTGGGATAGTAAATAGAAGCAAACCTTCATGTAGCAGCCACAACTTTTTAATTCACATTGCTCCCACCAATGCAGCTCAGATTGAAACACCAGTGAGAAAAAGTCTATGTATGGCTGGGTCCTCATCCTTCTCTGGATGGAGACAGGAAGGACCCTGGCAGGCCCAATGTTCCCTCAATTTTTCCCTCCATGTGCTGAATAAAGTTAGCGCACTGAGGCATGGGTGGATGTGCACCACCAGTGGAGTGACAAATGGGCGCTCTGCCAATGAGCTGGGCCGCATGTAAATCTCTCCTGGGCGGCTGCCCGAGAGTTCAGCTCACAGGGAACAGGCCATGCCCCGCTCTGCAGGCCTCCTGCCACGCCAGGGCATCCCACGCGGGGTGCCACTGACCGCTCTAAGGCACAAACTCCGCCCGCCCGGCCACCGCCTCCTCGGCCGCTCGGCTGGGCCTGGTCTCCCTCCCTCTGCCGCTGGCCGGGGCGGGCTGCGGGGGTGAAAAGGCTCGTGCGGGAAGAAGCGAGGCTGAGCGGTCACGCGTGGGGAGCGCTGGCCCTTTAACGGCCCCGTTCGCGTAGCTGGGGGCGGGGCTGGGGGCAAGTCTCCGGGAGCGGAAGCCGGAAGTCACCGCAGCCCAGCTCGGCGCCCCAAAAAGCGGAGCTCGCCCCCCTTCTGCTGCCCGCGAACATGGCGGGGGTGAAAGGTACCGAGCGCCCCCGCCACATCTCGTCACTCGCGGATCTCCGCAGCCCCCTCCCCCCCGCCGTGCCTCATCACCCCCCCCCGCTCTCCCTCGCCAACGGCCCCCTCCCCCCCGCCGTGCCTCATCACCCCCCCCCGCTCTCCCTCGCCACGGCCCCCTCCCCCCCGCCGTGCCTCATCACCCCCCCGCTCTCCCTCGCCACGGCCCCCTCCCCCCGCCGTGCCTCATCACCCCCCCGCTTCCTCCGCCAGCGGCCCCCTCCCCCCCGCCGTGCCTCATCACCCCCCCCCCCGCTCCCCTCCCCGGCCCCCCCCCCCGCTGCCACGGCCCCCTCCCCCCCGCCCTCATCACCCCCCCCGCTTCTCCCACCCCCCCCCCGCTCTCCCTCGCCAACGGCCCCCTCCCCCCCCGCTGCCTCCCTCGCCAGCCCCCCCCCCCCCGCTTCCCCCCCCGCTCTCCCTCGCCAACGGCCCCCTCCCCCCCCTGCTGCTTCCCTTGTGTGTCCCCCCCCCCCCCCCCCTGCCTTCCCCGGCCCCCCCCGCTCTGCCAACGCCCCCCCCCCCGCTTCCCCCCCCCCCCCCTCCGCACAACCCCCCCCCCCCGGCCTCCCCCCCCCTCCCCCCCCCCCCCTCCTCCCCCCCCCCGCTTCCTCCTTCTCCACCAACGGCCCACTCCCCCTGCTGTGCCTCGTCACCCCCCCCTTCCCGCCCCCTCTACCCGCCCCCTTCCCCCGCTGTGCCTCGTCACCCCCCCTCCCGCTCCACCAACGGGCCCCCCCCCCCCCGCTTCCTCTTCCTCCACCCGCCCCCCCCCCGCTTCCCCCGCCCCCTGCTGCCTCGTCACCCCCCCCCCCCGCTCCACCAACGGCCCCCCCTTCCTCCTCCACCCGCCCCCTCCCCCGCTCCACCCCCCCCCTCCCGCTCCAACGGCCCACTCCCCCTGCTGTGCCTCGTCACACCCCCCCTTCCTTCTCCTCCTCCCACCCACCCACTCCCCCCGCTATGCCTCGTCACCCCCCCCCCCCCGCTTCCTTCTCCACCAACGGCGCCCTCCCCCTGCTATGCCTCCTCATCCTCCTCACCAACCACTCCCTCACCCCGCTGTGCCTCGTCACCTCCCTTCCACAGCCGTCCCTTCCCCTCTCTTCGCCCCCCTTCCCCTCTCTGCTAATCGTCCCCTCCCCCCATGTGACTCGTCATGCCCCTCCATTCCTCCTCCGCCAACTGCCATCCCGCTTGAGCTGGGCACCTTGCGCCCGCCTGGGCACCCCAGTTCCCTGCTCTGCGGCATGTCGCTCCTCCGGTCCCTCCTGAGCTTGGAGCTTTGTCACACTCTGTTTCTCCTCCTGAGCCATGAAATCTCCAGGTTCTTCCTGTTTGCTCCTTTTCCAGCTGCCCTCCCCTAGGATGCCACCTGGCATCTGGTTGAAAAGGGACATTGGTGGCCCCAGTGAGCACCACTGACTGACTGTGCTGTTAATATTTGTGCTGCATGGTTCAATGCTGGGGCAGCCAACAGGTATCCCTGGGCAAAGCAACCCCTAGAAGGGTGTGCAGCTCAGGGCAACCCCCTTTTCACTTCAGATCCTGGTTATCTGGCTAATCGTGTAATTGATAAAATTTTTATCATCTACGCGATTAGTCAATGAGGATCGCTTTGCAGAGGGGTTGTTCCAGGAGCCAGCTCAAGCTGGGAATGAGCAGTTCTGGCTTGTGCTGGCCCTGGGAGCAACCTGTGCTGTGGCTCTGAATTTTAAATGCATTTTAAATGCTGCCAGGCTCTTACTACTTCTAAAATGCAGAGAGAGGCACAGTGTCCCGGACCACCATAAACCAGGACTTCTTGGTCCCGGCTTGTGTTGAGTCCAGCAGCCCCTGTTCGTGGCGGCCAACGCTGTCTGCAACAAACAAGAGCTGCTGTAGGTTGCTGCCAGAGCAGCCTCTGTTCGAGGCATCCGGGGCTGTCCGTGGCTAGGGGCTGCTGCCAGAGCAGCCCCTGTGTGTGGCCGGCCCGGGCTACCACAAACAGGAGCTGCTTAGCAGCAGCAGCCTCTCTCCACAGGGGGCCCAGTTCCCCGCTGGGAGTCCCGCGGATGGGCTGCTGCTGAAACAGCTTCTGCCCATGGCAAGCCTCGGCTTTGCAGCAGCCTCCCTTATCCCTCCTTGATAGAGGAAGCAAAGTGTGGGGAAGCGGCACCATGGAGATAGTGCTGGGGGGAACTGGCTTTTAAGGAAGTAGGCTGGGGAGCCAGTAGTCTATACTCCAGTCGATTACTTGCTAACATCACTATCCTGCACACTAGCCTCCATCCTACTCCCATCACAAACCTCTCATCCCCAGCTCCACCTCAGAGCCCTCCTTCCCCTCTGCACCTGAATGCTTGCCCCAGCCTAGTGAAAATGAGTGAGGGTGGAGAAAGGGTGAGTGACAGAGGGAGGAGGATGGAATGAGTAAAGGTCAGCTAAGCATGTTTGGTTTGCTATAATCATAAAGTTGGCAACCCTCCTCCCACAGTTCCCTCTCATCTCACACTCTCCTTTACTCCTCTGAATCTCCCTAATTCACCCGGTTCTCCCATTCCTACTGAGTTCTAGACACCCCTTTCCCCCGTTTTCCTTGCTGCTACAGGCTGGGGACCGAATGGTTAAGTAGCAGTTCTGCAGAAAAGGACCTGGGGGTTACAGTGGATGAGAAGCTGGATATGAGTCAACAGTGTGCCCTTGTAGCCGAGAGCGCTAATGGCATATTAGGGAGCATTAGGAGGAGCATTGCCAGCAGATCCAGAGAAGTGATTATTCGCCTTTATTTGGCTTTGGTGTGGCCACGTCTGGGCTACGTCTAGACTGGCATGATTTTCCGGAAATGCTTTTAACGGAAAAGTTTTCCGTTAAAAGCATTTTTCGAAAAGAGCGTCTAGATTGGCACGGACGCTTTTCCCCAAAAGCACTTTTTGCGGAAAAGCATCCGTGCCAATCTAGATGCGCTTTTCCGCAAAAAAGCCCCGATCGCCATTTTCGCGATCGAGGCTTTTTTGCAGAAAACAAATCTCAGCTGTCTACACTGGCCTTTTTGCGCAAAAGTTTTGCGCAAAAGGACTTTTGCCCGAACGGGAGCAGCATAGTATTTCCGCAAGAAGCACTGATTTCTTACAGTAGGAAGTCAGTGCTTTTGTGGAAATTCAAGCAGCCAGTGTAGACAGCTGGCAAGTTTTTCCGGAAAAGCAGCTGATTTTCCTGAAAAACTGGCCAGTCTAGAAACAGCCCTGGAGTATTGTGTCCAGTTCTGGGCCCCTCACTATAGAAAGGATGTAGATGCATTGGAGAGGGTCCAGTGGAGGGTGACCAAAATGATTAGGGGGCTGGCGCGCATGACCTATGAGGAGAGACTGAGGGATTTGGAGTTGTTTAGTCTTCAGAAGAGAAGAGTGACAGGGGATTTGATAACAGTCTTGAATCTCCTGAAGGGAAGTTCCAAAGAGGACGGAGAAGGGCTATTCACAGTAGTAACAGATGGCAGAAAAAGGAGCAATGGTATCAAGTTACAGTGGGAGACATCTAGGTTGGTTATTAGGAAAAACTATTTCACTAGGAGGATGGTGAAGCACTGGGTGGGTTGATTTAGTTGGGACTGATCCTCCCTTGGGCAGAGAGCTAGACTTGATGACCTCTTGAGGTCTCTTCCAGCTCTATGATTCTACCCATTACTACAGGGTCTGGACACACCAGTTCTCTCTTATGGCCCCCGGGGACACCTCTGTTTCTTCCTTGTCTGCCCTCTAGTCTGGTCTCCCTGAAGTATCTGGTTCCCCTATTTCTCATTTTGCCCTCAGAGTAGGTCCTCAGCTTTGCCACCCCTCAGCAGTATTCACTGAAGTGGCTGACATCTGTAAAAGTTGGAAATCAGTATACATAGCCAAGCCGGTATACACAGCTAGCCAATTTGAAAACTAGCTTACTGTGTGTACAGGCTTCCCCCTTCACCCGTGCTGCTGCTGCCTCTCTATCAGAGACAGGAGGGTGGGGGGAGCAGCTCCTGCCTGCTCCCCTGCACTTTTGCCTATATGGCATGCACGGGAAACCATCTCCCGCCTCCTTCCACCTGCTGCTGCTTCTGATTTAGAGGCAGCAAGGAGGGCAGGGTGTGTCTTAAGGATGTGATATTGTAGTTGAAGCAAAAACTTATAGGTTAATGCTACAGACTACATACATCCCCTGCCAGTAATATTTTTAGCAGGTTGGCCAGCAGCATGGTTCAGGCCTGGCCTGTGTGAAGTCTGGGACCTACTCCTAGTGCAGCTCTGCATTTAAAGTGTATTAGGAGCCACTTGGGCAGGCAACTCAGCTCAGTTCTGGCTTGCCTCTGATACAGAGGCAGCAGTGTAGAGTGGCAGGGGGCTCCTTGGGCATGGAATCAGAGCATACTGGCTGCCAGCCCACCCACGGGGACCATAGAATAGTGGAGTAACTGATAAGAATTCATGAGGTCAAGTGACTATTCAATTAACCAATATTTAACATCCCTAGTGCGTGTCGTCGTTAGAATGAACCAATAAGCCCAGGCTTATCGGTTAATTGTGTAAATAACTACACACTAACATCCCTATGTAAGATCCTCAAATATCAGTATCCTCAAATATCAGTATCTGATGATACTTTGGCCTCTTTTTTAGCTTGGTGCTACTGAGAGAAACTAGCTGGTTTTATTTTTTGCTTTCCATGCATTCTAAGGGTGCTACAGTGTGTTAGTTGCAAACACTGTAGGGAACAGTCTGAAGCCCAATAAAAGAGGAGTATGTTCTCAAGAGCAGAAAAGGTGAAACAAATGAGAAAATGAGAAATGAATGTATCTGCTACAATGATCATTAGTAACCAAGTCACACAACTGACTTGAAATAACCACTTTTAATTGCATCTTCTGATTCATGTCAAGGGCAGTTTTTACTCTTGGAAAAAGTGTTGCTGCGACAATGTCAGGCTGTCTTCCATTTAAAGTTATAATTATATTTTAGTTTTGAGTTTTCAGCATAACCATTCATTTCTTTTCTCTTGTACAGCCCTTGTTGGTTTATCTTTCAGTGGAGCCATTGGTTTAACTTTTCTTATGTTGGGATGTGCCCTAGAGTATTATGGGTAAGAAATAATTCATCTCAAAAATAAAAAATGATTTTGTTCTCACTTTGTATTCTTGTATTGCCCATGTAAATACACATATGCAGTTTAGTTGTGTGTTGATCCCATATGATTTGGAGTATGCACATTTAACTTCTGTTCTATTAGCTAAAAAAAAAAGTCCAGTAGTTGTTAACTAAGAATTATAGACTCTGAATGTCTTTGAAACCCATTTAACTTGGCATTTATGATTATTCATATGAAACCTACTATTCTTGAATATCATTGAAAGGTCTAGAACCAACACTTAGTAATGGATACAGCCCTGCATGGGCTAGGGATGTAAAAACCACATTAATTTTAATCTGTTAACTAATTAAACAAGGGCAAGAAGAGGCTGAAGCGGGAACCTTCCTCCCACATCAGTGTGGATGGTATGTCCTGCCGTGGACCGGAACAGTTACATAAATGTTTTCTGTAAAAGTGGACTAAAATCATTATATACATAGTATCAGCTGAGTAGCAATATAGTTAATTTTGTTTAGTGGGTCAGTAATTTTTAACTTTGTGGAAGTATTTTTGTATAGATTTCTCAGCTATTGATTTGATTTTAATCAGTATTGATTTTCTTAAAATATTGAATTAATGGAGTAGAGGTGAACTTATCTGATATACATAAGCAGCATTAAATGTATATTATTTATATTTATACATTTTATATTTTACTAATATTTATATTTTACTAATTCTAAACAACAACCAGATGCTTTATTTTTGAAAAAGAGTATACAAATAACCATAAAATTAAAGAACTTTAAGATTAACTATTAGGTGTACGCTTTTTCAGTAGTGTATGTAGGGCAAAAAAAAGAGAAGAAAAGAAATATGCTTATGTAGTAATTTTTTTCTGACAATTAAGAGGTTAAAAAGTAGGTTAGTTTAGTGGTTCCCAACCTTTTTTATATTGTGGACTGGCAAACCCATTTACAAACGTTACTGTCTGCCAAAAGCCCTGACCCCCACCAGAGCCACTATGAACAGCCAGCTTCAGCTCTGGTAGTCTCCCCCCACCCACTACTAGCCCCGCCCCCAGAAACTTCCCAGTGCCAGCCCCTGCTTCTTAGAGCCCCTTAAGCACTAGCTCTACCCCTGGAATCCCCAGTGCCTGCCCCCCTCACCTAGCCTTGCACTGCCACCCAGCTGCCAGCTAAGCGCTGCTGCCCAGGTCACAGCTGCTCTAAGGTTGCTGTGTCGGGCTCCACATGGCCCTCCCAGTGCTCTTCGCATCCAGGAGGAGACCCTGCCCCTTCTGGCACTGGCTGTCTGAGAGATGGGGCAGGACATGCCTCTCCCAATAGCCACAGTGGCAGGGGAGGCAGTGGGCGGTGTACCCCAGCCCCAGGCTCCAGAGCTGCTGCAGCCTGGCAGCCAGCAGTCTGTGGCCCAGCACCAGTCCATGTTAATTCAAACATTGGCCCTGATCTTGTGAAAGTCTCTTTGAAATCAAAACAGATTGACATCTTTAATGAGAACAGTAATTTAGATTTCTTTTGGGGCTTTTTCTCCTGCAGTGTTTACTGGCCTCTGTTTGTCTTGGTATTTTACATCATTTGTCCAATACCTCACTGCATTGCAAGAAGAATAAGTGATGACACTGACGCAGCTAGCAGTGCCTGCAGGGAATTGGCATATTTCTTCACAACTGGAATTGTTGTTTCTGCCTTTGGATTGCCTATAATCCTTGCACGTGTTGAAGCGGTACGTTCTGCTGACTCTTTCTTATTATAATAAACTTCCTATGGTTGCACATTTGTTTACAGTTTTTTATGACCCTACTTAACTAATATTGTTGCTCTTTTCAGCCTAAACATTGGAGTCATTTTTGCTCACAAACTTTCATTTTCATCCTTAACTAGTCTGCCTGTTCCCATTTCCAGAATTCTTGATAGTGGAACTTCTGAATTTGTATCTGTGCCTCTTCCTTTTCTGTGTCGGGTATTACAACTCCTTTATTCTGGCCTATTAAAAAATCTTTTGGCTATAGAAAAATTATATGGCATTCAAAATTATGTGGCCAAAATACATTCTTGCTTAAAGAAATAACACTATGTATCCAAAACTACCTTCCTGGTTTTCAAAACATTCCATAAACTTGCTGTACCCTACATTTTATCCACCCACTAACTCCATTTCTCTTTGCCTTATCCCTGTTCTGCTCCTCTGTGGAATGGATTTAGTCTGACACTGTTTCTTTGCTATGTATGCTATCCTCCTGAAGCATTTTTCCCCTTAATATCACTTTACAACTTCCTCTTCTGCTTAGGCTTTTGTATGCTTCATTCTTATGTATTTTATAATCGTCTGTATGAAAGACACGGTGTAAAAACAAATTGTTTTACCAGTTGCAGGTTTTTAATAATAGACAAAACCAGAATGCCCACAAGAGGGTACTCTAATCCCTAGCGATATCTTTTTAAAAGCAAAGTTTCAGAAGAGTAGCTGTGTTAACCTGTATCTGCAAAAACAGCAAGGAGTCCTGTGGCATCTTGGATACTAACAGATTTATTAGGGCATAAGGTTTCATGGGTAAAACCCATTTCATCGGATGAATTGCAGTGGAAATTAGAGAGGCAGGGGTATATGCATAAGTACTAATGTAAAAAAAGATGGGTGTTATTTATCAGGTGTAAGACCAATGTTAATGATGCCAGTTCAGTCAGGGTGGATGTGGCTCACTCAACAGCTGATAGAAAGGTGTGAATACCAAGAGAGGGAAAATTGCCTTTGTAGTGAGAGAACCAATCTAAACCTTATTCAATCCTACTGTAATTGTATTACATTTTCAATGAATTGCAGTTGTACTGTTTCACTTTATAATCTGGTTTTGGAGTTTTTTGGTAGAAGAATGGCTCCTTTAGCCTCCCTGGACACTCAGTAAATGATTTAAAAGTGTTCTCCATTTATTTGGTCAGAGATTGCCCAGTTTGGCCAATATACATGGCAGAAGGATGTTACTGGCATGTGATGGCATTAAATCATGTTAGTAGATGTGCAGGTGGATGTAGGGATGTTAAATAACAGTTAATTGACTAGTCAGTTACTTTACTATTCTATAGTCCCTATGCTGGAGCCGGCAGCCAGTGTGTTCCAGCCTCATTCCTGAGGAGTCCCCTGCTATTCTGCGCTGATCCCTCTGTATCAGTAGCGTGGGGTGCCAGGTGAGAGCTGGTCCACAAGGGGAGCCAATTTAAAAAACAGCTTTCCTTGCAGACTGGCTGCCTATCACTCAGTGCTGCTGCCTCTGATAAAGAGGCAGCAGTGTGGGATGGCAGCAATCTCTGTCCGGGGTGGTTGGGTCTGAGCTCCTGGACTCAGCATGAGCCAGAACTGAGCTGGGCTACCTGCCTGCCTGCCTGGATCCTAAAACACTTTAAATTGGGGTGGGCAATAAATTTTGTTGGGGAGGGGCCACTTCATGATTTTGAAATGTGTTTGAGAGTCACACTCTTCCGTGATATTAATGGAGGAGATGCGGGGACTGGGATGGAGGTTGGGTGCAGAAGGGAGCTTGGGGTAAGAGGTTGGGGTGAAGGAGGGAGACTGGAGTCTGGGAGGGAGTTTGGGTAAAGGAGGTGGTTGTGACCTAGGGCAGGGAACTGGAGTGCAGGGGTTTGGGATGTGACTTAGGGTAAGAGGGGATTGTGATCTGGGGCAGGAGATTGGGGTGCGAGATCTGGGAGGGGTTATGAGTATGTTGATTTGTGGGGCAGAGGGTTGGAAAAGGGAGGAGATGGGGTGCCAAAGGCAGGCTTTGGCCAGGAGACATACCAGCCAGCAGCCAAACCAGTCTGCCTGCCTGCCAAGCTAAGACTTGCAGAGATTAAAACATTTTCCAGCCTGCCTGCCTGGCCCTGTGCTCATGTGAATAACTGAGCCAAGAAGGGGGTATGTGGTTCTTTTGCTGCCTGTTATTCAAGGGACAGTGTGGGCTCCCCGCAACGTGGTGTGGGGGGGCTGAACTCCCCACATGCTGCTCAAAATCGGATTGTGTGCCACTTATGGCACATGTGCTGTAGGTTGCCAACTCCGTTGTAGATTGTCAGTGATGTGCTAGAGGAGTATTAGCTGGGGGCTGTTGGTGATAACCAGTGGTATTCTGTTATTTTCTTTGTTGGGCCTGTCTTACGTTAGGTGACTTCTGGATACTCCTCTGGCTCTGTCAATCTGTTTCCTCACTTCCCCAGATGGTTATTTAAGTTTTAAGAAGGCTTGATGAAGATCTTGTAGGTGTTTTTCTCTGTCTGAGGGATTGGAGCAAATACATTTCTATCATAGGGCTTGGCTATATATACAATGAATTGTGTGATGTGTCTTGGATGGAAACTAGAGGTATGTAGGTAAGAATAATGGGCAATAGATTTCCGGAATCAGGTGGTATTTATGTGGCTGTCATTTATTTCTATCATAGTGTACAGAAGATAGATCTCTTGTGTGGATTGGACTAGGCTGAGGTTGATGGTGGGGTGGAAATTGTTGAAATCCCTGTGGAATTCTTCAAGGACCTTTTCCCCAGTGGATGATATCAATATAGTGAAAGGAGAGGAGGGATGCTAGGGGATGAAAGCTGAGGAAATGTTCTAGGTAAGCCAAAAAATGTTGTCATGCTGTGGGACCCTGCAGGTACCCATAGCAATGCCACTGTCTTGAAGGTATAAATTGTCCCCAAATTGGAAATAGTTTTGGATGAGAACAAAGTCACATAGTTCAGCCACCAGGTGTGTTGTGGCATTAGGGATGTAAGCAAAAGCTTATCAGATAGTCGACTAGTCCCTTGACTAGTTGCTTCCCGCACCCTTACAGCAAGGGGGGGGCAGGAGCTGGTGCTGGGAGGAGCTGGCTTAAAAGCAGGGGGAGGGGGAGACGGGGGTAGTGGGAACCGGATGCAAGCAATGAATCAGCTGATTCCCAGCTCGTGTCCTGCTGGCTCTTAATACGTTTAAAAATCAGAAGCACAGTGGAGGAGACCTGGCGCGAGCTGACCTAGCTGATTCCTGGCTCGTGCTGGGTCCTGTGCTGCACTCCAGCCTTTTTACATTTAAGCTGGGAATCAGCTGGCCTGGCCTGTGCTGGGTCTCCCCTGGCACTGTGCTTCAGTCTTTTAAATGTATTAAGAACTAGTAGGCTCTTAGCACATTGAAAAGGCAGAGCCGCAGTGGGATTAGCTCCTGGAGCTGAGAAGTAACCCTGCTTTGGCTCCCCCACTTACCGACTAATTGACTAGTTGATGGAAAATCTATTGACTAGCCAATTAGTTGATTAAATGAAATTTAACTTCCCTATGTGGCATTGTTGGGGAAACTGTTCCTGACATCTTATAGTCCATCCTCACATGGAATTTGGTGTAAAGAGCTTCTATATTCATAGTGGTCAGGATGGTGTTTTCAGGAAGATCACCAATGGATTGTAGTTTCTCAGGAAGTCAGTGGTGACTTGAAGATAGCTGGAAGTGCTGGTAGCATAGAATCTGAGGAGAGAATCCATATGGCCAGACAACCCTGCTGTAATACTGTGCTAATACCTGAGATGATGAGGTGTCCAGAATTTCCAGGTTTATGGATCTTGGGTACAGAACATTATTTTTGTTTGTAAATTAAACATCATTTTGAAAGGTAAAAAATCCAGAATACTCTTGGTTGGGACTCTATGGGTATGTATGTAGATTTGGTCCTGTGCTGTTTCTTGAGCAGATGAATTAGTTTTGTTGTTGTTGTTTTTCCTCAGTGGAATCAGAGGAAAGTGGTCTGTAGAATGTTGTGTTGGTGAATTGCCTGGCAGCCTTCTGTTTATAATCTAACCTATTGATGATAACTACAGAACCTCCTTTGTCAGCCTCTTTGATTATAAGGTCATAGTTGTTTTTGAGTCTATGGATAGCATTATGTTCTACATGGCAGAGGTTATGTTGTTTGTTCACTATTTCAGCCTGTGCAGATCTGTGAAAGTCCAGACTATCATTACAACCATCAAGAGGAGTCCACACAGAATTCTTCTTCTTGTAGCGTTGGTAGGAGGGATCCTGTGGGCCAGTGCAAGGTTCAGTGATGTGTTGGAAATATTCCTTGAGTCAAACACAGCGAGAATAGCCTTTCAGATCAATGCAGAGCTTTATCATGTGCATGGGAATGGTGGGACAGAAAGAGGGTCCCCAAGATGGGACAGACTCTTCTGATGGACTAAGTGTGAGGTTGGATAGATTAACAATGCTGTTGGGTGAGTTGAGGGTACCACTGTTGTATCCCCTTCCCCCCCCCCCTCCATGGCCTATAGGGGTATGTCTAGACTACATGGCTCTGTCGACGGAGCCATGTAAACAAGTTTACCCGGCATAGTCAATGAAGCGGGGATTTAAATAATCCCTGCTTCATTAAAATAAACATGTCCACCGCGCTGTGCCGACAAGCAGCTGATCCAGCACAGCATGGCAATCTAGACGCGGATTTGTTGGCTGGGGAAGCCTTTGCCGACCGATCCCTTATGCCTCGTGAAACGAGGTTTACAGGATCAGTCATCAAAGGCTTCCCCAGCCAATAGATCTGCATCTAGACTGCCGTGCTGTACCGGATCAGCTGATCGTCGGCACAGTGCAGCGGTCATGTTTATTTTAATGACATGGGGATTATTTAAATCCCCACTTCATTGACTATTCCGGTCAAACTAGTTTACATGGCTCCGTCGATGGAGCCATGTAGTCTAGACATACCCTAGGAGTTTGAATAGTTTATTTTCCTTTTTCTTTTGCAGGGAAGTGTGCATTGTAAATTACTTGTTTAGTTTTTGTAAAGTCCAGCTCTGTGGAAGGTTTTTTATGAAAATCTCTAGTTTTGAGAGCTCATTCTTGATAGTCTCCTGTTTGCTGTACACCATCAACTTTGCCCAGACAGCTATACAAGTGACACCATCACAGGTCCATACCACATAAGCCACAACATCAGAGGCTCATACACCTGCACATCTACTAATGTGATATATGCTAAGTGATCTCTGCAATATATATTGGCCAGACTGGGCAGTCTCTGCACCGAAAGATAAATGGACACCAATGAGACCTCAAGAAAAGTAACATACGTAAACCCGTAGGAAAACACATTATTCTCCCTGGACACTAAGAAATGGATTACAAAGAGAAACAGCAGAGCTGCAATTCATCTGCAAATGTAATATCGAATTAGGACTGAATAAGGATTTAGATTGGTTATCTCACTAAAAAGGCAATTTTCCTCTCTTGGTATTCAGACCTCTCCAAAAGCTGCTGTGAGTGAGCAACATCCACTCTGACTGACTTGGCTTTGTTAGTACTGGTCTTACACTTGATAAGTAACTCCTGTCTTTTCATATACCGGTTGGACCTCCCAAAACTGGGACTCCTTCATCTAACAACATCTGTGGTCTGGCAGTACCACAGGTGTTCCTGGACCAGGGAATCCTGGCTGAGCGTCCCAGTGGTCAGAAGGCTTGGAGCCCGCTGGGGCTGGGACTGGGGCTGGAGCCCCGGTTGAGCAGCAGGGGCCGTGGCAGTCCCAATAGCAGGGCTGGAGGTGTGACAGTTGCAGGAGCTGCGATAGCAGGGTGGCGGCCTGAGTGGGACTGAGGCTGGACATGCAGCAGTCCACGGCAGCTCCAATAGCGGGGCCGAGGTTGGAGATGCAGCAGCCCTGGTAACGGGGCCAGGGCTAGAGATGCAGCAGCTATGGCAGCCCCAGTAGTAGGACCGGGGCTTTCTGGGGTTGCAGCAGGGGTGCAGCTGGGACTAGCAGTGGGGTGGGAAGGTGGTCTGGGAAGCCAGTAACGGGATCTCCTCTGGTCTGGCAAATTCCCAATTAGGTCCCGAGGGTGCCAGACCAGAGAGGTCCAACCTGTACTAGAACATCTATATATCCCTGCCTCTGTAATTTCCACTCCAATGCATCTGAAGTGGGTTTTACCCACTAAAGCTTATGTCCTAAGATGCCCCAGGACTCTTCATTGTTTTTTTTCCCTATAAAAACAAAATCCCGGTGCATGGGATTGTTTGGCTTCAAACAGCTATTGCTATTTATTATTGCAAATTATTTTTCTCTGTTATTCCTTGCCTTGAATTAATAGAATATTTTCCAATTTATAATGCATAGATGTTAGGAGAAAGCATTGAGTTTGAAAGAATTTTCTGTATACTGTGGTGTTTTTTTCTCTTTGCTGAGATGATTCTGCTTTAAGATAATTATTTTGTTCTGAAAAATAGTGTATTGAAGAAGAGTGTCTAATGAAGGGATAATTTATAAGTATAATACTAGTTACTTCATTGGTTGCTAATTGAATGCTTCAACTGAATGAATTGTTGGTCTTTTCCCTTATGCTTTTAGCACCCCTATGTAATATTTCATTTAGTTTATCTAATGCATGAAAATAACACACGTCTGTACATATCATGTAAACCAAATAAGGATTTTTTTTCTTGCCTTGTATTTCAGATCAAGTGGGGAGCCTGTGGTCTTGTGCTAGCTGGCAATGCAGTCATTTTTCTTACCATTTTAGGCTTTTTTCTTGTATTTGGTAGAGGAGATGACTTTAGCTGGGAACAGTGGTAGAACTTCACTATGATGTTGGTGATGTGCAACATACATGTTTATATACTGTATATATGTATGTACGTTGGAATGTTTGTGCCTGCACATGTAGCCTTATGCTATCAGACTATACTATGCTATTTTACACTTGTATGTCAACCAAATTAAGGGGAAAGAGCCTTCTGACAGGTTTTTTTAAATAGGTAGAGAAGGAGCTGAAATCACAATAGCTAAATCTGTCCTTAAATCTTTGTTTACACAGCGTGCACTATATTACTGATTTTTAGTTTTTAATTTTGATACAGTATCAGTGGTATGCATGTTGGAAGTCAGCCAACATGTCTGACATTTTTAACAGCATTAAATTAACAATTAAAAGGGGTCTATATTCACATACTTTCCAGTCTCCTGGTTTTGCTAATTTGACTAACTCCTGTTTTGTGACTAGGATAGAACAAATATTTGGCTTTGTATTCAAATAACTGCTATTCTCAGTAGCTTGTTTTCTGTTTAAAAAAAAAACCCATTTCATACCTATAATTGCTGTTGCCAACGTTCTCTTTTCTGATCTACAATAAGAGAGAGTGACAAGCATTGGCAGTTCTAAGGGATTATATACAAATTTCTCACCTTTGCATTAATGGCCCATAGTGCACCACTAGAACCACATCATGTCTTGGATCCCACTGCTATAGATGAAGGTAAATTCAACCAACCCTTCAATTCTTAATCAGCATTCAACAAATAAAAAAGGAAACCCGGTCTAGTTGTAACTGTGGATATACGTTGAGGGTAATTTGAGAACATCATTTTAATTTCATAAAATGTTATAAACTGACATTACTTCGTATGTATAATTTCCACACTAAAGAACTATTTCAAACTGCCGTAGGAAAGTTTATAATATGAATGCATTGAACAATTCTGTTGTATTGTGAGTCAAATTCCTGAATTATAAAGAAGTGAAATGTTCCAGTTATACATCTTTTAATACAGCAGATACTATAGGACTGGTATCACATCAGTTCATCAGATTTTTTTTTAAAATACTTTTACTGAAACAATTACTTTCAACTCATGTAAGAAAAATGGTAATATTCAAACAGTTTATTTTAAAATGTTGCTGCTCTAAACCTTCACATAATCACACTATTATTATATTAGCGAATTTTCCTACTTTGAGATTGTGAAGGAAACATTAATTTGTAAAGATTTATTCTGACATGACCTTAATTTTTGAGGCATATGTAAATCATTTTAGTACGCTTGAAAAAGAGCAAAGAACCAGTAACTCTAATTTATTGTGTCATAGAAAAATGGGTGCATCAAATTATGACATTTACAGTTAGAAGAAACTGAATATTTAGATTAGGTAGATATTTTAACCACCAGTTTTGTGGAATAGCAATTTGAGAAGGAACAAATTTGCAGCTTATTCGTTCATAACTGAATGTGGCTTGCTTGTGAATATATGGAGACTAAAACGCTATGAATATATATACAAAGGCCATGAAGAGTATGGCCTACAGAACTGACAAAATGCTATCTCCCCAAACAAAAAACATCTGCACAAGCATTGGTGTCCAAAACAACTTTACACAATTGACATCCTGTGGATTTCCGCACAAATAAAGGCTTGAAATTAATTATTGATATATTAGTGCTCTGAGAGAGTTTATCCTTCTTCTCAATGAAAAAAAAAGGAAACTGAAAATATTTTTGAAACACAAATAATGCAGTGTACTCACATTTCACTTTGCTGATAGGAATATATTGCTTATTATATAGTTCACATAGATACAGTTTTAGATTTATTTAGACATAAAACTGTTTTGTTATCTTCCAAGTTGAGACTGCACTATATTGATGTGATGAAAGTTTCCACTGGCATTGAAGATTTGCTACATTTTCAAATTGAAGGAAATTAAAAATCATTAAGTATGTCTGAAACACAATTTTTCTTGTAAAACACTTCCTCAGATGTTAGTTTTCCTAGCTTCTCTACAATGAACATTGCTAGCCTTCACTGTAGGATATTTAACAGTAGAATATGCCAAACATCAGAAAACGTGTTTTGTTTTCACAATCAAGGCTGCTATCCTTGTTTGTCACAACATGCTGATTTTAGTGTAGAATGTTATAATTGTAAAATATTACTCAGGGAAATTATGTGCTCAAATTACTGGTTCATCTGTTTTGAGGAAAATTCAGTTTTGGTTTATGTGTTTTTCCTGGATTTTGAAGAAGTTTTTTTTTTATCACTAATTGCTGTACTTTTGCTACACTATTTAGTTGAGTGAAAATTAAGAAAAGTACAAATTGTATTTGATCCTGCAGATAACTAAGCTTTTGAGTTGGCCCATTAAATATAGTAGAACTAATATGAGTAAAGAATTGGGCTTTTGGGGCTTAAATGAATGTTTTGTATTTCACTTTTTGGGCTTGATACACAGAATTAAAAAGGTTGCACTAAACACACTTCTAGTTACCACTCCAATGAGTTTTCTTTAAGGTGGTGGCTTTCTTTTACTCAAAAAGGAAGAATTGTTTTATGGACAGTAGCGCCATGGGAAGAAAGAGACTGTCAGATGTTAACTGTCAATATCCTCTTCTTAATCAGCATCAGAAACTATCTTTTAAAAAGAATGGGAGGAATAGAAAACAAGGTCCTATGGCGGTTGTGTAGTGCTTTGAAGACTATCTATACAGCAGTGCTAATCTCGAAATAAGCTATGCAGCTTGAGCTACGCTAATTGTGTACCTTAAGTCGAAGTAGTTTATTTCAAATTTGGGCACGTGTACACAGCACTTATTTCGAAATAGAGTACTCTTCCTCCACTTCCCTTGATCCTCGTACAATGAGGGTTACAGGAGTCGGAGAAAGAAGTCCTCCAGCTTGATATTATTTCGACATTGTCAAAATAACTGCTTGTGTGTAGACGCGGACTATGTTATTTCGTAATGACATCAGTTATTCTGAAATATTGCTGCTGTGTAGACGAACCTTTTGTGTTGAACCTAGATACCATCGGATTGGGGTACGGAACAGTAAATAGCTTTGGCTAGAGAGACTAAAAGTTTTTTCTGAAAAAGTCTACATATGCTAATCCTCACTGTCCATTTCCATGGACTTAAATCTCAGAATTCTCTGAACCTCCTTAAATGTAAATTTGCTTGAATTAATTTTTAGTTAAATTATCAGAGTTGGGAAGAAAGTTTTCAGTTTGTCAAGAACTGTGCCCATTCACAAGAGTCTGGTGCACTGACAGCCGCTAGTAGGCATAAGAGCATCCATTTATTGCAGTCTCATAATGTTTTTTCTTAATGCTAATGAACATATATTCAAAGTGCCTTAGCCTCAAGATTTATTGTAGTTTTGAGAAGGCATAGACATAAAAACTCTATTTTGCAACAGGACTGAAACTATCGTCACATAATATATATCTTTAGTGTTGACCAATAGCTTTTTTGTATTTTAAAATACAGTATAATTTTTGTAACTTTTGTAAAATTTCTTTTCCATAATTGCCAGATTATTGAAATCATTAATACATTTGTAAATTAAAGCATTCTCAACTTTTCAAATTAATAAAACTGCCTTACTGTAGCTGACACTCGTAAGTTGCCCTGTGTCTGTCTTTTATTAATTCTGTTTTGAATGTTTTTTTAAAAATTCCTTTACCTTTTTATTACACCTTAGGAAGAAAGAGGCTAAGATATGAAAGCATAATTAATATGCGAAAGCAAGTAATGATCTGCCTAGGTGGTCAGTGCTAATAGGATCAAAGCCTACCGAAACAAGTTTCAAAAATTGTATTCTAATTCAGACAGCAACAGTTGGTTTCTGCCTACATTGGAGTATGCATTTGGATCAGTGGTCTGCTGTGTTGGCACTTGCCACCAAAGCCATCTTAAGAACACTGTTCCACTGCACAACATTCTAGCAAGGATATTCATTGGTTGAAAATGGTGTGTACGTGAGCTCTCCTGGAAATGAACCATTTACAGCTTATCACTGATATACATTGAGTGCTCTGTAGACATTTTTTCTCATGTTCTTCTCAGCAAGAACAGCTTCACTAGTGGTAGCAAGAATGCTTACTGAGTGCTAGTGTTTTACCACTGTATCCTCTAACCCCGCTTTCAACAGCTGTGTAACTTGCCCTATGCATTTTGAGCATTGGCTTAGCTTTCCTCTGCCTCTTCATCCATAAAATGGTAACAATGTTGAGGCAGGGTATTCAGAAGCCTAATAGATATCTTATAGGCCACATTGAGAATCCCATAAAGTGTGATGACACTTGGTCTTGAAGTATAAAGGATATACAGTTCATTCACTAGTGAGTAAGCAATGTCCCTAGGTATATGTTAATAGTGTGTGAGAGAGAGAACATCTGTTTCCTATCAAATGGGAGCTGGTTTCAGGCATTATTTCAGTAGGTTAGTGACTTAGTCCAAAGTGGTTCTCAACCTCATACCTGCCACTCAAACCTTGTGTGAAGAACATTTCACAAGAGGCTTCCCCTCCCCTACAGATAGTGAACACAAGAATGGTTCTTCTTCAAGAGACGTCCCTGGAGGTGCTCCACAGTAGGTGTGTTCCAGTGCCTCAGAGCATATTTTTTATAGCAGTGCATTGGAGCCGCACATGCGCGGGCCCCCCTGTACCATTCTGCATGTGCGGCCACCCTTCCTTCAGTTCCTTTCTACTGTCCCCAGCTTCAGATGGACCTCTGCAGTGCTCCTTGTTCCTCACCTGTTTTGAAGAGAATTAGTTAGATTAGTTCACACCAAGTTCTTTCCTTTGTAGTTACTAGTGTTAGCATTTAAGAAAAAATAAACAACTGCTGCCCGCGTCAGCAGACTCCCTTGGACAAGGGATAACGTTGCTGAGAGATGGACTCAACCACCTTTAAACAATATGCTGACTACAATGATGCTACGTCAGCCTCAGATGGCCATGATGCGTGTTAAGTGCCTCGGGCACTCACAATGGGACTGCGCACGCGGAGAGACAGACCTCCGCTTGAAAATGATCCTAACAGAGAAGGGCAAACACCCTTCCTCAGATCCTGGCTCTGGGCAGATCCCCACAGCCAAATGGGATAAACCACCTACATCCCCAAAGAAACGGGACACCTCATTGCCGCAACACCCGCACTCGCCTAAATGGCGAACAATCAAGAGGCAGTCGGGTAACCCTGACAAAGTCCACCTCAGCACCTATGATAGACCAGGTACCTCAAGCAAGCCCCGCCATCATCATAAAAGTGCTGCACAAGGCGCCCAACCAGAGGCGACAGGCCATACAGGCACCTATGGCTGCCTCAAAAAGCACAGCACCGAGCACAGCACTGACTACCATTGGGCTGAGTACAGCGGCGCTTCAAGTGCTCACTAAGGCACTGCAGCAGTTAGCAGGGCAACCACATGTCACCAACCCCTTCTTGTTTCCTATAGCAACCCCCTATGCTGCGCAGAATTCTCCACACCCCACAATCCTACCATCAGTTACAGAGAGCAGAGATCTGGTGATCTCTTCTACCCTAAACTCTCCATTTCTGAGTGATGACAAACAACCTCACTCATCACTATCTAATTACACAGACTCACCCTCTCCCTATCAACTGAAGGGGATGATGACTTAGTGGTTTTCTCACCACAGCTATCTCCACGTACAGAGGCATCCGGAATATTGTTTAGTTCCGTCCAGCCTAACTTTACCAGAGCACCCATGGCTCCCTGGGCACCATATCCATGGATGCCACCACCAATGCCTTACCGCCCCCCCCCCCCCCCATGGCACTTGTGGAACCAATGGCTTCAACAACACAAGAAAAGACAACAAAACCAAGCACACGACAAAAGCTCCCTCTCCCCTCACCCAATCATCTCAAACGGGTATGAGGCAAAATGAAACTGAAGAACATCACTCCCTGAATTCGATTCCAGGGGTATTACTTGGCACAAATTCATCATCTAGTACAGATGAGGCCATCATGCCACTGCCCTACTCAACCACTGAAGACTTCTCTTCTTTTCAGGATCTTTTAAAAAGAGTCACAACTGACTTGAACATCCCCATGGAGGAAGTGCAGGATACGTAGCACGAACTCACAAATATCCTCCAGGAAACAACCTTCTGCAGAAATTGCCTTGCCAATCAACCCTGCCATGCTCGAACCTGTCAAGACCTAGTGGCAAACACCTGCCTCAATTCCATCTACCTGTAAAAAAGGTAGACCAAAAGTATTATGTCCTACCTAAGAGCTCAGAATTTCTGTTCACTCACCCACCACCAAACTCACTGGTAGTGGATGCGGCTCAGCAGAGGAATAAACAATAAAACCATTCTGTGCCATCTGATAAGGACAATAAAAGACTTGACTTCTTCAAGTGGTCCCCGTGGGTGCTCCACTCAAGGTGTCGGGCTTGTCCCCGCGCCGCTGATTGGAGGCTTTTCACAGCCGTAATCGGCCGGGCCGCGCATGCGCAGTAGCAGTCACGCGCCGTTCGCACCCTTTCTGGCATCGCGCGGTCCAGCTCCCCGCCAGTTCCTCTCAACCGTCCTCGGTTGCTGGCGGAGCTCCGTTTTCTTTCCTCAGAGATAAAGCCATTCTACAGAGAAAAAGTTTAAAATTAGTTGGTTTTTGTTTTCTAGTGCTTAGTTGATTAGTTAGTTAGTAGATCAGTTAGTTACAAAAAAAAAGAAAATTATTTGTTCATTTGTTATACTAGTTAGTGTTATAGTTAGTTTTTATATACACCTCGTTATTCCTCCTGCGAGCCAGAATGCCTGGCTCTCCAGGGTTTAAAAAATGTTCGCAGTGCAAAGACCCGATACTGGCGTCAGATGGTCATGACGCATGCATCTGCTACCTCGGGGAGTCCCATGTCCCATGGAAATGTGCCCATTGCTCTAGATTAACTGGCAGGGCACGTAGGGATAGAGACATGAGGCTGAAGTTGATACTTTTCGACAAGGCACTTCAGCCTTCCAAAGCTGTTTTGCATGACTCAACGTCGGCGGAGAAAAGGAGAGCATCACCACCTGGGGTACTGGCTAGTAAAAAGAGAAAAGCCTCTCCCACACACTCCTTAGCTGCTGCTCCTTCGACAAGGGTCAGCAAACGAGACAAACCTGGCATGTTAGGAGCTGGTCGGAACGCTAGAACCGCGGCACAAACTCACTCCAAAGGGCCTATGCCTTTGGTGCGCTCAGCATCGGTGCCAGCGCCTTTGCCCGCCCGCAAGGATAATTCTAAAAAAGCGGTGCCGCCACTTCAAAAACAGTAGACAACGCATGCGCTGGAACCGTGCCGATCGGCACCCGTCGTTGAGCATCACGGAGCCGGCAAGTCGGCACTGCAGTTGGCACCAGCAGCTCTAAATGAGCTGACGCCACGTAGGCCACCGGATGATTTCCAACAGCTGGTTCTGCAACTGGCACCGGCGAAGCGCCAAGATACACTACCAGAGGCGGCACCGAGAGCGCGCAAACCCTCTGCACTAGAAGCGGCACCGGATAGACACCGTGGGGTGACCATGGTGCCGCCGATTGAACTTATTCCAACTCCGGAGGCAATAACTATCCCAGAGGGAAATTCTCCAACCTCATCCGTTCCACATTCTCCCATCTTGGTTATGGATGATCCGGATCAGACCTTAAGGCACCCTTCTACCAATGACTCTCATGAAGTAGGCACTTCGGTCCCTACAAAGGCGGTGAGGAAATCGGTTCCAAGAATTCCATCTCTCTCCCCCATCACTGGTATTCTCTCCATCCCCTCCACAGTACCCTTCACCACACTGAAGATCTCGCTCCCGCAGTAGCCCTAGATCTCCACATCAACACTTGAGGTCCCATTACACCTACATATATAGGCATTCTCCACCTCGACAATGAATGCCATCACATAGATCTTGTTCTCCTACTCTTTAAAAGGGTAGCACAGTCACAGAACGTGCAGTCATCAGAGGTGCAATCTAAACAATACAAACTTTTAAAGAACCCGCACCCCAGCCAACAACCGAGGGCAGCGCGCCCTGTTGATGAAGCAATCCTAGAACCAGCCACAGAAATTTGGCATACCCCTGCATCGACTATGCCTACATCAAAGAGGGTAGAAAAAAGATACTTTGTACCATCGAAGGGCCTAGAATTTCTTTTCACCTATCCCCAGCCAAACTCCCTGCTGGTGGATGCGGCTTTGCAGCGAGCCAAAAATCCACAGGTGAAGAGCTTGGGGTCAGATAAGGATGCCAAGAAGTTAGACATCTTTGGTCGAAAGGTCTACTATTCATCCACGCTTCTTTCCGCATTGCTAACTATGCGGCCTTGCTCTCTAATTATAGCTTTGATAATATCGCTAAGATTACAGAACTAGCACAGAACGCCTTGGAAGCAGACAAAGCTTTATTACGTGCAATAGTGCAGGAAGGCTACGCGTGTTCAAGGGTGAGCCTACAGATTGCCATGAATGTAGCAGACACCGCAGAAAGATCAGTGGCAACCGCGGTGTCCATGAGGAGAGCGTCATGGTTAGCTGCAGCGGGTGCTCCTAGAGATTTGCAGGCTAAAGTCAAGGATCTTCCTTTCGACAAGCTGAAATTATTCACAGACAAAACAGACGAAGTCCTACACACAGGAAAGGACTCACGGACAACTCTACATACGCTGGGGATGTACGTGCCTCCATTCCGTTGTAGAAGGTATTTCCCATACCAAAGACAGTATGATTATCAATTCCATCGACAGCAGACTCATCCGTTCGAACAAGCACGCACTAAACAGAGGCCGCAACAGAGGCACCCCCCAGCTATCTAGAGCGACCCATGCGCCAACTGCCAAACAGCAGGTTTGACTCCTCTGTCGAGAGCATACCCACACCAGTTGTCATTGTCAACACAGTCAGCGTCAACCCCGTATTCCATCAACGTCTATGGCCCTATTACCACTGATGGGTGGAAATAAAGCAGACAAATGGGTACTGGAATTTAGAAGGTCAGGGTTCATCATTCCCTTTACTTCCCTCCCTCCCACCACCCCACCAACCCCGTCCCTTTTCAGGGGCCCCTCTCATGAGGACCTTTTACGGCAAGAAGCCCATTGCCTACTTGCCATTGGCGCAATAGAAAAGGTCCCAACCAAATTCAAAGGAAGAGGGTTTTTTTCACGCTATTTCCTAATGCAAAAGAAGACAGGGGGTTGGGCCAGCTGAATTGTTACCTTCAAAAACAGCGATTCAAGATGGTAACTCTTACTACAATAATTCCATCTCTAGATGACAACGACTGGTTTGCTGCTCTCGACTTGCAGGATGCCTACTTCCACATCACTGTACACCCGGTGCACAGATGTTTCCTTCGCTTCGTAATAAACAATGAGCATTTCCAATACAGGGTTCTCCCGTTCGGTCTTGCTTCCGCTCCAAGGGTCTTTTCAAAGACTTTAGCTGTCATCGCTGCATATCATCGCCACACACAAGTCGTCATATTTGGATGATTGTCTGATAAAAGCGCCAACACAGCCAGAGGCCTTGCGAATGATGTCCATAACCAGAAAAACGTTTGACTCCCTCGGCCTTATAGTGAACAAGCAAAAGTCAACGCTGGTTCCAACACAGAAGTATAAAATTCAGAGGGGCAGTCCTCGACTCCATCACAGCGAGGGCATATTTACCACTAGTCAGATTCCAGGCGATCCAAGACCTGGTGAATGTCCTCGACAAAGCTCTGACAGTATCCATACACACGTCTGCGTCTGCTGGGGCATATGGCTGTCATCACCTTTGTCGTTCCTCATGCGAGGCTTCACTTCAGAGACCTGCAGCACTGGTTGGCAAGAGTGTACACACCATCAAAACACAGTATCTACAAGATAGTCACTTTGCAGGCTTATGTACGAAGTTCCCTACTCTGGTGGACACAAACACCAAACCTTTTGTCGGGAGTCCCGTTTCATCGACCACAGCCCACCATGCAGATAATAACGGACGCTTCACTCATTGGGTGGGGTGCGCACATGAGCGACAAGCACATTCAGGAAAAATGGTCTTTCAGTGAGAGATCTCTTCATATCAATCTGCTAGAGCTGCACGCCATCTTCCACGCATGCAAGCATTTTCTTCCGCAAATAGCAGGCACCTCTGTCAGAATCTTCACGGACAACGTGGCAGCAATGTATTACGTGAACAGACAGGAAGGGGCAAGATCATGCTCCTTATGTGCCAAAGCAGTGCGATTTTGGAATTGGTGCATATGGAACAACATCACCATAACAGCATCTTATTTACCTGGCATCACCAATGTCATTGCAGATTCTCTAAGCAGATGTTTTCCCGTAGACCACGAGTGGGAGATAAGGTCAGACGTACCACATCAAGTCTTTCAGAAATGGGGAACACCGACAGTGGATCTCTTTGCCACTGCCAGCAACACCAAACATCCCCTGTTCTGCTCCAGAGCGGGCATGGGCAAGGGGTTCCTCGGCGATGCTCTTCTAACCACCTGGCAAAGAGCACTTCTCTACACCTTTCCTCATCCCAAGGACACTAGAGAAAATAAGAACGGAAGCAGCAACGGTCATCCTGATAGCCCCAGCCTGGCCGAGACCAGCATGGTACCCATTCCTGCTCAGAATGTCGCTACGACCACCCTGGCCATATATTTTGACTACATGAACCTCCCAGCGTGATCGTGGCCCTGCCTCTCCAGCCACTCCCTCTTTCCCCGCCAGGCTTCCACATGCAACCAGCTGAGGTGTCCCAGTGCCAATCGTGGCCCCGCCTCCCCAGCCAGTCCCCCCGCCAGGCTTCTGTCCGGCACCCAGCTGGAAAAGCAGAAAATACCGCACATTGCACATGTCCAGTATTTTCTGAATTTTTTTACTGGACAGAGGGCGCAAAAACCGGACTGACTGGTTGAATACCGGACACCTGGCAACCCTACTTGCAGTGTGTTTCACAGGCTGCAGAGTCCCCTGTAATGTGTTCCACAGTATGACTGTGTGTTGTGTGAAGAAATACTTCCTTTTGTTTGCTTTGAATCTGCTGCCTCTTGATTTCAGTGGGTGACTCCTGGTCCTTATAACATTAAGGCGTAGATAACGTTTCCCTATTCACTTACTCCATATCACACCATTTATGATTTTATGGTGCTCTGTCATATCCCATCTTCCTTGTCTCTTTTTAAGATGAAAAGTAGCAGTCGTCTTCAATCTTTCCTCAGAGAAGCTATTCCATACCTCTAATAATTTTTGTAGCCATTCTTTTGTACTTTCCCAAATATAATATTTTTTTTTCTGAGAGAGGACAATCAGACCTGCATGCAGTATTCATAGTGTAGGCGTACCACAAATTGAGATAATGACATATTTCAGACTAATTCATTTTCTGTAGTAACAGTAACAGGAACAGTGTTTGAGTGTGACCCCTAATTAACTCATGAAAGGAACAAAGGCGTCTCCAATCCACCCCCAGTTCTACAGTGGGGAATAGAGAGAAGACTGGCTGGATCAGGATCTGGAAGTAGGATAAGGAGCAGTGTCCCCTGTAAGCTGAATGCTTTGCGGGGGGACCCAGGTGAATTTCAAAAGCTGCCCAGCTGATTAGCAGGGTGCTCGCAGCACCCACAGTTGACAAAAGGTGTTTCTACTGATGGTGCACATCTGCACATGCTTCAGTGCACGTAACAAAATTTATTTCATACCCAAATGGGAAAAATTAAAACATTGCTAGTGAGCTTTTCAGTTCAGTAGGAATTGTTTCCACTCTAGGTAAGGTTGGCAGGAACTGGGAAGTGGATTCAAGCCTTGGAGTGCAAAGTTCAAAGCCAGAGTCTGGTAGGTAGGGCCTAAAAGTATTTACCCCGTGTCAGTTGTGCAGGGGCCATTGTGTGAAATGAGTTGTGGTGCCCTGATAGTTCCTTACGTACAAACGTCTGACTCTAAGCTAACCATGAACATTAGCACTCAGTGGGATCCGTGTTGGCAATCTTATGGTCAAGGACCGAATGGATCATGCATCACCCTTTACCAACCCAGGAAGCTACTATGTGTCACGGCTGAGATATATATGTAGAGGGTAATAACTTAGCCTGTGCTAAACAGAGGGCTTTAGGCACCAGCTGCTGTCAGCCCAGGACCTTTTTACAGCGCTAAGTTCACTTGAATTTTTTGAATCTACAAAATTTTTTGAATGTCATTGTTAATGTAAGTGTAGCTAGACGAGTCAAACACTATTGCTATAAGCTCCATGGATGCTTCTCTGTTGTGAAGGGTGTCCTTTCATTACTTATTTTAAGATCCATTACTTATTAAATGCCAAATGCTTTTTGTCCTAAATCAAATCAGTACAGGTCATACCACCCCGTATTTCAGCAACAATCATGAATTGTGGTGCACATGTATGATGAAAATGGCACAATTTGTTGGTGTTGCTTAAAAATACATTTTCCTATTATTTTTTATCTATATTTTGTTGAACCTGGGCTGGTCATCCTACTTTAGAGTTAAGTAAAAGAAAAGGTTAACGTTCAGAGAAGCGGATGGCATGCTAAAAGGCACTTTTTAGGCAGCAAGTGTTCTATGAGTTTTAGCCCATGAGTCATTTTCAAGTCTCACTGTAGGAGTTTGCTGTTCAATCTAGAAAAACTCATTCTTTAGTTTGAAAATGAATCACAGAAACCTGGGATTAACTATTATGGTGTTTTAGCTTCTTAGAGATTCACTGACACTTTAAAAGAAGCTTACGTGCTTCTTTTGTTAACCTAGCTACTAGTTCATGCGGAGGTAGAATAACTACAGCAGCAGTATCCTGCTGCTTTTTTTCCCCCCCAATTCTTCTGTAGGACGAGGTTTTTCCAACATTTGGCCTGTCAAAACTGGACCAAATGTCAGAAAAAAACCCTTCTTTTGAAAGCCCCCTTTATTCCTAGTGGAAAGAGGAACATAGGGGTGACCGAAAGAGCATGTTTGCTCTTCCACTAAAAAAAGCAGAAGAACAAACACATGCCTGGATGCAGAAGAGTTTTTCTGGGATATCTTTGGAACCCTGAAAAACTCCTGAAGTCTAGCCATACCTTCGCTGGGTTGAGATAGGATGTGTAGGCTCTGGGGTGCGAATGAGGGATTTGGGTGTGGGAAGGGGTGAGAGGTGCAAGCTCTGGGAGGAAATCTGGATGCAGGAGGAGATGGAGAAGGGGACGCTGGCTTGGGGAGAGGGGGCCAGGCTGGGCAGTATTGGGGTCAGATGGAGGGTTGGGGTACTAAGCAAGCCACAGGCTTGTGGATGTGAGAGTGCAAGAATTTGGGTTGGGATATGTCAGGGGCTCAGAGCAGAGGGTTCTAGTGTAGGACAGGCTTAGATCTACGGTCTGGAGGCGGGGTGCAGGAGTGTTATGATGCTGCAGCCAGATGGGGGCTTGGTCCCAGTTGGGGGCTTGTTGGCCAGGCTTCCTTTTTAAATAAAATACTATGTCAAACACAAACATTTCTGCATTGTCTTTATTTATGAGGGCAGGGAACCTTTTTTGAATCAAGGACACTGACCCACAGAAAAGTCAGTTGGGGCCACGCAAGTGAGATGCAATAACTCCTCCAAAAACACCCCAGCTGTGTCTAGACTGGCAAGTTTTTCCGCAAAAGCAGCTGCTTTTGCAGAAAAACTTGCCAGCTGTCTACAATGGCTGCTTGAATTTCCGCAAGAACACTGACTTCCTACTGTCTGAAATCAGTGCTTCTTGCAGAAATACTATGCTGCTCCTGTTCGGGCAAAAGTCCTTTTGCGCAAAGCTTTTACACAAAAGGGCCAGTGTAGACAGCTCAGATTTGTTTTGCACAAAAAAGCCCCGATCGTGAAAATGGCGATCGGGGCTTTTCTGCGGAAAAGCGCATCTAGATTGCCACGGATGCTTTTCCACAAAAATTGCTTTTGCGGAAAAGCATCCTGCCAATCTAGATGCTCTTTTCCACAAAAGCTTTTAATGGAAAACTTTTCCATTAAAAGCAGTTACAGAAAATCATGCCAGTCTAGACGTAGCCCCCAAGCCTCACTAATGTGGCCCTGGCAGGGGGTACACCCCTGTCAAGGGGTTCATCCCCCTCCTACCGAGCCTATACAGTACCCCAAAGTCCCAATGTACAAGTCCAGGCCCCTCTATCAGGGCATACACGGTAACCAAAGCCTCAATGTAAAAGTGCAGGCCCCTCTATCAGGGCATATACGGTACTAGAGGCCTAGCCGCTCTGAGAAGCCTTCTCTGGCCCGGGGTTTGCTTATCCAGGGAAGGGAAAATGGGTGCTAGGGGGACCCGGTCCCTCCCTCTCCACCGGGTCCCAGCCCAGGGCCCTTTAGGCAGGGCCTATGGCTCCTGCTGGCTCGGTGGGGGATCCGGCTGATACAGGCTGAGCCAAACTTTGTATCCTTTGCCCTGGGCTGCTTCCTACCGCGCCCTGGTTCCCCCCGGGCCCCTTCGCCTCCGAGGCGGTGCCTGTCGGGGTTGTGGGCGCGCTCCTGCCGCCCTGGGTCGGCGGCTGCTTCCTCCGTGTCAGGGTCCGGCGCAGGCGGCGACTCTGGTCCCAGCGGCTGCAGGAACACTGGCCCGGCCCGGTCTCCTCCCTCACCCTGCGGCCTCCCTGACTGCACGGCTCCTTCTGCCTTTGTACCCGGCCGCTGCTGGGAGCATGCACAGCAGGGTCGGAGGGGCGCGGCTTCCTCCGCCAGCTGGGCCTGGGCTATCCCCTGTCGTCAGTGCGAGGCCTGTCTGCCCTGTCACAGGCCCCAACTGTGCTGGTGGGAGCAGGGGACATGGTACTGGGAAGGGTGCTAGTGGGTGCTGGGGCAGGGGTTAGGGTGCCAGTGGGTGAGAGGGGACAGGGTGCCGGAGGGCAGAGGAGAGAAGAAAGAGTTACTCACCTTGTGCAGTAACGGTTGTTCTTCGAGATGTGTCCCCGTGGGTGCTCCACTCTGGGTGCTGGTGCGTCCTCGCGCCGGCGACCGGAGACTTTTCTAGCTGTTTCTGCCGCGGCGCGCAGGCGCCGTGGCGCCCTCCAGTGTTGTTCGAACTGAAGGGCGCCTGCGCGCGCGCGGCTCCTCCGTTCCTTCTCTACCCACCAGAGCATCAGGCTCCAAGCAGGGGAAGGAGGGAGGGTAGTGGAGCACCCACGGGGACACATCTCGAAGAACAACCGTTACTGCACAAGGTGAGTAACTCTTTCTTCTCCTTCGAGTGGTCCCCGTGGGTGCTCCACTCTGGGTGACTACACAGCAGTTGTCGGCTCGCGGAGGTGGGTTTGGAGCCGTGTGGTAGTAACTGTAGACAGCACTGCTTGCCCAACCGCCATAGAAGATGCTATCGAGGTGGAGAGAGCATAGTGTTGTGCAAAGGAATGGTCGGATGACCAGGTAGCGGCGTTGCAAATGTCTTGTAATGGTACATTATGGAGAAAAGCGGTCGTGGCAGCCACTGCTCTAGTGGAATGAGCTGTGATAAGTCCAGGTAAATCTTTCTTATATAAAGTATAAGAGGTCTTGATGCAGGATGTAATCCATTTAGAGATTCTTTGAGATGAGACTGCTTGTCCCTTGGATCTGTCCGCGTATGAGATGAAGAGTCTAGGCGAGGCCCGCCATGGTCTCGTGCGATCTATGTAAAACGCCAAAGCTCGTCGGACGTCGAGAGTGTGCCACACAGCGTGGGACGGTTCAGTGTGTGGTTTAGGAAAGAATGCAGGTAAGTGTATGGGTTCATTCACGTGGAAGGGAGAGAGTACTTTGGGTAGGAACTTAGGGTGGGGTCTAAGTACCACCCTGTCCTGTAAAAACACGGTATATGGGGGGTCAGCCATCAGAGCTGCAAGCTCACTCACCCTCCTACTGGAGGTGATGGTGACTAGGAAAGCCACCTTCATCGACAAATGAGAGAACGAGCAGGTTGCTATCGGCTCGAACGGGGGTTTTGTGAGACTTTTGAGGACATGGTTGAGGTCCCAAATGGGGACTGGCGGACGAACCGGAGGAAAGGTGTTCTGCAGGCCTTTGAAGAAGCGCTTGGTTATTGGGTCAGCGAGGAAAGAAGAGCTTGGAGGGTGATGGTGGAAAGCTGCTATGGCTGCGGCATGGACCTTAATAGTACTAAGTGCTAGACCGGAATGTTTCAGAGAGAGTAAGTAGTCCAATAAGTCATGTATTGGAGCAAGGTGTGGTGGGTCTGCATGAGTCTGAGCGTACCATAGGGAAAAGCGCGTCCACTTGTAGCGGTAGGTCTTCCTAGTAGAGCGTCTGCGACTATTAATTAATATGTGTCTTACTTGTTCTGAGCAGGCAGTTTCGGCATCATGGAGCCATGAAGGAGCCAAGCGTGGAGCTTCAGCCTGGTGATGTCCGGGTGAAGGGTTTGACCGTGATCTTGTGAGAGGAGGTCGCAGCGTGGAGGGAAGGGATACGGTTCTGCTATCATCATTTTGAGGAGGTAAGGATACCATGTTCGTCTGGGCCAAGCAGGTGCCACCAAAATCACGCGTGCCTGACTCAATCTGATCTTGTCTAGGACTCTGTGCAGAAGTGGGAGGGGAGGAAAGGCGTAGAGGAGGGAGGCGTTCCATGCGATGGAAAGGGCGTCTCCGAGGGAATTCCTGCCCAGGGCTCCCCTGGAGCAGTAGAGGTGGCACTTGCGATTGTTCTTTGTAGCGAAAAGGTCCACTTCTGGATGGCCCCAAAGACGGAAGATCGGTGTGAGGGCGCGTTTGTCGATCTCCCACTCGTGCTGGTCCATGAATGTGCGACTTAAGGTGTCTGCTGTGACATTGAGTATTCCGGGAAGGTATACTGCAGAGGGGGTGACCCCATGGGATAGGCACCAGGTCCAAAATTTGGTGGCTTCCGAGCATAGAGAAGGGGAGCGAGCGCCACCCTGACGGTTGATGTAATACATGCATGTGGTATTGTCCGTCATAATGGTGATGGTCTTGTGAGCTATGTGCTGAGTGAAATGCTGGCATGCGTATCTGACTGCCCGTAGCTCGAGAATGTTGATGTGGAGTGCTTGCTCTACGAATGACCATTTGCCTTGGGCTGTGATGGTTCCCAGATGAGCCCCCCATCCCATGAGTGATGCGTCTGTTATGAGTGTTATAGTAGACGCTGGACGTTGAAAGGGGACACCGTGTAGCATGTTTCGAGGGGTTGTCCACCAGAGCATGGAATTGATAACGCGAGGTGGGATCGCAACATGCTTGCTCATTTGGTCTCTGAAAGGTTTGTATACCGTAGCGAGCCAGGACTGAAGGGGCCTCATGTGGAGTCTGGCGAGATTGACGACGTAAGTCGTAGAGGCCATGTGCCCTAGGATTTTGAGGCAATGGCGGATCGTGACAGTAGGTGCCGCCTGTGTTGCTCGGACAAGGTCGCATATCGTTGCGAACCTGTGATCGGGAAGAGTGGCCCTTGCTGTGATTGTATCGAGGAGGGCGCCTATGAATTCCAGTTTCTGTGTGGGACGCAAAGTGGATTTTGCGTAATTTATGTGGAACCCGAGACTGAGTAGGAGGTCTATTGTGGTGTCTGTCATGGCCTTTGCTTCTTGGAAAGACGCAGCTTTTATGAGGCAATCGTCCAGGTATGGAAATATTATGATGCCTTGGCGTCGGAGAAAGGCCATTACGACTGATAGGGTCTTGGAGAATACCCTGGGAGCCGTAGAAAGGCCAAACGGGAGTACTCTGTATTGGTAATGTTGGGTACCCACTATAAATCGTAGAAAGCGTCTGTGAGCAGGATGAATTGTAATATGGAAGTACGCGTCTTGAAGGTCGAGAGCCGAAAGCCAATCGTGTTGGTCGAGAGAGGGAATGATAGTTGAAAGGGTAACCATCTTGAAACGGTGGTATGCGATGTATTTGTTGAGGCGCCTGAGATCTAAAATGGGACGCCAGCCTCCTGTCTTCTTCTGGGTTAGGAAGTACGTCGAGTAGAATCCCCGGCCGCGGAATTGTGTTGGTACGTGTTCTACTGCGCCCAGTTGAATGAGGCGTGAGACTTCCTGTAGGAGTGCGGTTTCGTGAGAGGGGTCCCTGAAAGAGGGAAGGGTAGGAGGGTGGTTGGGCGGGGTAGAGGTAAAGGGGATGACGTAGCCAGACTGGACTAGATTCAAAACCCACTTGTCCGAGGTAATGAGGGACCATTGGTGGAAAAAGGCTCGGAGGGGGTAGTGAAATTGTAGGGTAGCTATTGGGAGGGTCGACGGATTGGCCTCCTGGCTCTCGACCAGGCCTTCAAACCTGCTGCTTGCCAGCCGGGGGATGAGGTGTGGCATGTTGCTGTTGACGCTGAGGTCTACGGCGAAGTGGTCTTTGTTTACGGAAATCGTATTTGGGCTGTTGACGGAATGGTTCCCTGGGCCGTTGGTAAGGCTGATATCTATTCCTTCTAAAAGGAGGAGTGTACATTCCTAGAGTTCTAAGGGTTGTACGGGAGTCCTTCATAGAATGTAGCACCTCATCGGTCTTGGATGCAAATAGATTGGTGCGATCAAAGGGTAAATCCTCGACCTTTTGTTGAAGGTCCCTAGGGACACCAGAAGGTTGTAACCATGACATTCGGCGTAGGACTATTGCGGAGGCTGTAATTCGAGCCGCAGTGTCTGCCACGTCCATGGCTGACTGTAAAGCTGTGCGTGAAATGGCCAGGCCCTCCTGCATAATGCTACGGAGGGTTGGGCGTTTATGCTCCGGGAGATGTTGAAGAAGGTCCTGGAGCTTCGCGTAATTGGCATTATCATAGTCTGCCAGCATAGCGGTATAATTGGCCGCTCTAAGGAGTAGTGTGGAAGAAGAATAGACCTTTCGGCCCATAATGTCCACCTTTTTGTGATCCCTGTCTTGTGGGGTTGATCTTAAATTAGGCTGTTTACCCTTGTGTCGGACCGAATCTACTACCAGGGAGTTAGGGGGTGGATGGGTGAACAGAAAGTCCATATCCTTGGGAGCGATAAAATATTTGCGGTCTACTCTCTTGTTTGTTGGTGTAATGGACGCTGGCGTTTGCCAAATGTTGTTGGCTGGGTCCATAATAGCCTCATCCATCGGGATGGCGATTCTGGTAGCTGTTGGGGGTTGAAGTGAGTGGAGAAGTCGATATTGTTTGACCTGGACCTCCTGAAGATCTTTTTCTTGAGCTAGTGCAACTCGTTTAAAGAGCTCTTGAAACTTTTTAGTGTCATCTCCCGACGGTGGGGCATCAGTGGTGACCGCTTCGTCTGGGGAGGAAGAGGAGTTATGCATCGGAGATCTGGTCTCGCCGTCAGAAAGTGAATCATGGCCATCTGAAGGAGCAGGAGAGTTTGGCTCTGTAGCTGATGTGGTAGCAGGAGGAGAGGCTGGAGGTGGCCTAGAGACTGTAGATGAGGGTCGGTGGTGAGACCTCTTTGGGTGTGGACTCCACGGTTGCCATTGTGTGGCGTATGGTGGTGGTGGATATGGATATTGGTGTGGATACCATTGGTGCGGGGGGGGAGGGTATGCGTACTGAACCGCAGGCATTTGCCAGGATGGAAGTCTTTGAGACGGGCTGGAATGTTGTGACGAGAATCTGCTTCTAGGTTCGGTTCCGATGCCACTAGCTGAAGAATGGTGTGATCTGGTAGAATGGATGGAGGAAGTCGGGGATGGCGGTGCCGACGAGGTGTGACTCCGCACCGGGGATCGGTACCGACTTCGACTGTGAGAGGGTGCCGAGCGGTGCGGTTTCGGCGGTGATGTCGGTGCCGACGTACCTCTCTGCACCGAGGTTTTACTGGATAGGCTTTCGGTGCGGGCTTTCTTCGGTGCAGGGCCCGGTGCCGTTAGGTGTTGTTTCGGTACCGAGTGCTCCATAGACGGTGCCGTCGGAGCCGATGACGGCTTAGGTGCCGAGGCGGCCGGTGCCGTTGCCTTTTGATTCGGCTCAGAATGAGCTCTCTTATGCGGTGCCTGCGTCTTAGACCGCGGCGCACCGGAGGTTCCCGGCATGTCCACAGTGCTCACCGGCGATCCTGAGGACATAGCTGAGGCCGGAGGGAGAGCAGATTTTGGTGTCGCCGAGGAAGAATGGGTAGGAGGCTGATCTTTCTCCATACCCTTAGCTTGCTGAGGCGAGTCGTCTGAGGAGGGACGGAGCGACTTCTCGTATAAGAGAGTCGTGAGTCTGTTGGCTCTGTCACGTCGCGCTCTGGCTGTTAGCTTAGAGCAGTGCTGGCACTTCTGCGTCTGGTGTGCCTCCCCCAGACACTTAATGCACGCAGAGTGTCCGTCGGACGCCGGCATGGCGTCCCGACATGATTCGCAGCGCTTAAAGCCCGGCGAGCCGGGCATGAAGGGCTGGGGAACAAGCGGCAAACCGCAACCGGGGAAAAACTTTTTTTTTTTTTTTTTTTTTTTTTGGTTTAACTGGTTAGGGGGGGTCTAAGAACTTGGATAATGAGGAAAGAGGGGGGTAAAAACGATAATTTTTAACTGTTTTTCTCTGACAGATTTGGCAGAGAGAGAGCTCCGTCTGCTGCCGAGGACGGTAGAGAAGGAACTGAGGAGCCGCGCGCGCGCAGGCGCCCTTCAGTTCGAACAACACTGGAGGGCGCCACGGCGCCTGCGCGCCGCGGCAGAAACAGCTAGAAAAGTCTCCGGTCGCCGGCGCGAGGACGCACCAGCACCCAGAGTGGAGCACCCACGGGGACCACTCGAAGGAGAAGATAGGGTGCTGGGGGGGGGGTAGGGGACAGGGTTTTGCATCAGGGCACAGGGTGTTGCTGGGGGCAGGGAGTCCCCATACCTGCCTCCTGCTGGGACTCCTCTGGGGACGACTTCCCGCCCCGCAGAGGAGGGAAAGTCCTGGTGCGTGCCTCCTCCGGGGACAGCTCCCCCCTTCCCCTCCCACAGAGGAGGTTAAAGCCCCAGCGCGCACCTTCTCTGGGGACTCCCCGCAAGTTCCCGGCACACCACACCACAGACCTGGGGGAAGGGAGCAGCCAGCGCACTTCCAGAAGCCGGCACCCTTCATTGTCGCTGGAGGTAGGTAGTGGGGCTTCTTGGTCATGGGGGGAAATTGGAGGGGGGGGGCCCAAATGTCTGGCAATAGATTGGTCGAGCCCTTGCAATCGACCAGTTGATCGCGATCGACCAGTTGGTGACCACAGGTGTAAAGCATTTCAACCCTGAGGACGGGGTTTCACATTGTGGCTTGGGTCACAAGGGATATAAGGAGGCTTCTGATCTCACCCTTTTTCCTAATGCATTTGTAGACTTCATTAAGTTCCTCAAGTATTACTATTAGCTTCGGTAGCACATCTAGATATATGCACAGGTTTATATTTCATATTTCTAACTACAAATACCAGAATGATATGTACTCATTCAGCATATTACAAGGTTTTTAATGGCTAGTCACATGCCACATTTCGCTTAAAGCACATATGAGTTAGGAACATGAATATTCCAAACCACATTTCCATAAAGGATATGGGAGTGCAACGTCACACTGACCTCTGCCTTCTCATCATGATGCGCAGATTTCCTTGATGGTGCTTCTGCTCCTGTCCTGGATCCTTCCCAAAATCATCTGTAGCTCCTTATTTCCCACAGCTCATACTACTTCTGGAGCTATTATTGCTGTTTTGGAATCTTCACAGACCAATACTAGAGTTCCATGAATGTCTGGGTCACCAGGTAAAGCTCTTTAAATCTATCTGGACCTGGCTTATACCCAATGATTAGTTTTACCTAGACCGTGTGACCATTCCCTCACTCTACAAGGGCCATCAGTCCTTGACTTTGCAACAGATTGCTTGTCTTCAGTGTTCAAATGCTTATTAGGCCATTCGCGATCCTCACGGGGTAAAGCAATTGGAAAAGAGAAAGGAATTATTGATTCTACCTAAACATTTCTGAGGAGGAGAACATGAGAAAGAGAAGGCCTGGGGTCAGTGCCCCTTTATACAGACTGGCTGTGTCTGGACTGGCAAGTTGTCTACACTGGCCGCTTGAATTTCCGCAAGAACATTGACTTCCTACTGTCTGAAATCAGTGCTTCTTGTGGAAATACTATGCTGCTCCCGTTCGGGCAAAAGTCCCTTTTGCGCAAAGCTTTTGCACAAAAGGGCCAGTGTAGACAGCTCAGATTTGTTTTGCGCAAAAAAGCCCCGATCGTGAAAATGGCGATCAGGGTTTTTTTGCGGAAAAGCGCGTCTAGATTGGCATGGACACTTTTCCGCAAAAAGTGCTTTTGCGGAAAAGCATCCTGCCAATCTAGACGCTCTTTTCCACAAATGCTTTTAACTGAAAATTTTTCCATTAAAAGCATTTGCGGAAAATAATGCCAGGCTAGACGTAGCCACTGAGTAATTTTTTATGCTAGTTGTGGCAAGTTTACATCCAATACAATCTTGCTAAGTTTACATCCAATACAATCCCCCACCCCACTTATCATCACACCAACATTAAGTAGAGTGAAGTCTTTTTGCCAGATACACTAATTAAGGTTCTGTGTGATATTCTCCCAAATAATTAAAATGAAACTATAGTGATCACAGTCCATTTTGTGATGGAGAAGCCTTTAATTTTGTTGACTGTTCACTTACTAATTCATGCATTTGTAATAGAGCTCCCAGTCATTAGTATACATTACCAAGATTTTATTATAATTATTTTGTGGTTTTATTGTAACTGCCTGTTTTCCTGGGTAATGTTTACAGTTTGATGAACTGATTCAGATGTGAAGTTAAAAATGCTAAGCATAAGTAGTGGATTCTCCATCACAAGAAGTCATTAAATCATGATTAGACATCATTCCACAAGAGATGTTCTAGCTCAAACAGAAGCTATGGGCTTGATGCAGAAATTACTGGAAGAGGTTCTGTGGCCTATTATGCAGAAAGGCAGGTTAAAGGTAGAGTCTCTTCTTGCCTTAAAACCTATGACTATGAACTTTATTTTGAAGTCTCCGGCTTGGAACTGAACAGAGAACTGAACAGGGGTAGACTTATTTTCTTGGTCTGTGTAAATGAATTATTGTGCTTGCGGTTTTGTTTTTCTATTTGAGGAATGGGGGAGAAGTTAAAGGTACATGCTACACAAAAGCTTATTCCTGGAGTTAGAGGATTGATTGTGACACTTCTATATTTCAGTTACTCTTTGTTTTGACTTTTTAAAACTAGTACTGCAGTGTCCATATTTCACTGAATTCCAGTCTGTGTGGTATTTCACAACACACTAGGCAACATTGTTCCCAGTCTTCCATTTAAAATAACTTAAACATCTTACACAACATAAAAATAGAAGTGATGGTAGTTGTAACGTATGTGATCCTTTTGAAATCAGTGGGAATTTTGCCCTTGATTTCAGTGAAGGCTAGACTGGGCTCTATGGTCCTGGTGCTGTAATGCCCTGTACACATTCAGATTGTGTCCTGTGTGTATATTCCTGCTACTGACTTGTAGTTAATTGTGCTCAAGCATGTCTGCCTTCTTACAGGCTGGACAACGGAAGATAGACACACCACTATCAGATTACAAGTGGGAGACAAGACACCCTGTGGTTTGTAAAGTTGAAGTTGCAAGATATTGTGTGTGGTACGGTCTTTGTTGCCAGCAAATGAAAGCTACAGTAGGCTAGGGTATTCTATAATGTTAATATTTAAGTTAGTATTAAATTCATTTCTTTTGTTCCTCTTATTATGTGTCCCGTTTGTCTCTAAAGTTCTGCCATAGAAAAATTCCATTGCTGTTCCATAACTGATTAGTCATCATCATGAGCCTTTTTAAGAGTTACTTGCAAAATGCAGACATCATAGTATTCAGTGTTTACACTAGTGTCAGTGAAACCGATGGGACTGCTCTGGCGAGTAGCAACTGTTTGCAGGTTAGTGCCTGACTTTGCCTCAAAGAAGACAGACCCTAAGGCTGAAGAATCAGTTATTTAACCAATCACCTTATTTTTAAACATCATTTTTAAGGCAAAATTCTCCACACTCCAAGCTTCCCCTTAATATTCTGCTTTTCCTACAGATGAAAAAACTCAGTGGCATCAGTGAGAGATCTGGGTATTTCAGGGAGATCAGAATATCATAGCTTACATACCACAAGTAAGTGTTAGAAGGATTTTGCCCTCAGTTTGATTTAAAACATTTACAGTGTAACTTAAAAACAACTTACATTTTACTTTGGAATTTGCAAACTGTACAAAAATAAAATAACCAAAGAAATATACATATAAACATTGATGGCCTGAGGCATACAGGCATAATAAAGGGACAATTCTGAAGTTTAGATAATTCTGTTATCTGTAAGTTTAATATAGGAGATCTTTTTATTATTATTTGACATACAGTCTGTCCTGCTTTATACTTCAGCAGGCATTTGGGGTACAGTTGTTTAAAATAATAACCTCACTACAGATTTTTTCTTTAAATATTTCAAAATATTTGTGGGATAGCTTATATGGTTTTCTCTGAATTTTTAACCTTTTAAACCTGTTCTGTTTTTAATATAAAAGCTGAATGAGCTGTTCTATTACATCTCAAAGTATGTGGCCTGTCTCTTTCTCTGACTATGTCTAACTATAGTGCTTTATCTTGTGATCCAGCTGAGAATACTGGTGTCATCTGAATTTTTTCAGGGCATGAGATTTCTTTTAAGTGCATTTATTTCTTGACTTGATGTGACAGAAGGTTTAATTAACTTAGGTCTAACAAACTTCTGTTATATAATATTGCTGCTGCAAGTGATGGATGAAATAAGTAGCTAATAATAATACTCATGACTCTGCATATTACATTTTCTTCAGTGCCAAGAATAATAGAAATCAACAAAAAAGTAGACTTTCAGAATCACTTCCCATAAGGAAGTGTTGAACTTTCTTATTCTTTGTAAAAGAGTTTAAGTAAATAAATCAAAGAGGAAAACAAAGTTGTTCTTCTATTTGTTCTTCAAACACCTAAATGGACATTTTATTGTAAACCTCTCTGCTAAGTTATGGTACCGGGTATTATAAGTTCCTGAATCTAATTTTATTTTCAACATTAAATCTCTTTTGTAATGTGAAGGTAATGAGGAAATCTGTAGGTAAACTCATTATGAGGATCAGTCAATACATGTTTTCCTGTAGCGTTTCTAGTAATTGAGTTAACTCAGTAGCATTTCCCTGGCTTTCTGCAAATTTTTAAATTGCAGCAATAGACATTTATTAGTATTGTATTTTTACTTAAATAGGAAGCCTGGGAACAGGTTTCAGGCTATTTTACTCCCATTTAAACACCTCTGGTTCAGAATTCCCTGCCAGAACTCAACATCTTGAAGTTACTTTCATTCATTATGGTGGATAATTAATTTCTTTCCTCCCTTCCACAAGTGAAACAGGAGCATAATGACTAAGCAGAAAAAAGCCAAAGTAAGTGTTGGTGGAATTTTCAGTGGGTAGTATGTAGTTAGTATTAGTTTAGGTTCCCATTAGTATCACCAAAATATCTACTGGTCATTGGATAGCCTGGCTCTCTCTGTTCTTAGGAACAAAACAGGGTCCAGAAATATTTGCAATTCTCTAGTATCTTTCACCCAAGAATCTCCAACTGATTGACAAATAATATGCTGCTATAGAAAGTGTCAAAATCTTTAATACATCTATTTAACTTTTATTTGAAGTAGTTAGATCTTAGCCATCTTCTAATGAATCAACAAGATAGAAAATCCTCCAAAAGCCTATCATAAGATGCATGTTGGAGTAATGCTGTATTAAAGATGTTCTTTTACTATTTAAAGACTTGTCAAAAGAAGTTGATTACCGTATATACTCGAGTATAAGCCGAGTTTTTCAGCACATTTTTTGTGCTGAATAATGCCCCCCTCGGCTTATACTCGAGTCAGCGTCTCAAGAACAGCGTCTCGGGCGGGCTCAGCGCGTCTCTGCCGCTGGCCGGGTCTAGCCAGGTCTAGCCCCGGAAGTCGGGGCGAGAAAGCCCCGTTCGTAAGCTGCTCCGGTGCCCCTGGTCTGCTGGAGACCGTCTCCAGCAGACCAGGGGCACTGGGCGGGTTCCCGCGCTTCTGAGGCTTTGCCAGAGCAAAGCCTCAGAGGCGCGGGAACCCCCGCGGCTGCGGCTTCAGTCCGGGAGCCTGTGGTCTGCTGGGGACGGTTTGAAGCGGCAGCAGCGGCGGTTCCCCGCCTCTGAGGCTTTGCTCTGGCAGACATGTTTCAGGATTTTGGTTACAATGCCTCATAAATAAAGGTGGACCATGTTGCTTGGAGAGAGGAATATCTAAAAGGGCAGAAACAAGGATTATAATATTTTAAAGAAGATCCAGGAATATAGGATACAGTAGAAATATTGCAATGTTTTGTATTTGGATTTTTGCTTATGGGTCTTTTCATGCCTCCCCCCCATTCTTTATGAAAATTGACTTATGAATAAGAATATGCATAACTCAAAGATGCTTTATGCAGAACAAGTCCAGTAACATAATTTGTAATGTTACAAACTGCTGAATCTGTATATCATCTTTTTTTGTGCTTGTATCTATCTAGTATGTGAAGTTAGAAATATGAAGTATGAATCTGTTTTTAATTCTAAATGTGCTAATGAGGGTCATTAGTGATACATTAAGAACTTGATGGGTCAGCACTCAACTCAAACCAACAACCCGTGACTGGCTTATTTTTCCCGTAAGCTCAAACTGTGGTTGGTCCTAGAAAGACATGTGTTCATGTAACCTAATACTGGAATCCATCTAGAATCAGGTACTTTTCCATGGGGGATGGACAACTGAACAAAGGGTACCTGCCCTGGGGGAAAGTCTATATAAGGAATTAGGTTTTTGTCTTCAGCTGGCTTGAGAAATAGCATCCCCACTCCAAGAGGATACATATGAAGAGACCTAGAAACAAAGATCTGTAGCAAGAGAGTGAAGGCAAAGCTGCTGGGCAGAGGTCAGAAAAAGATCAATGCTAGTCTGACATAAAAGCAAGGGTGAAAACTATAGCTTGAACAGCATTTCTTACCCCTGATCTACACTAAACCAGGCAGGTTGGCTTAAGGTAAACCATCCAGCTACACAAAATGTGTAGCTGGATTTGGTTTACCTTAAGCCGAACCACTGCAGTGTCTACACTGTGGGAGGCTGACAGGTGCACACACTCCTCTTGGCTTTCTTTACTCTTCACAGGATGCTGGCGGGGGCTGCCCTCAGCATTTGATCTGGGGGGGAGGGGTCTACCCTAGACCTGCTAAATCGAATGGTAGAAGATCAAGCTCCAGAGGGTCTGTAGTGGACATGAGCCCTTAGGCTGTGTCTAGACTGGCAAGTTTTTCCGGAAAATCAGCCGCTTTTCCGGAAAAACTTGCCAGCTGTCTACACTAGCCGCTTGAATTTCTGGAAAAACACTGACGATCTCATGTAAGATCGTCAGTGCTTTTCCGGAAATACTATGCTGATCCTGTTCAGGCAAAAGTCTTTTTCCGAAAGACTTTTGCGCAAAAGGGCCAGTGTAGACAGCACAGTACTGTTTTCCTCAAAAAAGCCCTGATCGCGAAAATGGCGATCGGGGCTTTTTTGCTGAAAACCGCGTCTACATTGGCCATGGACGCTTTTCCGCAAAAAGTGCTTTTGCAGAAAAGCATCCTGCCAATCTAGACGTGCTTTTCCGAAAATGCTTTTAACGGAAAACTTTTCCGCTAAAAGCATTTTCGGAAAATCATGCCAGTGTGGACGTAGCCTTAGTGTATTAGAATTAACAGACATCTTTATGAGCTTGCTCTGTGTAAAAGGGATAAGATGGGTAAGGTTTCTCTGGGTAAGACGGATTTATTTGGGGTTTTGGTCCCTTTTGAGGGTTGGGTTCCTGGATGCTGTCAACAGCTTTATAGCTGAGCTCTCCCAGAGGTAAGCTGGTTCAGCATTGGTGTTGTTCTTCAGGGGAGCAGAAACCGCATCTCTGTGCCTTGGCTGAGAGCCTGGCCCAGCGAGACAAAGTGGTAGGAAGCCCCAGAGGGAAGGAAGATAGGCACCAGTGGCTCAATCAGCACACCAGAAGGATTTCTGTGATAGCTCTAATGCTGTGATTTCACATGGAGAGCTCCAGTGGATGTGTCTACACAGAGTCTACCCCAAGGAAAACCCACAAAAAGAGGGGGAAGCCATTGAAACTTAAATTTTCACTCGTGGTTTCTCTGGCCTCCGAGATATTTGAGTGTCCTGTGGATTCTGGGGCTCATTGGGTTTATCCCCATTGACTCCATCGCAGTTGACTACAGGGCAGTAAAACAAATGAGCTTGAGTTGTGCTCTCTGAATTCTTGATTTCATGTGGCATCAAGATTCCTTGTGGCAGCTATTAAGACTTAACCTCAGGCCCCAAGAAGGGCCAAACAATGTTGCTTGAAGCAGCATTAGCTCCCAGGGGAGTTTCCTTCTGACATGAATGCCAGACAGAGCAGTTGTTCCCTGGCTCAGTCTGATTTAGCATATCAGTGCACTGCCATATATCCATAAAGCTTCAACCATGCAGTGATGAGTGCTCTTCAGAGGAGCTTCCCAGGGGCTGGAGGAGCGTGCATTGACATGCAGCTTCCTTCTAAATATGCTTCCAGCTCTTTTCTGTCTACTTTCCCTCTCCTGTCATAATTTAGGTTGATAGGAGCATCAAGTCCATGGTTATTAAAATAGAATACAGTTTGCCATTCTGCCTGTCTTCAGTGCCCCAATTGTGCCATGAGGTAAACACAATGACCACAATTTTCAAACTTCGGGCCAAAGATTAGACACTTAAATCGTTACCTCATATCCCTGTCTATAAAAAGGAGATAATCAGACCGACCCCTCTGTAAAGAACGGTGAGATCTATGGATGAAACGTGCAATGTAAGAGCTATTTTTTACTGGTTTTTCAGAGACTATTTAGGTGAGTCAATATGGATGTAGGTGTATGATGGGATTCACTCACCAGAATGGCACCTTCTGTTGGCTGTCTCAGGGATCAGATCTCTCAGTTGGCACATCTTCTCCCACCACTTTCTCTGCCTGCAGAACTGTTTCAGTATAGGAACCGTGGCATCCTCTTCATGGCTTAGCCTGCTATTGTCATCATCCATGTTTGCCCTTTTCTGAGGGGAAGGGAGATAGATATCTCAGTCCTGTTCTGTCTTTTCCCCAGTGGAGAGTGGGTACCTGGGCACATCCACTACTCTAGGGCCTGGTTCAGGGATCCTGTAGATAAAAGCCTCCTGCTGCCTCTCCTTAATTTCTCTGCCAGTGCTACTTCAATTCCCTGGATCACTTTTCTGTAGTCCCAGCACCTTCTTCAGCCTCTTCTCAGTTTCACAGCCAGCTAGGAGCCCCCTCTTGCTTCCCAGGTCCCTGCCAGCAACCCTCTGTCCAATATTCTCTTTGATTCCTGCAGCTGGCTAGAAACACACTTCTCTCTCCTTGAGCTCCCTGCAGCAACTGACCCTTCTTCTGTCCTGCAGCTCCCAGGAGGACTGGGCATGAACTGACTGTTCCCTAGGATGCTTAAACCCTTTCCTTTTTGAGCAGGGTGAACACCCAACACTCCACCACCCACGGTTGCCAGTTTTGAGGGGGCAGGTATCCCTTTTCCTGCTTTTTCATAGCTGCATCCGCATGACATCTTTCTCCTGCCTTATCTCACCAACCATGAAGAGTACTTTCCCTCTGTTGTCCATGGTCTTCTCTTGATTTCTTTTGCAAGGACTCCAGGTCTCAACCTCTTGCAAGTCCTGCTCTGTGGTTACAAGTCTCCCCTGCCACGGTCCAAGCCCCCATCCTCTTGTGGTTCATCCTGCCATTAATCCCTGCATCTGTCAACTTCCTCCCACGGGGAGGTCTCTCTTCTCCCCTCCAGTTTCTCCTCATTTTCCATCTGCCCCTCCAGCTACCCCACCACCTATGGGCCTCTTTATTTTTCCTCACTGGGGAACAGGAGAGAAAGCCTCTTTATATGGCGGCTTGTCCCACACTAAATCAGAATGTTCTTCTTTTTTCCAATACTTTTTGGGTGGTCCCCCCAGTCCTTGCCTCTGTGCTTGCCCTTGGTCTTTTCCCAATTACATGGGAACACTGCACGTGTCCCTGGCTCCCACCATCATAACACCAAAGGGGTTGAGCCTCTGGTCTCTCCGTTCTAGAGTGTCTTTTTGGTTCTTGGACCTTCCAGTTCCTCCCAATTCTCTCCTGTGAGACCATGCATGAATACTGCTGATGAACTGGTGTCTTCCCCAAGTAATCCAGGACCTATACCAGTACTTACTAGAGTCTCTGCTGATTTTTCTATAATCAGTCTCCATATGGCATTGGATGCCCCTGCAACTTCTCTACTCCACTTTGTGAAAATGCCAAATTCAGCAGCTATCCTGGAATTAAAAAAAAGCTTTCCCTCAGTTAATAAAAGTCTGTACTGGGAGTATTTCTATTTTCTCTCCCCTCTTTGGGGTCATTGTCCTGCTCAGTCTCTCTTGCCTTTTGTATCAGGGTTTTTTTTCTGTCACTTTCTTAGCCCCCCTCCATCAGTGGCAACTGAATGCCTGCATTCTCCACCATGTGATACAGGGTTCACTCACCAGAATGGCACCTCCTGCTGGTAGTCTTGGGAATTTAGCTCTCAGAGCCAGATTTGCCCTCTTCTAGTGGCGCCTCTCCCACCTCCTTCTCTGCCTGCAGACCCACCTTGTTCTAGAAACCACAGCATCCTCTTCCTGACTCTATCCTCAAGCTGTATCAGCATTGGTGTTAGCCCCTCTTTTGAGGGGGTGAGGATGAACAGCTCAGTTCTGTTATTTCCTCAGTTGTGAGTGAGGGGGGAGCTGGGTCCATCCACTACTCCAGGTTCCCGCCCTGGGACCCTGTAGATAGCAGCCTCCTGCTGTCCCTTCTTAACTTCTCCATTAGTGCCACTTTAGTTCCCTGGGCAAGTTCCCTGCAGCCCCTGCACCGCAGTCCCAGCAGCCAGCCAGGAGCTCACTCTTGCTCCTTAGGTCTCTGCCAATAACTGCTCTGTCCAAGATGCTACCTTCCCAGAGTGCCCTAGGAACACAGGCCCCTCTCCCTACGCTCCCTGCAGCAACCAGCCCTGCTGTGCCATCCAGTTCCCCTCTTATGAGTATGTCTACACTACAGGACAAAGTCAAATTAAGATATGCAACTTCAGCTACATTAATTGTGTAGCTGAAGTTGAAACAGCTTAACTTGGCTTTTGGTGCTGTCTACACTGCAAGAAGTTGAAGGAAGAACATTCCTAGTGAAAGCAGGGTTACTGGCATCAACCAGAGTGCCCTTCTCACTTAGAATTTGCTGTCTTAACTAAACCGCTAATTCGAACCCTGGAAGATTGACAGTGGTAGCTTCTATCTTCCTCTGTAGTGTAGACATAGCCTACTGGGTGCAGATTGGCTGCTCTGTGCAGGTAATCTCTGATTGGCTGTTGCCTGTACAGCCTCCCTAGGCTGCTTTTTAACCTCTTCCTTTTTGGTGAGAGGTGACCACCCCATCGTAAGGTGCTTAAACTTAGGCATTCAATTTTTAAAAATGTTGGTCATTGTACATTTCATAATGTAACTATAGAAAATCTCTTCAGCTTGTGATTAAGTACTTAAAATTGGTGTGGAAAAACTCCAGATCTGTACATGATCTTGCTCAAAAACATTTGATCTAACTTTTTAAGCAGAGATTTGTTTTCATTATTGCTGTGACTCTGGAGTGAGTTCCATAATTATGAAACACCTCTAGAACAAAGTTTGTTGTCTATAAAGCAAACATACAATCTCTAATAAAGTGGAGCCAAATACCTCAAGGAAAGAGGAGGCTAGAAAGTCACATGAAAACAAATAACTGTCATTCGGTTCACTTAAATACCTCAGTGGTTGTTCAGCCAGAACAACAAGCCATAATAACACTTCAGTGTTCCATATTACACTGATGGAAGCAGGCCCACTGACTGGGTGGAACAGGGAAGGGCACAATTGTCCCAGGGCCTACTGATTTTTAAAGAGGCCCAGGCCTCCTGACTGTTGGTACTGTGGTAGTGGCAGCGGCTGGATCCCCATGAGGTGCTGCAGAGCCCCAGGCAGCATTCTCCAAATGGCGCTGAGAGTGTGTGCGCATGATCCAGGTGGTGCTAAGGGCCAGCTGCCCCAGCTTTGCCCCTTCCACACAGAGCCCTGCCCTTTGTGGAAGCTTGGGGCCGCCCTCCCACCTTGCCTGGGAGCCAGGAAGTCTTTTGACTGGCCTGTATGGAAGCCACGTAAGTACCTGGACAGATGTATGAACTGGTGCATGGTCTGTGTCACTAGTGGCATGTACTTCTAGCTAGAGCATTGTGCAGATACAAAATTTGTATCCCCATCTGCAAAAATGATCCACATATCTCTACATTCATATTTGCAGACGTAGATACCCATGGATATAAAGCAAATATCTCTAGATTTTCAGGGCTCTACTTCTGGGTGCCATATCTAAAGCGAATTACAAAAACGGGAATATTATTATTAGTATTAAACTTTGGATGATCATGCCAAATCATATTGTTGCCGGCACAGAGTGCCCGAGGGAGGCAACAGCTGGGTTCGGTGCCCGGTGTGCGCGCTCCAATAAACACACTGGTGTGGAGAAGCAAAAAAAGTTTATTTGAATGCTCAAATAGGTGCCAGGAGACTAGACATCTCAGATCAAGCACACCAACGTAAGCAGTTTTCCCTTCTTATATACCCAGGTTGTTTACTTGCAGGAAAATAGTGAACTGTTGCAAGTTTCCCACGCTGGGACATGCTGCCAGCTCCATCCTCCTCCTCCCCTCTACAGAGACATATCTGAATTCTTCTTCTAGACCACTGATAGTAATTAGGCAACCTCAAGGTCTGTCTTGCCATTCCCAGCTATTAGCGAGCCAGAGAAAAGTTATGCCTGGAGGGGAAAGGTGCGGAAGGGGGGGTGCTTTTAGGGTGCTTGGGCCTAGAGCGGGGGGGCTTCATCAATTCTTTTGATCTTCCACTCCTCCGAGTTACCTAGGATCATGCCCAGTGACCCCAACAATACGAACCATATGTTTAGTTGGTGATTTAAAAAAAATACAAATGTTCTTTGTAATTTTAGTGGCACCAGTCATAGTTCTGATAAGCATAAATATATTGAACATATATATGCACGTTACATAATATCTTATCAGGGCAAACCTTAAGTAACACATCCATTCCAGATCAACGCCATTAAGAGTTTATATTGCCTAACGTATTCCAGTCATGTAGATAAGCTCTTTGGGGAACTTTGTGAGTTTATGGCCTAATCAGTATCCTTATTTTAACACTGCCCATGGGCTTGGTACTGTACATGTCACGAAAATAAAGAGGTTTTAAGGGGTAGCTGTGTGTGTTAGTTTGTTTCAGCAAAAACAGCAAGAAGTCCAGCAGCTCTTCAAAGACTAACAAATGTATTAGGATATTAGAGCATAAGCTTTCATGAGCTACAACTCACCTCTTCAGATGAAGAGTAAAGGCAAGAGATAAAAATAAAGAAATGTTACCTGAGGACTTTAGCCTTAGACACAAGGATAATAATAAGATGTTCAAGACATTTGGAAGGATGGAATAAAAAAAGCCCCAATCCAAGTCAAGTATTTAACTCAGCTAATTCTCCTTCCTCTCTACCACCTGCATTACATTAGAGGTGATGTTTAATATGAGTAATGTGGAAGAAATTAGTCTTCAAGATAGATATGAATAAGAGAATAGGAAGGTTATCCTGTGCACAGGTACACTCTGTGCCTTCTTCCAGAAACAGGAGTGGGAGAAAGGAGAGTGTTTAAAACTGGCCTTATTGGCAGAACGCAGGGACATAAGCGACATGAGCTGAGAAACAGGCTTAGTCAGAGTTGTGCAAGGCCATGAAGCTGGAAGTTTAAATGTGATACACTGAACAAATGTTAGTTTATTAGTTTAGAATGTAATTCAACAACAGACTGTTAGGCTTGAGGCAGGAGTCACTGGGCAACACTCTGTGGTCTACATTATGAAGGCAGGCAGATGAGATGATCATAATGGTCCCTTCTGGCCTTAAAATCTATGAAGCATCAATTGAAAGACTAACCTCAGTGGATGTTCTTTTAACACTATACCTAAGGCACAGAAATGAAATGGTAATGAGATCCCTTCATGCTCTAGACATATTTATCTTCAGACATCTTAGAAATTCTGAATACTCCTGAATAATCACATTGATGCACTACTACTTCTGATGTTGTGACATAATGGAATGGATTAAATATTCCATTTTTATTTATAAAATAATTAAGAATAGCTACTTAAAACTGACTGAAATATTTTATCTTATTTCCTTGTTTAATGTGGCTCCTTGTTTATGTTGTAATGAAACCACTTGACACTTTAAACAAGAAAATAAGATAAGCACTCAGCATAGTAAAGTGAGGAGCAGCTGTCTTCAATATCGTTGTGTTAGCCTGGAATTATTTTCTAGGAAATTGGAGCACTTGCTCTTCTAGTTACTACTATATACTTTAATTTTCCTTCCTTTTGACTTATTTGTGAGAGTACCAAAGGGTAGCCCATCTGAATAGAACTGTAGAAGTTGTTCTCAAAGCAAGAGGTTTTCTTGTTTGTCTGATTTACGAAATAGTCACTTTTTGAAAAGCCAGTGAAATCTTGTTCTAAAACGGGTCAGTTTCATTCAGAAATGGTATGCCTCAAATTTTTACAAAACAAAAAAATATGTCTAGTATTTTGTTTGGCTGAAGACCAGCTTTCACATCTGGGGTAAAATCCTGTTCCCACTGAAGTCAATGGCACAACTCCTGTTGACTTCAATAGAACTACAATTTCACTACTGAAATATTGAATTAATTGATGTGGAAACAGGCATGTTTGGAAAAATTTAGAAGCTTGCAAGGCTTCTGAGCTCCAAAAAGGCAAGGAATAAAAGTGAATAGTTCTGCATGAAATTATATAAAATACTTTCACTCACTTACTAGATGCTGTGCAAGATACCTGTATAACTGGGTTCTGGAGCAATTTTTATAAAGCATTTCTTTTTGCATAAGAAATAGCATTTATCTTATTTTGGTGCGTTTTTTTGAGCATGGATCTTACTCCACTAATGGATTATATGGTTAATAGATTTGACAATACTTTTTCCTTTAAACTCATGAGCAAATTGTACTTTTGACTTAGATCAAAGTCATCAGCTAAAAGGAACTTTATGTGACCAGCAATGTTCCTTCTATGCTTCTGAACCATTCATGCACATTTTCACAATAGTCTGAATAAAGCATATATCAAGAAGAAAAATGGGAGGGAAAAACCAAGTGGCCCATTGGATACTGTTCTTTCTGAAGTTACTAATGCTGCTTATCTTCACTCATTCAATTATGTGTACTCTCTTATATTATCCAGTAGCTAATTCCTGGCAGGTAAGTGCATGATCTAGAGGCGTTTTTACCGGAATCAAGATGCCTGGCTAAAACACCAGCAATTTTTTGTACATTATATAAAACTACATCGTATTTGTTCCATATTTCTCTTCTTCCGCCTCTTCCCAATAGTCTTCTTTGGTTTCTTTTTCCTCAAGACCTCTTCTTCTGTTCATAATGGATCATTTTAGGGAGCACACATTCTCTATTCAGAATCGAGCACATTTGTACAAAACAGGAAAATCTTGAATTACCTTATTCTGTTGCTGTAGCTTGGAAATCTATATATATGGCAAGTGTCTCATAAACTGAAAGTGATGCATTAGGGGAAAAAACCTTCAGGAACTGGACAAATGCATCATTAGAAATAATCAGTGAGAACAGGGATTTTAGCTTCCCTTTTTGTTTGGATCCAGATCTGGGTATGGATCTGAAAAGTTGTTGTCGTCTTCTGCCATCTAACTCCATTGGTTTCTATGGAGTTAGAATTAGGATGAATCTGACTGTGGTATCATCCTAATGTGTACTGATATAACGACTTAAGCAAAGCAGGTAACATTTTTAGGATACATTCTTATCTTTTCAGCTCTAAATAGGTACCCCAAAGGACAAGAGGTATGTAGGCAGATAAACAAAGTTATGCAAGAGCAACAATACACAACAGTTAATCAAGGGTGACAAGATATGCTTCTCTTCATAATGCTGAGTACAACAGTGTCAGTGAGAAAATAATGGACAGATGGAGGTAACAACATATGGAAAAGTGTCCATAAAAGTAAGGGTGAAGGAATATAGAAGGGTAAAGGAATATAGCAAAAGGGATAATGTGGACCAGAAAGAGCAGAGATCACATAAGTCATCCCATAGAGATGGAATAGGCATAGAGAGTGTCTATTTTTCCCAAAGAAATATTAGTAATCATTATTTTAACATGCTTTCCACAGAGAAGGCAAAGCTGGAACTAAAAAGCAATAATATTCCTATTTCTTCACAACTCTTTACTCCCCCTGAACCAATCACACCTCCCCTAGCCCCCAGATCTTCTAAGGGCTTGTCTTCACTAGAGGTCAGATTGACAGGGCAGTGATCGATCCAGCAGGGGTCGATTTATCATGTCTACTATAGACGTGACAAATGGACTACCAATCACTCTCCCATTAACTACAGTACTCCCCCAAAATGAGAAGACTAAGGGGAGTCAATGGGAGAGTTTTTTCTGGTGATCCAGAACAGTGTGGACTCCATGGTAAACAGATCTAAACTCTATCGATTTGAGTTTGTCTAGTGGCCCAAGTAGCACCTCGTTTAAAACCTATTTTCTTACAAAATCAGACATAAAAATACAAAAGTGTTACTGTACAATATTACTGAAAAATTGCTCACTTTATCAGATTTGCCATATAATTATAAAATAAATTGGCATATACACATTATATTTACATTTCAGCATAAACTATGTAGAGCAGTATATGCAAGTCATTGTATGAAATTTTAGTTTGTACTGACTTTGGTCTGCTTTTTACGTAACCTAGGTAAATATCTACATGAGCTGAGATCCCTTGGAAAACTTCTGTGAATTCATGGAAAACCTCAGCAGATACCCCTGACTGAGAATCACTGATTTAAGGATTCATCATTTAAAAGAAAAGCAGCCCAATTTTTTTTCTTAAGTTATAATATGCATAGTGAAGACCTTAGGAACAAAATGTCAATTTATTAGAAAACAGGTCTGCCTTTAAAATTGTGAAATACAAAGGGCCATGTGGCAGATTGGTTTTCTGTATTTGTATTTGTTGCTTTCAAATCTATGATGTTAATGCTACTATAGTAACTAGTGTTTATATTTAAAAGGCCCAGTAAAAAAGACACATGAAACCCATATAACTTCTTGATGCGTAAATTAAACTCAAATGTACTTTTTTACCCTACATTATAGTTACGCTGTAGCTTCCTTGCACATGTATATTGTCCATACTGAAGTATCCAGTACTCTCTTCCACCCCAGTTATCTATTTTTTAAGTTGTACATTGCTAAGCAGCAGTGATGGAACAGTTAGTATAACAGTGGAGCCATCAAACCAAAATGTAAATGCTGCATATGATGGAAATCACTACCATGAAGGGGTGCAGCAGTAGCACCCCCCAGTTCCAGCACCTGTATTTCTAAAGCAGAATAGTGTAATGGCTGGTCTGCAGTTCATGCTGATATTGCTAATCATCTGGGATCAGGTTGTGCTCTAGTCCTATGCACCTATGTGGAGGCACAGAAAGGAGCAAAGGTTCCTCCTCCAGCTTGTGTCACGGTTCCCCTAATCCTGCTGGCCGGGGGAGGAAGGAGTTTAGGTGCTATACTTGAGATGCTTTCCAATCATTGCTAGCTCACCACATGGAGCAGGAGGAATACATTGTACCCCATAAAGAAAAGTCATGAATTCTTGCCTTTTACTAACCCCATACAATATAGGAAAACCTGGGAGGCAGTGCATAGCTTGAATCACCACATTCCTACTGCTTCCCCCTCCTCCCTGTAGTACTGCAATATCATATCACTCCTGAGTCAGTACAGTGCCTCGAATAGCACAATCTAGCCCTGTAGGCATATCTGCACTGGACTCTTTTTCAAAAATCTGTGAGGATAGAAAGAGAGGGCTCTCTGTTCTGGCATTGTGTGCACTGCTTGGGTCCTAACTTGTGCATCTTTGCCAGTGTTATAAGAACCTCTGTGGATTAAATAATAAATTTGTACTCATGCCCATTTAAAGCCAGTTCTGCTGATATTAATAAAATGCAATATTTACCTGATTTCTACCCACATGACAGCACTTTTAGTGAGCAATGACAGTCCACTTTTTTGTTTTGGCTCCCACCCATGGGCCGTGTGTTGAGTAGCCCTGACCTAGAGTAAGGATGGAATGATTTTGTATTGAACTTGCAGATTGCAATAGGGTATGTGGAGTTGCTTTCTACCCGTCCGTTATACAAGGAACAGCAAGTGTAACTTTCCCCAGTACTCTTAACAAAAAGAGTCTGTGATGAATGTGGGGGTGTTTAGTAATACATATTGATCTGGACCCCAAAATGTGTTTCTATGTAGGATTCCTGAATGGGGGAAGAAAACAACTTGATGTTTCCCCACTGTCATATGACTGGGCAATCGGGTCTAGTGGTCAGAGCAGGAGTCTGAGGTCAGGAATCAGAGTGGAGGGTCAAAGCCAGGTTGCTGGCATGAGGCAAAGCAGGGACAGGGCTGGCAATAAGTTGGCCAGGCTCAGGAGCGATTGCAGCGATGGGCAAATGCTTTGAGCTGCTGCTGCTGGGCTCAAGGGCCTGTCTGCTGACACTTCCTGCCAATGGTATAGCCAATTAAGTAGCTTCCTAGGCCAGCTGTGCTCGTTAGGTTACTTGGAGGCTGGGTCTAGATGACACTCTTTTATCAGAAAAAGCTATGCAAATCGAGTAGCTTTTTCCGATTGCTTTTCCAGAAGAGGCTTTTCTGTCATTTGGCTCCGTCTAGATGGGGCCAAATGGCGGAAAAGCCTCCTCTTTTAGCTCTTATTCCTCACAGAACAAGGTTGACAGGGCTCCCCGAAAGACCATGTTTGCTCTTCAGGAAAAAAAAGCAGATGAACAAACGTGTTCCCTGGATGTGGTGGAGTTTTTCCAGGATACCAGAAGTATCCCGGAAAAACCCGCCAGTCTAGATGTACCTGGAGAGTGGATCTACTGCAAGCCCTGATGCCTGCCACCCACCATCTGCCTTGTGACTGGTCTAACTGCCAAACAATGGATCTGCCATCACAGGGGCATTATCTTAGATGGCCAGACAGCCCAAATAAGAGAAAGCAGAGCAGAAAGAAGACTTCACATGTAGGTCCTGTAACAAAAAAAACATGGAGCAATACGGTGATCTGGGCTCAGGCAAACACTGGGCAGGGGGAGGGAACTTGGCCAAAAGGGAATTTTTTTTTTTTTTAGAATGGGGATTGGAGGGAACAGATGGGGGTGCATACCTTCTGGAAGGCAAACTGAGAGTGGGCCAAGAATGCCAGCGCTTGCTAAAAGAACAGAAGTGGAACCTATTCTGTTCCTCTAACTCAGGCTACATCTTCACATAGGCAGAAGTGTTGTTCCCAGCTCAAGCAGACATATTTGTGTTCGCTCCCTCTGAGCTAGTATACTACCATAATAGCCTAGCTGTGATAGCATGGGGAATGATGAGTAGCTACTGGAACCATGGACATACCCATGGGGTTCTACTCAGCAGGGTTGTACTTGCCACGGCCTAGTGGGACCACAGCAATTTTTATAATGGAGGTGCTGAGAGCCATTAAACCCATCTGTAAACCTGTGTATGATGGAAACCACTTCAAGCCAGGGGGTGCAGCAATACCCGAAACCCCTTGTTTCTACACTGATGACACAGCCAGGGCAACACTACTTCCAGCCAGGGCAACACTACTATTTTCAGCAAGCTGACTCAGTGAAAGCTAGCATGAATATGTCCACGCCAGGTGGGATCACAGCCCGAGCTCCCAGCGTAACTGTAGCTTTAGTTTGTAGTGAAACACAAGATTAAATGAGCCTAAACGTGTGTATGTTAAACAGTCTCAGAGCGGTAGCCATCTTAGTCTGTAACTTTAAAAATGAGTAGTTCTATGGCATCTTTTCTATATAAAAAAAAATATATAGAATTATGAGCCTTCCTGGGTAAAACCCATTTATCAGATGAGCTGGAGTGGAAATATATATAACAGCAAAAAGCATTTACCTGTCAATTGTAGAACCCGTGTTAATGAAGCTAATTAAATGGCCTGCATGTATCCCATTCATAGCTATTGATGTGGAAATGTGAATGTTAAAGACTGGGGAAATCGGCTTTGTAGTGTGTTAACCAGTGAGGGTATGTCTACACTACCCCGCTAGTTCGAACTAGCGGGGTAATGTATGCATACCGAACGTGTAAATGAAGCCCGGGATTTGAATTTCCCGGGCTTCATTTGCATAAGCCGGCCGGCGCCATTTTTAAATGCCGGCTTGTTCGAACCCGGTGCCGCGCGGCTACACGCGGCACGGGCTAGGTAGTTCGAAGTAGCAAGCCATTCCAAACTATCTGTACACCTCGTTCCACGAGGCGTACAGATAGTTCGGAATGGCTTGCTAGTTTGAACTATCTAGCCCGTGCCGCGTGTAGCCGCGCGGCACGGGGTTTGAACAAGCCGGCATTTAAAAATGGCGCCGGCCGGCTTATGCAAATAAAGCCCGGGAAATTCAAATCCCGGGCTTCATTTACACGTTCGGTATGCATACATTACCCCGCTAGTTCGAATTAGCAGGGTAGTGTGGACATACCCTTAGTATTTCTGTTCAAGCCCAGAATAACAGTGTCAAATTTTCAAAGGAATTCTAGCTCTCCAATCTGTCTCTGTAATTGGGTAGTGAAATTCCTTTGTAGAAGACTGGCTAATTTTAACTCCATTATTGAGTACCCATCAGGTTAAATGTTCCCCTGCAGGTTTATGTATGTTACCACTCCTGATGTCTGATTTGTGTCTTTTTATCCTTTGTCACAGAGACTGTCCAATTTGGCCAATATACATGGCAGAGGGGTATTGCCGGTACTTGATCACATATTATCACATTAGTGGATGTGCAGTTGAATGAGCCCCTGATGTTGTGGCTTATGTGGTTAGGTCCTGTGATGGTGTCGCTTGTATAGATATGTGGACAGAGTTGGCAACAGGGTTTGTTGCAGTGGTCGGTTCTCGGGTGAGTGTATCTGAGGTGTGACGTGTGGCTGCTGGTAAGTATATACAAGTAAGTGTGTATATTGGTGGTTGTTAATTTTAATTTTTTTGTAAGGCCTTATTCCATTTGGTAAATAAACCTACTTGCTTAAAGAAAGTTCTTTACCTTTGTATAGCTCTGGTCACAAGCTCTCACAGGCAAGAACTGCTTATATGCTATTTGGATCTCTACCATAACTATCAGATACCATAGACAGGATGTGGTGGCCGGATCCCAGTCTGAGTGGGAGAATTGTGAAATTCCACCCCAAAGCAGCTAGGAAAGGAGGCCTAGCATCTGATCAGATGCACTAAGAGAGACCAGAACGGAAACATAGGCACAAATAGCCCCGTAACCATGACATGGGCAGAAGTCCTCAGCAGACAGCTGCCTGGATTTCCTGGAAAATGGGTGGTAGACCTATCCTAGTATAAATAGATTATGCGGACACTCTTCATGAGCCAGAAGCTGTTGCCTATATGCAGCCTATTCTTTTTCTGTCTTGAAAAATGGGCAAGGACATGTATGTAAATTTCAGACCCTAAAATAAGATTAATAGAACCCACAGTCAGCCCAAGAAAATAGAACATCAAGGTCCTGATCCTGCCTGGGGCCCATAGATGCTCTTGTAATACAAAGGTATATATATAATTATGATTATCATAACTATTGGATATGGGGAAGTGCGTGAGATGTGGCCTATTGGGTCTCCATTTCCCTGCCTTGCTCTCCACACCAAATGTGAGTGCATACGCACTTGGGATTTAATATCCTGAATCTACTGGCTGTGTCCCTTGCACAACCTTAGTCTGCTCAGATTTCCCATCTTCACACTGAGCAGCGCTAAATAGTTCGAGGGTCCTAGGCCATGCTGTGCAGCGGGGTGCTTAGTTTTCTTGTGTGGGCCCTCTTCCTCTTCATACTCCAACCCACGCAGCAGGAAGGGTATCATCAGGCATTGCTTTCTGCACCTGGTGTAGCCAATGCTTAAAGCATAATCCAGTCTGAAAGTCACAAGACACATGGCTAACAAATGTGGTGACTTAGGGATATTAGAGAAAGGGCTGCCATCACCGTATTGCCAACATTTTTGTGGTTTCAACTCTTTTGTATTTTTGTTTCCTTAAAGTCTCAACTCCTAAGGCATTTCTCTCTCACCAAGAAAAGTTGGTTCCATAAAAGATATTACCTTGTCTCTTTATACCCTGGGACCAACATAGCTATACCAGTACTGCATCTTGCCTTAATCAACATGGCTTACGTCTACACTGGCCCCTTTTCCGGAAGGGGCATGTAAATTTCACCAGTCGTAGTAGGGAAATGCGCGGGGGATTTAAATATCCCCCGCGGCATTTAAATAAAAATGTCCGCCGCTTTTTTCCGGCTTTTAAAAAAGCCGGAAAAGAGCGTCTACACTGGCCCCGATCCTCCGGAAAAAGCGCCCTTTTCCGGAGGCTCTTATTCCAGACTTCAAAGTAGGAATAAGAGCCTCTGGAAAAGGGCGCTTTTTCCGGAGGATCGGGGCCAGTGTAGACGCTCTTTTCCGGCTTTTTTAAAAGCCGGAAAAAAGCGGCGGACATTTTTATTTAAATGCCGCGGGGGATATTTAAATCCCCCGCGCATTTCCCTACTACGACTGGTGAAATTTACATGCCCCTTCCGGAAAAGGGGCCAGTGTAGACGTAGCCCATGTGTATAAGGTGGGAAAATGTCATTTACCTAACTGGCTCAAAGGGTGAGGAAATATGGATTTGTTTAGTGGTAGACAGAGAGCCTAGAGTTTACAAGCTATACAATGGGATCTCATTTCTAGAAGCTCTCTATTGGTACCCAACATTCTAGCTGGTGTTATTGGGAGCTACAGGTGCTCAGCCTCTTTGAAAATGAGACCCTTGTTACCCGGAGAGCTGGGGTAAACAATTGCTGTGCTGTGAGCTATGCAATTAATTAAAGCCTAAGGTGCCCTCCCACAGATTCAGCCTGGTATCCTGTATCTAATCACCAGGGAAACAGCTTAGAAATCACCAAACAACAAGAATTTAGGGCCAAACCATATATTTTAAAGGTAAGATCAAACATTAGCAACAACATACAACTTAGCAACAGTCCCACCCTAACCCTAGAAAAGAAGAAGATAAAAGAGTCCCCCCCCACACACAAGGGTATACATTACATTCAAAGCGGCGATTGATGTTCCATGTCCGTGACCTTCAACCTCGCGGCTAGTGAAAAGCCTTAAGGGAGGACAAACGGAGCGATCCCTCGATGGATGCTTCTCACCTCCTACGAGCTGACGCTTGCTGGGCACCGGATCCTGTCTGAGTATCCGTAAGCGAGACAGTGTTATAAGTCCCAAAGTCTTAGTGGGAGCGGAAAAGGCTTCCCTTATTCCAGTTAAAGTCACTAGCAGTGGGTAGTCTTGTCAGACTGCAGGCTGGAACCTTGGCCTCCTCCGGGTAGACGATGACGCAGAGGAACAATGATGATCACAGACGCACACACAGGACATGAAGGGGGCCAAAGAACACAAATGCTCCTTGACAGGGGTATATAAACACTTCATGGCGGGAAAACCATGAAGAGAGAGGGATGCAGAGAACTAGAGCCGGGTGCATAAGACTTGGATGCCGTGTGAAAAGGATGGGTGCGCATGCAGACAATTGGGGCGGTGTGCACAGCCTTTGGTGCTGAGTGCACAGGTTTAGTGCTGGGTGTACAGCCTTCCTCTACCTGTTTTGGCGGGAAAAACTGCTCTGAGGAAAAAAGAACCCCTCAGACTCTATTTTGTATTATGCCCAGACAACAGTTCCCCTCCTTGACGGTGTTACGGTGTGAGGGGACTGAACACGTTACACCGTCACTCTAACATTTACAGTTACAAACTTACATTATATAACTAAATAAAAAATGAGTGTCCCTTATGGTAACACTATCTACATATTGTATCATTATTGACAATATCAAGCTGTCCCTCTTTCTAATACAAAAGTATTCCTAACCTTATGATTAGCCATCTTACATACAACCATAGTCAGTACAATCACAAATACTAAAACGCAAAAATGTAACACAAAACTGACAATCATGGGGTAACTAATAAGAGGTGACATTTCACTAAAAGATGAAAATACATCCCACCAATGGCATACAGGTACTTCGTTATTTGCATTTACATTCACACTTGTTTTTGTCTTTACATTCTTTCTGACTTCACTTATTTTATCAACAGCGTGGTGTATAATTATCCCAGTTCTATTCCCTAAATCATTTATTTCTTTTACTAGACCAATAAGCTCAGGGTGGTGGAACAAAGATTTCATAGCATTTAAGTTAGGACCAATTGATACAGGCTCGATAGTTCTTATCATCTGCAAACTAATAGTATATTGCTCCTCTGATGGTTCGGACAAGATCACCTTTACGTCACATCCTTGTATGTGAAATACCTTGCATAAGCATAAGTTAGAGGTACCTGGATTCACTACCTTATAATAGGTATTTACTGTAAAATGGGGGCACAAACTCCGAATACATATACACCCGTCTGCTATGTGAACCACTAGAGGGATGCAAGTTGTAGTGACACTTCCCAAAATCGGGATTAAAACAGATGTGATCATACTCCCATAATCCGGTAGTGCACGTATATCCAAGTCTGACCTGCTCCACACATGCCTGGAGGTTTACAGTTCTCACGGTAGAATCCTCCTCCTTTACATGTGCCCACATTCTATCTGGCAACGGAAGCAGCAAACAATGATTTACAAACATTCCAATAGGTACAATAGGGTATATGTATTCTTTAAGCGCCTCCCTCATCATAAGGATGGACATTTGAAGTTGTTCTTCTTTTAAATCATATTTGGTGTGGATTTCTGACCACCACTCTGGATTACTTCTTTCAAACTCATTCAAATAAGGCTGAAGCAATTTTGAGATTTCAACAGGTACTTTTCCACTGGTGCTATCACGCAGAATGTCTTTAGCGATATCTATTAGTATTGCTTGAGCTTGGATGCAAGCTAGAGCAAGTGACACGTTACTCTGTATATTTTCCATGATCTGTAAGAGCTGTAAATTATCTGCTTCTTGGATGGCAACCCATAATGGCAACAGTTTGGTAGCATCCAGCTGCAGCTTATCCACAGCTAACAAAGCGTATTGTATGGGATGTGTTAAGTCTACAAAATTGTTCGCAAGCGCAGCCAGTTGTTGGGCCATATGAATTTGACCTATAGCATTTAACGCTCCTATACCCGCTCCTGCTCCTCCTATTAACTTTGCTATTAAATCCCTTTTGGGCCGTTTTGTTATAATTTCAGGATCCATGATTCTCAACCATCTATTCCATCCATTCAACATAGGGATAACGTAGGATTGACAATCTGGGTTAATCTTGCTGGTGGAAATATGCATGGGCATAGTTATTATTTTCACAGAATATTTTGGTGCTATCATCATTATTTTAGCAACGTCTTTCTTGATTACATATGAGCCTATATTAGACAGGGTAGGTGCATGAGCTACCGTGATTTTTAGTTGGTATACCACTTCATACGGTCCTCTAACAGTCCAGGTGCCTGAGGTTTCTGTTTTCACTTCTACGTCACCATGGCATCCATAGCCGACCATATTCTTCCTGTTTTCCCACCTACAATATATCGACTCATGGTGAGTGCTAGATTGGGCTGTTTGTCCATGCATTCCGCAATGAATTTGGCGAGTTATCTTCTGACCATGAGGACTATATATGACTACTGGCACTTTTTCCACACCTGCTGCCATATGGACTATTTGAACAGAAATATTCATAGATCCTGGCTTGACAACTGTGGGACTTAATATATCCATAAACACACATTTGGTTTGGTCCCATTTGCTGATGAGTGGTATACAGTTGACAAGGCACCTTATTGGTCGTTTTTCAGTACATCCTACTTGCTCTATGTCTATTCCCCAAGGGTTGAGGCCCATATCAAACCAATTGAGAGTTCTTATGATGACCTTTTTAGATTGTTTGGTAGCTGCAAAGGTTAACTCTGGGTAGCCGGATCTTTCATCCACGACCTTGAAGTAACATTTTCCTTCTGCCATAAATGCATACAAGATTAAGTCCTGTGATTTGAACTGTTCTAGATGTATTTTCCTCTGTCTCCTAGTGATTATGGAAGAAGTCTTTGGGATGTTCCACTCACTTATCGATAGCTGTACATCTCCAATAGTCGTTCTTCAGAAACAGTAGACCCCATGACGTCTGGATATAACATATAATCAAAAGTATAACAGTGTCCATATTGTTCTTTAAGGAAAGAAAAAGAACAAACATTAGCTAACTGACTCCAGAGACATTCTTCACAGGGTCATTAGGCAGATCCTGTCGATTTCTAGGTTTCCACTTCTTTAACTGGGAACTGTGGAACCATTTCTTTAATTTCCGCTTTCCTGCCACTATCTCAATTTGGTATACAGTAGGTACTGCTTTACCAATAATGAAACATGGGCCTAACCATCTTCGGCTGAGAGGATGTTGCTTTTCACTAATATACCTATACAATACTTGGTCTCCTATCTCCCATTCTTGCGTATACAGTTGATTTCCTAATCGCTGGTCCATTTTCTTCATATTTTTCTTTAAGTTCAATGCTACGTCGTATTGTATGGATGATATGGCTGTAAGAATTCTCTGGATATAGTTGTCGGTCATCATTCTGGGCTGAAATTCATCTGGTGGCACCCCTCCTTGTATCCACCATAGTTCTGGTGCCGCATAGATCTTCCTAATAATGCCTCATGAGGTGAATAACCATTTGCACTTATGGTACAGCGGATGGCCATCAGTATCAGTGGGATGTTTTTGTCCCATCTCTTCCCTGACGAGTCGAGTCAATCACCTTCCTTAGTGCCACTTTTAGCGTCCGGTTTAATCTCTCGACCAACCCTGATGATTGAGGGTGTCCGGCTATGTGGAATTGTTGTTTGATCCCTAAGGCTATACATAGTTGTTTTACAACGTCACTAGTGAAATAAGTGCCCTGGTCGCTATCTATTTCATGGGGCAACCCAAATCTGGCAAATACCTCATTTAATAGCACCCTGGTGGTAGTTTTTGCCATGCAATTCCACGTGGGTATCGCCTCGATCCACTTAGTAAATGGATCTACTATAACCAAGCAGTATGAATTTCCCTTTGCTGTTTTAGGCAGAGGACCAATAAAATCAATTTGTAACCGATACCAGGGTCCATGGATCGGTTGATGACGGATTGGCTTACAGTGGCGGTCCATTTTTGGATTGTTTTTCACACAGGTTAAACAGTTCTGAATAAAGTGCTCTGTGTCGGATTGCATATTAGGCCACCAAGCCACTGTGGATAATCGGTCCATGGTCTTTTCAAACCCAAAATGTCCTTGATTATGGGAGAGAGCAATTAGTTCTTGCCTAAGGACGGTTGGTAACACTACTGTTGGAATATCATCTGTCTCTTCCCTTTTAGTCATTATTACCCCACCAGGATGGACAAAAATTCGACGATCCCTATATTTTCCTTCTTTTGCTAGAGCGGTTACTTCTCTATCCATTGTTTGCATTTTCACCAAGTCCACGGTGACACCTGCATCTTGATAGTCTTTAGGTGGTTTGATTTCATGAACCACTTCCTTTGCTGTCATTTCCCAGGCTTGATCTATAGGCAATGAAGCTGCGGTCTTTGCTAACTGATCCACCTCATTGTTAAGTTTAGATATTTCCACCTGGTTTTTACGGTGTGCTTTCACTTTAAATAGGTACGTCTTCCCTGTACGCATCTTGGCTAAGTTCCATACATAGTTAAGCAGCGATGCATAGGCTACTGGCTTGCTGTTAGTTGTACACATCCCTCTCTCTTTCCAGATGGTCATCCAATCTACTAGCGCTCTTAGAACCTACTCTGAATCAGTACATACTGTAATATCCATGCCAGGATTGCTGTTTTCTAAAGCCAGTATCACGACTACAATTTCTGCCGCCTGAGCAGACATGGTTCTGATGGGCTTCAAAATCTCTTTTCTGGATTAGACATGTAGGGCTGCAGCTCCAATTACTAACTTTCCGTCTCTCCAATGACAACTCCTGTCCACCACCCATATATGTTCTGGGGTAATCTTCCGGACGAGATCATAACCTTCTATTAGAGAAAAAGGGGACATCACTTCTGGAGGCCGAATATCTGGGATAGGGCATTCATGTTCTTCTTGTTCTGAACTCTTTACTGGTTGGCACAATATTGCAGGGACGACACTTGGCATGTTAGTATGTTCAACCACAATTGGATGATTCATTAATGTCAAGGTCCATTGGGCAAGGCGAGGGTGGCTCACTTGACCGTTATTTGCACGCCCAGAAATAATGTACCTCACCGGGGAATTACATGTCCTCAAAACAATAGGGGCCATCCCTATAAGGTATTCCCAGTGGTTTAGGGACCAAACCAAGGCGAGCACCTCCTTCTCACAGGTGGAAAACCGTTGCTCAGTCTCTGACAACGTTCTGGAACCATAGGCCACAGGTCTAATGGAAGTTCCTTGCTTCTGCATAAGGACCGCTCCAATCCCATCTTTATTGGTGGACAACTGCATGTAGAACTCTTTAGATGGATCAGGATAAGCCAGAGCTGGGGCTTCCATCAAAGCCTGTTTCAACTGTTTGAATGCCTCTTGGTGAACTGAGGTCCATTGCCATGGTTGATTCCGTTTAAGCAATACATATAGGGGCTTTGCTTTGGCTCCAAAGTTTTCAATAAAGTTTCTACTGAATCCAAGGAGCCCTAAAAACATTCGCAATGAATGGATGTCCATTGGTGCGGGAAGACTGGCCATCATTTTGACCCTCTCATGGTCTGGCTTCCTTCCTTTTTCTCCTAGCTCCACAACCAGGTACGTAACCTTTTGTTGGACCAACTGTGCCTTGGACGGATTGATCAAGAATCCTGCTTCCTTCAAGAGTTTCAACACCTCTTCTAGTACTTCCAGATGTACGATTGGCAGTCATAATTAAAATGTCATCTACATAACTCACAACGTGCTCTGCAAATTTACTGTTCTTCCATAAACCCGACACGACCTTATGGCAAATAGTGGGTGCATTGTGAAAACCTTGAGGCACCCTTGTAAATGCGTACTGCTGATCTTGATAAGTAAAGGTGAATTTGTACCATGATTCTGGAGTCATTGGGATCGAAAAGAAAGCGTTAGAAATATCAATAACTGAAAACCACCTTGCTCCACTTGCAATTTGCGCTATTATTTCGGGGTATTTTGCCACTACGGGAGTCAATCTCGGTGTTACCTTATTCAGTTCTCTAAAGTCAACAGTCAATCTCCATGATTTCCCATCGGCTTTCCGCACCGGCCAAATGGGAGAGTTGCAAGGGCTTTCACATTTCACTATAATCCCTTGGGCCAACAAGGCCTGAATGGTGTCTTTTATTCCTTCATTTGCTTCTTTAGGAAATTTGTTTTGGAGCACTGGCCTAGGGTCTGGTCCAGATACCTTGACTGATGTTTTCACTTTCCCGCAACTTAATTTGTGTGGCGCAAATACCTCTTGATGTTGTTCAACAATAGCCTGTATAGATGGTTCCCAAGTGGGCATTGACAAACTGTGGCAAGCTTTTATTGCTCCTAATCGATGGGTCGGATATATTGTTGTTCCCACATCATTGCTTTCACTAGTTCTGTACATACAATGATTGGGTAAGTCCACAACTAGTCCAAATTTTTGTATTAAATCTATGCCTATGATTCCCATGCAGTCCAGTTCTTGTATTCCAATAGCGTTGGTAATTTGTAATGGTCCCAGTTGACAACAACTCCAGTGATGAATGGTACCAAAGAAGTCTTGCCGTTATATGATTGTAACGTCTGGATGTAATCCACTGGTATATTCTTCAGGTTAAGTAGTTGCTTGGTGCATATGAGACTGGTGGAAGCCCCTGTATCCACCAATGCTCGTTGTTGAAAACACCCAAACTTCCCTTTGTAGATGATATCTACTGTTGGTCTTTCATAGAGATCAAATGTAATTGGAATAATCCGTTCCATTCCATAGGGCTGGGAAGCTTGGCACCTTCAATGTTGAACTTCCTGGTTCCCACGGTCAGGGTTCCCACGCTCTTCAAGATGGCTGCCTCGTACATTCCAAGATGGCATTTCCGTACAGCAAGATGGCGCAGTACATCCCGTAACAGCCGCACAAGATGACATCTCGTTATTTGCCTTTGCATCTGCTTTGGTCTTCCCTTCCCAGTATATTAGCTCATTAAAGATGGAATCAGTATTTAGGGCTTTTACCTTATCCTAAGGTAACTATTTTGAAAGCCTCTGTGCCAAAACTTTCCTGGTTACAAAAATTTCATCTCTTTTTCCCCACAACACACGAGATGGTTTCTCAAAATTTCTTTTCTCTTGCTTTTCAGATGGAACCCCTCCTTGCAGGGCAGATACCTTTTTAACTTCTGCTCCTGCTAACTGCTGCAAGTTATAAATTTCTCTTATCTGATCTTCTAAGAGAGACAGTGGGGCGTTGGTATGATCATATGCCCCCAATGCCAGTTTTAAACTAGGGAGTAGACCTTGATAACACATCCGCCGAAATTGAGGTGTGTCACACCAGACGCCACCCCCCTGACCACTCTGTGGGTTAGATAACCAAACTAAGGTCTTTTTCCATATAATATAGGAATCAGGTTTTTCTCCTGTCTTTTGGGTGTCTGAATAAGCTTTTCCCATCAGATCCTCCTGAGGGAAATAAACCTTGTATACAGCTGTATACAATTCTTTAGGGTCTCTATTAGGATTACCAACCACTGTATAAGGCAATGCCAAATAGTCCTCAACTGGCATGCATTCTTTTAACAAAACAACAATGTCCTCTGGGCTCAGATTCGGGGTAGCACACACTCTGGCAATCCAGTCTACTACCTTTTCCCTGTTACATAGCCCTATAGTCCTTCCCAGAGCACGAGCTTGTTCTGGAGTTAACACTCGCTGTTCCTGTTTTATAACAGGGCCTGGTTGTCCAGGATACTGCACCCTAGTTGTGGTAATAGGAGCCATAATTGCTAACTCCTTACAGTCCTCCCCTCCTTGATACTGTGGAGGGGGAGCAGAAGGAAAACAAGACTCCGCCTCACAGTCTCCCAGCCAATCCACCTGATGGTATTTAGGTTGGATTGCTGCTACCACTCCTTTAGCCATCCCTAGCTGTTGTTTTAACTTAGCAACCTCCATCTGGCACTGTGAGTGGTCCCCAGCAACCTTGGAGCTACTAGCCTCTTTTAGAAGCTGTCTAATAACTGCTTGGTTATCTGTAAGCTGTTCATTCTGCTCTAGTATGGTTCCTTCCAATTTACTTTTCTTTTCTTCCAATTCCATCAATATATTTTCCAAACCAGAATTTTTAACTGTTAAACCTTGAACCTGGGAGTCCTTAACCTCTAATTCTGATACCTTCTTTGCTAATGCATTCTCTACCTCCACTAGATGATTTTCCTTTTCATTATATCGGGCTTTTAGCTCTTTAAGCTGTGAGGCAAGCTCTTTGCTTGTCATTGCTAGTCCATACAGCAGTGCCCGCTTTTGGTGTTTACGTTTAGGCTGAGGTTTTGCTCCCATATACTTCTCCCATAGGTTAGTAAACTTTTGCAATGAATCCTCCCCTTTAAAGGACCCATCCACCCAGGGATTAGCTCCCTTTCCATAACTATTTACAGCATATTCAACAGACAATTTATTGTACGCCGGTTTCCATCCCTCGGTGCCGAAAAGCTGCGGTGCTGCCATTGCTGTAAAAGGCTGCTTAGCCAGCCTCCACTAAAGAAAACCAAGGCACCTTGTTATAGCAAGGCTGGACTGCTCAAAGCCTGCCGGAGGTGTCTTGATAGAAAACCGGTACACAAAAACACCCAACAATAAACGCTACAATGACAGAGGAGCAGTTATATTGCTTCGCCCGAAAAGCGGCAAGCGGCGAAGGGGTTTAAAACCCGGAAGTAGGTCCGCGGCCTACTTCAGCCAACTGCGCCTGGGGATTGGGCCTAGCCCTTGGCCAGCCAAGTTGGGAGCCTGCTGCCGTATGGTAAATCGGGTTCCAGAGGGGCGTCACCACTCTTCTACTCCCGATATCACTCTCAGACAGAAGAAAAAGGATAGGGGCCCGGGGAAGATGCCCACCCCGAGTCACTGGACCGTATCTCGTTGCTCACTATTGCTGATGTTTGTCTCCGGCTCCACTCCTATAAGTGGGAGTGGGCCGAGGGCCTGGCGGAAACCAAAGCTGTTTCTCACCAGGTCCTGCCGCGGTCGCCAAACTGTTACCCGGAGAGCTGGGGTAAACAATTGCTGTGCTGTGAGCTATACAATTAATTAAAGCCTAAGGTGCCCTCCCACAGAAGCCAGATTCGGCCTGGTATCCTGTATCTAATCACCAGGGAAACAGCTTAGAAATCACCAAACAACAAGAATTTAGGGCCAAACCATATATTTTAAAGGTAAGATCAAACATCAGCAACAACATACAACTTAGCAACAGTCCCATCCTAACCCTAGAAAAGAAGAAGATAAAAGAGTCCCCCCCCACACACAAGGGTATACATTACATTCAAAGCGGCGATTGATGTTCGATGTCCGTGACCTTCAACCTCGCGGCTAGTGAAAAGCCTTAAGGGAGGACAAACGGAGCGATCCCTCGATGGATGCTTCTCACCTCCTACGAGCTGACGCTTGGTGGGCACCGGATCCTGTCCGAGTATCCGTAAGCGAGACAGTGTTATAAGTCCCAAAGTCTTAGTGGGAGCGGAAAAGGCTTCCTTTACTCCAGTTAAAGTCACTAGCAGTGGGTAGTCTTGTCAGACTGCAGGCTGGAACCTTGGCCTCCTCCGGGTAGATGATGACGCAGGGGAACAATGATGATCACAGACGCACACACAGGACATGAAGGGGGCCAAAGAACATGAATGCTCCTTGACAGGGGTATATAAACACTTCATGGCGGGAAAACCATGAAGAGAGCGGGGTGCAGAGAACCCGTGTGCAAAGGATGGGTGCGCATGCAGACAATTGGGGCGGTGTGCACAGCCTTTGGTGCTGAGTGCACAGGTTTAGTGCTGGGTGTACAGCCTTCCTCTACTTGTTTTGGCAGGAAAAACTGCTCTGAGGGAAAAAGAACCCCTCAAACTCCATTTTGTATTATGCCCAGGCAACACCCTTGATTTTATTTTTTCATAGGTAATATTTTTAGTTATCCAGATCTGGTTTTGATCATGGTGCAGATGTAAACTATAGGTCAGGTAGCTTCCTTAAAATGAGTTTTTTGAATCCATGAGCAGAAACCAATGCTTAAATCAGTCACTAACATACCCAATCCTGCTGTCTCTAAAGTACAATTTAGAACTTCCATTACTTCAACATGAACAAGACTGGACCAACTCCTCACAGAATTTGGGAGATTTTATATCGAGACTGTGTTGTTGAAAAGTTTCTTCTCTTGATGCTGGCATAATAAGTTTTAGAATGAGTCAGGGTTTGAAGGTCCCCACTTTGTTGCCAGCATCTCTGTCATTAGTAAACTGTGATTCATTCCTGACTGCCCACAGGGTGAATCACTGTCAATGAGGGGTAGACAGCTAACGATGAATATTTGTCCTAGTAAGTAAACAAATGTATACTTGGATACCAGCAATTGTTTCTTAAATTGAAAGTGATTTTTCATTCTTCTTTAACAAAATTACTCCGATATCCTTCAGTATGGGTGTGAATCCTTCTCTTACTTATGAGCCTGTAAATCTGGATTAACTTGGTTGAAATCTAAGACCAGCGCTTCCCCCCCCCCAGTAATCCCCAAAGCTGCATCCTCGGTGGATGTGGAGCCATGGGGTTAGGGGCAGGGGAGGGAGGTGAACAGCAGGCCGGGAGTTTGAGACACCTGTGCTAGGTGCTCTGAACAAATTTCAGACAAACTATTTTTGGTTCTTTTCTGGTTTGTATAATTTCAAGATGGTCTCATGCATGAAACTAAAGAAGTTTTCAGCCACACACACAAAAAAAATATCCTAGGAAGACTCCCAGCTCGTGCCCACATCCCCAGCAATTGTCAGTAAGGAAGATGGGGATCCGTGTACTCAGTATTTTAGTCTATCTTTTCCCAAGGATAAAGATAGGAGGAAAATAGCAAAAGATCCTAAGAGGAGCTATGGAAGAAACCAGGGTTGAATCTTCTGTTCCTTTCCTTCATGTTTCTGTGGATGCCTGGGAGGAAGCTAGGTTTCTTCTCCCACTAAAGGGGATCCTCCTCTACTCCTCTAGCTCGTATGTTAGTAGGAAGGAATTCCCTACCTGAGCTAGAAGTGTGTCCAAATCTAAATTCTATTCCTGCTTCAATTTGTTTCTAACCAGAGGCCTATCCTGCACCTGTGCCTGGATCTGAATACCACCAGCACCTCTCCATTCAAAGGACTCAAGGTCTGCTCCCAGGTTTCAACCTCTAGTGTCTGAGTGGGTTAAAAATGAGGGCAAACAAGTTTTCTGATCTATACATGTTTCCATGAGGTATCAGAATTTCTTTATGAATATCACTTTGCTCATGTTGCAGACTGGGTGCTGCAGCACAGGTTAGGTTTGACAATTGGGTTTACACTTTTTGTTAGATCATTCTTATCTTTCCTGCATAAACCAAGTAATTAACTTGTCTATGTGTGCGGACAGACCTGTCCTTTCCCATACACACAATACATAGCTGCATAGGGCACTTTAAAATTTGGAGCACCACTGGGTCTTAATGTCCACCTGCCTGCCTCTTCCTCTCCCCATTGTGTGACTCTGGTTCCTCTGGAGAGGATCCAGATAATTTAAAAGTGAAAAAGCCTGCCAGACCTATTAGCAGAAGTCAAACCTGTGAAAGAGCCATTCAAGTGGTAATGAGCACTTAACAGGTATTTGCCGACCCCAGGTGTATGCTGTCAGTTTCAGAATTTACTGTGATAGTCCACAATAATTGTTTTAAAAATATTTTATTGGTGTGTTGCTGAAGATTATAACATCACATCTCTAAAAATGGTCATTCCCTCTGACTGCCATCAGGCATTGAGCACCTTTTTAATAGGACTGCGTAGGACCCCATAAATCCTAAGGATAGCGGTTGACTGTGGCCAGAATTTGATGGATTTTTTGAGCAAGGTGACAAGCTAGCTGGAGGCTTGGCTGTTGAGATGAATATCAAGTATACAAATTATAGTAAAAACTGAATTTCTTATAGAGAAGAAAAACCAGAAATTCCACTCTGTTGATGCTTTTTAGTTAGTTTGTTATCTTAGCTCTGTAGCTCCCATCAGGGTTTACTTGTACAATATACAAACTAAATGGAATAAAATTCCTAGTCAGAATCTATCACAGTGCATTTAATTTCACAGATATATTTGACAGTGATAGATTCGATGCCAAAATTTGCAGATGGTACAAAATTACTCAAGATAGGTAAGCTGACTGCAAATAATTGCAAAGGGATCTCACAAAACTGGTTGATTAAGCAACAAAATAGCAGATGACATTAAATATTGATTAGTGCAAGTAATCTACATCTGGAAAACATAATCCTAACTATGCATACAAAATGTAGGGGGTCTAAATTAGCTGTTATCTCTCAAGAAAGAGAACTCTGAGTCATCATGGATAGCGTCTAAAAACATCTACTCAATGTGAAGCAGCAGTCAAAAAAAGCTAATAAAATATTGGAAAAGGCTTGGAGAAGAAGACAGAAAAATATCAGAATGCCACTATATAAATTTGTGATTCACCCATATATTGAATATTGTATGCAATGCAGGTTGCTGCATCTCAAAAGAAAGATACAGGCAGTCCCCGGGTTACGTACAAGATAGGGACTGTAGGTTGTTCTTAAGTTGAATCTGTATGTAAGTTGGAACTGGCGTCCAGATTCAATCGCTGCTGAAACTGACCAGCAGCTGACTACAGGAAGTTGGTCCTGTAGTCAGCCGCTAATCAGTTTCAACAGGCTGAATCTGGACGCCAGTTCCGACTTACATACAGATTCAACTTAAGAACCCCAGGCATCCCCAAGTCAGCTGCTGCTGAAACTGATCAGCGGCTGATTCCAGGAAGCCCGGGGCAGAGCAACTCTGCCTCAGGCTTCCTGTAGTCAGCGCTGGTCAGTTTCAGTAGCGGCTGACTTGGGGACGCCTGGGGCAGAGCGCCGAGGACCAACCCAGCAGCGCCCCAGCTGCTCTACCACAGGCGTCCGGAGAAAAGCCTGGTCTGCTGGGGGGGGGGGGCGCGCAACATGGAGGATGAAGAACTTGCCCTGTCTTTCTGTGAAACATTCCCCTTGCCCTGTCTTTCTGTGAAAAGCTCTGGATTGTATGACTATTGTAAAAATTACATTCTTTGCTGGGAAACTAACGATCTATTGGTTAGATGTGGAGACCGGATTCTAGGGAGACTTTGCCCCAATAAACTGAATATTCTGTTAAGGGGAGGGAGAATATGTTTTAAAAATTCCTCTTAGTTTTCACATAATAAGAAGATAAAATATTTAAGAGCATGGCAATACAGTTATAAGTTAGCAGCATCGTGTATGCTGTATGGTAAGATACAGGTTTCAAAGAAGGAATAATGGGAGATGGATGGAGTTTTATGTTTATAGAAAATGCTATTAGAAAGTTATTTTGATTTAAAAGAAAATATAAGGGGGAACTATAACAATAAAAACAAATATTAAATATTAGAATTCAAGAACACTTTTAAAATAGAATTTTTATTGAGTGAAGGTTGGTTACTATTTTAATGAGTAGAGTCTGATAGCATTATTTTGTTTACATGGATTGTGAACTATGGAAAGTCAGTAAACAAATTAAAATCAGCCAGTAGGCTTGTTTATTTATAAGACTGAACAGAGCTTGTTTGTACAGTTCAGGAGACACTGTGATATCATGTTTAAGCCCACTTATTAAGAAAAGATACACAAAGAGGAGGCTGTGAAATAGCTTGCAGTAGGTAGACAAAATGTGCTTTTGCCTCACACACGGCTTTTTTCTTTTCAACAACATTACGTTTTAAAATAAAAGCAAAAATAATTTGGCAAACATTTTTCCACAGCTTAATTCATAGATTTGCTTCTATTTACTACTTCTTTTAACAGTTGTTATATTGTATTTACCTAGAGAAAATACAAGAGCAAGCAACACCAAACATTAAAGCCACATATTACTTTGATATCCCAGGAATAATATATGTTGCTCTTCTAATAGTGATGAATCTTTTATTTAATTCTGGTGCTTTGATATTATTTTATTCATTTCTTTTTATTGGTATTAAGGTAGTACCTACAATATGCTTAGGAGCTCCTTTGCATACACATAAGGCATGATATAAGAACATAGACATATTTCCTGGTCCAAAAAGCTCATAATGCAAGAAGACCAGCAATAGGTAGAGATGAATAAATATAAAATGTAAAATGATAACATATAACTCCACTATCCCCAACCATACCTAATTAAGAAATTAGCCAGCTAAGAATGGCCATATGTATTATGACAGAAGAGGATCTTGAGGAGGAATTTGAAGGAAAAGGTGGTCTAGTCCAGAGAGGGTTTTTAATATGAAAGAGGAGAAAAGATTGAAGTAGGGTTGCCAACTCTCTGATCACAGAAAACTGAACACCTTTGTCCTGCCCCCTCCCTGAGACTCCAGCCCTACTCACTCCATTGCCCCTCCCTCTGTCACTTGTTCTCCCCCACCTTGCTTATTTTTGCAGGCTGGGGCAGGGAACTAGGATGTAGGAGGTGGCGAGGCCACAGGCTGGGGATGTGAAAAGTTGCAGGAGGGCCAGAAATGAAAGATTCAGGATGTGGGAGGAAGGGGTGGGGGCCATGGTGTCTGGGGTTTGGCCAGTGGTGTGGGCTTAGGCATGGGGCTGGGATGCAGGATCTTATGTGGGATGGGGCATGAGGACTTTGGAATGCAGGAAGGGTGCAGCATGTGGGCTCTAGGAGGGAGTTTGGTGAGGGAGGGGACTCAGGTCTGAAGTTGGGGTTCAGGCAATGCTTAGTTTAGGTTTCTCCCAGAAGTGGCTGCCTTATCTGTGTGACTCTTAGGCAGAAGCACATCCAGGTGGCTTTGTGTATTCTTCTTGGCTACAGGTGCTGCCCCTGCAGCTCCCATTGGCCACGGTTCCCATCCAATGGGAGTTGCAGAGACAACACTTGGAGCAGGGTCAGCATACAGAGCCTCTTTGGCTGCCCTTCTGCCTGGGGGCAACAGGAACATGCTGGCCATTGCTGGGAGCTGTGTGGAGCCAGGTCAGGCAGGGAGCTGTGCCACTGACCAGAGCTGTCAGGATCCCTTTTCAACCAAGCATTCTCATTGAAAACTAGATGCCTGGCAACCCTAGACTGAAGACAGACATGAAAAGAGGAAACTGGGAAGTAAAGGCTGGTATCATTAACAGGAAGTGACATAACAGACAAGAGAAGATAAATAGAGGCAGCAAAGTTGTGAAAGACATAAGGGGAAGCATAAATATGATGTGGTGAAAAAGGCAGGATAGTGACTGTATTCAGAGGGAGAGGTGACGTGGAAAGAGTGATTGGCAAGGAAGGAACTTTAGCAATAATGGCGCAAATTCCAAATATTTTTCTATGGAAGTTGTAGAAAAGGGTTAATGTAATGGGAAAAAAATACATGTACGAGCATAAATTCTTCAAGTGCAATTTTAGTACTATGTGATAGCTGCCTACTACAGATTTTTTTTAAATTTGTCTTTATGGGGTTTCCTGCACCTTCCTGAGTCATCTGGTGCCTATGTCTGTGGAGAATGAATACTGCACTAGCTGGCGCATATGTATGGTCTGATGATAAATGGGTTAACAGAATAAAAGCCTACTTAGAAAGGATACTATACGTAATCTTATTGGTAGAAAATAAGATAGAGCTATGTTTGGGTACCTTTGTTTTGTTTGGTATACTCCTTTACATATCTCAGCTAGGGGTTGTTAATTGACGATAACTTCTAAATACAGCTATGTGGCATGTCATTATGGTAAATTGCAGTTCTTCTACAGTGTGTCATTATTCATTTTAGAGCCAGAACTATATATTGTGTAATATAATGGTTTTCTCCCCTTTTTAAATTTCAGCAAAGATATGGACATTACAAATTAGAGCTTTTATATAACTTACTGTAACCATTCAAGTTCATTTTCCTACCAGGGTGGTCTCATCATCTGAAGTAGAATTGTTAGTAAAACAAATGCATGGATTGTTTCCGCCAATGTCTACAATAGAGGCCACAAAAGGAGAGAGAAATAGTGTCACTCTGAATCCAGACATTTCATGGAAATGAGTGTTCTAGAAATTACTGGGGAAAATTTATCTACATTTTTCAACATAATGGTTCATTGGCTGAGTTACAGGCTAAGCATTATTCTTATTTGTAAAACATTATCTTGGTTTTTCTGTTCCATCCAGAGATTAGTTCTAACTGAAAATCTGCTACAACGGTGTTCCTGTTGTAGGCCCCAGATTGTACCTTCCTTAAGAGAAAGTAAATCCCAAACAGCTTCTCTGGAGGGTGAATTTAGAGCTATATTAAAAAAAATACTTGGGACAGATTGTGATACTCTGCATTATACTGAATAGTCCTAAGAGTCTGAGTGCAGTGAATAGGTCCACTTATAGATAAAAGTGGTCACTTGATACGCAACAGGAGTTAGAGCCTGGCCATTTTAAAATGGCTTTTAAACTCAGAAGTACAGCCCTTCAGTGACTAATATGCAAAAGTCATGAATTTAAATGTTCCATTTACACATGAAGAGGAGGATTTGTGTGGGCAAACCAAATAAGTATTCAATAATAATCCAAAACAGAATGAGTGGAATCCTAGATGCTTTGAAAACAATGACGAAACTTCCAGAATTTTGTCCAAGGGATGTTAAATATCAGTTAACTGAATAGTTAAGTAACCTCACAAATTCTTATCAGTTAGTCGACTATTCTATAGTCCCTGGGGGCGGGGCCAGCAGCAGCGCGGGATGCCAGGTGGGAGCTAGTCCACGAGAGGAGCCAATTTAAAAACCAGTTCCTCTTGTGAACCAGCTGCTTGTTGTCCTGTGCTCCTGCCTCTGATAAAGAGGCAGCAGTGCAGGGTGGCAGCAGCCCCTGTCTGTGGGGGGACAGGGCCTGACCTCCTGGACCCAGCACAAACCGGAACTGAGCCAGGTTGCCTGCTTGCCCAACTCCTAATATATTTTAAATGCCTACCTGCCCGGCTCCTAATACACTTTAAATGTAGAGCCACAGCAGAGGTAGGTCCCACATCCAGCATGAGCCCGAACTGAGCTGGGCTGCTGGCCAGCCTGCTAAAAAATGTACTGGTTGGGCTTGGGGAAGGAGGGAGAAGGAAAATGCATGTAGTCTATCGCATTAACCTATAAGCTGTTGCTTATCGGCTAATCAATTACACTATTACATCCCTATTTTATCTTTTATTTTACAACTGAGATTCTATGGCATTTGGATAATTAATGTAGCAATTTTAAAAATACATATTTTCTGGATAACAGTTCTTTTTAAAATGACTATCTTGATATTTTTTACAAAGACTGTGTTTCTAATTGCTGCTAGAAAGCATAATAATTATCTAAAATACAAATGTTTCCTAATCAAATTTCAATTCTTCTTTTGTACCTGAACACTGGGTTATTGCTCATAAGTGTTGAATTTAAACAATCAAAAACTTCATGTAATCAGCTACATACATTTTTAATTTGGGAAAATCTGACAGGACATTGACTTTAACATTTTCATAACTTTTAAAAATAAGGTAATTTACTGCCAATTGATACCCCTACTCACACTAACTACTGTAGTATCTAACTCTCTGACTAGGACTGTTGAAGCAGGTTTGTGGAATAAGATGCTATTCAGCATAAGTAAGGGCATCTCAAGTATCTGAATTTGGTGCTTAAAAAGCAAATAATCTTTATTTTTCTACTAACACAAGAGGGATATTTGTATCATTATAATTCTCAACTTTAATTTTATTATAACATTATTTTGTGAAAATATAAAGATCTTTTGAGAGACACAGGAAGTAGGCAAATATCAGGCAAATATTCTTCTACTTTTACTTACTGTCACGTTTTACATTAGTAATTAGATATTTATGCATGCTGCATTCTTAAAACCATTAATCAAAATATTCAAACAGACCTTAGTTTAATTTTTTACAAATCTTAAACTATGGATTCAGACAGCACTAATCTCAATTTAGGTAAAACAGACCAACTCTGCATTAGGAAAAAGATAAGTACTGTCAATACATTTTCTTCGTTACTCATGGTTAATACAGGAGAAAAGTATCTGCAAAAAGTATCTCTGAATATTTAGTTTCTTTTTTAATTAATTTGCTTGGACCAAATACACCATAGTGTGGTATTTTTGTCCCTCTGCCTCCATGCCCAATCAATTAGATAGGCATTAATGAATGTTCATTTGAAGAATGCGAATTTCAAAGAGGAATACACAAACATATATGGAAGCTTCCTTGTGGAAGCATTTATGTGCTCATCTGACTGATGAGCTGGATCAATAGCAAGTCTCTTAACAGATCAGGCGCTATTAAGCAACTGCTTAAATTGTAAATATTAGTATCGATCATGCTGAGTTCCTATCCCAGACCTGAAGAAGAGCTCTGTATAGCTCAAAAGTGTCTTTCATCAACAGAAGTTGGTCCAATGAAAGATATTATTTCTTCATACCTAATATCTTGGGACCATACTATACCTCCACAACAGGAATGTATTACTGGCAGTCAATTGTTTGTGAACAATCCTTAATGAAAGAAATATAATACAAAAACAGAAACCCACAAACCAAACCAATTAGCTTGATTTCATTCTTTAGAATTTAAGTGTGGTCTCCCAGATAGTAAGTAAATTTTAACCTCAGCTAGATAAACTAAAACAACACAAGTCATAGATATTGGTGTTAGATAGGCGAAGTCCTCACAAACAAACAAAGCCTTTCACTTTTGCAGTCTTGACATGAAATGTGTCAAATTGGCAATTTGAAGCAACTTTAAAAAAAATTAAACATGAGTTTGAAATGGATAAAAACAAAATAGAAAGGGCTAAACTAAATGTTGGGTCAAACAAACTGTTTCACTTTACCCTGAACAACTTTTCTATTGCTCCCCTCTCAAGCTGAACCGTTATTTGAACAGCTCTAGCAAAGAGCCTTGAGTTGCTAACCCAATGCAAATAAATAACAGACAGGCTTTCAGCCCAGCGGCTGAGGGGTCCCCATGTGGGGAAGATGGAGTTTGGTGTGAAAGGTATTACGCCTGCCACGCACATTGAGCAGGATTTTGGCTGTATTCGCAGGAGGCATTCTCCATCTCCCACTGAAAACCAAACTCCCTCGTGCTCCAAAGAACGGGAAGGCAAGGGCAGCAGGGCGGACTGGGCCCAAGGGGCGGGTGGCTGCGAGCGGGGGAGGAGGTGATGGTGGCAGAAAGTTAAATGAGGTGCTGGAGTCAATCCCATCCGCGTGGCACCAGTCAGTGCCGGGCAGAGCCGTGGCGCGCTGCACGCCGCGGGGCAGAGAGCAGGGCAGGGTGGGTGTGGCGCGAGAGCCGGGCAGCCCGGGGACGCAGCTCGGTGGACGCTGGGGCAGCAGCCCGAGGCAGGGGACGGTGACAAGGCGCAGCCCCGGGCGCCAGAGCCGCGCCACGTGATGCTCACTCCAGCCCCTGGCCGGCTTCCTACGGCCCCAGCTGTGGCAGCTGCAGCAGCTGCCCAGGTAGCGCGAGCGGCGGCCGCCTCGCCCCACGTGGCGCCTCCCTGCGCCTCCCCCCGGCCGCTGGACCCCAGCCCCGCCGCGCAGCGCGCACGGAGGGGGCTCGGCCAGCTCGCCGCCCGGCAGCAGGCGAGGCCGGCGTCCGAGGAGATGGTCCCCGCGGGGTGACGCGTGGAGAGGCAGGAGCCGCGGAGAAGGTACGTGCCGGCCGGGAAGGGGCTTGCGGGGCGCTCCTGCGGGAGCTCGGGGGGCTGGGGAGCGCGCCCCGGGCAGCCCGTCTGCAGGCTGCTTCCCAGCCTGGGCCACTTCCCCTGCGCGGGGCGAGAGCGCGGTGGGGCCCCCAAGCGAGCAGGGAGCAGCGAGGCAGGATTCAGAGACCCTGGCGGCCAGTCCCACGTTCCGCGCTGGGTCACTTTAGCCCGGAGTTGTCAGGCAGGCCGGAGGGGACTAGCGAGGAACCTGCCTTGCAGCCAACTCCGCAGCCGTCTCGTCTGCAGCAGCGCAACCTGTGTGGGGAAAAGCGTCCAGGGAATGTGACAGCCCTTCCGGCCATGCTGCAGCCTGCCCAGCCTGAGACTGCAGCCAGCATATTGGGCTCGCTGGAAAATACTGAGAACTATGATTGCAAAAGAGTTGATGGAAAGTAATATTGCATCTTTTCACCTGAAAAGAGACCCTGACAATTTAAAGCCAAGTTTGAACCCTGAGTTTAAAGTAGATACAGTAGAATGTATAGGTACTACAGGTAAGGACGGCTCTTGTGTATGGACAGGGTGGCCTCTATGTTTTGGCACTACAGGATTAGGTGTGTATCAGGTATTGGAACTTGGGGTGCTGCGTGAAGAGATTTCCATTATACAAAGGGTATCTGGTTTGGTTTAATGGCTCTCCACACCCTCACTATAAAAATTATTCCAGCACCTGGGGTATATTCTCAGAACATTAATGAGTAAGTAGCATGTGATGGTTCTCTCCCAAACAGCTTTCAACCCCAGTTTTCTTAGCAGTCAATTTTTGAAGTGATGAAAGAGGAAAACTGAACATTATTTTTATTTGCTATATCAAATATGAATGCAGTTTGGTCCTAGCAATGAAAAGTGTAGCTTTGTTTTTGTGGAAAAAAGACATTTTGCATTACACCATCTTTCATACTTTTTAAAAAGTTGGGGTGTGTAAAACGTTAACAAAACAAAGTCCACTTTGCTATTGAGTTTTATTCCACAAGGAACAGACATTTGCCAACTAAGCAATGTGTTGAGTTCTCTTGGAATTGGTCCCAGGAAAACAGCAGAAGTTAACCAAAGAGATATATTTGAAGTCAGAAGTTGGCATGTGCGCACGTGTATGTTCATAATCCATTAGGCTGTTTGATTTTTTTTCTGAGTAACAATCTAAGGCAAAAGTAAAGTTTTACTAACATTGTCAAAACAACAGCCAATAAAATGACAGTTTTGAAATATTTTCAAAAGGGTATAAGTAGGACTTTGGAAATGAGACTCAATAGTTCTGCATATTTATTTTCTTGTTTGCAGTGTTGTAGCTGTGTTTTGGTACCCAGAAACAGAGAGACAAGGTGTGGGAGGTAATATCTTTTATTGGACTTGCATTTGTTGGTGGAAGAAAGCTCTTCTTCAGGCCTTGAAAAAGTAAGCAGAGTTTCACTAGATAAATTCAGGGTGGAAGTGAAATTGTTAAACATAAGGGAATTAAAAATGTTGCAGAAAAACACTTAAAATGAAATGGGCAATTAACACCTCTGCATTCATAGAACAAAGGAGGATTAGTATGTTACAAATTGTTGTAATGAACCATGGAACTAGTGCCTCTATTGAGATACTGATTTTTAGTATCTAGCAGAGTTATGAATTTAAGTTCCTGTGTTGGTCTTTTGAAGGTGTTGTACTGATTTCCTTTGAGGACTAGAATTGATAGATATGGACCGATTGTGCTGTGAAAAACATTCACTCATGCCTGACAGGGTGTCTGACTTTTTGTTATGTCTCTGTGTGAGTTTATTCAAGAGTGTAGTGATTTGTCTCTTTTCTTCTATATGTGTTGCAGTGTTTGATGTGCTGCACTATGTACTATGCATGTTGTGATAGGTATATGTGGATTTTGAAGGGTGTGGGTGTGGAGAGGGGCAGTATTGATCATTGTACCTTCAGGTTTTTGCATCTGTTGTTCTGACAGGGTCTGTTGTGTTCTGGTCTGCAGGGGGCATGCTTTGGATGATGAGCTTAGTGAGATTGAGAGGGGGGACATGCTTACAGGCCAGAAAAAAGGACTTGGTAAAATTTCAGGACAGTGCCCCCCTCAAGCATGGATTGTAATTATATTTGATGAGTCCCCCTCCGGATTCCACTGTGGGATGGTAGGTGACAACAAGGGAAGTGACACTGAGGGGGAGTTTCTTTTTTCTGTATTGAAGCAGGTTCTCTCGGGATACTTGGGTGGCCGTTCTACGATTTTTAGTATAGCTAACTCTTCATTGCATCATGTGCAGTTGTACAAGACTAAAAAGGGTCAGTAACTGTACAGAAAGACCTTTCTCCTGTAAAAATAGACTGCGGGTATTTGGAAAGAAAAGTATGATAATATTTCTTCAGAAATAGGTTGGTCAGAAGTTACTCAGCTGGAGTGCGCCCTGGCTTTTTACATTTGTCAAAAATGACTGAATTTGTCTATCACATCTCAATTATGAATTTAGGCATTCCCATAAAAGTGACTTGATTTTTCAATAGTGAACAGCCTCATCTTCCAGAAAGTAAATATGAGTTGTGCTTGTTCAGCATCTTAATAAAATCAGACCACCTTTATGATGGTGCCTAAATTCATTTTTAGATTTTTTAATTGTAGGCACCCAAATTAGAAAATGTATGTAGATGCAGTATGCCGGCAAAGAGAGCAATGAAGATAGTGCAACTCTTAAGATATATACATTCAGTTGTAACCTAAAAGTGACCTGTCAAATCAGATACAGAAATTAGCCAGAGAAAGAACATTTCTTGATCCATTGACCTCTTTTCCATTTAGTTTTCATGGGAAAAGTTTTGGGGAAGTAAAGACTCATATGCAATTTAAAGATACACATTAAAAATATATGTAACTATTCCAGTGAGAACTACAATTTATACCTGTGGATTTTTTAAACTTGCTTATGCATTAGGTAGTACATCAGCCTTTCACAAAGACAGCATCTGTGTCTAGCTCCCCCCAAGCGCCCTTTCCCTTTCGGCTTAATGTCCAAGTCAGCAGAAAACAAGTTTCAATGAACATGCAGTAGACAGTTCATTAATCTCTGAATCATTGACACTATAGGAGCCATTATGGTCCATAATGACAAAACAGTACGTAATGTGAAATTTAATACGCTAATTACTGACAAGCAAGTTATAAATAACATTTATAATGAAAACACTGAGAAATCCTTAACTGCTACATGCAGCTATACAGGAAAGCTTTAAATGTCAATTTACAACAGCTTTGCATAGAATAAATTGAATGCATTCAATAGTGCAGAATAAAGTGCTAAAGGAAACATTTTATGCCTGCAAAGAACAAGAGTTATAGTTTTCTCTAGTAAGCCTTTAAAATAACCAGCTTGTAAAACCTCAGTCATTTCAGTGAATTTGTATCATGAGCCTAAATAAACTGTGCAAAAATTCTTTTATCAAATTTTGGCATGGATTACAAGGAGTGCAATTTTAAACATAAAGGCTACGTCTACACTGGCCCCAAATTCCGGAAAAGGGATGCAAAGCAGGTAAGGCAGCATAGGGAAATCTGCGGGGGATTTAAATATCCCCCGCGGATTTAAATAAACATGTCCGCCGCTTTTTTTCCGGCTTGGGGAAAAGCCGGAAAAAAGCGTCTAGGCTGGCGCGATCCTCCGGAATAAAGCCCTTTTCCGGAGGATCTCTTATTCCTACACCTGTAGTTTTTCTTATGGAAACACCTGTAGGAATAAGAGATCCTCCAGAAAAGGGCTTTATTCTGGAGGATCGCGCCAGTCTAGACGTTTTTTTCCGGCTTTTCCCCAAGCCGGAAAAAAAGCGGCGGACATGTTTATTTAAATCCGCGGGGGAGGAGCTGTGTCTAGCACTAGTTGGAGCTCTCGTTGGCAGAGAGGTACTGGCATGAATGGAGGTAGCCTATTAATTTCTTGAGATTCAGAACTGAGGCACTTTGGTGAGGGAATGCGGGGTAATTGTTCCATTGGTGACTGTATAATACTTAATGTGGAGAACTGAAGGAGCTGGGTTTCATGGCTAAAATTTTGGCATAATCCATAAGAAAAACATTCACTAAAAATCAGTTTCACAGTTAATTTCCAAAACATTTCATTTGCTCAGAACATTCTATATGAAAATGAACAAATCTAATAAAAATCCAAGGGCCTGCTTTTGAGAGATGCTGACTGAGTACCCCCAGGTCTTGCTGAAGTTCAATGGAAGCTGCACATACTCAGCTCCTTTGAAAATCAGGCCTGCCACTGGTATGCATAAGCATTATTTCTAGGATGTTCTATGTTTTTTTTTAAATCTCTTTAATATTTAAAAGCATTTATTTTATTTTTTGAAGGCAGTGGCTGCTGTGTGCTCACAATATTATGTTCCCGTTTCCCATTAACTAGCAGCTGTTAGCTTTTTTTGTAAGCAAATGCAAGAAACGGAGAAAACTGAAACATGATATTCAGGTAATTATGCTTTTGCAGTGATCCGTCCTCTGAGGTTCTTAGAGCTTCATCAATCTTTAGCCAGTTTAAATAGACCCCCCACAGGATGGCTGACAGATTTGTCAGGCCCCTGGGCAAGTTGGGGGAGTCCCGGGCTCTACACCCAGAAGGGGTAGGGCCTCGGGCAGAAGTAGAGGACTGGGCTAATCTCCCATAGCTGGCCCTTAGAATCATAGAACCATAGAGTTGGAAGAGACCTTAGAAGGTCATCAAGTCCAGCCCCCTGCCTTAGGCAGGACCAATCCCAACTAAATCAACCCAGCCAGGGGTTTGTCAAGCCGAAACTTAAAAATCTCTAGGGATGGAGACTCCACTACCTCCCTAGGTAACCCATTCCAGTGCTTTACCACCCTCCTAATGAAATAGTTTTTTCTAATATCCAACCTGGACCTCTCTCGCCACATCTTGAGACTATTGTTCCTTGTTCTGCCATCCATCATTACTGTGAATAGCCTTTCTCCATCCGCTTTGGAACCTCCCTTCAGGAAGTTAAAGGCTGCTATCAAATCCCCCCTCACTCTTCTCTTCTGCAGACTAAACAGACCCAACTCCCTCAGTCTCTCCTCGTAGGTCATATGCTCCAGCCCCCTGATCACTTCGGTTGCCCTCCACTGGACCCTCTCCAATGCGTCCACATCCTTTTTGTAGTGGGGGGGCCCAGAACTGGACATAATACTCCAGATGTGGCCTCACGAGAGCCGAATAAAGGGGAATAATCACATCTCTGGATCTGGTGGCAGTGCTCCTCTTAATGCAACCTAATATGTCATTAGCCTTCTTGGCTACAAGGGCAAACTGTTGACTCATATCCAGCTTCTCATCCACTGTAACTCCCAGGTCCTTTTCTTCAGAACTACTACTTAGCCAGTCGGTCCCCAGCCTGTAACAATGCTTGGGATTCTTCCGTCCCAAGTGCCGGACTCTGCACTTGTCCTTGTTGACCCTCATCAGATTTCTTGTGGCCCAATCCTCCAATTTGTCTAAGTCACTCTGTACCCTATCTCTAGAGCGTATCTATCTTCCCTAGAGCGTATCTATCTCTCCCTGGCTGTGTCCAGACTCGGGTTTTTTCGAAAAAAATAGCCTTTTTTCGAAAAAACCTCACCTGCGTCCAGACTCAAGCCGCGTTCTTTCGAAATTAAATCGAAAGAACGCGGCTTTTCTTTCGATGGCGGTAAACCTCATTTCACGAGGAAGAACGCCTTCTTTCGAAAGAAGGCGTTCTTCAATGTAAATAGGGCTTCTTCGAAAGAGAGCATCCAGACTCACTGGATGCTTTCTTTCGAAAAAGCAAGCCGCTTTTTCGAAAGTTCAACGTGCAGTCTAGATGCTGTCTTTCGAAAGAGGCTCTTTCGAAAGTATCTTTCGAAAGAGCCTCTTTCGAAAGAGGCTTGCAGTCTAGACATAGTCCCTTTAGCTTAGTGTCATCTGCAAACTTGCTGAGGGTGCAATCCATCCCCTCATTCAGGTCATTAATAAAGATATTGAACAAAACTGGTCCTAGAACAGAACCTGGGGGCACTCTGCTAGAAACTGACCGCAATCCTGACATCAAGCCGTTGATCACTACCCGCTGGGTCCGACCTTCTAGCCATCTTTCTATCCATCTTACCGTCCATTTATCCAATCCACAATCCCTTAACTTGCTGGCAAGAATATTTTGGGAGACCGTATCAAAAGCCTTTCTAAAGTCAAGGTATATCACATCCACTGACTTTCCCATGTCTACAAAGCTAGTTACCTCCTCATAGAAGCTAATCAGATTGGTCAGGCACGACCTGCCCTTCGTGAATCCATGCTGACTATTCCTGATCACTTTCCCCTCTTCCAAGTGCCTCAAAATGGCTTCCTTAAGGATCCCTTCCATGATTTTTCTAGGGACTGAGGTAAGACTGACCGGCCTATAGTTCCCTGAATAGTCCTTCTTCCCTTTTTTGAAGATGGGCACTACATTTGCCTTTTTCCAGTTATCCGGGATCTCTCCCAATCTCCATGACCATTCAGTGCTGCCCAGAGTGCACTGGCCAGGCAGAGATTTAAAAAGGCTTGCGGGCTCCTGCCACTGTGGCAATAATAGCAGCCTTAAACTCATAACCAGTCAGTCCAATTACCAATAACAGCTAAAGTAACTCAGCCCTATTCGTCTCAAGAATATGATATTTGTCACTTAATATTTTACTGAATAGACTTTCTTGCTGTTGCATCCCTTATTTTTAAATTGCATGTTTAATGTATAAACTAAAAGAATTGTATGTTGATTTATCAAGGCAGCTGGGTAGGGGTGAGGGGAGAATCTAGAAGAAAAGTAACTTTTCAATTTGCTTCACTTGTGAAATACCGAGAACCATTTAGGCAGGAAAGTGTAAACCACCAGATGTTTCCAGCTGTTTTTCTGCTGTAAAACTGATGGGGCTGGGCCTGGAATCCCTTTCCCCTGCTAATCAACCTAGTGTATTATGTAATAAAGACTGTTTTGTAATTACCTGTCTTAGTTTCATCAGCCTCCACCTCTCCATTCTCATACTTGCTGCTATCACTAATCAAGGTAGGGAATTTCACATACAATTTGTTTTCAGAGTGTGTAAGATGGTGAAGCCCCGATCCTATAGCGCTAGGTGCTATTGCAATTATAAAACTCCTATCTGTGCATTGGAGTAGAAGAGCTGAACCTCCACCCAAGATGCCATGCTATAAGGACAGGTGACTGGAGGCTTATGTCCTTCCATTCTCACCACAACCAGTGCTGAAAGAATGTCAGACAACTTATATTCTCTTCCTGAATTGCATATGTGTGTATATACCTATCTGAGTGCTGTTACTGCATCTTGGTGGGTGGGGTAGCTAGCAAGTGGTTGATGTTGGGTTTGTAAACATTTTCTAAGCCAAGAACCTGGGCTTAGAAAAGTTGATTATTCTGCTCGTTTCTTTACTGTGGCAAGTCATAGAACATTGCACTTTATAAAGCCTGAATGCCAACTAATTTTTTTGGACATAGGCCAAGGCAGGAAAATTTCAGGTTGAAAAAGGATCGAAACAACAGGTAGTTAGAATAAGAATGCATACACCACCTTTGTGATAATACTCAGTACAGTTTCTGCAATATCTGGTGGTGCTTTAACTCTTGGAGATAAGTGACTTCTAGTATTTGTCCTTGCTATAATTGTTCACATCACGGAAGAACTGTAGAATCATAGAAGGTTAGGGAAGGAAGAGAACCTTAGGAGGTCATCTAATCCAACCCTCTGCTCAAAGTAGGACCAACACAACTAAATTATCCCTCCCAACCTGGCCTTGGTTCCACCAGCTCCCTAGGTGTAACCCATTGCAGTGCTTCACCTCCCTCCTAGTAAATAGTTTTTCCTAATAACCAACCTAGACTTCCCTCACTGCTACTTAAGACCAGGCTAGCTCCAACCTCTTTGGAACCTCTTCTCTCCTTTCAGGTAGTTGAAGGCTGCTATCAAATCCACCCTCACTCTTTTCTCTCTGAAGACTAAATAAGCCCAAATCCCTCAGCTTCTTTCCATAAGTCATGCATCCCAGCCCTCTAATCATTTTTGTTGCCTTTCACTGGATTTTCTCGAATTTGTCCACATCCTTTCTTTGATTTCACCCGGCTTTCTCTCCCCACCCCCACTGTGATTAGAATTATGTACGAGACAATAAACAAGGGTGGGAAACCTCACGCTCAAGGGCCAGATGCGGCCCTGGCTTGCCTGAATACAGCCCCCAAGGCTCCACCTTGCCCCCCCTGCATTGGGGAGCCTGTGATGGTGCTCCAGCCTCTGTGCTGCCCCACCATGAGACTGGAGAACACAAAATCTATTACGCTGGGCCCCCCAGGCTCTGGTGTTTGAGGGGAATATGAAAAGTGTCTTTCTGCTTCTCAGTTGGGCCCCACATCAGTGAGGGCTTTTTGTGTGTGGCCCCTGACTGATTTTTTCTGTGGGTCGGTGGTCCCTGACCCAAAAAAGGTTTCCCACCCCTGCAATAAAAAATACAACTTCGGGACTGTGGCATTAACCTAAAAATGCTCTTCATTTAGAAGTAAGGAAGCAACAAACCTACTTATCCCAGAGTGCTTATATTTTGCTTCCTATTTTCTGCAACTATTGTTAGAAGACTTGCATTTTCTCCCTTAACTCATTTTTTTAAAGTCATTGTTCACACTTTGGTGGGGTAAAAGGCACTAAACTCAGAGCCCAATCCAACACAACAGGAGCAGCAGCTGCCACCTTACCCTAAGGGTGCCCCTCTATGAAGTCTCAAAGGGCTTAGTCCTGTTGGTGCTTTTTTCCTACCCTATATCAGAGCTGTGGAGAGGTTCAGTGAATGTGCAGATGACCTCTAACTTTGGTTTGCTTTACAAATGTGTATGGGACTGTTTTCCAGTTTCTGAATGTTATTGGAACAAAGATAAAAAGAAGCTGCCCCAACTAAATCCACATTAGACAGATGTGATGGTAGTAGGAAAAAACAAGCATTCTAAGGAACTCACTGTAGCAGTGACCTCATTTTCTATCCGGGGCATCTGTCCACTGGTGGTCATATTAATACCTGATGTCCAAGTTCTATTTGATTTATTACTACTTACTCACATGGAAGCAGTGACCAGAAATTCCTTTGCCATCTTCCTAACCAGACAAGTATGATACTTCTTCTTGGTTATAGATCTACTTGTAGGGACCACCTTCAGCCTCCTTAGGTTTTACAGTGAAAGCATCATGGAAGCTGCACCTAGTACATCAAGGTGTGGTCTATGTACTGACAAGGACAAATGAGAGTACATACCTCACTGATGCACCATGATCTACTTTGAAGTAGTACCATGAGAACTGAATTCAACCCAAAATAGTGGCACTGATCTTAAAGCCCTTTTATGGGATAGCTCTGAAACTTAAGTCACAGTCTTTTCTCTATGGCAGTTATTGATGGGAACTCTGTGACTGACAGTTCTCAAGGGAAAGCTCTAAGGACTTGGGTTAAGACCTGTTCTCTTGGCTGTGGGATTTCCTTCCAGGCAATGAAGATATATGCCAGAGTCAAGGTGAGATAATTCTATAGCACAATTGTGATAATATCTAAAAAATATGGAGAGTAACAATAATCAGTGTACTTCAGTGCAGTACAGGTCTGATTTCCTGGCTCCCCCCCGCAGCCCAACTGAGCTGCATGCCAGTTCCCGGGACCCCCTTGTACTCCAACTGAGCCACCCACCGGCTCCTGTGCTGCCCCCTCCTCCCACAGCCCAACTGAACCATGCCTGGATCTGATTTCTGAAAGTATGTTTTCTGTGCATCGGGAGCTAAATTTTCACACTGAAAATCAGGTGGTCTACTAACCCTCATCTAGCACCACTCAGGACCTGCGGATGCTGGACCAGGGAGGTTCAACCTATATAATCATTGTGTAATATTAGTAGTAGTCAGTGGTTCTGTCATGTAAAACATCACCTCCCAATTCTGTCTGTTAGAAATACAGAAAAGAATGGTTAATTTTCATTATAGGTCTATGGTAATTCTGGACACATTTAGAGCAAGAGCTGTAATTTGTTTATTACTTCCAGACTTCGTGTCCATCTATTACAGAATGGACTACTGGAGGGAGAAGTGTTGGTAGTTATGTGTTCTATGTTAATATGACCCTGTGTTAACTCTGACTGATATGGGATTTCCCCTATAGCTCTGCAGAGTAAACCCAGCTCAGCTGCTTATGGTTTGACAGATTAGAAAAACACTGCCAGCCAGAAGAGTAAATCTTCATACTGAGTAGAGGCAGTGAAATAGTAAATCTAAGAGATCTTGGAATGTAGCCCAAAATGTACTTTAATTTTTCCTTCATCCAGTTTTAAATTGTACGTCTTTAGCTCTTGTCTGTATCTGCAAACCATAACTCTATGTAATACAGTATAGAAGAAATGCCCTTACTGGGAAGAGTACTGGCACCATAGCCTTAATGAAGGGAGATAATCCCGTTGACTTGTTCTGAATCTGTTGTGTTGGAGTTTACTTCTTTCGGGAATTTGATATTCCAAGTAAAATTAATTGGACTAAATCTTTTCAAAGTCAGCAGATGACCTGACTGGGATGACTGACAAAGCCAGCGACTCATTTGTATCTGTAATTCAGTCTATAGAATTGAACTCCTGTTGAAGATTGAGGGTTTGTTGATTACATAGGATAAAAGGTTGGAAAAATATGCAAATGTGACATGTCTTTAAGTCTGTAACAGGTAGACAGGAGGTAGTAGCGGCTGCAGGAAGTTTTACCTAGAAGCTCCACAGTGAGGTCAAAGAAGACCAGTGCTAGCTTTAGCAATAATACTGGTTTCTTTATTATAATAAAGTTTTATGTTCCATATTGGGAGATAACTTTCTGTAGCATTGCTGCTATTTAGAATTCTTGTTTGAGTCCCAGACCTTTTGAGTATCCTTGCCAAGCAGTGCACTGGAGGTTTGTAGGAATTGGGAAGGAATTCTGCTCTCTTCTCTTCCCACATGCAGGTTCCCTCTCTTCAGGCCACAAATTTGGCAGCAGATTGGTTGCACTAGTCCCTGTGGTCGGTGCACTTCTCAGTATCCTGCTTTATGCAGGAAATGAATTACTAGTGGCTCCATGTAGTCATGGTTATAAGGCCCCTAGATAACGAGATCCCCTATGGGAGCCTTGTTTATGCCGTAAGCAACACCTGATGGCATGGGAAGGATTCAGATTCAGAATGAGGTTTTGCTCTGTAGTATATAGTGGTTATGGATGTCTTTGGGGACGTGCCCAAATCATGATTTCTGATCCTGGGTTTATAGATTCCATTGCAGGTAGGGTTCTCAGTCCAGTATGAGGGAAAGTATGATCAAGCACAGGAGGGTGAATTTTGTTGGGAGAAAATTCAGGACTGAATAGTAAACTTACTGAAAAATGCTTTTGATGAGCCACTGAAACTGTTCACCAATTCAGGCTGAATATAGCAAGACACTGCAGCTGAAAGAAGCCTGGAAACAAGAAAGAATGGTTGAAGTTCATTTTGAAAATGACAAAATAAACCATTTTGAAATGATATTTGAAATGGGTTGTTGAATGCAATCTCTCTCTCTCTCTCTCTCTCTCTCTCTCTCTCTCGACTTTCTGTTTCATTGAGAATCTCAATTTTAGTTTGAAACAAGCCCATTGCCTTCAGATTTTTTAGTTCAGTTGCTGAACTAAAAGGTCAATTATTAGCTCAGCCCTACAGACAAGTTGTATGAATGTAAAACTCAAAACCCAAGACCTCTGCTGAATAATTCATACCTCTGCAGATATTGTAGATACATTGATCATAATTACAAACATCTTTTGTAATTGGGTGTGAGTAGAATTTGAGAGACTACATGGCAAAAATCTGAAATTGTACTAAGCAATTATGTTTTAATTGTCGTGCTTAACTTTCCACTGTTTAAATGACTTCTTTCTGACTGAAAACGAATTACAGAAATCATGGGGATCAAACGTGTGCTGTATATTGGAAATTGCTATCTCTGTCATTTTAACTGTGCAGATTCACAATATCTTGAAGGGGAAGAATAGGAAATAATTTGCTTGTGAGTCAGGAAATGCATAAGGAATGAAGAACGCTTCCTAAGTGTAATGGTGAGAGATTGCCTGTTTGATATTTAATCAATACTCTAAGCAGTGTTTCTTTTCTGCTGTGATGCTGTCTGTTCTGTCTTCCTTCCTGTAAAAGAGCAAACATCAAATTAATAAAGCACACCATTATTTTTAATTTTAAGAATTATACAGAGCCATGGTATGTTTAAGGAATCTATATTTTCATAGGTTAACAACATTTAAAGAATAGGCTTTTAAAGGATGCCAAGATCAAACAGAATAATAGATGTACTTCTGAAATGGAAACAATCTCTTCCATTGTTTCTTAATTTATTACATTTTGGTTGTTTTTTTCAGAACAAGATGTATTTGCATAAACTTTTGACTGTGTTTCTGCACTTGGGTAAGTTGTACTGAAAGTGTGGGTTTTTCTGAACATATTCTGTAGCTATTGACTTTGACAAAGTAAAAACTTGATTCTGCAAGATGCTGAATGCCCTCATTTCCAATGGAAACATTTGATGCACAGTACCTTACAGACTGGACAATAACTTTCTGATGAAAATAACAATGCAAGTGATAGCTGATCAATATCTAATTAGCTAGTTTTGATAAAAAAATGATTGACAAACCTGCAACTGTAATACATTTATTATAGTTAGTCAAGAGAAACTAGTGCAGCTCCCATAACTAGCATTCATACAGATAAGAATTTTATGGGCAATCTGGACCCCGCTGAAGTCAGAACAGAACTCATATTGACTTCAATGGAGTGAGGCTTTCACATGAAGTTGGTTGGTTTGGTTTAGTGCAAAAACATATCCCCCTACTTCATATACAGAATCGTTGGAATGAGTGATCAGTTTATGGTAAATATAATAGCTCAAATATGAGGACTTCATTTTTCCTTTCTGATGTAGAAGAAATAAACAGAGTAGATTAAATCAGATGTGCATGAATTTTCTCATGCACATTAATATTGGTATATGCTGTAGAACAGATTTCATTTCACTTGTAACTTTAGTTTAGTTGGCAAATTGTCCTTTTAAATTTCCCAAGATGTTGATGAAAGATAAAGTAGATATTTAAATCCAATGCACTATGTTGTTTCAAAAGTTGTTTCTCTCCAATCTTTGCAGCAGGTTTTCTTAGGCTTTTTCATGTCTTTATTTGTTCAATATCAAATGGGTCATTACATTGTCCCAATTTAATTCATATCTTAAAATTACCTGCATTTATAGAAATGTCTTTTAATTGGGCAACTAGAGCGCTCAGGGGACTTGAATTGGGAGATAGAGTTGTTTGTCTCTAGTCACTGGTCAGCAGATTTCTACTTGTACTGTTGCTTCTTATACTAGACCTGTTCTCTAGATAAATTCCTATATCGGTGACAAGTGAATATTCTTACTGTCTACTGATTTATAGAAAAAAGCATGTGTTTATTGAGGAATATAAAATACACAAGCCTGTGCTCAGTAATACTATTACAATTTTATTGTAGCTTATTCATTTCATTTACCTTTCTTGAAAAGGTATTGTAGCAATGGCATGCACATTGATCTGATGGGATTTGGTTGGTTTGTCCTGTGAGATTCTGCAGTGTGATTTGTCCTTCAAAATTAATATATATCTATATCTATATCTATAAGACAAACTGAAATCCTCTTTCAGTGCCAGCTGTAAAATGGGCAGCATATTAGCTGTATGTCCTGACCCGTAGATAGTCATGTCCCTCAATTTGTTTTTGCATCATGGATAATGCACTAATATTCTGTTCAGTTAACTGAATTTTCTACATGGAGTCAGGGAACTTAATGACACTGATGTTTGACAAGGCACAGACTCTGCCTTGTTAAACAAGAGAAAATACACACCATTATGGGTACTGCTGATCATAAAATATGTATATCCAAAGAAACTGAACACTTCAGATACTGATGTGAATAACATGAATTTACCTATCAGAGGGGTAGCCGTGCATCTGACGAAGTGGGTCTTTGCCCATGAAAGCTTGTGCTCCAATAAATCTTTTAGTCTATGAGATGCCACAGGACTCCTTGTCACTTTTGCATAAATTTACCTAGAAACCTATTTTTCACTTTGCAGTGGTTTACTATTCAGTTTATGTAAATATTCTAGCAGATTGTGCTTGTGAAGACAAAAGACAAATACTCTCTTGTTTTTGTTATTGTGGGATCCATTTACAAGATGTTTAGGCTCAAGACATTTTTATGTAATAAACTGTAAATATTTCCTGCATGTTACACTAAAAACAAGGATACCTGTAAGCCAGTTACATGAATTTCAATAACTAAAGCTTTTTTTAATTCAAAGAGGCATATTTATCTTTATCAGAAGTATTATTAGCAGACTTCAGTCTCTGATTTACCAACAGAAGCCATGTAATATAACAAATGTGTTCCTACATTATATACAGTTTTTATTTTCAAGGCATCTAACCTTAATAGAAAATACCACCTTTTACTAGATATTATTTTCTATAAAATCAGTCTTTTGGGACTGTTTATCTACTTGGCCATTTTTGTAAAACACATTAAACATGGATTTAACAATTGTAAATAGTGTCTTGTAAAATCACAAACAAGTGTATGGTGGCAGCATTTAAAAACTATTACAGTGAACAAAACCTGAAAGAAAAGACATCTGATAATTTTAAATGAAATCTTGGCCTCATTGAAGCCCCTTGACACAACTTTCAATGACTTCTGTGTAGCCAGGACAAGGCTGCCAACTGCAGAAAACTGTTTTTATGGAAAGTATAGAAAAGAATTATGGACAACCAAACTTTTTATGGACATTCTTATATAATGTAAAGATGGCTCAAAAGGACAAAACTGAATAGTAGGCTGTTGTGATGTATGAATAAACACATTGAAAAGTTATTATGCTAGTTTAACTTGCCTACTAGCCACATCAGCATCCTCCAAGTTCTGCAGTTTGTGATCAAACATTGCAACAGTCACACTGTCAAACTTTGTATTAATAATGTTTTTTGACAGCCAATAATCCTTCCTGCATAGGACTTGACAGTTTATATCTCTCTCTATATATTAAAAAAATCTTTTCCTACGGGATGACAAAGTGATGGCATCACGTCACTCTACGTCCCCAGGAGCCCTGACCACATGACAGCTCTGTGAAATGGGGAGACAGTATCTACATGATTTTACAGATTCTATGCACAGGTCCAATTTTCACACGTTTTTTATGGACTATCTGTGAATTTACTGCTGGCTGACAACCCTGATTCAGGATTTCACATATTATCACTGTAGGTTTTTACATTATTATAAACACTAGAATTTCTTTTGCATGTCTTTAGAAAATGCTACAAATAACATTTTTAATGCAGTTTCTGTACTCACATGATGATATTCGTTAGCAAGGACAAAATATTTCTACATATATTATTAGTTAACAGAGAGTTAAGCCACAATATTAAAATTCAGTTTATGAACACCCCAAAATTGGGCATATCCAGGTTCTAAAAATTTAGAAGATAGCTGCAAAATGTGGACCCAAGTCTGGATTTTCAGACCTCACAGTTTGTGTGTGTTCAGCTTTAGGGCTAAATTTTCTCCTAAATTGATGCATCACCTTTGACTTCAATCCCTGTTTAATGTGTTAATTCTAATTAATTTGCAGCAGTTTACACCAGGAGACAACTATAGATTTTTCTCGTGTTGGCCTATCTTTGTTTTTGTTATTTTCTAATGTGATGTTATATGCAGTAATTATAAAAAAAGAGCAAGGGTAACTTTATTCAGGTATGAGGCATATGGGTGAGATCTGGAAGCCTAATTGAATAAATCTATGCTAATTCAGAGGAGACTGGCACTTGGAGATTCTTGTCTAATATTTTTAAGCACCTTTGTTTCCTTGGAACAGCAGCTAGTTTATTTTCATAGTTGGAAGTAGCGTAACTCATTTTCTTCTTTATATCTTTGTATTTCCAGATTTTATTCAGGTGGCAGTTTCTCACTGTATGGTACATCAGATTCCAGCATCAAGCTTTATGTTCCCTTGCATGTCACCAAATGAGACTTCTGGGGTTGTGGAGAGCAGTCCTGGGTCACCTGGAGAGCATGGAACTGCTGAAACCAATTCTCTGGTGCAGGTGGCTGAAGAGAGTTTTCTCTGTTGCCTATGGAATGAAACACACTCAGATTGTTCTTTGTACACAGCAGGCATTGAAACAAAGACATTTATTTCCTCAGAAGTAAATATCTTAGCACCTCAGCAAACAAGTAGGTTTCTAGTGTAGCTCTTTAAAGTGAGTCAATAATGGACATTGTGTTTTCTTTGGGTTTTGAATATTTTCTTATTGTTATCACTTGTTTCCATTTGTGCCTGGATTGTACTGGTCACTGTACAAACTTAAATGAAGGCAAATTTCTTGCCCTGGAGAGAGTGAAGAGTGCCAAGTAGAAAGGCAGACAAAAGATAGAAGTGGTGAATGGTCACGTGTTGATGATATAAATCCATTTTGTTAGTCATATAGATGACTGTCCTCAGTTGTCCCTTACTTTTAGCACTTACTTACTAGTTGGCCAACTTCTTGTGAGTGTCATGATAGAACTGGGTCTGCAGAGGCATGCTGAATAAAATGTAGATAAGGACATAGACATTTTGAATGGATTTTTAGCTTGAGAAAGTGAATCTTGCCCTGCCTTCAGGTCCACGGTATGTTATCATCCACTGTGTCTATACTTGCATCCTGTCATTTGAAAGATGGTTGTTTATTCCTCTTGCCCTCGTGCACAATGTACGTAGTGGGAAAGGTAATGCTGAAAGTCCAATTGAGATAAGCAAGGTCAAGATTTTATCCTGTATTTTCAGCACTGCCTCTGATCAGGTCTTCTTTTCAAGAAATGGTCAGAATTATTGTATTGATTTCTAATGCTGCAAAGAGGTGTTGTTCCTGAATGGTAGCAAAAAGATTAAAAATAATATTAGAAACTTAACATGTCCATTCATCTCCTACCCCCCTGCTAAAAATTGTCACTAGCTGCACATTAGAAAATTTGTTTAAACTATTTTTTGTGATTATAATATGTTAATTTTATGTCCTGTTCTGTACATTCTTTGGAGTAAGAGGCTACCTGGTGGATCATTAATTTTTAAATGCAGTGTCTAACGTGGCAACATCTTAAATGCAACTGCTAAGATATTTAGGAACCTAAATCTTTTCTCAGAAGGATTTAGGCACTTAGGAAACAACTGTCAATATGATTTTGCTAAGTGCTAAAACCATTTGGAAATATATTTAGGCTCCTAAATCAGTTGGGCATTGCAATGCTGAATGCAGCAACACATATCTTTTAAAAATCAGGACCTAAAGCCCTAATCTTGCAGACATTGCTTACTCACTCACACAAATAGCCCGAAATTCCAAAGGACTAGTCACATAAGTAATATAATGCACATGATTTGCCTGGTTCGGACCCAATACAGTTATGAGAGAGTATTATTTTTGAAATGTCCTGGTTTTTCATTTTAGTGTAGCATATGTGCTAGAGCATAAGACTTACAGATAAATTTTATTTCTTTAAATGTCTTTGGTTTCAGTATGGTTTAGAAAATGTTTACCTCTTTTAAATATAGATTTAAGCTGGGACATTCAATGTTGGACTAACGGAAACCTGGAACTGTTAGTTTGTGTCCTGAAATTGTCTAACAAGAAGTCATATTTGAATGGAGAATTCAAGATTAATCTTTTGTATGTTCTGTAAGTATAAAATATATGACGCTTCCCATTTGTAAGGATATCCTAAAATACCAATAAAGGTCCTATGACTTTGTCATCGTATAGTAGTATTTGTGATCAGAAATGCAGTGGTAGCATTAGTCTGTACAATCATTACCTTGAAAGAAACTTACCAATTTTCTACTCCAGACTCCCTGAGAAATTGATTTACACATCTCCAAATTAATGACCTGCTGCTAATGTGTTAATTTTCCTCTCCAAAGATTATCTGTAGTACCTTTTGTTGTTGTTGTTGCTTTTTACCATTCTAAACTTATTTAACATTCATCACGTGGTGGTCAGTTTTTCCCCCCAGGAGTGAAGGTAAATTATAGTTTCTGTAGTGAGACCTGATGTTCCAAAGGAATAGTTGATTTCTTAATTTCATATTTTGTTAAAGGGGTAGTTTTCCTTGTTGGCTCACTGATTCCTTTCACATGCAGGCCAGAATAGTTTGAAAACAGTCCCAGTTCTAAAAGTATGCTTTCATGGCATTTGTTTCTCTCTGGGAGGCCTCAATTCAGTTACAAGTGCCAATATTCTGATATTTAGGCCATAAAAGCAATGAAAACAATGATCTTGTTTTGTTATTGTCTCCTCAATAGTTCACATATGGTCTTTTGACAGCTCAAGAGTTTCAGCCTTTAAAAAACATTTTTGATTCACCCTCCCACCCCCAAATATTATAGACTTCATCTAAAGTAGCTATGAATAGAAAGTGCTGCCCATGACAGAGCAGGTTTGAAGAAGAGACTGCAGTCAAATAGGACTCTGAAATATACTGCAGGAAAGATACTAGTAACAAGAGGGCTGCCAAGATGGAGATGATGTCGTTGTCCGATAGCCACCATATCTTCTATAGCATAATATCCTAGGAAGGAGGGGATTATTTCATCCAGTAGTTTGAGAGCCTTAAAAAAATGGCAAGCTGGGAGTGAGCTGGAAAAGTCATCTAGTCCAGCTCTCCTGTGTGGAAGCAGAACCAAGGAAATCTAGATCAGCCCAGACAGGTGTTTGTCTCACTTGTTCTTGAAAACGTCCAATCACCGGGATTCCACTACCTCCCATAGAAGCCTAGTCCAGATGTTAACTATTTGCATAGTTGGAAAGATTTTCTTTAATATCTAACCTAAATCTCCCTTGCTGTGGACTGAGCCGATTACTACTTGTGGCTATGGAGAATATTTATCACTGTCGTCTTTATGGGTTTCAAGACTCACTAAGTTTCCTGTTAGTCTTCTCCCATCCATTCAAGTCTTAACCCACCTGATTTTTCCTTAGCAATCAACGTTTCTAAACTTTTTCTTATTTTTGTTGCTCTCTCAACTCTCTCCAGTTGTTCAGTTCCCTTGCTAGGTTCAACTCATTTTGTACCTTAGCTTTTCTGTTTTTGTACCTGCATTCTTGTGCTGTTCTTTTGTACTTGTCCCTAAGAATTTGCCCATGGTTTCACCCTTTGTAGAATTATTTTTTTATTTTTTTTCAGTTCATTAAAGCACTCTAATAGAGCTAAATGACCTCTTGTTTTTCTACCTGTCTTTTCTTCACATCAGGGTAGCTTGCTATTGTACCTTTAATATTGAGACTCTGACAGCTCTCCTGAACTTCTTTTTCTCTTGGATTTTCTTCCCATGAGACTTTATCTAACCAGTTCTCTGGTTGTGAAAGTCTGCTTTTGTGAAGTTCCTTGTTCTTCTTCTACTGTTCTCTTTCCTTTTCTTTAGAATCATGAAATCATCACTTCAAGGTCACTTTCACCCAAATTGCCTTTAATCTATAGCTTCAGAACCAATTCCTCTCTCTTGCCCAGAGCCAGTCTGAAGTTCCTCCACCTTCTGGAGCAAGAAATTGGTCCCCAGTAAATTGCAAGAATTAACAGGACATCTTGAGCTTTTGCAGTATAACTTTTCCAGCAGATATCTAAGTTATTACAGTGTCCCCATTACAACCACATTGTGTTTTTTGGATATTTCTGTTCTAGCAATGCTTCATCCACCTTCCTCTCCTGATTAGTGTTCTGGAGTAGTCCTTTAGCATAACCTCACCCATTTCCCTCTCCCCCCCCTTTATTTTCATCTAGGAATTTTCAACTGGTCTGCGCCTCATCTTCTTCTGGATAAGTGTATATAATCTTAATGTGTAAAGCAACAGTCCATCTTTGTTCCAACCACTGGCTGTGGGCAGCTGTAAGCACTTTGCCACTCAGCTGGGCAACACCTGAATCTCTCTTGAGTGGCTACCCAAGCCCTCAGTTTACAGGGAACATTGGCTTGAGGTTGGTCATAGAAAGGCACTCATTTTTGGTGAACTATATAATTCACTGTGATTTTGTGACTCGTGTCCAATGTGGCAATTCTGTATTTGTGCCATTAAAATTATTGCATTAGACAGCTATACGTTCTGTCTGTAATTGGACATATGGATTGGCCTGCTTTAAAAGTTTCTTCCATTTTCAAAGATTCTGTTTCAGAGAGATTTTCTAAACTTAAAATAGGAATGCTGCTGGAACTGGAGTGCAGAATTAAGTACTTTTAATGCCAATTATCTGTTTATGCAAAATGCATGTGGTGATCAGTATATTAGATGTATTGACTACCTTCTCAAGTTTGTAAAATGGCTTAGCTTGATACCATTTCTTGAAAGTGACCCAAAGAAAAGTATTGTATATGCTTTAGAAGTGTGATCTAATGCCTGTCTGGATCAAATATTAGAAAGAAATGAATGAGTTTTGACCTAAATTGCAGTGTGACAGCATACATCTCCATTTGTATGCTGCATCACACTTCATATCATTCAGCCTGTGCATTTCTGTATGCCCTAGATATTACATCTGATTCCTTAAAAAAATTCTTAAAGCATAATGTACTATTCCATCACTGGGAAATTTGCTCCAGCTGCTTTTGTTAAATAAACATTTTTATTTCTTGTTAGCAGTTTGAGTTCCATCCATTTAAAATTTTGGAAGGTTTTATTAAACCATATAGTTTTGCAGATTTTTGTACTAAGACTATTTTCATTTGTATGCTAATCTCCAAAGAAAAGTATTCCAACATGTGAAAAATTCATGCAAACAAATCTGGAGAGTTCAGCCAGAAGTAGTCTCTTGGGCTGTACTTCAGTTTAGAAAGAAACAAAACAGAATACTAAAGAGTTAGTTACTAAATACTTTCCACAAACCCATCCAAAGCAATAGTACTAGTAATGCCCGGGATTAAATGAGATTTGCTTTGCTAAGAAAAAGTCAAATTATCTAAGAAATAAACATGCTCTGTCTTCAAAGTAAACAAAGTGTCGCCATCTTGAAAGTAATCACATAAAGTTAGATTTTTAGAGTATATTTTGTTATGCTATGTATGTGCAAAATTCACCAGTTATCATCTGGTGTGGCTAATAAGTAATTTAGAAACATACCTGGACCTGGTGGAAGGGGGGAGGAAAGGAAAAGAGGGCAATTGTCCCACATCCTGATGATTCTAAAGGTCTGGAGCCTCGTGATGGCTCTAAGGGCTGGAAGGGCAGCCCGTCACACTCCAGACAGCGCTAAGGGCTGGCTACCCCAGCCCTGCCCCTTCCGCCTGAGACCCCACCCCTTCTGGAAGAGTGGAGCTGGTCCCCTCCCCTCATCTTGCTCAGAGGCCTAGAGTGGCTGTAAGTTCTGGGGATGTAAGCAACTAGCGATAAGCATAAGCTTATCGGATAATTGACTAGTAATGCGACTAGTCGCTTCTATCCTGCCCCTGCTTCCCCCGCTGCTTCTATCAGAGAGAGGCAGCAAAAGGGGGGGGGGCACTGGTGTGGGGGGGAAGCCGGCTTAAAAGCCATTTTCCCCCAGCACCATCTCCGTGGGAGCCAGGGGAGGTAGAAGCACAGTGGGAAACAGCATGAGCGGAGACTGAAACAGTCTCCGCTCACGTTGCTTCTGCTGTGATTCTGCTTTTGAAATATACAAGAGCCCCTGTAGAGTTGTTACAGTTCAAGGACGGAGTCACTCTTATCAGCTAATCGAATAGTCGATCGAAATCCCATCCACGGTTCGATTAGTTAATCTAAATATAACATCCCTAGTCACTCCCCTGAACATATCCTAAACCTGGTCCAAATCCTGCAGCTTGCTGCACACGTAATATTTTGGTTTTGGCTGAATTTCAGGATTTTATATTATTATGACTCTTGATGGTAAATTTGGAGAGGGATATCAAAACTCAGGTTTCATGTTTAATCAGCATTTGAATATTGGGAATTGGGATGAGACCTTCATGAGTGACAGAGGATTTCTTAAAACTTCCTCTGATGCAGTTGTTTCTGGCCGCTGTCAGAGACAGGTTACTGGAGTAGATGGTCTGATCCAGTCTAGCAATCCCTAGAAATATCTTTCATTCGGCTCCTTTGCTGCCCACAGAGGTATAGCTGTAGAAAATGCACACAGCCTGATCTGTCTCTTGTGCTTTGCTGTTTTCAGTACTGTGCCTACTGTTTAATCCAAAGGGTTATATCTAATAAAGTATGCAGAAGATTGTCCAGGACATGATGCTTTTTAAATGTTTTTTTTTTCAATATAGATCAGAGTTGCCATTGGAAGACATGTCTACAGGTTCTCTAAAAGACAATTTTATGATTACTCAATGCGACTGTACTGGGTATGACAAATATGAATGTCGCATACCTTCACTAAAACTCAACTACACTTATATTATGTGGTTAAACATCATACATGGTGCAACATTTCTTCAGTCACCTTTAATGTCAGTCAAACCCATAAATATTGGTGAGTTCAATTTATTGTACACCTTTATTATAGAAAGTAGCAACAGGAAGTCCTTATTTTGTGGCTACCGATAGAACCTCCCATATCTGAGACTATCTGGTCCGGTAACATCTGTCATCCAGCAGGGACATAGATGTTGCTGGACCGAAGAGCCCCAGAGGCAGGAGCAAGTCAGGGGACTTGTCTGGGACAAGTGGCATCTGGGAAGCCCTCTCTGCCCTGGATGGAGAACTCCTGGCATTAATGGAGCAAGGTAGCTGAGAAGCCTTATCCCCAACTGAGGAAAATTACTGGTGTTGGTGGGGCTAGGGAGTGGCTGGGAGTTCCCACCCTGGCTGGGGAACCCGCAGTGTCTGCTGGGCTATGTGACCAAGGACTCCCAGCCCCAGTTGGGGAATCCCTGGTTTCAGTGGGGTGGCTGGGCGGCCCTGGCCAGGAACCTCAAGAAACCCCCAATGGCATCATGGCCAGGGTAACCACACAGCCTTTGCCGGGGAACCCCCCAGCTGAAGCAGGGCTGGTTGAGGTGGGCAGCTGAAATCCCCAGCAGCAGCAGGACACGCTTAGCAGCAGGGCAGGTGGCCCCAGCTGGGAACCCAGAGAATACTCTGTGGCAGCAGGACTCGCGGTGGCCAAGGGTCCAACTGGGAACCCTGGGAGACCATGGGGCAGCAGGGTGGAGAGTCCGTGCTGGAGCCTGTGAGTGATGCAGCCAGCAGGGGAGCACTGACATCCCTGGTCCAGCAAAATCCCTGGTTCAAGACAGTTCCAGTCCTGAGGGTGCTGGACCAGGGAGGTCCAACCTGTAGTTAGTTTTTGCAAGAGTAACTCACACGCTTGCACTTAGACCACTTACAGAGAGAGGAAGAATGAGTTTTCTCTGCAGCCTTAGCTGAGAGCCAGCTGGCTTTCAGCTCAAGCAGTAGAGGCTCATGCATTATGCTCCAGAGGTCCCAGGTTTGGTTTCCGCCTGTTGGTGTTACACAAGGATGTCAGCTGCAGCTGTATTAATTCTTCAGGGTAGCTTCTGTAAGGATCCGTGATGCGTATCCCTCCAGGCCTCCTAGGGTACGTCTAGACTACATGGCTCCGTCGACGGAGCCATGTAGATTTGTTGTTTTGGAAAAGGGAAATGAAGCCGCAATTTAAATGATCGCGGCTTCATTTACATTTACATGGCTGCTGCGCTGAGCCGACAAAGAGCTGATCAGCTGTTTGTCGGCTCGCGCGCTAGTCTGGACGTTCCCCCTGTCGACATCAAAGCCCTTTGTCGGCAGCCCCGGTAAACCTCATTCCACGAGGAATAACGGGGCTGCCGACAAAGGGCTTTGATGTCGACAGGGGGAATGTCCAGACTAGCGCGCGAGCCGACAAACAGCTGATCAGCTGTTTGTCGGCTCAGCGTGGCAGCCATGTAAATGTAAATGAAGCCGCGATCATTTAAATCGCGGCTTCATTTCCCTTTGCCTACAACCCTAATCTACATGCCTCTGCCGACAGAGACATGTAGTCTAGACACAGCCCTAATCTCCACCTTTCTTCAGGCAAATCTAGATTGAAGGAGGAACAATGTGTTGGGGGCACCTGAGCATTCACTTTGAATGCGGGAAAGTATATCAGCATATGGAGAACCAATGATCTGGTTCCTAACTGTTACCTAAGTTGTAACAGAAGATAAACTTTCTGCTATTTGTGCAGGTTTATTTTAAAGCATTTTCATCAGCAGCATTTGCATGTTCTTTCCTGGTCTCATTTTGGCACTTCCTTCATTAAAAGTACAATTTCCACTTTTTTAAATGTGGAAGATGTGGAAACCATTTTCATAGTTAGCTAGTAGAAGCCATCTTGTATAACAGAAACCATTTCAGCTTCTTGCTTCTGCACGTATACCAGAGTGAACTTTCTGTCACCCCATGTGAGAGGCCTACAGGATGAGCTATTGGAATGTGTTAATTGAGCTGTTTGAGAGGGGAGCGCTCACTCCTTGTTACCTGTCCCCCTTTCTTGCTGATAACAGTTTGCCTTTTAAGTTGAATTGATGATTTCTGTAATTGGATGCCCTGACGTCAAACTTGTTTGGTTAAGGGTATAAGATACTAGGATTGATTGTATTAGCCAGCCTTACTGGGCCCGGCTCTGCTGGGACCACGTTTGGCTCACGTTGTGCCTTATTGATCAATAAAGCTGTTTGTTAGCCGCCTAACCACATGGAAGCTTGGTTTTTTGCTTCAACAAAGATTTACTTTTGCTATTTCCTCAGTTCATTAGCTCGGTGGAATCTGATGACTGATCTATTTGATACTTTGTTGCCATAAATGCTGCATAAAAAATGGTTGATAAATACATAACCATTTCCTGAATAGTTGAAAACATTTTTATTTATAACAAAATACTACGTATATTCCGGCATACAAGACGACCTCTGATGTTAAAAAACATCCCCCAAAAATCGGGGGTCGTCTTGTATGCCGGGTATACATCCCAGGCGCGCCTGGGATGCCCGGCCGCCGGCTTCCCCCGAGGCTTTCAAAGCCGCGGAGGGGCTCCGGTGGGGGGGCAGCCCAGGCATGCCTGGGCTGCCCCGCCGCCGGCTTCCCCTGAGGCTTTCAAAGCTGCTGCGGCTTTGCTCCCGGTGCCTTTGGTCTGCTGGGGACCATCTACAGCAGACCAGGGACACCGGGAGCAAAGGAGGCGGAGGGACGCTGGGGTATAAGATGAAACCCTAACTTTTAATTAAAAAGATAGGGGGTCGTCTTATACGCCCAGTCGCCCTATACGCCGGAAAATACGGTATTTTTTTCTTGCTACTTTTTAAAAAGAATTAAAACTCCTTTGGATTAACACTTTTATCTTAATTACAAATTACATTAATATTTTTGGAGATGAGGGGATTATATTGATGATTACATACTGATTTCATTTTCATGATGTAATGATCAATTTGTTTCACAGCTGCATCTGCCATTATTAAAAGTGACTACAGATATAATTCATGTAATATGTTCTAAGCAATAAATAATGTCAGAGCTATTTTTGAAATATATAATTTTTAATAACCTGCCATTTTCTTGATAAAGGAAATAATTAGTTTTAAAATGAAATGGTTAATATTAGTGAAGAGAGATGTTTGCTTTGCACATGCAAGCCATAGCAATAGAATACTTGGCTACAAAATGCGAAAACATTGTCTACCTATGCTAACACTTAGATTACAATATAGAAAAGTTTTTTTACGTGTGGTTCTGTATTACCACAAGGACATTGTCATCAAAATTGCATAATGCATTATTAAAAGCAATGGACCACATCCTGAATCCTTCACTCTTGCCTTTCTCTACTGAAGCTAGTTAGTATACACAGAATTAGAGATGCCACAGACAGACTGAGAGATTTGGCCCTAACTATTTAGCTTCCAAAAAATCAAATGTTGATATATTTGTGATAGATTCTGACAACCTCAACAAAACTGAGTAGTTCCTTAGTCCTTGAATAACCTATAGATTTCAGTGAGACCACTTTTAGTGTAAGGAGATCAGAAAATGAGCCTCATATTTAAGAACTTACATCTATAATGCAGTTCAGACAGGTGGTCTCCAGTATTTGACCAGCGCTCCAGTAAGGTCAAAGAGGATGTTCAGGGGGTCTGCGCATGCAGATCAAATTGAAGGATGCAGTACTGCTTTTAAGATGGCCTTCTGAAGCATAGGCTATAAAACTCAGAAGTTCCTCATTTCCAGATTAAAGACACAAGGTTGGCTGTTTATTCTAACCTGAAAAATACCACTTATCAAAGCTATTTATCCGGAGTGAGAACTTCAGTGTTTTCTTTACAATGTGCTCGAAAAGGCAGGCCAACTAGAGTAATTGCACAGCAATAAATACATTCACTTCATCTCTGGTAAAAGTAAAATCCAAGTGTCTTGATTTTAACCCAGCATGATTATTATTTATAAGTAGTCATCCATTTTCCCCTTCTGTAGTGTTCTCTTTAACTCTGTTAGAGCCTTGCAAAACCTTCATTTTCTTTTGCTTCATTACAGTTTCCTATGAGGCCACCTTTCACAGCCAAAATCCTAGCAACCATAGTAGAATTGATGCAGCTACTTTCTGAGCCAGCTCCCATTCAGCAAAATCTGTGTCTGTGCTTTGTAGAATTGGGACCCTGGATAACAAGAAGCTGATTCTGGCTTAAGATAACTGCTACACCAAAGGTGGCCAAACTTATTGACCTTCTGAGCCTATTCTGAAATTGAAGAGTTGGGGTATGTCTGCTGGGGCTCATACTTTTAGCCCTGACCCCCAGCAGGTGTGCCCTGCTGGGCTGAAGCCTCGAGACCCTGTTCCTCACTACCAGGGTGACACATGGAGGGAGGTATGCAGGAGTCACCTCCCCCTTCCCAATTTTTGCCAGGCGTTATTGGCCCTACTTGATCCTATGGTGCTTCCGGGAATTCTCTCTACATGGCAGCTGCTAGAGCTGGCACACTGGAAATTATGGTGCTGGACAGAGGTGTCAGCAGACAGCTGGGAGCTGACTGCTTTTTCTGCTTTTTCTGCTGCCTCTCCTCATGGAGCTAAAGCAGCTGCTGCCTCTTCACTGTAGATAACACCTAGGGGTGACAGGGAAGGGCTGCTGAGGGTAGGGGGTGAGATGTGATTCAGGTTCACCAAACCTTTTAAATGGTGCCCACTGCTCTCAGTGGGCACCATTTATCTCTGCAACAGCATGACCCCATAGCTAACCATGTTTGCTAAACTATTACAGGCTATTCTGTTTTCAGAGTAGTTTAGGCTTAAATTATTTGCTAGAAGTATATTCAAATCAGAGTAGAGCAACTTCTAAAAACATAAAGATTAAGGACAAGACGAGAGAGAGAAAGAGAGAGAAAGAGGTAACTGATTGAATTTGTGGCTAGTGCAAACATCTTGCGCAACAATCCTTGACAGTGACTGCCAGTTAAAAAAAAAAAAAAGAAGCTCGGTTTTAATATTTTTTTTACAGTAAAGCCTGAATCTCCAATGAACCTGCGAATAGAAATGGCAGACAAAGGACAGTTAAAGATCTGCTGGTCCAATCCAGTACTAACACCATATCCACTTAAGTATGAAGTGAAGTTTTCTGAGAATGCTACTCAAAATGCCTGGCAAGTGAGTGTGCTTATTATTTATTTTTATTGAAGATTTACTCATTCTAATTGTGTATTTAAATAGAACCTGCCTGAAGCTCTCTATCTAGATATCATAGTGGCTGTGACTTACTCAGAACCTAGGGGAAGAATTCCTCTTGGGGGACAGCTACTAGAGCATATTTCGCAAAACCTGCTTGGGTCAACACAGACTTTAAATTCAGGACTGACAGCATTAAAATGATTTAGCCTCTGCTGAATGAGCAAAAGGGCTAAGTTACTTAGTTGGAAGCAGCAGCAGACTCATAAATCTCTTATATGGAACAGCCATTAGAGACAGAAATGCTCCCCCCCACCCCTGCCCTCACAGCTTCACCTACAGACCTCTGAACTCTGCCCACGGGTAAATCTGGGTCTCATTGAAGTTGATACAAAGCACCCATTGGCTTCAGTGGAGCTAGGGTTTCTAAGTGTGTGTGTCATATATAGTTCTATTATTGAATCATTTTTTCCACTGCCACAGTGTAGCTATCGCTGGGGTGAAAAGCAGCATCTATTTAACAAAAGATTGTAGCTGTTTTCTCCTGGTGTGTCTAACTTCCAACCTACTTGATTTAGATGTGATGAAAATTGAATGCTTTTGAGCAGTTCTAGTAGCCCTCAAAATAAACAGCTTCTTTCATTTGATTTCTCTTATTTTTCTGAAGTGGTGAAAAATAATAATGGCTTCTGATATAATTTAACAGGTGGATGAGATTGTAATAGAAACCTCCCTCATCATAGGCAGTATGCTGGTTGATTCTTCATATTTAGTTCAAGTACGGTGCATGAGTCTTCACGGTCCAGGATTCTGGAGTGATTGGAGTGCACCTTATAATTTAAATGCAGAAGGTATGTCCTCTACAATAATTTAAATAGCCATTATGTTAGAAATATGGTTTGCCCTCCCCCAATGAGAAAACAACAGAGGAGCTGAAAACCTACTCATGAAGAATTTTGAGTAGAAGGAGGGAGATGATCCAAGGTTGGGAAACTAGCCAGACCTTATTTTCCCAAGGGAGAGGGCAGCTCAGATAGAGCTAACCAAATTTCAGCTCTGCAGAGACAAGGAGGCATAGGATTCCAGGTACAAATGACAGAGCTTAGAATGTCAGAGAAGAAAGTCATCAAAGAGACAGTGGAGCCGAGTCTACCAGAGATAAATGAATGTGGAACAGACAGCCCAGGTCAAAGAGAAGAGAATGGAGTGGGCCCATTAATGTGCTTGACATAGGCGCACACACTGGTCAAACTGTTCTATATTAGGCGCCTCTAAAATAAGCATCCAAATATCTAACCTGACCTATCAGGTCAGTTACTTAGCTAACCTAAATCCTAATTTAGGCACCTGTGGGCACTCACATTTTGAAATGTTGGGTCATATGAATATATGCTTACACTGCATGTGTGCGTTTGTGTGTATACAAACGAATACAGGCATACCTTCAAAGAGATTATATGCATGTATAAAATATAAATATGTACAGTTTGTAGAAAACTCTGAGATGCAGTAGATAATCTCTCTCTATTAAATATTCTATTGTAGGATATTAATTGTGTTAAACACATTTTACTGGCTAAAAATCATGTTGTGATAAGCATGATGACAACCTTAGAGAGAGTAATTTTTTCACTGCAGGGAGCTCAAATTTGCCTAGTCTCCCAGTGGCTAATGTTAGCATTAACCAATGGAAGAACAGTAAAACCAGCAGGATAGTTAGTACAGCAAAGAGGCTGCTTTGCATTCATACAAGCACATTAACACTGGGAGTACAAAATGCTCAAAACAGGCAGTAGTATTTTTATACAACAGATTAGCATTATGTTTTGATCTGTATTTAAACAGAAAGACTATGCTGATGACCAAGAGACAGTATTTTGCACCACTGTTCACGAGACTGTATTTTGGGCGCATCTTGGTCCATTATGAGTGTAATTAGGAAAATTGTTCAGTTGATGTGTATCTTCGCATAGATCCAAATAGTCGAGTTGATGGATTTTTCAAAATAAACTTTAAAATATTAATCGTCTCACAACTATCATGTATTTTTGAGTGCATACACCTCTGTGCTGTGTAATTAATACACTATATTTTGTATGTGTTTTGCATGACAGGTGGTCTATAGATGGTCCTGTTCTGTATTGCAAACTCCTGCCACAGCACTGAAATTATTACTCTTTTTCTAAAGTTTGAGAGAATGCTTATTGACAGAGACTTTCCATGTTCAAAATAGTATACTGAAGTGTAATATCTAGTTCTTCATGCAGCTTGCAGCTTCCCAGCATTTCCTTTTCACTCATAAACAGAGTTGCCTTTTCACTTGTACAACAGTATGTTTGTGTATGCAATGTAGGTGCACACTTCTGAAAATACACTTACACTTACTCCATGTGTAAGATGATGCAGTATATTATATGACCTTGCATTTATTCCATTTCATCTATTCCATCATGAGTAAGGATGTTGAAGGTGAATGTCCGTGTAGATAAAAATGTTCAAATAAATATAAATAATGATACATATGAATCATGGGGTCCCTTCTGCTGCTGTCCCTGTACTCATGTAACACTCATTAAATTCCAAGAGTTGAATTTCTGTTTAGGAGCAAGATTTTTATAGAAGTTTGCATCATTAATTATCCTATCATTTTGTAAAGCTACCTTTTTTGTGTGAAGTTTCATATCTCTTAAAGATTCTTTTTCTGTTTCTTTCTTTCCCTGTAATAGATGTCATGTATTTTCCTGCCAAGATACTGACGAGTGTGGGTTCTAATGTTTCCTTCTATTGCATTTATAATGACAAAAACAAAATGATTTTGTCCAAGAAGATTGTTTGGTGGCTGAATTTAGCAGAGGAGATCCCAGAGAGTCAGTATACACTTGTGAATGCTCGTGTTAGCAAAGTTACTCTTTTCAACTTGAATGCAACAAAACCTAGAGGAAAATTCTCCTTCAATGCATTGTACTGTTGTAGTCAAAACAGAGAATGTCATCATCGATATGCTGAATTATATGTAGTAGGTAAGGGTTTGGATGTCTTTCCTTTTTTATATATACTTCAATGTACTTTACATTTTCAAGTCAGAACATTTCAGTTTGATTCCAAGAAGCTTTTTGCAGGCAACAGTGATTTATTGTTTTGTCTGCTTAACAATTTTACCTTTATTTGTATTAATATTTTCAATGTGTTTTAAATAGATGTCAATATCAATATCACATGTGAAACTGATGGGTACTTAACTAAAATGACTTGCAGATGGTCCACCAACACACATTCATTGCTTGTGGGGAGTTCCTTACAGTTAAAATACTACAGGTGTGTATAGTTTTTAATGTAGTTATATTTGTTTGGAAACTGTTACTTTGGAAATATGAATGCAGTAATAGATGTTCAATAAAAGTGAATATAAAATCTGCCAAGCCATTGTGTGTCAAACTTTCACCCAATCTCCTAACTGGCTTCCGAAATGGAACCCACAGATTTCAGCTGGTCTCATGTATGTGCACAAATGAGGTCATAGATCCAAGCATCCTGTATGTGTTGTATTCACGCATTATTCAGCATGTACAAAAAAAATCATGGACACAGTTTTGAAGGCAAGCCTTGAAAATATGGATAAAACATATTTAAAACTAAAACAGGAAATATTATTAAATAACTATACTGTGAGAAATTTGGTTTTATTCCTCTGGCAGCAGGGCTGAATCCTGACAGAGCAAACTAGTATACCTTTTAAACCTTCAGTTTTCTTTCAGATTCTGTTCCATTTTTGCAGTACAAATCCCCATCTTGCTTTTCTACAATGGATTTTGATTTGTATGACTTCTCACAATGGGAAAATTTGCTTGAATCATAATTTGTATGATTGAGATTAGTTGTTCATCTGTATAAATTAAACCTGACTTCCCACACACACACACAGTGATTAAATATATGGTGGCAGAATTTGGCTGACTCCAAAAGAAAAAGAACTTGCTCAGAAGAAGATTGTTACTTTACACTTAACAGTGTTGGTGGGTGGAGCAGTTTTCAGTTTGCTACTAATATTCATGGTCTAACTTTCAGGTTAAGCAATGTGCAAGCTTAGGACCAAATTCTAGTCTACATTTGCCAGTGTGGAATCTTCATAGATGGTCTCTGATGTAACAAATTTGGTCTCTTGCTTAGGGAAAAGATCGATGCTGCTGTGATTGATCTTCTGGAGTTCTATTTAGCGGGTCTTTACTAGAGGGTGCCCCATCCACGGCCGATGCTTCTGTGAGGAGTAAGGGAAGCCGATGGGAACATTTGCTCCCGTTGGTCTCCTGACGTGGGGATGGCAGGGAAACTTGAATTAAGGTATGTCGACTCCAGCTACATAATTAACGTAGCTGGAGTTGCGTATCTTAATTTGACCTTCCCCTTTAGTATAGACCTGGCCTTAGAGAGGTTTGGTGAATAGAATTCAAATCCTTACTGTAGTGCAGGAGAAGAGGGGTTCTGTTCAGACCTAGTTTTCCTCTTGTTCCTGTGGTTTTCCCCTTATTTCCTAAATCAAAGCAATTCTGACCATCCTCAGTAGGTAGAGCCTCAGTGGTAGGATGCTGCTTTTATAAAGATGGTCCATTTCATCACAGACAAAGGAAAAATACTCCGTATATCTTTAAATCCTTTTCTCTTCATCAGCTTCTCCAACCATTGGTACTTGTCTGTAGTCTTGATTACTTTTTCCTGTCATTCCCTGGTACCAAATAATTTCAGAGGACATCATATGATTCTGTCTCTTTCTTAGGTCCCCCGAGTTTTCCTTTTTGACCTTTGGAGAGTAGCAATGCTACAAGAGGACAAAAGTGTGGTATAGTTAATTCATCATTCATACATTTGTGCCAGGAACATCCTATGAAAAGGTCTTTCTCACATCATCTAATAGTTTTAAACACAAAAGATTTTTATAAATGCACAGTATTTGAATAAATAGAATGGAAAAACAAAGCCTCCCTGAGCAGAAATCATTGGATTTATTCTCTACTGGGGTAAACTTGATTTGTGAGAATCCTTTTAGCAAAGAATTTTAAGTCCCAGTCCTGCAAACACTTATGCTCTGATTCAGGAAAGCTAAAATGCTTTCTTGAATAGGGGTGAATTTAAGTAAAGAGCTTTCCTGAATTGGGCCCAGCAGTGTGAAGTGAGAGTGGTTCCACTAAGCTCAACTGTATTTGTAGGATTGGATCATAAATACTAAGTGCTGGGCACTATAGGGAACCTGTTGATGGATAGAACAATAAACAGAATGTTTAGAATTTCATATGAAAATCTTTTCTGGGCCTATATTGTGACCAATTGACTTCTAGGCTAAATGTTACCTTGAATACCTGCTAGAGACACTTATGTTGTAAGAAGTAACTTTCATTGTTCTTTCCCCTTTACTTCCCTCATCTTTCCATGTTAGTCTCTCACATCTCTGGAGAGAGATGATATTTCCTAATATTTATAATCTCATTATAATATGATGAGGTATTGATACTAACATGGTGTAGAAAGTGCATGCCAGCTTTCTTCTTTGTTTCTGTATTGATTCTGTTGAGGTATTATTAAAAATATAAATCTAAATGAAAAAGAGAACATTTTTCATGAGAATAATTAAACTAGAAAATATATTTTAAAAAAATCTAACTAATGGCGTAATTTCCAGGATCTTTAAAAAACAGACAACTTTATTATTTTCACAATGTTTGGGCAGATGTTGAACACAAACACAAAAGCTGAGTGAAATTAACCATTCTGTTTTCACTACCCAAGCTGAACAAAATGCCAAATTTAAGCAGCCACCATAAATATTTAAGAATAAACCTTGAACTGGAAAACTTCCTTCTGTTTTAATTATCCAAAGTGGTGATATTAGAAATACTATGAAGATAACTTAATATATAGAAATGTCTCCATAGTGCCTCTCCAGATCCTTTGGGGGGGTATACAAGGCCATCCTCCAAATTGGAGTCTAAAGGTTAGATTTAAACATGTTATTTTTGCATCATTGTTGCTTTTTGCTAGAAACATAATGTGCCAGTTTCTGATTTCTTCACAATCACTGATGCAATTAAAATGTTGCAAACAAAATTCCATTGTACATTACATTGCAATATTTTTGCCTTTTCACTATTTTGATTGGGCTGTAATTCCACCTTCCTCTACAGATCAACACTGCCAACAAAAATAGCACAGACCATGCAATAAAAATCCAGAATGATGGGATAAATCTTTAGAGCAGAATGTAGTGATTTACTACATATTAGTTTCATTGACATTAACAGGAGAAATATAACTAAATGTACCTCCTTAGGGGCCAATTAAGTAGCCAGTTTTTCTCTGGTGGGTATCTCAAAAAGCCTGAGCTCCACAGGCCTGCATGCAAATTCTAATATCTTAGGGAAAATTTGAAAACATTCCTCTTTTCATTAGCCACAAAATGTCACCTTGATCATTTTGCAACATTCCCACATGCAGTTCAGAGTCTATGGTTTATCTGAACTTGTTTGCAATATATGCATGTTGGAAGCCTATTAAAATAAATCTTACCATCACTATACCAGGTAGATTTTTAAATGGGATTTCATTCTTATAGAGCTCCAACCATTTGTGTCTAGTTAGGCAGAATAACCCACCACATCTCAACCTGCACTTTGAGAGCTAGATCCTGAGCAGATACTAACAATCACACGCTTATTGAAGTCAGTAGAATTAAATTAATTTTCACCAGCTGAGGATCTGAAACAGGAACATTGCCTCTAACACATAGTCCTCATATTTTTTTGTCCTTAGTGTTTCTGCCCACTTCCTAGCTTTTTTCTTATGGCTTGTTTAACTTTTAAGCTAATCTGCATTAAGGCCACATTAAATCTGACTGAGAATGTCTATATGTGAGTTTAATGAGGTTTAACAAGTCTACTTTAAATTCACATCTGTAGTTAATCTGGATTAATTTTATGTGTGTCCTCATGTAGACAAACCCTTAGTTGGTTGTTCCTGTAGCACTGTGTTCCCAAGAGGTCTTCCAGTGGAAAAAACTGGTGGTCTGGTTCCCACATTCCTACAGACCCTTTGCTTCATTCCCCACTCTTTTTATGTATTTGTAGGTTGGGGGAAAGGGCTCCAAGTACAGTAATTCCTCATTTAACACGTGCCCACTTAACACGTTTTTGCGATAACACGATTTTTTTTAGGGAACTTTTTTTGAATCACACGACCGTCCCCGGAATAACATGATTTCCCTAGCCAGCCCATTGCCAGCGGCTGTGCAGGGCTTCCCCCGCCTCCCTGCAAAGCGGCGGAGGGTTCGCCGCTCGCTGCGCCGTTTCCCGGAGACCCCCCCCTTGCCGGACGCAATGCGGGTCCCAGCGGACCCATCACAGGGGCATACTCCCAACCCAATCCCCTCCCCTCTCCTCCCCTTCCCTTCCCCAGATCCAAACACCTCCCCTCCCTGCTGTAACCCAGTCCCCTTTCTCCTCCAACCTTATGTCCTAGTCCTAACAGACACCACCGCTTGAAACACAATCCCCACCTTTTCCATTATTTTCAATGGGAAAATTGACCCTGCATAACACGTTTTCACTTAACACAATCATTTTCTGAAACATATCTATAGTGTTAAATGAGGAATTACTGTAGACTCAAAAATGTTTTTAACTAAAAATAAAATCTTTCCATCCTCTCTCAGCTTCATTAGCCTATCTCCAGCTCAGCCTGCAGCAGCTTTGCTGTGCTCAATAACGCTTTCCATAGGCCTGTATGTCTCTTTCTGCAGGGCCAAGAGGAAAACCTGAGAGGGAAGTGGAGTTACCCTGGTGGATTGGTGTTATATGATCAGTGTGGCAGGAGGGAGCAGAAGGGAAAGGAAGAGAAAAGAGATGAGAAGCACAGAAGAGGAGGGAAAGGAAGGAATAAGACAAAAGATCTTAAAAGGAGTGAATGAGAGAAATACCGAAATGGAAGTGAAAGAGATGGGAAAGTTAGGGGTCTAGAAGAAGGGGGAACGGATGGAAAAGGACATAACTAAGAAAGAGGGAACGAGTAATAGCACAAGGGGTGTGAAGAAAGGAACCAATGAAGGGAAAATTCTGTCAGACATTTCTGTTAGCATTCTACATTTTGTGGGTCTGTAAGCCACTGTGCAGCATCTGAAGGTTTAATAGTGTGGTCTAATGCGCCTTATACATTTATTTATTTAAAATATTTTTACCTGCCTCTCTCTCTAAAATATTCAAGGCAGCTTAAAAAAATTTTTAAAACACAATAAATAAATGGCCATGAAGAGCCATAATTTGATTCTCTGTATTGTCCCACTGGTCATTCCATTCCAGAACAGAGCCCATGAACATACTCAGAACTAAATGCACAAATCTTATTTTGACTCAACTTTATTATAGTAATTTCATCACTTCTCTCCCTCCCTGCAACACACGCGCACACACACACACACACACACACACACACACACACACACACACACACACACACACACACACACTCGTACCCCTAGAAACTCTCTCCACTATTTCGCCTGGATGCTGGGGAGGAAGAAAGAGATGGCTCGTGGTGCTTTAGTTTTTAAATGCATGAGAGGTGATCAGATTTTACAGAAATGGGGGAAGGAGTTTAAACATATGTGAAGTTTTAAAAAAAAGTTTTAAAAAATGTATACTGCACTGCCAAAATTCGGTGCTCTGAAGCTCACAAGGTAATTCATTGTCTATGGATCCTTTCAGCACCTGATCCAAATCCCATAGGGTATGTCTACACTACCCTCCTAATTCGAACTAGGAGGGTAATGTAGGCATACAGCACTTGCAAATGAAGCCCGGGATTTGAATCTCCCGGACTTCATTTGCATAAGCCGGGCGCCGCCATTTTTAAATCCCGGCTAGTTCGAACCCCGTGCCGCGCGGCTAGACGCGGCACGGAGTAGCTAGTTCGGATTAGGCTTCTAATCCAAACTAGCTGTACTCCTCATGGAAGACATACCCATAGACTTTAATAGAAGGACTCCTGTTGATTTTAATGAGCCTTGGATCAGGCCCAAATTCTACCTCTCTGCCAACTCTACCCAAAAAGTCACCAGTTAATTAGTGGCAAGTGTGTAGGTGATCAAGCACTGTTCTATATAGGCCACAACAACAGCCATCTGGTAACTGCTTCGCATCAGGTATAGGTTGGGTTTGAAGTGGTAAAGTTGAAGAATCTTTGGTATCTTATCATCATATTCCCTTGAGCCATGCAATGCAATTTTAATGAAAACAAGCAAATCTTTAAACACTGTGTTAAGAATGATTATAATATTTCTAATTTTATAAGCATGGCACCCAGAGAATAAAATATTGTCCCTGTGCTTAATTGAAAGTATCATTCCTTTTTATGTTTGAGTTACTTTGAAAAGGTGACCCTCTAAGGTAATTTTGGGGAGGATAGGGGAAGTTTTCAGTTTATAAAGAACTGTTATAATTTTGGCTTTAAACATGGCATGTGAAATTCAAGATTTCCAATCAATATTATTTCTAAGCCTCTAGATGACAGTATTTTCTTTATTTTTCTTCTGAGTTATATTCATAACATAAACAGCTCTTTGTTGAAAATTAATTGAATGTTTTCATCTCTTTTAAGGAGTAATATCTATTGTTCTGACTTTCCAAGTATTCCTCCAAAGTCAGAGGCAAAGGAATGCCATTTACAGAGGAATCATTATTATGAGTGTACATTTCAGCCTATTTTTCTTTTATCTGGATATACCATGTGGATAGAAGTAAAGCATCAACTAGGAACACTTGAATCCCCACCAACCTGTGTCATTCCAGCAGATGTGGGTATGTCAAAATATTTCCTTAATATCTTATTCTTCCAATAGTAGTCTTGGGCAGCAATGTCTATATGGTTTAGTTCAGGGGTGGGCAATAATTTTTTGCTGGGGGCCACTTCAGAAATTTTTGAAGTGGTTCCGGGCCGCACCAGAAGGGGTGGGGCCAGAATACTTCCCTGCTTCCCCACCCACAGACCATGATTGGTCTGGGAGTGGGGGAGTATATGAAGTCTGCCTCCTCCCCAGAGGTTCCTCCTAGGCGCCCATGCCTCTGGGGTGGGAGGAAACTTTGTGTGCTCCCCTTTCTGCCCCCAGGCCAATCAGGGTTTGGGGGCAGGGGAGCACACGAAGTCTCCTCCTGCCCTGCTAGGAGCATGTGAGGTTTCTAAGCACGGTGTGCTCCTTGCAGGGCAGAGACAACTTTGTGCGCTCCCCCTACCCACAGGCCCTAATTGGCCAGGGGGTGGGGGAGTGGCAGGGCCTTCACGGGCCAGATCAACCTGCATGGTGGGCTGGATCTGGCCTTTTGCCCCCCTCTGGTTTAGGTGAAGGTGTTCGACACCACCTTTTGGACAAATCAGATGCTGGAAGGAGCAGCAAGGTCCTGATTGTAATACCATTGAAGTCAATGGGATCCTTCCACTGAAGTCAATGAGACCTTTCCATTGACTTCAGTGAGCTTTAGATTAGGTCTTTATTTCACACAGTGTGTTTTGAGCTGAAAGAATCAGTTTAACAGCGTGTATCAATTGGTGGCCATTGCAGAGTAATTTACAAGAAAGGTTGGATTTTTTAAAAAGTTGTTTTTGTTTTTGTGGGATTTTTAAAACTTATGGCACACAAAAAAAGTGCATTTTCAATTACTACGGAGCTACAGGATTGAAAACGTTGAGGGTCAGGAACTGTCTCTTAGTACTTTTGTAGAATGTCAAGTAGAGTGGGACCAAAATTGTGACTGGGTTCTCTAGGCACAACACCAAAAAATAATAATAATGCTAACTTAAAAGAGACCTAATCACATAGGGTACGTCTAGACTACAGGCTTTTGTCGACAGAAGTTTTGTCGACAGATACTGTCGACAAAGTTTCTGTCGACAAAGAGCATCTAGACTACATTCAGTTCTGTCGACAAAGCAAGCTGGTTTGTCGACAAAACCCTGTAGTCTAGACACAACCCTAGATGCAATAACACCTTCTGTCGACAGAACTCTGTCGACAGAAGGCGTTATGCCTCGTAAAATGAGGTTTATCAGCGTCGACAAAACTGATGAGTTCTGTCGACGTTATGTCGACAGAACTCAGCGGTAGTGTAGACGCAGGTTTAGTTTTGTCGACAAAAGTCCACTTTTGTCGACAAAACCGTGTAGTCTAGATACACCCATAGTTTCACTCACTTGCTGCTGATGTTTACTGTGCAATGTTTTTTCCTGATCTATATTTCTAAACAGACCCCAGCTATTTCAGGATTAAACTAGGGAGACAGAAACCCATTCTGAGTAATCACGAATCCACTTAGAAACTGTGTGGCTAACTAATGTTGGAATAACTTCAGGGACCATGGATCAGTTTGACTTTAACTTAACTGTTATAGGGTTCACATTTGCTTAGAAGAGGCTTTATAAAAGAAGCAGAGAAGGAAAAGAGGAGAGAAATTACTGAAAAAAACCATAAGTACTAAATAAAGGTCTCCTTCACCTCAGTAGCTTTTGGGAGAGAGTATATAGCACAGAGTTCTATTCACTAGAATAACTTATTTTAATTGTGAATTTCCCTTACAAAACACTTGGTTTTAAATTTAAGGAAAAAAGTTTCAGTGCAAGAACTAGTTTTGCTAAACGAGGATCTGATCTATCTTCCACTGACGTAACTGGGAGTAGTATTTCACCCCTACATAGTACCTCAAAACTTCCCTTGTTCCTGTTGTGTGCTACCTGCCCCTGAATCTACTGACCTATCCCTAAGCACCCATTGACATAATGGATCCTCCCACCCCCGTTTTAATGTCTATGCTGTGCGCCTGCATATTTTCAGATCTTCTGTTAATTTTTTGCTATGAAGGTTAAGAATACAGATGTTAAGTCTTCTGCATAAGTTATACTGAATCTTCTATTGCTAGCTAAAATTTAAATTCAGGGAACAATGACCAAAGGAATTGCTGAAGGAAAATAACCCAAAACATTAGGATCCTCTTATATCTTATATATAGGTATTGAAATGCAGAATTTCATTTTTCGTTTTGCTTTTTGTACTTCGTCTTCCTAAGCACTAGAAAGAGCAATGAGTCAATAAATGATAGTACAGTAAAACCTGTTCTGTCTGGAACTTAAGTATCCAGAAAACTGTGGAAACCAGCAAATTTTTGACACCAGGAAAAGAAGAAGAAAAAAGGAAACTGGCTCTTTAAGTGCTCCTCAGACGAGCATGAAGCACATACCTGAGGAGGGGCGAACTGAAGCAAGCTTCTCGGCTCCCCCCGCAGCTCCCGCGACCCCTTCCTGGCAGGTCGCCCTGCCATCTCTGCCTCCTGTCCCCCGGGCTTTCACCCACACACACACCAGGCCACATCCTGCAGCTCGTGGCCCCCTCAGCAGGCCACATCTCTGCATGGCTCCTGTGGGCCCCCTCCCGTAGGCCCCACACTGCTCCTCCCCCACCACACACACACACACTCAGATAACCTAAAAATTTTGGTTATCAGTACGCTCTAATCCTCATGCATGCTGGATAACACAGGTTTTACTGTACGATGACAGTGTGGACTTAACAATGTGGCCATTCAAACATATTTAAGTAAGTACAGTTCAAAGAGATGGTCTTTTCTAGGTAAAAAACTCAATTCAGTCTTTCCACCTGTTTTGATCAACATGTTTGCTGATTCTGATGAAGTTAGTGACAGTGACACATTATAATTGTAGCCTTCAGTGTTACTTCTTAGACACACATGTTACCGGTATTGGTGCACATAGTAGAGTATATGGGGCTGTGTTCATTCTGTACAGCCTATACAGTGTGCCAAAATAATCTTGTTTTCACTAATGCAACAGTTGCAACTTAGTAAAGTAATTTAAGTTCTTCATAGGTTCTAACAGATCAAATATCCACTGGCTTCCAGTTAGAGGAGAGTCCTCCTAAGATACATATAGTAAATACATTAAGGAGTGCTGGCAAATGACAGCTTTCAGACATACTTGGCTTGAAGAGTTCATAAAAGTCTCAGCTACACACTCCTCTCTCTAAACACAGCGGCGACAAGATAAAACTGTTGAAGTACAGTGCATGATGCAAGCTCTGCACCTTACCACCAACAAAGTGATCATTCCAGTTCTCCTTACCTTGCTGTTTTCTTCAACTTCTTTTCTTGCTTTTTAACAGGGTTGCCCAAAGAACTTTGAACCAGACATTCCCTTGCTGCAACTGAAATTTTCCACATGAAAAGAGTAATTTTGGCAAGATTTTCCATCTAGAAAATCAAAACATTTAATTTCAGTTTGACCCCTTATTAGTTTCTGCTCTTGCCTGAGCCTTTGCAGTGCAATATGGGAATTGTAATTCTGAATTACTTGTGCCTCCATATTCTCCTTTGGCCACTGATGCCTCTCCCTACTTCATCTTCCAAGATGTACCACTGCAAACTCCTCGTAATAGAGTCTCCAGGAGGCAGCATGGCAGCTGAAGTGGATGCAGATATCAGAGTTGACTTGACCCAGCCTGAAGCAATGATAAACCAAAGTGAAATGTTTTTGACATTTCTGAATTGACATTTTTCTGATTTTTTTTTCATTCTGTGAAAAATTCTAATATTTCAACTTTTTGTCCTGATTTGGGGCAACATCTCACGGGACAGAAATTCAGTTTGTCAGTCAGCTCTACTTTTTAGCTACATTGGTGGCAAATGAGTAAGCAAACATGTAGTGGGATGCTAGACATTACAGTGAGAAGATTTTGAGATACTCCAGAGAAGATCTGGAACAACCACTGATATTTGCAGGGGAGAACTTGCATTACTGTAACTAATATTACAGTATGGTCCTATGCAAAAGGGGAAGAACAGGAACATTAAGTACCATTGGTTACAATTAGAAATTTCGCAGTATACATTTCAGTTGTTTTTTCTCTTCAATTTTATAGTGAAGCCATTTCCTCCCTCTAATGTTGAGGCAGAAATCACTGAGAATACTGGACTGCTGAATGTGAGCTGGACAAATCCAGCACTTCCAAACAGCGACCTCAAGGTTCAGATTCGGTACTCTGTGAACAGGGAAGAAATATTATGGGAGGTACTGTTCATACAAAATAACATTTACATCTTAACAGTGTTTATACATGTAAAGTCCAGGTCAATCAGTCAATCTGTGTTGAATTCATTCTGTGTCAAGGGTGGGCAAATACCATCCTGCAGACTGGATCTGGTCTGCCATGGTTAGTCACTGGTGGGCCCCCACACCACTGTATTCACCTGTGCCTCTACAGGTACTGGGGATCACCACTCCTATTGGCTACAGATGACTGTTCCCAGCTAGTGGGAGTTGCAATCGCCTGTACCCGCGGAGGTGCTGGTAAATATAGCGGCAGTGGCCCACCAGGGTCTAACTCTGGTGAACTGCCCCCATTTTATTGCCCAGCCCTGTTGTATGTGAAAATTGTTTTAGTTTGCATTAGAATTTATTTTCTGTAGCAAAATTATATTAGTGAGCTCTCTCTTTTCATTGGATTGAGTGGCAGGAGGTTTAAATTTACCAGCTTAGGAGTTAAGACTTCAGTCCAGTGCCCAGAAAACTGTGTGGTGTTCCTAATCTAAATATTTTAAAATTCTTTTTGCAGATCTCTGAGGTTTCAAATGCACCAACAAGATCAGCCATACTAAAGGTGCCAGACCTTTGTGTTGTATATGTTGTTCAGGTGCGCTGCAGTGGACTAGATGGATTAGGTTACTGGAGTGATTGGAGTAAACCAGCATATACTGTTGTAAAGGATATCAAAGGTGCATGTACTTTATAAATGCACTCTGAGGATTATAGTTTTATGCGTGTGTGAAATTGTTCATTTTAAAATGGTTGTAATTTTGCAGCTCCTCTGAGAGGCCCTGAATTTTGGAGAGTTATTAATGAAGATCCCATAAGGAAGCAGAAAAATGTTACTTTATTTTGGAAGGTATGAAGAATTATATTTCAGCTTCTATCGCACTCTCTCGGTTTCTCACTCATAATATGGATGATGCCACAATTGGATGGCTTTGTGGGATGCATGATTCAGAAGTGTTGGTGTAGAGAGTTGCATAAAGCAAGCACATACTGTTTTGAATGACACACTCACACATTTATTATTCATGGTCCCTTTATAGACAGTACAATTAGGATACAGTTTCATTAATTTTACCTCCTCTCACTCAGCAGAGCTGTCAGCAGAGGAGCCTAAAATATTGGTGACAGTACTGCAGTATAATGGGAATATAGTGCTTATTTCTTTTCCTACCATCTCCTTTTCTCTGTCCTTCCTTCTCTCTGCAGTTCTCTCCCTGTGTTTCTTATACACTGAAATCTTTCTTGCCACTAGCTGGCAGAGATCAAGCTGGTTTCTTTCCTACTCACCAACAAGAGATAGTATTCTGTTAACAGGAAAGAATCCTTCCTTCTTCTGTGTGGTTGTTCTGGATTGTTATGAGGTCACAGTGAGTCTTCACTCACTCACTAGTTTTCATTCAGCAACAGGGCAGGATTCCAAACCAGCAGTTCAACAGAACACTAGCCAATGTCCCAGCAAACTGTTCAGGTTGTCACCTCAGAAGTCCGACTTAGGGTGCAGTCAGGGCCTATTCACCCAAGCTCAGTTGCACGGGGCAATCAGTAGCACAGGCATTATACTGTTCATATTTGTTCATAATTCACACAGCACATATACACATACTCCCTACCTCTCAAAGCAAGCAAGTTTTTGTGCTCTGCTAAAGAACCACTGCATAGCGAATTCAACCTACCAGCCTCTCAGCACCACCCTGGATAGGAAGGACAGTATTTTGTCCAGAGTATAAAGCACTCTCCCTCCTTCCTGTCAGGACACATTTTGCCACTGGGCTGCACTGATTTAGCAGCAGTTTGGAAGAAAAGAATTCCCAATATATTATGTATAAATCAAATCATTATAGTTTATGACTTGACCAGGTAATCTTATAAATATTTTCGAAAGTTTGTTTTGTTTGTTTGTCCCAAAAGATCTCCGAAATAGTAAGAGCTAGAAGCACAACATTTTTGAACGGCTACTACGGATTTCCTAACTTAAATAACTGGATTGGTTTATATCTCGAAATCAGTTCCCCCAGAGCCTCAATTGGTCCCACTGATAATTAGCTTTTAGTAGCACCTGATCATAGGCATTTGCTGGACTCTTCTGTTAAGCGGGTCACATAAACTGCAACTATGAGATCTTTTCCCTATGATAAAAGAAAAAGGTTTTTCAAATAAATTTTATGTTAAAGTAATTTACGTAGTTCATTCACCACACCTTTTTGTTATCAAGAAATGAGTTAAATGTAAATGTGTTTTGTAAGCACATCACTAGCTATGTTAATTTCTTAAAGTAATATATAAAAGTATTTCCAATAAAATATGTAATATGTTAATGTAATTGACGTAGATCATTCATCCCACCTTTTACAATATTTTCCCCAGCTGACGCCAGGTATTTCTGCTAGTACACTATAAAATATAATTACAAAGATGTGCCATTCATGTATTAGTGGTTTTTTTTAATATTGTTCTTGAGTGTGATGCTCGCATGTGCCAAACCCACATATAACAAAGACTTCAGCTGACTGCGTGTAGTGGTCAGAAAGGGATCCCTCCCAGTCCTTCTTCCCCCACATGGTTTATGGTGTGCTGTTTTTGTATTCTTCCTTTGGAGCATGTAGACGGCCACAGCTGGAGATGGGCCAGGGTAGACCAGTGCTCTGAGATGACACTGAGAATGCTCTCTTTCAAGGGCTTGGCTGTCTGAGTCTTGTTAAGAGCCTAACTAATTAGCATATGCGGAATTTCCCCCAGGTCACATAAACCTTGGGAATTTTCACCCTTCTCTGCAGTTTGTGGGATTATCTGTGTTTACCTCACTTAATTGTTTCCTTGCCATTGCAGGACCCTCCGGCATTGGTACACCTCAGTCCCTTCTATTCTTTGCCTGTAGCGCATAATTCAGGTTATTTTGGGCTCATTTCATTTGTGAGGTGCAAAATGTAGATGCTGAGGGTGTTGGCTTGTGATATTCAGGAGGTCAGACTGGGTGATTTTGTGGGCCCTTCAGGCCTTAGACTGAATGACCTGAGTCTTTAAAAACAATGGATGCAAGTTATTTTGAAAAACATTAGTCTCAATTTGCCATATTCTCAGAAAAGGAAGCCCTTGCTCTGTATGCAAAATTGTTCTAGCAACTATAAACCATTCCCTGTACAATTGCTATGGCTCTGCATGCAAACTGTGTAATTGCACATGCAAACGATTAGTTAATTGACTGACTGACTACCCTTATTTGCACATGTAGCCATGGTAACTACACCTGCAGCCTAGCGTGCATTGTTGCGTATGGTCCTGAGCCTCCTTTACTGAAAATATGACCATAAACTAGAATGATGGTAGTTTCTTCTGGCTCTGCATCCTTTAAAAATAATCCAGTAAACCCATGAGTTTCTAGAGCAAACTAAAGGTTTGCATTTCCTCAATCACATTTGTCTTAGGAGGTATAGTAAGTAGAGATGTCAGGTCCCTGATGATGAATGAACTTCAGCCTGTTTAAATGGACAGCAGTATTTTAGGTATCAGAAAAATAGTCTCACCCTTGGGTATCGTTTAATACACTGCTGTTTCCTTGCAGCCATTGAACAAGAATTACTCCTTATGCAGCATGTGCGGATACATTGTAAAGCATCATACTTCAGAAAACATGAGTTGGACCGAATCTGTCAACCCTGGCACTACCTATACATTTCCATGGACTGAGCATGAACACACCATTACAGTTCTAGCTGTGAACTCAATCGGCCCTTCCTCAATGAATTTTAATTTAACTCTGTCACAGCAAATGAGCGCAGGTAAGAATAATGGGTTAGTCATCATACTGGTGCATTCAGGAGATTAGAAATGCCTACTCTGCCTTTTGACAGTTTTAACAAAGTAAGCTTTATTGAATGAGAATGGGTGATGACATTCTGTGCCCTTATAGGGATGAAAAGTCTGAAACTCCACATTTTTAACAGAACAGAAATTCCTCAATATTTTGTTTCAGCAGCACCAAAACATTCACACTAGAGGGACATTTTGGTGGCTCCAAAATGAAATATGCACCCAAGGATCCTTGGCCACTCCCCCTGCAGACTGCTTAGCTTCCCAGGCAGCTGAAGAACTGGGTAGCTCAGGGATCTAGCCATCCAGAGCGGGCATCCTACTGTGGGTGACCTAGGTGGGCTGCAGGGGAACTGAAGATCCCAGGAAACTGAGGACTTGGCATGATCCAGCTTTCTGAGATTCCTCTCCATGGGCACATCTACACTGCAGGGCAAAGGTCGAATTAAGCCATGAAACTTCAGCTACATCAACTGTGCAACTGAAGTCAAAATAGCTTAACTAGGCTTTTAGCACTGTCTACACAGCAGGAGATCTAAGGAAGAACACTCTTCCTTCAACTTCCCTTACTCCTCGTGAAATGAGGGTTACAGGAGTTTGAATAAGAAGTCGTTGAGCTCGACATAATTTCAAAATAATGGCTTGCTGTGTAGCTGTGCATTTTGTTATTTTGAAATAACGTCAGTTATTCTGAAATAACACTGCTGCATAGACGCGCCCGGTAGATGCAGTGGGAGAATCAGGGAGTCAGGTGGGCTGGGCATGAATATACCCCAGAAAGGCTGCAGTTAGCAGCATAAGCACAGGTGGAGCTTAGCCACCTGGGTTTTGATCCTCTTTTCCTAAAGGAGCATAATGACACATGGGAATTAGGTTTATACTCTATATTGCGAACTACATGTTGATGGGTTTTAGCTATTACCATATGTCTCAACCTGGGGGTGAAAGCTGTGAAAGATTTAGGTAAGAACCAGAAATATTGTTCAAAACAGGAGTATTGCCTTAAAGAGAGATTAATATAGGAAATGTGCTAAGAACACAGTCCACAGATGTGATCCATTTAATACCTAGGCAATACACTATAAAATATGATTGCAAAAGATACATCATTCATGTATTTAAAGAGGGTGTTTTTTTAAATATTGCACTTGTGTCTGATGGTTATATGTGTGAGAAACCATCAGAAACAAAAACTCCATGTACTCAGGGCTTGTCTAGCCAATGAGCTAATGTGTTCTACGAGGGGCTGATTTCTCAAGTGCACTAGCGATTGACATCAATTGCTCCATGTAGAAGCTTGCTGGTGTGCTTTAATGTAGTGCTGTTTCAAACAATATTACATTAAAACGCACTTAAGTGTGAGTTGGCAGAATTTGCATGGATCAATTAATGTGCAACATGTGTGATTTTAGAAATCACACCTGTGTAGAACATATTAACCCAATATGAAGACAAGTCCTATGTTGGCATAAAATGACGTTATTTTCATTGACTTAAGTAGAGATGTAAAAATAAACAACAATAGACCTAAACCATTATAGTCTTTCTCATCTCTATGTGGGACCTTAGCTGCAGCATGTAAAACACTGATTTGATATAACTGATTTCATTTTAATCATGATTTTTCCTGTTTTATCAGTGCATATTGTGCAGACACTCAGCGCTTATCCAGTAAACAGCAGTTGTGTAATTCTGACCTGGACACTTTCACCTTCAATGTATGTAATAACATCTTTTGTTATTGAATGGAAAAACCTCAATGAGGAAGAACAAATGAAATGGATTCGAGTTGCTCCAGATATTAGCAAATACTATATTTATGGTGAGTTTGTACTTGAAAATAAACACACATGATATTTTACCGGTGTTACAGTGTATTGAAAGGTAGCTCTTTCTGGGTACAGTAATATGGCCTCTGTAATATTCTCTTATTTTTTTTAATAATATTGTATTGGATCTAACTTGTCAGTTGAAGATCAACTATGGAGTTAATGACTTGGACTGATACAGGATTGCTGACTGGCTCTTGTTGCTGTTTAAGAATCCAGGCCTTGGTCCTCACCTTGTGTCACATGGGCATTGGTCTGTAAGCACATGCGCACCTTAGTCACTGCATACAAAAGGACAATAGGTTAGTTGGCTCAGATATGCACAAACCTCCACATAGTTTATTTACTGTGGGCCTGGCCCTCCTTTCATTTGCACCTGCTTTATGCTGAAATAATGGCATTGATCTTAGTGGAGTTGTGCCTAATTTACATCCATTTAAGGATCATCATCATTATTATAATGGACTTGGGAAACAGTATGTTTCGTCTTTGTTATGTTCTGCACATGTGTATTTGCTTAGTGTGGAAGTGATAAAGAGGGAAGCTCAGTTGTATATTATGGTAACACCAATATGTGCTGAATATATGTTTAAATATAAATATTTCCATGTGTGTACATATTATTGAGGTTTTACGTATGTGCTTTGTGGCTTTAAGATTTATAATCTTTTCATCAAAAGTTAATAATTCCATTGGGGAAAAATAGCTAATGTATCCAACATAGATTTTTAGGTGTACATTTAAACCCAAGATTCAAGGGATTAAATGAATAACTCTTGTTTTTCCTGTGGGCTTGCCTTGAGCCACTGATGCATGAGATCAAAGCCTCTCTAAAAGCTAAAAAGTATTTAATGGTCTTACTAACTTCGAATGTAAACTCCAAAGTTTGATTTCTTCTTTCTAGATCATTTTATTCTTATTGAAAAGTACCAGTTTAGCCTGTACCCAATATTTCCTGAAGGAGTAGGCAACCCCAAAATAGCTGATGGATTCATCAAAGGTAACCAATATGATCTGAATTATTATTTTTTTTATTAAGCAGCAGCTGGTTAGTAAAAGTTCCCTTTGGCTATTATATGGACTCTTGTTCATGTTTTTTATGAGAAACATCAAACACTGTTGAAAACACAATGATTGAAGTATAATTGACCCCAGTCTGGATCTTCAGTCAGTATAAATTGGCATAACTTGGTTGAAGTTAGTAGAGTGCCTACACCAACTTCTCCTGACATTGTTTCTGCAGTTAATTTAATATCATAGAATCATAGAATCATAGAACTGGAAGAGACCTCAGAAGGTCATCAAGTCCAGCCCCCTGCTCTAGGCAGGACCAATTCCAACTAAATCAACCCGGCCAGGGCTTTGTCAAGCCGAGACTTAAACACCTCTAGGGATGGAAACTCCACTACTTCCCTAGGTAACCCATTCCAGTGCTTCACCACCCTCCTAGTGAAATAGTTTTTCCTAATATCCAACCTGGACCTCTCCCACCACAACTTGAGACCATTGCTCCTTGTTCTGCCATCTGTCACTACTGAGAACAGCGTCTCTCCATCCTCTTTGGAACCTCCCTTCAGGAAGTTGAAGGCTGCTATCAAATCCCCCATCACTCTTCGCTTCTGCAGACTAAACAGACCCAAGTCCCTCAGCCTCTCCTCATAAGTCATATGCTCCAGCCCCCTAATCATTTTGGTTGCCCTCCGCTGAACCCTCTCCAATGCGTCCACATCCTTTTTGTAGTGGGGGGCCCAGAACTGGACACAATACTCCAGATGCGGCCTCACCAAAGCCGAATAAAGGGGAATGATGACATCTCTGGATCTGCTGGCAATGCTCCTCTTAATGCAACCTAATATGCCATTAGCCTTCTTGGCTACAAGGGCACACTGTTGACTCATATCTAGCATCTCATCCACTGTAACCCCCAGGTCCTTTTCTGCAGAACTACTACTTAGCTGGTTGGTCCCCAGCTTGTAACTATGCTTGGGATTCTTCCGTCCCAAGTGCAGGACTCTACACTTGTCCTTGTTGAACCTCATCAGATTTCTTGTGGCCCAATCCTCCAATTTGTCTAAGTCATTCTGTACCCTATCTCTGCCCTTAAGCGTATCTACCTCTCCCCCCAGCTTAGTGTCATCCGCAAACTTGCTGAGGGTGCAATCCATCCCCTCATCCAGATCATTAATAAAGATATTGAACAAAACTGGTCCTAGAACCGAACCTTGGGGCACTCTGCTAGAAACCGACTGCCATCTTGACATTGAGCCATTGATCACTACCCGCTGGGCCCGGCCTTCTAGCCATCTTTCTATCCATCTTACCGTCCATTCATCCAATCCACAATCCCTTAACTTGCTGGCAAGAATATTGTGGGAGACCGTATCAAAAGCCTTGCTAAAGTCAAGGTATATAACATCCACTGACTTCCCCATGTCCACCGAGCCAGATACCTCATCATAGAAGTTAATCAGATTGGTCAGGCACGACTTGCCCTTTGTGAATCCATGCTGATTATTCCTAATCACTTTCCTCTCATCCAAGTGCCTCAATATGGATTCCTTAAGGATCCCTTCCATGATTTTTCCAGGAACCGAGGTAAGACTGACTGGCCTATAGTTCCCTGGATCATCCTTCTTCCCTTTTTTGAAGATGGGCACTACATTTGCCTTTTTCCAATTATCCGGGATCTCTCCCGATCTCCATGACCCTTCAGTGCTGCCCAGAGTGCACCGGCCAGTCATCTGGGATTTCTCCCAATTTCCACGACTTTACAAAGATAATAGCCAAAGGCTCCACAATGACATTTGCCAACTCCCTCAGTACCCTCGGATGCACTAAGTCTGGACCCATGGATTTATGTACGTTTAGCTTTTCTAAATAGTTCCTAACCTGTTCTTTACCCACCACGGGCTGTCCATCTTCATCCCATCTTGTGTCACTTGGCGCAGAAGTCCAGGAGCCGACCTTGTCCGTGAATACAGAGGCAAAGAAAGCATTGAGTACTTCAGCTTTCCCCACATCATCTGTCACTAGGTTACCTCCTTCATCCATTAGGGGCCGCACACCCGCTCTGATCACCTTCTTCTTGTTAATGTGCCTGTAGAAACCTTTCTTGTTATCCTTCACATCCTTGGCCAGTCGCAATTCCATTTGCACTTTCGCCTTCCTGATAACCCCCCGGCATTCTCGAGCTATACCTTTAAACTCCTCCCTGGTCATTTGTCCAAGTTTCCACTCTTTGTAAGCTTCCTTTTTGTGCTTAAGTTCACCAAGGATTACCCCTGTAAGCCAGTCCGGTCTCCTACCATGTTTGCCTCTCTTGCTACGTGTCGGGATGGTTTCTTTCTGTGCCTTCAATAAGTCTTCTTTAAAATACTGCCAGCTGTCCTGGACTCCTTTCCCCTTCATGTTAACATCCCAGGGGATTCTGCCCATCAGATCTCGGAGGGAGTCAAAATCTGCTTTTTTGAAGTCCAAGGTGTGTATTTTACTACTCTCTTTTCTTCCTTTGGTCAGGATCCTGAAATCTACCATCTCATGATCACTGCTTCCCAGGTTGTCACCCACCTGCACTTCCCCTATTAGTTCCTCCCTGTTTGTGAGCAGAAGGTCAAGCTGCGCATGGCCCCTGGTCGGATCCTTCAGCACCTGTGTCAAGAAGTTATCCCCAACATTCTCCAAAAACTTCCCGGATTGCCTCTGTACTGCCGTATAGGTTTCCCAGCAGATGTCAGGGTGATTAAAGTCCCTCACGAGAACCAGGGCCTGCGATCTGGAAGCTTCGCTCAGTTTTCCGAAGAAAGCCTCATCTACCTCATCCACCTGATTCGGTGGCCTGTAGCAAACACCAACCACAACATCAATGCTGTTGTTTGCTCCTATAAACTTAACCCATAGACTCTCAACAGGTTTTTCTCCCTCTTTATACTGGAGTTCAGAGCAATCGTAGTGCTCTCTTACATATAGTGCATTTCAATATTTGGCCCACGTTTTCAAACAGGTCAGTGTTCTGCATAGGAGGATCATATGTTGGGACAATCCCAAGGAATTTCAGAGGTCCTATATTCTCATGTTTCTTCAGCCTCTGTGTATGGGCTACTACCATTGCTTTAGTGTTGATCCTGAGTAACTGGGAAACAATGGAAAATCCCACAGGGATGTAGAAGCCACTGAATTTTTAGAGTAATGTTACTTCCAGTGTATTTATACATAAGTCAGGGGTCCCTAGTGTGACCCAGTACAATTTACTTAAGGTTGATATAATAAGCATATATAAACTACTAATGTACAGTTGAATAATTTGTTTCTGATTTGTAAGCATATGGATGATTATGTAAACTGTTCTTTGTATGCATTTTTTAATTGCAATAATGATAGGACTGATGATGAGAAATATTGCAAATAGTTTGAAATAGATTCCTTTCATTTTTAGGTAGGAATGAAAACCAGAATGATGCCAGCCTCTATGTGACTTTGCCAATAGTTATTTCATCCTTCATTTTCTTGCTTGGAACTTTGCTGATCTCACACCAAAGGCATGTTTTTTTATTTTCATATATGATGTGCTTATAAGAAGATAATACAACTTAAAAAGCATGTGCCTATAGAAATATTCATACCTAGTTAACATTTGGTGCCATTTATATATTTTAGCTGTACATTATCTGAAAGGCAGCACAGTCAAGTGCAGTATATCTCAAATATATTTGATCATTCTGCCCCCTTCATGTCTGTAATAGTTTATATCCCAACACACCAAGCAAGAACATATACCAATAAAAATAACCCACTAGCACCTTTCACTAAATATTAAAAAGAAGGCATTTATTCAGACAGAGCCATGTAAGTGTATGATAATGTAAATTTTAAATGAGATACAGCATCATGTTGTTTTTGTTAATGTGATTGGTGTGCCTGTTGTTTGCAGAGCAATTCTATGATTTGCACAAATGAGCCAATAATCCATTGTAATAAGAGCAAAAACAAAACTGCTGTTGTAGTTGATGCTTACAATTAAATGTGCACACTGCCTCATAGCAAATGTAACAGAAATGTGTCAAAATTCACAGTGCTATTAGAGTAAAATGCACAGCCCCATTTGCAGACCGACATGGCTGGAGGAATCAACTTTGCTAGTTATTCATTACTGTGGGTAAAATATGAGCAGTAAACTTTTTTTTTCCTCCTAAGTTTCTCACCCCCCCACCTCCAGAATACAACCCCAAATTTGAGAATCTCCATTCTAATGGATTGAATGTTGCACTGGGAACTAGGAATCTCTGAATGCCCATATTCAGTACCTCTGAAAATCAGGCCATTATCCTGTCTCTGCTTATGTCCTTGAGCTACCATGATAGTGAGCAGTTTATATTTCTGTCTGGGGCATTCCCATATAAAATGTGTCTATTCAGTACTAAATCAATACTACTAAATATTTCAGAATGAAGAAATTGTTCTGGGAGGATGTTCCAAATCCAAAGAACTGCTCCTGGGCACAAGGAGTTAATTTCCAAAAGGTATGGATTTCCATAATGATACCTTTTATTTTTCTGTGGGATGATATGTTTCACATGCTGACATTAAGTTTCAAGTGTTTAATTATTTGGATAATTCTTAATAGTTTAACACAAGACCTTTGAAACATAAGAACGGCCATACTGGGTCAGACCAATGGTCCATCTAGCCCAGTATCCTGTCTGCTGACAGTGACCAATACCAGATGCCCCAGAGGGAGGGAATGCGACACATAATTCTCACGTGATCCCTCCCCTGTCACCCATTTCCAAACAATTAGAGGCTAGGGACACCATTCCTACCCATCCTGGCTAATAGCCATTGATGGAACTAAACTTCATGAATCTATCCAGCTTTTTTTTTTAACCCTGTCAAAATCCTAGCCTTCACCAAATTCTCTGGCAAGGAATTCCAGAGGTTGACTGTGCATAGCTACATGCAGGACTTTTCTTCAGCTGTAGAAAGCTGACAGTTGGATGTGGGCTGGAACCTCCAATCAAGACCTGTTTTGAAATTCATGGGCAATCTTAGGGTATGTTTGTGTTGCATTGTCAACCTGGGTCTGTGAACCCAGTGTTTCCAATCATGCACTTGAGCATCCACTCTACATTGTAAACTTGAGCTTAGAGTTGCTGAACCTGGGTCTCACAGCAAAGTTAATGCATTCACACTGCATTTAGGCAGACTTCCTGACTCTAAACTGAAGCAGGAGCTGCATCCACACTGCAAAATATAGGGCAGGATTTGGGCTCTGATCCACTCATCCAGCAGGAACCCAGGTCCTATATGTTTGCAACCTGAGTCAGACTGATTTTTGTGTGGATGGAAGGGGGACTGGGACTCAGCATCCAGGCTTAATGTGCAGTAGACATACTTATAGAGCTAAATCCTGCCACCAGATGATTCTTAGTTATATGACAGCCATTGAAATGGAGGCAGGAAGGGCATATGACCACGCCCATGGACAAATTCTTTGCTGGTGCAAGCCAACTCAGTCACAGTTAAGCTGTGCTGATGTACAGCCTTAACTGGACTTGCATTGGTTCAAACCAGCTAAGAATTTGTGTCTTAGTTCTAGAATTTTATACTGTAACTGTATAATCATTGAGACAGTAACTTAAACATTCAGGATTATTATTTCAAAAAGAAAATGCATCTAATGGACCACAACTATTTGACTTTTTTTCCAGATGTTTAATTTTCATTCCCAGTGAAGTTTTCTTTTCTCATCTTTTATTTTATTTCATTTAAACAGAGAATGGACATTCTTTGAAGTCTAATCATGATCACTTCCTGCTGAACCATTGTGCCAGCTCCCAGACTTCATATACAGAATTGTTAGAAGATTTTTCTGTTTACATTCAGAAGACAGGAAACACAGATACAATATATACTGATTGATTTTAAAGATAGCCCTGGAAATAGTTTTGTTCAAAACTTAAGATGCCCTTGAAAAATCAGGGACAGTTGCCATATTGCAGCCTAGAGCAGGATTTACTACACACGTAGGCAAAAAACTTGCTTTAAATCACATTTTGAACCTTTATTTAGTGACCTGATTAGTAAGGCTCTGACTCACAAAGGGCTGAATGCTTTCACCTCCTAGACTTCACTAAGAGCTGAGAGTGCCCAGCAATGTTCCCAGCAATCTTTTCCATCCATGTGCAGAATAAATGTTTGTGCCCCAATACATGTTCCAATGTGCATGCCAGTAAAAACAAAAAACCTAGCTGTGAGCACTTTGCTAATTGAATCACTCTCGAGCTGCTACACAAGCACACAAGTGCTGGGCACCAGTGTTCCCTGTAAGCTATGAGGATGGAGCAATATAAGCAGAAGTATCAGAATGGTCTGAAATTCAGCTAGTTAACTGAAAGACTTTCCCAATTCGCCACTTACATTTTTTTAAACAGAGTTATTGTTTGTTTAATCCAAGAACTACAGTAGTCTGATTCTGATGCTGAACAGCTGTGGGAGTTTCCACTGACTTCAAGCATGTTGAGGAGGCCAACCCCTGCCTTTGGATGTGCGTAGTGCTCCCATTAAGGTCAATGGGAGCTAATCAGATGCATCTGAGTGCAAAATTTAGTCCAAAGAATTTGCAGAAATAATTCCAAGTGTTCATTCATAGTTTTCTCTAAAAAGGACCATTGTACATATTATGTTGTGTAGACAGGTACTTCATTCATTATCATTTAAACATCTAGCAACTCCCATAGCCACTTGACTAATAGTGTCTGACATTAGTTCTCTCTCTTTCTCTGTCTATATATTAATCTATTGGTATTCTTAGAATGGCAACTTCTGCTTAGTGTAATCTCCATTTAACATGGTTTCCTTTTTGTAGCTAACCTTTTACTACAGTAACTTTTTTTTCTTTTTGTTTAAAGCGCTGCTGTATTGTTAGAAAGCAAAGACTATCATTTAATATTAAACAAAGTTCATTGAAATACATAATACAGAGACTGGTCCAAAGCTCCCTGAAATCAGTGAAATGCTTTCTGTGACATCCGTGGAGCAGTGGACTAGCACTGCAGTACTGCTATAATGACAGTGATGGAAAACATGCTTTAAAATTCTGAAAAGTATCAAATGTGGCTAAAGTGCATTGACCAAAGATTTGCATATTGTTGAGGAAGTGTGTGAGTTGCACAGAGACTTATTTTTTTGTTTACTTAATTCACTTAGCTAGACATAGAAAAGGAAACTTGCTACACTGCTCCCAATAATTTGCATGTTGGATCAGGGACTATGGGCCCTATTTCTCCTCTCATGCTGGTGTAAATTGGGAATAAGTCCATTGAAATGGGTGAAGTTAGACTAATCTACAAACTGGCAAAGAGAGGAAAGCATTTATACTCTCATGACATTACTCCATATTCGTATGTCCTGTGGAGTTCCTAGCTAAGGAGAAAGAACGTAATGCACATAAATATAAAGTGTAATGTGCTGAATTGGAAATTGAAAGATCATGTGACCTTTGACAGCTTGTTCTACTGCAGTTCAGTCTATATGTTTAATGCCTGCTTCCTTTTTACATTTTATTGTTTATGTCTACAATACAATAAAAGACTCTTGGCATGGCTGCAGCTGGCCTGTGTGAGCTTATTTGAATTCACAGAGCTGTGGAGTTAAAAATTGCAGTGTTGGTATTTGAGCAAAGGCTGGAGCCAGGAGTCTGAAGCTTCACAAGGCAGGGACAATCTCAGAGCCCAGCATCCAGCCTGAATCTGACTGTCTACACTGCAGCTTTTAGCCCTGAGACTCGTTATTTTTATTGCAATGTAGACATACCAGTGCTGTCCTCTGATGAGCACTGTAGTGCATGTCTAATTCCATGTGCATCCTAGGCCAAGGGAAATAGGAGGAATTTATGTGGTTAGGGCCCTCATTTATGTGAATGCAATTTTCAGTAGGAAAAACAAAGTGCAGAACTTGTACTGTAACTCTCATTAGCTTTGATAGTCATTGATTGGATTAAAGCTTCCACATATCAGCACTAGAAAGTACTAATGTTCTTATGTCTGAAGCCATGTGTAAATCTTATTTTCCTTTGATTCATCTGTCAGAAGTGCACTAGATTCAATATGTGGTTACTAATACATGTATTAAATATGGCATGTTCTGTGATTGCTCTTTTGGGTCATAATCTCATTCTGCAGACCTTACTTATCCAAACCTCCAAATGATTTCCAAGGAAGATATGACTGAGTAATGACTATGGCACCATCCCGGAAAAGATTTATGAACATGTTTAACTTTACATAGTGTGAATAATCCCATTGACCTCAACGGGATTATTCACAGTGTATAAAATTAAGCAGTTACCTAAACACTGCAGGATTGTGAGCGGAACACATTTTATAGACTGTCTGTGTCTGGCAAACGAGGGTGAATGAAATTTTACTCGAAGCCACCCGAGGCGTTTGTAGAATTATGCTAACTGCTATAAAATATTTTAGCACAAATCATATGACACACACATTGAGAACATATTTTATAGTGATATTTATCCATATGACTCTGTCATTATTTACATAATATTACAGTATTACATCTTTTCCAGGAGATTGTATACTCGTATTTGTATATTCATCAAATATATTTTACTTAGTGATGTGTTTGATTCAAGAGAAAGTGAGCTTTAATAATTGAAATATCTATTTTAAAAAGTGGTATTTGATTATTTGATAACAAGTCATAGTCAGTATTCTTAATGTGATTCTGTAGAACTCATATCCAGAGTTAGGCTTCAAGGCATAAGGCAATCTCTAGTTATTGGTGTTCAGGGAGATACATGCCTGCCCACAGATCGACAACTGCCTACTATGGGGTTTCCACTTATACAGGCCACTGTTGGTGAGAGAATACTGGACTAAATGAACAATTGGTCTGATCCATTATAATATTTCCTATGTTCCTATCTGAATTAATAGTTGATCTGCCATAGGGAAGGATAAATTTCAGCAAGGAACATCCAATATGAATTGAAGACATTGCTTGGTGTATGCATTATAGCAACTGCCTGCAGTTCTTTTCAGTAATCAGTTTGATAATTTTAAATGTCATATTCACAGTGTTTTTGAAGTCCATGAGAATTCTGAGATGCAAGCAATGTAGTAGTTATCCTAAGTTTGCATTTAGGCTCCAATTCAGCAAGGTACTGAATCAAGTGTCAATATTTTAATCTGTAAGTAGTTTACATACATACTTAAATACCTTGCCAATCAGGGTCTTAAATGTTATGGTGATGGCTATTCTAAGTTAAACAAATGCCCAATAGCTTAAGATAGATAAAATAGTACAATATCTTCTTATAATGTACAGCAGTCTAAGCATTTTGACATATTCCTCTTTACTTTGGATGGTTTCCTGCTGTGATTTTAATATCTGGACGGCTTATTAACATAAACACAATCTGTTGTTTTTAACTCATTGTTTTTTTATTTGTCTCCATTAAATTCATCAGTGGGTATACACTTTAGAGTGAACTTTTCTTGGTAGTAAATAGGAGAGCCAGTTTCCTATTATACATAACATTTCAAATATACCATAGTATGAATTGATATTTCACATCCTTGTTTGATGCAGAGATGATGCATTTCCATGTAGTATGTGTGTGTACGTATGCATGTGTGTGTATAAAGAGTCTAAAAAAATTATTGGGTGGCAGGATTTGACTCTGGCATGTGCTTGCTTTCTGTAGCCCCAATTCCCCATTGCCACATACCAGACTTAGTTTTCATTTTTCAGATATGTACTTTTTATACGAAAATATAAATACCATACTAGTTTTCATTTGTGGCTTTAAAGTACAGTAACTTCATAATGAAATAAAGCTATTAAATGATAGTTGAGCATTAAAATATGTCTTTTCTTCTAGCCTGAAACTTTTGAGCATCTTTTTATCAAGCATCCTGAAGCAATATCATTTGGGCCTTTTCTGGAACCAGAAATAGTTTTGGAAGACATCAATGTTGCTAACGCATTGAAAAGTGAAGACAAGAAAGATTTATTAACAGTTGATTCAATGTTCACAAAGACTCAAGACGCTGAGCATGACTCGGCTTGTTCTAGCAGCCATTTCAGTAATAGCCTTTCTGAAAGTTCCCATGTTGACAGAGTCAGTGAAGGAATTACAAGACAGTCCAATATTAAGTATGCTACAATTATTAGTCACTGCAAATCAAGTGGGCTTTATGAACAGCAAAAGAATCTAAGTGGTTCATTTAATGGATGCTTCCTAGGTAAAGATTCCTTAGTTACAGATCCTTTCTCTAGATCTTGGGAGGTGGAGAATTGTGCATTTCTAATATTACCTGAGCAACAGCTGAGCCAACCCAGCAAAACTATATCTCTTTCCGTTGTTTCTTCTGAGGGTTTTTCAGAACCTTCAGACCATGATGAGACCTTCAGTGATGGAGACAGTCCTGAAAGAAGCCTGTATTACTTAGGGCTAACATCAGTTAAGAAAAATGAAAATGATATTTTTTTAACAGAAGATTCTAGAGTGATGTGTCATCTTCACACAAATGATTTATTCAAAGACATGGGGTTTCTTCAGGATACTTCTTCTGATTTAAATCCCTTTATCAAAAATAGTCTTACATATGAAAGCTCAGTTAAAACCTTCATACCGTACATGCCACAATTTCAGGCAACTAGAATTAAACTGCAAGAGACAGCGGAGACCAAACTTAAGCTATAAAAACATAGTCCATATTTCTATCTGATTGCTGCTGTTAATATTTTTCTGAAGGGTCAGTATCTCCCACTCCCTGTCTCTGCATCTCTCCCTCAGGAAACTCTTAATGTACTGGACTTGCAGTGTCCACATTTTGAAGTTGGATGCCTGTGCCTACATTTGAGTGATATATAAATCAGCACTTTGGACCCACAGAATTCCACATATTATTGGCCTGATTAAAACCTCAGATCGGGGCTTTCATTTCACTGTTTCAAGTTAACATCTGGTATGTAATTGGCTATTTGTGGTGCCTACTCTACATGCTTCTTCAATCGTGTCTCCTCGTGGACACTCACATAAGAAAACTGGTTTTGAAAGCTCCTTAGACAAGGATTCCAAAGGAGGCATTTCATTTAAATGTACCTTTTGTTAGGTCAGATCCTAGTGGAAAGCCAGTCTTGGAGCCAAGCCATTGGCAACTTTATAGCTGTCCTGGACATGGCTACCAAACCTCTCCACTCCTGGGAGAGGGGAGCCCATTGTAAGTGGGGAATGGGCAGTTCCCCAACACCAAAGACCAGCAGACAACAGTCCCAGCATATGGTTCCAAAGGGCCCATCTGGCAATAGAACCACAACTCTCAGTAGAAGTAAGGATGAAGGCAGAGACCAAACATGTTTAAAAAAGCTCGGAGATGGCAGCATTCTCCCTTCACCAACTTCTACGTGCTGCAGCAGCAAAGGGTTCAGAATTATTGCTGTGCCAACGCTGGAGTACCCCATGCTTCCCCAGCTGGAGGGGAAAGCTGTTAGTGAGCTGCCTTGTAGGGCAGCGTTTCTTAAAGTGTGTTCCTTAGCACACCGGTGTGCCGCGAGGCAGTCGGAGGGGTGCCGCAGAGAGAACAGAAAAAATTCTGCTCCCTGCCCCGTGCAGAGCCTGTAGACAGCTCCCGCTGCAGCTGCCTCTCCTTCCCCCCCAACACACAGGATGGCGCCTGTCCCACCGGGCCTCCAGTGCTGCGCAGCCTCCATCTCCTCCACGTGTGCTGCTGCTGCTGCTGGGAGGGAAGGGGTGGCCGGAGCTGAGGAGCCACTCCCAGACCTTGGTGTTTTAAAACTGCCACCTGTGGGGAACCCGGTTCAGGCTCTGCCCCCCACCCCACCTGGGGCACACTCAAACTTTGCTGCTCCTCCCCTCGGGGTGCGCTTGGGCTCTGCTGCCCCGTCCCATGCGCTGCTGCTCTCTCTCCCCTGTGCCCCTCCCCAGCCTGCTGGGGAAGTGACAGAGTTTAATCTGGCTGGGACGGTCAGAGTTTCTACTCCTCCCCACCCCCCCCCCCTGCCAGCAGGAAGCCTGGCCTGTTGCTGCAGTTGCACTGGGTTCCCCGCTTCATGGGGGTGGGGAAGGGGAACTGAGCTCTCTACCTCACTCCCCCCAAAGAAAAAGAACATGCTCCCTGGAGGCTTTCTCTGCTGCAGCAGGGTGCCAAGCCAGGTAAGCGTCCACCCCTCACGCCCAGACCCTGCACCCAACCCCCCCTCACTCCCCTCCCTCTGCTAAGACCCCACATTCCAAGCTTGCTCTAACATCCTGCCTCAAGTCCCCTCCTGCACCCTCCCTCCTGGCCAGACACCCTGCCCTGATACCTGCTCCTCACCAGACATTCTTCCCCAACACACCTCCTCTACCCTTCCTCCTGGCCAGACACAAGACCCCTCCTCTACCCTGCCTCCTGGGCAGACACCCTGCCCTGAGACCCTCCTCTACCCTCCCTCTTGGCTAGACACATGACCTTATTTAGGATTTGTTTATTATTATCCTTACTTTTTGTGGTCTACGTTTTCAGCTCCATGTACCAGACTGTTATTAGGGCAGTCTTTCTGGGGAAGTTGCGCATTTTGACTCCCAGGTGGTTTTTTTTTTTTTGGCTCCACAGAAAAATCTTTGTTGTATCCCATTAAAAGAAATTATTGTTTGGTGTTCCTCGATCTTAAAAAGTTTAAGAAACATTGCCGTAGGGAGTATGACCCGCCTGAGCCCTCCCGCTTGCATGATCAGCTCTGTAGCGCTGAAATGCAAAGGTGAAAAAAGTCCTCTTGGGAGCATTTCCGCATAACAATGGGCTGCCCAAAGGAGAAGCCACTTGTTCAGCTAACTGGTTTGGTAACAGGGAGCCAGGTTTTTGTGGTGGGGGGAACACACACATGTATGAGTACTGTCTTGGCTGGAGGGGTCTGGCTGGCCAGTGCCAAATATGTCTTCGGCACCTCCACAGACCCTCAGAGCAGCCAGGAAAATTAAAAGCAGGGTGGTGGTGGGGAGAGTTTGTCACCTCAATCAAACAAAAGGCAGAGGAGCTGCTGTACAGTGCCTCCCCTCCCCCGATAGTTAGCAGCTCGTTAAATTGCCCTGCTTACTCACTGTGTGTATGCACACTTGTATGTACGTGTAGAGAGTATATTCATCTCAGACTAGTGTGGTAAGACCTCCCTTTCCAATTTAAATACCTTTATTCAGGGCCGCCAATGGGAGGGGGGATAAAAGGGGGCAATTGCCACTGGGCCTAGCAATTTAAGAGGCTCTGGGCCACTGCTACTGTAGCAGCAGCTGGAGCCTGGACCCTTTAAATTGCCTCTGGAGCCCTTTACAGCATGGTCTGGGCAGCACTGAGGGCTGGCTGCCTCCAGTCCTGCCCCTTCTGCCCAATGTCATGCCCCCTGTGGATGAGGTGGGAGAGGGGGGTCAGAGCTGAGCTGAACTCCCCCCCGCCCTCTCCACACACACATATAACCCAGGACCCAGTAGAGTCTGTCTCCAGCCCTGCTTTTATGTATAATACAACGCTTCTGTAGAACCAGTGCACCCCTTCACCACGCTTATTTATGTTGGATGGTGTTATACACAAGCCCCTACATACTTATTCTGGATAATAGTGAGTATACACTGTTTAGATGGGATCTGCATAACACTGAACATGTAAAAAAGAAGCCAGAGCTATATCAGTCATTGTTTTTAAAAAAGTTAAGGGAATTTATTTCTAAGTACATTTTTGAAAGTGAGACATTTATCAGTATAGGTAAAGGTTCAGGCCTCGCTTCCATCATCCTATCTCTTCTACATAAAAATAAAAGCACCTACCACAAGAAGCAGATAGTTACAAGGAAACTGTATCTGTTAATCAAGTGAAAGTGTGTTAAGTAGTTCACTAGTGTATAAAGCATCGCCAACTGTAAGAGAATGCATCAGTGGCTAGCTGGCCCGTGCATGGGATGGCGGGGGAGGGACATTACCCCCATGGCCCAGTGATTCAAAGGGACCGGGGGCTTCTGGCTGTTGCAATGGCAGCAGCTCGAGCCCCAGGCTTTTTAAATTGCTATTGCAGTGACACACTGCACTCTCCATGTGGGTCTGAGGGCTGCGGGGGGAGGAGAGCACACTATGCTCCAGACAGTACGGAAGGCTGGCTGTCCCGTCTCCACCCCTTCTCAGGGCATGGAGCCAGCCCCTCCTAGCTTTCCGAGGTGCCCGTGGAAGCTGTCAGCATCCCTTTTGGCTAGAGATACACATTTAATGCAGTAAGGGATCAGGAGTCAGATTTCTTGTAGAAGTCTTTATAGCCTCACCATTTGTGTATTTTTGCCTAAGCAAAATAATGCACATGGAAATCAAATGGACACACTTTTTGGACGTCCCTTTTGGAAAATGAGGCTGTAATAGTGAAGGTACCACAATATAGCATTGAATTTCAGTCCTTTTCATGAGACCCTATTATAGAAAAGCAATGTTAAGAAGCTAGTGTGGTCAAATGGCAAACTAGTAAAGATTGGGAGCCAAAGTGTCCTTTCTATAGATTTAATTCTACTGGGATTAAGAGTCTCTATGTGAACTCAAACTAGTCATGTCACCTCACCTCTTTATATCTTGAACCCAGCTGAAAAAGGGTAAGAAGTAGGGACTCTCAGAAAACGGGGCATTAAGTCTACACTGAATTTTCTATGCTAAATTACAAAACAAAAATCCAAACTTATTCTTAAACCAAATATGTATTTTCTACTTATAATGACTAATTATTTTTATACTGAGAATTTTTCAGATAGTAATTAATTACTAAGCAGTATTCAAATATGTAAAGGTGTTAAGTTTAGGTATTATTCCAAAATTTACCCAAAAGCAACATAAGAACAACAAAAATGTTGAGTTATGTAGCAGAACTTTATTTAACTAGGATATGCTAAAGCGTGAAAGAGCTCTGAGCGAAGTTTTTATGTTTTCAAAGGTAACTGGTGATTTTGGGTGCTTCCATTTCAAGAGGCCTGATATGACACCTGAAAAAGGTCTGATGGTCAGAGAATGGGGTGCCTTGTGCTTTCTGAAAATCTCAGGTTGAGCACCCAAAATCGCTAGTCACTTGAGAATTTAGGCAAAGTCTTGTTGCAAAGCTCGCTGAAGTCAATGGGCTTCTGTTGACCAGTGACCTTTTGGTCTGGCTCATTGATGTGCCTTAAGGATTCAGGGTATGTCTACACTAGAAAGTTAGTTCGAACTAACGGACGTTAGTTCGAACTAACTTTCCTATGCGCTACACTAGCGCTCCGTTAGTTCGAACTTAATTCGAACTAACGGAGCGCTTAGTTCGAACTAGGTAAACCTCATTTTACGAGGACTAACGCCTAGTTCGAACTAGCTAGTTCGAACTAAGGGCTGTGTAGCCCTTTAGTTCGAACTAGTGGGAGGCTAAGGCTTCCCAGGTTTCCCTGGTGGCCACTCTGGCCAACACCAGGGAAACTCTATTGCCCCCCTCCCGGCCCCGGAGCCCTTAAAGGGCCACGGGCTGGCTACTCACTTTGTGCCAGTTGCAAGGCTGCAAGCACCCGTGCCTGCACAGCCTGCACCTGCCACACAATGAGCCAGCCATCCGAGGGCTCCCAGCCCTCCACTGCTCCCCACGACCAGCCTGGCGGCTCCCAGGAGCCTGCCCGGGGGCGCAAAAGGCGGGCGCCCGCCTGGTCAAGTGCGGAGATCGTGGACCTCATCGAGGTTTGGGGGGAAGCCTCCAATGTCCACGATCTCCGCACTAGCCACCGGAACGCGGCCGTCTATGGACGCATGGCTGCCAGCCTGGCCGCCAGGGGCCACCAGCGCAGCCGGGAGCAGGTGCGCTGCAAGATTAAAGACTTGCGGCAGTCCTACTCCCGGGCCTGCCTGCCAGGGGCTGACCCGGAGGCCTGCCCCCACTTCCATGCCCTGGACCGCCTCCTGGGGGCTCATGCCGTCCCTGCCCCCCGGGACGTGATTGACCCCGGGGCAGAGGGACCGCTCCTGGACACCGAGGAGGAGCAAGAGGGCTCTGAGAGCCAGGAGCCTGCTGCCAGCCTTCCCAGGACCCGGGACCCCCGAGGCACCCCACAGAGCCGCTCGCCTGCATCATCAGAGGCCGGGGAGGCGTCCACCTGTGAGTACCCTCGTGTTCCCCTTATGTGTACGGGGGGCTGGGGCGAGAGGGAGCCCCGGGACCGTGCGCCTGGGCCTTGCCCACCACGGAGCAGCAGCTGGGGATCCTGCAGGGGCCCTGGCCTTGCAGAGGGGAGCTGGGTTTCACACACCTGGGCCCCTGGGGTAATTGACCGCTGGTCTTCTTGCACCACAGCTGCAGCACCGGGGACTGCAGGGCGCACCACACCGCCTGCAGCAGCCGCCCGCGCCCGGGCAAGCAGGATAGCCAGGAACCAGGAGGACTACCAGAGGCGGCATCTCCGGTTCCTGGACCGACAGCTCCGTCTCCAGGACCACTGGGTCCAGGAGGACCTCAGGCTGCGCCAGAGGAGTCTGGAGGCCCTGGAGGAGCAGGGCCGTGCCCTGCGAGGCCACCTCCAGAGCCTGCTAGACCGCTTTCCATTTCCTCCTCCCCCTGCTCCCCCTCTTGCTCCCCCTCTTGCTCCCCCTCTTGCTCCCCCTCTTGCTCCTCCTGCTCCCCCTCTTGCTCCCCCTGCTCCCCCTCTTGCTCCCCCTGCTCCCCCTCTTGCTCCTCCTGCTCCCCCTCTTGCTCCCCCTGCTCCCCCTCTTGCTCCTCCTGCTCCTCCTGCTCCTCCTGCTTCCGCTCCTGCTTCCTCCACACCCCCTGTCCTCTCTGCCGCCCCCTCCACAACCATTCCCCACCGACGCCCCCGGACCCGCAGTGTGGCGAGACGGGAGAGGCACCCAGACTCCCACCCCTGAGCTTTCCTTTCCCTTCCTCCCTTCCCTCCCCTCCCCTTCCAGCTCCCTCGTCCCAGGTTTCCCCCTCCCTTCTCCCACCTTCATTCCTCCCTCCCCCACCCCAGTTCTGTGAAATAAACAGACGTTTTTGTTGGAAAAACAGGTGTCTTTATTTGACAGTAGGTAGGGAGGGGAAAGGGGAAGGGGGGTAGGGTGGAAGAAGGCCCCGGTGGGGCATGCAGGGAGAGGTCAGTCCTCCTCCTCCTCCACCTGGAAGCTCTCCCGCAGGGCTTCCCGGATCCGGATGGCCCCCCGCTGGGCTTCCCGGACGGCGGCGGTGCGGGGCTGACCGTAGTGTCCAGCCATGCGGTCAGCCTCAGCCATCCAGGCTGGCAAGAAAGCCTCCCCCTTCCGCTCACACAAATTGTGGAGCACACAACATGCCGCCACCACGGGAGGGATGTTGTGCTCGGCCAGGTCCAGACGGGTGAGGAGGCATCGAAAGCGGGCTTTCAGTCGCCCGAAGGCCCCCTCCACCACGATGCGGGCCCTGCTCAGCCTGTTATTGAAGGCCTGGCGGGAGGGATTGAGGTGTCCCGTGTAGGGCTTCATGAGCCAGGGCTGCAGTGGGTAGGCGGCATCCCCCACCAGGCAGACGGGCATGTCCACGTCCCCGACCCTGATGTGGCGGTCGGGGAAGAAGGTCCCGTCCTGCAGCCGCTGGCACACGGAGGAGTTCCGGTACACCCGGGCGTCGTGTGCTTTGCCGGACCAGCCCACATTTATGTCCGTCAACTGTCCCCGGTGGTCACATACGGCCTGCAGGATGACGGAGAAGTACCCCTTGCGGTTCACGTACCGGGACGCCTGGTGTTCCGGGGCACGGATGGGGATGTGCGTCCCGTCGATGGCCCCCCCGCAGTTGGGGAAGCCGAGGGCGCCGAATCCCCGGATGACGGCATCCGGGTCGGCGAGGCGGACCACCCTGCGGAGCAGCACCCGGTTGATGGCCTTGACCACCTGCGGAGAGAGACACAGCAAAGCGTCAATCAGTGGGGCGCCCGGGTGGCTGGGAGCGTGCGTGCCCTGGCAGTGCCCCGCGCCCCACTCCCGGAAGCAACCCCCCTGGCGGCGTGTAGTACGGCCGGGACAGCCCGACCCCTCCGGTGCGGGGCGCTTTCGCCTCCTCCCGCCCCCCCCTTTGTCCCTGGGGCGGCCCATCCCCTCCTCGCAGCCCCCCTCCCCCCCGGCTCGGTGGCCGACGAGCGCCGTACCTGCATGAGCACTGCTCCGACAGTGGATCTCCCCACGCCGAACTGGTTCCCGACGGATCGGTAGCTGTCCGGCGTGGAGAGCTTCCAGAGGGCGATGGCCACCCGCTTCTGGAGGGGGATGGCGGGCCTCATGCGAGTGTCCCTTCTTTGCAGGGCAGGGGCGAGCCACTCGCAGAGCTCCAGGAAGGTGTCCCTCCTCATCCTAAAGTTCTGGGTCCACTGTCGGTCGTCCCAGCGCTCCAGGACGATGCGGTCCCACCAGTCGCTGCTGGTGTCCAGACGCCAGATGCGGCGGGGCACACCGGTGCCGGGGCGCCGCCGCGGCTCCTCCACGGCCCCCAGGGCGGCCAGGCGGAGAGGCAGGGGGCTGACGTTCCCCAGGTGGTGCCAGGCAGCCTCGAGCCATTGCTGGCAGGCTTGCAGCAGCAAGTCCAGAACGTGCACCAGAAGGTGCAGGGCGAGCCGTGGCTCCATGTTGCCACCTGCGGCGGTCCCCCCCGAAGGGAAGCACCGACACAGACGGGCACAGAGACCGACGCTTTGCTGTCCCTCGGCGAGGTTGGCAAGCAAGCAGGAAAAGCTGAGAACCGGCTGTCCAGGGGGGGTCCCTTTAAGCACGAGCCTCAGATAGCCTCAGACAGCAGCCACACAAAGCAACTGCTGACCTGATGCCCTGCCAGAACCGGTTTCAGCTGCCCTTAAATGCCCCCCTGCGTCCAATCAGTGTGGACGCGCTAGTTCGAACTAGCAAAACGCTAGTTCGAACTAGTTTTTAGTTCTAGATGCGCTAGTTCGAACTAGCTTAGTTCGAATTAACTAATTCGAACTAAGTTAGTTCGAACTAGCGCTGTAGTGTAGACGTACCCTCAGTCTTATATGTGGCGTTAGACACTGGAATTTAAAGATAACATTAGTAAAATACATGAAAAGCTCTTACTGACATCCGTGTAAATATATCAGTCTCCAGCTGCCCAGTTAGATAACACATGAGCATTTCATCACTTGAGTGACAAGTAGCCCTCGGTGTTATAATGCAGCCCTTCTGACGGCTATTCCTGCAAATCCTGCATCTTCCTGCATACCTTCTGAAGGCGCCAGGCAGTGAAACCTGTGTGGTTCTGCTATGTGGAGGGAACCCTGCATAGGTTCAACATGCATCCCAGGCTACGTCTATAATGCGGGGTTTTTGCGGAAGAGGAAATGCAAATGGAGTGCTCATTTGCATATCTCGCACTCTCATTTGCAGATCTTCTGATCCTTTTTGCGGAAGAGTTTTTTGCCATAAAAAGCCCTGTGTAGACAGGGCTATTTGTCAGAAAAAAAATACCCTTTTGCGCAAGATCCCTTATTCCTCAAAAAATGAGGTTTACGGTCTCTTGCGAAAAAGGGGTATTTTTCCCGACAAAGGGCCCTGTCTACACAGGGCTTTTTATCACAAAAACCTCTTCTGCAAAAAGAATCGGAGGAAGATATGCAAATAAGAGCATGAGATATGCAAATGTGTGGTCCAGTTGTATTTCCTCTTCCACAAAAAACCCTCAGTGTAGACACAGCCCCAGAGTACAGCGGAGCCCGGCTCTGTGGGGACTTCCTATGCTCCTGTGCAGCATGAACTGGATTGGGGAGAAGCAGTTGCAGGTCTGGTAGAGGCACGAGTGTTTGCTTCCTGTTCAGCCAGCATGTAGGAAGTGTTGTGAGCTGCTGCAGGCTAGCAGTGGAGTAATTGCTACAGAGCAACTGCAAAACCATTCCACAGTGTGGGTGAAGGATCCTTTCCCATCCCAGCCCTGAAGAATCGCCTGCTGCAAGCTGTGCTGCTCTGACTTGATGCTGGAGGCAGAAGGGATTCAGTTCATTGAAAAGACTGCAATAAGAGAAATTTGTAAAGATGTGTGTCTCATTGAGTTTCATTTGGCTTGCAACTCTGGCTATTGTCCAAAATTTTCATAATACCAAAGCTAGCTGGTAGCGTTTCAAGTAAATGAAGAGCTACTGCATTTTTGCAAATCCTAATGGTGACCACTGCTATGAGAGGCTCTGATCCAGAAAAATGTGTAGCTTTATGCATGTGAATCATCCCATTGAACGGTCAAAGAGTCTAAAGGGCTTTCCTGGAGTGGACCCTAAATCAGAAGGTATTCTCCTGGTTCTGTGAATATGCGTATCTTAGAATCAGTTGAGTTGTCTACTATTGATCTTTTTTGGATCAGTATGAAATAACATGGCTAAGCGTTGCTGCAATGAACATCTCCAGTGTAGAATCATCACACCCTCCACGTGGCCCTTCTTTCTTCAGCCTCCTTAATTTCCTCCCCTGCAATGCCTCTAAACTCAGAACACTGTGCCCTTCCATTTATGTTACTTGGCTAATTTTGCCACCCAGAATGCTCAAATCAAAGTGGAGGCTTGGAAGCATTTGGGGGCCTGATTTTTCAGAAATGGTTAGAGGTTGCAGCTCCAGTTAAAGTCGGTAGGCGTTTCAAGTACTTTGTGCCTCTGAAAAATCTTGCCCTTATTCTGGGGCACTTTTTGTGGTCTCAGCCATCTTCCCTCTACCCAACTGCGCATAACAACTGCTATCCTTTAAAAATTAACTGCCTTGGTGTTTGCAGAATTTTGTACAAGTAGTGAAAGAAAATTGTGAGTGCCTTTATTTAATTGTGGGGAGGGAACGCAAGCTTGTATGGGCAGCCACTGTACAATTTATACAACTTTTAATCCCTTATTTTGTGTATTGAATGTTTTATCCCTTTTTGCTAAATCAGCCTCCAAACCACCTCTAAATTCCTATGTTTTTGATGGCTCAAATTGATTCTTTCCCTGGCCTTTGTGGGGTAAGGCAGGAGACATCTGTACCACCCCATTTTACTACATGACATCTGCAGCTTCATCTGTATAAAACACTTGATCCCACTCTTTATCTCTACACTCATCTGTGAAAAGGAAACACCTGCATATCCTAGATCCACCATCTGCTACTCTGCCGCTGCACTCCTTTAATCCCCTGTAATTTATTGCTGCTATGGCTGGCAGTGTGTAGCATTGCTTTCTTTGACAGTAAGGATTAAGAGTTGGCAGCAGCTATATCATTCTTTTCTTGAAATCTAATGAGTCTCCTTCAATCTTTCCTCATTCTGTTGTACTTTAACAGAAATTAGATATCAGTCATGTCACCTCAGATAATTGTTTTTTAAATTAATCCTTTTCTACATTAACAACAGCTTCACAAAATGTAACATGCCTGGGATTGACAATATATTCATTTTAAGTGTGAGCAAAATCATTAGTGTTTTATTAATTACAAGAATGGACAAGTGGATTTTGTGCATAAGCAAATACAGTTATGAAATATTTTGGAAGGATGATTCACCATATTACTCAGAGAGAACTGTAAAGAGAATGACATAGAAAGTCAAGGGAGAGTCTACTGGTATTTTCTTTGAAGGTTGGTTGGTTTTGCTTGATTCTCTGTGTTCTACTCTGTACAGAATTCTGGACCAGTCAGCTGAATGATCGTCCATTTATGGGCCAACTGTACATTTCAGATAGTCATTTTTCTTGATCTCAGGGTAGAAGTGTGACCATCAGAGATTTGTGGTTAGATTCACCTCTATAAGTGAGCACAACTCCACTGAACAATGCAGTTGCTCCTGTTTATTCCAGTAGTGAGAATTTGAATCTTGATCTTCAAAGTGCACATCGGTTGGCCCATAGTCTACAAGTTGCATTGAAGTAATATTTGCAAGTATGCTCTTTGGGGAGGGAGATTCTGAATCTCATTTGCACATACAACAATGTAAGTTAAATACCCTACAAATATACATATACCTTAACTTAAATGGATTCAACTGCTGAGATAGGGACATATAAGAAGTTGAAATCCTGTATTAGTTGCATTGGGCCAGATCTTTCAACATGTTTAAGTTTAAGGAATAGCTGAAGTAACACCACTGAGACTAGTGTACAAGGGTTATGTCCTCAGGCCTAGTCCATCACCCATCAGTGGAAGGATGCATCCTCCCAAGTTGTGAGGAGCAATGAAGGTGACTGACATGGAAAAAAGACAAAATATTCAAGCAAATATGTTTCCTGCTCCATCTCTCTCCTCCTGAGCAGAATTTCCTGGAGTCTGACCCCTCTTTCTTCCTATTAGCCTAGGGAAGTTGCTGTAGGCCAAGGATAATAGAAAGATGGGGGGAAAAGAGATGGTCAGCAGAGGGAGCCAGACATCATCCTGTGGGGAACTGGGTGAATGGGGCAGAGAAGGAGGGTTGCTGAGAGACAGAATTCTCTTCTGTCATCTTCAACATACATTTTCTTCCCCTAGTTGCTAGTATCCCTCAGTCAGCCTATATAGATCTTCAGTAAAGTAGACTCCTGAAAATCAGTCAACCCCGGTTAGGTAGTCATCTACATTCAGAGAAAAGACAAGAGTCCCCTCCAAGAGGAATGGAAGGATCATAGCTGTGGAGTACAGATGCACTGCAGAGATTCTTTTGGGCACTATTCCACAGATGTACCATAAGCTATGACTTGACCCAGCAAAAGGACGGCACAAGTTAGTGGCAGTAAAATACTCTCCTCTCAATATACCTCAACTTGTGCTAAAAATAATTGAGTTATAACTCCCTTCATTTGACACTGCTAAAACTGCCAATAAGATTGCAAATTCTGGAGAGTGATTTTTGTGCTGTGGTTACATATCCATCAGGAAAGCCTTTAGTTTAAATTGTCTGGTAAACACGAGCACATCTATGACTTCTGAAGTAAATAACTATACAAGCTAGAACTGAAGGCTTGCAAATTAATTCTGAATAGCATTTGAGAGTATAACCCAGTTAGGTTAAAATTATATTAATTAAAGGTGGCATTATTACTGTTACGGGTCATTTGCTTGTAAAGGTTAGATGTCCATTTTATTTTTGTATTGCAATTGATATAGGTAATGTGAATCATTTAGAATAACAAGAATTGCTTTTTCCTATATTCTGTATACTTGTGGATTATTAGTCTGTTCAGTTTGAGTCATTCTTTTGTCTAATTACCCCTAACTTTGAATGTGCAATAGAATGTTGGGGCAGAGGAGGGTTCCTTGTCAAAGCAGTGAACTAAATTTTTTATGTAGCTTTCACTTTTAGAATATTTTCAATTATGTGAGTGATTATTTCTTGCTTCTCAGAATGTTACTTTAAACAGTGCTTTCTAACAACGGCAGAGTAATTTTGTATATATTTTTGTGAATAAAATGTTTATTGTTGAAGTTATATTTAAATGCTTGGGTGTATTATTTAAATAAAAGAGAAGAACCACCTTTAGAATTTCACTTTCCCAGCATACATAGCTCACCCAACTTTGAAAATAACAGAGACCCTGTATTCTATATAGACCTTCAAAGTATAATCTCATCTAGCGGCTGTGGACCACCTCTGCTGGACACTCAGTCTTGAATCTTGTATTTCTTCTATGGTAACTATACCTCTTGATTATATAGAAAAAGACTTTATAGGGCAGCAGTAAGGAAATGAGATGTAAAGAAACAAACCAAAACACTTCCTGCCTTTAGTACACTGGGTGAGGATGTTTGGTTACATTCTTTTATTTCATATCATCTGGTTTAATTTCCTCCTATCTTGGTGTAGGGTTTTACCAGTTCTGTCCTCATTGCATTCTGCTCCAACTACTTTAATTTTTCCAAGTCGCTTTGCTACTTGGTAGTAGCCTCCCATGTTTGCTACCTTTGCCAGTTTTTGTGCCACCCACCAATTTGGTCACGGATGAATTTATTCTAAAGGCCCAAATCAGTTGTACCACATCCAGAGCGCTGCTTGGATTTGTTTGATTTACCTCAGTTGCTCTCTTTTAGTTTTAAAGTCTGTTATAGTTGTTCTGAGAGACAGGACAAGGTTTTTTTTAATGTAATCTACCAGACAACCACTGAACTTTTTTTTTCTTCTTTTTTGGCTCACATTGTAACTCTAATACAAGAGTTTAGTATAATTATAGATAGATACAACAAAACAAAATTACTGCTGGAGGGTTCATAATAGATCCTATGTGTCCACTGAACGGTCACTTGGGTAAACCTTGAACTTATACTATTATTAATCTTGACTTGTAACTGAAAACAAGCAAAAAACAGAACTGTAGAATAGAGAATGTTTATAGCTCCAGTTACTAATTTTTCTGTCACGTTTCTTCTAAGTGTGTTTAATTATATTGCCATCTAGTGGCAGCTTAATTCACTCCATAGTGCACAAAGTTCTGTGTGACAGAAAAACCCCACCTACAGTGTAAAGCATTTCACATTTTGCAAAGCCAAACATTTCTTTTTGCTCCAGAAGGGGAAGAGGACACTCTGTACAGCCAGATTTCCTTCCAGTGCTGTGAATTTTCCACGCAAAACCTGTGCAATGCTTAATTCAAAGTAACCGCTTTACTGTAGTTAAAGCATATAGGTCAGTGGTTTTCAAACTTTTTGCCCCGTGGACCACCTGGCTTAATGTAAACTTTTCCACGGACCACCAGTTGCTAATGGAAACTCACTTTTAATTACATAATTACATCTGGGCCATTTTGTTAGTGCTGCAGCTAAGGAGAATGATTTCATTTAAATTATTAAACCGATTAAGTATTTTAACTTTCTCCTGTTAGTTTATCAAACTACATTTTGAATAAAGTAAAATATTCATTCATGTCCAACATACAAGGTTTCAATGTTTTCTTCATTTATGGCAGGTGTGGGGAACCTTTTTTGTGTCGGGGGCCACTGGTCCAGAGAAAAATCAGTTGGGGACCACACAAGTGAGATGCAAAAAAACTCCTCCAAAAACCCCCAACTGAGACCTCTCACTCCTCTGACACGCCATCCCTTTGGGATGAGGGGAAGGGACAGGGAAGATTGAGGTTCGGGGCTTTCCATAGGCCAAATTTACTTTTCTGGGGTTCCAGAGTTAGTGGATTTTATGGTCTCGCTTAGGCTCTCAGGTGGGGGGCAAAAAATGAGTTCATTGTACAGGACAGGGCTGTCAGTGAGTGGGATAGGGATGGGGTACAGGATCTGGGAGAGAGGTGGGGTGCAGAATGGGGAAAGGTTGCAAGGTTTGGGTGGGAGGTAGGTGCACAAGCAGTTTGGGAGTAGGGTATCTGGCCCGGGGTAGGGAGCAGGAGCAGGAGCAAGGGAGCTGCAGCGTGTGGCCAGGTGGGAGGGTACAAGGAGCAAAGGTGGATGTAGGAGCAGGGTGGGGATAGGTGTTTGGCCAGGAAGAAGGGTGCAGGAGTGGGCTTGGGATAGGGTATCTGGCCAAGGGCAGGGAATGCTGGGAGATAAAGCTGGGGGGCTGAGTGGCTGAGGGGGTTCAGGGAGATGGGGGCAGGGTGCCCATGGGAATATGGCTGGGGTCAGTGTGGCTTAGGGGGGTTTCAAAGAAATGGGGGAGGTGACACAGGGATGCTGGACACGGCGAGGCGGAGGGGGTGACTATGGAGTGTCCAGCTCTGCTGGAGCTGGGGTCCTGTGGGGGGTCCAGTCTATGGCGCCTTTGGGGGGGTGAGTGCCATGGTGTCTTGGCCCCTCTCTCCAGACCGAGTCCCCGTGGGTGCAAAGCCCTGAAGGATCTGAGCTCCCACCTGAGTCCTGCGTGTGTGGGCTTCTCAGCCCCAGTGCCGCCTCCTCCCACCGCCACCAGGTGCAGCGCAGCCAAACCTGCTGCCGGGGAAGAGGGAGGGCGCCAGCCACTTGCTCACCATGAGAGCCTGCCCCACCCGGCTGGCCCTGCACAGCCCAACCTGCTGCCTGCCTCCATGGGAGTAATTGTGGGAAGTGCCATTGTTACCGTGGGCGAGGCAGTCGCCCAGCAGCAGGCAGGACTTTCCCATGGAGGAGGGCGGTGCTCCTCCATCCGTAGCTCCGGGTGGTGCATGTGGGCAGGGGCGGATATAGGGCAGGGCGAGCAGGGCGGCCACCCAGGGCCCCATGCTTCAAGAAGCCCCGCACATGCGCCGTGGCAAAGGGGGGCCCCGCGAAATTATGCTGCCCTGGGCCCCGCAAAATGGTCATCTGCCCCTGCGTGTGGGGGGTGAGTTTGTTTTCTTCACCTCTCCTCCCTACCCTCCACGCGCCCTCCAAGCTGGAAGCCAGAGCTGGTGCTGCAGCCTTGTGGCTGCGTACTGACTGCAAGGCTCCAGCAGCAGCACAGGCTCCCTCTGCATGAGGCAGGTGGGTGACTAAGCTCAAGCTGCCAGCCACCTGGGAGGCAGCCGTGTATGACCACACTTAGAACCACTGATGTAGGTGCACGTTTCTACATAGCAGAGGTAGGCCAGGTCACATGATGAACTGCAACATCTTAGACACTCTGTTGTAAATACTAAGAGTGTTACCTTTAGCTCAAACAACAACCTTGAATCCTAGCACTCCTAAGTGTGAGCACTGTTTGGACATGAACATCACAGCTCAGACCCCCGCTGCTTAGTTATTACATCAACACACCACTGTTGTGGAAAACTCTGAGTGGGTGCAGCAAAGTACCGTTCTGACCTTTTAGAGGACATAAAGCATCTTGAGAGCATGTTCTGAGAACAATTTCAAAATCACCCATTCCCTTTGGTGAAAAAGCTGGACCAATTCTTGAGCACCCAGTCTCGTGCTGTATTAGTCATCCGTTTGTCATCCCTCATACGCAGCACAATGGAAAAAAGACTGAAATCTACAGCAGCCCAGCCTCCTCAGCATCAACTGCTGCTGTGTTCTCCCAGATCAGGGTATGTCCACACTACAGAGTTTTGTCAGAAAAACACCTGTTTTTCTGACAAAACTTGAGTTACGTCCACACTGCAATTGCGTTCTTTTGAAAGTAAATTGAAAGAACAGAGGGGTTTTCCCAAAAGCGGTACTCCTCTTCCTACGAGGTATAAGACTTTTTCCAAAAGAGCTTTTTCAGAAAAAGGCGTCTTTGGATGGGGAGGAGAGTTTTCTTTCAAAAGTAGAGGCCTCAAGGAAATAACACAGGTGCCCTGGTGGACACTCCATCCATACTAATCACAACTCTATAGTTCCTGTTTCCTGCCAGCTCTTAATACTGCAGGCACCCTGGACAAGCCTTGTGGCAGGAAGCTGGCCTGAGAGCAGCACCCCTGACTACGTGGCTCTCCCTGCCACAGGCCTTGCTACCTATGGCAGAGCCACAAGCCCCCTGCATCCTCCCTGGCCCTCGCAGGGAGCAGCCCCACGGGTCCCAGGACCAGAGGCGGATATAGGGCAGGGCGAACGGGCCGGCCGCCCTGGGCCCCGCGCTTCAAAAAGCCCCGTGCATGCGCCGTGGCGCCACCGCGCATGTGCATGGCGTCACTGCGCATGCGCCGTGGCAAAGGGGGGGACCCGTGGAATTATGCTGCCCGGGGCCCCGCAAAACGGTCATCTGCCCCTGCCCAGGACCCACCCAGGGAGACCAAGAGGCGGGCACCCTCCTGATCCAGAACAGAGATCCTGTCCCTCCTCAAGCTGTGGGGCAAGGAGGACGCATTGCAGGATCTCCACTCCACGCACCGCAACGCTGAGATCTTCAAGCGCATGGCCAAGTCCCTGGTGGAGTGCGGACACCACCCTGGACCTTGGAACAGGTCAGAGTAAGGTGAAAGAGCTCCGTCAGGGATATGGGAGGGTCAGAGAGCACAGCTCGCGCTCAGGGGTAGGCCCTCGCACCTGCCCCTATTATCAGGAGCTGCACCAACTCCTGGGGGGGGGAACATCTTCCCCGCCCGTCGTTGTGGACTCCGGCCTCGAGACCCTCGTCATCGCCCGGCCGGAGGTTACAGCAGAGGAGGACCAGGGCCAGCAGGAGGAGGAGGAAGAGACGGACACAGTCACTCTGTTTCTGGAGCCAGTGCCTGTCAGCCAGGACGTCTCCCAGGCCTCGTCTGACACCAGGGAGGGAACTTCAGGCGAGTGGTCTCAGTTGGTCACACACGCAGGGCGGGGCAGGTGGGCGCATGGGGCGGGGTGCGAGCATCGCTCGTGCTGCTTGGACTGGATATTGTGCTGCAGTCCATGCACGTGGCACACGGACTCAGCAGGCAGTCCCTGAACACGGGTGGGATCCTGCTGCCAGGCTCACAAGAGGCCACTCACACGTCTGGCCCCGGGCGGGGGCCTTCCCCCAGCACCTGCCATGGCTGGAAGCAGGCTAGCCACGAGGCCACAGGCACTATCTCAGACACCCTGTGGAGTGCCACACACAGCATGCCTGCATGTGTGAGGCACCACCTGCTCCCGTGGGCAGCGGTGCGAGCCGCAGGTGTGTGTGTGGGCCCGAGGGAGGCCAGGCTGCTCCCAGCTCTTCTGCTGCCCATGGGATCCTACTGTGGCTGGACGATTCCCTTGCCTGCCTGTCCGTGGGATGGGGGGAAGTGGGCATCATGGTTCCCTGGGCACCTCAGGGCCCCTGGGAGGCAGGGCCTGCTGTGCAGGCCACACATGGCCTTGCTCCCAGGACATCCCCCTCCTCTGACCTGAGGACTGTTGGTTGCTGCTCACAGAGGAAGGCCTGGCCTCAGGGACAGTGTCTGCATGGATGACTGACCGCCTCCTCCTCTTTGTGTTCTCCACAGCTGGACCAGTCAGGACTGAGGGGCAAGCCACGCCACCCGTGCCAGCTGCCACAGCCTGGGGGACCCGAAAGCGTGTGAGGGTCCAGGAAGACCTCATGTGCCAGCATGTCAGCATCCTGCGCAACATATAATAGACCCTGGCACAAAAGATCCGCAAGGACGCTGAGTGGTGGAACCGTGCATGGGACCAGATCATGCAGCGGTGTGATAGTGTGTGCGCCATCATGAGAGAAATGATGCCACGCCCACCTGCGGTCGCTCCTCCTGCCTGCCACCTTCCTGCCCACCTGTTATGCCTATTCCCCTTCCCTTTGCCCGCCATGCAATACCTCTGCTACTTCCCCAAGCAATGCCCATACTCCCTTCCCATGTGATGCCTATCCCCCCTCCTCCTGTCTCCCTTGCCATCCCTGACCCTGCTCCAGCCCCCCCATCTGCCTACCCCCTTGCGGTCCCTGGACCCATCCAACCCCAACTTCAACGAGGTCCCCGCACTCAAGGTAGCACATCCAGCTGCACTCCATGCCACTCTGAGCCTCCCTCCCCCACCAGGTTATGAGACCCACCTTTTCTTGTTGGGGAGGCCCTGGGGAGACTTACTGGGGTTCTTGAGAGACACTCTCCCTCAGGGCCTCCAGGATGCACACCCCGGCCTGATGGGCCTGGCGGAGGGCGGCTGTCTACGGCTGCTCAAAGGCTTGCCCTTCGTGGCTGGCATCTACCCCCCACCCCAGGAAGAAGGCCTCTCCCTTCCTCTCCACAATGCTGTGGAGGACAGAACATGCTGCAACCACCTCGGGGATATTGTGCTCCCCCTCATCCAGGTGGGTCAGCAGGCACCTGAACTACGCCTTGAGGTGGCTGAAGGTGCACTCGACCTGGATCCTGGCCCAGTTCAGGTGGGCTTTAAATTGGTCCCTGAAGGGGTCCAGGTGTCCATTATAAGGTTCATAAGCCATGGCTTCAGGGGGTAAGCCATGTCCCCCACGATGCACAATGGCATCCACACGCCCCCAACTGCTAGTTCCCAGTGGGGTGGGAATGTGCCTGTCTCCAATGTCCCATACCGGCTAGAGTTGCAAAACATGCGGGCATTGTGTGCCCTGCCCAACACCCGACAAAAATATCCGTGAACTGTCCCCAGTGGTCCACCAGGGCCTGCAGCACCATGGAGAAGTAGCCTTTCCAATTAATATACTGGGCCTCTCGATGGTCCGGTGTGCAGATCGGTATATGGGTCCCATCTATGGCTCCAGTGCATTTTGGGAACCCCAGGGCAGCAAATCCGGCCACGGATGGGGTCCGAGTCTCCCAGGCGGATGACCCTCCGCAGCAGGATGGAGTTGATGGCCCTCACAACCTGCAGACAGAGACAAACAAACACACAAAACAGAGAATGAGAGAGGGAATGCCTGAGCACTTGGGAGGAGGCTGCCCGCTACTCCTCCCCTCCTGTCCCCCAAACACCCCAGGAGCCACCCCCCATGAGGCTGCCCCCTCCCCCAGTAATAGAGCTGTGTGAGGGCGGGACAGCACAACCCTCTGGGGATGGGGCTTCCCCCCACTCCACCCCCCCATAGCTGGGAAGGGGTAGGGTGGAGGAAACTTTGCATGCTCCTCCCGTCTCCAGGCCAATCAGGCACTTCAAAGTGCTACATGCTCCTGGCAGGGCAGAGAAAGTTTCATGCGCTTCCCCCACCTCCAGGCCCTAATTGGCCTGGGGGCAGGGGAAGTGGCAGGGCCTCCGTGGGCCGGATCAACCTGCTTGATGGGCCAGATCCGGCCTGCGGAGGCCTGTTTGCCCACCCCTGCTCTTATCTTTATCCAGAGAATTTCACCTGATCTGACGCTCTCTTCCTTCTGGATCCCAGAACAAAAATATTTTATATATTCCCGATATATAATGCTACACCTCCTTTTTTATCCTGCCTCTCCTTCCTAAAGAGGATTAATAAGCCAATCATGAGACTTACCCCATCAAGTCTCTGTGATGACAACTGAGTTATAATTCAGCTTATATACCCATACGTCCAGCTTTTTGTGTTTATTCACCACACTCCTTGCACATGTGCATAGACATTTAAGTTGTTGAGCAGATTCCTCCATTCATTTACCTCATTGCCCCTATTACCTTATCGTCAACATCTAGCCCTGTGTCACCTGCTCCTTTTGAATCTAGTTTAAAGTCTGCCTCAGTAGGTTGGCAATTCAATTCCCTTCTTGGTCAGGTGAACCCCACCTCTTGCTAGCAGATCTTCTTAGAACAGCATCCCACTGTGGTAAAGGAACCAGAAGCCCTCTTTTCTGACAAGGCTCTTTTTCTTCTTTCCAGATACAAGTACTGTACAGTATTTTCCCAGAATCAAAGTACCAGTTGGCCAGCAGGTGGCATGACGGAGTAGAACAGAAATAAAGAATGCTTCCATGTTAAACTTGCATACATTTTAGCTGATCTATCTGTCACTTAGAGAATCACACACCTCATTTATTTCATTTCCAGGATTTTAATGTTCTTAAGAATCAGACAAAAGGCACAAGCTTAAGATATGTTTGCTAGGTAATCACATCTCCTTCCCTGAGAAATGGACTCTGAATTTCTGTGGTAAATTATAGTAAGATCTATTTTACTTGATTAAACCCCACAGCCTGCTTAGTGATTAAATCAATGTTCCATGTACATCTGATATAAACAGGGCAGGTTTTAGGTCTGGGCAAGCAGAGTGGCCATCCTGGATGCCAAAGTCCAGAGACAGCCTGTGATGAAGCAGAAAAACTGCCATCTAGCACAGCAGGGGTTAAAGAAAGCCTTTGGTCCCAGCTAGCCCCACCCCTTTATACCTGTAGCCAATGCTGGGCTGCAGAGGGGATAAAAGAAGGGAGCCTGGCTCACTTCAGGGCTGATAGGTAGAGAAGCAAGAGCTACCTGTCTCCCTGCCTGAAGAGATGGAGTGCTGGCCTACCAGCAAGCACTGGTTTCCTAGCCAAGAGAGTCTCTGGAGGAACCCCCAGCATGGGAGGTAACTGACTGAACAAACCCGAGATACCTTGGGGCTTGTCCTCACCAGCTTGTAGCTGCCCTGCTTGTAGGAAGCCTGGGACTGCAGCAAGGTGCTGACAAGACACCGTAGGGAGTGGAGTGGGAAGCAATCTGCCTGGTAGGTTGGCCTAGAGGGGCCCAACTGAATGGATTGGTAGGAAGTAGACTCTACTGCCCTGTACTAACTCCTTACTAGGAGGATTACTCAGGGCAACTGTCAGAGAGGCCCAAGGAAGGAACTGCCCTGGGGCTTGGTGATTTAAAAGTGCCACTTGGCCAGAAGGATGCTGAGTACCTGTCAATCTAACCACTAGACTTCTTGATCACCCAAGCCCTATTACATTGTTGTGCTGCTCTGTTCTGCTGGGCCGCATGTTGTTGTTCCACCCATTGGCTGTGCATTCATTGGTGGCTTGACAGCTGTAGAATCTGGCAAAAATGTGTTCTGCCCTGGCTCAGAATATGGTCAGGGCTTTGCCTGTATCTTTTAAGAAAAGTACTGCTCTTTACAGGACTCACTGACGGTTTATGACCAACAGAGAAGCTACAAGACCCTTGCTTTCTGCATAAGCGCTTTAAAGAAAAAGCAGTTTAGCAAGAAAGATGACTAGACAGAAAGGGGAGAACAGGGCCAAGTGAGTGGAATTGGCTAACTTTAGAATTGTTAATAATGGGCATTATTAATATTTATTATTTGTAATGCTGCAGTGGTTAGAATTCCCAGGTATGGGCCAGGACCCCACGGTGCTAGGTGCTGTACAAACATGGAACAAAAAAGATGTTTGTGTGCTAAGTACATTATTTCCCGTTAGTTACAATTGCTTTAAAATGTTTTTTTCCCCCTGAACATTAAAAAAACACTCTTGATACTTTCCCTGTTTGTAGTAATAGGTGTCTGTGTAAATCTTAGGTCTAGGGCTGGAAGACCTAAAACTGGGTTTCGCTGTTTTGTTCCTGCACCCCAATCCCAGGACTCGTATGCATAAGGAGCACTTTGGAGCATGCTAAGGGCCTGATCTGAAAGACAATGGAAGGACTTCCAGGGACTTCAGTAGGCTCTAGCACAGGCTCTACATGCTTATTTTAAAAAATATAGAGCACAAGAATGTACTTGTCAAATATTAAAAATATAGTTAAGAAAGTGGAACATTAGGTACTGATGCTTCAGTTGAAATTGCTCCCATTACCGGAAACACTATTTATACTGAGGACACTATTACAATAAGATATGGGAAAGAGAAACCCTCCTTAAATGGGAATTTCAGAAAGTATCCTTTGAGGCTGAAAGGGAATCATAATTTTCCATTCCTCTTTCTTCTGGAGATGATAATGGAATTTCATTCCGTCTGTTTATATCAGTTGATCCATTTTCTGGAAGCTATAATTTTCAAAAATTCTGTTGCAGCATTGTTTCTCACACTAGAACTGCACATTAGTTTGGACACATTGCCAGGATGTCCAGAAGAATATGCAAAAATTATTTCCTTTCAAAGTGAGTAAAAGTGGAAATATGCAACATCCTGGATAGTGGGAAACTGCCTGGTTTGGCAGGTGTCATTCTATTAAGTTACTTTTTTTAATGATAATTCATTGTCTGTGAGAGACTCCAATTGATTGCAACCTATCAAGCTTCTCCTGCCAGAGCTGTCATCAGGAAAGCAGGGGAAAAGACTGAGAAACTCATTTGGATATCTGAAATTCAGTTCTGACAGTTCATGGAATAATTTTGTCCCCCTGCTGGAATGGGGTGAATAGAAAAAACAAGCAAGTAAGAGAAGAGACAAAGGCTTTTGTGGGTGACATTAGTGATGGCAAAAGATACAAAATGGCCAACTTTGGAGAATGGGGTCTCCTGGTTATCCATAGAACAGGTATTACTTAAACGCTAGCAAGTGCAAATGTGTCTGTCTTTTTTTCAGTGTGCTCATAGTTGTGTGTCTTTCCCCTCAACTCTTAATGATGATAATGCATACTATGGGCCCCTGCTTGATACTGAAGGTGCCATTTGTGAATGCAAATGAACAGTTTGTTCCCTTTTGGGTCCTATTTTTAATCTCTATTAGAATCTTTACCTGTGCACATTGAACAAATTTGAGCTTGAGTCAGTCATGGAACTTCTGATACTTCCAAGCTGCTTTCCGTGGAGAAACTCATTTAAATAATGCTACACCTTTGAAACTGCACTTTGTGTGAAGAATGGATGTGACCAGAGAACAAGTTCGGAGCTACTGTCACCGTTGCCAAATCAAATACGGTAAGCAAGCAGTGAGAGAGTTATATAGAAATGGGCAGGAAACATGGTGCAGTTTGGAAGTCCTATTTGAAGAAAGCATTTCAGATACTCTAAGCATTCCAAGATTGACATAGATATGGGCCAGAATACTAGCGATGAAGTGGGCCTCTGTCTGTATGATATGTCAGTAGAGTAGGTTTCTCCTTCTCCTCCTTTATTGTGCCCATTCCCAGTTACCCAGTGAAAGTTCTTCTAGCTGGAGTGCCTGTGAGGAGAGAACTTTGTGGACTAAAGCTGAGATCTAGAGAAGAGAAGCCAGTCCCCATGGCATCTGCCCCTCCCTACACAATGGATAACATGACTAAGTAAATCTCTCTTTGGCACCAATCTACCTCTGGGTGGGGAAGGTCTGCCAGAACTCTGCCAGATGAGCTTGTTGCATTCCCCATGAAACAATAAGATTTCTCAGACGGGTCTTTGCATTTCCCTAGACAAATGACTTTATACAATCACAAGCCAGGGAAGGGGGAAGCAAGTGTTGGTTTGGGGGTGGGGTTTGCTTGCTTTCCTATTTTTCACATTGTTCAAAGGTTTGAAAAAGGTTATGATATAGTTACAAACTGCCTTTTGTTTGCATGTCACAGTAATGTTGGGCTGCTTTTGACCTTTTTCTTATTGTCTGGACAAAAAAATATGTTGAATTAGAGGCTATGCTGACTCTGGTAAGTGCTCTTAAAGCCACCTCGAGCTATCTTTCACAAGCAGCTGCTCTGACCGGGTTATAACTGCATTAGCCTTTATAGAGATCTAAATTTAGTACAACTAAAGAGAGATTTGAATGTAGATGTTTATTTGAGACACTGCACATGGTGCTAGTCCTGAAGAGCATAATGATGAAAGTGATCAGAAATCCCAAACAGGATCCCTCTCCATGGTGGGTGGGATGCCTCAAGTGCTACAGAAACTGAAAGCATAATTTTTAATTTAGTAGTGCAAAATGTAATGCTTTCTCTGCAGTAAAGATGTGTGCCTGATTCTGTTTCATTGTTGTCAGTCATAAAATAGCTGGATATACAGACTGTTCTATCTGCTCTTCACTGCGCTAGTACTTAGTATAAGGAACAACACTAGTGTCTATGAGAGGAGACTGTGCAACAAAACAATCTATTTATGTTGACAAAACAAATAATTTGGTTTGGGCCTCAGACCCAAAATTCAGATTGTAATTTGAATCTGATCTTCACAGGGTGTTTGCAGAGTCTATTGTGCTCATCTTCATAAATAATTTCTGTCTGAACACTTTTTGTAAACGCCTGTTTTTCTTCCTGAGTTACTTCTGTGAGCCACAACAAAGACAAGTGGCTACCTCCACAGCTAATATGGATACTGCCCCAAGCCTGTCCACTTCATGAGCCAATGCCTGGCAATATGACACTTCCTGAGAAGAAAGATGACCAGATTTCAGTATGGTTGGCTTGGGTGTGCAAGTTCCCATCTGACAATTTTACCATAATGCAATATTCTACAGTCAGTTTACCTATCCATCACACTCATTGTCTGTTACAAGGCAGCTGTCTGGACCACTGTAGGAAGAACAATTATATTCCCTCTTTCTGATGGGATCTATTATGATTCAGGCCAAGAACTGGCAGGGGTTTTTTGTTCTTTTCAAAATCTGTTTTACATTTTGTTGGCCAGTTATAGTGAGAGACAGACTTTTTTGCCAAATTAAGATGCTTTTTCACACCTCCACTAGGTTGAGTTTTAATAGGATACTTTCAGGGTATGTTTTATAGTGTTCTTTTTTTAAATGGTTGATTGTGCCAAATTCATCTTTGGTGTAACTTCACTGAATAAATTAATTAGACCCCCTGTCTGCTGTAATCCCTTAGAAGCTTAATAGTGAACTCCCTGTCCAAACAAATTTAAACCATAAGAATGCAAATTAAAGGCCTGATCCTGCCAACACTTATACATATGAGTAATTTTATTCACATAAGTATTTTACAGGCTTCAGGAGACCACTCATGAATAAAAGTGATCTACCAGATTGGGCCATTTAATATCTTAAAAAGATTAGCAGGTATTGTCTCACTAAAGTTAATGCACCAAAGCAATAAGTAAATATACCTCCCTTATGTACGTTACTAGTAACAGGCATCATCATTAAAAGAGAAAAAACAATTAAAACCCTGTTTTATTGTTCACCATGAGCTGATTGTTTATCACATGATGTAGGAAATGGAAATAGCACATACTGCAAGAGAATGTTCTTCCAATCATCTTTTTCTTGTGAAATTTAAAATACACAATGGGTTTAGAGTGCGGGCGATGGGCAATGCAGGTGGCCTTTGTTCTGCAGAAGGTCAGACTAGGTGAGCTGGAGATCTCTTCTGGCCTTAAATTCTAGTCAATGAACTGACCTTCTATTAATATAAAACTTAATCCTACAGTATAACCCGAACACGCTTCCTAAATCCTCCCAAACAAGAATATATTCATAAAGGTATCACACCGCTTTCAGCTCACGCAGTGGCTATGCATTATGGACTTGGGGTTCTCTTTTGTTTGATCAATCTCCGCCACATAATGCTATGAAGTTTGTGCATTTTTACTCTCTTATTATGTGAGTGAAACCAGGTTGAAGTTGAGAGACATAACTGACATCCTTCATTTAGAACAAATGTTAAAAAATTAATCTCTTTTATGGAATTGGCGAGGTGAAACAAAAGGCGCCACCACTCAAAACAAGGCAGGTTTGAGTAGAGACATAATCATGTGGCCTAACAGGTTTCTTTGGAGACTAATATAGCAAATACAAGTGGCTGAGAATTTGACTGGTAAATCTAGGTGCCTTTGTGTGAGAAGCAGCAGAAATATAGAAGAACATTGAGGCCTCAGTTACAGCTAGAGAAATCCTGGTAGCATTATGCTGAACAAAGAAGCTAGCGGGGAGAGCTTTTGGGTTGAATACTGTGAGCAAACAAACTCTCTTCTGCTGTTGATTTGACCTGTGTCCAGCGAAATAACACTGTCATTTTTTGTAAATACGGTTATATCATCTCAGAAATACCTGACTCCAACAATTTCTCCTCCAAATGGAAACAACTTGCTAGACTTAGAAAATTGACTAATCTCAGGTCAAAAAAGGAGAACAATATTATCACTTAACACCTGGAGTATGTAATATTAACCAGGACTGTGGAATTTCCAGTGAAGGATCATGATACACAATATATAGCCTCAAAAGAACTCAATGTATTATTATTAAGGGCAAAAAAATAGCCTATTAGGACCAAATTCTGCCCTAAATGACATCTGTGCAAGCCCAGAGTCTTAAGGGGAGAATGTAAATGATGGATTTAGCATTTAATGTTGCTTCAAAATAAAGCTATTTGTCTGTTTAATATTAACAATAACAATCAATATACAACTATTCAATTAAATTAAGTGGCATTTGCTAGATAACTGATCTATATTAAAATAAAATATGGATAAAGATGCCTTGAATGTCAGGGCATTGTTCGTGCATGTACTTATTAATGAAGTCAGTTCATATAAATTAAGATTCATTTGATGTATTTTGATCCATTAGTAAAATATGGTAGCCATGGTTCTCTTATGAGAGATGTATTAGACATATTGTTAACACTTTTTCCCCCCACAAAACTCACCAACATCTAGCAAATAAACCAGCTTTTCCACCCATAGGTTTATAAACTAGGCTACAAGCTCACATACAGAAAACCTGCTCTTGGTTTTAGGCGACTAGCCAGCAGAGTGCTTCACCCCCTCCAAAAAAGGATTAGCATAATTCACCAGCATCTTTCTCAAACAGTATGTCAGCTGTGACCCTGCTTACCCGATTTACTATTTGTCCCTCTCAGGGATTTTTATATTCATATTAAGCATGGATGAGGCAGCTTTCTCAACCTGACAGTCTTGTCAGCTTAAGACACAAGGTAGCTGAGGGGCAGGCACCGAGCATGTCAGCAAGAATGCTCAGGAGGAAAAGTTATGCACACTTACTACACAATCTAAACAAATAATAAGGCTGGGGAAGAATTACCAAATAATCTGTCTAAATGACAAAAATCTGGTCCTTTGTAAGTAAGTTGCCTATGAGAAACAGATCTGAACCCTTGTTCCATTCTTCTCTGGCCTATATGTAGCCTCTATTTTGGGAGGAATGGTCAGGTGACCTGATGACAGAATAGAGACTATGGGGCAAAACTTGGGGGTACGTCTACACTACGGAGAAGATGGACCCTCCGGAGGTCAATCTTCTAGCGTTTGATTTAGCGGGTCTAGTGTAGACTGAGGACAGCCTCCCGCCAGCATTCTGTACTCCTCGTTCTGTGAGGAGTAAGGGAAGCCGGTGGGTGTATGTACTCCTGTTGGCCTCCCGCAGTGCAGATGCTGTGGCAGCTTGGCTTGCGGTAACTAGAATCCAGCTACGCATTTTGCGAAGCTGGATGGCGCACCTTAAGCCGACCTGCTTGGTCTAGTGTAGACCAGGCCCCACTGACTTCAGAGTATCATAGAATCATAGGACTGGAAGGGACCTCGAGAGGTCATCGAGTCCAGCCCCCCGCCCTCAAGGCAGGACCAAGCTCCGTCTACACCATCCCTGACAGATGTCTATCTAACCTGTTCTTAAATATCTCCAGAGAGGGAGATTCCACCACCTCCCTTGGCAATTTATTCCAATATTTGACCACCCTGACAGTTAGGAATTTTTTCCTAATGTCCAATCTAAACCTCCCTTGCTGCACTTTAAGCCCATTACTCCTTGTCCTGTCCTCAGAAACCAAGAGGAACAAATTTTCTCCTTCCTCCTTGTGACACCCTTTTAGATATTTGAAAACCGCTATCATGTCCCCCCTTAATCTTCTTTTTTCCAAACTAAACAAGCCCAGTTCATGAAGCCTGGCTTCATAGGTCATGTTCTCTAGACCTTTAATCATTCTTGTCGCTCTTCTCTGTACCCTTTCCAATTTCTCCACATCTTTCTTGAAATGTGGCGCCTAGAACTGGACACATTACTCCAGCTGAGGCCTAACTAGTGCAGAGTAGAGCGGCAGAATGACTTCACGAGTTTTGCTTACAACACACCTGTTGATACAACCTAGAATCATATTTGCTTTTTTTGCAACAGCATCACACTGTTGACTCATATTCAACTTGTGGTCCACTATGACCCCTAGATCCCTTTCCGCCATGCTCCTTCCTAGACAGTCGCTTCCCATCTTGTATGTATGGAACTGATTGTTCCTTCCTAAGTGGAGCACTTTGCATTTCTCTTTATTAAACTTCATCCTGTTTACCTCTGACCATTTCTCTAACTTGCTAAGGTCATTTTGAATTATGTCTCTATCCTCCAAAGAAGTTGCAACCCCACCCAGTTTGGTATCATCTGCAAACTTAATAAGCGTACTCTCTATCCCAATATCTACATCATTGATGAAGATATTGAACAGTATGGGTCCCAAAACAGACCCTTGCGGAACTCCACTTGTTATCCCTTTCCAGCAGGATTTAGCACCGTTTACAACAACTCTCTGACTACGGTTATCCAGCCAATTATGCACCCACCTTATCGTGGCCCTATCTAAGTTATATTTGCCTAGTTTATCAATAAGAATATCATGCGAGACCGTATCAAATGCCTTACTAAAGTCTAGGTATATGACATCCACCGCTTCTCCCTTATCCACAAGGCTCGTTATCCTATCAAAGAAAGCTATCAGATTAGTTTGGCATGACTTGTTCTTCACAAACCCATGCTGGCTATTCCCTATCACTTTATTACCTTCCAAGTGTTTGCATAGGATTTCCTTAATTACCTGCTCCATTATCTTCCCTGAGACAGACGTTAAACTGACCGGTCTGTAGTTTCCTGGGTTGTTCTTATTCCCCTTTTTATAGATAGGCACAATATTTACCCTTTTCCAGTCTTCTGGAATCTCCCCTGTCTGCCATGATTTTTCAAAGATCATAGCTAAAGGCTCAGATACCTCCTCTATCAGCTCCTTGAGTATCCTGGGATGCATTTCATCAGGACCTGGTGACTTGCTGACATCTAACTTTCCTAAGTGATTTTTAACTTGTTTTTTGTGTATCCTATCTTCTAAACTTACCCTCTCTCTGCTTGTATTCACTACGTTAGGCACACCTCCAGACTTCTCAGTGAAGACCGAAACAAAGAAGTCATTGAGCATCTCCGCCATTTCCAAGTTTCCTGTTACTGCTTCTCCCTCCTCACTAAGCAGTGGGCCTACTCTGTCCTTGGTCTTCCTCTTGCTTCTAATGTATTTATAAAAGGTCTTCTTGTTTCCCTTTATGACTGTAGCTAGTTTGATCTCATTTTGTGCCTTTGCCTTTCTAATCTTGCCCCTGCATTCCCGTGTTGCTTGCCTATATTCATCCTTTGTTATTTGTCCTATTTTCCATTTTTTATATGACTCCTTTTTTATTTTGAGATCATGCAAGATCTCCTTGTTAAGCCAAGCTGGTCTTTTGCCATATTTTCTATCTTTCCTACACAGTGGAATTGTTTGCTTTTGGGCCCTTAACAATGTCCCTTTGAAATACTTCCAACTCTCCTCAGTTGTTTTTCCCTTCAGTCTTGCTTCCCATGGGACCTTACCTACAAGTTCTCTGAGCTTATCAAAATCTGCCTTCCTGAAGTATGAAGGATCAACACCTGTTACAAGTTCAATATTCTATTCTTGCTGCTGGCCTACAGGCTCCTGTAGAAAGAAAAGATGGGTGATGAAGTAAGATATCATTTAAATCCTTAATAAAAAAATCTTGCAACAAAAACAAATAAGTGTTGACGCCTCTGAAAGAAGTGAACTTTTCTACTAATTACACTAATGAAAAGCACTCAAGTATTCCAAAACAGTGCATAAAACTAGGCAAAAATTGGTGCAACGCTCCTCTTGATGCCTGTTTGTACTTTGAACTGAGCTTTGAAGCTTCCCTAGTATGGAGAAAGCTGCGCATATATGCTGAAAAGTGTCTATTTATTTAATCACCCAGTTACGCTAAAAAATATCAAACGGTGCATAGAAAAGTAGTGCAAAAAATTCCATAGAAAAAACAATCCCCCCCCCCCAAGTAAAAACCCAAAACACTGGTACATTCAGATGCTGCTGCTTTGTTATTAATAATTATTTGTTTTATCATAGTGCCTGAGAGCCCTAGTCACAGACTAGGACTGTGAGAGGGGCAGCATAAGAGAGGCTACAAAGCGGCTTGTCTGACAATTTAACAAGTGATGGTGGCAATGGAATTAGGGCTCACCAGAGGCAGGAGCTGACCTTTTGACCCTGAATGAAGGATGATAGGCAGGATGGGGATAGACCACGAAAGGCTGCAATGATATGACAAGTAACTTACGTTTGATACAACAGAGAGGAAGCCAATGGAAGGATACAAAGAGATGAATGACGTGGTCAAACAATGGGATAGGACAGTGGCTCTCAATCAGCAGTACATATACCCTGAGGGCACATAGAAGTCAGCTGGGGGTACATCAACTCAGCTAGATATTTGCTTAGCTTTACAACAGGCTACATAACAATAGCAAAGTCAGGCCAAAGTAAAGTTTCATATAAATAATAACTTGTTTATACTGCTCTATATACTAGACACTGAAATGTAAATACCATATTGATAATTCCAAATGATTTATTTTATAATTATATGGTGAAAATGAGAAAGTAAGCCATTTCTTTCAGCAATAATGTGCTGTGACGCTTCAATGTTTTTGTGTCTGATTTTGTAAGCAAGTAGCTTTAAGTGACATGAAACTTAGGGTACAGAAGACACATTAGACTCCTAAAAGGTGTACAAGGTGTTCAGAGCCTGAATGAACTTTTCAGCCATGTGGATGGATAGGACAGGCTGTATTTAAGAGATGTCCTGCAGAATCAGCCAAGTTATGTCTAAAGATCAAGGGAAAGGTAAGAGTCTAAGATGACCCTCAAGCTACGAACCCAAGTAATAGGCAGGACTGTGGTACTGTGCATGTGAATGCATCTTTTTTCTTTCACACCACTTCTCCACTCCCTTTCAAGATCACATATAATCTCTGTGGCAAATACATTCATTTGTATTCTTCCTTTATTTGAGTTTCTATATAAATAGACCCACATTCTAGGTATCTATGCCACGAGCTCAAAATACGATCAGATAACCTGCCACCATAAATTTCAGTCACCAGCAAAACTCCGGTGGTGTCGTTCTTGCCCCATGACAGTCAGTACCAAAACTTCCTTTGATTTCAACAGGGACAGCATTTCATAACAGATGTTCTTTGTTGGTTTTTGTCCATGTTGCCAGGTTTCCCAGTTTAAGAGAATTTCATTGTAAGTTTTTGAGTTCTTGCAGCCCCCAAACTCTGAGGCTACATCTACACTGCAGGCTTCTTGCACAAGAACTGTTTTGCACAAGAGTTCTTGTGCAAAAGGTCTTCCACAAGAGCGTGTACACACTGCCATGTGCTTTTGCACAAGAGCATCCATGGCACTATGGATGCTCTCTTGCTCAAGAAAGCTCTGATGGCCATTTTAGCCATAGGGCTTTCTTGCACAAGAAATTCATGTTGCCTGTCCACGCTGCCTTCTTGTGGAAGAGCTTTTGTGCAAGAGGGATTATTCCTCGTGGGAAGAGGAATAACTCTTCCGGAAGAAGCCCTGTTTTCTGATGCTGTACTGTACTTGCGCAAGAACGCGTGTGGAGTGTAGATGCTCTGCAAGTTTTTTGCGCAACAACAGTCGTTCTTGAGGGGGAAAAGCCTGCAGTGTAGACATAGCCTCATGAGTTTCTGAAACCATGCAGACCAAAACTAATGAATTCTGCATTGTTCTATACAGCAAGTGTAACCATATCAAACTACATTTCCTTTTTTAAAAATTAACATGTATTCATTTGTATTAAAATCCAAGACCTTCATATGGTGTTGACATTTTGGTGCAGCATGCAGCAGAGGCAAAAATATTATTCCTTGTTTGATGCTTGTTCCTGCTTGATCACAAACATCCTTATCTTCCTCTGACTCCTCAAGTTCTCTCTGGGGGGAAAAATAAATCTCAAAAGCTTTGCATAAATTAGAGGTGCCAGTCGCTGAAATCAAAAACTCAGTTTATTCACTGCACTAAACTGAGCTCCCAACAAAAGGAAAATGCTTGTGTACATTCAGCTCTTGTAAGGTGGGCAGGGTGTGTGTGTATATGTGCCTAGGGAAAGACCACTGCTTCTTTCCAAAGTGTGACCTATGTTGTTGTTTCTCCTTGAAGTATAGTGCTGAAAATATGATCTGTTTGCTTTCCATCCACTTACCCTACAAAAATGTGTAAGATGTTAGCAGTCTTGATTTTTCTAACTACTCCCACATATTTTATGTCATAGCTTTCCTCTCCCAGTCATCTCTAGATGTTCTCTCCATATCACATATCTCTTTGCTAACTTACCTCCATCTGTCTTTTATCGCTCCCATCTGCCTACACCTACGTTCATTGGTCTGGAAATTTTACCCAGTACCTATAAGCCAGAAGACTAAACCTATGAGGCCCAAATAGAGGTGAATGGTGGGGGAGGGAGGCTCTTTTCATAGGGAATGTCCAGATGAGAAAAGTTAACTCCACTCCTCCAAGACAGCAACAGGGAAAGGGACAAAATTCCTACCAGGGGCTTTCCCTACGTGCTGCCATATTTCACATCAGTTTCAGCTAGTAGGTGATTGATAAGTTTGAATTCATCTGCCTGACTGTCTCTGACCACTGGAATGGAGAAGGAACTGCTTTCTTTCTCCTCTCCTCTCCCCAGCCAGAGTCTCTTGGATGCTTTGGGAGTGATTAGGCTGTTTGACCAATTCCATCAAGCCAATTGATGGAAATTTGGGCTCTCAACTAAACTTTTCACACTAAAAAAATCTTCTCACAGAATTTTGATGTTTTTTGTCATTGAAAAACTGAACACGGAATCACTGAAATAGTTCAGCCAAAAGTGGTCATCAGAACACTGAAATATTTTAATTTGGAAATGCTGTCATGGTGCCATATAGGAGTTGTAGTTTGGTTGCCTCATGACCCTCTTCTCTCTGGACTGGGTTAATTGGCTGAACTGCATCTCCCAGTGGTGAACCATGGCTGTGACTCCCATGATGGATCATCTTCGCTATCCAAGAAGGAAGATCAAGGTGCTTCTTTGTCTTATCAGGAAGCCTGGCTGATAGAGGAGAATGGGAGCTTGAGCCATATGAACTACAACTCCCAAGAGGCACTGCAGTATCACTTCCAAATTAAAATCTGTTGTTGTTTGGCCAAAATGTTTGTTTTCAAATTTCTGCCAAAAAATAAAATTTTCCACAACAGCATTTTACCTCCTCATTTTTGACTGAATTTAGAAAGTGGGGAATCTCCCATACATTACACACACACACACACACACACACACACACACACACACACACACACACACACACACACACATACCCAGCCTCACACACACACACACACACACACACACACACACACACACACACACACACATACCCAGCCTCATAGCTGCTGCAAGACATATGTGCATGCTCTTTGGAGTATGTGGTTTCTCAGACACCAGAAGTAGTTTGTTGCTGTAGAGTCACTCAGAAGAACTACACCAATGAGCATTTTTTAAATTGCAGTATATTTTTTTAAACTGTCACTTTTTACTAAAAATGTGAGTACATTTTATCACAAACAAAAATTAAATGGCACTAGTTCAAATAAATGACCTCACTTGGTGGTGGAACTGTCTTGAATGTTGTTGTTGTTATATTTATTTGCATATTCACTTATATGCATGATTTGGAAATCCACAGCAGGTCTCTTAATTCATTAGCGAAAATGAAAAGATTCTGAATTACTGCTTCTGATTGAACTTTTTGAGACAACGGGAGGCATATTCTGTACATTACTGAAATGGCTGTTGTAGTATGTTTTTCTGAAATTGATGCTTTGTAATAATACTGAGAATTAGATGAGTCTGGCAAGGATAGGTAGAAGATACCCCCATTCCCTTGTCCCCCTCACTTTTTTGCACAGCCCAATTTGTATCCTATCACAGCCCCCCAAATCAAAGACAGCAGTTGTACTACTTCCCGGACTAAAGTTGGACAGTAAATGTCATGCCCCTTTTATGGGGCTAAAGAGAACATTTGCTATACCCCATTAACTGCACTGTTCTTTTATACGTGGACTTCATCAACCTATTTCAGCTGCACTGTGATGGGTGGATATAGATGAGAGCCCACAGTCATACATGCACTCCATTGGCCTCTTTCCACTTCTTACTTTTTTCACCCCCTCTCCTTTCCGTCCTTCCCCATTTATACCATATGGCTTTGATGCCTTTCATTAATCTCACCTTTATTAGCCAAAGTTCCAGTGGAGTGCCTGGAGGGGAAAGGAAGGGAGACCCTTTGTTTGCCATGAGCTTTTTCTCCATCTTGAATTGAAGGCGATCTTGTAGGAGACAGGATAGTCTCTGCTTCTGTCTGTCTCTCCTCTTAACTGGTGGTCTGGGTTCTCCTCCTTCCTCTCTCCCCGGTGAAGGGAATTTTGTGAGCAGACAGAGTACAAGGCAGAAGAGCCCAAGGACATATCTTTTCCCATGAAGTTCAGCTCCTCCTCCACCTACTTGGAGGAAAGTTGGGAGCCCAAGAAACTCCACAGTCAGGAATCAGCATCTCCACTCATACCACTACCTCCAATTTTCCAATGCAATGCCAGCTCATTTCATTAGCCAGTAAAGAGAGGGAGAGGTGAGTTGTCCAAACTCAAAGAGAGAGAGGCTCTTCTGCTTTTTTACTAGAGAAGTGGGGGCTTCGCTTTTACTCATTTCCCTCTTGTTTTTCAAAACTACTAATAATAACCTCATTAAAAAAACCAATTTTTAATTACTTTTCTGTTCTAACAGAAGACACATATAATCATCTCAGTGTTTTGACAGAGTGCTTTAATGTAGTCAGTTGTTCTGTTCCATTCTGCACAAGTTCTTACACCATGCTCATCACCAAAGTGTATCAGTTCCTTCCAGTCGTGCATTAAACAGCATGACTAATACTTGTCACGAGTGTGTTCTCTCATCTTCTCCCCAGGGGAAGGAATGTATGTAGTAGAGTGTCTTGGTTTGGTAGTGGGTTCTTAATATGCATGTTGCTCTATATTTATGGTTGCGAAAGCAAGATAAAAGCAATATTTCCTGTACTTGAAGTAGAAGGTGGCAAGATTTGTGATAGCCCTTGGGGAGGAGGAGTTTATTGCATATTTTCAGATAGTGCAGGGCACAGTATTTTCTCTGGGGCCTAACTTTAACCTTATTGTAGGGAATTCTATTGAGTCAGAGAAGCACAGTTGATCACAGTCTTCATCCTGGAACTTTAGGGAATCTTTTTTCCTGGGGCCAGACCCTAGAACACTTTAAAGAAAGGGACCAAGACCTCAAACTCCATTTGATGGTATAAAAAAGCCAATGTAAAGAGTAGAGGACATGTCTGATGCATTCACAGTAGCTATTGATGTGGAAGCAATGTATTGCTGCAGTGTTTAATTCTACAGTAGTTAGTTTCCCAAAGACTGAAGGGTTTGTGCCCAGGTATATCATATTGCCATAGTCCATCTGAGAGTAGAAAACGGTGTGAATAACTGAGACTAGGTCATTCTCCACTAGGATGAAATGGAGATTCCTAGCAACTGGAGATGGTAGAAACAGTTACTCATAGATAGTGTGTGGGAGCTTAGCATTGGTCAGGAATCCAGGAGCATGCCTAAACTATGGACTGAATTGATTGATCACGGTGTATTTCATCTATGAAAGGAGACTGAACCATGCCTAAGAACTTGTCAAATGCTGTCCTCTACCCACCAACATCCCCTCTGTTTTCCTCAGGTCCAGCCTCAACCAGTTGTTCTTCATTCATGAGCCAATCTCATCCAAACACTGGGCTCTCTTGGTGGTAGTGGCATGTGGTGACAGATAGGTAGAATTGTGTGTCTTTGTTGCTGGCACTTGAGTCTATGTTGTCTGATCAGTTCATCAAGTGTCTGCATGTACAAGCTGGAAAGTACCAGAGAGAGAACTGATCTTTAGGAGACTCTACAAGTGAGGGGAGTCTAGTGATGGAAGTGCTCTTTCCCATAACTACTCATAGCGTGCATCTCTCCACGAATGATTCAAACTATGTTAGTACATTACACTGGACTCCTGCAATTTCTGGCAGATGAGAGAGCAGTATTTCATGGTTAACACTCTCAAATGCTGCAGAGAGGTACAGGAGGATGAAAATGGATGTTTACCTTCTATCCACTGACAAAAGGAAATCATCCAATAATGCAGCTTTGGTTCCAGGTTTTGGCCTGAATCCAAACTGTGCTAGGTCTGGAATGTTAGCTTCAATTAGATGAGCTTGTAGCGATCCTTTTACTAGTTTCTCTAAATGTTAGGTGTAATGTATACTACATTAATAACATGCAAAGCACGTGACAAGTTATGCTCACAGAGTTATGTTATGCTTTTCCTAAAGTTCTGTTCATTTATGCCAAAAAATATAAATATTACAGTATTTTGCATCAGTAAAATCTGCATCTTGCACTGGTGAATATGAAATCTGTCAGAGACCAGAAGCATTCATTCTTTGTCCTGGTGCAGGTTGGGGTTTATCTCATGGCCCAACTGGTGTAGAATGCGGAATCCAACCCAAAAGAAAAGAAAGGTATATCACGGTACAAGAAAAACAAGGTGGTAAACTGATGGGTGAATTTTAGTCTTGGGTGTTTCAGCATGTAAACAGTCATTTTGTGAAAGGCTAATTTGAATGCATACTTTGGAACTTCTATGTAAGAAGATCTGAATGCTGTGAGAACTGCTTCTCAGAAGGATTGATAAAGTATTTCCATTTCTTTCTGTATTGTACTGCTTTATCTTAGACTAAAAAGTTTGGTTGTATTAGTTGGTGGGTGCCTCAAACATTCTTAATAACAAACCAAAGTGTAGTCAAGCAATTGACTATCGTTTAGCTTGTTCAGGAAGGGAAGGTTTGACATAGGCAGTAACCTGATGTAACCAAAATAGGTTTTCTTCAGTGTTGGTTTGACTCTTGCATGTTGGAAGGAGGAAGGTAAAATTTGTTCCCTGAATGTTGTGTTGACTATTTTGGTGAGAGGTGTCACCACCTGCTCATGACTTGTGTGTCCAGCGCTTTGTTTACAAACCAGTGGTGTGTTTGGCTGGGGGAAGAGATCTATATGCCACCCCATCCGTACTTGAAGAAAGATGTTCTTGTGTGTGTTTTTGTTTTCATTTTCATCTGGACCAGGCTAAAGATTTCCCTCCATCCTTCCCACTTAGGTTAGGCTGCAGGAAGCTGGCATTAGAATGCTTTATTAGTACTAATAACGTCTTAACTTAAAGGAATAGTGACCCAATGTCTCAGAGGTAGGATGGCAGTATCATTACAGCTCCTGCTAGTAGGGAGTACTAATAGAGAAATCAGGACCATGGAGAATAGAATGTTGATGGGGATTTGTGGATTTGTCATTGCCTTATATACACACTAAGAGGAAGGTTTCTTTCCCATCTGAATCTCTGAAGGGGAGAGTATTTGTTACAACCCTATTGTGCAGTCTGGGGCATCCTGCAATTCTAGGCTTCAGCAGCAACAAAAAGATGGAGACGTTTAAGGTGTGTTTTGCTCCTGTCCTCACAACCTCTGGCCCAGACTAAAGATGGAATAGACTAATCAGAGACTGGAAATGAGGGGCTGCAGGCCACCAGACCCATATCCTGAAGCAACATATGGTAATGATATAAGACCAGACTAGGGGGGTGAAAAGGGCATTAGGGAAGGAAAAGTTCCTGGTTCATTTCCTTCAGGTACAAACCATGTGAAATGTAGCAGTTTTGGATGGGTTTTTCAAAGAGAAGCAGTGAGTCCTTAGAACCTGAAACAATGAGACTGACAGATCACTGTGAGCATCATCCTGGTCACTGATGGTGCCACAGTATGAAGAAAACTGCAGGTTCAGTTATGAGCAATCAAACCTTTTATGTTGGGGGATTATGAGCATGTGGGTGGCAATCACTGTGATAACAAAGTAATTGGGGGGAGAGAGAAATGGGAGGAACATGATGTAAGCCTCAGGGAGTGAGCTTAGGTTGAAAAATGAAGGCTGTGGGGGATAGCATCTCTTGCTAATAGGTCTGTATTACACCATAGTGTTTTATAATGAAAGAATAAATACACACTTGATTAAGGATAAGAATGTGGTATGTGTTAGTGACCATGAGGCCACATGAACTGACCAGGCAGGGAAGTACATTGGCTAGTGACAGAGGTTCCCTGTGACAGAAACCAAAATAAAACTTGCTGAACTCCCTGTGAACTGATCGCGGAGTTATCTACAGCTATAATTCAGTGCATTTTAGTGTGTGGTCACACTAATGTGGTCATTAGCTGACAGACATCAAACCTTGTCTCGCAGATCAACCCCTTGATAAAAAGAGGAGTCAGGAGCTGCTTGCTACCTTTGCTTGCTATGGAACACAACTCAGTTACAGGTCTCTCACCTAAAAAATGATTGGGACATGGATGTGATGGGTTGAGTCTCCTCTTGCTTACACTAGTCTAAAAGGGTATGTCTACACTACAGCGCTAATTCGAACTAACTAAGCTAATTCGAACTAACGCATCCAGACTAAAAAACTAGTTTGAATTAGCGTTTTGCTAATTCGAACTAGCATGTCCACATTAAGTGGACCCTGAACCGGGGTTAAGGATGGCCGGAAGCAGTGCCAGCAGGGCATCAGATGAGGACTTAGAGCGTGGAGCTGCTGCCTCAGGCTAGCCGAGGGCTGTGCTCAAAGGGACCCGACCCCCACCCCGGACAGACAGTTCTCAGGGGTGCCCCGCTTGCAAAGCAGTCCTGGCTTGGAGTGCCCTGAGTGCCCACACTGGGCACATCACAGCACTCGGCCATCAGACCGGCTGCACTTGCCGCAGGCTGCCATCTGGGGAGAGGGGGCAATTGGGGGCTGCAGGAGAGCTTCCACCCCCAGAAGCCCGCAGAGCCAGCCCAGTCCTCCCCATCGGGGGCTCGTACCCCATTCCTCCCTCACCTCCTTCCACTTACCCTTCCCTAGCCCCCTTCCTGATGTACGAAATAAAGAAAACGTGTGGTCAAAAATAGAATCTCTCTTTATTGAACAAAACTCGGGGAGACTGGGAAAAGGAGGTGGGAGAGGGGAAGAGAGAGGCTGGGAGAGAGGAGGGCAACTAAAATGATCAGAGGTTTGGAACAGGTCCCATATGAAGAGAGGCTAAAGAGACTGGGACTTTTCAGTTTAGAAAAGAGGAGACTGAGGGGGGGATAGGATAGAGGTCTATAAAAGCATGAGTGGGGTGGAGAGGGTGCATAAAAAAAAGTTCTTCATTAGTTCCCATAATAGAAAGACTAGAGGACACCAAAGTAAAGGAATGGGTAGCAGGCTTCAAACTAGTAACAGAAAGTTGTTCTTCACAAAGCAAATAGTCAACCTGTGGAACTCCTTGCTGCAGGAGGCTGTGAAGGCTAGAACCAGAACAGAGTTTAAAGAGAAGTGAGATACAGTGATGGAGGTTGGGTCCATGGAGTGGTATTAGCCAGGGGGTAGGAGTGGTGTCCCTGCCCAAAGTTTGTGGAAGGCTGGAGAGGGATGGCACGAGACAAATGGCTTGGTCACTGTCTTCGGTCCATCCCCTCCAGGGCCCCTAGGGTTGGCTACTGGGCTAGATGGACATTTGGTCTGACCCAGGACGGCCATTGTAAGCTCAGGGCTCATGGTCGGGGGTCTCAGTGGACCACCTTGATTTTCATGCACACCTGCTCCTGGGTGGCCAGGCTGGCAGCTCTCCTGCCCTAGACAGCCGCTTTCCTGTGCCTAGTGTGGAGGTCGTGGACAAGGTCCACGATGTCCGCACTAGACCAGGCGGGTGCCCGCCTCTTGTGGTCCTGGGCAAGCTCCTGGGAGCCGCCAGCCTGGTCCCGGGAAGAGGGGGAGGGCTGGGGGGAATCGGGTGGCTGGCTTGAGCCGTGCCAGGTGCAGGGTCTGCTAGCTGGGTGCTGGCAGGCTTGCACCTGGCACGGGCACCGTAGCCAGCCCGTGCCCCTTTAAGTGGTCTGGGGCCGGGAGCGGGGGCATATGAGTTTCCCTGGTGTTGGCTAGAGTGGCCACCAGGGAAACCTGGGGAGGGCTAGCCTCCCACTAGTTCGAATTAAGGGGCTACACACCCCTTAATTCGAACTAGTAAGTTCGAACTAGGCTTAGACCTCGTAGAATGAGGTTTACCTAGTTCGAACTAAGCGCTCCGCTAGTTCGAATTAACTTTGATAGGTGCTACACTAGCACTCCACTAGTTCGAACTTAATTCGAACTAACATCCGTTAGTTTGAATTAACTTTGTAATGTAGACATACCCAAATTGGTGTAATTTCAATTAACTTCTGATTTACACCAGGGTATGTAAGAGAAAACTCAAGTTTGATACATGTGCAAATATTTTAAAGTATCAAACACCTGAGAGAAAGCAGAGTTATTTAGATTGGCACAAAAGGATGTAATGAGGATCTATGGATGAAAATAAGAAAGGTAAAAATCAGGCTAAAAACATTGACAGATATCAGGATTATTCTCCCAAGAGAAGTGTCTTGCTTGGACACTTAAATAACATTATATAGAAATAGAAAATGTACTGTAAGAATCAGACCTTCACTGTCAGAAAACTGAATAACAACTTTTAGGGTAACAGTATAAAATGCTTTTAAGATGTTTTAAATGACATTATAGAATAATACTTTCCCATAGGTTGTCATTCTTCCTGACACCTGCATGAAAGATGTGCTAACAAAGATGATTATGTGTCTGAAATTATCATCTGAATCATAACTTAACAAAACGATGCCCTGTTATCTCATATGTGGAAACCGGTTTGACTTTTTCAAAAGGATCACGGGGATAAATGCAACTTTAATTGATCAGTGGCAAGCAGTGTATTTTTCTTCTCGTAAAAAGCACTTTAAAAAGTATTTTATGTAAATCTAGTTAACAATTATTACTTTTGAATTTTATAAACATGTAATTTACTTCCCAAATGTACTTTTTTCCCCTCTAGGGAAACATCACTTAGGAACCTTTTTATCAGTATTGTTCTTGCATGTAGATCTTTATATAGCACCACCTCATCAGGACATGGCTTAACTACAGTGTAAATCTGGAGAATGGGGCTTTATGAGATGGCGTTTAAGAAAGAATTAAAACTACCAGCCTCGTGTTTCCTTTCAGTGTACAAACATGGCATTATTGCTAATCAGAAGTGTAAAAAATAATCAATCCAGCTCCCCCCACAAAAAAATCAATCAATCATCAATTGTGAGATTTAAGAACATTTTGAGTTCTTTTTATTTGCCTTCTAGTTTTTGATCCTTTCATAGAGAGCCTAGGTCATGTTTTCAAGCTTTTCTCCTCAATGATGAAGATTAAGAATATACTTTTCTTTTAAAATGAGAGCTCAGATTCTCATATAATTACATTACTCCAAGTGCTGGGATCTTCAGAAAAATATCAAATGTATCAAGAGCTGGTAATATTATTTGGATGTGTCAGAAGATTCTACTATTGACAGAAAGACTACATGAAATGAATCCTTAATTTCTCTGTGGATTGAATTAGGTGTGGTCAAGTAGCAAGGTGAGGGGATAAAAGCCAAACTTTTTGTCCAGGATTGGATGCGAGAAGGAAGACATCTATTAAATCATTTCAGAATGGCTGGGTTATCCCACAGCAGTTCAGCAACACTCCACCCACACAACTTCTTTGATTTGTATTCTATGCTGCCATGTACAACAGAAGTGCTGTTGCCAACTCCAAATGCTTTAAAAAAACACAGTCGACTCCACGACAATGAGCTTTTAAAAATAATTTTTGGGCCCTTTTTAGTTGCCATTTCTATTTTAACCACTTGGAGGTACACTGAAATCTGATTTTTATAATTTTCTTTGCAACTATAAGGCCTAAAAACTTTCTCTTAAAAATGAATGTCGAGATTTCATCGAGATTTCATCGTAATGACTTGACCTCACTTGCTGAGGCTTTAAGAAAAACTCCAACTACTATAGCTTTTTGAGGAACTCACAAGAATTGTGCAACACTTTATACTGCTGCTGTGCTTCACTGCAGAAGTGGCTACATTTCAAGGTGGAGGAAGCAAACCCTGTGTGTACTTTGTAGAGCTACTGGAACTCTTTGGGAAGCGGCAAGAGGAAAGTTACCACTTACAGAGGCTGACTTATTTTAATAGTCCCCCTCTTGGCCCAGTCCCATCCTGGTGAAGTGGGGTTGGCAGATGAACATGACTCTTGGCACTGAAGGGCCAGAGGCTGAGGGGGAAGCATTGCAGTGATTGGGGTCAGGCTGTGAGCATAAGAACCATTATACTGGGTCATGCCAAAGGTCCATCTAGCCTAGTATCCTGTCTTCTGACAGTGGCCTATGCCAGGTGCCAGAGAAGGCATGAACATTAAAGGTAATCATTGAGCGAGTCATCCAGTTGCCCATTCCCAGCCCTGCTAAACAGAGGCTAAGGACACTATTCCTGCTCATCTTGCCTGATAGCCATTGATGGACCCATCCTCCATGAATTTATCTAGTTCTTTTTTGAACCCTGTCAAAGTCCTGGTCTTCCCAACATCTTCTGGCAAGGAGTTCCACAGGTTGTGTGTTTTGTTTGTTGTAAACCTAACACCTATTAATTTCATTTAGGTGACCTTCCTAGTTCTTGTGCCTCCACCCATGCCCAGGGGACTCCCTCCCCCGGGAGGTCACAACCTGGGCTGGGGGCTTTAAAGCAGCCAAGTGAAGGCCTCCAGAGACTCCTAGGGTGCAGGAGCGCCAATCCCAGCAAGTAGGGCGCCCCCTGCCGAGCCTGGGGATCCTGCCGCTTTCCAGCGCCCTCGCAGCAGGGCAGCGCCTTTTCCCTCCCCCCTGCCACAGAAGGGGGGCTCCGAGGTGTGGCGGGAGGGCCCGGGGCGCTGGCTGCGCGCGGCAGGGTGGCGCGGCCTGGGCTGCCCGCGCTGCCAGGTGGCGGCCCAGAGCCTCCCTGCGCGCGGAGCCGCCGCTCCATGCAAATGCTCCATTGTCATCGCCGGGGCGCCAGCGGCTGGGCAGAGCTCCGCGCAGCGCCGGCGGCAGCGGCAGCAGCGAGGCGAGGGGCGGCTGCCTCGGCTCAGCCCCGGCGGGGGCACGGAACGCCCCCTCCCGCCGCCCCCCCCGCGAAGCACAAAAGAGCCCGGAGGAGGACGGGCACGCCGGGGTGCTGGCTCAGGTAAGCGCTTCCCGCAGCCACCCACCGTGCCCCGCTGCCTCCCCCCCGCCTCGGGCAGCCGCGCCGCGGAGCGCCCTGCCCGGGGCGGGGGCGTTGGGCCACCCCGGGCAAAGCGGGGCTCAGGCGGGGAGAGGGGGGCAAAGCACGAGGCGCCGTGGCCCCACAGCAGGGAGCTCTAGAGCAGCACGAATGGCTTCAAAGGCAGGTGGTGACTGATTGGCATTGGGGAGGGAGCGGAGTCTAGCGCCCGCGGGGACACGCCGTGCTGCCTGCCTGAGAACCTCCATCCCGGCGTGGTCCTGCCCAGGCTGACGGTGTGAACGCAGGCAGTCCGTGAGCCAACACACCAACCACAGGCACATGCAGGAACTTTCAGAAGGAAAGGTGTCTCTGGCACTCTTCCTCCAGTTGAGATGCTAACGTTAGCCTCCCCCTTGCAATCGGTCTCAGAGCCAAAGTAGCCTCTGATTGCTTCATAAGCCTTCCTCCCCCAAGAAACGCTTTTCAATCCTTGCAGTTAAAATAAAAGAAATAATAATAATAAAAAAAAGCTTTGAAGAACTCGTGGTAAGTGGAGATGCAGAGGTCGCGTAATTGAGGGAGTTATTTTTGAAGGTAAGATTAAGATCATGTAAAGGGTAGTGTTGCTTTTAGACTATACTTTAGAAAGAGGTGAAGTGGTTGAGAATTATGCTGCATGTTTGAGTTAGGTGGTAAAATTAAAAAAAAAACCCACTTACGTTTTCTGGATTCTGTGCTGTCGTATAGATCTTCAGCACATTCCTTGCCCTTTGGTTGACTTCCCAAGAAATCTTGGTTGTGATGGTTTTCCCGTTTCTTTCATTGGGTTTCCATAACTTCTGTAATGTTGAACTGTGTAGCATTTAAGAATTATTTTGACAATATATATGATTACACTAGTAGTTTTTTCAGTGTAACTGTTTTCCAGTTCTATCTGGAATTAATTCATTTTAATTGTAATTATGATGGAAAAATATGCATTTTCAGTTTGTGGTGTTACTGCAATTGTTTTTGTTTATTTACTCAATTTATCATTCTTTCTAATTTGTTGTTAGTGTGGCTGTAGGAAAATAGGAATTGTTGTGCTAGAGCAGGCCATTGGCCCCTTTAGTCTAGTGTTCTGTTTCCTGCGGTAGACTATGCTTAATGTTTGAAAATAAGCTGAAGCCTACTCGCTCTGCGTCTTGTCAATAATGCAATCTGGAGCTGCAGTTCCCATAACTTCTTGATCAAGCTAAATTTGTTTATATAATTTTTTGTAATGCATTTTTTCATGTATTTTACTGCTCTTCATTAATGTGTGATTTGAGTCCATTTGTTTTACTGAAGCTAACTTTTCAGTTCAGTGCGAACTGGGAGATGTGAGTTGTGGAGGGATTTTGAGATTTAACACTGCTATGTTATATAGAAGATACTTTGGGGTGTATTTGTGTTCATAAGAGATGTAGTTAGTTTTATGTGCAACAGGTACTGTCAGGGCCATGAAGCATTAGTTACCATGATAGCAGAGATGGTTGCCTTCTTCTTGTGAAGGCTGAGGCATGATAAATCAACCTAGAAAGGCAATGAGACACTGCAATTAATTGCATCTACTGAAGGGAGAAGTGGCTTTGTGTGGTGTTCTCCATCTGCTGCAATGTAAAATATTCCAAGAGGTCACCCACATTGAAGAGAAATCCCTTTGTTATATTCATGTTTTATCTTAACTAAAGATATAGAGCTGTCATATATTTTTGTTTAATTTCCCCAAATTGGAAGAAAAGCAGCAAAACAGAATTAAAGTGTGCATTTTAGAGAATGTTGTCACTTTACAGCTGTCATTCAGTCAAGGTTAGTGTACAGGGATTTGCATATCAAATTAAAATTACACTTTTATGGCATGCTTTATATTCATAATGCAATTATACATGTACTGTGCTGATTTAAGACATTCTGATTTCCTTTTTTCTCCATTCTCCTTTCCAAATGTGGTAGCTAGATTGTAAGTAAGTGACTATTTCATAATAAATCATCTTTTTAAACTCCATTGGATAGGGACCAAACCTTCCCTTTGGTTTCCTTTTTTTTTTTTCCTAATTTCCCTTTTGTTTTTATCTACAGACAAAGTTTTCTGCATCAAAGAAGTCACTCATCACTATTACTCGTCTTTCTCTTTTGTCATCTTATCTATTTAAGGCTTTCTAATGTGCCTATTATAGGAATATCCAAGCACATCTATTTCTTGTATTTCCATTTATTTCTTTATATTCTGGGGAGCTATTCTAACATAATATCTTTTGTTTCTATCTTGCTTAGACTCAGGCCTGAATTTAATTAGTGAATCCGTTCTTCCTAGTCACTTTTGCCTAGAACACACTGGGAAAGTTTGAATCCACTCCAGGTATAGAAATTGTAGCTCAGACTTTTGTCTTCAATGAGCGTAACTAGCAGATTAAGTTCACCTTGAATTTTGGTGAAATTTGTGACTTAGGCCCAGCTCTGTCTTTCTGCACCTGATTAGCAGACCACAATCATCAATCTTTGACTTAAACATAAGAATGTCCATACTGGGTCAAACCAACCCAATATCTTGTCTTCCAACAGTGGCCAATGCCAGATGCCCCCAAGGGAGTGAACAGAACAGGTAAACCTCAAGTGACCCCTCTGTCATCCATTTCCAGCCTCTGACAAACAATGGTTAGGGACATCATTCCTTCCCATACTGAATAATAGCCATTGATGGACCTAACCTCCATGAATTTATCTAGTTCTCTTTTGAACCCCAATACAGTCCTGATCTTCACAACATCCTCTGGCAAGGAGTTCCACAGATTGACTGTGCTCTGCATGAAGAAAAGCTTCCTTTGGTTTGTGTTAAACCTGCTATCTATTAATTTCATTTGTGACCCCTAGTTCTTATGGGAACAAATAAATAACTTTTCCTTACTCACTTTTTCCACAACAGTCATAATAATATCGACCTCTATCATATCCCCCCCTTAGTCTCTTCTTTTCTAAGCTGAAAAGTCCAAGTCTTTTTAATCTCTCGACATATGGCACCTGTTTCAAATCCCTGATAATTGTTGTTGCCCTTTTCTGAACCTTTTCCAATACCAATATAACTTTTTTGAGAAAAGGCCACCACACCTGTACACAGTATTAAAGATGTGGATGCACCATGGATCTATATCGAGGCAATAAGATGTTCTCTGTCTTATTTTCTATCCTTTTAAAAATAATTCCTATTGTTTTGTTTTCTTTTTTGATTGTCGCTGCACATTTAGTGGAAGTTTTCAGAGAATTATCCACAGTGACTCCAAGATCTCCCTCTTGAGTAGTTATAAATTAGTCCTTATCATTTTATATGTATTGTTGGGGTTATTTTTTCCATGTGCATTACTTTACATTTATCAACATTACATTTCATTTGCCATTTTATTGCCCAATCACTTAGTTTGGTGAGATCTTTTTGAAGCTCTTCAGAATCTGCTTTGGTCTTAACTATCTTGAGTAGTTTAGTATCATCTGCAAATTTTGCCATCTCAGTTTGCTCCTTTCCAGATCATTTATAAATAGGTTGAATAGGACTGGTCCCAGAATGTACTCTTGGGGGACATACCTCTCTTCATTCTGAAAACTAACCATTTATTCCTACCCTTTGTTTCCTGTCTTTTAACCCATTATCAATCCATGAGAGAGCCTTCTCTCTTATCCCATGACAACTTTACTTAAGAGCCTTTGGTGAGGAACATCTGGAAATCTAAGTACACTATATCCTCCTTGTCCATATGCTTGTCAACCTCCGTCAAGAAATCTAGTAGATTAGTAAGGCATTACTAATTCACAGAAACTATGTTGACTTCCCCCCAACATATTATGTTAATCTATGTGTCTGACAATTTTATTCTTTACTATAGTTTCATCTAACTTGCCTAGTACTAACATTAGAGTTACTGGCCTATAATTGCCAGGATCACCTCTAAAGCCCCCCCCCCCCTTTTTTTTTGTGTGTGTGCAATTCCCCTTTCTGAAATTAAATGCCACAGTGTTTTCCCCTCCACAGGGATGTTAAATTTTTTTTACGTTGTGGCCACTATTTCCAAGCGGTCCAGTTATATTAACCTCTTGAACCAGATCCTGCGCTCTACTTAAAACTAAATCAAGAATTGCTTCTCCCCTTCTGGTTTCCAGAACCAAATGCTCCAAGAAGCAGTTATTTAAGGTATCAAGAAATTTTCTTTGCATCTCATTCTGAGGTGATGTGTACCCAGTCAATATAGCGATAGTTGAAATCCCCCACTCCTATCAAGTTTTTTATTTTGATAGCCTCTCTAATCTCCCTTAGCATTTCATAGTCACTATCATTATCCTGGTCAAGTGGTTGATAATATATCCCTACTGCTATACTCTTATTATTGGAGCATGGAATTACTATCCATAGAGATTCTATTGAACGTTTTGGTTAACTTAAGCTTTTTACTTCATTTGATTCTACATTTTCTTTCATGTATAGTGCCACTCCCCCCACCAGCATAACCTGTTCTGTCCTTCCAATATATTTTGTACTTTGGTATGACTGTGTCCCATTGATTGTCCTTATTCCACCAAGTTTTTGTGATGCCTATTATATCAATATCCTACTTTTATACGAGACATTCTAGTTCATCCATTTTATTATTTAGAGTTCTAATGTTTGTGTATAAGCATTTTAAAAATGTGTCACTATTTATCTGCCATTTCCTGATGTTAGACTCTTTTTCATTTGATTTGTTTTTCATCTGATCTTACCCATATTTTATCATCTTCTATCCTCTCCTCTTTACTTGAACATAGAGAATCTGTATTAATAGACCCTCCCCTAAGAGATGTCTCTGTCTGATCCATGTGCTGTCCATAAGCTTTCCTCTGGCCCTTAACATTAAAAATGTCATAAAGCAGGTTTTAAACTAAGTGACAGCACTCTGGTTCCATTTTGGTTTAGGTGGCCCCATCCTTCCTGTATAGTTCTCCCTTTCCCAAAAGTTTCCCGAGTTCCTAATACATCTAAATCCCTCCTCCCTACACCATCACCTCATCTGTGCATTGAGACTCTGAAGTTCTGCCTGCCTACCTAGCCCTGCCCTGCGCATGGAACTGGAAGCATTTCAGTGAACGCTACCATAGAGGTCTCAGATTTAAATCTCTCTTTCCTAGCAGGTGAAATTTGACCTCCAGACCCTTTCTCCTACCCTTCCCTATGTCTTTGGTACCTACACGTACCACAGCCACTGGCTTCTCCCCAGCACGACACATAAATCTATCTAGATGTCTTGAGAGTTCTGCAACTTTCACACCAGACAGGCAAGTCACTATATGGTTTTCCCGATCATCATAAACACTGCTGTCAAGGCGCCATTTCGGGAGGCTAGGGAGGGCAGCAGCTGTGTGCTCTGGGACATGGTTTGCTTTTCATCCCATTCCCCGGACTCTCCCTTCACCCCCAAGTATGAGAGGCAAGCATGGAATGCAAGTACTTTCCCTTCACTCCCTTAGCATCTGGGGAGCAGGATGAAAAGCAAGCCACATCCCAGAGCGCACGGCTACTGCCCCACCCCAGCCTGCCAAAATGACATCCTTGACAGCTGTCTCTCTCTCTTTCTTGTCTATGACTTCTTATTTTTGTCTACACAGTAAAAACTCTCATCCAATCATTATATTTTCCTGAACTGATTACTGAAACCATCTTGCTGGACTCTAACACCAGCATTCATGATTCCTTTCCTCTCTAATTTTCCTTAACACACAACTCAGCTACTAAGATCATCTTCCTAAAGTTGATCTGATCACATCCAGGCCAACTTTGAAGCTTTCTGTTGCTTCCCTTTCCCCATGACCTCCAGTGCCTACAGAACTCTTCCCTTCCTTGCTTGTCTTATGGTTTCTTTTCATGTTGCTCCTCATCCCGGCCATATCTTTAATAATGCCAGTTTGTTCCCCAGTTTATTTTATTCTCTCTCAACCATCTTTAGCTATTTTTTTTTCAGGCTGCCATCCATTAGACATGGAACACCCTTTCTTACACATTCAGCATTCAAATCCCTAAGCTACAGTCCTACTTCTTTAGTAGAAAACCTGTAATAAATTAGTCAACAAGTACTTGCTAAGTACTCTTAGAAATATGTAACACTTCAAGGTAAATGTTTGCAGGTTTAGTGTGTAAATTAGCAAAGAGATACTTAAGGGATAAGTGTGACAATGAAATTACATTGCATTTTGTTAAATCTATGCTATCATAAACAACATTTATTTACATAAATTATGAAACCTAAATGATTAAGTACCTTATATTACAAAACTTGTTGTTGTTCATACTGTTGCCTTTTTGTGTATGTTTTGGTTTAGACAAATATAATTTTAGTGAATTTCATAGTCAGTTTCTCCTTCAGGTTCTTGGAATTACAGTGTTTGAGGGTGAATAAATTATACATGTATAATGAATTATAATTTAATTTAATGTTATGAAAATATTTCTATTGATCTAGATTGATTTTTTTTTACAAAAGTATAACCTTTTGATCAAATTTTAAATTGTTAGCAGCCCTTTAGTTCTGCTCCCTATGAACAGATGCAAAAATAGGAGCCGATTCTTTGCTCTGTTACAGTCATTATATGGCAGTAAAACTCCCCTTTCATATACTTAAAACCTGTGAGTAAATAAAGTCTGTTTCTCAAATTATGCAATAATATAAAATATTTTGGTTACTGCTTTAGACTGAAGAATAAACAAGCAGGCACCTGTGGTAAAAGTGTACGTAATGAATGGTATGGAAAGGGAGATCAGAAACTTCTTATTCCTCTTATATCCTAATACAAGAACAAATGAACATTCAGTGATGTTGAATGGTGGCAAATTTAAAACTGATAAAAGGAAATAACTTTGCATTCAACATGTAATGAAGACTGTTATGACTCCAGCAACTACTGGAGTCTATGGATCTGCTTATACCCTTTTGTTCTAAGACTCATGTTAGACTTTGGAATAGGGAAATAAAGATCTGTTCCTTTCCACTGCTTCTGTATGTCACATGTTTTATTTTTAGTAAAATGAGTCTCTTACAATGATAGAGCATTTGTCACCTGAATCCCTTAGTTTGCAAGAGAACTGGAGGAGGTGACAGAAGTGCTTTCAGTTTGCTAGAAGTAAGTGGTATGATATATATATAGTAGCCCATTGTCTGTGAGTCTGTAACGCTGACGTACACGGCCAAATGGCCGCTTGCCGCCACTTGCTCCCCCGCCGGGGCCCAGCTGAGCACCGCTTGGCTAGGCCCAGAGGGAGCGCCGCTCAGCTGGGCCTGGGGCAGCAAGCGGCCGGTGCTCAGCTAGGCCCAGTGGGAGCGTGGCTCAGCTGGGCCCAGCTAGGCGGCGCCACGTGCCACGGAGGGAGGGGAAGGGGGCGGAGCTGGCCAGAAGGGGGGCGGGAAGCAGAGCTGGGGGGAGATCGGGGGCTGTGGGGCTGGAGGGGAGGATTGGGGGGCCCGGAGGAAGGGGGGAGGGAAGCAGCGCTGGCTGGGGGGAGGAGGAGGAGGAGGGTGTCCGGGGGGGCCGTGGGGCTGGCCGGCAGGAAGAGGGGGTGGGAAGCAGAGCTGGGGAGTGATCGGGGGCCGTGAGGCTGGATGGGAGGAGGGGGGCAGGAAGCAGACCTGGGAGGGGGGGTTCAGCCACTGGCCACAGCTGGACCCCAAATGGCTGCTTGCTCCCCAGCTGCAGCCCAGCTGAGTGGTGCTGACACTGCGCCGCTCAGCTGAGCCCTGGTGGGACAGGAAGGGGGGCAGGGCGGTGATATACACAGCCGGGAGGCAGGGCCGTGTATGTCCCCGCAGCACTCAGCCGAGCCACCATGGAGGGAGGGAAAGGGGGCGGGGCAGTGATGTACACGGCCAGGGGGCAGGGCTGTGTATGTCACAGTCTCCCTTCCCCTCCTGCTGTGCCCCTCAGCTGGGCCGCCAGGGGAGCCAGCAGCGCAAGGGGTTGTTTGGGCTCCCCTGGGGTGGGAGGGGAACGGAGGGCGGTGACATACATGGCCCAGCCCCCTGGCCGTGTACGTCACTGCCCCGCCCCCCCCCCCCCCCCCCCCAGCGGCAGCCTGGCTCAGCAGGCAGCACTCAACCAAGCGCCACAGCGGGAGGGAAGGGGAAGGGGAGCGGGGAGAGATGGAGGGGAGAGAAAGGCAGTAGGAGGAGGAGAAGAGAAAGGGAGAGTGAGAGGCAGGAGGGGAAGAAGAGAAAGAAAGAGATGGAGCGAGAGGCAGGAGTTGGAGGAGAGCTGAGAGAGAGCGGGGGAGGCAGTAGGAGGAGAGAGAGAGAGAGCGAGAGACAGACAGAAGAGCGAGTGAGCTCAGGAGAGAAGACCTGAAAATCCCGTCGTATGACGGGCTAATTGGCTAGTTAAAGATAAATGGGAGAAGGCTAAATCCTCTCTCTACTGCATTTGGTGGGTTGCAAGGCATTGAATGATTTACAGTGCATTACAGTGGAAGAATGGGGACTGCAAATTGTTCGATGAAGCCATTCAAGAAATACTGGGATTCAAGGAAGAATGTTGCTTGGGAGAGACAGACTTTCTTTAGAAATAACGATCGTGCCAACGTAAAGGACCTTAGTTTAAACAGGAATAAATACCAGATGAACCTGAATGCAAATAGCTATGTAAAACTCATATTCAGTGACTTTGGGAGTGAATAAGGTAGAGGCAATTGTACAAAAGGAAAATCCTGCAATCAGTGAGGCCTTATATAAATATATTGGCATGTTCAAATAGCTAAGCAAATTGATTCCTGAATTGTCACATTAAGTGGTCCCTCCCAGAATGCTTCTTGAAGAATATAGAATAGCCCAGGGGTGGGCAATAATTTTTTGCTGGGGGACACTTCAAAAATTTCTGAAGTGGCCCTGGGCCACACCAGAAGGGGTGGGGCCTCAAGTGAAAGGGGTAGGTTTGGGATACTTGTGGGTTCCCCACCCCCAGACCATAATTGGAGGCCAGTTATGGTCTGGGGGTGGGGGAGTGCCTTTGCCCTCCTGCCACCCCCTTCTCCCTAGGTGCCCATGCCCCTGACTGGGAGGAGACTTCCCTCTCTCCCCTCCCCCCAGGCCAGTCAGGATCTAGAGGCAGGGGAGAGTGTGAAGTTTCCTCCGCTCTGTCCCCACCCTGTGCAGTGCTTAAAAGCGCCATGTGCTCCTGGCAGGGTGGGAGGAGGCTTCATGCGCTCTCCAGGCCAATTAAGGCCTGGGAGCGTGTGAAGTCTTCTCCTGCCCTGCCAGGAGCGCATGGCACTTCTAAGTGCCGCGTGCTCCTCACAGGGCAGTGCCAGGGCGGAGGAAACTTTGCATGCTTCTCCACCCCCAGGCCCTGATTGGCCTGGGGGCTGGGAAGTGGTAGGGCCTCCGTGAGCCAGATCCACCAGTTTGGCAGGCCAAATCCAGCCTGTGAAGGCCCTTTTGCCCACCCCTGGAATAGCCTGAGATGAGGCATGAGAAAAGTTTCTTGAATTTTTAAATCAAGAAACAAAATCATGGATGCACCAGCACATATATATTTTACGATGTAACAGTGACCCAAAAATCTAATTTGCATAAGCTTAAATGCACTGAAGGCTTTTGTTCTATTAGATAGTCAGCCAATGAAATATACTTCAAAAGCACTGATTAACCACAATCCACTAGAAAAAAATTCTGGCATTTGATTTTGGTTGAGTAGTTTCCTAAAGATGTTTCTAGTCAGAAATTGGATGAGAAAGAAATAGACCATATACCACTGGAATAAATATTAAAGAAAAGATTCTGATTATTGCTGAAGAACTGTAAGTACTTGTTAAATATGAAAGATAGGTTTTGTTAAGGAGCTTTTTGCAATAGGCATGCTCTCAAGAGTACCTATAAATAATGAAAGCAGGAGCTCCAGGAATAGAGGAATCTGAAGGAAATAACATTCAAGTGTTACCCATTGCTGAAACTAAATATTAGAAGCCCAAATGAGAAACAGAACGATTAAGAGCTCAAGAGAATAATCTTACATCGGTGTTGAAAAGAAAAAGCAAAAATGTGGGATTATGTACAAAGAAATTCATCTTATAATGACACATAGCTTGATTAGGAATACTAAGAATAATCCACAGTGCTCGTGTGTGTACTAAGTAATGTAAGAACAGAGCCCTATTTTGGCTGGGAACACGGCAGCCACTGGGGGAGGGGAAAGGCAATCAAGTGTGAAATCTTCAGTCAGTACAGAAATCAGACTGCAAAAAGACCACTGGAATACCATGACATTCATGGTTCATCTTTTTTGTCCAGTGTTTCCTGTTTTCATTTCCATTCTCATAAAAAAATATTTGCTAATATCAGGGAGTGCTTGTCTCCTTGGAGGCCTAATGAAAAGAGCTTCAGGCTTATTTCATTGTCTTCACCCTTGGAATCCAGAAAGCTTCAGTTTTGAGCTCCTTGGGATTTTAGAGAAATGACTGAAAGCTGGGGAAAGGGTTAGAGCAAAAAACCAATTGCCTGTAGTATCATCCTACCTTGATAACTTTCATTAAGATCTATTAAGATCTCTTGCCAGGGATGTATATTACCTGGAGTTGGAAACAGACAACAGGTAATCCTATAGAAAGCTGTCCTCTGTAGGGACTTCTTTGCATTCACAGTTCTCATCCTTTCCTTTTCCAGTTTTCTGGGATCTGAAAAGGTAGGAAGACCTCGTCCTCTTTGAAGTCTTTAAACCTTTAACCATCTGGGGTGAAACTCTATAAGTGAATATAGCTGAGGTGATTTTGTTTTCCTATTCCCTTTGTCCTCCTCTAGTCCAGTTTTTAGGCTATTTTATTTATCTCCAATCTTAAATCAGAAGAAGCCTCTGAAATGAGAGTTCCTTCTTCCTGTTCCCTCCCAATGAATTCTAAGTACATGATAAGGAAAGGCAAGTAGGACCCAACCCCAGCTACAAATCATTAATGGAGGAGAAACATTTGAAAGAAACTGGATCACTGAACGTCTGATATTTTCCCAAAGTTATTTGAAGCTCCAGTAATCTTTTTTTCTTATACATTGTTTTCAGTTTGCTGTTGGTGTAAGCAGAATGTTTGATGTCCCTGAAATCAGTCTGTAGAATCAATTCTTAAATTGCATATGTTACTGGCCTACTAAGATTTTTCCATCACTGTGACTGAAAGCAGTCAGTATGTTGGTTATATATTTAATTAATTAATTAATTGGTTTATTGATGAAATATTAATATTTTAATTCATATATTTAAATAATTCCTTTGGGTCCAGGGGCAATTTTTTAAGATAGTGTGTAGATCACAACCAAATAAGTGAGATATAGAAATCGAACATTCCTATAAACCTTTTTCTCACAAACAGGAAAATGAGACCTCCAATGAAATTTAAAGGAAATAACATTTAAATACTATTTAAAATATTTGTTTACACATTGCATAGTTTTCCACTGGAACTTATGGACACATACACAGGATAAACCATTTTATTTTATTTCGGTGACTATAAATCATCTTATTTTAGGCCATATGCAAACCACTACCTGACTGGGGGTAGGAAGACACTTCCTTTATGGACAAGTTCCCTAATAGTCCATTATGGGATTTCTTGTATCTTCTGAAGAAGCAATTTATACTAATTTACTGTCTGGTATTTTTCACTGCAGTTCCAGAGTTCAATTATGTGCAGCAAAAATTAGGAAGGCTTGGCTTGTTTAATTATCCATACTGTATATTTTAATTTAGACTAATGAACAGATTTGGGCAGAAAATAAAATCTTTCTTGCTTATAAATACAGCTTGTGAAGTCTTTTTTAAAAATGTTTGCAATGAAAGGCACTGTATAACTATTGTTCCCTTTTGGTCGAGTGGCTGTTTATAGTCAGACTGTGGCTTGTGAGCCACAAGTGGCTTTTTAATGTGTCTCCTGCAGATCTTGGTAGCATGTGATATTAAAATACTGTGTGATTTAATTATTAACCAGTCTCAGTTATTAACCAACCAGTGTGCTTTTACTACTTTTTTTTTTTTTTTTAACCACTGTAGCTGATAAAAGTAGTAACACTTGGTCAGTCGTTTTGCTGTGAGAATAAATGGAACAATGAATGTATATTACTGTGTCTCTTGTGGGTAATGTTCATTGCTAATTTGGCGGCTCTGCTGAGATTTGCCTATATCCAGAGTAATGTAGGTTGTGCCTGTTAGCAGGAAACATTAATGATAGAATCAGATATTTCTTGGGTGTAGTCCTGCTTCTTTACCAAGAATGTACACAGTGTCCTGTTAGCCTGAATACAAGTAGGAATAGAAAACAGGAGATGCTTTCCATGTTCAAAATTCCATGCTTCATACTTGCTAGTACTCTGACCAAAAGAAGCTCTCTTGCTTGCTCCCATGGTTTGCTCTTGCTGAGTCCTGCTTTCAGGTTTCTCTCTTGGCTTTTGTACTTCTCTCTCACAGTCCCTGGGTGTGCCATCTGCCCCTCAGGGAAAACCCTTCTGCCTAAGGATGTTAAATTGCAGTTATTCGGCTAATTGTGTACTCGATACAATTGGATCAACTATATGATTAGTAGATAAGGACCGCTCTGCAGAACTGCAGTGGGGGCAGCTCCAGGAGCCGGCTTGGGCCAGGACTGAGCAGTCCTGGCTCATGCTGGCTCCGGGAGCCACCTGTGCTATGGCGCTGCATTTTAAATGTACTAAGAGCCACCTTTAAAATGCACAAGAGCAGTGTTCCAGACCAGCACAAGCTGGGACTGCTCAGTCCTGGCTTTGTGCTGAGTCCAGCAGCCCCTGTTCATGGTAGACAGTTCTGTTTTACATCCTCCCCCTGCTGTGTCCGGGCTAGGTGGCATCATGGAGATGGTGCTGGGGGGAACTCGCTTTTAAGCCAGCTCTCCCCAGCACTGGCTCCTGTTTCTTTCCCCCCTTTGCTGCCTCTTATGCTTACCAGGTAGTCGACTACTTGCTAACACCCCTACTTCTGCCCACATAAACCTTTTTTTTTTTTATCAGCCTTACACATGGCTTAGTCCCTTTTGATATCTTTTATTTCTTCAGCTGTCTTCTGACATAAAGGAGTTAACTTCTTTATTTAGATGAAAGTCTTGCCCACTGATGGCCAAGACTAAAAAATCCACTGGAGCTCTATCCATCATCCTGATGTACTCCAAAATGATGACTCACTGTCTGACCCAGCCCAGATAAAATTTAACAAATTACAAATTGAATTGTACAGTCTTAACTATTTTTGTAGCATCTGTCTGTCAGGATATTTTTCATCATTAGCTAAATCTTATTTTCGTCCATCCAAATCAACTTGGAGCTTTTCTCTCCTTACCCGATTTCCTTTCAGCCAACTGGGAGAGACTGTTTTCAACAGGCCCCTGACAAGCATCTGTTTTTGTGAAGTTGCTGGCTGAGACAGCCTGTGCCCATTTTTGTTCTGATAATGAATTTGTTACCGTCACAACTCAGTCAGTTTGCACAGGCATAGCCTTTGCTTATGGGGGAAGCAATATTAGAGTCCTGTCCACTGTTACTTCCTGATGTCCTAATGGATAACTCTGGGTTTATTCATAGATCTGAACTATATTCTATATTGTTTAATTTGTCAGCACTCTATAAGGCTCCTACTCTTCTTTCTCATAAGATTGTAGAACCAGACCAGATCCATTATTTTAAAAGATACCCTTTTCTTATATACAAACTTATATGATAGCCTCTGGTAATATGAAAAGGCTTTATCTTCAGTTTTTCTCAAGCAAAGGCGTGAGATTTTTCAGTTTTGGATTGTAGGGCTTCCGCATGGTCCAAATCTCCTTGTTCTCTTCTGGAACTCCATACAAGAGATTTTGTGGCGTTCTTAGGCCTTATCTAAATGGGAGGAGTGATGAGTCACTGTTTGTACTTTGACAACTGTTTTATAAATTACTTGAACTCCTGGAGTCCCACTTGAACCTTCCTACCATTGCATTAGTTCTTGCGTCATCGGAGTTCTGTGTATTCCTAGAACCTCACAAACCTACTGAAATATTTTGGATTCAAAATTTCTCTCTCATTCTGTTTGTAACGCACTTAAGACCCAAAATCTGAGAGAGAACACATTTGCTGGGATGTCTGCTACTGTACTATCACTGCCTCTTGGTTCTACTGGCTATTTTGTGAAGTAGTCCTTTGCTAGCAACTTATTGATTGCCAAACGTTGTCTATAGCAAAGGTCCAAACACAAGAACAGAAAAGCACTCCTATTGCACTCATGAGGTACCACATACAATAGTCCTGTGGCACCTTAGAGCAGTATTTCTCAAAGTAGTCCGCAGACCCGCTGCTAACTGGTCTCTCCCATTTGTTTGCTTATTTACCGGCTCTACAGCCACAGAGGTTGCAGCTTCCATTGGCTGCAGTTAGCCGTTTGCAGCTCCCATTGGCTGTGGTTCACAGGTTAGGCTGCTGCTTCCAGCGGCTCCCCTTGGCTGCAAATGGTGAACTGCAGGCAATGGGACCCAATGGCCATTTAGTAGCTTTCTCAGAGATGGTCCGCAGACCACTCTGAGAAACAGTACCTTCGAGACTAACACAAATATACAGAGCTTTCTAGGCAAAACTCACTTTGGCTACATCTAGATTACATTCCTCCTTTGACAGAGGAATGTAAATGAAGGACTTGGAAATCGCAAATGAAGAGCTGATTTACAAATATGCTTCATTTGCACAATCGCGTCTGAGCGCTTTTTCAGAAGAGAGATTTTCGAACCCCCTCCTCCCCGCAGTCTGGACTCTTTTTTGAAAGAACCTTTATTGTTGAAAAAATTAGGTTTACAGACTTCTTTTGGAAAAAAAAAATTTTTTTTTCTCGAAAGAACCCCATCTAGACTGGGTGGTGGTGGTGTTTTTGTTTTTGTTTATTTGTTATCTCTTCCGAAAAAGTGCTTGGATGCGATTATGCAAATGAAGCGCAAAATTTGTAAATCAGTGCTTCATTTGCAATTTCGAAGTCCTTCATTTACATTCCTCTGTCAAAAGAGGAATGTAGTCTAGACGTAGTCTTAGTCAGATGATGAGCTGGAGTAGAAATAACACCAGAAACCAAGTTATTTATAGCAGTAAAAAAAGTACTTGTCAATTGTAGGACCGGTACTAATGAGGCTAATTAAGTGGGCTGGAAGTGTCCCATTCTTGGTTTTTGATGTACAAGTGCAGTGTTAAAGGCTTGAGAAACTGGCTTTATAATGCATCATCCAGTTTATGTCTTTGTTCAAGCAGAGGGATACAATGTCAGCTTTGCAGATGAATACTAATTCCACATTCTCTTTCTGTAAGTGGCTGGTGACATTCTTTTTGTAGAAGAATGGCAACTTTTAAATCCATGATTGAGTGCCCAGGCAAGTTAAAATGTTCCCCTAAAGCAGTGGTCTCCAACCTTTTTACACCCAAGATCACTTTTTAAATCTCAGAACAGGTGAAGATCTACCACCCCACCCCTTCCTTGAAGCCCCGCCCTCTCTATTCTCCTCCTGTCCATCACTTGCTATCCCAAGCCCTTACTTACACACTCTGATAAACCGTTTATTTTTAAATGATGCGATATATAAAATTAAAATTGTTTATAGTTATGAAATAAATGGTCTGTTTGTTATTCATGCTATTTAAATCTAAAATGAAGCATTTATAATTATACATTTTGTGGGGACAGAGTTTTGCAGCTGGGGGCAGGGGAGTGGGGACAGAATTCTGTAGCTGGGGACGGGAGTGGGGACAGCATTCTGTGGCTGGGGGGTGGAGGGTGGGGGCTGGGGTGCCAGTGGAGGCAAAGAGTCTCCTGCATCTGCCTCCTCCCAGGATTTCCCCCCTCCCGAGGGAAACCAGCATGTGCCGGCCCCCCCGCGGCGCAGGGAAGCCCTGCATGCGCCTGTGCAGTGCAGGGAGCTGATGCTCCCTCCCGCAGTACTCCTGGCAGAGCAGCTAGCGCACTTCCGGAATTGCTGGAAGTGGCGCTAAGCTGCGGGACTTCTGTCCATCCCTGGGAAGCCGACACTGCCTCCATTTTCACTCGAGGTAGGTAGTGGGGCTTCTCGTGGGTGGAAGGGAATGGGGGGCGGGGTGGACAGGATGCCTCGCGATCAACTGGTCGAGGCCTCGCGATCAACCAGTCGATCGCGATCAACCTGTTGGTGACCATGGCCCTAAGGTTTTCCCTGTCTTGAGGACATCCCTTCTTTGCTATACGAACATTGTATTTCCTTTTCCAATTTCCTACATGCTGCCTCACATAAATTCGTGTGTGTGTGTGTGTGTGTGTGTGTGTGTGTGTGTTTCAATCCCCAAATGCCCCACAGTTTTAAAATAATAACCTCAGAATTTCCTTTTTCAGTGTACCTGGGATAGCCATCTGATATCTGTGCTTGTCACCCACTGGTTTGTTCCATCTCCTACAAAATATTTTACCTTTTAAATTCCAGTCATTAACATTGTGACCTGAAAGTTTTACTTTGATATTCTGAGGGAATATTACACTCCATGGTGGCTGTTTTCTGCCAATTTATTTTCCAATTGCACACCATTCTGATATTGGGATAATCTCTCTGCAGTCCATTCTTTCAACTCCACCTCCACTGGCTCAGTGGATGAATTAGGAGAATGTGTATTTTGGCAAATTATGAGAAGAGGAGATGGCACCTTCTTCCGAAGAATGCTCATTCCTTGTTTTCCTGCTTAGGGAAGTGATTGCAGGTAGAATCCCAACAAAGTCCACCTGGACAAGTCAGAAGCATTACCATGCCTGTGATAGTGCAGTTTTTCCAACCCATAAGAGCCTTTGAAGACATGCATAGACTGTTCTGACCACAAACACTTTGCTGTACTATGGTTTCTGTAGACGAGTTCCTTTAGGGTGGTGCAGTAATCACTCTGAGGAGAGTTTATAAGCTTCCACCTCCTCAAGTTCTTGTGTCAGTATGCTCCCAATCTGTAAGTGCAAGTATGTGTCCACTATGGAAGGGGCTTTGAAGCACACGCAGATGGTATGTCTAGACTACATCCCTCTGTCTGCAGAGGGAAGCAGATTAGGCAGGTCGACATTGCAAATGAGGCAGGGATTTAAATATCCTGCGCCTAATTTGCATAACAATGGCCGGCGCTTTTTGCCGACTCAGCACTTTTTCGGCAAAAAGCAGCAGTCTAAAGGGGGATCTGTTGAGAAAGAAAGCCTTTTTCAACAGATCCCTTATGGAAGGAGGCATGAGAGTTCTGTCAAAAAAGGCAATGTCGACCTGCCTAATCTGCATCCTTCTGCCGACAGAGGGATTCAGTCTAGATATACCCCAAGTGTGATAAGTAGGGATCTCAACATGTACTTGACTACACGATTAACCAATATGCATGGGTTATCGGTTAATCCTGTTGACTATATGCACTCTCCTCTCCCTCCTCCCCTGAGGCAGCAAGGGGGGTTGGTAGGAGCTGAGCTCTGCAGAGCCACCTGTCCCCGTCTCCCCCACTCGGGCTGCTGCCTCTGTCCGAGGCAGCACTGTGGTGGGGGTGGGCAGGAGAGGCTGCCGCAAAGCAGCCTCTGTCTATGGTAGCTCGAGCTCACTGTGGATAGAGGCTGGTCTGCAGCAGCAGTCCAGATCTGTGGCAGGTCTGAGCTCCCCACAGACAGAGGCTACTCTGCATCCCACAGAGCAGCCTTTTTCTGCAGCGAGCCTGGGCTTGCCACGGACAGAAGCTGGGGTGCAGCAGCAGCCTCAGTCTGTAGGGAGCTCAGACCCCCCCACGGACAGAGGCTGCTGCCTTCCTGTGCTGCTGCTTCTGTATTGGATGCAGCAGCTCAGGGCAGTAGGCAGTTGGGCTGTGCGGGGAGCTGATTTTTAAACTGGCTCCCCTTGTGGATTGGCTCCTGCCAGCCACCCTGCGCTGCTGCCTCTATATCAGAAGCAGCAATGCGGGATGGCAGGGGACTCCCTGGGAATGGGGCCTGCCGGCCCTGCCCCCAGGGACTATCGAATAGTCTTGTAACCTCTAAGATTTCATGTGATTACATGACTATTCAATTACAAGATATCTAACATCCCTAGTGATCAGAATCCTTTTCAGTTGTGCAAATGCAAAATCACATTCTGCTGCCTGAAGTGATTTCCCTTTTTGACCCAGCCCATACAGTGGTTTTGCAATATTGGTAAACTCATAAATAATCCTTTCATAATAGGAGCAGAGTCTGCAAAACTTTTCATGCCTGTGGAATTGGTCACTTCTACATAGTCTCTGGTTTCTTTTTGTTAGTGGAAATTTTCCCTTTGCTGATTTATAAAGGACCTGTTTTTATATTATTTTACAATTCTTTGCATTTATTCTCTGATTGGCAGGCTTCAGTTAATCACAGATTATTTGCATATGTATCAATTCCTGCTCAAAGGTTTTAGCCCACACAAGGATATAACCTATGTATAACAAGCAGACGGAGAGTGGTAATACCTTCTTCTTTTTAGACCCAGAATTACGTATGAGGTAGCAGTGTGGCGGGGGAGGGAGCAGGCAGCTCTTGGGGAGCTGGCTTTTAAGTTGGCTCCCCACACGTACCGGGAACCAGAGTGTAACCATTAACCAAGTACAACTCTGATTCCAACCTGAAACCAGACATAGCACCTTTTCAGTCCTGGTGCCCAAGACCAGTGAACCGAAGTCAGCAGACCCAGCTCAGCTGTGGGCTTTTTTAGTCTCATGTAATCATAACTACTGAGTCACAGCATAGAATATCACCCCTATTATATATCCATTTATATGTATATATGTTTTGTCCTTTTGGTGACCATTTCCTGTTTCAGTCCTTAGCTTTGCAACACATGACACTCTCTCTAAGGATTTTCTCTTTAAGGCACACCTCCCAATTTTATTCTGCCCCAGGGTGTAAGCTATTGGTGAAAGCTAACGAGACTGTGGAGACCAGCCACATTTTTCTCCACAGCAACATGAATGGTATTTTGGGAGCAACCAAATAATCCCCAAATTAATGCTGCTGAGAAATGCGGTCTTTTTGCAAGACATTGTTTAGAATATTCCTGTGTGCTTGCAACCATATTTTGAAAATTAGTGGAAGTTTTTTAAGATTGTGTTGGTCAAACTTGTAGGAGCCCATGAAGAGTAGGGATGTTAAATACTGGTTAACTGAATAGTCGAGTAACCTCGAGCTCTTATTGGTTAGTTGAGTATTCTATAATCCCTGGGCACGGAGCCGGCAGCCAGTGTACTCTGGCTTCGCTTCTCAGGAACCCCCTGCCACTCCACCTTGCTGCCTCAGTATCAGAGGCAGTAGTGCAGGGTGCCAGGTGGGAGCTGCTCCGCCAGGGGAGCCAGTTTAAAAACTTCTCTTGTGGACTGGTTTCCTGTCTTCCTGTGCTGCTGCTGCCTCTAAGAAGAGGCAGCAGCATGGAGTGACAGCAGCCCCTATCTAGGGTGGGTCCGAGCTCCTGGACCTGGTGTGAGCTGGAACTGAGCTGGCCTGCCTGGCTCCTAATACACTTTAAATGCAGAGCCACAACAGGGGTAGGTCTGTTTCATGCCAAGACTGAGATGGACTGCTGGTCAGCCTGCTAAAAAATTTACCTGCAAGTGGGTGGGAGGGCAGAATGGGGGTAGTCTAGCATTAACCGATAAGCATTTACTAATCGGTTAATCGACTCTACTATTATATCCCTTATGGACTGTACTTCCTGCTGGAGCTTGCTTTTCATGATGTGGGCCAACAGCTCCAAGCTATCCCTTTTTAAAGCAAATTGCAGCGGGACAGACTTTTGAAAACAGTTGTCAAAATTTCATTGCGTTTTTTTTTATTATTATTTTTAGTAATAAGTTAGGGTATGTCTACACTACCCCGCTTCATTTGCAATTGCGGTATGCCTACATTACCCTTCTATTTTGAAACCCTTAGGTACTTAAAGATGTTTAATACCTCTGTTCCAAACAATTGAAACAAACAGCTTCTGCATTTGAGACTCCAAAGGCCAAAAAGCTCACTTGAGTGCCGGGAAATAGCTGTATGAGGATGGGATAAAGGAAGGAATCCTCCTCTTTCCTTCAAGGCCACACAATAGGAGGAGATATAGACGAGCAGAATTGTTCTGGTGGGCTCTTCAAAGGAGGAATGACTGGAGCATTCTTATTGGAAAAGACATTCCAGCCGTGTTAGCAGGCTCATCCAGAGAAACCTAGAGCCCTGGTGCATCATATTTGCTGCCCTCCTCTTTGTTATGATTTAGAAAAGTTTACCCCATTATATACTGAACTCTTGAAGAATAGGGATGTGTGTGTTAACTAAATGCCTGGGGATGGGTAACGTTTTCATATTGACGGGAGATGTGAATGCATTTGTGGAAAAGAGCGTCTAGATTGGCATGGACACTTTTGCGCAAAAGTACTTTTTGTAGAAGAGCGTCCGTGCCAATCTAGATGCGGTTTTGCACAAGAAAGCCCCGATCGCCATTTTCGCCATCGGGGCTTTTTAGAGCAAAACAGTCTTGAGCTGTCTACACTGGCCCTCTTGCACAAATGCATTTGTTCCCGAATGGGAACATCACAGTATTTGTGGAAGAACACTGCAGCCGCTTTTGCAGAAAAACTTGCCAGTCTAGACGCAGCCTCCAAGTGTGGCCAATGTAGAGCTAGCTGACGGGTCTTTGGCAAGATGTGCACACATCCCATATAGCCCGCCCTTGGGGTCTACACTGTTTGTAGTCCACATCCCTAGAATTGGCCTAAAGTATCTCATGAATGTTTTTGGAAGTAAAGGATTATGGGATTTGGATTGTAGGCTAATTATATGGGTTGCCTATCCAAACGCGAGGGAGGTTGGTGCTGGGATGCAGAGCCTGTCTGAGAGTGGGCTTCCTGCATATTGGCTCTAGCCTGCCCTCTCTCACCCTCCATGCTACTGCCTCTCTATCAGAGGCAGCAGCACGGGGATGAGTGGGCAGCCATGAGCACTGGCTCCTGCTCCCCCCTTTACAGCTTCAGCTACAGAAGCAGCAAGGGAAGAGGGGAGTGCGTATAGTCAACAAGATTAACCAATAAGCCCAGGCTTATCAATTAATTGTGTAGTCAGCTACATGTTGACATCCTGAGTATTCATGTGCATTGAGGAGCTCTATCTCTATTTAAAATTTGTCTTCTAAATGCCTTGTTGTCCAGATTGCAGCTGAAAAGAAGGTGTATGCTTCATTGATTCAATTATAAACATCTTTGTTAGGATTTAGAAATGTTCACTGCTTATACTCTAAGCTCTGAAGGAATAGGAATGTGTGTGTTCTTATCTCAGTGCATGGGGATTTACGTGGGTAACGTTTTAGTTCCATGTCGGTGGGAGTTGAGTGCAGATGTTTTTGAAAAGAGATGAAAATGTATCCCATAGTCTCTCCTCAAGAACATGATGTGAATTGACTAAACCAAAGGTAATTAATCATACCAGGGATAAATCCATTAAGTTGTTATAGCAACTGAGATGCTTGCATTTAAAATGCACAGGCTGCAAGCTTCAGTCAGCTGTGCTGTGTGGAAAGGTACAAGTGAGCCTGAAGTAGGGGAGAGGATCTGAAAGCAGTGGAAAGAGGGGAGCAGTGACAACACTGCAAGCCATCACTTTGCCACCCCATCACCTCCATATATGCTCAGGGAAGTTCTTCTTTATGAATATACCATGGTGAAATCTCTCTCCATGTTTAGGAAAGGATTGTCAGGCTGGTGTGGGTCACACCCATGCACCAGCAGTTCTTTGTACTGTTTGCTATATAATGAGTGGTTTTCCAAGTGGAAATCTGCAAAGAAATTAATGCTAATCATTGCAGCATGTATTCCCAGTCTGTCTTCTACCACTTTGGAGAGGGTGGGTAGAGTGTAGTCAAAACAAACAGCAGGGCAGCAGTTTCCAGAAAGAGTGTTGACATTCTGAAAGATGCCCCAGGATGTGCTGTGATCATGGAGCTATGGATTCTTGCACTCTAGAACAAGAGGACCATATCCCTGGGATTCCCCTCCAGGCGGGAAGGAGCTGTTGAGATTTCTGTAGCTTTCAAACCACAGAATATTCAGACTCTTCTTTTTCTCATCTTGTGTTTGCTTTCAGAGCCACGTGGTGGTTTGAGCTTTGTTTCCAGTTAAGGGGGGGGGGGGAAGAGATGCCTGACTTTCCTCAATCAGGTTTCTTTTTCAAAAGGGGCATGCATTAGGAAGGCTGGGGTTGGTTTTTATTTTTATTTTTTTTCAATTATTTGCACAGTGTATTTTTCAGTAAAACAAGGCTAGAACTAGCATTGATCACACAGAGTCCCTTTTGCCTATTGTATTTGTTGGATGTTGTTTAGCTTTGCCATCTGGTAATTTGTAATTCTGGGTGCAGAATTTAGTCATTACCCTTTTGAATGAGTGGTTTTATGTGGTAATTTTTTGTGATATAGCTCCCACATTTGGAACAACTAAGTTCCAATGAATCAGTACCACGGCAACCTTGAAGTAACAATTTACTGCCCTCTTAGAATATTTAGATGATGGCTAACTGTTACATGTTGCTTCGCTGAAAGTATGAATTTTGAAAAGGTTTGTAACTTAATTTTATGTAAGAATTTGCTGACTTTGTTTATTAAATTCTTACACAAGTGTAAGTCTAGTGGTGCTAAAATAGTGCATATAATAGACCATCATAGTGTAAACTCTTTGCAGTGCACTTTTAAACTCTGGCTTAATTATCAGCATCCTAATCTTGTGCCATTTCTAGTGAAGATTGCCAGGACGGTGAAGTTTTCTCCTAATATAAACAAGTATTCATTGTGAACAAAATTGAGACTATCCAAATACTTCAATTTTGTTACCCAAATTTCACGTTTCTGCCACTAGCAATTAAAGTCTAAGATGATGACACATTACTCCAGCTAGCAAACAGAAACGCTCATTTACCATCAATGAAAATAAGTCCACATACACTAATCTGCACAGAAATTGAGGATGAGTATACAACTGTGTTAAAGGCCACAAGGAAATGTTTTAATATCTGTTACACGTGCAAAATGGATTTGTTTCACTAATGTAGTGGTGGCGATACCCAACTTATTTCTGCATTAAATTTAAGATTGAAGTTACTGATATCTTCCTTTGAATGTCCAGAGAATAATTCTTTGTTGTAAAACCCAACTAGTTGTACCACTAAAACACAGTGCTGTTCCGCTATTCACCAAGGTAATAATGAAAGGCACGTTTTCCAAAACAGTTGTTTCTTGTGGAGTGTGATTATTTGTAGTTTCTGTAAAATAACATTTTTAGAATACATGTATGATACAGTTCTCTTTTTTTAATTATTTTTTTTTGGCCTAACCTTTATCTTTTGATTCATTTGACCTCTTTCTTGGATATGCTTACATGTGTTTATTAGTGATTAGTTACAAGAAGAATAAATGCAGTTGAATGTGGTGGTGTATTTTAACATGCCGTGGAATGATCAGATTCTTGTTACATTAATATTGCTAAATATTTTTTTTCTAAGACACATTCTTTCAAATATTTTTTTTCCCCTCTGCGGATGCTTGGGTCAGGCTTCCCTAGTGGTGATAAGTGCTTCAGTGTTTTTTGGGTGGGTGTGAAATTTGAAAACAATTTTTCAGAAAGTGCCAAGTATCTAACTGAGCATTGGATCCTTTGAAAGTGTCTCAAATTATGAAGCCTATAATTGAAGAACTGAACATTGCTATATTATGGAAAATGTAGACCTGATTTATGTGGTGATTTATAGTTTAAAGTTACACAAGTCAATGGCAGAAAGAGGTCTGCAGACATTCATTCCTGTTATTTTAACCACAAAACTATCCTTCCTAACAACAGTCAGTGGGGTATATTCTTCCTCTGCTGTGGGATTGAGGCTTTTTGGTCCTCTAATAAAATGTTCTTGGGCAATTCTCAGTTATTATACACCTCTTTCTGACTAAATTCTTCCTCCTACTTGATTTGGCTCATAATTTTTTCAACTTAATGAAAATGGCCCTTTAAAGCAATATATATATAATATATAAATGTTTGCACATTATAAATATGATTAAATCATGATCACTTGTACCTAAGTTACCATTAATTATTAGTTTTATGGTGAATTGTACTTTATCTGTCAAAGTGAAGTATTAAAGGGTATGTCTACACTATATTCCTCTTTGGAGAGGAATGCAAATGCAGCTGAGCGAAATTGCAAATGTAGCACGGATTTGAATTTCCCATGCTTCATTTGCATAATCGCATCCGGGTGCTATTTTGAAATACCCTATTTTGAAAAAAGAAACGCTGTCTAGATGCGGTTATTTCAAAGGGTAATTTCAAAAAAAGGGTTTTCTTTCAAAATAACCACGTCTAAACAGCGTTTCTTTTTTCAAAATAGGGTATTTTGAAAGAAAACCCTTTTTTTGAAATTACCCTTTGAAATAACCGCATCTAGACAGCGTTTCTTTTTTTGAAGTAAGGTATTTCGAAATAGCGCCCGGATGCGATTATGCAAATGAAGCATGGGAAAGATGTGAGTGGTGTTTCACAACACCAAAACCCTCCATCTTGCACCAGTTACTTAGTAAGAAGTTCACTTCCTACCTGTCTGACCTTTGAGAATTTCTTTGAGATGGTCACATGGACATTTTTCTTCAGCACACTGCTGAATTCCTTGAAAACATTGAGTATCTGTGGGTTATCCTGTGGCATAGTATCATTAATGCCAACATGAACCATCATCACTACACTGATTGTCTCTTACAAAATGTTCTTTGATTCCACTGAATACTGACTCCCCACAAGGTTAGTCCAAGGTTTAAATAGGCACATTGGGTAGTTCTTGCATTACAGCAGGTAATTTCCCAATCAGGTACTCTCACCTTTTCATCGCTGTAGGTGATGAGCCATATCCGCTCTGATTTAATTAGCACTAATACCATACTGCCTTCTCTGCATCCTTTCATCTGATGAAGTGAATTGTAGCTCACAAAAACTTACGTTCTAATATCCTAACAAATTAGTTAGTCTTGAAAGTGCCACTGGGCTTCTCCTTGTTTTTGCAGAAACAGACTAACATGGCTACCTGAAGGATAGCCTGTTTTCTTTGGATGGCTAGAGAACTTTTTCTAGATAAGTTTGATTTTCTTACAAGTAAGAATGAGCAGCCATGCACAAGTGTATCCCATTCATCTCTTCATTCCTTTGGCTGGATCTTGAGAGGTAGCTTCTACAATTTGCCTGGTATCTCTTGGATAGTTCTAGTTGTGTGAAATTCCACTCTTGTGCTCATCTTTGTCTTTCTCTAGCTGTATAGAATGCTACCTTGACTTCTTGCTGTTGGTCATTACGAACTGGCAGGCCTTCTCCCTGAGTGTTCTCTCTTGCTCTCTGACTCCTTTATGACCACCTTGCTTCCTTGAACTGATGTTTCCTGAACCTGGCTGTTCAGAAATGCCTCAGCCCCTCTGATTCTCAGTACCAGCTCTACTTGCCCCTCCAGCCCAAGAATGTTCTCTAGTACAGCCACCAATTTGCACTACATGCACAAGAAGTTCCCTTTCGTGTCAGGCATATTTGATTCCATTAGTTTCAATGAGGATTGTGTGATTAAGACCTCTGGTTGCTTTAAATTATTCTGAAAGTTAGTGGCTTTGAGGATTTTTCCATTCTACAAAGGGGTATCTGAGTGTATGTGCAGTAAGGAGAATGTTTCCATGGCAATTACTTCATTGTGTCTTGAACAATTACACTGTAATAGTCCCACACACAGATGACATAAAACTTGATGGTTTTTGGAGAAGCTTGAGTGTACCTTCTCTCCCCTTTCTAGGTCCCTATCAGTACACTTTTGGTGCAATGAACAGTGTTTCTATAATATGGTGTGTGCCTGGGCCTAATCTTGTTTCTGTTGAAAACAATGGGAGCATCCTCATCCTCCTACTATGTGTAAAGGGTTACTTTTTCTACTGCAAGCCTATGTGGAGAGCAGACCATGCAAAATTCTGTAATTCCTTTATTTTTTCCCCTCCTTTTTAAATCTGGCATTTCAGTTGCCCAGAAGACAATTCTACTTCCCTGGTCAGGCAAAAACACACTTTCCTGTTTCTGAACAGCTGTGCATCAGAGAAATAAATGGAGAAGCCTTACAGAAATATTGTGCCACCTTTGTAGTTCATAGCATTTTGAAGGCTGGTGTCTCTTGGGATAAAAAGATCACTTTATTTCTGTCTCATGCTGTTATTTTGACTTCTCTGTATTGGAACAAGCAGTGCCATATTTCCCCCTAAGGTAAGATTAGTATGAAGGATTACCATGGTGATAATTGCCTGAAAACAGAGTTTCTGTACAAAAGATACAGCTAATACAACTTCAGAAATTGAGGCCAATATTAATCTCTATAAAAATTTAATTTAAAATAATACATTTGCTTCAGCATGAAAAAGTTAAAGATATTGCTTTTTTGTACCATCTTTGAATTTTAATAAAAAGCAATATTACTTTATTTCTCTCTCACCTCAGAAATGCCCAAGATCTTATTTGTATTAATAATATTGGTATCTAATTATAGCTGGAGCAGGTAGCAATGCAGATAGTAAATACTGCCTGACAAATCCCTTTATCAGGTCCTATTTTCAGTTGCTTTTATAACTTTGCCATACTTTGACCACTAACACTGACATTTCCATGCCAGGTGTGTCTTCCCAAAGATGGATTTAAAAATCAGCAAAATTGGTTCAGCTATTTCTAAGAATGAGGTTAAGGGAAAAATACCTTGTTTTGCTGATGTTCAAAGAAAAATATTATTAAATTAAAAGGTTTTATCTCCATGCTTCAGAGCAAGCAATTGAAAGTCAGCAGGGGGTTGCCTTGCTGTCAAAGATGTAGTTTTGCCATCCCTATAAAACTCTGTCCAAATGTGGCCATGTTATGAGGGCTTGGCACTGCTGTAAAAGTAGCATGGTGGGAAACCCCCATTCTCTTTCTTTCTTCATGGCAGGTGCTGTTTGTACCCATCATTTCTCCTTCCCCACTATTCCCTGCTTCTCTACCATGGCAGTGTCTCTTTATGTCCTCTCCATTCCCATACCCAAAGCTCTAAGTGCCTCTCATAGCCACCTTCCCCCATACCAGGAGGGCTTAGCCAATTTAAATAGTCTTTGCATACAGATGAGATAGGAAGTCCAAGTGGACAAAATTTACAATTTGTCAGTTTTATCAGTGTCCCTTTCAGGAATAAATGGGCTACTTCATAGTGAACTGGTGTTTAGTTTGGGATAGTTAAGATAACTCAGGTTTGTGATTTCAGCATTCTACATCTACACAACTTTAATCCTCCAAAACCCATGCTAATGATTGTATAGTTTAAATCTTCCTGAAGGAAAAGGGAAATTTCTGAAAGGCAGAATCTTCTAATGAATCACTTATTCTGCCAGTGGGAGTATTATGTGAAATGCTCTGAGTCACAAGTTTTGAAATGGAGTTGAAGCCTCCTGACAACCATCATCTCAGACAGCTTGTATCTCCTTCATTTCAAAAGGAGGACAGTTATATTTTTGAAACTTCAGAATGTGACTGCTTCTTCAAACAAACAAAACCAACTGATAGACTATGAAGACCGGTATGTTTTAAGAAGTTCTCTTTTTCTGTCTTTATGTATTCATCATACACCCGTGTCCTTTTCTCTTGGATACGCACACTGATGTTGTTTCAGGGTAGCTGGTTCCCTACTTTTTTATTCCTTGCTCAGTGTCTGTTAGACAAGCCACTTAATGTTTCTCTGCTTCAATATTCCCACTACACAATTGAGCTAATTTGTCAAGTGTGGTGAGTAGTGGGTGAAAAGTGTTCATAGATGTATGATACTATTCTGTGATCTAATAGAGACAGATCACATGTAAGCTCAGAGTCCAAAGTGAAATGGCCCAGGTAACAATTTGGACACTCCTGAACTGCAGTCACCTTTTGAATGAAAAAAACTTGTGTATATTTCCCAGTTTATACTGCGTAGTCTTTGAATGCATGATCGTGTAATGTGATAATACAGATGTAGGCATAATCCTTAATAGCAGCTACTTCTGTGCATTCATCTGTGACCCTGAACAACAATACCCTGAGTGTTTTATTGATAATAAGTGATGTCAGGCAGGGTGATTTGTAGGAAAATGATCTTGGTTGAGCATAGATACATGTATACAGCTTCTGTTCCATAGCTCATGCTTTGTCTGAGGTCATGGTGTACTTCATAGGACTCATTTTACAACTATCATAGAAATGTAGGACTAGAAGGGATCTCAAGAGTCATCAAATCCAGCCCTCTGCACTATGGCTATGTCCATACTAGAGAGCTTACAGCAGCACAGCTGTACCAGTGCACCTGCACAGTCATAAGATCTTTTGTGTAGCCCCTCTGTGAGGATAGGAGACAGCTCTCGTCAGTATAATCAATCCACCCACAATGAGTGGTGTTGGCAGGACGTAATGATGTGCACACTAGCGCTTATGCAGGTGTAACTTATGGTACTTGGGTGGATGGAATATTCACTCTCCTGAGTGACAGAAGATTTGTGGACATAAGTGGAAATGCAGATGAAGCTGAGACAGGACCAAGTAAACATTGACCATCACCAATAGCTATTTGTCCAACTTGAATTTAAAAAACTCTAGTCCTCCATTTGGAAGCTGGTTCCAGAACTTAACTACTCTCCTATTTAGAACATTTTTCCTAATATCAACCCTAAATCTTCCTTGCTGCTGATTAGGCCCATTGTTTCTTGTCCTGCCTTAAGTGGTCATGGAAGACAATTGATCCATGCTCTCTTTAGAACACTGCCATACCTCAATAGTCCTCAAATATGTAAGGAGTGTCCTTCCCTGAATTTTTCCCCAGTTTCTTGAACAGAGGATAAGAGTTGGTCCTAAAGACAATTGATAGTGCTCTACAAGTCTGAAAGCAGGAATGGTCAGCCATAGACCCCTTGTTCCTGGTGAAAAGAGGCAACTGGTGAGTGATGGGATGAGGTGCAGGACTTGTTTGTCTTGAAAAGATCCTTGTCAGTTTATTTAATTAGGCAATGGAACTACTTCTATACCAGGAAGTAAAAGCTATTTATCAGATGACTTCTCCATGGTGTACACAGTTTTTGTAAGTGTAGCGCCCCCTCTCCACCTGGTTACCTTCTTTAATGCCAATCTCCTTACAGGTTTTGATGGACAGGTCTGGGTTCCTCTGGATCCCGCCACCCACTCAATTTTATTTTTTCTGATGGATTTATTTGGTGGTGCCTCTACCCCCCTCACTCCTTCCTGGCAAGGTCACCAGGGCAGCTTGGGAGGAAAATTCTAGCCCAGGGTAATCCCCATGTATTTGCCAGATAGTTGGAGACTCCCAGAAAATAGCACAAACACATACACTATAATAAACACAATTGTATTAAACAGGAAACAAATAGAACAGAGTAAAACACTATTTTTAGGGTCACAGGTGCCCAGCAATTGTAAGATCAGTGTCCCGTTGGTACGCGTACTTTGTTGGGACCCTTGATGACTTTTGACCACAAAATTCTTCTCTGCAGTGGTTTAGCAGTGGGGCTGACTAGGTCCAGTACAGCCCAAAGGACTCACACATGGGAGAAGGCAGTAAATCCCTCCACAGGTTTAATATGCAGCAGGTAATAAAATCCCCAAACAAATTCCCTGACTTACTAACTAAAAACTGGTGCACTCACACACTCCATGAATGAGCCTCAGGTTGAGAGATGACTCAGTCACTGCAGAGGGGCTGCTCTCTTCTGGCAGGGATCCTCCTTAGGCAGGAATCAGCCTGCTTTGGTCCCAGGATTTCCCCTCACTACAACGGGGTGCAAGGCTCAAGGTGCAGGCCACACAACTGCACTAAAATTCAAACTATAATCTCCTACCCCAGCATTCAGACACACACACAGCAGGCAGCAGCCCCGAACCAGCAGATAGAGCAGAGCTGATCATGCGGGTGACTGGTCTCACCCAGGGAGCAGGCGAGCCAACTCAGCCTGGCTGGGGAAGCCTCCCAGCAAACTCCACAACCGGGAATGAACAGTGGAGACATAAAACCCAGCTGAGGGATCCTGACTTCAGGTCCCTAGAGACCAGTTCTCAGGGGCAATCCTGCATGCAGGCCTTGGCTTACTAGCTACCACACAGTCAGTCCTCCCCTTGCCCTGGCTGGCTCCAGACTCCCCTCCACAATGGCCTCTCCTCCCCCCTCCTGAACTCCCTGGGAGGAGCCTCTCACTCCCTATGGGTTGCTGGGCAGACTCTGACCCTGGTAGGGAGGGGGAGCCAAGGCAAACTCAGAGTACCTCTCCCTGAGATTACCGCCAGCAGACACAGCCCCGGGAATCTAAGGGTACGTCTAGACTACATGCCTCTGGCGACAGAGGCATGTAGATTAGGCTACCAGACATAGTAAAATGAAGCGGCGATTTAAATAATCGCCGCTTCATTTAAATTTACATGGCTGCCGCACTGACCCGACAAACAGCTGATTAGCTGTTTGTCGGCTCAGCGCGATAGTCTGGACGCGCGGGTGTCGACATCAAAGGTATTTGTCGACCACCCAGGTATGCCTCCTGGGATGAGGTTTACCTGGGTGGTTGACAAATACCTTTGATGTCGACACCCGTGTGTCCAGACTATCGCGCTGAGCTGACAAACAGCTGATGAGCTGTTTGTCGGCTCAGCGTGGCAGCCATGTAAATTTAAATGAAGCGGCGATTATTTAAATCGCCGCTTCATTTTCCTATGCCTGGTAGCCTCATCTACATGCCTCGGTTGCCAGAGGCATGTAGTCTAGACGTAGCCTAAGTAATCTCCTTGGGGGTTACATAAGGGTTGGCCATATACCCATAGAAATATAGGACTTGAAGGGACCTTAAGAGTCCAAACCAGAAGGGTCTGAGCATGAGCAAAGGCCACTCTCATATGGTATACCACTCTGCTGCTTCAATTAAAACTAAATTCAATTTTTCCATACATAAATTAATGCCTTTCCTTGCCTTCATGTGCTTACTGATTTATTAGATACTAGCTGGAGTTACTCTGTGTTGCTTGGTTCTGCTCCCCACCGGCCGATTCGCTGCTCCCCTCCTCCCCACCAGCCCTGCTTCCTGCCAGCCGGTTCTCCTCCTCCCAATCTCCCCCAGCCAGCCCTGCTCCCACCGGCCACCCCCCTGATATCCTCCCGGCCACCGCCGCTGCCCCTGACCCTGCCCACCCACCCTGGCCGCGACCAGCCTTGCTTCCCGGCCCCCCCTTCCTCCCGGCCAGCCCCACTTCCCTCCTGGCTAGTTCCTCTCCCCCCCCCCCCCCATCAACTGTGGCCATTTTTTTTTTTTTAGACTACCTGGTAATCGTAGCCGCGGGGGGGCAGGGTAGATGCCTGAGCCATTGTGCGTGTGGGGGTAGGGCGAGCGCAGCATGGTGGGTTATTTTTTATTTTTACAGGTTGAAATCAGGCCCAGTTGGGTCCAAAAGTACCTTAAAACCTTCTCCTGGGGGAAAGATTATCCCATGGAAAGTTTGGTTGCGGTAGGTCTTATAGTGTCCAAGTTATTAGAGCGCAAACATACAAACATTCTCCTTTATGTGTTAGATAGCCAAGAATCAGGGGCGGCCCATGACTATAGGCCCACTCGGCCGTCACGGGGTGCCCGATGATGATGTCACCCCATTGGCGGCCTTGCAGGTGGGGGTGCTGATCGCGCATTCCGCCTGGGGTGCCAGCTGCTGCAGCCCACCTTGGGCCACTCCTGCCAATAGTATCAAGGAAATGTCCTGGTGGTATAGCTTTCTCGAGCAAAACTTCATTCAGGCAAAACTCCCAATAGAAGAGAATGTAGGATTGGGTCAGAAACATTCGTACATCCTGCCTTAGACTGAAAGGTTAGCAATGCTAACTTTTCTAGCAGTGATGTTTTTGAGTGGTGCCCAAATTCTGAATGTTGTTTTACAGGAACGTCTTCAGTACTAGTCACTATAATATCAGTGCTCTTTCTAACTGCTTTGCATTTGCTCCATTAGCTTCTCATTCTGCAGCCCTGGTGCAGTAAAAATCCCATAGACTTCAGTGGGCATTTTTCAGGTTTAGATTCTCCAGGGATGTGCTCCACAAGTAGTTTACTTCAGACACAAATTCCTGTGAATCTCCTCCAATTCTCATGTCATATTTTTATTGTTTGTTTTTCCTAGTGTTCTTTGTAAGGAAAGGAATATACCTTGTTCAAAGGAAGAAAAGTTGAAAGATTAAAGAACTCGGTTGTTATTGAACATTTTGGAAGTGTAGTTATTTTAGGGGATGCTCTTTTTGGGTGTGGTGCCCTTCTACACAGGAATAGTACCTTGCTCTACAATTAATCCTATTGTTTTAAAAAAATACTACCTGAGAACAATGGGACTAAAGAGTGCAAATACAACACTTCCAAAGATTTTAACAATGTCACTTTTTTGTTAAAATAGTTTGAGCAAGATGCTCTGAGTGAAAAATTAATTCATTGGCTTGAGCCAAGAACTGAATGGGCTGGCAGGGAGTAAACTTGGCCAATGTATTTTAATCCTTTCTGATCTGGCACATTTCAGTTAGTCGAGTCAATGGTGGTGTCCATAGAGACTAACCAGGCTTGCTGAATTTTCAATTACTTTTTTTTGTGGGGCTTACACACAGAGACGTCTAACAAACAAAGGCAGGATGTAAAATCAGTGTATTTCCCATCCCACTGTTTTGAAAACATATTTTTAAATAAGCATGTTTTTTCCCTTTTAGACACATAATTGATAACAATGCTTTGCTCACTGTATGCTTTTTGGATCCACATTGGAGAGTGGGAGGCTTGTGCTAGTTAGTTGCACACAGAGGAAGAAAGGTAGACATTACCTGTTTTAATAGTACGCTTCTCTATCACAAATAATTCTCTTGGAAATCATACACACAATAGTATGTAAGACTATTAAAGAGCATCCTTTGTGTGTATCAGAACTGATTTTTTTTTAAAGGCATGATTTGCTTTTGCATAATAGTATGCGATCTGTTCTACAAATATGATATTTAAAAATCATTAACATATTGAAGAAAATGGAAAGGGTTTTTTTTGTGTGAGTTTCCTTCACTGAAGTTACCTTGAATCTGTGCCTGAATGTCTTGTAGGTAAAACATAGTAATGTATTCTTAGTGGTAATAATGAAAAAAATTGCTTGTGTTTCATTGTAGCTCTGCAGAGAAGATTAAGCCCACTGACAGAAAGCAATGTAATATTATGTTCAAATTAGTATTGATTTTTCCCATCATAATTGAAACAAATGAAGACCAATGACAGTATAATTGCACCCTCTGCTAGAGATCAAAGAGTTACGGGAATTCTTGGAAGAGACTAACTTTGTTATTCTCAGTTTTAATAATTAGGTTGCCAGAGAAAAGATGAGTCTCTGCAATCCTGTTAACTTTTGTGAGATCACAATAAGAAACCTCCTTTGTTAAGGCAGTGTGTTAACAAAGTATAATTTAAGTAGTAATAATGTAAGCTGAGATTTTCCCCCATAAGTTCTCAATTTGGCTCTGCACTGTGCCCTTTGACAGCTTTTTATGCACTGCTGTTTATTTAAAATTACATTTTGAAAGGAAGCATTGGGTCGATCTACCAGTAGATGAAAACTGCATACAACTTTATTCCTTTGCACCAATGCCTGACTGCTTGAAACATCTCTGGTGTAAAGATGCGTAGGCTGCCAATTATAATGTAAAAGCTTCAAAACAAGCTTGAAAAAAGGACACATCGAAACAGTCAGTTCTCGTTTGACCATTGTGAAGTATTAATACTCCTTATTACAGTAATATTAAAAAAATCAAGGCAACGAATGCCCAGAGCATCCTGCATTTTCTGTTTCTTCAGACTATTTGTACTGATGTTTTCAGTCATCAGTTTTGTTTAGTAAAAGTCCAAATGGAACAACTTTTTGGTGAACAAGATATGGATTTTGATAGAGCTGACTTTAACGCAGATAACAAAAGTAACTAGATTGCCATTTTCCTTTTTTGGCCAGTCAGTTTTTTCTGCCTTTCAAATATCCATAATATTAATCCCTATTTTAAATTAGGAAATCATTGCCCATAAATTTTCAAAGATTTGTGTGCATTATAGCTGGTCAAACTCCTACAGAAGTCACTGAGAGCTATACAAATAAAATACCATAGAATATCCCAGGATTCAGTCCAGAAAAACCTAGCAGTAAGATTTTATGCTCTTCCTTGGCCCAGCAATTGCTTTCTGTTTGGGTCAATGAGGAAAGGTGTTGTGTGTCTGAATGTATGCAGTATATGAGTATGCTGAATGTATGCAGTCTTATTTTTAACAATGTTGGAATGTTTGGCCAATTAATGAAATGGAGTTTTTTTTTCCAGTGGTTTGTAATCTGTGCAAAAATTTATGTGTACACCTATTACAGCATTATTTTTCTGTGTACATAGGTTGTTAGCGTTATAGTATTTACAAAATGCATTGTCAGTTTAGAGCATAGCTATATTACATATACTGAAACTATGCAGTGAGTGATCCGTGACTTCCACCTCCTAAGCAATGTTTGTTTTAAAGGACTAAATATTTTCACCTTATTGATTTACTTTTAAAGTTTCTGCATTTTATCTTAAATAATTTATAAATAGCATAGCAATTGACATATCCACATTTAATCTTTGACCAATGTAAATATGAGGCCATATTTGCCTTGAATGGCCAATATATAATTCCTATTTTCTTCATTAGGGTTCACATCTTTGGGTCTGAGGGTAGAAATGAGTCCATAACTTCTATTTTTTAGACTGAAAATTACCCCCATACTGGTATATAGTTCACCATTTGAGGCCTGTTGATCATTAACAGAATTGCACAGCTTGAATGTGATCCCATCTGACAAATGATGTAATTACATCTATGTGATCAGATAATCTCCTTCATCCCAATCCTTTCCTTGGTAAAGCATCTCCATTAATTCACTCTTCAGGTTTCTGTTTTTATCTCTGATCATCTGCTCTTGTTCTTTGAGCCAGTAGGCATGAGCATTTTGTGCTATGATCAATATTGGTTCTTAACCACATGGCATGGTTCTTGGTTACTACTGTTAGGAGTTAGGAAAGATCAGGTGCTGCAGATTCTGCTGTGCTTTTCTAAATAGTTATTTCCTTCTTTCTGTTAAAGTTTCGGCAGGAAGTGATTTAGGATATGAAAGCAGCTGGATTAACAGCCCTGATCACCAAAATCCTTTGTTAATCCGCAGTACTAGTACAGCATAAGTAGCAAAAGGGTAATCTTCTCTACCCTGCTTCACTGGGGTGTTTCAAGTGCAGAGTCTCCCCGACATGGGTCACTAACGGGCTTTGGGCACTTAGTATGTGCTGAGGCTTGCAGTTAATATAAGCAGTCAGTAGAGGTGTGATTTGTAGTCCGTGTCCTGGCTTCCTGCTCAGTCCATTTTCCTTGTAAAGCATTGTCTTCACAGGATAGCAGATCAGGCTGCCTAACTCAGTTTTTTTTTAAGGACATCTCCTGCAAAATCTGGTACACTTGAGAGGACTGACTCACTTAAACTAAAGAGGGGCATGAGTCGCAAGTTCAGGGTACAGCTCCAAACTTCCCCAAAGTTTGGGAATAGCACCATCTGTTTCATGGTTCCAAGTGATCTGTAAAATATGCTGTCGCAGTTCAGGGCTAACTACACCTCTCACTAGAGTTGCCAACTGTCTTATCACACAAACCCAATCAACCTTGCCCTGCCCCTTTTCTGTCCCTTCTCTGAGGCCCCACCCTACTTCATTCCACTTCTCCTCCATTTGCTCTCCACACCCTCCCTTTCACCAGAATGGGGCAAGCGGTTGGGATGTGGGCTGGGCCTGTGTGTATGTGGGGGTGGAGGGCAAGAGGAGATGTGGGGTGCTGGATCCAGGAGGTATCCAGGGGTGGGGCAGGAGTTGCTATGCGGGAGGGGATGAGGGTCTGGGCTCTGTCCTGGGGTATTTGCGTTGGTTGACTCTTGATCAGTAGTCCAGAAGGGCTAAGCTAGGCTTCCTGCCTGCCCTGGCTCTATGCTACTCCTGAAGGTGGCTGGCATGTCCCCGTGCCTCTTAGGAGTGGGGAGCCAAGTGAGTACACATGCTGCCCCTACTCACATATGCTGCCCCCACTGCTCCCATTGGACATGGTTCCCGGCCAATGGGAGCTACAGAATCTGGACTCTACGTGAGGGAAGCATAGGGAGGTACCGGCTTTTCTGAGAGCAGCCAGGGAAGACATGGAACCAGACTTAGCTCTGCTGTGCCACTGGACTGCTAACAGGCTAAAATGTAGGGTTCCCAAACCTTCCAGCATTGTCCTGGAGTTTCATGGAATTAAAGATGAATCCTTAATTAAAGATAATGTCATGAGATGAAACTTCTACGAATTAGTCCAGCCAAAGTTGCTAACTCTACTAAAATCTCCTGGATTTCCAGAAGTAGCTTCTCGGAGATAGTCACTCACCTGTGATCTCTCACCCATCTGTGATCTCCCTCTGAGTGCATTCTCTCCAAGATTTAGGATTCAATCCTTCATCTCTTTGGGAATGGAATCCCTCCATTCTCGGACTTCAAGTCCCTCTGTATACAAGTTAGGATCGCTCAGCAGACCTGACTGAACCTTGATACCTGCAGCTCTTCTCTTGAGGAGCACAGCAGTGAATTGTGGTCCAAACGGCTTTCTTAACAGGACAAAAGGATTAGAACATGAAAAGAAACGCACACGCACACACCCCTCTCTGTGTGAGAAATCTAACAGCGTGCATTTATACCAGTTAGCAGTTTAGAAAATCTTTGAGACAGGGGCAGATATAGGGCAGGGCGAGTGGGGCGGCCCTGTGCCCCGCACTTCAAGAAGCCCCGTGCATGCGCCGTGGCAAAGGGGGGCCCCACGAAATTGTGCTGCCCTGGGCCCCGCAAAATGGTCATCTGCCCCTGCTTTGAGATAATACGGTTGTCTTTAGTTTAGCCTGCTAGAACCTGTTAATGTGGGCAGCATTGTCCACCAGTATATATTCCTTTCTTCAGAAAATAGGGAGCTAAATGATTCACTAACCAACAGGACAGCATTCAAGTTTAATTAGCAAACTAGTTCAGGTCATAATTTTTTTTGTTTCCTGTTGAATTTCATCCGAATAAAAATTAATATAAGGTGTGATTAAGTTGTCAGAGATTAAGTAAAGCCTTTATAAGGTCCAGGTGTTCTGATAATTAGCGTAAAAGCACTGGAACATGATTCAGATTTGTACCCAGATTTTAATGTATTCATCTAAAATAAAATCCAATCAAACTTAAGCACAAAGTGTGTGTATATGTGTGTGTGTGTGTATATGTGTGTATATATATATAATACACACACACACACACACACACAGAGTATACTTCGTGTTTAAAAGTTGGTAAAAAATTAGCAAGGAAATCTGGTTTAGATTTAACTGTACTTTTAGAGGATCACTAAAGTAATCTGCTGGTGGAGTAGGACTCCACAGTATGTTTTTTAGCTTCATCCACTCTAATTTTAAAGGCTTATAGGAATCAGAGTTGCCGAAGGAAACCCTATCTTGGGCCTACAGATCTTGTAAAGAATCTTCCCTCTCCCCCGGTATTTATCCTAATGGTTCCTTTAAAAAAAAAAAAAGTCCTGCTTTTACTTCTTATGCTCCATTTATCACAATAGATAGTTCTTATTTTTTCATGTTGATCAGTATACATTTTCAGACTCTTAATGTGTCTACAATGTAGTTATCTTTTAGCAAATCCAGTTATACCCATTGCTATTTTAATATTTCCTAATAATTCAGTTCTTCTCTGCCTTTAATATTTGTTGTTTTCTGCAGTCTCATCAGCTGCTCTAAATCTAGAACTTTATGATAATGATCTTCCCAGAACTGAACATACAGGTGTAGTTGTACAGGATTCATACATACGGTTTGTCTTCGCTACCGCGCTAAATCGGTGTAGCTGCATTGATGCCCTGGTACTACAGTATGTATCTGCTGAAGATGCACTATCATCAAGTTAGTTACTCCACTTCAATGAGAGGTGGGAGCTATGTCATCAGGAGAGAATCTCCCACTTCTGTAGCATGGGACCGGCTCTGTTTTTGGGACCAGCTCTATTTTTGGGACCGGCTCTGTTCAATATGTTCATCAATGATTTAGATATTGGCATAGAAAGTACACTTATTAAGTTTGCAGATGATACCAAGCTGGGAGGGGTTGCAACTAATCCAGACAAAATGATCTGGACAAATTGGAGAAATGGTCTGAGGTAAACAGGATGAAGTTTAATAAAGACAAATGCAAAGTGCTCCACTTAGGAAGGAACAGTTAGTTTCATATACAGGCAGTCCCCGGGTTACGTACAAGATGAGACTGTAGGTTTGTTCTTAAGTTGAATTTGTACATAAGTCGGAACTGGCGTCCAGATTTCAGCCGCTGATCAGTTTCAACAGCAGCTGAATCTGGATGCCTGGGACAGAGCAGCTGGGGCGCTGCCGGGTAGGTCCCCGGGGACCAACCGGCAGCGCCCCAGCTGCTCTGCCCCAGGCGTCTGGGAGAAAAGCCTGGTCTGCTGGGGGGCGGGGCGCACTAGCTGCATGCCCCTTTCCCTCCCCCCCCCCCCCCAGCAGACCAGGGAGACGCGGAGCAAAGCCTCGGAGGACCCGGGCAGTGGGACCGTGGCGCCTCTTGACCCCCCCAGCAGACCAGAGAGATGCGGAGCAGCTTTTCTCGCCCTGGAGGATGCGGGTGGCGGGACCGCAGCGTGTCTGGGTGGTCCCGCCGCCCGCGTCCTCCGGGGCGAGAAAAGCCCCGTTCGTAAGTACGGATCCGACATAAGTCGGATCCGCGTAACCCGGGGACTGCCTGTATACAGAATGGGAAGAGACTGTCTAGGAAGGAGTATGGCAGAAGGGGATCTAGGGATTATAGTGGACCACAAGCTGAATATGAGTCAAAAGTGTGATGCTGTTACAAAAAAAGCAAACCTGATTCTGTGATGCATTAATAGGTGTGTTGTGAGCAAGACACAAGAAGTCATTCTTCTGCTGTAGTCTGCACTGGTTAGGCCTCAGTTGGAGCATTGTGTTCAGTTCTGGACATCGCATTTCAAGAAAGATGTGGAGAAATTGGAGAGGCTCCAGAGAAGAGCAACAAGAATGATTAAAGGTCTAGAGAACATGACCTATGAAGGAAGGCTGAAAGAATTAGGTTTGTTTAGTTTAGAAAATAGAAGACTGAGGGGGGACATGATAGCAGTTTTCAGGTATCTAATAGGGTGTTATAAGGAGGAAGAAGAAAACTTGTACATCTTGGCCTCTGAGGATCGAACAAGAAGCAATGGGCTTAAACTGCAGCAAGGGAGGTTTAGGTTGGACATTAGGGAAAAGTTCCTAACTATCAGGGTAGTCAAAAACTGGAATAAATTGCCCAGGGAGGTTGTGGAAACCCCATCTCTGGAGATAATTTAAGAGTAGGTTAGATAAATGTCTATCAGGGATGGTCTAGACCGTATTTGGTCCTGCCATGAAGGTAGGGGACTGGACTCGATGACCTCTCGAGGTCCCTTCCGGTCTTAGAATTCTATGATTCTATGGTGTAGAAACCGCTTTATGTTGCTGTAAGTTATGTCTCTCTGGGGAGTTTTTTTCACCTCTCTCAGTAATGTAAATTAAAATGATAGTGTAGTCCGTCTTTGAGAGAGACTCATTGCCTTTGTGGGTCTTGATACAGGCAACCATAATGGGATTTATCATCTTTGCTCCTATATTACACTCCAAAGTCACTTTTAATTTTTTATTAGATGTCACTTTAGTTCTCTCTGAGTATAACTATAAGTTTATCTCCCAATAATTGAATATCTTGGTTTCTGATTATTTTTTTCTTGTTATGTTTGCTTGAATTTTCCCAGTTCAAATGTTAGTTATTTCTGCCCTTAATTCCCCAGTTTATCCTTCTGGTGGAATCGGGACAACTCAGATTTATAGACCAGCCATCTTAACTTTAGTACCCAGAAGGATAATGGAGCAAATCATCAACAATCTATTTGCAAACACCTAGAAGATAATGTGATAAGTAACGACGAGCAAGGATTTTTCCAGAACAAACCATGTCAAACCAGACTAATAGATTTCTTTACCAGGATTACAAGCCTTTGGGATAGGGGAAGACAGTAGATGTGATCTTGACTTCAGTAATGCTTTGGATACCATCTTGCATAATATTTTCATAAACAAACTAGGAAAGGGTATGTCTACACTACAGTGCTAATTCGAACTAACGCATCTAGAACTAATAACTAGATCGAATTAGCGTTTTGCTAATTCGAACTAGCGCGTCCACATTAAGTGGACCCTGAACCGGGGTTAAGGATGGCCGGAAGGAGTGCCGGCAGGGCATCAGAGGAGGACTTAGAGCGTGGAGATTCTGTCTCAGGCTAGCTGAGGACTGTGCTTAAAAGGTCCTGACCCCCACCCCGGACAGACAGTTCTCAGGGGTGCCCCACTTGCAAAGCAGTCCTGGCTTGGATTGCCCGGAGTACCCACACTGGGCACATCACAACACTCGGCCATCAGACCGGCTGCACTTGCCGCAGGCTACCATCTGGGGAGAGAGGGCAATTGGGGGGGCTGCAGGAGCGCTTCCACCCCCAGAAGCCCGCAGAGCCAGCCCACTCCTCCCCATCGGGGGCGCGTACCCCATTCCTCCCTCACCTCCTTCCACTTACCCTTCCCTAGCCCCTCTTCTTGACGTACAAAATAAAGGACAATTGTGTTCAAAAATGGAATCTGTCCTTATTTAACAAAACTGGGGGAGACTGGGAAAAGGAGGTGGGAGAGGGGAAGAGAGAGGCTGGGAGAGGGGAGGGCAACTACAATGATCAGGGGTTGGGAACAGGTCCCATATGAAGAGAGGCTAAAGAGACTGGGACTTTTCAGCTTAGAAAAGAGGAGACGGAAGGGGACAGGATAGAGGTCTCTAAAAGCAGGAGTTGGGTGGAGAGGGTGCATACAGAAAAGTTCTTCATTAGTTCCCATAAAGAAGGACTAGAGGACACGAAAGGAAAGGAATGGGTAGCAGGCTTCAAACTAGTAACAGAAAGTTGTTCTTCACAAAGCAAAGAGTCAATCTGTGGAACTCCTTGCTGCAGGAGGCTGTGAAGGCTAGAACTAGAACAGAGTTTAAAGGGAAGTGAGATACAGTGATGGAGGTTGGGTCCATGGAGTGGTATTAGCCAGGGGGTAGGAGTGGTGTCCCTGCCCAAGGCTTGTGGAAGGCTGGAGAGGGATGGCACGAGACAAATGGCTTGGTCACTGTCTTCGGTCCATCCCCTCCAGGGTCCCTAGGGTTGGCTGCTGTCTACAGACAGGCTACTGGGCTAGATGGACCTTTGGTCTGACCCAGGACGGCCATTGTAAGCTCAGGGCTCATGGTCGGGGGTCTCAGTGGACCACCTTGATTTTCATGCACACCAGCTCCTGGGTGGCCAGGCTGGCAGCTCTCCTGCCCTAGCCGGCCACTTTCCTGTGCCTAGTGCGGAGGTCGTGGACAAGGTCCACGATGTCCACACTAGCCCAGGCGGGTGCCCACCTCTTGCGGTCCCGGGCAAGCTCCCGGGAGCCGCCAGCCTGGTCCCGGGAAGAGGGGGAGAGCTGGGGGGCATCGGGTGGGTGGCTCGATCCATGCCAGGTGCAGGGTCTGCTGGCTGGGTGCTGGCAGGCTTGCACCTGGCACGGGCACCGTAGCCAGCCCATGCCCCTTTAAGGGCTCCGGGGCCAGGAGGGGGGCAGACGAGTTTCCCTGGTGTTGGCCAGAGTGGCCACCTGGGAAACCTGGGGAGGGCTAGCCTCCCACTAGTTCGAATTAAGGGGCTACACACCCCTTAATTCGAACTAGCTAGTTCGAACTAGGCTTAATCCTCGTGGAATGAGGATTACCTAGTTCGAACTAAGCGCTCCGTTAGTTCGAATTAAATTCGAACTAACAGAGCGCTAGTGTAGCGCCTATGAAAGTTAGTTCGAACTAACTTTGTAGTGTAGACATACCCAAAGATAGCCTAGATCAGGGATCTCAAATTCCCAGACCGCGGGTCATCCCAGGCCAAAGCAATTCTGAAGTCTGGCCTAGAAGTTCCTGTGGGCCAAGGTGTGGGGGTATCTATTCCCATTCTCCAAGCTCCATCCTCTTCCTCCTTTGGTACCGTTGCCCCAAGGATGCAGCTTTGGGTATAACGGGGGAGTGGAGGTGGTGGCTCATGTTTCCTCAGAGATCTTGGGCCTACATGGAGGTCCTACAAGGTGGGTACATAACTTGTTGGAAAGTTGTTTCCAGATTGGTTCTCAATCCAGTTGGAAGACAATATTGAGTGGAGTCATGTAGGTGTCGGTCCTGGGTCTGCTTCTGTTCCATATCTTCATTAATGATTTAGATAATGGCACAGAGATCATGCTTATGAAGTTTGTGGACAATTCCATGTTGAGATAGTTCCTTCCTAAGTGGAATACTTTGTATTTACCCTTATTGAATTTCATCCTATTTACTTCACACCATTTCTCCAGTTTGTCCAGATCATTTTGAATTTTAATCTTGTCCTTCAAAGCATTTGCCAACTATCAGTTGCACACATATAACATGGGAAATGACTGCCTAGAAAGGAGTACTATTGAAAAGGGTTTGGGGGTTATAGTGGATCACAAGCTAAATGTGAGGCAATGGTATAACACAGTTGCAAAAGAAGAAAACATTATTCTAAGATTTATCAGGAAGAATTTTGTAAGCAAGACACGAGAAGTAATTCCTCCACTCTACTCTGCTCCGATCAGCCCTCACCTGAAGTACTATGTCTAGTTCTGGGTGCTACATTTCAGGAAAGATGCAGAGAAATTGCAGAAAGTCCAGAGAAGAACATTAAAAAATGACCTCTGAGAGAGAGATGGGTTTGTTTACTTTGGAAAAGATAAGATTTGGGGGTGGGTGGAAATAGATGTAAGTTTTCGAGCACACAAAAATTGCTATAATGAGTAGAAAAATTGTTCCTTTTAACCTCTAAGGTTAGGAAAGTAAGTAATGGGCTTAAATTGCACCAAGGGAAGTTTAGGTTGAACGTTAGGAAAAACTTCCTAACTGTCAGGGTACTTAAGTACTGTGGCAATTGTTGCCGGCACACAGTGCCCGAGGGGGGGCAACAGCTGGGTTCGTTGCCCGGTGTGCGCGCTCCAATAAACACAACGGTGTGGAGAAGCAAAAAACGTTTATTTGAATGTTCAAATAGGTGCGAGGAGACCAGACATCTCAAATCAAACACACCAACGTAAGCAGTTTTCCCTCCTTATATACCCAGGTTGTTTACTTGAAGGAAGATAGTGAACTGTAGCAAGTTTCCCACACTGGGACTTGTTCCTCCTCCTCCCCCTCTACAGAAACACATCTGAATTCTTCTTCTATACTACTGCTGATAGTAACTAGGCAACTTCAAGGTCTTGCTGTTCCCAGCTGTTAATGAGCTAGAGAAAAGTTATGTCTGGGGGGGGGAAGGGCTTTTAGGGTGCTTGGGCCTAGAGCGGGGAGGCTTCATCGATCCTTGTGATCGTCCACTCCCCCGAGTTACCTAGGATCATGTCCAGTGACCCCAACACAATTATTGAGGGAGCTTGTGGAATCTCTCGTTAGAGCTTTTAAGATGACGTTAGGCAAGCACTTGTGAGGAATGATCTCATTTTTCAGTCTTGTCTTGTCTAGATGATCAGCTGTGCTACCTTCCAGGCCTGTGCTTCTATGATACAGAACCTCTCCACAGCCTTTGTCTTATTGCTTTGTATTTAGTGAGGTCTGGAACTTTCAATCTTCATTTAAAAAAAAAAAACCTTTTATATATAAGTATTGTTTTAAAAATATATACAATTGACACAGCAAGATGGATTGCAACTCAAATTCTGAAAATTGAATTAGCCACTAGTTTAATAATTGTGCAAAGAACGAGATGGCTAAGGTCCTTCAGAAATAACTACACACGAGAGAATAAAAATCCTCACAAAATATTATTTTAAAAAAGTCAGCATTTGTGTTTAGAACATAAGAACATAAAAACAGCTATACTGTGTCAGACCAAAGGTCAGTCTAGCCCAGTAACCTGTCTGGCAACAGTGGCCAATACTAGATGCCCCAGAGGAAGGGATCACAACAGATAATCCTCACTTGACCCCTCCCGTGTCACCCATCTCCAGAGAAACAGAGGCTAGGAATACCATTCCTACCCATCTGGCTAATAGCCATTGATGGACCTAAACTCCATGAAGCTATCTAGCTCATTTTTGAGCCCTGTTAAAGTTCTAGCCTTCACTGCATCCTCTGGCAAGGAGTTCCACAGGTTGACTGTGCGCTGAGTGAAGAAAAGCTTCCTTTTGTTTGTTTTAAACCTGTTGCCTGTTAATTTCATTTGGTGACCCCCTGTTGCAGGGCCGAATGATGGATGAAGCCCTGCAGAGTGGTAAGAGGCAATTTATTTGGTTACAGCATCCAGACCGCTCGTTCCCCTCCGCCTCACGACCATCCAAGTGAGCCCTAAGTTATGGTTATAGCATCTTTTATCTCTACCCTTCTCTTGGTACCTGCCCTATCCCTTTCTTTCCGAATCATCCTTTTGTTTCCTAGTATAGTGAGGATTATCCCTTCCTGGACCCGACCTCTTTGTTTACTAATATGGAGAAGCTACTTTTGCCCAGACCCTACCTATTGATTCCTTACATGGTGCATTTTGAAGCCGTATTTTACTGGCAGCAGATTGGGTAACTGAATGGCCTAACTTACAATAAGGCCCCAAATTAGAGAACTTTGTGGCTTAATTTACGAGAGGACGCTACTCCTGAGGCAATCCTTGTATTGCCCTTTTTCCTGTTACACAGGGGGCCCCCCCATGCAGCTGAGGTTCGTCTTGCTTTCAAGCTGGGTTTCTGCGGAGAATTATGAAGGCAGGCTCTTATGCCTGGATCCTGCCTTCAGCTCCCTTTAGACCAGATCCAGCGCTGAGACCCCCTTTATTCCTGTAACCACAACCTCTAGTTCTTATATTGTGGGAATAGGTAAATAACTCTTCCTTAGTCACTTTTTCTGTACCAGTCATGATTTTATAGACCTCTATCATATCCTCCCTTAGGGTACGTCTAGACTACATGCCTCTGGCGACAGAGGCATGTAGATTAGGGTACCGGACATAGTAAAATGAAGCGGTGATTTAAATAATCGCCGCTTCATTTAAATTTACATGGCTGCCGCGCTGAGCCGACAAACAGCTGGGATGAGGCATACCTGGGTGGTCGACAAATACCTTTGATGTCGGCAGGGGAGCGTCCAGACTATCGCGCTGAGCCGACAAACAGCTGATCAGCTGTTTGTTGGCTCAGCGCGGCAGCCATGTAAATTTAAATGAAGCGGCGATTATTTAAATCGCCGCTTCATTTTACTATGTCCGGTACCCTAATCTACATGCCTCTGTCGCCAGAGGCATGTAGTCTAGACGTACCCTAAGTCTCCTCTTTTCTAAGCTGAAAAGTCCAAGTCTTTTAAGATATTACCTGCTTACATTTCAGCTACAGAGATTTTTTTTCATGATGTTGCAGTGATGGCTGTCTGATTCTCCACTTGTATAAAGGGTTTGCCTATTTAAATAAAGGTTGTGTGTTTTGGTTTAAGTATTTCAGTGGGCTGGGAGAAAGGGTTAGCTCTTCTCTCTTTTTTCCTCTCTCTTTTGCTTTTGTGATTTGATTATTTGTTAGCAAGCGTGTTAATCATCATATTGTTTTATGAAGAAATTCAAATAAAAATGTGACCTGTTTGGCTTTACTTAGGAGTGATTCCATCAATTGCACAGTTTGTTAGAGGTTCTTTTTCACCCACACCTTCCTTTCATTATCAACTGTTTCATTTCTCCTTTTGCTGACATTTCAATCACTTCTCATTTTATCAGCACGGCATTATATCACTAGCCCTGCAGATGAGACAGGAGAGAGTCTTCTTTTTTGACTATAATGCCTGCTGCTAGCTGGAAATGAATGTGTGATTGAGAGCTTTATATGACGTATCTTGCCTTTGTCACCCTGAGGTGTTAGCTACACGGTGTGGCTTTTAGCTATGGGGCACAATGTGCTTTAAAATGGGATGTGGTAATCACTTATACTGGCCTTTCTTTTAAATCACAATGTGCTGTGATATGTGGGCTTTACTGCAATTTAATTTCCATGGTAAAGACAGAGAGAGGTCGTGAGCAGATGGTTCAGCAATTGATTTACTTTCTCTTAGTGATGTACAGGACAGTTGGATAAGGTGTATGAATAGCTTGAGCTTTTTTATGAATGTAACACGGCTTGTAATAGAATTCAGGGTTCTCTGTAGTGCAAAAATTTATTTTTTATATCACTTTCAATCCAAATATGTGGGAAATAGAATCTATAGGTAGAGACACTAATATTTTTCTGCAGAATAGAAGCCCTGATCTCTTACTCTCCAGAATCATGGGGGGGCCAAAAAGGATCCTAGATGGATAATCCATGGAGATGTCACTCCCTTGCTGCTGCCTCCTCCCCTTCCCCTGCCTCATCCCCTTCCCCCATGAAGACTTTCATTCAGGCTGAGAAGCCTGTAGCTCATTTCACTAAAATACCCATTAAATCTATTTGTAGATGCAATTAACTTGGACAGAAATGTTCAGTGTTCCACTTGGCACTACTTGAAGATGCATGTATCAGAATAAAATTGTCCTTCCTTATTGTATTCTTCTATATAAAAATCATTGGAGAAAATTCCCTAACTGTGTACTTAGACAGATTTTGTGTAGCCCTAGGCAAGGTCATAGGTATCCGGGTTTAGGTTGTGATGCCACTACATAAATTGCAAGGATGGGCATAAAGAATGGATACAGGGCCAAAGCCAGAGAATGCTGGTAAGAAAGAATGCAAGTGTAGTGCAGGTGGAGGGTGTGTTGATTTAGTGGTTTTGTAGACTGTTACCAGAACAATTTGTATGGGGCGTAAGTGGAAATTAAAGCCATGTTCGCAGCAGAACTCCCATATGACAGTAACAGAAAGACTATCTGCCCTCCATGGAGATGAATTACCCTTGTGTTGCAAACAGCTTGTTTTGGCATAAGAGGATGTAATTTATACCCTCATCAATGCATTTGACTCACTATTTGTAGTGGCATCACAGGATGTTTTTAGGTTGTTAATGGGATATGAGCCTTTCATCTCCAGGCTGTTCTCTTAAACGCTGCCCATCTCATTGCCCCTCATGTGTGCTGCAATCAGCAGAATGCTCCAATTTGTGCCATTGGGTCAGTGGTCCTTCTGCAGCTCTAACCCTTACCTCAGCCTCATTTGCTTTGCTCAACATGTATCTTTTGGTCTTCTGCCACAGGATGGGTCTCGCTCTCTGTCTGTACAATACCTCTGCCCTCAGCTCTGAGTGTCTTTTTAAACAGTTTGTTTTGCTCTTCCCCTGTGCTGCTGCAGCAAAGAATATTCAACTATGTGTGATAGTGCTGGTGCTCTTATGGATGAGGATGTCTGGCACGGATCTGAGGACTTTGAAAGCTTTGGCTGATGATGAAAGCGTGTGTGTGTGTTAGAGAGATTTATGAGCCCTTATGGGAATTAAAGCAACTGGAAGCGTGAAGTGCTTGTGTAACAGCTGGGACTGGTATCAGACCCAGCTACATTGCTGGCACCACATGTTAATGTTCTTTGCAGGGTGATCTGCTGTAAGGAGAAAAAGGATATCTGCGTTTCTCATACCATGAGTAGCAGCTGCATGAACATTCAGTCAGTGTAGCATGATAGAATATCTCTCTAGATCTCTATGATGAAACACTTCTTGTTTGCTAACCTGAAACAATTTCCCTTAAACAACTTGGATTTTTTCCTATGTATTATTTCTGTAAATAGTGTGGTGGAGGTGGTGGAATCTGAATGGCATTTAATCTGAGCACAGTTGTTACACTGTCGGAATTTTTGTATCTGCCTTTGAATTGTGAAGTAATAGTACTTTGCATTTTGAAATAGCCTGGGGAGGCTGTCCCAACTGAGCATGTTAGAAATGCCTACCGTCTTTTAGCGAATGTACCCCGCACCCAAATGTACCCCGTACCCGAGTATACCCCATGGGGAGAAACTGCAGGGTTTGAAAGAATGAATATAACCCGCGTGTTATATTAGCTAAAATACGGTAATTCTCAGTGGTTTAATCCTAATTTATGTGTTTGTGATTTTTGTGGACCCTGGCCCACAGTTATGGCTTCATTTCACATGTCTGAACTCCCCACAACTTCAGTATAAGATGAGAGTCTAAGGATCAGTAAATTAAAGGTGAGAAAAATGGGTAGTAGTTAAAAGCTTTCATCATCTTGAGGGATGTTAGCTCTCTAGAGGAATTTAACCAATAGCAGTCTCCACCATAAAAAAACACAACCACAACTTGAACTGCTTGGTCCCTTTTCTGGTTGTCTCAGCAGTGACCTCAGTTAGTGATTGTCCTTCAGCTCTCCTCTCCCCCCAGAGTTAGCCTTTCCAAGCCAGGGTAGAGACATATTGACAGTGTGCGGAAGCTTCCTCCATAGCTGTACTGTTCTGTGAAAAACACCAAGGACTTTCTTTTTCAGAGCTATCCTGAGCACTCAGTTCCTGATAAGAAAGAGTAGGGATTTTAATATCTGGTACTAGTGTTCCCTGGAAGCTGTGCACATGTTTGTCCACTCAGGAAAAATTCAAATGCTGCCCAGTAGAATAGTAGAGGGCCTGCAGTTAGGTTTTGTGTTTTTACTGGTGGTGCATGTTTGCACATGTCTGGGTGCACATAAAAATGTATTCCATACATGGATGGAAGAGATTAGAGAGAACATTGCTGGTCACTCTGGCCAAATTCCTAGGTGAGTAAAGTATTATGTCCTGTCTTCTTCTGCAGTTTCATAAGGTTAGTTATTTTTCATTTTTTTCTGAATACTTTTACCTTAGAGGGGGTTGCAGTATTGAAGTGATGCATGCATATATAATATTGAATAGAGACTTTATATTTGTGAGAGTTGCTATATGAATTAAAACATGAATACAGAGCTGTCTTCTTACTGTTTTATTTTTTTAATTGGGGCCAGTTTACTCAAACCTGAGTAAACTTCTGAGTAATGACTTGTTAAACTAAATATGAACTGCAAGGTCAATTTGGTCCTATTACTAAAGTAGTTACAAAACTTATGTTCCCAAACTGCGAGAACACTGATTTTTTTTAAAATGATCTCATTGCTAATTAAATTATTATTTTACAAATGGAGTCTTATGCTTTTATGTAATTTTGCACTTAGCATCCTTATGCTTGGACTTCTGAAGAGCATTTTGTGAAAACACTGTTAGCTGTAAGCCTGCTAACTGTTACCAATCAGCAATCTAGCTTATTAACTCAAGAATACAAAGGCTTCCCACTTTTTCTTGTAGGTTGACTGGGGAAAAATTGGATTGAACAAGAGTGGTTGGCACAAACAAGTGCATTTTTCATCTCTATAATGAAGAAAAGCAGAAGTGTCATGACGGTTACAGCAGACGATGTAAGTTGTTGTCGGTTTAAGTCAAGGTTTATTCATTCGTGTGTGTGTGTGTGTGTGTGTGTGTGTGTGTGTGTGTGTGTGTTTTCAGAACAGAGCACACAGCCTTATCCTCGTTTCACATAGACTGGCTTTACACTGGAGCGACTTGTATTTCTTGGAATTACTCATACATTATAGTAGTGGAAGTGAGAAGAGAGTACGGTCAATTGATTTAAAAAAACACATGTATTTGTAGCATTTTTACAGCACTCACTACTGGGGTTTCGTAATATTCCATGTGCTGGTGTTTCTGTCCCCTCTACTCCCTTTGCCACAATAATCCTTTATTAATTAAATTACAGTTCCTAGTCTCACAAGAAATGCATCAGTTTGTAATTATGGCAATGAGAATCACAGCAGTAATTGCCTCGTTTGTTACAGCTTGGGATCTTTACGCATTAGGTGATTTTTCATTTTTATAGAAAGGTACAATGAAAGTATGAAACCTAGCACTTCATGTAGCTTGCTGCAATTTTTATATAATGTTACATGCTTGGTATCACTCCACTCTAATACCAGCAGCCGAGCCTGACTGCTTCTCTCTCCCCACCAGTGGAGCTGACAAACTCGCTGGGCCTCTGAGCAAGGTAGGGGGACGGTGGCTTATGAGTCGAAGGGGCTCGGCTGGAGTTAGCTTTGCATGGACGGCCCTCAAAGCCGCCTGGAGTACACCAAGTGGGGCTTCAGTAGCAATTTAAGTGGTTTTGAGGCTCCGGCTGGCACTGCTGTTACAGTAGTGGTGGTGGCTGGGAGCCCCAGGCCCTTCTGATTTACTGTGCCCCATGGCAGCTGCCCTGTTTCTGTCCTGTTGGCCTGCTCTCCCCACCATTAGCATTGTCCTCAATATAGCCAATTCCCCAATAAGTATAAATCTAAGAGGGCAATTTTAATGTATTTATTTTCTCTCTCTCATGCGCATGTATCTACATGTATTATGCATATATAGAGAGAATGTGTAAACGCATTAAAATGACCCGGACTTAAAATGGTATCTGTTGGGGAACTAGCTGCCATTAGGACAGCGCAAAAGAGATACAGAACTGCTCACCTGTAGGTCACCTGTTTGAATCTAAGGCTAAATGTTTCTGTCTGATGGAAATTTGGTAATCCCCTCCAGGGGCGAACTGGACCGGTGAGATACTGGGAATTTCCCGGTGGGCTGTCATATCTACCCATGATGGGCCTCCATTGCCCCGCGCTCCGAGTGGCTCTGCATCCATGCTTTATGCAGCGCACGGAGCCTGACCCGACTCTTGTGCTGCGTGCCGGACGTGATGCAGGGAAAGGGAGCGAGTTTTGAGGGGCATGCAAGGGTGACGTCATGGGGAGGGCTGTTCCCAGGCCTGTTTTGATTGCCAGTCCGCTCCTGATCCCTTCCATAAGATGAGTTTGATGGGGTTCGGTTCCTGCTCTCACATCATGAATTCTCCACCATGTTTTACAGCTCGGTACTACTTAGCAACTCATTAAGGAGGCCAAGAACTGGTCCTGGTGATTGAACTGCCTCTGCCAGCCACAGAAGACTCTCTCTTCCACTTTACACAGAGTGCAGTGGTTGACAAGTGTCTAGAGCTTGCCATTCAGTGGCTCTGTCACCTTCCGTCACCAGTACTGTCAAGCCAATGCCTTTTATCATAGAACTTCACCTGTGTTTCCCTCTCTGTGGTTCACACCAGGAGTTCCAATCAGGCCTCCAGTGATAACTTGCCTCTGGGCAGGTACCCTTGTCTCATTCTCCTCTGATCAGGAGTTGTAAGACCAGTTTTAAGAGAGATCAATTATCTGTCTTGCTTTCTCTCCGAGGACTAGGAACAGTGCATTGCCAGAAGTTACATGTTATCTCACACAGCACTTTCTTAGGAAGCACACTTATTCTTAATGTAAAAGCATTACTGAAAAAAACCTTATTAAAACAATAAACAGATGTAAACCCCCAGTAAACATACCTAGAGTCACCCATCAATCTTATGGGGCCACAGTAGACCAAATCTTTCCGACGCTTCTGCAAGAGTTGTGGGTTCCTCCTGTCCATTTTCTTGATCATCAAGAGGGACTTTGTTCCTGATGGTATTTGAATCAGATGCTGTACTATGTCCTCCTGCCCCACCTGGAGCAGCTCACATCCCATTTCAAAAGCATGTTCAAACACACAACACACCCCAGGTCATCTCCTCAAAGTGAGGAAATAGTATAGGCTGGGCCATCCAGTCGGTAGGTATATGGGGTCTGGCATCACTTACCAGATTATGTTCTGTTGGGGCCGTTTTTCCATAGCTAGCTGAAGTTGATCCTTTTCCAGGTCTGTATTCTCTTGCTTGGAGCTGCAAGCATCTGGGCTTACGGATGCAATCTTTCCCTCTTCAGCCACAAGTTCCCTTGCTGTAATGATCAATCTGTCCATGATCCAAGTGGCAGTGGTGCTTTTGATCTGGATGGAGTATGGTTGCTGCATATGCAATTGCCCACTAACATCCTTCTGAGAGCAAGAATTGAACAGTCAAGAAAGGCATATTAAGAGTACTCTGATTAGTATAAGCCAGACTACAGTTAGAAAGAGCATCGATCATGCACACTGCTTCATAGAATCTTAAGCTGATCATGCAGAAAATTAGATATTGAATGCTGTAAGTCAAAGAGGTGGCTGGAGATTTTAAGATAGTATCTCCTACCATTCACAAGACCCTATCAAAATGTCTTTGATAAAGGAATTCTTTCATTATACAACTCACACTTTGCTAAAAGCGTGAACTGTTTAATGAAAGAATTTCTTTACCAAAGACATTTTGATAGTATGTGATTGCCTTTCACTTTAGATGCAAAGAGTACACACAACTACCACAGAATTTGCTATAGAGCATGTATTTGCCATCTGAGCTGGTCATGGAAAATCTTAATGGAATCCACTGGCATGGTGAAAAGGTAGTGTCTTGCAACCCAAGTATGGTCAATTTCTGCATAGAGGGGAATAGCATCATGTGATTTTTTTTCCTTGAAGTTTCTAAGAATTAGAGATGGATGGTAATCAGTGTTACAGCTCTAAATATTATTAAATTTTTGAAAGGTTCAAAATTTGAACCTAGATTTCATGTTTTGCATGTGATTCAATTTATTATTTACAGTTCTGAATCAAAACCTCAGGTCAGAATGCCCTAGAACTTTCAAGGTGTTCCAGATTTGAGGCAGGTCTGATTTCTAACCCAGAAATACTTCTGGCTTAGCTATGAAAGGATGGAAACTAGCTTCTAGGACTTAGTGATACTTGGGAGTCAAACCAGTAGAAGTTTGAAAGCAAGACCATTGCTGATTAGAAATTTTCTCTTGAGAGTTGCCCACATCATTTTAAGGTTTCTCAGCTGGGAATCTGTCCCAAATAGTAGATCATGGGTGATTCCGGTCATAGCACAAACTTTGAGGTCTTTATCTTCCGTATTTGATATAAATAATGCAAAGCGTGGTGAGCTATGATGATTCACAGAGAAGGGAGATAACTGGCAATTCATGAATTTATGGTGTATAGAAAAGGGTGGTATTTTGGATGAACATTGAATGGACCTTTTTATAGGAAAATTTAAATTTTGAAAGTTTGCCATGTGATGTGGTCTGTTCAGCTTTGGAACATTCCTGCTTAAGTTCAACTTACAGAATTGAAGAATTAATTCTAGTTTGTAGGTATTCTGTCAATTTCATATGTGAATTGCAAATGTTCACAAAAGGTTGTAATATGATAGTAGTTAAATTTTTCTGTAAGTGAAGAATAAACATCAATTTTGTGATTAGTTCTATTCTCCAAAATACCAAATATTTATGAAATTAAATTAATTTCTAGTATTCTTTCCTTGTGAAAAAATGTATTTGCATAATTTTGATGAATTTTCTCTTTCAGATTGCTAAAGATTACTTAGAATGTGGCCTGAGCAAGTCATACAGTACTTCTAGTAATACCCTCGGCATAGATCTCTGGAGAGGAAGAAGGTGTTGCTCATGTAATTTGCAGTTACCACCATTGTCTCAGAGACAAAGTGAGAGAGCTAAGACACCTGACGGAGACATCATCTCTAGACCAACAACTTTGCCTTTGCTGACACCACCAAGTATTGCCATCACCACTTACCAGGACTGGTAAATTGTTTCATATTTTTAAAATACTGTTGTATGTGTTTGGCTTTTTTAAAACAAGCCCTCAAGTTTTTTGGGGGAGGGTGGGGAGGGAAGGAAGGGGATATAAAGGTTAAAATTCTAAAATCAGCATTTATCAACCAGTACCACATTATGATATCTGAGATATATTGCAGTTGTTTCCTATCTCTCTACTACAAGTGTTGTGAATTTTGATTTTGTGGTGGTAACTTAATATTCGGCTGATGAAATTACTAACTTTTATTACACTGTGTGGGTTGAACAACTGTAAAAAAAATTCTTTGGTTTAAATATAGCAGAGTAGTAAAAATGCTTATAAATACGTAACTGCAGGATTGCCTGTATGTTAGAAATGACCGTCAGAAGTTATTTTATGTAAGCAGTAGGATCTTTCTGGTTTTGAGGTTTAAGAGACTTTGAAATCCAACATTAAGGGACTTGTTTTATGGAAAATAAAATTAGTCACCTCTAGTCAAGAGCTCTTATCTTTACAGCCTTCTGTTCATTAAAGTTTCCTTTCTGTTTCTTCCCCTGTGCTCACTGAGGTGTGATTTATAATCTAGTCTTGTGATGAGAAATTGAGGGGGGTGTTAGTGTCATTCTGGAAACTAGGTATGCCAATTATAACTTAATGTTTTGTTACTTGTTTAACTGACAAAATCTTTGTTGGGAGTAAGGAATATTAAAACAGTTAACATCTGTGGGGTCCTACCACCTGGTCTGCCGGCTCCTCCACAGCTGCTCTGACCTGACGCTACTGGATACCGGCAGAATTTAATAGCAAGGGCTTGGTAACCAGGGAGCATACAAGTAAGCTGCATGCTTACTGATTAACTGTTTAACATTGTAGTGGGAGGCAGATATCAAATAGGTGTGTCTCTTAGCTAGAACCCAGCTTGATATTGAAAGGATGTGCTCTAATTCCTTGGTAAAGAAGAGGAACAATGTATGTGAACATCCCAGGACACCTGTCAAAGCTTCACCTGGAGAATTGCGGCTTCCCATCTCATAGCTGCTCCCTAATGGTATTCATGAAAGAAAGACTGACCACTGGAAGTGTCCATAAAGAGCTGTCTAACCACACTAGTGATATGTGGGGAGTCTGAATTGGTCATGAAATCTATGTGTATGAATTAGTTTTGGCTCCAAAGAGCCAGCTGAGCTTCTTACATTCAGATTTATTTATCTCTGCCTTCTGTTTTTTTACTGTTTTTTGTTTTTTATATGGCTCATTTACCCACTGAGTTCCAGTCTAGTGGGTTACTGGACCGTGCGGTATTCACATCTATTTTAAAAATTAGTAACACTAATTTAAAACATAGATGGGTTAGAAATGTTGATGTCTGATAACTGTTGGCCTACTCTGGAATATATTGAGAGTCAAGAATTAGAGTTTAAACTTTCACATGCAGCTGCAAGGGATGTACCTTGCAAATTAATGATCAATAAGTCATCTACCCATTGTTGCAACTCCACTTCCATTATAAAGCTCTCTTTTCATATGCTTGTACTTTCTCAAATTTTGGTCAATCTTTCTGTACTTGGTTTCAGCCAAAGGATGAAAGTTGGTTATTTTCCTGCCATCATGACATATTTTGTTTTCAAATGCAAAGTCTCTGGGTCTTGTGGAAGATCCTCAAACGCAACATTGAATATGTAAATATCTTTTAGGCTTTGATAAATCTTATGCTGGTAAACCAAAGATTTACTCTGGAGAAATGTAAAAGAATAAATCCCATTCTTTACAAATGTATTTGAAAGGCATTAAAACCACAGGCATAATTTTTCATGATTAATGTGCTCTGCTGTAGCACCTCATCTCTCCTTTATCCTACTTCTTTTCATCTGTACAACTTCTTATGACTCTAGGAAAGAAAATGTGTTTTCATTTCACTGCATTATGCAATTTATGTTGTCTAGTACTTGAAGCCTTTTCAATGTAGGGTCAGAGTAAGATGCATAAAACATACTGGATCAAACTCAGGCTCTGCCATTTGTTGATTGAACTTATAGAAGTCAATGGGGAGTACCTTGTTATGTCAGGACTGAATTTTGCCCGTTTAGTTCAAATAACAGTGGGCCCAAAAAGATTATTGCTACTATGACAGCCACAGTGATAAGTACCTGAAGCTAAATAATGGTGCCTGTCTGTCACATTCTTCTCAAATAAGCATTGTTGTCTTAACTGAGCTCACTCACGTTAGCGTATGCCTTTGAATATAATCAATTTTAACACTCTCTATTTCTTATTAAAATTCAGAGCAACACGTCGTTTTCTGGAGTAGTGTAATGCAGCCTTTTGTTATCGAAACTTAAAGAAAGTATGAACCAGCAAGGAACAACCTTTGTACCACCATCATCTGTGACTACTAATTAGGTTTAATAATTTGTCACCCAGCATAATGTGCTAAATTCTATATACATATAAAAAGAACAATCCCTACCCTCAAGACCTTGTAATACACAAAAAACCAGAAAGAAAAATGAAGAATGGTGGAATAGGTACAATATATAAGCAAAATGGTCAAGCTCTTGGTTGGTCATGATTAAGGCTACAATTTTGGCATGGAAATTTTTAGTAGATTTCACAGGAGAGGTGCAGGGATGAAATTATAGGTTGTGGTCAGGTAGCAAATAAAATAGCTTTTGCTACATCAGCATACACATGTGTATAGCATGGGTTTTGAAAAGTGAGTTTGAGGGGCAGGAGTTGGAAAATTAACCCACCCGTGTTCCTGCTCTGGGCATTACAACATGAGGTCTTGGTGTTACTCAAATTCAGCCTATTCCTCTCTCTGCCTCTATCTGCAGAGGGGTAGATGGGCCAAACTCAAGAGGTATTGCAATATAGCACACAAGATTGAAGCTGTGATAGACATGCAGCCATGTTAGTCTGGTCTAACTGAAACAAAAGACAGAACTATGTAGCACTTTAAAGACTAACAAGATGGTTTATTAGGTGATGAGCTTTCATGGGCCAGACTCACTTCCTCAGATCAATTTGTGGAAGAAAATTGGCACGACCATATATACCAAAGTGATAAATCAAAAAAAGAACGCATGGGGGTGAGGGGGGGAAGGTTATAGTGTCTGTGAGGTAATGACATAGGGGTGATAATAGGGGAAGTTTCTGTGAGGTAATGACATTAGGGGAGATAATTGGGGAAGCTATCTTTGTAATGGGTGAGATCATTAGAGTTTTTGTTTAGATCCATACATAAAGTGTTAAATTTAACAACCTACACCCCACCGTCAATCTCATCTTGGACCATTCTACACGAGAGATCCATTTCCTGGACACCACAGTACAAATCACCAGTGGTAAATTAGACACCACTCTCTACAGAAAACCCACTGACTCCTCCAGTTACCTACATGCCTCCAGCTCCCATCCAGGACACACTATGCTAACCATCGTCTATAGCCAAGCCCTTAGATACAATCGCATTTGCTCTAATCCCTCTGACAGAGACCAGAAACTTCAGGATCTCTACCAAGCATTTTTAAACCTCAATTACCCACCCGGAGAAATAAAAAAACAAATCAAAAGAGCAAGACGAATACCCAGAAACCATCTACTTCAAGACAGACCCAGGAAAACCAGCAATAGAACTCCACTTGTCATCACCTATAGCCCCCAACTTAAACCCATCCAACACATTATCAATAAACTACAACCTGTACTGGAACAGGATACTACCCTCCGAGAGGCTCTGGAAGACAGACCCATAGTCTCCTATAAACAACCACCTAACCTCAGGATGATTCTTTCTTACAACTACAGGACATACCACACTAATACCAACCCTGGAACTTTCCCTGGCAACAAACCCTGGTGCCAGCTTTGTCCACATATTTACTCTGCTGACACCATTATTGGACCTAACCATGCCTATTACAAGATCAAGAACACACATTCCTGTTCATCCAGAAATATAATTTATGCCATCATGTGCCTGTAGTGTCCGTCTGCTATGTACATTGGACAAACTTCTCAGATACTTCGCCAAAGAATCAATGCACACAAAACAGACATAAGACTCTCTCACAGAGAGAAAGCTGTTGCTTGCCATTTCAGCCAGACTGACCATTCCCTCAATGACCTTAAAACATGCATATTGCTTCAAAGAGACTTTAACTCCAGACTTCTACGAGAAGCTTCAGAATTGTCATTCATGGTTAAATTTGACACTTTATGTATGGGTCTAAACAAAGACTCTAATTATCTCACCCATTACAAAGACAGCTTCTCCAATTATCTCCCTTAATGTCATTACCTCACAGAAACTTCCCCTATTATCACCCTATGTCACTACCTCATAGAAACTTATCTTCCCCCCTCACCTCCATTGTGTTCTAAAATTTGATTTGTCAGTTTTACATGCGTTCACTTTTTTTGATTGTATCACTTTGGTATATATGGTTGTGCCGATTTTCTTCCACATATTGATCTGAGGAAGTGGGTCTGGCCCATGAAAGCTCATCACCTAATAAACCATCTTGTTAGTATTTAAAGTGCTACATAGTTCTGTCTTTTGTTTAAGATTGAAGCTGTTAGTAGAGGAGAAATCTACCCTGCCTTTTATCCTAGAGATGGAATTGACCTCTGGATCATAATTTTTTTAAGAGTTCAGGTGTGTTTCAGATAAAGGGTTTTGAGTGTCAGCTGCAGAGTTCACATGTGGATCTGAACTTTCTCAAAGTGTGGATCTGGGTTTAAAGTTCAGAGTTGTTCAGAACTGGCGTTTCAATTTGGATTCATCTCTAATCATCCTGTTTAGAGCACTCCATGAGCATGCTCAGTGCTGTACCCAACATCTTTCCTCAAAGCTGAGTTGCCATTCTGAACATGGTGTCACTCTCCAACCTGAAGAGTGGTGATTCAGGAGCAACACCGAATGGAAGTGGGTGTTATGAAGAATTTTTGCACAATAACTGCAAAAATTGGTTGAGTAACAACTTGGCAAAATTACTAGAAATTAGCTTTGATTTCAGATGGATTGAACCTGTTGAATGTGAAGGTGTTGACTTCCCCTTTCTGAGTATTCTTTAGATTGTCCCATATGATACATTTATAAACAGCTTTTAACTTGAAAGAGAAAATGGGGGATTATTCATATGTGGTGTTTTTAAGAATGAATTAACCTTGGGCTCAGAATGTTGTTTATAGATGGTTTAAACCAAAGACAAATAAAAAGAATTCTCATTAGTTTGTGATCGCTTTTCTTTACAACACAAGGGGGCATTGCTGCACCTTTCTTCCAATACAGTGAAATTGATGTATACACTTGATGTGTGTGGTATCAGAATATCTGCTTTTCTTCTAGAATGATAAGCCTATAGAAAAAGTTAGTAATTAGCATTGACATGCCAATTCTTTTAAAAAATCTCTTCTAACGGGTGACTGGAAAATTGCTAGCTTCTTATTTCCAACTTGTATTTTAAATACCCATGTAGAGACCCAAAAGAAATGTTGGTGCTGCTGCGTTGTATTAATAGTCATGATTCAAAACCCTAATTCAGAACACCTGGTGTTTCAGGGGAACCTTTCTTCCCCTCTCACCTTTTTAGAGTTGGGCCTACCTTTATTTATCACAATGGGTTTTATATGCACTTTTCTCGCATTTTCTGATAGGGTTCTATTAGTTGCTCTACAGCCTTGATTGCCTCACGTAGAGTTATACTGTAGAATCAAACTTAGTCCCTGTGTAAAACGTCTCAGGCTTCCATTATGTGCCCTAGCCTTAAAACCTACGTCTAGACAGAGGGGCTATTTTGGGATACTGGAAGTATCCCAAAATAGCAATTCTGTGTTTTTAAATGCATCCGGGTGCGCTGTTCCGGCATCCCTGTAACCCTCATTCCACAGGAGTTAAGGGATTTGAAATAAATAGCATAGCTTATTTCGAGATAAGGGTGATATGTAGATGCACCCTAAGAAAGCTTTAGTGAAAATTCTCAACCCAGAGGCAGAAATTCAAAATTCAGCCCTTCCTCTGTGCAAGTGTTTTCATCATGTCTGGAGATCTTGATAAGTTCTTGAGAGTCTAAGTTCTTTGAGGGTCTCAGTCCTGGATGGTAGGAAAGAAACAAGCTTTCTCTTTGAGCAGATTCTCAATCTTAAATTCTCAGTCTGGGTCACTGACTGGAAAAAGATAACTCAGTCTCTGGGAGACTGGATGTGTCTCTGCAGGAGTGTGTTATCACTCCTCAACTCCACACATTCTATTTGTCAGGGACTGCTAATCCATTTACATCCCAGGAAATATTGTGATCATGAACCTGTAGACTTCAGAAATTGTTTGCTTAGATTATTCCGTGAATTTAGCTTGAGCACTCAGGCATCTTTTGTGTCTTCACAGTCCTCAAAAGAATAAAGTAGGCATTTGTTGTGACTTACTCAATATGATTAGAGTTATCTTTACGCAGTAGTTAGTTGTTTGATGCTGTGGCAAAAGAGTTTAGGAAATGCAGTACTCAAAATGAAACTCTGCTTAGAAGCCCTGCATAGACATGTAAACATACAGGACTTTGTTCAGGATGTTGTTCAAAAGACTTCATAAGGGTTTGCTGGAGATAGCAGTTAAAGGCAATGGATGAATAGAGTACATGGTCTTTTGTCTGTCTGTATGAGGCCTAGTAGGAGAGTTGCTGGCTTCAAGGACACTGAGTATAATAGCCTATTTGAGGCTATGGTGTAAGTAGACGACAAAGAGGGCAAATGCTGAACTAACCAGTGGTTAGTTTTGAGAACCCTGAATTTTATGGGCTCCAGGACTAGTACTTTAAGAGTTTTTTCCAGATATAAGAATCGCCATACTGATCTACAGTCCATCTAGCCCAATAACCTGTCCACTGATAGTGGCCAATGCAAGATGCTTCAGAAGGAATGAACAGACTGGTGATAGTTGAATGATCCTTCCTCTATCATCTAGGGTTTCCAGATGGTTTCAACAAAAATACCGGACACACTTGACGTTACATCACAATCTACATTACAGCTTATTTAGAAAATACAGGACATTTACATTTTCTCATTTATATTTTCTCAATTTGTATCCCGAACAGAAAGCTCAAATAGTGGACCGTCCGGTTCAAAACCGGACTCCTGGCTTCTGGCAGTCAGAAGGTAAGGACACTCAGAACAAGGGGTTGTATGTTGCATCCCTGTCCATCTTGGCTAATAGCCATTGATGGATTTGTCCTCCATGAGCTTATCTAGTTATTTTTTTGAACCCTGTAATAGTTTTGGCCTTCACAATGTCTCCTGGATACAAGTTGCATAGTTTGACTGTGCATTGTGTGAAGAAGTACTTCCATCTATTTGTTTCAAATTTGCTGCCTATTAATTCCTGGTTCTTGTAATGTGATGGAATAAATAACACTTACTCACTTTCTCCTTTTCAACAAGGGACAAGAACAGATAACTACAGTGAAATATGTCCTAACTTGGGCTCTTCCTTTTGTGTTGCTTCTAAAACCTTGCCTGTCTACACATGCAAAAATGTGGTTTTCGTGGTGCTTTGAACATGGGCTTATTGGCTCACTTGGGTTATTGGCTAAAGCCCAAATGAGGTTTTTATTCAGATTGGTAGCCTGCCTGCTTTGCAGTCAGGATGCTGGCTAAATTACTTGTATGCTGATAATCCTCCTGTGCCTTCCTACAATTTCCCCTGTGAGCTCAGAGGGACAGACAAGTCTCCTTTTTTTCACTACGGGTATATCTACACTGCATTCCTCTTTCAAGAGAGGAATGCAAATGCAGCTGAGCGAAATTGCAAATGAAGCACGGATTTGAATTTCCTGCACTTCATTTGCATAATCGCGTCCGGGCGCTTTTTCGAAATACTCTATTTTGAAAGAAAAAACGCAGTCTTAGACAGCTTATTTTGAAAAAAACCCTTCTTAAAAGGTTCCTAAAACCCTTAAAAGGGTTATTTCGAAAGAAGGGTTTTTTCGAAATAACCCCTGTCTAGACTGCGTTTTTTTCTTTCAAAATAGGGTATTTTGAAAAAAAACATTCTTTTGAAATAACCCTTTTAAGGGTTTTAGGAACCTTTTAAGAAGGGTTTTTTTCCCGAAATAACCCATCTAGATTACGTTTTTTCTTTCGAAAAAGCGCCCGGACGTGATTATGCAAATGAAGTGCGGGAAATTCAAATCCGCGGTTCATTTGCAATTTCGCTCAGCTGCATTTACATTCCTCTCTTGAAAGAGGAATGCAGTGTAGACATAGCCTCGGAAAGAATCATACAGCCATCAGCATAACACAGACATAGATATGCCCCCAGAAGTCTTAATGCAGCACCAATGAAACCAGAGTGAGATGGGTAAAGCTTTACAGTGTGACTGTTTACACCAGAGCACCTATCACCCAAGTTAACACTACAGTGAAGATAAGTGTTCAGCACACTGAAGGTATAATGCCAACAGACCCCGGTTATCTGCAGGTGGAAATGAACCTGGAACTTCTGGGGCTCAGTGTCTGAGCCAGCTGGCTCATAGCAAAGGCTGTAAAGAAGACTCTTCTCTCTGTAAGTGTTCTCAATGGCACTATATGAGAGAGTACAGCACATGATGGTTCCCTCTAGGTGTATGTTGGCACGGGTGTGCACCATGAATTTGAGGCCCGTCCATCTTCTCAGCAGGACCACGCAGTGGCTGCTCTGGGGAGGAGCTGTATGTGGGGCAGCTGCCCTGCCTTGTGAGCTGCTGAGCAGCCTCTACATGGCCCTGGCCCTAGTTTCGCAGCTACAGCCCTGCGTGCTCTATCCCAGGCTGTAGCCTGGCCCCGATGGGTTGTACAGCTAGAACCAGTTAAATAGACAGGCTCGCTGGCCCTTTAAAGCAGGGCTCACTGGCCCACTGGCTAGAGTCAATACACAAAGTCACAGTAAGGGGCTACATCCCTGGTTGGGGGACCCGGACCCACTCTACTCCACCGGGTCCTGGCCCAGGGCCCTATGAATGGCAGGAGGGCTCACCACTTGCTCGGTGGGGAATCCATCCGAAACGCGCCAAGGATTCCGGGGCAGGAGAGGCAGCTCCTGTCTGCTATCTAGGTCACTTCCTACCTGCTCCAGTGGTGCTCACCGGTCCCACTTCTTCCCTGGGGGCTGCTCTCCCTCGTCAACGGCTGGGAAGACGTCCCAATGGGCTCTTGGGTCTCTGCCGTCTTCCCTCCGATCAGCTGGCTGATGCGGATCTGGAGCCCCCCTCTGAGGTCCTTCCTTTCCGGCAGTCAGCCCAGACTGAGCCTCCCTCCAGGTTTTTATACCTGGGCTGCAGTCTGAGCACGAGCAGCAGAGTTGTGGGGGCAGGGCTTCTTCGGCTAGGTGGGCCTGATTAGGCTCAGCCTTCACAATGTGGGGCTGATACACCCTGTCACAGGCCAGGTGGCCCTGAATAGGCTCAGCCTTCATAGTGTGGGGCTGATACACCCCGTCACAGACCTGTTCAGAAACTGGTATTTCTGGATTTTCTATAGTCAGTATCTGTACTTGTAAAAACAACAGGAGAATTATGGGACAGCTCAGTATTAAGTGGTGGGCTTATGACATGAAAGTTCAGTCAGTCTTAGTAAAGATGTTTTCACTTCATTTGCTTCTTATTCATTGTAACTAGTCATATTTTTTGTAATGACTGTTAAGTTATGACAGTTATCTTCCTGGTGATCTCATAGGCATGATAGTTCATATTTGGTGCTAGCGCACGTACTTCATTGCTCTGATTATCTGCCATGTTATCTGTCTGCTTAAAAAACACATTTATAAGGTGTCAGTCACTAGAGTATCTAGGCAACAGTTACACAGTCAGAAACTCTCACAAAATACCAGAAAGGACTTCATTTTCTACATCTAGAGCAGCCTCTAATTTTAGTGGAGGTGTGACAGGATGAGGCAACAACTGTTCCTTAGTGACCCTAGTGTTAACTTTAGGTTTGTCCTCCTCTTCCACAGATGCTCAGATTAGCTGCTGGGAAGGCTGCATCCCACATCAGGGTCAAAAGACTGCATTGAAGAAAAGGTCTTTGGGTTGGTTGTCTGGTTGTCTGCTTTCTGTTTTGTTCTGTTTTTTCCCCTCCCTATTTTAATTTGATTAGAGGTCTCTATAATTTATCACTAGGGAAAAACCCTGTCTGACTCTATCTGTATTTTGTTTCTGCAGAGCCATTTCCATCAGTGTACCCATTTTAAGATTTGGTGGTTTTGTTTGTTTGTTTTTTTTAAGTTACAGACTAAGATGGTTGCCTCTCTGAGACTTTTAGTTTACACATGGTACTTTTTTTCTTTCTGTTGTGTGTGTCTGGTGGGGGAGAGGGCTGGTTCTGCGAGAAGTGCTGAGTCTCATTTTTGCTTTGTCATTGCTCTCATTTGGTCTCATTCTGGTCTTCTTTTGCAAAGTATTTCATAGTTCAGGGTTCTGTGCTGAGTATCACACTGTTCACCAGAATAGTAAAAAGAGAACGAGATGACCAATATCACTGTCTAATTCACTGACTTTTAAATTGAAAGTGTTTTTAGGCAGTTTGCATTATAATGCATTCGTTAGTGTGCCAAGAAGAAATTAGTAGAAGTATTTGGATGTCACATCTATGAAATACAATTTTGTTCACTAGCTGGTAGTGGGTAGTTATCTGTGTGTGCTAATTTAAAGAAGAATAACAGATGGGCTGAAATGATTCGCAAGAACTTAAGTCTAGCAAGGGGTTCTGAAGACATCCAAAACCCATGAAAATAAATCGGTGAACAGAAGCAAATGAGTCTCCATGTGCTTTAAAACCTCAGCACAGTTCCAGCATTTCATAACTGAAATGATAGTTGATCTAAGCAACTGCAGTATCTGACAACCCCAACAGGATGCCAAAATACCAAGTAAAATTGAGCGAGGATTTGCTTTGCTACATGTGGTTAAGCTTTAGCAGGGATTGTAAAGTTTCAATGCATTTTCTAGGACACTATGCAGCACTGACGTCCTTATATGGTCTCACATGTTGACAGAGATTACAATAGCTTTAGTACTTTTACTTACTTATTGTTGGTTAGCTGAATTGTTTTTAAAATCTGCCTCTGTCATGACTGAAATGATACAATAGTTAATCTGCAATATCGAAATTGTGACAGGGGATAACTCATGGTGGAAGACTATCTGTAGCTTTAATATCAATATATCTTTGTCAACACTAGTTTATAAAAAGAAAAGTTTGAAATATCAAAAATAGAATAAATTTTTATGGGAGGAAAGAATAAAAGATATTATTTTATAATTTAAAAAGCTTTTATGCTATATTCTTTCTTGGGTTACCCCAAATTTTGATTCTAGAATGTATACAAAGCCCAGAATAACTTCACAAAGTTGTTTTGTCATTACTTGTCCTATTATCACTAAATTATTGCACCAGGAATTATAGTTAATTTATAGTCTCCAATATCATGTTTAACACTGATTAAAATATAAAGCTATCTAAAATCACATAGAATATGTATTTTATTAACATCCATGGGATTAAACAGACAGTATATGAGATGGCTGAAACGCAATGAAGTCAAGAAAAACTAAGCTATTTGCAAACAAAATAATATGCGTATGTAAACTCCAAGGTAATATACATATGAAACTGCACACATTATGGAAAGAAAGGAGTACTTAGGGATTAGATCTTCAAACTCCATTCTAAATTTAAAAGCCTTTTAGGTAATAAATGTATAAATTTTGTCCATATTTTCATAGGAGTTGTTAAATTATCTTCAGATGCCCTGGTCTATTTTTCATAACTGAAGCTTTGCTGTAATAAATCAAGGCAAGATGAAAGAGCAAGGAGGGAAATAATCTTTCCATCTTCAGTCAAAGCTGCCAAAATAGTTCTTTTATCCTGTAGTTTGAGACTATCTGCCTAGTTAGATTTAACATAGGGCCTCATTTTGATCTTACCTCAATTTTACAATGGTATAATTCAGTTTACTTTAGTAAAGTTATACCAGGGTAAATGAGCAGAGAAGCAGGCCCACATACATGGAGTCATGTTAGTTTTATCTAGTTGAATACTCATTTTGGACCAATAATATGTACATCAGGCTTATCCCAAACCACATACCTATGACATGAATAGCCCAATCCTGTGATGTTCTTAGATCCTTCATGGAAGCTGAAGAAAAACCACTTCGGTGGAAGGCAATGGCTTTCAGAAGTTCACAAGTTTGAATTCCTGCTTGAGCCAGTGATTCTTTCCATTACTCATCCATCAAAGAAAGCTGCAAATTTCTTATCAGGATTTAAAACTCTTTTCAATTTTCTTTTTGTATGTAGCAATGATGGGCATCCTAGGCTAGTGAGTGGGCCACATGAGTGGCCCTCCTCCATCTCTGTGGGCTGCAAGATTGTTGTAACCAAGACAGTCTCCTGGGAAAGAGTACTTTTGCTAATTGCACTTGCTGATCTAGAATTTGCAGGATGTACTGACTGAAGCATAGCAGCACTTGGAATGCACAGGGAGAGCACCGCTCTTGCCGTTAATGTTGTGTGCAGTCAGCATGCACTTCACTTCATGTGACCTTGTGTCACTTTAGAAATGCTAGTAGGAAAAAAACTATGTGGATGGTAACCAGAGGAATCATGGGCAACCGTAAACAAAATGTCTTGTGGGACAAACATAGAACCCTGATGGGCCACAGATTGCTCACAGGGTTGCCAGGTGTATTCATATGAATACAGTTGCCAGACTGTATTCTCCCAGTCAGTCCAGTTTTTGTGCCCTCTGTCCAGAATTTTTTTTAGAAAATACCGGACATGTGCCATGTCCAGTATTTTCTGTTTTTCTGGCTGGGTGCTGGACAGAAGCCTGGCTGGGGCGGGGGAAGTGGCTGGGAGGCGGGGCTGCGATCAGTGCTGGGAACCTCTGATTGTGTGCAGAAGCCGGGCGGGGGAAGAGGCGGGGCGCAATCGGCGCTGGGAGCCCTCAGTGGATTGCGTCTGAGGAGGAGTGATGCCTTGGGGAGGAGGAGAAGCCCTGTCCCTGCTCCTGAGCGCTGTTCAAGCGCGTTGTGGTGCCGAAGTTCTGGAGAGAAGCCCGCAGGTGCTTTGTAGTTGCGTTTAGGCGCCTTCCATTGGCTCTCAGCCAAAACTTACTGGGGTGGAATTTCTGCTTCTTCCCACTGGGACACCCAAAGACCTGGCTATGGGGGAGTCACCTTCCTACCCATGTTTCCTCCCCCCCTCCTCGCCCTGCCATTGTGTTGCTGCCTCTCTCTGCTTTGGGTAGCAGATCTCCGGATGATGACAGCAGACAGCAATTTATGTGCCTCAGTAAAATAAGCTAATAGGGGGTTGGCCAGCAAAGACCAGTAAGACCACACATTCAGAAGATTACCACAGCCAGTTCTAGACACTTCCATACCAGCAAGAAGCTGATAAATTAGAATTCATTTTTGGGTGAATGAGGAAAGCTAAAATGACAAAGAGGATGGAAGTATTGTTTTGTGCCGAGAGATTAAAAGGTCTAATTATGCATAGCCAGTTTGGAGAACAAAGCAGAAGCATGTGTGTCAATCACTATAGTGTTAAATAGTTGCAGTTGTAAACACCAAGGAAGGAGAATTGTTTATGAAGTATAGGAATAATGGGATCAAATAAAGATCTGATAAACGTATGCTGACTTTTTGGGGACAGTGTTTCTAACGGTTCTGTTTAAACTTGAATAATCTCCTGAAGAAGTGGTGGGTGTCCCTCTGTTTAGATTATTAGACCTGAACTGTATAAGAACTGGAGAATATATTACAGAGAGTAATCTTATAATGACTGGGGAAATAGGCTAGCTGATATAATGAGTGCTCTGATATAATGGTGATAAATGCCGCTCTATAAGAACAAAAAAGATTATTTTGAATGTCTGATTTTTATCTATATATTTATAGCATTTCAATTATTTAAATGTAAATACCTATAGATTTTATGTAAGCATCTATTTTTTTCTTGTAATTATGATATCATTAGCTGCTGTAGAGCTTTAATTTGTCTGTATATAAGATGACTGTAACACAAATTTAATCATTTTGATTAAACGCAGATCTTCTTGTGCTTCAAAAGCCTGTGGTGCAGTTCTTGGGGGCATGCACTCATCTTAAAAAAGGAGGTCAAGTATACTCTTTATAACATCTAATGCACTCTATAGGGAAAATGGTTTTTAATTACAATGCACTGTTTCTGGACAATATAAATGATAGTTTAGCTTTGAAAAGAGAATTACTATGATTACCACAAGTCTCCTTGACAACAAGCTAGATGTAGAGAATATTGAATTGTTTTAGAGCTGGATACAGATTTAAATGGTTTCATCCATGCAGTGATTTCTTTGTGCTTTGTTCTTTTGGGGAAATCATTTTGAAATACTATCCAACACATTTAGGGACTGCTCTTTTATATTGAGCATTGAAGTTAATAGGAGTTACAATAGGTCAGATCCCCTCAGGATCAGGCCCTTTGGTTTTTCTTTTGTTAGAGCCTCCAGTAAAGATTACTAGATGTTTTTATTCCTTCCTACTAAATGGTAGATTTATCCAATGAACTATGAAAACTAAATTTTAAGGCTCTTTGCATCTATTTATTAAAAGGAACGTTTCAGGTGTTCCCGTAGGCTTATTTTCTGTTTCCAGTTAGCTTCCCATGGTGAACAGCAAGAGCAGATATGCTGTAGGAAGGCTGAAGTTGTGATAGTTATAACACGGTCCCTATATTGTCTGCTCTTCTACAAACCTTTCTGTGGGAGACAGGAACGGAGTTTTTGAGGTAGAGAACTATTTTAATTCAATATCTCCGGACATGAAATGAGCAACTAGTCATGATCAGAGGGGCTGTCTAGCTTGACAAGAGGGGGGGGAGGGAGTCTTCATTTTCTGTCATTTTCCAAGAGCTACATTTTTAACACTTCAAAAAGGTGTGAAGAGGTGGGTGGAGGAAATATGTATTATCAGCTAATTTGGAGATTTTTTTTCTTTGTTCCACTTTTTCTACCCTCTTGAAGGAAAAGTTGTCAAGTTTCCTAAAATGTTGTGCACAAAAGAATTCTAGGATGTGTTTAATTTAAATGAGAATGAATTCTACCCATTTCTCTCACCATTAAATGATTTTACTAACAAATTCTTCCTGTCTTCACTTGGGCAAAACTGCTATGAACTGCAGTGGAATTTGAATAAAGGTGAGATAAGGGATCAGTGGTAGAGGCATAATTAAAACTGAAGACCTCTTGACTCTCAATAGAGATGTGACCAAATAACGGTTAACTGATTACCTAGTAAGCATCACCCTTATCTAGTTATGTTTACTGGTAACTGGTGTCTGAGAGCAGCCTCCCGCCCACAGTGCATTATGGATGGAAGGCTGCTCCAGCTCAGCTGGTCCCAAGTGGGCTGGGGCCAGCAGCCAACAGGGCTGGCAGCCCTGCAGGGATGGCAGTGCCAAGTGCTAGGAGCTGCTCCAGCCCAGCCAGTCCCAAGTCCTATAGGAAGACTGCTGTGATCCAAGACCCCCTTAATGCCAACTGGCAGGGGAACTATAGGAAGTCCTGATCCTGAGATGCACATGTTTTGGTAGCCTTTAAGGTGTGCCGCTAGACTGTTAGTAGTTTAAGTTTACGTCCTGATTCATTTTTTAGGCATTGAATGAAGAAATCATTTACAGGTTTGATTCCTATTGTGAAGGTATGAATAAAGAGATTGGCCGGATGGCCCACTATATTCCACATCCTAATGACATAAAAAAACCAAACAATGGGTATTGAGAGAAGGTATAAATTGTTCTTATCAGCTTCATGTTGCATGGACACTCTAACTGACTCTTTCTTCCCCCCTTTTTTTTCTTCTCTTCCCTCTCCTCTCCCCTCCATTTATTTAGAAACTAGACCTTTAATAACTCCATTCATCTGAAGAAGTGGGTTGTACCCACGAAAGCTCATGATACCATCTACATGTTTTGTTAGTCTTTAAAGTGCTACCAGACTATTTGTTGTTTTTTTTAAAGTTTATCCTTTACAGACTAACTTGGCTACCCCCTGAAGCTTCTATTCTTTCTGTCTTTCTTGCTACCACTGTCAGCATGCTAACTCAACCCTTCCTATCAAGACAATCATCTTCAAGATGATTATACCTTTTGGTTCTAACTTTTGACCTAGAACAGTGGTCTCCAACCTTTTTAAGCATTAGATCACTTTTTAAATTTAAATGCAATACAGAATCTACCTCAAACTCAAACACTCTTGCCCTGCCTCCTTCCTGCTCTTTCTCCAAGGCCCTAACCCTGCTCACTTCATCCTCCTTCCTTCCCTCATCCTCACTCATTTTTATCAGACTAGGGGCAGAGGGCTGGGATGCGAGGGGTGCAGACTCTGATCTTGGGCTAAAATATTTGGAGTGTGGGAGGGATTCTGAACTGACCCTGGGGCAAGGAGTTAAGGTGCAGGAGGCAGTTCAGGGTTCAGGTTCTGGGAGGGAGTTTGGGTGGAGGGGGGCTAGGGCAGAGGGTTAGGGTGTAGGGAGGGGTTCAGCACTGGGGCCAGGGTTTGGAATGCAGGCTTCAGCTGGGCACCACTTACCACAGGTGGCTTCTGGGTGGTGGTGCAGGGGGCTAAGGTAGGCTCACCCCTACTCTGGCCCTGCACCACTCCCAAAAGCAGCCAGCAAACTCTTTCCATCCCTACATCCCTCTCCCCCACCCCCGCTCTGTGGAGATGGGGGTAGGGGCACCCTTACATCCGCAACCCTCTTCCTCTTCTTTCTGCGCCTTGCGCAGCAAGCAAAAGGCTCCCGGGGCTGTGGGGCAGCTCCAAGGCAGAGGGCAGGAGCAACACAGCAGTGCTTAGAGGGGCTGATGAAGTGCCAGCACTTGACAGCATCCTGGCCAAAGCTGTCAGGATCACCTGTCAAAGGCTCCAAGCTCTACCAATAGATCCTGATCTATTGGTTGGTGACCACTGATCTAGAAGAATATACTTGGTGTGACTAGCTGGACCAGGGCAGCACATATTCCTTAATTGGTTTTCCAGTGTTTTGAATCACCAATTTTCTTTGGGGGTCTGGCTGAGGGTACAAAAAGACACATAGGTGTAGAGCAGAGGTGTCAAATTCCATTTACCTTAAGATCAGTGCCAGTCCTCAAATCCTCCTTGTTAGGTCAGTGGTCCTCCCCCTCTCTGCCAGGGATCTGGGGAAACACATCCCTGTGGCCAGGGGGAGAGGTGTACAGAGCTGTCCCATCCACAGGTATAAGCTTTGAAATTATTAACCCATTTTGTGAAACTGACTAGATATCAGTAGTGCCAACTCGCCTGATTTGATGATCACAAGCCTCCTGGTAATTGCGGCTCGCCCCCCCCCCCCCCCCCCGGAAAGTCCCAGCCCTGTTGTTAGAATTAAGCCAAATCTGGGAACTTCACTACCTGATGCCTCAGGCACCGCATCAACTGTAATAATTCTGGCTTAGTAGATTATGCTTGTTTGTTGGTGCGTGACATTAGAAGAGAATCCCAGCTTTTTTTTTTTTTTTTTAATAAAGGAAGACTTTAGGGTTCATGATTTGTGGAGAAAATGTGCCCTGAGTTCAGCCAAAGAAGCAAAATTAAAAGATCCCCATGTGTATTTTTCCTATGATTTCAAGAAGCCATTCTCTTTTTGGGGGGGCTGGTGGTCTGATTCCTGAGTTTTGAAGACTTTGGGTTGGCAATACAGTATATACAATTAGATAGTGTTTTCCCCTGTGCCCAAGAGCCTGCACAGACCACGATCCTACAAAAAACCTGAAACTGAGTCCTCACCCTGACATACCCATGTTCTCAAGCTGGAATGCCTCCTCTCTCACTAACATCTGCATCTTTGTGCTGGGATTCTCTATCCCTGTCCAGAGTAACCAAAAGCTAAACCCACCAATTCCACACTGCCATATTGGCTGCAGAAGTGCATCAGTGCAGGCAGCTTCCTGGCCAATGGTGTTCACATCACAGTGGAGACAGCCAGCTTAGCTTCCTGGATTGAGCAGCTCTGTGGCTGGAACTGTGTGGATGATAGGGGTCTGGGTGCTCCTGGGAGTCATGGGGTGGTGAGTCACGCATGCTGCTCACCCCACATCCCCCACCCTCAGGCCGGCAGTTGCGCGGGCCTGATTAAATAACTTTTTCAAAAAACTTCATGGGCTGGAATGGGGAAGTGCTTGGCCCACAGAGGGTGAGAGTGTAAATTCATTCACATGTACATTATATGCTGCTCTGTGCCTGCAATCACACAGCTAGCCTGCTACACCAGAGAGGCGGTATCCCAGCCTTTCTCTGGTTAGGCTGTTAGAAAATTAATCTGCTGTTGCCCAGCACCAATTTTTGGACAGTTGTCCCCTGGCCGGTTTACTTAGGCATGTCCTGGCCCTAGGCACAAATAACCCTTTAAATTCCTGACATCTTTCCTCCATGGCCAGCATGGAGCAGTAGCTCCCGACCTCTTGGGTTTTCTCCCTTTTCTTCCTGGTGAGCCCCCTTCTGTCCTTCATCTGAATCTCCGGGTTAGGGGTTTGAACTTTTTATCAGAATCAGACTTGCTATTAACTGCCCTGTTAGACTCAGATCTTGGACTTTTGATCTCTTATCCTCATTCTTGGATATAGGGACACCCTTCAAACAATTTTTTTGAGCCAATGAGTTCATATGAAACATGTAGGTTAGTGACTCCCAGACCTTTTCCCCACATCTGGTTGTCTTTGTGCTTTTGTTCCCCACCTCAAATCTGTTTGTGCAAGCCTAGGCATCAGTTCCAATTTAAAGATCAGATCTTTTTCATTGTCTTTGTCTGCCCTGTGTATCGGGCTGTATGTCTCTTTGGCTTTTTGACCTAGTAAGGGACTGAGAAAACAGAGAGCCTCTTTGCAAGGGGGAATCTGATTCAAACCACAACCCTTCTCAAAGTCAAGGGGATAGGCATCAATATTCTCTCCCACCTTAAACGGGGGCAAAAATCAAGCATCTGTCTACCAGTGGAATTAGTGTTCAGTTTACTGGGTCATTAGGCCTCTTGTTCCTCAGTTTCTCAACCTCATGTTTGTCTTCATCTGTTGCGGTCAGCAAGCTTCCCTCAAACTCAAGTTTCAACTTTTCCAGCTGCAAAGTTTTTACCACTAAAACTCTTAACTCTAGTGATCCAGGCTGATTGCTGCTCCGGCTACTGACACTCTCCGGCTATGCTCTGCATCTGCCACTGGGAACTTCGCCTCTTCAGACTCCTCCAGACCTGCTGGGTCTTACTGGCCTCTGTCTCCACAATTTGGGGAACCCTAGCTTGGTGATTTGGTGGGCCCTCTCAAGCCCTTACTCTGTGCTCTGGGATATCATTCCTCCTCTGGCTGCCAGCAAACAGCACCTCAACCAGCTCTGACTTTTTCAACTTTTTTGGCTGCAGAAGTGCATCAGTGCAGGCAGCTTCCTGGTCAATGGTGTTCACATCACAGTGGAAGCATATATTTTGGATATATGCTACGTACTCCACAAATCTCCTTCAATCTCTTTTTAGGAAGCTATATATATAAAAAGAGATCTCGCTCAAGCTATAGATAGAGCTAGCTATAGAGAGGGGAAGGGATAGCTGAGTAGTTTGAGCATTGGCCTGCTAAACCCAGCGTTGTGAGTTCAATCCTTGTTGGCAGCCATTTGGGGCAAAAATTTGTCAGGGATGGTACTTGATCCTTCTGTAAAGGTAGAAGACTGGACTCAATGACCAAGGTCCCTTCCAGTTCTAGGAGATAGGCAATCTTTATTTATTTAAAACACATTTTCTTTACCTCTCCTTTCCTTCGCTCTTCCCAGAAAGGATATAAGCCATTCCCCTCTTGCTTTGCTTTTGGTAATACTTGTTTTTACTGCTGACACTTCCTGCAAACCACGCTGTCATGGTTCTAGGACAAGACGGGCTTTAGACTTTAGGTGTGTCTAGACTACTGAGTTTTGTCGACAAAAGTGGACTTTTGTCGACAAAACTATACCTGCGTCTACACTACCGCTGAGTTCTGTCGACATAACGTCCACAGAACTCAGCAGTTTTGTCGACGCTGGTAAATCTGATTTTACGAGGCGTAACACCTTCTGTCGATAGAGTTCTGTCGACAGAAGGTGTTATTGCCTGTAGGGTTGCGTCTAGACTACAGGGTTTTGTCGACAAAGCAGCTTGCTTTGCCGACAGAAGAACTGAATGTGTCTAGACGCTCTATGTCGACAGAAGTTTTGTCGACAGTATCTGTCGACAAAACTTCCGTCGACAAAACCCTGTAGTCTGGACGTACCCTTATTTAGTCCTTCTTGAGTACACCTATCAGGAGACAGTTAACATATCTGTGCAGTTGCACACTAAGCCCTGGTCTATAACAAAGAGTTATTACAAATAACTCCCTTTATTTTGAAATAACAAGTGGAGCATCCACACTACAAAGCCTGTTATTTTGAAATAACGGGTTGGTTATTCTGAAATAATAACTCCTGCTTTACACAAGGAATAACACTAATTCCAAAATGATTATTTTGAAATAGCTGTAGTGTGGATGTTCTGCAGCTGCTATTTCGAAATAACTACTCCCCAGAATAATTCAAACTACTCCCCAGTGCTTCCTGGGGCTGTAAGTCGAGGTAGCACATCTACATTAAGAGAACCTTCCTTGAACTAATTTTGAGGCAACTCCGTAGTAGACATGCTATTTTTGGAGTTATTATTTTGAAATAAGTTCTCTTGAAATAACTTCCTAGGCTATGTCTACACTGACCCCTCTTGTGCAAAAAATATGCAAATGAGGCAAAGCGTGGAATATCACTGCACCTCATTTGCATAATTAATGAGGCTCCATTTTTGCGCAAGAGGCTTTTGTGCAAAAAGGAGCAGTTTATATGGCTTCTTTTTTGTGCAAAATCCTCGTCTTGCACAAGAGCCATTCTTCCTCCTTTTTTCTGGAAGAACGGCTCTTGCGCAAAAGCCTCTTGAGCAAAAAGGAACCTCATTAACTATGCAAATGAGGCACGGCAATATTCCACGCTTCGCCTTATATGAATTATTTTGTGCAAGAGGGGAGAGTGTAGTAACAGCCCTAGAGTAGACATTCCCTAAGTGAGGTCCATCACTTGTGGGGTGCATTTTAGAGGAACTAAAAGGTTAAGAGCAGCTTGCTCTATGACTATAACATCCTGAAAAATTTCATAGGACAAACAAAAGGCACAACTTTGACTGTTGGGCTTTTCCTCTGCTGCATTTCTATGGCATACTGCAGGGGTTCCCAAACTTTTTGACATGGGGACCAGTAAATCAATTCATGAGCTTTTGGAGGACTGGTAACATTCATTTGCATATTCATTAAGCAAATGAATATTCAAATAAGTTGTTTCTGGTCCTCCCAAAGTCCCCAGTGCCAGTGTTAGCAAAGCTTTTGATACAGTCACCCACAATATTCTTGCCAGCAAGTTAAGGGAATATGGATTGGATAAATGGACTGGAAGATGGTTAGAAAGCTGGCTAGATCAGGGTTTCCCAAACTTTTTACTTTAGTTGGAACCCGGTTTTTTTTCAGTACTGTTTCTTACAGCCCAAAAATATAAACGCATATTAAAAAAAAGAATGAAAAATGAATACATTTTCAGTGTTTCACCCGGCTGCATCCTCCGCCTAGCTGGGCCAGGGCTTGGGGGACCCGGTGCCGCATGGGCACTCCAGGAGTCGGGAGCAGGCGTAGATTGGGGGTAGGGTAGCTGGCTAGGAGGGAGGGTGCAAGGAGGGGTAGGGTTGCCAGGTGTCCAGTTTTGTACCAGACAGGTACTTGTATTTGAGGGTTTTGTCTGGGAAACAAATTGAGAAATTACCAGACATATAAAATGTCTGGTATTTTCTAATTAGGTAAGTTTTATTATAATTAAGAGTATCAGTCCTTAGCTGCGAACTGCCTGGCTGGTAGATGTGCTCACGCTGCGTGAGTCTACCTGCCAGGCAGTTCGTAACTACTCGAGGGAGGGTATGTGGGAGAGGGGGGACACAAAATGGAATCCCCGGGGCCGGACTCACTTGTGTGCCAGGGTCTGCATGTGCCTGGGTCAGTCCCGCTCCCCCCTCCCCCTTCTCCTGATCTCCTCAGTCCAGCCCTGCTGCCCCCGTCCAGCCCTGCTTCCAGCAGCCGGTTCCCCCGCTCCCCACCAATCTCCCCCAGTCAGCCCCGCTCCCCCGACGACCCCCCCCAACCAACCCCGCTGCCCCCATCCAGCCTTGCTTCCGGCAGCTGTTTCTCCCATCCTCTTCCTCCTGATCTTCCCCATCCAGCCCTGGTTCCATTGCCTGCTCTCCCCGATCTCTGCGGGACAGCCCCGCTGGCCCCAACCCTGCTTCCGCTGCCCGCCCACCCACCCAGATCTCCGCGGGGCAGCCCCACTACCTCCAATACTGCTTCCGCCAGCTGCCCATCTCCCCCCATCTCTGTAGGACAGCCCTGCTGCCCCCAACACAGCTTCCCGGAGGCTGGTTTCCCCCCCCCCCCCAACACACACACCTCTTCCCAGCCCGCTCTGCTCCCCTCCTGGCAGCCACGCTGAGGCCCAGTATTTTTTTCCCGGGCCGCGGCCCATAGTCTGGGAAACACTGGCATACTGCAAAGAAAGACAATATTTCAGCTTCTCATAAAAAGACCATTGATCATGAAAATTGTTAGACATCCTAAGTGAAGGGTTGACTTCCAGCACACCCTATAAATAGTAATTCTTTATCTACAGAGAAACTTCTAAGAGTTTACTTTATACTAGTGGTGAGTTGTTACTGAAGTAATTTAACTAAAAATATACCGAAGTGTTTTGATTTGTCTGTATTGAGCCTTCATCTGTTGCAACCTCAATTTTTTAAGTTTTTGGATCTATCACTTGGCTGGAATATTTTTTTGTTTTATGATAGCTATAAGCCTTTATAGAATAATTATGCTTTTAGAATGGTTGTATAGATTTTTGACTTACAATTATTCTATACAGTCTATTGGTTGTATTAACTATCATTTGTGGTTTGGGATTCTTATATTGCTGTTTTGAAATACAGTACATTTTACACTCACTCCTGGAATTTTATATGGTGGTCTTGGATTGTTTTTGTTTGAGTGCTTATAATTTACATCTGCTCATTTGTTCAATAGTAGTGAGATTTTTTTCTTTTGTGTGTGTATGTTGCAAGCCGAGCCTATTACATTTATTGAAAATGATCCTGAAGTTTGGTATTGTAAGATTTGCCTGAAAACACGGAAGGTTGAACAGCAAGGTGGCTGCAGGCACACACAGGAAAGAAGTTTTAATGATTCAATTAAAGCTGTATATCTCTAGCAAAATGGAAATAGGACAGCTTGGACTGTATCTAGGCCTGGAAGAGATGCGTCAGAACTTATTAGCAAACAGAAAATGAACTCCCTGACAAATCCTAATGTTCATATTTCATCCTCACAACATTCTAAAATAGAGAATATAGAAAATGTAGGTAGGCTGAATCCCACAAGGATATGCAACAACTAAAGTCTTTTACTAGTGATAACAGATATAATCAGGGCAGGCCCACTGACAGGGGGAGGTAAGGGGGCAGTTGCCCCGGGCTGGGACAATTCAAAGGGGCATGGGGTTCCCAGCCATCTCTGTTCTAGCTGCAGCAGTAGTGGCAGGGGCTGGAGCCCTGGGCCCTTTAAATCACCAATAGAGTGCCATGCTCAGTGTGCAGCTCTGACAGCTGGAGGGGGGTGTGCCGTGCTTTCTGCGGTGCTGAGGGCTGACGGCAGTTGTCCTGTCCCTTTCCCCGAGGACCTGCCTGTTCCGGGAACATGGAGTTGTCTCCCCCTCCCCACTTGCCTAGGGGCTCATGGAGGCTGCCAGCTCTCCTGAATCTGAGCATTTTTATGGTTATATAATCACAAGAGGATTTTATTTTTTACATCGATCTCGAATCAAAGCAGCCTTCTAGTAGCTAAGCTGGGCTGACCATAGAGTGAGTATATTGTTATTCAGTATTTTATATATACAAGTACCAACCAACACATGTACAAAATGTTAACAGAACATTATTAAAGATGCAAATCAAGCACTCAAGTTAGGAAACAAAAGAATTGAAGTTGCTCGTGCAACATTTGGTCCCCTGGTGCAGATGCATATAATTCCATCTTTTGTTACGTGATCACTTATCTTTCCCACAGGCCCCCAGTCTCATTTTGTGCGCAGCTTGGAATTACTGTGGGGATAAGTCAGGGTTGTGTAAGGATGTAGACCAACTTCATTTGTTGTATAAGTTAGAAGGTGTTAGGAAGTGAAAGGAAGGTCAATGCTGTTGAATGCTGTCCTGGAGAAATTCTCAAAATGTTGTCCGGGAGATTCTATCCCAGCCTCTACCACCGAATTCCTATGCACAATAACCCCTCATCTCAAAGATGTATTGGGAAAATAAATTCATTAACCTTTGTGATAGGTTCATCACTAGCATGTTATAGCATATGAGGAAATTAATAACTCTGTTTTCAGAGCAGGTGTTAATTGTGGACTATAAATAAGGCACAAGGCCACACACTGAACATTGAGGAGAAAACAGTATTATTATTATTTATATTATCATGGCACTAGAAGCCACAGCCACGAACCAAGGCTCCCATTACACTAGTTGCAACAAGCATCACCAAGATTTTTCCCTACCGAGAGAATTGAGACACTAACTACAAAACAAGAGATAACAGATGGATACTGACTGATGGGAAGAGACCAAGGTACCAGTGAGACTATGGTCAGCATGATAGGCAGTGGTCCCAAAATGCCAACACCCTAAACATTGTCAAATTTTTTGTAACTTCATGGTGAGATTTGAAGAAGGATAATAAATTATTTTTCTACATGTTGATGAGGAACATCTCCCATGTGTGAAGGGAAGCCTGAGAGGAGGAACAAAGGTGATTGATTGAAAATTTAACAAGTGGGCAATGGAGGCTGGCAACATGGGCTGTTCAGAATTGATAGGTAGGATGGGGATAGGTTATGAAGAGTCTGGCAGGTTAAGGCAGGGATGAAGACAGAGGGATGATATCAGGAAGATGACCTTTGCAGCTGTGTTGTGAATGTGATGAGTGGGCACGATAGCATTTGCCAAGGCCAATAAAAAGGATGCTGCAGTAATGAAGAGACAAAATGATGAGAACACAGCGGAGAGTTTTGAAAATATTTAATAGCTGCTTATTAAGTGAGCACAACCTATTCGGTGCATTAAATGAGGCGGGGATCCTCTGGGGAAAAAGAGGGTTCCATAATACACACACACACATCGGGGGTTGCATAAGCAGCCTTAATTCTGACATTCCCTGGATCAAACTGTGTCCTCCCCCACACTGCCTGAGTCCCAAAAGGGAGGAGCGGGGAGTTATTGGGAACACATGACAGATAGAGAGAGAAAGAGGTGCAAAACCTCACCCTGATACACACCAGTTGAGAGCAGTCATTATTACAGGGACCTTGAGTCTTCACCTTGGCCAGAGGGAACAAGAACCATTCTATGGGGGAGCTGCATCTACAGTCTGGTCATACACAGGGCACTACAGCTGATCCCCAGCTCTGCTTGCGCTGCTCCTTTGAAGTGCCATTTTGGCGCTTTAAAGGGGCAGTGCAGTAGGAGCCTGGGATCAGCCAATCCTCAGCTTCGCGTTTCTTTTTGAAGCGGCACTTCAAAGGGGCAGCATTAACGCCTGCGATTAACGAGTTAAAAATTTAATGTGTTAATCCTGTCCTGAGTGAATCGCAGGCATTAACACAGGTCAATTGACAGCCCTAATTCCAAAGCTTTGCAACAAAAAAGTCACCAGAATTTTTTAAAATTGAAAAACATTTTTCCCAGCCCTATTCCCAGAAATGGATGAACCATTTTCAGTGAAATTTACAAACACACACAGACAACAACCCAGCCTAAGGCAGATACACAGTATGGAGCGTTTCAGCCCAAATGTTTATAATTTAGTAAAGTTTAAGTAACTGAAAATAGGGCCATATAATGGGAAGTGTCAAGCAGCCTTATAATAGACTGACCAGCCCAACTTCAGTTTTGTATTAGATTATGAATTGTGGCCTAGCTTGTGCTGCTGTGCAAAGGGGGAAGTGGTTGTCAAGTACTCCTGTGGTGACATGTTTAGTAGAGAAAGAAGAGATAGGAAAACAATCGGAGCAGGTTCTATCACGTGTGTAGGCGGGAAGTGATAGAAAATGGTTAGAGTTTTGGTTCCACCCATTTAGCATGGTAGTCACTATTCTGGGACTAACCATATGCTCAGTCACGTGCAGGGTACTTTCTGCCTTGGAGAAAAGGGAAGCCTAAAAAGTGGATTCTGATACAAGTGCATTATCTGCCATCTACTGTTCTCCAGGGACAGCATATTAATGTTTAAACACTTATTAAGAATCAAAACAAAGCCATGATTTACCCCATATTGATAGATAAACAGTGTATAGAAGTAGTTGCCAACCTTTTTAAATACTAGATCACTTTCTGAATTTAAGTGCAATCCAGAATCTACCTCAAATCCGAATATCCTTGCCCGACCTCCTTTGTGCCTGTTCTTCAAGGTGTCTTCCTCCCTTTCATGAGGCAGGGGCAGAGGGTTGGGGTGCAGGCTCTGGTCTTGAGTTAAGGGATTGAGAGTGTGCAAGGGGCTCTGAGCTGTACTGGGGCAGGGAGTTGGAGTATAGGAACTCCAGGGTGCTGGCTCTATAAGGGAGTTTGGGTCTGGGGGGGGCTCAGGGCTAGGGCAGGGGCTTGGGATGTAGGAGGGGGTTTATGACTGGGGGAGGGGTTCAGGATGCAGGCTCCTGCTGGACACTGCTTATCACAGGTGGCTGCTGGGTGATGGTGCAGTGGGGCTAAGGCAGGCTCACCTTTTCCCTGGACCTGCACCACTCTCAAAAGCAGCCAGCAAACTCCCTCCATGCCAAGCCCTGTTGTGCCCCCTCTCCTTTCTGTGGAGACAGAATACAGGGTAGGAGCGGGGGCCCCCTGACATCAGTGCCCCGTCCTCTCCCTTCCCTGCCCTGCCTAGCAAGCCGGGGAGAGGGGGAGAGACAGCTCCATGGCAAAGGGCAGAAGATGCACAGTAGTAGGGGGAAGGGCAGCTGAAGCACTGTGTTTGATAGCCTTTTGGCCAAACCAGTCAGGATCACCTGTAGGGGCTCCAAAATCTGCCAGTAGATCCCAATTTTGAATTGCAAAGAGAATAATATAGTGAATTATACATGTGATTATATAGACATGGAGAACTTAAAAATTAGCCCAAACTGTGCATATTTGGTAAGAAGACATTTCTATAAAAATCCAATAAAAATATTACTATACATTAAAAATACATTGTTTATATTCAAATAACCATTTACCTACAGTGTTTGCTCCTAAAATCTTCTGAAGGATGAGAAACTCAGGCTACTCAGGTTACCTTTACTTTTATGCTGATTTTTTCCCCCACTCTTTGTTTGTCAAGGAGGATATTGCACAAGCACGAAAATACTGAGAGGCTACTCTTCTGCAGTGCCATACTGGAGTTTGCTAAGACCCAAGAGATGTGTCTCTGTCTCTGCCTCTTCTAACAAGATTTCAGAATATTTTAAAATTCATCATTGACTTATGTCAAGGCTGTTCCCCTCTCTGGCACTTTGAGTGCAGAAGGTGATGGCCTGCAAGAGACTTTAAAATACTCTGCCACTAAAGGTATCTGTTTAAAAACTCCCCAAGGTCACAGATTCCCTGACTGTGGATGGTACACTGCCACACCCAAATGCAAAAACTCCTTTGAGATCCCAGGAAGATGCATTTGGGAATTCTTCCTGTGGGGTACCCTTAAGCTCTTTAACCCTCCCTCTGGAGAGAGCTTGGGGAAAAATATCTTTGAATTTCTTAATAACTGATCTTTAGGCACATTCACTTACAACTTACGGCCTTCTAGAACACAGGAATCAGATCACGGTCTTAAAAAGATTATTTTTATTAACAAAGCAAGGAACGCTTACTTTACTTGGTTGGTAGGTGTTATAGAGCCACTGAAAAAAGAAAGATTAAAGCCAATTATGGCCTCTGGCTTGCCTGGCCCTGGCGGCTCTCACCCCCCCCCCCCCCCCCCCAGCATTGGGAGCCTGTGCAGGCACTCCAGCTCCCCACTGTCCCACTGCAGGGCTGGACCATGCAAAATCTACTAGGCTGCACCTTCCCCCTAGGCCCGTGGTCACCAACCAGTAGATCGCGATCTACCAGTAGATCTCAGGGGCTCTAAGAGTAGCTCTTGAGCCCTCTCTGAACTGCGCACCTGCGCAGTACATTTACATTAGATTTCCTCATGTAATATAGGCGGGGCTTCAAGGAAGGGGCAGGGCAGTAGATCTTCACCTGTTCTGAGACTTAAAAAGTGATCTTGGGTGTAAAAAGGTTGGAGACCACTGCGGGCCTAGGCTCTGGTATGGAAGGGGAATGTGAGGAGTGTCTGTCTCCTTTTCAGTCAGGGGCCACATCAGTGAGGGTGGTTTTTGCTTCTCACTTGTGTGCAGCTCGCAACTGATTTTTCTGTGGGTCAACAGCCCCTAACCTAAAAATGGTTCCCCACCTCTGGATTAAAGGCACAAAGAATTTCTTCCCTGGGATTCAGTTTAAAAGTTACCATGTAAGAGGGAAAGTACATAGCCTCAGCACAGAAAAGTCCAACAAACACACAAATAAAGAAAATAACCTGATTGTGCCTGACTAAACATTCCCTGTTCTACTTGCATACCTGGAGTTTCAAGATTTAGTCCTTCCCCAGGCATGGGTGTCACTGAATATTCCATGCCTCTTTTGCTGGCGCTACTCACGTCTGTCCAGCTCTGCTCTGGTCACACATAGACTGTAGCAGGAAAGTCCTGTTTCCAATTAAAACACCCAGTGTTTTCATTGGCTCTCCTGGCTTCCTGCCAACACTTCCTGCTTCTCTGGTATTCGTGGAGACTGTCTAGGAACTGTCTAGGAGACTGTCTGTGGGTTTAACCCTTACAGGCAATGTAGTTAACTGAAACCCTCGGATGTTCATAAAAGGGTAGTACCCCTTCCATTCATCTTAAATAAGAATTTTCTCTGTGCAAGTGATGCCCCATGGACTAATATCCATTCTAGTTGTAATTTATAATTACAAACACTAAGGATTGTAGAAGAATGTAGAATGATTTAAATAAGCGAAAGCTTGAATCAGTTGAATGTGATTATCCTCACTGATAAAAGGATTTTTTTAACCCTGTTTATACTTACTATTAGGTTTATACCATGCTATTTTCTTTCTATTTATAAAAAATTACAAATATTGAAATATATTTAAAATTCACATTTAAGCATTTAGTATTGCTATAATTATTATCAGAAGATTATCTATATGTACCACACTGCCTGTAGCCAGTGTGACTGGGTAGTAGTGGTTGCAATAACTGAAGCTTTTACCTGTAGTGTGCTGGTTCAAAACAATCTCTAATCCATAGTGACCAAATGTTCTATTGTATGGCTGCTTAGAGACAGCCAGAATTAGTGATGAATCAGTGGTCTCAGTTCATTTGAGCCTCTATTAGAGAAGTTACCATTGTAACTGGCGCTAATTATACACCTGGTTGAACATCTGTGCACAGATACACAAAACATTGGATAGGCCCATCCTGGGTTGCATGTGAGAGACAGAAAATCAGTCTTTTTAGGAAATAGCTTTCTGGGGTTTTGTTGGTCCGATCTCTCTGAAGTGTCTTCCCAAAATTCCATAGGAAACAGGTACTATTGCAAAACTCTCCTATATGTTGCATTGGACTCACCAGTCTCAGAAGTGATCACAGGTATTTTTATATGAGAAGAGTAAATTTGCGGATTGATCTCTATTAGAGAGCCCACAGAGGGCCAAGTGGTCTAGGAGGTAGCTGTTGCTTCTCAGTGGGAAGGCCTTTCAGTCATGTTCCTTACCCAGCATGAGTTTAGCTTCACTTTGGGATTGCAGAATCCTTGGTCTCTGTCAGAGGGAGAATGAGGTTGGAATGTGCCTTATGCCCATTTTGCAGCAGGGACAGTTTGTAGGGGAGCCTGGGCCCTTCCATTCCACTAGCTAGGCCCTCCCTGGATCACTTCCTACCATCCATCTCTTTCTATGGCTTCAGGGCCAATATAAGATAACAAAGAAAAAGTAAAGCTCCAGCTGGGCTCAGCACGCACTCCTGTTTCTCACAGAGAAATGTCTTGAGAGCCCTTGTCTAGAAGCTCCCAGGATAGGTCTGTCTTCCTGCTCCCTGACTGAGCTGTATTGCTCCCTTCTAATCTTCTTCTCTAATTGGTGCACGCTCTGCAGTTTGGGTGGGGAGGGACTACCTGGGCCCAATATTGTCCTTTAACCCCTTTGGGCCATGTATGAAGTTTGTATGCCTCATCAGAATATGATTAATAAAATATACAGCTGTAGTTATGTCAATTGCGTAGTTTATTTCAAAATAGCTTATTTCGAAATTGGGAGTGTCTACACAGCACTGATTTCGAAATAGAGCACTCTTCCTCTGACTTCCCTTACTCATACAATGAGGGTTACAGGAGTTGGAGTAAGAAGTCCTCCAGCTTGACAGTATTTTGACATTATTTCAAAATAATTGCCTGTTGTGTAGATGCAGATTAAGTTATTTTGAAATAATGCTAATTATTTTGAAATAATGTTGCTGTGTAGCGGTACCGTAAGTGGCCCACATCACACCCTGACAAATGGGTTTACGCACATAACAGAGCAGGCTGTTTTAAAAGTCTTAAATATTCTAAACCAAATAGAATCAAACTTGCTGAGGCAATTCCCAGCATGAACAGAGTGAATACTTCATGCCTTATATACCAGTTTTTAAAAACCCACACGCTTTTATTTCTGTATAAAGTAGTTACCTAAAGAAAACACCCTTTAAAAAAATGACAACTTAACACCTTTATAACACCATAACAATTAATTCTCTTTTGCAATTTGGGTACAAAACCCCTCAGAACAGAAAAATGTGGTTACCTGCCTATGGGACCTGTCCCCATGATATCAAAGTATATTGCATAATTTGTAACAGCTAATGGACCGTGATTACCATTATTTTTCTGTGACTTCACCTGTATTCTGAATGCTTTTACAGGAAAGAACTCCTACAACCAGTGCTCTTTTCAAGTAATCTAAACTTCAGACTGGCCACATTAAAGTGGTAACTTTTCTGAATACGTAGAGTGGCATCCATTCAGGTGAATGCTGTTGATGCATCTTTTTTTGAGGTGGAGTCATTTATCTGTGGTTAGTATGGATCAAGTCTTTTGTGTCCTTTTAGGAGTATGGGGCATTTCTTAAGAGACAAAGCATGCAGAATACAAAATGCTGTTACATAAATAATACTTGCATCTTTAAAGGGAAGAAATATAAAATATATACAAATTGAAACCAGGAAAACTGAATATCCAGTAAACTTTTGATAATCCGTCACCTTTAGGACCCAGGGCGTGCTGGATTATCAGATATGCCGGACTATCGGAAGGGGGGATTATGAGGGGACTAGGGTGGTGTGGGGGGGGGGATGCCACCTCAAACCCCTCATAGCCCTCCCTTCCGATAGTCCGGCTCTGCCCCAGGCGTCCTGATTCAGGCACTGCTGGTCAGTTTCAGCAGCAGCTGAATCAGGACGCCTGCGGCAAAGCAGCTGGGGTGCTGCCGGGTTGGTTCGATAGTGCCGCCCCTTGGCGCTGCAAAACCAACCTGGCAGCACCCCAGTTGCTCTTGGGGACGCCTGGGGCAGAGCAGCTGGGGTGCTGCTGGGTTGGTCCCGCAGCGCCAAGAGGCGGCGCTACCCTACCAACCTGGCAGCACCCCAGCTGCTCTGCCCCGGGCTTCCCGGAATCAGCCGCTGATCAGTTTCAGCAGCGGCTGACTTGGGGACACCTGGGGCAGAGCAGCTGGGGTGCTGCCGGGTTGGTCCAGTAGTGCCGGGGTGTGGCGCTACGGGACCTAGCAGCAGCACTTCAGCTGCTCTGCCCCCAGCTGCCCCTGGCTTCCCCGATTCAGTCACTGGTCAGTTTCAGCAATGGCTGAATCGGGGAAGCCGGTGGCAGAGCAGCTCCAATGGTCCGGCTGCCCGGAGCACTTCCGGGTTCCTGATGGTGCCGGACCATTAGATTCCAGACCAATGGAGTTTTAGTGTACTGTGCATTAAATACCAAGAGTTCAGAACTACCACAGCAAAGAAGCTGAATAAATCCTGTTCAATTTGCAATAAACAATTACATTTGAATAACTTTACCAGATTAAGATAAATGCAAGGAAAGTATTTTCCAATAGTATCTTACTTCTTTCTATTTTTTTCATTTGACCTCCAAATCTTTTTTTTTTATTTTGCAAACCAATTAGTTGCTATGTGTGTTGCTGTTTTTTCTATGACAATTTATATTACTCCACAGTGGTCCCTTTTGATAGCTTTTGCAAAAGCAGCTGTATTTGTCCAGTCATCAAATCTATTTCAGGGGCCCCTATTTCTGTAGGAGTAGAGAATATAGGATGTATAATTTTAAACCATTACATTTAAAATCAAATTTTTATCTTTCATCTTGTGCTAGTGGAAATTGCAGAAAGTTGTAAACAGTATGAGGCATTCTAATACATTTTCTATCTGTACAGCTGGGGGAATCTGCCTTGCTAATGCTAAAGCACACTGCAGTGCACACATGCATTTAGTAACGAGTTTTATTGCAGCTTCTTTAACTACCACTGTCTAGGACATTTTCAGTAAAATGTAAGCAAAGCCCTCAGAGTTGTTGCATAATTTTTAATGGAACTGTTAGAGGCCACCTTCCAGAAGCTCTAGGCGGTGAAGCAGCCGATGTTGCAAACAAGCAGGAGGAGAGTATGAGAGAGAAAAAAAATCTAACAGAATGAAAAAAGAAAACTGAAACAGTCCGTTCAAAAATCATTTCTATTTCCTAGTCCAAAAAAATTGTTTCATGATTTGGACATTTCTCAGAGTTCCATAAAAGAGCTCAGGATTGAGAGCTCTTTTTTTTGTCTGCTGAGTCAGAGCTCTTCCTGGCTTGCACCTGGCTGATACTTTTGCAATTACAATTGTATTATTTTTATATACTAGCGTTATGCACGATTGAGGACTTTATTTACTAGGCTGCAGTCTTCCTTTTCCTTTACCACACTGTCGTAACGAATAGTTGAGCACCTATATCTTGAGTCCTATTGTTTGGGCCTAATATTAATGAAACATGCTTTTAAAGAAAAAATGGTTGTTAGAGTGAGGAAGATGGGAACAAATTAGTGTGTAAAAACGGGGAAGATTGGCGTAGGATGAACAAAAATAAAAACACCTGAATATTTTTTATTTTGGTTTTGAAAATAGGAGCTTATTTTACCAGATTTGCTGGTTTTTCAGACAGACCTAGAGGTGATATCAAGAGTAGAAGTGAAAGGATTAACATAATTGAATTCAAATGGAAGACTGTGTACCTACTAAATATTTTGCCAACAGTAATCATCAGTGGAATGCATTCAGTATGCTGCTTGGGCCTTCTAGAAAGGGGATATTATTTTTAAATTTCTACAGGGAATCCATTATGTTGCTTAAATGACATTCATTTGTTGGTGTATATATATTTCATAGGAGCACTACAAAACGAACATTGCTGGTATTTAAAGTACAATTCTCCCCTGAAAAGTGACTGTATATTTCAATGTGCAGCTAAAAATGTATTATGTCTTAGTGGTTTCTGCATCAGATGTCCACAGTGTACAAATTACAAAATTGTGGTCTTTCTTGCTGCCAGGTCGTGAGAGTCAAAGTAGATTTTTCCTTGTCCAAGTCACTATTTATTAATAAAGGTTCTGGGTATGGTGATCTCCTCTCTGTGAAATCTGTGCAATCCTGCTGCCATCCGTTTGAACATGTAAACAATTGGAACCAAGTGAACACTTTTGTTGATGTTGCATTAGAGGGACTAGAATCAAGTTTTCTCTCCCTCATAACCATAACCTTTCAAGAGCCAACGGGGTAAAAAGCAGTTGGGACTTACATTTAGAGCAAGCATATGTTACTCTGTACACAGATGGGGAGTTTATTTGTTGAGCAAAAATATGTCTTTTCAACAGCTCTTTTAGAACGGTATTTTAATATTCACTAATTACCTAAAATAAGATTTTAAAATTCTCAAGTTATTAAAGGGTATTGGAAAGGTTAATCATTTTTACCTTTCAAATAAAATGTCAAAATCTGATATTTAAATGGACTGCTTTATTGTAAGATTAAGTTTTGTGTTTGTCTTTGTCTTTTTCTTTTTTAAAACACTAGTACCAGCAATCTGCAATTCCTTTGAAATAACCCTCTAGTGAATTTGTTGACAGGTTAGCATTATCTTTTGGGAGTATGTCGTGTGAAGAAAATATAGTTTTCCAACATCTGTTACATGAACAGTTTTTTCTTTTCTTTTTTTTTTTTTTCTGAGAGGTTGACTCATCCTTGCTAATGTCTCTGGGTGGAACAATGACCTGTGACAGAGTGAGGAGCTTCCTAATTATTTTGATCTAAATAATGTGTTTTCACAAAGTGTACTTTTTGGAAGAAATACCCAATTACTCTGACACTGGCAGAAAGCATTGTGAAGAGAGTCAACCTTTCCTCTCCCACTATGGCATGCAGAACTTTCCACTTTTTTGTGCACTGAATGGTATTTTATTTTATCCTGATTTGGGGACTGTAAATTGTATAAATAGTGGAAAAAAATGTTGCTGGAAATATAACCCATTCTTGCTTGCAGTTGTGGATAATCTTAATGTGTGGAGATTTAGTTTAGAAAAAGCTTGATCAATTTTTGAAAAAGTCACATGTACCTGAAATCTTTTTTTATTCCCCATGTTCTTCTGCATCAGCGGTTCTCAAACTGTGGGTCAGGAATCCAAAATAGGTTGTGACCCTATTTTAATGAGGTCACCAGGGCTGACTTTAGCTTTGCTAGGGCTCAATCTCTAGTACCCAGAGCCTAACCCAAAAGGCTTCTTTTCCGGGTGGCAGAGCTCAACTTACTGGTCCCCTGCCAGTGGCTGGATCCCTTGGTTAGACTCAGGGCTGCAGGGATCAGGCATTGTCTTTGCCCTCACCTCTCCAAGGTAGGTGGATCAGCCAAGCTCCGTCTATGGTCCCAAATCCTGGGATAGTGTAGTAATTTTTTATTATCAAAAGGTAGTCACAGTGCAATAAAGTTTAAGAACCTCTGTTTAAGATAATCCATCTCTGCTTCCAGTTTAACTAGATTTTTCTCCCCCAAATACCATACAAACTCAGTTCTTGAGGTACTAATGTTGTTTTTGATATTCTGACATTCTCATCACCTCCTCTGCTATTGATCCTGTCACATGCATAGCAGCTTTCAAGCTCAAAGGATTAAACCAAATCTGGTAGGGAAGATTGGAATTGTAGATGAAACAGTCACCAAGTATTATACAAATGTATGGAAATAGTATCGTTCAAGAATATTACAGAAGGATGCATGCTTCCCAGAAATCTAGACTGGAATAGGGAGGAGCCTGTTCACCATCTTTTCTTTTTTTGTTTTTGTGTGGAATTCAAGCACAGATGGAAGTAAATACCATACAACAGGCAATTTAAAAGGAATTAAAAACATTATGCAGCAATGTAATTGTGGCTGACACTAAACTGGGAGAGGTAGATTTGCTGGGAGGGGATAGGGTCCAGAGTGACTTAGAAAAATGGGAGGATTGGGCTAAAAGAAATCTAATGAGGTACAACAAGTTCAAAGTCGTACAGTTGGAAAGGAAAAATCCCTTGCACTGCTACAGGCTGGGGACTGACAGGCTAAGCGACAGTTCTGTGGTAAAGGACCTGCAGGTTACAGTAGACAAGGAGATGGATATGACTCAACAGTGTGTCCTTGTTGCCAAGAAGACTAATGGCATATTGGGCTGCATTAGGAGGAGCATTGCTAGCAGCTTGAGGGAAGTGATTATTCCCCACTATTCGGTGCTGATGAAGCCACATCTGAAGTATTGTGTTCAGTTTTGGGCCCCCACTATAGAAAGGATGTAGACAAATTGGAGAGAGTACAGCAGAGGACAACAAAAATAATTAGGTCTCTGGGGCACATGACTTATGAGGTGAGATTGAGGGAACTGGCCTTATTCAGTCCACAGAAGAGAAGAGTGAGGATGGATTTGATAGCAGTCTTCAACTAGCTGAAGAGGGAGGTTCCAAAGAGGATAGAGAGAGACTGTTCTCAGTGGTGACAGATGACAGGAGGAGGAGCAAGGGTTTCAAGTTGCAGGGGGGAGAGGTCTAAATTGGATATTTTGAAAAGCTATTTCATTAGGAGGGTGGTGAAGCACTGGAATGGGTTACCTAGGAAGGTGGTGGAATTTCCATCCTTAAAAGTTATTAAGTCTCGTCTTGACAAAGCCCTGGGGGTATATCTACACTACAAAGTTAATTCGAACTAACGGGCGTTAGTTCGAATTAACTTTGATAGGTGCTACACTAGCGCTCCGCTAGTTCGAACTTAATTCGAACTAGCGGAGCGCTTAGTTCGAACTAGGAAAACCTCATTTTACGAGGATTAAGCCTAGTTCGAACTAGATAGTTCAAATTAAGGGGTGTGTAGCCCCTTAATTCAAACTAGTGGGAGGCTAGCCCTCCCCAGGTTTCCCTGGTGGCCACTCTGGCCAACACCAGGGAAACTCGTCTGCCCCCCTCCCGGCCCCAGACCCCTTAAATGGGCACGGGCTGGCTACGGTGCCCATGCCAGGTGCAAGCCTGCCAGCACCCAGCCAGCAGACCCTGCACCTGGCACGGATCGAGCCACCCACCCGATGCCCCCCAGCTCTCCCCCTCTTCCCGGGACCAGGCTGGCGGCTCCCGGGAGCTTGTCCGGGACCGCAACAAGCGGGCACCCGCCTGGGCTAGTGCTGACATCGTGGACCTTGTCCACGATCTCCGCACTAGGCACAGGAAAGTGGCCGTCTAGGGCAGGAGAGCTGCCAGCCTGGCCACCCAGGAGCAGGTGTGCAAGAGAATCAAGGTGGTCCACTGAGGCCTCCGAACCTGAGCCCTGAGCTTACAATGGCCGTCCTGGGTCAGACCAAAGGTCCATCTAGCCTAGTAGCCTGTCTGCCGACAGCGGCCAACCCTAGGGACCCTGGAGGGGATGGACCGAAAACAGTGACCAAGCCATTTGTCTCGTGCCATCCCTCTCCAGCCTTCCACAAACCTTGGCCAGGGACACCACTCCTACCCCCTGGCTAATAGTACTCCATGGACCCAACCTCCATCACTTTATCTCACTTCCCTTTAAATTCTGTTCTAGTTCTAGCCTTCACAGCCTCCTGCAGCAAGGAGTTCCACAGTTCTTCTGCTTTGTGAAGAAGAACTTTCTGTTACTAGTTTGAAGCCTGCTACCCATTCCTTTCCTTTCGTGTCCTCTAGTCCTTCTTTATGGGAACTAATGAAGAACTTTTCTGTATGCACCCTGTCCACCCAACTCCTGCTTTTAGAGACCTCTATCCTGTCCCCCCTCCATCTCCTCTTTTCTAAGCTGAAAAGTCCCAGTCTCTTTAGCCTCTCTTCATATGGGACCTGTTCCCAACCCCCCTGATCATTTTAGTTGCCCTCCCCTCTCCCACCCTCTCTCTTCCCCTCTCCCACCTCCTTTTCCCAGTCTCCCCCAGTTTTGTTCAATAAAGACAGATTCCATTTTGGAAGACACGTTATCTTTATTTTGTACATCAAGAAGAGGGGCTAGGGAAGGGTAAGTGGAAGGAGGTGAGGGAGGAATGGGGCACGAGCCCCTGATGGGGAGGACTGGGCTGGCTCTGTGGGCTTCTGGGGGTGGAAGCTCTCCTGCAGCCCCCCAATTGCCTCCTCTCCCCAGATGGCAGCCTGAGGCAAGTGCAGCCGGTCTGATGGCCGAGTGCTGTGATGTGCCCAGTGTGGGTAGTCCGGGCACTCCAAGCCAGGACTGCTTTGCAAGCGGGGCACCCCTGAGAACTGTCTGTCCAGGGTGGGGGTCGGGATCCTTTAAGCACAGCCCTCGGCTAGCCTGAGACAGCATCTCCACGCTCTAAGTCCTCCTCTGATGCCCGCCGGCACTGCTTCCGGCCATCCTTAACCCCGGTTCAGGGTCCACTTAATGTGGACATGCTAGTTCGAATTAGCAAAACGCTAATTCGAACTAGTTTTTTAGTCTGGATCCGTTAATTCGAACTAAGCTAATTCGAACTAACTAATTCGAACTAAGTTAGTTCGAATTAACGTTGTAGTGTCGACATACCCTGGGTGAGATGATTTAGTTGTAGTAGGTCCTGCTTTGAGCAGAGGGTTGGAATAGATTACAGGGTTCTCCAATTTTTTGGGCTCCGGAGCCCTTTACATGCATAAAACTTTATGCAGAGCCCCAGCAGTCCACTGATTGTATGTGTTGTACCTATCGATGTTTCCAGTTTGTCCACCTCGCGGAGACCCTGGAGATGTCTCGCGGAGCCCTGGAGCTCTGCGGAGCACAGTTTGAGAAACTCTGGACTAGATGACTTCTTGAGATTCCCACCCTAATCTTCTATACATGTCTTCTCTCCTGACCACTGGGTTTGAATGCAATCCGTCATTTCCAGTTGATGCATTAGCAAGTCAGTATGTAATAGATGGCTCTTTCATACAGACTTTGTTTACAATTATTGGTTTGCCAAAGATTGTAAAATATCACCCTTTCCACCCACTGTTCTTCCTAAAACTGTTTTAATCTGGAGCAATGGAAATAAAATATCCTTCTAGTGTTTTTCCTTCTAATATATTATTTACTAATTTGCTAACAAAATCATAATTCCTACTAAAGTATTCATGTTACTAAACCTAGATTAATTTTAGTAGTTATGAGAAATAATGAGTTCTTATGATTATCTGTTAATATTATTGATTTTTATCAGATTTGCACCTTCAGACTTCCATTGGCTTGCGTCTCTGATTCAATGGGTATGATGTTGATCATTTTCTTAGTTTCTGCCTGTCTCACTTGAACTAATTCTGGGGCTCTTTAGCATGATTTCTTAGTTTTGTATGTAGATATCAGCAAGTTTGCTAATAGTTGCTCTTAAAGGTTTTATTCCAGGCTGTTGATTGTATTTATATATTAACCAATTTCTGTGTTAATGAACGTTTTCAACCAGGGTTGATTTTTCTTTGTTCAATTGTCTGATTATCTCTTGTTGTAGTCTCAAAAGGCATTAACTTAGCATCTTGTACATGTTTATTTTCTTCAGCTCTAGGATTTCTTACTTTCTTTTATGTTTTAAAAGGAATTGTCCCCACCAAAAGCTCAAAGTAAAGGAAAATCTCCCTTGCTGTAAACTGAATTACACCTTGTCTGTTTCTTCGAGTTCATTCTTCATTCCTTTCCTGTTAATGTGTATGTGATTGAATTCTGCTTGCTTTGTAGCCCCCTCTTCACTTTTATCATCATACAAGGATGCAGAAGTTCTTCCAGCTGCCTCTTCCATAGGTCAATTAGCTATCAGTGTTTCACATCCTAAGTATTTTACTCCAAAAATATAAAAGTTACTTTGTTTTGAAGAGCATTACAGGACATTTTTATGTGCTATGACTCTGAGCAGTCTGTTGAATCTCCTTCACAGCCAATATAGATGAGTCTTATTAGTGCCAAATCAGGACTATTAAAGGCTTTGGAGAGTTTCTTAGTACACAGAACTAGAGAGACAGCCACGTTCAGGAGAAAACACAGACTGTTAGTTTTTTATTTAAATTAACATAGGAAATCTCAGGTTCTAGGTAAGTTTGGCCAATATGCTCTGTGTATGTCTGTACTGTGTTTGAAATAGGTTTCAAATGTTAATGGTTTGCAGTTCGTGAATTCTTTTTGTGTACAGGCAGTCCCTGAGGGTATGTCTACACTACCCCGCTAGTTCGAACTAGCAGGGTAATGTAGGCATACCGCACTTGCAAATGAAGCCTGGGATTTGAATTTCCCGGGCTTCATTTGCATAAGCGGGGAGCCACCATCTTTAAAACCCCGCTGGTTCGAACCCCGTGCAGCGAGGCTACACGGGGCACGAACTAGGTAGTTCGAACTAGGCTTCCTAGTTCGAACTACCGTTACTCCTCATTTGCACCCCCCTCCCCCCCCAGCAGACCAGGCTTTTGTTGTGGACCCTGGGGTAGAGCAGCTGGGGTGCTGCTGGGTTGGTCCTGCAGGGACCTACCTGGCAGCCCAGCTGTTCTGTCCCAGGCTCGAGATTCAGCCGCTGTTGAAACTGATCAGTGGCTGATTCCAGGAAGCTGGGGGCAGAGCAATTCTGCCTCCAGCTTCCTGTAGTCAGCCCCTGGTCAGTTTCAGCAGCAGTGGCTGAATCTGGAGCCAGTTCCGACTTACATACAAATTCAACTTAAGAACAAACCGATAGTCCCTATCTTGTACGTAACCCGGGGACTGCCTGTATAGTATTGTAATACATATGTGGTGTTTTTTCTTTGAGAGATGGTCCCTCTTGTATTCCAACAGTAAGTTGACAGTGTTTGTGGGCTCCCTGGCAAGGTAAAGGGTGTGGCAGCTCTGTGTTCCTGGAAGGGGCGAGGTTTAGGGCGGAAGAGGTGGGGCCAAGGGAAGCTGGGTGCCCCTTTGGACCTCCCCTCCATAGGTGGGCTTGTATTCCTCTAAGTGTTTACATATGTATGCCATACATCAGGAGCCAGAGAATTTGAAAGTAGTACCGTCTGTTGCTACATTCATGTGCCCTTGCTTCACCTCATGTTTTTGTTTGAGGTAATAAAGGGTAATAAAGCAGTCCATCTGCTTTCCAGTTACTTCTTACCATTGCATAGTCAGAGCTGCTAATGTCCTCTTGTCTCTGGCACATTTAAAAAAAAATTACAGTTTCATATAATTAGTTTTCTTTTTTGTTTTACTGTTTTTGTGTAATTTCATTTTTAGTAACAGTTTTGGTAGGATTGGGACTTTTAGGGAATCTGTTTTCCAGTCCCCCACCTCCAGCACCCACACACAGGTACTGAGTTATGCCAAAGGTGCCAGAATTCAGGATCTGCTCCTCCTCCTGCACATAGTTTGTTCTTAGTCAGCGATGAGGACCAACGTTAACTCTGCTGCTTGGGAGAAGCCCACACTTCATCCAGGTGCAGTATCTGCCAGTCCTTTGCAACGTATGCCTGAGAGGGCCACACCTTCTCCACCTCAAGAAGCAGCTCGTGGAAGCTGCCATAAGGCCTCAGTCCAATTTAGGTCAAGGAGACCCCCCCCATATATTGGCTCGAGTGAGCTAGCAGTGCACCTCTGGCTGTGGAGATTGAGTCTATCTCTGGTGGTTCTGCCACTATGGATCACATAATAGAGTCTAGTTGGGAGGCAAGGAAACATGCACATAAATATGCAGTTAAGGTTTCCTCCAACGAAAGAAGGATGATGTGCCTTCTATGAGTTCCAGCCACAGACAGACAGGGCATTCCAATTGCAACAAGAAATCTCACACACCAGTGGATCCCCTGGCATCAAGCACTGAGACCCATTTGCCAGGAATGTCTTCCTCTCTTAAGACAAAGGATCTGTTGGTTCTGGGACAGTTGTTTGTTCTGGCATCAGCTCTAGCTATGGAACAAATATCATAACATTGGGGCGTTTGGAGAAATGACTGTAGCCACATGAGAGAGTTCATCCTAGAGGAACCAAGTTCTCTATGCTCTCTTCTGCAAACTGCACCTAGGGAGGGCCAGTCACCTATCTAGGACTTGGTGAAATCAGGTCACGTGTCGACTCATATTCCTGTGGTTTACGTGTTTCTGCCCGCTCTGAAGGTACCACTATTGGAACTGAAATCTGAGTTCTCGTTGGAGGAGTCCAAGGGAGCACAAAGATCCGTTCCTTACTGCCAGCACAAGTACCCTAAAGGATTGTGTCACGGGGCCGACTCACCAGCATGGCACCTTCAGCTGGTTGGCCTTGGGAATTAGCTTGTTGTTTTGTTGGGCACCTTCCTCCAGCTGGTATTTCCCCGTGTTCATCTTTAACCCTGGTGTCCTCTTCAGGACACTGCTCTCCGGCAGTGCCCACTCCAGTCTCTCTGTGCCCCCTTCCGGGGCGGGGGGAATGTTGTTTACTCCACTGCACACTCCACGGTTCTCCCTTCTCCCAGGGGCCCCCAGTTCTTCTCCCTGGGAACACCCACTTCCCCTGCACCCACCTTGCCTCAGTGACCCACTGCCAGTCTTCATCTAGTCCCTACCTTGGGGCAGACTGCAGTCTGTAATGGCCACTCATCACTGGCAAAGGGGTGTGGACCTGCTGCCCCTGCCTGCCATGCCTGCCTCCCGCAGCCCCAGTAGCTTCAGGCCTTGCAGCCTGGGGGCTTACTTGGCCAGAGCCTTCCCAGCCCTGTCTTCTTTCCCCCGCACTGCTCTACCTCCAGGAAGCCTCCCGCTTCCCTGGCAGTCAGGTCCCTACTGCTCTCCTGCCAGAGCAGCAGTCCGTTCTCTCCTCCCTCCAGGAGTCCTTCTTAATATAGCCCCCAGCTGGGCCCTCATTAGCAGAGGGCTTTACTCTCAGCCCTTAAAGGGCCAGTGCAGGGCAAATGCCCTGTACAGACTGCCATCAGTTTGGCAATATGCTCCTTTTTAGCAGCAGGGAAGTCATTGATTGTCCTTTCCCTGCGACCTTCCACCTTTCTGCTGGATCCATCTTGCTGGCCCCAGTATCCACCCTGGGAACCCACTCATTCAGTGAGGAAGGCTTCATAACTATCATCTCTTAGGGCACTCTCAAGCAGGTGCTCTGAACTGGTTATGGAAGACAAACTGCTGAATCCAGCTATGACAGTACCACTAGAACAAGAGCATTTCCTGTCATCCTCTCCAGATGCTGCAGTAACTTTAGCTTCTCCATTGTTTCCAGATGACTTTTGGAAATTCCAACTCCCACCAAAGGTGGTGGATGAACTTCATATTCCACTGGAGGAAGTAAAAAAAAAACAAGTTAATGGATATCCTTTATTCCTCTACTGATCAATGATGCCTTTCACCAATCAGCCCAAACAATTTGGAATACCCTGGCCTTTTCTGCAGAAAAGGACCTGAGGATTACAGTGGATGAGGAACTGGATATGAGTCAACGGTATCCTCTTGTAGTCAAGAAGGCTAACAGCAGATGAGGTACATTAGTAGGAACATTGCCAGAAGATGTAGTGAAGTGATTGTTCTCCTTTATTCAGCACTGGTGAGGCCACATCTGGAGTATTGTGTCCAATTTTGGGCCCCCCATTACAGAAAGGATGTGGCCACATTGTAGAGGGTTCAGCGGAGGGCAACAAAAATGATTAGGAGGCTGGGGCACATGACTTACGAGGAGAGGCTGGAGGATTTGGGTTTATTTAGTCTACAGAGGAGAAGAATGAGGGGAGATTAGATAGCAGCCTTCAACTTCCTGATGGGGGTTCCAAAGAGGATGGAGAGAGGCTGTTCTTAGTGATGACAGAACGAGGAGCAATGGTCTCAAGTTAAAGTGGGGGAGGTGTAGGTTGGAAATTAGGAAAAACTATTTCATTACGAGGGTGGTGAAGCACTGGAATGGGTTACTTAGGAAGGTGGTGGAATCTCCACCCCTAGAGGTTTTTAAGTCCTGGCTTGACAAAGCTCTGGCAGGGATGATTTAGTTGAGATTGGTTCTGCTTTTAGCAGGGGTTGGATGCAATGACCTCCTGAGGTCTCCTCCAACCCTATGATTCTATGACTTACCTTAAAAACTGCCGTACCAAATTGAATATTTTGGCTACGTCTACACTGGCCCCTTTTCCGAAAGGGGCATGCTAATTTTCAACTTCAGAATAGGGAAATCCGCGGGGGATTTAAATATCCCCCGCGGGATTTAAATAAAGATGTCCGCCGCTTTTTTCCGGCTTGGGGAAAAGCCAGAAAAAAGCGTCTAGACTGGCCCGATCCTCCGGAATAAAGCCTTATTCCTACTTCGAAGTAGGAATAAGAGATCCTCCGGAATAGGGCTTTATTCCGGAGGATCGGGCCAGTCTAGACGCTTTTTTCCGGCTTTTCCCCAAGCCGGAAAAAAGCGGAGGACATCTTTATTTAAATCCCGCGGGGGATATTTAAATCCCCCGCGGATTTCCCTATTCTGAAGTTGAAAATTAGCATGCCCCTTTCGGAAAAGGGGCCAGTGTAGACGTAGCCATTAAGTATATCTTGGAGGAAGAGAAGTTGGACGCTAGAATGGTGCTACATTTGACCATGGATGCTGTGGATACCACATCACACGCTTTGGCCACAGGCATTATCATTCAGTCAGAACAGTGGTTTGATTCATCTGGTTTCCCCAGAGAGGTGCAGAATACAACTGACTTTGTGTGAGTCGATCTGTTTAATCAGAAGATTAACAATTTCCAACTTCAATTTCTGGGTATCTATATACCTGCACCCAAGCAGAAATTGTTCCACCTACACAGAGATTCAGGACTACTCAGTTTTCCACCAGAGGCCATATGAAGCCTCTTGTAAGCGTCAGAAGACTGACCCAACAGTCTGCCCACCCCTGGGTCTGCCTTCACAATATTCATCATCTCACAATTTCTGAGAAATTTGAATGTATTGTTCTATCAGCTGTGGCAAGGTCCTTGCTCAGGCACCTTACCCTGGAACTCCTTCTTCGGTCACAGATCAACCAGAGACACTTTCTGGTGCAATCACCCATGCCTTTTATTGTCCGTGCCAATTTCCCACCATCTCTATTTACAGAGCGTTGCTTGTGATTCCTGCAGCCTCTCCATCTGGATGGGGAGTACACTCAGCCACATTCTGGCTCCTCCCCCTCCACTTTCCCTCTGGCTTATCTTGACCTCTGGCTAATGAGGCCCATGGCTGTTTCCCATTAGCCCTTCAGGCATGGACCTACTCAGCTGGCCTTGCCCTTTTCAGCCAGGTTGTAGTGTCAGAGCTCTGGCTTAGCTAGCAGTCTGTCACGCAGCGTAAATGAAACTGGCCTTCAAACCACTGTCTTCACGCTCCTCCTTTCCATGATAGTCACCTTCCCAGTGGTTATTTTGGTGGGAAGGCTAAGTGAACATGGAGCCATGATGATGGTCCTCCTTTCACCACGTTCCATAAGGACATATTTGTCCTGTGCCTGCACCTCAAATTTCTAAGAAAAGGTTGTATCTTGGTGCCAGCCTATACGCTTATTTGGTTTCTTTCCAAGGATTCGCAACTCATTAAAGGAGCAGTGCTTTCACTCCCTTGATATCTTCAGGACTTTGGTCTCATCCTCTGCATGTAGAACATCAATCACTCTGTTTGTTGCTGTAGTTGAGGGGATTAAGTGGCAGGTGATCTCCACACAAAGGGTTTCCAAGTGAATTTTGGGGTACTTTGTGCTCTATCAGTTGTCAGGACTGCCTCCACTGCTTGGGGTGAGAGCCCATTACACAGGAGACTAGGCACCATTTACGGCCTCTGTCCATGATGTGCCATTTGCAGACACCTGAAGGGTGGCTGCATGGTGTTGAAAAGTGCATTCACTGAATGTTGTACCTTAGTGCAGGACTATGTGATGGATACCTCATTTGACACAACTGTCCTCAGTTCAAATGTCCTTTCCAGTGTGCTGTCTGTGAATCGCCCTCAATGGAACACAGAAGGGACTATTACTCTTAGAAGAGGAGGAGGTGATTTACCTGCAACTGGATCTTTTTCATGATGTATGGTCCCTATCTCTGATCCACTTCCCACCCTCCTTCCCCTCTGCTGTTGATCTGTTTGATTTGCGGTGAAGAAGAAGCTGGAGATGCAATCAGACTGTCCCACCTTTTATCACTTTGGACAAAACCAGGTGTCAGGACAAGAGTGCATATACAGGATAGCAGATGCTACAACTTTCAAATTGTCCAGCTCTGAAGGCATGGCAGTTGGTCTGAAGTCTCAGCGGAATACAGAGACACACACATCTTGAAGGACCTCCAGTTACAGATACGTAGCTTCCTCATATTTATCTATTCTGTGCTCATGGCTTTCTGTCTTGCAGCGTGTTTGGAGATGTTGTGTAAACCCCCCTTTCTTCCCCTCTGCTTTCAAAATATTCTTCTTAAAGGATTTTGCATTTGTTTGGAAATATTAATTCTTCAAACTGCCATATACATTCTCTGCATTGAATTGGTTTAGTGTTACTATCTCCATAGGTTGTTTTGCCTCCTGATGTGTTGGAATAGGGGTGGAAGATCTCTGGCACGCCGGCCACATGTAGTTCATCAGGGTTAGCTGCTGGCGGGCCACCAGAGCTGCTTACTTGAGCTGTTCCTGACCAATGGGAGATGCAGGAAGTGAATTTTGTTTTGAACTCCAGACTAAGCATTTACATGAATTTTAACAGTTTGGAATGATTTGCAAGTATTCTTTTGTGTTTTATTATCTATCAATATAGGCAAAGTGAAGAGTAATATAAGAGCTGATGTCACACATTATGTTTTCAAATGATTAAATGTTTCTCTTTGTTCTATTGGGGGGTTAGAGTTGAGATACACAGTATCTCATTATTCTCTCTTTTTAGAAAGGGAGCAGACAGATCTTTTCTACCTTTGTGCAAGTAGAAAGGGAAATAGCATAGCAGCAATTGAGGTAAGCTCTATACAGTATTACTACTTTCTGGACCTTTTCTGCTATGTGGAAGATGACAGCAGCTTTTAGGCCTGAAGGAGATCTGTACTGAAGAGACCGAGATTTAGTGATTTTTTTTTTTTTTAGTTTCCTCCTCCTTTTCTGAGCATGTAACTCTTCATGCTATTCATCTTCCCCCAACTTAAAAGGCCATGCGAATATCAGAAGAAAAGGTTTGTCTGTATGCATCCAGGGCATCTGACAGACTTTGCTGATCCCGGGACAAAGGGGGGCCTTTCCAGGCCTGTGGAAGGGGCAGGGCCTGAGGTAAAGGGATGGGGGCTGGAGACTTGTCTCCTCCAGCCAGCCTTCCCAGTCATCCCTTGAGTGTCCCCAGGTACATGATGCCTGATGGAGATTTAAAGGGTTCGGGGCTCTGGCTGCTGCTGTTGCCAATGTAACTGCTGTAGTAGCAGCTAGATGCTCTGGGCCCTTTTAAATTGTTGAGCCTCAGGGCAGCTGCCTCCTTTGCTCCTGCCCCTCGTCACCAGGCCTATATGCATTACATCAGCGTTAGCCAAGTGATGTTACTGATAATAGTGCCAGGAAATGGAAATGAAGATAAACAGGAAGCAGTGAGTTAGTGGATTGAGCATGACTGAAGGTTGGGGGAGACCTGGGTTCTTCTCTGAACTTGGTCATTGACTTGCTAAGTGACTTGCAGAGGTCTCATAACTTCTGTTTCAATTTCCCAATTGAAAAATGAAGCTAAACTGCTTTGAGATTTATGGATGAAAAGAGATATGTAAATCCCTGAGATTTGGGTGGCGTGTTATGTAATTGATATGTTAGCAGCAGCATTTAACTCTTGTTGAGATGTCAGAATATTTCCTCCTAGCTCCGGCATGATTGGGCATGGTTTTAGCTTTCATTCTTCACTTTTCACACTGTATTGGGTTGGAGTGGCCACCCACTGACCCTGAAGGGGAGGCGCCCCTCCCTGAGCCTTGGTGGGCTATGCCTGGCCCTAATGAGCCACCTGGCTGGAAGCCAAGGGGTGTGGCCAGAGAGGTAAAAAGCCTGCCAGCCAGGCCAGTGAGGCCCCGGCCACTGAAGAGGCCAGAGGACTCCCCTACACCTCGAGGAAGGGAGCTAAGGCATGGTGAGGTGGAGAGCTGGCGTGGGCCCTGCTGCACAGCGGCCTGGAGGCACAGCAGAGGCCAGAGGGCTCCCCTGCATGCCATGGAGTGGAGCAAACACCTGGGGAGGTGGTGAGCTGGCGTGGACCCCTGGGGCCTCTGCTGCACAGCGGCCCAGAGGAACAACAGACTCCCCCGGACTCACCAAACACCCTGCAAGCCGCTGAGGAGTGGCCAATGGACCTGGATCCCTGTGACTCTGCGGGAGTCCTACGCGACTGCCAGGTAGGCGCTGAGGGGGAGGAGGGAAGAGGCCCAGGGGACAGCATGGATGTAGACGTGCCCAGATCAGCGTATTTTGGGCTGGAGCCCCCGCTGATCCAGCAGCAGTAAACTGCTGCCTCTAGGGCCCTGGGCCAGGGCACAGTGGAGTGGGCGGGCCTGTGCCCCCGTCTTGCACCCACCGCTTGGGTGGTAGCCTCCCCCTCTCCACCATTGCCGGCGAGCTGCCTGCAACCCTCCTGAGTAAGGAGACCTCAATTGTGTAGATTATGTTACAAACTGCTTTCCTGCGGCCCCACCCTGAACCCGGGCTGGGCCTTGATAAACTGTTGAGCCTTATAAACTATTTGTTTGCTGGCCCGCCCTGACCAAGGGCTGGGCTTGTAAATTGTTACATGCTGCCCCGCCCTGACTGAAGGCTGGGATCTCAACTGTTTACCTGCCCTGAACTAGGCCTGGGCCTTCCTAACCATAGACTTGGCGGCCCACCATGAACTAAAGACGGGCCTCTGACTATCATTTGCTGGCCTGCCCAAACCCAGGCCACCTTCGTTGTTGTTTTACTTTTGTCACCCTGCCCTGAGGTAAGAGCGGGGGACCCTGGACGGGTCATTTGATACGTTAATTCCCTGCAGAGACTGCTCCCGGCATAGTGGGTTGGAGTGGCCACCCACTGACCCCGAAAGGGAGGCGCCCCTCCCAGAGCTGACCAGCTTACACACACAATCTAAGAAATAATTTACTTCTATTTAAAGGGCCATCTGCTCCGAATTAAATATGGAGGATGTTCTTACCTATTCCTCAGCCAGTAGCATCACATTCCAGCCACTAACAACTCTAATGTACAAGAAGACAAGATAATCTTCCCTCTAAACTCCTTGCCTGGATTCTATTGCCTTTTATATGTAAAATTTGGTCCCATATGCATCTAATGACAAAACAAAGCAATGCAGTATGAATACACACAACATGCTCAGAAATCATTCTACTGTCCCATCCATTTTTTGCCTACCACCGTTTTCAGAGTAATAATTGATTACAAGAAATAATTTTTCCACCCCACATGGCACTGATAAAGACTCATCTGAGTACTGTGTCCAGCTGTGGGCACCGCACTTTGGGAAAGATGTGGACGAGTGGGAGAGAGTCCTGAGGAGAGCAACAAAAAGGAAAGATTGACAAAATTGTGTTTGTATAGTTTAGAGAAGAGGGGGTGAGAGGGACAGAACAATTTCCAAGCATTTAAAATGTTATAAAAGGAAGAATAAATAGAGAGAAGGTGGATAACTCCTATGGGGAGCAGGTCAAGAAGCAAGGGGTTTAAATTGCAGCAATGGAGATTTAGGTTAGACATTAGAAAAAACTTGCTAATGGCAAAGGTAATTAAGCATTTGAACAAATTGCCTAGGGAGGCTGAGGAATTTCCATCACTGTAGGTTTTTAAGACAAGGTTAGACAAACTTGTCAGGGATGGACAAAATAATACTTAGTCCTGCCTCAGTGTGGAGGACTAAATGACCTATCAAGGTACATTACAGTCTTACATTTCTGTGATTCTATTCTATAATTAAATTTCACAATACTGGGCTCATCTTTAAAATATTCCATAAATAACATTCTTCCTTTCAAATAAAAACAATGAGGAGTCTTGTTGCACCTTAAGGGCAAACAGATTTATTTGGGCATAAGCTTTGAAGCATCTGACAAAGTGTTTTTTTTACCCATGAAAGCTTATGCCCAAATAAATCTGTTAGTCTTTACGGTGCAACAGGACTCCTGCTTGTTTTTGAAGATACAGATTAACACGTCTGAGACTTTGAAATAAAAGTTCACATTTCAATTAATTTCCTCCTGCTCCAGTGGAATTGGCAGATTTCTCAATCGTCAGTGTTCGCCGTCATCCTTTCTGCTCTTGTTCTCCTTTAAGATCGGTGGGCTCACACTGCCATAAGGGTTTGTGTTTTTCTTTTGCTCAACCTTTGTAGACCTTCCATAAGAGCAATGAGAACTGTTCCATAGTATGCTACTCCAATTATAGGATGCATGTTCTTGAAGATATTACCAACGTTTCAGGTAATAATTAGTAGCTTCTGATTTTTTTTTTCTGCTCAACTGCCACTTTGAATTTTTTCCCTTTCCCTCCTGCAAATCATGTGTTTATGCCAGCATTGGTTTGGTTCAGAAAAGTCAACATCAGAGACCCTTCGGATGTACACAGAGGTTGCTTGAGAGCAGAGAGATTAGCACCGTATACTATAACTGTGTTAAAACCCTCTTTAAAATTTCATGAAAATATGACACATACACAGCATAAGGAAGGACTGAATAGAGTCCAGTTGTCAAAACAATATTGAGCCAATAAGCATGGCATGGGTGGAGCTACTGCAGTGTGGATTACACAAACAATTCTGAATGAAGATCTTTCTATGTTGGGCCTGAATGAACCAGGTTACATCGTTTTGTAATTTGTTTATAAACAGCTTTATTTTCTTACTATATGCAGACAAATCCAGTATCTTTTTTCTTGATGAAGTATTTTATTAAAAGGATTGATTGGGAGGGAGTTCTCATGAATTTTTCATGAGCTGGTATGTTCAGCTGAATGAATTCAGTGAATGTCAGTGTGTAGCTTGCAGACAAGCCACATCCACAAGGAGGCTACTGACACAGAAAGCACTTTGGCGCATTTTCAGAGGGAAAGCTGGGCTGATAAAGGTCTATCTGACAGCACTGACTTATCATTCTTCGATTTAGGCTGCTGTTGTTTTAGGCAGCTTTTCCATTCGGGACTCAGCCTTGGGAATGACTGGGCTAAGCTTTGCCAAATCTATCTGCATTGGAATCTGAAGCAATGTCTCTGTGATGTTTTTTTGTTATGTTTTCTGAATGGTGAAAGCTAACACCACATTCAAGCTATGACAGCAAAAGATTCTTCCAGGGAACTTGCTGCTCCAGAATCAGATGTTTATATAAAGACTTTCAAAGAACAAATGCATTTAGAACTTGAGCTTCCCAAACTGCCAGGGAACAGACCCACATCTCCAAAAATTTCACCTCGCAGTTCTCCAAGGAACTCTCCGTGCTTTTTCAGAAAGTTGCTGGTGAATAAAAGCATCCGTCAACGTCGTCGCTTCACAGTGGCACATACATGGTAAGATCTACTTGATACCTATTTGTCTTTACAAAGCAGTGTATGTGTGGCTATGTTTTTAACACTGAAAAATAAGCTGAGATCCATTCATTATAATTACTGGAAGTGTGAAAAGAACAGAACAGAGGGCAGCTGAAATACGTACAATGCAGTGCCTGTTCAATTGTCATTCAGCTTCTGTTCATGAGAATATATTCAGCCTATAATGCATGCATCTGTAGTTAATCGTTATTGAATAAAGAAGGCACCCAGGAACTTTCATAAAGATATTGTAAGCGAAGCATGTGAATGTCTTTCAGAAGAATCTTTGAAATGCTTTTTCTGCATCAGCTCTGGTTGCAGGTAACAGGAGAACATAGACAGGGGCTGTTTTTGCTACAATACTGTCAGGCTTAAATGCTGGTAAAGGCTGTACCTCTGCTGTGAGTAGCTTTTGACTATTTTTGTTTGGTAAAAATGTTGTGCCATCTTTCAGCCTCATTTTTAAAAGAAACTTATAGCTTAGATTCTGATGTTTTAAATTGACCGTTTTGGAGCAGTCAGCATTTTGCATTCTGTTACAGTTAATTCTGAGCTGTAGCTTATTACCACTTGGTAAAAATATATAGGGAATTGCTGGGTTAAGTGCGCTAAGTCAAATAATGAAGAATTAACAAAATAAAGAGTAGTTCATATTTCGAGTGGATCATATTTTCTCTTTGATTCATTGTGTATTGTTGATGGTTACAAAACTTTTTTTATATATAAACATACTGTAGTCAACCATCAGAGCCAGATCTCCAAACTTTTCATAACATTTACACGTAGCCACATTCATTAACTTCCTTTTCAGTAAACTGAATCAGAAAAGGAAAGAAAGAGCGAGGGGACCCCATTTATATCTTTAAGGACCAGACATTTTAATATACCTAAAATAATTTACCCTTCATATTTTCCTCCTGTCATAATGGAGAACGTTGTTCTTAAAATGGTACATTTGGGTTGTATTGGGAAAAGGACAAAGCTAGAATTAAGTAAGAACTTTCTGAAATGAAGCACTAAACCCTCCTTGGCCTTTGATATTTGTTTACAGCAAGTTAGCAGCTGTAACAGTTGTTCTGACTCTAGATCTGTAAGAAATTTTTAAGGAAAAACACTGACACCACTGGAGCATAGTACATATAGGAATACCAGAACTCCAATGTATTATGTAATTTGTTATGCACTTGTAACATACAGTACAAATTCATAGTTCTGGAATGGTGCATCTCTTTTAATAAAAAAAAAGTCATCCAACTGGTTTAATAACTTTAGTATGTCCTTGAGCTTCATTGAGCACTTAAGTTGGTTACTAGCCTGTATGTCCAGGTCTGTATACATGAATTTCCTTGAATGTCTGTTATATCTTCTCATCACTGGAACAATGGGGTGTTAATTTCTCAATACAAGTTGATACAAGGGGTGGGTGGGGCAGAGGACATATACTGTGAAGGGTGGTACTGCTGTGGGGGATCGGGTAGGTAATCAGATGAAACTCATGACTAGACATATGCAAGGTCTGATTAAAACTGGCATATTTAACCATAGTACACTTTTAAAATATGGACAGATGGAAATTGAATCTTCATTTTTATGTTTTGGGTTTTTTTATTCCAGATTTTTTTTCAACACTTGTTGAAATGGTGGTGACAATGTACATTTGTTTAACTTTTTCTCATCTACTAAGGGTAATATTGGACATACTGTGGGATGGATGGGTTCTTTATTTCATAAACAGATTTTAAAATTACACACCCATAAAATACACTGTACGCTCCCTTGCAAATAGTACGTACTCTCAGTTGTATTGAGCAGATTACAAAAGGAGATGAAACAACTGAAATTAAAGTGAACTTTTAGATAACTATTGAATTTTTAGATAACTTTTACTGAAATTATATTGGAGTTTCTATGCAACTGTATTAGATATATCTGCTAAATAGGATACTGCCAGTTTGGATATCTTGTTTGCTTTCTCTGCTTAGCACGAGTCTACTCTCTCCTCCCCTCCCGTTCTCCGCCCCAAAGAGCAATATACAGGGAAAATCAATATACAGCATTCAATGTCTTGTAGCCTATTTCTTTCATAGTAGAAGTGCTAAAAATAATTTTATTTTCTAAGTACCTGATTCTGCCATCCTTATTCATGCTGAGAGTATTGTTGATGTTGGTGTCACTGTTCTAGGAAGTAAAACCCTTTTCGGCATGGATGAGGGTAGCAGAATTTGGCCCTCCTTGCATGAAAATATTTTTTCCAAAAAATACTCTCTTTAGTACAAATTGTTGCTTCTGAAAGAGGGTTTAAAAATGTGTCCTCAGGACTTTAAGTAGTTCTTTAATAATATTTATATGACCTGGGTCACTTCCCCTATCTCTTAATGCATAATCCACAGCTGTGCTTTTAAATGAACTGATTTTTATAATGTGCCTTTGCAATTGTCTCTCTCATTTTGGCTAATAACTTTATTTCTCTGTTTACTTTACATTTTAATGTCATAGAGTCAGGGTAATGCTATCTGAAAGCACAGTGGAGATTTAGAAATTTTTTTATACGTCCATTTTTCTTTTCGTTCAAATATGGCCTAAATAAAGAAAATGCAGTGTGATAGAGAAATAAATGTATACTTAAATTTCTTCTGTCGTACTAAGGATACTTCGAGAGGTGAATATATCATAATTGAAATGAAAATATTTCTTTATATTTCAAAATGATTTTGTACTAAATTATAAATCATATGCTGTCTTTGATTTTTGAAAATACCCACACCTTGTTTTGATTACAAAATAATTTCCAGTTCTGAAATGTAACCAGTTAATTAATATAGTACAATAATGTGGATAGCATTTGAATCTGTTCCAAGCCCAGTGAAACAATTTCTGAACTTTCTAATGACCTGAAGTTGTACAATCTACAGTAGGCATATCAAAGCTTGCAACATATGTCACATGTGGCCTTGCTAAATGGTGAACTCAAATAGCATAAATGGTGAACTCAAATAGCAAAGATTTTTCTAGTGGTAGCCTACTAGAGTTGGGTTGCTTAGCTCTGATGCACTGATTATGGCTGAGGATAATAGGCAATTCACATAAAATTGTTTCTACAGTCAACTAAAACACCCAGGTATATATAGTTGTAGGCTGACTTTCAGGCTGGCCATCTTAGAGCTCATCTAGACTATGGGGAAGATTCGAAAGAGGGTATACAAATTCAGCGGAAATTTACATATCCTCTTTCCAATCTTCCCCGTAGTCTAGATGAGCCCTTAGGTACTTATATGGATGGTCTCCATTACATAGAACTGAGGGGAGAGGCTGAACTGAAGTGTGGAGAGCAGGGACAGATATGATGCCAGGGATAGTGCGGCAGATTAAATTGCTAGGCAGGAGTATGGGAAGATTTTTGGGTTGAGAACTCCTTCAGGAAGGCCAAAATCACCGTAATATATTTGTGAGTCTTCACAAGAATTATATTGTCACATGCACACTAGTGGGTATGTGTATTCAAAACTCTGAAAACAGGCCAAATCACAATATATCTTCTTTTTTTTTTTAAATGTGCTGTGATTTTTTTTTTTTTTTTTTGAAGTTTGACTCATGATGTCTGAACCTTTTGAGGCTGGCAATACTGTTATCCTATCAAAACTCCTCTGTGGTAGGGCAGTCCTGTTGTCTTCATTCTACAGATAGGGACCTGCAGCACATGGAAGCTATATGAGTTGCCCAAGACACACAGGAAATCTGTAGTGAAATGGCAATTGAGCCCAGGTCTCTTGAGTCCCAGGTCAGTGACCTAATAATCATGGGACCATCCTTCCTCCCAGCCTGATGTAAGGCCAAGAGAGAGAGACACCTAAAACCATAGGAAGTGGTACCTATTCTAGACTCAGGTGCAAGTTTCTTTGTGTTGCAATGAAAAGAAGGCAAGAAGTAAGCAAGATAAAACCTTGTTTTGATGTGTTGCATGGACAGTGGTTGCGTTAGAACCTATGACCAATGTGCACTTACCTCTCATGAAGATGGTCTTTGCTTTTGCTGCAGTAACCTCTCTGAGGAGGCTGTGAGCACCAAGACTGAGTTAAAACAACTTTGTCTGGCCTATTCATTAGCTCCATGTAGTCAAGTCTATATGCCCGTTTGCATTCTTCAGGGAGAAGGTGACTGCTTCTGAGACTTTTTTTTCAATCAAATTGGGTTGAGGTGGGGTGAGCTGCTGTTGCTTCCTCATTTGACTTTTCCCATTTCTCTTCCAAACTTTGGTTGATGTGCAAAGACACTGCAGCGTTAAGTAATATATTGTAAGAGGAAAAAACAGAGCGAAGGGGAGGAAAGATGACAGTTGTAAAAATTAAGAGGATGGGGGGGGAGGAAAGAAGAGAAAACTAAGTTACATACTATACATAATTTCTTCATGCCACAGAGATTCTAAAGCCAGAAGGGGCCATTGTGATCATTTAGTCTAACCTCCTGTATAACAAAACATAGGACTTCCTTATATTAATTCTTGTTTTAACTAGAACATATCTTTTAGAAAAATATTCAGTCTTGATTTAAAAATTGCTAGTGATAGAGAAACCACCCTAGCCCCTGTTAAATTGTTCTAGTAGTTGATTACCAATTTGTCTATCTTCAAATTCCAGCCATTGGATCATGTATTATCTTTCTCTGCTAGATTTAAGAGCCCGTTATCACATTTTTGTGCCCCATGTGGGTAGTTACAGACTGTCATCAAGTTATCTCTGAACTTCTTTCTTTGATAAGCTAACTAGATTGAGCTCCTGGCGTTTTTCATTATAAGGCTTGTTTTCCAGTCCGTTAACATTCTTGTGGCTCTTCTGCGAGCCTGCTTCATTTTACCAGAATCCCTCCTGAACTGACAATACCATACACTATTCCTGCTGTGGTTACACAAGTGCCTAATACAGAAATAAGGTAACTTCTTTACTCCTACTTGATATTTCCCTGTTTATCCATCTGAGGATTCATGTTAGTCCTTTTGGTGTCACACTGGAAGCTCATGTGTAGCTGATTAGCCACCATGACCTCCAAGTCCTTTTCAGTCACTGCTTCCCAGGATAGAATCCTCCGTTTTGTAAATACGGCCTGCATTCTCTGTTCCTTGTTTTGTGAGTTCACATTTCCCCATGAAGAGACATATGGGCTACGTCTACACTGGCCCCTTTTCCGGAAGGGGCATGTAAATTTCAGCAGTCGTCGTAGGGAAATCCGCGGGGGATTTAAATATCCCCCGCAGCATTTAAATAAAAATGTCCGCCGCTTTTTTCCGGCTTTTAAAAAAGCCGGAAAAGAGCGTCTAGACTGGCCCCGATCCTCCGGAAAAAGTGCCCTTTTCCGGAGGCTCTTATTCCTACTTTGAAGTAGGAATAAGACCCTCCGGAAAAGGTCACTTTTTCCGGAGGATCGGGGCCAGTGTAGACGCTCTTTTCCGGCTTTTTTAAAAGCCGGAAAAAAGCGGCGGACATTTTTATTTAAATGCCGCGGGGGATATTTAAATCCCCCGCGGATTTCCCTACGACGACTAGTGAAATTTACATGCCCCTTCCGGAAAAGGGGCCAGTGTAGACGTAGCCATGTTGTTTCCTTGTGCCCAGCTTGCTAAGTTACCCATATCATTCTGTATCTGAGACTTGTCTGCTTCATTATCCATCAGTCCCCCAGTATCTATGTCATCTGCAAATCTTATTAGGGATGATTTTGTGTTTTCCTGCAGGTCACTGATAAAAATATTCAAGTGTCGGGAAAAGAACTGATGCCTGAGGGACCTTACTAGGAACACATTTTCAATGATGATTCCCTAGTTACATTTTGAGAGTCGTCAGTGAGCCATTTTTTAATTCATTTCATGTATGCCATGTTGATTTGGCATCATTCTAAGTTTTTGATTGTAATGTCATGGCATACTAAGAGAGTTGCCTTTCAGAGGTCTATACACCCTTACAGATCAGAAAGCATTTCTGGAGCAAAAACTACTTTCTGGAGCAAAAACTACTTAAATTGTAAGTTCCTAAAGGCATGAAAGTAGCAGATGATTTCCATTTCGTCTTTCTCTTCAGTAGCTCTGCTTTTAAGGGTCTAAAAACAGGATGACACAGGAATGGTTAACAAAAATTCCAAAATCCATTTGTTGCCTATAAGTTTCTTAAGAACCTTACCTATACTGGTGGAGGCCCCTCCTTCCAGCCACTTAGTGGTAAAATACCCTCTCAAAACTGAAGCAGAACATTTGCAAGTGTAAACAATTGGTAAAATATTCCATAGCTATTTAAAGAGACAATGTGCAAAGCACGGAGCTCTGGTGTTAGTGATTTGGATGGGCATAAATATTTCTCTGGAGTAACCGGGGAGGGATCTTGCTGAAATGTACAGGGATTTAAGTATGTATTTTCCATTACTTATGTATCTCCTCCTTCCCAAGCTAATGAGTGGAATTCACTGGAAGAACTCTAAATTTGAACACTAGATTGATAATAATACATGAGTCTAAAAGGGCCTTTCATTTGAGGTCCTCAGATGGATTTTAAAATAATTAAACCTCAACTCATTCCTGTGAGGCAAGTATGGTGGATGCATTTAAAACACTCCTTCAAGATGTAGGGATATTATTGGTTCCGGAGGCATTTAGAGATATTATGAATTCCGGCAATAATCTCTATACTTTTTAAAAATAGGACTATGTAGCACTATGAAGACTAACAAGATGGTTTATTAGGTACGGCTACATTTCTATCAATCACCTAATAAACCATTTAAGTTCTGTTTTTTGTTTCAGTTACACCAGAGTAACATGGCTACATTTCTATCACTATACTTTTTAAGTATGAGAATATTGCTGGAATTCATAGTATCTCTAAATCAGAACAAATCTTTTAAGTGTATCACTGTACAATAAGTATTACCAATTTTATAAAAGTCTAAACTGAGACACGAAGATGAAGTGATTTATTGTGGACATAGTTTATTTATGCTAAAATTCGACGCATTGCGAATGGGCCTTAATCGAGATGATAATTATCTTACATATTACAAAGACGGCCTCCTCACCTTTTGATATTCATAGTGACCCCAGATTAGCCACTTAATTGACTCTTACAAAAGCAATTTCCTCCTTCCTTGTCGCTTTCCCTTCTTGCCCCCACCTTTTGTTCTATAGCTGAATTGTCAGTTTGTAATTTTTTTTTTTACCTTCTTTCCCTCTGTTATAAAATGATCATGCCTGTTCACTTTCAGAATATGATCTGAAGTGGATCTGCCCCACAAAAGCTCATCACCTAATAAAACTATTTTGTTAGTCTTTAAAGTGCTACATGACTGCTTTTTTGTTTTACCATTGATGTAGTAGTTGAGCTGCTGAGAGAGCTTGTGAGTTCTGACTCCCAGATGTATATTTAACCATTTAGACTGAATGAAAAATGGTTTCCTAGTGAAGTTTTTGATTAAGCAGGGGCATGTTCAGGAATTTAAATGTGACTGCTATTGGAGGAACACGTTAAACACGTGACGTTATCAGGAAATACAGCACCCCCTTGCCAAACCCCAGGGGATCCAAGTTGTTTGGCCATAATATCCAGGGGGTTGTTATAGCAAAGGAGAGGTGTGGGGGAGGACAGCTTTTCCAGCCACCAGGCCGGAGGAGCTCAGATTCTCCAGCCCTGGGACTGTGATGGTGGCAGAGGGATTCTCCAGCTTGCGGCCCCGGCCAACGCTAATAGAGAGCAATCTCTTCTGGTTGTGTGGCCACAGTGGAGACAGACAGTGAGTGAGCTTCTCCAGTCACAGACCTGGAGGAACTTTGTCACCCTGCCATGGCCCCGAGACCAGAGGATCTCTGTGACCCTAATGATGATGGGGGAGGTGCTGTGCCCCTGCTTGTCCTCCAGTTGTGCACGCCTCTGTGACTAAGGAACTGTTGAGATTAAATAAAATGCTTACAGGTTGTCACCAACTATTCTGTACGCTAGCTACAGAATTATGGATGGTGCCTCTCTCCATTAAGTAGTTTTTTTTCTCATCCATTTGAGTTGGTTGCCGGTACAGACTGACAAAATGCAGTGAATCTGCTACCATAATGTATGCAGTGCAGATCAGTTTTCAATGCAAACCTGTAATTGTCAGTTCTATCCCTTTACTGTAGTTAATCTTGGTGCATTTTTCATTTTCTGTGTGCCTTGACTCACAGCAGTTAGCGCTGTAAGCCATTGTCTTTGCTATACCTATTTCTTTATCTTCCTGTAAAGACTGTTGTATGAAACTCAATCGTTTTGTATTGTCTGTAGAGACAGATGTAAATTTTTCCCTATTGGTATTCTCTGAAAATGTGTGCCATAGTTGCAGTTCATGCACTGATCCAGCACTATATAATTCTATAATTATTAGGATATGAAGGTGCTTGCTGCCGTTATCAAGATGAGAGATGTTAAGGACATGGATAGTGATTTCAGGTGGATTGAGGCGGTGTCATGCACAGACAATACTGTAGTGATGGTGATAGGCAGATTTGCAAACATGGAAGAATTGAAGAAGGAGGAGAGTTCAGTGTCAGATATAATAAAAGCAAGATTACAGTCAAACTGAAGTTCAGTGTGGAGGAGTATGTGAATGTTATTGGTTATGAAATGTGAATCAGTTCCTTGCACAGTTCAGTATGAGCCTGTTCTTAGTGTGTTATTATTTGAATAAATGTTGGGAATCTTTGTCCAGAGTGAAGACAGGTAGAGCCATAGCATGTATGACATGTTATAATACACTTCTTGCCCTTTTTCTGAATTGATATACAGTACTGTGAGAATATAGCCATTAATAAGTAATAGGAATCAATGTAAGGTATAGAATTAGCTGCAGATAATTGTGTACAGCACTACAGGAACCATTGCCCATACATATAGTAAAGTCTGCAAGGAGTCTGATGTGGCAGGAGGTGAAAATATCTTTTGGTAAAATGTAGTCTTTCATATCTGCCCACATTCAATTTGTTAATATGAAATATTATGCAGCAAACATACATATAGACTGAATTTCCTCTTTCACTCATCTGATCAGAAAAAATGTCCTGCCTCTTCCCAGTGGGGGGGAAAATGCATTTTTAACTTGCTCAAGCTGTTTTGATCTCTCAACATTAAAAATAGTTATTGCTATGGGGTGTGGGAGGTTTTCAATAATGATACATGAAAAATGCTGTGGGGGAAAACAGTGAATCTCTGTTGCTTGATTTATTATAGTAAAAGAATTAACCTCTTTCATGCTGAACAATGTATTAGCCTCTTATGGTAAGTGCACTTGTATACTGTGATGTGAATTATTTGAGACAATTATGTGTTTCATGCCAGAAGCTTTACAATTGTGGAGGATGAATATAAAGAAGAGACTTGGCCATGAGGCTGTAATTATTGGCTTTATCAGGGTTGGAAACATAGCTAATTACCAGGAATACAAGGGGGAATTGCAGGGGAAGATAAGGCAGCTGGATAGGTAAGTGCAGAGCTAAGTGTGGCATTGTGCACAGAAGGAGGGATGAGAGAGACGTGGGTGGGGATGGTATGAAGGAGACATATTGATGGATAAGAGATGGACAGCAGGAGCCATACTTTGGTCTATGATTTGAATGAAGCAGGAGCTAGGAAAGGCGACTGGAATTGAGAGGGAGAGCTGATCAAGGAGAGCTTGTGCTACATAGTATGTAGAAAAGTTCAATTTTGCCTTTTGGATCAAATATCAGCGTTCATCCCGCTACTCTTTCTCTAAGGCAGTGGTCCCCAACCTTTTGGGGCTGCCGGGCGCCTGGGGGTGGGGCCACTCACGTGCCGGGCACCCGGGGGTGGGGCTGCCCATGCACCGCACTGCCGGGGCCGGCGCCGCTCCTGTGCCATGTGCCATGGGGCAGGGACACCCATACGCCACACGCCCAGGAGTCGGCAGCACCCATGCACTGCGCACCTGGGGCCGGCACCGCTATGGGACGCCCATATGCCGCATGCCCGGGGCTGGCACAGCCTATGCACAGTGCGCCTGGGGATGGGGCCACCCATGTGCTTCGCGCCCGGGGCTGGCACTGCCCCTTTGCCGTGCGTCCGGAGGCAGGGGCGGAGCCAGCCCCGGTCACTCAGCGGGCGCACAGAAATGGCCCAGTGAGTGCCATGGCGCCTGTGGGCACCGCGTTGGGGACCACTGCTCTAAGGCAGTGCATTCACGCTTAGCATGCCCACCGTAGAAGCCTCTCTGGAAAATTGTTAATAATATGAAAGCAAAACTTGTGTATAGCAGCTAATCAAGTTAAAATTGCGCTGACACAGTTATCAGTTTGCCCTGACTTAGAGGCACTCATGTGGAAAAGTAGAGCTCTGTGTGAACATCTAGTATGCCCAATGCACGTCAGACAGTTAGTTCTCACTTTGATGTGAATTTCTTATCATGATTGTATAACCTTTGTGGCACATCATGATGTGGTCCTTGCCAAGCAATGTTTTTATTCTTATGGAAACACACAGAGTATGTGCGTTCGTATACATATATACATAATCTTTATTTTATTCCATAACATATTTTGCCTTGGTTGTGAAACCAAACTGTATGGTAGCCTCTTGGGCCGCCGTATCATTTCTGTCCTAGCAAGAACACTATAGATACTGGAAGTCAGAAGTATGCATGCTATATTATTTGAAGTCATAGCTTCCAAGGGGGAGCCATGTGTGGAAAAATCAATATCTCCTTATTAGAAAAAAGGAATATAAAATCAATAGTATTCACCTCCCAATTTACAGATATTTCTCCACAAACACAGCCAAAATGGGCATAAGGGCAATATAAAACTTAGAATACATAGAAAGCTTTTATGATCTTGTCATTTTTACTGTTGTTTCCGTATACACTTTGAATGAACTGGATGTGGCTGCTTTTAATTTTTCTTCTCTGCCTTTCTATTGTGCAAAAAGAGCCATTTTGCAGCACTCTGTAGAACACAGAGCAACATGTTACACTGTTACTTCATTTCACAATCACTGAATGAGCCATGCTGACATTGTACTTACGGAGGCAATCATTATATAATGATGGGCAATTTCTCTAGTAGATTAGGTACAGACTTTTCTTCAGTAAAAATAATGCATAATTGCCTCTTTCGCTTTGTTAGATTTATCCTTACCAACATAGGTCTAGGACCCAAGTCTTTGGTAAGATCAGACCTTCAGGAGCATGTGGATCCCTTCAGCTGCCACGGATGTCAGAGTTCAGGTGCCTGACCTTGTTCAGGAAGCATTCAGCCCTGAAAGGCTCAACTTGATATCTTCAGTCTCTCTCTCTCTATACTTTCCATTGTATGCCAAGTCAGAGCTAGTGTGGAATTATTCCTTTATAGTCACACTGAAAGGTCACGATCTGGATCAGGAATCCATTATTCTGTAAAAACATGTAAGAGCAGATGATAAAATAGACGTAAAGAACTTACAATCTAAATGATAAGATACAAAAAACATGGGAAGAGAGGTATTAGAGTCATTAAAATGCCCTGGTTGCTGATAGGCAGGTGCTATATTAGTATCTTTCTTCTATGTTTTATTATCAAGAGTGGGATTAGAGTAATGGACATGGGAGGTTGCTCAACGGGAAGGACAGACGGCTTGAGAAAAATATGGAGACCAGGGGTTTTGAGGCTGGGAGTGGAGTAGAGGGAAAAATGCAATAAGTGCTGGGCCAAACTGCCAGTCATCAGATAGAAAGTAATGTTCAGAATCCATGCTGTAAAAAAAGCAGTCTGTGCACATTTCTCTCTGTGTATCCCACTGATAACTGATACAGCCACTGCCACTACCAAAATACCAGAATGCCTACAGAAATTTGTTCTTGGACAAAGAGCAGCTGAACTAAGCAATACTGAAGTGTGCTGGTCAGGAAGAGGAAACGTGTTGAAAAATTGGCTGAGACATGGGCTGTGGTGCAGCATTTGAAGTAGGGTGAGAGGCATAGATTTGCCTGCTCCTGCCTAAATTTCCACTTCCTCTCTTAGGTGCCCCCTTATCATCAGCCTAATTCTCCCTGCCCTGGACCATATGCCCCCTACACCTATTTCCTCTAAATTGTATAAGTAACCTAGTATGTGGGGTTGCTGTGCCACTCAGGTTTGTCCCAGCTGACCCTCCATCACGTCAGAGGGATGGTCAGGACAAATATGAATGTGTGGCATTGTAACTTGGTACACAGAGTTTCAGCTCCACTTAGGTTCAGCCTGGCTGAAAAATAGTTGAGACATGGCCGAGATGGGTCTTTCAGTTACACTGCTTATGGGCCAATATGTTGTGTCTACCTCCCACTGATTGTTCAAGTTTTGGATGACAAGATAGCATCACTTCTCAGAAATGACTTTTCATCTCCAATGTGCTAGGAAATTCAGCTCTTCTACCCAGGTGAGCACTGAGTACATTGCTGTGTGTTAGTCATCTTTAGGAAGTATTATTGTAACTCCTTGCATATGAAACTGAATGTGACGACAATGCACCTGGTTCAGAAGGTTTCTCCATGACTTAGGTTGCTGAGTCAGTCAACTTCTGATGGCAGTAAAAGGCTATAGACCTAATTTTTAAAAGCAATTAATGGAGTAAGCCCCTACATGAAAGACTGAATTTTGATTTATGAATCATTACTCCTCTAGGACAATACAGGTCACAAAGCTTGTGAGAGCTACAGCCGGAGTATTTTTGGTCAAGGGGATGTAGCTGTTGAACAATCTTCCAGAGGACATCAAGTGAATCCAGAACATGATTAGCTTTAGGAATGCTGTAGAACCTCTCTCTTTGGAAAAACCTCTCCACCATAAGTAGATGAAACCCACTTTTTTATTTCCCTCCCTTGGGAAAGTAAACAATAACAAAGTCTTAATCCTAAATTGGAGTGGCACCAGAGACTTCATGAACTCTGATAGGAACTTTGCTATTGGTTTTATGTGGAAGTTGTTTAGATACTACAGTGATGGGCTGGAGTATAAAATACTAAGGCTGTGTCTACACTGCAGAAGATTGATGCTGCCATGGTTGATCTTCCGCAGTTTGATTTAGTGCAGACCTGGGCTAAATATGGCCTCTGAGCCAGATCCAGCCTGCCAAGCCACCAGATCTGGCCTGCAGCTGTTGTGGGGAGCCCCAGGCAGGCTCCCCACTTGTCTTGCCCCACCTGCACACCACTCAGAAACATGGCTGCAGGGCGATTTCACGTTCAAAACTGTGAGCCTGGAGAGGAGGAGTATAAGCTTTAGGGGCTGCTCCTGCCTCCAGCACAATTCCATTGGCCAGCTTCTGGCAGGAAACTGGCCAGTGGGAGCTGCCTGTTTCAATAACAGGCAGCCACGAAGCACAAGGGGCTTGTAGTTATTCACAAGCACATGTCTGCAGCCTGTGCAGGGGCAGGGCAGGCAGGGAGGCTGATTCAGGAATGGGTTGTTGGCTGGTAAGTCTCCTGGCCAGAGCCTGCCTCTGGCACTGAAGCCCCTCCCTTGCCTAACCCTCTGCCTCCTACTCCATATACCCAAATCCTCTGACCCCTCCTGTACGTCTATCCCCTCCCAGATCCGGCACCTTAATCCCCTGCCCCAGATCAGTCCTCTCCTGCCCTAGGAAACAATCTAAACCCCTGCATCCCCTCCTGTACCCCATTTCCCTGCCAAAGGTCACAGTTCAACACCCTGCACCCTAGTCTAGTGCCCTAGGTCACAACTACGTCCTTCACCCAAACACCCTCCCTTACCCAAGCTCCCTTCTGCACCTAACCTCCATCCCAGACTCTGCACCACCTCCATCAATATCACGAAAGAGTGTGGCCCTCGACCACTTTCCAATTTTTTGGAGTGTCCCCCTCATCAAAAATTATTGCTCACCCCTTGTTTAGCAGATCTAGTGAAGACCCACGAATTCGAACCTTAGAGGGCACTCTGTCAGTGCCAGTACTCCTGTTCGTCATGAGGCATAAAGGAGGCTGACAGGAGTGTTTGCTCCCGTCAACCTCCCATTGTGTGGATGGCGATTTAAGATGCGTCAACTCCAACTATGTATTTTAAGTCGACCTTCCTCTTCAGTGTAGACATGCCCTTGGACCAGTTTTTCTCAAAGTGGTCTGTGGATCCACTCTGAGAAACCTGCTAACTGGCTGCTCTGGTTCGTTTATTTACCGGCTCCGCAGACACGGACCCTCGCAGCTCCCATTGGCTGGGGTTCGCTGTTTGCAGCCAAAGATAGTGACAGCCCGGCCCACGTCACTTCCCATGGCTCCGATTGGCTGCAGACGGTGAACCAAAACCAATAGAAGCCGCAAGGCTGTATGACTGCAGAGGCAGTAAATAAGCAAACTGGAGCAGCCAGTTAGCAGGTTTCTCAGAGTGGATCTGCGGACCACATTGAGAATAACTGTCTGATAGAAGCTGGTATCTAGGACTTGTGAAGCCCTTCTGGGCAGAAGGCCCTGACTAGGCCCTCTCCTTGTGTCCTTGCTGTTCCCATACTCTTGCTCCAGTGACTGGAGGTTCTACTTTGCTTCCACCAGAACAGATTGTGTTCAGAACCTTCTAATATTCTAAAAGGCATGGAGTGGATATCACTTTTCCAAATGTTTTGTTGTTTCAGCTGTAAATAACTATGATGTAGTGAATTTTACTCATCTTGGCATATGCTGTTCTGTGGTATTCCCTCTATACCAAACATCCAATGGCTCCGCTATCAGAGGATGTACTAACTGTAGCTTTCAGGGGAACAGAAACACAAGCGTGACCCACCAGCATGAGTAGACTAAAGCTGAAGCTGTGCTTCCATAGTGTGTATCATAAAATCAAGCTGTTCTCATGTACTACAGATGGAGGCAACCTCTTTGTTGCTGAATACCATGTCCGTTGTTTATCTGGCATTAAGATTTAAACAGTTTTCATAAATGCCTGAATAATTGGGAATCCCTAAGCCCATATTTGAAATTCATATTCAAGTACATGATCTGCCAAGACCTTCCTACACATTGATATGTGGGTGGTGATTCAAAGAGATTTCGAGTCTTATTGTATCCTATCACAAAACAGATACATCGGGGCTGGGAAATCTGTCTTAATATGTACAAAATTTTAAAAAAATGTTATAACAGTCTATGCGAAGTGAACAAAACTGACAATATTTTCAAAGGTTTGCAGGAATTCATATACTTTTTAGCTGCTCATCTTTCAATAGCTATATTCTCTTGGCCTACATTTTAAGCAGTGCTAGAGGGCTAGCCTATTCTTCTTCTTGTCTCTGAGTATATCCCTCAAGTGTCATGAATTAATTGGGTAAAACATAGCTGGATGCATTACACCTGACTGAGGTCAGCTTATCAGAAACTGTCTCTCTTCAGCCTGGGACAAAATGCTTTGTGAATATCCACTCTGCATCTGTAATCACCACTTTAATCCCTGGTGCCCCTCTGGCTGGACTGCCAGTATAGCTGGCTGTGGTGTACTGACAGCCCGCTTCTGCATGTACCCTGCAAGGTTTGACCACTTGTGCTGGTCCCCTGGCAGGTAAAACACTTTTTCTGAATTGTCTCTTGTTCCAGTGGTTAATTACTCTCATTATTTAAAATATCCACCTTATTTCCAGACTGAATTTTTCTAGCTTCGGCTTCCAGCCACTGGACCATGTTGTACCTTTCTCTGCTACACTGAAGAGCCCATTTTTCAATATTTGTTCCCTGTATAGCTATTTATAGACTGCAATCAAGTCACCCTTTAACTTTCTCTTTGGTAAGCCAAGGAGCTTGAGCTGTTTGACTCACTAAAGGTGCTGAACGCTGATGAATGTTAGGCAATAATATGTCATTTCTTTCTGCTTGAAAAAATAAAAATAACAAGCGATGGACAATGTCCTTCTGAAAAGGAAGCCAGTCAGTATGTCAAGACAAAGTTACCACACATCCATATATATGTAAAGAAGAATATTTTGAATAGTGTATAAATACATATATCTTATTGTTTGCCAGGAGAATGAGTAAATAGCAAGAAGGCTAGCACAAGATGGTAAGTGAATGAGTACTGAAAATAGGAATGTTAAAATGCATTTAGTTAAGTAACCGTGTAACCTCTGAAAATTTTAGCACTTACATGTGGGGCCGGCTCCCCGCGCATACCAGCTCCCACTTCCTCTCCCACCCCAGCTGCTTCTGGTACAGAGGCAGCAGTGTAGGGATGTGGGGGATTGAAGGCAGATGGCTCCCTGGGAGCCTGCCCTGTGTGTACTGGGAGCCTGCATATAACTGTGAAGGTTAACCAATGAGCCCAGGATCATTGGTTAACCATATACACTGTTACAATTTCACATCCCTAACTGAAAAGTTGAATAATTCAGTGTGCTGCACTGGAGTACTACATTGCCTCGTCACACAGCATGAATAGTTTGATACCTCAAAATGTGTTCTCTCCCCCACAACTTCATACAAATTTTTTAGGAAGACCCTAGCCCTCCTTCCACATGCAAAGTAGAAAACTAAAGTGCCATGTTATTTTAGTACAGTAGACTTCTGATAATGTGGAACCTTTGGGACCTAGGTGGTGCTGGATTATCGGATATGGTGGACTATCAGGAGGTACTATAAATTGGTTATATATATATAAAATGCACTGTATATAAAGTTTTTAACCCTTTTTATTGTACATACTGTAATGCATAAATTTAGTCATAGAATGAAAGAATAAATGTACAATACAGTACTCACCATTATTGTTGTGAAGCCTTTGAATACAGAAAGCAGAGGATACTGTGTACAATAGTGTGCAGCACTGGCTAATCACTTGAACTATTAATCACTTGAACTATTAATACAGTAACTTAAAACACTTAAAACACCACTTTATTCACTTAAACATAACAATTATACACTTCAACACTAATACAGTCTGTAAATTATTCACTTTGAGGATGTTAGGGAGATTCCCAAATCTGCACCGTCCTTTGTGGGTGATGAATCTGAGGAACTGTCCTGGATTGAAGTGTCATTAGAGGAGGTTTTGGAACAAATAGAAAAACTTAACAAATCACTGGGACCGGATGGCATTCACCCAAGGGTTCTAAAATAACTCAAATGGGAAATTGCAGAACTATTAACTGTGGTTTGTAACCTATCCTTTAAATTGGCTTTCACACCTAATGACTGGAAGATAGCTAACATGACGCCAAAGGGCTCTAGAGGTGATTCTGGCAATTACAGAATCTGGTGATTCTGGTAAGTCTAACTTCAGTACCGGGCAAATTAGTTGAAACAATAGTAAAGAATAAAATTTTCAGGCATGTAGAAGAACATAATTTATTGGACAAAAGTCAACATGGTTTATGTAAAGGGAAATCATGTCTTACTAATCTATTAGAGTTCTTTGAAGGGGTTAACAAACATGCAGACAAGGGGAATCCTGTAGATATAGCATATATAGATTTTCAGAAAGCCTTTGACAAGTTCCCTCACCAAAGGCTCTTGTGTAAATTACATTGTCATGGGATAAGAGGGAAGGTCCTTTCATCGATTGAGAACTGGTTAAAAGACAGGAAACAAAGGGTAGGAATGAATGGTAAATTTTCAGAATGGAGAGGGGTACCTAATGGTGTCCCCCAAGGGTCAGTCCTGGGACCAATCCTTTTCAGCTTATTCATAAATGATCTGGAGAAAGAGGTAAGCAGTGAGGTGGTAAAGTTTGCAGATGATACTAAACTGTTTAGGATAGTCAAGACAAAAGCAGACTGTGAAGAACTTCAAAAAGATCTCACCAAACTGAGTGATTGGGCAACAAAATGACAAATTAAATGTAATGTGGATAAGTGTAAAGTAATGCACATTGGAAAAAATAACCCCAACTATATGTACAGTATGATGGGGGGCTAATTTGGCTACGACAAATCACGAAAGAGATCCTGGAGTTATCGTGGATAGTCCTCTGAAAACTTCCACGTAGTGTGCAGCGGCAGTCAAAAAGGCAAATAGGATGTTAGGAATTATTAAGAAAGGGATAGAAAATAAGACCCAGAATATCTTACTGCCCCAGTATAAAACTATGGTACGCCCACATCTTGAATTCTGTGTACAGATGTGGTCTCCTCACCTCAAAAAGATATTTTGGTCTTGGAAAGGTTTCAGAAAAGGGCAACTAAAATGATTAGGGGTTTGGAATGGGTCCCATATGAAGAGAGGCTAAAGCGACTGGGACTTTTCAGTTTAGAAAAGAGGAGACTGAGAGGGAATATGACAGAGGTATATACAATTATGAGTGAATAAAGGGTGAATAAAGAAAAGTTATTTATTAGTTCCCATAATAGAAGAACTAGAGGACACCAAATGAAATTAATAGGTAGCAGATTTAAAACTAATAAGCAAAAGTTCTTCTTCACACAGCGCATAGTCAACCTGTGGAACTCCTTGCCAGAGGAGGCTGTGAAGGCTAGGACTATAACAGAGTTTAAAGAGAAGCTAGATAATTTCATGGAGGTTAGGTCCATAACAGGCTATTAGCCAGGGGATAGAAATGGTGTCCCTGGCCTCTGTTTGTCAGAGGCTGGAGATGGATGGCACGAGACAACTCACTTGATCACTGTCTTTGGTCCACCCTCTCTGGGGCAGCTGGTGCTGGCCACTGTCGGCAGACAGGCTACTGGGCTAGATGGACCCTTGGTCTGACCCAGTACGGCCATTCTTATAACACTAAAAACTTAAACACTAAAAAAACCCTCTAGACTCTTGCTATTTTGATTCCGGACTATTGGGAGTGCTGTACAATTGGATGCCAGACTATTAGAGTTTTACTGTAGTAAAGTGTACTCAAGAAAGTAACGCATTGTATTTTTTTCTATGCATTCATAATAAACTGAGTTTATAGTATGCTGGATGTGGCACTATGTAGCTATTTCATTTAAAATGTTGTTTAATTTTTACTTTGCAGTAAAATAAATGTTGTTGATGCATTTTCACTAAATTACTGAAATATAGGTTAAACAACATAAATGTTTATTTTCTATCTTTCAGTGAAGTACACATAAATCTAGTTTGATGGTACCTAGAAACTATTAAAAAGTTTGTATGAAGCTGGGGGGTTTTGGTTTATACGTTTATGGCTGATTCAATTTTTACTTAGGTCAAACTCTAAGGCCATTATTCAATCTCTTATGGAAAACAAGGACTGAATAAAAATGGTGAAAGAATTCCAGTATTTTACCCTCCAGAACAGAACTATTTACAGTAATATATTTTACTGCTATTTAACTGTATTTGTATTGTTTAGGTTTTACAGAATATTAATTACTAACAATATTCCACAATGTCTGTGTAAGAGTCATTTGTAGTGCATTGACTCAAAAAGGCCTCAAGGTGAGTTTGTGAAATGGATTTGTATTTTATGGTTGGGTAAGATAATTTAGAATGCATTCAAAGGGCTTAAATTAATTCATGGTAAGACACAAAGTGCAGCTTGAAAACATGATGAATTAAGGTCCTGGCTCTATTTATCTCAGTTAATAACAGATGTGAGAGACGAATGAGGAATATGAAGTATGTTTATAAAAAGAATTTGGATTAGCACACTCCTTTTTCAGGATATTCATAGTCTAGCAATGCAGTTTTGCACTAAAATGCATAAACTAACCTCCTCCCATTAAATAGTCCAAAATGTTATATTTTTTGTTATATTATAAAAGATATATGTTTAATCTAATTCTCAAGTTTTCCAGTTTGGATTACTAAAAGGCAAAAGTCTTTATTTCACTGCTTTCTTACTGCTTGGATAAGTATCTGCTTTAAAGTTAACCAGAATGGCACTTCTATATACATATAATCCCAGACCACTAATATTTGTAAATGTGAATCATTTGGTACTGTGATCCATTGTTCATATAGGAAATAGTGGTTCTTGCAGCAATTTCACTTCTGAACATGGCCTTTCACTTCTGAACTATGTTACTACATACAGAAGTCAAATATTGGTGCATGTGGAGATTAATGGGTAACACACTCAGGATGTTAAATATTGGTTAATTGAATAGTCGAGTAACCTCATGAATTTTTATCTGTTAGTTGACTATTCTATAGATCTCAGGAGCAAGGCTGGTAGCCAGTTCACTGCAACCTCACTCCCAGAGAGCCCCCTGCCACTCTATGCTGCTGCCTCTAATAAAGAAGCAGCAGTGCAGGTGGTAGCAGCCCCTGTTCGGGGCGGGGGTCTGAGCTCCCAGACCAAGCGCGGTCTGGAACTGAGCTGGGCTGCCTGCTCACCCGGTTCCTAATACACTTTGAATGCAGAACCACAGCAGAGGTAGGTCATGGACCAATTGCAAGCCAGGACTGAGACAGGTTGCTTGCCAGCCTGCTAAAAAATTTACTGGCAAGGTGGGGAGGGAAATGTGTGTAGTCTATAACATTAACCTATAAGGTTTTTCTAATCGGTTAATTGATTATACTATTACATCTCTATAACATTTATCTCTTTTTTTTCTTCAACTGAGAGCAACTTTGTCTCCAAGCTGACTGACTGTCAACAAGATTCCACTTATCATTACCTACAGTCCATAACTTAAACTCCTCCAACGCATTATTCACAATCTACAACCTATCTTGGAAAATGATCCCTCACTCTGAGGCCTTGAGGGAAAGACCTATTCTCACTTGCAGACAACCCCCTTAACTGAAACAAATTTTTTCCAGTAACCATACTACACAGCTATATCATAAGTATCCAGGAACCCTGCCCTGCAATCAACCCTGGTGTCAACTCTGCCCTCATATCTATAGAAACAAATTCAGCACTGGAGCCAACCACATAAGTCACCAAATCAGAGGCTCATTTAACTGCATATCCAGTAATGTGATCTATGCTAGCAATGCCCCACTGCAATATATTTTGGACAAACTGGACAGTCTCTACGGGAAATAATCAATGGACACAAATCAGATATCCATTAAGGGAACATACAGAAACCTGTTGGTGAACACTTTAATCTACCTGGTCACTCATTAAGAGATCTTCAAGTTGAAGTTTTGTTACAGACCAATTCCACAAGCCAAATACACAGGGAAGGGTTGGAAGGATTTATTCACAAATTTAATTCTCATGCCAATGGTTTGAATCAAGATACCAGATGGCTGGGACATTATCAACCAATCAAACAATGAGGGTGCCAGTGGTTCTTTGTGTAGATTCTGGTGTTAGTACTCTTCCTCTCTAAATGCCAACTAATGGTTCTTATCTGCTTTTTTAACTATCCAGTCTTTAGGTGCTTATAGACTATCCGTTTTGCCTGTTACATACTAGCCTGGCTTTCCCTTTTGATATTTCTATACCCACTGCCTCGTTTAATTTTTCCCCCTCCCCCCCCCCCATCCCTATTTTATTTTGGTTCTGGACATCTAACACTCCGGTCATCTGAAGAAGTGGGCTGTGCCCACGAAAGCTCATGATACTATCTACACATTTTGTTAGTCTTTCAAGTGTTACCAGACTTTTTGTTGTTTTTTAAGTTTGGTCTGAAAATGTAATTGTAAACAGAATAATCAGTGAGTAAGGGGGTTACTAGTGGAGGTCCTGCAGGGGACAGTTCTTGGGCCTACGTGGCTATTTAACATTTTTATTACTGACCCAGAAGAAAACATAAAATCACTGCTGAAAGAGTTGGCAGGTACACCGAGCGAGCTGCATCTCTTGGTAACCTAGGTAAAGCAAACAATATGTGCTTTAATATGACCAAAGATAAATCAAAATGTTGTGAACAGGAAGGGGATCTCTTTTCTGGGAAGAAGTGATTCTGAAAAAGACTTGGGTCACACTGGGTTATCATCTGACCACGAGCTACTAGTGTGATGCTGTAGCTAAGTCCTGATGTGATCCTTCTCTGCATAACCAGGAGAATATCAAATAGAAGTAAATAATTTCTGTTACCTCTGTATTTGGTAACTGTATTTTAACTACCACTACTTGAATATTGTGTCCAGTTCTGCTGTCCTTAATTCAAGAAGGATGCTGTTAGACTGGTGAGAGCTCAGAAAAGACCCACGAAAATGATTAAAGGATTAGAAAATGTGCCTTATTGTGATGGGCTCAAGGAGCTCAGTGTATGTAGCTTAAAAAAAACAAAGTGACTTGGTCACAGGCTAGAAGTATCTTACCTGGGGAATAAAAGTTTGATATTGGGCACTTGAGTCTAGCAGACAAAACTATAACAAGAACAATGGCTGTGGAAGTTGAAGCTAGACAAATTCATACTGGAAATAAGAGAGATTATTACAATCCTTTTTCATCTAGAAAGGAAACCCCATGTCCCTAGAGAAGCTTCTCCTTGTTCAGAATATAGGTAGGCCACTAGAAAATTATCAGTCCAATATATCACACTGTAGATTGGCTCTCCATTGAATGGAGGTTCCAGTTCAAGGCCACTGTTCAGATGGAATTGGTCCTGGCTGCCTGAGAAACCATCACTCACTCTGTTATTAAAACTTCCCGTGACAGCTCCATTGCACTACAATCTTATTTTCAACCAGTGGTGGGTAGGTTGTTGCCTTCAAAAAGAGACTCTTACAGGAGGTAGCCCAAGAATGTGCAAATTGCTGCCAGAAAAAATGAGTGACTGCTAATCTTACATTCAGAGTCAAATGTAAAATCTAGCTCCTCTCCCAAGCTCTCTCACAATAGTGCTCTCATTCTCACAGACTACTCTATTTAAATAATAATGTTTTAAAACTCATTTGATATTTTATGCATGACAACATAGTGAGCTTACGTAAAATGTGGATACATTTTTACCAAATATGTCATAACCCATTTAAACGTTAATACATTAAGCTTTGAAATAAACAAATCATGTGGGCCAAGATTTTCAAAAGCGGGAACCTTGTGTAAATCCATATTTAGGTTCCTAAAAGTGATAGGACTTTAAAAAAGTATTAACTACTCAATGGCTCCTATTGAAATAAATACACACTAGGGCACTCGGCACTTTTCAGATCCTGCTATCTAAATATTTAGGTTTTTCTATAGCACTTGTGACAACAGTAAGAAATTGCTGGAACAGTGTATTTATTAGTTGAAGAAGAATATTTAAAAATTTAAAAGTAAATGCTCCCTTAGGAAGAACAATGGTTAATTTGAAATTTATCTTGATAAATAAATGTATAGATTTAGTATTTCATGAAGGCAAAAGAAAAGTATATGCCAATTCTTTTAATACAAGAAAAGCATTTTCTATAGACTAAATACTACAGTTTTTTGTTCTGTCTTATATACTAAAGGAAACTGATTTCCTGGTGAATGAGTAATTGCCCATCATAAATGAGTGACAGAAATAACTGTTAAATCCAAATTTGTCCTTTTTTAAACTGGATGATTTTGACTAGTAGTGATACAAACTTTAAATGGCATTGCCCAAGGCAGATAAAATACTGTATAATTTATTTTGATTTTGAAAAGATAACAAGGTAAGTTATACTATTGGTTTCAGTAATGTTATCAGTTTGAGAAACTAGAACATAAGAAATAGAAATCCAAGTTATTAAAATAATATATTAATATAGTATATCTTCAGGTCAAAGATATATAATGATCTACTGGAACTTTATGGAAACCATGGAAGACTTTTTATATTTACTTTTAATGTATACTTTTATATTCCTAAAATGTAATATTTGTATTAGATTTACAAATGTTGTGGATTTTAGTTCAGTATCTAATTTCATCATTTGTCAGTTTCTAATGCATAAGTCAGATTGATGAATTCATGAGAACTGTGGCATAGACTGAAAGCTGGCTGAAGTTCTTAAACAAAGAGTTATGATAATCAGAAAAGGCTAAAAACATACAGGTTAGCTGTGCAACAGCTAACGCGGGTGGGACTACATTAAGAATAAATTTGAGAAGGATGTTTATAAATTGGATGGTGTTCAGAGGTGCATGAAGGATTAAAAAACATGCCTTACATCAGAGGTGGGCAAATAACGGCCCATAGACTAGATCTGGTCTGCCAGGATTAGCTATTGGCAGGCCCACACACCATTGTATTTACCTGTGCCTCTGCAGGTCCAGGGGGTTTGCAGCTCCTGTTGGCTGCTAATAGCTGTTCCTGGCCAGCTGGAGCTGTGATCACCTGTACTTGTGAAGGTACGGGTAAATATAGCAGTAGCGGCCCTTCAGGGGCTAATACTGGTGAACCGTCGCTGTTTTATTACCCTCCCCTGCCTTACGGTGACAGATTCATGGAAATCAATCTATTTAGTGTTGCTAAAAGAAGGCGAAGGGATGACTTGATTACTGTTGGGCAGAACTCCAATTTTGCCTCGGGGTCCTGTGCTTCTAGGCAGTTGGCACTTGCCTCAGAGGCTCGCTGTGACCCTCAAGGTAGCTGCTTCTCTCTTTACTGGTGTGGCGGGGTGGCCCCGCCCCTCCCGGAAACCGCCGGGACGCCGCAACCGCGGGGGAAGGACTCCCCCCCCCGGAGGGGAGCGGAGCACCGCCCGCCGTCCACGAACGGGGGGGCCGGCACACCGGCCGGGTAACGAGCCGGGGCCGGCAGGCAGGGTAAGACCGGGGGCGCCGGCACACCGGCCGGGTAACGAGCCGGGGCCGGCAGGCAGGGTAAGACCGGGGGCGCCGGCATACCGGCCGGGTAACGAGCCGGGGCCGGCAGGCAGTGCAGGGACGGGGGCGCCGGCATACCGGCCGGGTGACGAGCCGGGGCCGACTGGCAGCGCCGAAAGGGGGCGGAGCCGAGCAGGCGCGGCGGAGCCGTCAGGGGGAGGACGGCCCTGGGAGGGGCCGGAGTCCGACGAGGGGGGTGACGTCATCTGCCTGCGTCCGGCGGGCAGCTTAAAAAGTCGCAGTGTAGCAGCCATGGGGGGGACGCCGAGGAGACGCACCCCCCCCCGTGAGCCGGCGAGTGGTCGGCAGTATTGGAGACCCTGGGCAGGGTCAGAGGAAGGGCCGAGGTGAGCCTATGAGACCTGGGGGGAAGAAGCAGCCCAGGGCGGGGACGCGGACCCTGAGAGCAGGGGAGTTTAGGGGTCTCGACCCCCCCTGCTAGGTGGGGGAGTCTTTTTCCCCGACCTTAGGGCCCTGGGCTGGGGTCCGGAGAGAGGGCGGGCCCGGACCCCCTTCCCCCAACCGCCTAACCAAACCAAGCGGAGTCGGGCGCGTTAAGGCGTCGATATTCAGAGAACCGAGGGGGGCGGACGTAAGCCCCTCCGCACAGGGGGAGAACCCCTACAACTGGATAAAGGCGTCATAGAGTGTTCAGCCAACTTCATCATAGGCCAATCAAATGGTTTTGGGGTGAATCCATCTTTTGTCTTAACCTCCCCCTTCAGGGATAGTCTATAATGGTGCAGGGAGTGTTGTGGGGAACACGGACCCGCCTCTCTGCTCTGGATTTTGTCCTAGGGACCCTATTGGCAGCAGCAGCAGGTAGTGTTTCCTCCACCATCGTAGCTGCAGCCTTTCCCTGAGCCCCTTCCCCATCCAGTACCTTTCGCCTGATACCAGACCACAACTTTCTGGTCTTTCCCAGTGCAGCTCTTGACTCCCAGTCCTTGGCCTCCCAGAAGTGAAGCTTAGTTGTCTGCAGATGTTCTGATTAGCTTGTCTCTCTCTTGCTTCTGGCAGGCTTTTAATTGGCTCTGGGATTTGCCTTCTTGCTTTGCAGCAGCCCTCCTTGCCCTGGTCACTTAGAGTATGTCTAAGAAGCAGGGCTAAACTCAAAATACGCTATGCAACTTGAGCTATGCTAATTGTGTAGCTTAAGTTGAAAGAGCTTATTTCAGCTTTGGGTGCTGTCTACAGAGCAGTTATTTTGAAATAGAGCACTCTTCCTCTGACTTTCCTTCTCATACAATGAGATTTACAGAAGTTGGAGTAAGAAGTCTGTTGTTTTGAATTTATTTCAAAATAATAGGCTTGCTGTGTAGATGTGCACTATAATGCAGCTGTGTATACATAGCCTATGGGAACAGAAAACTATTTGTCCTGTGGCCTATATGTCTTTTCTATCAAACTACCACAGCCCATTGGTCTAGGTCTGTCACACTGTCTCTAAGTAGCTACATGGGAAAGAAATATTTAGTAACGGGATCTTTCATCCAGCATAAAAAGGTACAATTCTGTCCAATGGCTGAAAGAAGCAGATAGACAAATGTTTAACAATGAGGGTAATTAACCATTGGGACAGTTTACTAGAGGTCATGGGCTAAGGGATTCTCTATCACCGGCAATTTTAAAATCAAGATGTTTTTCTAGGAATTATTTTGGAATAGTTCACTGCCCTATTTTGTGGAGAAGGCCAAAGTAGATGATATGTTGGTCTCTTCTGGCCTCACCATCTGTGAATCTAATGTAACCCAGCCCTGAAGAATGGTGTAAGCATTTTCCCTGTTAACTTCTGGCAGAAGAAGCTGCTTCCCTCTCATCTCAGGAGTATGAATCCAGAATTGTGCATCTTTGTACCTGGCACCTCCATATAAAGGCCTCATTCTTCTGCCTGAAACATCAGGGATTCAGTACCTTGGGAAAATGTTCACTACCAAATAATATATTAGGAATACAATAATTATTATAATCTCCAAAGTAATAGTACAACATGGAAAACTATATTAGGCACATTACGTTCAGGAAACAAAGGACAAGGAATTAGGAAAGAGAATAGGAGTAACTAGATTAATAAAATAGCAACGATAACTATCTTCCTCCCAACATTTACAACAGGGCCAACCCACCAAACTTCCTGTCAGCACTTGCCTAGGCAGCTAGTGAATTGAGACTCAGTTCTTGACTGAGTGGTGCCACACTGTAAACATTGGTTGTCTTAAAAGTTCCAAGCATAAGAAACAGACATTGGATTTTTTACGTCTTAATCCCCTAACAGGCTAGTCATGTTCTGAGCAGGGAAACTGACAGCCCTGTGGGCCCCTAGGCAAGGTGGAGGGAGGCCAGTACAGTGCTCTCAGAAGGGGAGGAGCCTTGGGTGGAAGAGGCAGGTGCAGCCAGCCCTCAGAGCCACATCGAGTACGTGGTGTAGCACTCCGGCAGTGATTTAAAGGATCTGGTTGAAACAGGGATGCCTGGGAGCCCAGGCACCTTTGAATCGCTGGACTCCAGGGCATCTACCCATTTTGTACCTTCTGTCAGCAGGCCTGGTCCTGAGACTCCCTTGTCAGGAGTCCAATGGAAAATTAGACTGTTTCTTTGTAATATGACCTGGAATTGCTTCTTCAGCCTTCTGGGTTGCTGTCATCAGTTGGGCAGACACCATTCAATGGCGGCATGACCACTGACAGAGAACAAAATTTTCTCGTGGGTAGGAATGGAAAGTTTAATGAGGATCTCTCTGGTTTTGATGCTAATCTCTGCTATTCCTATAACAGCCCAAAACAAAAGTAAAACAAAATCCTTTTCTCTGAGTTCTAGCTTGTGTTTGGTTCTGTAGTGGCTATTTCTGTCTCTGCCCTGGACTCTAGGCAATTTGGGAAACTTAGTTCTAAGACTTTGTAGCTGTTTTTTGATGTAGTTCAAGGATGTCTCCCCTGGAGACTTAGAGCAGTATGTCAAGAGCAACCAACTCTATAGGGGTATGTCTACACTACCTCCCTAGTTCGAACTAGGGTGGTTAATGTGGGCAACCGAAGTTGCAAATAGAGCCCGGGATTTAAATATCCCGGGTTTCATTTGCATCTTGCCGGGCGCTGCCATTTTTAAAGCCCCAGTAGTTCGGATTCTGTGCCTGCGGCTACACGCGGCACGGAGTAGGTAGTTTGGATTAGGCTCTCTAATCCAAACTACAGTTACTCCTCGTGGAACGAGGTGTACCGGTAGTTCGGATTAGAGAGCCTAATCCGAACTACCTACTCCGTGCCGCGTGTAGCCGCGGGCACGGAGTCCGAACTACCGGGGCTTTAAAAATGGGGGCGCCCGGCAAGATGCAAATGAAGCCCGGGATATTTAAATCCCGGGCTTCATTTGCAACTTCGGTTGCCTACATTAACCACCCTAGTTCGAACGAGGGTGGTAGTGTAGACATACCCTCGGGTACTACCCTATGAAAGAGCATCAACTCCCACTTGAAAAAGGGAAGGATTTAGCATGATCTGACTGATCTCTGCCAATCAATATAATCTCTCAACAGATGTGGGAGAAGCTTATTTGCCTGGTGCATTCATAATTAGACTGAACAAAGCACTTTTGTGAGTACAGGGAAACCCTGCTGCACCAACATGGAGATGGCCAATGAGATTTTCATTTCTAGATTCTGTTCTTCAAGTGATTGCTCATGTCCATTCCACGGTAAGTGTGCACGCTGTGTGCACAGATTGTCGGAAGATTTTTCCCTCAGCGGTACCCATTGGGCTACCAGGGGAACCACGTGGAATGGCACCTCCATATGCACGCATATATACCCCTGCCAGCCCACCACCCCCTCAGTTCTTTCTCACCACCCATGACGGTCATTGGAATGTTTCTCGCTTGCTCTGTAGTGCACCTTAGCGGTTCTCATTTTAAATATTGGTAGTTGCAGTTCTAGTTTTTTTAGTGTTAGTTGTTGTTTTAGTAGTAAGTTAGTGTTTGCAGTGTAAATAATTATGGGTTCGCTTTTGTGTCCCCATGCTCCTCGTGAGGGGCATGCCTGAGCCTCAAAGCATTAAGCCCTGAGCAAAGTGCTTCAAGTTGATGCCCTGTGGCGACTCGTATCAGGGTTTTTTAAATATAAGTAATTACAAGCTTTCTAAAAATGTAGCAGTTAAGCCTTAACTCTTTTGGGAAAAAATATTGGTATTCTTGTAAATGTGGTGGTGGTGGTGGTGGTGGTGAGATTTCGCTTTTCCAGTTAACGTTAAAGCCACATCAAACATTAGTTAAGTTTTTTTTAACATGAGATAAAAATATTATCCTCTACTCAGCTTTTATTTTAGCTGTTTTTGAAGTGTTCGAACCAGTGTTCTTATCGGGGAGAGACTGACTTGGCAGTGCAAAGATTGAAAACACACAGTATTTCTGTGTTGGCATATTGTAATGTGAACATATTCAAATAAATTCCTTTCTAATATTAGATGTGGCACATCTTTATGCTGGGTCTGCTGTTCAACATTTTCAGAAGCAATCTATGCCATGTTTAAGAATCAAAAATTCAGTTTACAAAGATTTATCCAGTAGCTCAAAATAATGTATTATACTTTGCTTTTCCCAGTGGAAATTTGCTAGATTAACTTTTGATTTAAAGCAACAGGCTCTAAATTAAAATAATGTATTCTAAATGAGAGTAAATTAAAAATAAACTTTTTGTCCTCCTTTCAACATAAACCAGTTTAAATAATTTTTTGATATATACTGATACTCTGCGTATGATATCATGGCATTGTGATGAGAAATTTTGCAGATTCCAGCATGCCAATAGACATGTTTACTAGGAGGTAGAATAGAGCAGAAAAATTTATACAAATTGTAGCCTGGACAACAGAACTAGGAATGTTCAGCAAATTCTGAGGTTATAATGAGATAACTTTATTTTTTTCAGACAAATCTGTTTCAGATAATTTTGTGCAGTTGCATGGAAGCACAATTAATTTTGTGGTACCGTTTTCTTCCATAATACATGCTTCTATAAGGGAACAGATATATTTTTATGATTCTCATCTTTCATATTGTCTATTGAATTTATTAGGACCTAGAAGGCTAAAAACTATAATTTTGAGGCTAACTTAGAAACATTGACCTTTGCATTCTGGTTCAGTTGAGATAAATTTGATCTAGTGTATATTCATCTAATAAAAATGAAATGGTTGTGATATCCTTTGTTCCAGTATTTCCTCTATAGCACAATTTACCCAAAAGGGCAAATAAATTAAAAATAAAAATGCTACTGAATGTACATTTTTGGTAAGTTTTGTAAATGTTGAATTAATTGCTGTGATTATACAGTTACATCAGGATTGTATCATCGTTTACGTCAAACCATTCTTAAATTACTTTGCATACACAGGAGACACTTCCAAATTCTGTAAAGGTCACTACTGTTCATCATTTCAGGAAAACAATAAGATATGCTAGTAATGGCTCAGCTGAAAGGAATAACCAAGATTAAGAGCTTATTAATGCGTAATGAGTATAGTCATCAGATAACAGAGAGCACATTGAAGTGAAGCTTGTGCTGCACAATTAAAGCGAAAGACTTGGCTAGGAGAATGTTTGTTTTTAAAGCTATTTTTCTGTTTTAATTAATGTTTTCAAGAATTGAGACTACATATGCTGTTCTGCTAAACCTGTTGTGGGACATTGTTTGTTTATTTTTAGTGTTTGCTTATAGCCAAAATTTCAAAATTCATGACAACTTTTTGTACCTCAATTTTTGTTTTCTTTGAGACATGTTGCATCTGATTTGAAATGCTTTGCATTTGCAGTTCCCATAGTCTTCAGTTTGAATTACCGGTGTTCCATACTTCTGAGACTTAGGCCATCTCAAGTTTGGCACTCCAAATCAGTATCCACTTATGAAAATTTTGGCCTTAATAGACTATGACATCAATTTGTTTGAGAAATTTGATTCTCTCTGTTTGTCTGTCCATTAGTCTCTTTGTTCAAGAAGTCCTCCTAAAGAGTAAGAGCTAGGGCCACCAAATTTGGTATGTGGCTTGTTGGTTTTTTTTCCCTAACGTAAAGCAAGGTCAAGGTTTGGTTGTGCCAGGAAAATGGGAAGTGCTGGGAATGAGACAGTTTTCCATAACATGGAAAGTGATGGGGCACAGAGAGGAGGGACATGATATCGAGAGTGGCCACTGGGGGCAGTGTATACAGGGAGAGCCACTGCATAGTGACCACTTGGGATACCATAACAACTAAGAGAGTGCCCAGCTGGGGCTCGCCATCTTGCTTGCCACCAGACTGGTAAGTAGCCTCCCTGCCCCAAATTCTTCCTTCCTGGCCCTTGGCCCCAGTGCTGGGTAGGAGACAGAGGACTCCAGCCAGCCAGGGTTGTTGGGGGGCTGAGAATAAGCCTCTGCCAGCTGGAGTACCTGGGGGGAAACAGAGGGTCCCTGTCGACTCAGAGGAGACAGAGGGCTCCACCGGCTGGGGGGAGACAGAAGCCATTGCCCTCACCAGCTGGCTGCAGGGAGAAAGTCCCATCCTCAGCCACTCCTAATCCTCACTCTCTCATACCCTCACATCCCCAGCCTCCTGTCCCAAGCCCCTCCTCAATCCGCCCCATAGCCCCGGCCTCCTGACCTGCCCCAGACATTTCCAAGGCCCTGACTTGGCTTGTGAACCTCCACACCACCAGCTCTCTGTCCTGAAGGACCCAGGAAATCCTGGGTAAGTCTTCTAGTCAGCTATATTTGTAATTTTACCTGTGCATTATCCGATAAAATTCATCTTGGCAATACTTCATCAAAAGCAAAGAGATCTAATAAAGATATAAAAAAGCATTAGTTGATCTATTTATAATTAGTTGGAATCTACCAAACATTCTATTGTGATGGGTTGGGTCACTTGATGGGTTGATCATACCAGTGAATCCATCTGTCTGTCTACTGGGGTTCCCCACCATCCTGTCCTGCTGAGTTAGAAGCTCTGGGCTCCCCCAGTAAAGGCAAAGAGTTGGGGTAAAAGCCCCCCAACAGAGTAACACAGGCACTGAGAATAGTTCAGCTCTGGGAGGGCTTAGTTACAGGGACCTGACAGTTGTTAGGTACACAGCCCCAATGGGACCAAACCCCCAAATAAATCCATCTTATTCTCTATACAAGTTTTGCACAAAGAAAGCTCATAAAGTTTACTCCTTTTATCAATGACAGAGAGAGAAGTACAGGTAACAATTATTTACACTGGGTTTGATAATAAACAAAAGTGATTTTATTAAGTATAAAAAGTAGGTTTTAAGGGGTTCTGAGTAATGACAGACAGATCAAAAGTAAGTTATCAAGCAAAAATAAAACAAAACCTGCCAGCTAAGCCTAATGCAGTAAGAAAGATTGTTATAAATCATAATTTATCATCCTTGTTCTTATTTCAGGTAAAATTATTTTCAGGCCAGAGCTGATGATTTTTGACTAGCAGCTTCTCTGCTCATTAGAGTTCTTTTCTTTCCAGGTCCTTTTATGTGTCCTCTTTTGCGCTATGTCTAGACTGCAAGCCTCTTTCGAAAGAGGCTTTTTTGAAAAATACTTTCGAAAAAGCCTCTTTTGAAAAAGAGCGTCTAGACTGCAAACGGAACTTTCGAAAAAGCAAGCCGCTTTTTCGAAAGATAGCAGCGAGTGTGTGTGGATGCTCTCTTTCTAAAAAGCCCTGTTGGCATTCAAGAAAGCCTTTTTTCGAAAGAGCACTTTCGAAAAAAGGCGTTCTTCCTCGTGAAATGAGGTTTACCGCCGTCGAAAGAAGAGCCGCGTTCTTTTGATTTAATTTCAAAAGAACGCGGCTGTAGTCTAGACGCAGGTGAAGTTTTTTCGAAAAAAGGCTACTTTTTTCGAAAAAACCCCTGAGTCTGGACACAGCCATGGTGGGAGCATTCTGTGGAGCCAGCTGAAGACAATAATTGTTTGCTTTCCATTCCTTAAATAGAATTTCCCCAGGGTGGGAAGTTTTTGTTCCATTCCCCCATCCCAGTGGAAATAATATTCAAAATGGATTTTGGCACCAGATGGCTTGGTCACGTGTCTTTGTAGGACCAACCATAGTTTAGGTTTACAGGAAAAACAAGACTATTTACACCATTGTCTTCAGCACTGAGCTTTTAAGTTCCTAAAGTACCATTAATGGCTTTCACTAGAAGACCTAGATTAATAAATAGGTTGATACTTCATATTTCTAACTTCACATAGAGGAATGATACATTTACAGAAATATATAATATACATATTCAATTAATTATAAGCTATTGAATGATAGGTCACATGCCCCAATTTGCATAAAGCATATTTGAGTTATTCATACTCCTATTCAAAAACACATTTCCATAAAAATATGGAGGCGCAGCATCACATCCATAACAACCTTTCCTACACAAAGATTATTGTAAGATGCTTTATATTATGAAACAGACTTGTTGCAAATTGCTAACATTTATTAATGCATTGGCAGGACTCACAGCAACAAGATTTATTTTTAGATTCAATTATCTTTATGATTGCTTATTTTGTAGCATTTTTATTGCTGAAGTCTCTTTAGGGGCACTGGAAAACAACAAATTGTTGTTAATCCTCTGACCCTCTGTACATATACAGAATAAGTGATCACTAATCTAATTAATCTAATCTAATTAAATATACAGAGGAAAAAAAGTTGCTTGGTCAGCCCATACCACTAATTACCGCTGTATGTGAACCTACAGATCCTTACTCAGGCATAGTGTCTTTGACTTCACTTGTTGTTTTGGCTGATTAAAGACGGAAGGATTTGACTTACTTGTATTTAAACACACACAATCACCTCCTTGAGTCTGAGTTTGTAACTGTATTTTGTGTGTGCACATTGGGCTGTACACTCACAGTGTTTTGAAGGGATTTATTCAGTGTGGTAGGTACACAGTATTTTTACAGGGTAAGAGAACTTCACAAAGTTACAGATGTTGGATATGGAGGAAACCTATTACCTCATCTTGTCCACTATCCTGCCAATGCAAGATTATTTCATGCAGTATAATTGTGAGTGCTGTGTCTATCTGGTTTTAAATGTTGTAACTGGTGATGCTTGTATCACTTGAAAAATTATAGCAGTCTAGTAGAAATTGTTACTGTTGAGAAGCTTTTCCTAATATTTAGCCCAGGTTTTTTCTCCTTAATTTAATCTCATTATTCTTAATTATGCAGTCTTCCCTCCAGTACTTTCCTATGGAGGGGGAGATACCGGGAGTGGCATTTTGCCTCCTGCTCTCCAACTCCCTCTCTCCCCCCCCCCCCATTTACTGCTTGGCTTGTACTGAGCATGCTCAGTAACACTACTGAAGCCGCCTGTCCTAATTCCACTCCTCATCCTGCCCATTATCATCAGGCACAGTCACCACTTCCTTCCCTGTTGTTTATACCTTAAAATAATTTTTGACAGTTATATCTGTGTTAGTCATCCTTGAATCATGTTATAGCTATCTCATTATTTTAATCTTTCTTGATAAATTAATCCCTATGGACCTGTAATCATTGCTGTTAACTTCCTTTGAAATCACTCCTGTTTATGTACAATATATAACTCTCAGTGTATCAGGACTTAGTTTGTCTTTCTAGATCTGGGATGTCTATAGTGCACTAATTTTTATTGATTGGGGAAATTCTAACACTGTAAACACATGGTCTCAAAAAATCTAATTTTGGATGAATATCCTACTGTTCTTTCATCTTTGTGCCTAATGCTTTTTCCTGTAGACAGTTCATTTACTTAGAGCTTTAATCTGATGCAGCATCTGTTTTTCATTCTTGCTTTTACCAATTATATGGCTTAGTTGAAATTGCTCAAGTGACTTGGCCATATGTTTAGATCTCAGTATCACAGTTTTGCTCAGGCAAATCATTGTCTTCATAGTCCTCATCTTGATTTTATTTCTTTTTTGATTATTGTATCTTCTAGAGCATTTTGGGGCATCTCAGATATTCTTTGTCTTGCTGGCTCACTTGTTCATTGCTTGTTTTGTTCTGTTTTTTTCTTTAAACGCATTTTCTTATTTTTTGAGATAATCCCTCTTTTGAACCGGTGGGGTTGAGTTGCAGTGATTGGACTGGAATGGTTGGACGTCCTGCTGCTATGCTAAAATTGACTTTATATGCCTAAGGAAGTAATCTCTAGATAATTGAGGTTGGATCTTTTGAGGTAGGCTAACAGTTTTCCTTGCTGAATATATTTATAACTTGTAAGGTAATTGCTGGTCACGTTATAGGTGGCATTGGGTATCTGGGTAGAGATTCTACTTGGACTTCCTTCTTGTGTTGATTTAGAGCAACAAAAGTTATTCGGTGCAGGAAACAATATAAGTAAGCAAAGAATGTGTTACCTCGCTTGACATTTTCTCATGTAAACCAATCGGCTTTTCTCCTTGTGGTCTAGGCTGCTGCCACGGTATAAGTCATGCTTGTGCCAGCCTTTTGCTGTGAAAAGAAACCATACCTAAGGAAATATGTACTGGATTACTTCCATAATAGAAGACATCTTTCATATCATGATCTCAGATTTGGTGTACATTACCCAGAATCTGAGTTAAATTTACTGCTAATCTTAGGACATGACTTCATAGCACTGTGTGTTAACCAGCAATGAAAAAGATCATTCCTGTCATGCATCCGTAGTTTAGTCCAGAGTTTGTCAAAGTGAGGGTGGCTGTTGTAGTTTCTACCTTTCTAATCTGGTACATATTTTTGAGATAAAGGAATGATAGCATTCACAGAATTCTCTGGTGACAATGGTATAGTGTTGCAAAGCATTGCATACCAGAATAGTTAACATCTGATTTGTATTGGTTAGCTTTGAGTGGACACGAATGTTAGATGATATTATTTCTGTCCAGTGGTGGGATGAGAGTAACTCTTAAATAAGTTTTCCAATGTGAATGCTCATGTTAAAAATTCTAAAATCTGTTTTCAGGAATATTTTTAACCATTTGCTTAAAGCTAGCTGTTTCTATGCTCATTCCTTTTACAGCTCATTCCTGTCATCAAACTTCTTATATGGAGTATACGTGGAAAGCAAATACAAAAATGGGGTGAATACACCCAAAGATAATGAATTATTTTGTATTCAGAGCATAAATTTGAGGGCTTTTAAAAAATAATAATCTGAATTATTTTAATTTGTTTAACAAGAAGTAATTTCCTAAATTTTCAACTATGTTCTAGTTTGTGAGGGTCTCACATCCCTATGTCTTGGAGACAGTCTTCTGAAATTGGCACACAAACACACACTATTTTAAAAATTACTCTATGCACAATAATATCTGAAATAAAACTTGTATGTTTCAATGTTAAAATGTTTTTATTTACCTAACTGTAAAAGAGGTAAAACATGTTTGTTTTGATGTGTGAGTGAGCTGTTGAGCAGCATAAAATGTGAATGAAGAAAACATACTTCTGCTCTAGCCTTTATACACAGATATATGTGCATTCCTAAATTCATTCAAAACCTCGTCTACATTGGTTGGAGTACACTCATATCAGATATACCTTTTAAAAGGCACATACACTTCTGCCTATACTCTTTTAGCTATTCCCTGAGATTATATTGGGAATTCATAGGCAGAGGGATTCTGACCTCTGAGAAAGATGATGATGATGATGAGGTGAGTTAGATGGGAAAGGACTCCATAAATGTTTCTCATTAAACATGGCAGGGCATATGGTATCCTCCTGTTATTTGCAGAGGGAGCAATGTGGGGTGGACAGACTTCAAAATATAAAGGTCCAAACTGGTGGAGAAAAACGATGAATTGTGTAGCTGGAGTTGACGTACCTTGCATTGATTTTCTAGGGCGTCCTCACAGCGGGAGGTCGACAGGACACTTCCTCCTGTCAACTTCTCTTACTCCTCGCAACAGCGAGGAATACTGCAGTGGATAGGTGCTCTCAACATTTGATTTAGTGGGTCTTTACAAGACCTGCTACAGTGAACCCCAGAAGATCAATCGCTGGAACCTCGATCCTCTGGTAAGCGGAGACATTGATTGAGCAACATATTGGTGGCATGCTTGTTCTGCATCCATGATGAATGTCTCGTTACGTTGTTCATGGTTTTATGGGTTAAAGTAAGGGGAGCAGCTGCTGTCCAAGGCATGCTCTTCTGTGTAACTGACATCTTCAACAGAAATAGAAATCTGGTTTGTGTCACACTTGTGAGATTGTTGTCTTTATTTGAAGGCAACATGATTTACTGCTTTTGTGGCCAATCAGATCCATCCTTTTTTAGAAGAGACTTAGGCTGTTGTTAATGTAATTTTTTTTCTGAGTTTTTGCCTGCTGGTGGGATTTGGCCAAGGAATCAAAGTAATTTCACATCTACACTGAAATCAAAATTAACATCAAATGGCATCAGCACCTTCTAGACTTACACTTTAAATGAAGTGAGAGTGCAATTTTCATCATAATGCATTGGATAGTTTACCCTAATACTTTTCTCACTGTAGCTCTCACTTGCTAGGTGAGGGCCCTAATTATGAGGCTGTTTACTATTCTGGGTGGGTCTTGCTGTCTCTGTAGTTGGAGCTGTTTCACTTTGTATAAAAAAGTTAAATATTCATTGAGTGACAGAGGAAAATTGTGATTGGTTCTATGGCCTGATTAAGGTACTCAGCTGGGATGTGGAATACCCAGATTCAAGTTCTTGCTCTGATCCATGATTAGAGTTCCTCGGGGCTAATAATAACTATGAATCAAGCACAATATTAACTTGAACCTGTGTCTTTGGTTATCAGTGGGGCTTTACTCTCTTTCAGGTTTTGTTCAGAAATTCTATCCTGGGTCTGAGAAATCTTTTCCAGCACACATTTCACTGAACTTGATCTATTCCCCCCAAAAGTATCAGTTTCAACAAGTCATCATTTTCTGTCTCTTCCTCCCCCCCCCCCCCCCCCCCCCCCCCCCCCCCCCCCCAAAGCCTGGGTCACTAGCCATTAGAATTATTCTGAGAGGCCTTTTGGTTTGTTTTGAATCCAAATGTAATTTCAAAATAATTAATAAAATTTCACAACATATTTATATGCTACTTTATGCATAATTTATGAAAAGTAATTTATGTAAATGTGTTGATACAATTTGCATTGTGTTATTTAAATACTACCCACTATGCATGTTGGTCTTGGTTTATTAAATAAAAAGTTGAGGTTTCATGCAAAGTAAATGTAGTTGGTGGGTTGGCTTACTTCTGAAACTTCATCAGAAAACAAAACAAAAAACCCCCACAGTTAGCATGCCCCACAAACCTCCTCCAAAAATTAAGTGGCTATAAATTGCAGGGAATGCTGCAGGGAGCATGGATATAGTCTTTTGGACTTTCTGTACTTGGTATCTGGTATGCCTTTATCAATTTAAAAAATCTTTGTGTGTCGGTCCGTCTACTGATTGAAGATATTTCTCCTGACAATCAGGAAAAGTTGCTTATAAAATATTTGACCTTCACATCTTACTGGTATGCTAAGTATCCCCCATACTCATTGGGCCTTGAAGGCTTCATCTGGTGTTCAATAGGATTACGTTTATCAATCAGCTGAGGAATAGCTTCTCTCTTCCTATTATGTAGAATGTTGGCAGTATTGCCTGAATGCACAGAGCAGAACTGACCTTTAATTTCACTGTATGCTGGTTGGATTCTATTCTGATGAAGTGGACATACAGGGTGCCTGATCAGAGAAATACAATCATTTGAAGGAGAAATACAATCATTGCATACGACAAATAAGAATCATTGTCACAGAGGGAGAGTCTGTAAGCAAAGATTCACAAGGGATTTATTATTAAATTAAATTCTTGGCAATTTGTTTTTAAACTACATTGCTACTGAACAGGCAATCATAATACTTTGTGTTCATTCTGGAGCATGCTTACATGAGAAAATGGTTCATAACACAAATTGTAATTTATAATCAATAGATATTAATTTTCTTTTCAAGGAAAATTCAATACATTAAATGTAAAATACTTTAATGGATTTCATGGATATGATCTCCTCTCAGTTCTGTATATTGACATTAATATTTGAAGATTGCTTTTATTGAAAAACACATACTTTTGTTGAAAATCCTAGTTGCTTTAATATAGAACTATTGATATTAGTACAACAGAATAGGTATATGATCTTGCCTATATTGCTAGAAGCATATTGTTTTGTGCACTGTAATCTATGAAAGTTGTTGTTTTCTTGCTCTGTGCAACATATCCCCTGTCTGTCTAGGAGAACAATATTTCTGCTAGTAATCCCTGCGTCAAGGAAGGTAAGTATAGCACTGGAGAGAACTGGGCAGGCAACTAGGGAGGCTAACAAATTGCCTATATTTTTCATAGATTCATTGTTTACAAGGCCAAAAGAGACAATTGTGATCATATTGACTTATTTCCTATATTACACATTAGGGAAGTTAACTATTCAATTACATGTTATCTATGTACCCGCATGAAATGTTAGTGGTTATACAACTATTCGATAGTCCTGCCATCTCATGCTGCTGCCTCTGACAGTGAGTTTAAAAGCCATCTCCCTGAACAGATGGGCTCCCACCTCCTGTCCTGTTCTTCTGCTGTCCCTATGGACAGAGCCTGTTCTGTGGCAGCAGCCCCTTGTCTGTGGATGGTCTGAGTTTCCCACAGACAGAAGCTGCCCTGTGGCATTCTCCCCTGTCCATCCCATGTTGCTGCCTCTGATAGAGACAGCAACGTGGGGTTGGGGAGCAGGTGGCATTGTGGGGCTGGTGCTGGGGGAGCCACTTTTAAAACGTAAGGAGGGGAGTTGGGTCCACAGAGCCAGCACAACTGGGGAGCCTGCTTAAAAGCCAACTCCTTGTGCATATTGGCTCCCACCTGCTCCCCTCACCCTCCATGCTGCTGCCTTTCTCTCAGAGGCAGCAGTGCAGGAATGGGGAGGGATAGGCAGATCCAGTGCTTATGGGGAGCCAATTTTTAAGCCAGCTCCTCTTGGGCACTGGTTCCTACCCTCCTCCCCTCCACTCCCCTCCCCCCTTGCTGCCTCTGATACAGAGGCAGCAGAAGGGAGTGGAGAGGTGTGTAGTTGACAGGATTAACCAATAAGCCCAAGCTTATTGGTTAACCATGTAGTCATCTACATTTTGACATCCCTATTACACATACTATAAAACTTTCCCAAAATAATTCTTAGAACAGATCTGTTAGAAAATGATCCAATCCTGATTTTAAAATTGCCAGTGATGGGAGAATCCACCCTGATTCTTGTTTAAATGGTTAATTACTGCCATTGTTAAAAATTTCCATCTTATTTCTAGTCTGAATTTGTCAAGCTTCTACTTTTAGCCCTTGGATAGTGTTATATCGGTCCCAGTGTTCTGTCCTGTTCTATTTTATAAGAGCTACTGTTTTCCTTTTTGGTCTGTTTTTTTAGCTTTGGATTTTTCCTTGTTGGCATATCTTGTTTATGGGGCCACAGGAAATTTGGTCACATCCATGATAAGAGGACATCCAGGGAACTAAAATTATGCTAGCCCACGGATGTTGCTAGACTAGAGAGTTTCAACCTATAGAATGTTAGCAACATTGCCTGAATGCACAGAGCATGGTTTGGGTGCTTCTAGAGCCCTCTTGGCATTCTGCTTCACAGTGCTATTAACACAACAAAAATTTTACAAATGAGACATACAAACCAGGTTTTATGATTTACACAGCCCTGAGGCTGTTTTGACTTAAGTTCTTCAGTTTTGTGCCAACAAAGAGACATACTAATAGCCCAAAAAAACCCAACAACAAACATCATCCTTTAATCTTTCCTATATAAAATATTCATTTCTTTAACATGATTTGATGTTCCATCATTAAGATGTGGCAATATGCATATTAAAATCAACACAAAGATGGTTTATATATATATATATATATATATATATATATATATATATATATATATATATATTATATAAAATAAATAAAACAGCTGAATATAAAACTTGTTTAGCTACATAAAAACAAAAAATAAGAAACAGAGGCATGTTACCAGAGGTGTGTCTGGTAATTTCCACTGTGGGTAGTAAATACGTCTTTTTCCCACAATTCCTGTTCCTCACTCTCTCTTCCCTCATAACTTAAAGTGTAGTGAATCATATGGCTGCAGGACACACAAATGCATGTTCCTTGTCAAAAGAAGTTGTCTGGTATACAACACTGTAACAATGGGAAAATGTTTCATCCTTCTTATTCCTTTTCTCCCTGTCCTCCTTCCTAAGAATGTCTAAGCTATTGATCCCACTACTATTCTTGCAGTGACCTATGTTCAGTGCTTCCATTGCAGCAAGTTCTTGTTTGTTTCAATTAAACTAAATCTCTCAGTGTAAGGGCAAGAGTTCTTGCAATCACAGTTGCATCTAGTGCACTAAACGCAAGCTAAGTGGAGACATTATTTTTGGACAGATTGTTGTACAGTTACATATATAATAGTACAGGCCATAAATCCCACCTTAGTTGCCAGTTCAGTAGCACTCTGGTTAGCTTGTGCAGGCTGCAGGTGAGGTGCTGCTCCATCTCCACTGGTTAACCAGTCACATCCCTAATCATGAATATGTATGCATGAGGTTGAACACACAACTGAGCAACATAGTCACTTCAATATTATTATAGTACTAGCCAATTAGCCCATCATAAGATGGGATTTTCAGGTCTTCTCTCCTGAGCACTCTCGCTCCGTCTCTCTCCTCCTACTGCCTACCCCGCTCTCTCTCAGCTCTCCTCCGCCTCTTGCCTCTCTCTCGGTCTCTTTCTTTCTCTTCTCCCTGTCCTGCCTCTCACTCTCCCTTTCTCTTCTCTTCCTCCTCCTGCCTCTCTCCCCCCTCCGTCTCTCCCTGCCCCCCTTCCCTCCCGCTGTGACGCTTGGCTGAGTGCTGCCTGCTCAGCTGGGCTGCCGCAAGGGAGGGGGGCAGGGGAGCGTGATGTACAAGGCTAGGGGGCGGGGCCTTGTATGTCACCGCCCTCTCTTCCCCTCCCACTGCGGGGGAGCCCAAATGGCCCCTTGCGCTGCTGGCTCCTCCAGCGGCCCGGCTGAGGGGTGCAGCACTCAGCTGAGTGCCACAGCGGGAGGGGAAGGGGGATGTGACGTACACGGCCCCGCCCCATGGCCGCGTATGTCACCACCCTGCCCCTTTCCCTTCCTCCGTGGAGGCTTGGCTGAGTGTTGTGTGCTCAGCCAGGCCGCCACGGGGGAGGAGGGGCAGGGCAGTGACATACACGGCCAGGGGCCCCCCCATTCCCCTCTCTCGCGGTGGCCCAGCTGAGGGGCGCACCACTCAGCGCCCTGGCGGGAGGTGGAGGGGGGGGCGGTGACGTAGACAGCCCCGCCCCCTGGCCGTGTACGTCAGCACCCCACTCTCCTTCCCGTCCCACTGGGGCTTAGCTGAGCGGCGCAGCGCCAGCGCCACTCAGCTGGGCTGCGGCGGGGGAGCAAGCAGTGGCAAGCGGCCATTTGGGGTCCGCGCTCCCCCTGCTTGCTTCCCCACTGGGGCCCAGTTGAGCGGCACAGCGCATGGCTGAGCCGCCACGGAGGGAGGGGAAGGGGGGTGGAGCGCTGACATACATGGCCAGGGGGCGTGGCCGTGTACGTCAGCGTTACAGACGCACAAACGATGGGCTACTGTATATATGATTACGCAATTATCCGGTCGTGAAATTTTGTGTAAGAAAAATGAACTACAGTAGAAAGCAAAAGTATATATTTGGATCTTAACATGAGTTTGCAAAAGGAAACAAAATTGGTAAATGAGTGTTTAATTCCTTACATTACATATAGGTTGTTGATATAATAAGCCTTAATTCTGGACTAAATACATTTTAATGCTGCCCCGTCTAGTGTTCTTGTGAAGAGGTTTGTTTGCATATTATGTCTCACATAAAGTGGACAGGCAAAGTGCATTGCAGAACCCTGATGCTAACTGTTTAATGAGATTGACTGTTATATATTGGACAGGTCTAAATTGACAAAATGAAACAACATTCTATTTTCCCACAGCATTTTTTCACCTAGTGTATGTGCTTTGCTATTCCTATCTCCACTCCAGTGGATAATTCCAGTTAGTTGCATCTCTCTCTAAAGCTTATTACAATTCACCTCTGACCACTGAGATACAATATTGTTTTGATTACGGTGAACATACAGTCAGAGAGTTTATTGAAATGCATTCATATTGTTTGTTTTCCACACACACACACAAATAAAGCCCCTCATACCTTTTGATAGTGGTTTCATGAGTTTATGTGAAATATTGTAAAACCTTGGCTCCTTTGAAGTCAATGGCAAAATGGCATTGACGTCAGTGGAGCCAGGATATCACCGAAAGTATATATTTTCATTATTATAATTCTTTCATTGTGTTTCTTTCTCTTTTTGAGTTAATGAAATTGACTAAAGGGTGACTCTGTAAGGCACTTTTTACGGAAGGTTAATTATACTGATATGGAAGCACCTTATTCCAAATGTTCTGGACACTATTATATATAATCTAGGTTTTTAAATAATATAACATTGCAGATCCTAATAATCTTCTCATTTGTTTATACTGCACTGCGCCAACTCTACTGAAGACCTATATAAATGTGTTCCCTTAGGCATTAGATGCATTAATAGATTTCTTGTCTGTTTATTCTTCCTCTTGCACAGCACAGTGTGCCAGTTCAACCCCTCTTTTTATAATTTTCATTATATTTTACATATTTTATAATGAACACATTTGTTTCATTTACTTTGATATTAATGGTTATTTTGTCATCTGATTCATTGTAAGTTTGTTCTGTAAAAATAACATGATTGCTTACTATCAGTGGTTTTTCTAGTGAAAGGGTAGTATAATTATATCCATTGCAATGCTTTGCTGGAACTGGGTGATCCTGGTATTGTGCTCTGCCATTAACTATTTGCTGACTTATCAACAGAGACTCCTACTTTGATACAAATAATAAGGTATGGAGGTTGGTAAGGTTCTACTGTCTTTTTATTTAATAGAATATGTACAGTAAACTTCCGATAATCCGGCACCTTTAGGACCCAGGGGGTGCCGGATTATCAGATATGCCGGACTATCGGAAGGGGGGGCTATGAGGGGTCTGGAGTGGGGTGGGAGGGGATGCCACCCCAGACTCCTCAGAGCCCCCCCTTACGGTAGTCCAGCTCTACCCCAGGCGTCCCTGATTCAGCCGCTGCTGGTCAGTTTCAGCAGCAGCTGAATCGGGGATGCCTGCAATAGAGCAGCTAGGGTGCTGCCGGGTTGGTCCCGCAGCGCCGAGCGGCAGCGCTACGGCACCAACCCAGCAGCACTCCAGCTGCTCTTGGGGACGCCTGGGACAGAGCAGCTGGGGTACTGCCCGGTTGGTCCCGTAGCGCTGCCCCTCGGGGCTGCGGGACCAACCCGGTAGCACCCCAGCTGCTCTTGGGGATGCCTGGGGCAGAGCAGCTGGAGTGCTGCCGGGTTGGTCCCGCAGCGCCAAAGGACGGCACTGCGGGACCAACCCGGCAGGACCCCAGCTGCTCTGCCCCAGGGGTCCTCGATTCAGCCACTGCTGAAACAGATCAGCGGCTGATTCCAGGAAGTCCGGGGCAGAGCTGCTCTGCCTGGGGCTTCCTGGAATCAGCTGCTGATCTGTTTCAGCAGCGGCTGACTCGGGGACCCCTGGGGCAGAGCAGCTGGGGTCCTGCTGGGTTGGTCCCGCAGCGCCGAGGGGCGGCGCTACGAGACCAACCCTGCAGCACTCCAGCTGCTCTGCCCCAGGCATCCGGATTCAGCCTGCTGGTGAAACTGATGCTGCTGGTCAGTTTCAGCAGCGGCTGAATCCCGACACCTGGGGCAAAGCAGCTGGGGTGCTGCCGGGTTGGTCCTGTAGCGCCGTCCCTCGGCGCTGTGGGACCAATCCGGCAGCACCCTAGCTGCTCTGCCCCAGGGGTCCCCAAGTCAGCCGCTGCTGAAGCAGATCAGCGGCTGAATCGGGGACCCCTGGGGCAGAGCAGCTGGGGTCCTGCCGGGTTGGTCCCGCAGCGCCGTCCTTTGGCGCTGCGGGACCAACCCGGCAGCACTCCAGCTGCTCTGCCCCAGGCATCCCCAAGAGCAGCTGGGGTGCTGCCAGGTTGGTCCCACAGCCCAGAGGGGCAGCACTACGAGACCAACCCCGCAGCACCCCAGCTGCTCTGCTCCTGGCTTCCCCGATTCAGTTGCTGGTCAGTTTCAGCAGCAGCTGAATGGGGGAAGCCTGTCTGGCTGCCCCAGCACTTCCGGGTTCCTGATGGTTCCCGGACCATCAGGAGTCCCGGAGCATTGGATGCCGGACTAATGGAGTTTTACTGTATATTGCATAGTACAAACCAATCAAGAATTATAGAAAATGACTGAATACTCCTTTGTGGCATTGGCAATGAAAAATAATTCTAGGTATTAATATATATTTTTGAAGACTGAATTATGATTTGATCCTTTTCATGTGATTAAATTCACTGCTGGGAGCAGCTTCTGAATGACTCTCATTGTTGCTATGAACCTTCCTTTCCTCATTCAGAGAAATGTTTAGGTGACCAAAAGCTATTTGGAGGAAGGCTTTTCCGTTTATTACTGGAAATACAACACGGGAGACTTAAGTTGATTTAAAACTATATTTTCTTTTCTTCTTAGAGTAGGGTTTTATATTATTGAACAGAAAAGAGAATTTGGAATCAGTTCATAGGCCTTACTATATATTAATCACAAAGAAGAAGTAAAAGGCACTAATCACTACCAAGAAGCCGTTGCACAGGTGAAGAAAGGGTAATGGTAACAGAAGCCTGAGAGCTTAATAAGCCCACCTTGTTGCACCTGGAGGGTATGACAGGCTTGGTTTGTTATCAAATAAGTGGTGGAGCATCTGACCCTTCTTCACAAAGAAAGGAAGGAAGTGAGAGCTACTGTGGAGGTCCTAGAAAGGGATCCAGGGAAGAGATGCCCAGGAGAAAAAGGTTTGGTGTTCCCTTGCTCCAGGACGGGCTGAAGCTATATGTTAATAATTAGAACAGTGAGAGACCCTGTTTGTATAGGACATGACACCTTGGATGCTGTGAAACTTTAAAATGGCTTGAATGGAGGGCTAAGTCATGAGAGGAAACAAACCACTGCAGAGCCAAAGCCGCTGGCAGCAGGCGGTTCTAGATTAGGAGAGTCTCCTACGTCAGTCCATCGTGTGGCGTGCCAGAATTGCGTTCATTCTTTTACTGGAGCATATTATGGAGAGGCCATGAGAAGTAGAAAGCAGGAAAGACTTCAGTTGCATTGAGACAGGGAAAGAAGAGCATGAGGCTGGACTGAAAGCTGTGAGAGAGGCTAGAATGTTGCAGAGGACTCTGGCTAGAGCAAGAAATTAGCTGAAGAGTGATCAGGTTAGATAAAATGTGGATGCAAAAAATGGGTTTTGGTAAGCTTTCCCTGGTCTTTGCCTGCATGTGCCAAAGCAAATGCCAATACACAGACAGACAGAGGCTATATCTATACCGCAGGGGTTTTTTGGAAAAAGATACACAAATTGCGAACCACAATTTGCGTATCTTTTCCCACTTTTTTTCCGGAAGAGGCTTTTGTGACATTTGGCCCGTCTATACAGGGCCAAATGTCAGAAAAACCTCCTCTTATGGACCATCCCTTATTTTTCATAAAATGAGGAATATGGGGATGCTGAAAGAACGCGTCTGCTTTTTCAGAAACTGTTCAGAAAAAGCGAAAGCGTTCTTTGGACACGGCAGAGCTTTTCCGGAATACCACCAGTATCCTGAAAACGCTCCACAGTGTAGACATAGCCTCAAGCCATTTATATATGATCCACTCCAGGAAAATTCCGTGCTTAAATGGGAGAGTACACTTTAAAAAACACTAAACAGCAAAGGCTGGTCAGGGGAAAAAGTGCACACTAATAAAAAATGTTGCAGCTGCTTCTTCAGTATGATCTGACAGTTTCACACTTACTAAATAAAATGTCCAAATTTATTCTTACACAAATTTCAGCAGTAGAAGATTGTAACCTGTAATGAGACTGTTTAAGTAATCTCTAATGGCCTCAGTTCCATGTGGAGTTTTCCCATAGAGTGGCAACTTACTCTTAGTAAAGGTGGCAAAATATAGCCCTGAGATGTGTATTGTAAATGATAATATTGTAAATGTCTTGAGAAACATCTAAATGATGTGGCTAGAAAATCTTTCTCTCTTCAATGGAATGTGTCTTTGCTTATTTATTTTTGTTTTGTTTCAAAAGGAAGTGATAGATCTTGCTTTAAAAGCAATTAATTGTATGATTCTGAAAAGTATTTTCCAAATGTTACATATGTACTAAAAATGCTCATTTGCATATCACAGTATTTAAGAAGAGGCTGTGTCTACATTGGTGCAATCTTGCGCCGAAGAGGCCACTTTTGCGCAAAAACATGCTGCCTAGCTACACTGGCAGGGAGTTCTTGTGCAAGAACATTGACGTTCTAATGTGTGAAATCAGTGCTTCTTGTGCAGGAACTATGATGCTCCTGCTCAGGAATAAGCCCTCTTGCGCAACTGTTCTTGTGCAAGAGGCCAGTGTAGACAGGCAACATGAATTTCTTGCGCAAGAAAGCCCGATGGCTAAAACGGCCATCGGAGCTTTCTTGCGCAAGAGAGCATCTACACTGGCATGCTCTTGCACGAAAGCACATCTCTTGTGCAAAGGCACATGCCAGTATAGACACTCTCTTGCGCAAATACTTTAATGTAAGAACTCTTGCATTAAAGAGTATTTGCTCAAGATCATGCCAATGTAGACGTAGCCTGAGAATAAAACAGCTAAACAAAATCCTTTAGGGAAGCAATCAAGGTATAAGAAATCTTGGAATCTTTATCCAATATTCAGATACCCCATGTGATGAATATTTAATACAGCTGATAATCAGAAGGCCAGAAATGCACAGGAACGAGAACTTGCATGAATAAATTCTGTTGTCCAAATTTTTTTGTTAATGCTGGAACCCATTATTTTAGTAGGGTTACATCAGCAGATGTTTTGGCTGTATAAATTAACAGCCTTGTTCAGAAGAACCTCAGTGTTAGGATTGGACTTGAAAACAGTTTTGAAATTTAAAAACTAGATAATTACCCACAAGAGAGAGAGAAAGTCCCTCTGCATAGGAATGTGTCTCCTCCCTGCAATTCTAAGTGTCTGTCCCTGTTCCTTCTGTCTTTTACTCCTCTAGGATAGTCAAAGGGGATTGGGTGTGCACACTTTCCCGCTGTGGTTATCACGTTAAGAATTTTAGACACAGATATAGGTCGGCCAGTGGGGGAGGGGAGGCACAAAGGGAACAGTTGTTCCGGGGCCCAGCAATTGAAATGAACTGAGTCCTTGGCCCTTTAAATTACTACTAGAGCACATGCTGCATGTTCCAGACAGCACTGAGGTCTGGGGGGAGGTGCAGCATGGTATGGGTGGCACTGAGGGCTGGCTGTTGCCAGCTCTGCCCCCTTTGGGAGTTCACAGCCGGGCACCCCCGCACCTTCACCTTGCCGGAGAGAATGTTGGCTCTCCTGCACAGATATACCATTTATAACCAAAATGGCTGCTGGAAAACCATTCCGGGTTTCCAGTTTCAAGTAATAATTTTTTTGCCTCCCACTTCTAGATTTTTCTGGATTTCAAGGAAGCACTAACAAGGTTTATAATCATTGGGAAATTGTCGCAACATTTTAAAAATAAGCTGAATTGGGTAAAAGTGCAGAAAAATGTAATTTGGTACATTATTCTGTTTGACTTGAGGACCTCACGTTCTTTTAGCTGCTACCGTTGCCTAAAATGCAAAAAGTAGTAGTACAGAAACAGTGGAGGAAAAAAGATAAGCAAATTAAAGCAATAGCGAGACATCTACTATTAACCTGACATGCCAAAGAATTAATAAGGATATCTTTTAGGTCAGTGTTTGAAATGTTTTCCACTGATCAAAAAAGAATATCTACCCTAACTTAGCCCTTTGTAATAATATATGAAAAATAATTAGTTCTCAAGCATGTTGGTATTATATCAAATGTGATTAACTAGATTGACTGATGTATATATTCAGCCATTGATCCAACCAATAAATGCAACATTTGATTTTCATGGTTGTCAGTTGCTCATTATTCTAAGAATAATGGTAAAGAAAAATAGTCAGATAATGGGAGGCGACTATTGTGTCAAGAAAATGTCTGAAATTCCACAGTTTAATTAATGTCTTCTCCTGCAAAAGACATGAGGTAGGAGTGTTCAACTACAGAAAGATCTCTCCTCTGAAAACAGATAACAGGGTAATAGTGTTTGGAATTGATAGCATAGGAAGAGCAAGATTTTAGGAGATAATTAAATGTTAAGAGAAAAAGTTGGAATCTCAACAAAATCAGTGAAAGACTGACCATAAAAATTCTCAGATTAAGGGTGACCTATGGATAACACACCCAGGAAAATTTTTGAAAGTTTAAAAAAACATAAAAAGAATACAAACATAAGCAGATACTTCATTTGAGAGTATTTTTTTCAGTAAGTAGGAGGATTACCATCTGAGTAAGGTCTGTCTAACCATGCTCTAAATCTTGTACCTAAATATCAAGTTAGGTAATGAATTGGTAAGATGACAAATTATTTCACAATTGTAATGGGGAAAAGAGCCAACTCACAATGGCTACGTCTACATTGGCATCCCTTTCCGGAAAAGGGATGATAATGAGATGAGTCAGAATTGCAAATCCACGGGGGATTTAAATATCTCCCACGGCATTTGCATTTACATGGCTGCCGCTTTTTTCCGGCTTGGGGATAAGCCGGAGAAAAGCGCCAGTCTAGACGCGATTCTCCAGAAAATAAGCCCTTTTCCAGAGGATTTCTTTCAAGTAGGAATAAGAAATCCTCTGGAAAAGGGCTTATTTTCTGGAGAATCGCGTCTAGACTGGTGCTTTTCTCCGGCTTATCCCCAAGCCGGAAAAAAGCGGCAGCCATGTAAATGCAAATGCCGCGGGGGATATTTAAATCCCCCGCGGATTTGCAATTCCGACTCGTCTCATTAGCATCCCTTTTCCGGAAAGGGATGCCAATGGAGATGTAGCCATTATGTTTGAATGATACCTTTCACAGTATATCTTAAAGTGTTCTCCAAAAGTTTACCAAGAAGAACAAGTTCTCCGTCCCTTGCAAGTTTCTTTGTGCATGAAGTGAGGACATCAATGAATTACTAAATAACTTGATGACCTCTTTGATGTCTTTTCCAGTCCTAAGAGTCTGTGATTCTATGAGTCTGTGATTCTATGAAAACAGTTATTAGAAATTAGAAAATGTACTGAGCTAGGATATCCTTCATAAATGCTGTACAGCTTTTTTCATAGACATACAGGAAGGACCATAATCAACCAACTTATGATTTGATGTAAGAGAACTTCGTTTTAAAAAGCATCTTAAAATAATGAATCAGCATGGGTATAATTCATTTATAATGATAATTATGCATATAATTCTAAGAGATTCTAGTCAAATTATTTAGTACATGTATACAGGCAGTCCCCGGGTTACATACAAGATAGGGACTGTAGGTTTGTTCTTAAGTTGAATTTGTATGTAAGTCGGAACTTGTACATATTGTAGGGGAAACTCTAGCCAAACATTTCTCCAGAGCTCAGTTTTATCTCCCACACCTCACTTCCCTCAGTCCTTTATTCTCAAGCTGAGGTGTCTGCTGAGAAAAGCCGCTCTGCGTCTCCCTGGTCTGCTGGGGGGGGCGCAGCTAATACGGGGTTGCCTCACCCCGTTTGTAAGTAGGGATCCGATGTAAGTCGGATCCATGTAACCTGGGGACTGCCTGTATTGGAGATAAAGAATACTGCCAAAAAAAAAAGTCTTCTCCATTAATAAACAGGAATAGGAAGTTAGTGAAGAGGCTGATGTAATTGAGATGATAAATAAGTTCCATGCCTCCTTAGTTACCAAAAAATTTCAAGGATGTACTCTGAGGACTGAAGATAAACTAGACTGTCGAGGCAAGGTGGGTCTCAAGTGTAAAAGTTTCTGAGCTGAATTGTTCCCTCAGTTATGCATCCTCAACTCCTGTTGTCCTCAGTGGGAACTGTGTGTTCATATCTAAGGCAGAATTGGTGCCTGACTTTTGTCACTATGCCTTAGGACCAGATGCATTGTATTCTAGAATTCTATAAGAAATAAGCAATCCTGTTAAGATTCTTGTTTTGCTTTATGTACAGAGGCTGAGAATTACCAGGAGGCTCATAAATAGCAATTCTGGTTTCTGGGCCCAATCCCATAGACCCCAGCTATTCCAATTTTATATAAAAGCACCTTTTTACCACTGTCCTCTAGACCCAGTCTTCTAGAGACCTTACATGAGATAAGAGGCCTGAGCGTAGACTATTTATAGCTCTATTTTATTAGGTAACAAATTTAAGGTATAGGTGAGGTTATACCATGCTTTTTATTTAATTTTGTCAATCTTACCAGCTTTAGATTTTGAGTAGTTCCACCTTCCAAACAATTCAGACATTAAGCAAACTTTGGTTAGAACATTTTGGGAGGCACGGAAGGAGGGAATCATCAACAAAGGCAGAAAGGTATGTGCATATGAATCCTTTTTCAGCTCTATATTCTCATCAATAAACCCTGCTGTTCTCACTAATTAATCCTGGCTCTTTCAAATGTCTAAAATACCAATTAAATGTCTTCGTTATCAAATGTACCGTTCAAGAACTAGAAATAAATACAAGAGACATGCTCACAGACACACCTGTACAAGTGTTACCTGTAAGCTGAGCACTTGGGTGACCACCCATGAGAGAGATTCAGATGCTACCAAGAGATATTCAGATGATTAGTCAGTAGCATGTGTTTCTACTGATGGTGCACATAACAAAATTGATTCTGCACACAAATGGAAAAAATTAGATGGAACTCTGACCAGGACATGATTCTCTTGTCATCCCAGTGTCACACAGGTATTTTGGCATAGATTTCAGTGGGGGTTGCCTCTAGTGTATGCTGGTGTACGTGAGAGGAGTCTAAATTTTACCTAATACAGATTCAGTTCCTTTAACATGGAGACCACATCAGGAGTGAGTGGGAGAAGGAAGCTACAGCTATACCAGAGAATGGAACCATTCTCTTTTAGGAATAACACAGCATGTTTGCTCATAAAAATAAACTCCTATAAAGTAAAGGTTATAGCATGAAAATAAGTGTTCTGTAAATCATTTTTAGTGATTTTTATCTATATTCCTATGCCCTGCTTCCCCCCCCTTATCAAGTGAAATTGCAAGTTATATTTGTAATTGCCAAGCATCATCATTCAATTTAAACAATCTAACAAGAATGGAAAATAAATGTTCTTTTGTGTTATACTTGGGAAATTTTGTTTCTTAGAGTGGCCAGTGCACTTTTAGGTTATTAAATATTATTGAATGGTGTAGAGTTACTTTACATTTTGGGTCTCCATTTCCCTTTCTGGCTCGGTACATTATTTAATAATCATTTCCACCTCTCTAGTGCCTTGCATTTGAGGCGAAGTGCTTTACAAGCATTAGTTAGTTAAGCTTCCCAACTTTCCTGTGAGGTAGGAATTGTCCTCTTTTTTTTACAGTGGGGGTGGGGAAATTATAATGGCTCAGCTGTTCAAAGTGATCTATTATATCAGTGGCGAGAGACACGATGCTTTATGCAGCATTGTTGTAACCATGACACTAATGACGTCATTCAGTGAAAATAGCACTTGGAACATTTGTGAGACAAAACTAAAGCAGCTCTGCTTCTCTGTGTAAGGGTCCTTTGCAAAATACTGAGGGAAGGAAATACATAACATTAATTTACATATATGTTAACAATCCATTCTAAAATGCTTACTGTTTGCCATCTAAAACCCCGATTATATTTTAATGACAAACCAGCCCATAGCCTCCAGATGTAATTTTCATTTTTCCAAAAAGGAGTCTTTTTGTGATATAGAAATATTTTGCATTGCAGGCATACATAGACTTTTCAATTTGCTGACTTCTGCTTGTATATAATTCAAATGGGGGTAGAGATGTCAGGTGTGAGGCGGTGGGAAATATGCAGGTTTCTTTTCAGCATTTCTTGTGAGTGGCAAGTCTGCTGATTCAACAGTCTTTGGTTTTATTTGTTTCCAGCTTCAACTGAATAAAACTGATGAAAAACAAAATTGACCGTGTTGTAATATAGAGACATTTATGCAATAGAAATATCATTAAAATGACTTTCACTGTCACCATAAAAGAGAGCGAGCGAGCTTGTAAATAAACAAAGAAACAGATGCAGTAGAACTAAAGAAGCTAAAGTAAGGAAAGGGGTGAAATAATGTCAGAAATGAGCAAGACAGATGAGAGAAAAGAAGAAAAAGAAGGGAGAACTGGAATGGGAGGGACAGGTTGAAAGGTGACAAACAAGGAGGAACAGAAGTAAAGTCAGAGGTTGGGCATATGCTGCAATGCTCTTTGACTGATTTGATGAGCATCTATGGTTCCCTCTTTCTTTGCTGCTTGTTTGAACTTTTTATATTTAAGCCAAGCTTTAATTAAGGCACTGTCCTGAGAAAGCAATGTTCCCTCTAATTTTTTCCATCCATGTGTGGAATAAAGTTTACTGTATGCACTGAGACATGTACAGATATGCACCACCAATAAAACACACGCTTGCAGCTGTAGGCACTCTTCCAATCACTTGGGCAGCCCCTGAATCTCTCCTAGGTGGCCACCCAAGTGTTCAGCTTACAGGGAATACTGGATAGAGGCACACTATTGCAAAAAGAACTTCAGCAGGCACAGTGCCTCTGTGGCTTCCCCTGCCAGGCTAGGGAAGCACACCTGTAGAAGAATAAGTGGAAACCAAACCCTGTATTTCCTTTTATGGACAACTCCTTTTGTCAGTCAAGGCAGAAGAGGGGATGGGACCATGACCCTGCTTCCTTTATCTTGCCAATTTTGAGATGGCTTACACTGCCTCAAAAGAGGTACAGAATTTGCAATTGTTGCTGGCATCTGAGCCAAAGGCTCACACACAACACTTTTGCACCAGTATGAGATCCTATCATAACATGATGCTAAGGATCAGATTTGTTGTTTCACTTTTGCTTTTAATGTGACTAGTGTCATTTCTGTTGAAAATTTGCCCTTGAATAGTATGAACAAAGAAGGAATATAGGGGAATCCCAATTATATTTGTTATGCAAACAAAATAAACTGATTTGTTCTGAAGTTTGTGATAGGAAGTTGCATGCACCAAAGCATGAGAGAGGATTGTAAACGGTATGTTTATAAAGAGGGTTTTTGTATACATATGCCTGACATTAGTTCTCTAAAGATTTGCAAAAGGCTGTAACTCTTTTGCACGGCACATTTTTTTCCCATGAAATGCAACATTCATTGATGGTTTAGAAAATGAATAGAAAGATTAATGACCAGTTTGGACTTTTGACCTCCTGTTTGAAAAGAATGACTTATTTGAATTCATAGATAAATTGTAGTCCTAGAACTCTTTCCTGCATATAATAAACTAGCAGATGTACTCAGCACTGCTTGGGTCTTTCACAGTAATAATTTTTTTAATTAAATGAAAATGTACATGCTTTATTTAAATGATTAGGGAAAAGGGGTGGGGGTGGGGGCTCAGGGCAGAGGGGGTTTAGGCCAGGGGGAGGTGGGTGACCCAGGCCAAGGGGCTCAGGACAGTGGAGGAGGGGCTCACTGGGGCTAATGTGGCAGCAAGGGTGGTGCTGCTTCTGCCACTGCAGCTCCCTGAGGTGTCTGAGGCCACTTTGCCCACTGAGTAGGTATGGGGGCTTTGCTTGGGCCTGGCAGGCAGCTTCTCCTGGGTGAGGGAGGACAGCCAGCCCCATTGTTTTTTGTTTTTTGGCTGTGATGAAGGTTAACAATTAGATACAAGTTGTGGACAGGTTACAGAATTATCTGTGACTTTTGGGGGAAAAAGCCACTCCTGCAGAATTTGAAGAGTTTGCTTGCTCTTTGGGAACAGAACCAATAACGTACTATAGAAGAAGCTAAAATATTTTTGTGGTTGTGTGTGGGCTTTTGGATCACAGAATCTGGACATAGTTTACATTAAATGAAGTTCTAAGTAGTGATTCATATTGCTGGTTAAAAGTTAAAAGAGCAATATGGATTTTCTTCCATTAGCTATTCAATAAGAAAACAACACATCAAGATAATGCTGTATATTGCTGTGCAGTAGTTTTGACTTGGAGGATGTGTCTACACAGCAACCGAAACTTGAAATAAGATACGCAATTTGCGATACACAAATAGCTTATTTAAAAATAATGTGCTATTTCAAGCCATCCCTTAACCCTCATGCAACAAGGTTTACAGGGATGACAAAATAGTGCACCCGTTATTTCGAAATAACGGGTGCATTTCTAAGATGCAGGGTAGTTATTTTGAGATACCTTGGTATGCTGACCTCCGCTGTGTAGACACCCTAAGGATGTGTCTAGACTACAGGGTTTTGTCGACAGAAGTTTTGTCGACAGATACTGTCGACAAAGCTTCTGTCGACAAAGAGCGTCTAGACTACATCCAGTTCTGTCGACAAATCAAGCTGCTTTGTCGACATAACAGTGTGGACGCAAAGGACAGTGTAGATGCAATAATGCCTTCTATCGACAGAACTCTGTTGATAAAAGGCATTATTCCTCGTAGAATGAGGTTTACATACGTCGACAAAACTGCTAAGTTTTGTCGATGTTATGTCGACATAACTCAAAGGCAGTGTGGATGCAGGTATAGTTTTGTCGACAAAAGTCCACTTTTGTCAACAAAACCGTGTAGTCTAGACACACCCTTAGAGTTGTCCCAGTAAAATGTTGCTTGGCACAAGGCTCTCCCCATTCATTCAAGGATCCTAGAGCCATCAAAGCCACTTCCAGGATCTCAAAGTATTTTCATTGAATTGTATGTGTGACTCATCTTCATCATTAGCTTATTCATTCTTAATAAAGAAACCACTCTCCATAATGAGAGATGGATGGAATTTCCTGGAGGCTGGCAATATCACTACAAGGACCTGTGTCAAAAGAGCCTGAGTCAATATCCAGCACAAAATCATGGACACACAATTGAAGTGCTGTGTTGAAAGCAACTTAATGCAAGTCTGAATTTAAGGCACTACTGAGTCTGAGCCATTACTGGAAGAACCAGAGGCATTAACAATGCCCCTATACTGTTTTTGGATCAGACACTTTTGTCCATAAATTAGGTTTACCTGGTAACCACTAATTCCGTCCATCACCTTCTGTGCTGCTAAATCCTCAAGCTTTGGTTCAGTGAAAGCCATAACTGTCAGACGTTTCTACCCTCAAAAACTGTAAGGAAAGGATAAGAGAAGACTGGAAGAATGAACTTGGAAGACAACTATTGAGAGAGGCAAAAAATAAAACTGCTTATCAGTTCCAGCACATAGGTTGATTTACTGTACACTGAGAGCTGCATCTCACGTACCTTTCCACTGAATTTGGGCAGAGAGATTTTTGTTTTAGGCGGCATTAGTGTTTTCTGCAGTGCTAGCTTATATTTTCTATATGCTGTATCTATTCAGGTACATGAATCAGAAATATAAACCTCAGCACCTGCAATAGCAAATTTAAATAGGAAGTTAGCAGCCTGTGTACTCCAGAGACCGAGGAAAAGAAAGAAAATGAGACATAGCTAGTGGCTCACAAGTTCAGTGACATTAGGAGATTGCAAAGGAAAATGATGCAGATACCTCATTGAGATTCTCATAAGACCCTGAAAGAGAATGGACACGATCACATCACCCTAGCTAAAACACTTAGAGCAGCAAAGCACAATCCCACCTTTGTTAGATCTGCTGTTCAAGGACTATACAACTTGAGTGTGCAGTCTATGGTGATGTCTACACAGCAAAGTTATTTCGAAACAACAGCTGTTATTTTGAAATAACTTTCCTAGTGTCTACACAGCCAAACCGCTATTTCGAAATTAATTTGAAATAGCAGAATGCTTATTTTGAATTTGATAAACCTCATTCTAGGAGGAATAATGCCAAATTTGAAATAGCTAATTCGGAATAAGCGCACAACCAGGAAAACTTCCTCTCCTCTCCCACAGCCCCAGAGCCCTTAAAGGGGTAGACTCTGGCCACAGTGCCTGTGCCAGCTCCAGGCCTGCCAGCACAGAGCCAGCAGTCACTGACCCTGACCCAGTGGCCCCACCATGAGCCAGGCAGCCAGTGCCAGCCAGCCTTTCACTGCTCCCCGGGCCCAGTCCCACAGCTCCCAGGAGCCTGCCAGGGGCCAGAGAAGGCGAGCGCCTTCCTGGTCCAGTGCAGAAATCATTAACCTGATTGAGGTTTGGGGGGATGCCTCCAATGTCCATGATCTCCACACTAGATGGAGGAACGTGGCTGTCTACAGACAGATGGCTGACAGCCTGGCCACCAAAGGCCACATGCGCACCCAGAGCAGGTACACATGAAAATTAAGGAGCTGCAGCAGGCATATGCCAGGGCCACAGAGGGAGCTCCCAACCAGGGGCAGACACCTGCCCCTATTTTGATGCTCTGGACCGCATCCTGGGGGGCAGGACGGTCCATGCCATTCCGGGGGTCATCGGTCCTGGAGCAGAGGTCCCTGACCAGGGCATGGAGGAGGAGCACTAGGAGTTGCAGGAGGCCAGAGGGAGCGTGCCAAGCAGCCGGGACCCCCGAGCTGTCCCAGCAGACCCGTCACCAGTGTCATCCGGGGAGGCAACAACATGTGAGTGCCATCACTGTCCCCTTATTAGGGGGCGGGGAGGGAGACCAGGGACCGCACGCATAGGCCTTGCTTACCATGGATCATGCAGCAACCTGTGCACGTGTGAGCATGTGCCATGCTACCCCTGGGCACGTGGCCCCAGCTGGCTGCCACACAAGGGTCTTGGCCTGTTACCCACATGCGTGTGTGAAGAGACATGATATGCTCCTGACCCCGGGGTGGGACACAGCAGGATGTCCTCCCTCCACAAACCCCTTCTACACAGAGGCAGGGGACATCTCCCCCCCCACCACTCACCCACCCACCTCCCCCACACTATACACAGCACAGGGGCATGGGTGGGGTCTCAGGGCAGCTCCCACTCCCGGGGATAGCAGGACATCCCGAACATGGCCTGTGTGCAAGCACATCGGCTCTGATGGTGCAGGGAACAGTCACCCTCACCTTGCAGACGGGGACTGGGCTTCACGTACTGTGTCTCCAGGGATAACTGACCACTTCTCTTGTTTCTCCACAGCCGCACCAGCTGCGTGTGCAGGGCGCACCACCCTACCCAGGACATGCTTCCGCACCCGAGGGCTCTGCAGGACCACCTGTGCAGTGGAGGGGTACCGACAGCAGCACCTGGGGGCAATGCGAACCCTGCACTGCACCCTCCAGAACTGAGTGCAAGAAGACCTGGAGCTCCAGTGGGAGCAGCTTGCCTAGGGCCGTGCCATCTGCCAACACCTGCAGACCCTGGTCCAGAGCTTGCTGCCTCCTGCTGCTCCAACCCCTGCTGCCTCCCCAGATACTGCTCCTCCTCCCACTCCTTCTCCCCCTCTCACTTCTCCCTCCACACCCTCCTCACCCTCCATCCCCTCCCCATTCCCCCAGAGACGCCGAGGCCCCCGCATCCATAGTGCGGGGAGACAGTTGGCCTGGCGAGACCTCCACCCCTGAGCTTCCCCTCCCCCTTCTTCTCCTTGCTTCCCCCTTCCAGATCCCTCCTCCCAGGTTTCCCCCTCCCCTCTTCCACATTCTTTTCTTCCTTCTCCTGCCTCCTTTTCCCAGTCTCACCAGAGTTTCATTCCCCCAATCCCAGTTTTGTTAAATAGACAGTTCATGTTTATGAAAAAACGTGCATTTTATTTTACATCAGGAAGAGGGGTGGGGGGGAGGGGGGGTAAGTGGAAGGACATGAGGGAGGAATGAGGCACAAGCCCCCAGTGGGGCAGACCAGGGAGACTGTTAGTACTCCTCAGGGTGGAAGCTCTCCCGCAGGGCCTCCTGGATACTGACAACCCCCTGATGGACCTCTCGGATGGCAGCCTGCAGAAAGTGCAGCCAGGCTCGCAGCAACGCGTCCAAGAGAAGCACCAGAGTGCCATGGGGCAGGTCTGGCTCCATATTGCAGACTTCTGTGGCAAGCAAAGCACGCGGAGACAAAATGCTTTGCTTGTCCCTCATCGAGGTAGGCAAGCAAGCAGGGAAACCTGAGGACCAGCTGCCCTGGAGGGAAGGGGAGGGTGTCCTTTTAAGCACAAGCCTCATAGCCTCAGGCAGCAGCTGCACAAAGATACTCCTGACCGGATGCCCTGCTGGACCTGGTTCCGGCTCACCTTAAATGCGATTCAGCGTCCATTCAATGTGGATGCGCTATTTCGAAATAGCAAAATGCTATTTTGAAATGCATTTTGTGTGTAGCTGCGTTATTTTGAAATAATCTATTTCGAAATAATGCTCTAGTGTAGACCTACCCTATGGGAAAAACTCTTAGAAAGTGAGAGTCACAATTCTGAATATAACGAAAAAAATATTTTAATACTAGAAGACTTACCTGGCATTGCTTGCGTCCTTAACTTAAATTAGTTTTGTTTTTCTTCATTTAAATCATTCTGGCATGGGGCTGGGGAAGAGGGAATCCATATGCAGGCTGACCCGGGGAGGGAGGACTACCCCAGCCCTTTTTCACCACAGCACTTTGGGGCCAGGTGAGAGGTGCTTCCCCATGGCCACTGCAACTCCAGGGGGGCACATCTTGGGGAGCGGTACATGCTCCCCTGCTGGGGACAGACCAACACACAGATAAACAGATACACAAACAGACAAATTGTTTGAAAAATATAGTATATAGCTGTTTCTCTCTACCCTTACCCCCTGCTGGACCAGTGGGGTTATAGTTGTCTCAGTTCCCATATCTGGCCTCTTGCTGCCCTTCTGTGGCCATTCTGTAATATAACTCCTTCCTGCCAGACCCCTTCCTTTCCATTTTATGAAAAACAATCACATTTCAGGCACATCCCATTTTCCTGGCACAACCAAACCCTGACCTTGCTTTAAATTAAGATAAGAGGAAGTTGCATTCCAAATTTAGTGGTCTTAACTCTTACCCTTTAGGAGGAGTTCTTGATCAAATGGACTCAGGGACAGACAGATGGATAGACACAGACACACATTTCTAAAATATATAGTAATATTGACTGGCAGGCATCATTGAAGACTGCAAGATGAGCTAGGAAAGAATAGACTCTTCTACGTACAATATAGTTCATCTTATAGTGATAGAAATGTAGCCGTGTTAGTCTGGTGTAGATGAAACAAAATACAGGACTATGTAGCACTTTAAAGACTAACAAGATGGTTTATTAGATGATGAACTTTCGTGGGCCAGACCCACTTCCTCAGATCACATAGTGGAAGAAAATAGTCACAACCATATATACCAAAGGATACAATTTAAAAAAATGAACACATATGAAAAGGACAAATCACATTTCAGAACAGAAGGGGAATGCGGTGGTGGGGGAGGGTGGAGAAGGAAGGTAAATGTCTGTGAGTTAATGATATTAGAGGTGGGGAAAGGTAGATGTCTGAGAGCTAATGGTATTAGAGGTGATAATTGGGGAAGCAATCTTTGTAATGGGTAAGGTAGTTGGGGTCTTTGTTCAGCCCCCCGCGGAGAGTGTCGAATTTTAGCATGAATGCCAGTTCAGAGGATTCCCTTTCAAGTGCAGATTTGAAAGTCTACTGGAGTAGGATGCATGTGATTAGGTCATTGAGACAGTGTCCTTTCTGGTTGAAATGGCAAGAAACTGTTTTTTCTTTGTGATCCTGTCTAATTAGAGACACTTATTAAAGCAATTAGAAACACTATCCCAGAGGACACCACTGCCAACCTGATAGCAGACCTATGTAACTTTGTTCTCACCCACTATTATTTCCAGTTTGAGAACAACTTATACCTCTAGATCAGCGGCACAGCCATGGGTACACGCATGGCCCCACAGTATGCTAATATCTTTAAGGCTGACCTAGAACAACGTTTCCTCAACTCCCGTCCCCTTTTACCCCTTCTCTACTTACGCTACATCGATGATATCTTTATGATCTGGACGCATGGCCAAGAAACACTGGAGACATTCCACAGAGATTTCAACAACCTACACCCCACCATTAACCTCAGCCTGGACCATTCCACACGAGAGATCCATTTCCTGGACACAGCAGTACAAATCAACAATGGAAAATTAGACACCACCCTCTACAGAAAACCCACTGACTCATACAGTTACCTACATGCTTCCAGCTCCCATCCAGCACACACCATACGATCCATCATCTATAGCCAAGCCCTTGGATACAACCGCATCTGCTCTAATCCCATTGACAGAGACCAGAAACTTCAGGATCTCTACCAAGCATTTATAAACCTCAACTACCCACCTTGAGAAATAAAAAAACAAATTGAAAGAGCCAAACGAATACCTAGAAACCATCTACTACAAGACAGACCCAAGAAAACCAACAATAGAACACCACTTGTCATCACCTACAACCCCCTAACTTAAACCTGTCCAACACATTATCAATAAATTACAGCCTATACTGGAACAGGATACTCAACTCCAAGAAGCTCTGGGAGACAGACCCATAGTCTCCTATAGACAACCACCTAACCTCAAGCAAAATGCAGGACAATGTAGCACTTTAAAGACTAACAAGATGGTTTATTAGATGATGAGCTTTCGTGGGCCAGACCCACTTCCTCAGATCAAATAAGATGATTCTTACCAACAGCCACAGGACATACCACACTAATACCAACCCTGGTACTTTCCCTTGCAACAAACCCCGTTGCCAGCTTTGTCTACATATTCACTCTGCTGACACCATTATTGGGCCTAACCAAGTGAGTTATAAGATCAAGAATACATATTCCTGTGCATCCAGAACTATAATTTATGCTATCATGTGCCGAAAGTGTCCATCTGCTATGTACATTGGACAAACGTCTCAGACACTTCGCCAAAGAATCAATGCCCACAAAACAGACATTAGACAGGATCACAAAGAAAAAACAGTTTTTTGCCATTTCAACCAAAAAGGACACTGTCTCAATGACCTAATCACATGCATCCTACTCCAGAAGACTTTCAAATCTGCACTTGAAAGGGAATCCTCTGAACTGGCATTCATGCTAAAATTCGACACTCTCTGTGGGGGGCTGAACAAAGACCCCAACTACCTTACCCATTACAAAGATAGCTTCCCCAATTATCACCTCTAATATCATTAATTCACAGACATTTACCTTCCTTCCCCCCCCCCCTCCGCATTTCCCTTCTGTTCTGAAATGTGATTTGTCCTTTTCATATGTGTTCATTTTTTTAAATTGTATCCTTTGGTATATATGGTTGTGACTATTTTCTTCCACTATGTGATCTGAGGAAGTGAGTTTGGCCCACGAAAGCTCATCATCTAATAAACCATCTTGTTAGTCTTTAAAGTGCTACATAGTCCTGTATTTTGGTTCATCTTATAGTGAGGGCACTTCTGTTTGTCCTTGCAGGGCCCTGTCATTTGCAAAGAGGCCCATATTAATAACGTTTACAGTGAAATGGCAGAATTTTCCCCATAGTAGAATTGATGTGGAACTATGAATATATATGCATTCACCTTTTTGTTAATTCTTAAAAATCTCATCTTCATTTTACATATCTATATCTATATCATGTATGTCCTTGTTGTATATTGTGGTGTTCAGGTTTTGAAAAAGACATATAGTTTAACTAAAGCTAAATAAATAGAAAAAATTAAATGTATCACATCCTGAATACTAGGGATATGCAGTAAGTGTGCTTTTCCCCACTCCATCTGCCATCTAGAAGAAGGAAAAGAAAAGTAGTTCTGTACCCTATTAATGAGTATTTTGAGTAGGCAAAGTTCAGATACTTCAAATTAGATATTATAAATATCATGTGGGGCTACAAAGGGATGGTTAGTTTTTATACTATGTATCTGGGCTCCTTAGTAAGACTGCAAAGAGTCGATCTCCCATGGAACCTAAAACAACACTGTAATACCTAGTATAGAATGTAGCCTATTCACATAGGTGGCATCAAGTACTATGTATGTCTGGAGATTTTCAGCCTCACAAATGGAGTTTTGTAGGGAGTCTTCATTATAAAGTCAACAAACAGCTTAAGTAAAATGTATAAAAATATGGGATTTCTTAAATGACTTTTAAATGGTAATCAGTTGCATCAATATAAAGAAATACCTCAAAAATGGAACAGTGAGATGGTTTGAAACACATTCCTTAGTAGAATGAGGTGCAGTTATATTATAATGAAACAGACCCAGTACATATGCTTATCCAGTGTTGTAGTTGTGCCTTAGTCCAGTGGTTCTCAACCACTGATCTGTGGACCGGTGCTGGGCCGTGGCACCGTGCCTGCTGGGCCGTGGCACTCTGCCAGGGCATGGCCCCCGCTGCCAATGAGCCCTGCCTGCTGGGGAGCTCCATTCCCTAAAAGGTGCACTCCTAAATGCACCCTAAAAATTCTCCTCCCAGCTTCCCACAGTTAGTGGTGCTGTGGGCTGCCCCGTGTGCCACGGCTGGAGAAGGGCTGAGGTGAGCTTGTCTGTGCTGAGGCAGCCCTGTTTCCAGTTCCGGCGTCAGCCATGTGATCTGGCTGGTGGGGCTGCATGGCGGGTGGCTGCCCGGTATCCTTTCTGTTGCAGGGCACGTGTTCGGGATGAGGGAGCGGAGCCTTCACAGCCATGAGCGTTCTGGCCTTTATTGCTATTACTGAGGAAGATCAGGTTAGAGGTGCTGGGGAGCTGTGTTGGGTGTCTGCAATTTCCGCTCCTCCTCTGGCAGGGCCCAGATTCCCCTTCAGGGTCTCCCTTACTGGTTCTGGCTCTAAGGGGTGAGGGCCTGGTACAGGGGTGAGCATTGGGTGCAGGGGACTCTGGCACTAGCAGTAATGGAGTGGTGAGGGGACTCTGAGGGCTGGCTCTGAGGGACTCTGGAGAGAGGAGTTTTTGCAGACCAGTAACCTTTTATTTGCATATTTGCATAATGATATACAAATATGCAAATAAAAGGTTACTGCTCCACCACAAGTTTGTGAATGGGTTTGCTGGGCCCTGGTATCAAGTTTGTGAATGTGTTTGCTGGGCCCTGGGAACGGCTGCCTTAGTCCACCAAATCAGTGTCAGACAATAGCTCAGCAAGTCCATTACCTCTTACAATGCCAGATCAGATACATTGGAGTTATTCCTCTCCATGTTCATCTCCTCCCCTAACACTGCCATGCTATTGATAGCTGCTTGGCTAACACTGATAGTATTGTATTAAGATACAGCTTGCTTTTGGATTTAGGGCCTCAGCTTGCGTAAATCATTGTAGCCCATGGACTTTAATGGAGCTATTTTAATTTGCATTAGCTCAGGAGATCATCTCGAATCTACTCACCTTCCAGTGGCAGCATCTTAGTCTAGGACCATCCTTCATATGTACAGATCATCTTAAAATAGAGCAAAACGTATGTTGCCATAGTGCAAAAAAGTCTAATTCTAAAAAATGCAACTCTAAGTATACCAGCTTACAGTTCTCTGACTCCCTCTCTCCTTTATTTAACACAGTCACAATATTAAGCTTTAAGTGCAATCTTTTGGGGTTTAATGCTTTTTTTAATGTATTTGTCATTTTGAAAATAGATTAATCAGAAATATATACGTCTTCTAAGTTTTCTTACTGTGAAATTATACCAGTGAAAGACACATGTGTTTATCTAACCCTGTGCTACAGAGGAGACTGTTAAAAATAAACATTTAGGACCTAATTCTTCTGTCACTGAAGTCAATGACACAGCTCCCTTCAACTTCAATGGGTGTAGGATTAAGCCTTTAAGAGGGCACAGTATAAATACCCTAGTGCATTATACATTCTAAGAAAGGAAATGCCACGGTGAAGTCAATGCTGTGATATGGTGTTTCTTTTCTTGTTAATGGTGCTCTCTGTAACCTTTTGTAACGGTCAGTGTTTTGTTAGTTGAGTACTCCTACAGTATGATAAACAGGAAATTCTGCTTAACTATTTTGTTAAAATTTCTAAACAATTTAAATGACATTTTAGAAAGAGCTTTACCAAGTTCTAAAATGTTTTATTAAATAAATACTGATTTAGTAAGATCAAACCGATTGATTGCTTCAAACATGCTGCTACTTATGATATTGTATGTATTTTCTTTTTCTATTTTCCTATTTTGTTTCTTCTTCTTAAAAAAGATTGTGCCAAGTGTCAGATATGCAGCTTTGGACCTAATTTTTTCCTTACTTACACCTGCATAAATCAGGATCAACTCCCACTGAAGTCAGTGGAGTTAGACTGGTGTCAAACTGGGGTGAGCCAGAGGATAACTGGGGCCTATTTAGTGAGAAGTATAAAGGTACAATACGGGCATTAGTGGCGCAAGTTTTTCCGTGCTGTTTTGCCAAAGCGCCTCAACTTTGAGTTGAAAAGGACCCCGTGTCTCACAGGAGATAAGCCACTCTCCAAAGTCCTTCGGTTCTTTAGCCCTGCTGAAAATTCCAACCAGTCCAGTGAAAGCCTGTTGTGGTTTGCAGTATTTCGTGTGATGTGGACTGTGGCCCACTAAGTACTTGATTTCTAAACAACCAAATTCACTTTATGTCTTAAAGAAGCTAGACATTAGATAATGCCATGATGAATTATTTCAATAAATGGTGAATCATCATGATGGACAAACTCCGGACTGAGTCTGCAACATGTTCTCTGAGCTAGTGCTGCCTGGAGGACAACAGTTCTATTTTGCAGCAACTTCTGTGGGTTTAAAATGTATTTTAGTTCTGCATGTTCCGCATTTCAACAAGTTCTAACCAGTTCTACTCTAAACCTTATTTGTATTGGCAACAGATTAGTACATTATGGAAGGGGAAAACCCTCCAGGCCTCGTGTTTTCTATAGATCCAATCTGGCAAATACTTATATATTTGGGCAACTTTACTCACCTGAGTAGTCCTTTTGAAACTTGCATATTTAATGTTTGCAGGACCAGGCCCTACAACAGAAACCTTTGTCTGTCTCTCTCCCAGCTAGCTTGTTAATCTATATTTTAAACTCATCAGGGTAAGGATGTAGATTTTTCTGCCTCTTGTACAATGTCATATCCATTATAGGCTTATAATACAACACAGGCTTTCAGTTAGAATCAGGTATGGCATGGTTTTGAATACACCTCATGTTTTGAATATCCTTTTCCATCAAATGTTTTGCTTCCTTTAAGATGCACAGTATTCATTTTAGCCTAACATTAAAGAAGAAAGCTTCTGAGTCTGATTAATTTCTAGACCATGTCTACACCACGAGCCAGGAGTAATATGCATCCTTGCTCAAGTATGCATATTCGTGATAGCTTGATGAGAGCTAATAGTGTATAAATAGCTATGCAACCCTGGTGATACAGGCAATGGCAACTGAGACACTGCTGAGGTGTGCAGAAGAGTACAAACCTGCCTGAAAATGGTGGGTATGTACTTGACACACCACAGCAGTGCTTTCTGCTACTGACACTGCCTATGCTACTGTGCAGATACTCTACTATTTATGCACATGCATGTTCTCAGCAAGTTACTCCTAGTATGTGTACCTCACATGCAGGGAAGACTTAGCCTGAAACACTGGCATTGCATTTTTAGAAGATGGTGTCTGGAAAAATAGTCCATACAAATGTTCAGTATCTTAGTCACTGAAACAATTTATGTCCCTGCCTTCTGCCTCCTATTTTGCTGGCATGAATGTTGCATTCCACACATTGCAATAAGAGTTTGAAAGGGGCAGCATTTGCAGCAGCCTGTATAGCAAATAAAAGTTGACTGATGTATTAGACTTGACAGTATCTTGCCGTCAGGAGTTATGTGGTAACTTTATTGTTAAAATAGGTGAAGTGTTATTAAAGCAACATTAGCCTTTTCTACACCCTCAGGTTTTTCACCCTTTAATTTTTCCTTGGCTTTACTTCCTTACACATTAATGTTCACCAGCATCAACATTAGTTAAAGGACAAGTGAGCAGACCTTCACAGATGCTGTCAGTGCAGATTAAAGTAAATGGGCTGGAAGGGTCATTACAGAATGGGTACAGAAGAGTCTTGATTTTTATGAACACCAATATTACGAATGACCATTAATATTCTTCCCCCACGTAAAAAAAGGTTATGTTGCTGAGGAATAAGTTGACAACCTTTCACATTCTGATGTCTTCGATGCATTAGAAATTGCTTTGCAGTTGTGCTAAGGACAGGAAGAAAGTGATGCAGTGCACCACACTACAATATTACATTGTACCTTCTGTTATTTTGAGAACATTTATGAACATTTTGATTTTTATGCGCTCCTGAATCACTATTATTAATTATTTCTTAAAATAGGGGATTGACTGCAGTGGTAACTCCCTCTGAAGACTAGACACATTATGAATAAAGTTTTTTAATTTTGACTACATTTCTATTTGACACATCCAGCTCAAGGGTTGGAAATGTTGGTCATAATGCATCTTTGTTCGACATCGCCATACACCAGCATACAAAATGAACCTATTCTCATTGTCCTGAAGACATAAGTACGTCCATACTTGGTCAGACAAAAGGTCCATCTAGTGCAGTACCCTGTTTGCCGTCAGTGGCCAATACAGATGCCTCAGAGGAAGGGATCACAACAGGTAATCCTCACCTGATCTCTCCCTTGTCACCCATTTCCAGAGAAACAGAGGCTAGGGATACCATTCCTACCCATCCTGGCTAATAGCCATTGATGGACCTAACCTCCATGAATCTGTCTTTTTTGAACCCTGTTAAAGTTCTAGCCTTCACTGCATCCTCTGGCAAGGAGTTCCACAGGTTGACTGCGCTGACTGAAGAAAAACTTCTTCTTCGGGTAGTGTGCCCATAGGTGCTCCACTGTGGGTGTCAGGCTCGTCCCGGAGCTGCAGATAGGAGATCTTTTAGCTGTTGTCTGCTGGACTGTGCATGCTCGGCGGCCATCTTGCGGCTTTTCACGCCGTTTCTGGTTGCGCGGTCCTGCTCCCACCAGTACCTCCTAACCGTCTTCAGGCACAGACAGAGAAACAGCTCCCTCTCGCATTTATCCTGTCAGGAGTTGAGAGAGGAGAAAATTGTATCTAGTTAGTTGTTATAGTAGTTTAGTACTTTAGGGTATGTCTACATTAGCCCCCTAGTTCGATCTAGGGAGGCTAATGCAGGCATTCGAAGTTGCAAATGAAGCCCGGGATTTAAATATCCCGGGCTTCATTTGCATCTTCCCGGGCACCGCCATTTTTAAATCCCCCTTAGTGCGGACTCCGTGCCCACGGCTACACGCGGCACGGAGTAGGTAGTTCGAATTAGGATCTCTAATTCGAACTACCGTTACTCCTCGTGGAACGAGGGGGCTAGTGTAGACATACCCTTATAGTTTACAGTTTAGTTGGCACGTTTAAAAAAAAAATTTTCTACATGCCGGGATCACCAGGTTTTAAAAAATGCCTGACATGCCGAGAATCAATGCCTGCATTGGACGGATGCCTCGGGGAGGGACACATTCCCCAAAAGTGCCCACATTGCTCAAAGCTGACAGCCAGGGCATGGCGCGATCAGGAAATGTGGCTCAAGATGCTTCTATTCGATATAGCTCTTCAGCCGTAGGCGGAATCTTCAACCTAACTGCCATCTCTCCCCACAATGGCTCGTTGACCTTCTCCGAAGGCAAGCATACTGAGAAAAGCTGGTCACCGTCTTGCTCCTTACCAGCGCTTTTTTGATTGTATCACTTTGGTATATATGATTGTGCCGATTTTCTTCCACATATTGATCTGAGGAAGTGGGTCTGGCCCACGAAAGCTCATCACCTAATAAACCATCTTGTTAGTCTTTAAAGTGCTACATAGTTCTGTCTTTTGTTTCAGCTACACCAGACTAACACGACTGCACCTCTATCACAAGACTTATATAAGTCTCTTTTTACTTCACTATAATCAACTACATAATAAACATTAATTTTCATAGTGTTGCTGTTCCTGGTTAAAAGGAAAAGCCACCATAAACTGTTAAAATCTTTCCAATTGTGAAAATGCTCTTTCCTCAAATATTCTAAGCCTTTTTAAAATCATCTCCATTACCACTAGTTAGCTAATTGCTAATCTTTTTATTGATCAAACTTATTTTTTCTGTTAGCTGAACCATCCCACTCTGAAATTTAGCTTTGTGGATATGTCTTTTTGAAAGGGTTGATTATGTCTTGACAAACCGATCACACAAGTACAATAGTTCAGTCTTGAATTTTTAAAAAAATGAGTATCAAAACTTTAATAAGAGAAAAGAATAGAACAGAATCTTAAGGGAAAATGTTCGGTAGCCACTGGTCTACAATTTTTTAGAACTCTTCTGCTTCAGAGATAAAATGTGCTATTTATTATATATTTTGATGTGCTGAATTCAAATATGACAATTAAAACAACTGATTGGCCACTGTTTCCAAGATATTTAAGTTTTTACATTTTACGTCTATGTATATTGTGTATATAGTAGAGTTTTAATCATAAATTGTAAACCTAGGTCTTTTCATGTGTTTATGGTTGCTTTACATGATAATATTTCACCTGTCCTGTTTATGTAACACTTTAAAAATCAGCAAAAGGGTTATATAAATAACATTTATTATGAAACAAAAGGCAAAAAACTATTATGTACATAGTTTAGTCCTATTCAGTGTCTACTCGGCATTTCTTGGCTTGTCTCTTGTATTCATTAAATGGAGCATCTCCTGTCACTGTCCAGCAATAGACTGCAAGCATTGATGGGCTCCATTTGCCCTGATAGCGTTTCTCCATTGTTGCAATGTCCTGGTGAAATCGCTCGCCGTGCTCGTCGCTCACTGCTCCACAGTTTGGTGGAAAAAAATCTAGATGAGAGTGCAAAAAATGTATCTTTAGTGACATGTTGCAACCAAGGCTTTTGTATGCCTTGAGGAGGTTTTCCACCAACAACCTGTAGTTGTCTGCCTTGTTGTTTCCGAGGAAAATTTATTGCCACTAACTGGAAGGCTTTCTATGCTGTCTTTTCCTTGCCACGCAGTGCATGGTCAAATGCATCATCTCGAAGAAGTTCACGAATCTGAGGACCAACAAAGACACCTTCCTTTATCTTAGCTTCACTTAACCTTGGAAATTTTCCATGGAGGTACTTGAAGGCTGCTTGTGTTTTGTCCATGGCCTTGACAAAGTTCTTCATTAGACCTAGCTTGATGTGTAAGGGTGGTAACAAAATCTTCCTTGATTCAACAAGTGGTGGATGCTGAACACTTTTCCTCCCGGGCTCCAATGACTGTCGGAGTGGCCAATCTATCTTGATGTAGTGGGAATCTCTTGCACGACTATCCCATTCGCAGTGAAAACAGCTGTACTTTGTGTATCCAGTCTGCAGACCAAGCAAGAGAGCAGCAACCTTCAAATCACCACAAAGTTGCCACTGATGTTGGTCATAGTTTATGCACCTCAAAAGTTGTTTCATGTTGTCATAGGTTTCCTTCATATGGACTGCATGACCAACTGGAATTGATGGCAAAACATTGCTATTATGCAGCAAAACATCCATGACTTCTAGGAATAACATGATACAATTCGTATCATGTATGATGCAATACCAGCTTCAGATTGCATCATTCATTATTTTGCCTAAAAAGCAAGTACTGTCCAAACCCAGTCATAGATTTATTCATAGATCTGGTCAAAGATGTATTTTAGTCATTTCTGGTTTAAATTGAGATCCCGTCCCTTTATAACTCACTTATCCTCCGCCATTCGCAAGGGTCATATACTGACCCAATAGCATATCTTGAAAACTAGAGCCAATCAACAATTTTAAGCATCATTTTCATTCTCAGTGATCCAGAATTAGTAAAGTTTGACTACATTTATTTCAGAAGCATTTTGGCTGTAGAGCAGTGAGCCCTTATTGCCATGATACTCAGACTGAACCCATCACAGTGAGCTCTGTATTGTCATTTACTGTTAATCTTCTGTTATTAAAATATCTGAATTTTCCTTTATTTCTAGAATGGCAAAGGTAATGGATTTAGTCCTGATTTTTTTAAAAATATATCTCACAGGGCGAAATCCAATCTGTCTTCATAAAGCCTAAATAATCAGGGTGCATGTGGTTAGAGTACCGAGTGGTTCAAGATGTAAAAACCTTCCTTCTCCTCCCTCCCAGCTCCTACCTGTGGTTAGTAAATGGTGCGGTTGTGTAGCTCCTTCCCCTTCCCATTCCTTCAACCAGCTGCTGTTTCAGCCTTTGAAATGGAATAGTAGTTGCTGTACTTTCATGCCATGGGCTACTAAGCACCCCACCGAAGGCTTTCCCCCTTCTGGGCCAATGTGGGGCTAGTGTAGAGAGCTCTTCTGCAGTGTATAAAAGGTGGAAGCAGTCCTGCACTGCAGCACTGCCTGTGGTGCATCTATGCCTGGAGTAACTATTCCAAAGAGCTTTGTGCTGTTATTCCATATCACAGGAAAGCCATTAGTGAAAGTGCCATCGTTGATTTTGCACAGATTGCTCAGTATTAATGCATAGGATTGAACCAAGCACTAGGAAGAATTTACTTTGCAGCTTTCACCTCGAATTCTATTTTAAAGTTCACCTCTATGCTAGCAGCTAGGCTGATGCAACACAAAGTGCTGAATTTGTATTGTTAGGGAAATATTGTTCTGTTTTTATATATGCTCACAATTTCTGTGGGTTTTCTGGTTCTTACTATTTTTTGTATACATTCTATATTTAAAGGGGGGCATTAATTTAGCTGAAGTTTCCATGGAAACAATTACCATAAAGTATTGATCAACCAAGATAGATTAGTAAGCACAAGACGATAGACGTTGTCACTATGGAAACACGGACTTTTAGAGAAATTCAATTTAAGAAAATACCTATTGTTTCTTTTGTCTCATTAAAACTTCAGAGCTAATTTAAAAGTATTTTGTACTCTACATTTTTTGAGATACTATTGTTGCTAATGCCATTCTTTTCATTTTCTTCCTATGGTTAGAAAATATTCTAAATATAAATGAAAGAGAAGGAATTACTAGAAAATTACCTCATGTGAGCGATTCTTTTTCTTCGGTTTCAAATGAAAGTACCTGCAATTATGTAGATTATGCTTAATTTAAAAATAGGACAAAACAATTGCAGTTTTTACATTTAACAATTAATATGGAATATAGGTTAAACAAGTCGTAACTTGCTGTCATTTGCACTGAATTGTACCTACGGTAAAACATTCATTAATGTTTCTTAATGTTATCTATTGATCATCCTAGATCTTGCAGTCAAACTTAAATGAACATTTTGTATGCAGCTCTGTACATCTGCATTAGTTCATATTTAAAATATCTTTTGCCACACAAAAATATAACCTCCCTTATTTAATAATGTAAGCTGTTCTGTTTTCTCTGTAATTGCTTGCAGTGGTTTAGGAATACTTATATTTTAGTTTTGGTAGTAAAATACATTAGAATTTTTGTAGCATGGTCTTTAGCATGAAGAACTTGTCTGGTGTTTATTAAAAACTGAATATGGAAGGTTTTTTTTCTAATATAAAGATGGATGGTTGCATATCTTCAAGTTATATATCAAGCTTTTTAACAAGCTGAAGATTTCTTAGCAATGTTATAAATATCCTGTACTAGGAGAAGTTGTGAATATTGTCATTATTTTAAATGTTCCTCAGATATTGTAATGTCCAATAGATTTTGGTATATCTAAATGAACAGACATTTCATTAAGTTGCATTCTGTAATTTGAAAAAAATACTTGCCTGTGAAGTAATTTTAACTGATTTTTAGTGCCCTGTTTATCTCCATTGATCATATACCGTGAATAGAATTTTTGCTGATGATAGCCTCTGCTGCGTGGGTTTTCACAGAGATCCTGGGGCTATTACTGTAACCATGAATTCCATAGAAATCCCTCAAGATGTACAATGCGTTTTCTGAAATTTTCATAATGCTGCTTGCCTTGGGTGGCAGCATAGAGATCCCACCCTGAGATGGCAGTGAGTGTTCTGTTCTCTTCCTATAGGAAAAAGCCAGAGAGACCTGGCTTTTATTGCAGTAATGCTCAGGTTGTTAGGATGGTATCCTTCCTAGAAAAACAGGGAAAGGCGAGATCTGAGCCATGATTTAGCAAGATACTTAGGCATGTGCATGTGTAGTTTTGTTGACTTCAATAGGACTGCTGGTGCTTAAAGGTGAACTTGTTTTTAAGTGCTACTGAATCAGAACCAGAATGAGTTGGGAAACGAGAGAAAATTATTCTCCAGGGACCTATAGTTGGGGACAGGGTGTTCCATTGTTCCTACTGCACTTGGGTGTCCTAAATTGTGTTGTGTGTTCCTTGAAATCTAGCTGAAATAAGCTGAACTTTTAAAAAATACATTTTTTTTCAATAAGCTTTACAATAAAATGCCTTTGGAAATGTTTTAACTTTAAGACTAACTTGTTGCATGCCCAAAGACCACATGTATCTCTAATTTTCCTGCAGTTTGAAAACAGAAAAGTGGTGCTTCTAGCTCATCAAATTCAATTTAGGTGCCAAATTTCTGTTCTAATTTGGAGTACGTCCTGCGGAAACATGTCATAATAGCAGACGGATGTGTTTAAAAGGGGTGGTGAGGGAAGATAAAGGGGAGAAAAAACCAAACAATTAATTGATTCAAACAAGCAAATGGCATGTGTTCTATTATGTTCATTATTGCAAACGGCAAGAAAATTAGGAGCTGAAGTTAATACCTGTCCCCACTGGGTTAAAATAACACTGATCTCATGGATGAGTATTGCTTTTACTAATTTTCCCAGCACAGTGGTCTGAAACAGTTACATTTTTAGGGGGTAGGAGGTAAAATATTTGTTTGACTAAGTTACTTTTCAGTTTATAGTTCCATGCCACTTACAGAAATGAATACACTTGTCCTTCAAACACTATAACTGTCTCTTTTAGTAAGCACTAGGGGATGGCACCTGCTGCTAGCGAACCCCCCTATCTCTGGGGGTAGGCAACCCCGGCTTGCCCCCTGCCATGCAAGCCCTGGCTCTTCCCTTGCCCCCCCCCCCCCCGGCCCAGGCTATGCCGGTCCAGGCTCCCCCTCTCCCCCCACGCCATCCTTCACTCTTTCCCCGGCCCAGGCCCCAGCCAGCCCCAGCTCTCCCCCTAAGCTATCCCTGGTGCACTCCCCACCCCACTCCTTCCATCCCTACCCCCAACTCTATCGCTACACTGCTATCCCCCTGCCTCCTTTCCTACAGCCACCCATCCTCCCTAACCCCTCTCCACAGTGCCTATTCCTACTTCCACCTCCTTCCTCCATTTCTAAAACCGCATCCTTCCCTAACCCCTCCCACCTCCACACTCCCATACTGCCCATCCCATCTGCCTCCATTCTTATACCCCTTTCACTCCCACCCTCCCCCTTTACCGCACCACCCATCCCCACATACATCATATCTCCCTTTCTCTCTCTCTATTCACATCCTGTCCTCCCCTCTACGAACAGGCAACCTAACCAGCAAGGAAGCAGCACCAGTGGGTTGGCAGCTGCTCTGAACGTCGCTAAGTGACCCTTTGTGACGCCTCAAGGACTGCGGTGGTGGGTTCCACCTAGGCGGCTCAGCACTGAGCTCAGGACGCAGCCAGTCAGGGCATGGCAGAGAATCGGGTGGTGGGCGGCCAGGGATGCAGGGCACCTCGCTCTGCACCTGGTGCTTGCCAGGTTGAGAAGGGGGGATGGGAGTTTGTGAGGGGGCAGGGGACATGGAGGATGGAAAGAGGACTGGGGGGCCATGCAGTGAGGGGGGGGTCTCCATCATGTAGAGGCAGATGCCCTTCCCCCACTATCCCACCCCTACTCAGCTGGGTTGGCAGCTGCTCCAGATGCTGATGGGTCACTGGTTGCTGGGCTGTGGTGGTGGCTTCCATTGGGGCAGCTCAGTGGTGGGCTTAGGATGCGGTGGAGGATGGAGTGTCGGGTAGCTGGGGACGCGGGGTGACTTGCCCTGCACCTGGTGCTGCTCCTGAGCCTGCTGGCCCAGCAGCCTGTGAGGGCCGAGAACAACAGCAGCTTTGCCTTGCAGCAAGTCGTGGGCCCCCCAGGTGCCAGGTAAAGGGGACCTGGGCTGCTGAAGTCAGTGCTGCTGGGTGGCTCCTTGCCTGCCTTTCAGGCACGTGGCTGGGCAGGAGGGAACCAGTGTGGGCTTGGGAGATGGGCTGGGCTTGAGTCTCCTCTGAGGGTACGTCTACACTACAGCGCTAATTCGAACTAACACATCTAGAACTAAAAAGTAGTTCGAATTAGCGTTTTGCTAATTTGAACTAGCGCGTCCACACTGATTGGACGCAGGGGCTCATTTAAGGGCGGCTGAAACCGGTTCTGGCAGGGCATCAGGTCAGTAGTTGTGTTGTGTGGCTCCTGTCTGAGGCTATCTGAGGCTCGTGCTTAAAGGGACCCCCCCGGACAGCCGGTTCTCAGCTTTTCCTGCTTGCTTGCCAACCTCGCCGAGGGACAGCAAAGCGTTGATCTCTGCGCCCGTCTGTGTCGGTGCTTCCCTTCGGGGACGCCGCTGCAGGTGGCAACATGGAGCCAGAGCTCGCCCTGCACCTTCTGGTGCACTTTCTGGACTTGCTGCTGCAAGCCTGCCAGCAATGACTCAAGGCTGCCTGGCACCTCCTGGTGCACGTCAGCCCCCTGCCTCTCCACCTGGCCGCCCTGGGGGCCGTGGAGGAGCCGCGGCGACGCCCCGGCACCGGCATGCCCCGCCGCGTCTGGCGTCTGGACACCAGCAGCAACTGGTGGGACCGCATCGTCCTGGAGCACTGGGAAGACCGACAGTGGACCCAGAACTTCAGGATGAAGGAGGATACCTTCCTAGAGCTCTGCGAGTGGCTCGCCCCTGCTCTGCGCAGAAGGGACACTCGCATGAGGCCCGCCATCCTCCTCCAGAAGCGGGTGGCCATCGCCCTCTGGAAGCTCTCCACGCCGGACAGCTACCGATCCATCGGGAACCAGTTCGGCGTGGGGAGATCCACCGTCGGAGTGGTGCTCATGCAGGTATGGCACTTGTCGGCCACTGTGCCAAAGAGGGAGGGGGGCTGTAAGGAGGGGATGGGCTGCCTCAGGGACAAAGGGGGGGAGGGAGGAGGCAAAAGCACCCTGCACCGGAGGGGTCGGTCTGTCCCGGCCGTACTACACACCGCCAGGGGGGTTGCTTCCGGGAGTGGGGCGCGGGGCACTGCCAGGGCACGAATGCTCCCAGCCACCCGGGCGCCCCACTGATTGGCGCTTTGCTGTGTCTCTCTCCGCAGGTGGTCAAGGCCATCAACCAGGTGCTGCTCCGCAGGGTGGTCTGCCTCGCCGACCCGGACGCCGTCATCCAGGGATTCGGCGCCCTCGGCTTCCCCAACTGCGGGGGGGCCATCGACAGGACGCACATCCCCATCCATGCCCTGGAACACCAGGCGTCCCGTTACGTGAAGCGCAAGGGGTACTTCTCCATCCTCCTGCAGGCCGTGTGTGACCACCGGGGGCAGTTCACGGACATTAATGTGGGCTGGTCCGGCAAAGCACACGATGCCCGGGTGTACCGCAACTCCTCCGTGTGCCAGCGGCTGCAGGACGGGACCTTCTTTCCCGACCGCCACATCAGGGTCGGGGACGTGGACATGCCCGTGTGCCTGGTCGGGGATGCCGCCTACCCACTGCAGCCGTGGCTGATGAAGCCCTACACGGGGCACCTCAATCCCTCCTGCCAGGCCTTCAATGCCAGGCTGACCAGGGCCCGCATCGTGGTGGAGGGGGCCTTCGGGCGACTGAAAACCCGCTATCGATGCCTCCTCACCTGTCTGGACCTGGCCGAGCACAACATCCCTCCCGTGGTGGCAGCATGTTGTGTGCTCCACAATTTATGTGAGAGAAAGGGGGAGGCTTTCCTGCCAGCCTGGATGGCTCAGGCTGACCGCATGGCTGACCACTACGGTCAGCCCCGCACCGCCGCTGTCCGGGAAGCCCAGCGGGGGCCGTCCGGATCCGGGAAGCCCTGCGGGAGAGCTTCCTGGTGGAGGAGGAGGACTGACCTCTCTCTGCATGCCCCCTTGGGGCCTTCTTCCACCCTACCCCCTTCCGCTTTCCCCTCCCTACCTACTGTCAAATAAAGACACCTGTTTTTCAAACAAAAACGTCTTTTTATTTAACATAACTGGGGTGGGGGAAGGGAGGAAGGAGGGTGGGAGAGGGGAGGGAGAAACCTGGGACAAGGGAGCTGGAAGGGGAGGGAAGGGAGGAAGTGAAAGGAAAGCTCAGGGGTGGGGGTCCAGCTGCCTCTCCTGTCTCACAACACTGCGGGTCCGGGGGCGTTGGTGGGGAATGGTTGTGGAGGGTGGGGCAGGAGGGACGGGGGGTGTGGAGGAAGCAGGAGCGGGAGCAGGGGGATCAGGAGGGGCAGCAGGAGGGGGAGCAGGAGCAGGGGGAGCAGGAGGAATTGGGAAGCGGTCGAGCAGGCTCTGGAGGTGGCCTCGCAGGGCACGGCCCTGCTCCTCCAGTGCCTCCAAGCTCCTCCGGCGCAGCCTCAGGTCCTCCTGGACCCAGTGGTCCTGGAGACGGAGCTGTTGCTCCAGGAACCGGAGTTGCCGCCTCTGGTACTCCTCCTGGTTCCTGGCTCTCCTGCTGGCCCGGGCGCGGACGGCTGCTGCAGGCGGGGTGGTGCGCCCTGCAGGCCCAGGTGCTGCGGCAGTGGTGAAACAAGAACAGCGGTCAATTACCCCAGGGGCCCAGGTGTGTGAAACCCAGCTCCCCTCTGCAAGGCCAGGGCCCCTGCAGGATCCCCAGCTGCTGCTCCGTGGTGGGCAAGGCCCAATCGCACAGTCCCCGGGCTCCCTCTTGCCCCAGCCCCCCATACACATAAGGGGAGCACGATGGTACTCACATGTGGATGCCTCCCCGGCCTCGGATGACACAGGCGAGTGGCTCTGTGGGGTGCCTCGGGGGTCCCGGGTCCTGGGCAGGCTGCCGGCAGGCTCCTGGCTCTCAGAGCCCTCCTCCTCCTCCTCCTCCTCCTCTGTCTCTGGGAGCGGTCCCTCTGCCCCGGGGTCTATCACGTCCCGGGGGACAGGGATGGCATGAGCCCCCAGGAGGCGGTCCAGAGCCTGGAAGTGGGGGCACACCTCCGGGTCGGCCCCTGGCTGGCAGGCCTGGGAGTAGGACTGCCGCAGGTCCTTGATTTTCCAGCGCACCTGCTCCCGGCTGCGCTGGTGGCCCCTGGCGGCCAGGCTGGCAGCCATGCGGCCATAGACTGCCACGTTCCTGTGGCTAGTGTGGAGATCGTGGACATTGGAGGCTTCCCCCAAAACCTCGATGAGGTCCACGATCTCCGCACTAGACCACGCGGGCGTCCGCCTCTTGCGGCCCCATGGCAGGCTCCTGGGAGCCGCCAGGCTGGTCCCGGGAAGAGGGGGAGGGCTGGGTGTCATCGGGTGGCTGGCTCATGGGGTGTCAGCTGCTGGGTGTGCTGGCACGGGTGCTGGCAGCCTTGCAACTGGCACAAACTGTGTAGCCAGCCCGTGGCCCTTTAAGGGCTCCGGGGCCGGGAGGGGGGCAGTAGAGTTTCCCTGGTGTTGGCCAGAGTGGCCACCAGGGCAAGCTGGGAAGGGCTAGCCTCCCACTAGTTCGAATTAAGGGTCTAAACAGCCCTTAATTTGAACTAGTAAGTTCGAACTAGGCTTAATCCTCGTGGAATGAGGATTACCTAGTTCGAACTAAGCGCTCTGTTAGTTCGAATTAAATTCGAACTAATGGAGCGCTAGTGTAGCGCCTGACAGTTAGTTCGAACTAACGTCCGTTAGTTTGAACTAACTTTGTAGTGTAGACATACCCTGAGACACCCTTAGTGGGGGTTTGAGTGAGGGGGCTGGTGTGTACGAGTGAGGGGGTTGGAGGTGGCATGCGGAGGGGCTACAGCTGGTAGGGCTGGTAGCATGGCGAGAGGCTGTTCTGGACTTGGAGCTGGGGGTGGGGGTGACATGCTGACATCGCTCTGTTGTCCCGCAGGAAACGTTTTTTAATATTAAGAGAGATTTTGGTTTGGTCGTAAAAATATATTCATGTAATATATCTATTGTTATATAAAGTCAGTTGCTTTCTTTTCTGTTGGGCTTCATAGAAAAAAGGAACTTAATTTTTAAAATAAATGTTTTCCTCTTTAGGTATTTTTTAAAAGTCTGTGTTGTCAGGTGTTTTAGACTTGATAAAAGGAAAACATATTTTGTAAAGTATGACCTGAGCACAGGAATGGGACTCAGGAACACCTTGAGATCTAATCTTGGCCTTGACAATGACTCCTATGCAACTTTGGGGAAAACAATTAACAGTCTAATTTCCCCCTCACTGTAAAAGCGAGAGAGGCTAATATCTCATAAGGATACTAATTTGTTCATGTTGTGAAAACACTTGAAGATTAAATATAAAGTAAGTTTTCACGTTATAAATAACTCTGCTTTAGTTGAGACTTAGTGTAACTAATACATTAGGGCCGAAATATTTAGATGTGTTCATTAATTTAATCTGCCTTAATCTGAGGATGACCAACTGGACAGACTTTGTACTTGATGTTCAGGAGAGTAAATTACTTAGAAAAAGATAGTAAAGAAATAGATATGGATACAGATCTAGCTGTGTGTTTATGCATAATGTGTGCATGCACTTTTAAAAATGGGTTTCATGATTTTTTAAATTTCTTTGTGTGTTCAATTTGTAGTCTTTGTGTTTAATTAAAAGCTCTTTGAAGAGCAGACTTTTTTCTGTAGCTTTGTACAACATCATGCACACTGACAGCTTCCAGTAAAATGTTGACAAAACAGTAACAGTATTGCAGGTCAGGCTCATTCTGCTAAGCTTGCAGGACATCTGTTTTCATTAATGAATGCCATTAAAGTCTTTCTTTCATCTTCTTTTTACTATTTATTTTAGTAATATCTGTCTGTCTGTCCATCCCTCTGGGAGTCCGTTTGTTTAAAAATTCCTCCTAAAAGGTAAGAGCTAGGACTACCAAATTTGATATTCAATTTGTTCTTATCATAACTTAAAGGGAGATAAGGGTTTGGTTGTGCCCTGACATTGGGATATGCCTGGAATGTGATTGTTTCTCATTAAGTGGAAAGGGAGGGCTCTGGTAAGAAGGACAGTTATACTGCGGAATGACCACAGGGGGGGAGCAAGGGGCCAGAGATGGTATGTGGGACAGTTATAACCCCATTGGTCCAGCAGGCGCTAGGGGTGGAGATAGGGACATCTATGCACTATACATTTCAGACAGTTTGTCTGTCTGTCTGTCTGTCTGTTCCCTAATCAGGGGACATGCACCCTTCTCCCAGTTGGTCCACTGTAGCTGCAGTGGCCATGAAGAGGCACTTCTCACCGGGCTCCAAGTTGCTGTGGTGAGAGAGGACTGTGGTTATCTTCTCTCCCTGGGACAGCCTGCATACTAAACCCCTCATCCCCAACCCCACCCTGGAAGAAAAGCAAAACTTACTTGAGTTAAGGATCCAAGCAACACTGGGTAAATCTAGTAAGCACTATATTCATGCATAGAATATAAGAAAAGGATTTGCAACACTGTCCCTTTTGTGAAAACAGTGGTCCAACCCAGAATTTTTTCTCTGCACAATAATAGCTGTAATTTTTTTTTTTGTAAAAGCTCATGTTTATATATAATTGTGTAGTTAAATATATCAGGTATTTAGCTTCCTGTCAGGTTATAAATTCTAGTAATAATTGGACTCAGTGGCACAAGTGGTGTGTATATTTTTGCTACTGTAAAATGTAGCTCCAGTTTATTTTTCATTACATTTGCTTCTAATTATGAATTCAGTTGAAAGTCTGCATCATTCTGTTTTGTAATGCAAATGCATCTTTTAAGTTTTGTGGCATATAACCCCTCTCGTGCCACTCGTTTGTCTTGTGAAAGGCCATGATTTATTGCAATCCTGTGGCACTTTGCATAATCACAAAGGGGAGGGGGCACCACCAAATGCAAGAATAATTCATACAAAGGAAAATGGAAGGACTAATGTTAAGTAACGAGTCTCAGTCATAGAAAAATGTCCAGTATGCAAAATTTGCCATGGCAAGGAAGATTATCATTCAAAGATTAAAATTAGTAGTGGTAAATTTGGTTTATGATGTTGAAATGGGAAACTCTTTCTAGCAGTGCATTCATTGTTCAGTAAACTTCTGATCATCCAGCATCTTTAGGACCCAAGGGGTGCCGGATTATCAGATATGCCGGACTATTTTAAGGGGGGGCTATGAGGGGTCTTGGGTGGGGGGAGGGAATGCCACCCCAGACTGCTCATAGCCCCGCCCCTTCCGATAGTCTGGCTCTGCCCCAGGCATCCCTGTTTCGGCCACTGCTGGTCAGTTTCAGCAGCGCCTGAATCGGGGACGCCTGCGGCAGAGCAGCTGGGGTGCTGCCGGGTTGGTCCCGCAGCGTGGAGGGGCGACGCTATGGGACCAACCCGGCAGCACCCCAGCTGCTCTTGGGGACACCTAGGACAGAGCAGCTGGGGTGTTGCCGGGTTGGTCCCGTAGCGACGCCCCTCGGTGCTGCGGGACCAACCCAGCAGCACCCCAGCTGCTCTGCCCCAGGCGGCCCCAAGAGCAGCTGGGGTGCTGCCGGGTTGGTCCCACATCCCCGAGGGGCAGCGCTACCGGACCAACCTGGCAGCAACCCAGGTGCTCTGCCCCCGGCTTCCCCGATTCAGCTGCTGGTCCGTTTCAGCAGCGGCTGAATTGGGGAAGCTGGGCGCAGAGCCACTCCAATAGTCCAGCTGCCCGGAGCACTTCCGGGTTCCCGATGGTGCCGGACCATCAGGAGTGCCAGAGCATTGGATGCTGGACCAATGGAGTTTTACTGTATTTGACTTTTCTGTACACCAGGCTCAAAGTCATATTAAAATATTTTTTCTGCCATCCAACTAGCTGCTCTGTTCTAAAAAAGTGTAGAGGTTTATTGCGGTAACTGTATTAGTTATTAGTATTTGATTGTATATGCTTCATTGGTGTTTTTATAAATGAAGAATGGCTGTTGATTATTATACGCGAGCCCATAACATTTAACGTTTACCCCTACTCTTTAAACTATGTATTGCAACCTTAAGGATTTGCAAGTGTTTATACGTTGCTGCCAGTTGCTTGTGATTAAAAGTTAAGCACAAACATTTTTACTGTTTATAAATGCAGGCTGCATCCATCAAGGTCTCTGTTATGTCAGATCCACTGTACTTTAGATACTGGGATTTTGAAAACACAATGTTTTATGAAATCAAAAATACAGCTTTTTCTAGACAAAATAATCCAGATATTTTAAAAGTTCTTGTTCATGGAAATGTACCTCAATTTACGGAATGAATTTGACAACTATTATATATACTATTGCATAAAACATTATGGTGTGAATAGATTAAAGTTTTCGGGGACATTTTTTTTTTACCTACTGAATGCAAATTAGATATTGATGAAATGCATTCTTTTGACAAGGAATCATGTGCTTACTGAGAGGAATGTATTTATTGATATTGGAACAGCTTGATGTTTTAGGCAAGCCTTTTGTCTTAATATTTCGTTTATTCAGATAGTGATCTGTATTCTGTCAGGCTTTGTCTATGCTACACATATCTTCTATAGAAATTCCTGTTTGCAGTGTTGCAGCATGTTAGTCCCAGGATAAGAGACACACAAACTACAGTAAAACTCCATTAGTCCGGCATCCAATGCTCCGGGACTCCTGATGGTCCGGCTTCCCCCATTCCGGCTTCCCCCATTCAGGCTTCCCCCATTCAGCTGCTGCTGAAACTGACCAGCAGCTGAATCAGGGAAGCCGGGAGCAGAGCAGCTGGGGTGCTGCTGGGTTGGTCTCGTAGCGCTGCCCCTCGGGGCTGCGGGACCAACCCGGCAGCACCCCAGCTGCTCTTGGGGACGCCTGGGGCAGAGCAGCTGGAGTGCTGCCGGGTTGGTCCCGCAGCGCCAAAGGACGGCGCTGTGGGACCAACCCAGCAGGACCTCAGCTGCTCTACCCCAGGGGTCCCCGATTCAGCTGCTGTTGAAACAGAATAGCGGCTGATTCCAGGAAGCCTGGGACAGAGCTGCTCTGCCCCGGGCTTCCTGGAATCAGCCGCTGATCTGTTTCAGCAGTGGCTGACTTGGGGATCCGTGGGGTAGAGCAGCTGGGGTGCTGCCGGATTGGTCTTGTAGCGCCGCCCCTCGGCGCTGCGGGACCAACCTGGCAGGACCCCAGCTGCTCTGCCCCAGGGGTCCCCAAGTCAGCCGCTGCTGAAACAGATCAGCGGCTAATTCCAGGGACCCCTGGGGCAGAGCAGCTGGGGTCCTGCCGGGTTGGTCCCGCAGCGCCGTCCTTTGGCGCTGCGGGACCAACCCGGCAGCACTCCAGCTGCTCTGCCCCAGGCGTCCCCAAGAGCCACCTGGGGTGCTGCCAGGTTGGTCCCGCAGCCCCGAGGGGCAGCGCTACAGGACCAACCAGGCAGTACCCCAGCTGCTCTGTCCCAGGTGTCCCCAAGAGCAGCTGGAGTGCTGCTGGGTTGGTGCTGTAGCGCCGCCCCTCAGCGCTGCGGGACCAACCCGGCAGCACCCCAGCTGCTCTATTGCAGGCATCCCCGATTCAGCTGCTGCTGAAACTGACCAGCAGCGGCTGAATCAGGGACGCCTGGGGCAGAGCCGGACTATCGTAAGGGGGGGCTATGAGCGGCCTGGGGTGGCATCCCCTCCCGCCCCACTCCAGACCCCTCATAGCCCCCCCTTCTGATAGTCCAGCATAGCTGATAATCCGGCACCCCCTGGGTCCTAAAGGTGCCGGATTATCGGAAGTTTACTGTAGTATCTTTCATTGGACCAACTTCTGTTGGAGAAAGAGACAAGCTTTCAGTTTTACAAAGAAAACGTCTTTCCCCAACAGAAAATGATTCAGTTCCTCACCCACCTTGTCTCATGAAAATTCTTGAAGCTTTCAGGTAAGAAAGTTTATTGGTAAATGGTGTATGAATGTTTGAACCTAGAAAAGGAATTGATTTAACTGATCTGTACTCTTTGAAGGACATGTTAATTAATTTATATGCACAGAATCTTGTTACCTTTCAAAGCTAAATATCTTATTTTTTGAATGGAGGTGTGTTTTCTAGCAACAGCAGTATTTATCAGCTGTTTAATTTTCACAGGGTCACCATAGTATCTGAGTGACTTTTTTCTAAAAGAACAAAAACCAAAATATTTCAATTTTCCAGCCTTGTTAGCAGAAACAAGATTAAAGTTATTATTGGGATATTTTTAATAAATGTGTGAAATGCTAATGAAGTTGATAGGTTAATCATGGAAAAACTACATTGAAGAGCCGGGATGAATGAGCAGATTTTACTTCGTCTGGCAGCACGTTCCATAATCTTGTTCTGATTCATTTTGAAGTTCCATTTCCTGCCAATACAAGTCTTGTCATTTGTCATAAGCTTTACTTGTGCAAACGAGCCAAAGTTGTTGGGTGAGGACATGGAATCAGATAAGATCTCACATGTAGCAAGAGCTGAGATCATGCAGGGCTTTTGGAAATTGGTACAGCAATAGTAGTTCCCAAAAATTAATGGATTTTACTACGTGTATTTTACTACGTTGAAACTGTGCAGTATTTCAATACTTAGAATGATCATACTGCCTCTGTTGTTTCCCTGTGTTCTATAGCTGCTGCACATTATGATTGACAATGCGTGAACTTTGGAGATGCAAAGGTTTCTTAATCCTTCATTTGTATAAAACATTTAAAAATTAAATATGGTATAAGTAAAAAGTGGGTTGGTTCAGTTTTATCACAGAACAAGGAAGAAGGCTTTTCAGTTTTTGGGATGCTATCCTTTTATCCCAGTGTCAGGACTTTTCAAGCAGTGTGTTATTCCAGTGAGGAAAAAATTATTGTTGTTTAGGATCTCCTGTTTGATCCGGAAGGTCTTCAGGAAAGTAGAATTTGGTGTTGTGGTTGCTCACGCACCAAAATACAGGGTGTGTGCAATCTGTACTTCAGTGGTCACTGCTCATCAGTACTTTTGTTGCTGCCTGTTGAGTTGTCCAAAGCTACTTTCAGACTAATTCTGGGATACGTATAACTCTGCAGTGCCTCTTGTAAGGGAAGTGGCTGTGGATTCTGTCTGTCTTATTCTAGAGGGCAGTTTTCACACCCTGAGATTTGCATCATAGAATTTTTCCAATAGTTCTATTTCCTCAGTCGCTTCTCCTGTGCCTTTCCCCCACTTTGTAGAAGTCCTACTAGAGTAGGAAAGGACCCATTCTGAGCCTGGGGTTCTAGTGGGGAAGGGTGATCATCACCCACTGAGAACGGGGCGGGAGGAGAAGAAGGAGCCATTTCCCTTAGCTCAGAGGATGTTGGCAAGAGGAGCAAAGAAGCAGCTTCTCCCTGACATTTGGAAAGGAGATGCTTCTCGACGTCCCGTGTGCAGTGACAGCTATGCACAATGGTGCAAAGCAGGGAAAAGGCAGAAGGAAAGGGTGCTGATTTGTTTGTGTCCAATGAGATGTTCAGTCCCTCTCCAGCGGCTTCCACTTTGGCCCTGATCTGGTGTGGTGTTAGCTAGGTTGCTTAAGCCTATGGCTGGGCACTCTAGTTGATATTCTATAGAGTCTAAACCAAAGGGGGCAGAGAATAGAATAGCTCACCCTACTTCCTATTGAGGTTCCCTATTTCCTTAGGAGATTAAGGCACCTCCTTAGTTGTCCATGGGAGGTAGGGTTACCAGCCTTTCAAATGCTATTAGCCAGGATGGGGGTTAGCTATGAATCTATCTAGCTCTTTTTTGAACCCTATTAAAGATTCATGGGGGTTAGCCAGGATGGGTTGGAATGGTGTCCCTTGCCTGTTTGTCTAGAAATGGATGACGGGAGAGGGACCATGTGATGGTTACCTGTTGTGTTCCCTCCCTCTGGGGCATCTGGTATTGGCCACTGTCGGCAGACAGGATACTGGGCTAGATGGACCTTTTGATCTGACCCAGTATGTCTGTTTCTGTAATATCAAGGTCCTTTGAAGCCAGCTTCAGGTTGAGCTCAGATTTACCATTTTAAATCTCCATTGTACATTTTAATATGATGTCTGGCTTGAGATAAATACAAAACTAGTTCAGGTCATAGCTAATAAGATAAATGTCCCTTTAATTACAACATCAAAAATTCAGCTTGAAAGAGATTCTTTCAAGATAGATTTTTATACTTAAATAAAATATGTGTTTAAAGCACCTTTTTCTTATGTGCAACTGTACAGGCAGTCCCCGGGTTACGTACAAGATAGGGACTGTAGGTTTGTACTTAAGTTGAATTTGTACTTAAGTCGGAACTGGCATCCAGATTCAGCTGCTGCTGAAACTGACCAGCGGCTGACTACAGGAAGCCCGAGGCAGAGTTTCTCTGCCCCAGGCTTCCTGGAATCAGCCACTGGTCAGTTTAAGCAACGGGTGATGTGGGGACGCCTGGGGCAGAGCAGCCGAGGAGCGGTGCTATTGGACCAACCCAGCAGCACCCCAGCTGCTCTGCCCCAGGCGTCCTGATTCAGCCGCTGCTGAAACTGATCAGCAGTGGCTGAATCAGGACTCCTGGGGCAGAGCAGCTGGGGTGCTGCCAGGTTGGTCCAGTAGCGCCGAGGAGCGGCGCTGCGGGACCAACCGGCAGCGCCCCAGCTGCTCTACCACAGGCGTTGGCGAGAAAAGCCTGGTCTGCTCGGGGGGAGGGGGGGCACACTAGTTGCGCCCCCCCTCCCCCAGCAGACCATGGAGACGCGGGTGGCGGGACCGTGATGCGTCGCGGTCCCGCCCGGGTCCTCCGCGGCTTTGCTCCGCATCTCCCTGGTTTGCTGGGGGGGGCCCCCAGCAGACCAAGGAGACGCGGAGCAGCTTTTCTCGCCCCGGAGGATGCGGGCGGCGGGACCTCGGCGCATCTGGGCGGTCCTGCCGCCCGCGTCCTCCGGGGCGAGAAAAGCCCCATTCATAAGTACGGATCCGACATAAGTCAGATCCGCGTAACTCGGGGACTGCCTGTACTCTATTTCCTGCATTTCATCTAGATGGTGATTTCCTCACTCTTTCCTACCCCAATTCCCAGTACCACTTTTTAATTAAATGTAGGTTTCAGTCAAGAGCTGGCTTTACTGGCAGGTGCTTTGTTTCACTTTGTTTACCTCCCAATTACTTCTAGTAACTTGTACACACAAGTACAACATTAAATCTATTTGCACAATCATAACATTCACTTTCTGCAATTTATCTTTTAGCAGTCTGATTCCCTTTTATTAACATAAGGCATTGAACACAGAGAACTACATTAAGCAGTTTCCAATGTAATTTTCACTGCTCCCAGTCTTCAGGACTGAAAAATAAATCTGATATGGTGAAGCAAGAGGGAAACAGAAAAAATAGGAAAAATGGCACTTAAGTGAAAGGGTACTGTCTTTATCAACTGTAAATTAATTGCAAGCATTCAGATTTTAGATAGCATTGTATTCTACTCCTTTCAAGCTTACGTTCATGCAAGCTCTGTACTGTGTTTTAGTTTATGAATGCAGTGTCTTGGCCAAACACAGCGACTTAATCTACAATTACTGGCATTGCAATATCTCTCCCAGAAAATGTTTTATAGCTCTCTTTTGTCAGAAGAACCCTAATCAGGCTAGGAATAGCATTTCACATTGCTGTTTTGGTCACAATTTTTCCAGCAGTAGTGGACTGAAAAATTTAGTTTAAAGTCAGTAGGGTTACCAACCCTCCTGGTTTTGCTGGGAGTCTCCCAGAATCAGGCTGAACCTCCCAAAGGCTCTTGAAGCTACATAGGTAGATTAGCCACTAAAAGTCTGGCAGTGCAACAATGCTTCCTGTCTGCCCCATCCCTAGGCTGCTCCCAGAAGCAGGAGGTCTCTGCATGTGGCCTCTGCTCCAAGTGATGACTCCACAGTGCCCATTGGCTGGGAACCATGGCCAATGGGAGCTGAGGGGTGGTGCCTGCAGGCAGATTCAGTGCACAGACCCATCAGGGCCTCCCACATTGGGGCCACAGGAAGGGATTTGCATGGGGCCAGGGCAAGCAGGGAGCCTTAGCCCTGCTGCACTGCTGCCCAGGACTCAAAGCCTCCCAAGGCACACACCGCCCCACTGGAGCCCACGACCCAACCCTCTGCACCAGTCCTAAGTCCCCTCTTGCACCCAAACTCCCTCCTGGAGCCTGAATTCCCTCCTGCACTCTAGCCACCTGCCTCAGGCTCAGCCCAGAGCCTGTTGTCACACTCCATACCCGTCAATCCCAGCCCAGAACCTGCCCTCTTTCCACACCTCAATTTCCCGCCCCATACCAGTGAAAGTGAGTGAGGGTAGGGGAGAGCAAATGAGGAAAGGAAAGGGGAAGGAATGAGCAGGACAGGGCTTCAGAGAAGAGGCAGGGAAGGGGGTGGGGCCAGGGTGTTTGGGTTTGTGTGATTGGACAGCTAGCAATCCTAAAGTCAGTGAGATCTTCCCGTGTCCTGGAAAGCTTTGCCATTTTTAGTGGCAGGGTAGCTGCAGGCTACCACTAGAATGTCAATGATTTTTGTAATATTGAATGTCTGATTATGTATGGAGGGATCTGTATGTCATGGGCTATCTCTGAAAAATTTCCAGTTTCCCAGCTTTGAAGTTTATGGTCATCTGGTTGGGTCTTTTATGACCCTGATATATGATACACATTCACTTCAGTTTCTGGATATAACTTCATTATTTCTTGCATCCAGAGAATCGATTCACAGCAACAATTATCATTAAATGTCTAGTTTCCAAAATTAAAATCTTTCACTCATTCTTGGTTTTTCTCTCACCAAAGTGGCTGAGTAACACATCTCAGGAGTGAATTCAGACATGTTATGTATTTTATTTTGTTTTGTGTTCCTCAAATGCATGACTTGGAGCCTTTCTCGCCTTCTTCCAGGGGGTTTTCTTTCCTTCGGTTTCTAGTCTTAAGGAATCTCGGTGTTGCAAGGTTGTTTGTGGCAATGATGTTAGACTGCAGCTTGCAGTGTTGCAAGTAGGCACTTGTGGGGAGAGGGGCAGTCTCCAGCTGCTTCTGGAGAGTAGCTTAATTTCCATCTCTTTCCCTCTTCCTTGATCATTGCTGGTGCAGATTCAGTGGGTAAGGAATGGTTTGCAAGGGCTATGTGGTGTATCTCCTCCCCCCTACAATAAAAGGAACTTCTGGGGTCACACAAGCAGGTCATCTGCTGCAGTTTTATCAATACTGAGGATGTTCAAAAAGCTTAATGTGCTAACAAGTAATTTCAAGTTTAGTTTTAAACAGTTTTTTGGTGCCTTCCCCCTCAAGTGTAGCCAATTTCTCTCCAGTTAACACAATACTCGGGAGATGACTGGCCTAGATTTTTTGGCGTAGTTTGCGAGATGACTGTTTGGGGACACATCCAAACTTTACTGACCTTTTTACACTAAAGTGTGTGTGTGATGGGAACTTAAGCTGCCCCAGCCTTCTGCTGCAGAAATGCCATTCAGCAGTATGTTCCTTTCGCATCTTGAATCAGACATGGTGCATGGTTTCTCCAGCAGACCTACGTACTGGACAAACACACAGGTTAGGGTTCACCAATCCAGCTTACATAGCGCCTGAACAGTAAAAATGTATGCAATCTCGTCAGGGGCTAAATGTTCATTGAAAGCTTTTTGGCCTTTGAATCACACCTAGGGCGTTTTAGTGCTGCTCTTCCTGACTCTCAAGAGTTCTTCAGAGCTCTAAATTCTCTGTCACACCCTCACAGTATGAGTCTATTATTTATTAATAGAGCCACAAAATCTGCTGAGTCTTCCTTCATATGGTAAGTATTCTGTAAATAGAACACTTATTGAAACTTATTAAAGTATTTTAAATTCATTTTGATACTTCAGCGTACAATCTGAAGTACTTTCTGTAGAAGTATAACGAAGTAGCTAGACTAGGAAGCCAAAACCCAAGCAGTTCATCCTGATGAGAGATTCATATTATTAGCTCATAAAACGGTATGGCACTCGTACTTATGCGATGAGTCTTTTACAATGTGTGTTTAAATACATTTTGATATGTGGAATGAAGTATTGCAGGAAGTAGAATAGGAAAGTGAGTTTGAAGTGGTCCTCAAATAAAGTGGGATGAAAATATAAGGCTCCTTTCTACTCTTAATTGTATACGAGATAAGAATTTGTACGTGCTTTTGTCCGAGGATACAACTTGTGCCAGTTTTTTTTTAATGGCTGCAGAATGGACTGAGATTCAATTCTGAGTAATAGTATCTCTAATAATTGGAGTTACATCCACCTTTTCAAGGAGCTAGTCACAATTTCAGAGATGCGCAACTACAATTCATTTGTAGCAACAAAATATTGGGGGCAGAATGCTGCCGTTTTATGAACTTGCTTCTTCTCAGTCCCATCCATGTCAGTCATCACAGTGGCATGCTCCCCTTCTCTGTGACAGCTGAAGGCACACTAGTTGAGCATGGGCTCAGGACTGCCCCTGAGGAAAACCTCTCCAGAATTCCCTGCCTCCCAGCAGCACACACAGCAGATTCCACTTGTTCCTTTGTGGCAGAGCTTCAGGGCTGGCCTTACCATGAGGCAAACTGAGGTGGCTGCCTCAGGTGCCAGACTGGGGGGGAGGGGAAGCGCCACTAGGACCCAGAATATAGAAAATTGTCTGCTGCTGGTGGATATGTGCCTATGGGGGTGTCATTTGAGCTCCCTGCCTCAGGTGCGAAAATGATGTGGGCCGGCCCTGCAGAGCTTTCACTGAATTCTTAACTAAATGCCTCTGTTTCGTCATTCAATTTGTGGCTTTACTCCTCACTTACTAAACTGAAAAATGACTTGGATTTTCTGAGGAGTGTTTGGAGGATAGCACTTTTCCTACCCACCCCCTCCCACTTCATGCCATTCCCAGCTTAGTGTGGGTAAGGTCCACGCCAAGATGGAGGCCTCAGTGAAACCAGCTCCCAACTGGTGTGAGAACAAGTTCCATCTGAGGGAGTTGAGCAGACAGTATGGAGGCTCTGTTCACAGAGACCAGGCTAGCCTGAGTGGAATAAGAGTGAGATAAATTTCAAATCCCCTCTGCCTTTCCTCCAAGCATGGGACCTATAACTTGCCAACCAAACCGCAACGAAGCCCTGGAATTTTGGGGCAAGGCAAAAATGCTCTATAGCAACCCAGAGGAAGGAATATTCGCCTGTAGGCATTCTCCATGATGACATGGTTCAGACAGCTGCAGAGCATCCCCTCTTCCCACAAACTTTTAGCTGGATGGCCTAAACTTCCATGAGAGGTAAAAGCTCCCATGATCTTTCTGATATCTATGAGTAATTTATCCCAATGGCTCTAGATCACTCCTTCTATGTGGTTAGCCCCCCTCCCTTTAGCCTGGACAAAATAGCTGGGAATGTGCAATGTAATGCACACTGGAGGATGGACCTACTTCCTCTTCCCTCCCAGATGTTAGAGATTGCACACGAGATCATAAAGTGACTACAGGCAGTCCTCGACTTACGCGGATCCGCCTTATGTCGGATCCGCACTTACGAACGGGGCTTTTCTCACCCCGGAGCTCGCGGGCGGCAGGACCGCCCAGAGCGCAGCGGTCCCGCCACCGCGACCTCCGGGGCGAGAAAAGCTGCTCCGGGTCTCCCTGGTGTGCTGGGGGGACACCCCAGCACAGCAGGGAGACCCGAGCAAAGCCGCACAGGCGGCGGGACCCCGCTGCCCGTGCGGCTTTGCTCCTTTGCCCCGGAGCAAAGCTGCGGAGGCGGCGGGGTTCCCCGCCTCTGCAGCTTTGCTCCTGTCTCCCTGCTGTGCTGGGGGGGACTTCCCCCCAGCACAGCAGGGAGACCTGAGCAAAACCGCACAGGCGGCGGGACCTCTGCGCCTCCGCGGCTTTGCTCGGGTCTCCCTGGTCTGCTGGGAGGAGAGGGGGCGCAGCTAGTGCGTCCCCCCCCCCAGCAGACCAGGCTTTTGTTGCGGGACGCCTTGGGTAGAGCAGCTGGGGTGCTGCCCGGTTGGTCGTGCGGGAACCTACCCGGCAGTGCTCCAGCTGTTCTGTCCCAGGAGTCCAGATTCAGCCCCTGTTGAAACTGATCAGCGGCTGATTCCAGGAAGCCGGGGGCTGAGCAACTCTGCCTCGGGCTTCCTGTAGTCAGCCGCTGATCAGTTTCAGCAGCTGCTGAATCTGGAGCCAGTTCCAACTTACATACAAATTCAACTTAAGAACAAACCTACAGTCCCTATCTTGTACGTAATCCGGGGACTGCCTGTACTGTTTTCCTTAGACATGAAAGAAAGAAATCTACAGACTGCCCTTTCAGTATCCCCAGTAATACACTCTTCCCCTCACAGCACTTCCCCTCCATTTTCTTATGGGTTGGGCCCAGGGAATGGTGAGAGATACTGCTTATGATCAAAGGAACAGCTCAAAGTCTTAAAAACTCTCATGAGAATTGACCCTCTGTCAGGGCTGGCCAGCCTGCTCTTCTCCCCTTCAAGTGCAGCTCACAAAGCCTCCCCCGTGGCTTGTGAAGCTGCCCCTGCATCCCTAAAAATGGCCCGCGGCCCCAGTTTCCCTATGCTCACCGTCCGGCATGGCAAAGCAAGATGGTGCTGGCCGATAAGAGCCTGATGTGGCCAAAAAGGCACTCGGAGTTGTGTTTAAAGGCGCATCATCCTTTTTTTGTTTGTTTGTTCGACCAAACGCAGCTGGGGCTTGCTTTTTTGTTTTGTTTTGTTTTGCTTGACAACTTTCCTCCACTCGTCTCTTTGTGCTATATCCCCAATTATTGTGGCTCTTTGCCTTTAACAGGTTGGCCATCCCTGCTCTATGTCAAGAAGAGAAATTCCTAAAGTGGGAACTTAGACTGTCAACTGAGCTTCCCGGTTTTAAGCATGAATGAGAGTTTGCTATCACAGATGTTTGTTTTTAGAAAATGAAATGCAAATAAATAAACAAATAAACACCACAAGATTGCAAGCTGAAGAAGAGCTACGTAATTCCTTCTCACAAGGGTTATGATAGTATGATTAAAGTCAAGTGTGAATTCCCTACAAACACCTACTTATAAAGCAGTAAAAGATCTTCACTACTCTGAATGAAGTTGAGCCTCTTGCAGCATCCTTCGTAAAGAGGCATAGTCATATCAGACCACCGACAGGAGAATAAGAGAATCACTAGGGCTAAGCTTGGCTACAGTTCTTAAAGTCTGAGGGTACTTGCTGACGTTTCTTATTGTAAAAGCATCTGCTCAACTGTGAAGCCAGGCTAAGAAAATTAAAGCTACATCCAATCCTCTGCTCACCCCCAAACCTCTCACCAAAACAAAGCACCACAACCTAAAATCTGCTTTGAACATTAGATTTTCCAAGTAGCTTTTTCAGAACTGATGCTTCACCTGACTCTGATTTGCTGATTCAAACTCTCCAGAGACGTGTCCCAGGGGCAAGAGCAGCTCCACTTGAAAAAACTAGAATTGCAAGCTAACATCTGTTCTCCTTCCAAATATTTTGTTGATGAGATCTTTAAAGAGCATTAAGGCAAATTAGTCACTGAGCCTTTAGACAAGGAAATAAGTCCCTCTTACCTTCCAGTAAGAGAATCTTCAGACTATTTTATCTGGGCAGGTGTTTCCTTTGAAGCCTCTGGAAAGTTTCCAGACTAGAGAATACTTACTGAGATGAGGCAGTTCTTATCTTTCCTGTGAGTTGCAAGATCAAGGCTGGGATTGCTGGAAAACCATCCAACCTCAAAAGCCTTTCTTGGTTTTGGGGTTTCCAAAGTCTGGGCACATCCATATCAGAAGGGAAGCTTCCCAGTGGACCCTCATCATAGTAAACTGAAATAAACAGGAACTGCCCACAAAACCCTTTATAATATCAGTAACTGAAGGATACAACAGCCTGTCTTCTGTACATTGGAACAATGGAATCAGTTCTGTGGAGAGAGATAGTCAGGAAAAAAATAAAAGAAACAATATTATAGATCTTAGGTGTTTCAACAAATCCATAATGGGATCAATATTCCCAGTGGAAACATGGAATTTTATCATGATAGCATTTTTTACCCAAAATTTCAGAGTATAAAAATAAATCCTCAGGAGGTTTACTGAAGATATAATACAGGAGAGTCAGGCAGATATTCTTTAACTTTTGCTATCACACACAGTATTTTCTGTAGAGTACTTCTTTTTTGAACACACAGCTTCTACATTGGTAGTCACAAATGCCGTCTCATCCCTCCCTGCAGATATGAATTGTTCTTCATACCTACTGAGGGCAGGAGAAGTATATTAGGCTTAATCAGTGAGGCAGGTTTAGGTTAGATATTGAAAAAGCTTTTTTACTATACTATACGGATAGTTAAGCAATGGAATAGGCTACTGAGGGATGTTTGGAATCCCCATTGTGGGCGTCTTATGAGAACAAGTTGGACAAAGTCCTATCGGGAATTGATGAGGAATTCTTGAGTCCTATCTCATCTCAAGGAGCTGGACTATTTGATCCTTTGAGGTCCTTTCCAGCATTATGTTTCTTTCATTCTATGACTGTATTCCATGGTATTTAATGCCAACACTTCTTGGAAAGATAAGTCAGCAACAGTAGACATATTAGACTCTCAGAAACACATGATTCTCTGTTGTCACTGGTGCATAATAGAACCCGTGGAACTTTTTGCCAGACGGTGTTGTGAAGGCCAGGAGTTTAACAGGGTTCAAAAAAGAACTAGATAAATTCGTGGAGGATAGGTCCATCAATGGCTATTAGCCAGGATGAACAAGAATGGTATGCCTACCCTTTGTTAAAAGCTGGGAATGAGTGGCAGGAGATGGATCACTTGATGGTTACCTGTTCTTTTCATTACCTCCTGGGCTCCTGGCATTGGCCACTGTCCGCAGATGAACCTTTGGTCTGGGGCTAGATGGACCTTTGGTCTGACCCAGTATAGATCTTATATTCGTGTGTTCCTATTTTCTTATTAGCAAGACCTGCTGCTTATATGAGACCTCTGCTATTATGGAGATCTTGGTCTATGTACTAAAACCACCTTTCAGTTCCACAGTAGGTAGGCCTCTTCATGTTTTCCCTTGTTTTCTTGCCACCTCCTTATCCAAGCCAGTGCTGCAGCTTGGCTTGCTTGTGAAATGTGTTCGTAGTGTGACCTAACCAGGTCACTGCATTCTTTTTCCTACCACAGGAAGTGATATTATTGCCATTCTGGCTGAATCAGAGATCATCTTAAGGGTATAGAAATGCATAAGTTCCTTATTAACAGAGCCTATGGAGGAATAAAGGAGTATATAGAAGAGGTATTCAAAGCTTTGAGAGCAATTCCTCTAATTACTATGTACTCTGCAAGAAAGGTCAGTGATGTTGTGGCTAGAAAGATTACCCCTATGCTATAAGGAGCTATGTAAGGCTCCAACTGGGTCTTCCAGCCACTCTTTATCAAACAAGAAAGAGTTAATACCCTCCTGCTGGCTGAGGTAACATTTGGCAGAAGAATATTAAAGAACAGGGTGCCTCAGTAAATCTTGAGTTCCTTTTGAATTCTACATGCATCAATAGAATTCTCTCTCTCTCTCTGTCTCTCTGTCTCTGTCTCTGTCTCTATGTCTGTCTCTCTCTCTCTAATTTACTGCTTGCTATATCCAACTGTGAAGATTGTCTGACCTGGAGGGAACTGAGAAAATCCTGGCTGACCTGTGAATTTTCATTCTGGAACTTTTTGTGTCAGAAAACGTGGCCCATCCTTAGAGGACTGCATTCTGTTAGGGCTTTTTCTGGTTCTTTCTCACTTGTTAGTAGTTTGAAAGAGCAGAAGGTGCTTCCCCGTATTCAGAGAGGAAAGAGCTGGTTATGAATCAGAGGTGAAATTAATATCTCAGGAGCTGGTAAATTTTATATTAGGAAGAGGTAGAATAATGTAGTTTGGAGGAAAGGGGACAGAATGACATCAGTTTAAAGCAGAATGATGTAATGGAAATAGAGTATGTTAGAACCAGACTCTCTTTTCAGATACTTGTACAATACTACAGTTGACTTCAAGACAGTTGTTGTATTTGCATATAGGAAGACAGCATTTGTCCTTAAAACACAGATACTAACTACAGCAGTGTAGTTCTGAAGGAGAAAAGCAGATAATGTTTTACTTGAAGAAAGAATTAGGAATGCTTTGAGAAGAGAAAGTGCTAGTACAGTGCAGCATAAAATAAGAAAAATAAAATAAAGTTTTTATAACAGTGCCTGAGAATGTGAAATATAATACTTAGAGAGATCAGCTGATAAAATAAGGGGAGAAACTCAAGCAATATGACATGGTCTATCCAGAAGAAAGAATAAATAGTGTTTATATGAATGACACAGAAGATTTTCCATAGTGGGATACATGATTACATTGGGCTGACAGGTTAGCTAATATTAAAAGTCATGTTTCAGCATCTGGCTCAAAAAGGAACATGTTCTGACTGTTAGTTTGTGCAGCTGTCAATATGGATAATGAGCTTAGCCCACACTGCTTTATTGTTTTATCTGTTCATTCACCGCATAGAACGGATGGGAAGTATGGCAAGAGATCACCCTGACTTAACCAGGAGATCTTAAATGATCTAAAAATCAAAAAGGAGTCCTACAGAAAGTGGAAGAGGAAGATCAAGGACAGGTTAGGCCTGCAATTTAATGAAGAAGGGAAAACATAATAGAATGTGGAAATGGCAGAGGTGCTTAATGACTTCTTTGTTTTGGGTTCTACCAAAGAAGGTTGGTGGTGATTTAATGCCTAACTTAGTAAATGCCAGTGAAAATGAGGTAGGTTCAGAAACTAAAGTAGGAAAAGAACAAGTTAAAAATGACTTAGATGAGTTAGATGACTTAAAGTCACCAGGGTCTGATGAAATGCATCCTAGAATATTCAAGGAGCTGATTGAGTTGAGCCATTACCTATTATATTTTCAAAGTCATGGGACATGGGAGAGATCTCAGAATACCAGAAAAGGGCAAATATCGTGTGCATCTATAAAAAGGAAAATAAGGACAACTCAGGGAATTACAGATTAACCCAAGGAATTAATTTCTGTACTAGGAAAGATAATGGATCAAATAATTAAGGAATCCATTTGCAAAATCTAGAAGATAATAGGCAGGGGTGGGCAATAATTTTAGACAGGGGCCGCCCTAGAAGGGGTGAGGCCTGAGGCGGAACGGGCGAGGTCAGAACATTTCCTGCTTCCCCTCCCACAGACCCTAATTGCCTCGGGGTGGGGGAGCACATGAAGTCTTTGCCTCTGCCCTTCTCCCACCTAGAGAGAACTGCCAGCTGTTCTGAACATCTGGTGGTTCCCTCTTGGCATCTGCCCCCTTGCAGGGCAGGAGGAAACTTTGCGAGATCCCCTCAACCCCAGGCCAATCAGGGTCTGGGGGCGGGAGGAGCACGTGAAGTCTCTCGCTCCCTGCCCCCACCCTTCAAGGGGCGCATGATGGTTAAAATGAAAGTGCTGTGTTCCCCTTGCAGGGCGGGAGGAGACCTCACGCACTTCCTGCCCCAGCCCTGCAAGGAGCATGCGGCGCTTTCCCTCTAAGCACCGTGTGCCCCTTGCAGAGCAGGAGGAGACTTCGTGTGCTCCCCCACCCTCAGGCCAATCAGGTCCTGAGAGTGGGAGGAGTGAATGAAGTTACTTGCTCCCTGCCCCCGCCTGCAAGGGGCACGAGGGCCTTGCAGGGTGGGAGGAGAGAGCGAGAGACTTTGTGCACTTCTCCTGCCCTCAGGCCCTGTTTGGCCTGGGGTCAGGGGAGTGGCAGGGCATTCGCAGGCTGGATTTACCCACTTGGTGGGCCAGATCCTGCCCGTGAAGGACCCTTTGCCCACCCCTGTAATAAGGTGATAAGAAGCAGTCAGCAGAGATTTATAAACAGCAAATCATGTCAAACCAACCTGGTAGCTTTCTTTGACAGGATAGCAAGCCTTTTGGATAAGGGGGAAGTGGTAAATGTGGTATATCTAGGTTTTATAAAGAATCACATGACCTTCTCATTAACAAACTAGGGGAATACAACCTAGATGGAGATAGTCATGCCGGAAGGGCACATTGAGTGGGGTTTTGCAGGGATACGTTTTGGGACCAGTTTTGTTAACTATAGATTGTACCTCTATTAACCAAAACTCTCCAGATGTCCAGGGTCAGAGTCCTAGTGCATTGTGTGGGATGGGAGTCCGGCACAATATGGAGGGAGGCAGGACCCAGGAAGCCTGGTGCGTGGCCCAGATGGCCTGGGAGGATGGTCAGAGGGGGGTATAGGAAGCCCAGCACGTAACCCAGCTAGGCTGCCGGGGGAGCCAGGAAGCCCAGTGGGAAGGCAAGGCAGGGGGTGGGGCTGTTAGCAGGGGGCCAGAAATGACCTCCCCTGGTCTGAAAAAAATCCCTCATCTGGGACCAGACAGGTCCAAAGGGTGCCAGACCAGGGTGGTCCAACCTGTATTTTCATCAATGATTTAGATGATGACATAGAGTACACTTATAAAGTCTGCAGATGATACCAAGATGGAGGATAGGATTATAGTTCAAAATTATCTGGACAAACTAGAGAAATGGTCTGAGGTAAATAGGATGAAATTCATTAAGGGCAAATGCAACGTACTCCAGTTACGGAGGAATACTAAATGTAATGTGTCACCTGATGTTTGTCCCATGTAGACCCCGCTGATGTGCTGAAAAACATATCTAAGTGTGCAAATTCTCTCTTAAAGCACATCAGCAGAGTTTATATGGGGAAGTTAGATTTCAACACATTAGAACACTTTACAGATCACGTCCCCCTGGAGTGCTTTGCCATACCATGTAAACAAGCGTAGATATAGTTGTACGTGTATGTTGATGTGCTAATATATCATATTGCCTTAGCAGTTGATTTGCATGTGGTATTTGTCAGTGAAGCAAACAGATGTAAGTTTGGTGTGTCTGTCAGTGAGCTTAGATCCTCCCAGAAGGTAGTTTTAGCATGGTAAAAATATCAGCTGTGTGGCTTGAGACAGATAAGAGTCAGTTGTGGTGGTCCTCCCACTTCACTGATAGGAACGTCATGTTTGTCACAAGTGTAAAAGGAGACTTTCATCCTGAGGATGGAATTTGGAATGCTGTGGTGTCACCTTACATACACTAATAACAATGGCTAAGATTTTTCTCCTCAATGGCTCTTTCCCAAGGTCTTCAAAGCAGCAGCCATCTTGGCCAATATTCAAGGGATCTCCAGAGCTAAAAGTGTGAGCTGTTATACCTTGATCTAGGGGGAGATATAGCACACTAACATTCTCTATGGATTAAACACAGTAGAGAACCTGTAACATACCCTCATGTTGGTAGTAGTTGTACCAACAATGCATAGTTGTACACGAGGGGAGCAGCATTACAAATCAGTTTTATCCCCGTGTCTGTCATTGCCTTCTTTTTTTGAATCTGATGATAGGTTGCCATCTCTCTTTCGCCCACCCTCAGGTAAAGCACAGTTTTTAATCATCATTTTTTCAGGCAAAGATTTTTTTATGATCCCTGATAACCTCAAGAGATATCTTTATTGCATTTGCATGTATTTTATTCACCGACTTAGAAGAGAATACCAACCTCTGTTTCCTACCCATTCCACAGTACTTTAAGTTTACAAAGTACTTCACAGATATTGGTGTGTGTCAATCTCTTCTCGGTGATATTGGCTGCCAGATACTCTTCTCTGTGTATAAACTGCTTTGTGCCATCAATTTCCATCTCTAGTTATGATCTTTGATTCTATACTTAGTGAGAGCCTGGCCTTAATGTTCCATGTTCTTTGTTGGTGATGAGAGGGTCTGCTAGAGTTATCATTTGTGCAGAATCTGTAATTGTTTAACTAGATGATCTTCCTAGTAACTTTTGTTTGTGGTGTAGGTGCTGGACTCACATTATGACTATTTTGGGGTTTGAAGATGTATTGTTTGATCCACTGGTCAGGAAGTTAGAATTTTGTAGCTCAGAGAGTGCTAACGTATATGAATGTATATTGCTTTTATTTGGATTTTATTTTTGATCCTCTGCTGCTTTGCAGTGGAGGGAGCATTTGCTACGTTGGGTGCTGTAAGATGAATACTTTTTTTTTTTTGGTATGTAAGGGGAATCAGTGACTTCTGCTCTGCATCTTTGGTTTCTGGACTTGTGGGGCACAGGAGTATTGGCTTGCAAAGCTTCACATGCATAGTTTCTAGCGGGGTTTGATCCCAATCAGTGTAACAAGTTGTTAAAGTTGTACCCAAGACTTCACCCATATGTGTTAGAATGAATTGGAATTAATCATCAGTCACATTTTCCATAATTTGTCAGCAGTAGTTCATGAGAGAATATCTGCAATCAGAGTGATATTAGTAGGCCAGTTAGGTAGACGTATGCCTTACAGAGATTCAGAGAGGTCAAAACATCTAAGTCATTTTGGTGCTTCTGATTCACCATTTGTTTAAAGAAAGAGTTTGATTTATAGTACTGATGCTACTTATCTTAGGTTATAGCAGAGGTAGCAATAATAAGGGTCTGTCTGCATTCCCATTATAAGCCAGTTGTAATTCCCATTACAGCACCTGCAGTTAGCAGCTTTTTATGTGACATCTGTAATCGGCTCTGCCAATCAAGGATTGGTTTAGTTGCTCACCAAAGGCATCATAGAAGATGAGATCTGTCGATCAACAGCTCAGTCCAAGAAGATGAGCCAGTTTTTCAAAGCTAGTAAATTTAAATATTGTATATTTAAAAATTAACTCTGATTTGAAACTCAGCATACAGAACTGTAACCTATTATCAACTCTTTGACTATTTGAAATTTTAGGCTATGAAAAAGTTGTCATGTTTGAGCAATTCAGTGGACTTTTTTACTTTCTCAGAAATTCTCTGTGAATATGTAGTTAGAATACTACTCCACTCTTCTAGGTCATTAAGCCATCATTTTAATCCCCCAAGAATTAAAAAGCCTCCCAAAGTCTTTATTTGTGGTAAAATCCCTTAAGGATGATTACTTGAATTACAATTTCTATTTAAATAAAATGTCTTTTCTTGGAATTTTTGTTTAAAAAACCCCCACAAAAATAACGTGTTAATATCCATTTTGTAACACCAAACTGACAAAACCCAGGAAATTAATATGATACTGCACAGCATATAGAAATGTTTATAAAATCTTCCTGCACCTACTCACTTTATATCTACCTGCAAGAGTTGGTTGTCATTTTAAAATCTACAATGAAAACATTTCTTTTCTGACAGTCTGTAGATCTTTTAAACATTTTAATGTAATGCTGTCATGATTGGTGAATGGTATACACAAAGTCTTGATGTGTATTAGATAGCTCAGGTAAAATAAATTATGTAAAAGCAAACAGCAATTTAAAAGTAAATAATGAGATGAAATTCCTGTAGGATATGGAGTATGATGCATGTGACTGTAAAACTTGATTATACTGTTTGGGTGGTTTGTTTCAATTTTTTATAAATATTTAAATCATTCCTTTTATTAATTGGACTACTCAATGAATTGATGAAAAATACGTTTCTGCACTGATTCCATTTTCATTTATTTTATTTTGTAGACGGTGTCAAAAGTAGAGTCAAAATTTTGCTGATTTGCAGAAAGAAAATAGAAGGAGCAATGAATAAGAATGATCAAGCTATGATATTTGGGGATGAAGTCCACTTGACAGTCACTTATATGTTAATTATACCCTGTTGTGATAGGTCTTGAGTTCTAAGGAAATAGAATGCTTTTCAATTATACCTCACATAAACTCAGAATAAACAGGTATGATGCATAGTGACCACTTGAGTCATAAGGTAGTAAAGTTTGCATACTCTTGGTCTATTTTACCACTCCTACATAATTTAATGATAAAAAGTATTACGTATACAAATGCAAAAAACCCCACCTTGCCACCTCTTTAGTACTGAAACCGATTTGTATTTCTTACAAAAATGCATCAGCCTTTATTTATTTAAATTAGTGTGTGGACATACTCTATGGTATTTTAGAGTATGTCTACACTGCATTCCTCTTTCGAGAGAGGAATGAAAATGCAGAGGAACGAAATTGCAAGTGAAGCACGGATTTGAATTTCCCACGCTTCATTTGCATAATTGTGTCCGGGCACTATTTTGAAATACTCTATTTCGAAAAAAGAAACGCTGTCTAGACACGGTTATTTTGAAAGAAAACCTTTCTTTTGAAATTACCTTTACTCCTTATAACATGAGGTTTTTTCATTTTTATATGGCTTTAGAATAAAATAAAACATGGAAAATCTTAAAATACATTATTTTATTCCTGAAAAATATATTCTCATGCTTCTCTTATAGCATAAGTTATTCCTGTGTTTTTGTTTGAACTAAGCCTCATGATACAATGAACACTGTGAAATAATAAACAGTTTGATATTATAGAAATTTATATGAATTTGTGTAATCTTTTTTTTTAAATATACACAAATTTCTAAAATGAAAACAAAATTTCCTGAAAGGACAATGTGGAGTCCTGTGGCACCTAATGTATGTACGCATCTGATTAAGTGTTTTTTACCCATGAAAGCTTATGCCCAAATAAATCTGTTAGTCTTTAAGGTGCCACCGACTCCTTTGTTTGTTTGTTTGTTTGTTTGTTTGTTTGTTTGTTTGTTTGTTTGTGCAGATACAGACTAACATGGCTACCCCTCTGAAACTTGTCAGAAAGGACAAACCAATAGAGAATTAATTGGAAGTTGGAAAAGTAATGAAAATAACTTAGTGTCCAGACCAACTAACCTGGGAACATAGAAATTGCCATACTGGACCTATCGTCCATCTAGATCAGTATTGTAGTCAGTACTGGATTTGTCAGAGGAAGGTGCACACAATAGTTGGCAGGAGGGGTAAAATCTGCTTCCTTCATAAGTATTAATATCTGCAGTTGCAAGTCAGCCCTGAATGTCAACACTCGAAATTTTTTTTACAAACTTACTACCTGAGGAGGAGGAGGAAGAGAAGTGAGAGTGGAAGGAAAAAGGAATATAAAGTGTAGGAAATACAGGATGGAAGACGTAGAAATAGGTTCTTACTATAATATTCTGCTTCCTATCTGTATCTGACTTTATTCCTGCAGTGGTTTGCTAAGCATTTAATTGATTGGCCTGAGGGCAGTTGGAAAGTACATGAAGTCCCTTACCCTCTCCCTCCGCCCTGCGAGTGGGGCACAGTGCTTAGAGTGCACCGCCAGCGGTTCTGAACAGCTGGCAGTGCACTCTAAGCGCCGCGCGCCCCTTTCAGGGCAGGAGGAGACTTTGCACTCTCCCTCTGCTCAGGAGCTGGTTGCAGGGGTGCATGTGAAGTCTCTCTTCCCCTGCGCCCACCCTGCAAGGGGCACATGGAGCCTAGAGTAAACCGGCAGCTGTTTTGAGCAGCTGGTGGTTCACTCTAGGCACCATGTGCCACTGGCAGGAGAAGGAGACTTTGCACACTCCCCCATCCCCAGGTCTCGATTGGCCTGGGGGTGGGGGAGTAGCAGGGCAGCCGTGGGCCAGATCAACCCGCTTGGCAGGCTGGATTCAGCCCACAGATGCTCTCTTGCCCACCCCTGGGCTATGGACACCATGTCTGCCTGTCCAGGATTATAGCCATTAATGGATCTATCTCCCTTGAACTTACCTAGTTCTTTTTTTTTCTTTTTCTTTTTCCAGTTGTAAAATCTTGAGCTGGCAATTAAATAATCAATCAAGGTTAAAAACTGTAGCCAAAAATTTCATTAACTAATCTTTCATATCTAATCCATTCAGTCAGTTTAGTGGGGCTTCCTTTATCCAAGGCAATTCCATGGTTTCCTAGCAACCTAGTTTCTTGGGAATTCTTGTATATGTACTAATGGATTTTCATTTGTACATGCAAGTTAAAATCCAGGAAGCAAAAGTACAGTAAAGGATAACTCTTCTATAAAGAACCGAGGTGAAAATGTCTTAAATAAATAGAGATTAAATGACTATTTTAAAATCATCTTTCAGATTCAAAACCTCATAAAAGCAAATATTTTATGTATATTGCTATCATCTACTTTGATAATTAATATAGAAATAACTTTAAAAATTACCGTAATTTAGTTTCACCATTCTTTTTATTTTCTAGCTATTCTCATTTGACTCATTTTGCACAGTAAGGGAAGGCTGTTTCCGAAGAAGGTTTACAGTGTAATTTTCTGACACTTTCAGTATCACTATACAGTTGCTTTGCAAATGCAACAGGGTTGGTGACGCTTAATGAAGAACAGAACTATTTTGATTGGAGTCTAAAAAAACAACAGGTGGAACCATGTTGATTGATCTCAAGTTTTCAAATCTTGTTTGGAGTTTTCCTGTTGGTAAACAGTAAAGGTATCACTTATGGTATCTTTGATACTTTCATCAAGTTATCTCCCATTAAGAGAATGCAGGAATATTTGATGTCTTGGTTCCCAGTAATATAAGACTTTTAAGAACCTTCTTTTTAATATTATTCAGCTTAAAAAACACCTTTTGTGACTTATGGCATTTTTATGGCAGCATGATCTGTTTCACCAGAAACCACATCTAATTCAGATAAGACAGATAAGCCTTCAGCTGATGATCCCAATTAACATATATAGCAATCGGACTCCTGACAATGAGTTAGTATTCTTCTTTGCATCCCTTCTGTCCTAATACAGGAGTTTGTGTGTGCCCTGTTTACTAAGAAAGTATAGACATTTAGTTCAAAAGCAGACTTTCCCTCGCTTACAAGAATGTGTCAAAGTCAAGCAGCACAATGAATTTGTGCTCCAGACCTGAAATATTTGTTTCTCTTTCGTTAAACACAGTGGATTCTGCTCAAAGGCAACCAAGAGGATAACAATTTCTGGTTATTTACAACATTTTGCAAAAAGCAATCTTGTCACATTGACTTTAATGTTAATGGGATTCAGTTCTTTCTAATGGTGTACCATTTATACAGTTGTTTGGGGAAAAGGCCCAATTTTAGCCTAGTTTGTGGGCTGCAGCCCAAGAAGAACGTGCTGAGTTGATTAGACTCTATATTTGAGTGTGAGTACAGGATACACTACACATCCAAAGCTACATGTAAACCTTTGCTTTTTTTATACACTTACACATGATATTGTGTAACCACCACGGCAGATTTGAACCTGGGACGCTGACTCTAGGAGCCTCTACCTTCTAAGCTAAAGCCAGCCCGTGCTGTAGAGGTCTCTTGATCTTAACTGTTGCAGTGGTCTAGGTGCCACTTGCAGTACTCAGTAACCACACTTGGTGTGTGGGTTACAATTGCACTTATTATATATCACATTATATGTTTTGGGACTGGTATGGTCACTTTATAGTCCAAGCACGATCCACATACAACTTATTCCTTATCTTAGGCTTATCTCATTCATTGTTGTTAGGGTTACCAGGTGATTTCAAAAAAATACTGGACACACTTGATCTCAAATGGGGGAGGAGGGCTGGGAGGGGAGTGGGGCTGGCTGGGAGGAGATTGGGGGGAAGGTGAACGGCTGGCAGGAAGCAGGGCTGGCCAAGGGGGGGGGGGGGGCCAGGCGGCGGGGATCGGGGCTGGCCGGGAAGTGGTCGGGAGGTGCAGGACTGTCTGGGGGAGATTGGGGGAAGGAACCCACCGGCGAGAAGCAGGGCTGTTCAGAAGGAGGTTGGGGGGAGCGGGGCTGGCCAGGGGTGATGGGGGGGCAGGGAACCAGTCGGCGGGAAGCAGGGCTGGCTGGGAGGGGGTTGGGAGGAGTGGGGCTGGCTGGGGGAGATCAGGGAGGGGGAACCGGCTGGTGGGAAGTAGGGCTGGCTGAGAGGGGGAAAGCGGGAGGGTGGGGGGAACCAGCCAGCGGGGAGTGGGGCTGGCCCGGGCACACGCAGATCCTGGGGTGCTGCCCATCCCTCGCACAGTCCCGGCGGGGCTCACGGGCGAGTCTGGCCCCGGGGATTCCATCCCGGCCCCACCTCCACTCCGCTCCTCTCTACTATGTAGTTGCATACTGCCTGGCTGGTAGACATACTCATGCCGTGGGAGGGTGTCTACCAGGCAGGCAGTACGCAGTTACATACTGATACTCATGATAATAGTAAAACTTACTTAATTAGTATTTTCTCAATTTTTTCCCGGACAGAAAGCTCAAATACCGGATTGTCTAGTTCAAAACTGGACACCTGGCAACCCTAATTGTTATCTTGTCCATTGGAAACAGTTCCCTGAGTGTTCCCCCTTATCTTAGCTGGCACAAGTTGTGCCTCTAAAATCCAGCACTCTCTGGTCTGGCAATATGATCATGGTTGCTCCTGGACCAGAGAACCTGAAAGCCTAATGGCAGGAGGGCCAGCAGCCCAGCCAGGGCTGTGGGCAGCAGGACTGGAGGAGACCCACGGCAGTGCTTGGGCTGGGGCCGTAGAACCCTGGTGGCCCGTGACAGTGTGGGGCTGGGGAACCTTGACCACTCGCAGCAGTGTGGAGCTGGGGGCTGGAGAACCCCATCTACCCATCACAGCATGGGGCCGGGGCTGGAGAAGCCTGGCAGCAGATGGCAACATGGAACCAGGAAGCCTGGCCATCCATGGCAGTGCAGGGCAGGTGGGGCTGGAAAAGCCTGGCAGTGCAGGGCCAGGGAACCGTAGCCACCTGTGCAGAGTGGGGTTGGGAGCGAAGAAGCATGGCCACCTGCAGCAACATGGAGCCGGGGGGGGCTGGAGAAACCCAGCCTCCCATGACAGCGCGGAGCCGGGCAAACCGCAGCAGCACGAGGCTGTCCAGGGCCCAGAGAACTCCCGCCACCTATGGCAGCCTGGAGTGGGGGGGGGTGGAGGGAACAGAGGTAGCACAAGGGACAGCCTGGCTAGGGGAGGAGTAGAGGGGCCCAGAGGCAGGAGGCTAGCTGGCTCGGGGCAGGTGGCAGGGGACACTTCCCCTGGTCTGGCAAATTCTCTCATCCGGGACCAGTGAGGTACTGACAGTGCCAGATCAGGGAGGTCCAACCTGTACAAACATTCTGTTTCTAGCTGCTGATGCCTTTACTGATCTTAGCACAAATTCTGAGTTTTTAGCATGAGGCCTCCCCTTTGTTTGATTACTTATGTCAAGTCAGGCTTACATTTCATTGTTTTATATATACACATTTGTTTTATTTTTAAACTGTATTATTTAGTAATATATTGTAAGATTACAATGGTTGTAAGTATTCCAATTCCTAAATATACACTATACTTAAAGTATAAACTGGGGGGGTACAAGCTTACTTTTTTCATAAATCCCACCAGGGTATAATTTTATGTTATAAGCTTGCTTTTAAAGCATTTTTGTAAATTTTCACTTTGTTTTATTATGTTATAAAATATATATATATATATAAATGAAATTTAGATGTGAAAAAGAATGTAGGTGAATAAAAATAACATTTCCTGACCCACACCAAATGTAGGTTTTTAGCTACCACACAATATTTACTGTTACTAGCATATACATTGTTGTTGCCATGAGCAACACTGCAAATTACCGGCATTGGCGGTTTGTACTTTACCAAACTTCTAGCATTTCAACCATACTGTGCAATTTAGAGATTGTTCCTCTAGACTGAACTTATGTGCCCACAGCTTTGTCTGTAAGACATTATATTTGCATATGTAAGTGTCCTATGGCTGCAAACAGCAGTACAAATCTGGGGATCTCAGACCTTGCATTGTTTTGCAAGGGCACTTGAAGAGGAAAAATAATTTTTTTATACCATGCAGATTGCAGTGGTTTTATGTTTAATTTTGTTATTAGACCCGCGTTAATTTTCAGTGAAGACCAGCTGACTGGGCCACAGATCCTATTTGCAACAGAGGAGGAAAGGGGAAGTTGTGGTATATTGGGTTGCCAGATACTTTCACAAAAAATACCGAACATGGCAGGAAAAAAATTCATTGAGCAAAAAAAAAAAAAAAAAAGTCATGGCCCCTTTAAGTACCCATTCTCAGGCCAATACCAGACACCTGGCAAACCAAGCTTGACTCTGCCCTGGACCGCTGGTCTGATTTACCTGTTCCTACCTTCTAACCCTCGCTCATCCTGACTCTGGGTAATTACCTTCAGATTCTTGTCCTCTGGTTTCCTTGCCTGAACCTGACTTCCTGCTGTCCTGAGCTGTCCTGACTTTTGATCCAAGCCTTCTAGTTTATCTCCCAATTCTGATCTCCTGGTGTTCCAACTCAGTTTTATTCCTGCTAATTGACCCCTGGCTTCTGGGACTTGTGGCCAACCCTTGGCCACAACCCTTGGCCAAGCCAACCACACACTGGCCCTGACAAAAATACATTGGTGACAAAATGTTAAATATTAAAAAATCCTGATTAATTTTAAAGTTACTTCTTTTGTATAGCTTAGAAACAGTACTGTTAGATGTCCAAGTTGATGTTGGCAATCTAGCTTATTACTCCAGGTGACACAGAGCAGATACCAGCAGGGTATGGTCATTTGGAACATGGGTGGATAAGACGTTCCACAGTTTGAAGTCCGTTTATGCAATTAGAAATAGATATGTGGATGCAATTCAAACTGCGCCATATTTGTAATGGGAGTGAAAAGTCACAGGGTTCTTTACTTGGGTCCTTGATGCAAATGACATCCTTTGATTTTGCTCACTGTTCATCTTTGTGGAAGAAACCCAAGTCTTCGAGCTCTTGCGCTGCAAGCCAACAAGGTGGTGTGTCAGAATCTCAGTATGTTAATTAGATCTCCATGTGCTAAAAGGTCATCCCAAAGGCATTTCCTGACAGTGAGTTTGGGGTGGGGAAATGTGTGCCAATATAGGAAACCATGGTTGTAGTATTGATTTTGTTGTGTTTGTAATGATCTGTGTGACAATGTTGTGGGTTGACAAATGATTTGTGGGAAACTGTTTCTAGATATAGTAGCAATATTTTGTGGTAGAGCAAATAGTGTCCAGTGAAGAGGTTTATAGAGTTTTTGAATTGGCTGCCTAGGTCATTCCTGCGAGTTTCTGCAGGAGATGTACACACATCTGTATTATGTTATGGATATTTTTCAGGTGTTGGTGGAATGTGAGGCTTCAGTCAAATGTCACACAAAGATATTTTGGAGTGCTGTTGTGTCATATCTGCTAGTGACAGAAATCCATTTGCTATTGTGCCCTAGCCTTTTGCTTGAGGTTCAGTGCTGACATGACAGTCTCAATGAGGTTGTGTTCTAACAACCAATATAAGAAAAAAATGTCCATAGTTTTAAGATCTTTGGTTAGGGCTTGTTCTGTGGTAGGTAAATCCCATGCCTATGTAGTCGCAGTGTCATCAGCATAGACAAATTTCCATGGTGATGTTCGGGAAAAATTACTGGTGTAAATATTAAACAGGACCAGTACTAGAACCAATCCTTTTAGTATGCTATATGTATAAAAATTGATATTTTTATCTGTTAATTAAATAGCATACATGGGGAGTTAATATTTGTAAGAACCTTGTTTACTTAGGGTCCTTTGTGGTCATGTGAGGCAAAAATTTTAGAAGAGCCCAAGTCTCATTTTAAAAAGGGACTTAGGCTAAATGTACTTAAGTCTTATTGACATGCTTAACTGTTCATTTTGCCTTTCTTCTGTTCTGTTCTTGTCTTGATATATTTTAATATTAAGCTTCTTTAAATGATATTCATTTATTTTTTTTCTTTCCAGTTCTTTTTCTATACCTTTTTTCCTTTAAATGTGCATCCTCATCTTTGATCTAGCAATGTGAATCATGAATATTAAGATTAGATACAGATTATTTATCAGCATTCTATTATGTAACAAAATATACTCAGTGCAGGGATTTATTTTAAATAATCTATTAATTCACAAATTTAATTGTATATCCTGACAGTTTTCTTTCCTTGGGCCTGCCTTAAAGTTCACTTATGTGCATGGAGGTCAGTTGTAGTTAAGCAGATTTTTCCTGCTTTAGGTCATTTACAATTATTTCAATGTGTATTTAGTGTATGTTTGTTTTTCCTTGGCCTTTTTTGAATGAGGGGGGGAAAAGACAACATCTCTGAAGGAAGATTACAAAATGCACATTATAACCTGAAAGGCTGTTTGATAAACCCTGTAGCAGCAACAAAGCAGTGTATTTTTATCTGTGAGTTCCATCTCTGCAGGAAACTGCAGGAGGCAATACATTGTTGTACAGATTTCTTTGTTTCCAGGCGGAATCCCACAGAATGTCATAAGTCCCTTCCTGCCAGCAAATTCACAGTTCAGTGGTCTCCATTGTATGCACTTAGGTAGATCTTTGGAACACGTTTTATTTACCTAATATACCAAGAACACCCACGCAGAAGTCATTTTGGGTTACTTGGTAAACACTGAATATATTTAAAATGTTTAGACTACATGTTATTAGCCTGATAGGTTGCAGTGACTCATTTTCAAGCATTCTGCTATGTTTAATAAATATAAAATTAATTTTAAATCATTACAAGTGGTAAATAAAGAAGAAATTTTATGGAGTGCATCAGTATTTGATCTCACATCAGCTTTTAGTAGGATTGATTTAGCCAATGGCAATATTTAAAAAAAATGTGCCTAGTGTTCAGTTCATTTCTTGATTTAATGAAATACCTTTTTATGCGTTTATATAAATAGCCACACTGGGCATGGAAACCGCTATTGCTTCCATTAATGCCAGTGGGAGTTTTGCCATGGAATTTGATGGGAGCAGTATTAGTTCCTAACTGTAAATTACATTTATTTTAAAATAATCTCAAGTAACCCCACAAAATTTCATTTCTAAAACATAGTTGAAGTCCTGTGTATGTCTGAAGTGCAGATAGATGGGCTATTGATTGACAGCTCTTTGTCTACATAGAGTAGATAAGTGTCCACATTGCAAAACCCATCACTACAGTCACACTGTTTGGTGGTGGTTTCAGCACAGACGCCAAAGACTGAATGACCATCTCAATCCTACATGTTGTCTTTATGAGGCAGATTTGAGGCATTAGAGGTAAGGTACTGTGGGTGCATTGCCATTGGCTTGACTACAAAAGAGAGAACTTGAGTAGGAAAAGTAGGGAACATTAGTAAAAAGTCTCAGATGGGTTGCTGTGTAGTTTGTAACTTTACAAACAATGGTCAGTCCTGTGGCTATATATTTTTCGTCCTTAGAGACTAACAAATATATACAGTCATGAGCTTTTGTGGATAAAACCCCTTCATCAGATGAGTTGGAGCGGACTCCAAGGTATACATAACAGCAAAAGCAGTTACCTGTCAATTGTAGGACCTGTGTTAATGAAGCTAATTAAATCAAGCTGGATGTATCCCATTCATAGCATTCAATGTGGAAATGTGAGTATCAAAAGCAGGGGAGATTGCCTTTGTGGAGCATCAGCCAGTTAATATCTTTATTCAAGCCCAAATTGAGAATGTTGAAGTTTAAATGAACTCTAGCTCAGCTGTCTCCCTCTCTAAGTGGGTGATGAAATTCCTTTGTAGAAGGATGCAGAAGTAAAAGGTTTGTCAAGGCCTTGTTCACTAGCATTAAAAACATTAAAGCACTAAGGGCCTGAAAGCTAGCTAGATAAGTGTGATGGCTCAAGAGTGAGCGCGCCTCTGGTCACTGCCCCAGGCTCTGATGTGGGCTCTGCCTACAAGTGATATGCCTCTACCTGCACCTTCCTAAACCCAGTTATTCACACGGCTTCAGACCAGACCACAAGGCTACAACACTGCCTATTCCCATCATCCTGCCACTGTTATAGGTTGAGCGTTGCCTCATATCTCTTGCAGTCCCTCATTAGTGTATCCTAGGGGGAGTGATTCTGCCACCTTCACCTCTCTCTGGCTAGAACCCGGCAGTCCTGTTGGTTCTTAGAGTGGACCCTGGCATGGCAGCCACTCTGTTTCCAACTGTGTTGTCATGGCAGGCCAAATGGCAATTGGCACATGCGAGATGCTCCTTTTCAGGTCCCTGTGACTGGCAGCTGATTAAAGTGTCTTTAAATAGCTTCTTTGAAACAGATGATATTGTCTGTTTGCCCAAAGGTACACAGGAAACGGGGAGAAAGGGTTAACCCCACAAAGGGCTCACATCCCTGAGTTTGCCTCTCTCAAAGCACCTTTAGGTGAGCCTAGATGTCTCAGGAACATTCTGCCTAGCCATTGCCTTAATCCCGCGGCCCTGCTGCATGCTCTACCTAGATATCAGTATCTCTCCGAAGAAGCTGTCCCAGTTCTTTCTCCATTTCCTTTAGACAGGGTTTTTAACTGCTTAATGTTCTTGTAAAACTAGGCATATCATCCTTCTGATGACAGGAAAGGGTTTTCCAAAGAGTAGCTTACCCATTTTTTTCTTAAGAGTCCTTGAAGTCTTTGAAGACACCCTTCTGTCTGTCATTCTTCTGTTTCCTGCTTGCTCCTCCTTTGAGCTAACTCAGTGCAAATTAGAATAGTATCAAGCAGATAAACTGAGGCACATTATGGTGAGACAAAATAATACCAATTTCTCCCTAGTTCCTTACAACAAGTTAAAGTTGTTATTTTCATGGGTAAACTACTGGTATAAATTCCTGAATAGATTAGGCAATGGAATTAGCAGTTCAAGTTTTCCTAGAATAGCATGAATGAATAAACCATAGCAATATTGCATTTGTATTTTAATAATATATTTGAGATTAAAACTGACAAGGGCACTGTTTCTTGGCTTTGTTTGAAGAATGGACAGGTGTGCAAAGGTGTGTTCTCTTCCAGATTCTGTGCCAATCTGGTTATATGGCATAAGTTAGAGCATCTAGAGCAGTGGTTCTTAACCTGGGGTGCATGCACTCCCTGGAGGTACGAGATGCCCTTTCTGAGGGTGCGAGACATGCCAGATTTTTATGATATATCTTAGGTTTAAAACTGACCTACTTCAACTATTTTTAATAAGGGGTGCGAGAACATATTTTGAGAACTAAAAGGGTGCAGGCTGCAGTAAGGTTAAGAACCACTGATCTAGAGGCTTCATACCATCTTTGCTCTTTAAGTGCTTCATTTAGTGAGACGTGATAGGTGTGAAAAGTTTGTATGACCCATGGCAGTTTGCACAGATCTACTTCTTTCTATAAAATGATGTGGCCTAACTATTTACTGATTTGGCAGCAAGAAAGTATGTCACAGTCAAGAGAAATGACTTTCCAGAGGCTTGTCAACTGTACCCTGACACTTTTTTTGTGTTACTCCAGTGTACTGTACACTTGCTTAGACTAAACCAACTGTTCATGCTTATGTTAGTAGCACACTCATGAAAAAATAAATATGATAGACAGCAAACCAGCACTCAGTTTTAATGAGTTTCTTGTTTAGAATGGCATTACAGTGTCATGGTTTGGAAAAGCAGAGCTCACAGGAAACTTTAAGGATGTTGTTGAGAAGTCATGAATATTTCATTCATTTTCAATAAGAGTTACTTAGTGGCTTGAGTAGTCCCACACATTTCTCGGTGAGTTACTGTTACTTTTCAATGCATAAAGATGTGTTTGGGGGGGTTCACAAAGTATGAGTGATCTGCCTGCTTTCATTCTCCATTGATCCTGGTGAATGTATTCTGGTGATATATTCTATGTCTTCACAAAATGAGAATCACAGTTAATGATGAAAGATATGATGGCAGATCTAATTACCCCAGGAACATATTTGCCCAATACAATTTATAATATTTTCAGGGTTTCTTTTTCCCACATGTATCTTTTGTGTTTCAGTTACGTCTGAGTCTGCTCATTCTCTAGTGATGATAATTTATTAATGTCTGACAGATGTGGATGAGTCATATACAGCGTGGCTTCATGACAGTGGTCAGATCATCAAAGATGTCTTAAAACACAGTCACATGTGTCCAGCTTGTTAGTACCATAATACCTTAGGGAATTATGCCATTGGGTCCTTGCATGATTCATGTTTGCAAGGCAAGGTGGCACCAGCATTTAGTCTGTGGGGAGAGGAAAATATAAGCATCCCTTGTTTACTGCATTATTTTTGCACTTTTATTGAGCATGATGACTCAGAACTCTAAGAACAGCTGTGCTGGCCTCCCAAGCCATGGATTGGTCTCATTTGTAAACCAAAGAGACAGGTGAACAATGTTGAATTGGCTTTGTGCCCTGTCAATTTAAAGAGATCCCTTTGTGGCAAATACATATGTAACCTTTCTGCCAGGACAAGTTAATTGCAGCAAGGGCCGGGTTCAATATCTAGGGGTCTCCTCCCAACAACATAATACAACGCCGGCTTGAGCCCCCACCCAGTGACCTGGGAAATCTTACACATACCCCTGGGTGCCTCAAAGAGGCAATTCTTCCCCTCTCGCAAGCACAGAGCCTTGGTATAGCAGCAAATCTTTAATAACACAAGGTAACCAACATCAGCATTGAAGTAGGAAAACACCACAACTCAGATTCATAAACCAGACATGAGCGAAGACCCACCCCCCAGCCACAAATCACCCAAGGTCCCCAAAAGTCCAACCCCCCAAAAGTCTCTGCCCCGGGTCAGTGCTGCCCCAGTGTTCAAAAGTTCACCTGGCAGGGTTTCACCATCCCAACCTGAGTGCAATGGAGGGGGCAGGGGTTGATACACCTTATGCGGTCCACCATTTAAATACCCAGAGGTGTCATATATATGATACTGGAAGATTTACCTGGTGTTGCTCGGGTCCTTAACTCAGTTAAGTTTTGTTTTTCTGGGGTGGGGCTGGGCGTGAGGGGTTCAGTATGCAGGCTGTCCTGGGGAGAGAGAGGACAACTCCAGCCCTCACTCACAGTAGCAGCTTAGGGCCACATTAGAAGTGCTTGTCCCTGGCTGCTGCAGCAGGCACAGCGTGGGGAGGGGTGCATGTCTCTGAGCTGGGGGACAGACACACAAACAGACAAAATGTCTGAAATATATAGCAGATAGCTGTCCCTCTCTCTTGCCTCTGCTGACTCGGTTATAGCTGTCCCAGTCCCCATTTCTAGCCCCTTGGTATCCCCTGTGGTCATTCTGCTGTCCCTCCTGGCAGAGTCCTCCATTTTCATTTTATGAGAAACAATCAAATTCCAGGAATAACCCATTATCTTGGCACAACCCAACACTTACGTTCTTTACATTAGGATAAGAGGAAGCTGCAAAGCAATTTTGGTAGTCCTAGTTCTTACAGTTTAGGAGTTCTTGAACAAATGGACTGACAGACTGACGCATGTTTCTAAAATATAAAGTAAGAAGATGACAACATGATTTTGTATAGTTTCTTCTTTACCTCACCACTATCACCAATACCTTCCTTTATGAAAGACATTGTTTTGCTCATCTGAGATTGAATAGGATTGCCTAAGGTTTTCATTGATTTCTCCCCCATAGATATTTATTATACGTTTCACAGACATCTAGAAGAGTAATTTTTATCCGAATAGAACATTTTGCAGCATGCACAAACCTTTAAAACTGCATCAATGCACAACTCCAGTGGTCCTGTTTTTAACTATTTGTGTTTAATATTTTAAAACTGATTAAAAATGTGCAGTTGTAATTGTTTAGCTCTTATTTTCTCTCATAACCTGCAACGTACATTGAACTATAAGTTTATATTACTTTGCGGCAATGAAAAATCATTTAAATTAATTATGACAAGTAGATTCTAATTAAAGCAAGAGCAATATATCTGCTACTATTGCTTTAAGCTGTAATTCTCTACTATTCTATGACTTGTGTACTTTTGATAATGAATGAAATCAGTCTGAGTGCTAAACTACAGAAAATGAATGTCACAGATGTAAAATAATAACATGAAAGTTATATTTTATTATAGGCTTCTAAGTTTGTTTATTAAATTTAAATTAAAATAATCTGTGTTTTTCAATGCTACTGAAGTGTGACTGTGCCCAATTACCTTTTAGTGTTTATGGTCTGTGTTCATCCCACACTTGGCCTGAAAGGGTTAGGGTAGTTTCAGGGAAGGAGGCTAATTAACCCAATAGGCTACAGCTAGGGTTGCCAGGTGTCCAATATTGACCCAGTAATAAAAATTAAGAAAATACCGGACACCTGATTTTTTTTCTCTGTCAGGAGGCGAAAATACTGGACACCTGTACACAAACCCTACACAAACTCAGCAACTGGGCCCGGCCCCCTGACTTTCCTCCCTCCCCCCCCCGGCTTACCTGGTTCTGCAGGGAAGCTGACTTCTGGCTCTGACTTTTCTTAAAGGGGCCATGCTGTTTTAATGTGTTCTAATGCCTTAATAACTCTTGGGGTCTGTTTTGGGGTTGTTTTTTTTTTTGGTTAAACCATCAGGCAACCCTAGCTACAGCTAAGAGGAATGAGGTGGCTACGCAGTCTTCTGGCTGAGGGAGGGAGCACAGCTGGGGAAGAAGGAGCAGTGCTGGAATTATAAAGACAGGAAATAGGCAGCGAGGGGGTTTTTGGGAAAATTTGCAGTCAAAGGGAGGGTGTTTGGAGGCTGCAAATATATGTAGCCTGCAGTTGTTCCCTGGGAGTAGGGAGTGGTGAAACTGGCAAACCCAGAAAGGGGTGAATGCTAGTTGTTAGGAGAGGGCTTCAGGAAAAGGCAATAAGGTCTAAAAGGGAACAAACTTGGATGGCTGAGTAGTGGGTCTCTGAGCTGGAATCTGGTGTAGAGGGAAGTCCCAGTTTCCCCTGCCAGCCATTGAAGAAGTGGCTCTAAGGCAGTGGATGGGAAGACTGTTAGGACTGCCAAAGGAAGGGTTTGGAACCCCGGAAGGGGAAAACATATAGGATGACCTGGCCGAAGTAGAAAGTCACAAAAAGGAGGCTGCAGCGCCGTATGTAAGAGAGGGACTGCAGAATAGGAGAGGGAGAGCTGGAGTTCAACCACAGGAAGGGATGTTGACTTGATGATCTAGTCCTAAAGAGATCAGGAAGAGGTGCCATCCTAGTGGTGAGGAGAGTACACTCCATTACAGTCCATTTCCCAGCTTGTCACATTGAGTGTCAGTGACCTGGATTCTCTTTCCAGCTCTGCCATTATTGTCTATGTGATTTTTTTAGGAAAAAACTTTTTCATGCCTCAGTTTCCTCACATCTAAATGGAGTTACAGTGGCTCTCCACCATTGAGTGCATTGAATCTTGAGATTGACGTGCTCCAAAAGTGATAGGTGAGACTTTCAAAAATGCCTAATACACTCCATTTACATGAACTTCCCATTGAAGTTGGGCACCTTTTTTTCCTCATAGATGCTTTTAAAATCCCACCCACTATGGCCGTGTCCAGACTCAGAGGTTCTTTCGAAAAAAAGTACCCTTTTTTCGAAAGAACTTCCCCTGCGTCCAGACTCAAGCCGCGTTCTTTCGAAATTATTTCGAAAGAACGCGGCTTTTCTTTCGATGGCGGTAAACCTCGTTTCACGAGGAAGAACGCCTTCTTTCGAAAGTTCCTCTTTCGAAAGAAGGCGTTCTACAATGTAAAGAGGCCGTCTTCGAAAGAGAGCATCCAGACTCGCTGGGTGCTCTCTTTCAAAAAAGCGGATTTCCTCTATCGAAAGATCCGCCTGCTGTCTAGACGCGATCTTTCGAAAGAGGCTCTTTCGAAAGATGCTTTCGAAAGAGGCTCTTTCGAAAGAAGCCTGAAGTCTAGACACAGCCTATGTAAGGCTTAATGGTGGAATTTTCAAGTGACTTAAGAAGTCACAAGTCCTACTGACTTTCAGTAGGACTTACTGCGCTGATGTGAGTCACATGTTCACCACTGGAGAGATCAGGTAGGTGAGGTAATATCTTTTATTGCACCATCTTTGTTGGTGAAAGATGCACTTTTGGGCTGCATTGCTCCTCTTCAGCTCTGTGTAAGATCAAAAGTGCATCTCTTTCACCACCAATAGTTGCTCCGGTAAAAGATATAACCTCCCCCCACCTTGTGTCTCTAATAGCTGCGACCAACACATCTACAACAACTTTGAAAACCCTAAGACACTGTCATTTGGCAGCATTACACACAGACACATAAAAACATGATTCTGTCTGTTAAACTACAAGAATAGTAAAAAAAAAAGTGAACAGGGATTAAAAATTAATACATACAGGCTGTGTTTAGACTGGCCATTTTTTCCGGCAAAGCTGTTGCTTTTCCGGAAAAACTTGCCAGCTGTCTACACTGTCCGCTTGAATTTCCGCAAAAGCACTGACGATCTCATGTAAGATTGTCAGTGCTTTTGCGGACATACTATGCTGCTCCCGTTTGGGCAAAAGTCTTTTTCCGAAAAACTTTTGCGCAAAAGGGCCAGTGTAGACAGCAGAGATTTGTTTTCTGCAAAAAAGCCCCGATCGCAAAAATGGTGATTGGGGCTTTTTTGCGGAAAAGCGTGTCTAGATTGGCCACGGACACTTTTCTGCAAAAAGTGCTTTTGCGGAAAAGCGTCCTGCCAATCTAGACGCGCTTTTCCGAAAATGCTTTTAACGGAAAACTTTTCTGTTAAAAGCATTTCCGGAAAATCATGCCAGTGTAGACGTAGCCACAGAGAAGAGAGAGATTCCATCTGCAGGGGCTTAAACAAATGAAACACAGGCTTTGAGGGGTAAGGTTTTTAAAAGCAGCTATAGAGTTAGGAGCCAAAGGTCCAATCAAATTCAGTAGGACTGGTGAGTAGGATGTTTTGGAAAATCCCACCTTACCTCAACATATTCAAATTGCAATTTAAAACCAAACACATAAATGGTATATAAAGTACCATAATATTTGCTTACACTTAGACTGGGGGCAGGGATGAACAATAACACTGCAGTGGCTAGCCACTGGCGGGTCGCTGCTGCTATATTTACCTGCACAGCCACAGGTACTGCTGATTCTGCAGCTTCTATTGGCTGGGAATGGCAATCCACAGTCAACAGGAGTTGTGATTGCTAGTACCTGTGGACGAGCAGATAAATACAGAGGTGAGGCCCACCAGGAGCTAATCCTAGGCTAGTGTTTGCCATGCCTGGACTAGGAGATACAGACCAGTACTACAAATAGTGTCCTGTTGGTTTATGAACGTTTTAAATGGTGAGCATAACAGCTGATGAATGCAAGACATAATGTATGTTCTTTGATTGACAGAATCTGGGAGTGGACAATAACCTTCCCTTCATAACCAAGTCAATTTTTGTGAACTGGTGTAAACGCTATTTGAATCATCACTCTTCTGTTAAAGAAATCTGCTAAAGAGTCCAGTCTATTTAGTGTACTTTGTGTGCTTTCTGTTTTCAAATAGGCGTTCCCATTAGCCAGAAACCAGCCAATGGGATTGTGCTGGGGGTGGGAGTGCTCATGAAACCTTTCCCCCCTTCCCTCCAGGCTCACAGCTGTGAAAGAGAAATGGCCTGGCAACCACTTTTCTGAGCTGCGTGTGGATGGGGCAAGGCAAGCAGGGAGCCTGCCTGGGGCTCTCCACTGCATCTGTGCACTGGATCTGGTGGCTTGGTGGGCCGAATGCGGCCCATGGGCCATATTTTGCCCAGGCCTCTATTAGTCATTTATGGGATCATGCTTATAGGCACCGAGCAATCCCAGCTCTTACTGAAATCAATAGAAGCTCCACATACACAGCTTCTTTTGAAAATTAGGCCATTAATCTTTAACTGAAAATGAAAAGTTGGTAGAAGTACAAGACAGTACCACTGAACACCACGGCAAGTCATTTGTTTCCGTTTTGAAGTCTGTGCATGGGGGAAAAGGCAGAATAAATAAACGCTTGAAAATGCATTTTAAATAATTTTTATTACAAAAATTAGCTGAATTATTCATGTATGGCTGAAATTCCACTGAGGGGCAACTGTGAGATTAATAAAGCAGCCAAGCTTGCTAATGTCATTAGAAACCCCCTGTCTGGAATTACCATCACGTACAATTAGATAAACATTAATCTATATGTTGCTATTTTCATTAGCAGAAATTATAATCAGCTTATTTGTTTCTGTGGTATTAGAGTTTCTGTTAACTGGCCTGAATTTCCAGATAACGTTGAACAAGAAAAATTTCTCTCTGACTACAAATAAAAATATGTTCTATTTGGTTGCAAAAGCTTTTAGCTCATTTTTAGTTAAAGAACCACACAGAGTAGTTTCACAACGCCCAAGAACCCTTTCTACACAATGACATTAAAGATAGAGCCAAAAAATCAGTTTCTGGAATAATTTGGTCTATTATAAATATTACACTGTTAACATAGGTTCCTTTCCTCTGAATTTTTCATTTGAACCAAGCCTTTTCCTATCTATAAGCAGGGGAATGGTCCCGCTATTGTGGGGAACTTTCCTGGCTTCTATACCACCCGGGTGAAATGGACCAGCGAAAGGACCTGAGTCCCCGCTCCCACTTCCTTTACCCCACGGCCTCCCTGATCCTGAGGGCTCTCCCTCCACTCTCCTGAGTAGCAGAGCCCTCGAAACCCCAACAAGGCTGGGCCCAGGTTTCCTGGGGCTTAATCCCCGACCTTGTAGTCAGTAGGGGCAGGAGTTAGGGTGTCCCCACTCCGAGGTGCTCTCTTTACACTGCAGGCCTTCTTGGCCCAGCGATCACTTCATAAGGTTCAAAGCAAATACAATTTATTAAACATCAACTGATTAAAGAGAAAAGAATAAGAAAAAAATGAGAATGGTTAAATGAGAACACACAGCCCTGCTCTGTAGCACAGGGACATCAAAACAGCAGCCTGCAGAGTGTAAGGACAGTCCACAGTCTCTTCCTTAGGCTATGTCTAGACTGCAAGCCTCTTTCGAAAGAGGCTCTTTCGAAAGATACTTTTGAAAGAGCCTCTTTCGAAAGAGAGCGTCTAGACTGCACGTTGAACTTTCGAAAAAGCGGCTTGCTTTTTCGAAAGAAAGCACCCAGTGAGTCTGGATGCTCTCTTTCGAAGAAGCCCTATTTACATTGAAGAACGCCTTCTTTCGAAAGAGGAACTTTCGAAAGAAGGCGTTCTTCCTCGTGAAATGAGGTTTACCGCCATCGAAAGAAAAGCCGCGTTCTTTCGATTTAATTTCGAAAGAAAGCGGCTTGAGTCTGGACGCAGGTGAGGTTTTTTCGAAAAAAGGCTACTTTTTTCGAAAAAAACCCTGAGTCTGGACACAGCCCTAGAAGCCCCTTAGAGGCCTTGGATGTGCTGCAGGGGGCGGGGGCTGCAGGCTGGACACACTTGCTCTGGCAGTGACCACACAGCCTCAAGCTCTAAGTGGCCAGACCCCTCTCCCAGTCCAGAGCCTCTCCCCACACTTTGCAGTTCCCAGCTGCTCACCACATCCAGCTGCAGGGTGCTGCTTGGTCAGTCTCTAGCTTCTTGTGTTGCTTCTCTGTTCCTTTTGGCTCTCTGAGCACTGCCAGTCTGCTGCTCAACACAGGGTCTGCGCTCCTTGAGCCATGTGTGTCAGGCTCAGCTGCTGCAAAAACTGCCCCTCAGCACACAGCTTGCACTCCTTGGGCTGTCTCTCAGCTCTCTGTTCCTTTTGCAGGACTTCTGCACACAGCTTGCACTCCTTAGGCTGTCTCTCAGCTCTCTGTTTACTCAGAGAGAGCCAGAACAATCCCAGCTCACAGGGAGGACGGGGCCTGGCCTCTCCCCTTCCTCACTGGCCTGTCCAACCTGTCAATCAGGGTGAGCTGGAGTGTTGGCTGCTTTCCATTGTCTCTGGGGTCTGTCAGTCTCATGAAGCCTTCCCCTTCTGAAACTGGGAGCTGGCAAAACAAAAAACTCCCACAGAGTTTTAGTAAGGGGTAACAGTCCCCTTACATATCTGTTCCTGCTCTTCCTTTCTCTTTTTCACAGTGACACTTCTGTGTATATAAAAACTATCTAGTGCTATAAATCAGGTTTTGTGCCTCTGGCTTCCATTTGTGTGTTGTTCAGTAAAGTTGTCATGCAAATTGACTGGTTTATTCTGGCATCAGTGAATATCTGAAACACCCATTTATGTTAATAGTAATTCTTGTATGTCTACAGGACCACTAAACTCTATACACTATTGGTTAGAGTAGAAAACAAATTATAAAGTTGAGCTTTCCATTGCTCAAAGCAAAATGGTTTTCACATCAACTCTATCTTCATATGCAACCTCTCTGATAACTAATGCAGGTTTCCATTGCCGCAATTAGTGTGCCTCCTTGCAGGTTATAGAACCACATATAATTATTATTCTAAGAATTTCTAAGAAACTCTTTTATGGTTGAATGGATATGGAAGTTGGTTCTAGGGCCTAATCCAATTCCAGCTGAACTCAAGGGAGTGTTTTCATTGATATCAGTGAGGGTTGGGATGGGTCTTTAACAAGGCATTACTTTTAGGTGTGAAAAAAGAGGGCTATTTACCATCATGTTCAGGAGACTGGATCCATAGCATGCATTTTGTTATTACCTTCATGTTTGGATAGAGAGAAATTAGAATGTAGTGTTGAATCCTCTCTCTTGGGAAAAGTAGTGGCATGTGGTGTCATTAATTTGTATTTCAGCTGGTTGGTCATTTTGCTCTCTCCTCTGAGATTGCACATGGGGACAGGAGGACATGTAATGGACAAACAATCATACTTTGACATTTGGAAAGATCACCATTTTTCAGTAAGCTACTATATTTATTAGATTCACAAGAGGTATTAAAATTCTGGTATCTCATTCACATAACATAGATTGTAACAGAAAATGGCATTTTATGAATTCCTTTTGTAAATGGTATTAACACAATCAATCCTTGTTGCCATTTAAGGGGTTTGTTCCCTGCTGATATTCATGCCCTCACTCTTAACCATTCCTCAGTGATACTAAATTTTTCAGGTGTCATTTCGGTGATAAGCAGAACCACCCAAAGCATGGAAGATGTTAGATTGTACAGTCTCTCCCCAAGTTTTCCATCCTTGCTTCAGGACAGGTCATAAAGCAACCTCCTCCTCTTTCATGACTGAAAGGGAGACAAGATTTATTCTACTTGAATCAGAAAATGAATGGCCTAAAAAAAGAGCAGCAAGAAGTGTTTATTTTGCAGACAGCCATTTTACAGATACTGAGTCTGATTGCCTCTCATACCCTGAAGATACCAAATTACCAACCAAAACCATCTTAGAAAACTTTGTCATACTTGGGCCTTTTGCCTGCAGTAGTGCTGACAAACATGCTTTGTTCAAACAGTAATCTAGGGAAGAGGTAGGAACCCTTCCTTAGTCTGTTTCTCTAATGGTAAGTGTTTTCATGTAAACCGTCCTTCATTTTTTCTTAACTGGGCCTTTACTAGTAAAGCCTCCATTAAGTTAAGAGGACAAATTGACCATTCAATTTTCCCTCTTTCTACGACAAGATAACCAGTTTCAATAGCTTCTCTAGTCAACTGTTGCACAAGGCAAGGCAGTCTTTACCAGTTTTGGATAGCTTTGCATAGAGAAGTTGGGATTAAAATTAAGACGAGTTATTCATCTATTCTGTAGCAAGAGACTGTTGTAGCCTGACCCTGTCTGTGGCAGTAGCAGCCCTCCATAACCAAGTCAATTTTTGTGAACTGGTGTAAACCCTAATTGAATCACCACACTTCTGTTAAAGAGTTCTGCTTCAGAGTCCAGTCTATTTTATGCACCTATTTCCAATGGATTTAGAGTTAAGTTGAACTCTGACCATTACCTCCAGGGAACTTCCATTATCTCAAAGGAAAAAAACAGCTGAGGATGTTCTCCCCTGTACATTTGTGAATGCACTAATTATAAATAACGGGATACTGGTGAGCTCTGCAAGCCAGTGGCTGCTAAGGCAAAACTATGGTCTTCAGCGCTCAAAGTAGAGTCATAAGGGGGATGATCCTCTGAGATCTAGTTTTCTGTTAATTCACCGGTGAAGCCCAATGGTATCTTTATAGCTTGTCCTGCTTTCTGGCTGACTGTATATTAGTGAGAAGGGCCTGGGGCTGCAAGAAGAGTCAAGCCTGGTAAAAAAGTCATGCTTCTTCCATAGAATGAGGGTGAGGGTCACTCAATCGTATAATTCATAGAACTGTTAGACCAATCTCTCAAACATCTAGTTGAGAACAAGAGGACTATGTTCTCCGGAGAGTGAGGTGAGGGGGTACTCTGGGCACCACTCTAAAGGTTGCCTAGGGGATGCGTGGGGCTCTCCAGGTAGTGCTTAGGGCTGCCTAGGCCCATCCCCACCCCTTTGGGGCCCACCTCTTTCGGGGTCACGGAGCAGGGCCCCTCCACCTTGCCCAGGGTCCAGCAAGATTACTGGTCCCACTAATATTCTCTGATCAGAAGACTGCAGCTCTGATTCAGCAAAACACTTAAGCACATGGTTAAAAGCATGTGTTATTTAATCCTTATTCAGCAAAACACTTAACATGTGCATTTCCCATTTGGAAAAAATTTCCTTTGTGGTAGTATATCTCATTTGTATTTTACTTAAATCAGAAATGAACAATTAACCACCAATGTGTATACTTCTTATTGAGCAGCCCAACAGAATGTAATAGTAAATGATAATCCTTTTTTGTAGATTTGACTGTTCTATAGAATTATCAAACAATGATTCACAATCCGGCATGATAGAATTAACCATGTTCAACAAGCCTCATCCAAACCCTCCTTATTAAGCATATTGTCATATTTAGTAGGTTTATGTGCATTTTTAAATGATTGATCTTGGTTTCTCTTCTTGATTTCACCTTTAGTTCCATTTCATTCTCTTGATTGTGTCCTGTATTGTGATTTCTGATTCCTTTGGTTTCTGTGATCCTCGTGCTGGGTCAAAATCTGTTTTTAGAATTTTGTAGCTTTACTGTATATCCAACACAAGGGTTTTGCAGCCTCCTGACAGTTTTTTCTTAATTGGTACATGACTAACGGAAAAGGTGATCCTCAAGAAAACCTATACCACTTCAAATCTGTGGCAAAAATCCTTTAGGCCAGATTAAGCTACTTGACTGATGTAAATTAAAAATAACTCCACTCGACTCTGGAGTAGCTTTGGTACAAAACTGGTGAAAGTGAGAAGAATCAGACCCTTTCGGAAGGAGGTCTTGGGGTGAAATCCTGGCTCCACTGATGCCAATGGGAGTTTTGTCATTGATTTCAGCGGGAACCGAATTTAACCCCTGGTTTCTATGAGTATGTCTACACTACAGTTGGACAACCACAGTAGGCCGATGCAAGTGGGACTTGGTATAAGGGTCTGTTTAATTATAGTGTAGACATTTGACCTCCGGCTGGAGTTTAGGTTCCGGGATCCTTGCATGGTGGTATGGGCCAGCCATGTGGGGTTAATCGCCATGTACACAAAACCTGAACTGCTAAATTATCAATTAATTTAGCAATGTTTTGCAGTGAACATTTGAATTATGTGAAAGAAAAATCTGTTTCAAAGGTGACTCAGTTTAAAACAAAATAAATATCAAAGGTGTATGAATATTTATGTGACTGCAATTGTATGCTTATGTTTTGATCTCTTAGCCTGATGCAACCAGATCACATTACCTTGCCATTTACATTACCTAATCACAGATGGGCAAACCCAAAACAAGTTTGGATTTGACAATGGATGAAACTAAGGTTCTTATTCAACAATTTGAGCTTGATTAGTAAATATGCATTGTTATATTGTTCAGTTTAGCAAAACAAGTGGCTTACTTTTCTGTTAACAGTATTTGGTTAAATGTACGTACTGATATACTTACTCTGATTTTACAATAAATAAATATTAGAACCTTAGATTTATGTTGTAAAGGTAAGGAAAATGAGATTTGGTGGTAACAGAATATATTCTTCTCTTTGCTTTCCATATTGCAGAATGTTAGTTTTTTTTGAGGCTATTAACAGGAGATCATAGATGGCATGCTTCAGTTCTGAAGTCTTCTAAATTAATAAATATTGCTTCATACGTCTCTTATTCCTTTACCATTTTGCCTTTATTTTTCATTTAAAGATTTATTTTTCCTGATTTATCAGCATAGTCAAATCTAACCATATTATTGTAATGGGTCAGGTAATGATATTTCTGTGGTTGATAGATTTATTATTTTAATTCATCTAAAGGTTTGTTACTGCAATAATTAAGCTAAGTGCATTTTCAATGTGTGCAATTGCTAATAAAATTGTTGTGGTTTAACATCATGGTGGCTTAAAATAACTAGACCTTGGGCCTAATTACAGAGTTTTCTTTTGCTTAAGATTCTGTGCAAGGGAGGTTGAAAGGGTTTGTTTCCTAGGAAACAAATGTACTGCACTTTCATTGCATAAAAGGTTTCCTGTAAGAAAATTCCATAACCAGGCTCCAGGGAGAGAGAGTGTCATAACTAAACTGTGGTTAGTTTGGATTATTTTCTAAAAACATTTGGTTTTGGGTTTCCCTCTAGCTATGGTAGAATACTTGCATAACAGGAATTTGTTATGCTATAGTTAGATTACTAACCATGGGATCATGAAACTTGTCACCCAGCCTGAAAGATGCATCTTTTGATCATTATATTAAAATACAATGTTTCCTGGCCTGTTTGTGAATATGTACATACATCTGATGTAAAGATGTTTGCAGGGATGTGCAGTGTTATGTGTGCTTGTGTATTGTAAGTGTTCTCAGAGTACCTTGGACTGAGGGTGACTATGTTACCCCCGGCCTTTACCAAGAGAATGTCCTTTTTTTTTTTTTTTTTTTTTTGGGAGGGGTGCAAACTAGGTTTCAGCTGGCTGACACTGCCAGGTCTTCTGTGACTCAAGCACTTTCCTTTGGGCTGGTGCCAACCTTAATCACCTTGAAGGTTAACTCTAGGCGCACCCTAGTCTTTCCCCTAAGGCATCTCCCTGTCAGTGATCTGGTTCCTGTTGGTGATGTTTCATAGTAATTAACAGTGTATGTCCAGCTTCATTTGTACAAATCATGATGAAGTCCATTAAAGCAACCCAGTACTGTTTCACAGTACCGATATGGATAACAAATAAAAGCTTATTAATAAAGATTGATTTGAGAGGACGAGAACCAGGAGAACGATAGGTTACCTGTTAAACAAAAGATATAACACACTTCATAGGGTCTTTTAAACTCTTAATCGGCTATAATTCTTGCCTAACTAAATGCTCGCCTAACACAGTCTCCCAGCATCAATAGTCCCCATAGTCAGGATCCAGTGTTCATGAATGCACAAAGGTCAGTGAAGGATAAACAAGGTGTTCTATAAAAGGCTGGTAGTAGGCAGCTGGGGAGAAAGGATTAAGACAGGCTTGAGTGCAGGGGAGCAGCTAGCTCCTGTAGTGTGACCCTGGGGCAGGCGGCCAGAGCCTCAGGAATGCTGCTCTCTAGGGGTATATCTACACTAACTCGTTAATTCGAGCTAGGTAGGCAAATCAGGGAACCGGGGTTGCAAATGAAGCCTGGGATTTAAATATCCCAGGCTTTATTTGCATGTTCCCATCCGGCCGCCATTTTTAAATCCCCCTTAGTCCGAACGAACTGCCCGCGGCTACACGCGGCAGTTTAAAGTTAATCCGAACTAAGTCCTTAGTTTGGATTAACTGTTACTGACGAGTAACAGTTAATCCGAACTAAGGACTTAGTTCGGATTAACTTTAAACTGCCGCGTGTAGCCGCGGGCAGTTCGTTCGGACTAAGGGGGATTTTAAAATGGCGGCCGGATGGGAACATGCAAATAAAGCCTGGGATATTTAAATCCCGAGCTTCATTTGCAACCTCGGTTCCCTGATTTGCCTACCTAGCTCGAATTAACAAGATAGTGTAGACAGGGCCGGATTAAGACTTTTAGAGGCCCTAAACACTGAAAAGATTATGGTGCCCCCCAAATGTAATTCAAAATAAAAACAATACTATACCATAAAATAAAATTGTATTTTTTGAAATGACACAAAACTGACATGTCTTCTGAAATTAAAATAGCTTCTTTCTAGATTTTCTGATTGCAAAATTCTGGATACGTTCATCGAAGCTGACTTGACGAAGCACGTCCGCTTCCATACACAATAGGGAAAGTGAATCAAGTCTGTCCTGACACTTTGTTGTTCTCTGACGGTTTTATATTCTTTTCAGCTGAGAAAAAGAGTGTTCTGCGGAGTTCTGACTTTTCCCACGATGACAACTTCAATGCTTTTTTTGAAATATCAAATTTTTTCAAAAAAATCTTTTTTGGTGCCCCTGCTTTGCTGGTGCCCTAAGCACGTGCTTAGTCTGCTTATTGAATAATCCAGTGCTGAGTAGACATACCCCAAGAGGGGAGCCGAACTGGCTGAGACTAGGAACCTCCCAGGAGCTGGAGAGCCAGAGTCCTATAGGAGTAGCCCTGAAACCTGTCACCAAGGCCTGGATTAAGACTGTGTTCTGTTCCTTAACTTCTGTTATGGAAATAAACCTCCTTGACTGAGTTTGGGTGTGGCAGTGCATACTTTGGAGCTGGGGAGAAGCAACTTCCCTAGTAACGTGGTGTTTTAGGTTTATTGAGTTGCTTACATAGACTAGTGGATCCTTTGCCAGATGGCACCAAAGTGGCCTCTGTGTCACAATGTTTATCCACCTAAAAGTCCATTGCACTCATCTATCATTTTTATTATGCTCCCAGTGTCTACATTTTGCCTTATTATCCACAACAGAGTGTTAGGTGTGGTAACTTTTCCAGCATTGGAAGGTGTATTGGAAGCAATGTTTTTGAGCATTTCTTGAAATTACTACTGATCTCTCTAATAGTGTGCTCTTTGCTCACATGGTGTGCTTTGGTGTGAAATTGATGAGAAGTGTGAAGTGAGTAACCAGTGCTAACAACATGGACAGGGATATTTTTGGTGTGTTGTTTTTTCTTTGGAAACCCTGAATTATGAGATTAGGCTACAGTTTTATTTTGGCAGGAGAGAGAAATGAAGATAAAATCAGGAAATTATAGTGAACTGGACAAATCTAACAGATAGATAAACTAAAGGTAATGCACCTAAAAAAAGTAGCAATTACTGGCAAAAGGTTTTGTAAGGGGGGGGCAATACTTCTTATTTGCCTGTATATTTCAGAAACTATGTTGCTTAGAGATAGGGTCTGTATGTGATTGTAGGTAGGAAGTTAAATGTGTGCATTCAATGAGGTGCTGCAACAAAAGACTATTCTGGGATGTATTTGCAGACCATTTGTGAATAGATCTGGGAAAGGAATAAAACATCCCCCCAAAAATCAATATACAGCTACGAAAATGATGAAAGGCTTAGCGGTTAGACTAGATAATCTTACATTTGTACGCTATATATAGCTACTTACAGCCCAAAGGAGGATCCCACATTGCTTCACAAGCTACTGTACTTGCAACACAACTCAGATGAACTGACCTGAGACAGAAGACACTATAATACAGCCTATGCATGTGGGAGGATGATCTTTTGGCCCAAAATTATAGGGACAAAATGCCGACCATATGAAACGTGCCATCAAATCTTTAGTGTCCACACAGAGCAAACAGCACGTTCGTTTTTAAGGTCTCATCTAAAGACCCACATGCCCAGAGTGAAATTAACAGTTTCTCTCAGGAGGTGAAGGGAATTCATAGTTTAGACTAGGTAACATGCTGAAGGAATGATACGGCACATGCAGGTAATTGAAAGGAGAGGCATATTCTCAGTGGACTGTAATTGTAAAAGGAGTAGTAATTGCCTGAAAAGAAAAATATAGGTTACACATTTAATACATGTTTTTAACAGTGAGGGTAATTAGGCAATAGACCAAATTACCGTGTAATGGGGGTGAAGCACCGGAGAGCAGCTAGTCAATAGAATAAGAGATGATGGATTGTGCGCAGGATCACCTTTCGAGAGGAGTTCAAGAATAGATGAACACTGGAGCAAGAGGGGAGACTTGTACAGGAAAATCCTTCATCCTCATTAGGTCCTGCAGTAGGTATGATCCAATGTGCCTTTTTCAGTCCTATTGTCTGAGTCTAGAGCACCCCTTTATTTGTCTCTTTCAAATTATACTGTTGAATAGTCAGTGACAAGAGCTTTGGTCTTTTATGTAACAAATAGATGGTGAAATCAGTGGATACTGATCCATCCTCCTCACCCTGACCCATATCATTAGACTGGGGCTAGGAAATACAGCACAGTCTCTTGACAGCATTTCTATGTGTCACATCTTTATTATACAACACTCTTGCTGTAGATTAATAAGCATATATCATTAAATACATTTTAACAGTGTTGACATTTTACATAAAATTAATAAGAATGTGCAATACCAAAATGCACCTAGGCCAAACTTTAAAGCAGATATCTTATTTTTTTACATTGGGTAAAGTTTGCAACATTTCCAAAATATTTCCCAGTTTTTTCTGCAAAGTATTTGCCAAGCAAAACTCAGAAGTTTCACCCAGTTGAGACAGTGAAACTTTGCCTTGTGGAGTTTAGGGTTTGTTTTTTTTTACTTTGTTTTGTTTATTAGTCTAATGCAATTGGGGATTACAGGATTGACTGGAAGATCAGGGATTAATGTGACTGGGGTTTGGCACCTGCGGTGAGAAGTGCTAGCAGGTGAAAGTCTGACTGCCTCTACAATGAGAATTATACACAGCTGCACTGGTACTAGCAGGGACAGGAGGACTAGAGTTATCTGGATACAGATTTTTGGTACCATTGCATTGTCAAAACCTTTTCAGCGTACATCTAAATAGCAAAATGGTAAAAATGCCAGGAGCCTGTTTCTGCTGGTGAGCATACATTTCTCAGTAGAGATGCTCCAGTGCTAATGCAGCACTGGAAAACATTTACAACCTGCTAGTGGAGACAAGCCCTTAAGTGTTCTTAGATTTAGAAGCAGCCCACCACCTCAGTCTTGCAGTCTGATCCCTAGGATAGACCTATGGACCCATGGACAGTGTATAAGTGTTTTTAGTAAGCCATTTTAAAAATGTCTGGATATTCTTTAATTGGTTTTATTTTAATAAAATATTTTGCAATAGACAAAGTTAGTTTAATTTAATCATTAATTTTAAGGTTTTTTAGAATACCTTTAAAGGCTCATATGTTCTATAGAAGTACATTAGTAAAATATTGTTACTTTAAACATCTCACTGGAACTATGAAACCTTTAATTACAATTATGCAGAAAGTTATTTTCTTCGTAACTAATTAATTGGCAGCATCTTCTTCTATTATATGGATGTGATTCTTAATACCTATTAATCAGTGTTCCTGCAGTACACAGTATTTAAAGAAAGTTTCAACAGCAGAACTGTAAAACTTCCAGAGATCAAAATACAATATGAGGGAAAATAAACATTGCATTAAAATACAAAGTAATGACTGAGATGACAAAACATTTTTTTAACAAGACTTTATCTACTGAGTCATATCAGAGAATGGATTAAATAGTGAGAGAATGAAAATGAAATGTGAAGAATACATTTGAAAATGGAAAGAATGGCACCATGACCAAGGACAAATTCGTCACTATTTTGTCTATATATTTATATTCAGAGTTCAGTTTTACGATGCAATTTTTAAAAAATTGTCTTCATTCTGTACCATTAGGGTGTTCATTCGCAAATATTTTTAAAGATGAAACAGGCAAATAGAAAGTTGGTTAAGATGAAGAAAATTTGATCAGTAATATTATAAGATTCGGTGAGAAATGTGTGTCGTATGTTTGTTGCTACATTCACTGCAGAAAAGGAGCTCTATGAAAAAATACCCGGTAGTTTTGTACATGGGTTCATGTACGCACCTGCTCTTAAAGTATAGGTTGGCTCTGAAAAGTGACTGTAAAAATGTTAAAGTGGATTTCTTTGCTTATTGTGTTTCAATCATTCTCACAGCCAGGGATTCATTCAGCATATGGGCATCCTGGCTTACCTGCTTTGTTGTGAGTACATCCCAGGCACCTGCATCAGGAGAATGGTGAAGGAGCCTCTTCACCAACAGCGCATCATCCTGGCCTTGTGGGATAACTGATTGAAACTTAGAAAACAATTCTGTTAATAATGTATAAGAATAAGTAGAATCTAGCCTAAAGGTTTAAGTGAAAAGTGTTCTTCAGTGCTAACAGGAGTAAAAAGTAGTAGTAACATTCGGCACTGAACTCAGTAAATGTGATCTAAATACACACAAGCAGATCAGTGATGTGAGAACGTGATTTTTTACAGTGTCACTTTTCAGAGTATTTTTGGATAATACTCTGTGTTCATTACAGCTGATTGCCCTGCTTTGCTGCTCAGTTATATATGAGATCTCTGTTTGGAAGAAAAGCATTTTTGAAAATATTCATACAGCCTTTTAAAATATGTCTGCCTAGTTGCAGAATGGTTCTTTTGCTGGTACAGGACAGTACAAGAGCCTACTTGTAAAAGATGAAGAATAGATACAGCTAGCACGCTATGTGGTTTTGAAATTTGATATCCATTTGCTGTAGCTTACAGGTACTTTTATCTTGATTACTCTATCCTTTCATAATCACATACAAATCTTCTGTAGAGACTAATTTTGTTTTCCTTATTTTCATAGTTTTTTCAGTTTATTAGAATAATATTAATGAATTTATATATTACTAAATACAGCCAATGTGGTTAGTTCGAAGACATAGAAGAAGGCCTACAAACTAAATTAAAGAGATAGTACTGTTTAAATCTAATATACCAAGAGAGGAGAAAATGGTCGAGTGTCAAAGTGCTGCAAAATAAGTTCATATGTTCCATCCCAAAAATTTTTGTAAAGATTTGGGACCAGACCCACCACTGTGCCTGGTGCAACTGAGATAAAATAGAGTGTGTAATGGGACATTAAGCCATCTGCGAGCTCCTCAATATACCTGGAGTTGGTCAGCTGTGTAATTTACTCATTTACTATACCTTGGTAAACTGACTATACAAATTAGGGGCATTCAGATGATTTTACTATTGGAAATTATGATGAAAGTAATTTTACTAGGAATGTACTCTGAAAAATAAATACATACAATAGAATTAAATTATAGGAATAGCTGTGAAAGTAATACATTTATCCTGTTGAAGAGAGGTTTCAGTGCATCAGAGTACCTTATGTAAATGAATGCCCCTTTATACTTTAGCTTTAACAGAACACAGGGATTTTGGAATTGCCATGCCAATCAGCAAAATGGTGTGTATGAGTAATATTGTTTGTGTTGCAGTAGTGCCTGAAAGCATAAATCATGATCAAGGCCCCATTGTGCAGACATTGTACACACAGTTGATAGTCCTGCCACCAACACTATTGACTCCACTCCAAGGATTAATGTGAAGTGGGCAAAAACTTCTCTGTCTCTGCAAGTAAACAGCCTGTTGTGTAAAGCAGAGGTGAGGAACCTAAGACCTGGGGGTCAAATGCAGCCCCCAGCTTGCATGGATCCAGCCTCTAAGATTCGGGATTCCCCTCCCCCCAGCATTGGGGAGCTCATGCTGGTGAGGGGTGATATTTGTCTTTTGTTTTTTGTTTGTTTCTCACTTGTGTGCAGCCTCCAACTGATTTTTGTGTGGGTCAATGGCCCCGACCCAGAAAGGTTCCCCATCCCCGGTGTAAAGCCTACTGTTGAATCACCTTTGCAGTATTATCCTAGCTTTTCTAGATGCAATTTTGTTAATATTCATAAAGGACCCAAGAAGGGGGGCAATTGCTTTAAAATCTCTGAAGGATTCTGTGAGCTGAATATGCTAAAGTGTGTTCAATTACCCTCCTAAAGATGATATTGCAGAGGAATCAAGGGCTTCAGTGAAATGATAGGTGAAAAGTCTGTGAGAAACCTTGGCCCAAAACCTGCACATATAGCATTCTCAACTTTCTGTTCTGCATGGCTGTATTATGTTGCTGAAAGCTATTGAGTAGCTGTTGCCGCCTATCCCTGAAGTGACCCCTCAGGCTATGATACTTAAAGAAGGACTGTACAATTAAGATATATTGCAATGCAGACAATTATTTTATGTTTGTGGCATTTTGGGCTACAATATAATGAAACAATATATGTTGGATTTTGTTTTAATGAGTTTCCATGACTGTGCGTGTCTACTTTTAAATGTTTTTTCCATGACTAACTGTGCCCACTTTTAATAAAGTGAGATAAACAAGTTACTGTTCCATACTCATTGTTTCCTTTGTTTCCCAATGCAATCTCTGCATTTTTTTTAGGGGGGAGAGGGAAGGGCTAAGTTAAAGTCCATGATTTGATATATAGTATTGATATCTCCTCCCCACTTAGTCATTTATTTCTTGTAAGATAAGCTTCTGGTAATGAATCCATAAATGTGTCCCTTTTTCTAAGCCCCCACTATGTGGAACTCCATTTCACAGATTCTCAGGCCAAAAGAGATCACTGTGATCCTCTAGTCTGACCTCCACAGGCCATAGAACACCTCCAAAATAATTCCTAGATCATATAATTTAGAAAAAGAAGTATTGATATTAAAATACTCAATCAGGAATCTTCCATAATTTCTGGACCTTGTCCCTGGTTCCCAATCTAACATTGGTAAATTGTGCCAATGGTTAAGTATTCTGATTGTCAAAAACGTATGCTTTGTTTCCAGCCAAAGTTTATCTAGCTTCAGCTTTCAGTCATTAGATTGTTATATCTTCCTCCTCTAAACTGAAGAGCCTATTACTGTACTAAATATTTGTTCCCCATGTAGATATTTGCAGACTGTAAGAGTCTGGAATCAGGACTTGCAGGTAGGCTCATCAATTCTGGCTGGATAAATTCCTGGAGGTTTCATCACCTGACATAATATTTAATTACTGGAGATGCTGGGAAAATTCTGGAGGGTTGGCAACCCTCCCAGCTGAGCTAGTCTCTACGCATCCTGCAGCAGTGTGCCTGGTTGGCCAAGCTGTCTGATTGGCTGTAGAGGCTAGCAGGCCAGCTCTTAGCCAGCAACTGCTCACTGGTTGCTCAATGCTCATGGCCTCGAAAGTGACTACTTACATGTTCCCATGTTCCTGCCAGGTACCCAGCCTGTCTTCTGACTAGCCCTTGCATGAGTCCCTCTTAACCTGATGCTCTGCTTTTGTCAGTTCCTGAGCTCTGGCTAGACAATTGGCTCCAGATTCTGACTACTGACTTCAGCTCTGGATCTAGTTCCTGGTTCCAGTGTTTGAGTTCTGATGCCTGCTCTGACCACTATGTTAAACTGACTTGGTCTTGGTTGCCTGAAAGTCACCCCTTAACTTTCTCTTTGTTAAGCTCTTGGGGTATTAGGTAAATTCTGACCCTTTAATTGTTCTTGTGGCTCTTCTCTGACCAATCTCCAGTTTATCAACATCTTTCTTGAATTCTGGACACTGGAGCTGGACACAGGGCCAAGAACCAATCCCAGGAATCGTCCTTTGGTGACGATTTACATTTTGAGACCTGTCACTTAGCCAGTTATTAATCCATTTAAGGTGTGTCATGTTAATTTTATATCTTTCTAGTTTTTAATCAGAATGTCACCCAGCAGCAAGTTGAATATCCTAGTGATGTCTAAGGGTGCATCTACACTGCACCGTTTTACTGGAATAACAAAATAAAAGTCAAAATAACGGATGGCTGTTTCCAACTCTGGTAAACCTCATTCCACGAGGGATAAGGCTTCTTCCGAGTTTTGTCAAAGAAAGAAGCCTTCAGGAAATCCCACAGGTGCCCTGCTGGCCACTCTGTTCACTCTCAGTGGAGCTCTATAGTTCCTTTTCCTCTGCAGCTCTTAATGCTGCATTCACAAGGGACAGGGCTTGTGGCAGGAAACCGGCCCTCAGAGCCTCCAGCTACAGTGCAGTAGCTAGTGCCACCGTGTTAGAGCCCCAAGTCCCCAAGAGTCCCCTGCCCATCCTAAGGACCACACACAGGGCTCCCAGGAGCCTGTCAGGGGCCACAAGAGACATGTGCCATCTTGGACTGGGGCGGAGAGCCTGGCCCTCCTCGAGGTGTGAGGCAACAAGGAGAACCACCAGGATCTCTGCACCAGAGGGCGCAATGCCGACATCTATAGCCAGATGGCCAAGCCTGGCCACAAAGGACCATACCAGGACCCTGAAGCAGGTCTGGAGCAAACTGAAACAGTCGAGACACCCATCGTCACTCACGTAGGTCTCCCAAGCCCCCAAGGAGGAAGAGGAGAATATGGTGAGCACAGTGACCACCATCACCCTGGAGCTGGTACCCCTGGCCTGGATGTGTTCCAGGCATCCTCCAAGGCTGGGGAGGAATCATCAGGTGAGTGGTCTTAATTTTTTACACACATAGGGTGGGGTTGGTGGCGCTGAGGGGCTGTGTTGCAATTGTTGCTCGGCCTTCTCAGCCTGGCTATTGCACTGTAGTTCGTGCACATGGATGTACAAGCAGCACCAATCTGTGCCATACAGCCCCAAGAGGCAGCCCCTGGACTCCTGTTCACGTGTTCTGGGGAGGCCAGCCACACTTCTAACCCCCCGGGGTTGGGAGACGCCCTCTTACCACAGGCCACTGCTGGAAGGAGGCTGGGGACAAGGATGCACATGCACACCCACACAGACTCTGGAGTGCTGCACATGGGCATGCCTGCACACTCGAGGCAGCACCCGCTCCCGGGGACAGCGCTGCCAGGTGCAGCTCTGTGTGTGTGGCACTGATGGAAGCCTAGGCAGCTCGAGCCCCTCTCCCGACCATTGGATCCCAGTGTGACCAGCCATTTTCCTTGCCTGCTTGTTCATAGGATTGGGGAGAGAGGGAGTGGGAAGCATGGTCCCCTGGGCACCTCTGGGCCCCTTGTGAGGCAGGGCCTGCTGTCCAGGACACACATGGGCCTTGCTCCTGGGACAGCACCGTCTTCTGACCCAAGAACTGTTGCTCTCAGCTCACACATAAGGGTAAGGCTTCAGGGACAGTATCTCCAGGGATGACAGCACTTCTCTTTATTCTCCCCAGCCAGACCAGCCGTGACTGTGGGGCGATCGACACCACCCAAGCCAGCCGCCTGACCCCAGAGGAGCTGCAGGTGCCAGAGGTCCAGGAGGACCTCATGAGGGAGCAAGTCTCCATTCTCTAGGGCATGCAGCTGATGTAAGGGGACTGTTACCCCTTACTAAAACTCTGTGGGAGTTTTTGGTTTGCCAGCTCGCAGTATCTGAAGGGGAAGAGTTCATTAGACTGACTGACCCCAGAGACAATGGAAAGCAGCCAACACTCCAACTCAGCCTGATTGACAGGTTGGACAGGCCAGTGAGGAAGGGGAGAGGCCAGGCCCCGTCCTCCCTGTGAGCTGGAATTGTTCTGGCTCTGTCTCTGAACAAACAAGGTGTGTGCAGAAGAGGTCCTGCAAAGACAGAGAGCTGAAAAGAGCAGTGCAAGCTGTATGAAGAAGTCCTGCAAAAGGAACAGAGAGCTGAGACACTGCTAAGAGGAGTGCAAGCTGTGTGCTGAGGGGCAGTTTTTGCAGCAGCAGAGCCAGGCATACACAACTCAAGGAGAGCAGACCCTGTGTTGAGCAGCAGACTGGCTGGGCTCAGAGAGCAAAAAGGAACAGAGAAGCAACACAAGGAGCTGGAACTGGCCAAGCAGCACAGCCTGCAGCTGGATGTGGTGAGCACCTGGGACCAGCAAAGTGTGGGGAAAGGCTCTGGACTGGGAGAGGGGTCTGGCCACTTCGAGCTTGAGACTGTGTGGTCACTACCAGAGCTAGCGTGTCCAGCCTGTAGCCCCCCCTGCAGCATATCCAGGGCCTCTAAGAAAGAGACTGTGGACTGTCCTTATACTCTGCAGGCTGCTGTTTTGATGTCCCTGTGCTACAGAGCAGAGCTGTGTGTTCTCGTTTAACCATTCTCATTTTTTTCTTATTCTTTTCTCTTTAATCCTTTGTTGTTTAATAAATTGTATTTGCTTTGAACTTTGAGAAGTGGTCACTGGGCCAAGAAGGCCTGCAGTATAAAGAGAGCACCTCGGAGTGGGGACACCCTAACTCCTGCCCCTAGTGACTACAAGGTCAGGGATTAAGCCCCAGGAAACTGGGCCCAGCCTTGTTGGGGTTTCAGGGCTCTGCTACTCAGGAGAGTGGAGGGGGAGCCCTCAGGATCAGGGAGCCATGGGGTAAAGGAAGTGGGAGCGGGGACTCAGATCCTTTCGCTGGTTCATTTCACCGGGGTGTATAGAAGCCAGGAAAGTTCCCACAATAGCGGGACCATTCCCCCGCTTACACTGACACTGGCCTAGAAGGTCCAGGATGATGCACAGTAGAGGGTGCAGATGTGGACTGAGCTGCTGCAGCAGGGACGCAACGTGTGTGACCGTCCGGGAGCTCCTGACCTACCCAGCCCCAGTCCCTGCTCCCCCTGCCTGATCCCGCTGCCCCTCCCATACCAGACCCTGCTCCAGCCCCCTCTTCTGCTTATCTCCCTATCCTCCCTGTACCCCCCCCCCCACTCCGGGGGTCGCTGAGGTCCCTGCACACGAGGTGGAGGAAGCACCTGAGCCACATGCCACTCTCAGCCCCAGCCCTGAGCTTCCCCTCCCTACCCCCCAAGGTTCTCGGTTCCCTCCCCAGGTTCTCCTCCCCAGTTACTTCTGTCCCAAATAAATAACCAAACAGATCTTTTTTTTTTTCCCAAAACAAAACAGTGTTTTTATTGTGCCTGAAGGGAAAAAGGGTAGAGGGGGAAGGGAGCGATTGTTGTGGGAAAATCAGGGTACATCTAGACTACATGCCTCTGTCACCAGAGGTATGTAGATGAGGCTACCAGGCATAGGAAAATGAAGCGGCGATTTAAATAATTGCCGCTTCATTTAAATTTACATGGCTGCTACGCTGAGCCGATCAGCTGTTTGTCGGCTCAGTGCGGTAGTCTCGACGCGCGGGTGTCGACATCAAAGGCATTTGTCGACCTTCCAGGTAAACCTCATCCCAGGAGGCATACCTGGGTGGTCGACAAACGCCTTTAATGTCGACACCCGCGCGTCCAGACTACTGCGCTGAGCCGACAAACAGCTGATCGGCTCAGCGCGGCAGCCATGTAAATTTAAATGCGGCGATTATTTAAATCACCACTTCATTTTCCTATGCCTGGTAGCCTCATCTACATGCCTCTGGCGACAGAGGCATGTAGTCTAGACGTACCCTCAGAGAGGGGCAAGGCACAGGCCCCCAGCAGGAAGGCCCTCTTTCGAGAGAGGAATGCAAATACAGGTGAACGAAATTGCAAATGAAGCGTGGATTTGAATTTCCCGCGCTTCATTTGCATAATCGCGTCCGGCTGCTATTTCAAAATGACCTATTTCAAAAAAAGAAACGTTGTCTTGACGCGGTTATTTCGAAAGAAAACCCTTCTTTCGAAATAACCCTTACTCCTTATAAAATGAGGGGAAATTGAGTCTTTCACTGGCTACTCCACTTTGTTGAGCAGGGTCAGTGTCAGAGTACCTGGGTCATTTTGTTTACCCTTTTTAAAAAATGGCCCTGAAGTAACTTTCTTCCAGGCTTCTGGAACTTTCCTGGTGTTCCAAGACTTACTGAAAATTTTATAATGGTCCAGTGAGCTCTTCAGCCAGCTCTTTTAAAATTCTTGGATTCAGATTACCCAGACCTGCTGATTTGAAAAATATCTAAGTCCTGTCGCTTCTGTTTAACATTCTCCAAAGATGATAGTGGAATGAAAAGAGTATTATCACCATATGATGAGACTATATAATCTTTTTCTTCTGTTACAGAACAGAAACATTTATTGAACACTTCTGCCTTTCTTCCATTATTACTGATAATTCTATCATTTCCATCTAGTAATGGACCAATACCATTATCAGGATTCTTTTTTAACTCAATGAGACTAACATGCATGAAAGCCTGGTAAAATGACGAATCCTATTGTTTGTAATTGAACTAATATATAGCATCCAGAGTGAATAAATCTCTAGGAAATGCTTTGGCAGAGTCTGAGCGAAGAAACCTAGACAGAAAAATATGTTCAGGGTAGATAATAATGCTGAGACAATGCTGCTAACACTGAGCTCGCAACATTTGGAAATTCCCTTTGAAATTTGGGGCTCAGATTGAAAGAGTGCAGTTCATTCCTTGCCTACTTTTTTTAAGTCATTGCACCAGATTTAATAAATTTAGAAAAAAATAAGAATGATTTAAATGCAGCGATACTTGTATTCAGAGGAAATTTACAGTCAGATGTGGGAAAAATTGAGGAAGAGAAAGTTAAAGGGACAATTTGATCCTCTTGCATGTTGGCTACTCTCCTTTACTCTCTTCTCAGGAAATAGCTCCATAAGTACTGCATTCACAAATTGTCATCTGCTTGTGTTAGTACAAACAGCTATCCTGTAAAAATGTCAGTTCTTGAGTCAAGTAGATATAAAAGGCAATGCTCTTGAGGATGGCAGCTTAAAGATGTAGGGGGGAAAAGAAAGTGTTGTAGGTTATGCTTTGTTTCTGTGGACTGTGTTAAAGTGGCAGTTGCTTTCTCCTCCCCCTCCCCCCCCCCTATAAGTTTGTGCTCTGAGTTCAACTAATTGAAAGCTATATAGAAGTACATTATTCCAGGCTACATTGCTGTTTCTAGTTCTGGCCGTCATGTCTATTGGTGCACAAGAATGCAAGGGGAATTGTGAAGCCTACAAAATCAGAAAGCCAACATTTGCAAAATTGATTGCCTAAAATTATGCTACGGAGAGGCATCTAAATAAGTGGTTTGATTGAAGTTGATGGGACCTTGTGAATGTTCAGCATCCCAAGAAATCAGGTTGTTTATGTAGGTACCTAAATATAAAACAAACTTAAGGCACCGTGATTTGAAAACTTTAGCTGAAATTTTAGGGCCAAATCTGGTACTACCATCTTGAGCACCACCTTGCTGGTGGGGGGTAGTTTAAATGGACACCACATGTAACTGTGTGTAGGGATTAGGAAGCATCACAATGGACAGTTGTAGTTTAACTGCTTTTACCTAACTACCCTTGCTTTCCTCCTCTACCTGCATATCCTTTTTATGGAAATCCTCAAGATATATAAGGAATTATAGGTTAAAAAGAATCACTAGTACTGGATTCTTTTTGTAAGTTGTTGGACTCAACCTCATCCAGAAAGCAGCAATCAGTGTTTCTTTAATAGTTCAATAGCTGCATCTCAAAACTCTGAAGGGTAGAGAGCTAATAAATATAATTTCATGGTGAAATATTCATGGTGGTTTCCCCTTCGATCAGATGAATGATTGTTATGATTGGTTTAGTCACTTAGAATACTGCAATGGAAACTACACACCCCCTGCAGCATCTCTTTCAAAATTGCTTTGTAAAAGCTTTGAGATTTTTGAAGTATCCAAAGGGAAACATGCAGTTAAATCTCCCTAGAGTGGCAATAAAAATGTGGAACAAAACATAATCCAGATGGAAACCTGCTCAGTGCATGCATAGTTTTCACATACGGTACATTCATCATTTTAATATTTGGGTTTTCTGTTGTCAAGAATGTACATGAAAGAGATTTCATCATATGTACTGTTGACATAAAATAGATGAAAACTCTCACTAATTAGCTTTTTATTAAGTCAACATTAAGATATGTAGAAGATGGTAACAAAGAGCATAGCTCTCTCTTCTGAAATATCCATAAACCAGCTGTTATCATTGATTCATTATGTTACTTCCTGTTGAAAGCCTCTCAACAGTGTCCTTTGCAGGATTGAAGAGCAGGTATCATTTTGGTTACTTTGTTTTCTTTGTTTTGGACAGTTTCATATGCTTCTTGTACATCATGCTTTTTGACTATATGCCAGCTATTCATAACAATCTTAATTAAATCACAGGGGTTTCACCTGCTCTGACATGTACCACCAACGTTTCCTGTTTGTTTTTTGAATTAACATTTCACCTTTATTGGGTCATCTTAAATCTGCACTAAAGTCAAGAGAGAGAGTTGACTCTCGTACTCCATGATGGCTTGGTGAGCAATGGTTTCTGTAAGACATTAACCCAAATGTTTCAGTACCATGACAAAAAACTGAATAATCCATCATGTAGGAGAAAGTCCTTTATGTAAGACTGGCGATGCTGCATATACTCCCATCTTTTTCTCTACATTGTTTTCGAACAACTGTTGTTCATCCCTGTCTCATCTCTTTTGGAACCTATACAATCAAAACATGTACTGTAATATGCTTCTTTCTGCGACGTGGCAGTAGCTGCTAGCCCAGCTCTACTTAAAAGTATATCAGACATTTCTAATTTAAATGCTGTTACTGGGATTCAATACAATAAGAGCCGAATCCTGCTGTTTGATCCATGCAGGATTTCTTTCGACTCCACTAATCATGTGCATACGTCCTAAGAATGTGCCTCTACATTTATAATATAAGTCAATGTATAATGCATGTTAATAAGCAAAAACCCTCTTTAAATGACTCTGCATTTTCTTTGTAAAATGCCTGGTACTTAATGATATTTTTTAAATTGGCATACTAATTGGATTCAGTGGAATATGAGCACACAACTGAGTGTCATTGCAATCTTTCACATGGAAGTTACTCCTCGTGTCATCCAGCTTCTTTTCCTGCTTTTCGTCTTAAAGGAATTCTGACTTAATACAGGAAAAGGAGATGGTACTTTTAATTGATATGACACTGTTTTGTTATAGCACTATTCTAGTCTAATCCTAATCATTTATTTTAATGATCAATATAAAAGTGTATGATAACACACACAAAAATACATATAAGCAATAATTTATATACTATTACAAAAACCAGTTTTCGCCACAAATATGTTCTGCAATGGAATTTTGGCTTTAGGTCAAACGTGAATTTGATTAAGGATGCAAATAAGGCTAGAGGAGTCGATCTCTTGAAGATAATGTTAACAGTATTATGGGTTCCTGTTGTAGCTTGATAGGCAAGTTTCAGTTGAGTTTTGCACTTAAAGGGTTTGATCTCTTGGACTGTGTCTTCATTGGCACCCTTTTCCGGAAAAGGGATGCTAATGAGACAAGTCGGAATTGCAAATGCCGCGGGGGATTTAAATATCCCCTGCGGTATTTGCATGAACACGGCAGCCGCTTTTTTCCGGCTCGGGGTTTTGTCGGAGAAAAGCGCCAGTCTAGACGGGATCTTTTGGAAAATAAAACCTTTTCCGGAAGATCCCTTATTCCCCCTAGGAAAATTTGCTATTCCGACTGGTCTCATTAGCATCCCTTTTCCGGAAAAGGGTGCCAATGTAGACATAGCCTTTGTGTATGAAAAATCCATCACAACATTTTGAATTGGGATGTCATATTTGTTTTGTTTCAGCACACTATCCGCTTGTGGTGGTAAAAACCTGTATCCCTTCGATTTTGTCCCCTTTGCAAGTTTTTTTTGTGGCTTGAGCAACAGGATGGTTTTGAATGTTGTTTCTATTGAGAAGGCTGCATGCAGGAGCAAAATTAATGTAAATCCTTAATGAAAAACTATTGTGTGCAGTATGTTTGGTTCTGTTACAGGCAGTCCCCGGGTTACGTATGTATGTAAGTTGTATGTAAGTTGGAACTGGTGTCCAGATTCAGCCGCTGCTGAAACTGACCAGCGGCTGACTACAGGAAGCCCTAGGCAGAGTTGCTCTGCCCTGGGCTTCCTGGAATCAGCCGCTGATCAGTTTCAACAGCGGCTGAATTTGGACTCCTGGGACAGAGCAGCTGGGGCGCTGCCAGATAGGTCCCCGCAGCGCTGCACCTCAGCACTGCGGGGACCATCCCGGCAGCACCCCAGCTGCTCTACCTCAGGTGTCCCCAAGTCAGCCTCTGCTGAAACTGATCAGCGGCTGATTCCAGGAAGCCCGGGGCAGAGCAACTCTACCTCGGGCTTCCTGTAGTCAGCGCTGGTCAGTTTCAGCAGCGGCTGACTTGGGGACGCCTGGGGCAGAGCAGCTGGGGTGCTGCCGGGTTGGTCCAGTAGCGCCGAGGAACGGCGCTGCGGGACCAACCCGGCAGCGCCCCAGCTGCTCTACCCCAGGTGTCGTCGGCAAGAAAAGCCTGGTCTGCTGGGGGAGGAGGGGGGTCCCGCCGCCCGCGTCCTCCTGGGGCAAGAAAAGCTGCTCCGCGTCTCCCTGGTCTGCTGGGGGGGGCTCTCCCCAGCAGACCAGGGAGAGGCGGAGCAAAGCCGCGGAGCACGCGGGCAGAGGGACAGCCCAGACGCGCCGCGGCTGTCCTGCTGTCGGCGTCCTCCAAGGCTTTGCTCCCCGTCTCCCTGGTCTGCTGGAGCCCCCCCCCAGCAGACCAGGGAGACGCGGAGCAGCTTTTCTCGCCCTGGAGGACGCGGGCGGCGGGACCGCGGCGCATCTGGGCGTCCCGCTGCTGGCGTCCTCCAGGGCGAGAGAGCCCCATTTGTAACTGTGGATCCGACATAAGTCGGATCCACGTAACTCAGGGACTGCCTGTGTAGTGCTGCCAGTTTGCACATTGTTTTATTTAGGGAACATAAACTCACTTTGCTCAGGTAGAAATGACTACGCCAGGTTCATGGCAATGGAAAAGCAAACTGAATATTCTACCTGGCAAGTTCAATGAAGAACCATCTGCACTGGCAAGAAACAGTTTTGCAACCTATCCCTAATGAATACATACCTGTAATTATGCTTGCTGGCTGCTACAGGCGCTTTTTTTATCCTGGACAAGATCCTCCTGTATAACCTACACAGTCTATTCTGTACTAAATCCAATTCCTTTTTTGTAGTAGATAGGTTCAGGGCACACTAATTACTTGCAGGTTTCAAGCATGTGAAGTATATTTTATTTGTGGGAAAACAATTTCAATTTTTTTAAAGAAATGACTCATCATGGAATTTATATTTGACTCAAATGCAGATTTTTATATATTCTAGTAATTAAAACATTTTTTAGAATTCAATTATATTTTAGGTACAGACTTTTTAATTTTAATGGAACATTTTAGTGCTATAATGTGTGAACCTGTAATGTAATGCACTGTTTGGTTGGTCTTATGTGCACACTGTTTGTGTGGGAGGAAACCATTTGAATTGCAAATTAGTATTTTTACATTATTAATCAGTGTGACCGGCCATAATGAATGAATAAAAGGAGCCTGCTTGGGTGAGTAGTTCATTTGGTCCACGGGCAATCTCATCCTTTTCCAAATCAATACATGCTATTGTACTCCACAAACCAGCCTCTGTTAGTTGCATATAACAAAGAACCATGTAAACACTTGCAAAGAGGACAATAACGTTTTGCAGAATAGCCACTGAAATATCCAGGGGAAGCATTTTGTTGCTTATGAATGATCTGATATAGCATTTAGAATCTAAATGATCCACCATCTCCGGTGTGCTCTAGGCGGGGGCATGTCTGAAGTCTGTAGCTTGCATAATAAGCTGGGCACTTGCTAGGTGGGCTCAAGAGTACTTCACACTGAGCAAACAGGAAATGGAATTTCTAAACGTGTGGAGCTTTGGAGGGGAAGGGTGTATACTTGGCTACCAGCAGAGGCGACTGTTGAGGAAGGATGCAGTGGTGGCACTGGCCACGTGACTGCCCCCTACATGATTCCTCCCCACACATCTAGCCCAGGGGTGGGTGAGACAATCCCTCCTCCTCTCCCTGTCCCTGCCTCTATCTCTTCCCTGCCCTTACCCAAACCCTTCCCCGCCCTTACTCCACCTTTGATTCTTCCCCCAAACCCCTTTCCAATGACACCACTTGGGTCTTACATTGCCATTGAGTGCTGCTGGGTGGGGGCTGACCCTTGCTGCTGGCGCCAGGCCCTTCTGCTATTCCCCAGGGCTGCCCAGAGGCTCTGGCCCCTTGCTCTTCCTGTCCATGGCGTTTGGGGAGGTCACAAGTCCCCTCACACCCTCCCTCCCCACGTTGCCACTGGTTGCCTGCCAGCAAACTTCAAAATGGTGACCATGGGGCTCATTGTGGGACACCTCCAGAAGACTACCACTGTCAGCATAAGTAACACAGTGTCTGCACTGGCGCTAAGCGCTACACCTCCTTCAGTGGATTTATTAAATCGGCAGGTGAGTTAAAAGGTAGGCAGCTGTCTAAAACATTTTAGTGTAGGCCTAGTCTACACTAGGACTTTACATTGAATTTAGTCATATATGGTTGAATTTCTAAAAGATGCATCCATGCTACCGGGCTGCCATGTCGACTTCAATGGCTGCTGAAGTTGATTTCAGTACGCCTGCTTTTCATGAGGAGTAACACAATGGCCAACCTTGCATGCTCGAATTTACAGTAGTGTAAATGCAGACTTGCCAAAAGTCGAGATTATTGGCCTCTGGGAGGCCTCCTGCATTTCCCCTCTTTGGCCAGAACTTGTGTCTCTGCTGCTCTGAGCAGAAAAAGCTGTGGAAAAAATTGAATTCCATTTCCCTGCTGGCTATCGTTGAAAGCACATTGAGAACGAGCAGCACACTGTGCCACAAGCTCTGCTCCCATCTTCCTTAAAAGGTGTCTAGGGTGTGGGAGGCTTGGAGCTGGGACAGTTCCAGGGGGTGCCCTGAGCCACCTCCTATCACCTGCTTGGTCATTCTGTCTCTTTTCTATATGGTTATGAGCAGGGCTCAATGAACTGCGGCCCGAACCCAGCTTTTCCGGGTTGTATATTTGTCGAGCCCTGGTTATGAGAAGCAATCCCATTCCAGGCACATCCCATTTTCCCGGCACAACCAAACCCTTGCTTGGGTTTAAGTTATGATAAGAAGCTGTATACCAAATTTGGTGGTCCTAGTACTTACCATTTAGGAAGAGTTCTTGAACAGATAGGCAGACAGACAGACTCTCAAATATATAGTAGATAAAGTTGTCTTGTGCCCGGGTATCTTACTCTCCTTTCTTTACAGAAACAGTTACACTGGTGTCAAACACTTTTTTTACCAGTATAACTATATACTGTGTCTACATTGGCTGTGTCTACATTGGCACCCTTTTCCGGAAAAGGGATGCTAATGAGACAAGTCGGAATTGCAAATGCCGCGGGGGATTTAAATATCCCCCGCCGCATTTGCATGAACATGGCTGCTGCTTTTTTCCGGCTCGGGGCTTTGCCGGAGAAAAGCGCCAGTCTAGACGGGATCTTTTGGAAAATAAAGCCTTTTCCAGAAGATCCCTTGTTCCTGATTTTAAGAGGAATAAGGGATCTTCCGGAAAAGGCTTTATTTTCCGAAAGATCCCGTCTAGGGTAGCGCTTTTCTCCGGCAAAGCCCCGAGCCGGAAAAAGCAGCAGCCATGTTCATGCAAATGCCGCGGGGGATATTTAAATCCCCCGCGGCATTTGCAATTCCGACTTGTCTCATTAGCATCCCTTTTCCGGAAAAGGGTGCCAATGTAGACACAGCCACTAGGTATTTGTATCACTTTAACTGTATCACTATTATATTTTTATAAATTGTAAAAAAATAGCTGAAAATAACTTTGTGACACAATGCTGCTTTTGCTTATTAGGCTTGATGTATTTCACTGAAAGATAAAGGTAAAATGAAGGAAATAGGATGGCACAACTAGACTCTTTGAGTAGCAATAAAAGGAATTTTTGAGCAAAGACATTTCAGCAATCTTAAAAAAGTTGAAATAGTTTGAGATAAGCTTTTAGCCCTAAGGCTGCTTACATTTCTACTAGTGTGTATCCCCATTTTGAAAATGCAAAACCATCTACGATAGCTAGATGTGCAGCTGTATTGGCTACATGCAGAAATGGTTATTAATTGTTCACACAATGTAAGCTTGCAAAATGGGAGGCTAGAGTGCACACACACATGGTTCATTTTTGTAGCTATTAAGCTTCTACCTCAGGATGAGTAGTTCTTTAAGGGATGGTCCAGCCTCCTCTGTAACTCATCTGTAACTTTACATACGGAGGAACTAGTCAGAGTACCATGATGGGCAAGTCATGTGGCTGAAATCAGGCTTTCTGGAGCAGAGATAAAAACAAAAGCATCTGGAGAACCAAAGAGGAAGAGAGAGAGCGGACTGCGGAGAGAGGAGCCTAGCAAGGGGAAACCTTCCCGCAGGCCAGTCCGTGAAGGACAGCTGTAGCCTCCCTTAACCAAAGAAACTGAGTGTCCTACAAGGATGAATTGGAAACCTGGACATGGCCTTAGGCCTGAAGACCAAATGAGATGGTATTGTATACAAAAAAAAGGAGATGTTACTTTAAGCACTCTAGATTGTGAATAAGCACTTGGAAGAACCAGGAGGGGACTTAGTGGATGGCACTTACAGAAGCATACTGTGGCAGAAAGGGGCATGCTTTGAGACAACACCTTCTCATATCATTAAAATCTGTCTAAGCTGGTAACCATCGTCTTTTCTTTTCTTAATTCACAATTGCACATAAAACACTTTACCTTCTTTCTTGTAGTCTAAATGGAAGTATTTTAGAAGTAACAAGCTCCTTCCTAATAAAATTATAATAATACTGGTGCACAAAATCTGCAGGTTTAGTGGCAGTGTTTTCAGTATTGATTACCTCTCCACCTCTATATGCCAACCAAGTTCCTTATGGAATTTATTGCTTGATCACTAATTATGGAACTACAAAAATATTCAATACCTACACTTATATAAAGTGACTTACTGATTTTAAGTGTCACACAGTGCAAACAGATATAGATTAATGTGTCAATCTAATACTTAACTAGGTCTTTAAATCAGCATTTTCTTTTCTCAGAGTTGTGTCTTTGGTTGCAAAATATTTTAGTCCAAGTCATGACTTAGACTGGAAATATTATTACATGCTAACTCTTAAAGTGTTTGAAATTTTATTTAAAATCCAGATTAATAAAATGTGATAAAAAGCACCATTCCATTACAGTTCAGTACTTAAATGTATTGGCATGACTGGCCATCACCAGTTTCTTGTCAGTTTATGAAGATATTTCTCCAGCCACAGTATGTGACTCATTATTAAATGCCCCTAGCTGTTCAGTTGATGACTGAAGATGTTTCAGTTGCTTTCATGCTGTTAGCCTGTTGATGGACTGCCCACATTCTTTTGTATAGTTCGAGAACATTTCCTGTTGAATCACCTTTGATTCTGATGAATTGTAAGACCATTTGTAAATCACTAACTCCCTGCAAATGATGATTCCCTATAATCCAACCCTGCTTGAGTTGAGCTGACCCTGAAATCCCTTCTTTTTGAAATTGGAAGTAAAAAGTGTTTCAATAAACAAACAAAAAACCAACAACCCCTAATGTCTTATCTTATTAAACAGAAGAAAGGTGGTGCAGTACACTCCAACCTAATTAAAGAAAGCTCACATGTAAGAACTTGTACATTCTGAATGTTTGGGGTCGTGAGGAAGGAAGCAGACTCCTTTTGAAGATTTTAGTGCTACAAAATTGGTGGCATTTAAGACTCTTCCAGAAGTAATTCTGTTCATTCTAATCAGTTCCCCCTTTCTTAGTATGTGAACATCCACCTTGGGATCTTTATACCGGTTTCAAATGGTAAGCATTAAAACTAATGAAGAAGAAACTGTTTGCCATCATCTCTGTCACAATTCCGGGTCACTGCAACTTTATTTCCCTTTTATAGTCCACTAAGGGCTCCCACTCCCCAGCAATCATTTGTCTTGGTCAGAGACATGTCTCACTTCCTCCTCAGATGGGTATTTCCAGACTCCATAGTCCCATGCCCACATTGTAAATTCCCCAGCAAGTCAGTCTGTCTAAGCAGGCCTGTGTTACTTTTCTTCCCAAAGGGCTATAAACTGTGTACTTGACCATAGTTATAAGGTACCACACAGATTTTCCTAAGCAAACACATTCATTCTTAAGGTGAAAGACATTGCAGAGAAAACACTAAAACAAACCCTACAGCCATGCTAATAAGCTTGCCAGAGATCACCCCAACTCTAGCAAGTGCTCTGGAGTCAGTCCTTCAAACACTACATGAGATATTTTTTTGTGTGGTGACTGGTGTATAACCAAATAGTTTGGGACACAAAAAGCTACTTTCTTGCATAACCAACAGGCGTACATTTGCATACACCCTCCCTAGAGATTTCCTGGGAAGCCCTCCTAACTTTAAAAGTTAATTCTTTCCTGCCATGTTGTTTCAAATAGACCTCAGAGGTTCCTAGCACTTCCAGGTTTGCATTAGTTGTGTTTCCACCCAAGGATGTTACATACAGTTCTGCAATAATACATATAATTTGCATTTTTAACACACAGGATGCCTAGAATACAGACCCTAATTCAATAAGATGTAACTTAGTTACAGTAAGGTCTGTCCATGATATTGCCATATCTGCCACAATCCATTTCAGAAACATTATCGTCAGTGTGGCATTTTCAGTAGTATTAGATACTCTTCATGGACCACTATGCTTCTGCCGTACATGGCAAGTGAATGGGCAAGTGTACAAATCTTCTGGCCTGGCCCACCCTCTCTGCTGCTACCGTGAGTATTGATGTAGAGCTGCACTCCATTTGTGCACAAGGAACGCTGAGTCTGCCTACGCAGTTTCTTTGTGCCAGTCCTCTTCCCCCCTCCTTCCCCCAACACACACAGGGGAATTATGTTGTTTCTGATGTTTTTAGCATCAGAAATTAGCTGTAAGGCTGGTAATGTCCCATTTTACATTCAAAAATGAGAATCACCAGGACCCACACTTTTCACACTGAATTTCATCAGTGGCCAAATTTGCTCAAGGGCTAGTGTATTATGGATATTCTTGTATGTAAGACACCTGATCAACCAAAGCTAAAGATCAGCAGAAAAGGGCACTGAAGATCCCCATTCCCAAATGCAGCGACACTCTGGGATAACAGGGATAAAATAAAGGTAGTATCTGTGATTGTAGTTTTGCAACAGAGCCCTTTCTTTGTGCCTTTCCAGTAACCCCTGGTGATGCAAATACCTTTATTATCTAACCTGGGCTTTCCTCTTTGTTGGGGTTTGTGTGTGTCATTCAAGAAATTTGATCCCATGCGTTAGGTGTCCTTTCAACATGCGCTGAAAGGCTAAACAATGTAAAACTGGTCAGACAGGAGGTACTGCAGCTACAAACAAATGTGAAATATAGCGAGATTCTGAGCAGCGTGGAGCTTGGTTTTTAAATCATTCATCAGAGAAATTTTGGTTTGGATTGTGAATCTGGTGCATGGACAACGAATAGAAAATGAGGATAAATAGGATTCTAAAACAGAGATGTTTCTTGTGTTTGAAAAATGGTTTCCTTTTTAGGCCTCATGGAAAGGGAATATACAAATGAAACCAGGAAATTGCAGTCAAGATTTTTGTCAGGCATATATACACATTTGTTTCTGGTATAAACGAGGAAATATGGGAATCGGTAGAGGATGTTCCAAATGCACCCTTACATTTTGATTGCCAAGTCATTTGCATTCATATATAAAGTGACATCCACCTTGAAATGGGAGTTGACACATAATCACAAAGAATAAAAACTCCTTGAAATAACTAAGTGCTGGTGATGAAAGTAAAAGAAGAAAGAAATGTGGAATATATGAAAAATGTACTGATTAAATTATGAGACGTGGACAAGAAATATCTTGGAAGATGTTAAATATAAAAGATTTTCCTAATCGGCGTCATTCCTGGATATGGTAGGTATTTATTTGTCTTTGTTCAAAACAATGCACTGCACCGTCTGCTGGGGAAAAGAGTTGGAAGGATATTTAGTTTATGTAGAGCAGAACTTAAACAAAGAATACTGATAAAGAAATATGTTCCTAAAGTTGCAGTATTTTAACTGATCTGTTTTTAATATTTACTTTTTCTCCGCAGGTTCTTGCTCTTTATGATTCTAGCACTGCTGGCACCCCTAAACCTTTTATGAGTTTTGATAGGAATTGGGGGGGTGAGGTGCAAGTAATGCAAAATTTTACCTCTTGTGCTTTGTTCATTTTTATACTATGTTGTCATATTCTGAATAAATCACAGACTATGCGTTGAAGTCTAAATGTATAAGAGTATGCGATCTTTTTCTTATATTGCTAAGGCTTACTCACAATCAAGAAAATGTTTTTGCTTAAAAAAATTAATTTGTATGAAATTAATTCTTGAATTTAAAATTGTACTAAGTTATTAAAGTCAATATTTATTACTTCAGTATAATTCTTTGGTTTTATCTCTGTGACTTCCCAAGCCACCTCTGTGCTGTCAACTAATGTTATATTTTAACAGATATGCAGCTCTTACTGTTGTTCTTCTAAAACAGATCATGTTACGTTCTATAGCATATAATACATCTTTATATTGGTTTCTGTTGTGTTATAACATGCTGTTTAATTTTAGACAAAAACACAATTTTGCTCTTAATGTATGAAGTACCTGTGTACTTTAAATATGTAAGTATTTCTACTTTTTATTGATAACACTTAACTGTGGGTTTCATTGCTCTAAGTTATTACTGAGCAGACTAAATAATTGATATTTCTTTTGCTCAGAATAAAAGTCAGGATTATAGTTCCAGACGTGTACTCAACATTTTACAGACTTAAAGTTTTATTTCCTGTTCCAGAGCCAAGATAGTCAAAGTACATGGTGTGCAATATTTCAGGGAAGGGAGAATGAGGAGAGTTATTGGTGAGGAGGGCAAAGAAAAAATGTATCACTGAAAAGAGGTAACCTTGTGAGAGAGAGAATGCTTAGTGTAAAGAATTAGGACACAATTGTAGGGCTGTAGGTAGCATTATAGTGAAGAATAACTTAGACATATATAGAAAGGAATAGCGGAAAGGAGGGTCTGATCCTGCAAAGTACTGAGAGCTTTCTTTGAAGTGCTGAGTGACCTCAACCCACTAACATTGCAGGAGATCAGGCCCCAAAGTCCTAAACAGGATGTTCTTATTTAGGTATCATTTAGATATGATCATATCTAAATAAGAAATTATAAGATGTTCTTATTTAGATATCATCATTATCATCATCATCATCATCATCTCGTTATTAACTAGAATAAACATAAGGACTACCAATTGTCCAGCCTCATGCAAGAGTTGATAAATTGATCATTAACAGAAATTAAAAAGAATATTCTTTCATGGTGTATCCTTATACAGTCAGAAACACTGTGAAGCTTCTGTGTCTTGCACTAAAGCATTTGGAATGGGCCCTTTCTGAGACTAGGTGTATGAACGATCCATTCTGATATGACACTAATGGTTTGACTAAGTCCCTTGTTTTGGCAAAATATTACATGCCCATCATGCATGAGAATAGCTACAGGACATGACTCCTTATATTGCTAACCAATAGGACTACTTAAAGTTCCAAATTAGAGAAAGAGATGAAGATGGAACTTTATTTGACTATAGGTCTTTAGAAAATTGAACGGTGCCACATTTTTTCCCTTTAAGGTCATGTAAGCAGGTTTTAATGCTGAGAAAACTTTAGTCCAGATTTGGTTCGCTGAAACTGTATACACTTACTGCACTATTTGGATGTTTTAACCTGAAAATACCACTTTTAGCCTCTGCATTTTGTGTTGTCTGTCTAAAGACAAACTCAACAATTTAAATGTTCTTTTGCTCACTAACAGGTTGGCCAGATGCTTTCAGTGACACACGAACCATATAATTTTGGCTTTAGATGTACCACTGGCATAACTATCTGTTGTGTGTGAGGTCCTTTACCTTTTAACAGATACAGTAGTAGCAAAGCTCTCTGTATTAAGTTACTTTAAATTTCTACACACATGCAGTCATGGCAGAAAGGGATTCAAATGGGTAGATTTGTATGGTTTCCAGATCTATGTTCTTTAATATCCCAGCTGGAGCTTGGCAAGCACAATGAGACCACCTGGAGCATCAGAATGTATGCAATGCAAGCATACAGCCTGCAGACTGTCTGTGCAAAGACAAGTTCATGCTGCTCAGGAACACCAGGGGACACGGTCAGTCACAGGGAAGTGAATGTGACAGATCTCATGGAAGAAGCTGTGACAAGCCAAAGGATTGTAAATCTGAACAATCACAAGGGAAAGAGAGCTGAGAAATCCTGTGGCTCTTACCTGTCAAGTGACAGGCATTGGTGACCATGTTAACAGAACACATGTAGACCTAAGTCAGAATTATTTGAGTGATTCCCTTGTAGATTTATTGGGGGAGGGAGGAGAGGAGGGGAGTTGTTAGTTTAATTTAGAGCAATTCCCATTATATGAAAATCACAGCTCTTGTAGGATATTAAAACTTCAGCCAAAATGGAAATATTCAGTACGATTTTTATTAAGATCTGACACCCTTTATGCCATTCATGCAGCATGAAAGGGTCAGAAAAGTATTTCAGATTACGAGCAAAATATTCCCCAGTGTAGGACAGCTCTTTGTTGCCAGAGATGTGTTACAGATGGGTTTGGGTGTTTGGGGGAGGAATGGGGCGGGGAGGTTTTTGGCGGAACAAAACACTGCTTTAACAATTTTCAATTAGCCTAAGGTTAAGTAAAAACTTTATACTAGCCGCAAATCTTAGAGCAGGCCAATAGTTGCTCTAAGAATTGTAGGGACAGGAGCTGGTATAGGTAAGCCTTTAGGATCAGGGAGTCACAATGGCTTCTCAAACATTCCCCACCTATTATCCTACAACTAATAGAGCATGAAAGATTCTGTTCCATTGTCATCAGTACCTATTCATACATCATTACACACTGATATTTGGGAAGGGGACATCTTTCATGATTGATCCTGGCAGCCAAAGATGTAACTGTATTCCGTGCTAGTGTAGAGGTGCTTTCCAACCTCTACTCTGACATCTCTGGAAATGATGCAGAGACTTTTAGCTCCTGAATAGTGTAACATACACACCTATTGGATGTGGTTCACTGTCCCATGTAGTGGTGCTTAGACCACTTATGGAGAGGAAGAATGAGTTTCTTCTCTAGGGCCTTAGCTGAGAGCTGGCTGGCTTTTAGATCATGTGGCTGAGGTTCATGCACTAAGCTCCAAAGATCCCAGGTTTGGTTCCGCCTGTCAGCATTACAAATGCCTTCTGCGACAGTTGAGCAACAGAGATTCCATGACGAAACTCTGAAAAGCCGCATAAGCTTGTTTAATATTTGCTTGTGACTGTGGAGAACAGGGAGGAGCTGAGCACCTGCATCTCTCATCTATTTCTGTGGGAGTTGCAGGTGCTCGGTGCAGTTTTGTAAATCAGTCTCCAAGGATTGTTTATCCCAAAAATGTTAAACACGGGGGCTACGTCTACACTGACCCCAAATTCCGGAAAAGTCATGCAAAGCAGGTAAGTCAGAATAGGGAAATCCGCGGGGGATTTAAATATCCCCCGCGGATTTAAATAAACATGTCCGCCGCTTTTTTCCCAGCTTGGGGAAAAGCCGGAAAAAAGCATCTAGACTGGCGCGATTCTCCGGAATAAAGCCCTTTTCCGGAGGATCTCTTATTCCTACTTTCCGGAGGATCTCTTATTTCTACTTTTTTTAGAGCCACATGATCTAAAAGCCAGCCAGCTCTCAGCTAAGGCCATAGAGAAGAAACTCATCCTTTCAAGTAGGAATAAGAGATCCTCCAGAAAAGGGCTTTATTCCGGAGGATCGCGCCAGTCTAGACGCTTTTTTCCGGCTTTTCCCCAAGACGGAAAAAAAGCGGCAGACATGTTTATTTAAATCTGCGGGGGATATTTAAATCCCCCGCGGATTTCCCTATTCTGACTTACCTGCTTTGCATGACTTTTCCGGAATTTGGGGCCAGTGTAGACGTAGCCGGGACGTAAAAGGAAAAAAAAAAAAGCCTAGTCATTAAATCTTTTTACAACTAAAGCTATTGTTGACTATGCAGGTGGATTTTTTTTTTTTTTTTGCCTAAAATAGCACTGTAAATACAATCTTTTTGTTGTTTTCAATATATTATTTAACATTGAAAATTGTAAAGTATCTTTTTGATGCTTATAATTAGTCTTTTTACCAAATGGTCTCTCTGGAAGCACCCAATGAATATTTTGCAGTTAGGAGCAGGCAGCGTGCTTTAGTTAATAGCTTTTCATTAACATCACTTACTCTGTTTTTGATGAAATATACTAACTCAGCCATAAAAAGACCTTTTTTGACGTTTGCATTGCAAGGTCTCAACCAGGATGCTATTTTTAACCATATTTGGTTTATGTTTTAGTTCATGGGACAGCAAAAATAATTGAAGCTTTGTGGTTTGTCATCTTTTGTGCTCCTGCTGAGTAACTCAAAAAGAAAAAAGTGAAATTGTGCAGCTCATTCCTCCATAACGGAGTCTGATTTTGCTATTTTTAGTTTATAAAAAGCCCTATGCATTTAGGCTCTGCTCCTGCAAGGATTTAGAGATTACTTGAGTAATTTTACTTGAATACCTAAATCTTTGTAGGGTCAAGTGCTTAAAATGATTTGGCAATAGAAGCCTGGAAAGAACACATTAATTGCCTTCTATAACCTTTCACTGTTTATTTAGGCTTATGATTCTGTGCTGTGAATCTATTGTGACAATGTATTTGATTATTACTTAATTATATAGTGGACATAATTTGTTTGTGGAGCTAGTCTCTCAGGCTATCCATAACAGAAATCACTGAGGACAGTCTAGGAAGGCACCTATGAGTCAGATATATTAGTATGAAACTTCATTAATATGCAACCTCATTCCCTGGCCCAGACATGGAAACTGAGTACGCTCACCTGTGCAGATTATTCATGTCCATAAAAGTGTGTCGCTGTTAGCAGTTGTCCAAAGGATGGCCATCCAAAACAGCAATGTTCTTTTTCACTTTGCCGTTAGGGGCAATTATAAGGTGTGTCAAAGTTTGGCTTCATATATACAGGCAGTCCCCGACTTACGCAGATCCGACTTATGTTGGATCCGCACTTATGAACCGGGCTTTTCTCGCCCCGGAGCTCGCGGGTGGCGGGACCGCCCAGAGCACAGCGGTCCTGCCACCGCGTCCTCCGAGGCGAGAAAAGCTGCTCCGGGTCTCCCTGGTGTGCTGGGGGGGACTCCCCAGCACAGCAGGGAGACCCGAGCAAAGCCGCACAGGCGGCAGGACCCCGCTGCCCGTGCGGCTTTGCTCCTTTGCCCTGCCTCTGCGGCTCCTTTGCCCCGCCTTTTGCTCCTTTGCCCCGCCTCTGCGGCTTTGCTCCTGTCTCCCTGCTGTGCTGGGGGAGTTCCCCCCCCCCCAGCACAGCAGGGAGACAGGAGCAAAGCTGCAGAGGCGGGGGACCCTGCCGCCTATGCGGCTTTGCTCGGGGCAAAGGAGCAAAGCCGCATGGGCAGCGGGGTCCCGCCACCTGTGCGGCGTTGCTTGGGTCTCCCTGGTCTGCTGGGGGGAGAGGGGGCGCAGCTAGTGCATCCCCCCCCCCCCTCAGAAGACCAGGCTTTTGTTGCGGGACGCCTGGGGTAGAGCAGCTGGGGTGCTGCTGGGTTGGTCCTGCAGGGACCTACCCGGCAGTGCCCCAGCTGTTCTGTCCCAGGAGTCCAGATTCAGCTGCTCTTGAAACTGATCAGCGGCTGATTCCAGGAAGCCGGGGGCAGAGCAACTCTGCCTAGGGCTTCCTGTAGTCAGCAGCTGATCAGTTTCAGCAGCGGCTGAATCTGGAGCCAGTTCCGACTTACATACAAATTCAACTTAAGAACAAACCTATAGTCCCTATCTTGTACGTAACCCGGGGACTGCCTGTATTTTACTTTCCACTTGCTTTGCATCATTCAGGTAAGGATAGGAAAGTATTTCATACTCCCCAGTCACTTCGTGTTATTCCTATAGATAAATACTGTATTATTGGTTCCATTATTCAGGCTAAGAAAATGCAGTACAGGTTGCTTAGGACTTGCCTGTGGCAATACAGGAAATTTTGTGGCAGGGCCCCCACATGGAAGGGAAGGATATATTTACCAGGGCCCAGAAGCTCTGGGGGCTCCAACTCAGGCTGTAAATTGTGATATGCATGTGGGAGGGGACCCGAGTTACAAGTTTGTAGTGCTTTACTCAGAAATCTATCTTTCCTCACATTAATTAGATACAGCAGTGAGAGTTAATTATAAAGTCTCATAGCTCTATATTTTCTTGCTTTTGTGGATTTGAGACAGAGTATTTAGAAATACTTTAATATAACATTTAAATAATCCTAATGCCTTGTTTGATTTCTTGTATAAAGGTGTCCTGTTTCTGCTATAAATAGTTGATAATTTCAGCTAAGAAATCATTTTTATGCATAGAGAATGCTTGAGAGACATAATGGAGGAGTCTGTAGGCACAGTTTAGAAATGAAACGCCAAATATCTTTCATATGCTCATATATGGCTTTAAAAAAAGGACAAGGAATGCATTGTTGAAATATGTCTTCACTGAAGATACTGCCATGAGTTAAAATATGGTTCTTTAGCAGTGAAATATTTGTGAGTTAGCTGGGGCTTACCATTGTTTTTAAAAGAAAAGTATGTATTTCCTTTTGCTGTTTGAAAAGCTTATTATTGTGTTGTGGGGATAGATTATATTTGGTTACATTTCCTTTCTGATTGGATGGTATTTGAAAAGTTTTTCTTTCAAAGAAGTGGAAAATAGTTACAGCATTTGAGGTTTTATCAAGTATGGCATAGCAATTTATGTAATTCTGTCAATTTGTTTAATTATATTAATTTTGATAACTTGGAAACACTGTTTCACATTTAACTTGTATTAGGCAAGAGCTTTCAGATCTGAGGGGACATTTTTGCTGCTTAGAAAGAACATGTTTTCTAATCAAAAAGTATGCTGTGTATAGCTGATATCAAATTTCTGTTTGTGCAATGGTAGGGTAGACGTTCTTAAAAAGGCTTTTCCTTTTCATATTTACTTCCATTTATGTTCTCTTTCCCTTTGTTCAGTTAGCGTGCCTTATTGTGTTACAAAGATGCCTTTTCATGGGTGGAAGGTTGATTAAAATCTAATAGATTTTCAGCCCTTCAGTTTATGCCTACTGTGGTAACTTCTGTAATGTGGTAGCCTTCATAACCACTGTTTTCAGTGCCACCATTCCATGAATGCCCATGCACAGGTCTGGCCATTGGATCCATGCATGTGCAAACTACATCCCACTGAATCCTAAGCCTGCACCATAAATCACCCTTCTCACTACTGTAGATGGAGTATGTCCATGCATTAGACCACATGGGCTCTGTTACTTTTTGACTGGTATTTCCCTGTGAGAGAAAGGGACAGGATTTGCTCCATAAGCTACAACTATGTCCCAAGATCTGCCCTGAAGGCTTCTATATTCTGGAGAGTTTATGCCGGGAGCCTTGACTCTAAATGGGAGATCTGCTCCAGAGTCTTCTCTCCTATGGAAAAAGTATCACCAAATCCATACCGCTTTTCCTTTGTGTTTTGATGATGGAGCTTCAAAATTGCTTATGGTTTGCACCAAGATAGTATTCAGTCAAATATATAGGTGGTTTGTATGTTTAGATCCGAAAGGGATGAACTTAAAGTTTTAACTACAATCAGTTTGGTGTAGAATAGCTTATTCTTGAGAAACTATAGATTCTGTACATATCCAAGGGGAGATGCCTGCATAAAATTATTTATCAACTCTTTAGCTTCTTATTAATTCAATAATTGCTAACCTGTTCTTGCATTCCTTACTCCCTGGACTAATTTAGGCAAAACTCCAATTGGCTTTATTTGCTTCCCAACGGCTGAGTTTGTATACTTATGATTCCAAATTTCACAACCAGCTCTTCTCTCTTTTAGGGATGCTAAAAGGCGGGCAGTCAGGTAAACGTCTAACTGCTGAAATGTGGGGTGGCAGCTGGCTGCCCAGGAGCAGGCTGGGAGCTTACATGTAACTAATAACGTTAACCAATAAGTCTAGACATATCGGAAAACTATTTACATGGCTAAACTTTCACATCCCTAGTCTTTTTTCTGTGACAATGCTGGGAATCACATGAGTTCATCGAGGCTTATTTCTGTTATGAAATACAGTGTGACCTTTTGTTGTTTTTCCCTTTGGCCATCAGTCATTCATACACAGTTAAATTTTGTGGCCTTTAGGAACAGGTTGCTGTTGAGTATGTGGGACAAGTGCATTCCACAATGAACAGAGCAAATACGGGTTAACTTCAGATAATTTTTCTGTAAAGATCTGTTACAAGTCCCCCATCTGGCACTTAGAAACTAGAAAAATTACTGACACACCTAGTGAGAACTTCAGTTTATGTACAGGTTAAACATTGGACTTGTTTGACAGACTGCAGTTCAGATTTTCCTCAGAATGTTGCCAGTGAGGTCCAGAAAGCCTCCGGTCTGTGAGCTAACAGCAGGCTGCATGACTAGTGTGGAGCATGCTGTTAGTTTCTTTTTTTATAATCCTGTCATCGCAACACTACATGAGCACCTTATAGGACTGAGGGATAATATTTAATTGGACCACAGAGGACAGGAGGGGCCATTATGTTTTTTTATGTGTGTTCTTTCCCCACATGGTTTTCCTCCTGCAGCTTGTTGCCATGTCACAGTTTTCTGACCCTTCCACCAGATTTCCATTTTGACAAAGGAATGTAGCTGATAAACCTCCCATGGAAAGATCCCCAAACCGAAAAGGTGTCTGTTTGACATGCCATGAATGCCACTGCCCTGAAAATGTGCAGAGATCTACTGATCCTTTGGGACTCTATCTGTGAATCCTCATACAGGTGGACTGCGATTCTTAGATTCCCAAGCAAAAAGCCTCCCCACCCCCAGCAGTCACTGCAGTCTTGGAAACAGGGTGCTGACAGGGTTCAGGAAAGGGGCAAGGTCCGAGCCCCCCTCTTTTTCCACACTGGCCCACAGAGCAGAACTAATTAAACTGCTCTTTCCTAATTGATCAGAGCAGATTGTGCCACCCCCAGGTGCAAGGAGTAGCTCACAATTAAATCTCTCAGAAACACCCTCCCTGGTTGCCACTGCTGTCTCACGCATAGGGCTGTGGAATTGAAGCCACAATTTAGCCTTTAAGTTTAAATTGCCTTACATAATCTTTCCTAACCTTAATATCCATTATCATAAAAGCAAGTTTAGTATGTAATACCACAAAGCATTTGTTAGAATTCTCTCAGTCTGTGCTAAACCGAAGTATTAGAAAATCAGTATATACCCTGTAAGGGTTCAGAACAAATAACAGGACAAGAAAGCCTTTTTTCTTTAAGAACTAATAGTCTCATAATTTGATTTCTTCTTGATTTTTGTTTTATGTTTGACAAGCAAAATATTATAGAATGGCATCATTTTTCTGTGAATTCACGTGTCCATTATTTTGGAAAACAGAAATATTAAAGCTAAGGAAAGATGGTTATAAAAGCCTAATGAACCTTTTGCTTTCCTGGGTTTATATTGAGAGCTATAGAAAAATGTATAGCGGTGTATCTTTTCTGGGGAGCACTGTCAAAACATCTCGTAAATTTTAGCCCTTTGGAATTGTATTTCTGACTCCAAGACGATGAAGCTTCAAGATTGTAGTAAACAGCTTTTATACTTAAATACTTTAATAAATTAACCTCTGCAGTTTTCATACTTTAGTTTTTATAATTGATTGTACTGAACAAAATATTCCTAAAATATGCTGAACAGGGCTTTTTAATTGCAGCTTTTCCCATTGTGAATGATAAAACACCACTGTTCCGGTGCACTGCCAGGAGCGCTTGATTGATAATATCTGTCTCGGATGTCACCCTGAGAGAAAAGAATAAAACCTCAGTAGATTCGGTGCAATGCAGCTGTCTAGCTTAGCTCTAATTTCTCTGGCCCATTGACGTCATTGGGAGATTTCAAACCAGTCCAGTGTGTCTAGTAAACTTGCACATAAATGAAATAGAGAAAAAGAAGATACGGCTTCCTAATCTAATTTTCACTGCAAGCTGAGGATCTTTTTCTGTGGACAATGTTTGCATCCTTCTCCTCATGTTCTGTTCTCATTAAAAATATTAAAATCACTTTTTTTATGCCCAAGAAGTGGGGAAATGCTTTTAACAAAATGCAAGTGTTAGAAAACAATTCTAAATCTGTCCAGCCGCAGCTTTATTATGAAAGATCCAAAGTCCTGGGAATTTCTCGGAACTGTCCCCAGTTCTGTGCAGAAGCTGGAGTTTGTCTGTGTTTTAGCTGTCATATCCTTAATGGCAGCCACTTGTAGAGATGAATTACCTGTAGCTAGTCCACAACAAGAGAGATTGCATCCGTTTCTCCTGGAAGACTTTTTGTGTTTAGTTCAATTTTAATGTCCTTCATACAATAATTACTTTGAAAAATAGAAACATGGTACTTCTCAAGGATTATCTGTTAATTCTTTTCATAATGACTGTAGAAAGAGCCAACGCGGGCAAGAGACAGCTGCAAAAACAGAACCGGACTTTGCCTTCTCTAGTGTATATACGTACCAAATGACTCGCTCTGTTCAAAATGCTCGTAATGAACATTGTCAAGGTGCCATAATGCAACATTTTAATAACATTACTGGATGTTAACACAAACCAGCTATGGCCTTTTTAAGATCTTATGATACTGTAATGATTTATATTAATTAGTACAGCTAGAAGAGCACCAGCTCATTATAAACTTGCAGTACTGAGACATAGCTGAAAATTACGTAAATTCAGATAAACTATCTGAATGCCCATGGAGTTAACTGCTTTTGTGGTTGGGCTTTTTTTCCTGTTTGTTTTGTTTGTTGTACCAAAACTTTAGAACATGGTGTTCTGACAATGAAATGTGATAATTTGGATGCATAATACAACATATAAACAAATATAGCAATCTGTATTCTTACAATAGATGTTGGTGTACTTGGTTCTGTATGTATTATGAGCCTCAAGACACATGAACATAATATAACAGAACTAAAGACGACCCACTACAAATTGGAGGATGATCAGGAAGTTAGGGCATGGCTCCCCTCTTTCTCCCATCAGTCCTAGGCTATACCTACACTACACGTGCTGTAGCAGTATAGCTACTGTGCCGCAGCTATGCTGTGATGAGCCCATATTGTAGACCCAGACTACAATGACAGAAGGGGTTTTTGATTGCTGTAGGAACTCCTCCTGCCCCCACCATGGTAGCTATCTGTGCCTATGTAACCCATACTCCTAGTGTGGTTACTGAGCAATGCAAGTGGTACCTAGACCACAGCAACAGTTAAGATCAAGAGACCTCTACAGCATGGGCTGGGAGCCAGCTGGCTTTTAGCTCAGAGGGTAGAGGCTCCTATACTCCGCTTCAGAGGTCCCAGATTCAAATCCTTCTGGTGGTGGTTATACCTAAACAGGGAGTGCTGGATTTGATTGATAATATCTGTCTTGGATGTCACCCTGAGGGAGAAGAATAAAACCTCCACAGACTCCATGCAATGTGGCTGTCTAGCTTAGCCTTAATTTCTCTTACCTATCTGGATTTTTCACGTTCCTGAGCGCTGTAGCTGTATCGACCTACTTTCTAAGTGTACATCAGGCCTTTATCTGAAATAATTCCATTGTAGGCCAAGTCTCGCTGGAGCAAATCTGATGGAAGTAGTGGTTAAATCATGTCCAGTATATCATGTCAGTCCTTAATGTGTGTAGGGTTGTCAGTTCATAGTCCTGGCACCTCTAGGAGTGCTGCATCAGATATGAAAAAGAAAAATCTCTATATTTTGCTCTGAAATGTGCATTTCTTAAAATGCTCAAGCCAATACTATGCATCAGGGTCGTTACTGGGGTGGAGTTTGTGGGGGCAGCAGCCTAGGCTGGAAAGCCAGGAGATGGAAAAATGGGATGGATGAAAAAAGTGGAAGGGGGTAGAGCCCTGCAGTGGGACTGGGGTCGATCCTGCAGGGTTTGTTACTGAACCAGATGCCACTCTTGTTTCTGCACTGTTAGTGGCAACAGTTCTGCCTTCAGAGCTGAGCTTCTGGCACCCAGAGCTGGCCAGCTGCAACCACTATCCAGCCACCCAGGTCCAAAGGCAATGTTGCACCAGCAGCAGCACAGAAGTAAAGGAGGCAATACCATGTTGTGCCACCCTTAATTCTGTGCTGCGACTGGGGGAGGCTCTGTCTTCAGAGCTTGGCTCCCGGATGACACAGAGGAGCCAATGACACAAGAAGCTATAAGAGAAAACAGGAAGGTAGCCTTTAACTATGGCTATTGGATGAACTTTTTCTGGAGAAGTAAAGCACAAGGCTGTGGCCAGCACCACAGTATATAGCAGCAGGATTAGGGTAAGGAAATATCTTGATTTTTTTTTTTAAGTATGGTCAGGTTTGTTCAGTATAATTTGTTGATTTCTATGATTGCTTTTTAATAATATAGAAAGCAAAGTAGATGGAGTTAACCACTTTTATTGATCGTTGATTTATTTAAAAGTTGGTACTGCCATGTATCATAGCCCTGACTGTTAAATATTAGTACAATGTAATACTGTAGTACAGATTGAACCTGTCTGGTTCAGCACTGGTCCAGCAACATCTGTGGTCTGGCATGATTTTAGTGAGCTGGATGTCCAGTTATCATGGGTGTGTCAAGTTTCCACAGTCCCATAAAGTTTGTTTACAGCCACCAGTGACGACTCTCATGCTATGTCTACACTCGCGGCTCCTTGTGCGAGTAATATGCAAATGAGGCTAAGCGTGGAATATCGCCGTGCCTCATTTGCATGCCTAATGAGCCACCATTTTTTCAGAAGAGGCTCTTGCGCAAGAAGGAGCGTCTACACGGCCCCGTCTTGCGGAAGAAAAACCCTCTTGCGCAATGCCGTTCTTCCTGAAAAGTAATAGGTGTAACGGCATTGCGCAAGAGGGTTTTTCTTTTTTCTATTACTTTTCAGAAAGAACGGCATTGCGCAAGAAGGGGCAGTGTAGACACTGCTCCTTCTTGTGCAAGAGCCTCTTCTGGAAAAAAATGGTGGCTCATTAGGTATGCAAATGAGGCTCGGTGATATTCCACGCTTAGCCTCATTTGCATATTAGTCGCGCAAGAAGCCGCGAGTGTAGACATAGCCTCAGTGTTCTGTTTTGCTATTTAGCTCTAATTTATTTAATGTCTTCTAAGAACCCCAGAAGTAGTAGAAGTTTTTGTAATGCTGCTAGACAATATTGACCTCCCGTGGTCTGGCAAATTCTCTGGTTTAGCATCAGTCAGGTCTTGAGGGTGCTGGACTAGGAAGGTTCAACCTGTAATGGTTATTTCAGCTGAATGGTTGTGTGCTTCGGGGGAGGCTTGTTACAAGTTAGGGAATGAGGGAAGTGGGAGAATAATATTCTGTAGTAACACTGGGGAGAAAGAGGGAACGTGGACAAGTCTGTAGCTAGAGAATATATTGACATTTTTATTCAGTTTTTCTGCCGTTGCTTTTAATTTATTTTTTTGTAGAAACTACTACTTTGCATGCAATATAGAATATGTGATTGTAAATATATAACACTAGTACATGCAAGTGGTATTATTGTAATTGATAGTTGGTATTGACAATAACTGCTAATGGCAATAATACTGACCTCAAGTGCTGGCTTCTTCCGAGCCCAACAGGTGCCCAACCCCTCCTCCCCACTCCACCCCAGAGCCTGCCTCCACCCAACCCCTTCCCTCAAGCACCCTCTGTGACGGACCCGGCGGGGTTCACACTGGCGGCGGGGAAGGGATCCCCTCCCACGGGGGAAAACGGCCGCTACAAGCGGCACGCGGACCGACGCCGCGAGCCCAAAGCCAGGGCACAGGGGAGCCCAGACCGGGGCACCCCGCCGGAAGCGGGGGACAGCGCGGACCGGGCCGAAGCGGCCGGCCCGGCCACCCCGGCTTACGCGTCCGAGCGAGGCGCGGGCACACGCCGGGGAGAGCACGGGGGCAGCGGCGCCGCACGGGCGGGGCTTACCACCCGGACGTCACTCCCCAGCGCTGATAAAGGTGGCGGCCGAGCAACTGGGGGGAGGAACGAGGAGGTGGTAGCCCTGGCTTCCAGGGGAGCCAAGTTCCCAGCCCCCCGGGCAACCAGGAAGGACGGCTCCGGCAGTTGGTGACTCACGCTGGGACGGACCCGGAGACTTCGGCGCGGTGAGTGACACCCGCCCCGGCACTGGGGCATGTCAGCGGGGAGTGGAAGGAGCCCGATGCGGGCCCCTTTTGGTGCCTGTGGGCGGATGAGTTGAGGGCTGCTGCCCCGTCCGCCGTGGAGGGCGACGTCTGGGTGCCAAGCTCCACTTAGGGCCTCGGGCTGGGACCCAGTGGTGGGGGAGGGCCCGGGTCCCCCACTCCCCATCCTCCCCGCAACACCCGAGAACTGGGACCAGTGTGGACAGGACCGCAGGAGGAACTCCCCTCCCCCCCCCGGCCTAATCCCACGGCCACGCTGCGGCCCCCACCCCTCTCTGGCGGGAGGAGGGGGCCCGGACTAAGGGTACGCCGAACCTCCTCAGCCGTCGGAGGCCGAGAGGTGATCGCACCCTAATCAGACTCTGCAAACGAACCCCGGGTACGGGACGAGGAAAGTGATCTAAGGCGGTGGGTTCGCGGAGCCCCACCCCCCCCAGCCAGGTGGGAAGCCGAAAGGGGGGGGGGGCGCAAGGAGCTTGCACCCGTAAATCCGCCACACCCTCCTTGCCTCTTCCTGCCACTCTGCCCTTTCTCTTCCCACTCCTGCTCCACTCCTTCCCCCAGAACCTCACCTCCACCCTTTCTCTTCCTATTCCTGCTCCACTTCCCTGCCTCTTTCTCCCTAGTTCCCCTCTTCTCCTGAGAATGCCCCATTGACGCTCTTTCCCTTCTCCCCCAGTGCTTCCTGTATGCCACAAAACAGTTGGTTGTGGTGTGCAGGAGACACTGGGGGGGAGGGGGACGAGTTTATCAGAGGAGCTGCTGGGAGGAGCCGGGAAGAGGGGAGAGCTGGTTGCTACCACCATTCATTTTTTCCCCATGAGTGCTCCAGCCGTGAAGCCCCCACAGAGTTGGTGTCTGTGATCCAGACACACATTGAAAGTCATGCATTTAAAATTAAATCATTGGTTGAGCCTCAGCACCTCCTTCATTACACATTTAGCACTGAATATTGAATGTGCAAACTGTGGAGGAGAAGTGTTAACAATATTGTGTTTGATTTAAAAGACCTTATTGGAAAGTGTATTCAAGACTTGAAATATATACATTTTAAACAAGGAGAATAGTGTTAAACCCTCTTACATCCTAGTGTATGTACTGTGTTCCCCAATACGGACTAAGACAACGTTCCTGACAACTTCATATGACAGAGTATTTTGTTTAAAAGGGCCAAGTTCCAGCCTGGCCATTGACTTCCACTGGGGTCATTTTGCTGCAGGAACAACAGAGTGGGTGGCAAAATGCCACACCGAATGGGTGTGAATTACACCCGCAAGAAATGCAGAATTCCCACTAATTGGTTTAGAGAGTTGGACACACTGCATTACCACTGTACATTGACTTTAAAGGGCACCTGCATGCTTTTATTAGGACTGAATTTGTTTTTATATTCAGACCTGGAATAAGCAGGCATCTTTTAAAGTCAATTGCTACATGCTTCAGTGTGCTGTGAAAGAATCTAGTGGTGTATAGGAGTGGCCCCTCATGCTTTCTTTATCACTTGGCCCATAAGCAGACAAGATGATCCCTAACACAACTATGTCATCCTATTGTATGTTTTAGAAATGTGTGTCTGTCTGTCCACCCATGAGTCCATTTCTTCAAGAACTCCTCATAAATGTAAGAGCTAGAACCACCAAATTTGGTAGGCAGCTTCCTCTTATCATAACTTAAAGCAAGGTCAGAGTTTGGTTGTGCCAGGGCAATGGGATATGCCTGGAATTTGATTGTTTCTCATAAAATGGAAAGGGAAGGGTCTGGTACAAGAAACAGTTATACTGTAGAATAACCAGAGGGAGGCAGCAAGGGGCCAGAGATGTGAACCGGGACAGGTATAACCCCATTGGGCCAGCATGGGAGAGGGGTAGGAGAACGGGATAGCTATCTACCACATATTTCAGAAACTTCAGGGGGAAGCCAAGTTAGTCTGTACAGGAAAAAACAACAAATGGTCAGGTAGCACTTTATAGACTAACAGAACATGTAGATGGTATCATGAGCTTTTGTGGGCACAGCCCACTTCTTCAGATGACTGGAGTTTTCATTTGTTGGTCTGTTGTCTGTCCCCAATTTGGAGAATGCGTGCCTCTCCCTCCGCTGTGTCCACTGCAGGAGAAGCAGCCATAGACAGGTGCTTCTCACTTGACTGCAAGTTGCTATGGTGAGAGATAGCTGAGGTGTCCTTTCTCCACTGGGCAGCTTGCATACTGAACCCTACATCCCCAACCCAACTCCAGACAAACTATTTAAATGAAGAAAACCAAAACTTATTTCAGCTAAGGACCCAGGCAGGTAAATCTTCTAGTTAGCTATATTTAAATAATGCAAGGTATTCCAGAATTGTAAAGCAAAAACTAGAATAGGAAGTCTTCAGTAACTCACTACATTTGCTCTAAAATTCTTAATATGTTAGGAAGAATAATTCTGCAAGCATCAGGAGGTTTTTTGTTTTTTACTAACAGATTAAGTTAAGCAAAGTTTCATTAGGAATTGAACACAGGATCTTATAATGGAAAGTGTTGAGCAACCTTATTAATAGGTGTCCCACCTATTAATTATTTTTTCTACTAACAAGGTTTTAAAACAGTACTAGTGCATTGTTATATTCACTGTAAGCTGAAGAGATTCCCGTATGAACCGGGACTGCAAATTTAAGTTTTTTTTGGTAAAACCTTCTAGTTAACAACGTGTGAAAAAAGAGATGTATAAAGCAAATCCTGATAGAGCTTTAAGAAACACAAACAAGGCTAGAATACATAGGTATACAGAAGCCATCAGTTTGCAAGAAAGTCCTTCTTATAGTTCCCTAGATTTTGTTTGTCAGCAGAGTCCAGCAGCCTTCCTTGCAGTGCATTTCCTTGACTTCTTCATACTTTGCAGAAACTTCATCATTGTTCTGCAAGATATTTATTGTATATATTACATTACGTAAAAATGTGTTTAAATCATTAAGGTTGCAAAGTCAAGCGCCTAATAATTCAGAAATGCCAGACTTAAGGTTGCCTATACAGTTTTAATTTTGTCCTTGAAGTCGTATGTATTATGATTAAGGTCCTACCAAATTTGTGGCCATGAAAAATGCATCATGGACCATAAAATCTGGTCTCACACCATCAAATATGGGTTTGTGTGTGCTTTTACCTTATGCCATACAGATTTCATTGGTGATATAAGCATTTCTCAGATTGAGGGTCCTGACCCAAATGGGAGTTGCAGAGAGATCAAGTTTATTTTCAGGGGGTTGTAGTATTGACTAAGGATGTTAAATATCGGTTAATTGAATCATCAGTTAACCTCATGAATTCTTACTGATGACTTGACTATTCTATAGTACCATGGGTTGGGACCGGCAGCCAGTGCACTCTGGCCCCACTTCTGAGGGCCCCCCTGCTACTCTGTGCTGTTACCTCTGTATCAGAGGCAGCAGCGCGGGCTGCCAGGCGGGAGCTAGTCCATGAGGGGATCCAGTTAAAAACCAGCTCCCCCTGTGGACTGGCTGCCTGTTGAGGCAGCAGCGAGGGGTAGCACCTGTCTGGGGGGAGTGGTCTGAGCTCCTGGACCCAGCACGAGCCAGAACTAAGCTGGGCTGCCTGCTTGCCTGGCTCCTAATACACTTTAAATGTAGAGCCGCAGCGGGGGTAGGTCCCAGACCTGACACAAGCTGGGACTAAGCCAGGCTGCAGGCCAGCCTGCTAAAAAATTTACTGGGGGGGGGGGGAAATCCGTGTAGTCTGTAGCATTAACTGATAAACCTTTGCAATCCCACACCAGGCCATCCTCATTTCCGTGCTGATGCTGGCAGCTACACTGCCTTCAGAGCTAAGCTCTGAGGGCAGCACTGCCACCAGCAGCAGTGCAGAAGTAAGTAACGCATTAAAACAACCCTCCCCCCATAATCTTTGTAACCCCCCCCCCAACACACACACAATTCCTTTTTGAGTCAGGACCCCTACAATTACAACAGATGTAAATAAGTGAAATCATGAAACTTACGATTTTTAAAATCCCATGACACTAAAACTGACCAAAATGGACTGCGAATTTTTAAGGACCGTAATTATGATTAGTCTTTATGAACACATACTGTTTTTACACAGAACCACTTCCTCTTTCAGTGCACAAGATGGCTCTTTGAATCCCTTCTCGCATGTCTCCTCACACTTCTCTGCATTCTACATCAGGTGACTTCCTTCTCCTCGGGGCCAGCATTGGAAGTACTTGGAAAACAAGAGAGATGGGCTTCCAGCTATTCATTCTGGACCCTAGCTAAGAGCAGAAATTACAGCGACAGTCCTGAGCAGTCCATGTAGCCCTGGATTGGATCTTGCTCTGTCAGGTGGACAGTGTTCATAGAGTTCAGTCAGATATAGGAACTCTGATGGAATGGAGCATGCCCAGAATAAAAACGGCCATATTGGGTCAGACCAAAGATCGATCTTGCCCAGTATCCTGTCTTCCAACAGTAGCCAATGCCAGATGCCCCAGAGGGAATGAACAAAACAGGCAGTCATCAAGGATGTGTCCAGACTCAAGGGTTTTTTCGAAAAAAGTAGCCTTTTTTCGAAAAAACTTCACCTGCGTCTAGACTACAGCCATGTTCTTTCGAAATTAAATCGAAAGAACACGGCTTTTCTTTCGATGGCGGAAAACCTCATTTCACGAGGAAGAACGCCTTTTTTTGAAAGTGCTCTTTCGAAAAAAGGAGTTCTTGAATGCAAACAGGGCTTTTTCGAAAGAGAGCATCCAGACTGCCTGGGTGCTTTCTTTCGAAAAAGCGGCTTGCTTTTTCGAAAGTACTGCTTGCAGTCTAGACGGTCTTTTTCGAAAGAGGCTTGCAGTCTAGACGTAGCCCAAGTGATCCATCCCCTGTCACTCATTCCTAGTCCTAACAATCCAAGAGGGTCATCATCCTTGCCCATACTGGCTAATAGCCATTGATGGACCTATCCTTCATGAATTTATGTAGCTCTTTTTTGAACCCTGTTTAAAGTCCTGGTCTTCCCAACATCCTCTGGCAGGGAGTTCTACTGGTTGACTGTGCAAAATAACAAGCTATTTCCAGACATCCCTTAACCCTTGTGGAACACAGGTTACCGGGATGCCAAAATAGTGTGCCTGTTATTTCAAAAAATATTTTCAAATAATGGGAGGCTTGTGAAGATGCAGAATAGCTATTTTAGGATATCCCAAAATAGCCATGCAGTATAGACGTACCCTTAGAGAATTTAGCAGCCAAAACCTGCAACTCTGTAATGAGCATGTGCAAATTATTGTTTTTATTAAGGGACAGTGTTCTTTTCCCCATCACATACTGCAAAAAGCTGATCCCTAACCCCATGATGACCTCCCGCTAAATTTCAAGCCCCAACCCCAAAGACAGAGGTTCAAAAAATTGTGACCCACACATTCATTAATATAGGGAAAGTAGCTTGCTTTTCCCATTCTTGTTCTCAGAATGGATAACAGTGTTTGAAGAAGCCTCTCCAAGGAAATTCAGCCTGAGGCAGACATGCTGTCTTGGAAAATTTCAGTTCAGCAGTTAAAGTTTGCAGAGTTTATTTGTAACTGACCTCAAGGTCTTATAACTGGTAGTGTTGGGTAACCTTATCTAGAATCATCACACCTGCACTGCCTTTAATTTTAAAAAATTGTCAATGCAGAGTTAAGGTGGTACAATTAAAGTAACCAAAAGTAATTATCCCAAAAACAAAACAATGAAATCTGTTTTTGTTAACATTTAGACATCCTTCTCCTTTATATTTTGTTATCTTAGTGGTCTTTTGCCTTCATTTCCTTTCTGCCTACCTGGATTATGTAGCAGCATGGAACTGGTATTTATAATACAAATGTCAGATGTGGACTTAAATACTGAAAAGATTCTGTTAAACCTCCTATGCGTAACATACTGTTTCGCAGAGTGATTGGTATACTTTTAATCTCTACTGTGGAGAAAAATGCATCTAGATTAAATACCATGTGCCATGCCCCAGAATTTACTGTAAAATTGTGGATAAAATTTTAACACTTTCTGCAGGTATTGATCCTGAAAATCTAGGGAACAATAGGATCCTCTGCTCATAGACATGCCAAGGGAAAAGAAAGATTAGGTACATTAACTAGATGAAAAAGGGAATTAAATGCATTATTAAAATGGCAAGTCCTTTTTATAATATATATTTTACAAGAGATAGAACAATGAAAAAGTAAATAAAAATCTGAGTATGCAAGAGAATAATTAGATAATATGAAGATATATAAGTCGACTAGATATATTCTAAGATATTTGAGAATTAGCTAAAAAGCCTAGTTTACAACAAGCTTCTAATTTATATTTGTATTATTAACTTCATTTTTTTCTATTTATTATATATTTCCACTTGAACGACGGTGGTTTTCTAAATTGTGGGATTTTGGCTTTTGGGGCATCTAGCAAATTGTTCTTAAATAACTCTCAACTATCATTAATTCTTTTCTGATTAAATTCTTTCTCCCAGCTTAGTTAGTTCATAATTGTTTTCAGCTTTATTGGACCTTTTAAAGCACCAAGTATATATGGTCCTGGTCTGAATTTTATTCTGTTTGCACATTATAAGTGTGATCAAGGTGTAATCACTAGCACCTAAGTTTCTGTTAATTTTTAGTTTTCTGATCAGTTTTTCTTTATCTGTTAAGACAGATTCTAATATGGAATTTTCCTGTGTTGGAGGCAACTCTTTTTTATGAAATTGTCATCTATAATATCTAGAAATTCCAATTTTGTCATGTCACTCGAACTGAAGTTCCTCATGATCTCATAGCATTTTTTCCTGACATGTTTTAGATAAGTGCCTGAGGAACAGACGTTCCCAAATCATTTACAGCTTCCTAAGTTAAAACGAATTGATGAAATTCAATCAAGAAACTAGCAGGAAGCAAGTGCAAATCATGGAACACTTAACCTAGCAACTAACGCATTTAAAGCCATCTAGAAACTTGGTGCCAAAGCCTATATACAAGACTGCAATTCCATTGCCCAAAGGATATAAGCAGATGATATCTAGAAAAAGGTTTTGGCTTCAGAGCTAGCAAATGGTACCATCACAGCTGCTCATATTGCACAGAGGATTCTTGTTACTAGCTAAAATATCCTCATGAGCCCAGTAAGCAGTTTTTGTCCATCAGGGACTGAATTACTGGCAGACAAGATAATGAAACAAAGCCAGTTGCCTGATAGCATGAGAACATAGAAGAGAATTTCTGCGTAAAAGTAGAGGGTGCCTAGCTGGATACACCTTAGGCTGACTCACTAGTCTATGTTTTTTATGAAGTTGCTCCCTATAATGAAGAAAACTTTCAGTCTACCAAGAGATAATATAATGAGGAATTTTTTTTAACAGCTTACGCAATATAACAGAAAATGGAAATATTATACAGCTGACAATACCTCTAAAGGTGATTAAAATGAGAAATGTAAAAGACACATTTCCTGAGGCTGAAAAATGCAGTGATGCATTTTATGTGCATTTAGTACTGACATTTTGCACAGAAATTCACATGAACACAACTTTCATAACTACTGTTTAAGTCAGTATATGGTTGGTGTCCTTCACACAGGTAAGTGTTTGGAAGAAGGTAGAAGAACCAGTGAGAAATGCATGTGCCTGCTATCTCAGTCTGAATAGTGGTGTTTGTTGGTGCATTCATTTTTGGTCTGTGGCAGGGATGGGGAACCTTTTTTGGGCTGGGGCCGACAGACCCACAGAAAAATCATTTGGGGGTTGCACACAAATAAGCAACAAAAAAAAATTAAAACCCGAAAAAAACCCAAAGACGATCGCCCGCCCCCATTGATATGGTCCCTTATTGAGAAGGAGAAAGATACTCCCCACATGCCCCTCATACACCAGAACTTGGAGGGGCCCCACCCTAGTAGATTTGGTGCACTCCAGAAATGGGGTGGGTAGTGTGCCAGCATGAACTCCCCAATGCTGGGGAGCCCCTGAACCTTGGGGGCCAGATCCAGGCAGGCTGGGGGCCGCCCTTGGACCTTAGGTTTCCCACCCCAGTCCATGGTAAGTAGCAATGGGAGAGACTGGATCTTAGCTTTTCAGCAACATCAAGGAGCTCAAAGGCAGTTTGCATTGCCAGAAAGTCAAGCAACTGTTTAATTTTTGAATAAACCCCTGTTTTCTTGTCACACAACTAAATTGGATCCTTAGCCACCCATGGACAAGCAATCAGAAACATTGGAGTTTTTTTTAATAACCTAACTGCCTGCCGTAAGTTTTGGCAGGTGTCTAAGCTAAGGACTGGATATTTTGAACAGATAATTAGACAGAAATGTCTCTCTTCTGAGTGCTTTCTGTACAAAGAGCTAGTCTGAAATGTTTCCATTTGTATTGCTACCTCATGAAAGAAAAACACAGAGATTGGGGGGGAGGGATCAAAAGAACTGTGCTATATTAATAATTAACATTTAAACCTCTATGTCTTCACTGCCCCCATTTTGCACAAAAAATATGCAAATGAGGCGGTGTGGAATATAGCCGTCCCTCATTTGCATAGTTAATTAGGCTCTGTTTTTGCGTAAATGCTTTGTCCCCATTCAAACTGGCTGCTCTCTCCCAGGGATCTTTCTCACATTTCTGCTTTATAACTGAGATTTCCACACACACACACCCAACACACACACATGTACTGAGATAAACAGACTAAAGAAAACATGTATGGTAATCTGTTATTTTTATGTGAACCAGAGTCGACAGTACACATCTGTTGCAATACTCCATGGACTTTATCGAATGGTCAATCCTGCACTTTTAAAGTCAAAGGGGATGTTTACATCAACTTGAATGGCAGCAGGATTGTGCTCTTAATATTCATCAATACCCAAAAACATTTCATTCAACTACTTGTGATGCTTTCTTGGGCTGTAGGACTATATTTCTACGTATGCCATTCAAAACTGGACTAGGATGCCTCCATTTATTACCCACATTTCTATCAACTTGTTATATGAATGATATTTGAACTCTAGATTTCCCATCCTACATATACACATATACCACACTTGACTTGAAATCCATCAAAACTCAGACAATTGGGATGTCCAGGAAAAAGAGCACAAATACCACTTGCTGCTATTTCATAGCAAGACTTACTTGAAGAAAACAGCTCACAGATCTCACAGCTCGCTGTCCATCCGAGGCATGATCTGTTAACTTTAGAGGCATACTTCAAAGTTTGAGTTTTTTCTCAGGTATTTGGGGAGGGGAAGGAACTTAATGGGATTGCTGATTAATATTGTTATTAACTGAGGCAAGTTTTTTGTGGTGTTGAACAATTCATCAAAAATATTGTGAGGTTTTTTAATTTTTATATTAAATATTGCTTGTTTTTAAATTTTTTAAAGTATGCAAATCTTAAAAGATAATCAAACAAAAATTTAAAAAATCAGCCTTAGTTATTTAAAGATCAATGGCAAGTTGTGAGGAGGTGTTTAGTGAGTAGCTGATAATTTCATTGAGTTTGTTTTTACTTAATCTCTTTATTAATGATTTGCAGCATATGATTAAATTAAGAGGTTATACTAAATTGGGAAATGTTGCAAAAGCCACTGAGAGGGAAATAGAGGCAGGAAATAAAATGAGATTTAAATTGGAAAAACTCAACTAGGTTAGCATGGGGAGAAAATCTAAACAGACACAGATCTTTTCAGTGGAAGGGAACTGTTTAAAATCCATAAATGTGAAAAGCAACTGGTGGAGCAAGAGAGTGTAGAATGAGAGTAGGTTTGTATTTGCAAAGGTTTTTTTTGGTTTGGTTTGGAATTTTTTTCTAAGGGGGGGGAGAAAGGAGATGGGGCTTCAAGCCGACACAACTGTGGTCTGCAGAAGAATGAAAAGGATAGAATAAGGAGAGTATATTCCTTCACATAAAATAGGTGGAATGCATCTACTGTTAGAGTACTGCCATAGCGGACATCACTGTATCAGAAGGTACATACAAACTAGATGGACTTCAGAAGTGAGTAAACGAGTAAAGGACTTGTGGGACTGACTTGTGAAGAAAGATGAAAAATACAATGGTTTAATAAGGGCAGGTCTACACTGTAAGGTACAATTAACTTCAGTTATGCAACTGCACTTACATGAATAACATAGCTGGAATCAACCTGCTTTGGGTTGACTAGTTGACTTAATGTTGACTTAATGTTATGTGTCTTAATGTTATGCGTCTTGCTCCAGTGGTGACCGGAGTTGTTGGGAGTTTGTTTGGCAGTTGATATAGTGGATTGCCCTGCTAAAACAACCCCTAGTCGATCGAGTGCCGCAGCTTCGATGGTGGATAGCACAACAGATAGTTGAGACCGGGTATGATGATTGATTCACCAGGGGTCACTGTAGCAGTTCTAGTGAAGATCCACTAAATCAACTGCTGAACACACTCCCATCGACCCTGGTACTCACCAGAATGAGATGCATAAGAGATGGGAGAGTTTTTCCTGTCAACTGTCCTAACTTATCCCTTCCCTGCTAATTCACTCTGTTTTCTGGCCATCTGTTATAGTAAGACTGTAAGTGTTGTTGCTTGTTTGTATATTTTCCTGTATAAAGCACTACCTATAGATCACACTAGTATGGTCACTAGATACAGATGTCCATTTTTGTATGACAGAAAGGAGATTCTTTCTTTTTTGGAATCTAGATTTCACTATTTTTCAGTCAAATGTTTAATTGATATATTTTTAAGTAGTTACACATATGACTCATATGAGCCCTGAGAACCAAAACCTGTTTCATAGAAAGGTAAGTCCAGCATGGTTAATTTCTAATGCAGTGCATAAAGTAGCATGACTGTTCTGGGATATAGTCCCAGTAACAGTGGTGAGTCATCGACTGCAGCAGTAATGATATGAGAATCTATTTATTACTGCTCTTCTAAGCATCTCGCAGTGAGTTCATCTAGAAATTATATAATTATTCCTTCTGGATGATTTTTCTTATTGGTTTGTAATTACTAAATATTCTCAGAACACTTTTGTATCTTGAAATTAAGTCTTCAGAGTTGCATGAAAAACTGTGAAATTAAATCTTGTCTTGTTTATATTCCATTGTACTTCATTTTACCAATTAATAATATAGGTTTCTAGATGTTGAAACTTGACCTCCAATTTTTGTGGAGAACCATTACTGCATCATCCACTAGTTAAATTCATTTGTAAAGGAATTTTTGGGCTGTATCATTCCTTCCTATGGAAAAATATAAAGGAAAGGACACATTCCTTGGGAAACTCTATACAGGAGTCCTGGCTTCTTGTCCCTAACAGGGAAGACTGTGTAAAGCAGTGGTCACCAACCAGCAGATCGGGATCTACCAGTAGATCTTGGAGGCTCTGACAGGTGATCCTGACTGGTTTGGCCAAGAGGCTATCAAGTGCTGGCACTTCAGCTGCCCCTCTCCCTACTGCTGCGCATCTTCTGCCCTTTACCTTGGAGATGTCCCCTCAGGAGCCTCCTGCTTGCTGTGCAGGGGAGGGGACAGAGAAGAGGGGTGCTGATGTCAAGATGCCTTCTCTCCCAATCTGTATCCCTTCTCCACAAAGCAGAGAGGGGGCCCAACAGTACTTGGGGTAGAGTTTTTTGGCTGCTTTAGGGAGTGGTCTAGGGCAAGGGAGATCCTGCCTTAGCCCCACTGCACCACCAACCAGGAACCACCTGAGGTAAGCAGTGCCCAGCTGGAGCCCACATTCCGAACTCCTATCCTAGTCATGAACCCCCTCCTGCATCTCAAGCCTAGCCCCGAACACCCCTGCATCCAAATGCCATCCCAGAGCCTGAACCTACAACCCCTCCTACATCCCAACGGCCTGCCACAAGAGCAGCTCAGAGCCCCCCTCACACTCCAGATCCCTTAATCCAAAACCAGAGCCTGCTGCACTCTAAACCTCTGCCCCAGCCTGATTAAAGTGAGTGAGGATGGACAAGAGAGGAAGGATGGAGTGAGCAGGGGCAGGGCCTTGGAGAAGGTGTGTGAAGGAGGCATCTTGGCCTTCTGAATGCCTGGCTGCCCCAGCATTGATGAGGAAATCTACCAGCTTTCATGGAGTGAATGTTGCTTCCTGAGATTTTCCCCCATCCTTCTTGTATGTATTTTCATAAACATGCATGACTTTGCTAGCAACTCTTTGGCTTTAGTGATACAAGCAGAAGCATAATAATAGCACAAGACCGGGTCATTGGCTGGATGACTTAACTGTTTTCAATAACTTTTATTTAAAGTGAAATTTTGGTCATTGTTTCCAGTCTCATTTCAAAGGTAGCAGATGGAAAACTTGCAAAGACTTGTGACAGCTGTAATGACAGCTTAAGAACATTCGGCTGCCAGATCTGCTGAGTCCTTACATGGGATGGTGTTCGCAGGACTTGTGGAGTTTATCCTGCAAATACCCCTCTACCCTTCTGTGGAGAGAACCATGACCGAGCTTACAAGCAGTTCTTGTATATTCAGCCATTTTCTAGTATGTGTCTATAAATGATTGTGTCATTGCCAGATGTTTGGATTCACTGAATCTTATAATAAAGTATATTGAAAACTATAGAAGTCAATTCACAAGAGACTGTGGTGCAGTGGTTCCCAAACTCTTTGTCTGCATGACCTCATTTTCCAATTTACTGCTTTGCTTTTTGCAGTTCCAGTCAGCATGGAGGACACCGCTCTGTAAAGCAAACTGGCATCTTGTGCTCGCAGGACCATGTCCCTATCCACTGATGGCGCAACCCCAGTTGGGGGTTTCAACCCACAGTTTGAGAGTAGCTGCTGTAAATTCTCTCTGCATGGTCTTTCCACTTCAAACTTGCCTGTACAGTAGAAACCGTAGTTTTCCTATGTCTTGAGTTTACTGTTCTCACACTGGGTCACTGGAATTGCCTTGTATTAACCTGTAGAATGTATGGATTTGCACAGGAAATTCAGGTTGGCTGTGTAAATCTGCCCAGACAGTTGCATGGCAGATACCAAGAAACTCCTCTTTAATTTACAATGAAAATGTGTATATGTTCGTTAACTGTCTGTAGATTTAGGGGGGGGGGAAATGAAAAATGGCCTACTAAATTTTAGCTTGTATGTCCAGAGTACTGAACTCTTCAGGTTTGTAGAGAAACTCCTCTTTTAGCTCTTTTTAGGAAATTAAATTTTTACTACTATGGCACCTTCCCATATTCAAGGGGGAAACAATTTAATTATATCCTCATATCTATAACTCCATATAGTATATGTATATCCTCATATCTATATCTAAATTGCTGACTTTGAGAATTTTAAATGTCCAGGAAATGGGACTCAGCAGGCATTGTTTAGCAAGAGCTACTTTCAGTATTTATTATTGGGTTAGATAGTGTAATTATACTATTGTTATTTATATTCTGCTTCTTATACACAATTTTTCTCTAAGATTTACTATATACAACATTTTTTCAGTTCTGTTTTGTTTTTATCATTACATTACTGCAGAAACCAGGGACCGGAGATGAGTAAGGAAATCTTGAGTTACAATTGTACAGCATTACAGGAGCTTGTTTTCCTAAGATCTGTAGCGCTAGTTCTGTTTAAGAATAAAAATGATTGTGATTAAGAAATTCTTTTGCAAAGCCTGCTTTTCCTTGTTTTACTTCCACATTGCCCCTGAAAAGTGTAACTACAATACTAGAGCTCCCACACTTAGGTGGACTCTGCAAGGAATACATGTTTAGGGACCTTGGAGGGAGGGAGTGGGTTGAAATGAAGAAAGGTATGACTGTGAAGGGCTAAAAGACAATTCCAGTATAATACAGGTTGAACCTCTAAAATCCGGGACTCTCTGATCTGGCAACATACGTGGTCTTGGCAGGACCACGTATATTGCTGGACCAGAGTGTCCCGGCTGGCCAGGTTCAGGATCAAAGCCAGGCTGAGCTGATAATGGGGAGCCCAGCCCCAGTGGGCCAGTGCAGGGGAGAGCACAGCCCTGGCCAGGGCTGAAGGCAAGGAGTGCAGCCCCAGCCAGGGCTGGAGGTAGCGGGGCTGGCGAGCAGGAGTGCAGCCTCAGTCGGGTCTGGTGCCGTGACAAGCACAGTCTCAGTCGAGGCTGCTGCAGTGCAGGAGCGCAGTCCCGGCAGGGGCTAGCAGTGGGGAGTTCAGCCCCAGTCAGAACTGGACTCAGCTGGGCGCCCAGTCCAGACTAGCACTGTGGCAAAGGGGGAGGGCACAACCACTGCTGGGGGTGGAGACAGTGGGGTCGGCCCCTCTCTGGGGCTGGCGCGGTGGGGGGAAGCAGCCCCAGCCAGGTCTGGCACAGTGTGGGGCTGGAGGCAGCAGCAGGTGGCAGGGAGCATAGCCCCACCCAGCAACAAAATAGCCTACACCCAAGTAGGGAGCCTTGACCTCCCCTTGTCCAGCAAACTCCATTGTTCAGGACCACTCAGGGTGCCGGACAAGGGAGGTCCAAGCTGTAGTGTGTCACAACTGGATCCAGTCCTGCTCTCTGGAGAGGACACTGATCTGTTGAATGTGGATCCAGTTGTTGAAACCCCCTGGCTGTAAGCCCCCTGTGACTTGCCAGGGACTTGTCACTGTTCTCACCTCTGGCAGTGTAGCACACTCCCAGATACAGACCCAGTCTGATACTCTCTTGGTCAACAGGACCAGTTGGCCTCCAGGACCCTGGAACTAGTTTCTGAGCCATCTCGAATACCCCAGTAATGAGTATCAATTCAAGCTGAATTTTACCTTATTTAAAGACTTCACTGTTTAGCCCACTGAAAGCACAGTAATTAGTTATTCTAATATGGATCTGATATTTATATTTTGTCTTGTACTATATGAGAAATAACGGAAGCAGTACTATATAATGTCATTAATTCTCACTGACTTGGAAACCCTTTGTAAGTAAATGTGATTTTCAAATTATTGAGCAAAGGAGCAAACACTACTGAGCTAGTCAGCCATGCTATGACTTGGGATGGTCATGTGAAAAGTTCTGTGAGATCTGCCTATTGTTTGCTGTTCTGTTTGATCAGATGTTGTGTTGGATGACTCCAACTTATTAACGTAGCATGTCACATTTGACCTTGACTGACCAGCGTAAAGGGTATACCCATTATTTTTCTTCCGTCCTTTCTCTGTGATCTTGATCTTTACCAGACACTCCCTGAGGCAGGGAGATAGATAACACATAGTTCTTCTCTCCCCGTGACTGATTGGTTTCTTGGACATCATCCAATCTCCAGCACATAAACACATTTTCAGAAAGGTTTACTGACCTGGAAGACCAAAGTCTGTAGTTTACTTATTTACAAGAGGAAGAGAAAGAGAGAGTAAGCCTCATCTGCTTTCAGGTAGAGTTCAACAGAAGTATAGAAATTCGGTAGGAAAGTTGGGAAAACTAAATTTAGAATCAGCTGTTCTGTTCTTTGCTGCCCCAGCGCTCAATATAGCAGACCTGGCATTGGATGTATCAACCCTGCCTTATGGGTCTGTAAAGCAGGAAGTGGCACCTCATGCCCTGCAGCTCCTCTGAACATACTGTGGGTTGGAGAAGCAGAGAATCAGCCTATATTTGGCTGGTTTAATGCTGTAATTGGGTGTGACTTTAAAATGAGTTAATCTTAGCGAATTATTTTATAGGAAATTTTCATTAACAGTAGCTTGGCACTTGAGGATTTTCTGATGTTGTCTAAAGGCTTGAACTCCCACGTTTTTAGTTGAACTACTGGAATAAGGTAAATGGCTTCTATAATTACCAGTCTGGAAATTTCTGCCTGAAGAATGTATTTCTTTTCAAATCATACATTTGTTGTATTTGCTTGTGCCACTGGAACAAATAAAGTGTGTATTACTTAGGACACTAGATCTTGCTTGGTGTCACTCAAGATATGTTTTTGTAAATGAATACAGTAGTACAATGCAGTACTATTTATTTCTTCAGCGCCTCCCACTTAGTCACTTCTCAGTGTGTGCTGGCGACTAGAGCTGCAGAGCCACCTACTGGCCTAACTTTGAATAAGACTTTGTGTCCTGTTAGTTGAATGTTCCCAAGTTTCTCTGTCTGTGAAAACACGGATCCCTTCTTCCCTTTAAATAGTTAATAAATTTGTGTTACTTTTTTTGGCAATATTTAATGTACATCCACATTTTTCAATGTGTTCTTCGTTGGCTCAGATATGGACTAAACAGACCAGTTACTTTTACCAGTTCCTGTACTCAATATTACAAATAGAAACAGTTTTAAAAGAATATACCAAGCATACAAGTTTTCTTTTGGATTTGAACGGCAGCTTTTGCTATGGCAACTGTATTTCTTAGATTGCATTGGGTGTTTGGGTTCTGTATAATGACTATGTATTGATGAGACCTTCACTCTGAAACTTCGGCTACTTTGTTGTTCCTAAACAAAAAAAATGTGTGTGCTGTGTTTTTCTAACACAGTGGTTCTCAAGCTCTGGTCCACAGACTGAACATCTTCCTGGTGGACTGTGGGCTTGGAGTTCACCCTCCCCTGCAGTGGAGAACCTGCACTGACACTCCAGCACCCTATCCTCCCTTCTCCCCCTCCCCACGAGATTGGAGTGCCAATACTGGCATCCTGCTATAAGGGCAGGAGTGAGCCTTTCAGGCCAGATTGGCTTGTGGGAGCAGGAAGCGGCTCCCCGCTTCTCCACTCCCCAACTAGGGGAATAGCAGCACAGGAAACCACTCCCCTGGCGGCTTTCCCTGCTGCTCCCATTGGCTAGAATCATGGCCAATGGGAGTGGCGGGAGGCACAGAGCCAGGTAAGCACTCCCCATATCCCTCATGCCCAGAAATGATCTCCTCCCCCCACTCCATAACCTCCCTCCTGCTGGTAGCCCACTCCTGCATCCTTCCTTCCAGTCAGACCCCACATCCTCACCTCCTCTTACACTCATTTTGTCATTATGGGTGTCTAGCTGGTGGTCCATGGAAATGTCTGCATTGAGTGGAATGGGCCTCGGGCCAAAAAGTTTGAGAACCATTGGTCTATCATGTGCTATTTATAATCTGAGCCTGCCTTCTGGATTGATTACTGTTTTAGCGAATCATTAGTTTTGGTCTATAATGTATTTTGTTCTGTTATCCCATGTCTTTATTTCTTGCCTGACTGATTGTGAGTGATTTTAAGTCTCAGTGATTTAGTAGGTTATCGTAGACATGAAACAGCTGGTCACAAATTGCTAATTAAATAATATTGCTCTTGAAATAAGCCTGGAAACAAGTTTCTGAGGGGACATCTACACAGCAAAGCTAAAGCTGAATTAATCTAATCAGCTTGAGCTACGTCAATTGTGTAGCTTAAGTTGAAACCGCTTAATTCAGCTTTTGGTGCTGTCTACACAGCAGGAAGTTGAAGAACACTCTTTTTAGAGGTCGATAAAATCATGACTGGTGTGGAAAAAGTAAATAGGGAAAAGTTATTTACCTGTTCTCATAATATAAGAACTAGGAGTCACCAAATGAAATTAATAGGTAGAAGGTTTAAAACAAGCAAAAGGAAGGGTTTTTTTTCCCACTCAGCTCACTATTAACCTGTAGAACTCCTTGCCAGAGGAGGCTGTTAAGACCAGGACTTTAACAGGGTTCAAAAAAGAACTAGATAAATTTGTGGAGGCTAGGTCCATCAATGGCTATTAGCCAGGATGGGTAGGAATGGTGTCCCAAGCCTCTGTTTGTCTGGAAATGGATGACAGGAGAGGGATCATGTGAAGATTACCTGTTGTGTGTTTACTCCTTCTGGGGCATCTGGCATTGGCCACTGTCAGAAGACAGGATACTGGGCTAGATGGACCTTTTGTCTGACCCAGTATGGCCGTTCTTCTGTTCTAATTACATCATGTACCTAAACTCTTATTTATGTAAAGTGCCTTTCCATACTGTTTGAAATTATATTAATAGGGACATGTGGGAGAGGAGTAGATTTGGTGTGTGTTCAAAAACAAAAATACCCAGTGAAATCAGCAATCTAAACATAGGTTCAAGACATTCTATAGTCCATTTGCTGAGAAAGTGTCATAAGGGAACAGAGAAGTATATATTAAGTCCAGTAACTGGGTCAAATACTTACTTTATGAATAAGCAAAATGGCTTAATGACATAGTTAGTCCAATAACATTCCCACAGTCGTGTTTGGGCCTAATACCAGTTTTTAGAGCAAGCCATGCCAGAAACTTATGGAAGTACTGTCAGGAGGATGGGCAAATATATGACAAGCCTGTGCTTTTTTTAATACCCTGAATAACATGATGGGTCCCAGAATGACGTTACAGGCCCACTGAATTGCTAATTTTGAGCATTTTAGATAGAAAGACACTATTTAAATTGGCTCATCCAGGCGAACGAACTGCTTCCTTCAAAGGAGCAGTTCATGATGTTGAAAGCAACAGCATGTTTAAGAACAGATTTGGTTTTGATTAGCTGTAAATCAAAAGAACAGGTTGAGAAAATAGCATAGCTGGAGAACACTGTGCAGATAATGATAGCAAATACAAGAAAAGCTGTGTGAACCTGAGGTGAAATGAGTGAATGTTAGGACTGGCGAGATTTTTTTTTGTTGCGATTAATCTTATTTTTTCCTTTTGGCTCAGCATCCTGGCACCCAGCACCCTTCAAGATTTCTCCACAAGATAATTTGATTCAACAACTGAGCCCAGTAGTCAGGGTATTCTTCCTTTTCTTTGTGCTGCCATGTAATGCTGATATCAGAGAGGTAGGCGTAGACATGAAAGTATTTTAGCATGAAACATCATACTTTTATAGTTTGTTGGGGGTAGAGTATTATAGGAAATTGGATTTTGTGCAGCAATAGGTGAGAGAGGAGAGAACATTTTTTTAAAAATTTAATACAACCCTTCAAATAGTTTACTTGTATTACTGCATTTGCTAAGAAAGAGGACTGATTTGCTGTCACATGCATCTGCATTTAAAAACTTGTAGTAAGAATGAAGAAGGCATTTGGGATCTCCAACTGTGCTTCCTTTTCCTTGGAGACTAGTGGAAATAAACCATTGTGAGGTGACAAAACAGCCAGATCACATGAGATGCACAGTTTAGGAAGATTTCAGCTGATCAATATAATTGAGTATGACATAGGGAAGCAGAAACTCAGTATTTATTGTTAGCATATTTTCATGTTTTCAAGGTATTTTTCCATATAAAGTTCATACAGTATAGATTAAAAGATTTTAAAAGATTACATTAAAATGGTTAGTGTTTTTTTAGGCCTTATCTTCACTGGGAGAATCACAAATCCATCTTTCTAATTTAGACTTGGGCAAGTACTTTCACAGCCATGTCATCTACTTGACAGTGAAAACTCTTACGCACTGTCTACACCAAAGAGTACGCTCTTGGTAACACTAATGCAGTTACATCACAGCTTCACATGGCTACACATTTCTGAGGGTATGTCTACACTACCCCGCTAGTTCGAACTAGCGGGGTAATGTAGGCATACCGGACTTGCAAATGAAGCCCGGGATTTGAATTTCCCGGGCTTCATTTGCATAAGCCGGCCGGCGCCATTTTTAAATGCCGGCTCGTTCGAACCCCGTGCCGCGTGGAACGAGGCGTACAGATAGTGCGGAATGGCTTGCTAGTTCGAACTATCTAGCCCGTGCCGCGCGGCTACACGCGGCACGGGCTAGATAGTTCGAACTAGCAAGCCATTCCGCACTATCTGTACGCCTCGTTCCACGCGGCATGGGGTTCGAACGAGCCGGCATTTAAAAATGGCGCCGGCCGGCTTATGCAAATGAAGCCCGGGAAATTCAAATCCCGGGCTTCATTTGCAAGTGCGGTATGCCTACATTACCACCCTAGTTCGAACTAGGGTGGTAGTGTAGACATACCCTGAGGGTTTGTCTACACTACAGAGAAGATTGAAGCTGCTGCAGTCAATCTTCCAGGGTTTGAATTAGTATGTCTAATGAAGACCCAGTAATTCAAACTGAGAGGTTGCTCCCGTTGGCAGTGGTAATCCTGCTCCTCATGAGGAGTGAGGGAAGTTGAGCGTATGCTCCTCTCAACCTCCCGCTATGTGAATGGCACCAAAACACAATTTAAGATACTTAGACTGCAGCTATGCAGTTACCATAGCTGGAGTTGTATATCTTAAGTAGACTTTCCCCTTTTGTGTAGATCAGGCCTTAGTGTAAATAAACTGTCCTCAAGGTAAAAAATTTTAAATGCAAATCTTGCAAAAATAACTGCTCTCTGATTTAATACATCAACCTACTATTGTGTGGGAACAACATGAATCTACTGTTGAATTGCTGAATGTGTTCACAGCTGAGATTTAAGAAAGTAACTACATCTGATGTTGAACAAGCAAGTAGCATGGTGTCTTCTAAGTTCATAATAAACAATTATGGTGAGAGAGACTATCTTGATTGTAACAAGAGACAATTGAAAAGGAAAAAAACAGTGGTTCAAAACGAAGACTATGTCCACACTGAAAACTAACAATGAATGAAGCCAGTTAAACTATTATTTTAAAGTGATATGTGAACAGAGCAATGAGATCTCACTTAGCTTCTTGTAGGTCTCTCACACACAGTTACTACAGTGATGATCACACATCGATATGTAGGTCTACAGTTGAGAAGCCACAGCAGGAGTCTCACAAGCCAAGTGCTACAGTGGGAGTTCTATGATGTGAAGTGGAGTTGGGCAGGTTGTGCCAGGAGAACATCTTAGGCTACGTCTAGACTGCAAGCCTCTTTCAAAAGAGGCTTTTTCGAAAGATACTTTAGAAAAAGCTTCTTTCGAAAAAGAGCGTCTAGACTGCAATCTCAGTCTGGATGCTCTCTTTCGAAAAAGCCCTGTTTGCATTCAAGAATGCCTTTTTTCGAAAGCGCACTTTCGAAAAAAGGCGTTCTTCCTCATGAAATGAGGAGTACTACCATCGAAAGAAAAGCCGCATTCTTTCGATTTAAGGCTCCTTTTTTTTGAAAAAACCCTGCGGTCTAGACACAGCCTTAGTGGCGGAAGAGGGGAAAGGAGGGGAGAGAAGGAACTCATTTGCCAGTTAATATTATTTTTGCCTTTGAAATATGTTAGGGGTGGCCTGGGTTCCAAAGGTTAGTTCCGTTAGGTCTCAACTTTCCCATAGTTCAAAGGTGTTTCGGATCTGGATTCAAGTCAATTTCCAGTCATTGCAGCCCTGGAATCATTTGATATGATCATAGAATCATAGAATACTAGGACTGGAAGAGACCTCGAGGTCATCGAGTCCAGTCCCCTGCCCTCATGGGAGGACCAAATACTGTCTAGACCATCCCTGACAGACATTTATATAACCTACTCTTAAATATCTCCAGAGATTGAGATTCCACAACCTCCCTGGGCAATTTATTCCAGTGTTTGACTACCCTGACAATCAGTGATAGACTGTTCTCGTTCTATCTCCCTGCTGTCCCCTATCCCCTGCCACCAGCTCCATGGAAGTGGGGAACTCAGAGTTAAGAACACTGAACACTGCTGTATTCAGAGAGAATTAATCCAGGTAAACATTCGTTTATCTTGATACTTCATGCTGAGGTTTAATAACATGTTTCACAGCAGATGACAGTTTACATTTACAAATACTAGTAAATAAGGGAGGATATATTCTATGTCATACAGTCATGAAATGGAATCTAGCATAGCACTAATGAAGATTGAAAGAGGTAAGCATGGGATTCTGATGGATTAGTTCTGTTGATTACTGTATGCTGTATACAGGGAGAAGAACTGAGTCTTTGGATGCGTCTTGAACTGGTCAGAGAAGCAACTAAATACAAGGAGGCTTTTTCTGTGAGAACAGAGTGGAGAATAAACAAGTAGAGGTATGGAGAGAACATGAAAGAAGAAGCAAATCCAGGGAGCATCTTGAAGATGAGGAGGGAGGTTATTCTGCTGGAAGCTAAATGCAGGTTCTCGGACTCCATGGTGATGAAGGCAGTATACAATCCTAGCTAGCTGGATATCATAATCAGCTTTGTGGAAGATGATGTAACATCTAAATTCTCATTGCAGATAAAAGGAGGAATTCTCCCAGAATTCCCATTGACAATGCTCAGCATCTTTCATGAACTGTATTTTAGTGATCAACACTGATTTGTCTTATAAAATAGCATGTGACCAGGATGCTCCATGTCTGTGTTCTCTGTCCTGCTTTTTGTAGTGATATTGCAAACACTATATTGGACCTTAGTGATAGTGAAAGAATGTCTGGTTTAAATGCAGTTGTTTTCTGAACAGTCTTCTTTATCTGTAAAAAATAACAAGCTGTTCAGATAATGTGAAACAGGTGCACAAAATTAGATAGCATCTAGAAGAGGCTGTTGATGTAAAGTGCTGAAGATGTAAGTAGCTGCATTTGCCAAGGACCCTTTAGGAAACCATGCTTAATGAATCTGAAAATCTAAATATTAGTTGCTGTTGGGGTGCCAGGCGTCTGGTTTGTGACCATTAAAAATCTGGTTGGCAGTGCAACGGCAAGCTCCCTGCGGCTTCCAGAAGTGACCAGCACGTCCCTGTGGCTGCTAAGTGCAGGAACAATCAGGGAAGCTCCACACGCTGCTCCCACCCCAAGTGCCAGCTCTACAGTTCCCATTGGCCAGGAACCAAGGCTAATGGGAGTTGTGGGGGGCAGCATCTGCAGGCATGAGCACCATGCAGAGCTGCCTAGCCTCTCCTGCTCCTTCTGGAAATGCTGGCCACTTTTGGGAACAAACGGAACTAGGTAGGTTTGACAACTGTCCACACAAACCCAAACATCCTTCCCATTGCCCCAACCCTTTCCTGAGGCCCCTCCCTGGCTCGCTCTCTCACACCCTCACTCATTTCACTAGGATGGGCAGGAAGCTGGGGATGGGAAGGTGTGCAGGCTGGGGCTGAGGGGTTTGAAGTGTGGAAGTGGTCTTTGGGCTGGGGCTGGGTGTTGAGGTTCAGGTTCTGGGAGGGAGTTTGGGGTAAGGTGGAGCTCAGGGCTAGGGCTGGAAATCAGAGTGTGGGAGGGGGTTGCAGGGCTGGCTCCAGCTGGGTGCTGTTTACCTCCAGTGACTCTGAGTCCTGCCCAGTGGCACAGTGGGGCTAAGAGGTCAGGATGTTCTGTATGCTACCCCTGCTCACAAGTACTGCCCCCGCAGCTCCCAGTAGCTGTAGTTCCTAGCCAATGGGAGCTGTGGAGTTGGCAGTCAGGGCTGGGACAGTGTGCGAAGAACTCCTCCTCCCCCCAAGGCCTCAGGGATTTGCTGTCTGCTTCTGGGAGTAGCATGGGGTGAGTAGACAGGGAGCCCACCTTAACCCCGCTGAGCCACTGGACTTTAGTGGCCAAACTCCTGATTTGGCTTCAGGAGCCTCCAGGAAATCAAGCCTGATTCCAGGAGACTCCCGGCAATGCCGAGAAGATTTGAAACTTTAGAACTAGAGCAGGCAGGGAAACCTGCATTAGCCACCGACTGCGAGCCACCTGAGGTAAGTGCCACCCAGCTTGAGCCCGCTCCATGAACCCTCTTTTATACCCCAATCTCTTGCCTCAGCCCTGAGCCCACACCCCTCACCCTCAGCCCTACCCTAGAACCCACACTCCTATCTGGAGCCCAAACCCCACCCCCTGCCACAGCCCTGAGCCAGCTCCCAAAAGCTGAACTTCTTGGCTTCAATCTGAAGCCTTCTCCACACCTGGAACCCCTTATTTCTGGCCCCACCCCAGACACTGTATCCCTGCCCACACCCTAAACCTACTGGCCCAGTCCAGAGCGCTCTCCCACATCCTGAACCACTCATAACTAGACCCACTCCAGAGCCTGAACCCCAACCCCTTGCTCCACCCAAGTGAAAATGTGTGAGGGTGGCAGAGAGCAAATGATAGAGGGTGAGGGATCAAGTGAATGGGGTCAGGGCTTCCGAGAAGGGGCAGGGCAAGGAACAGGGCAAGGGTGTTCAGTTCTATGCAATTGGCAACCCTCAATTGCTCTCTTGTTGGGCAGAGATTTTGGCCACTGTAAAATGACCTTTATCATTTTCAATGTCTGAGAGAATCACATGAAATTCCACTGCAGGAAGCAGTGATGGCACCATATGGTTGTGGGGTGTTAAATGACCAAAAAAGGATCCTTGGATGTATGTGCAGTACTCAGAGGAGAATGCAGTCTATACATGTAGGATTCATTCGTCGGATACATAGTTTTGTCACATTAGCAAACAATGTATAAATCCTGGCTTGCTGATGGCCTTAATTTTATATATTTTTATTCTGCATGTTTAGACAGGATGAAGAATGGAATGAGACCAGAAAGTGACACGGCAACTACAAGATGTGCCATCAGAATTCAAATGAAATTCAGAATGTTAGACCCCATCTCTCCTTTTTCCTGTCATTAAAGCACAACCCTATCATGGTCTTCAATGAAACCAGGAAGTAAAAATATCATTAGCATGTTGGTAGGAGACACCCACAACTTGGTGAAGGAACTGGATCAGGAACCCTGTTTGTGCATTCCAGATCCAGTCTCTGCCTCAGGCCATGCTTTTTTGCTGTTCCCTTAGAAAGTTTTGTGCCAGATCTTGTTCTTAGGAGACATTGTAGGATCTCGTACTTAGTATTCTGTTTGGGTTGAGTATTGCAACTCCACAGGGATCCCATGAGAGAGGCTGTGGAGTGACTCTGCAGCCACTGAGTCAGTTACTTCCTCCCAATGGCTCTTTGCTGCCCCAAAGTGACATTGAGGAAGGGCAGGAGACTCTGCTCAGCAGTGGATCCTCTGACCCTTCCTGCCTAATAGAGCAGCCCCTGTTCATCCCAAATCCTTTGCAGTGGGAATGCACCAGTTCTCCCCAGGGAAGCTCTGGCTACGAATGTATTAAAATGGATTTGCACTCTAACTTAGGTCAGTGAAATCATTTTGAATTCAGTGGGGTTGCACCACATAAAAGAGCGGAACATGGGCAAATTGTGGGTTTGCTTGTTGTTAATTCTGTGTGTTTTCCAACATGGTGCATTGGACTTAGTTGTATTTTACATCCAAGCAGAATTTTTCCTGACATTTCATTGGGTTAGTCCTCTGTTTATTGATTTGCTGCATTTATAGTTCTTTGCATCTGTGACTAGAGCAAGTGCCTCAATCACCTTGTGTCTAAGCAAGCTACTGCTAACTTGTGCCATCTACTGGCTATCGCTGTTCCTACTGTTCACTAGGTTTTATTAGGGTTTAAAATCCAGAAGGACTCAGGGAACATGCAGTTCTTCTTCCTCATTAGAATAAATTATTATACTAAATACAAACAGAAAGCAAAAGGCTTCCTTAATTATTGTTGTTACTATTTATTTTATTTTAGTCTAGATATTTTTCTAATATAAAAATGAGACTATTTTGTAGTAATAACAATACCTAGCTTTTTATATGGCGTTTTTGATCAACAGAAGAATACAATGTCCCTTTTTTAATTCTGGTTTCCCTCCATTCCTAATGTTTGCAAGGACACCTGCACATTTCCTTAATAAGACCCATTAAATATGAAGGGCTTGAATGTACCTAATGGCACCGCCATATTTCCCTAGAGGGAGCACAAGTGTCCCGAGACTCCATGGCATTGCACAAGTGCAACACACACTGCTGTGGGGGTTTCTACTTATAGGGGTAGCAGGGCTGTGTCACCGCCTCCATTATATTCTATAGTGATAGAGATGCAGCCGTGTTAGTTTGGTCTAGCTGAAACAAAAGACAGAACTATGTAGCACTTTAAAGACTAACAAGACGGTTTATTAGGTGATGAGCTTTTGTGGGCCAGACCCACTTCCTCAGATCAATATGTGGAAGAAAATTGGCATGACCATATATACCGAAGTGATACAATCAAAAAAATGAACGCATGTGAAATTGACAAATCAAATTTTAGAACAGAGTGAGGGTGAGGGGGGAAGGTTAGTGTCTGTGAGGTAATGACATGGGGTGATAATAGGTGACACCACTATGACATTACCTCACAGACACTAACCTTCCCCCCTCATCCCCACTCTGTTCTAAAATTTGATTTGTCAATTTCACATGCGTTCATTTTTTTTGATTGTATCACTTCGGTATATATGGTTGTGCCAATTTTCTTCCACATATTGATCTGAGGAAATGGGTCTGGCCCACAAAAGCTCATCACCTAATAAACCATCTTGTTAGTCTTTAAAGTGCTACATAGTTCTTTTGTTTCCATTATATTCTGTCTTACTCTTTTGGTAAGTGACATGCCCTCCGAGGACAATAGGCACGGACATGCAGAGTAGCTCCTGAGCTCCCTCAGGGTATGTCTACACTACCCCCCTAGTTCGAACTAGGGGGGTAATGTATGCATACCGAACTTGCTAATGAAGCCCGGGATTTGAATTTCCCGGGCTTCATTAGCATAAAGCCGCGCCGCCATTTTTAAAAGCCGGCTAGTGCGAACCCCGTGCCGCGCGGCTACACGCAGCATGGACTAGATAGTTCGGATTAGGCTTCCTAATTCGGATAGGCTTCCTAATCCGAACTATCTAGTCCGTGCCGCGTGTAGCCGCGCGGCACGGGGTTCGCACTAGCTGGCTTTTAAAAATGGCGGCGCCGGCTTTATGCTAATGAAGCCCGGGAAATTCAAATCCCGGGCTTCATTAGCAAGTTCGGTATGCATACATTACCCCCCTAGTTCGAACTGGGGGGTAGTGTAGACATACCCTCAGATGCAGAGGCTCCAGTTCTGCTTGGCCCTTACGCAGGGGGGAGTGGGACGAGGTCTCTTCTTCCCTGCTGTAGACGTATGTCATGGCCAGGATTTGACCCTGACGGAAAAGCAGTTCACGAGTTGTGGTAAAACACTTCTCTTTTTGTTGTTTCTAGTCTGAATATGTTCTTGGTTTCGCTTTCGTGTCAGTCATAGTCTATGATGATGACTAACCATGTCGAGGGAGTTTCCCGTTTGATCCGTTTCTTGTTGTTTTGTTTCTGTTGTTGCTCAATGATTTTTAGAATTTACTCAGCCCAGCTAATGTCTGGCTGGTGATTCATGCTTCTTTCTGAATTGCACAGTTGTGTCTGTTACTTTAAAAAATAAAAAGGCCTCAGGGATTCTGTAAAAGACCATTTGTCTCCGTATGTCTTTCTACAGGAGGAATCAATCCTAGCCTTTTAAAAATGCTAGGAGTCCAATCTTTGCTGTTCAGTTACTTTCTTGCATGTAGAGTTTGTATTTTACACAAGCTAGTATTTAACAAACACCTTTTATACCATAGATCATAAAGCCAGAAGGGTTCTGATGATCATCAAAAGTGACCACTTGTATAACACTAAAAGCCACAAGGATTTTCTGAATTAGTTCTTCTTTGAACTAAAGCATATCTTTTAGAAAATGTTCATTTCAAAATTACCTGTGATGGAGAAATCACCATAATTCTTGGTAAATTGTTCCATGGTTTAATTGCTCCTGATTTCTAGTGTGAATTTGTCTGGCTTCAGCTTCCAGCTATTTTGGATTTTGTTTTATCTTTGTCTGTTAGATTGAAGAGCCCTCTGTGAAGAAATTTTACAATTAGAGTTTGCATGTCTTTTCGCTAGATGTCTATAAATACCATGTTATTGAGCTGAGCTTTTTCCATCAATTTTCTGAGCACAAATAAGGATATGTACTGAGTCATTCATAAAAGAAATTTGATATCCAATATTTATTCAGTTATATGTCACTTTGTAGCTACACTTAAGCAATTATATTCTTAAGTGTCATAATACAGCATGGTGTATAAAAGAATCTCAATTTCATACTGTAGAAACTAGTGCTGTGAATTTGGGTTTCACAGGAACCTTAACCATGTTACATATCTTAATACTGGTTTTTGTGTTTATCCTTTTCATGGGGTTTTATAATGCCTTAAGTAATTTACCTACCAAAATAAATCTTGAGCTAAATAACTTATTATATATCCGGCACCTAGGAATTAAAAGGCCAAAAGAAGATCTGATCTTGGTTGTTTTTTTCCCAGCCCAATATGTGATTTCTGGAAGGATTAAAATGGTGAAAAATCTGAACACGAATACAAATGTACATATTGGAACATTTGTGTTTCAGCTGTCCAGTTCTCCATGCAAAATGTATTGCTATTGGTACTTTTATGAATATATACATGGTATTTGGTATATTAAATAAACAGTTCTCCAAAAACATTTCTGGAACGAATTACCACACTAGAATATGCAGCATATACTTCTGATGCTCTGGCTGTTACTGCAGTTTCAAGGCACTGTATCTACCAGCTATTCCATTAAATAACAGCTCAGGGGTAACATTGTGACTCATGGCTTCTCAAGAAAAAGAATTCTAATTTTAATCTGTGAGAGGATGAAGTGTTTGTGCAAAAAGGAACACTAAGTAGATGCTTGGCGCCTGGTGTTTGGAAAGGGACAGTGGTATGTGCCACCACTGTACCTCTCTATGCTGTTGCTCAGCTTTTGGAATGTGAATAGCATAACAATTAGAAAAGGGCCCAAGCCAGAACATTCTGATGTGAAGCAGACTTCCAGATCCGAGTCTGGCTTGTCTAAAAGGCTGGGGATGCTTGGATCTATAGTTTTTGTTCAGCCTGTATTGCAAATCAGGCAGGAGCAAGATTGGGGGGAGGATGTTGAAATGAGAATGTTTTGATTGACCCTGATCTAATAACAGAGCCGCACTGTGCAGGTCTACTCTGTCAAGTAGCCTAGTTTGCACTGGGTTTTCTTTGCATATCTATCTGCTCAAATGATGCTCCCAAATGCATAATGTAGCTCACAAAGAGAAAAAATTAAAACCATAGTAATTTTCTTCTACCCTTCCCCCTTTTTTTAAACTCTCAGGTCCTGTAGGCATCTTTAGCTTTGCTGTCTTTGTTTCATATTTCACCAGCCTTCTTCTGTGGTACCTCAGCAATGCTTCTCCTCATTTGCTGGAAGTTGCTTTCAGGCATAACTCAAACCTTTCAGACAAAAGGAAATAAGACGTTTAATAAAACCTTAAGAAGTGAAGGGAAAAGTCACCTGTGTTCCTTGCCACCTTCACATTGCCTGCAGTGCAGTCAGTGTTGCACTGGCACGGCCTATAAGAGTTTCACATCCAACTTCAACCAACGCAAAAAGCAATACACACCCTAATTGCATCTAACTCACACTCTAATGCACAACCTTAATAGTGAGCTTGCACCCTGTTGCATAACAGATTGGCATAGCTGATCAGCCTTCCTGTTGAGTAGCTCAGCAAAGCCTCACCTACTATTTTTTAATTTTTATAGATGTCAGGAGCACATTGTGCATTTTACAAGACAAATGAGCTTCCCACCCAAAATAATCCATTATTAGCTAGGACTAGTATAGGTAGCAGCAAGATGGAAGGGGAAGACCAGGATTAAAGTAAGGAGATCATCCAGGTACTCAGGTTAGGCAAATCCATGTCTTGGTGGTTAAAATACACATTTTAGATTTTTAAAAATAATTATTATTTACTCACTTCTTGCATGAGTGGTTTGGTGGACCAGATTGACCTACAGTTGGTCTGTCTAAAATATTGTCACTTACAATTGGAGATTTCACTTTTTTAGTTCAAATTGAACATCAGTTATAAAACACGGATCAAACTTTTATGAAATAAATACTGAAAAACTGGAAAGGGAAAAGGTTCTTTTTATAGAGTCTGTGCCCCTATGGGATCCGTACCCATTATTGCTTCCTATCCATGGCCGTGTCCAGACTCAGGGGTTTTTTCGGGAAAAGTAGCCTTTTCCCGAAAAAACTTCCCCTGCGTCCAGACTCAAGCCGCGTTCTTTCGAAATTATTTTGAAAGAACGCGGCTTTTCTTTCGATGGCGGTAAACCTCAATTTACGAGGAAGAACACCTTCTTTCGAAAGTTCCTCTTTCGAAAGAAGGCGTTCTTCAATGTAAAGAGGCCGTCTTCGAAAGAGAGCATCCAGACTCACTGGGTGCTCTCTTTCGAAAAAGCGGATTTCTCTTTCAAAAGATCCGCCTGCCGTCTAGACGCGATCTTTCGAAAGAGGCTCTTTCGAAAGATGCTTTCGAAAGAGCCTCTTTCGAAAGAAGCCTGCAGTCTAGACATAGCCCATGAGTTCTGTTTCAGTTGTACATAGCAGCCATGTGGAGAGCACTTGAGCTTTCTTGGCTTACAAACAAGAAATTAGATAGTGCCACAAAGGTTTTATAAATATTTATTTTAAAGTTTGTGTTTATTTCATTGCACATGGGACAACTGGCGTCTACTCTGATTTCTGTAATCACGATGTAAGTAAACCTTTAGAAAAGAATGATGTAAAAAGTTGCAGGACACTAAAATAGCCAAAAGAAACACTGAAAATAAATAAAAATATAGACCTAAAACTGACATCTCCATTAACAAATCAGTAAAGTTACTCTATCTCAAGTCATAGTTACAGCCATTGATTTCAATGGAACAATTTGCATGGAGAGGGAATGCAATTTAACCCTGTCATGTATAATAACAGTCAGAGTTTAATATAAACCTAAAAAAACCCCAAGAAAATACAGACTGAATTTATCCTTAATTCATTCTGATTTTGCTTGGATATTACAGCACATATGGTATTTCAGACAGGTTCCTAAAACCCAAACAAAACAGGCCAACCTGCTTATTTTGGGAGTTGATGAGGAGTGTCTCTTACTAAAATTCCCAAAATGACTTCAACCACATGCTGCAACAGCCAAGTTCTAAACCGTTCAAAAATGGGTGTATAATGGAAATGGTGATGGAAGGTTGTTTTTTTAAAAACTCCCTTTTGCTCCACCTAGCATTTTGAAAATGGGTGAGCTAAAGATGCATTTCTCACAATGAATGGTTCAGCTGTGAAATGTATTTGAAAGTATAGGCTAAAATCTTCAAACTTGGTTGCCTGAAATGAGGCACCTAAATAAGTGACCTGACTTCTGGAATTATTGAGAATGTACAGGGAGGCCGATAGACTCACCAGGTCCCAGGGACAAGGTGCAGGGGAGCCAGCTCCGCAGTCCCAGAAGGTTCAGGGTCTCTGGTAGAAGGACAGAGCTGGGGCCAGCCAGCCCTCAGCACTGCTCAGAATATGCCACACACACTCGCGCCTCCCCGGGGAGCCACCCAAAGCACTGAAGTATGTCACGCAGGGCTCCAGTGGTGTTTAAAGGTCTGGGGCTCTGGTGGCAGCTGAGAGTCCCATGCTCTTTTGAATCTTCGCACCCCCAAGGCAACTGCTCCCTTTGCCCCACTTCCCCGAAGATGGGCCCAAGGATGTAACTTTGATTGATGTCAATGGTTGGCTGCGGTGTGAGCTGCTGGATTCTAAAGGGAATTATTATATTTCGTATGGATAGTGTAGTTCTTCAAGTCCTTCACTGTATTTGTACCCTTCAGATGACTAGGATAGGATTAGTATTTAGCTACTTCATGCTTTGGTACATATTCCCTAACAGTAAACTTTGATCATTTTGAAGTCAAGTATTTTATGTGCATCTGTGTTAAGCCTTAAAAGCTGTTGGCTCATATCTCATGCTAGACACAGCTATTAAATGTGTGTCTGGGCTGGCTTGTTTAGTAATGCTATTCAAGCATGCCGACTGGGTCGAGGGCATTTCATCTACATTAGTCCATGTTAACACTGTGAGGCTCATCACTGCGGCTCATCGGAGTGAGGTTAGGAAAAGGGAGTTGATCTGTATCACAAGTGTAATCCTGGAGAGAGGGTTAAGGAAAACCATGGAGAACCTTGCAGGAATGTGTGTGTGCTGAGTGGATTACATGGTATGCTGAGCTCAGCAAAGTTCAGACCAGAGGAAGAGAAAATATGTATCGTGTGGGAAGGAACTTTTAAGATAAATATTGAGGAATTCTGTGGCACCTTAAAAGCTAACATTTATTTGGGAATGAGCTTTCGTGGGAAAAGACCCACTTCAAAGTGGGCATTACCCAGCTGCAGCTACATTTTGAGCACAGATACAAGGCCAATATTGATAACTTCAGATACAAAAATGATACTTCTCCTATTTGTGGGTATGTATCAGAGGAATAGCCATGTTAGTCAGTATCTCCAAAAACGAGAAGTCCTGAGGCACATTAAAGACTAGCAGATTTGGGCATGAGCTTTCATAGGCAAAGAATATTTCACTAGATGACACTGACAAAGTAGGTCTTTGCCCACAAAAGCTTATGCCCAAATAAATCTGTTAAGGGGCGTCTATACTGCAGGGCTTAACTTGAAATAAGCTATGCAAATTGAGCTACATCAATTGTATATCTTATTTTGAAATAGCTTATTTTGAAATAGGGAGCGTCTTCACAGCACTTATTTTGAAACAGAGCACTCATCCTCTGACTTCCCTTATTCCTCGTACAATGAGGGTTACAGGAGTCGGAATAAGAAGTCCTCTAGCTTGTCAGTATTTTGACACTATTTTGAAATAACTGCCTGCTGCGTAGACGCAGACTAAGTTATTTCAGAATAGAGCAAGTTATTTCGGAATCATGTTGCAGACGTATCCTTAGTGTTTAAAGTGCCTGAGGACTCCTCGTTGATTGTGCAGCCATAGACTAACATGGCTACCCCTCTAAGACTTACAATAAATATGCTAACTTAAGGCAAAATCCTGTCCTTTATCACCAAAAGTGTATTTGTGCATGAAACTGGTGGGGCTGGACCAGTAGCAGTCATTCAGAGAGTCCAAGAGGCATTTGCCTAATGCAGGCAGAGTCTATTCCTGTGCCTCTGCCGTTCTTTAATACATCTGTTCAGGAGAAGGCAGACCTTGCCCCTAGTGAAAACCCCAAAATAAATTCAAACCTCTGCCTCCACTATTTGAACACATTGCATCATAAAAGGGTAATTTAAAGAGTTTTATGCTAGATTCTGAAAATACATATCAGCAACTGTGCATGAAACAATATGGTTTTTTGTTCATAGCTTTGATGTGGAAAATGGCCCATCACCAGGTCGCAGCCCGTTGGACCCCCAGGCCAGCTCTTCTTCAGGACTTGTATTGCATACCACGTTTCCAGGCCACAGTCAGCGTCGGGAGTCCTTTCTCTACAGATCAGACAGTGACTATGACTTATCACCAAAGACTATGTCTAGGAACTCCTCCCTTCCAAGTGAGCAGTGAGTATGACTCTTATTTACATCATTCATCATAATATCGTGACCAGGCGCTTTACAAACATCATGTAATCCCACTAATACCCTGAAACGTAGCAATGTATTTTATAGAGGGTGAATCTGAGGTAAAGTGTTTTTTATTTCACAACCCAGGCCAAATCAGGATTTCATAATGCTCAGTTATGTGCTCTCAAGGCTCAGTGTTTTTGTTTATTAAACGTATGCTTCTCACCAGAGTAGCTGACTGCCTTGATGGGGCCCCTGGGTGAAGTTGGGGGAGCAGCTTTGTGCTCCCAGAAGAGACAGGCCCTTGGGCAGAAGGGACGGGGTGGGGCAAGCAGCCCTCAGCTGCCCTGCCCCAAGCCTTCAGAGCTGCCTGGAATGCATTGCGGCTCCCCAGCAGCGATTAAAAGGGCCTGGGGTTTTGGCCTCCATCACTGCCACAGTAATGGCAGTGGCCAGGAGCCCCAGGTCCTTTTTAATTGCTGGGCCCCGGGGCAGTTGCCTCTTTTGTCCTCCCGTCAGCAGGGCTGCTTCTCACCCAGTAGAAGAACAGCGTAAATCAGTGTTCTGAAATAGCATTGTCATTGTAGAGTCCTTACATATTATTTGTATGAACATTGGTTCTTTTTTTAATAGTTGAGATTCATTGTTATTGTCAGCCAAATTGCCTAAATCGTGTACCTTATAGTTCAAATATATTGTGTTTTTATGTGATATTTTGGTTATTCACTGTATTATATTCACAGCATATAACGAAGACCAGGTTAGACAATGCGTATAGATGGATGGACAGACAGGACTGGAACAAAATATGGCATGTAGATTAAGCAGGTTTTTTGATTTGCAGTCCTTTAGTTAACATTTTTCTACTGCCTTTTTCTTGGTGGCTTTGTAAGAGACCACATCTGAGTGGTGAAACTGGCCTCATTAAACACACCTTTCTATGCTTTTAAATGGAGGCATAAAACCAACCCTCTGTGCCAATATTTATATTCCAGCAACTGAATGCCTCTTATTGAGCAAAAGCACCGCAGTTTATAGTGTTACACAAAGGAGAGGAAAAGTTGAGGTAATTTTTAAAGTGAATTTCATTCTGGGGAAAGGGGCCAGAAACTGAAGATTCTTTCTATAGATCAGATAGAGCAAGAGACTGCTTGTCAGCCGACGGCCAGGGCAGTGAGTCCCTTATGACCGGCTGAAGTTCTTTTAAATTGTGCTTGGTTCTGTTACAGCAACTGAAGGAGTCAGGTTAAAGCTTAAACAGTTACTATTTTATTGTTACAGGGTAAACTTAGCTGTTAAATGCTACTACTGTGTTACAGATAACACAGACACTACAAAGGACAGGACAGAAATTACACTAATAAGTCACTTACAGGTACCATGAAACCCTTTGGTTCTCTGAGCTCTTATTAAATGCATGCAAAATAGACACATAGCAGGTATATATTCTCACCCCTGCGTTCCAGACTTGGCGTGGCCAGCGTCTTTCTCTCAATCCCTCGGGAAGAAGTAGGGCGAGGTTGGGCGTCCCACAGACCTCGGGAGACAATCAATACCTGCCAGCAGGTATAGATGATTGGAGCTCCAATGGGGTGGGCGGCTGAACCTCTTTTATACCCCTTGGGTCATGTAGGCTTCTTCCTGGTTTTAAGTGGCCAATTAGGAAAAATGGCTTTGAATGCCAAGTTTCCCACGAAGGGTGCAAAGCATAATTTACACCTGGGAAAATGCAGACAATGGGCACCTCTGGTATGTGATGGGCGAAGATTCCTCTCCTGGGACAGTGCAGGCTTGTCAATTACTGGTACTAGCCATCAGGGCGACGGGAGGCCCCGGGCCGTCAGCTAGCCCATTTACTGTCTGGTTTCTGTTTATGGTAGAGTCAGGGACAGGCAGCAAACCTGTGTTCCCAGGGCATCAAAGTCTGACTGCCTTTCTCTTGCTCTCTGGGGGGGGGGGGGGGGAAACAAGATGGGGCTCGTGGAAAAACAAGATGGGGTTTTTGTGTCTGGCTACACTGCTGCAGTCCCAGTTTCCCCATACAGTTCTGGTCATGTTCCCAAGACATGTTCATTCTTCATGTCTCATAACAGACTATCAAAGCTATACCAATTAGTGCCAACTGTGAGGACAGGTTTTATGATCAGAACTCTTGTTTAAGACCATGAACTTATTTCATGGATCACTTACACATGCACCCAATGGTGGTTATTGACGTCCACGTTGGATCTGCTGACCGTGGCATTAATTTGGCATTAGTTTATAATGTTAGGTAGTGGTTTCAAAAGAAATGGACTCATAATTAGAAATGGAGGTAGTAAATATAATGCCTTAAAGTGTTTTTGAGTTTTCGTGGCCACAGCCCACTTCTTCAGATAACTGGAGTTATGAGTAGGGTATATGAGTAGGGCATATGAAAATTTGGCTTAAGGAGCTGGCCTGTGACGAAGCCAAATTCACAGGGAAAGCCTGGAATTACATTACATACACAAATTCAATTCACACGCTAATGGACTCAATCATGATTTAAATTGGTAGGGACTCTATCACTGAAGGTGCTAACAACTTTCTGAGTGGTATCCTTCCTGTCTTAGTAATCTGTCTATTGACTTTGATCTTTATCTGCTTAGGTTTAGCACCCATTCTCCAGATACTTAAATTAAAAACAGGAAGGGGGGTGGAAGACAGAGAATCATTCTCTTCTCCCTCTCCCCCTTTCCCTTCTATTTATTTAGAGTTTTCATATCCCCTACTCATAACTCCAGTCATCTGAAGAAGTGGGCTGTGCCCACGAAAGCTCATGATACCATCTACATGTTTTGTTAGTAAATAAAGTGCTACCAGACCATTTGTTGTTTTTTTCTGGAACAGACTAACTCGGCTACCCTCTGAAGCTATAGTGTTTTTGTTTGTTTTTCATGAGTGTGAAGGATCTTTCTGACTTCTATAGAATATAATGGAAGCTTTATAGGATTTTTGTATTTCTTAATGGCGTCATGGAATACCACGGTAATTACTAGTAGAGGGACTGTATCAACTTTAGACACAAAGGTTTAAAAATTAAAGGGATTAGGTCTGTATTTAATTTCTAAAAATTAAAATGATTACCTGTTTTAGAGCAGAATTAAACCCTATACAGTCCTAAAAAATGGTATTAATGTACATAGGAAGTTATGTATAAATGACCTCAGAAAATAAGAACATTGGATATATGTGATGTTATCAGGGACATGTATAAATCCAGAATGTCAGGGTAGGACTCTTACTGTGAGTGCAAATAAATTTACAAATTAAGAACAGCGCTTATTCTCCTTTAAGTTTAAAATCTTCTTTCTCTAAAAAAAAGTTAAATAGAATATATGAATTATAAATATTGCATAGTGAAATACAACTCTGAGAGTTAACAAGATGGTCCAGCTATTCTAAGAAAAAAAGTCTGTAACAATAATTAGCATTTAGCAAATATTTACATAAGAGACTGTAACAAAGTTCTAAATTATATAAATAATATATTGTAAGCTAATAATATGTTTCAACATTTGATAAAAATATAATTATCTGCTGAAGCAAATGAATTTGTTGTTGTAGCTAAGGTCAATCAGTACATATCTGCATACTAAAATATTAGTACTATAAAAAGCTTGGTATGATATGTATTCAACTGGATAAAATGCTCACTACATGTTGAGTTGATTATAAACACAAATATATAATATTTACCAGCCCCTCCTCCAAAAGTAGTAAAACATTTTGCACAGAACATAGTCTCTAATCTTCCATGATGAAAATCCACCGACAAGAGACAATGTTTAAATAACATTAACGGCTGTTACACAAATCAACAAAAGCCAGGAAATTCAAAGTTGACCTTTACTCAGACTGTTGTGCTTTTTTTTCCATCACAGTATGAGTGAGCCACCTTAACCTTGAATTTCCTGGCATTTATTGCCTTGTGTTACCAAAACTAAGCAGTTGTTCCAGCTTTGGTTGTTTTTTGTGTAACCCTTCTGCCAGGCCGAGTAAATAGCAGCAGCAAGGGCCGGGTTCAGTGTCTAGGGGTCTCCTCCCAACGAGGTAATACAACACTGGCTCGAGCCCCCACCCAGTGACCTGGGAAATCTTACATACACCTCTGGGTGCCTCAAAAGAGGCAATTCTTCCCCTCTCGCAAGCACAGAGCCTCAGTAGAGTAGCAAACCTTTAATAACATGAGGTAACCCAATGAGCAACGGCCCTCCCCCCAGCCACAAATCTCCCCAACGTCCCAAAAGTCCAACACCCCAAGAGTCTCAGCCCTGGGTCAGTGCCATCCCAGGGTTCAAAAGTCCACCCGGCAGGGTTTCACCATTCCAACCTGGAGGGGTGGGGATCGATGCACCTTACGTGGCCCGGCGGTGGCTCCGCCTCTCCGTGCCGCCACCGTCAACGCGAGTCACTCCGCCACACTCCACTTGTCGTCAGGTAAGCCGCCTCCACTGTCCGGCTCCGCAAATCCACCAACCGCCTCAGTCCACGCTCCGGGCTGCCAGCTGGTTGCTCCTGCCGCTGCTCCACCAGCTGCCGCTCCTACCAGCCACAGGCCACCGCCAGCTGCATCTACTGTCCACCTGTGCTTGCTGGTTGCCCCTTGCAAACTGCTTTGCTAGCAGCACAGCGCCAGGCTCCCCTCAGCAACAGTGATTTCAGCTCTTGCCAGGCTCCCCTCAGCAACAGTGATTTCAGCTCTTGTCCACAGCTCAGCAACAGTGATTTCAGCTCTCGTCCACAGCACACAGTGATTTCAGCTCATAACAGAGGAGCCTTAGCGCTGGCCCACAGCAAAGTTAGCTCCACAGCTCAAAACTAGACTCCTAATGGAATCTAAATTAACTCTGATATTCCACAGTGGAGAGAGGAGGAAGTGCAATCAGTGTTGTTTAGGCCCTCAGACAGGGCCCCACCACCAGGTACCAAGACCTGTCCCCAACCTCTCTCAATTTGACTGGGTTTGGAACCCATGCCCCTTGTCTAGAGAGTGCTACTTAGTTTATGGCGAATCCCTCTGTCATAAACAGTTCCACCATTCCATTGTCCTTGATTCACATAATCAGGGTAACAACACTTTTATCCCCTCTGCCTCAATAACAGAGAGACTGGGGCTCCCACAGTGGCCAAAGTGACGATTTGGGCTGCTGTGGCACATACTAGACAGGGTGGGTGTGTCTATGCAAATTGGGCTCAGCCCCTGAAGTCTCTTTGCACCACTTGCCACAGTTCGCCACTAGATGTCAGAATAGAGTTTACCCTGACCCTGCTTACATTTGTCTATGAACATGCATTGTGACTAGGAGACCTTTCCATTAGGAGCAACCTTTTATGTAATTTAAAGAAACAGTATGTGCAATAAAGATTTATTTTTGAATAGTGGGGCTCTGGGAAAAACATTCCATTGCAAAATGTTCTTTTTTTCAATTTGAAATTAAACTGATTTTTATATAAATATTTATAATTGCTCATAAATATTAAGATGCCAATTTTTAGTTCCAGCCTTGTGTTTTGCTTATACAAGTCATGTAGCTGAGCACCTAGCTTTTCAATTTGAATATGCACATACTGTGTTTGTGTGCACTAACTGAGTACCCACCCACTTAAGCAGATACATCCATTTGCTAGCAAGCAAAAGTTGAAGCACAAAATAAAAAGCTACTATAATACTTGGTGTGGCTGTACATTAACGATTACATTCTGTGCAGAATGTTTACACCAGACAATTTGATGAATTATGTGTCTACTGTATTAAAAAACTGATGATTATTCTCTGATCATGTGCAATTCACATATTTTTTTCATTTATTGCAGACATGGAGATGACTTGATTGTTACACCTTTTGCACAGGTTAGTTTCAAATAGTCTGTTTATATTGTTATAGCGTAGATAAATTGAATGGAATAGAAAGTTATCCTTCAGCATATATGCTCCTATGTTAACATAATATATTGAAATATGCATGTTTGTAAAAAATAATTTAAAATATTACATGGTTTTGTTTATTTTAGGTCTTGGCAAGTTTACGGAGTGTGAGGAATAACTTTACGTTATTGACAAATTTGCATGGAACATCAAACAAGTAAGCTTTCTGCTTTTCATTAAATTGCTATTAAAGTAGATTTTCATTCTGAATTCAATCCACCTTTGATTTTTTCAGGCACAATCTTCCACCTGCTAAGAAATACACCTGTAGTTTTGTCCATAGGATGAACTTCAAGAAATGTATTCATATTTAGACCATAAGCTTTTTGGTTTGGGACTGTCTACTACTCTGTGTTTGCCTGCTGCAGGGGACCCAAATTCGTGGTTGGGCCCCAAGCATTACTGTAATAAACATAATTACTGCTATTAATGTTGTGAGAGTATCTAATGCAGAGGCATGAGTATGTTCTAACATTTAGAAAATTACCCGTTAGCTCATTGTATGATAATTCAAAACTTACCAACTAGATGACAAAATTGTCTGTAATTTATTTCAAAAAAAGTTGGACAATATAAATCTCAGGATAAGAAAATTACTAGCAATACATTTGGGCATATATTTTATTCTGGCATTTACATTTCCTAGTATTGAATGTATATGAATATTGGTATGTGAAAACCAGAAAATGTGATTATAATTAATGGAAAACAAAAAGAGATTTCCTATCTGGTCAGCAGAAGTCTCTGAAGTTGGAATGCAAATAGAAAACTAATCAGCACCTTTGGAAACCTTGCCCCTCTTTGGAAACCTTGTGTCCCATCCTTGGCCATTCCTTCTTCATGTGTTCTGCAGATTGCATGGCTCCTTCTCTTTTATTTTCATTTCTTCTCATTTCTCCAACTTGCCCTCTGCCATCACTGCCTCTCCTCATCTGAAAACAATGTCCTGGCTCTCAGGGAGAGAAGGAATTAGAACCCGGTGAGTGAGCTGAAGGGGGCCAGGAAATGGAGCAGCTAAAATTGATGGTCCTTTTGTGAGTGTGAAGGGAACAGCCTTGGAACAAAGCAGCCCAGGACCCACTGCTATTTGAAGAGGGAGAAGAAGGGATTCAGGGGCAGAGCAGCCCAAACAATACTGACTTCCAGTAGGCTAGTAGGGGGAAGGTAGAAAACTCAGGTACTGCTGCTCTTTAGTCAGGATGGAGTGAGGGTACAGAGTGGCTGAAGACAGAGTAGTTCCCAGGAAGGAGACAGGAGAGACCATAATCCTGTGCTGAACCTAGACAGGTATCAGAGCCTTTTTTTTTTTAAGCTGCAGCCTGCAGTTTCCAGAAGCAGCAGCAGAGAGCACCAGCGTACAGTGCTGGCCCCCACTCTGGCTCCTTCCCCACTCTGGCATGATAAATGCAGAAGTGGGGGCTAGCACTGTACCCCAAAGCCTTATCTACCAGGCTTTGGTATAAAACTTCCCCCAAAATCTTAAAAATCTAGATCTTGGGAATAAAACTTCCGCTGCCACCACCCAAATATTGATAAAGAAATCAGGGGAAGGATCATTTGGGAAATCTCACCCCTAAAATAAAAATCAGGACACACAAGTAACCAATGCCAGGTTAATAAAAAGAAAAGAAAGAACTTTTATTATTACAACAATATTCCTGTGCAGGCATAATGACTAGATAGGAAGGTAACAAAATATACTCATGGAGAAACTCCATGGGCCTAGAACTTAGTTACAAAGAAAAGCCAAAACATCTTTTAAACAGTGCCAGATATCAGATCACATACCCAACCCTGAAAACAATAAAGCCTAACGAAACTACCTAAACTTTACCCTACTTACAGAAAATGAGGACTGGTGTCTTGGAGAGAGACATGCTTGTCCCTCTCTGTAGCTGCAGAGAACACTCCCAGAGAGACAAAAGGAGAAAGGAAAAAACCCAAATTCCTTTGTTTGAAAGTCCCACCTACATTCCTACTGGCCACTCCACCTGGCTAGGTGTAGTTAACCCCTTAATCCTCAGGCTGCTGGCTAACCCTCATAATCAAGACAATGATAAACAGAAACAAATGTTTAACTTGGAGGGGAGGAAGAAATAAACATCCTATTAACTATCATTTTAAAAAGATGAGTTATCTTATCACCCTGTTTGACACACTGGATTTCACAGCCGTTTATTGGAAGTGCAGTATGTTGTTTCAAACCAGACCCATTAGTCACATTTGACTAATCTATTGTACCAACCAGTGTCATTTTCAGTTATTTATTAAAGAAACTGCGTGTGCGCACGCACACACACACCCAGAGAGGCAATTTTAATAGTGTCTGACTGAAAATGATATATAATATCAGATAAAATATATATTTACAAGTAAATCAAAAGCACGTATGTTAACTTTTGTGGTAAGATTTGTTTTTCTGATGTGGCGTAGAAAGCATTGGAATCAAGCAAAATGTTCTTTAACCACCTTGTCCCCCTTTTCCATCTTGCTTAGCACTCTCTCTCTCTCTACCTCTCTCTTTCTGTGTATTTATTATATATAGTGATCATTTGTTCTTGTATTCTGCTTTGAAAGAGACACTTAATATGAAGTCACTATTAATATCACTTCTGGGTTAGCCAGGGGTATAGTTGAAAGGTACTGTCTGGTAGGTCCTGGGAAGTTTGACCCAGAAATTGCCTGTTTTAGGTAACATCTATTTAGGTTTCCTGATGTTTTCTGACACAAGTATCCTGCTTTCAGTTGCATGGACTGTAACTCCTCACTTGACATGATAGCATGTTCCTGAAAAATGTGACTTTAAGTGAAATGATATTAAGCAAATCCAATTTCCCCATAAGAATTGGTTTAAATGGGCAGGTAGGTTTAGGTCCCGAGGAAATTTTTTCACCAAACAAAAGACATTATATGTGGTTTGACTCCCAGCTGCGACTGGCCCCAGGCTCTGGTGAATGTATGGGCCAGCAGCCAGCCTCCCACCTACCCACACTCCTAGGCCTGCAGAGTCCTCCACATGCAAGCTGTTCAGGTTTGGGCTCCACACAGGAGCCAGGCAGGCAGCAGCAGAGAGGAAGGGACGCCATGCTGCCTCCTTCCCCAACACCCATAGGGATGTCTCTGCTGGCCTCTGAGCAGCAGAACACAGTTAGTCACCGAACACGATCCTAAGGGAGAACAGTTGTATCCTGAAGGAACCAGTCTGCCAGGTTTTACAATACTTTGGGGGTACACCTACACTGACTAGATGTCTGGGACAGTCCCAATTTTAAATCTCCTTCCCTGGTGTACCCATAAAGTAGTGAAATGTCCAAGAAATTCCAATATTTCGGTGGGGAAGAGGGGGCGGGAGAAAGCCCCAAGGCTTTCCTTTGTGGGGAAGAAGCGAGCCAGAAATGGCACCATGTACTGCCCTTTTCCTTCCCCCCGCTGGGACAGAATCTGACCAATGGGAGCAAAGGGGAAGCCTCCAGGAAGTCCCAGCGGGCGGAAGGGAAAGGGCAATGTGCAGAATCTAGCTAATGGGAGCATGCTCAGCCCAGCCCTTCCCCCCGCCCCAGGCTCAGAGCAGCAGACAATGGCCACCTGCCCAGTTCGGCATCCTGTGTGGGATGCTGAGGCTGGCATGGGGGGGAGAAGACTGCTTCCACCGAGCCCAGTGGCACCGATTGCTGCTCTCCAGCTGATGAATGGTTAATAGGCAGCGGCGCGTCAGCAGTGATGAAAAGGAGGAGGGGAAAGGCCCGCCACAAGGCGACGTAGGTTGGTAGCCTTCCTGCCCAGCCCCGAGTGTTCCAGAGCATTAGAAGCTTGGCCCCCACCCCAGCTCCTGCCTGTGACCACGTGCTGGGAGCCACCGCCAGGAGAGGTGGGGGAGCTAGGCCTTCCACTTCAAGCTACTGGCACCAGCCTGGCTCATAGGGCACAGAGACCCCCGTAGCCAGGAGCCAGCTCCAGCTCCCCATGATGGCCCTTGTCCCTACATGCCCCCTGCTCCTACGTGCAGCACCATCAGTGCTAGCACACATTCTGCCCCGGCGCACAGCGCCACCACACACACCCACTGCCCCTGCGTACAGCGCCACCACACGCACCCTACCCCTGCCTACAGCACAACCACACACACCCTGCCCATGCACACAGCCTCACCACGCACACCGTGCGCACAGCCCCACCCTGCACACTCTGCGCACATCCTGCTCCTTTAATTTTTTAAAAAGTTTTTCTCTAAAAACAATTCAGCCATTTTCAAGATGGAGAATAGTTAAAAATTCATAGTTCTAGTTAGGTTTTAAAAAAAGGCTTCAGACCAGCTACTCAAGTTTGGAGTACCGTATTTTCCGGCGTATAGGGCGACTGGGCGTATAAGACGACCCCCTATCTTTTTAATTAAAAGATAGGGTTTCATCTTATACCCCAGCGCCCTTCCTCCTTTGCCCCGCCACCGGCTTCCTCCGAGGCTTTCAAAGCCGCGGAGGGGCAGCCCATGCGCGCCTGGGATGCCCCCCCGCCGGCTTCCCCCGAGGCTTTCAAAGCCGCGGAGGGGCTCCGGCGGGCGGGCAGCCCATGCGCGCCTGGGATGCCCCCCCGCCGGCTTCCCCCGAGGCTTTCAAAGCCGCGGAGGGGCTCCGGCGGGCGGGCAGCCCATGCGCGCCTGGGATGCCCCGCCGCCGGCTTCCCCCGAGGCTTTCAAAGCCGCGGAGGGGCTCCGGCGGGCGGGCAGCCCATGCGCGCCTGGGATGCCCCGCCGCCGGCTTCCCCCGAGGCTTTCAAAGCCGCGGAGGGGCTCCGGCGGCGGGGCATCCGGCGTACAAGACGACCCCCGATTTTTGGGGGATGTTTTTTAACTTCAGAGGTCGTCTTGTACGCCGGAATATACGGTAGCAATCTATAGTTTTGGCAGAAGTGGCAGCCTTGAAATCAGAGAGGCATCTTTCCTTGTTCTTGTGAAGATAATTCCAGATTGGACTGAGGTATAAATGATGCAAAATTATCATTTGCACAGCTAAAATAGAGCTCATTAGCTTAAAACAGTTGTTCTTGTGCTTTGGTATTGGTGAACCCTTGCACACAGCCAGGGGAGCTGCCATCCTCCACAGGTCCCTGGGCAAAGTGTGGGGGGGGACTCACTCCATGCTCCTAGAAGAGGTGGGGCCCCAGGTGGAAAGAGGGGGGCTGGCGCAGCCAGCTCTCAATACCCAGCTGGCTGCATCCCCTCCCAAACCTATGAGTTGTCTGGAGCACACAATGTGGTACTCTGTCAGCAATTTAAAGGGCCTGTCGCTGCTGCTGCCCTCCCCACATCAATGGGCCTGCTCACAACAAGCATGAGTGCAAGCCCCTTTATAAATTAAAACTTTTAAAAATATTTAACGCTATTATAAATGCTGGAGATGAATCGGAGTTTGGGGATGGAGGCTGACAGCTCACAACCCCCCATGTAATAACCTTATGACACCAAGACATGTCACGACTCCCAGTTTGAGAATTACTGGCTTAAAACCTTGGACATCAAGCATTCCAAATTGATAGCTATGTGTGTTCACGTCCCAGGACCTGGGATTCCAAACAACTGCACAGAATGGGGCATAGACAGAATGCATCCAGACCCTGCTCCTCCCCTTCGAAATATCCTTTGGCTAAGAGGAAAAAGCACCAGGCTTGTGCAATTTTGGGGATATCCTTGCATTTTGTATCTGTAATGAGTTGTTGTTATAGAGCTGTGAGTCTCTTTTTTCATCAGTCTGAGGTGGTTTGCCTTTCTACCACCTGGCTGAGACAGAGGCCAAGGGGAAAATAACATGGAGTTGCACTGGTTGCTTGGGGAAGCAGAATTATGAGGGTTTTGCAGGGATGATGCCTGTCCCCTGAACTAACAAGAATTGACCTCTTTTCAAACAGAGTTATGATTTGGGGCCAGATTTTCAAGTGAATCTCATATATCCCCCCCCCAAATGCTGAACTCTTCTGAGAATCTAGTTGCAGAATAAATTTGACTCTGTTTATGGATGCTGATCCCTTCCAGAAATTCTAAAGGGACTACTTTGGCCTTTCCGTGCCTCTGGTATAGTAGATACATCTAAAGGTCTCTCTCTCTCCCCCCCCCCCCGCCCCCCCGCTGTGACACCTAGAACTGGGATAACACTGAGCCTTCTGACCCACCAACAGGGGCTCCCTTTCATACTGTACTGCTGTGCCATGCTGCATATCTGCACTTTCACCAGCGTTCAGACACTCCCAGCTGTATCTACACACAGAGGCTGTGTCTACACTGGCACCTTTTTCCGGAAATGCTTAAAACGGAACAGTTTTCCGTTATAAGTATTTCCGGAAAAAAAGCATCTACATTGGCAGGATGCTTTTCCGGAAAAGCCCTTTTTCCGGAAAAACGTCCGTGGCCAATGTAGACGCGCTTTTCCGGAAAAAAGTCCCGATCGTCATTTTCGAGATCGGGGCTTTTTTGCGGAAAAGACTACTGTGCTGTCTACACTGGCCCTTTTCCGGAACAGTTTTCCGGAAAAGCAGCTGATTTCTTACAGTAAATCATCACTGCTTTTCCGGAAATTCAAGGGGCCAGTGTAGACAGCTCGCAGCTTATTCTGGAAAAGCAGCTGCTTTTCCGGAATAAGTGGCCCAGTGTAGACACAGCCAGATTCTCTATCTACCATCTTCCCAGCCTAGCACCCCAGACCAGTACTGTTCTGCCCTGGCCAGATCTGGCCAGGATATGGTTTTAATTCCTGGTCTCCCTCAGTGTGAAGAGAATAATGTGCACTTGTGGTAACCACACAGAGATTCCACCCTTACCCCACCCCTGCCCCCCAAGCACTCCAGTCAATGATCACTGATGTATATTAAAACAAAAACAAGTGTATTAACCACAAAAGATAGACTTTAAGTGATTATAAGGGACAGTAAACAGATCAAAGGAAATTACTTAGCAAATAAACAAAACCACAAACTAATCTTGGTATACTAGATAGATTGGATACAAACTAGCTGATTTTAAGGCACAAACTGCATTAGCTTTAGAGCTTACGTTTCTCAGGTCTTCATGCACAGGTTAGAAATCCCATTAATTCAGTCTTTGTCCCTCAGTTGTTTCCAGGAGTGTTCTTGTGTGGGAAGTGAAGAACAGCAGATGATGTCACTGCTTGTTTTATATAGCTTTAGCATATGGCAGGAACCCTTTGTTTTCAAAACTAGGTTCCCAGACCAGTTTGTGGAAAAACACTGACATCCCAAGGTGGAGTCAAACATGTGGTCTGCTCATACATCCTTGTGGAGTCATAGTGGTCACAGCTTATAGCAGTGGTCACCAACCAGTAGATCAGGATCTACTGGTAGATCTTGGAGCCTCTAACAGAGGATCCTGAGTGGTTTGGCTGGGAGGGTATCAAGTACTAGTGTAACCCACACACCTAGTGTGGTTCACTGTTCTATGTAGCGGCACTTAGACCACTTATAGCAACAGAAAAGAACAAGAGACCTCTATAGCCCAGGTTGAGAGCTTTTAGCTCAAGTGGTAGAGGCTCCTATGCTAAGTCCCCAGTGGCGGTTACACCAGCACTTTAGCTGTTCCTCTCCTCTGCCCCCCCCCCCCCCACACACACACACTGCCGTGCTGCTCCTGCCCTCTGCCTTGGAGCCTCCTGCTTGCTGTGCAGGGTGGGGAGGCAGAAAAAGGGGGCCATTAATGTCAGGGTGGCCCCCTCTTCTTACCCCTGTACCCCATCTGCACCAGAGTGAGCAGGACAGAGCCTTGGAGAAGGGGAAAGGTGGGTCCTGGCCTTGAAGAAAGGGTGGCAAAGGAGATGGGATGAGGGTATTTGGGTCTGAGGTAGATCCCAGATTGACTTAAATTCAAATAGGCTGTGTCTACACTGGGCCACTTATTCCGGAAAATCAGCCGCTTTTCCGGAATAAGCTGCGAGCTGTCTACACTGGCCCTTGAATTTCCGGAAAAGCAACGACGTTGAACTGTACAAAATCAGCCACTATTCCGGAAAAACTATTCTGCTCCCGCTCGGGCATAAGTCCTTATTCCGGAACACTGTTCCGGAAAAGGGCCAGTGTAGACAGCCCAGTAGTCTTTTCCGGAAAAAAACCCCGATCGCGGAAATGACGCTCGGGGCTCTTTTCTGGAAAAGCGCGTCTACATTGGCCACAGACGCTTTTCCGGAAAAGGGGCTTTTCCGGAAAAGCAGCCTGCCAGTGTAGACGCTCTTTTTCCGGAAATACTTATAACGAAAACTATTCTGTTTTAAGCATTTCCAGAAATTCATGCCAGTGTATACACAGCCATAGTGATCTCATGCTTAAAAAGGTTGGAGACCACTGGCTTACAGGCTCTCTGGAGTGACCTCAGGAAAGCTCACTGAACTGGGGATAGGCTAAGGCCTATTGTTTTTCCTAATGGCCCATTGCCCTGAATAGGCTCTTCCCCACCCACTGTCTGGCCTGAAAACATCTTGTCTAGTGGGCGTTACCCAGGTGCAGATACAGAGCCAGTATTGATTACCTCAGATACAAAAATGATACATGCCTCTAAATAGGGTAAGTCTCAGAGGGTTAGCCATGTTAGTCTGTATCTGCAACTGACAAAGTGGGCCTTTGCCCTCCAAAGCTCATGCCCAAATAAATCTGTTAGTCTTTAAGGCACCACAGGACAAATAATGACTGAACAGTCATGTTCAGTAAATTGGCACTTTTCTACTGGCACTGCACGTGCCTGTTTTGTACAAAATGCATCATAATTGTGCCATAATCATATCATCACATATAATATCCCTGTGAAGAATATGGGCTGCAGCATCACAGTGACATTGGCTAAAACTGGCTTTTTCCACATATGCTTTGGAAAAAGATTACACCATTTTGCTCTAATGTAAACCTTGCCAGGTCATCTAGCTTTTCATGACCTCCAGAGATGCCTAGATCATTGTGACCTGCAGATTGGCTTACAGTAAAGTGTCCTAGTACTTGGGGAGTGTGAAGCTTACAACTGTAGCTGAATGAACTAGTTCACTTCTGTTTTTAGCTTCAGGGCGTGCATTCTGCTAGGAGCACTGTCTCCTTATTTGCGTCCAGGTGAAGTTTCAGGTGTGGAAAGTGATCTTTAAAACCATATAATGCTTGCATTTCCAGGGAGACAACCCTTTATTCAGGAGTTCGATAACCCTCATTTGGTTGAGAGACTCCCCCCAATTTGCTAACATTCAGGACATTTCTTAGTTAACAGGATGATGGTACTGATCTTTTTGTAGCTGACTGGTGTATGTTCTTTTCATATGTTATGTATGTGCAGCCAAAAGGCATGAGATGCGTGGATGTTTTGTTAGTCTTTAAGGTGCTACTAGACTATTTGTTGTTTTTTAAGTTTTTCCTGTTACAAACTAACTCCACTACCCCTCTGAAGATTTCAAATTGTTCATCAACCACTAATTTCACTTTGCAGTGGTTTGGGATTTTTGTGAGCATGAAAGGTATTTTGCATTAAAAGAGTAGGCAAACTGCATTGTTTTTAATGATGATACTGTATAAATGTTTTATTCTTCATTCCTCCACAGGAGGTCTCCAGCAACAAGTCAGCCACCAGTCTCCAAAGTTAGCCTGCAAGGTATGAGTTTGATTTTTAGTCACTTGAAAGCATCCTTTGTTATCTATCATACTGTTAAAAAACTGTTATCTCTTATATGAACCTGCCCAGGGATTGAGGTCAGCTGGGGAGGCTTTGCTTCGTGTTCCCCCACTTGTGGAGATAAAATTAACATTTATGTGGAACAGGGCATTCTTAGTTTTTGCTCCCAGGCTGTCGAATTCTCTTCCTTGGGATATTTGCATGGCGACAACGCTAGCGTTGTTTTGGCGTCAGGCTAAAGCCACCCTTTTTATTCGTGCTTTTATTAATATTTGAGTTTGTATATGTGTGTTCCTCCTCTCTCTATATTTTTAGCTAGTTATGTCTCTCTGGGGTCTCATATTTTAAATTTTTATATATATTTGTATTATTTTTTTTTGTAAGCCGCTTTGAATATTTTAAATAGAAAGGCGGGGTAAAAATATTTAAATAAATAATCAATATTTTATCAGTTATCTTGCCTGATTCTCCTCTCTCGTTGTAAACTAGGTATATGTAAACAGGCTCGTTTTAAATATATATTCTTGTTTTTATTTTTGCCATTTATATGCAAGAAGAACATTACAATTTTGGGTCAGCCATGGCTACAGAAATTCCTATCCTTAGGAATTCCTATGCTGGACAGGCCCTATATGACCAATCTTAAACAGGTTCAGACATAGTTGCTTTTTTTTTTTTAGCATTTCTTTTAATTTCAGTTTGTTTCTATTGGAAGTGCTTAAGAGCTAAAATGAAAAGATAAATTCTGAAGACCTTTTTCAGGCAAACTTCCTATTGTCTTCAGTAGGATGTTCTGGAATGTTTTAAAAAAAATCTTTGTTCACTGACAACGAGAGACAGCACATGGCAGGGGATGCAATTAATTCTTATTCAAATATATGTAGTTTATTGTCCTAATTACCTTAAAACACTGTTCAGACTTAGAGAATAGTATAGAAGTTTCATGGGCACAATGATTCATGACTTTTGGAAGATGGATGCCCCATTTGCTGGTGTCAGTAATTGTTATTGAGCACTGCAGCACGACACCTTCTTACTGTAGAGTAACGGTCTATATTAGCAAAAAGTTTCAGTTAGCAGTTACTGTCAAGCTGACCTGAGGCATTTTGTGTTCACACTTCTCCCCTCCCCCACTAATCCATCTCTTGAATCCCCCCCCCCAAGTTTTATAGGTTTATTTAACATTTTCCCATTAATATTTCTCTGATCATGTTTTTAAATTCACTTGCTCCCCTTTATGTATGTATGTTCTGCCTCTTTCCCTTTTCCTCCACCTTTTTCTTGGTGAATCTTCCTTTTTTTGTCTTCCTATTTTCCTCTGGGAAAAATTTCCTTTATATATTTCCATCTTTCCCAGGTTTTGTTTCTTTCCCAATCTCTCTGCCTTTCTTGCTCTCCTTCCCTATCAGTGCCTCCTTTGCTTTTTCTTTCACGGGCATTCCTGTCATATACTATACCCTATCTGCTCCCTCCAAGTGTACCACATCATTCAGACTTGCTCACCACTCCCCCCTGCATAGGTGCAAATTTCCTCCCACCTCCCCACCCCCCCAGAGACCAAGGCAGAGAGATTTGGGGTTCTCTTTGATCATGGAGGGGAGTAATATTGAGACAAGTTTCCAAGAGGAGCATACCAGTCAGAGCTCACACAGAGCAAAGTGATATCCAAGCAATAGTTCAGCACCTGTTCTACCAGAGTCTCTGCTGGGACCAGATAGGAGAGGAGTGTATGGTGTCTGCTTTAGGGGAAAAGAAAAACTGCAAAGGGAGGCTGAGGGCGGGAGCAGTCATTGTGGGTGGTGACCAGAGAGCAATGGAACATAGGTAAAGGAGGGCTTTGTTTATATTTCCCGTCCCCTCCCACTCCATCTTTTCAACCTAAGCAGTGGCATGGAGGTGCACCTACAGAGCAGGGACATCCCTTGCAGCATAAGATGCTTAATTTCCTACCTGTAAACAGATGTGAATGTGAAAAAATATCAATTCATAAAATTGTGTCTTCTCATTTTCATGAATTATGTGCAAGCAGTGACTGCAAAAGGGTGATTTTCATATTGGGTATAATTAACTGGCAGCTGGATTAATAGCTACCGTAAATATTTGCTTTTTCTTACTATGACCTATATTTTGATATAGAAGTACTTATAGGGTTACCAGATGATTTCAAAAAAATACCGGACACACTTGATCTCAGATGGGGAGCGGGACTAGCCAGGGGAGATTGGGCGGGGGGGACGGCTGGTGGGAAGCAGGGCTGGCCGGGATTGGGTTGGGTGGGAGCGGGGCTGGCCAAGAGCAGGGGGGAACCGGCCAGTGGGGAGTAGGGCTGGCTGAGAGGTAGTTGAGGGGAGCAGGGCTGGGAGGGGGAGATCAGAGGAAGGAACCAGCTGGCAGGAAGCAGGGCTGGTTGGGAGGGGGTTGGAGGGAGCAGGGCTGGCCAGGAGGGGGTTGGGGGGAGCAGAGATGGCTAGGAGGGGAATGGGGCCGAACCGTCTGGTGGGAAGCAGGGCTGGCCCAGGCTCACGCAGTTCCTGGGGTACGCACAGTTCCAGCAGAGTGCACGGGCGAGTCTGGCCCCGGGGATTCCATTCCGCCTCGCCCCCTCCTCCCCACCCACTGCATAGTTGCGGACTGCCTGGCTCATGCAACTCATGATAATAATACTCATGATAATAATAAAACTTACTTACCTAGAAGTTTCTCAGACCGAAAGCTCAAATACCGGACTGTCTGGTTCAAAACCGGATGCCTGGCAGCCCTAAATACTTATTATATTGGAGATTTTTCTGGCAGATTAGTAAAAAAATTGAATGTGAATGTGAAAGCCTCTAATGCAATATGAACATTGCCTAATATGTTCTTAAATTCCTCATTACTCACTGTCATATTCACAACATTCAGATAGAATTAAGAGGAACTAAATCTGGGATTTTTGTCTCCTATTCCTTACGGGAAAGTCCTCTGTAATTTAACAGAGAATGATAACCTTGTCATAGATTTTTTTGTATGCCACCCATAGAATCTTACAGTAAAGATATCATTCTCTGTTCAGTTCTGCATATATTAAGAGTAATTTTCTATAGAACCCTATTTCTGTATTTACACAGAATTTATAAATGTGTAAATTACATTGTCATGAGATAAGAGGGAAGGTCCTTTCATGGATTGAGAACTGGTTAAAAGACAGGAAACCAAGGGATAGGAATAAATGGTAAATTTTCAGAATGGAGTAACCAGTGGTGTCCCCAAAGAGTCAGTCCTAGGACCAATCCTATTCAACTTATTCATAAATTATCTAGAAAAAGGGGTAAGCAGTGAGGTAGTAAAGTTTGCGGATGATACTAAACTGTTTAAGATAGTCAAGGCAGAAGCAGACTGTGAAGAACTTCAAAAAATCTCACCAAACTCTGGGTATGTCTACACTACCCCGCTAGTTCGAACTAGCGGGGTAATGTAGGCATACCGCACTTGCAAATGAAGCCCGGGATTTGAATTTCCCGGGCTTCATTTGCATAAGCGGGGAGCCGCCATTTTTAAAACCCCGCTGGTTCGAACCCCGTGCAGCGCGGCTACACGGGGCTCGAACTAGGTAGTTCGGACTAGGCTTCCTATTCCGAACTACCGGTACACCGAACTACCTAGTTCGAGCCCCGTGTAGCCGCGCTGCACGGGGTTCGAACCAGCAGGGTTTTAAAAATGGCGGCTCCCCGCTTATGCAAATGAAGCCCAGGAAATTCAAATCCCGGGCTTCATTTGCAAGGGCGGTATGCCTACATTACCCTCCTAGTTCGAACTAGGAGGGTAGTGTAGACATACCCCCAGTGATTGGGCAACAAAATGGCAAATGAAGTTTAATGTGGATAAGTGTAAAGTAATGCACATTGGAAAAAATAACCAAAACTATACATATAATAAGATGGGGACTAATTTGGCTACGACAAATCAGGAAAGAGATCTTGGAGATATCGTGAATAGTTCTCTGAAAACGTCCACAATGTGTGCTGCGGCAGTCAAAAAGGCAAATAGAATGTTAGGAGTTATTAAGAAAGGGATAGAAAATAAGACACAGAATATCTTTCTGCTCCTGTATAAAACTATGGTACGCCCACATCTTGAGTACTGTGTACAGATGTGGTCTCCTCACCTCAAAAAAGATATTTTGGCTTTGGAAAAGGTTCAGAAGAGGGCAACTAAAATGATCAGGGGTTTGGAACAGGTCCCATATGAGGAGAGGCTAAAGCAACTGGGACTTTTGAGTTTAGAAGAGAGGAGACTGAGGGGGAATATGATAGAGGTATATACAATTATGAGTGAATAAAGGGTGAATAAAGAAAAGTTATTAGTTCCCATAATAGAAGAACTAGAGGACACCAAATGAAATTAATGGGTAGCAGGTTTAAAACTAATAAGCGAAAGTTCTTCTTCACACAGTGCATAGTCAGCCTGCGGAACTCCTTGCCAGAGGAGGCTGTGAAGGCTAGAACTATAACAGAGTTTAAAGCTAGATAAATTCATGGAGGTTAGGTCCATAAAAGGCTATTAGCCATTGGTAGGAATGGTGTCCCTGGCCTCTGTTTGTCAGAGGCTGGAGACGGATGGCACGAGACAAATCGCTTGATCATTGTCTTCGGTCCACCCCCTCTGGGGCACCTGGCGCTGGCCACTGTCAACAGACAGGATAGTGGGCTAGATGGACCTTTGGTCTGACCCAGTACGGCCATTCTTATGTTCTTATAGGAATTTTCACTGTTGCCAGCTCTTGAGCTTTTATCATGAGCCTCATGATTAGGCATTTTTCCAAAAACTCAGCTCTTTGACTCATGTGATTTTTATGAGTCTCTGCTTTTAAAAAAAAAAAAAAAGAAAAAACATTTCTGGTTCTGTAGAAAACCCAGAAGACAAATGAAAAGAGCTCCAACATTTATTATTTTTAATCCTCTCATGATTTTTGAATGCTTGGAGTGGGTAATACTGATACAGTAAAACTCCGATGGTCCGGCATCTGATGGTCCGGCACTCCTGATGGTCCAGTACCATCAGGAACCCAGAAGTGCTCCGGGCAGCTGGACCATTGGAGCTGCTCTGCCCCCAGCTTCCCTGATTCAGCCGCTGCTAAAACTGACCAGCGGCTGAATCGGGTAAGCTGGGGGCAGAGCAGCTGGAGTGCTGCCGGGTAGGTCCCGTAGCGTCGCCCCTCAGGGCTGAGGGACCGACCCGGCAGCACCCCAGCTGTCCCCGATTCAGCCGCTGCTGATACTGATCAGCGGCTAACTCCAGGAAGCCTGAAGCAGAGCTGCTCTGCCCCGGCTTCCTGGAATCAGCCCCTGATCAGTTTCAGCAGCGGCTGACTTGGGTACACCTGGGATAGAGCAGCTGGGGGGCTGCCAGGTTGGTCCCCATAGCACCGAGGTGCGGTGCTGCACGGACCAACGCGGCAGCGCCCCAGCTGCTTTGTCCCAGGCATCCCGATTCAGCCGCTGCTGAAACTGATCAGCGGCTGACTCCATGAAGCCCGGGGCAGAGCAGCTCTGCCTCGGGCTTCCTGGAGGCAGCTCCTGATCAGTTTCAGCAGCGGCTGACTTGGGGACACCTGGGGCAGAGCAGCTGGGGTGCTGCCGGGTTGGTCTCGCGGCGCCAAGGGTCGGCGCTACCGGACCAACCCGGCAGCGCCCCAGCTGCTCTGCTGCAGGCGTCCCCGATTCGGCCGCTGCTGAAACTGACCAGCAGCGGCTGAATCAGGGACGCCTGGGGCAGAGCTGGACTATCGGAAGGGGGGGCTATGAGGGGTCTGGGGTGGCATCCCCCCCTCCTCACCCAGACGCCTCATAGCCCCCCCCCTTCCGATAGTCCGGTATATCTGATAATCCGGCACCCCCTGGGTCCTAAAGATGCCGGATTATGAGAAGTTTACTGTACTACTACATTTGTCTTACATTCAGATAGTTTATACTAGACATAAAAGCATATTGTGGTACTTTATCCATGTGATGAAAGTGACATGTATTTTATCATCAGTTTATGGAATTTAATTTTATAACAATAGGGCAGTGAAGGCAAATTATGCGCCTCTTTAGTGTTTAATTAAATTTGAAGCAGATGAGCATGTAGGGCCCAATCCCCTGATCACTTGAACTCAGTGAAAGTCTTACCACAAGTTCCAGGCTAAGATGGCATGAGACCCTCAAAGAAAATATAGGACATACTCTTGTATAGTTTACATAAAACATGATGATGAGCAATATTCCCTCTAATTATTTTCCATCCATGTACAGAATAAATTTTATGATGTGCACCACCAATAGAAACACATGGGAAACATGGACTTGGACACTTGGCACCTCTGAGAGACCAACTTGCAGAGGTCTTAGTGGCAGGTGGGAGCAGAAGCTGGTGGCGCAGGGCCATTGGTTATAGGGTAGTGGAGTGAACAATGGCACAACAACCAACAGTGGCCAGAAGTCTGAGCCTCTGTGAACCAAGGGCAACAGTAAGAGGGATGTGCTGGAGGGAAAAATGAGGGGTATATGACAGGGAACTCATGCTGCTAACTGGGCAGCTGTGGGTGCTCTGCTAATCAGCTGGCTGGCATTTGAATCCCTCCTGGGTGGCCACCCAAAAGCATAGCTTACAGAGAACACTGATTGTGGGTACGTTTAGGAAATATTTTTGAGCTGCAGATGGGAAATGATGTGGTTATCCACAGGTAAGAAATCCACAGTGCCACCCATGGTGTAACAGAATTCTTAGGGCTCTTTGCTAAATTCAGTTTTAGATTAAGTTTGGCAAAGAACTTAGTGACGTACTGTAGCTTTGTTCAAATACCACTCTGGGCCTTAAGCAATCCCTCTGTGAACTGAATAGAATATCAGGCCCTATAGACCTATATATTGAAGATGTCCACACTGATATGCTACGTCTACACTGGCCACAATTTCCGGAAAAGGGATGCAAATCAGGTAAGTCAGGATAGGGAAATCCGTGGGGGATTTAAATATCCCTGCGGATTTAAATAAACGTGTTAGCCACTTTTTTTCCGGCTTGGGGAAAAGCCGGAAAAAAAGCGTCTAGACTGGCGCGATCCTCCGGAATAAAGCCCTTTTCCGGAGGATCTCTTATTCCTACTTCAAAGTAGTTATTGAAGTAGGAATAAGAGATCCTCCGGAAAAGGGCTTTATTCTGGAGGATCGCGCCAGTCTAGACGCTTTTTTTCCGGCTTTTTTCCAAGCTGGAAAAAAAGCGGCGGACATGTTTATTTAAATCTGCGGGGAATATTTAAATCCCCCGCGGATTTCCCTATCCTGACTTACCTGATTTGCATCCCTTTTCCGGAAATTGTGGCCAGTGTAGACGTAGCCATACTGTCAGGAGGTCCCAGCATCAACCTGACAAGAAGGAACAACAGCATTGACACGCAGAAGGAAGGTCTCAGACACTGACAGATAAAAGTGCAATTTAAAGTACCAGGTTTAGAGAGAGGAGGATTAATTCTCCTCTCAGATGGCTCATAGACTAGGATGGTATCCAGCTGATTTATTCACCATGTTTCCCATGTTATCTCTGTGGGTGAAATCCTGGCCCTGCTGAAGTCAAGTGGAGCTTTGCCATTGATTTCAGTGTGGGGCCAGGCATTCATCCCATGTTGCTTAGTGCTTATGCGAGAGGTTTTACCAATTTAACCCTCACTGTCAATCTCTAATCAAGCAAGTGAAGTAAAGATAGGCTAGAGATTAGGTAAGTAAATTAAATAGTATATTTAGGGCGGCATTTTTTAGTTGGGAGTCTTCACTAGATTGTAGTTGGTTTCCATGCCAGAACTTTGTACCTCATACAAAGATTTGCAGACATACATTCTGGCTTTAAGCCACAAGAGACAGAAAGAGTAGAGTGGGGGAGAAATTTACACTAGCATTATGTTAGTTCCCAAGACATCTGTGTGGAACTGTCTACATGAAGTCATCCAAGTCAAACAGGTTGGCCAGGTCCAGAAACTGATTCTGTAATCTTTCATTAACTTTTATGTATGCAAGGACACAGAATGGTTGGCAAGACTTCACCCACATTTATGCTCTTCCCCTTATTTTAATACTACTCCAGTGTTATCCAAGCTAAATTAAGTTTCAGTCTGTCTCTTCCCTCCCTTTTATCATTTCCTCTGACCATCTGATAATCCCCTCTCTTTCTTAACTGCTCTACGATCCTCCAGAGCCATTCTTCCTTCCCATCCTGTGACACTCCAGTAGGACAGCAATCCCTCATTGCCTTAGGTAGGTTCAAACCTCTGATAGATGTGTCCCACCTTCCAGTCTGGTGCAACTCTTAACTTTGATGCTCCAGCTACTCTTATGTCTACACTTGCACCCTCTTTCGAGAGAGGGATGCCCAATGAAGACATTCAAAATTGCAAATGAAGCCGGGATTTAAATATCCCGTGCTTCATTTGCATATTTGCATTATGGCGCTATTTCAAAATAGTGATGTTTCGAAATAATAGACGTTGTTAAGACACGGTTATTTTGAGAGAAAACCCTTCTCTTGAAATAACTGGTAAACCTCATTGTGGGTGTGTCTAGACTACAGGGTTTTTTCGAAAAAAGTGGCCTTTTTACGAAAAAACTTCCCGTGTCTAGACTGCTGCCGCATTCTTGTCAACAGTAAATTGAAAGAACGTGGCAGTTTTGTCAACTGCAGAAAACCTCGTTTTATGAGGAATAACGCCTTTTTTCGAAAGTGCTCTTTTGAAGAAAGGGGCTATGTAATGCAAACTGTGTTTTATCGAAAGAGAGCATCCAGACTGCCTGCTTGCTTTTTCAAAAGTACTGATTGTAGTCTAGACGCTTTTTCAAAAGTATCTTTTGAAAAAGCCTCTTTTGAAAAAGGCGTGTAGTCTAGACGTAGCCTGTATGAGGAATAAGGGTTATTTCAAGAGAAGGGTTTTCTCTCGAAATAACCGTGTCTTAACAGTGCCTGATATTTCGAAATAACGCTATTTTGAAATAGCGTCATAATGCTAATATGCAAATAAAACACGGGATATTTAAATCCCGGCTTCATTTGCAATTTCAAATGTCTTCATTTGCATCCCTCTCTCAAAAGAGGGTGCAAGTATAGACATACCCTTAGTGTTAATTGCACTCACTAATTAACGTGGTCCAGTGTCGATGGCCACAATATATAATTCAGCACCATCTAATCTTTGACTAAGTGGCTCATCTTTATCATCCTAGGATCGGGCATCTAGGAGGCTACACTTGTACTTTAGCCACATTTTGATTTTTGAGTTAAATTGTTCCCTGGACTTGTAGCCTCTCCATACTTCATGTGGAAGTAAGTATAAAGGAATGGCACTGGAATGGAGAGTGTTGACTAATTTAGAAGTGCTACTCACATGTTTTAGTCAGAGAGATGCCTAACTAAAAGGAGCAGAATAGGGCCTGGAGTGTCCTTTATTCCTCACAGGCACGTTGCATACCCCCAAAACCAGCCTAAATTGTGATCTCATTTAATTGCTGCACTAAAAGTGAACAGCAATTAGTGTTCCCACTTTGCTGCCCATGCTGTCTGCTTGTCTTTCATCATACCATTGATGGCTACTACATAGCCAGAGATTTCCTACACTGCACCTAAGAGAATGTACACTCCACCCCTAATTTCCCCAGTACCCCTCATTGTTAACTAATTACATCAGTGTGTTGCCCAAGTGATTCATTTTGGCTGGTGTTGGATTACAAGTCATTGGATTGCCCAGTAGTGTATTGTTATCCTTATTGTGTGATAAAAGGCAGCAGAGCTGTGGTTAGGGTGTCCTGATTGAGGGTGTCTCCCTCAATTGAAATGCCAGGGTGGAAAGAGAAGGTGGGGTAGGTGTTTTGCTTGATGATCTGTCGAAGAATCACAAATACTATTTGACCTGCCCCTCTCCAGTGTTTAAAGACAGAGCTGATTAGGACCCATAGAGAATCTTTTGTGTTTTTAAGTGACTACCTCAGAACTTAGATGCTTATGCCTGCTCTGGGATAGTGTTTTCCTGGAAGACAGAGCTCAACCTGCACTAACAGTGAGGTTCCCTCTGAGACTTGGAACCTCATGAGTCCAACTTAAAGAGGTCACAGTGACAGGTGGCTGCAGAAGCTGATACTGCAGGACCTTAGTTTAAAATTTGCTCGAAATATTGTATTAGTGTGTTGCTGAAGATTATAAAATCACATCTCTACAAAATTATCACCCACCCCCACCCCAGGGCTTCCTTTGGACATGGGGCACCAGTTTAATAGTACCACACAGAGCCCCATAAGTCCTAAGGATAGCCCTGCAAAGTGGTCACGTTTTTTGCCTGAATAGGCATATAATTTGAAAGCTATGAAATGGGGAAGAGAGTTCCCTATCTGAATGCTTCAGATGAAGTGTTAGCTGCATTTCCTATATCTCCTGAATGTTTCACAGAAGGAAGCTGTTAAGAATTCTGCCTGCATTTAGCCTGTGCCTCATCATCCTTATAGATGAAAAATGTAATTTTATATCAAAATGTGTATGTAAGTTTTTAAGCTTAGGTGTTTCTTATAGATCTGCCATTGTCATACCTTGATTCATGGATTCAGCACAATCAATTGACGTCAGTATGAACAGCTCACACTCATTTCCTTTCATTTGTCATTACCAGCGTGATTTGTATCCTGTTATGAAAGTTCAAAATGCATGGGTTAAAGCAAACTAGTATAAATTCATGGAGTTATCCTGGAGGTACATGGTGGGAGAGAGATTACATTTAGCATTTACACTGGACATAATGTGCCAGTTGTTTGCTAAAACTGGAAGTTTGCAAGATTTGGCAACTGTTTAAAATAAAGGTCCAAACTCATCGTCCCAGTTGTGTTCCTGTGTGTAAGCGGGGGAATGATCCCGCTATTGTGAGGAACTTTCCTGGCTTCTATACCACCCCGGTGAAATGAAACAGCGAAAGGATCTGAGTACCCGCTCCCACTTCCTTTACCCCACGGCTCCCTGATCCTGAGGGCTCCCCCTTCACTCTCCTGAGTAGCAGAGCCCTTGAAACCCCAACAAGGATGGGCCCAGGTTTCCTGGGGCTTAATCCCCGACCTTGTAGTCGCTAGGGACAGGAGTTAGGGTGTCCCCACTCCGAGGTGCTCTCTTTACACTGCAGGCCTTCTTGGCCCAGTGATCACTTCATAAGGTTCAAAGCAAATACAATTTATTAAACATCAACTGATTAAAGAGAATAGAATAAGAAACAATGAGAATGGTTAAATGAGAACACACAGCCCTGCTCTGTAGCACAGGGACATCAACACAGCAGTCTGCAGAGTGTAAGGACAGTCCACAGTCTCTTCCTTAGAAGCCCTGGATGTGCTGCAAGGGGCTGCAGGCTGGACACGCTTGCACTGGCAGTGACCACACAGCCTCAATCTCAAAGTGGCCAGACCCCTCTCCCAGTCCAGAGCCTTTCCCCACACTTTGCAGGTCCCAGTTGCTCACCACATCCAGCTGCAGGCTGTGCTGCTTGGCCAGTTCCAGCTCCTTGTGTTGCTTCTCTGTTCCTTTTGGCTCTCTGAGCACTGCCAGTCTGCTGCTCAACACAGGGTCTGCACTGCTTGGCCTGTCTGTGTCTGGTTCTGTTGCTGCAGGACTTCTTCTTGTACTCCTCTCTCAGCTCTCTGTCTTTGCAGGACCTCTTCTGCACACAGCTCGCTCTGCTCTTTCAGCTCCCTGTTTGCTCAGAGAGAGCCAGAACAATCCCCACTTACAACCTGTCAGTCAGGCTGAGCTGGAGTGTTGACTGCTTTCCATTGTCTCTGGGGTCTGTCAGTCTCATGAACCCTTCCCCTTCTGAAGCTGGTAAACCAAAAAACTCCCACAGAGTTTTAGTAAGGGGTAACAGTCCCCTTACATGTGGAATGCACCAAGGATGATTTTGGGCTAGTGTGGAATGAATAAACTATAACCTAAATTACACAGTTTATTTTTTTCTGTAGACCATGAAAAGCCCAGCCACAGCTTTTATAAAGACAAACCACTGAAACGCTAATAAGTGATGTCACTGTCAATTTCACACTTTTCTTAACGTTATAACCACAATCATAAAACGAAAAGCAGCACATGGTGAACATCCTGTGTTTTGTCCTTGATATCAGCTTAAGCAAATCTCTCAGATTTTTCCTGTTATTTTGTTCAGACCATGGAAAAACAGAATTTTTTATACATTAAATAAAAAGTGTAACGATTAAATATGTGACTGTAGCAAAAATAGCTTCATGTGATCTCCTGGCCTGCAGGCCAATCCTCGGCTGGTTGTTTCATCCTCAGGAAACAACCAGCCAATAGGAGCTGAGAGATTGGCCTGGGGGATGGCGACAGCACAAGCCTCTTTCCCTTCCCGGACATAAGGGCCACATGGAGGTAACAAGCCTGCAGTTTAAAGTGTTCTGGGGCTGCCACAGGCAGGGAGCCCAGCCTGCCTTGGGGGTGCTGCAGGGCTGCTGGCTTAGGTAAGCGCCTCCCAGTCAGAGCCTGCCTCTGGCACCCCTGCCTCTCCTGCACCCCAACTCCCACCTCCAGATCACCATCCAAAATCTCTGCACCCCCCTGCCCCAGGTCACAACTCCCTCCCAGAACCTATACCCCCTCCTATACTCCTCCCCCAGGCCAGAATCCTCTCCTGCACTCATAGTCCCTCCCTGATCCCACCGCCCAATCCCCCCTGACCCAGGTCACAACCCCCTCCTTCACCCAAACTCCCTCTCAGATCTCACACCATCTCCTGCACCCCAGTCCCTTACCCCATGTGCCCTTCTGCACCCAACCTCCACCCTAGACCCCACATCTCCTTCACAGAAAAGTGTGGCCCTTGAGCACTTTCCAAAATCTTGTAGTGCCCCCCCCCAACCAAAAATTATTGCCCGCCCCTGGTTTAAAACAACAAACCTTCTGTGCAATACTGGTTAATACAAGCAGTACCCGATTGTATTTGTTAATGATGTAGAAGTATGTCATCTGCATTCTATACATTGGCATTTTTGGCAATTATCTTGTTTTCAATGTTACAAATACCGTATATACTCGAGTATAAGCCGAGTTTTTCAGCACAGTTTTTGTGCTGAAAAATGCCCCCCTCGGCTTATACTCGAGTCAGCATCTCGAGAACTGAGGCGGGCAAAGCCTCAGAGGCGCGGGACCCCCCCCCCCCGCGGCTGCGGCTTCAGTCCGGGAGCCTGTGGTCTGCTGGGGACGGTCCCCAGCAGACCACAGGCACCCAGATTGAAGCGGCAGCAGCGGCGGTTCCCCGCGCCTCTGAGGCTTTGCTCTGGCAAAGCCTCAGAGGCGCGGGACCCCCCCGCGGCTGCGGCTTCAGTCCGGGAGCCTGTGGTCTGCTGGGGACGGACCCCAGCAGACCACAAGCACCCAGATTGAAGCGGCAGCAGCGGGGGGGTCCCGTGCCTCTGAGGCTTTGCTCTGGCAAAGCCTCAGGGGCGCGGGGAACCGCCGCGGCTGCCGCTTCAATCTGGGTGCCTGTGGTCTGCTGGGGACCGTCCCCAGCAGACCACAGGCTCCCGGACTGAAGCCGCAGCCGCGGGGTTCCCGCGCCTCTGAGGCTTTGCTCTGGCAAAGCCTCAGAAGTGCGGGAACCGCCCGGTGCCCCTGGTCTGCTGGAGACGGTCTCCAGCAGACCAGGGGCACCGGAGCAGCTTTCGCCCCGACTTCCGGGGCTAGACCCGGTATCTATCTTCATTTTTTACATTTACCAGTAGCTGCCTCATTTCCTACCCTAGGCTTATACTCGAGTCAATACTTTTCCCCAGTTTTTTGGGGTAAAATTAGGTGCCTCGGCTTATATTCGGGTCGACTTATACTCGAGTATATACGGTACCTAATTTGGTGCTGCGAGTTTATTACCAAGGTGTGTCTCTCCCCTCTCACCCCATCACCATCAGATGTCTGTATGTGGCATACAATAGCTCTGCCCCAGTTTTCCCATGTGTCTTTTGCCTATTTCAGCCATTGGTATGACCTGGCCCCCTGGACAAACCAGGTAATGGAGTCCAGCATTATTCAAGGTTTCAAAGTCCTTCACTTAAAGTCAAGCAGAAAAAGCAAAACAACTGAATCTGCAGCCCACCTGAATTCAGCTGGTAGCCTTCTTGTTTGCTGTCTGCCTCCATCTTCAAATCATCCTAACACTGACCCAGGTTTGTTAGTTTCACTCCCTTGGCTTGGGAGTATCATGCTCTTCCTCTAGCCAGGTCTTCAGGTAGGCCACAGTGTCTTGACTGACTCCTAACCCCAGCTCTGAGTTTCGCAGGTTTCTCTCAGCCCTAAGGGAAAGCTCCCCGGTGCCTCTCACCTAGGTCTGTTCCTGGTCTCTCCTCTAGCCCCTCTGCCAGTGTTTGCTCACCTATTTTTCTGATGCCATCCAGATGCAGCCCTGCAATTTAAGTGGCTTCTCAGGCCACATGAACTTGTTCATCACACTGTGTGGTTATTCATTCCATCACACCAGGTTATTGTGTCTATTTTGGGCTCAGTGTTGTTTCCTTCATACACAAAACGTCGCCTTCAAAAGTCCAAATGCTGTGCTTTGTTTCCCTTGTGGTTTGCACCAGGGTAACTGAGAAGAAAATCGTCACCAGTGGATTAAGTAAGGGGCTTCATACTTTATCACATTCATTCAGTCTACAGTGGTGTAGGTCTTAAAAATCAGTGGGGATAACGAATTGTTGCCGGCTTTTCTAAATACAGAAGGGTATGGGGAAGGAGACAAAACTTTACCTGGAATTTAAATGTGAGAAATATATCTCTGCACCTAAAAATAAACTGATAAGTGATTTTGGATATTTCCTTGAGGTAGCCAGTAAAGACTAAATTGTGCCTCACTCCTGCATGGCTGAACTGGGGGAAGATACAAGGACTTCGCCTCTTAGACACCTTGTGTTTGGATCAGATGCAGCCTCGTTCCTCACGCTCAGGGGAATAGAAGTTGTGAATTTTAACGTATGTGCTACAGTGGTTCCAGAGATTCTGCTCCTTGCTAGTCCCAAAGGGGTGCAAGCCATCACACAGAGCAGGGAGAAGGCAGGGCCATGGCTAAATGCCCAGGGAGAGCACCACTCGAACCTCAGGGTATTATTGCTGTCCCTCCTCCTATTTTCTTTTATCATCAGCCATTAGCATGTTTCCCTCAAACTTTGAGCATTCTCTTGTTTCCTTTATATTCCAGCCTCTCAAAGCAACCACTCCATCTCATTCAGCAACTTCCATGTGCTGTGTGCGCTCAATTTACTTCCTGTCCTCCAACTTTGTTCTTCAGCATTTCCTCCCTCCCTCCCTCATAAAGGACACTTAACTCACTAAGGCCCTCTCTAATGAACACTCCTTGAATGTGTTTCCACTGTGGTAACTTCTAGGCTCCTTTCTAGGCTGCCATGGCTGTGTTCTGGTTCTTCTCCAACCCTGTTGGACTCCAGTTTATTAAATCTTGACCGCTGTCTGGTAATCAAGACACCTCCTTCTTTTCAGCCTCCCAGTCTCACACCTCTTCCATCTCCATCTACAAGAGGCATGGGGAAGCAATGCCTTCCCCCAGTCTTAGTGCTCAGCCTCTTCACTCTATACCCCTATACTGCCCATTCTAGCAGACTCCCACAGAAGCCCAGTGGCTGTTGCAGCTTGGTGAGTTTTCCTCCAGAGTGGATCTAGTAACTTACAAGTGAAAAGCTTTCCAGCTTGCCTGACCTATATCATAACACTAAGTCAGTGAAAAGAGCCATTAAGCAGTGATGAAGCCAGTATGTGCTAATCCAGAGGTATATACTGTCAGTCTCTGAATTTACTGACAAAAACAGTTGTGCATTACTGTAATTAGGGATGTCACCGGTTACCCAGGTGATGCTTACCAGTTACCGGTTAACTGGCAGCTCAGCCAGCTGGAGCATTCCCCTGTGCACAGTGGGCCTAGCCTGTCTGGACTAGCCCATGGCGCAGCAGGCTTAGTTGAGCTGGAACAGTCTCCCACCTGTGCTGTGCTGTAGGCAGGGGCCTCTCCAGCCCAGCCAGGCCTACCGTGCTGCGGGAGGGGGCTACTCTGGCTCTGAGGAAGCAGCCCCCATCTGTGGCGGGCCGAGCTTGGCTGGAGCATCCCATGGCATGATGCAACATGGGCAGGGGACTGCTCCAGCCTGCATAGGCCTGTCACTCCACGTGGTGAGCGGGGGCCACTCCAGCCCAGCCTGCCTGGAGCACCCCCCTTCTCCGTGCTTGAAGGATCCCATTTAAGCAGTTAACTGGCTAAATGTAACGTTTAACTGGTTAACCAATTCAAAGGATTTTATTTCTCTAACTGTAATATGTTTACAGAATCTTAGTTTAAAATTTGCTTTAAATATTTCATTAATTTGTTGCTGAAGATTATGAAATCGCACGTCTAAAAAATCAACGATTTTTAGATGCACAATCAGTATTCAGCTTTAGCCTTAAAAGTTTGGATCTTCAGACAGATAGGTTTTTAAAATAAATTCTTAAAAAAAAACTACCCTTATCTGAAACACACATTTAATTTTAATTAATATAAAACTTCCTTCCAAAGTCTTTCTGTTCTGTTTGTCCATCCTGCTATAACCTTTGTCCTTTCACCACCTTAAGAGAGCCCTTAAAGGGATGACATTCCTTTTCTTCCAGATAGCTGTACAAATGAGTTTTCCTTTCTTTACGTCTGACTATTCGATGAACTACAGGTTGAACTACTCTAGTTCGGGACTCTCTGGTTCAGCAATATCCATTGTCCCAGAGGACCATGGTTGTTGCTGGACCAGAGAGCCCGGTGGCTGGTAGTTTAGCAGTAGCGGGGCCGGCACCAGGAGCAGAGGTGGCCAGGAGGAGAGCCAGGCTGGGGGGGGCAGAGAAATGAGGGCTAGCAGTTGGGGAGCCAGTGGCCAGGAGCCCAGTGGCTGGGGCCAACAGCATAGTCTGCAGCTGTGAGGGGAGCATGGGAGCTGTGGTCGGTGGCTGGGAAACTGGAAACCCTCCTACCTCCCAGAACCCAATGGCCAGCAACAGAGGGGTCAAAGACTCTCCCATTCAGGACTGGTCAGGTCCCGAGGGTGCTGAACTAGGGAGGTCAAACCTGTAGTTTTAAGAGAACTCTCCATCAAAATCAATACTTTAATAAGAATATAAAATCCTTTGTTATGCCTAAAATATTTGGAAACATATGTTTAACATAAACATATGATGAAATTTCATAAACATGTCTATTGTTATAGAGATCACACAAAATAAATTAGTTTTCCTTCTAAAAGCAATGAACTTTGTTATAAACACACTAAACTACTTTGACTGATTTTTTTTGTTTCAATGCATTAAATATGTAGTAAACTGAAATGGTTACTTTATGAAGGCTTAAGAGTACATTAAAATATAAAATCAGCTTAGAAATAGTGATTACTATAAAATAGAGAAGAGCTGCATCATGTATTCCATAATATTTAATGTATTCAGCTGGATAGCTGACTTGCTTTTACTATAAGGTTTTTGCTAATAAATCTCTGACAAACTTCAGGGTATATTAAAAAACCCTGTTACTGAAATTTTTTATTCCCAAATTTAGTGCTTTTAATTAGGTACCCTCTCCACGTCCAGTCTTCACTATCTGGCTTGCAGTGGGACACATGCTCCATTTTCTTTAGAAGAAATTTTAGAAGGGATTTTTTTTCCAAGTGTCAATTGCTAGATTTGAGTTCAGGGATTTGGCTAAAAAGGGTGAGCAGTGAGGGGGGAGGGAAGAGAAGAGGGAGACGGAGCAGAGGTGGAGTAGGGGTAGGGCCACAGTCTGGAGAGCTTCTGCCACCACCTATTTCCATCTATCTTTTTTTCCCACCACTGTTTCCCCACTGTTCATATCACTTTCGTTGGTTTTTACATTAAACGTAAGCTCCTTGTTCTCTCCTCACAGCTTGGCACTGCTCCACCTTCACCTACATATTTATTCTTGTTTCCATCTCAGATCCTCTGTTCCTCCCAATACTTTCTGGTAATTACTCCCTTTGTGTGGGCCCATTCCCACTCTCTACTTCGTGCTCTTTTCCATACCACACCTACACTTGGAACAGCCTTCCTCGGAACAACCTCCCTCTTCTTCCTTCAAGGTTCTGCATAACATCTGTGTTTTTCACTCAGCTTTCCACTATCTAGTGTTCCTCTCCAAAACTGTCTGACCTGAATTTTCTGCCAGATTTTTGTATCGTTCATGTTCTATTTGTCTGAAGTAGTGTAGGAGCCCACATCTTATATGTGCGTGAGGGATTGTGTATATCTGTGGAACACTATAAATAATAAAAAGCTTCAGAGTGGTAGCCGAGTTAGTCTATAATAGGAAAAACTTAAAAAACAACAAATAATCTGGTAGCACCTTAAAGACTAACAAAACATGTAGATGGTATCATGAGCTTTCGTGGGCACAAAAGTGGGTTGTGCCCACGAAAGCTCATAATACCACCTACATGTTTGTCTTTAAGGTGCTACTAAACTTTTTTATATATATAAATAATATGTAAGGAGCCAGTTGTCTCTGATGGAAGATGCAGCAAAGGAGAAGACTCTTCCGTCAGGAACAACAACACTGTAAAAGAGAAAGCCATTCCTAGATAAGCAGTTGAGAAGGGGTGTAATGTTTGAGGTGTAAGATCAATGTTCCAGCAAGTAATCTGAGCAGCTTTTGCAGGATGGATGACTCTATAGAATATTGCTTTAAAATTGTCCAACATGGCTAATAGGAACACAGCATAATACTAAGGGTCATACAGTGTTGTGTATCTCCTGGGGCTATAAGAGGTTTGCACAAACTTTTCCTGACAGCAAGCAACCTAGTACGCCCTAGGTGGTTACAACTCTGAATAATTATGGTGTTTCCAAACAATTAATTATATACTGAGCAATAGAATACACCTGACTGTTATGCTTTGCAACATTAGCCTTCAGGGGCTCTAGCATTTTGTGATATGTCACACACAGGCTTTTCAAGTCTCATAGGATTAAAGTGGTGTTAAAATTCCAGTTTTGGGGGTAGGAGTGAGAGATTGGTATTTTGCCTGTTCCCTGGACTGTTCTCCTGCACATCTGCACATTTGTCTGCACTTCTCACGTGCCTTTACCTCAGTGGTTTCCAACCTTTCTAACCACAAGATCATTTTTTCAATATAAGTGCAATGTAAGATCTATGTCAAACCCAAATACCTTTGCCCGGCTTCCTTCCCGCCCCTTCTTTGAGGCCCTGCACCTTCTTCCTCCACCCCTTCTCTGAGGCCTCACCCTGCTCACTCCTTCCCCTGTCCTCCCCCATCATTCACTTTTACCAGGCTGGGGTAGGAGATTAGGGTGCAGGCTCTGGTCTTGGAGTGTGGGAGGGGCTCTGGACTTAGCCCAGGGTGGGGGATTGGGGTCCATGTACAGTTTACATGTAAAGTTTATATGAACATAAACAGGGCTCGCCGAACCGCCGCGAGCTCCGCTCGCCAGCCATGCTGTCTGGCGATCTGCGCATGCCCAGATCGCCCGAACCCGGCTCTTCCGGGTTGCAGTCTACTCGCCACGGGCAAGTAGATTGCATTATTTGTCGAGCCCTGAACATAAAGCTTGTAATATTTCATTTTTATGTGAGTGTAAAATGTACCTTGATGCATGACTGAGCATTTAAATAGAAAGTAATTGAATGGTGAGGTATTTCTCAAACTTGCACTGGACAGAGTCCATCTATCTGTAGGAGTCATTCGTAAATATGGATCAGAGTAATAACTAATCTATATCTGTATAATTTAAAGATTTTGTGTGTCTTTCTGTGAGTCTGTGTGTCCTAACAGTGAGTCAAGAACTCCTCCTATACTATAAGAGCTAGAACCACCAAATTTGATATGCAGCTTTCTCTTATCCTAACTTAAAGCAAGGTGAGGGTTTCGTTGTACCAGGAAAATGGGATGTGCGAATGGGATTGTTTTCCATAGCATGGAAAGGGAGAGGGATGATCGGAGGGACAGCTATACTTTAGAGTGACCACAGCAGAGGGGAGGAGTACCAGCCAGAGAGTGGCCAGCTGGGCTGCAGCTTCACATTGCCAGCCACTGAATTGGGAAAGTGCCCCCCCGCCCCAAACATTGCTGGATGGGGAGGAGCACTCCCTCCCCCACCTGGCCCTGCTACCGCGATCCTCCCAAGACCACTCCTAGGACTAAGCAGTGTAGGCCAGCCCCCCCCCCATCAAGGAGATCCCCCCCTTCCTCAAGAGAGGCCAGGAACTGCAGCCCAGCCCCTCAACATCCCTTCCAGATGAGATGCCCCTCTGAGGAGAAGCTGGAAACCACAGCCCTGTCTCCTCCCCTCCCTCCCCCCCCCCCCCCCCCCCCCGGAGGAGATACCTCACAGGAGCCACAGCTCAACCACTAACCACTTGCAGACCAGGGTGGCCAAGGAATCCCAACCCCCCCCTTGACCAGCTAGAGAGGTTAGCTGGAGGCCACACCCTTGCAGGCCAGGGTGGCCCATGGAACCCTTTCTTCCCCCCACCTGCCTCAACCAGCTAGAGGGGTTAGCTGGCGGCCACAGCTGGCCCATGCAGTACCATCCTCCTCCCCTGAATGGAGCCACCATCTGGGGAGTACAGATTCTGCATCCCAGGAGGAGCCGCTGGCCAGGGAGTGCAGCCGCCAAAGCAGTGCCACCCTCACCACCACAGGAGGCCCTGGTAAGCTCAGCCCCCTGCCCTGAGTCCTGCACCTCGTGCACCCTCACCCTCTGAGCCCCATCTTTTAAATAAAACATGTACATTTTACTTTTTTTTTTTTTAATTACTACAGTTAAGGATCCAAGCAATGCCCAGTACATTTGTGAGTTATGAATACTGAAATCAGCCTTGCTAGATTTTGTGGCTCACTAGAGGTCCCTTCAACCCAGAATAATTCTTTCAAAATAATACAATGGTTGTTTTTAAATAAAATTCTAATTTTAAAAGACACAAGGTAAACATTTTAAAGGTTAGTAGAAAACAGGGGCTATTTATAGGCAATTGTTCAATTTTGTATCCGAAATTCAATAGAGATAATTGTGCAGGCCTGAAGTTGGATGAAGTGTAAACTGTGAAAAGAGTAAACTAGTTCTGATATTGCCAGAAATTAAATATTAAACTTTAAAAATTATCTTCATCATAAAAAATTAACAATCAAAAGATACTGCTAACATTTTAGTCTTCATTTCCTGGTCTTCAAGTGTAGTTCATTCCCGGAAAGAATCCATTTCACATGTTAATACACCCTAGAAACACACCTCCCCCTGAAAGTTGGAATCATGCATCTTAGTAAGTATTTCAGTTATGCTATTGACGTCAATGCAGTCATTAAATAGATTGCTGGCCCTCCCATGGTAAACCTGTGCCAAGAACCTAGAGGCAGACGCGTTTTAAAAGAAGAACATCAGGTTTTCTTTTAGCAGTTAGGGGCAATAAGAGAAAAGTTTCTTTTCAAGGTTTCCATGCTTCACAATACTTTCTTTCTCTTGTTACAATTTCAGTTACATATTTTCTGCTAAAATAAGCTGCTGCATTTCCTCCGATATGATCGTTCTGTTACTATGTACACAAAACAAACTCTAAATGAGACCAAACTCTAAATGAGTTGTGATGAACTCCAGTTGAAAAATGACTCCCGTGTTACGTTGCACGGTTAGATTTATTTTTATATTGAGTAACATAAGATATTCAGGCAAACCTTTTTAGCCTTTGACTCCTGAAGTTCTTCAAGGATTGATTTCATGACATCTATTTCAAAAAATAGCCTTCATTTCTCTTCTCACTGGCTCTGTAGATATACAAACTGATCATGATTCCATAGCAACTGATAAAAACTGTTTTCCCCTCAGCCACACCTGTGGAGTGTTATATTAGACCGTTGACACGTGTTCCTCCCATCATGCAGTCTGTCATTCCATCAAGTCAACTGCCATCTATGGCAACTGGGAGCTATGTGATGTCAGGGGGACTTCCCGAGCGTAGCCATGGAGCCATTCTGCAATTCTAATGCAGGGCGGACTCTTCCCTGTCTGACTGACAGATTCATTCATTATCAGAACCAGGGAGATACGTACATCCTAGAGTTGACCCCTACCTACACTAAAGGCACAGTTCCAGGATCTACTGCTCTCCTCAACTTGTATCAGGAATGGATCTTACAGTCAGACAAAGACAGTAAAGGGGCTATGAGCTGAAAAACTAGTTCTAGATGGCACCCTCAAACACATGGAGGCAGTAATCTTCCCTTGGGCAGGATAACCAGGTATGTCTTACAAACAAAGACGCATTTGACAAACAAAGGCAGGCATTTTGAAGAGCATCTCTGGAACTGAAACTGGTTTCTTTGGTCTCGCACTTCATGATCAGCTCCACACTACTACTTAGCTTAATGCTGCTGCATCAAAGCAGTCTTCAGTTCTAAAAAAGGGCTTCCCTCCTCTTGCTGATTTCTCAGTGAATCATCCAGCTGGGAAAAAGCCTGCGTTTGCAGCTTGTACGGCCTTCTATAGTGTGGGCAGGTGTGGGGTTGTGAGAGATTCATAGTGATTTACTTTCATTACATCATCTTTTTAAACTCTGTATTCTTTAAAAAAAAACAAACAAAAAAAAAAAACAGGGCCATCCCAGAGGTTCTTACACTTTTTTATATCCCTTACTCAAGAAACACTTATTCTGAACTATGTAAAAGCTGTATAAGGACCTCAGGATTTGGACGATAGTAAGAATCTGAGTAATAAAATATGTGTCTTGTGCTGTGCAAGAGAATGGTAACTGATTTATGGGAGGGAGGGACTTGTATGGTAGAGCCATTAAATGTACTTTTTTGCAGAATTGGATCCTTAGTGTTCTGACAAATATACCTGAACAACAGAAAAAAACTCTTCTAACTAATAGCATGACTGACTTTTTAAGATGAGGGGTATGTCTTATGCATGCCACATGAGGAATGTTGGATCCATCCTTGTCCTATGGGCTTGACCTCCTGCATACTTCATGTTGTGATGATTTTTTAGCTGATGAGAGCTGAAATGGACTCCTATCAGAGCCTATCAGTTCATTCCTATATCAGGTCCTGTAGTCCGTGCCAAGTGATACAAATTTCTGCTACCCCCACTGGATTGAGCGCACTGCTATAGAAACATGGCCCAGCCACAGCTGGCGCAGAGTCTACGTCTAGACTGGCATGATTTTCTGCAAATGCTTTTAATGGAAAAGTTTTCCATTAAAAGCATTTGCGGAAAAGAACGTTTAGATTGGCACGGACGCTTTTCCGCAAAAAGCACTTTTGCGGAAAAGCGTCCATTCCAATGTAGACGCGCTTTTGCGCAAAAAAGCCCTGATTGCCATTTTCGCAATCGGGGCTTTTTTGCGCAAAACAAATCTGAGCTGTCTACACTGGCCCTTTTGCACAAAATTTTTGCGCAAAAGGACTTTTGCCCGAATGGGAGCAGCATAGTTTTTCCTCAAGAAGCACTGATTTCAGACAGCAGGAAGTCAGTGTTCTTGCGGAAATTCAAGCGGCCAGTGTAGACAGCTGGCAAGTTTTTCCGCAAAAGCAGTTGCTTTTGTGGAAAAACTTGCCAGTCTAGACACAGCCAGAGAGTAGAAGACTGCCTGTGAGTATCAGCAGTGAATCTTTCACGGGGACATATGAAGCACTAATCCCAGAACCAGAAGCCTGTCCTTGGATAGTCCTAATGTTAACAGTTTTGTCCTTGTGCGTTGATTCCATATTTAAGCTGAGTTAATGAAACTTTAAAAAAATGTAATTATATCTTACATGCAGCGCTCCCTATAAGCTGAGCACTTGTGCGGCCGCTCAGGAGAAATTCAAATGCCACGTAGCTGATTAGCAGAGTTCCCACAACTAGGTTATGTGTTTCTATTGGTGGTACACATTCACACATGCCTCACTGAACCTATGGATGGAAAAAATCCACACGCAAATGGAAAAGATTAGAGGGAATGTTGCTTACATGATAGTTTGATTTCCACTTATGAGGCAAATCGTGCAGTCCTTATTCAGGCAACTTTATTCAAGTTTATCAGGGTCCATGGAGGTGTCGTCTGAGTACAGACTACGGGGTTAAACCCAGATGATAAAATCTTGCCCTGCTGAAGTGAGTAGCGGTTTTGCTGTTGCCTTCAGTGGGGTCTAGATTTCATCCAGTGTATTTAATTCTTCAAATTCAAATTTTTATTGTTTCATAATAACTATTACAAAGATTAAAACAATATTTTATGAGTGCTGAACAGTTAATAGAGCAAATGACTGGTGGTTTGCTTTTGTTCCTCCTTTTATTTGCTGCAATTCCAGCCATTGTAACTGACCTGAAGAAGAGCTTGGGGCAGTGCAAAATCTTGTCTGTTTTACCAACAGAAGTTGGGTCCAATAAAAAATATTACCTCACTTGCCTTATCTCAGCTGCTGTAGTCTCCCTGTCCAACCCTCAAAATAATTAAAAGGGGAATCACACGTAAACTGCCTTCATTATTCCAGTCACTCGGGAATAATCTTACTATACCTATAAAAAAGTTTTTCCTGCAGAACAACAGAGTGATGTCATCTCTACGTCCTGCAGCCCCTTCCCTCTCAGCCACCTGGCCTCCTCCCCCTTTCCTTCCTGCTGCTAACCCCATAATGGGGTTGGCAATCTATGGCTCACGAGAGATCTAAATATGGCTCTTTGACTTCACAAAAACAGCACTCACCTTCCTTGCATCTTAAAGGTAAACTGCTGCTGGGCTTGTGTGGAAGGAACCTAGAAGGGAAGGGCCATGTGGCAGGACCATGTGGTAAGTGGACGGTTGGCAGTGAGGCCCATGGGGCAGTTGGGACTGGCTGAAGCACAGTGGCTGGCTGAAGCTCCGGCGATCACCATGTGGTGTAGACGGCTGCCAGTGTTTTCAAAACAGATGTTCCATTGCACCAGCGGTGGGACCTGCACAGTGGAGGTTGGGGAGGGAGAGAAAGTACTGGGCTGGTGGGGGGGGGGGGGGAGGGAAGGAAAAGGAGCCCTGGCTGATAGAGGGAGGGAGAGAAGGGGCAGAGCAGGGGAGGGAGAAGGAGCACTTGCTGGTGGAGGGGGAGGGAGGGAGAAGTGGCCTGAGCTGGTAGATGTGAGGATGGAGAAAGGGTATGGGCTGTCGGAGAGGGGGAGGGGCTTGGGCTGGCAGAGGAGGGGACGGGGAGGGAGAAGAGGCCCTGGCTGGTGGAGAGGGGAGGGGGCAGGGACCCTGGTTGGCGTGGCTTTAGCCAGGTCCTCCCTGATGGCTGGGGTTGCCTACCCCCTGCAATGGGAGGTTGGCGAGCACAGCAAGCCCTCTAGTAAGATTTAATTGCCCATATCCTCATCTGATGAGATAAAAAGAACTGCAATGATAGTTAGCAATTCATTTTAGCTTAACATAGCAAGTTTCATTTGCAAATGACAATTTATCCCTAAAATCTTTACAGTTAGGATCCTCTTTTAGTTCAGCTATTATAGAAATTACTGATAGTTATATTTATAAGTAACTGTAAAATTCTTAAATTTGTTTCATTGGAAAAAAATACATTTATAAAAATCTAAATGTATTAAATAATGTAGCTAGTACATTTAGACAATATACTACAGGTTGAACCTCTTTAGTCTGGCACCCTCAGAACCTCCTCAGTGCCAAACCAGAGAATTTGGCAAACCACGGGAGGTTAATATTGTCTAGCTCTAGCAGCATTATCAACACTTCCACTACTATTGACCTCTTATAGGACATGTAGGGGTAAATAAGAGCTAAATAACAGCACAGAACACTGAGGGTATGTCTAGACTACATGCCTCTGCCGGCAGAGGCATGTAAATTAGACTACCCGACATAGTCAATGAAGCGGGGATTTAAATATCCCCGCTTCATTAAAATAAAAATGGCTGCCGTGTTGTGTCGGCTCAGCTGATCATCAGCACAACGCGGCAATCAAGACGTGGATCGGTTGGCAAAGAAAGCCTTTGCTGACCAATCCTGTAAACCTCATTTCAGGAGGCATAAGGGATAAAATAATACAGTATCAATACAATACAATAAAATTGCCACACCAAAAATAATCATTTCAAACAGGATGTCATCCAGCTACTTACAAACTTTCCTCTACCTCACCTTCAACCCTCTCCAAGCCCTCTATCAAATAAATGTCTTTTACAGGTAGGAGGACACCAAATTCAGGCTGTTTCAGACCAAGAGAAAACCAGCTCCAGATTCCCAAAGATCCCACAGATCCCTTGCCAAACACCCCCTCTCTTGTAGTAGTGAATTGTGCCCAGCTCAAGCGTCCATGCTGCCCACCGCTGTGGCAGCAGGTGACTGTTTTTCAAACAATGTTTAGGCAGCTTTTAACTGTCTTGCAACTGATATCAAAATGCTTTTTAAAAGTCACATTTTTATAATTTGTCTGTTGTGGTGCCAACTAGTGCACAATTATGCCTGAGGCCAGGACACTGAGGCTACGTCTCCACTGCAGGTATTTGTCGGCAGAGAGTATGCCAATGAAGCACTCATTAGCATTTGTCACGCTGTCATTTGCATAACTCTGTCTTTGCATATTTTGCACAAGAGGTTTTTGCACAAAAACAAGCAGTGTAGACGGGTCCGTTTTGTGCAAAAAAAGACTCCTTTTTTGAGGCATAAGGGATCTTGTGCAAAGGAGTTTTTTTGCACAAAATGGACCCATCTACACTGCTTGTTTTTGTGCAAAAACCTCTTGTGAAAAAAGCATCAGCAGAGATATGCAAATGACAGCATGACAAATGCTAATGATTGCTTCATTAGCATGCTCTCTGCTAACAAATACCTGCAGTTTAAACGTAGCCTGAGAGTTGTTCTCCTGGCTGATCTTCTGCAAAACTAGTGTAGAACTCTGTATTTAAAAGCCTTTCAGTGCACTGCTCCTCCTCCCTCACTCCTCCTATCTCCTCCTTTTCAAAGAAGTTTCTTGTGAAGTGAACTGAAATTGTGATACAGTAGGGTGTATCCAAAAAGCAGGACACTTAAATTAAAGTAACACTGTTCATATTACACTGAAACATCTGGGAAGAACAAACCATTTACCATTCTGGGGTTCTCCCAAACCCGAGCCGAGTATATCGTGATGCTGAGTCAGTGAGGGGAAATTTCAAATAAATATTTGAACTTGATGAATTAGCTGACAGAGTGCTGCAGAGGCTATCAATAATAAAGCATGCTGGCATTTGACAGTTGTGAAATAATTTTCCCCTTGTCATCTCAAAACCAGAACTTACAGAGAGAAATTCAGATAAAAGTGTCCTGGTATAATAGGAGCATTTTTTGTTTCAGCATTACTACTTAATAAAATATGATCTATATCCAAATCTTAGTGAAATGTATATGATCATGAGTCAGGGCTCCACCCTTATTCAAGCTTCTTTGACCGATTTCCATAAGCTCATATTATTTAAATTCAATAAACTTTTAGCACTCCCCGGAACTTCTGTACACGAGCAGTTAGTTAGACTTAGAACATACCAGCTAAAGAACTAGCAGTCATGCCTTACAGGAGTGGAACAAAAATCAAAATGGAGCATGACTTAGCAGTAATCGCTCATTCTGCGACAGGAGCAGAGACTTGCTGCGGGCCAGATAAAATGAAGCAGTGGTCGGGGTCTGGCCCACAGGCTGGAGGTTCCCCACACCTTAGGTAATCCATCCAGTGTGGTCATCTTTAGTGTGTTGGCAAAAAAGTTCATTATCACATACTAGTTTAAAAGGAAAATTCTATTTGGCTCAGAGGTTTCCCAGCTCTGAAATAAATAAAGGGCGGAGACCAGGGGAGTTGCTAGAAACAGATGTTTTTATTCTCTTAAATGTAAAGAAATGTGAAAGGTGCCAGGTTGACAGCATTTGGGATTGAAGCAGTGCTTCATTTCAACCTGGGTTTGCCAGGGCTGAGCCCCAGCTCATGGAGGTATGGTGGCTCATAGCCCCAGCACCTCTGGGCTTGCTGCACCAGGTATGAAAGTAAAAAATTGCTTGAGTCACCACACCGAATAGTTCGAGTCCCAACACCTCTTTCATTTCAAATTAAACACTGGACTCAGCCCGCATTAGCCACTGGCACCAAAAGCAAGTGTGCAGTCATCCTACAGTAGGACTTAATCTCATCAATAGGGACCATTTGAGAGTCCATTTAAGCTCTGACCTTTCTTATCCGATTGCCAGCGAAGATGCTAGTTATAATGCTGGGGTGTAGAATTGGAAAAATTAGATCAAAAATGGGGATTTTTTTCTCCTAAAAGTGATTTCCTTTATCAGACAAGTATTCGTATTTTTTTCTGATAGGGACGTCTCTGTAGTGAGAATAGGACAGATGATCAACTCGTTTCACATAGCCACAGAGAAGCAACACTGGGCAATGGACATAATAGACAGGGGTAGGTAATGCCTTCCCAGACTGCCAGCCAGCCCCATCCACCTTACACCCCCAGCCTTTGCTCCACGTGAGTGCGTTTCCTCCGGGCTACCTGGGAGTCAGCCCCGCTGAGACTAGGGCTGTGCTGCCAGTGCTCTGGAGGCTGGAGACTCATGTTTGCAGGCCACCCCATGCTTTGGCTGGGGGCGGGGAAATCTGGGGCTTCATGCTTACCCACCCTCCCCTTGTGTTCTTGGGCTGGGGTGGGGGAGGTCTGTGGAATGCACTGCTAGTACCCTGGGTGGTAGGGGCAGAGTGGGGGCTTGCCTCCCCCAAATGTAGGTTTACCTGCAGCCCATGGAAGCAACTATATGGTCACAACTTTCAATCACCAGCAACTCGGGCTGGATCCATGTAGTTTTCTCCTTCTCCAAAAAGGGGTTAAATCCTACATGTGGTCAATCAGATGAGCAGTCTGCTATCATATTAGTAGGGCGCTTGGCCAGTGGGACTCCTCAGAAGAGTTAAAGGCTTGCAGGGTTGAGCCTTCAGATGTGAAAGGTGGCTATCAGGCACCGGTCCAATTCTCCCTTGCTGGGTCATCCTAGGGACTGACATGGCTCTCAGTAACTTAAAAGCTTATCAACTTAGAGTGTAAAGCTGCTGTAAGTTATGCCAGCCACAGCAGGCCTACTGAGCTGTGTGCTACCCTGTGTGTGAGGGATAATCCTCAGCTGCCCTTTAGGGATGCTTCCTGGCTGCTTTGCACAAACTCAGCAACACACAGAGGCCAAATCCAGACCAGGGACTCAGCTCATAGTCATTGGCACAGAACTCAAACCTTTAGGGTTAGTACCCCCTGTTTATTTAAAACTATTAAAATTGCAGAAAAATAACCTGGAATCAGAAGAAATAGGGTTTTGTCTGGGGTTTCTGAACCTTTTCAATTTCCCTTCCGCCCTAGCTGTGTATGGTAAGAAAGCTCCTGGTTAAGGCTACAATTTATTCATGAGCACTTTTAGTAAAAGTCATCCTACAGTAGGATTCAATCTCTTCAATAGGGACCATTTGAGAGTCCATTTAATTTCTTATCCGATTGCCAACAAAGATGCTAGTTATAATGCTGGGGTGTAGAATTGGAAAATTTAGATAAAAAATAGGGATTTTTTTTCTCCGAAACGTGCTTTCCTTTCTCAGACAAGTATTAGTATTTTTTTCTGATAAGGATATCTCTGTAGTGAGAATAGGACAGATGATCAACTCGTTTCACATAGCCACAGAGAAGCAATGTTGGGCGGTGGGCATAATAGACAGGGATGGGCTTATCCCTGGGCAATAAACAAAACTAATAATTCATTAACTGTCTGTGACTTATACTAAAAATACCTGTGATTAAATCTCCAGGGGATAGGGGCTGAATGGCTAGGGGTACTGCTGCTGAGAGGGGACTGTGGGGGGACCAGAAACAACTGCTGGGAGGGGCTACCCTGGGACCAGTGGCACCAGCTGCTAAGGGATAGCAAATATCAGATGCTCCGATTGGCCAGCCAGGGATTGCTGCCCAGGGCTATGGACAGTGGCTGCTCTGCAATGGCCAGCCCCCTAGGGACTGATTCTAGGGGCCACCAGAGCAGTGGCTAGAGTGGCTTTCCTGGAGGGCCACCTAAACCCCTGGTCCTGGAGCTAGCTACTTGGCTGGCTTTGGGGTCGGCCAACTTGACCCCTACAGAAGTTACAGAGGTGACAGAAAGTCACGGAATCAATTACTTCTGTGACCTCCATGAGTGACACAAAGCTCTGTGTATGGTAAACTACTCCCCAGTGACAATGAGTAACAGTTTACTTCATTCATTGGTACTGAATATACCTGATAGTTGCATGTGGGGCCAAATGTGTTCCAGTGATCACCTGTATTCCAAGTACATCACTTCCAAAATGTGTGGTCACATTGTTTATGGAGTGCCACCCATTGGCTGCTGCACATAAGTGGGCAGTAGAGATCAGCATGTGAAGGAGCTCACATGGAATATTCCAAGCTTTGAAAACAATGTTGGATTTTAAATTAACTGTCATCAGCCTCTTCCGCCCCACCTTTTCTCTGTGATTTGCTCTGTGATTTTAAACAGGTTGTTTTACAAAGCTCTTGTGAACACATGAGTAAACACAACTCATGAGTCACAGCCAGAACCATTAATAACCCAGAATCACTGGCCAGGACAGGTTAATGAAGATAATTAATGCAATGAAAATGTCAGTGCTGTTTTCAGTTGTGGATTGGAGGGTTTTTTTTAAAGTCACTGCCTTGTGGTGAGGGGCAGTTGTCATCTGTAATTATTTGCAATGTTGCAGTATAGTGATATGCAATGAAAACGAATACAGGCAGTCCCCGGGTTACGTACAAGATAGGGACTGTAGGTTTGTTCTTAAGTTGAATCTGTATGTAAGTCAGAACTGGCGTCCAGATTCAGCCGCTGCTGAAACTGATCAGTTTCAACAGCGGCTGAATCTGGACGCCAGTTCTGACTTACATACAGATTCAACTTAAGAACCCCAGGCTCCGCGGCTTTGCTCTGCTTTGCTCCCCGTCCCCCTGGTCTGCAGACCAGGGGGACGGGGAGCAAAGCGGCGGAACACGTGGGCAGCGGACAGCCCAGACGCGTCTGGGCTGTCCGCTGCCCGCGTGTTCCGCCGCTTTGCTTCCTCTCCCTGGTCTGCTGGAGACCAGGGAGAGGGAGGGCCCCGTTCGTAACTGCGGATCCGACGTAAGTCAGATCCGCGTAACTCGGGGACTGCCTGTATATGGAAAGCTCTCAAATGCCACCATAAAGCTGTCTTAGCGATGTCAAAATTATAGCTTTTCAAATAAGTCATAGAATCATAGAATTATAGGACTGGAAGGGACCTCGAGAGGTCATCGAGTCCAGCCCCCCGCCCTCAAGGCAGGACCAAGCTCCGTCTACACCATCCCTGACAGATGTCTATCTAACCTGTTCTTAAATATCTCCAGAGAGGGAGATTCCACCACCTTCCTTGGCAATTTATTCCAATATTTGACCACCCTGACAGTTAGGAATTTTTTCCTAATGTCCAATCTAAACCTCCCTTGCTGCACTTTACGCCCATTACTCCTTGTCCTGTCCTCAGAAACCAAGAGGAACAAATTTTCTCCTTCCTCCTTGTGACACCCTTTTAGATATTTGAAAACCGCTATCATGTCCCCCCCTAATCTTCTTTTTTCCAAACTAAACAAGCCCAGTTCATGAATCCTGGCTTCATAGGTCATGTTCTCTAGACCTTTAATCATTCTTGTCGCTCTTCTCTGTACCCTTTCCAATTTCTCCACATCTTTCTTGAAATGTGGCGCCCAGAACTGGACACAGTACTCCAGCTGAGGCCTAACTAGTGCAGAGTAGAGCGGCAGAATGACTTCACGAGTTTTGCTTACAACACACCTGTTGATACAACCTAGAATCATATTTGCTTTTTTGGCAACAGCATCACACTGTTGACTCATATTCAACTTGTGGTCCACTATGACCCCTAGATCCCTTTCCGCCATGCTCCTTCCTAGACAGTCGCTTCCCATCTTGTATGTACGGAACTGATTATTCCTTCCTAAGTGGAGCACTTTGCATTCTCTTTATTAAACTTCATCCTGTTTACCTCTGACCATTTCTCTAACTTGCTAAGGTCATTTTGAATTATGTCCCTATCCTCCAAAGAAGTTGCAACCCCACCCAGTTTGGTATCATCTGCAAACTTAATAAGCGTACTCTCTATCCCAATATCTACGTCCTTGATGAAGATATTGAACAGTACGGGTCCCAAAACAGACCACTTGTTATCCCTTTCCAGCAGGATTTAGCACCGTTAACAATAACTCTCTGACTACGGTTATCCAGCCAATTATGCACCCACCTTATCATGGCCCTATCTAAGTTATATTTGCCTAGTTTATCAATAAGAATATCATGCGAGACCATATCAAATGCCTTACTAAAGTCTAGGTATATGACATCCACCGCTTCTCCCTTATCCACAAGGCTCGTTATCCTATCAAAGAAAGCTATCAGATTAGTTTGGCATGACTTGTTCTTCAAAAACCCATGCTGGCTATTCCCTATCACTTTATTACCTTCCAAGTGTTTGCATATGATTTCCTTAATTACCTGCTCCATTATCTTCCCTGGGTCAGACGTTAAACTGACCGGTCTGTAGTTTCCTGGGTTGTTCTTATTCCCCTCTTTATAGATGGGCACAATATTTACCCTTTTCCAGTCTTCTGGAATCTCCCCTGTCTTCCATGATTTTTCAAAGATCATAGCTAAAGGCTCAGATACCTCCTCTATCAGCTCCTTGAGTATCCTGGGATGCATTTCATCAGGACCTGGTGACTTGCTGACATCTAACTTTCCTAAGTGATTTTTAACTTGTTCTTTGTGTTCTTGTCACCTCTCAAATATGCTGGATACCTGATAGCCTCTGTTATTATCCTAAGTGACCACTTCTCTGGAGTTTCATTCATGAGATAATATTCATATTCGTTCATTTTTAAAGGCTATGTAAGAACAAGAAGTTCAAATGAGGTGAACCAGTAAAGTAGCTTTTATTACCATTTGAGTACATGGAGTCCTCTATTCTAAGAAAACAGATTAAAATTCCAAACTAAATCTTTTTTAAAAACTTCTGTATTTAAATGTAGTGCTTTTAAGGAATTGTATTTAGCCATGAAAACAGCTATGATATTTTGTAATTAAATATAATTTAAACAGACAGGCATGATGGCTCATAAGGCAAGATATATAGGCCCAATCTTGCCAACACTTGCTACTGGGTCATGCTTACTAATAGGAAAGTTGACCTTAAGAAGGACCGCAAATTTAAGGCCTACTTTGGGGATTGCTTACTTGGTGTTTCTCAACGACTGGTCGTGGACCAGCATTAGTCCCCAAGATCTCCCTGACATAGTCTGGGCAGGCAACAAGCCAATTTCTGGTATCAAGAACATTGAGAAATACTGGCTGAAGTTGGGAGCCATGTGAAACTGATGCTGTTCACTTCCATAATAAAGATGAGCATCCTGTCATGTTCAAGAATTTTGTAGAAAAAGTAGATATCCTGATTAAGAGTTAGTAGAAGAATCATACTTATTCAGTGCACTTAAAATATCTGTTTTATTATCCATGGCTCATAGATGTTCATGTTGTACCCAGATCAGGTCTTTGGCAGAAAACTCAGCCAGGATAATGAGTTACCTCCACTCAGTTCCCTCTTGCATCCCTTCATGATCTATTTTGTTACTTTTCATATTCAAAGACTTAAGGTAAAATAGGCTAAGATGAAATGTTGGTTAGATTTTTCAAGAGCACTTAAAAGTATTAGGAGTCTAAGTCCCATTTTCAAAATGAGGCATTTTATTCTTACATACTTCTGAAAATGCAACCCATAATCTATATAGTTCTGGTGGCTCTGGTCAATTGGACTGGTCTCCAAAATCTCATTTGACACATCCACTTACTTCATTGTGAAATGTCCTGAGAGTAAAAACTTAGTTTTACAGGAGGACTCTTCCTAAAAGACTGTATTGTCAGAGCAGCATTCGGGACTTTTATTAGAATGCTTATCGAGACATTTTCAGGAGTCTGCCTGGGTATGTCTACACTACCCCGCTAGTGCGAACTAGCGGGGTAATGTATGCATACCGAACGTGCAAATGAAGCCCGGGATTTGAATTTCCCGGGCTTTAGTTGCATAAGCCGGCCGGCGCCATTTTTAAATGCCGGCTTGTTCGAACCCCGTGCCGCGTGTAGCCGCGCGGCACGGGGTTCGAACAAGCCGGCATTTAAAAATGGCGCCGGCCGGCTTATGCAAATAAAGCCCGGGAAATTCAAATCCCGGGCTTCATTTGCAAGTTCGGTATGCATACATTACCCCGCTAGTTCGTACTAGCGGGGTAGTGTAGACATACCCCCTCTGATTAAAGCTGGAATCTTTGTGGACAATGAACAACCAAGCCGGATCAGTGAAATGATAACATGCCGAATCATCTATTTGTTCCTTGAGATAAAGTTAGATCTGAGCAATCTTTCCTTTTCATTTACCGGGCCAAGATTAGGTTCTATCCTCTCTTGCTATTTCTGCTTCTCCCTGTCTACTTCCTAAGGTATTTCTAGTATGCAGGCAAATCCCACTCCCTGATTCCTCCATGATCTGACTGCTAAGTGACATCTGACAAAATGTCTCCTGCATTTTGTTACATCCATTTAGCACCCTCCAAGTACTGTCACTTTCCCATCTGATGTACATTGGTAATACTATATTTGCTGTATTTGGTTGCAGTAACCATAGCCGATAAAAATTAAATTGTGTTTCTGTTCTAAAACTCTTCTTTTCAGTACTTTATAACTTTCTTATACAATTATCGTTTGAGATTCAAATGTTGCATATTTGGCCTCAGGCCAAAAATGACTTCCTCTGGGAAGTTTCATAAACACTTATTCAGCTGCTTGATTTAATCCATTCTCAGAGCATGGATTAAAATAAAAAAGAACAAAAGACTCACAGGTAAGAAATTCTTTATATCAAAAAGGAGGGGTTAAAGAGTACTACTTTTTATTGTATACGTTAAAAATAGTACAACACGCTTATGGTGGAAAGAAACCTGTATATGTCATTGTGAAAGAGACAATGCTAACTTTGCTTTGGGAAGGTCTGAACTCTTTCAATATAGAATATTTAAAATCTCACTGTTTTATTACTTAGCTCTTTGCCTTTTACTTCTGTGCATTTGTATGGGTGTCTGAAACATACACACACATACTGGCATATGCTTAATAATAAACGTAATTAGATTAAAAATAACAAATGGTCTGGTAGAACTTTATAGATTAACAAAACATGTAAATGGTATCATGAGCTTTCGTGGGTACAGCCCACTTCTTCAGATGACCAGAGTTATGAGTTTGGGATGTGTACACCTGAAATAAATAGGAGAGGAGAAGAGGAGGGAAGAAAAAAGGAGGGTGGGTGGGAGACAGCATCAGTAAGTATCTGAAGATTGGCTAGTTAAACTGAAGCAGATAAAAAATCAAAGTCGATAGATAGACTCCCATGTCAGGAAGGATACAACACAGAGAGCTGTTTGCACCTTCAATGGTTGTTAAATTGGTAGCGTCCCAACCAACTTTCATCATGATTGAGTCCATTAGCATGCTACCAGACCATTTGTTGGTTTTTTTCTGTAACCGACTAACGTGGCTACCCCCTGAAGCTTCAGATAATTAGATTAGTTTGCATTTCATTTCGGACCTTATGGTTTTGCTAGCTATTTCTTTCCAAAATTGATCCCACGCTTTCTCAACTGAGAGGCAATTTTAATATTATTTATTTTAATTTGCAAAGTTATAAATGTTTTGAGAGTTACAAAAATACATGAGGCTAAAACCCACTTTCCTTGTTTAAAAAATGTAAGGGTTTTGGTATAATGTTTGATACTTGGTATGCAAATACAGCTCCTATTGGGGACCATGTGTGACCAAATTAGCTGCAGTATAATGACGTTCTAGATCAGTGGTCTCCAACCTTTTGGGGCTGCCGGGCATCCGGGGGCAAGGCCACTCACGCGCCGGGCGTCCGGGGGCGGAGACGCCCATGGGGCAGGGGCCACCCATGCGCCACGTGCCGGAGGCAGGGCCTGCCCAGATGATTTGGCAGGTGCACATAAATGCCCCTGCAGGCACCATGGCGCCCGCGGGCATCGTGTTGGGGATCTCTATTCTAGATGAAAGAAAATTCACTATGAAACATGCTCTGTCTGCCTATTAAAACCTATAACCTGCCTAATGGAGCTGCACCTGCTCTGGGTATATTCTTGTCCAAGCTCCTCAGGAATGGTACAATGATCTTAGTGTAAATGGGGGACAATATGTACGAATGAAATTGTAAGTGTCTCATTGAAACATGCAGAAAAAATCTTCCAGAAACAAGGTCAAAGAGGGCACAGAGAGGTCTTCCTTCCCGCTCCTTCATACATCACTTGCACAGGGGGAACTATAATGTAGCTTCAGGCCTGGAGAGCACAATGGATTAGAAGGGAACACCTAATGCAACTTGTAGCATTATTTGTCTCAAACAAAAAGTGATTGGGAAGGGTTGAGAACAGGGTCAGCTCAGCATGCCCAGGGTTGCTCAAGCACTGGTTACACCTGTTCTACAGGTGGTTAGGTTTGGGCCTCCTCCCCTTCCCTAGCACATACTAGTTCATCTTTGTAAAAGGTATAATTGTTACATTGCATTAAACTAAAATATACAGAAAATTTTGTGCATGAAAATCGTGTGGCTCCTGTGATTATAGGGTGTCTCCATAGTATTGATTACATTCCACCACACTGTTGTTAAAAATGTCAATGAAATGTATGCTTTTTAAGCTGCCACTGCAGTGTAAACAGGTGAGCTGCTAACCTGACTATACAGCTTCTTGGGAAACTGTCTCTAATTAAAGAAAAGCAGACAAATTATGAACTTTAGTTTTTGTCCTCTCCTCCCCCAGTTTGCCTTAATCGGTTAATTCAGCAGATGCAAAACCTTGAACATCTCTTTGGAACTCTTAATACTACCATTATTAAAACAGGGACAGTCACTAACTATATCTACTTGACACAGAAAAATGTAAATTAAATGTAAAATCTTTTACATCGCTCATTTTTTTCGAAGCAAGAAAAAGCAAGATCATTGCAACAGCATTGACTTGACCATAGTATTTTAATATTTTTGAGGTTACTGTTTGACCACACATCCAGTGAGCTATTCTGTGCAACATACCCATGGGAACATGCTGCAAGATTACAAAGTTTTGAATGTATTGACTAAAGATAGTTTTAACTCTGCTCTCATCTACACACTGCCCTCTGCCCTTATTTTGAAATAACAAGCGAAGCTTCCACACTACCAACCCTATTATTTCAAAATAAGGGGTTGGTTATTTCAAAATAATAACTCTTGCTTTCCATGAGGAATAGCGCCTTTTTTTGAAATAGTTATTTCAAAATAGGAGTAGTGTGGATGCTCCCCAGAGTCAGTCAAAGTAATTACTCTCCAGTGCTCCCTGGGGCTCTAAGTCGAGGTAGCAATCCACATTAAGGGAGCCTGTCTTGAACTAATGTCAAGACTCCCCTGTAATGTGGACAGACACGCTATTTTGAAATAGCTATTTTGGAAATTATTATTTTGAAATAAGTTATTTCAAAATAATTTTCTAGTGTAGTCTGTGTTAACTTAGTGCTTTGCATTTTGGTATAGGTAGATAGTATCACTGAATGAACATGCACACACATACTTTTCATGTGTCCACTTGTGCATACATATATATACAAGGAAAAGTGCACCCACTGGCAGTGTTGCCAACTTTCATGGTATTCGGTAGTTCACTTAGACCTCCAGCTTCTAAAGGCATTTGATTCTGAGAGAATCAGTTATTATTTTTTTAAGTATGTTTCTAGCTCATATACTCCAGGAGAACAGCTTAGGAATGACCCATTTGTACCCTAAAGCCTGAAAATAGAAAAAAACAAACATATTATTTTTATAAAATGTCTTGTGAGTTTTTTGGAGCCTGAATTTGGAAGGTTTGGAGTTGGCCATGATGCCAGGAGATCCATGTAAAACTCTTTCATTTGATCTCTTCAGTGACTCCAATCGTGCCCATGCCCCTTTTATTTTGTATTTACTGAACATTCAAGCCAATCTATAGAGTAAATGTGTTTTTAAAAAAGCATTTGCCAGCTCAGTTAGAATGACTGCATTCAAGGTTCTGTGGTGGGAGAGTCCATAAAACACAATCAGAGGCTAAATTAATCAAATTCATTATTCACTGTGAATTATTCACTCAGCATTGTCTAGTATGAATATATAAACACAGACAAACTCTGAACACACACCCATATCCACTGGGGAAAGCAAAGAGTAAAGGATTGGTATCCCACATAAATAAATCCCTGTTCTGTTCTATCAAGTTTTGTCATGTCATTTGTTGCTAAACCTGTTTCATGCTATTCACTCACTAACAAAGACAAGTTAACCTTTTGAGGATGATGCTAGACATTGAGTGGTAATTCTTACTGAACAAAGTAATGGGTTGGTTTTTTTTTAAGAGAGGGTAAATAAAAAACTGTGATTCAATTTCCTTTGTTGAAAGTGAAAGAAGGGTGTTCACATTTGGATTTGAGTTTAATTAACTGGTAAACTAGACCCTGCCCTCATGATAGGTAGTTTAAGCCACCTGGTTCATTTCCAAATCACCTGTTTATAAGATGCATCCTGACTTGAATGTAAATAGTGCTTAGCTGAATCATAGTGTTGTCAGCAAATGACATCTGGGTGGATCCAGGTGGTGGATTAGGTTCCTGTAATTCAGATTCAATATGAAAGCCTTTTTTTTTTTTTTTTTTTTTTTTTTTGGATATCCTGTCAAAAAGAGGGAATGTACAACCTACAGCTGCTACACATGGTTTAGCATAATTTTTTTAACCGTGGTGTAGTTAAGGAACAAATGTTAATTCCTAGGTTGTTTAATCCTAGGGACATGGTGCATGTTTTTAAAAGATGCTTAGGAATTATAATGTAGTGTAGCCGAAAGTTAATTCATGAAATTCAATACTCCACTTAAGGATTTTACAATCATTAGTGTGAATTAGCACACATTCTGCTGGGGGTATTGTTCATTCTTTAAATAATTTCTTACCATATATAATATGTTCAATTCGGAGGGTCAGGTAAACTTCATGTTTGATGATGATGCTTGATGAGAGAAGTACATTTTGCTTTTTTTCTGAGTGTGTTGGATTTTTTTTAGAAGTTTAATAAAGTTCTGTGCTTTAAAAGAACTTTTTAATGGTTAGTTAGTGTCGGGCTCTGCATCTGTCTCAGGTTTGAAATGAGACTCTTGCCTCCATCTGGGTGAAGGCATATTGAGAAAGTGACCTAGGAAAAGTGCAGCTTTCAATTTTGAGAATAGCTCATTCTGCACAGTTTGTGGAATCAACTACCCTCCCATTTGCAGTTTTGAAGATGGCAGGTACGGGCATCTACTGTAGGAGGTGGTTTCAGGTAGGTACACAGTTACATACATGATAGTCATACCAGAATAAAAACTGGAGGAACCTTAGCAGCAGAAGTTAGTGTTAGTTCTGGATTAGGAAAAGCCTGTGGAAGAGGGAATCCCCACAGCAAAAAGCAAGAATTTTTTTGTTGTATGTGTGCTGCTTTGTGTATATCTTCAGATAATCACAGCATATGGGATTAGAAGACGCTTCCTCGATCAGAGGTGGGCAAAAGGGGCTCCATGGGCCACAGGTCCAGCTCACCAAGCTCACCGAGTTGATTTGGCCTGCAGAGACCCTGCCACTGCACCGCCCCCAAGCCAATCAGGGCCTGGGGGTGGGAGAAGCTCATGAAGTTCCCTGCAATCCAATCAGTACCTGGGGATAGAAGGAGGAACACACGAAATCTTCCACCGCCAGGGGCAAGGGTGCCTAGGGAGAGCCTCTGGGGGGCAAAGGCACTCCCCCACCTCCAGACCAATCATGGTCTGTGGGTAGGAAAGCAAGGAAGTGTCCTGGCCCCGCCCCTTCTTCTTGAGGCCCTGCCCCTTCCAGTGCAGCCTGGGGCCACTGTTACCAGATTTGCCCAATACTATGGGGTATGCTCATTTATTAGGGTTACTCTTATGGGACTGGGGAAGGTTATCAATTCTATCAGGCTGTGTCTAGACTACATGGCTCCATCGACGGAGCCATGTAGACAAGGGTTATAGGCAAAGGGAAATGAAGCGGCGATTTAAATAATCGCCGCTTCATTTAAATTTACATGGCTGCCGCGCTGAGCCGACAAACAGCTGATCAGCTGTTTGTTGGCTCAGCGCGCTAGTCTGGACGCTCCCCTGCCGACATCAAAGCCCTTTGTCGGCAGCCCCGTTATTCCTTGTGGGATGAGGTTTACCGGGGCTGCCGACAAAGGGCTTTGATGTTGGCAGGGGAGCGTCCAGACTAGCGCGCTGAGCGGACAAACAGCTAATCAGCTGTTTGTCGGCTCAGCGCGGCAGCCATGTAAATTTAAATGAAGCGGCGATTATTTAAATCGCCGCTTCATTTCCCTTTGCCCAATAAACAAATCTACATGGCTCTGTCGACGGAGCCATGTAGTGTAGACGTACCCTCAGTGTGCTGCTTGTGCTTGCTTGTGCTCTCATATGGAGCTGAATTCTCCCCTGCTGTCAATTCCCCCTCCACTGGAGCTCTCTTGCAGGAACTACCGTATTTTGGCAAATATACCCCACTTGTTGCTCCTGGGCCTGGGCATGGTTCAGGGCTGCAGGGCAGGGAGCAACAAGCGAGCGCACAGCGGGTCTGGCATGCGGCGGTGACGGCTGCAGGCAGAGAAAGGCACCCAGCTGGATTGCACAGGAGCAACAAGCAACAAGCACCATGCCCCAGCCCTGCTCCTGTGAGCCGTGGCCACCTGCAAACTCCCGCTGCTGCTGCTGGCCGTCGAGCAACTTGCTCCGGGCTCCTTCCCTTTGTCAGCCTGGGCTGGGAGCCTCCCGCCTTGCGCATCTGCTAGGGATGCCTCTGCCCCGGCTCCAGAGCGTTCCTGGCTGCTGCTCCCCTTATAAGTTTCCCCGCATTGTTCAGTCGCAGGCTGGGAGCCTAACCCCAGCCTGGCAAAGGTAGTGAAAGGGTGGGGGGGAGGGGATCCTCTTCCATCGCGTAAAAAAACCCTATATACTGCACGCACAAGTATAGCCCATGGGGGGGGGGGGAGTGCGGGGTTTGTAAAAACGAATATAACCCGCGGGTTATATTCACTAAAAGACGGAAGGTTCCTCAGGATGGTGGTCTTCCCACCTTAGCAACACACACAGACACTCACACCCACTAACAAAGCACGCCTGAAAGGACTGGGTAATCAGCACTCACAAGCTGACCCCTCATATGTCCCTGGATTCAGCAGGCTAGGTTAACAGCAATGCCACACTGCACCCTCATGAGCCTTTGGACTCAGTGGGCTGGATTAAACAGCACTTTAAGATGCCATCCTCATAAGCCCCCAGGTTCAGCACCCCCTATCCACACTTTCACACCACAGTCATTCACTGGTAAACCACACGATGAGCAAACCCCACAGGATTTTGGGCAATACAGGGATCTTTAGCTTGGATACAAGAAGCGTTGTTGCAGAGCGAATGGGAAAGCCAAAACAACACCCCTTGAGGAAGAGTGAGCGAAAGAGAAAGAAAGAGAGAGAAGCAACCAGCTTAACAATGAAAGTTATTTATTATATATATAGGGAGCCAAACACACAAAACAGTTACAATATGAAATCTAACAGTTACAATATGAAATCTAAATAGGAACTGATTACAAATGTTAGGGCTAGCTAACCCTATAACAGTTTACATAGGGCAGGGTCAGGAGGCTAGGCTTAGAGAGAGTTGGTCGGAGAGAGAGAGAGACACCTCACCACTTGGTGGAGCTTGCACTGATCGGGGTTCCTAGATGATGATGGTAACCGGGGGTCCAGAGGGCAGGAGACAAGCAGAGCAGAGCCCTCAGCACGATCAGACAGGAGATGAAGAAGTCTCAGTGGAACTGATGCAGTTTAAATCCAGGTATCAGAACAGTTTTTCTTGGGGCAAGGATAGGAGTTTTTATAGGGATAGGACAATAGTTCAAAGAGAAAGAGGCGAGACAATAGAGACTGATCACCCCTGGTTATGGGTGATGTTCCTTGAAGGAGCTCACAATGCAACTAGGCAGTTTCAGTATTTTGGATGTCAATAGGATCCTTACTAGAATTGATCCGATAATGACTAATTTGAATGTGAGCAGGCCTGGGTTCATTAGCATCTGGAATAGAGATTTCCCATCAGGCAGCGCTTCTCTGTTTTCGGTATCCCATAGTTCACTGCGTTTCCTGCCTTGGAATTGCTGGTCTCTGTTCTGTATGCTAATGAGTTCTGTCTTCAATGCAGATGAGGCTGGGGTGTTTCCTTAATTAGTTTAGGTGTGTGTGTCTTCCCTGGCCTTTTCCTTGCTTTGTCTGATTCTAGCAGAGGCGTAGGGGAAGAGGGGGATGGTTTTCCATGAATGTCACTCCCAGGCTCCCCAAGAGCACAGGGCTGGTAGGTAACACCACTTAAAAAATTTCTGAAGTGGCTCCTGGCAAAAAATTATTGCCCACCCCTGTCCTAGATCATGAATGGTCTGATGCCACGTACAATGATGTAAAGATTATTGTTGACTTCAGTGGGTTTGAGCCTAATGATTAGGTTGTATTCTGGTCAGGGTAGGATTGTACAAACTATACCAACAACAGAAGGGTTTATCCAAAAACTTTAAAAATGTAAATAGTTGAAAAGTCTCAAGAACACTTTCACAACCAGGTCTCATGCTGAGAAACCTGCGATTGGGCCAAATCACTAGGCTAGATGTAAAGACAGAAGTTGCAGAGGTAGGGAGAAGGGGCAGCCTAAGGGGTGCTTTCACTGTGCCAGGTCCCAAAGCCACTCACACAAATTTGACCTGGCTGCTTCTTCACTATGGCAGGTAGGCTAGAGCAGTGTTTCTGAAAGTGTTCCACGGAATCACTTTGAGAAACATATTAAGTGGCCATTCCGGTTTGTTTATGTGCTGGCGCCCTGGCCACGGAGCCTCACAGCTCCCATTGGCTCCTTTTCACTTTTTGCAACCAAGCGGAGCAGCAGGAAGTGGGGAAGCGGGAAGTGGTGGTCCGGCCCACACCGCTTCCCGCAGCTCCGCTTGGCTGCAAAGAGCGAAATGGAGCCAATGGGAGCCGCAAGGCTCCGTGGCTGTGGCGCCGGTAAATAAACAAACCAGAGTGGCCCGTTAATGTGTTTCTCAAAGTGATTCCGTGGAACACTTTCAGAAACATTGGGCTACAGTGATGCTGAGTGATGCTGAAACCCTGCATCTCTGCTTGCAAAGCCACTCAGTTTAGAGGGGATAGATGTACAACAGTGGTCTCCAACCTTTTTACACCCAAGATCACTTTTTAAATGACAGACCAAGATCTACCGCCCCACCCCTTCCTTGAAGCCCTGCCCCTTCCTTGAAGCTCCGCCCTCTCTATTCTCCTCCTCTCCATCACTTGCTATCCCCAATCCTTATACTGCTGCTTTTTTTAAAAGGTTTTTCCACATTTGGAAGTGGTGCTCAGCCAGGGTGCACCACGCTCCACGTGGGCTGGTGCAGAGAAGAAGCTGCCTGGCCAGCTGGCTGTGGCCTTCAGCCCGGAGGAGGCTGAACATTGCTCCAGCTGATCGGGCGGCTTCCCCTCTGCGCCTGCCCACGCGGAGCTTGGTGCACCCTGGCTGAGAGCCATGGCCAGCTGGCCAGGAAGCCATTTCTCTTCACTCCCACCTGGCTGCCCTGCGCTCGGCCCGGGAAGCTTGCTCCAGCACAGCTGGAGCTAGAAAAAGCATCCCTGGGCTGAGCGTACGGCAGCCGGGCTGGAGGGAAGAGAAGTGGCTGCCCGGCCAGCTGGCCATGGCACTCAGCCAGGGTGCACCAAGCTCCACGTGGGCAGGCGCAGAGGAGAAGCCGTCGATTAGATGGAGCGCGGGGCAGCCTCTTTCAGCTGACAGCCACAGTCAGCTGGCTGGGCTGTTTCAGCCCTCCCAACCTCCCAGCTCCCATCATTCCTCGCAGCTACTCACCTGTGTTGTTGCTCAGTGAGTAGCTGCTCCGCAGTTCAGAGAGGGCTCAAGAGCTATTCTTAGAGCCCCTGAGATCTACTGGTAGATCGCGATCTACTGGTTGGTGACCACGGATGTACAAGATCATAGTCCCAGGGAATCAGCCTGCTGTGGAGTGGGGGCAGCATCTGAGAGGGGAAGAGAAGGGGCAGATTGCGGATGAGAGGAGGTCAAATCACTAGCTCCCTTACAATAAGTGGTGTTCCACAGCCTCTGGATGAAGGTATTTGTCTATAAATGAGTTTTTAGGTCGCCTTTTAGAACTCAGAGACATTGTACATTTTATTCTTACTGTACGTTTAGCTGGAAGAGAAAGATCTGATGGTTCTCAGCAAAGAATGTATTAGTTTCAAAACATATTTGTCAAATTGATTTTGTTGCAAATAGTTTTGAAAAGTGGCATCTAAAGAAATGTCCCCATTTCACCTGTAACCAGGTCTGCAAACAGTGCTTGCAGATACTGAATGAACAAATGCAGTTTTTTCCTGTTTAAACAGGGTTTTTTTTTTCATAGTCATAAACAAGGAGGGAGGCAGCACAGAGTGAACAAACTGACATTACTGGCATGTAGGGGAAATATTTGGACTGTTTCCCTGAAAACCTGCTGAGTGTACTGGTAGGATAGTTCTGATTTCAGCTTGTAGAATGAGATGGATAGCGGGATGAAGACTTTTTTAAGGCATCTGGGGGATATCCTTTCCTCGGGAACATTTATTGTTAAGGTGCTCCCGACACATGGAGCAATCTGGTCTATTTCAAAGCCAGCAAATTGCTCATTTGGCATCATTTTATGAGCAACTGGCAGGGATTGCTACCAGTACTAAGAGGAGGAGTGAATTATATGAGAAATAGAGGCCCCGTTAATGCGTTTCTCAAAGTGATTCTGTGCTGGAGATCGATCTTTTGGCATTCGATTTAGCAGGTTTAGTAAAGACCTACTAAATCAGATGCTCAGGGCACCCCTGGTCGGTGCCAGTACTCCTCAATTTGCCAGGAGTAAAGGAAGCCAATGGGAGTTTTTGTTCCTGTCAACCTCCCACTGTGGGGACAGCACCAAGCTTGGCTTAAGATACATCGACTCCAGGTACATTATTTACATAGCTGGAGTTGCGTACCTTAAGCCGACTTCTCGGACTTAGTACATACGTGGCCTGAGGAATCACCGCCACCTTTCCTTTAAATGTGGTGATAGAATTTTAACAAAGAGCTCCCAAGAACTCCTACCAGCATATCACTGAGTTTCAGTAGGAAGTGACTTCTTATTCACAGCTGTGCTGTACCAAACTAAAAATAGTGGAGAAAGCAGTGACACAACTTTTTATTCCATTAAAACACATTAGAGTGGAAGAATTTTTTTAAAGGCTGAATGGGAAAAAAAATGAGAAATTTTGCTTTTTTAAACAAATAGGTACCCGATGTTGATCTGCAGTCTGCTAGGACTGACAGGAAAGCCACGTTTGTAAAGAAAATGTCACCATATGTTAGTACAGTGCTTGAGAAGGTGGAAAATGTTATATAAATGTGAAGTAATCTTAGAAAAAGCATTGAAAAGGATTCCTTTTTAGATATTGGTATTAATTTGCTTTTAATATATTTGGGAAATGATTTAATGTACAGCACTGGAAAAAATTATGGAAATATCAGCTGGAGTATGAAAATAATCTTACTGACGAGAACTTGATTATGCAACACAGTGATACAAATATAAACTGAAATGTGATACAGCTTAAGACACGTGGTACAATATTCTACAATATTATACCAAATTGTGCAACTGCCTCAATAAGTGAATTAGAACACCATGCTGTACCGGAGGGGCATCAAAATCATTTGGAGTAGAAGACCGTTTTCAAGGTGATTCATGATTGGTGGGGCATGATATGAAGACAGCTTCATACTCACCTCAGTCTAAGCAAAACTCTCCCTCATGTTTGTGGAAGGTTTGCAGAGAGATCAAGGGGAGAACACAGCCTTCATGTAATATCTAAACATCTGTATTTAGATCCTTTTTGTCACATTCAGTCAGGATCACTCAGTGCAAATATTTACTCCCCCTTATTTCACTGCGGTTTTAGTCTTTTGTTTGTCCTCCTTCCCCCCACTTCCTCTCTCTATGTTGCTGTCCTTTGTTTTCTTGTGTGTCTTTTCCCTTTCTCCCTCTGGATTTTTATCCTTGCAGCAATTCCCAGTTCCCATTCCTCAGTGATTTCATTCTTGTTCTCTTCCCTGTTTCATTGCCGAAATGATCAGCAGCAGAATAGTTAATGTTGCCACGTTATCAACCCTGGATTTTAGCATTGACACGCAAATGAGATCAATAAGGTACCTGTAGGAGATATAGTAGTTATTGTTTCACCTTGTCTGCAGATTCATAACATTAGCTTACACTTGGTTTACATTTGGAAGATTATACCTAAGCCCAGACATATCAAAACTTACTTTTTATTTTTAAAAGAAAACTTAGATTCTGCAAAAGCGTATAAGACTCATAAATACATTTATTAATTTGTGTGCCCCATATTCAGATCCAGTCCATAGGCCATGTTTGACACCACTGCTCCTCTTTCCGTTTCTCATACAAAATTATGATAGCCCTTTTTTTTTTATGTATACTCAATTAGTATTAATTATTTATCTGGTGTGTGGCCAGTTGTGTCCTTGAGCTCTGTGCAACATTAACAATATGGGAAAACCACATTCATACAGTTGGATTCCAAATCTCTAAATAGTAACTTTATTAGCTTTGTGCAAATATACAAGCCCAGTTTATGTACATTGCTGTTTTGACAGGGTCTGATGTCTTCTGCAGCAGATAACAGGGAGGCTCTCAAACTATTTAATGGGATACAACCCAATTCCTAGACACTACATATTGACAAGTGTCATTTTGTCACAAGTACCATTTGGTGTGTGAGGTGAAGATGCTTCATAGTTTGGTTTCAGTACAATGTGTTTAAAACTTTGGCATCAGATTGCATCTGTGGAGTCAGCTATTTAAAATGTTTCTGTCAGACTGTCCAGAAGTGTCCTTCCTAAAAGTGTGGGCAATAATTTTAATGTATCTCTAACTCTTGTTTATTATTCAGCACCAAGAGTGTACTTAGAGCAGAGTCCCTCCACTAAGTCTCAAAGTACACAGATAATATAGTCCAAACCTCAGCAGAAAAAAGGAGGGAAATGAAAATATCTAATCTGGCTTTAAAAATTGGTTTAATCTATAAATGCTACTGTGCATTAATTGTATTGTGTGGATATTGTCTAGTGTCCCTACAGAGCAGAGTTAAGGTTTGGGTACCCTACCTTACCATGCTTTAACATGTTTTCATTGCCTTTCCATTGGCTCTGAATTTCCTACATGTATTACACTTTTTTAAAATAATAGTAACATCCCTGTAACGTTTTACCTTTAAGTGACTGGTATTTACTCAACATTAACTCCAGTGTGCCAAAGCCTTTATTTTGGAATTTCATTTGTTAAATGAAAAATATCATACATCACAAGAAACAACAAACTCACACGAATGTCACCACAAGATATCTCTAACTATTTAAATATATGTAATAACCTGGATTATTTTTCTATTTAGCTTTTAGGTCCAGCTGATTTGGCTTAGTCTGGAGCAATGCAGAGCTGTTAGAGCTACACTCAGGTGGCTTCCTGGGTATATTCCCGGATGAATTCTTATTGGGAGCAATAGGACTAAGGCACTGGCCATTTGGAAGGAGGCATTGTGGCTGTTTCCTCAGTCCCACTGAGCACATTAGAACATAGCAATCATTGTCAAAGAAGACAGAGGGACTTTTTAAAATTTTCTATAGATCATGAGCCATTGGCCTCTGCTATAGAAGACAATTTCACTTATGAAGACAGATAGCAAAAATCCTTAAAAAAAAATCTTTCAAATGTAGCCAATACATAAGATTTCATTAAGTTATAACTGTATGGGAAGTTAGAAGAGTCCATATTCTTAAGATCATCTGGGACAAAAATGGTACAGTGCAAGGTGCTAAATATCTAAGAACCTGTTTTTACATTAATTTTAACTCTTTAAGGAATGGAGATGTAAATTCTCAGAAATCCACTCTGCTGTGTCCAAATGCTACAAGATGTATTGTTGTCTTCATACCTATTAAAGCTGTTAAATCTCTTCTCTAAATAGTAAACTCAGCCTTAACTATTCAACCACAATTAATGTTTCCCTAATGCATTTGGCAGTGATCTGAATAAAGAAGTGAATAGAGAGGTACCTTCTCTGTCAGCTTCATGTAGCATGGACACTCTGACTATTCCTTTTCCCCCTTTTTTTTCTTTTTTCCCCTTGTTTTTCTTCCCCTCCCCCTCATCCCCTAATTATTTAGAAACCGGATCCTCTCATCCCCTAATTATTTAGAAACATAACTCCTTTCATCTGAAGAAGTGGGTTTTGCCCATGAAAGCTCATGATACCTTCTACATGTTTTGTTAGTCTATAAGGTGCTGCAAGACTATTTGTTGTTTTTTAAAGCTTTTCCAGTTACAGACTAACTCAGCTACCCCTCTGAAGCTTTTGAACAGAGAGGTGGTAGACTTGTAGATAACACACATTAATTTAAATGAGTCAAGACTAGCCTGAGTAGGGGACCATGAGGAACTTAAAGAAACACATAGAAAGGCTAACCAGAGAATAATACAATATCAGCTCAAATTTCATGTTGTATATTTATCTCGTGAAGTTGCACTTTCTGAGACAAAACATCTGGATGTAATTAATGATGGGCAAAGCAGTGAAATTATCTTCACAATCTGCAGCTGTATGAAGAAAATGAGTAAGATAAGAGCACTATTTTCTGCTGGATTTACTAAATAGTGTGTAGAAAAAGAAGAATGTTTTTATATACTATGGTTCTTAATAAGACTTCTCTGTGTATTTATTGACAAATACTGTATGTTTGTTCATCTAAATGTCCATTGTTTTTAGTCAGACTTTTTTTTGTGGCAAACTTTAAAACATAAATTTGGGATTAAGGTCCTGCTGTATTTATTGCCCCGTAAATGTTGTCTTTGCAAGTATCGTTAGTAGTAAGATGATAGTCATATTTTACATTTGCATAGCACCCTTCATCCTGAAGGATCCCAGAAAGCTTCACAGACATTTCAGCACAGCTTGAAATGCAGCCACTCCTTGAGGGTGAAGGACAGCAGCCAATAATCAGCATATACCACACTGCACAACATTGAGCAAAAAGGATAATTTTGCTCAACAATGCTATTATGAACAGTGCATGAGATCTTCAATGTTCTGACAGAGTTTCAGTTTTCTGGCTTATGCAACTACAGGCAGTCCCCGGGTTACGAACAAAATAGGGACTGTAGGTTTGTTCTTAAGTTGAATTTGTATGTAAGTTGGAACTGGTACATATTGTAGGGGAAACTCTAGCCAAACATTTCTCCAGAGCTCAGTTCTATTCTCCCACACCTCACTTCCCTCAGTCCTTTATTCTCAAGCTGAGGTGTCTGCTGAGAAAAGCCGCTCCGCGTCTCCCTGGTCTGCTGTGCGGGGAGGGGCGCTAGCTTCGCGTCTCCCTGGTCTGCTGGGGGGAAGCAACTAGTGCAGGGTTGCCTCACCCCGTTTGTAAGTAGGGATCTGATGTAAGTTGGATCCATGTAACCCGGGGACTGCCTGTACATGAAACTCAGTTTGCCTTAAAAAGATGATGCACCTGGATGGATCTTTCTGTGGTCCCTGGGAGAATGCAGTTCTGAAATTTAGAGTTCTGCTCTGCATAGTTTCTTACAATGTCCTGGGGTTCTTACACAACTTTCTTGGGGATGAAGTCTTAAAAGGAAATAGAAATTAAATTACAAAGGCAGATTAGAAGCAGACAGACTGGATCCAAACACCCATGAACTTTGACAAGGCTGGATCGGAACTTGAAGGCTGCCTATATTTAAATGGACCAAACTAAAACTCTGTGCAGAAACTTCTCCCCTATTATCCTGCGGCAATAGAACTTGGTGGGCGCCATTAGTGTCACATGATTATCCCACAGTTTGCTAGGCCAATGCAATCAGCTTCCAACGTGCCGACATTGTGTGACTTGGATTCGAATGATATGAGTTGAGAACATGTCTCGGGCCATTTGAAAGTTACATGAGCAATGATACAATGTAAACCAAAAGCAGATTTAGGTTTTGGTTTAATTATTGCATAAGAATGTTCCAAACTTTGTTTTTGACAATCTTTTTTTTATTTAATTCTTGTTAGAAAGGTGTAAGATATTCCAAGTAGGTGGGATATAGAAGGATTCTGACTTCATATCTCTGAGTAGGCCATGATTCCACCTACTGCTCAGAAAGCTGAAGTTATACTGTAAATTATAGTGATATTTATAGATAATTACCCTTAATATATATTGAATTCTTGTTAAGCTTCTCTGACTGGGCTTTTTGTGCATCTGTTCCTACAATCACTTTATTCTCTATGTTGAGTTTATTAGGCAAAAGAAACTTCATTCAGAGGAAAGATGAAACCTTTCACTAAAAGTGGGGTGTTTTTTTTACCTGCTCATTGACAGGGAGTTTGCAAGTTGGGGAGGAAAGTGCATTAAAGTTCTTGTAACTAATCTTGTAAAATACAACTCCTTTTTCAACTTGTATGTGTGCAAGAAGTGGTTACATCCAGGAGATTTGTGGCCCCGTGAGTGTAAAAAAGAAATTGCGCATTGGCTCTTCTTTACTCGAAAATTTAATTTTAATTTGTTCATTTGGAATGTAGGACTAGAAGAGACCTCCTGGCAACCCTGTCATAGAATTGATGCTTTAAAGCAGTGGTCTCCAACATTTTTACGCCCAAGATCACTTTATAAATGTCAGAACAAGCCAAGATCTATCACCCCATCCTTCCCCCAAGACCACACCCCTTCCTTGAAGCCCCGCCCTCTCTTTTCCTCTCCATCACTTGCTATCCCCAGCCCTTATACACTCTCAGAGTATGACTACACTGCCGCTTTTTTTTATTCTTCTGTAGGAAGAGGTTTTTCCAACATTTGGTCTGTCTAGACTGGACCAAATGTCAGAAAAACCCCTTCTTTTGGAAGCCCCCTTATTCCTCGTGGAACGAGGAATACAGGGGTTACCGAAAGAGCATGTTTGCTCTTCTGCTAAAAAAAGTGGAAGAACAAATGCATCGCTGGATGCGGAAGAGTTTTTCCGGGATACCTCTGGAATCCCGGAAAAATTCCTGTAGTCTAGCCATACCCTCACTGGGTTGAAACAGAATGAGGGATTTGGGTGTGGGAAGGGGTGAGAGGTGCAAGGTCTGGGAGGGAATTTGGATGCAGGAAGAGGTGGCGAAGGGGATGCTGGCTCAGGGAGAGGGCTCCAGGCTGGGGAGTGTTGGGGTCAGGTGGAGGGTTGGGATACTGAGCAAGCCACAGGCTTATGGATGTGAGGGTGCAGGAGTTTAGGTAGGGGTATGTGAGGGACTCAGGGCAGGGAGGTTGGGAGTATGATGGGCTCAGGACACAGATTTGTGATGTGTGGATGGTGCAGGAGTGTTGTGGCAGAAGACTGAGGATGTGTGGTGCAGGAGTTTGGGGAGGTGAGAGGCTCAGGACAGGAGGTTCCAGTATATGATAGGCTCAGATCGAGGGTCTGGGTGTGTGTGTGTGCAGGAGTATCGTGAAGCTGCAGCCAGTTGGGGCCTTGGCCCCAATCAGGGGTTTGTTGGCCAGGCTTCATTTTTAAATAAAATATTATGTCAAACACAAAAGGGAACCTGTTTTGAGTCAGGGGTCACTGACCCACAGAAAAGTCAGTTGGGGCCACACAAGTGAGATGCAAAAAAATAACTCCTCCAACCCCTTCCCCAGCCTCACTAATGTTGTCCCAACTGTGCTGGTGAGAGCAGGGGACATGGTACTGGGGAAGGGTGCTAGTGAGTTCTGGGATAGGGAACAGGGTGCCAGTGGGGGCAGGATGCTGGGGCAGGGGACAGGGTGCCAGTGGGTGCTGGGGACTGGGTTCTGCGGCAAGGGACAGGGTGCCAGTGGGGGCAGGGGAAAAGGTGTTGGTGGGGTCAGGGAGTTCCTAGCACATGCCTCCTCCCGGGACTCCTATCCCCTCCCCCTCCACAGAGGAAGGAAGCCCCGGCACATGCCTCCTTCTGGGACTCCTACTCCCCCCGCCCCCGCAGAGGAGGGAAGCACCTCCTCCTGGGACTCCTCCCCTCCCACTCCCACAGAGGAGGGAAGCTCCAGTGTGTACCTCCTCCGGGGACTCCTCCCTGCTCCATCCCCCCCAGTGGAGGGAAGCCCCGGCTCGTGCCTCCTCTGGGGACTCCTACCCCCCTTCTCCCCACGCAGCAAGTCCCTGGCGTGCCACAAACTGGGGTTGTGATACTGCACCAGCTGTTTGGGGGAGGGGAAGCAGCCAGCGCACTTCCTGAAACCCCGGAAGTGGCACGCAGTTGTCAGACTTCCTTCCACTCCACAGGAAGCCGGCGCTACCTCCATTGTCGCTGGAGGTAGGTACTGAGGCTTCTTGGGGGAAAATGGAGGGGGGAGCCCGAACGCCTCGCGATCAACTGGTCGGGCCCTCCCAATTGACCAGTCGATTACAATCGACAGGTTGGTGACCACGGTTTTAAAGCATGTCCATAGCAAGCATTTTTCACTCAATGAGAAATTATTCTACTCTGTTTTCTGCTGTAGAGCTTTGCGTGGTTGAACATATGCAATATATGCATTTATTAATTTCAAATGCATAGTGGACAATAGTTGATAAGGAAGAGGATGTACCCATGTGGAGAGGCAGACAGACATGCATATACACAAGAAACTGCAGAATTCAGAATTGATGTTTGCTGATAAGAGGACAATAAATGAAGTCAGTGGGCAAAATTCTGATTTCTTGGCCAGAACTTTGAGCTGTACAATAGCTTCCCTATTCAGCCTCGTGATCATTAATTACCTTTTCCATCTAGCCAGGGGGCAGAGGTGGAAAAAGGGACAGAACAATGATTTAAATGAAGAAAAATAAAACGTATTTGTTAACTTCAGAGGAGTAGCCGAGTTAGTGTGTAACGGGAAAAACTTAAAAAACAACTAATTGTCTTGCAGCACCTTAGAGACTACCAAAACATGTAGATGGTGTCACGAGCTTTCGTGGTGATTTGTGTCCACGAAAGCTCATGACACCATCTACATGTTTTGGTAGTCTCTAAGGCTACGTCCAGACTGCAAGCCTCTTTCGAAAAAGAGCATCTAGACTACAACAAGTACTTTTGAAAAAACAAGCCACTTTTTAGAAAGAGAGCACCCAGGCAGTCTGGATGCTCTCTCTCGAAAAAGCAGAGTTTGCATTACATAGCACATTTTTTCGAAAGAGCGCTTTCAAAAAAAGGCGTTCTTCCTCATAAAATGAGGTTTTCCACGGTTCAAAAAAACTGTGTTCTTTCAATTTTACTTTTGAAAGAACGCAGCAGCAGTCTAGACGCAGAGGAAGTGTTTTCAAAAAAAGGTTACTTTTTTTTGAAAAAACCCGGTAGTCTAGACACACCGTAAGGTGCTGCAAGACTATCCATTGTTTTTTGAAATGTATTTGAGGTAAGCACCTCAGCAATGCAGGATAAATCTTCTAGTAAGTTTCTAAAGACACCAGCAGTCCAGAGCTCTTTATTAACTCTAGTGTGATTGCAGTTTGCTCTCACCCCTACTATTTAAAATCCTGACTCCTTGAACTGAGCAAGCTCTATATTGGTATGTGTCCTTTCAGTCAAGAGGTATCCTACGTTGTAATATTTAAAGAGAGTGAAGTTACATTTATGAGTCATGATGAAGTGGTCCTACATGTAAAGCTTTATTTTTCTCTTGAGAGCTGCTTAGCAATTCTTCCAGGAGGTTTATGCTTCTCTAGTTGAAACACAAATCCAGAGAAACAGAATATTAAGCAAAACCAGAGACAGCTCATTTCTGGTTCCCATCTGAGAATCCAGTTCGTAATTTCCCTTTGGTCTTGTCTCAGACCAAAGAGAAGTTTTAACTTTGTTAAGTAAAACGAGAGAAAAGCATCGTTCCCTTTAGCTGCTAACTAAAGTCAATCACTCGTCCAGTCCTCCCATAAAGTTTCTGTCTGTATCCGAAGCACCTTATACCCTTGCTTGGGGCAGTGCTACCTCGTGGAAAAGCTGCTCCGAGATCTCACACCTACTATGCCATGCCCCCGTGTATTGCCTAAAGGTTTACTTCCAACGATTCGCTTCTTTTTCATTTTCTTGAAAAGGATGCAATTGTTTCTTCCTTCTGAGAAAAAGTAACTTGAAGCAACGCGCTTGCTTAAATCTCAGTTAATGACATTTAAAAAAAAAGGCATTTAAAATGTCATCACTTGAGACGAGAAACGCTGTGATGAGTAATGCTTAGGAGGAAGGGGGGGGACCCTTGCTCACAAGGAACTGCTTTTATTAGCGGGCAGCCCGAATGCACATGCCTGCAGATGAGTCTGTGAGAGCATTCCTCCCACACCCCCTTTGTGGAGGAAGTTTGTTGATGTATTACCGACATCTCCTCTTCAAAGCCAAAAAAAAAAAAAGAGAGAGAGAGAGAGAGAGAGATCAGCCATTCAGAGGAAGGACGTACGTTGATTTGTTCTCCTCCCGGAGCTTGGAGCCGAAGTAGCCAGACCGCATGATGAAGGAGCATTGTACCACATACAGTACTTCTGCCTCCAGCCGTGTCAGTGACTCTACCATGGAAAGTCTGCAGCCGCTCAAGCCTAACTACATGTCTATGTGTTTGTTTGCAGAAGAATCTTATCAAAAATTAGCAATGGAAACTCTGGAAGAGTTAGATTGGTGTTTAGATCAACTTGAAACCATTCAGACTTACCGATCCGTCAGTGAGATGGCATCTAACAAGGTAAGCGATGAGAGAACTACTTCCTGAAATGTCCAAGCCTGAAAATGAAAAGAATAAGGGCTGGAAAGTAAGACATGCTTGTGCCCACCAGCATGCACGGTGCAATATCTGACCAGGGTCATTTAAACACTGTTGGTACTTTTCTCTACTGCATTATGTTAAGGATGTGAACTTTCAATGCTTTGAATCATTTGTCTCATTATGGTATTGTAAAAATTAAACAGTGCAAGTGGTAAAAGATAGTTTAGGTTCCCAAACAGAATATAACTTAGAGTGAAATTAATCCTTGCATTTGGTGATATGGTCTAGTGGACCTAAGGTACATTTTTACACAGCTAGAAGTAGGATGGTAACTAAAAAATACTATTTATAAAGTAACTTAGAAATCGGAGAAAAATTGTCATAGAAAACCAGAGCCAGGAAAACATTTAGCATTCTGTAGATTCAGGACTATAATATGGCACAATGTAGTAAAACCACAACATTACATTGATATGTAATTATCAGAAATGTAAAAAGTGTCAATTCCCCCCCTATGGGGGGAAAAATACCACAGGCACCCATTGAAAAGTGTAACTTTAACCAATGATCAGGTTGGGGAAATTAACTTGGCTTTTCAGTAATAATGGCTAACTCTAAACCTGGTAGGATAGTGTTTTACTGCAACTATCTCTTTCTCTGCTTTGTGGGTTTTTTACTATTATGGCATGAGTTGACAGCATTGTTTATTCGGTCCATGTGCAGTGCCATAAGGCTGGGACATGTGCAAGAGTGCTTTCATTAAAGGGCTGCTTTGGGAGTGAGGGGATATGCAGGAGAATCTGAGTTTTCATAGAAAGAGTAAAAACATGCTGAAATAATTTTGGGGGGGAAATCCCAAATTAAATTTATGTAGGGAAAGGGCAGAGGGGAGGGCGGTTCATCAAAATACAAAGTATAAAGGGGGGAAAGTACAGCAGATGCTCTGAATACCCAGCCTTCGGCCTTTTAGCCAGAGAACTGCTGATGGGATTGATATAAGGCACCCCCTGGGGCTATAGGCACCTCCTCTGCAGTGCTCCTCCCAGCCATTGCCCAAAGGAGCACTTGACTGGTAGCTGAAGCTTCAGCTCTTCTGCTCAGGACAGTGAAAAATGCTTTTGCACCTAGTGTCACAGTCAGACTCTTATCTTAAGTGCACAAGATTTCAAAGTCACAAGTGGTGCTGCTCCAAATGCAATATTTATGCCCATGCTTTTATGCAATATTTACATCCATCTGCTACCTGACAAAGGAATTCCGTATAGTTCCTGAAATGTGTGTACTGTGCTCTAGCTCCTTACAATGATTAGACTTCATGTATGACCTTCATATTTTTGCCTTAGCCCTTCCGATTAGATCCAGTTTTAATTCTGTGCCACACAAATCCAGGTTTTTTTCCCTAACTGGAAATAAATTGCAGTACACCAGAAATGATAAATTGTAAACTGGGATTCTGTAATCCCAGGTCATTTTAAACTTTCTCCTGTTCTACTAGTTATTACTACAGATGCTGGGGCATAGAAAGTAATTCAAATTTTATAGGGCTAGCTTGCAAGAAAAGAATATAATTTTTATCAGTTTGCATGAGAAACATCTAACTATTAGTAATGCTTTAGCCTGCTAAGCAAATAGGACCTCACATATGGGCAGAACTATCCTGTATTTTGAGATTTTTTTTTTTTTGCCATATTTGGACTCTTACAGGTGAAAAGCTCTGATTAATAATTCAGTCATTGTATAATTGATAAAAAATATTGTTATATCATGTGCCGTGTTAGTGTTAGTTGGTTAGATTAAACTTCACTCATTCATATGCCTGAACTAAAATGTGTTTGTAGTGTTCTGGTCAGGTTCCAAGTGTCATTTCCAGCTGTGAAAGAATAACATTAAATGGTTTGCAGCTTATTCTTTTTTTCTTTGCCAGTAATGAACATCTAAATGCCCTTGTGAGGAATCATAGCAAGCATTTTTATATAGCATACAGTAAAATTATTTCAAGTGAACTGCGCAGTCTAAGAACAATTAACCTGAAAGTAAATTTTGTTGAGGTTTTTAAAAGACTGTTCAGAAACCATCTAAAATGTTCATTAATCTGTTGTCTAATTTTCCATCTTCTGAAGTATCTGAATAGATTGTCTTACTTGACTCTTACTTACTTTTGAATCAAAAGCTTTTAAGTGGGGCGTTGGTAAACAACAAAACAGTCAGATGTTTGAAAACAGGATGCTTAGTCTCCACATTATTAAGGAAGAACGGAAAGAGAAACAGTATAGAAAGGAAGAAAGCAAATAGACTCAGCGTGATCCTAAGTGCACGAACAGTATAAACAGTGACCTATCTTCCTGACCTCTGTTATTGCCGAGTTCCTGGCCCTGAGCCACTAAAGCCAAACTACGTCATTTGAGAATGATAGTAGGCATGGCACAGCTGTTGCAAGTGTGACTCGAATTTCCTGTCTCCTTCCTGACCAACGTAGTTTTAAAAGTACAGAGTTGCAGCAATAGCAGACAGAGAGGGAGGATCTCTGAATACGTGTTTGCAGCATGAGTCTCAGAACTCTTGTAAAATAAAAGCATTTTCTGGGATGGGTGGATAGAAAAGCCATGTGTGACAGCATCCTGGTCATAAAGAGTTGGCACATGGGTCTGTCAATGAGGGAAATTTTAATTACTTAAGAGAAGTGAAAAACCAAGGGCCTGATACAGCTAGGGGTTAACCACCTGCAGCCTGCATTGAGGCTGATGGGAACAGAGGTGGGACAGTCTTGAGCCCAGCATAGAAGTATTCAATAAAGGCAAGCTCTGTCATCTGAGTATTCCCTTACTAGGTCAACTCTTTACTACTCATCTTTACCAGTGTACTTAACTGTGATCTCCAAATATCCCAAACCCCTTGCTATTCCAGTTCAGAGTCTCTGGGAAGCAGACTGCTGATCATGCCAAATATGCACGATGGTTGGTTTGGTAAGGTGGACAAATGGGGAAATGGATTTTTTTTTAGAACTGATTAAGGTTCCAAAATTAGAAAGAGAGCAGCGCTGAAGAGAACTACCATACATCTCAACATGAGTCTCTCTTCCACGTTGCCTTAGTCATAGCCCCTTGGCACTGGCCTCATTCCCTGTGGATTCTCTAACCTAAGTATGTGGGAATGAACGGAATACTGTGAAGATGGAGTTAATTATTTATGTAAAATGCTAACAAGTTTTTACCTGTAACCAAAGTCCTATAGTTTCAGCTTTGAAATGAGGCTAAATGATCCATAGTACTCTGTGACTACGTCTACACTGGCATGATTTTCCGGAAATACTTCTATCGGAAAAGTTTTCTGTTAAAAGCATTTTCGGAAAAGAGCATCTAGATTGGCACGAACGCTTTTCCGCAAAAGCACTTTTTGCAGAAAAGTGTCCGTGCCAATCTAATGCGCTTTTGCGCAAAAAAGCCCCGATCGCCATTTTAGCCATCAGGGCTTTTTTGCACAAAACAGTACTGTGCTGTCTACACTGGCTCTCTTGCGCAAATGATTTGCGCAAGAGGGCTTTTGCCCGAACGGGAGCAGCATAGTATTTCCGCAAGAACACTGACGATCTTACATGAGATCGTCAGTGTTCTTGCGGAAATTCAAGTGGCCAGTGTAGACAGCTGGCAAGTTTTTCTGCAAAAGCAGATGATTTTGCGGAAAAACTTGCCAGTCTAGACACAGCCTGTAGGTATTACATGTTAATATGTATTGTACATTTTTACATTGTAAGATATGGCTGTCCTTCTGCATTTAGTAGCCTATGCAGTTCACTGCCTATGCGGATACTGACTCCTCGGAGGTTTGTGAGTCATGTGGGCCTCCTGATATAGCAGCCCCCTAATGTTGCGTTTGGCATTATGCAGCTGTCTACAGCCTCATCTTTCACAGAGGCAATATCACAGGTCCCTAGAATATTTGGGCTCTGTGGAGCAACATTGGTAGACACATGCTTGGTGCTTCTCCAAATTACAAAGCAGGGGTCAATAATTCTCCAACGGACCTTGAACCAGTCCTCTAGTTCTCCAACTGCCGTCTTGATGGTTTTCTAAGGACTTAGGGTCATGCAAGCTAGGGGCAGGAAAGACTTTTTATATTACTCATAAGTGCAGGATGTAGTCCTGCAATAGAAGACATATTGGATATTAGCTCTTCGCTGTATCTGAGTAGTGGGCTGGCACATCTACCAAGTAGCTCAACTATTTATGAAGCCTGTATTCAGAGCCTCTGCACCTAGACTGTGCAACTTTGCAGTCGAAAGATAATAAGGGCTGGCTGGAAAGTAAAACCTTTGTTTCACCAGAAAAGGTTTTGACAGCTGATTCTGTTCCTCCCAGTTTTTTTCACAAAAAAGTGAGAATGCCCGGGAGTACCCCAGAGTAGCTAACTTATCCTCCAGGAATCAGAGCAGAGAGACTTGAAGTCTCCCACTCTCTGGGCAGGAATCCAAACCATCATACTTTAGAGTCAGTCACTGTCTCAATCTATCTTATTGGAGCTTCATTTTGAATAAATAAATAGTCCCTGGGCCAGAAAAAGACTCACTGCAGGTTTATAGTACGGGGCAATGTCGACTTATGGTACGCAACTCCAGGTATGTGATTAGCATAGCTAGATTGAATTGCCCTGGAGTCTCCACTGTGTGTGTGTGGGGGGGTGGGGGGAATGGAGGGGAGTCATTTTAGCAGGTCTTTACTAGACCTATTAAGTGAACCCCCAGGCCTGGAGGATCCATAACTACAGCACAGATCTCCTGTTAAATGTACACCTGCCCTCAGACTTGCTCTAGTTCGCCTGGCTGTGGGCGACCCATGTTCAAATCCTGGCTCAGAATCAAGCTGAGCATCTTCTTTCTTGGTTCTAGGAAGGTTCTTCAGGTCCAGGATGAAATTTCTGGTCAGAATAGCCATTGGCCTGGTGGTTAAGGGATTCACATCGTAGTTTGAATCAGGCAAAGCCTGAGTCTGTCACATCCAGGTGAGTGAATTGCCCTACCACTTGGATATTGGCTATTCTCACCCTGTTTCCATCCTGAACCCGAGAAACTTGCCCAATCAATGTGTTGCTGGAATCAATATGTTTCCATGAAAACTATCCTTTTTGACAGCTTGGCATTAAAAAAAAAATCATCCGAAAGTTCCCACCAGCTCTACAAATAACATAATTCATTATTTGCAGAAACATGTTCAGTTTTGTGTATACATACTTTGGTAACATCACTGAGTCTTCTTTGTTGACATACAGGCTTTAAAACTATTTTATGCCTGTAACTTAAAGGGAAGTAAGGGAGCTTTGACAATACTGTTCAGTGCTGCTAGAGGTTCTGTACTATAACACCCTAGCATGGGTGCCCAAACTGGGGAGCGTGCCCCCCTGGGGGGGCTGAAGAAATTCCAGGGGGTGTGTGAGGTGACCCAGCCACATACAGCCCCGTCAATCCCACCCCATGTTTTGCTGCTATTTTTTGGGGAGAGGGGGCCTGAGGGCTTCTCAAAAATCAAACGGGCCATGATGCCAAAAAGTTTGGGAACCACAGTATAGTTTGTCTCATCTGGATTTAGAAATCTCAATTGATAAAGAAATCTTGAGTAGAAGTGTGGGAGAGAAAGAGCAGAATAAAATCCTTCAGGCAGATAATATTTTTGACCATTGCTTTATACACTTATACATAAGTATTTGCTAGTGAGACAGCTCACCAGACCATTGTCTTTGTTATTTTGCAAGAAAGCCCCTGACATAAACATAACTTTTCCACTTAACCGCTATTTCAAAGGATGTTCCAATTTTTTTTAAAAGGGAGAGACCAGCAAGCCCACACCTAAATGTCAGTGACTAAATACATCTGAGGACACTAATGTAAACTTTGGCAGTCCACATCAAGCAGTTTAACATAGCTCAGGGCAGTATGCCAAGGGTCTATGTGCCTTGCTGCACAGCTTCCACATTAGCATTTATTTTGTGAGCCTGCTAGCACTCAATCTTGCCCACTTTGTACGTGATGTTTCTCTTAACTGGTGCCAAACTGTTTAGTCTTTTGGTTACTTTACTGTAACTTCCTTTGTTTAAGATGCTTTAAAATAGCCAAATGGCTTACAAAGAAAGGCTTGTTAAGGTAACCCACAGTTAGCAAGACAAAGAGACTTCCATGCATTTTGTTTTTATAGGCAGAGTGAAGTAGGTATGATTCATAGAATTCCACACATCAGTTCTTGATGGGTTATTGGTATTCCCCTCTACTGGCTGCAGCTGTTCAGCAACCCGACAGTCATTATGGAAACAAAAGACTGTAAACTAGGATTTGTGAGAAGTGCACATTAGCTGATCTTCAACAGGTCTTAGAAGTGTATTATCATTACTGATCTTAAATGCCTTCTGAAATGCATGGCGCCCTTGTAAAGTATGATGCAAACAAACTGTTGCTGTTAGCTGATTCTTGCACTTACAGCTTTTGGAACTAGCCTTAGTTGCTTGATGGGAAATGTGATTGAGGCTGTTTACACCTGAGGGTGGGGGCTATTCATTTGAGTATGTTTGAACTTCAGTCATTTTATTCAGGTTTCAAAAGAGTGGCTTGATCTAGTACAGAGAAAATAAGGTGTTTTCTGAAGATAATAGTGCAAATTGCAAACATTACATCTGAAATCCAGCTTTTGAACAGTCCCAAGATTTGGAAGTGTCAGATCCAGGGTTTTGCTGCAGCCAGAAGGAAGCAGGGACTAGAGCTGGTTGGGAATTTTTTAATACAACTACTTTTTGTTAGAAAATGCTGATATGTCAACATGGATTTTTTTCCATGGGAAAGGATAATTTTCAATTAACATTTTCAACTGAAAAAGGTTTTGACATTGTAAAAACAATAGTTTGAAATTTCAAAACAATTCTGGATTTCTGGTTCATGGCAAGTTTTCAAATATAAAACTACTTATAGTTAAACTATATAAAATGTGAAAAACAAAACATTTGAACATTATTGAAACCAAACTGCAGTTGACCCAAACTCTTTGTTTGTTTGTTTTTTAACATTTTTGAGACTTTGATTTTTCATTCCAATTCAGAACAAAATAGTATTTCAGGATAAAAAATTTCCCACATTATGCGAAAAACATTACTCCCACCTAATAGGAGTCTGACCGGTCTTGTATATTCCAGATTTCACCTCACTTAAAAACTACTTGCTAGCAAAATCAGACATAAAAATCAAAAGTGTCAGAACACTATATTTCTGAATAATTGGTTACTTTCTGATTTGTTTCATGTAATGATCAAATAAATTAACTGGAATATAAATATTGCTCTTACATTTCAGTATACAGTATATAGAGCAATATAAACAAGTCATTGTGCAGATAAAATTTTAATTTGCACTGACCTCACTAGTGCTTTTTATGTAGCCTTGTTATAAAACTAGGTAAATATCTAAATGGAAGACTTCTGTATACTGGTTGAGAACCATTGGTCTAACCCTGTGGTGTCCAACACCTCGCCACAAGCTACATGTGGCTATTTGGCCCATTGTGTGTGGCTGGTTCACAGTAACAGTAGCCACTATAGGGGCTGCAGCTTCAGAACTGGTTGGACACCATGGGTCTAACCCTTCTCAAAGTACAAGGATGTTCAAATTCAGGGATTGGGTCTGCCCTACTCTTCCCTGTAAGCTGAGTTCTTGAGTGGCCACCCAGGAAAGATTGAAATGCGGCCAGGTTGATTAGCAGAGTGCCCACTGCACCTGCAGCCAGCAGCATGTGTTTCTACTGGTGGTGCACATAAATGGTGCACATAACAAAATTTATTGTACACATGAATGGAAAAAAACAGAGGGAACATTGTCGGGTCCAGCTCTTGTTTACACTACATAGATGGAGAAGAATTAGTCACAGAATTCAGATAACTATCATATGTGTGCCATGGAAGGTTGCTATCAGTTTTAATGACTTCAGCACTCCATACCCTAAAATCCTCTTTCCTCTCTCCTTTGTTCTCTGAAATGAATAATTAAGATCAAAGTTGATTATTCTGCCTCACAAATATATTGTAATTGTTGAGGAACTTATTTAATACTCAGTACGCAAATTTGACAGCGTTGCCAGCACTGGTCAGTTTCCAAATAACATCCTCAGACCCCTCAGGATGCTTCCTTTGTTAGTGTGACTCCACGCTGCCTCCAGGGCAAGTCAGTGCCCATTAAGCATCATCTTTTAAAGAATCTGGGCCATGTGCTTTGACGGTTGGAACGTCATCATTCTCAAACATTTCAGTCATGCTATTTAGGATGGCTTAAGTGAAGGGCATTGCTCAAGGGCAGATTCAAAAAGTGAATAATGATTTGAGGGCAGGGCTAAAAAGTGAATAAATATTAACAGGAGAGGCCTTGAAAAAATGAAGTAACTGGACATGGACAGTGTGAACATGGGTTTGTGTAATTTCTGAGAGCAGAGTCATGGGATAAGAGGGAAGGTCCTCTCGTGGATTGATAACAGGTTAAAAGACAGGAAACAAAGGGTAGGAATAAATGATCAGTGATCAGAATAGAGAGAGATAACTAGTGATGTGCTGCAGGGGTCTGTACTGGGACCTGTCCTATTCAGCATATTCACAAATGATTTGGAGAATGGGGCAAAACAGAGAGGAGGCAAAATTTGCAAATGATACTAAACTGCTCAAGATAGTTAAGCCCAAGGCAGACTGTGAAGAACTTCGAAATGGTCTCCCAAAACTAGGTGACTGGGCACCAAAATGGCAAATGAATTTTAATGTTGATAAATGCAAAGAAATACAATTTGGAAAACATAATGCCACAATGATGAGGACTAAATTAGCTATTATCATTCAAGAGAGAGAACTTGGAGTCATTGTGGATAGTTCTCTGAAAACATCCACTCTGTGCAGCTCAAGAAAACAAACAGAATGTTAGGAATAATTAAAAAGGGATAAAGAATAAGATGGAGAATATTTTATTGCCTTTATATAAATCCATGGCACGTCCATATCTTGAATACTGCATGCAGATGTGATCGCCTCCCCTAAAAAATGGTATCTTGAAATTAGAAAAATTCAGAAAAGTACAACAAAAATGATCAGGGGTTTGGAACAGCTGCCATATTAAGAGAGATTAATAAAACTGTGATTTTCATCTTAGAAAAGAGGAGACTAGAGGGAGATATAATTAAGGTCTATAAAAGCATGACTGGTGTGAGAGAGGGTAAATAAGGAAAAGTTATTTACTTGTTCCCTTAACACAAGAGTTAGAGGTCACCAAATGAAATTAATAGGTAGAAGATTTAAAACAGAAAAAAGAAGTATTTCTTCACATAACATACAGTCAACCTGTGGAACTCCTTGCCAGAGGATGTTGTAAAGATCAGGACTTCAACATGGTTCAGAAAAGAACTAGATAAATTCATGTAGAGTAAGTCCATCAATGGCTATTAGCTAGGATGGGTAAGAATAGTGTCCCTAGCCTTTGTTTGTCTGGAAAAGGATGACAGGAAAGAGATCACTTGATGATTACCCTTCTGTTCATTCCCTCTGGGGCACCTGGCATTGGTCACTGTTGGAAGACAGCATACTGGGCTGAATGGACCTTTGGTCTAACCCAGTGGGTACGGCTATAGTGTTGCTTTTTTCAATTCTTTTGTTGGAAGAGGCTTTTCCAATATTTGGTCTGTCTAGACTGGGCCAAATGTTGGGGGAAAAAACCCTCTTTCAAAAGCCCCCTTATTCCTCGGGGAACAAGGAATACAGGGGCTTCCAAAAGAGCACGTTTGCTCTTCTTCAAAAAAAGCAGAGGAGCAAAGGCGTTCCCTGGATGCGGAACAGTTCTTCGGTATCCCGGAAAACTTGTGTAGTGTAGCCGTACCCAGTATGGCTGTTCTTTCGTTATGTTCCTTAAAATTGTTAAAAATATTTTTGCAGAGGGGGCGGGCTGTGATTGGTAGTGCCCTTGCCTTTAGAAAAGGTGGGATTTGATCTTTGGAGAAGTTCTGTTCCAGGTCCCACTTGGAGTATCCTGATTCTGGTCTCATGAAATTTTATCCTGGTGTAAGTCAGTTAGCTTCAGTAGATGTACTCCTGACTTGCCCAATGTGTGTGAGAGAGAGGCATCCCTCTAAACGCATCAAACTTGCTATTTCAGTTTGGTCATGTAAAATCAACAAGACAGGGATGATGATCAGAAAAATGAGAGGAAAAAGAAGCAACATGAGAATAACATTCAGGAAACTTAAATGGATTTAAGAATTTGTTCTTTGTTTCAAGTAGGAATCTTGAACAATATTCTTCCTGTCCGTCTGCCTGCCTCTCCATTTGGTGATGATATTCCCTTTAGTATTGTGTACTTTTTGTGACTCTTTGTTTAAGCTCATTGTACTGCCAAATATGGAATTTAGCCATCTTAGAAGAAGTTTCATTTCGCATCACATTCACAAATATACCACTAATCAATGCCAGCTTTTCACAGATGTTCTGCCGTTTGGGTTTCCTTCTCATGTGGAAGTCCCAAGCTAGCTCCCATTAGGGCATACATGAAATATGTCAGTGTTGGGTTATCAAAAGGAAAATGAGATGGTTTTTTTGGGGCATATACTTAAATTGAATATCTTAGAGAGAGATTGTTCTGCCTAGCCTCTGTTCTATGTGGTTTTACTTATTGCCGTTGTAGCACAGCTAAGTAAATAGTGCACACAAAAATATTCTGCAAATTATTTGCCTAGCTCTGTGTTAGAATGATTTTTCATTACAATGTATTTACATTCATTAGTACATTCCATATGTTTTAGATGGCTGTATTAGATGCATTTTCATTTGGGTACCAGCTGCCACTGTTTTTCATGTGGTATTTTAAGAGATACAAAGCCACATCTTACTGGGCTTTATTTACACTTTATGCCTTATCTTATAAAGCAAACAGACTTGTTTGCTGCTTAAGAGTTCCCAGTGTTTCTCATTATGCACATTATGAAAAGTCATTTCAGCGCTCAGAATTATTTTAATTTCCCACAGCTAGTTTTCCTACCGTGTGAAAGTCCTGTGGTATTGCTTAAATAAAGACTGCAGGATATGAATCACAGGTTTCAATTTTATTTCAATTCTAGGTAGATACCTCTCTCAACAGTAGCTTTCTCATTCTCACACTCTTTGTTAAATGATAAAAATGCTTGTCTCTTGGTCTTCTTTCTAAACACATAGAAACCAAGTGAGTAACATTCACTTAAAAGATAAGCATCCTGTGCCAGCTCTCGCCAGTCTGGCTCTTCCGAATAACTTTGGAGAAAAGTTTTAAGTCCATTCCTGTCTAAAGGCATTGTTCAATGAAAGAACAAAAAGAGCTATAAAGCCTGAATACTTCTGTTAATTGGAGACTGGAAGAGGTCGAGTACACTCTGACAAACAAGCATTAAAACCCCTACAAAATTCCATTTTCACCACTGCAGGTATAGGGATTAAAGGTCCCGAGTTTTGAGAATAGTGCAGTGTGGGAGGTGGGGAATTCACTAATACGCACCATCCTCTGCATGGGCAGTTTCATAAATAGTTAAGGAAGAGTGGGGGTGGTATTTGGTTTGTGGTTTCGATCATAAGTTCTTTCTACTAAATTGGTCAGCTCAGCTCCCTCTAGCACCAGTGGCTTTGAAAGTGTGGCTCGCATAGGTTATGACTGATCAAAGATTTTGCTAGAAGACCTTCCACATCCTCGAGCATTGGCTTCTCTCAAGGCCATAGATATTGTCAGTTGTATCAGGCCTTTCTTTAATTAAGACATTATATGCCCATAATCTACTTGCTTTAGTCATCTAATTACATTTTGCTGTTGCTTCCTGTCATTCAGTTCGGACTAGTACTGCTCTTTTGTTTCTTGATCTTTGTTTTTCATTTTCAGAGCCAAGCTGAGAAAATACCTTTTGAAAGCAAGATGTGTCTTTGGTAGTAGAAAAAATGCACTTCCCATTCAAAATTTTAATCTAGATGTTTCATATTGGAGCAAAGCCATAATTCATTGCCCACAAATTATGGCCAATCAACCTTCCTTGGAAAAGTGCTGTTAATTTTTTGGCTTAGTTATTTTGCCATTGAAATCAGGGAGAATTTTGCTTTTAACTTAAATGGGTGCAGGATCATGGTTTTGATTAGAACACATGACCATGTCAAATAAGCTCTTTTAATATACCCATTCTACTGAGAAGTGCTGTTGTGTTTTGTTTTTCCTTTTACATCATCGTGAGAAGCACTTAGAGCAGGGTGGTTGCTATAGATAAGACAGTAGATACTAATCTTCCTTTGAACTATCGTGAGGGTCTTGTTGGACTCTTGTCTTGCTGAGAAATCAGACCTTAGCTGATTTTGCCAGATAAATATTTTTGTCGTCAGACATCCCGTCAAGGGTTTGTGGTAAGTTAGTGAGTCAGGTAACCAATGCAAAGCACTGAGCTAACATGCAGAAACAAGCTGTGGTTGTTTTTATTCATCATCCTTCAACAAGAGCTTTTACAGATAGGAGGGCAAAATGATTCACATGAAACAGAAACTGGCCTGAACATCCACCCAAATAAAACTGAAGTTTATAATCAAACAACTAGCATTTGTGTTGTGCAATATTAACTCTGTGTTCTATCTGTACAAATATTCAGTGTCTTTTTTCTGATAACACGGTATGAAATTATAAATCTTATCAATGCTTTTGCTTTTACGCTCATAAAAAAATGTTAATATTCCAACAGAAATCCAATGTGATACCAATCAGCTGTGAAAGCACTTAACAAAATTCATCTGCAGTAGATGGTCTTCAATGAGAAGCCATTAAGCAAATTTAGCTCTGCAACAGTGGCATGTACTTTCTTAATGTGCCAGCAGAATTTCATGCATGTGCAGCTTATTCAACATTCATTTTCAGGGAGGTCAAAATAGTGGTTTCACCATGACCTTACTTTTTCTTCAATATCAGTTGAAGGTTTTTTGTTGTTGTTGTGAGATTGATTTTTTTTTTATTAGATCCATTCAGTTCTCAGGAGGTGAGTAACATGAGTCCAAGCCTACTGCGTGAACATGAAAATTCAGACTCTCTTCTAAGCTATGATAATCAGGCCTGCCAAGAAGTAATAGAGGTGGCGGCCAGGACTCCGGTCCCCTCTAAATTGCCACCAGAGCACCGAGCCATGTGCTCCAACCAATGCTAAGGAGATGCTGAGCTCTGGACAGCACTGGCGGTTGGCTGCCCTCATCCCTTCCCCTTCTAGGAGCGCTGAGCCTCCTCCTCTCATTGCCCAGGAGCCCGAGGAAATTGTCAGCTGTGCTGCTGCTGCTAATTCTCAGTACTGTACAATCACTGTGCAGGCTCTTGTTCTAGCCTTGTTATTATTATGTTTGCATTTTTCAGCTTCAATTATCTGGAAACAAACTAAAAATTCTCACACACACACACACACACACACACACACACACACACAGTGTCTAGACTACATCCCTCTTTCGACAGAAGGATGTAAATTAGACACTTTGAAATTGCAAATGAAGCAGGGATTTAAATATCCTACGCTTCATTTGCATAATTGCATCATGGCGCTCTTTCGAAAAAACGCTATTTCGAAAGTGAAACTGTGGTATAGATGCAGTTCTTTTGAAAAACAGCAGGCTTTTTCGAAAGATCCTGTACTCCTCAAAAAAGCCTGCCATTTTTTGAAAGAATCATGTCTAGACTGCGGTTTCACTTTCAGAATAGCACTTTTTTGAAAGAGCGCCGTGACGTGATTATGCAAATGAAGCGTGGGATATTTAAATCCCCGCTTCATTTGCAATTTTGAAGTGTCTAATTTACATCCCTTTGTAGAAAGAGGGTTGTAGTCTAGACACAGTCACACAGAAAATCTTCAGTGCAGGTTCTGATTCTTTTATTATGTGTTCGCAGATTTTCATTTTCAGTTATCTGGAAATGAGCTTAAAAAAAACCCAAACAAATCTAGGTTCTGACTCTTCAAAAGGAAAAGCAGATTTTACCAGTAAAATGAATATTAGTCTGTCTAGACCAGAGTGATGTTATTATTTTAAGGCAGGAGTCACTGAATTGATTCATGACAACTTTTTATTTGGGAATTATGCTTTGAATTTATTATGGATTTTTAAATCGCCATAATAAATTTATGTAAAGAAGTCTGCCACAAAATTATTCTTTTTAAGCATTTGCTTGAATTTATCTAAGATGAACCAAATTTCTCTTGACAAACTGAAGAGAAAACAAAAACCCTAAGTATTATGCATATTGTTAAATTAGCTTTTAGCACTTCATGGAGTGGAAGAGAAAGAGGAAGGAAAGAAAGAATTGCAAAAGCACTGAAGTGAAAAAACATTGATGGCAGAATACAACATGTTTACTGACTCGAGCCACTAAAATAATGGAAATTACCTATCCAAAACTCTCTTCTTTTGAACTGATTTACCAAATTAAGTGAAAATGTTTTGTTACTTTTACTGTTTAATTAATATTTAAAACCAGCTTCTCATGATCATTTAGGAGAGTGCTGAAGAAAACACACAAACTGACATTGTGAAGTAACAGGAAGAATTGCAAACTCATCTTTTCTAATTAAATCTATTCTGTAAACGATGAAATATGAGAAACATTGGAGATAAAATTTTGTTATTTTTCACACTGAAGAAAGAATTTCTTTGAAGGAGTACTGGCTACGAATAGACCAAAATAGGTCCAGAGAACACGGCTTCAAAGTTCACATAAGTTGTGGTGAGCCAGAATAATAGTAAATTAGTTTTTATATCACAATTTTAAAAAAAAGAAAAGAAAGAAGAACATGCACTAGCAGAATTTACATTGGCTCCCTGCTTTTCTGCCCATTGTCAAAATGATCAACTCACATTTTGTTTCATATGCTTCTCTTGGGAGTTTAGTATTAGTGTTGAAACTGGGACCACATGCTGAAATTCTCATTTAGTTTTCATTCATGCAAAAATACTGAAATACTGGCTTTGCTGAGCATGTTGGCTCTTTAAGGATTAAACAAGTAGAAGATTTAAATATCCAACTCTGGAAGAGGGAAACAAGTGATGTTTGTTCATATCTGTCCTTTTTTTTAAAATACTGGTGTATCTAACTTTTAAAAACTCTGCTACAGCACATGTCTGACACAAACCTGATCCTGCATAGACCTACACGTCATTTTCCTTGTGCGTGTATAGATGTTTTCAGACTTGGGCCTTAATTGTCATTTCACAGGTAAATTTCTGTGTAACCTGCTAGGTATTAAATAGTGAGGGTAAAATTCTTCCCAGGTACAATTGAAATGAATGGAATTATACCAGGAATGAATTATGTCGTGACCAGAAGTGATTAGAAGCATGATTAAGTTGATCAGGACTTGGCCCTGTTGTATTTAGTGGGGGGAGAGTGAATAAAGAAGGGGCAGCAAACAAACACTGATGGGATCCTTGTAGATACAAATTCTTTCCTACCTTTTGTTCTGAGGACTTCTAAGAAACAGTGGTAGAGTGAAGAATTAAGATGGTATTTGGGTCACAAGGGCAATGCAATTTTTACCTTCTAGAGGTTTACAACTGCAATGTTGCATTTACGTCAAAGGGTGGGAAGCACCCACTTTTGGCATACAAATTCCCAGGAAAGGCTAATGCAATGTGGGAGCAGTTCCTTGCCTTAAACTTCTGTAAATCTCTTCAGTTTTTCAGACAATGGGCCAGATAGTAGTTTGGTGTAACTTCATTGACTAAAAAAAGGAGCTATGATGATTTACACCAGCAGAGAATCTGGCCCTGTGTCTTCATTGTCTCTGAAATGCATTGTGCACACCTCAGATGTGGTTGTCTGGAGAACAGTAATCATTACCTTGAAAAGGGAGCACTGAGTTGGAAAATCAAAACCGTGTGTATTTAGGGATAGCTCCTGGTTTAACCTTCAGGTGGGAGAAGGAAATTTACTACTTTTGTAAAAAGCCAGAGCATTAGATTTTGTTGAGCTGACTACCAGCAGGAAGATGTTAGGGAGGTGCATTCAACACCCCTAGCCTGAGGCTGTGCTCTACCTTTCCCCCCTTCCCAGCCTCGTCATACGCACCAGGCTCGCTACTGTAATTTGTGAGCTATCACAAGCCCTCTGTGGTGCTTGTGTGAGTTGTTTCTGGCCCTAAATCTGACATTCTTTCCCACTCCACAAAGCTAAAGTAAACTGGCTTTGCCTGGGGAACTTCTGCAGTAGCTAGAGGAGAGGAAAAGGTACCCTCAGCTCAGAGCCAAAGGATGGAGAAGCCATAATTCGCTCTATGCCTGTACATACAATTCTTCTGGCTCCATCCCTTCTGCTCCCCATCTCACAGACTTCTCATCCATCCCCATGTGAAGAGAGCCACCACCATGGAAAGGTGAGGAGATTTCCCTACACCCCGAGGGGTTTTGGCTTGGCACAGTCCCATAAAGATTTTTCCAGGGCAGTTTTTAATGTGTCCTCAAAGGAAAAGAACCACACACCTATCATTGTAGAAGCAATATGTCAACATTAACAGGGCCAGGAATGAAACAAACATTTGCATTTTAGATAAAATAAAATTAAAGATGTTTCACTGTGAATATAGCCTCTGGGAGCATTACATGAATTACAATGAAGGAATTTACTTAAAAAGAAAAGACTGTTAAGAAACTAGGCCCCCGAATGCGCCAGTGAATACTTCATAAGTGGTTCCAGTATCAATCAAGGAACAATTCAAATCTCTAGCCGAGCTAATGTGGTTGAAATTACTTTTCAAGACATTACAGAAAAACTCCACACAATCTGATTGCTTTTTCTCACCATTGCCCAAATGTTTTCAGAACACTGTAGTTCAGACGAAAAGGCATTTCTCATGTTTGTTTGGGCTCTGTAGGCTTTTCTTCATTATTTTATTCTTATTTAAATAATAATAATAATTTTTTAAACTCTGCATTTTAATTGCACCGTCTGCTAATCAGAGAATGGGATATGGAAAAGGGGAGCAAGTTCTGTTCCTCACTCTGCCACTGAATCCCTGTTGCCCCATGCCATGTCACTCCTCTGGCTCAGTTCCTATCTTTAAAATGAGGATAATAATGCCTTCCTATGTAAAATATATTGAGGTGATCAGATGAAAAGCACTGGATAAGTGCAGAGTATTATTAATTACAGGAATGCAGTGTTAAATCAAAATTAATTCACGATTTCTTTAAAAAGTTTAACATGCTGTATAAAACATGCCATACACAAAATGATTGGTATTTTCTTGTGTACATTCTGTTGGTTTTTACCCATATTGGGATAGCTAAGAAACCATTGCAGAGACACTATCATGCATTCGTCTCTGCAGCGAGAGCAGCCTGCTGGCACTGCACACACCTGGCATAGAATCTCCCTGGAGCATTTGACATCAAATGAAGTTCAAGAAAAATCCAGAGTCCCATAAAACACCAAGTTGTTAATATGCATCGTAATTGCTTCTAACTATTATTGAGTGCCCTCATTGTGCCTCATGGGCTGTCATTTTTTAGCTGTGTCACAGTATTGAGGAAATTCCATTAATAAATTCATATTCCAGTCCTATTCAAACAGTACATTTCAATGATACCATTAAAAATGCAGGAGGATGTAACGAGGATGATAATTGCCATGGCTGGAGTTTGGGCATGGTAATATTTTTAGCGGTGCTACCGTACTGTCCTCTGGCCAGTTATGTAATTCAGTTGCTGAATATAACACCGAAGAAGATGGCGGAATTTGTTTACTTAAAGCTGAGTGACCAAGGGAAGGGTGTAGCTGAATTGTTATAGTTCAAATGGGAAAGTCAAAAGATCTGAGTTCTATTCCCTCCCTACTGCAGACATCCTTGGCAAGTCATTTAATCATTTTGTGCCTCAATTCCCTTCTGTAAAATGGGAATAATAATACCTGGTACTTTTCTAGATAGTAGTAACACTGCTGTGATGCTGCATATTTTAAAGCCTGCAGAGTGCTTTTAGCTCCTCAGATGAAAAGCATGGTTCTATGTATGTACAAAATACTATAAAATCCTGTTGACACAACTTTGAAAATAATTTTTACAACCACTTTTTGTATAGATAAAGGCCCTGTGTCAGTAAAGCCTTTGAAAACTTGTTTCATTTGATGCTTGATGTCTGAGACTACTTACATGCTTAAAGTTAAGCATGTGCTGAAATGCTTTGCTGGGTTATAGCCAATGTGAATCTGTAACTTTCAAGCACTGAGTCAGAATTCATCTCCTCTTTTATGAGAGCTTTCCTTTCCTTTGTGATCACACAGATGGTCAGCATTAACTCCTCACTTGTTTGTTTATAATGATCAAAAAACCGAGTTTTGGCTTTGGGTAGTTTCTTGGTTTTGGATCAAGAGACTTTAACCTCTCTCAACTGACATGAATCTTAAATGAGATTTAGTAATGGAAAGCAATTCCCCAGCATGGCCAGAGCTCTGGGATTCCTGACCTTCACATCAAGCATCTGACACACCTCCCTCCTCCTTGTGAGATCTTAGGATACATTCCTAAGGGAACGGATCATGTGCCAGAGACCTGTGACATTGACACACCACATCTAGTTGCCTAAAGCCATGTGACAGTATTTCTGTCTCTGGCCATTTTTACAATGAAAAATACACATTTCTTGTTAACAGGCATTTTCAGACATTGTGCTCTGCTTGTGTTGATCTGTTTCTCTTTACATGCTAGCTGTGGGTGTTAGCCAGCCAGTTAGCTGATCAATCTTTAGTGCTTTTAATTTTACTTCTAGTGCACCCAGTTGTTGAGGGTTCTTGCTGTACTGTGATTAGTGGGTTCCTCAGTGCTATTAATTTGCCACGGGGAATAGGATTTGGACATTTGCAGGAAAGCTCTTGTTTGCAGGCATCACAGATGGAGCAGGCAAGGTGTCAAACCAAATCATGTCCAAACTCCTGCCATGCTGGCATTATATGGCAAAAGGAAAGTGATGGCTTGAGTAACTGAAAAATAATAAAAACAGATTTCACACTTTCATATGCTCTAGTCTTAGTTATTTGGCATAGGAGTTATTTGTGTGCAAGAAATGGAGAGAAGCTTTCTGAGCAAGTTCTGACCTATGGGCGCAAAGACCAAGCGCTGGTGTGCAAGATTGTATGTGTGTGTGTGTGAGAGAGAGAGCAGGAAATATAGGGAGTTAAGTGGAAATTTCCTGTATTAAAAGAGAAAGAGGGAAACCTGTAAGATGTGCCAGAAAGAGTTGCAATAAATATGGGAGACATCCTGATTCCACAGCTTGCCCTAGAGAGATCTCTGTCAGCAGCCCAAAGCAATTCATTCTCCCTTCCATTATTGACATTTCAGCTTGGGTGAGGCTCCCTGAATAAAAGGGAGTTTCCACTATGTGGACTTTCCACAAGAGCCTTTGCATAACTGCTCAAAAAAAAATGTTTTTTACCTGATCCACTTCTGTTGGTGAGGGATACAAGCATTACACAGAGCTCTTCTTCAGCAACGGAAGTTGGTCCAATAAACGATATTACCTCACCCACCTTAGCTTTCTAATATCCTAGGACTGGCATGGCTACAACATTGCATACAAAAATTATTACCAGGTTTTAAGGAGGATAGGCCAGCAGGGCACCAGAACCCATTGCAAGACTTCCCTATATGTAGAGTAGGTGGTACTTGACAGTTCTGCTGGGTAGCGCCCTGAAAAAGGTTTATTATGATAAAGTAATTCCATTTATGTAAGTATGTTTCTGTGGACTACATGAATGATACTTTATATTTCACTAAATCCATCAGGGACTTAAATATAGCCATTGTAGGCAGCTGGAAATTCTTATTTAATGTTGTTGTTCACCAAACACAGTCTAACAGTCAAGAGATGGATGTTTGAAAACAAATACAGGTTGGATCTCCCTGATCAGGCACCTGAGCAGTCCTGAACAAGGGAGTTTGGCAGACCAGGGGAGGTCAGGCCTCTGAGCTCTCCTGGGGGCTTCTCTCCTGGCTAGCACGCTGGCCCTGCTACAATAAGCTGCCAGGGACTCTACCGCCGGCCCTGCTACAGCTGCCTTGGCCGCCAGCCCCCTCTGGCTGCTGGCAGGGCTCCAGTGCCCCTGACACCAACCTCAGTCTGGTCAGCAGGGCTCCACTGTACCTAGCCGCTGGCCCATTCGCCAGATCTCCTCGGGGTGCCAACAGGGCTCTGCTATTCCCTGCTGCTAGCCTTGCTTGGGCTGGCGGTCCACTGGTGGGGTCTGCTCCCAGCCTGCTGATCCCGTGGGCTGCCAGCCAGGCTCTCTACCGCCAGGCCACTGGCCCTGAGCTGGCTTGACACAGCAACCTCCCTCATCCTCCCATGGCTGGGGCTCTCTGGTTCAGGGGTTCTACCTGCACCTGGAAAATCAGTTATTGAGAGTCTTTGGACTTCAAATGTCACACAAGATAGTGTGATTGCTCATGATTCTCCTTCTAAAGCAGGTGTTTTAAAATCCTTTAGAAATGAGTTTTCTTTGTCCTTAGAGCAGTGTTAGAATTCTGGCAGTAGGATGCTGGATTACAATCTGAAGGGAACCCTCACAGTAAAGGAAGGAGATTATCATGTGGTATTGTTGCCATGTTACAGTGATCGTCTTTTTGCCTCGCTATACTTGAGTGCTTGTCTATTGCTGGGGGTGGAGGGTTACATTACAGCAGTAGGTTTCCCTTATATGCATGTCCTCTATCACACATGGAGAAAGTCATATGACATCATCCCACTCAGCACTGATAACGCGTATTCAAAGCAGTGAGAGAACAGCAATAATTTCAAACTTAAAATTTCTCTTTTATTTTAGGAATCCTGATTGGATGATATATGACATCATACACACAATAGCATTAAAATCCTATAGCAGTATGAATATTTATAGTCACTAGTGATTTCTTACTCTGATTTGCATCATATAACAGTACACAGTGGTTTGTCTATGTTTTCTCGCTGCCACAACAGATTTGTTTTCTAATACATTAATTGCAGCCTTAAATGTAAATGAAAATTCTGATTAAGTCTGTAAAATGGGATGGTGAATGCATTCATGTAGTAATTCAAAGCAATTTATTGACATTTTAAATCATGCTTTGCAGACACCCATCATAGGGTTAGTTCATTAACGTGCTTATGATTGCAATGGGTAAAATGGAGAGATGATTGTAAAAACTGAAAACATTCCAAGTTCCCTATGCAGTATCTTGCCAGAGCTCTGAAATATGAATCAAAATGAGGGTTACTATGGAAAGAGTTAGCAATCCTGTTTTAAATATCTCCGTGTGAACATTTGCATTGCAAATCCTCTTCCTGTGAAATGATGAGCATTTAAAAAAAATATGCAAAGCTTGAGATGAGTAGGTTGCTGCCTACTTTTGACTTATTTAAATATGCACAGGGCTTCCTCCATTTTAATCTTCCTTTTGAAAAACATGGCTGTATTGCTATAGCTGGCAAACCCCTCAAAAAACAGCCCATCATTTCTTCACTGCATAGCACAGCTGAGCCAGATTAATCCGGAGTGGGAACCCCCTTCAGCCAGCTAAGCAGCCAGGACTATCCATAATTCATAAGTGCTTCAAGCCATCAAGCTGAATGCATTTGGATTAGTTCTTGCTTCTTCGTGCAATCCCTGATTTCATTATTTGTTCTGCCAGCAAATAAACCCACATACAGCTCTTCTGCAAAGATCGAATGCAAAGCTTAGCTTTGTCTTGGACTAGCAAATACCATGTTTTTTCAAATCTTTTCACTTTTATGAACATTAAGCTTTTTTATTAATTGGAAAACTGGGATATCCTCGTGCTTGTGGAATTCCTCTACCTAACCTGTGAATTCTTCATAAGAGATTTGTTGTTTGTGGTGTGGAGTTTTCCAAAATGCCTGAAGCAAACTATTTGTTATCTGTATCTTGGGGTTACATCAAGGTGGGTTAAGAATTTTGGAAGACAATTTATAAATGGCTGTGTTATGTGTTACAAATCTAGGACATAAAATTCATAAAGCATAAGCTATTTAAGGTGTGTGTGTGTGTGTATATATATATATATAGAGAGAGAGAGAGAGAGAGAGAGAACATCCTTTTGGAGGACAGAATAATATTGTTATAAAAACAGTTGAACTTGAAAATTAAGAATACAATTTTGTACATATTAGGATAAAAACATGGTTTATGTCCTACATTGTAATATATTAAATCCAACCATATATATATATATATATATATTTAGTTTTGTACTATATTTTCCTCTGTCATGCATTCCAAATGGATGCAGTTACCTTTATTTTGCAAAAATAGAGCAAATTTATATATAAAATGTATGCAGGATATGGAATTGAAAACCAGTGGAGGACATTTATCTTGTATAAAACATCATCTTCTCTTTCATTTGATGCAGTAATAACTGATGTGCACATTCTGTTAAAAATTCATTATTGTCAATTTACTATAACAGTAAGAAACTGCTGCTTTATGATGGTGATGAATATTATCTAAATGCATATATTATTACAATATTATCTAAACAGTGTAGATATTTAGAGTATAGCAGTTGGTGCTAGATTCTAAATATCTACACAATTTATTTTTCAATATCTTGTTTGTGGATTTGCATGTAATAAATTTACAGCTCAATCAATGTAGAGCGACATTCAGAAAAATGTCAGGCTTTTATTTTTTTTTTCAACAGTTCAAGAGAATGCTGAACCGGGAGCTGACACACCTCTCAGAGATGAGCCGGTCGGGGAACCAGGTGTCTGAATACATTTCAAACACTTTCCTGGGTAAGACATTTCACACCAAGCTTTCATATCCCACAGGAAGAGGATTTTGTGGACAACAGATTAGCCAATAGCCTATACAGGCAGTCCCCGGGTTACATGGATCCGACTTACATCGGATCCCTACTTACAAACGGGGTGAGGCAACCCCGCATTAACTGCTTCCCCCCAGCAGACCAGGGAGACGCGGAGCGGCTTTTCTCAGCAGACACCTCAGCTTGAGAATAAAGGACTGAGGGAAGTGAGGTGTGGGAGAATAAAACTGAGCTCTGGAGAAATGTTTGGCTAGAGTTTCCCCTACAATATGTACCGGTTCCGACTTACATACAAATTCAACTTAAGAACAAACCTACAGTCCCTATCTTGTACGTAACCCGGGGACTGCCTGTACTTGTGTCCATTCTTTAAAATAGTTATTCTGTACAAAACGTTGCTGAACTGTTTTCTTTTGGGGCAAGTGGCCTAGATTTCAGATATATAATGGGGGAAAATAGAACAATGTTTGGATAAGTATTTCCTCAAAGTAAATAAATTCCTCTAAATGTAACAAAATGTTTCTGTTTTCAATAAGAGTTTGTGAACCTGCTGTTAGCTGCATTATGCATAGTTTTCTTTTGACCTTATAAAGGACAAAGTCACACACACAGTTGAATACTTCCCTTCTTTGCACATCTTTTGCAATAAAATTGCATTATTCCCCTATCTCACAGTAAGCAGCCTTGTTGTTTACTATGCCACTTTGAATGTATATGTGAATTTACCACTCCTAATCCTGGGTGTGAGCCTGAAAATATTTATATGCAAGAATAACCTGTCTCACTTTTGTAGTTGTGTTAATACTGACAATAATCAGGTGTTTAAATTTTAAAGAGTTGGACCCTATGTGATTGCATTATTTCACAACATGTAATTTTCTGTAAATACTTCACATTCAGTTTTAGAATTTGTAAGTATTCTTAATGAGCAGAGATTCAGCAAAATACAAATGCAACATTTAAGTCTCGTGTAAGCCTTTACCACTAAAAGGCACATCAGACCTTATACGTATTGGGAACCTCAGTATTGGGATGAACTTAAAAAGGGAAGAAATGATTTTTCATCAGTGGTATACAGCGGGGCCAGCCACTGCAGACCCAGAGGCATGGAATGTGGGGCCTGGCTCTGTGCCCTGGAAGGGGCGGAGCCTTGGGTGGAAGGGGCGGAAGTCAGAGCAATCAGTCCTTAGCACCACCTGGAGCATGGCGCTGGGCCCTTCTCCACTCTCCCAGCTATCAGAGCCATGCAGAGCGGTAGAGCAGTGCACCTGGTGGTATTTACAGATTTTTCCTGCTAGATTTTTTGAGGAACTTACTGCTCATCATGGTTTGCCAATAAGAGAGAACACAAATATGCCCATAGAACTCGACTTTAGAATTTGTCTTGATTGTGGTCTTGATTGTTCATTTTTAAAGTAAATAAATAAACACAGCTTCTTAATTGTTAAATTAGCCAAAAAGGGACCTGTGCGTGCACTTAAATTTCTAGATGAATTGTATTTCAAGGATGGGGCTTGCTTCTTAATGCCTGTCCCAAAAATAAAACACTGCATCTTCACTTGCCTAAATTAAACAGAAGGAAAGGTTTTGTAATGCTCAGGATCTGCAAAGGAACAAGTAGGGCTATGAACAGCTCATAGCATGAATAAGGTGCGTGATATATCATAGCCTTGATTAGTCAGAGTGCCAAATTCAGTATTGACTTCATCAGGCGCAACTTCAGTAGGTGCTATAAAGTAAGTCATCTGGGGAATGTAGAGATGCCATACTGGCTGTGCCTTCCTTTAGGTTTGCCAGAAATGTCCCAATTTGCTACTAACCGTCCCAATCCTAATGTCCATATTTAGTCAGTGGGCATTTGGCCGGAGTAAAGGCAGCATGTTTGGGCAGCATATCAGTGACCAATCTAGGGAAGAAAAGGTATTCTTACCACTGCCTCGAATCTGTCTAGATGAATTTACAGCAACCCCAAACAGTTTTTTCATTGTATGCCACCCTCTGCTCCCTTTCTTTCTCATCTCCTCAGAGAATTTGTAGCCTTGTGTGTGGAACTGCAGCATCTGTTTCTGCGCCATTCTGTGTGCTGCAGAAGCGCTAAATTTAAACCTACTCTATTGAGTGTGATTTTTTTTAATGTAATTTATTTTCAACTTCAGTAAGAATCCAAATCCTAAATGAGTGTTTCTTTTTTGTGAGTAGTAATTATGGGATTAATGATAACAGTTAATGGCAGGCTTTCGTACAATAAACGTTAAGGCCCCAACAAGAGAGCTGCATGACCATACTCTGATTTTGTATTTCCTTTCTGGAGATGTGATTAGCATCTCAGTTATTTAGACTTCTGCTGCAGCATACTATATAGCTTTTGTTCAGTAACTAATTGTCCTTGTGACATACTCATAGACTGTATTTAAGAACACATGGAACAGATGCTCTGGAGCAAATTGCTTAACCTTTGGTGGCTGACCATAGAGTCATAAAGGAGATGACAGTCACATGTTTGGGAAGGTTTTACAGGGGACCACAAGTAGGTCTGACAGAAAGCAATACAAACTCATTGAGAGTGGGAATTATAACAGTTGTTAGAAACCATACAATGTGATGTACAAGGTACACAAAATTAGTCTGCACCCTTTTTATATTTTAATGAACTACTTTCAATATCTGCCTATTAAGTGGACAGAAGCATTTTTCTCAAAATTCACATTATTCATGAGTTTAATTAGTTTATCGACAAACAGGGTTTAGATTTAGGATCTTCAGTTTGCCCTGCCTTGACACTACACGTTGCTAAGGGGATTGTATATCAGAAAGTCCTTCTGTTGATCCATTGCCTACTCAAAAAGCAAACACCTGTTGATGCCAAATCAACAGTTGTCATGAATAATGGCTTTCTTCTTAATTGCAATGTTGCAGACACAGTAGTAGTTCTTATTGCACAGATCTTTAATTAAGCAAAGGAAAACACAGCAAATGCCTTAATTCCTTTAGAGATGATCGGATCTGCAAAAGCACAAGGGGAGTATAGTCTATTTCACAAGTGCACGAAAGGTGCGCCTGCAAAAGTAATTTGCCATTGTTTTTCCATTTTAATCCAATAAATAAAATTATTTGTGTTCCATTAAACTAATTATGTAAATAGATTTATTTATTAAAGCAAATTACAGCAGCAGCAGGCCAAATTCTCCCCTACCTCTGTATGCTCAACTCCTATTGAAGTAAAATAATAGTTCTACACATCTGAGGATTTAAGTTGGTCCTGTATTCTGTATGACACTTTGTTATTTTTAATCTAAATTAATCAAAAGGGTGGGCGTTATATTATAAAATCATTAATAAACTATTGCTGGTGTCATCTGGCATAAAGGATAACTGCATAGCGGATCATGCCCCAGCAAAGCCCAAAGGGAAGATTCATCACTGTGAAGGGCAGACAGTGATTATGTTGCTGTCCTGCACTAGGGTTAAGATCAGGAGAGGTCATCTTATTAATACACTTGGCCTCCAGGGTGAAATCTGTGCATGGAATCATTAAATCAGCTTAAATTTTGATTATCCTGGACACATCCTTCTTTCACATTCAATGGCAGCTCCACTCACAACAGAAGAGAGTCAGCTGTTTCTGACAGCCTGCAATACTCATCATCACCCTGACATTAGTATAGTTACATCAACAGTGAATTTGACCTCTTCTTCCTAGGACCATTGCCATTCATTTCGTCACCATAGGATCTTATACCAGCATTTGTGTTATTAGTGGATTTAGACCTGAGTGCTTCAGCCTTTCACGATTAATGATTACTATTTTAAAGGCACTAGTAGTGAGTAATAATGTCTTAATTTACAATAATCATTACTTGCTTGAATGTAGTATTTCAAATTCAGTGTGACTTGTGATGATTTATAAATAATTAGGAGTCAGTAGATTACACGGTTCTAAAATTATCTTGTATATAAAATTAAAACTTAAATGAAGTGCCTCCAAATGGTTGATTTTAAAGTGAGAGTTTGCTGTGTCTTGACTCCGTGTCGTTGAATCATTTCACCTTTTTTCTTTAACAGACAAACAAAATGATGTGGAGATTCCCTCTCCCACACAGAAAGACAGAGAGAAGAAGAAGAAACAGCAGCTTATGACACAGATCAGTGGAGTGAAAAAATTAATGCATAGTTCAAGCTTAAACAACACCAGTATTTCACGGTTTGGGGTGAAAACAGAAAAGGAAGACCATCTGGCCAAGGTGTTTATGACTCCTATACATAAACATCTGTAACCCTTCTGCCAGGCCGAGTAAATAGCAGCAGCAAGGGCCGGGTTCAGTGTCTAGGGGTCTCCTCCCAACGAGGTAATACAACACCGGCTCGAGCCCCCACCCAGTGACCTGGGAAATCTTACTTACACCTCTGGGTGCCTCAAAAGAGGCAATTCTTCCCCTCTCGCAAGCACAGAGCCTCAGTAGAGTAGCAAACCTTTAATAACATGAGGTAACCCAATGAGCAACGGCCCTCCCCCCAGCCACAAATCTCCCCAACGTCCCAAAAGTCCAACACCCCAAGAGTCTCAGCCCTGGGTCAGTGCCATCCCAGGGTTCAAAAGTCCACCCGGCAGGGTTTCACCATTCCAACCTGGAGGGGTGGGGATCGATGCACCTTACGTGGCCCGGCGGTGGCTCCGCCTCTCCGTGCCGCCACCGTCAACGCGAGTCACTCCGCCACACTCCACTTGTCGTCAGGTAAGCCGCCTCCACTGTCCAGCTCCGCAAATCCACCAACCGCCTCAGTCCACACTCCAGGCTGCCAGCTGGTTGCTCCTGCCGCTCTCCACCAGCTGCCGCTCCTACCAGCCACAGGCCACCGCCAGCTGCATCTACTGTCCACCTGTGCTTGCTGGTTGCCCCTTGCAAACTGCTTTGCTAGCAGCGCAGCGCCAGGCTCCCCTCAGCAACAGTGATTTCAGCTCTTGTCCACAGCTCAGCAACAGTGATTTCAGCTCTCGTCCACAGCTCAGCAACAGTGATTTCAGCTCATAACAGAGGAGCCTTAGCGCTGGCCCACAGCAAAGTTAGCTCCACAGCTCAAAACTAGACTCCTAATGGAATCTAAATTAACTCTGATATTCCACAGTGGAGAGAGGAGGGAGTGCAATCAGTGTTGTTTAGGCCCTCAGACAGGGCCCCACCACCAGGTACCAAGACCTGTCCCCAACCTCTCTCAATTTGACTGGGTTTGGAACCCATGCCCCTTGTCTAGAGAGTGCTACTTAGTTTATGGCGAATCCCTCGGTCATAAACAGTTCCACCATTCCATTGTCCTTGATTCACATAATCAGGGTAACAACACTTTTATCCCCTCTGCCTCAATAACAGAGAGACTGGGGCTCCCACAGTGGCCAAAGTGACGATTTGGGCTGCTGTGGCACATACTAGACAGGGTGGGTGTGTCTATGCAAATTGGGCTCAGCCCCTGAAGTCTCTTTGCACCACTTGCCACAGTTCGCCACTAGATGTCAGAATAGAGTTTACCCTGACCCTGCTTACACATCATTATAATTATATCATTCTAGAACTTCATTGAGGCTGGAAAGGCAGAAAAGATGACATTGCCCACTAGCTTTAGCATTAAAATGGGAGCCAAGCCTTCTGGGTTCTGTTCTCATCTGTTTGAACTACTAGAGCAAGTCCCTTCGCCTAGCCTGATGGCCTCTTTTATAACATGGGAATAAATATTACCTACCTGGCAAGAGTATTGTGAGAATTAATGTTTTCAATGAGACTTGAATCAGGCCCCTAAAGTATATTTTTAGGTGGGAATAGACCTTTCAAGTTTAATCAGAATAGTTTAAAAGACCAGAAGGACTGAACTACGAAGTCTTAGGCATTGGTGAACACAGCGCAGCCATGTCTGCCATTGGCCTATGGGGTTTCCTATGGCTACATGAGACAGCACTGAAAACAATTCTCAATGTGCTCCCCACTTAAGTGGTTTGACATAGACTCGTCATTGTTACGGTACATTGCATGTACCTTGATAGTGACCAGTTAATATTAATTATCATCTTGATTAAATGGATAAATATGATAGTGTGTAGTGCATGCTCCCACATTCATTTTTAACGTATTGTAACTATTCTTTTATTATTTTTCTTTAGGAGTTGGAGGATCTGAATAAATGGGGTCTTAACATATTTAATGTTGCAAGATATTCACACAGCCGGCCCCTCACCTGTATTATGTACGCCATTTTTCAGGTTAGAGATTCAACATTCATTTGCTATTTTTTTACAACACTTTTATGGTTTCTCATTGTTTCTTAACTCTTAAAATTTGCTGATGAGGGCACCTTTGCTTGCATGATTAATATGTATTCTCTTCACATTTATTAAACAGGAGCGAGATCTATTAAAAACATTCAAAATCTCATCTGACACCTTTATAACTTACATGATGACGTTGGAAGACCACTATCATTCTGATGTCGCCTACCATAACAGCCTTCATGCTGCTGATGTTGCCCAGTCGACACATGTTCTTCTTTCTACCCCTGCACTAGATGTGAGTTGTTCTGTATTGGGTCATTGATGTAATTTTACTGGGATTCTAAAGCATTAAAGCAGGATATCTGAATGGATATTTCAGTACATAGCTCCTCTGTGTGAATTAATTAGCTATATGCAGTATTTGGTGGCCCTGAAAACAAACTACTGGAAGACAACAGGGGGCGTGAATGTCGCAAATGGGGAGTTTTGAGCAAACCATGTTAAAATACATAGTAGAACACTTAAATGGATGCATTCTGCTTCAGCACCTATCTAGATTGCAACAGTACTGTACTGCTTTTCTGAGGGTTTAGTTTACTCTCGGGCAAAGATACCTTAAGTAATTTTCAGTAACAGGTACACGTACTGTTTGAAGGGCTTTCTTCTAACTAGAAGCCTTTTGCCCATGGAAGGCAAAATCTTAATAACACTGACAATTTGTCTTGACAATTTTTCATGCAAACCATTTGTAGCTTTTAGTTTAAAGACTGCGGTCATGTGCTCATTTTGTTTATTTCTTTTCCCTAGGCTGTCTTCACAGATTTGGAAATCCTTGCAGCAATTTTTGCAGCTGCAATTCATGATGTAGATCACCCTGGTGTCTCCAACCAATTTCTTATTAATACGAGTAAGTCTTGTTTTCAACACAGTAGTAGCTTACTAATTTGCAAATCTAGCAGATCCTCTCCCTTGATTAGCTAAGATTTCATGGCACAGTATAGTCTCAAATTACTACTTTAAAACTAAATTACCATTGTGCAATAACCATGCAGTAAACTGCTAGCACTCCACAAGGCCAGGCAATAGTTAAACAGTTGTCAAAATAAAAATATTAGGGAATTTTGTGCTGTTGTCTCTTTGGGAGCATACATCATGTTTATTTTCTTAGCACTAATTCACAGTGAGTTTTCTGGTCATTGATGGGAACTTGGACAGTTCATTTATAACTAATATGAAACAACTAAATAATGCGTAATATATTTTATATTTTTATTATCATTGTAGATGATGATTAGGGCCCTACCAAATTCACATCCATGCAAAACAAGTCATGGACTGTGAAATCTGGTGTCCTGTGAAATCTGGCCTTTTGTGTGCTTTTATCCAATACCTGTAGTATACTGATTACACAAGTAGACCAGTGTTTCTGAAATTGGGGAGCCTGACCCAAAATTGCAGGGGGGTCATCAGGTTGTTTTAGGAGTGTCACAGTATTGCCACCCTCGTTTCTGCACTGTCTTCAGGGCTGGGCAACTGGAGAGCGATTGTTGTAAAACTGGTCGGCTGCCCAGTTCTGAAGGCAGCACCCTGCCAGCAGCAGTGAAGAAGTAAGGGTGGTAATATCATACCATGTCGCCCTTACTGCTGTGCTGCTGCTTTCAGAGCTGGGTGGCCAAAGAGTGGCAGCTGTTGACTAAGGTTCCAGTTCTGCAGGCAGCAGTGCAGAATTACGGGTGTCAATACCTTACCATGTCATTCTTACTTCTGCACTGATGCTGAGGGCGGCTCTGCCATCAGAGCTCCATTCCTGGCTAGCAGCAGCTGTCACGCTCAAGCTGTCCAGCTCTGAAGGAATGCTGTTGCCAGCCACTGTGCAGAATAAGTGTAACAGCACTGCAACCTCATACAATATCCTTGTGATCTCCTTTTTGAGTCAGAACCATTACAATTACAACTCCATGATATTTCAGATTTAAATAGCTGAAATCATGACATTTACCACTTTTAAAATCCTATGACTGTGAAATTGGGGCCCTAATGATGACAAAACCAAAGGTTAATGTTTGGGTTCACAGTCTGGTTTTTAACATGCTAAATACATGCGTTGATTCCAAGGCTACTGCATGGTTCCTTTTTGGAAAGTTTCTTTGTATGTTTCATGCTTTCTATTGTTAGTGACGAAATATCTATTTTTTTTCTCTCATTTAAAACTAGTTGCCAGTTAAGCTGAATAATAATGGGTATATTAGAGTTCTTGTATACAAGTGTTAATATTACTATTTGGCTCTGATAAAACAAAAAATTGGTAGGCTATAACATGCCTAATTGTTAATATTTTAATGATTATAAACATTTTAATGCACAAGAAAAATATGCCTACATGATGCTTACTGATCTCTTTCACACTTTTTTGCTAGATTCTGAACTAGCTCTGATGTACAATGATGAATCTGTCTTGGAAAACCACCATCTTGCTGTAGGTTTCAAGCTGCTCCAGGAAGAGCACTGTGATATCTTCCAGAACCTTTCAAAGAAACAGCGTCAGACTCTCAGGAAAATGGTGATAGACATGGTAAGAATTCCACCTTCCCATACTCTGGTTATCCCTACTATTCTTAAAGAGAAAAATTGCCTTTTTGCACTGCTGCATTTCACTTCAGAAGGTTTTCTTCTTTTGTAAAGGTGTTGGCAACAGATATGTCCAAACATATGAGTCTTTTGGCAGACCTAAAGACTATGGTGGAAACTAAGAAAGTGACAAGTTCAGGAGTTCTCCTTTTGGATAACTACACAGATCGTATACAGGTATATATTGGAATTTTCCTTACCTTTTTGCAGTTTTGCACAGTTTATTTCTTAGTGGAAGAAATCATGCTGCATAGTTTTACTCTGGTTAATAGTCTTGGCTTTTGTTGCAAAAAGCAGTGCTAACTTTTTTTTTTAGAAATCATTGAAAGCTTGTAGGATCCATATAACTGCTGTTCTATACCAGGGAGAGCAGCGAAGTAGTACAGGAAGGCCCTAAAGATGGATTTAGATGCTGCAGTGTTCTCTCATTCTCTCTCTTCTTGAAGTTGTTCCATTCTATATAAACAATTCAATTTTCAATGGGCTAGATGGGCGGAAAGGGGTCGAAGAGGGCAATTGCCCCAGAGCCCAGCAAAACAAGGTACCGTGGGGCTTCTGAAAGAGGGTTTTTTCCCCGACATTTGGCCCCGTATAGACGGGCCAAATATTGAAAAATCCTCTTCCAGAAAAAAAATGGAAGATAGGCAAATGTGAGAAAGGAGTGTACTGTCTCAGAGGCAGCACCCCATTCCTTCCTCCATGTTGGTGGCAGGCTTACAAAAAAGCTTCCAAAAGCTGCTTATATGGAGATAAGTTGCTGGAGTATATAGAACACTCTTTCTCTGTAAATCCCTTTGTCCACAGTTAATCAAATCCATTTTGTTTGTGTACAGGGATGTTATTCAGTTAATAGAGCAGGGATATTTAGCTAGAAAAGGCTTAGTTTAGAAAAAATGATGAATGGTGGGAAGCACCTGCATTCAAGAACAGACCTACGTGATGGCATACTGCAGCCGCACCCTGCGTAGTCACAGAGTTAGCTGCTTTGGCACACAGTACCCTTTTTGCTTCCACAAAAGACCCTGGCAATTATTTTCTAATGTAACTTGGAAGGAGGAAATTTTTCAGAAGTTACTTTTTATAATCAAAGACTTTTATGATTCAAATGTTCCTGATAAAACAAACAGGCATGGTCCGAAATCTTCTTTTATTCCTTTTTATTTTCTGAGCTTTCTTATTAATATAATTTCAGGTTCTCCGAAATATGGTGCATTGTGCAGACCTGAGTAATCCCACAAAATCCCTGGAATTATATCGACAGTGGACAGACAGAATCATGGAGGAATTTTTCCAGCAGGGAGATAAAGAACGAGAGAGGGGAATGGAAATTAGTCCAATGTGTGACAAACACACAGCATCAGTGGAAAAATCACAGGTAATTTACATCAGGGTACATTTTATTTGTTTCAGGGTGTAATTTTAAAATTGACTAAGACAAGGTCATCCCTGAAATAACTCTGGTCTCATCAGGGGAGTTACACCAGGAATGAGTTTGGTCCAAATGTTTTTAGTTAATTTGGATATTTTTATTAAAGGAGTGGCATTCTCTTGCTGCATTTCATATTCTCAAGAGTCATATGCCTTTTCAATTTATACTGAAAGGTGTTTTTTTTCAGCAGCATAGGTAAATAGGCAAAGGTTAAGAAGTTTGATCCTGGTAGACACCAACTACCTGAATGTCTCTGAAGTTTTTATGAATTTACATGACCATTTTAAGTGATCTCTTTCCAGCTTCACTTAGCCTCATGTTCAAGTGCAGACTCATCCTTTTCCTTTTATGCTCCTATTTCCAGAAGCAATCAATATTTATCTGATCCCCTGGATGAGAAGGTGCATTTCAGATTTCTCCACCTACCTTTCTTCTCTGATCCTTTACAAAATCCTTCTCCTCGGTCCTTGGACAGTCCTTCCTAAATTGGGCAATGTCCTGCCAGATCACTGAAATTTTGAAAATCTTTATTTAGTAGCTAGTCTCTTTACATTTTGCAAAATCGAGGGACTTCTGAGTCAGGATCCATTCTGGAATGCTTTGGGAAAGACCTATCGACAACAGGTAACCCCAGTGTGGACTGTCAGACCTCTGGAAATGCAGGGTATGTCTACATTGCCCAGTCTTGCGCAAGAACATATGCAAATGAGCCTCAAGAGGGGGGTTTTGCTCAAGAAGGAGCAGTGTAGACTGCTCCTTCTTGCGCAAAAGCCCCTTGTGCAAAAATGATGGCTCATTAAGTATGCAAATGAGCAGCGATATACATTGCTCTGCCTCATTTGCATATGTTCTTGTGCAAGACTGGGCAATGTAGACATAGTCTTTGTGTGTTTTCAGGTTATAATGTTAAGGATCTGTTGGAAGTCATAGGGGGAGGAGATCAGGAAGACAGGGCAGTATTTATCTAAATCAACACAAAAGTGTTAATAAAGAGTTGGCTCCTTTTAAGACCGGAATATTTCTTATTTTGTGAGACCTAATCAGCACATCCCTCATTTTCACTCATAGATTTTAAGGCCAGAAGGATCCCTTAGCTCATGTAGTATGTTCTGTATAACACGCGCCATAGAATTTAACTTGGTCAGTGTTAAGCCCAACAACCTGCATTTAACTAAAATACATTCTGCTCTTCAGATAGCAGTGCCTCAGTTGCTTGTTTCATTAGTTTGGACAAGACATTGTCAGGGATTTATGGGCCCAAATAATTAACAAAGTTGGTCATTATTATTTCTAACTGTCTTCCTGTGCTAAACCAAGTAGTTTCAAAATTTTTCATGTAGCCATTGAAAAAAATCTGCTTATATGTTAGCCCAACAACAATCTACAACCCAACTGTAGCAAGAAAATGTCCATATGCCTGAGGCAGTGTTGAAGCATTTTTCTGTTCCATCTTCTTACTCCAGAGAGATTTTAAAAATGGACTGTGGTTGTGCAGGGAGATAAGGGATTGAACAAAATGGTGACTGTTTGAGCAAGAAAAATGCGTAAACAGAGAGAGAGAGGCATTTACATTTTGAGGTTAAAAGGATCTGAAATAGAATGGTAAATACAGACACGTTTAAAATTCTCAGCTAGACTCAATAATGTCCTTTTATATTTAGTAAATACTCTTTTTTAGGTATTAGAAACTGACAAAACAAAATGTGATCATTTCCTTGGTTGTTTGAGATATTTGTTTAGATAAACAATTAACTTTGCTTCATTAACCAGTTGCAACATTTTTGAGGCTTAGTCCTATATGAATATTGGCATTTTTTATAATATCAACGAACCCCACTATCCAATAATCAAACACAGGAGGTTTTTTTTAATCCACTCTAACAGTGCTTCCAAACATGTGCTGCAGGAAGTTTTCATCACCTTTTTGTTTAAGTTGCCTTGACGGTATGTTACAATTGAATTATAATGGTTCTATTGACATCCTGTTGTGTCTGAAGGAGGCATATGTGATTTCCAAAGCAAACATCCACATGTTGACTCTGGCCCCTTCGAGAGCTGTTTTCCTGCTGCATAGAAATGTTGTTCAGCAGTGCACAGAGTCAAGTGACGCATTCTGCCAATATGGAAGGATTTCAGACCTCTTTATGGCCATTCAGTTTTCTCCATCCTGTACGTCCTGTTTGTCAGACAATTGAAAAGTGATCCAATTCAGAGCTTGCTTGCCAATAGTCTAAAAGACTCCCATTATTTCCACCAATGACACATCCATCCACTCCACAGGAGACCTGCCTACCTATTATACCAACATTGAGGACAAGGGATTATTTTTTGCAGTGGGTCCTTCCTTTAGTTTTGTACACTCTTAACAAATTAAAAAAGAAAGCAACTTTGAAAAATTGCAGTAGGCTGCCTCCAGACAGAAACTGCCATTAGCTCTGCAGCAGAAAAGAGAGAGACGTCTCTCCATTTAAAGGCGCAGAGCACAGAAAACAAGTTTACCTCAAACACAAGCTACATGTGATAATAAGATAGCATTAAAGGGGAAACATAAGTCCATAAAAGCAGCAACATTCAGAATGTAGACAATCTAAGCATGCTGGCTTTTTCACAGCTGCCAGCCAAATGAATGCTCAAGGGAGGAATTGCACAGCAATTGCCTTGAAAAAACCCAGTCGTTTCAGGAACTGAAAGCTGACGTTATATAGCAACCACTGTGAAGCTTTCAATCTCCCAGACTAACTCAGCTTGAGGTTTGCCTTAGTATTGCACCAGAACGACATTTTTTTGGAGTCAGCCAAGATAACAGCAAGTCTATTTATAATGACATATTCCATACAGGGTGGCACTGGTAGCCTAATCCCTGAATGTCCATGTGACCGTTGCTTTTTATGAAACCTCAACTCAGGGCCCTGTTTTGTAGGTGCAGTTTTACATACGCATGATGTATGCAAATAGTGCCATATCAACACTGGGTTTGAGGGCCCAGTCTGATGCAGTTATTTGCAGGCAAAAATAAAGGCTGCTTCTCAGACTCAGGTCCTCAGTGATACTGAATATTTTCTGTAAAATTCATCAGTCATTTGTAATGTGTATGTAATATTTTGTTTCTCAGGTTGGGTTCATTGATTACATTGTCCATCCACTTTGGGAGACCTGGGCAGACCTAGTGCAGCCTGATGCACAAGACATCCTGGATACGTTAGAAGACAATAGAAACTGGTACCAGAGTATGATACCTCAAAGTCCCTCCCCTCCCCTTGATGAACGGAATAGAGACTGTCAGGGTCTAATGGAGAAGTTCCAATTTGAACTGACTCTTGAAGAAGAGGATTCAGACGGACCTGAAAAGGAGGGCGAGAATATCAGCTATTTCAGCAATACAAAGACACTGTGTGTGATTGACCCAGGCAAAAGGGAATCACAAGAAGAGTCTAATATAGAAATTGTGACAGAAGATATGTCACCTGTTGATACATAATGTACTGTATGTAGCTGAACTTTAAACACTTAATGAGCATGCAAGCTGTCTTGTAGGACTAGCCTGCAATCTAGGTCTTAAGCCCGTGTCTAACATTGGCTAAAAGATCTTCCCAGCTACTTGAGATTGGAGTCCAGGTTAAAGATTGTGTATGGAATGATTGCTCAGGAAATTAACAGATGATTTACATTGTCGTTTAAGCCTTGTCATCTAAAACATTGTGTTGTTCCAGAGCCAGCTTGAATTGTTACTGAACTGGTTGAAAGTGAATGACACAGAACTGAGAGATTTTATACTGTTAGGGTTTGGGAATTTATACCAGTTAGACAGATAGAAACTACTGACTAGTAACTCTACATATAAAACCTGTCCACCTAACCACCTGTCTGCAGACCTGTGTGCCTTTTTTGTAAACACTTTCATGTCTTTTCAAGAGCCTATTAAATACACAAAGTTTAGTATAAAACTCTACACAATGTGTTTCAAAATTGGTGGATACTTTTTTGATTCTTCCTGTTAAAAGAAATAGTCTTCCTTCTCTCATGGGCAATATCTGTCACTTTATTGCAGTTCATCATTTTTACAGGCTACATAGAAGGGGTACCCCCAATTTTGCATCGCTACACCTTTAACAGTCACGTTAAATCTCCAGATGACCATTTAAAGTCATTTCATGACTTGCACGTCTTTTCTGTTTGCTTGCTACATGCAACAGTATTTTTTTCCTCAGTGGGGTTCACTTTTGTTGTGCACAGGATAAAGGGTAGTTCTGTTTTTCTAGCACAATGCAGTACATATACAATTAAGTGTAATAAGGCAGTGTGTGATGTGCGTTCTCCCTCTTGGCGGCTCCTTTGCTCAGTGGAAATTGCACGTTCCAATCTTTGTGTTTCTCTCACTTGTAGTTCATATTTCCTAGGTTTAGTTCCATTATTTTTCTCCTGCACTGCCTTGAGCTCTAACACATCCATTACTGTTTATAACAGTGTATTTATTACTTACTGTATATAATGTAATGTTTTGTAAGTTATTAATTTATATAAATTAACATTACCTGTCAATGGTGGTGTTAATTGTGTAGAAAACTCTGGATAAGAGTTGCCTTTTTTTTCCTTGTAGCCTTTTGTATTGCATAAAATAGAAGAACCTGAACATAGCGTAAGAGACATACGGAACCCATAAAGGGCATTCAGGTGGCATTAGCTCACAGGAGTTTTATCTTCATGATGAGATAAGAAAAGTTGTGTCGTATGACGGGGTGAGGGAGAATAGCATGAGCTGTTTAAACTACTAAACCTCTGAAAAAGAAACCCCCTGTGAATGCTGCCAACTATTAAATGTCATGTTCTGATATATGAACAACCCAATGTGAATTTCTATGACAAAATGTGAACTGATGTAATAATTGTGCTGTGAAGCTTCTTCTGACAAAGCTTGTTAGGCATCATTGATGGTGTCAGTTTGTAAAATATATTTCAAGCTTTTGGTCCAACTTGTGACTAAATAGTTGATGAGACTAGCACAGTTGTGCATGATCAATGGGTTTGTATGTCTGTTGAACACTGCATTGTTCCAGGTGGTTATTTTATTGTTTTCAAAAGTTTCACACAATGTATGTTATAGTATTATATATTGTGTTCAGATGCATTCTTAAGAGATTTTTATATGAAGTGAATAAATGAAAGCATGACCTACATAGGGCTCTTTTGGCTGTTTATTTTTATCAACAACTTTGTATGTGGAATTACTAAGCACTATCAAAATATAAACAAGGTTGCTGTAGTCTACTCTGGGAGTAAGCTGACATATGATCACAAACCAGCTTCCATATAAAAACCAGCACTCCACAGATAATAGCTTTCTGCAGCTAGAAGCAAAGCAAGACTCTTACAAAATCTGTAAGCACAAGGAGAATGAAATCCTCTGGCCAGCTGCCTTCTACTTTCTTATTCAAAGACTCACAACAAGTGTTCAGCACTCACACAGTCTCTCATTCCTTATTCATCTTTAACCTTCTTGATGGTGTAGGTCAGCCCACTTAGCCCCTTTCAGACACCCAACATCTTAGGAAATTAGCTTAAAATAATGAGATTTAAACAAAAAAATGAGGTTCCTTTTCTGTCTTCTGGTTTTTAAGTTAAGTTTCACTCTGGTCACATTTTTCTCTGCTGTCAGGATGTCTAGAAACTTACTTTTAAAAAAATTAAAAGCTGAAAATCTCTCAACCAATTAATTAAAGGTGCCAAGGTTTTAAGGACACCACCAGATAATGCAAGACTTTCAATACAACCATGAGAATTGACAATATAGTGATCAGCCAAATTAAAACTTATAATCCAATTCTTCCAGACAATGATAACACACTTCTCACTACAATTCTCTAACTGGACAGTAGACTAGGGACATAAGCTAAATACCAACTTACAGTGAATACCAATATTCTCCCTTTGTCTTCCAAACATCTGTCCCTCCCCCCCTCCCCCCTCCCCATTCATGTATTGGACTGTAAAGCATTTTGCTTTTTGTGATTAGTCACTAGACATACATCAAGTACAGCCATTATAAACTGAATAGGAACTACTGTAATGGACCATAATGTTGTGTTCTGCCCTTTGACCTGTTCTTTCCAACTAAAACGGCTTCAACCAGGCCTCTTCCGATCATGTCAAGTTTGACTATGTGTATCTTTGTGAGTTCTTTAAATACAAGACAGCATCTGAAAACTTTCTTAACTAGTTGAAAAAACTGTAACTCAGGAGGCCAGAAAACAAAGGAAATTTTCTTTTAAAAAAACATCAACTTTCTGGTGAGAATATGCATAGAGAAACAAACAACTAAAGCCACCGCTCCTTTGACTGCAATGTCCAGGTTGGGGGTGGAAATATTGGGATGGGAGGCCTCTGTTTTTCCTCCCCTACATTCTCTCGCCCAGGTGGATGCTGAGTAGTTCCCAGCCACATTCCTGCCTTACAGCAGTGGTGGGTAACCTGCGGCCTGAGAGCCACAAAGAGCCCACCGAGGTTCTAGGAGTGATCCGTGAGACGTTTTGTTACTGTTGCCCATGTGCAGGGTTGCCAGATTCTGCTAGTTTCTGTCCATATAGTTTTTTTTCCTACCAGTTTTTTTCCTACTTAAGTGCGTAAAGCAAGTGAGGCATTGGCATGTGCTCCCTCTGCATCCAGTTGATTCAGTCAACACCCCCTACACATTCTAGGTATGCAAGCATAGTTAGCAAAACTACCCTGTCACAGGAGCCTGTCTTGGTTACCACAGCTTTGCACAGAGGTGAAAGTAAGTAGGAGCACCCTGGTGTGCTGCTCTGGCAAAAAGCTGGCTGAGCTGCAGCAAAAGCCATCAGAGGGCTATTTAAAGAGCTGACAGGAACTCAGGACAGTGCCTGTAAGACATTTTAAATTACTTTTACTGCAAAAGGCCCACCGAGATGAAGGAGGGCTGCTCATGCAGCCCATTCACCAGCCTAGGTTGCTGATGGCTGCCCTACATGCATGTGAAGGGCTGCCAAGCAGACTGGAGGAGAGGTTGTAGTCATGGAGTGTGCAGGATCACGCCAGTCTCCGGGGAGCAGGTAGGAGGCCCGGCCAAGCCTGGTCCTGCTGTCCAGCCACCAGATATCTGACAGGAACACCCAGCCCAGGGCAGGATAGGAGCAGTGCAACCGGAGCCAGGATCATGGAGGGGAGGGGACAGAGTCCCAGTGCAAACTGTTGGCACAGAGGGCGCCCGGTGGGAAACAGGATAATGTGCGACAGTCTCCAAAGAATTGCCATGGGAACTATGGGGATGCACCTTTCCAGCCTGGAGCTGCCTCTCACACCACCTCCTTCCCAGTGTCAGTAGCTCCCCTCACTCACCTGCTTAGCCCTCGACAGACACCCCTTTGGACGGAGCTCCCCTTTGCACCCACCCCTCCCCACTCACACTTCACCTAACACAGCTGCTTTGCCTTGCCATGTGGTGCTGATTCTCTGTCTGCACTAAACCAATGTCCCAGGTTGGGTTAAGCACTCTGTGCTGCTAGGGGCACCATTTCATGAGGCCATTGCCCATGTTATTTTTGCTTCCTCCCCCCATCAGTCCCAACTCCAGCAAGTACATTCACCCTAAATTTCTCCTGCAGTTTTATCAGAAGAAGTTCTTTGTATGCTGAACAAAATTGCTGAGCAGTGGTCCTGGGTGCGGTTACACAGCTGTGTGTTGTGTGGCTGGCGCAATGTCGATCCTGGGGCCTTAGCGAGACAAGGTGGGTGAAGCGCTATCTTTTCTTGAACCAACTTCTGTTGGGGAGCGGGACAAGCTCTTGAGCCGCACTGGCTATGTCTACACCAGTGGTCACCAACCAGTAGATCAGGATCTACCGGTAGATCTTGGAGCCTCTGACAGGTGATTTTCACTGGTTTGGCCAGGAAGCCATCAAGTGCGGACACTTCAGTTGCCTCCCCATCCACTGTCATCCTGCTCCTGCTCCTGCTCCTGCTCCTGCTCCTGCTCCTGCCTTGGAGCTTCCCCCCTGGGAGCCTCCTGCTTGCTGTGCAGGGTGTGGGAGGGAGAAGAGGGGAGCCTCCTCCCCCCACTCCTGTACCCCATCTCCACACAGAGAGAAGGGGATGGAGGGAGCTTGGCAATGCAAATCTCTATTGTGTGTCTGTGTCATTCTCACAAACACCAACTGTCTTGCATTCTCATTTCCTGACCCAACATATACATGGGGGCTGTTGTTACTTCTTGTGCTGATAGCAAAGTGGGTTGTTTTTGGTTTGGGACTGGTCTGTGCATTTCATCATTTTCATTTCTCTCTTAGGCTTACATTTAATTCTTTGAGTAGTAAGTTCTAAAATGCCAAACCTGTCACGGTTGGAGTAATTATCCCTGTGGTAAGTGCTGCTCCTGGAAGTGGCTGGCATGTCCCCGCAGCCCCTGAGAAAGGCAGAGCAGGAGGTCTCCACACACTGTCCTTACCTACAGGACACCACTCCTGCAGCTCCCATTGATCAGTAATGGGGAAACTGTGGCCAGTAGAAGCTGTGGGCTCAGTGCCTGTAGATGAGGGGCAGCACATGGCCCCATGGAGCCATTGCTGTACATGCCTGCTGCTTTCAGGAGTGGTGCAGGGCCAGGGTATAAACCTGTCTTAATTCCACTGCTCCACCATCCGGAAGCTGTCTCAGTTAAACAGTTATTCCTAATTCAAAGTAGGAATAAGAGATCCTCCGGAAAAGGGCTTTTTTCCGGAGGATCGGGCCAGTCTAGACGCTCTTTTCTGGCTTTTCTACAAGCCGGAAAAAGCGGTGGACATCTTTATTTAAATCCCGCGGGGGATATTTAAATCCCCCGCGGATTTCCCTATTACGAAGTATAAAATTAGCATGCCCCTTTCGGAAAAGGGGCCAATGTAGACGTAGCCAAACAGAATGAGAAGTGACTGTCTAGAAAGGAGTACGGCAGAAAAGGATCAAGGGTCACAAGCTAAATATGAGTCAATCGTGTGACACTGTTGCAAAAAAAGCAAATGTGATTCTGGGATGCATTAACGGGAGTGTTGTGAGCAAGACATGAGAAGTGATTCTTCTGCTGATTAGGCCTCAGTTGGAGTATTGTGTCCAGTTCTGGACACCACTTTTCAAGAAAGATGAGGTGAAATTGGAGAAGGTCCAGACAAGAACAACAAAAATGAAGGTCTAGAAAACATGACCTATGAAGGAAGACTGAAAGAATTGGGTTTGTTTAGTTTAGAAAAGAGACGACTAAGAGGGGACATGATAGCAGTTTTCAGATATCTAAAAGGGTGTCATAAGGAGGAGGGAGAACACTTGTTCATCTTAGCCTCTGAGGATAGAACAAGAAGCAATGGGCTTAAACTGCAGCAAGGGAGGTTTAGGTTGGACATTAGGAAAAACTTTCTAACTGTCATGGGGGTTAAACATAGAAATAAATTGCCTAGGGAGGTTGTGGAATATCCATCACTGGAAATATTTAAGAGCAGTTTAAGACCTCTGCCAGGGATGATTTAGATGGTGCTTGGTCCTGCCATGAGGACAGGGGACTGGACTGGATGCCTTTCGAGGTCCCTTCCAGTATTTTATGATTCTATGATTTTACAACTATGGCTACACTGGCACCTTCATCGCTAAACTTTGTCATTTAGGGGTGTAAAAAACACACCCCGACTGATAAAAGTTTTAGCAATGAAAGCACCTCTGTGGACAGTGCTTCATTGGAGGGAGCCGCGCTCTCATGGACAAATCACCATTGGGGATGGTTTTATTTTGTGGCTGCAGCAGTGCCAGTTTAAGGTATGTGTTATATAGACGTAGCCCTAACCTCTAGCAGCGTTATACATTTAAGCTCCGATGTAATCTGGGAGATCAGACAGAGAGGGATGGGCTTTGGGTGGTGTTAATCCTTTTGTCTGTAAGAATGCATTTTTTGAGCGTATAGTGATTAGCTAGTTTCACCTACATAGGTGTTGTTGGGATATTTACTGCACTGGAAAAGAATTATAATATGTCATGAGCAGCACATGTAAGGTCTTTGAAAGGTTTGTTATGGAAGGGCAGGGGATGTGACATTGTAGTACTGGAGATCTAGTAGCAGCTTTTGTGTCTGATGTTTTGGCGGAGTGTAATGCTATTTTGAGTTGGCATGCCCTTGTGTGCAGGTTGGGATATGGCTCCCAGCTTCCCCCCTCCACTCCCTGTCCTCTGGGTGGAGCTAGGCTAGGCCATGGCTCCCAGCCCCCCCTCCCACTCCTCCGAGAGGGGCTGTGCCGGTCCATGGCTCACAGGGCTCCCCCACCATCCTCTGGGTGCGGCAAAGCTGGGCCCTGGTATGAGGTCCAGCTTATACAGTTTAGGAGGAGTTCTAGAACAAATGGACATTCATACAGACAGACAGACACACTCTAAAATATAAATATAGAGAGGATAGTTATATAATAATATTTAAGTGTTCAGTCCAAGCTATTGTGCCTTCATAAAACCACCACCATAGGGAGAATGGAGATGGGTGGAGAAAAGCTGAGGAGGGGAAGGATGGCGGGTGGGGTGTCAGCAAAAAAACAGGGGAGAGAATAGCCAGAGCAAAAACTGTTGTCAGCATTCTGACCCATATGCACATCTGCTGTCCCCTGCTTGTGTATCTGCACCTGCCAGAGGGAGCCGTTTCTCTGGCGATGACTGTAATTTCTTTTTTCTCCAAGCCCACAAGGCTCAGAGGAGTGAACTTTGTCCCTTCCCTGAAGATTCCAGACATCTTCTCTGAATTATAGCCCAGTGGTCCCAATTTGGCAGACTCCTGAGGATGAGGAGTAGATGCCCATTCCTTGAAGCCAGCAGGAGGGAGAGGAGTGGCCATTGCAGGCTCTACAGAAGACTCGTGTGGGTAAGTTAGAACCTGGTTCAGGGGGACAGAGGCACGGGGGGTGGGGAGTAAGTGGGTGGAGAGCAGCATATGGAGGGTGAGGAAGCATCAGTCACCTTAGGGAAGATGAGGGGAGCAGCTACAGATCAAGTGTGGGGAGGGGGAACCAGCCACCTCAGAAGAGGAGACACAGGAGCCTTCACCCCACTCCTTAGATGCACAGGAATGAGGGCAGAAGGTGATGCAAAGTTGCCTGCGTGTCACTGTTCCCAAGCTAGCTCCAAGATCAAGAGCTTGAGCACTGCCAGGCCCAAAGCAGGTTCTGAAATGCCATAGGCTATGAAAAAAGCCTGTGGGATTGGGAGGTCTGCAATAGTCACTGTGATTATCAAGGACCTAAAACAGTCAGGCTGTGTCTAGGCTGGCAAGTTTTTCCGCAAAATCATCTGCTTTTGCGGAAAAACTTGCCAGCTGTCTACACTGGCAGCTTGAATTTCCGCAAGATCACTGACGATCTCATGTAAGATTGTCAGTGTTCTTGCGGAAATACTATGCTGCTCCCGTTCGGGCAAAAGCCCTCTTGCACAAATCATTTGCTCAAGAGGGCCAGTGTAGACAGCACAGTACTGTTTTGCGCAAAAAAGCCCCGATGGCTAAAATGGCAATTGGGGCTTTTTTGCGCAAAAGCGCGTCTAGATTGGCACGGACGCTTTTCTGCAAAAAGTGCTTTTGCGGAAAAGTGTCCGTGCCAATCTAGATGCTCTTTTCCGAAAATGCTTTTAACAGAAAACTTTTCCGTTAAAAGCATTTCCGGAAAATCATGCCAGTGTAGACGTAGCCACTGTGTTTTGCTAGGCAGAAAACCTGCCCTTTCTTTTGTAGCCTTACTGGCAAGAAACCACTGTTGGGCCACTGCATAGAGAGGACACTGTGATCCTGGGTTCACCTAAGAGGTGTCCATCCACAGTTCTATTAAAAGCTCAACCATAGATTCTGGTAGGGCCCTACCATATGTTAGTATTCAGGACGTGGATGGGGTCAGATCAGAGGATTCATTGTTAGGCATTGTCCTCCACCACAGTGGTGTGTGGCCCCACAGCCTGGGAGATACCCCCTCCCTGCATCCCCTGTATCATACAATGCAGCAATTTGTACAGTGCTGACTGGGTGCATTTGACCCTGTCAACTCACAGGGGCCTGGCCACACAGGATTATGGATTCACTTCACAACAGAGTTGATTAAGGATAGTTGCTTTTATTAATCTCACTACATCACTACTATTACAGAGTTAATACTGCCAAATGGTTACACAGCTACTGCAAAGTGACACATCAATAAGCACAGGCAGAACAATGCATAAGATAGTAACAGGCACTTAGAAATGCTTACACCCCTTCAGTCTGCGGGAAGTCCCATTCCTGCCACCTCACACCAGGCCACAGTGGACGTGGCTCCTGCTGGGGGAATCCAGGGCACCCTCCAAGATCTAGGTCCCTGGTGAGAATCACTGGGCACGGGACTCCCTATACTAATTATACTACAGTTGTTTACTGGGTGTGCGCATACTGGCCCAACGCCATTCTTATCACGCATATAAGCTGAGACCGAGGTCAAACTTGTTAACTGCTTAGTAGTTTCCCAGCTCAAGTGCATGGGTTAAAGTTGATAAAGCCTAGCTGCTGTTTGCGTTTGCAAGGTACAAGGTTTTACCAGGCTGTGTACAGCTAGGATGGAAACTTCCATCCAGGGCCTGCTAAGCTGCAGGACCCACATATGATTTTTTATGTGACAGACCCCTGGTTCATCTAGTTTAAAGCAGCTGCACAAGCTAATAACCAAACCCTATTCTCAGAGTTGCCCTGATGTCACAGATGCCAATACACAAAGAAGGAGGCCAGTAAAGTCAAGCCTGTAGTTTTGTTTCCAATAAAAACTCATCCTAGTGCAGAGAGCAGTTGCTGGGACCAACCAATTGCTTAGTAGGCTCCAAGGAAGAAGAGGAGAGGTGAGAAACAAGGTAAACAGACTGACAGGATCAAAAAAGCAATTAAAAAATAATTGAGATAACTCAGCAGGGGTTCCTTTAAACTTCCACCTGGGATGAGGAAGGCAATGAAAGTATAAATCTCTCTTAGATATGAGTTTTGGAATTGATTTATGTTAGGCAGCCTCGTCCCTTCACAGTTATAGCTCTAGTAGTTAAAAATGCCTTCTTTTAGATTTTAATTAAAAGACAATCTATTCCAGCATTTTTTGCATGTTCTTTGCTGTGGTAAAGCCTAATTTACTTTATTTTAAGTATTATTCCTGGCTGAAGAAATACTGTTAAATCAGCATGAGGCTAGTGAAAGGATTTCTTGCTGTGTATTAGTTTTTTATAGCCCAACCTGTGGCGAAAGCATGCAGGAATGGGCTATGTAACTGGAACACAAGGCTGAGTTGCCTAACCTCACCGGACATCTTTCCACACTATCATTTCAATTAGTCAACAGAAGTGCTTGCATCTGTGAGCTTTGCACACTGGATAAACCCATGTGAGATAACTGAAATGTTTGTGGTGTGCCAAGGGAAAGGAAGTGCTGGAATAGTCACCCATGCAGCATGCAAAGTTGCTAAAGACAACCGGATGACAGGGAGGCTCGCAGCCACGCTTTGAACAGGAGACTTGCTGAGACATCCAGAGGGTTCAAAACACACATGCTTGTTAAGCACACAATTATGGATGGTGTCTGTTTAGAGCTGTGAATGTGGCAGGTTCATCTTCTCTCACAGGAAGAGAAACTACTTTGGAGTCCTTTACAAGGCCTGAAAGTCTATCATTAGCTGAAAATGATGGCTTTTAGGTTGGGCTCAGTTCAAGGCAATTTTCTTTTGTTACATAGAAAACTCCCCTGTCAGGACATTAAACTGCACCCTTAGCTCCATAAACTTCACTAAGCAATATACTCTTAGAGCTGGCCTTCACTTCTGTCTCTCTGGAATGGTATTTAACTTCTTAACTCTAACTTTTCTTTTGAGTGATTGTGCACTTACAAGCCTCAAAGGGTTAGCCGTGTTAATCTGTAACTTTAAAAATAACGAGCAATCCTGTGGCAACATAGAGACTAACAAATATATTGTATCATGAGCTTCCATAGGCAAAGCCCATTTTCTCAGAAGAGTTGACATTCCACTACAGGTCTATGTGCCCTCAAGGCAGTGGTGTAGCCAGAAGTGCCCGTTTGGGTGGGCCCCGACTTCGGTGGTTGGACATTAAGCTCCATTCCCACTCTCCGGCTGCAGTGTCTGATGGAGCAGGATAAGCCCCAACATCCCAGCCCCAATCCCCACATGGAGTGTGTTAGCCCTGCTCCCTGGCCCTGCCACCTGGCTGGAGCCTCAGGGTACGTCTGGACTACATGCCTCTGTCGCCAGAGGCATGTAGATTAGGCTACCAGACATAGTAAAATGAAGTGGCGATTTAAATAATCGCCGCTTCATTTAAATGTACATGGCTGCCGCGCTGAGCCGACAAACAGCTGATTAGCTGTTTGTCGGCTCAGCGCGATAGTCTGGACGCGCGGGTGGCGACATCAAAGGTATTTGTCGACCATGCAGGTAAACCTCATCCCAGGAGGCATACCTGGGTGGTTGACAAATACCTTGGATGTCGACACCCGCGCGTCCAGACTATTGCGCTGAGCCAACAAACAGCTGATCGATCAGCTGTTTGTCGGCTCAGCGCGGCAGCCATGTAAATTTAAATGAAGTGGTGATTATTTAAATCGCCGCTTCATTTTACTATGTCTGGTAGCCTAATCTACATGTCTCTGGTGACAGAGGCATGTAGTCTAGACGTACCCTCAGTGTCCCAGCCCTGCTCCCAGACAGCTTGCCTGGCATTTTATACACCACTCCCCAGGAAGGGTTGCCCTTCCAATTAAATAGTAGTGATTTTCTGTACGTGTCAGTAATTTCCACTTTAGTGCTGGGGCAAGATTCTCTAGATAGTCACTGATAGCATCACAGTGGTATGTTATGTCAATGAGCAAAGAGATACCAGGTCAAGCAGGCTGTGCCAGGAAAGGGTCCAGTTATGGAATTTCTGTATTCAGAACTCCACAGCCCTCTGCATGTCACACTTACAGGGCGTTCAGAATGCCGTGATAGATAATCTGATCAGCTCTTTTACTTCAAACCATGACTGCACTCAGCTCAGACATCCTGGCAATGGCGTTTTGTATAGTTCTATTTCCAAAGTCGTACCTAATTTGCCTCCTGACAGAACAGGAAATGTCCCCAGTTTTGCTCAAAGGCAGGCCACAACACTATGTCAATTTTAGACACATTCTCCCTTTCTGGGCAAGATCTTACTGTATGCTCACCTGCCAGTGCTCTTAATCCTGATCATCCCCAAACCGAAGCAAGATCAGGGTGGAATGATCCTAATAGCTCCAGCCTGGCCAAGACAGCTGTGGTATTGTGATCTCCTCCAGCTATTCTTCAGGGAGCCACCTCTTCTGCCATTAATCAAGGACGTGAACACACAAATGCACGGGAATGTGCTGCACTCAGATCTTTAGATGCAGTACCTCACATGTGGTTCATCGGTGATTAGAGGCGAAAGAAGTGCATTGCTCAGTGCAAGTCCAGGATACCCTCATTAACAGCCGTCAGCCTTCTCTCAGGGCTACTCATCTGAGTGAATGGAAACATTTTTCTATCTGTGCAAGTTTCCAGAATCTGTCACACGTTGATTCAAGAGCATTTAGCCTATTGCTTGCACCTCAAGCAATCCATTCTATCCCTTAGCTCAGTGATGCGCAACCATGATTAGTCAGTGGATAATCTTCATCTCAGTGGGCTGAATCCTTTTCTTTGTCCCCTTCCCCTATGACACTGGGGCACCAGACTCCCACACTTATCTGCTCCTCCCCTGTCCTCCCAGCACTTTTGGAGCACCATGAATCTGCTGATTCATGCTCTGTCCCCGCTCCTGCCTCTCCCTCATAGAGCTGGAATACCATGAATAGCTGATTTGCAGATTCTCAAGCTCTGGGAGGGAGGGGGAGAAGTATGAATCATCAGATTCATGGTGCTCTGAAAGCGCTGAGAGGGAGGGGAGGAGTAGGAAGTGCAGGGATCTTGGTGCCCCAGTGAGTAAAAGGGGCATGGAGGAGGGGGACAGAGAGGAGTCCACAAGCCACAGGCAGAACTCCAGTGGGCCGCATGCAGCCCACAGCTGTAGATTGCCCACCACTGCCTTCACTCCTTAGGGTTCATTTCACCACAATTTCAGCATTTGATCCTAAAATCAAATTGTATTTGCTAATCCCATCGGGTATGTCTACACTACCCTCCTATTTCGAAATTGGAGGGTAATGTAGGCATACTGCAATTGCAAATGAAGCCCGGGATTAGAATTTCCCGGGTTTCATTTGCATAAGCTGGGCGCCGCCATTTTTAAATCCCGGCTGGTTCGAACCCCGTGCCGCGCAGCTACACGCGGCACGAACTAGGTAGTTCGAACTAGGCTTCCTACTTCGAACTACCGTTACTCCTCGTGGAATGAGGAGTAACGGTAGTTCGAACTAGGAAGGCTAGTTCGAACTACCTAGTTCGTGCTGCGTGTAGCCGCGCGGCACGGGGTTCGAACCAGCCGGGATTTAAAAATGACGGCGCCCGGCTTATGCAAATGAAGCCCGGGAAATTCAAATCCTGGGCTTCATTTGCAATTGCGGTATGCCTACATTACCCTGTTAGTTCGAACTAGCGGGGTAGTATAGACATACCCATCATGACCAGAATCCTCAAATGTGTAGAGAATGTTCAAGATCCAGTGCCTACTTAGGACTTAAACTTTGGTTATTGTCTGCTAGAGAAGTTAGTTTGATTCCCAAAGTGTTAGAATGGCTGATACATCTGCCTATAGGTTGATCGTTCAGGACATAACTTCTGTGTAGGCTCCTGGCAGGCTTTGCTTCTGTGTCATTAAGAAGTTCAACCCCGGAAGCAGTTCATGAAGCAATATTCACTGTTCCTTGTTTTGAGATTATCTGGAAGAAAGGTATATAAGAGACTGCACAAAACATTCTGACTATCAGCCTAAAGTTTGAAAAGATCTACCTAAAAAAAAAAAAAAAGTCCTATGAAGCTCTCCAGAGCAGATGTTTTACTGAAAGGACAGGCATCAAAAAAAGCATCACAATGGCTTGAATGAACACACACTTGTGTCAGGTACAGCCAAACAGTTCCGTGACCTAACTTTCAGCACAGAGAAATCAGAAAGTCATGTCCATCTGTTACCACCACTGCAAGGACTCAGTAAACAAAACTTCAAGGGAAACGTCTGCTTATTTCTGTCAGGATGTTTCCTTGAAGACAGAACCACATAGACTCGTTTTTCAGCAAGGTACCTTAGAAGCACAGTCACTCTATTGTTGAAAAGAAAATTGCTTTAAGCCAATGTCAGCCCATCAAATCTCTCCTTCAGAAAGTAATGCTAGAAAGTCTTTGTGTGTGTGCATGTGTATGTGAAACATAGTGATCACTTTTTCCCAACACACAAGTTACATTTTTTTCACTTTTTCTCCCAAACAACATTCAGCTTGACCACCATTTTTTCTATGCCTACAACTGACAATAATAGAAAAGAATAGAGACGGGTTTTGTGATTATGCATCTGATCAAACACTGCTCTAGTGCAGTGGTTCTCAAATTTTTTGGCCTGTGGCCCACCGTGCTCAACATAGACCTTTCCACAGACCATCGGCCAACTACCCATGATGACAAAATGGGTGAAGAAGGGGTGGCGGGTGTGGGGTGCAGGAGTGGGCTGAGGGTGTGGGTGTGGGAGGGAAGTAGGGTGCAGGAGCAGACTGAGAGTGGGAGATTTGGGGGCAAGGTAAGGTGTGTGATGGGGCTGGGGCTGTGAGATCTGGGCATTAAGGGATGGGGGATGCTTACCTAGCTCTGTGCCTTCTGCCACTCCCAGTGCTCTCATGGGCTGTGATTCCAGTTTCCTGCACTGCTGTTCCCCCAGCCAGGGGGAGGAGGAGGGAGAGTGGCAGTGTGCAGATCCACTTCTTTCTTCTGCAAGCCGGATCCAGCCCACAGGGCTTCCCCCACCTCTCCTTGCAGTGGAAGCTGTTGTTGGTGCTACAACCTCGTTGGGGGGGAGGGTACAGGGCTGAAGTGACAGCACAGGCTCCCTGCTATGGGCGACGGGCGGTGAGCCCACACCCCACCTACAAAATGGTCACAGACCACTAGTGGCCCATGGACCACACTTTGAGAACCACTGCTCTAATCCCAAAGTTTGTGAAAAGACTACCTTCTCGCCATTGCCATAACAATATCAGAATTTTCATTTTTTCAAAACTGGATCCATTTTTCACTCAGAAACTGGCTTGTTCATCTCTTAATCACCTTTAAGGCCTTGATGCGGCAAACACATACACCTATGTTTAACTTCAAGCATGTGCATTGTCATATTGATGGCAATAAGGGATAGGTTTCTCATGTGCTTAAAATAAGAACGTGTGTTTGCAGAATCAGGGCGTACATTATAAATGGGCATGAAAACTACCCGACTCTCCAACAGTGTGTGATTCATAAGTTTTAGTCTTTTGAAACAAGACAATGGCAATTTATACAACCATAAATCGGAAGAGCAGAATGATACAAATTCAACATGGCACACATTAAATGGATTAAAATCTGGTTCAAAATGTAATTTTCAATGAGGAATTGTCATGTAGCAAGTGTGTTTCCTGTGGGGTCCCACAGGGCTTGATTCTTGGCCCTATGCTATTGTCAATGATCTGGAAGAAAACATAAAATCCTCACTGATTAAGTCTGCAGATGGCCCAAAGATTGGGGAAGTGATAAATAATAAAGAAAACTAATCACTGAGACAGAGTGACCTAGACCAGTGTTTCTCAACCTTTTTTTTTTATAAAGTACCCCTTTTTCAGAAAAAAATTTATAAGTATCCCCAGTACCTACAGTTTTCAGACACAAAATTTGTTTCTACTGTTGAAACATTTGTTTAAACAACTTAATCGTAGCTGGGCAGGTGATGACATTTTTGGGTGTAAAAAGTACAAAAATAATAAAGCGCTGTAAAACGTAAAACAAAAATTCAGTTTTCTCCAAATTTCAGTTGTGTTGATGTACCTCCCAGACTTCTCTGGAGTATTCTTAAAGGTACTCATACCACAGGTTGAGACACACTGACTTAGACCCTTTGGGGAACTGAGTGCAAGCCAACAACACACATTTCAATACCACCAAATGTATGGTCATACCGCTGGGAACAAAGAATGCAGGCCATACTTTCAGGATTTGAAGACTCTATCCCAGGAAACAGTGACTCTGAAAAGGCTGCAGGATCATAGTGGACAATCAGCTGAACATGAGCACCCAGTGCGCTGCTGTGGTCAAAAGGACTGCGACGATCCTTGAATCGCTATGGATGGGAGTATCTAGGAGTAGGGAGGTTATATTACTTCTGTATTTGGCACCTGTATGACTAATACTGGAATACTAAGGTCAGGTCTGGTATCCACAATTTGAGAATGATGTTGAAAAATCGAAGAGGGTTCCAATAAGAGTGATGATAATGATTAAAGGATTAGAAAATATCCCTTTTATTTAGGCATGGAAAGATTACGTTATTGGTAAACATTGATTTTACCATACACACAAACCAAGAAATATATTTCCTTTCTTAATAATTGAAATGTACAGATAGATAAATTAGGAAACTTGCTGTTTTGTAATTTATTATAGGCCCACCTTAATGTGCATAAAACATGTTGTAAAGCCAGCATTAGCAGAACTAAAGCAGAGGTGTCATTTAAATAACCTTAATTTTTTAAATCTGTGTCTACTATCATTAAATAATTACTGTCTGACACAAACCTTCCCCAGAATGTCTATCATCTACATTTAAATCAATAAAAATGGGGGGAAATGCTTAAAACCCATAATTTTATGCAGGTGTGAAAACTTCCATTGATGGAACCAAAAAAATACTGAAGAAAAACCATGGACATTGAAAGTATTAAATAAATAAATAACCTGAATTCCATAAGGCCTGCCTATAGCGATAGACTCAAGGAGTACAATCTGTTTAATCTATCAAAGAGAAGGTTCAGAGTTGAGTAAATCACAGTCTATAAGGACTTACGTACAGAACAGAGATTTGATAATGGAGCAAAGGAATAACAAGGTCCAATGGCTTAAGTTTGGAGCTAGACAAATGCAGACAACAGGTTGAACCTCTCTGGTCCAGGACTCGCTGGTCCAACAACATTCATGGCCTTGCCAGACCAGAGAACCCCAGCAGCTGGGAGACTGGCGGCCAGGGACAGGGATCAGGGAGTCAAGTGGAGCAAAGCCTGGAGTCTGTCAGCAGAGGGGCCAGAACTGACCTCTTGTGGACAAACTCCCTCCTTCAGGACTAGTTAAGTCCTGAGGGTGTGAGACCAGGGAGGTCCAACCTGTACCAATAAGACAAAACATTTTAACGGTGAAGGTAGTTAACCATTGGAACAATATTCTAAATCAGGGCTACTCAACATGCGGCCCATGGGCTGCATGCAGCCTGCGCCCGTTTGGGTGCAGCCCACGGTGCGGTTTGGGTTTACACGGGGCTCAACATGTGGTTCTCAGATGGGATCCTTTGAACGTGGCCTCCACTGGGAACATGCTCCACAACGGTGAGTCAATATAATGGTCTTCTGTTGATATATGGTTTAGTTGTTAAATTCCTGGACTGTCATAGCTCATTAAAAGTGGTGTCATACGGGTGGAAATCGGGTAAATATTGCATTTTATTAATATCGACTGAATTGACTTAAATGGGGCCTGCGTGTTTTGTAAGTCGTGCCTTAATCTTTGTATACATGCTCATCAGCGTGAAAGAAGCTATTTGCATATATTTGCATATATTTTTGCATGCACATGCAACCACACTTAAGTTGCGGCCCTCAGCATGTGCTGTAAGTATCATTGTGACCCCTGGGGCTTCCGAAGTTGAGTAGCCCTGTTTTAAAAGTTGTGGTAGATTCTCCATCACGGGCAATTTTAAAATCAGATTAGATTTTTTTTCTAAAAGATGTGCTCTAGTTCAACCAGGACTTAATTCAGGGAAGTCCTATGTCCTGCCAGTCACACTAGATTATCACAGCAGTCCATTCTGGTTGTATAACATAGGGATCTATAAAACTAGTTTATATAGTTAGAAAATTATATAGCTTTTTAGAATACTGTAGCTTTAAAATGATTCCAAAGTGTAGTTGTGTGTAAGGCAGGGCCGGCCCGAGCCATTCATGTGCCCCAGGCCCCGGGAGCGTGGCGCCGCCCCCGGAAGAGCGGCACATGCGCGGCCCCGCCCCCGGGCGTGCAGCGCCCTGGGCCCCCAGCGTATGCGCAGCCCCACCCCTGGGGCACCGGTGCATGTGCGGCCCCGCTCCTACCCGGTCCAGCAGCCCCGCGTGGTGCCTCCTGCAATGGGGCGCCCCGGGCGGTAGCCCAGTCAGCCCGTAGCTTGGGCTGGCTTTGGTGTAAGGTCCATGGTGTGGGTCCTTGCCCATATCTATGAAAAAGGCATCAAATTGTTGGTGCATCATTGATTGTTGATTCACAGAAAGCTGATGCTTGACTCGTTTGTAGAATGTTTGTTCCTGCACAGAATAACTTCAGGAATTATATACATGCGGTGAAATCAATTTTGTGAAGTAGTATGTGAAGTGTTGCCTAATAACGGCCATCAGAGTGTGTCTTGTCTGTAACCTGGAGGAAGGAAGAGGCAGAAATCTATTGTAAGAAATGGTAGAGTTATATATCAGTTCCATATACTGAGTGTCTTTGCACAAAACAAAGAATCCACTTTGAAATATATGGTTACGTTCTATAGTGCACTATCCTCAATAATGGGGATATAAGAAAATATAAGAACTGCTGAGGGAAAGGCTCATACACTCTATATTTGTGCATGCATCTGTCTTATTGTGTGTGTGAGTGAGAGAGAGAGAGAGAGAGAGAGAGCGAGTGAAAGTTCCTAGTTTTGTGGCCACGGAAACTTTAATAGATTCCAAAAAAATGAGCATCAGAATTAGCTCTTCTAACTTTATCCAAATTTCATTTAATAATGTATTTTATGACAAACTATAAGACTAAAGGAGAACTATAAGATTAAACCTCTAAGGAAACCACTAATTCTGTGATCTGTGGTTTCAAACAACAGCACTGTTTGCTTTATTTTATTTATATTTGATCCCTTGGTACACTGATTTTCTATCAATCAAGCGTTCCTTCAGTTCCAATTGAAGTAAGTTCCCGTGTAATTTAACCACTTGACTTAGTTTTATTGGCACAAAGGTATCCTTTCCTCTGTGCACAATCTCCTCCAGCCTCTCTAGATTTTCTTTCCATCTTTTCCCATTTAAATGACCCATTTCTGTCAGACAACAGCTTTATCATGAATGTATGCAAACAAGGTGGTGTTGCTACACGCCTAAAATAACAGCCTGACTTCACTTCTCATTTTAGCTGCAGCAAGAGAAAAAGTGCACAGATGGCTCCCAGATAATAGCGCTATGTCAAAAGTGAACAATAAAAAATTTCAGTTTTCCCTTATGAGGACAAAATTCCAGATTTTCTTGAGCTGTAATCTGATTTACATGTTCATCGCTCTTCACTTATCCTGGTAGCAATCTGGGTGCATTGGTGGTACATTATTTTATCTAAATAAGTTCCATTGACCTGACTGCGTAGGTAGGCACTGAACAATCAGCCTGGTTATTCTTGTTTGAAGTCTTTGAACATAAGAAGTGAGGTAGTTTGTGCTATTTGTGGGCATTTTGGGTGCCCATCTTAGACACGGCCCTGGAACACGGCCTGGCCTTTCCCACATTCTCTTGACATTTATCTGCATGTTTGTTGTCTGCTGCAATTTTCTAACCAGAACAGACCACAAAGGCACTTTAAATTGATTTCTTCTAAGTCCACTTTGGTCTAGCAGCAAAGTTTAGCTAATAAACAAAACTTGCAACAAAACTGAACCTTGCCAAAATGTCCCTTACCTGACATTGCTTCCTCTCAAGGCTTCCTCTTCACCTTCTGGGGTGGGGTTCTTCCACTCTTTCTCTGCAGCCTGGGAGTCAAATCTTGTTCTCCCTTAGGAGAGGCTAGCAACTAGCTCTGTTCCATCCAGCATCTTCTTACTGTGAGGGTGGAGTCAGATTATATGTTTCCTTCTTTTCATTAAGTTCCTTTTCAGAACTGGAAGCCTTGTTGGCTTCTTGGCACATTTTATTGCCAGAAACTGCCTTTTGTTGACACAACAGTGAGAGACCACACATTACAATGCAACTTTTGTCAGGAAAAACAGTTTTGGCAACAAAAAACTTCCACCTCTGCAAGAGACTTTTGTCTTTCCCCCTCTCTTTATTTTTGACAAAGAGCCAGGATGGATTCTGCTGTTTGTTTTGTTGGAAGAACTGGCTTCCACCAGTATTCTACAATGCCTGCCCTGATGACTGTGCTCAGTGTTTTGTGATCTCTGCTGCCCTGCAGGTATGCTCCCCTCCCCTTTCAAAGCTCCAGGAAGTATCTGACAGCTGAGTGAGCTACTCCATTTGGGGAGCAAAGGACAATTCATTGGAATGCTCCCATTTGTCATGAGAACCACAGGTCCAATGATGCATACTCAAGGGGGGAAGGACAGAACCAGGTGAACCATTTTAGTAAATAAAAGATATTTATTTATGACAGTGATGAATGTATAGTATTTATTCTAAGATTTTTAATTGACCATGTCAGTAATTAATTTACAATATTTATTATATTCTACGATTTCTAGTTGATTGTATCAGAAATATAAGGATGGGAACGGCAAAGGGAATAGTCTCTGCTCTAAAGATATCAAGCTATACTAATTAATAACAGTGATAACTACAAACTCTATGTACTACCAAAACAACTATAACACTAAGCTATACAACAAGAAAAATCAAATCATACATACCAACTTACACAGCACATGGAACATTTCAAAGATATCGGTTCGGTTGAGAAGGCCTTGGTTACGCCCGAGAGTGGGGGGAGGTGGCTGGTCGGTTGATCAGGCTGGCAGCGCTTTGAAGTATACGGGAAGGCACACACATGGTGGTGTGTGTGTTGTGAAGACCTCCCCGAGCGAACTGAGCGATGGGTTTTTATCTCCAAGTCTGCACATCGCTTTCCCATGCTTGCATATTACCATATACAGCCCAACGGTCACCAAGTGGGGGTATGTGTCCCAGGGGTTGGGCCGAAACTGTGCAGGTTTCATGCGACCAGGTAAGTCCCGCAGTTCTCACGCCAAGGTGAAGGGTGGGAGAGTCCAAGGCTATTTTCCCCTTTTCACACCTTCCCTTTTTCTAAAGACAATGGTATGCAGGAAGGGTGCGGCCGGTTTCTCCCAAGGAGTACTGCAGCCCACTATAGCAAGAGCGGCCTGTCAAACTTTTTACTGGGGGGCAGTTTTTTTTCTAACACCATTCTATCTTGCACTAGAAAAACAGCATCAGGCAGACTGCTACTACGGGGGAGGGCTGGAGAGATTGCTGTGCTGCTTTGACGTTCCTCAGAACAGAGTGCTCACAGAGCTAGGAAGAAATCCCAAGAAGTGCAGGGATCAGCTCTGCCTTCCAACAACATTGTACTGAGGGCTACTTACCCAAAAGTAGGGTGCTCTATCTGTTGACAAGGTGCTAGCAATTTGGCCATGAAATTTTGACAATGGGAGGCAAAAAACCTGGTTTAATTGGTTTTCATGTTTGGCGACTTTTGCATGTCAACAGTACTTTCATCACCAAACTTTTCTAGTGAAGACATAGCCTTAGCCCACATCTAGACTACATTCCTCTTTTGAAAGAGGAATGTAAATGAGGCAAATCAAAAGTGCAAACGAAGCGCGGATTTAAATATCCCACGCTTCATTTGCATATTCGCATCAGAGCACTTTTTCGAAAAAGGGGTTTTTGAAAGTGAAAGCACAGTCTAGATGGGGTTCTTTGGAAAAAACCCACCTTTTTTCAAAAGAACTTGTACTCCTGAAAAAATGATTTTTGCTAAAATATGGGTCTACTGCGTTCAATGAAAACATTACCCTTTTTTAGTTCTGAATGTTGCAATTCAAAATATTCAGCCAACACAGATTTTTTTGTTTATGGACTCAATACTATGGATGTTAAATATCGGTTAATTGAATAGTCAAGTAACCTCATGAATTCTTATTGGTTAGTTGACTATTCTATAGTTGCTGGGAGATGGGGCCAACAGCCAGTGCACTCCAGCCCCACTCCCGAGGAATCCCCTGCCACTCCATGCGGCTGCCTCTTTATCAGAGGCAGCCACGCAGGATACCATGTGGGAGCTGGTCTGCGAGGGGAGCCAATTTAAAAACCAGCTCCCCTCATGGACTGGCTGCCTGCCACCTTGTGTTGCTGCCTCTGATAAAAAGTGTGGCAGCAGCTCCTGTCTGGGGGAGTGTGGGGGTCTGAGCTCCCAGACTGGCATGAGCCGAAACAGAGTCATTCCACGAGGAGTAACAGTAGTTCGAACTAGGAAGTCTAGTTCGAACTACCTAGTTTGTGCCGCGTGTAGCCGCGCGGCACGGGGTTCGAACCAGCCGGGACTTAAAAAATGGCGGCGCCCGGCTTATGCAAATGAAGCCCGGGAAATTCAAATCCCGTGCTTCATTTGCAAGTGCGGTATGCCTACATTACCCTCCTAGTTCGAACTAGGAGGGTAGTGTAGACATACCCTCAGACTTCTTGCTCAAACTCCCAATGCTTCAAGGAGAAACACCGATCATAACAAGGAATGCAGACTCCTGAAATAAAAATGCATTGGATGGGTATCCATTTGTCCCTCCAATGACCCGTTTTCTCCATCATTGTTCACTCTCCTTTCCTTGTCTGTCTCCTCACATGTCTAGCAGTAGTGGACTTCAGGCTCCATGATGGCAGTGTAGGAACACAACTGTGACAGCTAGTAATATAGTTGAGGGTAAATGGGTCTATGGACTTTAATTTAGGTTAGTTTGTCCAATTATTTTTCACCATTATTCCACTGGTGACAGTACTAGCCACTTAAAGCATATTGGTCTTTAGGCACTGAGGGAAGTTTACACATTTGGTCCTGCAAGTTCAAATATGCAAACAGAGGGCAAGACAGGAGCGGGGAATTCTGGTGGCATGATGCGCAAGTGATATACCTGGTAATGAGAATTCCAGGAGACTCCATTAGAATTTTTCAGGTCATCTCTACTAGCTTCTACTGATCTCTAATGGTTCTAATGGATGATTGGTAGCCCAAAAGACATGTTGCTGTGTTCCAAAATCTAGTTTTCAGCTGAGACCATTAGGAGCCAGCTGTATTTCTAACTGGAATTTCTGCCAGGCATGGACCCAATAATTTGCCTAAAAGCACGGGAAAATCTTATCTTGACTAAGGTTTTTGTTTTTCTTTTAAATCAGCTCCTCTGATGCAGCATGAGATTAGTTTCTTGACATTAGCAACCACGACCTCTGAGACAGCCATTTCCTGGCAGCTGGCTAGTGGCTGACAGAACTTGAGGGTCTGAGGTGAAACCAAAGGCCTTTGCTCCAGCCAGCATTTAACTGCCAGGAAATGTCTGACCTGTGGGTCATTACTGCTATTAGAAACCATGATGTAAAGAAAAAAAAAAACTTTTTCACATGCTGCATAACTGACTTGCTCATTGCCCTGGGTATAGAATTATGCTGACAATATTATCCTTTTCTGGCATGTAGCAGTGAAAGGCTAGTATAGTAACCATCTCAATATCTTATCAACACAGCCAGCCACTTAAATGGAAAAACAGTGTTTGCAAACATTCCTGTGACTTCCGAGCAGGTAAGTTTGCTGCAGTCGTTATTCACTCTTGGTGGACAGTCACTCACATGGGTTTTTGTCTAAGCAAGTATTTGGGGAATAGAGATTTCTTTGTTTGAATAATTGTGTTCAGATGCAATATGGACTTGATCAAGCACATTTGTTGTTCACTGTTCTCCTTTTCCAAAGCATCATTAATCCAATGATAGAGTAGAAACTAAATTGTGTGACTTATGCGACCAGTCACACACAATATAGTGAAAACACAAAGTGAAATGTTTATCCAGTGAACACTATAAAGAATAAAAACATTTGCAGAACTTGGCTTTGGGTCACAATAAAAAACAATGATTAAATGATTTATTTCCAGTGATTAAATAGACCAGTTCTACTCACAAGGGCCTTAACCCTGTCACAAGTTTCATACAATGTCCCACAAGATCTAGAACCTAGAGCTGTTAAATAGCTAGTATTTTTGTGATACCATTTAGCAGCAGCTATAACCAATTTGCACTGCACTGTCCATGACCCACTAAGGACATAGACCATGGAATGTGCCACCTCAATGGGTCAGACAGACAGCAGCCCCAGGGCTCCTAATTGGATTCCTAGCCCTATGAAAAACCAAAGGGGCATTCTGAAAAGCATCCAGGCAACAGTGTGGATTCCTTGTAGCTGCCATGACTATTTCTTGTCCCTGAACTTCTGGCTTTAATCCTGGCTTAATTTGGATTTTGCTGTCTGTCTCAGACTCTGAGACCAGACTTTTACTCTAATGCTTGGTATTGACTGTGGCCTAGAGCCTAACTATGCACTACTCCCTGCCTCAGGTTTGCCACGGCTCTGACTTTGGGCCTGACTGTGTGGGAACCTGATACCCCACTTAATTCAACAGAAATAATTATGAGAGCCTGCATGAAGCTCATTATGGGGTCTGGTCCTAGATTTCAAAGTGAAGTGGGTTTGCAAAGGAGGCTATCTTTTAACTCTATATAATCTAGAACATAAAACGGCCATACTCAGTCAGACCATCCAGCCCAGTGTTCTGTCTGCCGATAGTGGCCAAAACCAGATGCCCCAGAGGGAGGGAACACAACAGGTCGTCCTCACATGATCCCTCTCCTGTCACCCACCTAACAGAGGTTAGGGACATCATTCCTACCCATCATGGCTAATAGCCATTGATGGACCATGAATCTATCTAGCCCTTTTTAAAAACCCTGTTAGGGTGTGTCTAGACCACTGAGTTTTGTCGACAAAAGTGGACTTTTGTCGACAAAACTATACCTGCGTCTACACTACCGCTGAGTTCTGTCAACATAACGTCGACAGAACTCAGCAGTTTTGTCGACGCTGGTAAACCTCATTTTACGAGGCATAACGCCTTCTGTCGACAGAGTTCTGTCGACAGAAGGTGTTATTGCCTGTACGGTTGCGTCTAGACTACAGGGTTTTGTCGACAAAGCAGTTTGCTTTGTCGACAGAACTGAATGTGTCTAGACGCTCTATGTCGACAGAAGTTTTGTCGACAGTATCTGTCGACAAAACTTCCGTCGACAAAACCCTGTAGTCTAGACATACCCTTAAAGTCCTAGCCTTTACCACATTCTCTGGCAAGGAGTTCCAGAAGTTGGCTGTGTGTTGAGTGAGGAAAATTTCCTTTTGTTTAAACCTGCTGCCTATTAATTAATCTGATGCATTCTTTTAAAATAAAAAGAATGGCACCAGAGATGTAATTAATTTTTTAACCAAGTGAAGGCAAGTGAAATCCTCAGGATAACAAGTCTGATATTTTTCAAAGCTATTTCTGAACAGGATCAATTTAGTTCTGAATTTGATTTTAGTAAATTAATAATACTCTAAAGAGGAAATGAATTGTCTGTGTGTGCTTTCATAGATTTATTCAGGAAGTAACATTTTATTTTCAACCAAAAAATAAAAATCAACTTTCAACTATTCTTGCACACCCAAAATAATATTCTTATTGCTTTAGATACAATTCCACCATCCTTGTTTGCATCCTTTCTCCCCTGCCCTTTGTCTCATGTGTTTTTTTTTTTTTTTTTTTTTTTTTTTGTCTTTTTATTCTCTCAGGAATGGTGCTTGTCCCAATGAACTTAGATAACTGTACAGATTGGGGTTGGGCAGAGGGCTAACTACCCTGTCACATAAAAAACAAAATATGTTACGGAGACAGTGGTGCAGAAATTGACCATTACTGTGCATGATGGCCCTCAGGAGTTAATTAACTGTGTGACTGTCCATGTAGAAAGTCAACAGAAAGGCACTGGCATGAAGATTGACATGCTCAATCCCAAGACCAAACTTGGCTTTTGGTACATATAGACAATGTACAAAACAGGGAAGCTAGCTCTGATCACAGCAGATATGAGATGCTACAGCTTACACAATTCTAGATGTCAGCAAAAACAGATGCATGGTATCAGGAAGACTAAAAACATCATTGGGAGAAATCTTGTAGGACACCCAAAGGCAAGTGAAAATGAGGTCACCCAAAAATAACATGATGAAGAATGGTGGAATCTGAGCTGAAAAAATCTGTATCATGGCTGGGGAATCGCTGAAAGATTTGCCAGAAACAGGTGGGAATGGACAAGCTTCATTGCTGCCCTAAATGCTAGCAGCATAATGGGTACTAACTAAGGGTATATCTACACTACAGTGTTATTTGGAAATATCTAATTTTGAAATAGTTAATTTGAAATAACGCGTCTAGACACAAAATGCATTTCAAAATAGCGTTTCACTCTTTCAAAATAGTGGATCCACACTGATTGGATGCTGAATTGCATTTAAGGCTGGCTGGAACTGGTTCTGGCAAGGCATCAGGTCAGGAGTTACTTTGTGAGGCTATGTGAGGCCTGTGCTTAAAGGGACCCCCCTGGACAGCCAATTGTCAGGTTTCCCTGCTTGCTTTCCTACCTCGCTGAGGGACAGCAAAGCATTTTTTCCTCTGCATGCTCTGATTGCCCTCACTCAGGACACCACAGCACTCTGCAGCATGGAGCCGGAGCTGCCCCTGGGCACTCTGGTGCTTCTCTTGGACTTGTTGCTGCAAGCCTGGCAGCATTTTCTGCAGGCTGCCTCACAGGATCTGCAACAACCCAACCCTCAGGCCTTCTTCCAGACCCTCCTGGGGTATGTGGAGGAGCAGCTGCAGCTCCTGGACGCCAGCGTGCCCCGTCGCATCTAGCATCTGGACACTAGCAGCGACTGGTGGGACCACGTCATTCTGGAGTGCTGGGGAGACCAACAATGGACCTAGAACTTCAGGATGAAGAAGGACACCTTCCTCGAGCTCTGTGAGTGGCTCACCCCTGTTCTGCGGCGACAGGACATGCACATGAGGCCCGCCATTCCCCTCTGCAAGCGTGTGGCCATCACCCCATGGAAGCTCTCCACTTCGGATAGCTACCAATCCGTGATGAACCAGTTCAGCGTGGGGAGATCCACCATCAGAGCAGTGCTCATGCAGGTATGGCAATCTCCGGCCATGAGCGGGGGTGCAAGGAGGGAATGGGCTGCCCTAGGGAAAAGGAGGGGAGGTGGCGAAAGTCCCCTCCCCCAGGGGGTTTGTTCTGTCCCACCCGCACTAAGGACTGCCCGCGGTGGCCAGGACTGCGGGGGGGGGGGGGGTTGCTCCTGGAGAGTGGGGTCGTGGGGCAGTGGCAGGGAGGGAGCACTCTCAGCCACCCTAGCACCCCAGTGACTCTCGGTTTTATGTGTCCCTCTTCAGGTGGTCAAGGCCATCAACAAAGTGCTGCTCCAGAGTCATCCACTTCACCGATGTCATCAAGGGGTTTGGCACCCTGGGCTTCCCCAACTGCGGGGGGGCTATCGACGGGGGACACATCCTCATCCATGCCCTGGACCACCAGGCCTCCCTGTACATCAACCAGATGGGATATTTTCCATCATCCTGCAGGCTGTGTCTGACCACTGGGGCCACTTTGTGGACATCAATGTGGGCTGGTTCAGCAAAGCACACGGCGCCCAGGTGTGCCGGTGTGCCGCAACTCCTCCGCATGCCAGAGGCTGAATGCCAGGACTTTCTTCCCGACCACTACATCAGCTGCAGCCTGTGTGCCTGGTGGGGGATATGAACATGCCTGTGTGCCTGGTGGGGGATGTGGCCTATCCCCTACAACCCTGGCTCATGAAGCCCTATGAGGGACACCTCAACCCTTCCCGACAAACATTTAATGCCAGGCTGAGCAGAGTCTGCATCATGGTAGAGGGTGCCTTCAGCTGAGTGAAGGCCCATTTTAGATGCCTCCTCACCTGCCTGGACCTCTCAGAGTGGAATATTCCGCATGTGGTGGCAGTGTGCTGCACAATTTGTGTGAGTGGGAGGGGGAGGCTTTCCTGCCAGGCTGGATGGCAGAGGCTGACCACTTGGCTGGCCTGTATATGCATTCCTGCACGGCTGCCATCCGGGAGGTCCATCGGGGGGCTGTCCGTATCCAAGAGACCCTACTTCAGAGTTTCCACCCGGAGGAGCAGTAACAGTCTCCCTGGTGTGCCCCACTGGGGCTTGTGCCTCATTCCTCCCTCACGTACTTCCACTTACCACTCCTCAACCCCCCTTCCTGATGTAAAATAAAAGACACATGTGTTCATGACAACAAAGTTTCTTTACTGAACAAAACTGGAGTGAGGGGGGAATGAAACTCAGGTGACACTGGGGAAAGAAGGTGGGAGAGGGGAGGGGGAAACCTGGGAGGAGGGAGTTAGAAGGGGGAGGCAAGGGGAAGAAGAGGAAGGAGAAGCTCAGGATTGGGGGTCTCGCCCACGCAACTGTCTCCCAGCACCGTGGGTGCGGGTGCCTCAGTGTCCCCGTGGGGGTGGGGAGGCTGTGGAGGGAGAAGCAGGAGGGGGAGAAGGCAGCAAGCTCTGCACCAGGGTCTGCAGGTGTTGGCAGATGGCACGGCCTTGGGCAAGCTGATCCCGCCAGCTCTCCCGCTGGAGCTGCAGGTCTTCTTGTACCCAGTTCTGGAAGGTGCGGTGCAAGGCTCGCAGTGCACCCAGATGCTGCTGCTGGTACTCCTCCACTGCACGGGTGGGCCTGTGGAGTCCTTGGGTGCGGGAGGATGTCCAGGGCGGTGTGGTGAGCCCTTCACTCGCAGCTGGTGCAGCTGTAGAGAAACAAGAGAAGTGGTCAGTTATCCCCGGGGACACAGTAGGTGAAGCCCAGCCCCCCTCTGCAAGGCGAGGACGACAGTTCTCTGCACCATCAGAGCCGATGTGCTTGCACACAGGCCATGTTTTCGGGATGTCCTGCTATCCCCAGGAGTGGGAGCTGCCCCGAGACCAAACCCATGCCCTGTGCTGTATACCAGTGTGTGTGTGGGGGGGAGGGGTGGAAGGGAGCTATCCCCTGCCTCTGTGTAGAGGGGGCTTGTGGAGGGAGGGCATCCTGCTGTGTCCCACCCTGGGGGTCAGGAGCAAGTCATATGTCTTCACACATGCATGTGAGTAACAGGCCAAGGTCCCTGTGTGGCAGCCAGATGGGGCCACGTGCCCAGGGGTGGCACAGCACGTGCACAGGTTGCTGTGTGATGCATGGTCAGCAACACCCACAAGGGAGACCCTGGTCTCCCTCCACTCCCTCCCCTGCATAGGGGACAATGATGGCACTCACATAGTGTTGCCTCACCGGCCTCAGATGACACTGGTGACAGGTCCGTTGGGATGGCTCGGGGGTCCTGGCTGCGCAGCATACTCCCTCCAGCCTCCGGCAGCTCCTGGCCCTCCTCCGCCTCCTCCCTCATGTCCTGGTCAGAGCCCTCTGCCCCAGGGTCGATGATCACCTGGGGGGCACGGACTGTCCTGCCCTCCCAGGATGCGGTCCAGGGCGTCCAAATAGGGGCAGCTCTCTGGGTCTGCCCCTGGTTGGGAGCTGCCCCGTGGCCCTGGCATATGCCTGCTGCAGCTCCTTAATTTTCATCCGAACCTGCTCCTGGGTTTGGATGTGGCCAGGCTGGCAGCCATCCAGCTGTAGACGGCCGCGTTCCTCCAACTAGTGCAGAGATCATGGACATTGGCAGCATCCCCCCAAACCTCAATCAGGTCCATCATCTCCATACTGGACCAGGAAGGCACCTGCCTCCTCTGGCTCCTGGCAAGCTCCTGGGAGCTGGCAAGCTGGTCCAGGGGAACAGTGAAGGGCTGGCTGCCAGCGGCTTGCTGGCTCATGCTGTGGCCTGGGTCAGGGGCAGCAGCAGAGTGGCTCTGGGCTGGCAGGCCTGGTAATAGCCACAAAAGACTGTGGCCAGACTCTACCCCTTTAAGGGCTCCGGAAGGGAAGGGAAAGGGAGGAGAGGAGTTTTCCTGTTTGTGCCCAGAGTGGCCACTAGGGCTCTCTGGGAAGGGCTGGAGGCCCCCTATTTGAAAATAGCCCCTATTCCCTGTCTACACAGCGCCTATTTTGAAATCACTATTTCGAATTAGGTGCTATTCCTCCTAGAATGAGGTTTACCAATTTTGAAATAGCGGTCGGCTTGTGTAGACGTTAGGAAAGTTATTAAGAAATGACAGCTGTTATTTCGAAATAACTTTGCTGTGTAGACATAGCCTAGTATTATCAAGTGAGGGCAGTTTTTTCCTCCTGCTATCAGCAGGACATTTCATGTCTTTGTGCAAGATATCCAACAGAGTTTATAAAGCAAATACGGTTTATGTAACTGCCCTAAAGTAACTCGGTGGCTTTGGGACCATAAACTTTACCATAGCAGCCAGATGGTTATCTGCAGTTTCTTCGATGAGTAACCATTCCAGCCTTCGTCCTCTTATCAGGAATTGGTGCTGTTTACCGTAATTGCTCTGTGGAGATTGATGCACACAGATTCCAGCACAAGCAGCTGGACTTCTTCCTGTATGAAAATGAAACTGCTTTTCAGCCCAGCTGAAAGAGAAGTTGAATAAAATTTCCCAATCCTGATGTTCAACTCTGGAAAGTCACTGAGAAGCCATAGGGGGAAAATATAGCAAGGGAATAACCAGGATATTGGTACTCTTAATAGGAATTCCACGTATGGAAACAAATAATGCAGCTGTCTATATTTATTAAAGAGATTATTGTCTGTGGGTTTGTAATGATGCCTGAATTTCTGAAATACTGTTCTCCTCTGACTCACTAATTTCTATGAAGGAAATTTGCACATCAAAAAATAAACTATTTTCTTCTCTTCTAGCAGAGTCTGGCCAGACAAAAAACTAGATAAATTATAATCTTTGAAAAGAAAAATTATTCAAAAGGCTTCATATAACTGTCTGATGAGCTACTAAAACAGTACAAAAGCATGAAAAGACTTTGTTAAATTCCCCACCCTGTATACAATGGACACTTTACAGACACTGAAGTTCTCACGTGGAAACTGTAACCTGGGAAAGAATACAAAGCTCTGGTACATTGGCCAATAAGTGGTTCCCAAACTTTTCGGCATCACGCCCTTTTTGATTTTTGAACGACCCTCACTCCCTCCTCCCCAAAATTGCAGCAAAACTTGTTGAGAGAAAAAAAAAAAGGAATTGACTGGGGCAGCAAAACTTGATGGGGTGGGGGGAAGAGGGGAGACTGGGTCTTCACACACCCCAGGTTGGGAACCCATGGACTAGAGAGAGGATGTTGGGAAGTGGTCTGCAGAAGAAGGTTGCTGACCAGAGCGCTAAGCCGGCAGGCATTCAACAGTTGCCATGCTACAGTGTCTTTGGAAAAGTTAATGTCCCAGGTTGTTTTGCACAAACTGGTATGGCAGAAATGTTTTCCTTGGAGACTGTAGAAAATTCGTGGCTCAAATTGAGGAGATGTCTCATTTTTCGGATTAGATGGTCAGAAAGAATACACATCCTATGTTGGTTGGAAATTTCAATGTTAGCTCAAAGCACAGGTCACTTTCTGATCAGCTTTGTCAAGTTAAGAAACCAACCACAGAAACTATGTAAAACAACTGTTTTGTTCAATTTTCTCACTCTGAAACATCTGGAGGAGAGAGATTGATAGCAGGTTCTTCTTCAGTTGGCCTGTCTTGTAATACACTATAACCTTATCCTAAGACAAGCAATTTTATTAGCTGTTTCATGTAATTATTATGGAGATTGCTATGTACTCCTGAAAGAGAGCAAGAATAAAGATGTCATAACTTCTTAAATGCTTGAATGAACATTTTTTAAATCTATCCATTAAATCTGTGAAGCTGAGCTGAGGAACACCTATCCATTTGCAACTGGTAAAAGTAGCAATTTTATTTACCCATCTGATGATGTGTCTACTTCAAGCTTAACGCTTCTCACTAAAGCACACATCTGAGTTAAAATCCTTCCAATAGCTAGAATGTTCAATGTATTCTTGTATTTCTTAACAAACTAAATTGTAGTTGTCTAGAAATTGCACTACATCAATAAATGAGTGAGGCTGAAGAAGCTCTTGACACCAAATAATCATAGTACGTATTCCTTGTCACTGGAAACACCATTTATTTACAGCAAAATACAGTTTAGAGAGACCTTGAAACCAGACCCTTTTGTGGTTAAAAGAATTGACAGCTTCTTAGAGGAACACAGGAGGGAACTGGGATTGTATCCTTATTGAACCATAAGAGTCTACACTACTGATGTAAATTCAAACCATTACCTACAGTTGGGATTTAATATGTGATAAACATGTATTTGTGTAAGGGGGAAAGTTTGGCCATGAGTGTCACTTGGGCAAAGTAATTCTGAAAATTCCTAATTTAAATATTTAGACACATACATTTAAATATTTATTAACATCACAATTATTTGGTTGAACTACCATAGGCAGTATGTAGTGGAGCGAAGTGGCCACCCACTGACCCGAAGAGGAAGAGCCCCTCCCTGAGCCCTCTTGAGCAGAGCCTGACCCTGCCTTCTCATCTGACTGGAAGCCAGGAGGCGTGGCCAGGACTATAAAAGGCCAGCCCTGGAGCTCAGTCGAGACCCAGCCAGCAGAGGAACCAGACACCTGCCCTGTGCTCCCAAGCTGGGAGGCCGAGGACTAGTCAGGACCACCGTACCTGCAGGAGCCTGAGGACTGGTCTGGACCACCAGGACCTCTGCCAGAGCTGTCAAATCCCAGCTTCCCAGTAGACCTGCCAGGAGACCAGATATGCATGGAGGGGGAGAATGGAAGTGGCCTAGCCGACCACAGTTTGGTTGAGCCAGAGTCTGCTGGATCCCCTCTCACCCAGCAGCAGGCTGCTTTGCTGCTGTTAGAGGCCTGGGCTGGGACGCAGTGGAGTGGACGGCCCTGCATCCACCCTGCCACCAACCCTTGGGTGGCAGTCTCCCCCTATGCCACTTCAGGCTAACGGCCTGGGTATCCTGGATTTCCACTCAAGTGAGGAGACCTGGCTGTTTGCTTTTCCACCCCGCTCTGAGCCAGGGCCTGGGCCATTGAGCTCCATGTAATTGTTTGCTGCCCCACCCTGAACCAGGGCCTGGGTCTTTCTAATTGACTGCTTGTTTTTCTGCCCCACTCTGACCACAAGCCAGAGCCTTATAGAGCCAGACTATTGCCTTGACCCGAGCATCGGCCTGAGCGTGGGTACTAGAGACTGCCAACCCAGAAGAGGGCAACTGATTTACCAACCCCTGTCCCATTCTGAGTACTGACTGAGACCCAGGAATATGGGGACTTGCATGTACCTAGGCGGCGTGGCCTCCCACTGACCCAGAGGGGGAAGAGCCCCTCTGTGAGCCTTGACGGTCTACACAGTGTCATGACATAATTAGCCAATACGCTTAATTGGCAAATTCAACGAGGATGTGTAATATGGATCCATGGTTGCATGCTAGTATTACAATCACCTGCCCAGAATAGCACAGGACTAAGATAAAGTTTGCATATGTAACAACATTGTGATAATCTTGAATTAATTGGTTTGAAGTAATTATGTCAGGAAAAAGTATAACATTCCATGTTTAGTTTATTCTTTAACGTTTTGTAAACACCAACTTCTAACCATCTTTATTTTGCTGTCTGGAGCTTCTTAATGACTTTTTTTTGGCTATTACAACTTACACATTTACAATAATTCTCCAGTCTGTATTTTAGCCAAGAAATAGAGGAACAAAAAGCCATGAGATTCTTCAAATAGGTCCATGTGTGCTATATTCCTTGGGCTTTCTAGACCAGCGTTGGGTTAATTAGCTAATGTTTGTGACAGGCATTGACTATTAAAAGATATAGAAATTAATGGATGCTGGACCAATGAAGCACCACCCTAATCACAGACCTATGAAAGTAAATGTATTTAATTTGTTTTTATGCCAGTTCTAAGCACCTCTCACAGAGGTAATTCAATGGAAAGGCTCTTTTAGATGCAAGATCTATGTGCAGCAGCTGCTCCAGTGCCCTAGATTTTATAAAATGTATGTCACTAGGGGTATGTCTACACTACAAAGTTAATTTGAACTAACAGCCGTTAGTTCGAATTAACTTTAATAGGCGCTACACATGCAAACTGCTAGTTCGAACTTAATTCGAACTAGCGGAGCACTTAATTCGAACTAGGTAAACCTCATTCTACTAGGACTAACGCCTAGTTCGAATTAAGTAGTTTGAATTAAGGGCTGTGTGGCCACTTAATTCGAACTAGTGGGAGGCTAGCCCTCCCCAGCTTTCCCTGCTGGCCATGCTGGGCACCACCAGGGAAACTCGTCTGCCCCCCTCCCGGCCCCGGACCCCTTAAAGGGGCACGGGCTGGCTACGGTGCCCGTGCCAGGTGCAAGCCTGCCAGCACCCAGCCAGCAGACCCTGCACCTGGCACGGCACGAACCAGCCACCCGCTGCCACCCAGCCCCTCTGCCTCTTCCCGGGACCAGGCTGGCGGCTCCCAGGAGCCTGCCCGGGTCCACAAGAGGTGGGCGCCCACCTGGTCTAGTGCGGAGATCGTGGACCTCATCCACGACATCCGCACTAGGCACAGGAAAGTGGCCGTCTAGGGCAGGATAGCTGCCAGCCTGGCCACCCAGGAGCAGGTTTGCATGAAAATCAGGGTGGTCCAGTGAGACCCCCGACCCTGAGCCCTGAGCTTAGAATGGCCGTACTGGGTCAGACCAAAGGTTCATCTAGCCCAGTAGCCTGTCTGCCGACAGCGGCCAACACTAGGGACCCTGGAGGGGATGGACCGAAACAATGACCAAGCCATTTGTCTCGTGCCATCCATCTCCAGCCTTCCACAAACAGAGGCCAGGAACACCATTTCTACCCCCTGGCTAATACCACTCCATGGACCCAACCTCCATGACTTTATCTAACTTCTCTTTAAACTCTGTTATAGCTCTAGCCTTCACAGCCTCCTGCAGCAAGGAGTTCCACAGGTTGATTATTTGGTTTGTGAAGAAGAACTTTCTGTTATTAGTTTGAAGCCTGCTACCCATTCATTTCATTTGGTGTCCTCTAGTCCTTCTATTATGGGAACTAATGAAGAACTTTTCTTTATGCACCCTCTCCACACCACTCATGCTTTTATAGACCTCTATCATATCCCCCCTCAGTCTCCTCTTTTCTAAGCTGAGAAGTCCCAGTCTCTTTAGCCTCTCTTCATATGGGACCTGTTCCAAACCCCTGATCATTTTAGTTGCCCTCCCCTCTCCCACCTCCTTTTCCCAGTCTCCCCAAGTTTTGTTCAATAAAGAGAGTTTCTATTTTTGAACATATGTGTCCTTTATTTTGTACGTCAGGAAGGGGGCTAAGGAGGGGTAAGTGGAAGGAGGTGAGGGAGGAATGGGGTACGAGCCCCCGATGGAGAGGACTGGGGTGGCTCTGCGGGCTCCTCGGAGTGGAAGCTCTCCTGCAGCCCCCCGATTGACCCCCCCCCCGGATGGCAGCCTGCGGCAAGTGCAGCCGGGCAGATGGCCGAGTGCTGTGATGTGCTGAGTGTGGGCACTCAGGGCACCCTAAGACAGGACCGCTTTGCAGGCGGGGAACCTGTGAGAACTGTCTGTCCGGGGTGGGGGTCAGGACCCTTTAAGCACAGCCCTCGGCTAGCCTGAGACAGCAGCTCCACGCTCTAAGTCCTAATCTGATCCCTGCCGGCACTGCTTCCGGCCATCCTTAACCTCGGTTCAGGGTCCACTCAATGTGGACATGCTAGTTCGAATTAGCAAAACTAGTTCGAATTAGCATTTTAGGTCTAGATGCACTAATTCGAATTAGCTTAGTTCGAATTAGTGCTGTAGTGTAGACATACCCCTAGGAGATTCCAAAGCAACAGAACTATATTGCCCTGCTGGTACCAGACACTACACAGGACTTTTAGTAGTGTACTTAACTGATCCAGACAAGTGCTAAACACCTGCACTTTCATTAACTTCATTGGAGAGACTAGGTAGGTGAGTAATATCTATTATCAGACCAACTTCTGCTGGTGAAAGAGACAAATTCACACAGAGCGGTTTGGATCTGAGAAAAGTACTCAGCTAACCGCAAAGTGGAACAGATTGTTTAGCATAAGTAACTAACAAGTCTTTTAAGAGACCATTCAAGGCAGAGGGGCCAAACACCTCTCCATCGGGTGGGGTAGGGGCAAGAAGAAGTTTATGGGTACAGATTGTTTTACTGAGATAATAAATCCAGTATCTTAATTGAATCCACGAGTTTTAGTTTCTTGCAAAGTTATGAATTGAAGCTCCCAGGCTCACCATTTCAAGGTATCGTTTCAAGGTATTGTTCTGCACTTTTCCTTTGAGGATGAAGTCTGAGAAGGGGTGAACGTATTTAAATCTTACAGGTACTATTGTATTGCATCCCTCCCTCCCCTAATGCCCCCGGGAAGCCTTGGGGCAAAAGACTGGAGGGTGGGGTGGGGAGAAGGAGAGTTGCATTAGGATAATACCCGTGAGAAATGTAATTGTGGGATGGAATCTGGTGGTGGGGGACACAACAGGGGGTTGGTATAGATGTGGGTGTGAGGGAGCTCACAGCAGGGGGCTGGGAGATGGGGGGGGTCTCACTTTTGGGTCATATATGGATTGGTCATTTTGTGAAAAGTTATGGTATTTTTGTCTTTTATCTTTTACTGTGTGGGCTCATCGAAGAGCACAATGGTTGGCTTGCTTCACATGTATATTTACTGAGGCATTTAGTACACTGGGGGTATGTCCACACAACAATTAGCCCCCACAGCTGGCCTGTGCCAGCTGCAGGTTTTTTCTTTGTTGTATAGATGTGGATGATAGGTATGTGTAGGGCCCATGGATCTTGAATTGGTTCATTGTGTGGGGTGTTGATCATTAGCTGCTATGTCTGCAGGTTTTGCACATGTTGTTCCAGTAAGATCTGTGCCATTTTGAGTTGGTCGGTGGAAAGCTTGCTTCTGATGATGAGCTTGGTGAGGCTGTGGGATTATATAAAGCCCAGAAGAAGGGATTTGGGAAAGATTTCTTTCAGGAATTGATCCACATTGAGAATGGGGTAAGGTGTGCAGTAAGAGGATTTTTTATTTTCTATGTGTTGTTAAACCATATTCTCTCAGAGTATTTGGATGATCTGTTCCATGATGCAATGTGATCTACTTCTCTGGAGTATCCTTGGTTTTTTTGAAGGGCATAAAGCATTTAAGACAAATGGAAACAGTCCTCATTCTCAGTGCCTCATTAAGGCTTGGTCTAAAGGGGACAGTCGACTTAAGATATGCAACAATGTATCTTAAATCATGTGTTGGTGCCGTCCACACAGCAGGAGGTCTACGGGAGCATATGTTCCCATCGACTTCCCTTACTTCTCATGAGGAGCAGGACTATCGGTACTGACAGGAGCGCCCTCTCAGTTTGAATTAGTGAGTCTTCACTAGATCCGCGAATTCAAACCTTAAAAAAAAGATCGACCATAGCAGAGTCAATCTTCTCTGTAGTGTAGACAAGCCCTAACAGAGCTAACTGCATACATGCAAAAATAGTGTTCACGAGTCATTGTTCTCCTGTTTAAAAATGTCATTCACCCACATAGAAGTGGGGTCATGTGATTTAGGCGTTGAGTCCCACACAATGTAGTCTAGACTCTAGTCAATAGTCTATCAGTCAGTGGATAGTATGTCAATAGTATGTCAATTTGCAGAACTTGGGATAAATAGGCTGGATAATTTATCCCCATAAATAGACTCACTACATTGAGCTCCATGCAGCTGGATCCCTGGGCCATTATGGAGCCTCAATGAAGACAAGTGCTGCCTGCATGGAGCTCATTGTGTATGGGCCTGTTTCAGATTTACTATGACTAATATTGCAGGATATAATTTAAGTGGATGAGATCTGATGAACTCTGTGTGTGTGTGTGTGCATGTGCGCGCGCTCTAGTGAAAGTCTTTTTTTTCTCTTCTGGGACATCTCCATATCTCCCTTCATAGATCTTGCACTACTGAGACTTGCTTCTGAATAGGAGAATGAATGAGTTGCTTGTAAACTTCAGTTAATTCAGCTTCTACTCTGCCAGTTGACATTATTATGGAGTGAGGAAGCCCTAGTCTTTCCTGTCCTGTGTGGTATGTTAAATGAACAGGAATAATTTCATCTCCTGGTTGTTAGGTTCAAACCTGACCAATCTGTACTGACCAAAAGTCATTACTATCTAAATATGGTTTGTAGTCACAGTGAACTTGGTAAAATCAGTCCAGATGCTGATAGACACATCACAAAACCTATCACCTGATGGTGTGAGGTTGAGGAGGGCAGCCTGGTCAAAGCAAGAGATACACGCTGATGAATTGTGATGAAAGTTTGCATTGCTGCTGCCTATTCCTTTCTAGTGCAGTTAATCCAGCATCATCTTACAAGCATTAAACTGCACTTAAAAAAATAGAATCTAAAAGTAGAGCAAAAGGTGGCTCAGAAGAAAGAGATACATTAGACTTAGTTAAATCTCAGTGCTCCAGCCAATGCTAGTTACAGCTTAATGGAATTAATTTCCAGTCTGGAAGTGTGACTCCTCTAATTATCAATTTATTCACATCTATGCTGCATCAAACAATGAAACGTGTAATTTTTCCTACACATAAGTCAAGATCAGCTTTTCTTAGAATGTCAAGTATGGAAGATGTTCTATTACATTAGGTTTGCATACCACATCCATGTTATTTGAGTGCCTGACGCTATTACATTGGTTTCACTCTAAAATTGGAAAATTGAACATGTAGTGATTTCTTCTAGGCAAGATCCATGGTACAGAACTGTTTTTTTTTAAACACCAACTTAAAAAAAACAAGTAGCTAGTTATGTATAATAACCAGTTTCAGGTACATTTTTGCACTCCATTAGGGTATGTCTACACTAGCCCCCTAGTTCGATCTAAGGAGGCTAATGAGGGCGACCGAAATTGCAAATGAAGTGCAGGATTTAAATATCCCACACTTCATTAGCATGTTCCCGGCCAGTCGCCATTTTAGAAATTGACTAGCCCGAAGTAACTGCCCGCCTCTACACGCGGCAGTGAAATGGGATTCCGAATTAAAGCCCTAAATCGAATTAGCTGGTATTCCTCCTGCAATGAGGTTTACCAGCTACTTGGATTTAGGGCTTTAAATTGGAATCCCATTTCACTGCCGCGTGTAGACGCGGGCAGTTACTTCGGGCTAGTCAATTTCTAAAATGGTGACCGGCCGAGAACATGCTAATGAAGCGCAGGATTAAAATATCCCGCGCTTCATTTGCAATTTCGGTCGCCCTCATTAGCCTTCCTAGATCGAACTAGGGGGCTAGTGTAGACATACCTTTAGTAGCTGAAGTTCATCTTTGTTTAACTATTTTTGCATATTTTAGCCCACTTTGGATTGCATTGTCAAAAGCATTCAGAGCCAGCATTTCAGAACACTGTAATTGGAACTGGATTTAAACAAGCAAGCAAGCAAACAAACAAACAAAACAAACAGAGAGCTCTCATTAGACTTCTAAACAAAGGCTAGCTTTTCAAAAGTACTTGATACTCAGCAGCTCCCCTGTGCCACTCACAGATAGATTTCTTAAAAGAGCTCATCACCCAACCTCTTTTGAAAAACTGGCAACTTAATTTGGTGCCTAAGGGTCTGAGTCTGCTTCCACAGAAGTCAAAGGAAGATTCCATTAGGACTTCAACAGGTGTTGCATCAGGCTCTCAATAGGAAATGAGCCCTCTTGAAAATTATGGCCTATGTGTAGATTAGATCTTTTGGTATATCCCCTGGCCACTAAAAGACAGGGTATGCACTGATAAGCTAATGTTTCTGGTATGTCAACCTTTGTGGGCCTCATTTGTTACATTCCTTCAAAATTATGTGGTTTGAATTTCAGCTTTCAAAATAGACAACACAACTACCCAATTTAAAGTTTTGGGGTGGTGGAGTGTATGAATCACTACACACATTACATCTAATGTAGAAGATTTACAAGTGTCTCCGGGGCTCTATGTTATAAACTGTTGTGAATTTTAGAATGTTTTCTTGGTTTCATAAGCTTCCTTGCTTCCAAGCTAATATTTCCCTATGATTATTGTCTTGTGATGATCCTGAGTCTTGGTTCTGACCTTTCCTGAAATCTGAATCTGGGTTTGAATATATCAGTCCATTTCTATCAACTGGAGCTTCAGATATGGATGCACTTGGCTTTGGAGAAAATATAAGATCTGAGCCAGATCCAAATTTGGGTCTCTTTTTAATTATCATGGTATATCGCACAAAGGAGGAGATATCTTTTTAACACCAAATCATTTAATCTGAAATAGAAATTGAAGTCAGCCAGGAAATGAGTGAGACTCTACCTGCCCCTTACTTGGGCTAGTCAAAGAGCTTGATTCTTCACTGTTTTACTTTGCAGACACTTAATACATTTGTGCAAAATTCACATTAACCTCTCCCAAATCAGAACACTAGTATTTAAATATGGACATTTTGTACAGGTGTAAATGACTATACAATAGGGACAAGGCAGTAGAGAATCAAGTCCAACATGTATCAATACATTCTTCTATGGGAAATGACTCTGTTTATGGAATAAATGAAATCAGAGCACAATTCAAGAGCTGGAAATGTTCACAGTTAAAAACAATGCTGCAAATAGTCTTCTATAACAAAAGTATCCAAACTATATATTTTTATCTTGACATGTCATGTGGCATTAATAAATAGGCATTATTTATTGAAACTTATTTATTGTGACACTTGATTAGTTTCTTACATCATTGTCTTTTATTTGTCCTTTAAAGTCTTGGAAGGGATCATATCTTTCTTTGTGCATATACGAAACACCAAACATAAGGGGTACCTGATCCTGACTGGCCTCCTTTAGTGCTTATGCAATTTAAGTGCAAAATAATAATTTTGAAAATTACATACATTTCTACACACTGTTCATTTGTAATTACTAAACATTTACCACAAGAATGGTTCCTCTATACTCTCTGAACTAGGATACAGTGATGCAATATTTCCAAGCCATACTGTAGGGTTAGAGTTTTCTTCTGCAGCTCACATTTATCTTTCCAAAGCAGTCACTTCCAGGAAACTACTTTCAGTTATGGGAGTTATTTATCCAATTACTTATCTGTGGAAACAGGCAAATTCAGATGCTGTTTTTTGCACTGGACACAGCTTGCATTGAAAAATATATTTATTCACAGGAGATCAAATGTTGCTCTTCTTTCTACTGGTTTGGTTCCACTGAAGCCAACTGAGGTGGTGAAATGGGGAGCAGAATCTGCCCCTGTGTATTTAATGAAAAAATTGTAGATATGTGAAATAAGCATACACTCTTTTCTGTCAATGTTGCCCAATTCCCCAAACATCCTTCCTTCTCTGACTCATTGCTACCTCATTCACCTTACACGAGGTAAGGACTAGGAGGCTTGCCTCGTGAAAGGTGACCAAGTCCTTTGAGTGAATGTGGACTCTATAAAGAGACACTTTCCCACAACTTGATTTACTCTCCCTAATTCTGGCTTACTCCTATGCAGACCAGTTGGCTCTTAGGTGCTTCCATCAGTATTTAGGTGTTTCAGCCATTTGTAGCAGCTCTCTTAAAGTGTGTCCACACAGCAGCATTATTTCGGAATAATGGCCGAAAATAACAATGCGAGCATCTACACAGCAATTCCATTATTTTGAAATAAATTTGAAATAACGGATGGCTTATTCCGACTTCTGTAAACCTAATTCCACGAGGAATAATGCCTATTACAAAATAGCTATTTCGGAATAGCAGTAGTGTGGATGGCTCCACTGCTGCTATTTCGAAATAACTCTTCTTCAGGGCCATTCAAAGTAATTACTCCCCAGCAGCGGCGGATATAGGGCAGAGCGAGCGGGGCGGCTACCCCAGGCTCTGCACTTCAATAGGCCTCATGTACGCACTACTACCTGTTGGCTGTGGCACATATGTGAAATTGTGCTGCCCAGGGCCCCGCACTTTAATAGGCCCTGGGCCCCGCAAAACGCTCATCTGTCCCTGCTCCCCAGTGCCTCCTGGGGCTCTAAATTGAGGTAGCGCATCCACATTAGGGAAGCCTGCCTCAGATTAATGTCAAGGCTTCCCTATAGTGTAGACATGCTATTTCGAAATAAGCTATTTCAGAGTATTTCTTCCAGAAAAGCTCATTTTGAAATAAGCGTGCAGTGTAGAGGTACTCTTACTAATTCAGACATAGTCTGTGTATGTCAAAGCAAGAAATGGTATTATCTTCAAGTGTGAAATGGAGAGAGGTTAACTTCTTCTTCAGCAAATTGGCTCTGGCTGTAAATCAGTTCAGTACTATGTATCTGACCTGAACCTTTCCAGAGATGAGAAATCAGCCAGCTGCACAAAGGTAGCTAATGGGACACCAGCGGGAGATATATATCACCTTTCCTTCTGGGGCTGGACTTGAGGATTCCTTCTGGTCCTGAAGTGGGAGAGTTGTACAGGAACTGGAATTTGCCTCCTACAGAAAATTTCACATTTCTGAAAAATTTCATTTCAAACTGGGATGAAGAGTTGGATTTGCAATATTTCCCATGGCACAGACACTTTTGAAATAGTCTATTTCAGAAGAACAAAAATGGAATTTTACAAACATTTCCCAGCCCATCGCTCTGGGCTCCTGGGCAGGCTGCCTGAAAGGGGAAACTGAGGCAGGTTGCTGTGCCATGACCTGCCGTAGGAGGGCACACCAAGTTGGATGGCCTGATAACATGCACCTGTTGGGGTTACTGTGAGTTTTTGGTATCGGCTATAATGAGAAAAGGAGAGCATGCATTTAGCTATGGTTCACCTGAGTTAGCTTCTCTTTCTGTTTCAGGATGAAACAGCCCCCAGAACTCTAAGAAGGACTTGGATGAAACTTTTGCATTTGGCCTCATTTTTTATTTCAGATACATAAAGCTAATACATTTCACACAGCCTCCTTCTAGAAATTAGATTGCAGACCAAGGCAAGCAAATCTTTTCAATGAACACAGTTACAATTTCAGGGATGTGGGTGTGTGTGTTTTAAACTAGATGATTTTACCTTGTTTTTTGAGTTTCATATTATTTTTGCAATGTGCAGCCAGTGCTAATATGCTGTATTATAGCATCACTATTGACAACATAGCCACATACAGCCAGCCACACAACCATCTATTGGCAACAAAGGGCATCTGCTTGAATTTCTGCTTCATCTTCCAGAAGAAAATATGACAGGTCAGTTCCTCAGCCCTACGAAGTCTCCTCTCCTTCACTCTGAAGGCACAAAGCAGCAGGGCCACCAATAACGTCCATGGAGACAAAGGGGGCAGTTTTTCTAGGGCCCAGTGATTTAAAAGGGCCAAGGGCTCCTGATCACTGTTCTTGTTACTACGGCAGCAGCAGCTTCTGGAGCCTCAGGCCCTTTAACTGCTGCCGGGTCCCTGGGTGGTACAGTCCAGGCAGCACTGACTGTCTGGCTGAGGGAGGCTCTCACCTCTCAGCCTCTTCCCTTCTTCTCAAGACTCCGCACTTACGGGACCTGGAACAGTGGCCCCTGCCATCTTGCCCAGGGCCCCAGGAAGTCTGTCACCTGCCCTGCAAAGGTAAGGATTAGTCATGGGCATTTTTAGTAAAAGTTAGAGCTGTTAAGAAGCATGTAAATCATTAATCGTGTAGTCGACAAAAAATTTTGTCGACTATACGATTAATCGATATGGGTTAGCACTGCAAGCACTCAGCCCCAGCTCGTGCTAGGTCCCGGAGCTACCCCGGAGGCAGGGCTGAGCCAGGCTATGTGCCTACTCAGCTCTAAAATACTTGTAATGCTCCAAAGAACCTGTGTCACCTGGGACTGATCCAGGCTGCTGCCAGCCCTCTAACAAATGTACTGGCAGAGGAGGGAGGGGGAACGCGTGGAGTCGATAGCATTAACGGATAAGCTTTTGCTTATCAGTTAATCGTTTAATTGACTATACTATTACATCCCTATAAAAGTATGGTAAGGTCACAGGCAGTAAACAAAAATTCATGGCCTATGACCTGTCCATGTCCCTGACTTGTACTACGTGCCCCTGACTAAGTCTTGAGTGCTCTGGGCGGGGCGGGGGGGAGGGGAACAGAGGCTTTGGGAGCCTCTGGGGCAGGGTTGCCCGGGGGGACTGGTGTTTCTGGGAGGATTAGGGACCAAAAGCCACCACTGGGGCTGGCCCTGGATCTTATGCCTCAGGCAAAAGAAGTGAGGTCAGGGGGCAGCCTTCTCTCTTAGTCTAGTGACCACAGTGTTGCTGGCAGTCTGCAGGATCAGGGAGCTGAAAAAATACTTAGTGATTTCCTTGCCCTATTGCCAGGGATGACAGAATTACCAGGTGAATGGCAAGATTCGGGGGTGGGGGAGAGGAGCACAGCCCTGTGCTCCTGGAGGGGGCAGAAAGAATGGAGCTGGGGCAGGCAGCACGCCACACCACGTAGCCTCACCCAGCCAGCCCTCAGGGTCACTCGAAGCACACCATGTGGCACTCCAGCAGCAATTTAAAGAGCCTGGGTGGGTGCCTTTTAATCACCAGGCCCCAGGGCAGTTGCTTCCTTTGCCCACCTGCCCCCACACTCCCTCCCATCAGTGGGCCTGCCCATCACTTCTGGATTTCACCTGGATTTCATAGCTCAGCTCATGCCTAGAATTTGGGCTAATGAGCATCTGGAAGTCAGAAGATCCTCAGTTCCGTGCTCTTTGCTTGTGGTCTGGAAATAGGCTTCAGTTACCCGTCTCTAACAATGGGCTTAAGTTACCCAGCTTGCAAGTGTGTTGAGAGGGTGAGTTAATGTTAAGTGCTATTGTGGGGTTACCACGTGTCTGGTTTTTCCCAGACATGGCCTCATTTTCGCTTGTTAAATCTCCATCTGGCCAGCTTTTTACGTGGCAAAAAAAGTCTGGATTTTGCCCTGCAAAGGGGATCGGGGAGGAGGTGGGACACGTGATTGTCAAATGGAACATTTGGAGCCGCGTGCCTGGACATTAACAGCCTCTCTGCGCACATGCCCAAGCACCTGGAGGAAAAAGCAAGAGGCTGCAGTGTTAGCAGCAGCTCCAGTTGAGACCCCGGGCAGGTCCAGTGCGTGTGTGTGTGGGGGGGAGGGTGGCTCCTCCCACAGAGTCACCACATTGCCCTCCATCCAGGGGCGACCCTAGACTAGCTGCCAGCAACTGGCACCCTAGGCGAACCATGCAATCGGCGCCCCCACCTCCAACCCCCCCAATGATATTGCGCCACCATTTGGGGTCCCATTTAACTTGGAGCCCTAGACGACCGCCTAGTTCACCTATATGGACGAGCCGCCCCTGCCTCCATCCACTAGATTACGTCCCCAGCTCTGGGGGAGAGAAAGGGCATTGGGTTACGGTGGGCTGTTGGAGCTGGAGGGTGCCTGGCTCTGAGGGAGAGGAGAAGAGGGGAGGGATGGGATAGAGCAGGGAGGCTGCGGGTGCCTGGCTCTGCTGGAGGGGAGGGCATTGGATTGGAGTAGCGGGGATGGGGATGCCTGGCTCTGGGGTAGGGGTGGGTTCACTGGGTTGGAGTTAGGGGAGGACAGGGGCACTGGGTTAGAGCAGGGAATTGGGCATTAGAACTTCTGGCTTCTTTCCTTGCCTGTAGGTGGGCAGTGGGGTCTGTTGGTTAGATTTGGGGGTTCCAGTCTCAGCTCTCAGAGGACTGTGGGAGGTGGTGCTTGGTGGGTTGGTCAGGAAATTCTGGGAAGCGGGATTCCTGAGTTCCTTTTCTAGCCATGCACTTCTCCCCTCAGTGCCTTTAACTTCATGCCTCAGCCAGCAGCCTCCCAGCTTCCCCCCGCCAACTCTCTCCTCCTGGCCCCACAGCCGCTGGAGTCCGCACTGCCACGTGTCTCAGGGCAGTGCGGCGGGGAAGGGGGAGCCTGGTATGCAGCGTCCCCTTGCACCATGGGAGCCAGCAGCGACAGTGGCAGCCCTGGCAGCAGCAAGGTGGCGGCCAGAGCCCTGAGCCCGGACTCCTGTGCGAGTGGAGCCGCCACCACTGTAGTGGCACCAGCAGGCACCAGGTGTCCTCTTTTTTTGAAAGCTCAAATATGGTAACCCCAGCTATTGTAACAGTATTTTTCTGTTTTACCACTTCAGCCTGACCATGGCTTTTTTTCATTCTCTGTGCTATCTAATAACTCTGATACCTAGGCACAGGGGAATGAGTCAATCAAGTGTCACCTAGAACAGTGTTTCTCAACCTTTTTTTTAAATAAAGTACCCCTTTAAAAATATATATAAGTTTATAATTTATATTATATTATATTATATTATATTATATTATATTATATTATATTATATTATATTATATTATATTATATTATATTATATTATATTATATTCCCAGTACCTACAGTTTTCAGACACACAAAAATTGTTTCTACCATTACAACACATTTGTTTAAACAACTTAATCGTAGCCAGGTGGGAGATGACATTTTTGGGTGTAAAAAGTACAAAAATAATTATATGCTGTAAAACTTAAAACAAAAAATCAGTTTTCTCCAAATTTCAGTTGTGTTGACATATCCCCCCAGACTTCTCTGGAGTACCCCTAAGGGTACTTGTACCACTGCTTGAGAAACACTGACCTAGAACTACCCTTGTCCCAATTTGTCAAAGTATTGCTCTAACTTCCCTTATATTAATGGTATGACAGCACCATCTGGTGACAGAAGGAGACTATTACACTATATTTAAAGATCTACAGGCAGTCCCCGGGTTACGTACAAGATAGGGACTGTAGGTTTGTTCTTAAGTTGAATTTGTATGTAAGTCGGAACTGGTACATACTGTAGGGGAAACTCTAGCCAAACGTTTCTCCAGAGCTCAGTTTTATTCTCCCACACCTCACTTCCCTCAGTCCTTTATTCTCAAGCTGAGGTGTCTGCTGAGAAAAGCCGCTCCGCGTCTCCCTGGTCTGCTGTGGGGGAGCGCTAGCTTCGCGTCTCTCTGGTCTGCTGGGGGGGCGCAGCTAGTGAGGGGTTGCCTCACCCCGTTTGTAAGTAGGAATCTGATGTAAGTCGGATCCGTGTAACCCGGGGACTGCCTGTATTTGAAACTTTAAGACCAGTAATAGAAATGTAGCCGTGTTAGTTTGGTGTAGCTGAAGCAAAATGCAGGATTTTCTGAGTCCTGGATTGTGGCAGAAGAATGATACAGAGAAAAGAGTTTGCCTTGTTAACAGCATTGCAGATTAGACTTTTCATACTGTCTGGTCTAGGCCAGACTTCTTGTAAGCCAGGATAGCTTTTTGGAAAGCAGCTAGTGGTTACATTAGGATATCCAAGGGACATGAAACAGAGCTGTTAAAATTGGTTTGGAAAATTCCTATCAGAATTTATACCCCAGAAGTTTTACTGGCAGCTTGCAAAATCTTTCAGTATATTCCTTACCGTCTTGGGAATTGCTGAAGTTTGGGCAAAACCTGAAAAGGAAGGACAGTCAACTGATATCTCTTTGGTCACACTATTTAATCTCCTCCTCCCAGCCTGTGACCGCATCTTTCCTTTCTGAGCATTTGCCTTTAATGAGCTCATATTTGGAGCATATTTCAGACCTGAATCCCCTCCTGCACCCTAACTCCTGCCCAGACCTTGTACCTCACCCCACCTCCTGCCCTGAGCCTGCTCCAAACTCCTTGACCTCAGCCCAAAGCCCACTCCTGTATCCCCAGTTGGAGTCTTCACCCTCCCCTGCATTTGGACCCTTTGCCTCAACCTGCAGCCCCCTGCTACAACCTGATCCCCTCATTTTTGGCCCCACTCTGGAGTACAGGGGCCCCCACAAAATCTAATAGCATCAGAAGAGGCCCCCAGAAGAGTTAATCTGGCCCTGCAGGCAAGGAACCAATGAAAAAGAATTATGTAGCCCTTTATCCACACATTGTCATCTCACAATTAGACTGCTTGTAATGGGATGTACATACCCTGCACTGGGACAGAAGGAGTTAAAATCCTATGGCCAGAGGAAGTCCCACCCCTCCAGCCAATCTGGGCGTGCGCCAAGTGCTGAGGCAATATAAAAGGGAGCAGCTCAGCTGAGTCTGGGCTGGATGCTGGAGAGGAAGGACCTATACTCCACGCTATAGGAGTGCCAGAGGCAAGCCAGCCAGAGAACTGGATGATGGGATCTGGAGACTGCATTGAGCCTCCAGAGCTGGTAAAGCCTCTGGAAGAAACTGGTACTGTGGAGCCTGAGGACCCTGATCCCATGTGGATCACCCCAATACCAGAACTGGTAGGAAGTGACTCAGGGAGGGTGCATGAGCGATATCTCCCACCTGAGTAAGCTCAGTATGTTGTGGTGGGATTCTTTGCTGAGCGAATGGTGGATCACTTCCCCACTGAGAGGGCCCTGGGTAGGGGCCTGGTAGAATAGGGTGGGTCTGGGCTCCCTGGGGTTGCTTCTCCAGACCCTTGGACTTTGGCCACTAGCCTGTGCTGCCCTGAACCCAAGTGCTTTGCTACTGATCTGGGCCATTAAGGCCACACTGCCTCAGGGTGAGAGGCTGATTCAAGTCACCAGTGGACTGACAGCAGAGTAAGCCATGTCTAAACACCTCCAGGCTTTTGCCTGCATGGACCTGGGTGTGCATACTCTGTGACATGGTTGTAACAGGTGATATATCAGCTACACCTTGAGAGCATTTGGAAATTGGTTAGTACAGGCTGCTTGCCCTTTAGTTGACTGGAATTTCATGCTGGTGACATGTGGTGCTAGAGCAATACTGGTCATTGATACAGCTCTGGGAGTCACTCAAGGAGTTTGATTATTCATTCTCTTGTAGCTCCATTAAGTATTGCAATGGATGTGTCACTGCAGCTTGCACGGGCATAGCCTTGCTAGCTTTCATCTAGTGACTACAGCTAAATATAGCTGTGTAGATGCGGTGCCACAGGCTTTAGCTCAGGTTCTGCAAGCACATATCTCTATTGCTAGCAAGTGAATCAAGCCCAGAATGAGGGGTGGGAGAGACCTGGGAAACTGACTGCAGGTCCCGAATCTAGAGCTGCCTGACCTGGTGCTAGTTTGGGCACCACTGGCAAAGGTCCCTCCGTGAATTATGCCAGTGTCTGCCTTTCTCTCAGGCAGTCAGAGGTGTGGAAAAGCTTCTTGGATAATAAGCTTCTAAATCCTGTGCTCTGTTTTTTCATTGATTTACCACTTATTTCAAGTTATTCTCTATTCTGGAACTTTTGACTGTCTTCTGTTTAAGAATCATAGCTCTAGCTGGACATTAGTAGATGATCACTATTAGCTACTTGCCAACAGTGCCATGAGCAAATTGTTAAAAGTTGAGCACAAGCAGGGTCATTGTGGTAAGCACCAGGATGTATGAAAATAGTCTACTAGGTTCTGTGACAGGGTGTGCTGGCCCCAAACTGGCTCCCCAGAGATTAATCCCACTCTGTGGGTTGAGGCAGCCATGCCTCATCGGCCCTGCTGGGCATGCTCCAGCTGGAACCCAGGTATAAGAGGGAGCAGTTCGGCTCAATTAGGTCTGACTGCTGTGGAGGGAGGCTGAATGTTTCAGGGTCCTGCTAGAAGCTGCTGAAGCCTCCAACCAGAAGAGCCAGAGGTAGGAGACACTGGCAGGTATCCATGTACCTACGGATGCCCAAGAAAGGTTAGAGTCGCTAGGGAGAGCATAGACTGAAGAACCCAGAGGTGCCTGGACCACTGCATTGGAAGATACAGTAGGAAGTGGCCCAGAGGAACTAGACTGTGTACTTATGTACTTCTAAACCAAAGCAACTGCAGCCAATAACATTAAGTTAATTAAACTTTTTACTAGCCAACCTCAGCAGGGGCTCAATTCTGCTCCCAAGGAAATGTCCCCATTGACTACAAAGGGAGCTCAGTTTGAGGCTCAGTTTTCTGTGGGTCCTAAAACTGCAGGATTTGAGTCTGCAACTTTTATTGGCTATAATAAATCAGGATGTCTTATCACAATACTGAGACTTTTTTCAAGATGAAGACCAACTGCTCTACTTAATATCTCCTGCACTGCATTTTTATGCCAGGTGCCTCTCCATTGATCCAACAAGCAGAGTCTGAGTGTAGAAAAAACTTTTGATAAGGGAAGGAAGTAACTTGGCATTAATTTGGGAAAACATCACAAACAGGCTTGATAAATATAAGCCATTAGCAAAAGTTCCACCCCAGGTAGACTGGGCAGTGTTTACTTAATTCCAGCAACCTCAAGGTCCCCACCACAAGCCCAACCTTTCTCTGCACCACACTCACAGTTGCTGTCCTGGGTCAGTACAGTGCAGACCCAGAATTCAGAAGGACATCTGCAGAGTTCACCTGCTACCCTGGATGGAGGGAGGTAAAGAGGGTTCTTACCCACTCTACTGGCTGCTCACCATCTGCCTCTCTGCTGCCACCCTTCTGGCTGCTCATTGTGTCTCTCTGCTGCTACTCTGCTGGCCTCTCCTGCCAGCTGCCTACTCAGTGCTACCATCGCCTGCCCCCACTGGGCTGCTTTTTGGTGGCTTTTTTTTTTTTAGTTCTGTGGAGCCTGTGCAGAAACCCAGTCCTGCCACCAGTGACTTCAGCTGCTGGCCAGCAGCACAATCCCACCACCGGTGATTTCAGCTCTAATGGAGCAATTTAAAAATAAAAAAGAGGCTCCTAATGAATATTCTTGGAACACTGGGGATCAACAGGTTGAACCAGTCTTACAGCCAGACACCTGAGCCTGCTGGTTGGGAGTCCTGCCCTCCACCTCTAAGGCTTTGTCTACACTGGAACAGAAGCCTACAAGATCCTTATCGGGCATAATTAAAACTTAAATACCCCTCTGGGGAAGTGAAGAAACAGATTGACAGAGCCGGCTGAGTACCTAGAAGTCACCTACTTCTGGACACGCCCAACAGGGAAAATAAGAGAACACCACTGGTCATGACCTACAGCCCCCAGCTTAAACCCCTCAAGCACATCACTGACAATCTACACCCTATTTTGGAAAACTATCGCTCACGCTCTCAAACTGTCTTGCCTACAGATCACTCCCCCCAACCTGAAGCAAATACTGCAGAAACTTACCCAGGAATCTATCCCTGCAACAAACCGGCCTTGGTGGCTGTACTCATTGTTTTGATCTCGCTGCCCTATAAACATTCACGCTTTCCCTTTTCATAGCATGAGTGTGCTGCTACATTTGAGGAACAAAGAGCAAATCATTGGAAAACTTCTGATCTACCCTGCACTAGGAACACGGCGTCAGGCTGGCTGCTGCTGCAGGGGGAGGGGGACTGAGGCTGTGCTGCTTTGACATCCCTCAGCATAGGGAGCTCACAGAGCTACTCAGATGCCGCTCCCAGCAACTGAGGAGGCTGTAGGAGAGCGGGGAGGGAATCCCAAGATGTATTCTGCCTTCCCCCAGCACTGCGGGACCTGCCCCACAGCACATGGCTCACACTGTCAATGTCGGTGCCTCCAATGATCCCACTACAGAGGGAGGAAGTGTGAACCTCAAAGCTGTCCCGAGGGGGGGCACAGGACCTGGGACAACTCCACTCCCATCCCCCCAGCCTGCTGCACCCACTTCTCCATGGCGCTGGGAAGCAGAGCACCCTGTGGCTGGTGCACTAGGCTTCTGGTTGCCGCTGGGAAGCTGCATACAACAGGCTGAGAGGTGGCATGGTGGGGGGTAGTGGAGCTGAGCAGGCTGCTGTGCCACTCTGGATTCAGTTGCCCATGTGGTGAATATGGGGAGGAATCCTCCCTGTGCCAGGCCCCCAAATCCCCTGGGTCCCTCCCATTCGTAGGATGGTTGAGGTGGCTGCCACAGGGCCCCCATAAACGTAGGCCTGAGACGGCCTCTCAGATATGCCTGGGGGGGCCCTCTGGTGAACAACCTCTAGGGATTTTTGGTTTTTGTATTGCTGACTTTTGGGTGTCAACATAAGTTTTGAAGACACAACTTGGTAGTGTAGACATACCCGTATGCTCACAAGGCTGACATGCCAACCCGTGTCCGTCCAAGGTTCTTTAAACTCAATGTTCCTTTCTTTGGTACAATTTGTCTCTTCTGTATTCCCACAATAATTACAAGCACTGGTGACCATATCTTGACCATGCCTGGATTTAGCACTAATACTATTTGTGACCCAACACTATCCAAATTAATTACAGTGAGCAAATTACCACTCCATCAGCTGAATAGCTAGCAAATCTAAGCAAACCAGAGTACCCCTAGTCTCTTCCCCTCTTCCCAGCTAGCTCCTGGGGGAAGCATTCATTCAGATCCTGCTTACCTCTACATTGTATTATCTGTAAACGTTTTCATAATCTGCGTTATTAGTTGATTACACAGGAAATCTATGCAGCATCTCACCTTTTATTAGATGACAAATATAATTTCACCTCCATCTGCACTTGCAACCTGAATGGAGGGTAAGCTCTACTCAGTGACAATTATAATTCTCATCTTCAACCATTGGACTTTCACTCAAAGTCATAATCACCTTAGATTGCAATCCTGTTAGATATAATTGCTAGGTCTATCCTGGTGGTCTTCAGCCTGTGGAGAGATCCACTGGCAGAGGGAGCAAAGAGGGCAACTGCCCTGGGGCAATTCAAAAGGCCCATGGCTCACGATTGCTGCTGCCACTGTCTGTTGACAGGGGTGCAGTGTGGTGTGGCCTGGTGGTGCTGAGGGCTGGCTGCTCCACCCCTGCCCATTCCACCAGAGGCTCTGTTTCTTCCAGGACCACAGAGCCAGCCCCTCCACCTTGCCCAGAGGGCTGGCAAATATCTGCCCCCTGTTCCCGAATCTTTGAGGACTGTAGATTGGTAACCCCTTTTGGGAGTCATTTCTGGAAACTTTTTAGGGGTCCGCAAATGTCACATGATGGTTAGACCCAAGGTTTTTAACTACTTGGATTAAAACTGGGACTCTGCAGAAAGCAAAGCTGGTTGTGCAATATAGGTGGCACTCTTCCCCCTGAGTCTGGAATAACTCAAGGCCAGATGATGGAACTAAGCTGCAGGAGATGTAAAATCAAGGTCCCGGCCATTTGTAGCCTTTAAAGATTGCGTGAAACTTTTTTCAGGTGAACAATTCCTGGTCCAATTTCAACCTGGGTAATTGCAATCTGCTTACCTTATTTCTGAGTGCATTTTTAATAATGAGAAGTTTCTTATTTCCACGCTTAAACTATTGGGTCTGAGTCTAGTATTATATAGTGTCTGCCAGCTTTACACCAACATAACTTCACCACCTTCGGTGACGTTACTCCTAATGAGGGAGCAACTTGAGAGGAAGAACAGAAAGAGGCCCATTGTGTTTCTTTTTTCCTTTGTAAAGCATGTTGCTAGTACAGAACGCTTGTTGCGTTCTACCTCTTGGCTATCTGCATGTCAATGAGTAAGTTCACCCACAATCTGTCAAGATCTTTGGGATTTGTGTGGCTGAAAGGCACTATGTTTAAATATTTCATATGTTGAAACAACATTATTCAGGTTGTAAAGCACTCAGAATAAAAAAATGCCAGAACTAAGGTTGTGCCAATGCATTTTAATTGCATGATCACCTACTCATTTTTTCCACAAGTCCCTTCCTCATTTAGTGCAAAGATGGATGGTATTTGCTGAATGGCTAGCTATTCAGCACTTCTTTTTATCCTCTTCATTCAGTGTTTGGCCCCAGGTCACTTTTACTGCCCACCATTCAAACCCTGCACTGAATACAGAATCATTAATTTCCTCATGAGTTATTCTAACTATGGTATTGGCCTACTTCACAAACATTAATGAACTGGTCTTCACAATACCCCATGAGGTAAATTCATACGATTGTGCCTCTGCTCCTCACTTGTACAATAGGAACCTTAACCAAGAGATCTTTTTTCCTCCTATCCTGTCTCCATCTGCTCCTATGCTCAACCCCAAGAGCAACCCCTGCAAATCAATTGTAAATTACAAAAACAAATAAACCAGTGAGGAAAGGAAAGTGATTTTAAATCTCACTGGACTTGGACATAGGTGCAGAAATGACATTTTATTTCCATTAACTGCTTCCAGTCTGATCATGCACTCCATAACGATTTCTACTAAAGCACTTGTGAATCTGTATCTTTGAGCATCTCCAACCTGTAAAAATCATAAAATATTGTCAGCCATTGCTGCAGCTAAGCTTCTCATGATGCGATCACAGCCATAGCTCTATTACCTGGCTATTTCCTCAAGGGCAGTTGGAGGAAAGGTTGCTTTCAGAGACTGTGCTCAAAGGTTGCATTTTCCCAGAAACTGTATTCTTGCCAATGTAACTCCAGCTTCTCTGACTTTTGTGTTATGCTTCCGATCAAAAATACCTTGGAATTTTTTCTTTGGCACAGACTTAATATGATTCTGATTTATCCTTAAACTGTGGTGAACAATACTGATTATTCCTCTTTCTTGGCTCTATCTATTCTATGTCCTTTCTTTGCTTCAGCTGGCTCCAGACTAGTTGGTAAGCTTGTCATTTCAGCAAGGAAATGTCACATTTCCCTATCTAGAAACACTGATTTAAAAAAAATGCTAATTATACAATGGTCACTTTTTCAGCCCATTGTCTCTAGTTTTAGTTTCATCATTTGTAAAGTAATGGTGTTGGAGCTGAATATAAAATCATCCAGAGGAGAGAGATTCTTTGTTTTAGGCTAGTTCTGACTCTTCCCTAAGTCATTTCCAACAGGCAACAAATCCCTTGTGGTTTGAACTGCTTTGTAACTTGCAAATAGGTGTTAGCAGTGGATGCCCCCTTTAAAAGAAATAAGCAGAATTTTTGTTACATGAAGATCGCTGTTTAATGAATTATTATTTCATGGACATACATGGGAACCCTGAAAACAAGACCATGTCCAACAGGTAGTGTACTGACCAGAAGGTAGCTCACCTGGGGCACCTGGCACTGGCCACTGCTGGAGGACAGAATACTGGGCTAGATGAACCTTTGGTGTGTGACCCAGTATGGCCATTCTTATAGTCTCTGCTATTGCCCTGCTGTGTGGTCACATCACCTCTCTGCACCTCTATTTCTTCTGACAGAATGCCACCTCTATTTGAGGTGAGCTCCTCTGGCCAGAGGCTGTCTCTCTGTGTTTATAGCACACCCATTTCTGGTGTCCCTTATTGACTCTCACTCTGTGCCTCTCTCGGGCACTTTCTTGTTTTGCTAAGGTTCTCTCACCATATATTTTATTACCACCTTTTTCTGATTGCTTTGAATGCTAATGATTTTATAAGCCTTTTTTTCTTCAGCTGTCCTTATCTGTTGCTTGGAATTCCTTGGAAGACGTGAGTCCTCTATCTTATCTTATTGCGTCCCATCAAAATGTTCCTTTTTTTTGTACAGAATTGCTTTTTCACTTGCTCTTCGCATACGTTATTTTTGTACTTTGGAAATTCTCTTGTCACGCTCTTAATCCTGCTCCCTTCTCTCCCCTATTCATGGAAATGGGGTCATGCAGACTCAGAAGATCCAGACTTTTGCCTCAGTTCTGCCTTACATTTGCTGTGAGTGGGGCCTTAAGCAAGTCTTGTAATATCTCCTTGCCTCAGTTTTCCTGGCTATAAAATACTCCCTCTCTCACAGGAGGGCTGAGTCTTAATTTCCCAATGTATGTCAAATACATTTGGAAGAAGGTCTCTGTGGAGGTGTCAATTCTTATTAGTCCTGTTCTCTCTTTAGTTCTTCCCAGACTATCATTCTATTTGTATTTCCCCTCCTTTCCCTTTGGTGAAGTCTTTCCTTGTTAGCCAGATGTGTGCTGTGCTTTGAGAAGTGGTAGCATGGCTTGTCAATGCATTTCTTCTTCCTGCATTGCGAATCCAGTGGTCTGTCTTCAGTGCTATTCATAGGGAGAAAAGATTGTATAGGACATCTGTCCAGATATGGAATGCTTTGGCCTACAGTGCAATATGTTATCAGCATTGACAGCAAGAGATTCCATTGAAGGCTGGCTTTTTCCAACAGTAGCCCTGACAGTGACAGAGCTGTCAAACATCTTTCAGTCAGAATACACTGGCTCTGATAACTAGGTAGGGGAGATGCATCAAGAACAAGGTTGTAGTTTAGAATGCTACTGTACACTGGAATAAAGATTTCTATGGGACAACTTGGACAACAGAGTAACCATGTACACACTGCGTTAAAGGCCGAGAGTCTAGCTAAAAACAAAGTTTTGAGTAGTAAAGCATTATCTCCACTTGGGTGCATTATAAATATGGGACCACTTGCCAAATCAGATCTAGCTTAACCATGTGTAGGCCTCCGATTTTGCTATGAACTCATCTCTGTTTTAAAAAAGGAAAAAGTTAGTGGCCAGATTCATCCTAGGCCTGGTACCCAGGGGAAACTGCTTATATTTGACTTCTCTGGTTTGATCTGGCCCCAAGTTGTGCCTTTGTTTAAAGGGTCTGTTTTAACAATTATTGTTCTCTTGATAATTTTCAGCAGTGGATTCCCCACTATGGGTCTGATTCTCCTCTAGCTTGTCCTCTTGCATAGCCTGTTAGCCCAGTGCAAAGAGAATATAAAGTGATATCCTGGCTGCAGCATAAATATCTACACAAGGTGCAAGATGATGAAGAATCAGATCCAAGGGCTGTAGCAGTTTGACTTGTCCAGCTCCTCCTCAGGTATCCCAGCAAGTTCTTTGATAAGGGCATTGAGAACAGATATACCATTCCCTGGGATTTTGCAGCTTTACTACTACTACCCTGATTAAAAGGAAGTACTTACAGATCTGTGTTGGGGAGAGGGAGACTAGAAAAAATGTGTACACAGATGCCAGGGTAGCACTATGAACTGGGCAGTGGAATAAAACCCCCTGAATAATATAAAGTGGCAATTAACTTTAACGGCTGCCAGAGTTTCCATGAATTTTCCTATGGCGAAAGCACAGGGCAGCTTGTGCTGCATGGCTGACAGCCATGTCGTCCCTTTGACAGGCATAGGGCAAGGGATATGTGTGTGGGGAAGATGTCAATTGCCCTGGGGCCTGGTGATTGAAAAGGGCCCAGGACTCCCAGCTGCTAGCACAGCAGTGGTGGCACTTGGCGCTCCTGGCTCTTTAAATCACTGCCAGAGCACTGTACTCCAGGGCTGTGTCTAGACTGGTCAGTTTTTCCGGAAAATCAGCCGCTTTTCCGGAAAAACTTGCCAGCTGTCTACACTGGCCACTTGAATTTCCGGAAAAGCACTGACTTCCTACTGTAAGAAATCAGTGCTTCTTGCGGAAATACCATGCTGCTCCCGTTCAGGCAAAAGTCCTTTTGCGCAAAACTTTTGCGCAAAGGGGCCAGTGTAGACAGCTCAGATTTGTTTTGCGCAAAAAAGCCCCGATTGCGAAAATGGCGATCGGGGCTTTTTTGCAGAAAAGCGCGTCTAGATTGGCACGGATGCTTTTCCGCAAAAAGTGCTTTTGCAGAAAAGCGTCCATGCCAATCTAGATGCTCTTTTCCGCAAATGCTTTTAAAGGAAAACTTTTCCGTTAAAAGCATTTGCAGAAAATCATGCAAGTCTAGACGTAGCCCAGGGGACTGTGGGCTGGGAGGGTGGGGCACTTAGGTCTAGGTGGTGCTGCTCCTTCTGGGAGAGTGGAGCCAGCCCCCTTCATCTGGCCTAGGGGCCTGGTGGAGCTGTTAGCTCCCCTGCAGCCATATGGCCCATGAGACACTGCCAAGCACTCCAATGAGCAGCTGCTTTCACAGTGGCCAGGTACTTGTTGCTCTTCAAGCTGTGATTTGTTCAGTGCAGCCCAGCTCAGGATTCACTTTCAGAGTTCCAAGTCGCAGAGCCAGGCAGCTCCCCTGCATTTCTTTTTCAGCCACTGACAACTCATCCATGCCAAACCTGAAGATGGCACGAACAGGAGACCAGCACCAAACCTGGACAGCTCTAATCCACCGGTGACCACTGAGCAGTCCCTCCGAGGGGGGTTTCTGAGCTAGCACTCAGTACTTTCCTGCACTGCAGGGACGGGACGTCCTGTCTCCTCCTGCAAAGTTCATGGTATTGTCACCTCTGCAGATCCAAAGAGGATGAGCTGAACAATAACAGAAGGTAGAAATTACATGACCTATTGTTTTAAAAATCCCACTTCTTTTAGTCCTGTTTTCTGAGTTCTGAGGTCCCACAGGGTATTGCCCCTCATGTGCCCAGCTTTCCCGCAACTCCACCTGGAACGGACACACCTACACAGACCTCCTCCTGTTTTTCTTCTCTCACTTCCTTAACATCTCCCACTTTCCCCTGGCTCTCTACCTTCTGCACCTCACGCATTGTCCCTAACGCCCTACTCGCTTTCTCCCAAACACAGATGTTCCAGTCCAATCACCACCCCCCACTAGCTGTGTCTTCTTCCAGTTCTTGCTATTGCCCCCTACCCTATGCAAGCTGGCTCCAGCATGCTGTGTTGCTCAGCTCTTGCACCCTCCCACTGTGTCTAGCTTTTGGATGCTACCAGCACTAGAGAAATGGGGGAAGAATGCAATAGGGCAGGCTAGGGTCATATGGTCCCTTCTCACCCCTCACATTGTTCCTCTCCTGTGCAGCACTTTCTGAGGAACAAATAAGGTATTTGGACCTGTTCCTGATGCTGGCTCTAGGCAGTTTCTCCTGCTCCTCCTCCCCACCTCCCTCCAGGCTGCTGCCTCCCGGCTTCTAGACAGAGGCTTAGCCTAGAGAAAACATAGGTTGACTTATTCATAGGCCTAAACACTGGAGCTAATTTCACATACTCGGTCACATACTTAGGTCAACCTAACCTATATATTCGATACCACTAGCTCTATGGAAGAATTGTTTTGTTGACCTAGTTGCTGTGTCTGAGGGCGGGAGGATTTACTACAGCACCAGAAAAATTCCTTCAGTTGTTGAAGTGTTTGCTGCAACACTACAGCAGAGTAGTTGCAGATGCTGTGCCATCGAGTAGACCTACTCTTTAAGGTAGGACACAGCAGACTCTGGAAGAACTACAGGTGCTGCCTCTGGCTGCATGTCAGACTGCCACCAGCAGATTCCAGCATCTTATGGGTGAGAGAGTCTCAATTAAAACTCAACCTGCAATCCTGAACTGCAAGGAACTTCTTAGGAAACAGAAGTGGAAAACACTCCGAAATCATGATACGAAAATATCAAAGTTGGCAACACTGATTCAATTCATTCTGGGTTTTTCCCCAATACTATTTTTATGTATCTAAGCTCTATTGTTGCTGTAGGGTTTACAGAAGAGCTATGGGGTCAAGGTTGGAGCAGAAGTATTCATGGCATATTTCAATAAAAGATACAGGTTACAAAAAAGTCTGAAAACTACATAAAAGGGAATCAGAGTTAATGTTCTATGTGTCACAGATGACTTGCTGCATCTCCTTCCTGCTCTTCTCCTCCAGCAGGACCTGAGCTGTTACTGATAATAGAGAGACAGTTTTGTGCTGTAGATAATCCTGTGAATACATATTTTTTTCCCCCTGGATTGTCTATATTTAGCACAGCATTAACATATCTGTTATCTCCCCTTTAATTAGGTTTATAACTTGGCCTGTTTCAAGCCAACAAATTTTTGTTCATTTAAAATGTTTTGTTAAGAATACTAGAGAACAGATGATGCTCTACAACAGATATGAGAATATCCAGGGATGGTGTAAATTGACATAGCTCCATGTGCGAATCTAGCCTCTAGTTTGATATAACATTTCTTAACTGTGCAACATTATTAGAAAAAGTTGGCTAGATCCTGGGCAGGTGTAGAACAGCCTGAAGTTAATGCTATGCCAATTTACAGCTGATTTGTGGGTCTTATTAAATGGAATATATTCAACCTTGAATGAGGAGATTACAAGTACTTACTCCGGCTATATTGTATAAATACCACAGGGACTCAAAGGGTGTGTCTACACTGCAAAGTTCTTTCGGAATAATGGCTGCTATTCCAAAATAATGACGCGAGCATATATGCTGCAATTTCAAAATTTTGAAATAATGGAAGGCTTATTCTAACTTCTGTAAACCTTGTTCTACAAAGAATAACGCCTATTCCGAAATAGCTATTTTGAAATAAGGCGTGTGCAGATGCTCCACTTCTGCCATTTCAAAATAGCCTCTCACCAGGGCCATTCTAAGTTATTCCTCCTGGGGCTCTAAATTGAGATAGCACATCTACCTTAGGGAAGCCTGCCTTGGACTAATTTTGAGACTTCCCTGCAGTGTAGTCTTACTATTTCAAAATTAGCTATTTTGGAATAACTATTCCGGAATAGCTTATTCCGAAGTAACTGTGCTGTGCAGACATAGCCAAAGGGACTCAAGATATACAATAATTATTTGCCAGCTGGGAGGAGGGCATGGATTTGAAATGTCAAAGGAAGAGATTATGGCTAAGCATACAAATGGAATTGCTCACTCCAAGAAGGCAGTCATGACCAATAGACTCTGTTATACAAATCCAGAATGGATTTAACAATATTATCAGGGGAGCCAATAGCCTGCACATAGGGCCGACTTATCCAGTAGGCACAGTGCCTAGGGCCCACGATACTTTTAGAGGCCCATGAAAATGTTTTAACTTCTTTTAAAATCAGAAGAAAAAAATGAACTTTTTAGGGTTGAAGAAAATGTTTTAATTTTTTTTCTCACATCAGAAAAAAATGAAACTTTTAGGGCCCACAAAAATCTATTAAATTTTGCCTAAAACAGAAAAAAAAGGAAGTATTTAAAGTTATATCAAAAATAATTTTTAATATTGATATTATTATGGTGGGAGGGGCCCACGAAGGCAAAAGTGCCTCGGGCCCACAAAAGTCATAATGCGGCCCTCCCTGCACAAACTCCTGGGCAAGGGGGAAGGGGCTGGCTTTGTGTCCATGAAAGGCATAGGGCCTCGGGCAGAAGGGGTGGGGCCAGGTGCAGCCAGCCCTACTCCCCCAGAGATGTGCAGTGTGTATGGCGCTCTGGTAGAGATTTAAAGCAGCGCTGCTGCTGTAGGCCCCAGGGCAACTGGCCTCTTTGCCCCCATCAGCAGGCCTGAATCTTATAGGCTATACTGAATGAGCAGGAAAAAGGTTATTCCCTGAAAGACGAAGGAGCAGTCTTTGCATGCTAATTTTTGCCCTGTTTCTAATAAACTACTAATATTCTAAGATCTGGCCAGCAAAACCACCCCAACCCTAATGCTGTGGCACAGGTTGATAATTCTTCTTCCCTCTGTCCTAAGCAATTTCACTGTTTGTCTCTTTGCGTTAAAAATAAATGATGGAGCCACACAGAAATTTAACTAGATGACAGTTTTCTGATATTCATAGGCAAAAAGCACACTGGCTCTCAGCCTTGTTTGTCTATTTATTTGCCATATACCATTGCTTAAATCTCTGTATTCCACAAGGCACCATAAGCTTTTAGTTTGGTTTTAAATCTATGATTTAACTCCCCTAAAATCCAACACATGGCTATTTTTATTGGATTGTAACAGAAGCTACTCAGTCAATTGAAGTATAATTTATAGTTAATTTTCATACTGAAGCTACAGTGATGAGGAACTCATATTTCACATTAATCACATTAAAACAGCAAATGACATTGTGATATGGTTAGAGCTGATAGCTATAATAAGTCTTTTTTAGCAGTTAGCTCTTTCTTAAGAAATATTTTACAATCCTTCACAACAGCCCTGGGATTTTCCCCATTTCATGGATAGGGGAACAGGTACAAAAAAGGGAAATAAAATCCACTGATTTCCTGACTCCCAGATCTGTACTCTACCAACTATACCATATTTATTGTTATTTCTAGTAGCGGGTGGAGTCTTGACCATATCCACTAAAACCAGATGCACTAATCTCTGCTAGCTACAGCAGAGGTTGGCAACCTTTTCAAACCAAAGAGCCAAACTACATCAAAATTCAGAACAAATGGTCAACAAAAAGCCGTACAAAAATGCCCATTTGCATGACTGAAAATATTCAACTTAATATTATAGATGATAATTGACCTGATGTTTAATAATAGCGGAAATTAAACAATGTACTTGTGAGGGGGTATGGTCATAGAAGACTCCTTGGGGGTGCTGACAAGGCCACTGCCACTTGCCTTCCTGCTCTCTGGGGCTTCTCACACTTCTGTCCTGCTGGGCCTGGTCTCCCCAAGCCAGGACACAGAGCTGAGTTTGCTGCACCCCTGAGAAGCAGTGCAGACACTGAAACTCTTCAGGTCCAAGAAAAACACAGTTTTGGGCCCAGCTTCCTGGGATACCACTCCCCAGATGGGATCAGAACCCCAAATGAATTATTTAGGTAACAATGAAAGGGGGAATGTACACATGGGTTGCTCCTCCAGTTACCAATTATTTACATGAGGCTTGATAGTAAATAAAAATGATTTTATTAAGTACAAGATGTAGGATTTAAGTGGTTGTAAGGGAGAACAGGCAGAACAAAGTAGATTACAAATTAAAAACAGAAAACACTTAGCTAATTCTAACACTAAAACCTCAGTACCAACTTGTTACAAACTCATTACAAATTTACCCTAAAACTGTTCCTTTTCCTGCTAAGCCTTCAAACCAGGGAAGTTCCTCTTTCTTGGGGGTCTCTGGAAGTGCCCCAGCCAAAGACAAAGAAACTCCTAAACTTCCTATTGTTTTATAAATTCTACTTTGGGCAGGAATTCTGTTTCTACATTCCACCTTTCCATTAGTTGGTCAGCCCCTACCAGTCGGGGTGGATATGTGACTTCCTCAGACCAACCACTGGTAAGACTTAGAGGACAAAGGAGATTGTCTACAGTTGGTCATCTAGACATTGAAGATAACACCCTTGATGGCTTTCATTTGCTCATTTAAAACCATAAAGCATTCCATACTCCATATATCCAAGGTTACACATAAGAATGATACATACTCCAAAATAAGATATACAGACCCAGTGGATTAAGACATTGAGAGTGAGGGTCTACAGGAGCCAATTTGTCCAAAGTATCTTTGAATTATGCATATTTGTGTCCATAAGTCCATTTCATAAAGCATGGGAGAAGGGTGTCTGTTACAGTACTCACAAACTTTATTTAATGGAACTTCGGGGGCTGTATCTTTTCGCACATTTCTTTGAAGTTTACATCATAACTGGTCAAACTCAGCTTCATGCACGCATTCTGGCGCTCTTCTGTCAATCTTACGGCAGGGGGCTGGGGATGTGGGGTTCCAGGAATCACGGTTGGAATGTATGAGGGGCTCAGGGCAGGGGGTTGGGGCGCAAGGGAGGTGCAGGAGGCAGGGCAGGGTTCTGGAGGTATATGTGGGGGGGGGGGGGCCCTGCAACCAGATTACATTATCTGGCCAAGGCTGGGTTACTGCAATCAGGTAGAAATGGCTGGATGAGGGGGTCGGGCCAGGATCACCGCAGCCAGATGGTGGCCTCCCTTTCTACCTGTACTGCAGCAGGAGGAAGGGGCTGCTGCTAGCCTTTCCTACAGCCAGCCAGACTGCGAAGGCTGTCCCATGATCATGGCCAGGACAGGATTATGCGGCCAGATAGGGGCTGGGCCCTGATTGGGGCCTTTTTGGCCAGGCTGCCCCACCGCAGCCCTGGATCTAGCTCTAGCACATGGAGCAAGCCACCTGCCATGTGGCCCACTCCAGGAACTGGCCAGCCACCTCGTAGCCCCCCCTGGCCTCAGCTCCAGCCCTGTGGTGGCCTGGCTCCAGCTCCAGCAGACGGGGCAGCAGCCTGCCATGCAGATCTTTTGGGCCACACCTCTGTAGCCATTTACACAAGTGCAGAACACACAGTGGCTGTGTCTACATTGGCACCCCCTTTCCAGAAAAGGGATGCTAATGTAGACTTTGGAATAGGCAAATCCGCGGGGGATTTAAATATCCCCCGCGGCATTTGCATTAACATGGCTGTCGCTTTTTTCCGGCTTGGAGATAAGCCGGAGAAAAGCGCCAGTCTAGACGTGATTCTCCGGAAAATAAAGCCTTTTCGGGAGGATCTCTTATTCCTACTTTCAAGATCCTCCGGAAAAGGCCTAATTTTCCGGAGAATCACGTCTAGACTGGCGCTTTTCTCCGGCTTATCTGCAAGCCGGAAAAAAGCCGGAAAAAAGCGGCGGACATTTTTATTTAAATGCCGCGGGGGATATTTAAATCCCCCGCGGATTTCCCTACTACGATAGGTGAAATTTACATGCCCCTTCCGGAAAAGGGGCCAGTGTAGACGTAGCCATGCAGTTTTTATGCTGATTTTTTATTTTGCTTGGGCGTGTGCTTTGTTTTTTAAACCAAAATGGTTAATTCAGTGCAACCTACAGTGTGAAAAGTTCTATCAATATAAAGCTGCCAAAAACAGCCATAGCTGCATCAGCACTAGAGGGTTGTAGTGCTTTGATTGTAAGAGTTTCAAACCAGTGCAATTAAAGTGATACAAAAACTGCCCTTCATTACAGAAGATTCCATCATATCACCATGCTGACACCTCTGTGTGCGTTAGAAGGAAGTTCTTTACTATCTGCATCTAAAAGGCTTAGCAGTAAATTTCTCTAATGACTTGATTTTTGTTATAAGTAAATTAGTCATAGACATCTGCTTCTTTGTTATCTATACTGCTGTTTAGAAGTTCTTAAAAGTGAATTTGCATCTTTCTGAATTTGGTACTGAAAAAGCTAGATCCTATAGCTACATTCTCTGGTGCTATGGTAAGATCACCATTCACTGCACTTTCTAAGGGTTTTAAAAAAGCCGGAAAAGAGCGTCTACACTGGCCCCGATCCTCCGGAAAAAGCGCCCTTTTCCGGAGGCTCTTATTCCTACTTCAAAGTAGGAATAAGAGCCTCCGGAAAAGGGCGCCCTTTTCCGGAGGATCGGGGCCAGTGTAGACGCTCTTTTCCGGCTTTTTTAAAAGCCGGAAAAAAGCGGCGGACATTTTTATTTAAATGCCGCTGGGGATATTTAAATCCCCCGCGGATTTCCCTACTACAATAGGTGAAATTAACATGCCCCTTCCGGAAAAGGGGCCAGTGTAGACGTAGCCCATGTGGGCTAGTCCTTAGGAGCATCAAGCTTTAAAAAAAATCTGATAAAAAGAAGCCAGTAGTAAGGATAAGACCCCCCCACACAACCCCAGCTCCTCTTTGCTTCAGGTAAATGCCTGGAGTGGTATAAAGGGCTCCTGAAAACTCTGAATCCAGCCAGGAACACAGGTGATGCAGAGCACAGGGGAGCTCTGGTCTAGAACAGGGGGGTTGAGCTACTTATCACAGCTCCCATGAAGTACCTGGTAGGCCCTCACCTCTGGGCTTATGGTCAGGGCCAAGGAGACTCTGCAGGTTACCCTCATGCTTGCACGTGCTTTCCCCACAGCTCCCTTTGATTATGTTTCCTGGCTAATGGATGCTGTGGAGCTGGCATTCGGGGTGGGACCAGCGTGCAGAGCCTCAAAATCTCTAGCCACCCCAGCACATAGAAGCTGTGGGGACGTGGTGGCTACTTCTAGAAGCAATGCAGAGCCTGGGCAGGCAGGGAACCTTTCTTAGCACGAGCTGTGCTGTCCAGAGCCACTAAGGTCCCTTTTCAACTGGGTAGAGAACAGGAAGCCTGGCAATCCTAATGGCATAGCATGATGGAATCATGCCCTGGTGCCGTAAGTTCTTTGTACCTACCCAGAGCCCCATTTCTTTAGTAAGAAAGGGCTCCAAGACTGTGTCTACATTGGCGCGATCTTGCACAAAAGCACCCGGTTTTGTGCCAAAACTTGCTTCCTGTCTACACTGGCTGCGAGTTCTTGCACAAGTACACTGACGTATGAAATCAGTGCTTCTTGCACAAGAACTATGATGCTCCCGCTCAGGAATAAGCCCTCTTGTGCAACTGTTCTTGCGCAAGAGGCCAGTGTAGACAGGCAACATGAATTACTTGAGCAAGAAAGCCCTATGGCCATCAGAGCTTTCTTGCGCAAGAGAACGTCTACACAGTCAAGGATGCTCTTGCGCAAAAGCACATCTCTTGCGCAAAGGCACAGGCCAGTGTAGATGCTCTCTTGTGAAAGAGTTTTTGCATAAGTACTCTTCCGCAAAAAAGTTCTTGCGCAAAATCATGCCAGTGTAGACGTAGCCCACGGGTATGTCTACGCAGCAGGGCAAAAGTTGAATTAAGCTACATAACTTCAACTATGTCAGTTGCGCAGCTGAAGCTGAAATTCGGCTTTTGGCACTGTCTACACCGCAGGAAGTCAAAGGAAAAACACTCTTCTTTCGACTTCTCTTACTCCTTATGAAATGAGGGTTACCAGGAGTCAGAGTAAGAAGTCCTCCAGCTTGCCATTATTTCAAAGTAATGGTTTACTGTGTAGACATGCTCTTTGTTATTTCAGAATAATGCTGCTGGGTAGACAAATGGGCCCACAGGAGCTCATTGTAGGGAAGAGGCCCTGGAAATGGAAAAAGTCTCCTTTCTGATTGATTGTCTTTGAATTCAGGCACATGCCAGCAGCTGATGTAGACTGAGGACCTGATCCTGCAAGTTACAACCTTGCATTCAGTGGGATTGCACACAGATGTATGAGTTTACATACATGAAGCCCCATTGACATTAGTGTTATAATTTGATGGATTCAGACCAGCGAGTCTTTAGGGAAAATAACTCAAGTATACATATTAATAAAACCAGAAGCAAGCAGGTACATATATAGAAATTCATGCACTTTGAAAGAGAATGAGCAAAGGGAAGTAAATCCTGGTCAGTTTGGGACTGAATTACCTAGACACTGTCAATTTAAAACAATTACCCTTTTCAGCTGAAGCATGGGCTTCCCAATTAAGTTAATTTCTAGTCAGTCTTTTTACTAAGAACCAGAGACCATTTTAGATACCCACTCCTCTGGAAGCTAGCTGGACTTCTCTGTCAGCAGTATACATCATTATTTGCAATTCCCTTGAAACATGCTTGTGAACTGGTTTCCCATTTCACAAAGTCAAAAGATGCTATGATATCCCCAGTAAAGTTTTGATTCAGAGGCAAGGCCGGACTGAGCCATTCCGGCGCCCTGGGCAGACAATTTAATTGTGCCCCGGGTTGCGGGAGGGTGCATGCACGGCCCTGCCCCCGCGCCAGCGCGTGGGGGAAGTCACGTGGAGCTGGCAGCGGCAGGACGCAGTGCCTGGCCCGGCCCAACTCGGCTACTGGCTGCGCAGTGCCCCGTGGCTGTGGGGGGAAGGGCACTGCTGGCTGGCGCTGCGGGGGTTAACGCGGCCCCCACTCCGGGTGGCCACTGCAGGGTGGCCACTGGGAGCTGCTGCATCCCAGGAGCCGGGCACGTGGCGCCTGATGGCAGCTATAAGGGGCGCAGTGCGTCCTTTACAGCTGCCATCAGGCGCCCCCCATAGGTTGGCACCCCGGGCAGCTGCTCGGCTGGCCCATGCCTTAATCCAGCCCTGTTCAGAGGCAAAATTAATCTGCTGTGTTGAGGGCTGTTTTGTAGGTGCTTGTCTTCCCATTCAATAGGAGAAAATAGCTCTATATAAGCAAACTGGATTCCAAAGAGCTAATACACCCAGGCCGTGTCTAGACTGGCAAGTTTTTCCACAAAAGCAGCTGATTTTGTGGAAAAACTTGCCAGCTGTCTACACTGGCCACTTGAATTTCCGCAAGAACACTGACGATCTCATGTAAGATCGTCAGTGTTCTTGCGGAAATACTATGCTGCTCCCGTTCAGGCAAAAGTCAGCCACTTTTCCGGAAAAACTTGCCAGCTGTCTAAGCTTTTGCGCAAAGGGGCCAGTGTAGACAGCTCAGATTTGTTTTGTGCAAAAAAGCCCTGATGGCGAAAATGGCGATCGGGGCTTTTTTGTGCAAAAGTGTGTCTAGATTGCCACGGATGCTTTTGCGCAAAAGTGCTTTTGTGGAAAAGCATCCATGCCAATCTAGACGCTCTTTTCCGCAAATGCTTTTAAAGGAAAACTTTTCCGTTAAAAGCATTTGCGGAAAATCATGCCAGTCTAGACGTAGCCCCATGGTAAATAACAGGAACTACCTAATTGCAATGGAGATGCCCTCTGCTACTGTTAAATTTCAGGTTTTTGAGTCCTTATGAATCAAGATAGATTATGCTTATGGATCTCAGCTGTGCACACAGTAGATTTCTCCCTCCTGCACTGAAAGACCTCATCTGAGGCCTTTGGGGTCATACAGCTAAAGACACACTATCCAATAAACCCAGCACTGCAAATTTGAAGGAAACCATAAATCAAATATTGCAGATGGAGATGGTTCCACCTCCACACATTTGGCTGTGGTGCCCTCTTGGAAATCATGAGAATGGGGCTAGCAGGGACAACAATAAATTTAAGTTTCTTTTCAAAAAGAAAATAAGGGATGAAAGGAGATCAGGAAGATTGGTGGGAGCTTCCTAGGCAAGTGGTGAAATGAGAACTGTGCCTGCTAATGGATTCTCCCTGCTCCTCTAAAGATACAGTTAGGCTTACCCTGACTGTGGATACATGGCTTCTGTCTGGCAGATTTGGTGAAGATTTTGATCCTTTAAAAAGGTTACAGTCTGATGCAAAAAGACTTCTTAATTCTGTTTGTTTAAACAAAAAAAATTGGAACCCTAGAACTAAAATTGATTTTGAATGGGTTAATTTGTATGAGCCACAGCCAAGAATTGTCTGCAGGAGACTATTTAATGAAGTATTAGGCTCTTCTTGTTGTTGTTGGAGGGTTTGTGCAAAGATCTGTATTTTATCCCTATCCTCCCTGTTGTGAGGATAAAATGCTGCACTATAGAACTAATTCATGCAGAACTTCATTGAATTGGGTAGCTCTGATGTCTGAGAGTGTTACTCCAGGCCACTATGGTAGCAGAGTGTTGCAAGGTATAACCAGCAGCAGATCTAATTAGGAAAGAGTGCAACTTTTTCCTATTGCAAGATCTCTTTTTATTTCAGCTTTTGAGTAACAGTAAAGATTGTGACTTGCTTCCCACCTCTGTACAGAGGCTAAGTCTTTAACTGTTGTTCTAAGACACATTGTATCGATTTTGAAAAAGTCACAGCATGCAAATAAAAGAAGTTGTAGGTAACATATGTCTTGAAAAAGCATCTGACTTTAGGTAATAGCTCAGCCTCAAGAGCTTCAGGAAAACAAACTGGCTGTTATAAGTCAGGGAAGTAATACCAAAAGGCATTAGAAAACTTGGCTAGCCTATTGGATTGCAAGTACTTAATCCACATGCATTGCAACTTAAAAAAAAAAAAAGCCCTTAGGGGGAAAAAAAGAGGGATTTCCCTTAATTATAAGCTTTGCATTCTTGCTTTTTCTGCTGGCAGCTCCTACAAAGCATGATTTTCCTTTTCCTATCACAGCTGAAACACATTGCTTGTTTCCCTCTATTAACTTCAGGCTGCAGTCAAGAGGCTGTAAACAAGTTTAAGGATTTTTTTAAAATTTTGTTTTAAAGACTTCTTATAAGTTACCTCTCTGACTCTAATTCAGATAAATATGCAAAACAGGCAAACTTGAAGGAGGAAAAAGTAATAGATTTTCCCAACATCCTCTGGGATCACCTGTTAGGCTCATTAAAAGAGTGAAGCAGGCACATGCCTGAAATTTGGGGGAGTCCTTCTAAGCTGCCAAAACATTAACACAGCTGGTGTCTGTCACAGGTAAGAACTATTATCTCTAATCTGACTGCTTTTGTTGATTGTATGGCTTGCTTTTTGGTTCAGCATGCCCACTTTCTACCAGAACTGTTGGAATTAATAACTTCTCTTATATATTGTGTTCTGCTTCTGAGAGGTTTTACAAACATCAGCTAATTAATATGCCTGCGGATAGTTCCATATTATCAGACCTACTTTTCAGGTCTCTATTCTTTGTTCCTTGTATCAATGGTAATATCTGGAGCTAGAACTCAGGTTTTCCTGGCAGCCAGTCCTGTGCTTAGGTTACTATGTTATGCTTCTATAAATAGCTTATTTTCTTCTGTTTAATCAAATCTTTATTCTATTTCTAGTTTGAGAAAGGAGTGTGTGTGTGTGAATTAAAAGGACAAAACAAAAATAGAATCACTGTTTTTCTACCTACCTGCAACTCAGAAAATAGACTGAGTTTACATACTCAGTGCAAATAGTCAGTGCCGGACCGAGCCATACTTGCGCCCCAGGCAGCGGGTGCGCAGCGCATGGGCGACCCCCACCCCTGGGTGCATGGTGCCCCTTACCACTTCAATCAGGTGCCCCCCATAGGTTGGCATGCCGGGCAGCTGCTTGGCTAGCCCCTCCCACTCCCCCTTAATCTGGCCCTGCGAATAGTTTTATAATTCTGACAGAATGGTGGGGTGAGAAGTTCTGGCTTCTTTTTTTTATTTTTTAAGATATGAACCTTTTTCCTATCTTTGGGGTAGAAAGTCTATTAAAACATTGTTTTAAAACCTTGTAAAGTCTGAATTGGAATCTGGGATGGAAGAAGCATTTTGGAATGTGGTTTCCTTCTAAATTCACGGTGGAGTAAAGGCAGTCAGTGGCTAGGGGGAGTCTGAGGTTAATCTAACAGCCTCTTCAAAAGTGAACTGAAGTTGGCATGAACTGAAAGAAACTCTTTTCTCATTCTAAGGCTGTCATAAATGATGTTGAGGGGGGCTTCCTGTGGACCTTTAAAGTCTGCAGGAGGAGCAGGAGATGAGCTGAGTACACTAAGGAAGGAGGGTCTTTAGAAGCCATCAATAGTAAGAATGGACTTCAGAGGAAAACATCTGTGCCTTTATGTGCTGGAGTCATACAAGTTTTAATAGGACCAAATTCTTGGTTCATGTTAAAAAATGGAAAAAAACTTTTATAAGGTTCATAATTTTCCATGCAAATTCACTTTCATTTGCTCTTCCACTTGGGTCCTCAGTCTTCATCCCCATAAACATCAGTAGCTGCAGGCCTGTTAAAGAACATAGGAGGTTTTTGCTTTTTGTTAGCAAGTCAGTGGTTGAGATGGCTGCTATTCTTTGGCACTTGTAAGCTGTTCTGTTGGGCATGAATCTCTTAAAGCAGGTGATCTGTGGCTCCTAATTGACTCTAGAGGTTGATTTCTGTACACCACTGCATCCGAAGACCTACATAGGCATTCAGGTGGCTAGCCAGGGCTGCTATGGTTTTGTTACCTCTGTGATTTGAACTAGCTACAACAAAGCTAGGTCAGGGATGTTTGATTGCAAAGTAGGCCTACCCTTACTTCTAGGGTGACTAGCAAATAATTTCACTTTCCTGGAAGTGGAGGAGAGGAAATCCCATAAAAAAGTTGCACATTGAAGTGTACTAAATACCAGGAATGAGAGATACTATAGTTACATGTTCACTTGAATCACTTTGAGAAACAGAAGCTCCGTTAGTAGATGGGGCTTCAAATTATATTGTACCAGTAGAGAACTCTAATTAATTATTTGTATTGAAATAATATTTAGAAGCCTGCTTGAGGACTGAGTCTCTAGACAATCATACAGAATGTCAATGTCCCTGTGCCAGTCCCTCTAAGACCCCAATCCTGAAAGAGGGACTGGCTATTTTCACAGCAGGATCGAGTTCTTATTTGCAGTACACACCTTTACTCACATGAGCAAAGCTGCTCATGTGCATATGTGTCTTGTTACTCCCCCTTTCTTGCATCTTATCCAAACAGGGAGAGAGAAGAGAGCACGTGGAAAGATGAGGGTAAGAGTAATAAGATTATGCAGTTACTTCTGGACCAGCAACATGCACAGCCTAGGTCTATGAAATAATTTGCTTTCTTTATTGTTTAACTAAGCCTCTGCTCAATTCCATTTTTAAAAAAATCTCTGCATATTTCTATTTTAAATAACATTGTCAGTAACCAAATACAGTAAAAATCTTAAACAATGATCAATAAACAGAAATCAGATTTTGGGCTGATTAAGGGGCACAGCTGGCCCATGTCACTTTAAATATATATCTTTTTAGGGATAATATCCACTTGTCCTCTCTTTCAGAAGTACTCTGTCCCCAGTGTGTGGCCACATGTTTTGGTATCTAAAGAGAGATGAGGTTTTCTGAAACTTTAGCCATCAGCCAAGAATTGACATGACGGAGTAAATAGGAGCAAGAGAGTCTGAAGGGGGGGGACCTTCCTGTGGTATCCGTGGCTATTTAAGTGCTATAGTTATGGCTTCTGCATACTGAAAGTTTCTAGCAGTTTTCTGTCTTCTGGGGCAGGGCCATTTGTGCAGAAGAGCTTGAGCAGCATGTATTGTAGAGAGGGGGAGGGATTGTGCTTTCTGAAGATTTTATTTTTATTCTTTCTTGTTCGGTTTGTTTCTCTTGCACTCAAAGGAGGTGACTCAGATGAGAAGTATGCGGTTTGTTGTCCATGGGGGTGGGGGAGATGGGACCTAACTCTGCAGACTACAACTAAGCCGGAACTTCAGGGAATCAATGGAGAAACGGTGTCTTGAATAGGAACTTTGTGTGCATAGTAAAGAGAGCGTAAAGGGAGATTGGAAGACCTTTCTGTGTTTGGGATCAGTCTTGTGTAGGTTTATTATAATAGCATAAAACATCATAGCTCTACATAAGATAAATGAATGTTGTGAAGTGTAATTGAACAGCTCTGTTAATAGCTGCATGCTCTACTTGGAAGTCAATTAGCTCATTGTACTGACATACAGGGATGAACCACAGAGATCAGAGACTGGCGTCTGTCAGGTTTCATTTTCATAAACTCTTAGAAGATACCCAGCTTCTATCTTTTATGTACCAAGGGGAGGGGGTGAATTCCAAATGCTCTGTAAAACATTATTTGTATTTCATACCCAAGAAGCTGGAAAAGGTCATACTAATCAAATCCGACACCAGTTTGATGGGCTGGCTGGCTCAGTTCATTTTTGTTATATAGCTTTTACTGTTTTATGTTCAAACGTGGCTGCATTTCCAGATTGTACAATATATGTTGAAGAGTTGTGTTTCCAATTGACTGTTTCCAACATCGCCCTAGTTCTGTACTCTGATGATTGACTTAGAGAAGAGTTCTAATGAAGGTGTTTGTTTTGTTTTGTTTTAAAAGCACAGACAGTAACAAATTTGTTCACATTACAGGAAACCATTTAAAACAAGCTATTCTTCAAGTGTCACTTTAATCAGTGTTTTTGTACCAATCTAGATAACTTCTTTAATTCTTGTGAAATGTAAATCTCATGATCCACAGTATACTAAGGGTGCGTCTACACAGCTGGGCTTAATTCGAAATAAGCTATGCAAATTGAGCTATGACAACTGCATAATTTGTTGAAATAGCTTACTTTGAATTTTAGTGCTGTCTACACAGTACTTATTTTGAAATAGAGCACTCTTCCTCCGACTTCCCTTACTCCTCATAAAATGAGGGTTACAGGAGTCAGAGTAAGAAGTCCTCCAGCTTCACAGTTTTTTTTTTTTGTTTTTTTTTTTACATTATGTTGAAATAACTGCCAGCTGTGTAAACACAGACTATGTCATTTCGAAATAATGTTGCTGTGTAGACATAGCCTAAGTGCCAAACTAAAATCCTTTGCCTACATTAATTTATAACCCAAGGTGGATCAGCAGAGTACTACATAGTAGAAATCCAAACACAGACTCTGCACAATAGTGTTCTTATCAGAATGCACAAATGGTCACTAATTGTAAGAAATCAGTTTTTTTCAAGTAAGTGGGGAGGAATCATGAAATCTGCTTAATTACAGCTTTTCATGTCTAATTAGACATTCAGTGCGTAAGGCCTCTTTCATAAAAGTTCTGCTTTTTTTTTCATTTTAAATGAGCACGTATGAGCTTGTTTTTAGAAAACATGTACATTATGGATTCATGAAATGGTTATCAAACCTTGTATGAATATGTAAACAATTCATTGTCTACCTAGTTATTTCCATTAATACTATGGGATTTATTGTTGCCATAGCCTGACTGGGGATGAATCTGACGGATTTAAGCTTTATTTAGCAAATCCCTCTCCATTCAGAATCTAAAGCTCCTTGTACATGTTAGTCAGTGGCCAGAGGTACCCTGTTTAGCAATCCATATGGGGGAGTGCCACTGGGAGCAAAACAGAGGAGGAGCCAGGAATGCATAGACTACAATGGGTCTGTCACATGTACTGAAAGCATGACTTTATTTTTTTTCAGATATGAGTAATGTATTTGTATGACTCATTTTCTTTTTTGCAGTCACTCGAGCTTAGGCTCCTGATATGTAAGCTGCAAATGTCTTTCCTTAAGGATCCAAATGAGAATTCAAGAATTTCTGCAATCCAAATATCAATAAATACAGTTTTAAAATATTGTGAAATAATGACTTGACAATATTACAGCTAGGCTGCTTTAAAAGAGTGGCATGCTGGCAGGGCATTCTCTGTTCAGGATCCATTGGGTTGGATTTAGGCTCAGTTCATCAGAGACCACATTTATTAACGTTATGGGCATTTTGGAAGGAGGTGTGTGGATGGGTTTAACAGACTTCCTTGTTTTAGGGTTAATTTGGGGCAATCTGATGAGTCACAGTTTTAAATTTTGGTATGAATTATCATTTTAAGTTGTTAGAAAGCACCCCAGTTGAAGAATGAGGATTTAGTTAATGTAATTAATGCATGGAGTTTAATGGTATTTATTTTTTTTAAAAATTGTAAAAGAGCAGGTTAAAATGTAAGAACTCAGTTATAGCTATTTTACACAGACTGGCTCTTTATCATGTACTGCATGTTAGGCTCTGATCCTGTGATTTGCTAAACACATGCAAATACAAGTACAGTCAACATGAATTGCAGGTGCTTGGTGCCTCATGGGGTCTGGCCCTAGGGCTATGTCTAGACTGCAAGCCTCTTTCGAAAGAGAGCGTCTAGACTACAATACGCGGATCGGAAAATTGATCCGCTTTTTCGAAAAAGAGCGTCCTGACTGCTGGACGCTCTTTCGAAATTAAAAGCCACCCGGAACCGCTTCTGCCAGGGCATGGGGGCAGCATTTCCTTCCGGGTGCTGCTGCCTGCCTGCCCTTTGCAGAGATGCAGCGTGGTTAAAGGGACACTCCTGAACACCCGTTGCTCTGCTTCTGCAGCTGCCTTTGCTGTCCCTCTAGGAGGTAAGCAAGGCATTGCAGTGCTGGTTTGGAGTGCTCAGCTTCCTGGGACACCCCAGCAGGTTTTTTGTTTGGAGGTTTTTCTGTTTTAGACCCATTTTTTTGGCATGGAGCCAGAGCTGCCCCTGGGGCAGGCGATGGCTCCACGCCATCATACTGCAAGTGTTGCTGCATCTGCATGACACAGTCATGAGGCTCCTTCCCCATCTGGACCCAGACCAGAGGTACGAAGGGATCGTCCGTCAAGCAGCCATACTGCCCTTGCCTCCAAACTTCTTTGTGGACAGGCGAGTTTGGAGGCTTGACACCAGCTCTGACTGGTGGGACCGGCTCGTGATGGAGCTCTGGGATGACCAAGAGTGGCTACGCAACTTCCGGATGCGAAAGACCACTTTCCAGGAGCTGTGTACCTGGCTCGCCCCTGCTCTGCAACGGCAAGACACCCACCTGCGGCCCGCTATCCCCCTGGAAAAGAGGGTCGCCATTGCCCTCTGGAAGCTGGCAACCCCCGACAGCTACCGCTCCGTGGGACACCAATTTGGAGTGGGCAGGTCTACTGTTGGATCCATCCTGATGGAGGTAAGTCATTGTCTGGGGACAGTCACAGTTTGGGGTGGGGGGAAGGGAGACTGTCAGGAAGGGCAAAGTGGAGTGTGAGTGGGAGGGAGCTCCTCCACTCACCCTGAATTGTTGGGGGGGGGGTTCTGAGGAGGGGATTCCCGGGGTGTTTGAGAGGGAAGGTGGGTGGTGGGTTCTCCTCCTAAGAGATAAGGCACCCCTTCTAACATTTTGTTGTCTGTCTCGTTCTGCAGGTGGTGAGGGCCATCAATTCGGAGCTGCTCAACAGGCTCATCTGTCTACCAGATCTGGACAGCGTCATGGCCGGCTTTGCTGCCCTTGGCTTCCCGAATTGTGGAGGAGCGCTCGATGGAACACACATTCCAATCCGTGCACCGCCCCATCGAGCAGCCCAATTCATTAACAGAAAGGGCTACTTTTCTATGGTCCTCCAGGCCCTGGTCGACCATCGTGGCCAGTTTTCGGACATTTGTGTTGGGTGGTCAGGGCGGGCACATGATGCCCGCATCTTCAGGAACTCGTACCTCTACCGGAGGCTTCAGGCAGGAACACTTTTCCCGCATCACGACTTTGCAGTTGGGGATGTGCACATGCCGATGTGCATAGTGGCTGATGCGGCCTACCCCCTGATGCCATGGCTGATGAAGCCCTACACCGGCCACCTGGATGCGAGCAAGGAGCAGTTTAATACTCACCTTAACCAGGCTCGCAACCAGGTGGAATGTGCGTTCGGACGTTTAAAAGGCAGATTCCGGTGCTTGCTCACACGCCTAGACATGGGGGAGAGCAACATCCCTGAGGTGGTGGCTGCGTGTTGCGTTCTCCATAACCTGGTGGAGAGGAAAGGGGAGGCCTTCCTACCAGGGTGGGGTACAGGTGCTGATGGCCAGGAGAGGCACTTTGCCCAGCCCCGGACAGCTGCCATCCGCCAGGCTCACCGGTCTGCTGTTTGCATCCAGGAGGCCCTACGGGAGCAATTCTCAAGTGGAGGCCACTGACTCTACTGAGGGGCTTCTGCCTGGGGACTGGGCCCTGGCCCAAAAGAAGCTTCCCTCCACAACCCATCTCCTGACCCTGTTTGGAGAAATCATTAACACCAGGGTTTGTCTCAAAATAATAAGTTCTGTTTTATTTTTTTAAATATCACTCAAAAAATAGTATAACTGTTGCAAACATAAAAAAGCTTTTGTTCATTTTTGATGTAGAAAAAACTATGTACAATAAACATTTTGTAGAACACTTTCTTTGTCATTTAACTGGGGTGATGGGGGGTTCTTGAAACCTGGAGGGGGGAAGGGGACTTGAAACCTGGAGGGGGGAAGGGGATCAGGTTGCACGGTGCTTGCCTGATCTCAGTCTCCTGCCTGGGCCTCGTGTTCGGGGTCCACCATGGCCACGGGATCGGGTGGTGCACCGGTCGGTTGGCTGGATAGGGTGCTCTTGGGACGGGGAGGCCAGGGGGAGAGGAGGGCCAGGGGGAGAGAGGGGCTGGGGAACTGGGGGGGCTGGGGGAGAGGGAGGTCCAAGGGGGGAAAGGGATGCTGTTGTGGAAGGGGGGTTTGGTGGGGCGGGGTCATGGGGTGCTGGAGGAGCAGGACCAGGCACAGGAGCAGGCAAGCCGCAGACCTCCCTGAGAGTGGCAGTCAGGGACGTGCGCTGCTGGACCAGCTCCTCCATCAGCCGGTCACGCCACCGATCCTCTGCCTCCGCCCTCTCTCGCAGGATGGAGTTGAGCTCCTGCACGGCCTCCACATGCTGCCTCAGGATGTCCGCATACACACGCCTGTGTCTGCGGCTCCCATGTCCCCGAGATGGAGATGGAGGTGGGGCTGGGGTGCTGCGGCCCTCTTGCACGGCTGGTCCGGCTGTGGAGGAAAAGAAGAAGACACAATCAGTCCTAAAAAACTGGACTCTGTAGCACTTAAAATACTAACAGGATGGTTTATTAGGTGATGAGCTTTCGTGGGCCAGACCCACTTCCTCAGATCAGAGTAACACGGCTACATTTCTATCACAATCAGTCATGTGTGCAACAGCTGTCCAAAAGGGCATGCCCTCTCCTTGAGACAGGGGAATCAGACATTCTGAAGGTAACACTATGTGTGACCTGGGCATCAGCCTGAGCATGACAGGTTTCCCTTGTGCATCACCCACTGTGCACCCACCTACCTCTCCCCCCCCCCCCGGTGTTACACAACCTCACTGCACTCACCTGCTGCTTCATCTCCTGCGCCAGATGACACCTGGGAGGCCTCTGGGGTCTGGGTGACTGGCTCCAGGGTGAGGGTCGCCGTCTCCTCACTGTCCTCCTCTGGCACCATGTCCCCGTCTCCTGAGTGCTCTGGGTCCTGCTCTGGCGCGTCCACCACAGGGTCTGCCAAGCCTGACTGGACGAAACGCCGTGGTGTGCGTGCTTCACCACCACCACCCAGGATCTGGTCCAGCTCACTGTAGTAAGGGCAGTAGTAGGGGGCTGCACCAGAATGGGAGCTCTCCTCCCTGGCCTTGACATATCCTTGGCGCAGCTCTTTAACTTTGGAGCGCACCTGGTCCTGGATGCGGGGGTAGTGTCCCTTCTGGGCCAGGGCCTCTGCCATGCGGCCATAAATGTCCGCATTTCACCGCCTGCTTTTGAGGGCTTGTAAGGCCTCCTCCTCTCCCCAGAGCTCCAGAAGGGTCTTGAGCTCTGGCCCAGACCATGATGGTGCCCGGCGTTTGGAGCCCCTGGCTGGGTCCCCAGAAGGCTCTCTGGAAGGGCCAGGAGAGTCTTGGGGCTGGGACATGCTGCACCTAAGTAGCTGTGTGCTCTGGCTCCTTTGCTGCAACAAGTGGCTGTGAGGGTGCCTGTCCCTTTAAGAAATGGCTGCAGACAGGAACCAGAGACATGCAAGGCATGCCCCAGATTGTCCACCAAGGCTTCTTCCTGGAGGCCAGTATTTTCGAAAAAATGGCCTCCCCACGTCCACACTCACTTATTTTCGATGGATCGCCGTCGAAAAAGGCGTTCTTCCTCACGCAATGAGGTTTACCGCTGTCGAAAGAAAAGCCGCGTTCTTTCGATTTAATTTCGAAAGAACGCGGCTGTAGTCTAGACGCAGGTGAAGTTTTTTCGAAAAAAGGCTACTTTTTTCGAAAAAACCCCTGAGTCTGGACACAACCTAGCTGTTTACGTTGTGATGGCTTGGCACTGATTGTGTAGCTTTTTCATTACCAAGGACAATAGCACTTTGCTCTGATGTAGTGCTTCTCTTAAAGCACTTTACAAAGGAGTTCATTGTGATTATTCCCATTTTACAGATGAGTCAACTGAGGCACAAAGAAAGGAAGTCACTTCCCTGAGGGCATCTAGCAAAGCAGTGAGAGTCAGGAACTGCCACTGGGTCTCTGGAGTCTCTATCCACTAGGAGGTGCTGTCTCCTCTATAAAGTAAGACTAGCATTGCATGCTGATACAACAATAAGACTGCTGCTGTCACCTTCCAATACCTTCCTTAAACTAATGAAATAAATGTCAAAGTAATATGGGGAGCACTGCACCTTTCAGAAATAAAACTCTGACAAATTCTGGGCTGCTTCTGTAACTCTATTGACAGTAAATATAATTCATTGGTCTGTTACCCAGCATGGGATACAAGTTTGTAGTAAAAGTCCTGCTTATTTTTACTTGTTTAGAAATATTGATCAGAATACAAATCCTGCAAAACAAGGCACCATGTGTTTGTCTGTTTTTTAATATAGTGAACAACAGGATATATATTGTCAGATTGAATTTTACAAACTGGAAATATAGTTACACAGCACTGAATTCATGAAAACAGCACGTGTTGAATGGTGCTAGTTTAAAAATGCTGTAATTATTTCAAAGAATTTAACTGTGTGGCACTGCAGACAGGTTTAACATTTTCTGTCTTGTTAGATTAAGTGGGACATGCATCCCTGACTGTAAGTCCACTGAACACAGAAGCCATACCAGGGAGGAATCTGACCCACTTATTTTTAACTAGATCTGTTTGTTTATTTTTTGCAGTCTGCATAGTGAATGGAGAGTTAACTTGCAAATTCTAAAAAATCAATACAAATCTCTTCTTAATGCTTACCGAATTGCTCAGGTATTCTATACAGACAACTCTAGATTTTTAGGGGTGTGTGTGTGTGTGTGTGTGTGTGTGTGTAAATCAATATAGAGGAAGGTAGGTAAATAATAGAAAACAGATTTGGTATGCTGTTGGTTGCACACAGCGTAAGTGAATTAAAGAACTACAGGCACTTTTGGAACCATTAGGAACAATACAGGTACTCCCTGTTAAGATACCCATGGGCAATTTTATTAATGATAATGAGCTCTGATGTTAGAAAACACACATAGCATCATGGGGGTGGTCTATCCAGAACAGAAGTGTTGGGTATGCTGCATACACTGCAAGATGATATAACCAGATTAAAAGCCATGAACACTGAATGCAGTGAGCTGATCTGTCTTAGGAAAAAGGCCACATAGCTTACAGACACAGCGGGCCAATCTATTTGAGAGAGGTCACCACAGCTAACCTTCGAGCAGCCCTTTTTGGAATGTTCTCCTCACCTGCTTAAATACCTCCAAGGCCTTTGAAAGTGTTGTGTAATTATGTTCCAGCTGCACAGGTACACTGCCTTGGAATGGACATGTATAAAGAACAGTTATCCAGCCCCATGCAAAACTGGTCTTACCTGCTCACATGGTACATTACCCATGGCTTTTTTAATAGAACACTTAGTTGTAGCATTAGTCTTCCAAGTTCAAGGCCAATCTTTGACATTTCCTTCTGATCCTTTTTTTTTTCATACTTAACTGGCTTCCTCAATGACATCTTAATTGCTTTGTGCCATTTTAATGATTATATAGAACAAAAATAAATAAAGGCACTGGGGGACTTGAGACAGCACAGAACTCCTGTGGCATTTCCAAAGGAAATGTCGATGTGAAGCTAAGCTGCAGGTACTATGAGAAATTAGATGTGAGAGCCGTGAACTCTTTAGGGAAGGGACGGTGTCTTTGTATGTCTCCATACAGTATCTAATGAAACAGGGCCTCAACCCTGATTGGGGCCTTTGGGTGCTGGTGCAGTGTAAGTTCAGTATTATTTAATATACATCAGTGCTGTTCATGTATTTGTGATGCTTTCATAAAACACACTGCTCAGTAGTGTTAACAGTGCTGTTGTATCACTGGACCATCATTAGAAGGTCTTTGGACAGGCGTCTAAAGCTCACAGCCTCCTAAAAGTTGTTCTTCTTTGAGGAATGTCCCCATGGCTGCTCCCCCTTGAGGTGCGCTGGCACTACTGTGCCTCTACTCTGAGATTTATGACAGTAGTGCCCCCCGGTCAGCTGTGCACGTGACATTTGAAATGGCTATCCCACGCGTACAGCCAACCACCTACTCAGCTCCTTTCTGACTGGCGCTGGCTTCTGTTGCAGCAAAGCAGTTTCCCTTAATTTTACCTTGTTCTTAGCTCTTGGATAGAGTTGATAGTTACTTGTTTATTAGCATAGTTGAGCTCATTACTGTAGTTTAAAATTTATTTTTCCTTTTTGTTAAACTGCGATTTATTATACTGCAGATAGATAGCTGCAGTCCCACTGCTCAGAGAGCGCTCGGAAGAGACTTTTTACTGAAATATGCCTGGCTCATCCGGATTTTAAAAAGTGTAAGAACTGCAGGCCATCCGTTTCCATATCAGATGAACACTCAGAGTGTGTCTGCTGTGGGGGAGAAGCACGACATGGAACAGTGCCCTCAGTAAAAAGTTAACAACTAGAACAAGAAAAGCAAGGAAACTCCAGCTAAAAGTTATTTGCATGGAAAAAACCTCATGGTCTGCCTCAGACCCTGCACAAGCCATGCCACACAGGCATGCATCCCCTGGAGTGGCATCTGAGAGAGCAGTTCCGACCAGGTCAAATCCCAGGGACCAGGAAAGGGCTCAAATGTCCATAACAAGGCGCCATTCTTTCTTGGGGTCTGACTCCCCAGCAAGGAAGTGCTCGCAAAATAAAAAGTCTGTCTCCGTTCGGGCGCCAGACTATCACTAAGTTCAATTAAAGTACATCTCACTGCTATAAAGTGTCACTACATCTGCCAATACAGGGCTAGTCTGTCTTCACTCACCCATCCATCAAGAGATTCCTCCAGGGGCTACACAATATATTTCCACCATGAAGAGACCCAATTCCACTCTGAGACCTCAGCCTCGTCCTCAGAACACTCCTAGACAAGCCCTTTGAGCCATTAGCCACCTGTTCCCTTCTACATCTGTCAATGAAGATTGCCTCTTTAATTGCAATCACCTCTGCAAGAAGAGTGGGTGAGCTAGGAGCACTAATGGCAGACCCTCCATACACAATACTTCATAAGGACAGAGTGGTCCTCTGTACTCACCCCAAATTTCTCCCAAAAGTGCTTGCCTCATTCCACTGTAACAAACCTATATACTTACCTGTCTTCTTCCCTAAACCCCACAAGGACCACAGAGTAAGGGTGCTTCACACCCTTAACGTCTTCAGGGCAGTCGCCTTTTACTTAGAACGCACGGATCCCTTTTGCAAATCTCTGCGACTTTTTGTGTCCTCTATAGAAAGATCAAAAGGGTTACCTATATCCGAACAAAGGCTGTCTCAATGGATCTCTGGCTGCATACATCTAGCTTACAACATAGTCCAAAAGGAGCCCCTGTCGATCATACTAGCTCACTCCACAAGGCCAATGGCAGCAACAGCTTTCCTCAGGGATGTACCAACAGAAGAAATCTGCAAAGCTGCCACGTGGGTTCAGCACACACCTTCACGCAGCGCTATGCCATCCAGTTTTTTGCGAATGAGGATACGTGTTTTGGCTGAACAGTACATTGAGTCACCTCAGGATACTCCTTGAAGAAGAGAAAGTTATTCACCAATTGCAGTAACTGGAGTTCTTCTAGATGGTTGTCCCCGGGGGTGCTCCACCAGCCACCCTCCTCCCCTCTGCTTCGGATCCAACTACATCCGGGTCCGAGAAGGAACTGAGGAGGAGGTTGGCTGTACGCGTGGGATAGCTGTTTCAAATGTTGCGCACCGGCATTGCATGTGTACAGCCAACCGGGGGGGCACTGCCATCACAAATCTCTGATTAGAGGCGCAGCAATGCTGGTGCACCTCAAGGTGGAGTACCCATGGGGACAGCCACCTCGAAGAACTCCAGTTACTGCATCAGATGAGTATCCTTCCCTTCCTTCCTTTACCCCTCTGACTTGTTCATTTAAAGCATGTCTACCCTGCAATAATAGACCAATGGCTTCACTCTGGCTGGCCTGGGTCAGCTGTCTGATAGGGCGCAGGACGTGGGGACTAAAATTGTGGTATAGTGACATTTGAGACTGGGCCAGTGGAGTCTGAACTTTGAGACCCAGCGAGGAGCATGTTTCAGAACCAGGCCAGCTCAAACCCAACTGGCAACGCTGCAACTGTTAGCCCTGCTGCCTATGTCAGTTGACCCAGGCTTGGAGACTTGTTGTTGCAGGATTTTTACTACAGTGTAGACACACGCTTAGAATGTGTTTTTTGTGCCTCTGAAAGATTGCCATCAACACAGGCGTTTCTGCAGTCCAAGGCTGTTCCTTAGGCATACGCAGCTGTGTAGGGCACCACAGTTTAGTAAGCTGCGTCAAGATTGGCATGATTTTCTGGAAATGCTTTTAACGGAAAAGTTTTCTGTTAAAAGCATTTTCGGAACAGAGTGTCTAGATTGGCACGGATGCTTTTCCGCAAAAGCACTTTTTGCGGAAAAGCGTCCGTGGCCAATCTAGACATGCTTTTGCGCAAAAAAGCCCCGATCGCCATTTTCACGATCAGGGCTTTTTTGCGGAAAACAAATCTGAGCTGTCTACACTGGCCCTTTTGCGCAAAAGCTTTGTGCAAAAGGGACTTTTGCCTGAACGGGAGCAGAATAGTATTTCCGCAACAAGCACTGATTTCTTACAGTAGGAAGTCAGTGCTTTTGCGGAAATTCAAGCGGCCAGTGTAGGCAGCTGGCAAGTTTTTCCAGAAAAGCGGCTGATTTTCTGGAAAAACTGGCCAGTCTAGACACAGCCGTAGTGTTTTATGCTGAGGGCCACTTCCAACTCCAGTTCGTCCAGCCCACTTCCCCTACTCCATCTCCCGGCCCCATTAACCGCCATCACTTGCTCTCTCCTCCCCCACTTCACCTGCCAGTCCACAGTTTTGGCAGGCTGCTCTGCCTCCTGTCCTGCAACTTCACCTGGCCCTGCTACTCAATATGCCTGCTCCCCACCACTCTCCCTACCCTCCTCTTGCACCCCAAACCCAGCTCCTGTCCTACAGCTCTGAGCACAGCCCTACCCCATAGAGTGGTGCTCTCCCCCCCCACAGGGTGAGTGCAGATGCTTGAGCTGCGTAAGACACCAAAAAATCTTAAGGATGGCCCTGCTCTAGTCATACGTATTGCTGGTAACCACAGATGTGTACTCTATAAGGTGATAAATGATGATTGAAGTGTTGCAGTCCTGGGTAAAGTACATAATCTGTTCATCCCAAGAAGCGCTTGTGATACTCTTAAATGCAAAGAGAACTTGTTACTAGTAGAATCATAGGTTCATAAAAGAGGCTGTGCCTTTATATTAAAAAGAGAATAAAATGGGCACATTAATAGAGAATGACAAGTGCAGTGTGACATGTTTACCAGAATATAAAAGGACTTTCAAAAGATGGCCAGACTCCTTTCCTTTCTTGGTGATGCTACAATTCCTATGATCCACACAAATTCAACATGCTTCTTAACCGATTGTATTATAAGCCCCAAGTACCCAAAGGATTTCTCACAACAACGTGGTCGACTTAGGGTGCACGTTGTGGAAGAGTCTCAACTCTTTCCTGTGAAAAGTAAAGAGCTGTTTCTTCAGCCTATTTTCTGATTAGGGTATATTGTCAGGTGAAGTCGGGGTTAGTGACAAAGTCCCTGAAGTTTTATGTGGGTGGAAGTGTCCCTCTCTGACATTTCTGTTGTTCTGGAGACTAATATTAGTAAAATAGGTGCTGCCAAAGGAGGGGTTCTGAGAGCTATTGAACCAAACAGTAAACATTGTGTGTGACAAAAACCACTGCTAGCCAGCATGCATGGTGGTATCATCCCTAGTTCAGGCATCTCTGTGCTCAGGAATGGGGAAATGGTGCTGCTGCACCTGGGCCCAAGTCCCCCAAAGTTGACAGCCACCAGAGTTTCCTGTGGGGCAGAGGGTATGACTTTGGTACACACTGGTGAACCCTGAGAAAGTTGGCATTAGTTTTGTTGCCCAGGGGTTCATGTGGACATTCTATGCCATCCTTTCTTTTCCCTTTTTGAAGCATGGGTTCCAACAGACTCAAAACAAAACCGTCAATTGCTGAGTCAGTCAGGCTGACACACAAGATGGCAAAACCACCAAGTTAATGGAAAAAGGAAAAAAAAAAAAGCAAACACTTTGATAAACTTCATCTGACTTGGTAACAAAACCTGAACGTGGGTGAACCTGATATGATGGTCGGGATGGGTTATGAATGTTTCATGCAGCCATAGTGCTGAGTGCCTCATTCTGGGACTGGGCACCCATCAGCTCTCTCTCTCTCTCTCTCTCTCTCTCTCTAGTCTTTTATTGCCAAGTTTATTCTCTCAACTCTGTGCATATTTTATATTTATTCTTTGTAATATTTCTTTAAATACAGCAGTATTCCTGGGGAGAGTATTAGAAAATGGAGGTTTTAGGTTTATTTCAGGGTGAGTTTGTTCGACCATTCAATTCCTTAGACCAAAAGATAAGAGGTTGAAGTTTCTGGGTTTTTAGAGAACTTAAAATTTTGTTTTTAGTTTAAAGCAATTGATTCAATTTAAATGTGTGTAGGTGTTTTCGAGTGCAAAAAGTAGAGGTGAGTGGCAGGATGGATTTCTGGCTGGGACATTGGTCTGGGCTGCTGCGGATCTGGATTCAGTATTTGTCTTTGCCACATTTTCTGTATGACAGTGGTCAAATTGAGCCAAACTGTAAAACCCTGCTCAGCAACGGGACAGTTAAATGACCTTGGCCAGACAGTTACTCTTTTTCTCAGTTTCCTATACATAAAATAGGGACAATACTTCCTTTCTCCTCATCCCTTTGTCTGTCTTGACTAGACTGTAAATTTACAGAGTATATTAATAACTGGTACTCTTTCCTTTAGGTGAGTGTTTCCACACTAAGTAGATCACTTGCTGGTAGTCTGCAGGTGCTAACTCCTTATCGCTGTCTACTATGTGGCATTCATAGAAAGCTAAATCTATTTTACATGCTTTCCTAATATTACTTGAGCTATGCTGTAGTTGCTGCTGGATTGTCATTTCTTCAATGGAAGGAAAATGTGCTCCCTACTAAAGTGTGTTCCATGCCATAGAAAAGTTTTGGGAGCTGCAATGTTAGGTTTCTATCTAGGGGTTGGGAGAGCTGCTTTTCTGTCTGTAAAAGTCAAAGAAATCATCACAAGCTGAGGCAAGTGGAAAGAGGTCCCAAAGCAGACCAATCAGGGGTATGTATATTTATATAATCTCTATGATTAGAGCTTTTTTCTTTTTGTTTGTGGGGTTTTTTCTCCTTTATTATAATAAACCCTGTCATGGTTAAATACAAATGTCCCACCTTGTTGGTGTGATTCTAAAAAAGGAACACAGAACACTTATATGTACTGGAGCTGCACTGTATCAGGCAGATGGCATGGCCTAGAGGTATGTTGGAGTTGGTCAGACATGTTTGAGGCTCTCTCTCCCAATCCATCCATCACTTAAATAACTTTTGGCATTGACAGTCATCGTCTCCTCTTAACCTGAGACACTTAATCTCAGTCAGTTTAGTTAGCTAAGGCCCAAATTCTGTCCCAAAGAACTTGTGTTCTGCAACGTTCTACCTGTGGGCAGACCTCTGCACTGTAGCTGATTAATTCTGTAGTACTAGGCTAAAATCTTTGCCTGTCAGTGGAAGGAAATAGCAAGTGGTAATGCTCCAAGTGAGGATATGAGAGACGTCTCCATTTTCCTGAAGTTGTGGAAATAGCATATTTAACACAAAGTGTGGGGGAATTGGTAAGTATTTTCTTATTAGCAAATAATCTTTTCTGGTGTTTTGGGAAGGAAAGCAATTACATCTAAAGACGTATTGTGTCAAAGAGATAATGTGTAGTTTCAGTAACATGTCTGATGACTGATCTGAATGTGCTGACTCTCTCAAGCAGTTCTGCAAGCGTCTTTTTTTAAAAAATATTGTATTCTTTCCTGACCCATCTGTCTTGATTTAAAATTTACATAGTAAACAATGACTACAGAAACATTAAAGACACACATTATGGCAAGAGAAAACTCGGGATAAAGATAGACTCAGATACTGATGTGATGGTTTCTACAGAAAATCTATAGGTAGAAAGATATAAATGCCAGAGAAACTCATGAGAGGTAGCAGTTTGCTTTTCTAACAATACAGCTTACAGTATCTGACTCAAGTGGAGTCCTACAGGAAAATGAATTCAACATGCTTGGTGGTGGTGGGGTAAAGCTGTTGTCTGAGCATTTCACACACAGACAATACTATGAGAGATGACTGTGATAGCTGCTTGAAGCTAATACAGGTTGTGAGGGTTTTTTTGGGAGGGGGGGGGGTTGGATTGTGTATAAATGAATGTCTGCAATCCACTGTCCGTACCTTTTGGTTTTTCCCTCCCCCGACCTCAGACCTCACCCCTGAAATTGTCATGCATTTGCAGTCTAAGCTGAGAGCCCCACTCCCTTGTGTGTGTCTTTTGTTTCCTCTTTTTAATGGCAATTCCCTGCCCCTTTGGCTCTGATGCTGTTCATGCGAAATTAATTCCAAGGCTGTCTTGAAGGCGGGTCCGGGTGAAATTTTTTTTCTGCATCATCCTTTTGGGGATAATTGTTTATGATATGACGTCAGTCCAATTGATTTTTCTCTTGAATGGCTGAGGGAGAGAAGAGGGATCAGCAGACACAAAAGTGAAGCAAAGCCACTGCCTCTGTTTCAGAGAGATACAGAAGCTGATGTTCTGAATGCACTGATATTATTAGAACACAATTGCTCTGAATGGAGGGAGCCATGCAATGCTAGTAAAATCTGATTACTTATTCAAACTATTTTTTTTTCTTTTGCAGTCCATCTTATGTGCACATTTCACGGCAGAGCCCTCTCTTAATCTGACAGTGGCTGATAATTAATCTTGTTCACCCAGCTGCTGCAATAGGATTAAAAAGAGGGGAAGTGCGTCACAAGGTACGAAAAGGGGTTATGTGTTTGGTGAAAGTGGGGGGAAAATGGGAAATGGGTTCTGCTGTTCTCAAGGGGTATTGTGTCAGGAGATGCAAGCAAGCTACCATGTGACGAGGTACAGAGCTGGAGGGATTGGCTGAGATGCTGGCAGGCGTGTGAGCCAAGCCAGCTCTCTTTCTCTCCCTTTCTCTTTCAGCATCCTTCTGTGATCCTGTAGGTGATATAGATACAGCAGCATCCATGGCCTGTTTTTTGCCTTAGCATTGTTTTCCATTTTGCTGTGACTGCTGCACGAATCAGGGATCTAAAGCATTTATTTTAAGGACTTACACTAAGCATCTGGTAACTGGAATTATATTTTCCTGGGTTTTTTTCAGGCTTCTTGGAAATTGAGGAATGCAATTCTGCCACCATGATGGAAGGTAGGTTATTCTGTCAGCATGTCTTGTAATATTCCTAGAGTTTTAAAAGCATTAATGGAGGGGTTATAAAAATGTGCTCTGTCTGAGTGAAGGAATTGTGTATATATTTCTCCTAAAATTCCTGTCTTGAAGCTTTGCAGAATTGGTATGTTGCAAATGATATAATGCATAGCGTGTTTAGTCTAATGCAGTGAATCCTCAGTACTGTGTGGTGTTCAAGATGGGCACATTTCTTTTATCACCCTGAGAGGATCAGGTTAAATACAGAAGCATTCATAGTAGTATAGAAATGTCCTGATCACAAAACAAATGTGAGTATGGGTGCGGTTATTTTGGCATTTTAAGATTATTTGATTAGGTAGCAATTGATCACGTATGAGGAAACTCACTTTCTGAATTTGACCAGCCTTGTGTCAATGTCATTGAAAATGTTGCCCAGCGCAGATTCTGTAGATTTTCTTTTAAGTTTTTTCAGGATAGGATTTTGTTTGGTCACAGTCTCTAGTTTTAAGGATATGCTGCTGAATTATTTGAGGGGGATCAAATGCATTTGAATCCAAGGTGATATTTACCGTGATGTGTTTTTGGGTTGAAGATGCAGGCTTTTAACACTATGTATATATATTTGAGGTTCTTTACAGGCCTTTTATTTCTTTACAAAGCAATTGTAGCGTATTTAGGCACATAAGATGCTTTATGGCAGGGGTGGGGAAACCTAAGGCCTGGGGCCCGGATGCGGCCCCCAGCTTGCCTGGATCCGGCCCCAGAGGTTTGGGGCTTCCCCAGCATTGGGGCTGGAGCACACAATCTACTAGCCTGGGCCCCCCAAGACACTGGTGTGTGAAGGCAATGTGGGGAGTCTTTTTCCTTCTCTGGGGACACTGACTGATTTTTTTTTTCTCTGAATCAGTGGTCCCCAACCCAAAAAAGATTCCTCACCCCTGCTTTGTGGGAATATCACAAGGATGCCAGTCTGGGCATCATATAGCAAAAGCCTTCTGTTTCTTGAGCCTATTTGAAGCTATCATTTCTCCCTTCCCCCCCACCTCTGCAACATATATAAAGCTATTTTTATGTTTTATTGAGCAAGAGGCTAGGAAAAGGAACTCATTTTTTAAAAAAATACAGAGTAGATACTTCATGGTCTTTAGTCAGATTCTTAGTCATTTTGCATTCTCTCGGATGATGACAGGAAGGGACTACCACCAATACAGTAACGTGATCAGGGCATATATCAGCAGCTGTATGTAGACTGCAGTTCTTCTGGTTTTCACCCCATACAATGGTGCAAAAATATCAGCATTTCTAAAGATGACAGACAGGATTTTGTAATCTTTATAGTTAAATCTATTCTATATTCAATCTGCTATGGTACTCAGGCCAACTAAGAAAATAGCAATGCAGTTATCCTGCATATTGAACAGAGATCTTCAGGATTTGTTTTTAAATATTTACTATGAAATTTATGGAAATTGCTATACTGCATATTGATTTGCACATAACTGTTTTGTTCATAACACTTTATTGGGTATTTAGCTATTAAAAGAATTAAGGTTATTGCTGTCTGATTCTTTAACTTTAAAATATAGACATGAACTAGTATCACACAATTTTCAAAATGGTCTTCAATGGCCTCAGGCTTAAATCCCTTCCATTACCTCTAATTCATCAATGTGTGGTGTGGGTTTCCCCCCCCCCATCCCCCCGGAGTGTGGGTATGCGTGTTTAGTAGCAAGTCACTGAGGCTGTTGCAGGATTGAAAGGAATGGTTTAAATTTAGATAACTTGTTTACACCATGTGTATTTCACAAGTGTGACTTAATTTCAAAATGAATTCATAAAAATAAATGTTCAGTTTTACTACTTTCCTTAAACTCTTTAGCAAACCTTGTGATTGCTCCCCCCCCCCCCCCCCGATATTTGTCTAGTGAATTACACAGTTCAGTGTGTTTTCTGGAGATGATACACTAATGTAAATCTTTGTTTTCCCCTTACAGTGTAGTCTGTGTCATCACAGACTGTCAGTTCAGTCCATTCTGATAAGCTTATCAAAGTGCTGCCTAAACTAAAATGAAGAATTAAATGAAGGCCTGTATTGAGCTTTATGGACAGTATTGGTATAGATTTAAAAGCTGCATCCTACACAGATTGTGTGCCTTACAGATAAAAGAGAAATAAAACTATAAATATAAAGGGTTTCTCTCTCTACCTCCCCTCCACCCCCCCCCCCCCATTGAGAGAAGAAATAACCTTTTAATAAAACACTTCTGCATTTTAAAGAAAGGAATTAACAATTGGAAGTTTCCTATGTTGGATGTTTGTGACTTATTACATTGATGTAAACAAAAACATGTAAACAATTAACTTGATGCTTCAGGAAATCTATAAGGAAGCAAGACCAATAGAATTATTGGATAAAATCATTAACAAGTTTGATTAATTTTTAATAGTTTTAAAGCAAGAATTCTGTTTAAGGAGTACAATCACAATAATTCTGAAGACCATAATTTTGCAAAGACTCATGTCTTGGTACCAGAATATTTCTCAAGTGTCACTGTCAGGTGAATCTTGGGCTGAGATTTAGGTTTGATTAAAAAAGCATTTATAACATGTACAACCAAGCTATTTCCTTAAACTACTACTATTAAAAAGTTTTCTTAAGTCCTCTTCAGTGTACTGGCATAACATTGAAATATTGTGCTAGTGTCTGAGAACCTGAAAGAGACTTTAACTGGAAAGAAAAGTGAAATTTACTAATTTATTGAAAGTGTGTGGGGGGGAGGATGGGGAAGGTGTAGAATTAATATCACCACTAGCTAATAGCCACTAAATTTAAACAAATGGAAGCCTAATGTTCTTGATGGATGTTCATGGGATCTGTAATATTTTTCTTTTTCAGTAAGATACTATTGACTCTTTTCTTTTTGGTACAGTGTTTTACTCTTCTTCTGAATCTTGAGCAGGAGGCCTCCTCGATTCGTTTTTAAATAGGCAAAAGTTGTATTTCTATTTATTTTAATCATTTATATTTTGTTTAGATGATTGACATGTAATAGGGTACATGTGGTATATCCAGAATTACCTGAAGATCTTAAAAAGCAGCCAAGAAATGCCAGCATGGCATCAGTCTTCACAGAACAGTGGATTCTGAACATATACCATAGAATGTAGAATAACCAGGAAATCCGACTGAAGAAGAGCTTGGTGTGGCTTGAAAGCTTGTCCTGCTCACCAACAGAAATTCTAGTAATAGGTATTATCTGACCTACCTTGTGTCCCTGGGACCTACATGACTACAACTATTCTACATAGGGAAGTCAATCAGTCCTGAATATCACAATAATTAATGGTACCACATCTCCACAGAGTGAGCAGGGCGAGGCCTCTAAGAAGGAATGAGGCAGGGCAGGGGCAGGGCCTTGGAGAAGGGGCAGGGAAGGAGGTGGGCAAGGTTACTTGGGTTAAAGGTGGATCCTGGATTGACTCCTACATTGAAAAAGTGATCTTGTGCTTAAAAAGGTTGGCGACCACTACCTTAAGGCCTACGGAATGTCAACTAGGCACTGTATAAACATGTAGGAAAGTATAGTTCTTTTTTCAAAGAGTCTATAATCTCCTGTAGTTTTAAAATGTTGGGAGAAGACACACATGCAACAGAACTGTACCATGTCTCACAACTAGGTCTTGTATTCAAACTAATAAAAAAAAAAGTATGAAATTCCACCTTCTCGTCAGTCTTTTGCCTAATTGCTTTTTACAGAGAGATCCATCTTCACACTGAGTTTAAGTAACTCTGGGCCTGATCGTATATCCCTTAATCAAAGAATCTGATTGAATGGCATTACAAAGGTAAATTGTATGCTCCCTTTTCTCATAGTACAAAAGCAGGGGATCATTCAATACAACTGAAAGACTGAATAAAAAACTGATGGAAGCAAGTATCTTTATAGAAAACATAATTAACCTGCGGAATTCTGTGCCACAAGATATCATTGAGGCTAACAGCTCAGTAGGATTTCATAAGGGTTAGGCATCTATATGGCTAATGAACACATCAACAGTTATATTGGACTGGATAACTTTTTATAAGGAATAGAAAACTATAGGCTTAAGGGCTGGTTTATTCCCTGATCTGCAGGGAGTTAGGGGAAAAACTTTCCCTCTGAGGATTTAATACCATAATTGTCTACTACAGAGTTTCTTGCACCTTCCTGAGGATTCTGGCACTGGCTGCTGTCAGAAACAAGAAAACTAGAGTTCATGGATGAATCCAGTATGGCAAGTCCATTGTGCCACTGATTTCAATGAGGTTATGTATGTTTCAGCACTTGCAGGACCTGACTCAATTTCTGTCATGCTGAATATACAGAATTAGGGCTTTGCAGGTAGTTGACGATAGTAAAGTCTCTCCTACTTTTATCAAGAAAAGCAAGAATTATGGTTTCACTATATTCTTAGGTATTGATCCTTTATTGTTCTATACCTGATTTCTAAGGACTGTTACATGGAGATGTTTTTATGCACATACATGTTTTGTGTTATATAGCTGTCTGAACAAAGCCACTGGTTGATTTGGGATGATTGATGCACCAAGTTCAGGCAATGAATAGCAGAAGTTACCTGGAAAAGTGTAATAACTGAAAAAGGAATGGTAATCAATAGCAGAACAATTGTGTATGTGCAACATCATGCTACTTTTGCTTGGTGGTTGGTAACTAGTCAAATTCTTTGGTTTTATAAATAGGCTGGATAATATTGCTAATAGGAACATTTATAGTCATGCATAGTTCGCTATAAAGGGACTTTCTAGTTTGCTTTTGCACAATTGGTAGGAGCTGCAGTATCCGTCTCTAAACCTTTATAAATAGTTAATATAACAAAATGTATAGAGGGCAAAATTGTAGCCCCAAGTAAACCAAAAGATCCTATACCCCTTGACTTTTTGGAATGTATGGAAGTGGCTCTGTATTCAGATTTGATTCAAGTCTGTCTGTAATAGAATTGTTTTCAACACTTTTTTTTTATTCACAACTATTCTGTCTGTATTTTGTCACCTTACTGTTGATACAGAATATTGTATGTTACAATTAGATCATCTTATACGAAAATTAGAGCACCTTACTGTGTTTTAGGGATATGTATTCCAAATAAAATCTTTGTTCCTGGTTAATGTGTCATTGGATTTGCCGCAATCTCTCTAATTTACTGTTGGGCTTTTGTAGATATACTGGTTGTTTAAACCAGTTTTGTAAACAATATTAACACTTTTACTGCTTGTGAGCATGTGGTCTATGTTTCATGAATGGTCTGGTCAGTCATTATCCAGATTAATAACTAACCATGGTCAGAAATGAATAATTTGGTCTTTTTTTTTTTTTTTTTTTTGAAAGGATGGTAAAGAGTAGTGGTTTTATTTTCCACTTTGTTCAGTGAAGATGCTGCCTTTGTAGATATATTTCAAGTTTGAGTAGGTATGCTCTTAGTCACTGCATCACAATGGCCAAATGTATTAAAAAATATTTCCAGGTAAGTTCTTCCGTCTTTAAATTAAATAAATCTGTTTTGTATTAGGAAATTCTGCTCTAAAGCAGAGCATCCCCACCTCTTGGGATTTCTTGCCTTTGATGTTCAGAATGGGACCTGATATAAAGATTCATTAGGCTTGAGCCATGAATTTGGTTGTGAGGGGATGCTAGTTATGATCTGAATCAGATCCAGATATGTACCATTTTGGAGAAATATCTCTGTGTAAAATAATTACCCTACTTGGGTAACCCTAAGAAGTAGAAACTGACTCTTCCCATATTTTGTGAGGGAAAAGGCAAAGCCAATTTGGTGGTCCTCTCTTACAGACACAGTGAAAGGATTCAAATATTTTCTGTTCCCTTCCACATCAAAATATTGACCCTTTTGTGAAGCCTAGTAGCTTGGCAGACAGTCAATCTACTATAATACAGGAAACACACTGATTCATAAGCAGTAGTATTCACTTTGACAGAGAATGTGAGCTTCATTTGATGTAGGATGGGGCAGTTTTGCTTTTTTCCTTTCCGGATCTTCATTTCCACTCTCCCTCTAGTCCCCATACATGTATGCATCCCATTGGCCTTTGCTGCAAGGATAGTGTAGTGCATGTAACTCATGAGTCCAGGAGGTGAAATGGATTATTTGGTTGCAGGGTCATGAAGGACCCTCAAACAGGCTTCTAAATGCTGAGACACTCACAAGCCTTATCAAAATATGCAGCCTAGGTCCTGAACTTCTAAGTGTTGTCCTCCTGCAATTCCCCTTCTCTTCATTGGAAGCAACTGACCCCAGCACTTCTGAAGATAATGGGAAAGTTGGTCACTTACAATTAATAAGCACTTCTGAAAACATTTGGCCTTACAGTTTTTTAGACCAACAGAGACACAACTTAAATGGCAGAAGTGTGTGAGTAAAATCTTCCTGAGAACAGGGGGATGGAGAAATTCACTTGTTAATTCTGCATCTACTAACTTAACATTTATCAAAGCTATTGAGATAAGAGAAAGGATGATAATAACAATCTATTAAAGTATCATAGAATGGGTCAAAAATTCAGGAAAGTTACATCTCTTGCTGGTTCAGTTAAATTATCAACATGCTGCCAATTTATATACATAGGTTGATGATTTGATGATGTTTAAATCCAAAAGTGTTAAGACAGCAAAATCTTTCATATACATTGCACCTAAAAAATGGATATGGTGGCCTAAGCAAATGTAGCACAGCAAAATTTATTGTTTGTCCTTCAGGTAAGACAGCATTGTGCAAATTTTTAAGGTAATGCAGCTGGCAGTATAAAGTCAAAATGTCTAGTATCTCTCTCTTGTAACATATTCTCTTTTTCCAGCTAAAAAGTGGCTGTTACCATATATTTATTTGCTGTCCTTTGTACAGCATGTCATATGTTGTTAATTGTAACCACCAGTCTTCGGTTTTAAAGGCTTCATGCCCTTCTAAAGCCTAACGGGTTGGCTATTGTTCAAGGCTGAGTAATGGACTTGATTGGCAAGTTTGATATCCTTATATATAACGGAGGCTGTCCTAGACTATGATTGATTCTATTTACTGCCAATTCTGACTGACCCCACGTGACAGATATAAATGCATTTTGGGGAATCTAGAATCTTTTCATAATAGCACCCCACACCATGGTGTTTGAGCAGCTAAAATAAGATGAAGAATTTACTCTCTCACGGGAGTATTGCAAAACTAAGGTTTTTTTTCTAAATTATTTCATCATTGTGGGACTGAGGCCTAGAGATTACAACTATTTCAAGATTACACAGGAAGCTTGTGGCAGAATCAGGAAATGACATCTAGTTGCCTGAGTCGCAGACCAGTGCCTTTAACCCTAAGACTGTCTGACTGCTTACAGATAACCTTTTTTTTTTTTTTTTTTTTTTTTTTTTAAATGACCACTGATTTTGGATTTCCACATTTTTAGTATTCCTAGCTTGATTGTATTCCAGATGTTCTGAGCATATGAGCATCCTTGTCTCCCATTGACTTGAGCAGGCATTGTGGAGCTTAGCACTTTCGAAGATCAGGTCCAGGGTATCCTACTTAAATTTGATGTCTATAAATTGGCATTCCCCAAATTAGTAGCCGTTCTAGAAAATGTTGCCCTTTTAATAGACTGTGTGAAAACCCAGGTACAGTACTTCCCATGTAATTTCAACACTCTGGCTAACTCAATCTGGTCTTGTTTCCTTCTTCCTGCCTCCTTGGCAACTTATGCCAGGTTATGGATCTCTAGAATCATGTGAAAGGCAATCTGGATAAGAAAGGATATAAAATGTGTTCAATTCCTCGCTGTTCCCTCCACAGACAGAGTTATTCTGGCCTGGCATGGCTGGCCACCAGTGGAGTTAACTGGCAAGGACTGGTTAATCGGTAGGCATAATGGTAAGCCGTATGCTTACCAATTTAACCAGATAACTTCTCTACTGGAAGTGCTGCTGCATTCCCTGGCTGGCAATAATAACAAATACCAACTATGTAATTTCCAAGGTTATCATAATATTTAAACACATCTGCAGCGAAGAGATAGACAGAAATGAAAACTCTATTTTGTATTTGCTGTAGTCTATTGTTGAGAGATTAAAATTTTGTATAGGATGAGCAAAATCACAAACTACCTAATATTTTTTTAAATACCTTGACATGAAAATGCCTGCTACCTATAAACATTTCTGCCCATTTATGGACACTTAGGAAAATGATGCATGATGCTGTGTTTTCTTGTCCTTAAGAGAAGTACCATTTTCAGAAAAGGACATTTTCTAGGATTCCTTACACCATTGGTCTCCAACCTTGACAGCCTCTTGGTCAAGCCGGTCAGAATCACCTCTCAGAGGCTCCAAGATGTACCAGTAGATCGTGATCTACTGGTTGGTGACCACTCCCTTACACTGATAGCTAGTTGGAATCTTTTAACATGATAAAAATTTATTCAGGATTTTCAATGATGGTGCTGTGCATGCAGGGGCTGTGCATAGAGGAAAGATAGATGTATGGCAGTGCTCATCAATGGCACAGATACCAGTGTGTATGCAGAATCATAAGGACCATTTTGTTTAATAGTTGGTGGACCCAACCAGAGCTCTGCTTTTGGGCAAGTCTGAGCTGGATCCAAACTTCAGGGTTTGGGTTTAGAACATAAGAACGGCCGTACTGGGTCCAAAGGTCCATCTAACCCAGTATCCTGTCTGCCGACAGTGGCCAGCACCAGGTGCCCCAGAGAGGGTGGACCGAAGACAATGATCAAGCGAATTGTCTCCTGCCATCTCTCTCCAGCCTCTGACAAACAAAGGCCAAGGACACCATTTTATCCCCTGTATAATAGCCTTTTATGGACCTAACCTCCATGAAATTATCTAGCTTCTCTTTAAACTCTATTATTGTCCTAGCCTTCACAGCCTCCTCTGGCAAGGAGTTCCACAGGTTGACTACACGCTGTGTGAAGAAGAACTTTCTTGTATTAGTTTTAAACCTGCTACCCATTAATTTCATTTGGTGTCCTCTAGTTCTTCTATTTAGGGAACTAATAAATAACTTTTCTTTATCGGCCCTCTCCACACCACTCATGATTTTATAGACCTCTATCATATCCCCCCTCAGTCTCCTCTTTTCTAAACTGAAAAGTCCCAGTCGCTTTAACCTCTCCTCATATGGGACCCATTCCAAACCCCTAATCATTTTAGTTGCCCTTTTCTGAACCCTTTCTAAGGCCAAAATATATTTTTTGCGGTGAGGAGACTACATCTGTACACAGTATTCAAGATGTGGGTGTACCATAGTTTTATACAGGGGCAGTAAGATATTCTGTGTCTTATTTTCTAACCCTATTTGCCTTTTTGACCGCTGCTTCACACTGTGTGGAAGTTTTCAGAGAACTGTCCACGATAACTCCAAGATCTCTTTCCTGATTTGTCGTAGCCAAATTAGCCCCCATCATACTGTACATATAGTTGGGGTTATTTTTCCCGATGTGCATTACTTTACACTTATCCACATTAAATTTCATTTGCCATTTTGTTGCCCAGTCACTCAGTTTGGTGAGATCTTCTTGGAGTCCCTCACAGTTTGCTTCTGTCTTGACTATCCTAAACAGTTTGGTATCCATCTGCAAACTTTACCACCTCACTGCTTACCCCTTTCTCCAGATCATTTATGAATAAGTTGAACAGGATTGGTCCTAGGACTGACCCTTGGGGGACACCACTAGTTACCCCTCTCCATTCTGAAAATTTACCATTTATTCCTATCCTTTGTTTCCTGTCTTTTAACTAGTTCTCAATCGATGAAAGGACCGTCCCTCTTATCCCATGGCCATGTAACTCTTTGCAGAGTTTGAAGGCTCCTGCATCCTCTCAAATTTTCTTGGCCTGCCCTGATTACAGATTGAAAGTCCATTTGAATATAAGTTGTTTTCTGTTTTTATTTTGAATCCTATGAAAAGAATAGGGAGTTAGGTAAAAATTGAAATTTAAAAAGTGGTTGTGTATTAAAAAAATGGACACCTACAATACTATAATGTGAAATAGCAAGATACAGCTTAACTCAAGCTAGAGCTCCAATATGTAGGATTTCTAGTCTCCAATTTAAAATATCAAACATAAATGCCTCTCAAATGCATTTTGGTTTATGTATTTTGACAACTGCAGTTTAGTTTTAATTATTTAGGGGGACCAAAGGCAGAACGGCAAATAAGTGTCCAACTCCCTTTTGTAAGTCAGTGGAAATTGAAATTCAACTAACTCCCTTGTGTACGTCTCAGCTAAGATTTAATAGCAGATTCTGAAATGAACTCCTATTACTAAGATGAATTATTTTTGCAAAATCTACATTAACATATGGTGAAGTGGAAGGAAGCCATTTTATGATTGCAGGGCTCAGAGCACATGAGTTGGTAAAGTGACACTACAATAATTTAAAAAAAAAAACCAAAAAACCCCAAGAGTTCTGTGGCATCTTTTAGAGGCTAACAAGTTTATTTGGGCATAAGCTTCTTTGGGTTGCAATTCTGTGGTTTTTTGCTTCAACTGACTAATACAGCTACCCAGAGCCCTTCTTTTCATAGGACAGTTTGGGGCTATTGCAGCTGTCCCAACCATTCTATGGATGGGATCCATGGTATTATCTGGGCTGGGAGGCTGGCTTAGTGGCAACAGGGGTCACCTCCCTCCTCTCTCTTCCCCATTCACTAGGGTGGAGAGAAGTGAGACACAGCGGGCCGGGGTGTGGTGGGGTGTAGAGGAGGAGGCTGCCAGGCCTCTCTGGCACTTGCCACCATGGTGAAGGTAAGGGGGGCAACCCTGGTTGCAGCCACGCCAGGTCTCTCTAAATCCTTCAAGCCATGCTGGTCAGGGGAATGTTTGGGACAGGTGAGGGACTTGGGGAAAGAGTGGAGCAGGGCAGAGCACTGCGGCTGGAGGGAAGGGGGTGTTGCCAATTCAGAGATCTGCTTTGGTAGATGTTTAACTGTGTTGTCAAGATATGGATTTCAGTGCATTTGTTGAAATACATATTTGTATTATTTCTTCACTTGGAACATTCATAAAGCAGACAGATTTCCAAAATTAGGAAACTCAGTGGTGTGGGTTGTCCTTTAGGTTTGAATCTAGTTATGGTTTATCTAGTCACTGATTAATATGCTGTGGAATGTAGTAGACACATATCAAAATGGATCCTGTCCTGTTACCAAAGTGATGATAATATTACTTTGTAGTCTATAAGACACAAATATCTAGTTCCAAAAATCTTTGGGGAAATACAGATGCAGACTCATGTCCAAACTTACTGTCTGTCCCCATGTTTGTAAGTAGGGTTGCCAGGTGTCCGGTATTGACCTGGACAGTCTGGTATTTTTGCCTCCTGTCTGGTTTAAAAAAAAAAAAATAAAAAAATACCAGACACCTAAAATGTCTGATACTTTCTGATTTTTTTTTTTAATTTTCCTGGCCAGGAGATGAAAATACCGGACACCTGGCAACCCTACAACACACTCAGCAACTGGGCCTAGCTCCCCGCCTCCCGCTGACACCCCAGGCCCCCTGCTTACTTGGTTCTGAAGGGAAGCTGCGTTTTGGCGTGATCAAGGAAACAAAATGGCTGCCAGCAAAAAGCCTAAAGACCAAGGGGAAGCAGTTCCTTCCCTGGGTCTTAGTGCTTAACTGCTCCTCTGTTCCTATCCCTATTCTGATTCTGCAGGCATTCTGAAAGGGGCCATGCTGTTTTTGCTTAATAACTGTTAGGCTGTGTCCAGACTTCACCTGCGTCTAGACTGCAGCCGCATTCTTTCGAAATTAAATCGAAAGAACGCGGCTTTTCTTTTGACGGCGGTAAACCTCATTTCACGAGGAAGAACGCCTTTTTTCACGAGGAAGAACGCCTTTTTTCGAAAGTGCTCTTTCGAAAAAAGGCGTTCTTGAATGCCAACAGGGCTTTTTAGAAAGAGAGCATCCAGACTCACTCGCTGCTTTCTTTTGAAAAAGCGGCTTGCTTTTTCGAAAGTACTGCTTGCAGTCTAGATGCTCTTTTTCGAAAGAGGCTTGCAGTCTAGACATAGCCTTAGAGTCCTTTCTTTTTTTTCCTCAACAACTTTGGTCTCTCTTCCCCCCCCCCACCTACTCCCCCCCCCCCGAATTTTTTACCTGGTGTTTTTTTGCAGGGGAGGGAGGGGTGTTTGGTATTTTTGGTTAAACCATCTGGTAACCCTATCTGTAAGGGTATGTCTACACTACAACACTAATTTAAACTAACTTAATTCGAATTAGTTAATTTGAACTAAGATAATTTGAACTAGTGCATCTAGACCTAAAAACTAATTTGAATTAGCGTTTTGCTAATTCGAACTAGCATGTCCACATTGAGTGGACCCTGAACTGAAGTTAAGGCTGGCCGGAACCAGTGCTGGCAGGGCATCAGGTTAGGACTTAGAGTGTGGAGCTGCTGCCTCAAGCTATCCGAGGGCTGTACTTAAAGGGACCCGACCCCCACCCTGGACAGAGCGTTCTCAGGGTTCCCTGCTTGCTTGTCTACCTCGATGAGGGACAGCAAACCAGTCCTGTCTTGGAGTGCCCTGAGTGCCCACACTCAGCACATCACAGCACTCGGCCATCAGCCCGGCTGCACTTGCCGCAGGCTGCCATCTGGAGGGGTCAAGCAGGGGCTGTCAGGATCCAGGAGGCCCTGCAGGAGAGCTTCCACCCTGAGGAGCCCGCAGAGCCACCCCAGTCCTCCCCATCGGGGGCTCATGCCCCATTCCTCCCTCACCTCCTTCCACTTGCCCCTCCCTAGCCCCCCTTCCTGATGTACAAAATAAAGGACACGTGTGTTCAAAAATAGAAAGTCTCTTTATTTAACAAAACTGAGGGGGGGATTAACCTCTGGGGAGACTGGGGAAAGGAGGTGGGAGAGGGGAAGAGAGAGGGTGAGAGAGGGGCGGGGGAAACCTGGGAGGAGGGAGCTGGAAGGGGGAAGCCAGGGGAAGAAGGAGGAGGGGAAGTATAAAACTATGGTACGCCATATCTTCAATACTGTGTACAGATGTGGTCTCCTCACCTCAAAAAAGATGTTTTGGCCTTGGAAAGGGTTCAGAAAAGGGCAACTAAAATGATTAGAGGTTTGGAACAGGTCCCATATGAAGAGACTTTTCAGCTTAGAAAAGAGGAGACTGAGGGAGGGATACGATAGAGGTCTATAAAATCATGAGTGGTATGGAGAGGGGTCATAAAGAAAAGTTCTTCATTAGTTCCCATAATAGAAGAACTAGAGGACACCAAATGAAATGAATGGGTTGCAGGCTTCAAACTAATAAAAGAAAGTTCTTCTTCACACAGCGTGTAGTCAAGCTGTGGAACTCCTTGCTGCAGGAGGCTATGAAGGCTAGAGCTATAACAGAGTTTAAAGAGAAGTGAGATAAAGTCATGGAGGTTGGGTCCATGGAGTGCTATTAGCCAAGGGGTAGGAATGGTGTCCCTGGCCTCTGTTTGTGGAAGGCTGGAGATGGATGGCACGAGACAAATGGCTTGGTAATTGTCTTCTGTCCATCCCCTCCGGGGTAGCTGGTGTTGGCCACTGTTGGCAGACAGGCTACTGGGCTAGATTGACCTTTGGTCTGACCCAGTACAGCCATTCTTATGTTCTAAGCTCAGGGCTCAGGGTTGGGGGTCTTACTGGACTAACTTGATTTTCATGCACACCTGATCCTGGGTTTGCATGTGGCCTTTGGTGGCCTGGTTGGCAACTATCCTGCCCTAGACGGCCACTTTCCTGTGCCTAGTGCCTAGATTGTGGACGTTGGAGGCCTCCCCCCGAACCTGGATGAGGTCCACGATCTCCGCACTAGACCAGGCGGGCGCCCGCCTCTTGTGGCCTCGGGCAGGCTCCTGGGAGCCACCAGCCTGGTCCTGGGAAGAGGCGGAGGGCTGGGTGGCGGCGGTTGGCTGGCTTCATGCTGTGCCAGGTGCAGGGTCTGCTGGCTGGGTGCTGGCAGGCTTGCACCTGGCACAGGCACCATAGCCAGACCGTGGCCCTTTAAGGGCTCCGGTGCCAGGAGGGGGGCAGAAGAGTTTCCCTGGCTTGGCCCAGAGTGGCCACCAGGGCAAGCTGGGGAGGGCTAGCCTCCCACTAGTTCGAATTAAGTGGCTACACAGCCCTTAATTCGAACTACTTAATTCAAACTAGGCGTTAGTCCTTGTAGAATGAGGTTTACCTAGTTCGAATTAAGTTTGAATTAAGTTTGAACTAGCGGTTTGAATGTGTAGCACCTACGAAAGTTAATTCGAACTAACAGCTGTTAGTTCGAATTAACTTTGTAGTGTAGACATAACCTAAGGGATTAATGTATGAAATTTGAATTCCAGGGAGGTTAAATATGAATCTTTGTAATTCAGGCTGGGTTTTTTCCTTTCTTTCCTGTTGCTCCTTTGTATAAAATTCATGTCGCTAGGTCATTATTTTCATACATACCTTTTTTTTTTTTTTCTTCATAAGCTTGTCTGATCAGAAATGGTCTCAGGTTCTTTCTGCCCTCACTGCTAAATTTTGTACAGTTAGGGCATATGCAGCAGGGGTTTGTACCAGGTAATCCTGGTATCAGAGGGAGAAATAAAACGCCACCCTCCAACAATACAGATAAATCGACAGAAATGAACTAGAGATGGACCATATTCAGAGCTAATTGATGGAAAGGAAAGACGCAGAAAGGTAAATGTGACCCAGAATTTTAAAAACTCTGATACATAGGGATTTATAGTCTCTCTTTCTCTCTCTTAAGTACAGTCTGAGTTGGTGAATGACTAGGAGATGCTTGGAGGGTATTTGCCTCTCTCTTAAACATCAAATTAATAGGAAATCGGGGTGGGGACTAGAGGAAAAATATCTCCTATAAACTTCTAAATGTTCAAAGATTGCTCCGTTCTCTTCATTTTGCAATTCATCCCAGATCCACTTTATGATCACAAACTGATTGTTTTCATTATCCTCAGCAAAGCGATTGTTTAGACTTCTGATAAAATGCTTGGTGGCATGATGCTTTTTTTTTCTGAAGGAAAAAGCTATCTAGAAAAGGATAGCCTTTGACAATTTTAAAGAATAATCAGAAATTATTACTGTTTAGGCCCATGGAAGTCAGAAAAACTATAGCTTTTAAGGACAACTCTTTTTGTAGACAACTCTTTTAAGGACAACTCAGTTTACTGAGAAACTGAATGCCTACATCTATATGCTGAAAGGAACTTAAAACACCAACTTGAAAATTAATGTAATTGAGCGTGGGATGTGTTGAGAGTGTTTGAACATGGTTTGAAATGGGCTGAATTAAGGAAGAGAAGCATCCTGTGAAGAAGGAATATGGAAGTAATTTGTGATTGTAGCAAGGCAGCATTTCACATCTCTTTCCCTCATATCTATTTGCAGCTATCAAGCAAGCAGATTTAGGGTTTTGAATCTTGACAAAAGCACCTTTACAAGGTAGGATGTGAACTCATTAAGGATGCATGCAGTTATGTTCAATAATGAATACACATGCATGCACTTGAAGCATCCCTTTAAGAAAGGAATAGATAATAAGACTGAAAATATCATATTGCCTCTATATAAATCCATGATATGTCCACATCTAAATACTGTGAGCAAATGTGATCGTCTCATCTCAAAGATCTGTTGGAACTGTAAAAGAGTCAGAAAAGAGCAACAAAATGATTAGAGGTTTGGAATGGCTTCCATGTGAGGAGAGATTAATAAGACTGGGACTTTTTGTCTTAGAAAAGAGATGACGGGGGTGAGGGGGAAGAAGGGTGGAAGGGGATATGATAGAGGTCTGTACAATCGTAACTGGTGTGGACAGTGAAAATAAGGAAGTGTTGTTTATTCCTTCATGTAACACAAGAACTAGGGAGTCACCAGATAAACTCAATAGGCAGCAGGTTTAAAATGAAGTAATTCCTCACAAAACACATAATCAACCTGTGGAACTCCTTGCCAGAGGATGCTGTGAAGGCCAAGACTATAACAGAGTTCAAAAAAGAACTAGATACATTCATGGAAAATAGGTCCACTGATGGCTCTTAGGCAGGATGGGAAGACCTGGTATCCCTAGCTCCCATTTGCCAGAAGCTGGAAATGGGTAACAGAGGATGGATCACTTAATGTTCTATTCATTCCTTTTGGGGAGCCTGCTATTAGCTACTGTTGGAAGTCGGGACGCTGGACTAGATTAACTTTTTTAGTCTGACTTGGTCAGGTGGTTCTTGTGTTATGTTCTTATTCAGGTATAAATGTGGTGTTCAATTTTGTGGTTTCCTTAAAACTACATCAAACAATACATCTAATATCACATCAATTATAATTCATATAAATGTTTATGGTTTCTGTACATAAATATTTAATTTAACCATGTTCCATTCAGTGTAGTTTTCAGTTACATATATGGTTTCTTCAGTGTCTTCACCCGATCCCCATACCATCACACCACTGTCTCATTATAATTGTTGAAAACCAACTTATTCATACATAGTATTCCTGGATATTTTGTATTAGTTTTTTTTTCTCTCCAGCTTTTATATAGTAAAAGTAAAAATAGACTGTGGCACCATGTGACAATGCTGACAAAATCACTGAAAAAGCACCCAAAAATCATGCTGTGGCTTAGTTGGCAAAATTGTGCATGGAATTGAAGAGTAGCATCTTCCCCTCTCTGCTGATGAAGACTGAGCTTCTCATAGACTCTGCATAAGGATTGGTAAACACTCTCTAGTTCTACTTTGATCATTGCCAAGGTGTAGATAGATTTTAAGATGTGATAAGAAGATGGGTTTTTTCATTTTTCTTAGCTATTTTTAAATGGTATAATTTCATATGCCCATTGAAACGAGGGTTCATCCTGAACTTTTACTCAGTGAAAATATTTCAGTGTATTAAACTGGGATGAAGCTGACATGGAAAGAAAAACAGTGATCTCTTTATATTATGGAAAAAATCTCTAGCAATGGCAAAAGCTCCATGTGTTCCTTAAATGTAAACTGGAAAAAGAAGATTGTGTGAAGATCTGTGCTGATCGGGATGAAATGTGCAGTTGGGTGAAACTTGTCTCATTTTGCCAAAAATGCAATTTTAGGCTGACTGAAACATTTGATAAATTCATGTTGATTTCAGCAAATTGTTTCTGTGAAATAAGTTCATGAAATGGAGGCAGAAATCCTCCTCTTATACCTCATAGGCCAGTGGTTAGAGAACTCAAGTGGAATGGCCCTGTCCCTCCAAGTTCAAATCTCCACTTTGGTTATTATCCACTCATTGGGCTCTTAGGTATAAACGTTCGTGTTTTTAGCCCTTCATTTTCTACTTTTAATTCACTGTTGTGAATACATTTTAATTCATTGTTATTAATAAATTAATAATTTTTCAAACTTCTCATTCTGAGGGAAAAAATGAGTTTCTGGTTGATTCAGAACAGACTAACTTCTCAGAACTGACAGAGAACTAAAAAATCAGTTATTCGTACATCTCTAAACAGAATAGACAAGATTCTGTCTCAAGCATTTATAACTTGTCTCCCTTTTATGTTGTTAAACATGTGTGATTCATTAATCAATTTATTTCCTAAGCATTAATTCTTCAGAAACATTATTAAAATTATTTAATTCAGATTAGGATAATCCCTCTATCAATTGTCCTGAATTGAGCCTTGTCATTTTAAAGGAAAGGAAGGGGTCAGCTGTGTCTACAACATGCTGTTTTGGGATATTCTGAAGCCATTGGTATAATACATGTTTTCCGGTGGGAGAGCCTTGCATGTTTCCTTTCTGGTAGAATCTAAAGTGATTTTTAGATCCTACCTATTTACAGACAGAAAGTGAGAAGGAAAACCCAGGAAAAGCTTTGCATAGTTTATTTGGCTGGTCTATGGTGTTGAGATTCAAGTCTCACTTTTTTTTTTTAAGTAACATTCACAACAATTAAAAATAGAGCAATTGCAAATTAATTCATACCAGTTTGTTCCAGTTTTGTTCAAAATTATTTGGGAAATTATTTCTGTGAATTATTCATACCACATTTTTTTACAAGACCCACGGGTCAAAATGGCAGTTATCTTCTCTCTGCTTGGATGAGTCTATCTTTTATTTCTGCAGCATTTGCTTAATGTGGTGTAATTTTGATGGATGTTCTTTACAGTAAATAAACTAGCACACTAATAAAGCAAACATACACAGGTCATGAATGCAATAGAAGAAAAATTATTTTTAAAAACTATGGATTTTTTTGTTGCAGTTTTTCTCCCAACTTTGGCTAAAATCTTGTTACAGAATATTAAAACTGTGGTTTATTTTCCATTAAATATATAGCATCACATTATAGAATATCTTTAAAAATGTGGGCTTTAATGACTTAGACTACAGAGAAGATATGAGTTACTATAGCAACCCACATTTATTGGTCTTCAGGGTGTGCTTGTAGGTACATCTCTTTCTTGCTCCATATGGAAACGCTATGGAGTGCCGTTTGTTTAGCAAGAGGGAGTCTGTTTGTTTTATTTTTCTGTTGTTGCTGTGTGATCTGATCTGTTCTTGGGATAACTAACAGGTTGGTTTGTTTACATATATTGTCAAATTTTTGAAAATATATGGTTTGGGTAACCATACCACTGGTGAGTAGTAAACGTCTAAATAGAAATGTGTGACCTTGGTTGCTACAGAAAGGTGAAAGGCACATGGATGTGAGTCAGTGCTTAATATGTTCATATGTTTATTTCAGTTTATATTAAAACTAAGAAGTTCCCAAAAGTCCCTGATCAGAAACTGAGCAGAAACAATATATTATCATAAAGGAATTTGGACAGAGGGCCCATTCACACTGCACAGTGTCACAAAATCCATCCTTTAACTAATTACATCAAGAGAAAAAAAATCCAAAATACATTAAACAGCTGAAGGTGATAGAGTACTTTCATGCATTGTCAAAACAGGTTTTTTAATATATATATTTTTTCAATTTTGTAATGCTGTCATACAGTCAGTTCTACTTTAATATTTTGTTTTGGCTTTTCACCTTCACAGTCCAACATAAATTACCATTTATCAGTATAAAAAATCATCCTTAGAAAATAGTCAACACGCCCTTGTGAAACCAAATTACAGTTTAATTACAAATGCTCATCAGCATAATTTTACTTTTTTATTTTAATGACGTTTTAGTTTTAAAAAACATTTCTTTATTGCAGTGAGACTACAAGGTGCATCATAGAAATTTTTTATGCTAGAGGCAGCAGAGTTTATTGTATAAAATGAAAGAAAAAAGACTGTTACAACTTTGTAACTAGCCAAGAATCCCAACATTAAAATAAAGAAATGGACTTCTAAAATAACCTGTCTTTCACAGTGTATAATCAATACAATTATCCTATTTATTTTAATTAATAATTAAGACTATTCATTGCGCCCTCTGCAATAAATGTACATAAAGGTGAACCTTTTCTAAGTAGTCATATCCCTTAAAGCTGTGCCATAACAGAAGAGTTACTATTGGTTATGACTACTGTGGAGAGTACTACAAGGACATTATATTGTGTAACACCAGGGCTACGTCTACACTGGCCCCTCTTCCGGAAGGGGCATGTAAATTTCACGAGTCGTCGTAGGGAAATGCGCGGGGGATTTAAATATCCCCCGCGGCATTTAAATAAAAATGTCCGCCGCTTTTTTCCGGCTTTTAAAAAAGCCGGAAAAGAGCGTCTAGACTGGCCCCGATCCTCCGGAAAAAGTGCCCTTTTCCGGAGGCTCTTATTCTTAGTAAGGCTAAGTATAGTATCTCAAAGTAAGAATAAGAGCCTCCGGAAAAGGGCACTTTTTCCGGAGGATCGGGGTCAGTCTAGACGCTCTTTTCCGGCTTTTTTAAAAGCCGGAAAAAAGCGGCGGACATTTTTATTTAAATGCCGCGGGGGATATTTAAATCCCCCGCGCATTTCCCTACGACGACTCGTGAAATTTACATGCCCCTTCCGGAAGAGGGGCCAGTGTAGACGTAGCCCAGAAGTAATGTTAAATGCATTGAAAAAGAAATAAAGGTTTGCAGCATTCATTTCAGGTGATATTGGTGTGCAGAGTATATGCGTGGGTGTCTGATAGATGTATTGTGTGCAGCAAACCGCTCACCAGAAAATAGGCCAAATAAATACATGTTGCAGCTCTTCAGCAATCTGCTGAGATGGTGCACAACTCAGTTCTAAGAGCTGTCTCCTAACAGAAATTTGGCCTGTTAAAATCTCAACTTAATAGTTAGTGATTGTTTCCTGCTAGCTGCTGGGAGGTAGGGTAGGGGAGGAGATGTCTTTACAAATGGTAAAGTATTGAATTATTCACAGGAAAGGTGCTATATTGCTATTGGGTGTTGTCTCAAATGTCTAGTCAGTAGGGAAAAAAATATAGTAATTCTTGACCGGGAGCTATTTAAAGGAGAGAGAGTCTGTTTTATATTTTATTACAGTTATGGACACCTTTTTAAATATCACAAACTTTTTGAAAGTCATTCATCTTTGTTGTTGTTGTTGTTGTTGTTTTGTTGTTTTAATCCTGCATGGAATTAGACTGACAAACTTTATCCAAGTCCAACTCATTTTCCATAATGATTGGCTCATTTCTTTGTCTTATAGAAGATGGGTAGGGAAAATCTCTTGGCTGCTGTCTGTACATACTGTAAGACAAGATTTAAAAAAAAAAATCATATTTGCTTTAAATGCAGGTGCTGACTAGCATTTGATATAAAGACATTATTGAAGTTGTGAATAAAAGCTTAAACAATTTATATTATGATCTTAATTGTTCTTTATTTACTGCACTAAAACACTAAATTAATTGCAACACCTCTATTGTTCACGTAGACTGCTGCTCTTCTTAATTCTCTGTTAAATCTTGTACTAAGAAAAAACATCAAATAGTCATTGATTCCTCACGCTAACTTAGTAGGAGTGCTAACCCTGCAGGATTGTCCTAGAGTCGCCATGATTTAAGGATTAATCTTTAATGAAAGATTGTCATGTAATGAAACCTCCAAAACATCCAACCAAAAATGGCAGCTGTATAGCTTAGATCTGCTTCCTCCATGGACCTTAAAAAAAATGGCAACATGGTCGTCAGTCAAAATATAGTAAAGGACAAGTATGCAACTTACATGTGAAATTTGAATGTGTTTGAATATGTTAAGCTCTGAAGCTTTCTGTGTGTGTGTGTTTAAAGTTCAGTGATACCAATTCAGTTCCTCCTGAAAACATAAGAGAAATGGAGGGTTGGGGAAGGAGACTTCAGCCCAGGAAATTAAGCCATTCAGACTGGAGGCTGGGACAGCACTCAGTGTCTATACATTACACCATATAGTCACTATACCAGTTTACTTCCACCAGATGTTGATTTCCTGGACAATTCAAATGAAAACTGGATTGCTCCACCAAACTTATTCCTCCAATGAATTGAGTCCTTGTAAAAGTTTGAAATTATAGCATAGGAAAATGAAGCCCTTGGTTTAACCAGTGAACAAATATAGTGTGAGCCCAAGGGGGCTGACAGCTTATATGAGCTCTCGGGGAAGGGGGGGGTGTGTGGGCAGGGAGGGGCGCAGGGCCTTGGGCAGAAAGGGTGGGGCAACCAGCCTTCCACGCTGCCTGGAATGTGGTGCTGACCTTCCCCCTTAGCCACTGGAGTCATGGGTAGTGTACAGAGTAGTACTCAAGCGGTGATTTTAAAGGGCACATGGCTCTGGCTGCTACTGTTGTGGCTGGAAGTCCTGGAACTTTTTGAATCATTGGGTCGTGGAGCAACTGCCCCTCCTCTCTCCTGACCTCCCCACTCCCTCCCAAATCCCGTGTCGGCAGGCCTATGTGAGCCTCACCTGTCCAGGCTTCTCCACAATGAGTCTTTCCCTTAATCCTCTTTCCTAGGGGGAGTTGTGGCTTGACTGTATCTCAGAATAGTAATGGGTCTGTCATCCACTAGAACTCTTTGTTCATAGTATTTAAAACAAGATTTAGAGCACATTTCCAGACTACAATACCCCTTTCAGGTATCTGAAGACCAAGCACACAACCTTGGGCTCAAGCATATAACTTGGTTTCATTGGGTCCCACTGGTGGGATAGGGTCTATGGCAGTTACTACCCCCAAATGCTAGCTCTGCACTTGTGTTTCCGAGCCGAAACCTCTGTCATAACTCCCAGGTTGAGAAATGCTGATCTAGATGAATTGACATATCCCCTTGGAAGATCTCTGCATGCCTCCAGGAGTACACATACCACAGTTGAGAACCCCTGGTTTTGGTTATAGGGAAGTATTTTTAATCCTAAATCAACCAGATCTTGACCAAGGTAGTTTAAAATTAATAATTTTAAAATTCATCCATTTTTTAATTTTAAATTTAGCTTTTTTTAAAATAAAATCTATATTTTAACAGTTGAAATTGGTGACCTATATTAAGGAGTGTACTTATTTCAGTCTATTAAAATCACTTAAATACAAAAATAACATTTTGGCAAGCTTTAAAGAAAGTCAAATCACTGCACTGGTGGAAGTTACTGACTCAGTACCCAGAATGAGAGTTTGTTGAAGTGCTAAACAAGCTTCTGCTAGCTGTGACCTTTTTAGCAGGTACAGAAGGATTTAATCTACATTTCAGTTTAACTATCTTAATTCAAAACATGCACATTGGAAGTTTAAAAAATATAGGTGAAGCTAGAAAAAATAGGAAAGTATGTTGTCCTCTTCCAAACTGTGAATAAAAACTAGAATGAGAGCTACTTGTTTCTGGTTACCATGTCCTTTTTTTAAGCTTTTATAATTGTCAACTCAGTTCACTAACTACCGATAATACTTCCTGGCTACGTCTACACTGGCCCCTTTTCCGGAAGGGGCATGTAAATTTCAGCAGTCGTCGTAGGGAAATCCGCGGGGGATTTAAATATCCCCCGCGGCATTTAAATAAAAATGTCCGCCGCTTTTTTCCGGCTTTTAAAAAAGCCGGAAAAGAGCGTCTAGACTGGCCCCGATCCTCCGGAAAAAGTGCCCTTTTCCGGAGGCTCTTATTCTTACTTCAAAGGTACTTTGAAGTAAGAATAAGAGCCTCCGGAAAAGGGCACTTTTTCCGGAGGATCGGGGCCAGTCTAGACGCTCTTTTCCGGCTTTTTTAAAAGCCGGAAAAAAGCGGCGGACATTTTTATTTAAATGCCGCGGGGGATATTTAAATCCCCCGCGGATTTCCCTACGACGACTGCTGAAATTTACATGCCCCTTCCGGAAAAGGGGCCAGTGTAGACGTAGCCCCTCTGTTTAATTTTAAGTGTCAACCATGTGTTGGACAGTTTATATTAAAAATATATCAGCTTTAAGGTAGCTTTACTTACTAAAACACAATTCTGGTTTTGTGCATTTTAATTGAATTTGTATTTCCATCTGAATGGAGTGTAACATGAATCACAAGCAAAAAATGAATCCTCTAGGAAATAAGAAATGCATCATTTACATTTTCTAACCTTTACATTCAGATTCCGAATTTATAAGTGAAAAGTTATAAAATTGTTTAAGTAAATGTGAATAGATTTAGTGCATTCTCCTGAATAGAAAAAAGAAGCATGAATTTTTGTGGCTTCTAACCCATGAAAGCTTATGCCCAAATACATTTGTTAGCCTTTAAGGTGCCACTGGACTCCTTGTTGTTTTTACTGAAACAGACTAACATGGCTACCCCTCTGAAACTTGTCACCAAATTAATGTACAGGCTACATTTAATTACAAACTAATATGTTTTAACAAGTCTCAACTAATGGAAACTAACTTTTTCTTTATTTAATGATTAAAAACTTGGTTAAAATGTATGTAAATGAGTTCAGCCTAACACCGAGGTGCAATAGCCTGAATCTGGTTCAGTGACACATCCAGTCCGGGCAAGGGCCCGAAGTGGTGAGGTACCAGCAGGTATTTCCCAGATTAACAAATAGCACTATTGCATAATCAAAGTGCATAATACAAGAAAACAAAACAGTCAGTCTTTTCTGTTTCCAAATGCAGACTTAATTCATTCCACAAAACCTTTATGATGTCCTATGTGCATTGTGGCACTAGTACAAATGTCTTAAACAGTAACACCCTGAAGAAAGTGACAAGGAGTAACACCCTGAAGAAAATAACCCTGGGTGGGATGGCTGCTCTTAGGCTCCAATTTTCATTTGGAGTTGCTTATGACTTGGCTGTAGCACCACGCTTTTCTTCCCACTGCCCTCAATGGATATGTTGCCTTGATACAGATTCATTGTAAGTTTTAAAGGTTGGCTTGGTATCCCTTCATATGCTGTCTGCAACCGCTCAGCTCATACTTCCAGTGGTGATGCTAACTGGCACTAATTTTGAGGTTTTTGTAAAGTGGTTCATTAGTTATTAGGAACTGGATTAAGACAGCCTTCTTGTTTCACATAGCCTACCATAAAGCTTATCGATAGTGACAGCTCTTTGTTATGACCTGATTTGGTTTGAACCATTAACCTAGTTCCTTTGCTACCAAGCTACATAGTGTCTCTATCACTCTCCAAAGCCAGGTTTGTTATAAATGGTGTTACCCTAGTTTATCCAAATAGAAAACATGATTTAGACATTTCATGGTCTTCCATTTCTTCTGGAGTTTTGTTTTTTTTATTGCATCCAAATCATTGATTTGAATTATTTTAATAGTTATAACAGACATTAGCCTCTGTAATAAATGAGCGTATATGTGGCTGGGTGCAGTGATGTTTTTAATCTCAGATACTTGGGAGGCCCACCACTTCTTCAAGTATTGCTTGCTTTGAGGGCCATTGTCCTTCTTTGCCTTCTGCTCCTTATTCCCTTCGCCTCAGGAACCCACCACCCTAGCATAGGGTTGCCAGGTGTCCGGTATTGACCTGGACAGTCAGGTATTTTTGCTTCCTGTTCAGTTAAAAAATTTTTTTAAAAAATACCAGACGCCTAAAATGTCCGGTATTTTCTGATGCATTTTTTTTTCCGACCAAGAGGCGAAAATACCGGACTGTCTGGGTCAATACTAGACACCTGGCAACCCTACACATATTCAACAACTGGGCCCAGCCTGCTCACCCGCCCTCCCCTCACCCCCTTGGTTCTGCAGGGGAGCTGTCTAGTCTGGAGCAGGGAAGATGGCCGCTGGCTGCCAGCAACCTGTTAGGAGAGGCAGAGCCCAGCCCCTGTTCTTAAAGGGGCCATGCTGTGTTTTTTTTAATTTTTTTTTGCTTAACTCTCGGGGTCCTTTGGTCTCTTCTCCCCCCCCCCCCCCCAACATAATTTTTTCCCTGGTGGTTTTTTTTGAGGAAAGGGGGGGTGTTTGTTATTTTTGGTTAAACCATCTGGCAACTCTACCCTAGCATCTATACACTGGCCCCCAAGATACCCCAACCTCCAGCCCCACAATGCTGCCCAGAGAGAGCCCAACCCCTGCCTTGCTCTTCCCCTGAGATTGGCACCAAGCCCTCATGCCTACGAGCCCTGACCACACAGTGGCAGGCCCACCTGGCACACAACCAGGCCTGGAGAACAAAGTGTCACCCTGGCCTTGTGCACCCGGCACATGGCCTCACGCTATCACTTATCGGCCTGGGCAGCTGGGTGCTCCGGGCCCTGCTGGAAGGGGAAGCAGAAGAGCAGCTCATTGCCACGGCTGTCCAAGCTCACCAGGATCACACTGATGGGGAAGGAGAGGGGGGGACCTCTACAGGGCAGGCGGAGGCAGCGCTGCCACCACCATGGCTCCCCTCCGCCTCACAGTTCCCCGCACGAGTGGCAGCTGCAAGCCATAGAGACACCTCAGCTTAGTGGCCTAGAAGGGGCCCTCAAAAAGCAAAGACTGGCAGACTTCTAGTTCTGCACATGTGCTTTGTGGCTGGCTAGCACTACTCCTCTGGCCTGTGCTGAGGTTGGGCAGTGCCTTCCTTGGGGCTGGGCCCACACCTGTGAGGCATGGGCCACCCTCTCCCCTTCCCCGTGCCCCAGACTACTCAGGCCTGCACGTACATGCAGGCCCCACACAGACCCCCGGCGCACCTGCCTGCCACACCACTCACTGTGCTGGTGTGCAGGGAAGTGGGCAGGCAGAGAATTTTTTTGTGCGCAGGAGCGCACTTCTCCAGAGGACAGGGTTCAGTCAGCAACTGGGAGCATGGCCTGGCAGTGTTCACAGCCTGGCAAGCAGTGGTTTGCAGCCCACCACTGGTTTGTGGACTGGCGGTTGGGAGCAGTTGGACTAGAACAAAACGAATTACAAGTTATGATCGGCATGCTCTCTGTGAGGGCTGCTGGACTCATTGATCAAGGTGATGCGTGGAGGAACACAAAGGTTTTAGTGTGATTTTTTTTTTTAAATATTTGCTTTGAAGGTGTTTTTTGCTCTAAATGTCTGAGAATTGTTTAATTTTCTGTGTGCCATATAGAAAAATCACAGAATACGAATGTTTTCTATATTTCCTCTGTAATTTCTGTATCAAGAGAAAAGATGAGTTCATAATATGTATAAACAAGTTACTGTCAATGGAACCGGATAGTACATTTTAAAGTCAGGATTGACAACTTATACAAAAAACCATACTGTAATGCCCACACCACACTTAACTCTCCTCCATGCATATATGCCTTTATAATATGAATTTTATCCATAGGTATGTAGTGGCACAGCATGCTCGTTCTGTAAAATTGAATGCACCCATAGAGTAATGTGTCCATTCAGAGGTGTGCACAAAGGAGAAGCAGGGGCCCAAAACCACTCAAGGGGCATAGAAAGTGGCCCTCCAAGAGCAGTCAAATTTAAATTTCTGCATATACCCTTGTATTCATGTTTTACAAATGTACTTGGTGTTAAACTTCTTTTATGGAGACATCTCTCCCACTTCCTACAGCACCACTTAAACTCTTGGGCCTGGTCTATACCAGACCAGACAAGTTGGCTTAAGGTATGCCATCCAGCTGTGCAAAATGCGTAGCTGGATTAGGTTCACCTTAAGCCAAGCCTCCGCAGCATCTATACTGCACTAGGCTGATGGGAGCATGCACAAAGAATGAAGAGTACAGGATGCCAGCATAGGCTGTCCTTAGTGTTCAATTTGGGGGTGTACACGACACCTGCTAAATCAAATGCTAAAAGATCGACCTCTGGAGGATAAAGGTGTAAGCAAACTAGTTGACTATCTGATAAGCAAAAGCTTGACTAGTCACTTCCCCCCCCTTGCTGCTTTTATCAGAGGCATCAAATGGGGGGAGCAGGAGGCAGTATGGAGGGGGAGACAGCTTAAAAGCTGGTTCCCCCCCAGCACTGTCTCCGCAGGGCCCTTAATACGTTTAAAAATGAGCCTACTGGCTCTTAATACATTTAAAAATCAGAAGCTCAGTGTGGGGGGTACCCCGTGTGAATCGGGACAGCTGATTCTTGGCTTGCGCTGGGTCCCCCCACTGTGCTTTAGCCTTTTAAATGTATTAAGAGATGGCAAGCTCTTAAAACATTTAAAAGGCAGAGCTGCAGCGGGGTTAGCTCCTGGGCCCGGAGCTAACTCCACTGTGGCTCATTGACTAATTGACCAGTTGATGGAAAATCCGTTGATTAAACTGTATTTAACATCCCTACTCCATAGTGTAGACAAGCCCTTGCTGTCTTTGTGTGAGGGAGCCTTTTGTGGAAACAATTCTGTGGCTGTTTCACTGCAGACAAAAGATGATGAACTTTCTAATGGTACTGCTAAGAAGCAATAAAGGATAAGGAATTCAGGCTCATGAAACTCGTGTATCTGTGGGCATCACTATTTGTCAGCACTTAGAAAAGAGCTGCTTCAGCAGTTAAGGGCTCAAATCCTGCCCTCAAAATGTAGTCTGAGAAGTAACTTGGAATGGATTAGATCCTCAAAACTTCTGGCTCAGTTTATTTGTTTTCAGAGGATCAGTGCACTTTCCTCTATCTGTAATGCATATGTGCAATGTAGAGAGTTAAGTTTTATATCTTCACAAACTATATCCTGTCCTGGTATCTAAGCTCTTAAATTCTTTACTGTCTCCTTGCATCAATGAATGCTTTCTGTGTTGTTGTTTTTATTTTGAAAATGAATGCTAGGGAGGGTGGAAAACTCACACCCCCTAGCTAACACTTTGCCACTGACAAATTCCTGACTTGTCTTTCCTCTGAAGGTGCCAAACCATTCTAAATCTGAAAAATGAACTATGATAAATCTAGAGATGCTGGTCGACATGTAAGCAAAGTTGAATAATGAATGCTGCAAGAAACTGAATAGCAGCTGAAGTCTGAGGTATAAAAGATTAATGTATTTCTCATTTATTACTTTTCCCTTTGTAGTCTCCTACATAGTAAAGATAAGGTTCAGTTTTTGCATAGGTTGTTTGATCAGATAAGTTCCAATACAATCCAGGGTGCTGTGGCTTCAGATAATTGATTTTGTTCTAGTTTTTGTTGGGGGACGGACAATTGAATTAGTAGATTCTCAGGCCAGAAGGGACTTCTGTGATCATTTCGTCTGACCTCCTGTGTAACACAGGATATGGGCTTTACGTGACTAAATTCTGCTTCAAATCTAAAAGCTGTGTTTGAACTAGAACAGTTTCTAGAAACACATCCTTTCTTGGCTTTTAAAAATGCCCTGTGATGGAAGTCCACCACAATACTTGGTAAGTTGTACATTGGTAATTACTCTCCCTGTTGAATGTATGTGGAAAAACTAGAAATTTATATTCCTTTAAATAGGGATGTTAATTGGTAAGCATGAGCTTACTGGTATTTTTACCAAGTAACCTGCTCTTGCCAGTTGAATCTCCAACCCTAGAAGTTTTTAAGTCCCGGCTTGACAAAGTCCTGGGTGTAAGGTTCTGTTAGTCAAATATCACTTTTTTTGGGCCCATTTTGGTACATCTTAAAGCAATTAACTTTCTTCAGCTGAACCTTCTGGACCTCACAAGTGCTTTCTCTCATTCTAAAAACATATCAGGAGACACACAATATTATATGACCTACTACTTGATGTGTGTTCAAAAGCTGTGGTAATTGATCTTAGGTGACTTGTTAATGGTTCCTGAGGTTTTTCATAATGGAAAATTTTTGCAGATAGCTTTTACAAAAAACAGTAGATAATAGAATAACTGAGGGAAGTTACCAGAAGTGTTCTAAAATGCCAAAATGCTAAGGCTGGTCCTGGATAAATGAGTGATCCTTACTAAAAAGTATATAGACACACATTGCCCCAGTTCTCTGCTATACTTGATGGCTCCCCACTGAATAGAGTCAAGTTCAAGGTCTTAGTTCTGATCTGTAACACTCTTCATAGTATTAGCCCATGATATTTAAGAGACTATTTGTCTGAGACCACTGTTTCCTTGGATGGATAGATTTCTCACAAACTAGGGAGCTATCAGTTTGAAAGCTTGGGATGCTACTTCATTAGTAGTTTGTCTTCAGAAGCAGGTTAAAATGGCTATGGATCTCTCTACTTTTCAAAGGGTAAAATTGCCTGCTTTAGCTTATCTTTCCCACAATGATCAAGCTAAACAACAAAAGAGAGGATGGAAGGTGAGAAGGAAAGAAGGAAGGAAATTGCTACCTCCAGAAAAGGAGGAAACATAAACTGGACTAGGGACATGTCTGCCCAGCATAACTACATTTGAAATAAGCTATGCAACTTAGGGTTGCAACTAATTGCATAGTTTTTTTTTTAATTTATGTTGACTTTTGGAGCAGTCTACACAGCAGATATTTTGAAATAGAACACAATTCCCCTGACTTCCCTTACTCTTCATACAATGAGGATTACAGGAGTTGGAGTAAGAAGCCCATTATTTCAAATTTATTTTGAAATAACGTTGCTGTATAGGCATAGCCTATATGAACAGCTTTATGCTTTGCTTAAATTAATCTTTACTGAAGACATGAATACTCGACAATGCCTGCCTGCACACACACATGAAGCATATCAAATGAGAAATGGACTCTCCTATAAAACTGCAGTAAACTTTTAAAAATCAGTGTACCTCAATGAATAATCGTTTTTTTCTCTGTCTAAAATGTAGCACAAGCCACTTCTACAGAATGACCAGATTTTTTTTAAGCCAGAACAACATTTGCTATAACCGTTAGTGAGAGCAATATTTGTTCTTGTCATCTAAATCTCTAAAAATTCACTAAAACATGAAAAAAATATCAATATTACGTCTGCAATCTATTTGATTACAATATCAACTACTGTGGTAGTGGGGTGTGTGAATTTCACAGGTAAGACTTGCTTTTAAAAAACATCACATTTAGTACTTTTTGAAAAGTGCCAAAGTGAGAGCCTTGGAGATCACATTCCTTCCACCTGCTGAGCATTTAAAAGCTTCCTGTCACTGTTGGCTTACTAATGAGCCTGTACCTTGTATTAACTGCCTATGGAAATAGGAGTTAATTCAGTTCCTTCTAGTCTTTGGCCTCTCAGGTGAGACTGAGCCAGAGTGCAGTTTATGATGGCCCTTTTTGTGATCAAGACACTTATTCAATAGTAACAAGATTGAAAAGCATTACTGGATTCAGTCAGGGACATCTGTCAACTGAATTTTCTTCCTCCTTTTCCTTCCCCTTTTGACTCCCCAAATACAATTTAAGCTTTACTTTGCTCTCCAATCTGTGCTGCTGAATCTGATATCTGGAATAACCTATGCATTAGCCAGCACCTTCACTGCTAAACATCCCTCCTTCTTTTTTTTTTTTTCAATCCTTCAAGGGGCATAGAATTCCAGGTCTGCTTGTTTTCCACATTTGGACTTCCACATAGGCAACTAAGAAATCAGCATTGAAATACAAAAAGGGCAAAGTTATCAAAGCAAACCCAGATTTTCCTATGCTGTTGTCTGAAATGGGGATGTGGAAGAGTCATGTAATGTATAATGCATGTGTTATGTGACTCTTGCTAGTAATATATGCACTCAGTCTTCTTTAGCTCTGTAGATGACACACAGCCATCTGTTTGCTTGGATTTTTTAATATTTTTTTCTTTCCATTACAAAGATGCAAGGGCTTTAAGCTCAACCAGCTTTAATTAAACATATGCTTCAAACAAATTGTGTGGTGTGGCATAGTGGTGGCCTGAGAGATCTCATCAAGTAGAATTATCAATCAAAGAGTAGCTTTGTCATGTCTTTTTAAATTCACTAATAAAAAATTATAGGTCTCCTCCCATTCTAAAATAAAAAGAAGTGCAAGAAAAAAAGCAGTGCTAACTTATTACACATCTGCCAGCTGTTGCTCTGACTTTCCTAGTTTTCCTAAATTTTCTATATTCTAAGTTACATTGCTAGGATATACTGTATCATTTTAATTAAGAGGAGTGGTAGAGGTAAGTTTGGTAAAACCAATTTAAGAATACTTTAGTAGCAACTTGATAAACACAAGTCAAATTTCAGAAAACTCTAAGAGTTTTCAAACTTCTAATATGATTATAGGAGCCTGAATCTCATTGAAAGTAAGGGGGATTTAGGATTGTAAGTCAGAAAAAATTGACTCTGGTTCAAGTTAATGTAAACAAATGCCCTTACTTAGATCATACAAACTATATTGTTACACATAAAGAAGTTTTTTAGTATTTAGTGATTTCCTGCCTCCTCTCTAATTCTAGATTTTGTGGTAGATTCTAATAAAGCACAAAACTACCCTAAATCAAAGGGCTTTATGAAAACCTGAGGTTTTTTTTTTACTCATTTGGTTTTCTTAATTTCCTTTAAATACACGATTTAAAAATTCCCCAGCCCTTTACAAGTTTCTCACTGCTCTCTCTCCATGTCCTCTGTCTGCTCCTGACTCAGCACCCACATTTTTCATGCTTCCCCTGAACAGTTTCCCTCTACCTATTTATCAGGTTTCTTCCCTCTCTTTTTTTCAAATCCTTCCTGAAAATCCACTCCATCCCCAAAGCCTGCTAATGTTAGAACTTGACAGTCTGGCACCATTCCCATTCAAAACAAAAATATAATTTAACCTTAACAGTCTGTCTATTTTTTTTATTCTTATTCTCTTATATTTATGATCTAGCTAGGATACCGGTTCAGTACTTAGGATTCGTCTACACTTGCCCCCGTTTGAACTAGGGATGCAAATATAGGCGACCAAAATTGCTAATGAAGTGGGGATTTAAATATCCCGTTCTTCATTAGCATAATCTTGCCCGCGCACTGTTCCGCTCGCCAGCTTATTCGAACCAGGAAGTGCGCTCCGGGCCGCGTTAGTTCGAATCAAACCCCTTGGTTGAAACTAACATTACTCCTCAAAAACTGACTATTTCAAAATTAACTCATAAACTCAAATTGCATAGCTTATTTTGAGTTCCAGGTGCAATGTAAACACACCATGAGAATGCTCATCAATTTTCAGGAGCAGGCTTTAAGTCACCAACAACACTTCCTGCTACACCAAGCTTTATTACCCCAGCACCTGTGGGATATGAATAATTCTCATTAACCACAAATAACAATGCACATTAGTTGTGTCCTGCAATGGGACAAAAGGACCCCTTAGACTCTCATTTAAGGAGTCTCCTTTAAGTTGTGCCATACCCTGACCCAGCTTAGCTCATAAAATTTGAAAGGTTATGATTTTCAGTGAAAATTCTGTCTTTTCCACTTTTGCTGCCAAAAGACAAATTGAAGATACTATGTGATAGTGATGCTTAATGATTCATATTCAGACAAGCCTGGCCTTCCTTTGAGAATTAGTTTTATCCTCACACTTACCAGTAGATTAATAACAAAATTCTACTTGCTTCATTACCAAAAGTAGCCTTCATTTTCTAGCCATCTGCACAGTTGAGTCATATCTGAAGTATTAATCATATTCATTACTATTTGAAATTAAAAGTTGGTAATATGTCAACAAGCTGCATCATCATGTTGGTCCAATTCTGAGCTTAACAAGTAGGCATCAGTGCTATGGTTTTTACTGAAGAAACACTTTTGGAAATTAAGAGCTTGCTAAATTTCGAACTCCTTAAGAAAAAGGTGTTCAGCTATCAGCTTCTCTGACTACAGAGACTCCACATGTGAAGAGTGGGCAAGCAACAAACCCCAGATCTCTCCAGGCATTGCAGCTTCCCTGTATCCCAAACCATATTTGAATACTTGAGAGGTCAGCAATGCTTAATTCTTGTACTGTCTGCACCTTCAGAGAGATGCTGTAGACATTTGAATGTTTTCAACTCTCATCTTGCCAGCATTTTATAAAACTGCTACTCAAAATCAAGAGTCCACAGGGGAGAAAGATGGTAGAGATTTGTAAAGCTCAGAGAGTTTATTGCTGCTATGCCATATTATAGGTAGGCTCGTTGCAGTCTTTCCACTTGATTGTAGTCAATAACATGTTATGATAGAAGTTTTTAAAGATTCCCCCCATTGGAGTAACATTTTGAAGGTGGTTGCAGGAGTGAGTCTGATGGTAACAAGTGAAAGTCTGGTTATTCAGGTACTTGGTGATTGGTCATGGAATGTGAAGATGACTAGAATAGGAATAGTGGTGAAGAATAACACATGATGAAAAATAAATTACTGCGATGTGGCTTGTTTTGGAAATTTTTCCCCTTTTGGATTTAGTTGGAAGGTGCACTAAGTGATAGGGCAATTCTGAAAGATTTACACTTTTTTATGGCTTTAAATTTTTTTGCTGGTAGCCAGTTGAAATCTTACAAGGTGCTCAATGGCCTGAACTCCTGCTCAAATCAGAATGGTAACGGAAAGATAAAATGAGAGTTGATTTCACCGAGCACCTTGGATCTTCTTTCCTTCTGCCTTTCTCTCTATGCTTCAGCAGTAAGGCTGGGCATGTGATATATATGACTGAAGTATGAATTTTATTTTTTTTAAATGCTTAAGAGTATTTAAAGCTGATTTACAGGAATAAAATTCAAGAGTCTCTTTTGAACACCCACTTCATTTATGTACAGCTGGTGGAGATAGTGCTCCCAGTATTAATAATTCATGTGGTGAAATCAGGTAGAAACACTCAGATTAGTCAAACCATGATACTTAATGTCCTATCTTCTGAGTGCTTGTCATCACAACTCGGTTGGTAAAATCCTTATTGCTTGATCAGGAGAATCTCTAGAAATTTTGACCCATATCTGAACAAATTTCATAAGTGCTTAATGGGCACATGGAGAAGCATAGATAGGTGATGAATTGTTGCACTTACTGGGACAAGGCGTTCGAATATGTTGTAGGAAAGAAAATATAAAATCTAAATCTGAATGTGGTAAGAAAAAGAACCTTTTGAGAATAAAGGGAGAACTGAACAGCCCAGTCTGGTTAAATGAGGTATTTTTAAAGTAGCTCCTCAAGAGGATAACCAAGGTAATTATTGACAGAGAAGACAGACACTGGTAAAAAGAAATGTAATGAATTATTTATTTCAGTCTTCCCAGAGGAAGGTAGATAGCAAATGCCAGACATACTTTCTTCTTCCTTGCCTAGGAAAGACATCGAGGAAACCAGAATCCTGCAAAAACAAATGGAAAAATATTTGCAAAAATCTGAAGCCTGATAAAATCATACTGAAATTCAAAATGGATACATCTCTGAAGTCTTTAAGTGATTAAACAAATTGGCAGATACTGGGGATTACCATTTAATAAGCCCTCTTTTGCCAAAAGCTACCCCACAATAGCAGCTGAGACACTAACTAGGGGTGTTAGGGTATGTCTACACTAGTTCAGTAGTTCGAGCTAGGTAGGCAAATGAGGGCAACCGGAGTTAAAAATGAAGCCCAGGATTTAAATATCCCGGGCTTCATTTGCATCTTCACGGGCGCCGCCATTTTTAAATCCCCTTTAGTCCGAACTCCGTGCCTGCGGCTACACGCGGCACGGAGTAGGTAGTTCGAATTAGAGATTCCCATAGAGATCTGGTAGTTGAATAGTCAAGTTGATGCAGAAGCAGCAGAGTGGGGCAGCAGCAGCGAGCTCCCCACAAACAGAGGCTGCGCCAGCATCCTACGGAGCAGCCTCTGTCCCCAGAGAGCCTGGGCCTGTCATGTACATAGGCTGCTCTGTGGTAGCCTCCTGTGCCGCCCTCCCTGCTTCCTCTGTGGGAGGCTGTAAGGGAGGGAGCTGGCAGTTGTGCAAAGCCAGCACATGCAGGGAGCTGGCTTTTGGCTCCCACCTGCCATGGTAGGCACAGTATGTGCCAGGCAGGAGCTGGTCCGTGAGGGGAGCCAGTTTAAACAATAGAGGTGGCAGCAGCCTCTGTTCGCGGGGGGCAGCAGGAGGGTCCAAGCTCCCCATGGGCAAAGGCTGGTGAGGAGAGGGGGGAGTTGGGAGGCTGCCATGAAGCAACCTCTGTCTGTGGTGGCCTGGGCTGGCTGCCAACAGAGGCTGGTTCAGCAGCAGCCCCTTTCTGCAGGGGGTCCAAGCTCCCCATAGACAGAGGCTGTTCTGCCTCCCACAGAGCAACCTCTGAAGCAAGCCTGGGCCCCCATGAGTAGAGGCTGCTGCTTTCCCCCACCCCACCCCACCCTTTGCTGCCTTTGATACAAGGCAGCAAGGGGGAAAGGAAATGCAAGTAGTCAACAAGATTAACTGATAAGTCCAGGCTTATAGGATAATCATCTAGTCGACTACTCGATTACATCCCTAGCATTAACATACTTACACTATAAAATAACTGTTAACAGTGGTGGCAATTGTATGTTGTTGATTGGTATTGTAGATCTTTTAATAAGCAGTGTATGCTTGAAATCTGAAAATATATTGAATGATGCTAGGGCAGATTGACTTAAAAAGCATTTTACCCATAGGCAATATCCAGGAACTATACACTGATCAGTTTGACTTCAGCAATGATGAAAGAAATTAGAAAAACTCATGAGGTGAAGAACAGAGGAATCCCATGCATGTAGCAATTTTTAATTAATAAGTTGTGTTGCACTGTAGTTTCCATAGCACAGGATCTGTTGCTGGTGAACCACAGGAAAGGCAGGTAGTTTAATAAAGGAGAGAACATGCCTCCACAATTACATAGCACTTCTTGAGAGTGATAGGAGGAGGCAGGAGAGCAATGAACATTGTGTTCCTAAAGTTATGAAAGCTGCAGCATTACACAAGGTCAGTGAGACAAACTGGAACAAAGAGTGAGCTACTTGAGTGGAGAACAGTGCATTAAGCTGAATGTATAAGGTAGCAACTACTTGTGACCTAGAAGCAGACTGAGATGGTCAGTGGCTAAATGCAGTGCTGCAAACATTAGGATGAATTTTTTGTTTGGTGGAGTCATGTAGAAGAAACACCATGAAAAAAGGTAAAGACGTTCCCTGATTGTCACTAAATGGTGGAGAAGGGAGGGTGAGCATAGAATCACAATGGTAGTACTTGGCATTTCTGTCCTACCTTTCCTCCATGGACTCCTACCACCTTGTTAACATTAATTAATCTTCACAAGCTCAATACTCTGTATGCTAGGATTGCATTATTAACTCTGGTTTGGGAAAACTGAGGCACACCGGTTAGATCAATGGCAGAGCTGGAAATAGTTCCCAAGTTGCCTGACGCCCATCACAAACCTCAGGGGGCAATAGAGTTATTTTCAAGTATTTCAGTGTTGTATACAGTAATAGGGCTCAGGACTCTTCAGAACAAGTGGGGAAAAATACTCTTCATATGATACTAATTCACTGAGCTGGAAGAGAATCCAGTAGATGACTTTAAATGGCTTCAGTGTATGTTTTAATAATAATTTAGATATGGAAATAAATCCAATCAAATAGCTTAGGTAAAAGTAATATTCCATATTTGTATTTGCATATTTCAGTCCCCTATCCTATTATGGCACCTGTGTAACCATTTTTTAATGAAAATTGAGGATTCTTTGGTTAGAGAGTGCAGAGGCAAGATACATTTGATAGCAATTTATATATAATGTATGTTTGTGTGTGTATATACTTAAACCCTGATCATGCAAAGAGATCTCCTTACAAGACTGGGGCCATGCACAGAATCTGTCAAATGACAGATTCAGGCTGCATGTATGTCTATGTAAAAACACACACACTCATGCACACAGTATTATCCAAGTGCATTGCTCAGGTAGAATTTTGAAGACTGCTCAAAATGTTCATGTACTTAAAGCCCAGATCTGTGGTTTTAGATAAATTCTTGTACTATTGATCCATATTTTTTCTCTATGTGCATTAGAAAACTTAATTGAGATCACAGATTCATTCTGGGTTTTTTTGATCTCCTGTCTCTTATCCTCATTGCATAACATTTGCAATTATACTTGTAAATAGTTCAGTTATATATTAATGAATGTATCAAATTGCCATGTTTGCTGTTTAGATCCTCTTTGTATTTTTTTCCCCCAGTTAATAAGCCCATTGAAGAGGTCTGGCTGTAGGACCGGTATAGATTTTTAATGTTCCATATCTTTGATAACTTTCAAATGTGTACATCATTGTGTTGATTTAATTATAAAACATAAAGAGAAATACATATAATTGAAGGTTACAATAACTTAATTACTGAGACCATTACTTTCTATGCTAGACCCTGAATTAGGACAGCTAGGAAGGCTGTCTTTGAAAGTCTGCTTCCAAAGTGAATGGGACATATCTACTTGTTTTGGCCATACTGTGTTAATCCAGACGCTAACCTTACACTAGATGTGGAATAGGTCATGATGCAGCTATTTTCTGTGCTTACCTATAAAATGCAATTTTGTAAGAGGGCAGTTTCCTAGATGCCCAACTGGGTGTTCATTTGTGCTTTTGTATTTCATGTTTTCCCATTATCTTTCTTTAAATCTGATATAATTCTTGATTGAGTGGCGCTAAGTTGTGGTATCTCTTTGCTCTAGCAAACTAAGTTTATTTTTAGCTTGCTTTGCTGAAAAATATTTAAAAGTTTGTGGTTTACAACATCAATAGCTGGTTCTTTGAATGATTGATTGGCACATGTCCATTCCACTGTCGGTATTTGTATGCTTTAGTGCACAGTGGTCAGTGTTACCCTTTGTGGTACCTGTGGGGGGTGGCCCAGTGCCCTATGCTGTTTTGCACACACCACACAGTTGCACACATCATGCAGTCATAAAGGAATGACTGGCTCCTGTCATGTCCTCTCTCCCCCCCCCCCCCCCATGTGTAGTTCCTTGTCCTTGCTTCTGCAAGTCTTTACTTAAAACCTGTAAACTATACCTGTGTGTAGTTTAGTGGTGCATTGGTTGGTTAGTAAAAATAAACAAAATGGTCTTTTGTGGGTGGATGATTTAGGTACGTAATTTGGGTGCTGGCCCCAGGACGAGAGATGTCACTCTCCCTTGGTTTGAAGTCTTGCCACTCTTATGGTAAGGCAATACCTAATAGTGCCCCTTTGCCAAATTACCAAACCTAGATAGCTCTCAAAAATGTATCTAATTATATATTTTTAACCTTTCCCTAGAACAAAGAATATCAAGGCCCTTGAGGCAAAGAAATGGACTTGGTCATCTTGTGCTCCCACTACAGGGCTGCCAACTTGGTGTGGGGGGAGGGAAGGGCAGTTTCCACAGGGTCTGGCAATTTAAAAGGGCCTGGGGCTCCTATCTCTCACTAAAATGGCAGCGGCAGCAACCAGGCTCTGAGTGACATGGGTCAGAGCACTGAAGGGCTGGCTGGGAAAGGCTAATCCCCCAAACCCGCCCTTCCACCTGACAACCCCCCCACCTGATACAGGGACCAGAAATTATGTTGGCAGCCCTGTCCCACCATCCCAATCCATAGTCCACACTCTATCAAAACAGTTTCAAGATTTTCATTTTTATTTTCCTTGTTCCTTTGCTGTTAGTATTGTAAGCACTCTTTCCGGGAATTATGATGTTCTGTGCTCTTTGAAAGAGTGTGGATAAGCTATTTTTAATATAATGTAGGCAGACAATGTGAAAGATTTGTCTTTTCATATTACCAGATACCAAGAAATGTCTCAGGAGATCTTCCTTCACTTTCTCAGGTGTCTCTTTGTTGTATAGTCAAAACTTAATCTAGTAAAGGAGTTAGACACCTAGAGAAACAACTTGGTCTCTGGTGTACCCAACTTCCATTATTATTAAGGAAAATTGTGTGTTTGTATACAAACCTGGAGGGGGGGGGGAACTGTTCCCTCATCCATCTTCACTATGAATTTACAAAATGGGGATAATGAAGAGCTCAGAAAATGGAGTGAGGTGGCTGTCACAGAAAAGTCAACATTTATTCCTGCGTTACTTCTTTCCTTGGAATTTTCACTTAGAATTAATAGGTAATAAATGTTGACTTTTAGTGGTGACCAGAGCATGCAACCCCATATTTATTTAAGTATCCCTGACACTTAGTAGTTGTTGGTATAATATTTTAGAGCATCCTACAGTGTGCTAACCACTTCCCACTACAGTTCTAATACTCGTCCGGAAGAGCTTACAGTGTAACTTTGGACATTTTGTAACCAAAGGGTTAGCAAATTAGTAGGTAAACAAGGATCTGGTCTAACTGCTAATACTTTCAAATATGAAGCATTAACATACCTCAAGTCAATAGCATATGAAATCCTCAGAGAACATGTCTGGAAGGGCAGGGAATCTCATAACTGTGGAAATGGATTTAAAATTCTTTCTCTAGGGGTTTTCATGTTAACAGAATACGGAATCACTTTCCTTGCCAACTTGCTGCTGTTTTCAATGGTGTTTAGATACTATGTCTGGCTTTGCCATCTACAGTAGTAGGCCCACTGAGGTGGTTTCTCTGGCTGGAGGCTAAAATGTTGCTCTATGAAATCATTATAAGCTTTAAGGAACACTTCCCAAGAGAATTTCTGTGGAATGCAAAAAATGAAAAGCATTCTGTGAAATGCTTGTTGTAAACACCGACACACAATTACAAACGTGTCTGATACAGGAGACTTTGTTTACATTTTTGCTGCATAAAAGTTTGGCATTTTTATTATTTTTTGCAGTACTTACTAGGTTTGCTGTATTTTTAAAAGAGCCCCCATACATTAGCAGAAGCATGTTCTTTGTTGCAGTGATTGGACATCATATATATGTAGGTAAGGCAAATTAGACAATTGCTTAACAGAGGGCTTAATGTTAACTTGTTCAGATTAACTGCTGCTAATTTAGTATTAGTGTACTGTAGTGTTCTTGGCAATTCAGGGGGAGAGTCTCAGGTTCACAAAAATTGCACCACTGGGATAGAGGGGTACTGTAGTGGGTTTATGCTACATTTGTATCCTCCCAATCTTGGGCTCCTTTGGGAACATAGTGGCCCTGGGTGTAACTTAAATAGCTTCCCTAGAGTCACACTGTGGGCCCACAGCACCCTCTTTACACCAAAGCTGTGAAAAGGTCCTCAGGATGCAGCCTTATAGCAATTTTCTTCAATGCCCATGCCACGGAAACCTTTCCCTGAATGGAAATGGGGCTTTTAGGGCTCCTTTATGCTGCTCCTAGCCTTTTTGTATGGCATAAAGAAACCAGAGAAAATATAAGGATCTCCGTCACCTTTTCCAGATACATCTGCTAAGGTCTTTTTACTTATGTTGTTTGATAAAGGCTAGTCTAGAAGAAGATGCTGTCTGTTTTTGAGTTCTAGTGTCTTGCTGCTGTAGCTAATACTTAGTTGTCTTCAGCTTTTTCAATTCTTTTTGAAAGTGTAGGTGGATCCATGTATACAATTGTGAAAACATAATACTAATAAAAAATCCTGTCTGGCATCTCTAGAGAGTGAGATCTGCTTTATACACCACTGTGATCAGCACAGCCAGTAAGAGTGCAAACATCCAGAAGTTGCTCCACTGCTGCATGTACATGGAAGACCAAAGAGACAATGGATAACTTTTCCTCTGGGGCTGTTCAGATCCTTTGTTCCTGTGCTAAGAAAGTGGTTAACAAATAAAGGAGGAAAATCCATGCTGTAACTTTACTGAGAGAGTGAAAATTGTAAGAAACTCAATAAAAGGAAACATAAATAACATTAACTCCTCTTCATCTTGGTGCTGAGAGACTGCATGTTTGCTTCTGATGTCAAGGCAACAAGTTCCCAAGTCTTGAGACTGATGACACTTGTTTCTTGTAGGAACACAAAGAGAAACATGATCCATTTGGTGATGCTCATTAACCTGAAAGCAGAGCTGTTTGTTGGCTTATTTAGTCATCGAGAGTGACTGAGATCACCTGCTGCAAATAATGCTTCTCTACTGGATAAAGCAGGCCAAAGAAAACCCTGTCTTTATAGAGGGACCTTCAAATAAAGCTCACTCATACCCAACAGACAAAACAAAACTAGAAAAGCATTCTGTTCAGAACATAGTTACTGAAATTATAGACTAGTCGGATAAAAATGTGCTGAAACCATTATTGCAGGTATGTGGTTTGGTCATGGACACACTATGTACTACTATTTGGATAATGATCTGTGTTAATGGTTTGTATATTGTAATTGACCTGGTCAGAGATGTAAGTTGCTATATGAGTACAGAGGGTTATTAGAATTTCCTGCCACCCTTCCAGGATTGCCTTGGCGCCTCCAGAAATTACAGAGTAAAATTTAATCAGAGATTGTCATGTGATAACCTCCAGGAATACCAATCTAGCTTAATTGGGGGCTATGGGAAATGGAATCAAGAAAGCCATGCAAGTTCTAAAGAAGAAAATCCAAGGACATGCTTAGAGGATTGTGGGGCAAGTTGTTGGTTTCAAGGATACTGTTCCAAATGGCTGAAAGCCTAGTTTGCCAAGCTCAGAGTCTAGAGAGCAATACAAGACTAAAGACTTAAAGTACCTCTGCGGCAAAAAAGGAGGCTTCATTTGTCAAGAACTACCTGGAGAGACAGACCCAAGACTCTGGTAGGGAATGTAAAGAAGTACAGCCTTTCCAGATGCAATTCATTGTAAGCTTTAGCAAAAAGATATGGGGTGCTGAAGTGGTTCCCATCATATACAGGGTTTGCAGTTTGGTTCAATGGCTTTCACCAAGCTCCCTGTAAAACTGTTCCAACAGCACTAGAAAATCTAGATATGTATACAACTGTGTTCATTGTGTTTTAAGATGTTTTCTCTGAAATGTTGTCTTTGTGCATCAGTGGGTCACACTTGAGAATACCAGGTACAGGACATAATGCTGAGAAATAGGGCAGTCTCACCCCAGCCTGGTGGTTATTCATCTTTTGATATGTCAAGCCAGTAACAATGGCTAACACTTGGTTCTATCTTTACTTTTTAAACTCTTTGAAAGTGTGGGTAGGTCCATGTATGCAACTGTGAAAACCACACTGTTTAACAAGAAGTCACAGATGCAGTCTCCTTAGGCATTCCAGCCCTAATCTAACCCCAACAAAGGGAAGGAGTAGGGTTTGGGCACTGGTAGTGGTCAAGTTTCTCCCCTTCTTCATCTCTCCCTCCCCGGCCTGCCAGGAGTCCCAGGCTGGGTTGCACAATCACTCTGGCTGGGACTGACCCACAGGCCAGGAGTTTGAGACTGCTAATATCCTGAGTCCTTCTAGTATCAAGTGATCCATCACTTAGCTAAGTCAGTGTATAATTTAGCTGCCAATCCTTTATTAACCTAAAGCATGGCCATGTGCAGCTGCATAGGGCACCACTAAATGATGCTCCAAATTTAGTAGTGCCCTATGTTTTATATGCCTGGTGGCTCCAACCCCCCAGCCCTCTGCCCCCTGCTCCACCTTCTGGCCTGCAGCTCCAGCCAATGCACTGCTCTGCCTTATAGTCTGCAACTCCAGCTGGCTGCACTGCTTGGTCTGCCTGCTCCCCTGTTAGCTTCCTTGCTCTGCTCCTACCCCCGCCTGCAGCCCTGAGTGCAGCCCCCCCCCCAAGGGAGTGTCCACCACCCCTGGTGGGAGATGAAGGGTGTAGATGCTTAGACTGTGCTGGGCACCAAAAATCATAAGAACTACCCTGACTAAAAGTTAAAGTTTTATTATTAAAAGAAAAGAAAGAGCTAAAAATGGTTAATAGATCAGATGCAGTCAGTAATTACAAAGTTCTTATATCAAGTTTGTAAAAGTGATGCTATAGACTGCTGGCTTGTAGTCTATCTGGTAGCTTCCAAAAGATTGGAAGGTCTGCAGTCCATAGTTCAATAGTCTTTTGGCAATAAATTCACAGTCCAGATAATTAGGGCCCAAAAGAGGAGAAATTGAGACATTTCAGAAGTCTTCCTGGAAATTCATTGAATCAAACACAGCTCCCAGCTTATGCTTGTGGAAAGTTATTGCTCTAAGATCAAGTAGTAGAGTGTTCACATGAGCATATCACACATCCTTACATGTTCTGGTGCCTCTCAGAGTCATTACCCATACCCATGCTTAGGAATCCACAGGAAGGTTTATCTGGGCAGAACAAATGTCTCCTGTGGCTCATTGTTAGAGTGAAATATGCTTGATGGGCCATCTACCTTGAATAGTCCATTCACAAGGTCTGGGTAGACTGGATGTAAACTACCTTGTAGAAGGTACTCCAAGAACAAACACATTTTGAAATACAGGTATACAGTCAACTTTCATACTTCAGATAAAGTGGTGCATGGATTTAAATAGTATAATCTTATTTAGGATGTCATAATTTCTCCATAGATGCCTTACATCATATACTTCCTACATGATTTGTTACAGTTGTCTAACCAGTAGCAATATTGATCAGTATGCTCCCACTTCATACATCCAGGTCATTAATAAAGATGTTAAGTAACACCAGACTCAGAACAGATACCTGTAGAATCCTCCTTGAGAATTTTTGCAATCTGACATCATTCCAGATTTCAAGAGATTCAACTCTTTGCAATTGTTGAATCAATTATGTATCCACTTAATGGTAATTCTGCTAAGCCTATAGTACTCCAGTGTACTTATCAGACTGCCATGTGGGACTGTGTCAAAAGTCTTGCTAAAGTCCAGGTATATTATGTCCACCACATTTCCCCAATACACCAAGTCAGTTGCTCTGTCAAAGGAAGAAATCAGAATGGTTTGGCATGGTTTGTTCTTAGTAAATACATGCTGCGTATTTTGTGAACTGTTGGAAACCTGGATTCATAACCTGATATAGACACTGTTGTTTTACTTTAAAAAAAAAAGTGTTACTACTTTTGTTTCACAAAATTACTACATTTTTAAAATTTACCCCATAGGGTTACTTAGTAAAATAAGGGTGCCAGTGTTTTCTCTATCTGCTAAGAACCTGTCTCAATGGGAGCCCCCCAACAAGTCCCCTCTCCCACACTTAAATATTGAAGGAACAAATAAAGCCTTGCTTTGCCCTGTGTCCTGAAAATTGGCAAACTCATTCTGTTGGATTAGAAGGTGCAAATTCCATAGATGAGACCCTTCAATTGAAGAAATCCTGTCACCATTCCTGGAAATCTGGGTTATAAGCATCAGCAGCAAAAAGTCCTAAGCACATCCTAGCTTCCATAGTGGGGATGTGAGGGTAAGGCAGTCTCCCAGATACCTGGCAAAACCCATGTTCTGTTGAGTTGACAGCAAAACTTCCACAGACTGTAGGTGCTAAGGGTTCTAGATCTTTCAAGTTAGTACAAAATTTAGTGTGGCTCATATAGCGTAGAAATGAAACTGTGCTAAGTGCTGTTTCCTGTAATTGGTAATGATGCTGTTTTTTCTTTTTTTAATGTTGAAACTAGGCTGCTTTTATACCACTGTAGTTCTTAAAATCTGTCATCAGGAGGGTATTAAGAAATTAACTTAATGTCTTATTTTGTTGATGAAAACCAAGCCCAGTGTCAGCTCATACAGTTTTTGACATCTGTTAGCAGTAGTTGTCTCTGCATAGTTTCTCTTACAGGTTTCAGTATATATATCAGCAAGTGCAGAATGGTGTCAGGGAATTGAAATGAATTGCAATTCAAGGACAAATTCAAAGTAAGCAGTGTAGAGAAAAAGCATTAATCATGCGAGTTGAGAGAGAGCATGTTTGCTAATGGAATGAACACTATGAAAGCATTCCTTAGCTGGCTCTGTGCGTTATCCTCTGCACTAATTTTATCATTGCAAATATGTAAAGATTAGATACATTGAATTGCTTCTGCTGAATCATTGTCAGGCCTTTCCTTAAAGAAGAACATCATTCATGTGACGCACACAGAATGAGAACTGGATATGAAGGTAACAGTATCAAGAAGGGTAAATAAGATGCTATAGTCTTTGCTATGTTACTGTGTCCAAGAGAGAGAATATTTCATACTAAGAAAAGAGCAAGTGGAATTTTACTACGGCTTGGGATTTCTCCTGCATGCCATTAACTTCAGTATCAGTACAAAAGGACCTGACCAATGGCCATTTTTAGTTCACAGTTCTGTCAGCTATAATGATTCTTCATTCTCATATGTAAAATACCATAAATATGCAGTGTTTATAAAAATGTTTTTAGTCTCTACTGTAAAACACTGCATATTTATGGTATTTTACATATGAGAATGAAGAATCATGTTATAGCTGATAGCACTGTGAACTAAAATGGCCATTGGTCAGGTCCTTTTGTACTGAAATTCCTATAGTTATGGCATAGGATTGGGAATCTTGAGATCTCTATTAAATTTCCAGCTGCACCACAGATTTCCTGTGTGATCTTGGACAAGTCATTTGATCTGTGTTTCAGTTGATCTTCCGTAAAAGGGTTACAATAGTTGTGCACTCCAGTATTGAGGGGTGCTTGGTTGCTATGCTTATGGAGACTCTCATAAGAACCTAAAGAAGTTGACTGAGTTAAGACATGAGGAAGAAGGGTGGTGAATATTGCAAGAGGGACAGAAAAGACAAGAACTTATAGCAGTGGTACTCAATAAAACAGCAGTTTGCCAGGATTAGCCCCTGCAGGCAGCTGCCACTATCTTTACCTTCACCTTTACAGGTACCAGTGATCACTGCTCCCATTGGCCATGGATCATCATTTTCTGCCAATGGGAGACATAGATAAATATAGCGATGGGGATCTGCCGGAGCTAACCCTGGTGGACTGGGTCTGACCCATGGGCCAATATTTGTTCACCCCTGGTTTATAGCAATAGGATTATGTGATTGCTTATGCTGGTAATAATGTAATTAAGATTAATATATGATTAACATTTTTGTTAATTAATTTTGAAATCCTTTATTCTTTTGTGTACCTGATTCTACACCTGTACTAATTATCTGATTTAATTTTGCTAAAAATGTTTTAAAACTAATTTAATATCCAGCAAAGAAGGGTGTAATAGAGTATGTCCACATTCATTATATGCTGTTGGATTTACCTTAAGTTACTCAGTTCCCAAAGGTGATCATTATCATATCTTTTCCTATTTGCTGGGCAAAAGCTTAAGTGTTTTTATATTCCTGTATGCTTATGGGAATGAATTACTGTTGAATAGCATTCTGCTACTGTAGTTTCCAAACATTTTTCATGTCAACCTAATTTTCTCTGAGGCAATCTCTGAATCAACTCCTATAGCAATTACTTAGAAAAGTGAGGCTAGGGAGGAGCAGAGAATATATTTTAAAATCTTTTAGTAGCTGGAAGTAAGGAGGAAGAGCTAACTCCCATGTGTCCAGTCACCTCTCCTTTTGACGACAGTTTGTGAACCTCTGCTCTTCGTCATACTGATTAACATTTGTGCACTATGTACTATAATACAGAAAACCACTAGTTATGTAATTGTCTGAAATTTTTATTCTGTGAATAATAACATACAACTTCCATATAATATCTAAGTAAAATATAACTAGTATTTAATTAGTGGAATACCAAGCATTTCAGCCTTTCCTAATTAAAAACAACTATCCTCAATGAATGTTTCCATGCTGTTAATACATGGCATGTACAATAAATAACTGTTTTGAATTTATGTAGTGAAATGTTAGTGTTTTAATTCTTGAATCTTCTTGTAATAAAGTGATCTGTCTTCTTAAAAAATGTATTATATGTTAAGAGTTTTGACTGAAATGAACATTTAATGGGAAACAAAAATATTGTTGTTTGCTTTCAATAAGAGTCAAGTATGTATGTGATAACAGCTACAAACTATAAAAAAAGGCTTTTGGTATAGGGATCATTTTTCAAAACAATTAACCTCTGTATTGAGCTGTTTTACACACTAAGAAATATGGATAATTTTCATGCAAAGCCACTGTGGGTGTATTGGAGCATGGTTTGATAGTGTTCCTTGTAGAAAGAAAGAGGGGTCTGTTAAGATGATTCTTTTTGATGCTACTACTAGATAAAGGTAAAATCTTATAATTCTCTAGCTCACTATCTAAACACAGTCAGCAGTCACTGAATAAAGTTTCTAATTTGTGGCGTAGATTAAGCTATCATATTCATGATCATTGACTACACTACAGGTTTGACCAACAATCGATCTTTAAGATCCAATGCCTTTATGATGTACAGATGGTGACTTGAGCTGAGACCAGATTTAATATAAGTTAGACTCATCCGGCCAAGGAGAAGGATCACCTTCTAGAACAGCTGTAGAACAGCTACTTTGAAGTGTGACCTAATGCAGGTGTGTGTGTGCAGGATATGCTTATAGTAAATGCCTCTCCCAAATGAGAGATTTAGTTAATTGGCATCAATAATAACTAGCCATTACATTAAAAGCTGCTGTCTGGAAATTTAAAGTGGTCTTAGGAACTATCATGTCTGTCACTGCACTGGGATGGCATTTCATTAATATATTTTTTAAAGTGTTTGGAGCTAGAAGAGTTCATTAAAATACATTTACAGTGTCAGGACTTCCTTTGTGGAAGGCAGGGAAGCATTTCAATATTAGATACCCAGGTGAAAAGACAGCCCTGCAGTGCTAAATGCCTTTTTTTTCACCCTGCATAGTGAGTCTCACTGGAAATAGACTGTTACTAGTGACTAGTGACAGAGTCTGGCATGGCATGGTATTAGCAAGCATCAGTACTACCCAAGGCATGAGTGACAAAAAGTCTAAATAAACCATGACATTTATTTTCAGCCTGAAATACCACAAAGTCTAATCCCAGTGCACTTGTGCCATATGATCATTAGAGCAATTGTGAGTAGTAGCCAGCCTTAAAAAGAGTAAGAAATTCACAGGAAAATACTCCAAAGTGGGGATGGGCACTGCTCCCATTTTACAAGAATGTTGCTTGTGCTCTCACCAGGCACGCTATTTTTGTTGTTAGGAGAATGGGGATAATTCATGTTAGTTATTGCCTTTGATCTATGACAGGGTATTGCAGACTTCTTACGGTTAGTCTTCTGCCCTTGCTGCCTCAGTGCTGTCTGATCCCACTTTGCATAATGCTACCAGACAAAGGGCATGGACTACATCTTTAAATACTAAATAGGGGTAAATTTTAGTGTCCCATAAAAGGGAAAGATCAGTGCAAAAGTTGACTTAGCGCTACTAATTTCTCTAGGCCATGGATGGGCAAATATAGACCCTTGGGTTGGATATGGTCTTCCAGGGTTAGTCCCTAGCAGGCCCCCACTTCTATATTTGCCTGTGCCTCTGCAGGTATCAGTGATCGCAGCTCCCATTGGCCAGGGATTTCCTGGCAAGTGAAAACTGCGGGAAGCGGTGTCCTAGTCTGCATTGCTTCCTGCTGTTCACATTGGCAGAGGACAGTGATTTGCGGCCAACAGGAGCTGCAATAGCTAATACCCGTGGAGACGAAGGTAAATATAGTGGTGTCAGCCTTCCAAAGGCTGACCCTGGTGAAATGCTGCTGTTTTATAAAAGGCTAGGTCTGGGACATCACTGTCTATCATTAATATCTTGAAATTGGAACTAAAAGTGAGTCAAATAAATACAATAATGATGTGGAAGAAACATCTGATGATCTTGGAGAAAAATATTCAGGAACAATGCTTCCTTCCATGAAGTTTACCCCTGAAAGGCTGAAGAGGTCTGTATTTGCATGGATTAGATTTGTAATTCCTGACTGGTATATGAAAGCAGATGCTGGGAAGCTTTATTTCTGCATTCAAACTTCCACGATAACTTTTATCTTGTGAATCATGCTTGAAATTCTTTCTTCAGGATCATGTCTGTCTTCAGGATGCTTCAAGCCTCCAATGAAGTTATTTCTGGGGGTGGGGGGGGGGGTGACCCTTTTTTTTTCTTTTCCTTTTTTTCCTGCCCTTTCTTCTCTAGAGATGTCACCATGTTTTATGATCCTGACCTAATAAACCAACTCAGCAGTGTGCTCAGACATCCCACATACTTGGTAATGTTACCTACCTTTAGGGTGACCCTCTGCAAATCTAAGGGCTGTCTGCCCACAACTACAGGTTTTGCAGGTCCCAAAAGCTTGCTCTATCCATTCCCTGGGGTCCCCATCAAACCTTAGATTTTGTATTCTAATTCCCGCCATCATTACACCATACTGATGGGTCAGATTTTTTCATTAAATAGAATATAAAACTTCTTAGCTTTATAAATATTCTTTTCAGTCTTCCCATGCTTCTGGAAACTTCTGATGTGTGTTCAGTCATACACGTCACACACGTTAAATTAAGCATTCAAAGGCACTATGTTAATTCACATATTAACAGTGTGCTGCTTAGATTCTCAAAATAGCACAGTACACTGGATGCTGAGAACTTCTGAACATCTATCCCGAAGGGTTGCCATGAGCTCAGTGTTAGTACTTTTGAAAAACTGTCCCAACAAAAGAACAGAACAGGAGTTTTAGGTAGTCCACATCTAAACAGGTTTTCCTGACCACCTCCCAGCTCATCAATGGCCTGTTTGCTAATGTACCACAGTCTGCAGCAGCTATAGTTACCTTTACAGAAAAGTAAAGTAGATTGGTATCTAGATATCCTAACTCTTTGATTCAATGTGTTTTGTAACTTTGAAAACAATAATTTGGCTATTATTGCTTTTGATCTTTTCATCTCCTCCCTTCCATTCTCTTTCTCCCTTTAAGTGCGCATGCTTCCCTAGCCTTTAATCACTAGTTCCCTAGTATTTGCAGTCTGGTTCCCTTTTCATGCTGCCTAGTTTTTTGTTTTTTTGTTTTTAAATCTCGTGCTGCTCCCTTTGTTGGTGGGTTTTGCTCCTCCTTGTGACTCCTGGCTCCAGTTCTTCTGGACTCTTGAACATGAATGGAGCTTCAGGCATGCTGGTGATATGGTGACAAACATGTAAACAAGGGAAGTTGGCACTAAATGACGTAGCAACTCATAGTGAACCACAAGCAAATGCTCCATGGATCACCAGATGTCAGTGAGTCCCAGTATGAGAGCCACTAGTTTAACAAATCCTTGGCCACCAACCATAGGTGCTGAGTGTGTTATTTCCCCACAAGTGGTCCTATCCTTGCTCTGCTCCCTCCCAAGGCTCTCCTGTTTGCTGCTCTTCACCCTTCCCTTCTATCCCCATTCTCCAGCCACCAAACAGCTGATATGGGGTGCTGCTAAACAGTTGTGGTGGGTGATGCTGAGCACCCACTATTTTCCCCATGGGTGCTCCAGTCCCAGAGCACCTTATGCCACTATCAATTTCATAGTTGTAATTGCTGCATATTATGGCTAGTCAGAACTTTGGATATACAGGCCACCAAGCACATGAGCTAAAGGAGAATCCTAGAATGCATGACCTGTTCCTGATTGCTGAACAATTCGAAGTCTACCCTTGCCATTATTATCATCACAGAATGAGTGAGTATTCTTAAATACCAGTTTCATATACAAGTCAAATATATTAAATCTAGGGAGGTTATATGCCACATTTCTTACTGACTTCACAACAGGCCTAAAGGGTCAAAGGACTAAAGGCCTCAATGTGCACAGTCAAAGTATAAATCTTATATTTTAGCAAATTTATTTTGAAGAGTGTGACTGAGAGCCAGATGGCTTCATTTGTAAGATAATGGGCTGAAGAATTATAGCTAACTCATGGAATTTGAATGAAGATTCTTAAATCATGAATAGCAAATGATTATTATTTTATAGCTGTTGCCATATTTCCTTTGCTGTTGCAAAAAAATTAATGCCCGAAATAGTGTTCTCTCTGCCATTCCTTGATGTGGGCTAGTCCTCCCTGACGTGTGCAGGATTGGGTCTGTACTTTGCAGCAAAGTTTCTATCAACACCCTTGTTTTAATGGCACTGGCCTGTTTAATTAGTGATTAGAACATTTCAAATTCTGCAACGTTCTGAAAAATACCATCTGAACCTGGTGACATCAGTGGACAAAATCTTGCCGTCCTTCAGAACTCTTGTTTGAAGTTTTGAGTATTTGTGTAAGGACAGAATGAGGACCTTGTGTTTTGTCTCATAGGAAATATGAGAGATTTTTGTTAGACCTGAAAAGTAATTTTGAGATATGACATGAATAATGTAGAGAGCAAAATTTGGACTGGGTGATCTAAATAGCCTCTATGCCTTCCTTATCTATGGGCCAAATCTGCTTCTGCTCAGTCCTGACTCAGAACTCATTGAAGTCAGTGAGAATTAGCACTAAGTAAGGACACACTAATGAGTTCAGGATTTGGCTAAGTGCTTCCATGACCATGCTTCAGAGCTGCTGTTATTTTGGTACTTGGAATGGGCTGTTTATCTTTTGGAAAGTTTCCATTCTGTTTGCCTTAAGGTAAAGGTTATATAATCAGAGCAGAAATATTGAATGGTTCTTGTTTTAAATGACAGACACAAGATTGTGTGCAGTAATCTAGATTGCAGAAGGGAGCCTGGCATGCTATTGTTTCATGCTGAGTTGTTTGAACACATTGAGAAGGGTGTTTTACTTACAGTTAGACAGAAGGACCACTTGAGATGCAGATTTCTCTGCAACAATTTTGGCTAGCATTTCAGTACTGCAAACAAGCACTTGCGAGGTGTGTAAGCATTATCTGATCTTTCTCTGCTTCGCTTCTCAATCCTCTGGTAGCAGTTGATGTTCTAGCACTCTTTTTCCAACCCCTTTTCTAGCACAATATTGCACAGGCACTGCTTTGTAGAGAAACGAGCAAGGAATATTCAAGGGGCATGGTGACTCGTACACTTTGTCCAGGGGTGAAATGAAGGGTATCATTGTAGCAACAGAAGTCTGGTACAAGAGAGTAGAAATCATTCCTTAGTTAAAGTATCCTTTATACAATGTGGCAGGTTGGATACACAAACTTTTTTGTTTTGGTTATTTGGCTAATTTGCATTCTATAATATTTATAATAGAAATATGTACTGTACTCAATATTTAATTTGCACCAGTGCTGAGCTCTGGCATCTTTAAGATGGGTCATTCAGAGCCCCAGGCTGCATCTCTGGTCATCTTGCATCTGTTATGAATGTAAAAGAATTACATGAATCCCAACAGTTCTATCATTACAAATTAAGCATTGACTGTACAGGATTGTGTGTGTGTGTGTGTGTGTGTGTGTGTGTGTGTGTGTGTGTGTGTGTGTGTGTGTGTGTGTGTGTATTGATCTGTTGGCAAGTCTGATTATTTTGTATAGGTCTGAGCAATGGTAACTGTATATAGATGTTTTTGTTTCCATGTGGCTTTTTTTTAAAGAAGACCTACCCACATATCCTCTTCCACATAAATATACTGACATAAAATGTTACTCTGGATATATAAAAAGCATGATGTTGGTAGAAGTATTCTGTGTTCTTTTGAATTGTTCACACAAGCTCATTTTAACATTTTACTCAAAATATATTTCAATGGTCTAATAATCTGTCTTGGTGTACTGCATTTTTGAATATCTGTCGTCATACCACAATGAATATGGATGATTAAAATTATTGGCCATAATTAGTGAGACATATGATGTTGATAAAGTAAAAGATACTTTTAGTTTAATTGGTAAAAGGTATGAACGTATGTATTAGCTATAAAGCCACATTTGATTTTAATTACAGCTGTTCGTGGCACATGTGATCTTTATTAGTGTTTATTTTAGGATGATATTAATATTTCCTTCTGAGTCATCTTCATTTTGTTCACAGGATTGAAAAAGCGTACAAGGAAGGCCTTTGGAATACGGAAGAAGGAAAAGGACACTGATTCCACGTAAGTCTGTGCAATACAACTTTAATGCATTTGTGAATGGCTGAAATGTTTATATTAGGAATGTTAAATCTAGTTTAATCAACTGGTCGACTAGTCAATGGATTTTTCAATTGACTAGTTGATTAGTTGATAAGCAGGGAGTGCCAGTGGGGTTAGCTCCGGGCTCGGGTTTGAAACCTGTTGGCTCTTAATACATTTAAAAGGCTAAAGCACAGCAGGGGGGACCCAGTGCCAGGGGGGACAGCTGATTCCTGGCTCACGCAGGGCCCCTCCTGCCTTGCATCAGCCTTTTAAATGTATTATGAGCCAAACAGTACCAGTACATTGTAGAAGTGCTGCGTTCACTTGATGTATGCAGCATACATTACTGTTCAAAACTGGCAGTGCAATATTCAACAATACATGTTAAAATATTTCCCTTAGCTAGGGGACAATGTTGGCATAAGAACCAATAGCTATAAACTGGCCATGAATAAACTTAGGCTGGAAATTAAAAGGTTGGAGGTTCCAGAATAGACTTTCGCAAGCAATAGTTGGATAAAGGAACCTAATTAGCTTGAAGGGGGACCTTGACAAATTTATCAACAGGGGTAAGACAGGATTGTGTGCAATAACAAAATACTGGACTCAATAAACCAGGAGATCCATTCCAGTCCTATGTACCATGTTCATATTATTCTAGAATCCAAATGAACGAGATGCATGCTCCCTGTCTAATGTTGAAGGAACGATTTATTTTAATGAATTTTTCAAAATTGTGGTGGTGGTGTGGTGTGCAAATTAAAGGATTGTTACTGCTGAGGGTAACTCTGCCAGCTTGTATGTGTTCTGCTCAGAATCGTCTTTAGATTCACCATCCATTTCAATATGCTGTCTTAACAGGCCAGTCCTTGGAATAATAAAGCACTCAAATGGCTTTGTGTTTATACACTTCCAGAGGTAGTTAAGGCTCAGGAAGAGAATCAAGGTGATGTTTCATTGCTGGGGGAAGGTGGTGATGCTCATGCATAATAGGATTACCAATTCTTAAGGGCTCTTGCTGTTAAGCTGGTTTTGTTTTAAGTATTGTTTTCATTTCATGAAAAACACTGTTTCTGCAGTCACTTAGAGGAATTGGCATTTATTTTAGTGTACTCCTTTCCAACTATATGATGTGCTACTGCTGCAACATGCTCTGCGCTTCTTATAGCATTCTAATAAGTGTATTTTCGAAGAGTTTTAATTGAAAACATACCATGTTCAACTAGCAACATAAATAAAAAAGCAACAGCAGAAGGATACACAGCATGTCACTTGCTATACATTTGATTGTATAGCAGCCACCGGAGGAGTGCTAATCTTATGGAACAAAGGGTTGGTGGAGGTAAGGGTAGCAGTAGGGAAATAAGGGTTCTCAGGTGTGCTTAGCTTTTGGCAATGGATTAATTCATATCTTTTTCCCAATAAAGTGTTTGTGTTTGTTTTTGTTTTGTTTAAAAAAAGGACATCTTGGATATTTCTGAGCCCATAAAATTGGGCAACTGGCTGTGTACTCAACATCCTTTCAGACTTCCAGGGCAGTCACCTCAAAAAAAGGAATGATACTGAGAAAACTTGGACAGGCAGCAACATTAAGTGACTGCATGGATTGTAGTACTAATTATCAGTGGCACTCTGTGACCATACCCAGTGATTCCTGGACAGATTGTGCTTTTGACTCACCAACCTCCTTCTGACTTCCACCTAGTGAGGAACATCTTAACCTGCAGATGAGGCAGGCACCATGGGAATCCTGTTACAGAAATCTGCCCAACAGATGCACTGATTCAAAGCATCCCTAGCTTCCCTAGCCATGGTACTGACCAGTTTCCCTTCCCTGGGATGAAAGGGAGGTTGTGGCTAATTAGCATCCTCGTGTAGCCTGAGCAGCCTTTCTAGAAAGAAGGCAGCTTACAGAATCTAGCCCCTTGTTTGCAATAGAATTTCTAGAGGTACTTGGGGGCTCTGCACCACTGTGTTTTTGTGAGTTCTCCATGTCTGCTGGATGTTGCTATATCATTGACATGACACAGAATGGGGCTAGCTGTAGGATTTTCCTACCATAGGTAAAGTGGAGAATAATGAATATGTTGTTTCCAATTACATTTTGATGTCATAGGCCATCAGGTCTCACTGTAGTCAGGACCTCAAAGTTTATTAAAATGAGGTCACCACTGCTGGCTTAGGCTTGCTGGAACATGGGGCCAGCGCCCAAGCCCCACCACCTGGAGCTGGGGCTCAGGTTACATGCCCCTGCCCGGGACTGAAGCCCTTGGGTTTTGCTTTGATTTCCATTAAGGAGGTGGGACTCAGGTGGGCTCAGGCTTAAGTTCCCTCTCCTGGGGTTGAATAGTAATAATTATTGTCAAAAGGGAGTCGCACTGAAGTTTGAGAACCCCTGCCAGAAGCAGTGGCCTCTGCTGCCTTCAAAAAGAGGAGGTGAAGTTCCCCTACGTCTCAGCAGACACCTGAAAGTGCCTGTCCAAGCGGATAACCTCTGGGTGTTGCAAGCAAAGCTCAAAGGCCTGTATTAAAAAAAAAAAAATTTTGAGCTATTGAATCAGCAAAGTGGTAACAACTGTTATATTGCCATCCTTGCTTGTGAATGGGTTGCTTAGCAACAAGTATCACAGACGCAAACTACCTCAAACCACATGAACTCATTCAAATTGACTATTGAACAGCATGTGAGGCCCTGTGTGGCCTCAAATATCAGCAATCAGGCAGAGGGGAGCAAGTTGAGAAGAGACGGGATGAAGGCAAAGAGCTGGGGAGGTAAATGATGATACTGAGAAGGGGAAGGGAAGAAGACCAGTAAAACTGAAGCAATGGGGGAAAAGCGAGGAGACACGAGGTGGCAGAGTTGGGTTGGAAGAGTAGAAATTGTGATGAGAAAATGGCTAAGATAGGTAGACCATAAATAAAGGAAAAGGTAGTGGTCATGGAGCAGGCTCACCACTGCAGCGCCTCCTGCTGGTTCTTGATGATGGACTAGTGTTCCCAGAACAGGGCATGTCCTGCATGCTGGTGTCTCACCCGTCTGTGCTGCACATTCTTGCTCTGGACCCACATAGCTCCCCGACCACAGTGTCCTCTTTGGGACACTGCCCTCCAGCAGTGCCAACTCCAGTGGTCTTTTGTCCCTCTTCCAGCATTCCTTCATTTAGCACCTGCCACCGTGGCTAACTGCAGCCTTAGTCTAGCCCCACACTTGAGGGGTAAACCATAATCCTTCCAGCCCATTACTATGGCTCCTGACCCAGGGTCCCTCTAGCAGCAACCTTGTCCTGCCCTCCTGTACTCCCTCCCCTTTACTGCCTCTAGTTTCCTGGGCCACTTCCCCTGTGACCCTTTGCACCCTCCTGGCCTTTGAAGCAAGGCCTGCAGCCTGGCAGATATCAGGCTGGAGCATCCCTTACAAGCCCACCTGAGCCTGCCCAGAACTGCTGTCCAGAAGGTGCTTCTCCAGGAACCTCCCCTGACAGGGCTTAACTGACTCTGCTGAACAGCTCCCTATATACTGGGCTATACCAGCAAACCACACCTTTTTTTGGCTACTAAAAAGCCTCTCTCTCATTTGCATGGGCTGTGCCCAGGTTCCCTCCTACCTGCTTCAACCCCTTCCAGCCAGTGTGGGGGCAGTGGCCCCACCACAGTAATGAATAAAAAGTGTATTGGAGTCAGAAATAAGAAGAAAATATGAAAAATGAAGAGGGATGGTTTAAAAACACAGAGAACCTAAAAAAACCTGGAGTGATTTAGTAAGAGAACATGAGATGCATACTTAGATTCCTATTTGTCAGCCAGCCAGACTGCAAGACAGCTAAAGACATCCATATAGGTCATGTGCAGTTTCATTTATAATTTATCATAAAGTGGCTGAAACAAAAATGGTAAATATATTTTACTTAAAGAAAATCAATGAAACAACATCTAGTTGTTACATTTGTATCTAACCAGATGGATAGCACAATTCAAGGAATTAATTTCAAACAACATGTTTTTTACAGAGGCTGTAGGAATGCTGGTGAAAGACTTAAGATGATAAATCCTGAAGAGGATATTTTTGATAATGAGCTGATGGAGACTATATTAACGAAAACACTTTAATTAGCGAGCTACGGCTGTGGCTCCTCTTCCTGTGTAGATGGGGTGGGTGGATTGATTTTTTTTTCTTTTTGTGGCAGGGGAGGATGTAAGGGTGCCATAACATAGAATTTAGTGGGATTGGAACAATGCAACCATACGCAGTAATTTAGTTAATGTGTCCATTGTAAAACTTGGTAGCTTTACTACTTGTGCAAAAGAAGCAGCTGCAGATCCACAAATATCTGCTTCCTAGACCTGCAACTTCTAGAACAAGGCCACCCAACTTTGGAAGCCCCAGAGGCCACAATGATACTCACAGCACATGCCGAGGGCCGCAACTTAAGTGTGGTTGCATATACATACAAATATATATGCAAACAGCTTCTTTCATACTGAATGGCATGAATACAAAGATTAAGGCAAGACTACACAACACACAGGCCCCATTCAAGACAGTTCTGCTGATATTAATAAAATGCAATATTTACCTGATTTCCACCCATATGTAGCACTTTTAATGAGCAATGACAGTCCAGGAATTTAACTACTAAAACGCATATCAACAGAAGACCATTATATTGACTAATTTTTGTTTTGGCTCCCACCAACAGGCCATGTGTTGAGCCCTGCATAAACCCAAAATACACCGTGGGTCACAAACAAACAGGCCATGGGGCTGCATGCAACCTATGGGACACATAGGGTATGTCTACACTGCCACCCTAGTTCGAACGAGGGTGGCTAATGTAGGCATTCGAAGTTGCAAATGAAGCCCGGGATTTAAATATCCCGTGGAACGAGGTGTACCGGTAGTTCGAATTAGAGAGCCTAGTTTGAACTACCTACTCCATGCCGCGTGTAGCCGCGGGCATGGAGTCCGCACTAAGGGGGATCTAAAAATGGCAGTGCCCGGCAAAATGCAAATGAAGCCTGGGATATTTAAATCCCGGGCTTCATTTGCAACTTCGAATGCCTACATTAGCCACCCTAGTTCGAACTAGGGTGGCAGTGTAGACATACCCATATTGAGTAGCCCTGCTCTAGAAGATGTGGGACTACATATTTTGTCATTCACTGCTCCTTACTCCTTCCCTTCCTTTCATTTTGTCTACCAGTCTAGCCTCTATTTCATTATGCAGTGTTACCCTACAAGTGTTCTCACATGTTGCCCTTCCTTTCCTTTCAGTGGGTCAGCTGTCTCCCATGCATGGAGCCGTAGTAATGTTGGCATTGTTGTACAGTTACTGACTTAAAAAAAAAAATGCTTGTTGTAAATGTAATGGGAGTGCAGAGACCGCATAACATCAGTGTGGAAGACACAGTTATTAGTCATTCTCATGCAGTTCTAGATACTAGGCAACATTATTTACTTCTGCTTGTGCATGGGCAGCTGTTACAAAAAATCATAACCCTTTGATAGAAATTCTAGGGCAAGGAGAAGAGTTCTCTACATTTATACAGTCAGTTACAGACCTCCCATATTTACTCATGTGCTCACTATTAAAAACTGGCATGTTGGAACCAGTTCTAAATAAATCTATCTAGGGCATCCTAAACAAATCTATCTAGAGTCTTATATTGATGCCTATCACCATAGCATCTGAGTTCCTGAGTAAAAACAAAAAAACTAGAGTGAGCCAGTATTGAGATCATGTATTCTGTAGAAACATTAACTAGCCAGCTGAAGAGACTCAGGCTAGGAGGCTCTGAAGACTAATGATTTCTGTAACTTCTTTGAAAACTTTCAGAATCATCCATAGGCTTTAGGTGGGGACAACTCAAGCAGAACCAGTGGACACTTGGGTGAAGATTGCCATTCAAAATAGGCAACTTTAGTATTGTCTAGTCATAATTTAAAAACTGCAAATTTGTGTCTTGCTACAAATATAAAGTTTAACAATGCTTTAGTAATCCAATTTGCTTTATCATGCTAGTTTTCTCATCCTTTGAACCCTTAATTATAATTAGACATGTATATTTATAGCTAGATTTATTGTAAAAGAAACTTATTAACATTTCTTAAATTTAACAGTAGATGGTGAAGGGATAATTTGCTCAGTCTACAGGTGCACAGATAGCCACACACTGGGGGAGAAAGAAGTGGTGGCTTAACTGTGGCATATGCTCAAATAAGGAGAAAAGGAGAAGTGTCAATCAACTCAGAAGTTTCCAAAAGGGACTGATGACATAAAAAGGGACAACCTCAATCAAGTAGAGGTATAGATAAAAAAGGAAACTGAACTGGTTGTAATATTTTAAGCTGAAGTCAGAAGGAAGACAGGAATCTATTGGCTGTATTGACAATGAATGCTCCTATTCCTAGTTAGGTAGGAAGAAATGTAATTTGGAAGAACCTACAGAAATTGTCCATTGGAAGAAGCTGCAGCAACAGTACTGACTCTCTTATCCATTGGTCTTCTTGGGATGGGCTATAGTATGTCCACTGTCAGTGAGGCAATGGTGTGCCAGATTTTTAGTATGCTGCATATGCTTTAGGAGGGCCCTGTCCCTAGGGACTCCCTAGGAAATCCACTTAACACTAATTGTCCGAAAAGTCTAAATTTGTCTGGCATATTTTCAGTGAAGGCTTTTCAACTACCAGTTTTTTCATGGGTTACATCCCTCCCCCTACAGAGGTTACATATTATCCTGACTCACAGTTACCCTAGTTTTACGCAGTAAGGCTTTACAATAATACTGCGGAAAATTGCCATATCTGTCATACCATCCAACAAAGGTACCTATGCACAGTGAGCTTATGTAGAGGTCTGAAATCAATATTCACTGGACACATTAATTCCTGGAGAATCCTGAAATAGCATAGATGTCCTAAAGAGGAATTTGCAAAGCATCCATATTCAAGAGTTTTATGCTAAAGCTGAAAAAGCAAAAGAGTAGGTTTCAGAGCAAGGAATCCAGTGGGGTGCCTTTGAGGACATCAGGTCAGATATCTTTGGAACCTAGCACAGATCAAGAGAGCAGACAAAAAGCCTACACAAGGTGAGAACAATTGTTTGGATTCGTGTAGGAAAATAAAATTGGATTGAATTCGGAGACCAGGAAAAAACTCCAAAGTTACTTGCTTCTTTTATCAATTAAGTTACTTATCTGATACTGATGTGCATAGTATTCATCATCCTAAGCTAATCTGAAAAGGCACATTTGTTCTAATTGTATTTATAAGAGGGATTCATCATCAAATGTTTTTCTAGTGAAGTCCTACAGGTGACCTGGCCACATGTTTTTGTAGGACAGACTGCAGTTCGGGCTTATAAGAAAATCAAAGCCGTTCACAGGTCATTGGCTTGATCACCAAGCCATTAAGTTTCTAAAGTATCACTAATGGCTTTTACTAGAGTATCTGAACTAATAAAAAAGGTTCCCACTTAATATTTCTAATTTCAGGTATAGGAAAGGTACATGCACAAGAATAGAATATACACATTCAAGGGATCAGAGGGTATTGAATGATAGGTTACGTGACCTGTTGCATAAAGCATCTTTGAATTATGCATATTCATGTTCATAAGCCAATTTTTATAAAGCATAAAGGGTCATGACCATGAAAGTCAGAATATAGATGTAAAGAACAAATGCTGAAAATAGAAGTCCATATTTCTCTCTAAAAATGTATGGTGTCCAAATCCCATGAAAGAGATATTAAGGCCTATGAAAATGTTACCAAAGCCATCCTGTGGTTATCAGCAATTAGAAGGTGTATTAGCTGAGAAAATTATTTCCAATGGTTAAACAGCAAAGGCTGAATTAGACTGTTTTTTGACTAATGTATGTTCTCTCTTTGTTGCAGAGGATCACCAGACAGGGATGGAATTGTAAGTATCAAACTCTTGTTATAAAATAATTCTTAATGGCATTCAGTCTGTGTCTAACTAAAAGCATTTTCCTCTGCAAATCAGTTTAAGGAAGTCTTACACTTTCTCTATTTCCCTTTAATATAGTAAATACATTTTAAAAGTTTCTTTATGAAAGATCTATTTGTTTAAATCAGAGGAACCCAGTACTTTGTCTGGGAAGATTGTTTATTTTTGATAAATAAACAATGAATATCATTGCAGTACCAAAATATAAAATATGTCAAAGGTAATATTAACTAAAATCAAGCATATGAAAGCTTATTTTTTATTATTCACATTTACTTTTCATGAAAAAAGATACAGCATTTTCTCCAATGGATTAATAATCTGTAAAATTATTATGTGTGACAAATTTGACTATTTTTTGTGCCATTTTTATTTTCTATATTAAATTGAAAATAGGAAAGTAATTGCTTTTAAATTTTGGCTGCTTTAACTTAGTTTTAGGAATGAATGTCCCTACTAAAATTAGAGGGTCTTGATTCCTAAATTTCAAGTTTGCAAAGAAGTATGTTGGGTTCAGACGTGGATTTTACTGTAAGTCTTTTTTAGGAGATTTTGTACTCAGATTTAAAAAGCTCACACTTAAAATAAAAATCAGGAACATGTTCAAAGGGAAAACCGATGCAGCTGGGAAACTGTTGTAGTTGCTCTGCACCATGTTCAGAGCTCTGGAATGGAAACTAAACCAGTCATTAAAAATGTCACGTGTCTCTCCTGTAAAATCACAAAAAAATTGGAATGCCAAATTCTAGCCTGAAAAGGCTGAAGTCTTTGGCGTCTGACCCAAGATCCTTAGCTTCTGGATAACACTGCACTCCATAGAACCCTTTGTCATTAATTGTTAAACAATGTCAAGAAATGAAGTTTAGAATCAAGGCTCTATTCATCAGAAAAAAAAGGGAGAAATGTAGTTTTCCAGTTTACACGAACCTGTGGAATGTATAAATCTGTTTTCGCTAGTCTTCAACTTCTTTTGCTCCTTTCCCTTTCCTTTTTCTTTTTTGTCTAAGCTGGATTCTTCCTCCTGTCCTCTACTTTCTATTCTGCTGCTCACAGAGGACATGTCTACACTGGGTAGTTATTTCAAAATAATTCCCCTTATTTCATAAACAGGAGAGTGTCCACGCTGCCAAGCCTGTTATTTCGAAATAACAACTCCTGCTTGTGAAGAGGAATAAGCTTATTTCAGAATAGCTATTTCGGGAGTTATTATTTCAAATAACTTATTTCGAAATAACCTGGTAGTGCAGGCATAGCCAGACTGTTTCTTCTCTCTTTTCTATGTCAGCTGCAGTCACGGGTTTGCCTTATCTCTTCTCTGAGTACATTATTCCTTTTGTTTCAGTTGCAACGCAAGTTTCCCTTTTTCCCTTTGTACTTTCCCAGGTCTCCTGTAAATGCGACACTTACCTAGAGATATAGATATGAGGGGAATTCTCTCCTCCATCTGTGTGTCACGTATACAGATGTAACTACAATGTGCTTCTTGTAGCAAGACAAAAGTGTAAGGTGATGTCTCCCCATATATGAAGTCTAAGAATGAAGTGTTTCAGAGGGGTAGCTGTGTTAGTCTGTTTTAGCAAAAACAGTGAGGAGTCCTTTGGGACTTTCTGATGAAGTGGGCTCCAGACCACAAAAACTTGTATCCAAATAAATTTGTTTAGTCTTTTAAGGTGCCACGGGACCAGTGTTCCCTTCCCTCTAATTTTTTATGTGCACTGAGGCATGTGGTGATGTTCACTACCAGTAGAAACACATGCTACCAGCTGTGGGCATCTCTCTTGAGTGGCCGCCTAAGTGTGCAGCTTATAGGGAACACTACACAGGACTCCTCATTTTTTTAAGAATGTAGAATTGACTTAATAGATTAAAAGATCCAGCCCTGAACTTTCTGAAACCAATGGGAAAAGTACTATTGATTTCAGTGACAGCAGGCTCGAGTGCCAAAGTTGTGGGTTGCTTGTCAAACCACATCAGGGCTTTTTTGTTGAGGATTCTAAAGAGGAGCAGAAGTTGCTGCTGTAGTTAGAGCTAGTATTACAGACACTCTTCAATAGCAAACAGTAATTTTATTGTCCATGTTAACAAGTCATTCAACTAGAGAGAGATTGAGAGAGCAAGCATGAAAATGACTCTCTAGCTTTGTGATTAGAGCCCTCAACCAGGATCCAGTTCCCTTTACTTATCTACGGTAGAATGTCTTCCGCATAAGAGACTAAGGAAGCCTCACATGAGAATATCACATAGTCCTTTGGACATTCATCTGAGAGATAGTAGATTCCTGTCCCAGTCCCTTCTCCTCCTCAGGTGGAAGGGGGACTTACAACTAGTGGTCTCACATGCTCCAGCTTTGTAGTGGTGGATTAACTACTGGGTCAATGGGGCCCAGGCACAGGGACCCTAGCCTATTGGAACCCCCAGAAAAAAACAGTGCCTCCGTGCCCTGATCCCACTCCTGGGCAAGAGCACTGGTGAGGGAGCACGGGGGAACGTCAGGCAGAATGAGTTAAGTGGGACATCTGCTTGCTCAGACCCAGAGCTCCACAAACCCCTAATCCAATGTTGCAGGTTTGTAACCTAATGACTGGGCTAAAACGTATGAGGGTGGTCCTTCTCTCTCTTTCCCTGCCCCCAACCATTTTGCATGAGCTTTCTGGTAAGCAGCTACTGAGCACTCCTAGTAGATCGGGTCCTGAAAGTGAGGTAGGCAAAGGGACACCTGTCTTTCCCTGGTTTGTGCATCACATTGGGATCTAAGCATCTAGATGCCTAGATAACCTATGTGTGCAGAGGCAGAAATACAGATGCTAGAGAAGTTTTTACTGCAAAAACTGAAGAGTCAAGCAAGTTTAGTGTCAAGTTTAGTGTCAAGCAGGGTTTGACAGAAGCTGAGAGGGGCTTTTGTGAATGTCAGTGAGGACTGGAGTGAGCTGGGACTTAGACACCAAAGTGGCAATTATTCACGTAAGTACTGTTGTGAATCTAACCCTTAGCGTAACCTGCTGCAGTATGTCGTCCCGACAGATGACACACTGTAGCAGTATGTCATCCTGGTACATTTTTGAAATCCCAAACTACAGACTCCCAACCATTCTGACCAGATCAGTTCTTGGCTGTTTGGTTTTGTTTTTGTTTTTTTTATAGAGCAGAAGTTCTCGATTTGTGCTCCATAGAGAGTTGGTTGTCCATGGTGCTGACATTCCCCTCCTTCTTTCCAGCAGTTAACGTGCATTAATAGATAGAGCTCTGCAAATTCATGGATATCTGCTTTATATCCATGCATATCTGCATCTGCAGATGCGGGTGTGGATATTTGTTGCTCGTTTTTGCAGATACCAATTTTATATCTGTGCATGGCTCTACTAATAGACAAAACATAGTAAATCCCTTTCTAATACTGCTTTTCCTGAAAGCAATTGCCTTAGTTGCCACAGGAATGATAAGTCATTGTGAATGGAAGGCAAGGTGATCTGTAGAGTGAAGGCGTCCATGAAATAGTCCTGAAAGCTTATGTCCAAATAAATTCACTAGTCTTTCAGGTGCCACAAAGTGTCAGAGCTCCTGATGTACTGGCTGATTCTTCCTGCCCATTTTATAGATTCAGGGCCTATTCCTGTAAGATCAGGCCCTTTAGGTGCTTGCTGAACCAGGAATAGGATCTGATGTGTCCTTGAGATACAAAATAGAGCCCAGTATCCACAGAGCCTAGTGTCTGCTGAATAGAGCCCTGATATGCATCCCAATATTTCCTTTGCATTTAAAGGAACCAAATGCAGCAAATCTTTTTTAAACTAACTCCATGTTTTACTAACTCAATGTCATTCTTTGTGTGTTTTAAAACCCTCCCAATACTTTAACACTTTTTCTACAAAAACAAAATCCATTCCAGCTGCCCAGCCCTCATCCTCATGAGCCATCCTCCACTAACAAACCAGAATGTGCACGTGAAGGAGGAAAAAAAAATTCGGTAAGGAAACAGATTTCAGTTTAAAGCTTCCAAATGGTTATAAAAACAGTGAGTAAAAATGTTTTTAAAACTGTTGAACAAATTAGGGAAAATACCTTTCACACTCATAGTCAGATAATTCTGGTATGTTGGCTATAAATACAAATTTATTAATAATGAGGCAAAAAACAACTGTGCAGGGCACAGTCAAAGCTCATTTTTTACTCAGCCTCTAAAATAGGGTACTCAGTTCTGCATTTAAGTGACAAGCATGGCATAAAACCAGAAAGACTTAGGGTTTGTCAACATGAGCAGTTTGCAGTGACTCTACTCAGGCCTACCGATGGGAGCGGGGGAAAGGGTGGACGCAAAGGAGACAGTTGCTCCAGGACCTGGTAATTCAAAGGTTCAGGGCTCCCAGCCAATGCTGCTACTGAGGCAGTGGCTAGAGCTATGGGCCCTTTAAATCACTGCTGGAGCGCTGCACCAGGTGCTCTGAGCAACTGTGAGAGCTGGGGTGGGGGAGGGCCAGTGCTGTGCTCCAGGTGACACAGAGAACTGGCTGCTCCACCTCCACCCCTTCGACTCAAGGCCCTGCCACTTCTGGAGCCACCACACCCACACTTTGTAGGGAGCCCACGAAAGCTGTTGCTCCCCCCACAGCTCTATTCCACAGTCGCCTCCTATGGATTAGCTACCCAGGGACCCTTTGGATACATGAAAAATTTGTCAATGTGCTTTGATTAGTTCTGTTTCATAGAGGTTTAGCTCAAAAGGCTAAAACAGTAAACTGTTACTGTGCACCTGCAGAGTCCACTCAAGGCAGGGCAGATTCAGTTCTCTGCAAACTGAATGTTCATGTCATCAAACCTCTAGGTCCTTTTTGGCCTGATCCAATTCCAACTAAAATCAATAGGATTGGGGCCTTCGATTAGGATATTTGAGTACCCTGGTGCGGTTGTTAACCTAGTTACATTCTGGAACTTGTCTAATTTAGTTGCCTGAGTTTAAAAACTAGGTCTATATTAAGCGTCTAAATTAAAGGATTGTTTAAACAGGTTTAGTGCCTTAAGAGTGGCCCTGCATGTTTAGCATGCGTACATGTGTTTAGTTTGACATCTCTCAGACTGGTAAACAGCTTGTTGATTTGAAAAGAGATTTGTTTGCTGCACATACAGTACATTGTAATTGTGGGGACTTCTTTGGCATGTTTTATTGTGTGTAGAAGAGACAGCTTGACTTTGCTTTAAGACTAACCTTAATCATAGTGATACCACTAACGCAATGAAATTCCTGTCTGAACATTATAGAAGTTTTCATCTACACCATTCTGTGGAAAGGAGCATTAGTGTTTCTTGTATAAACTCTTTGAGTAAACATTTTATAACTTTGCAATTAAAATTTACATTGAGAGTATAAGTTCTCAAACTACGGACACAAGTTTGCCCAGCTGTCAGTTTTTGTTTTGCTAACTAACAGATATTGGCAAGGGAACCATTTTTTGGTGAGTGAGGAGTGTGTGTACTAAATTATAGTAGAGTTTGACCTTAGATCTGAACCTCTTTAGACTGCCAGCGTGCACCTCAGGTGGAAAATTACTCACTTTTGCAGCGTGCACCTCAGGTGGAAAATTACTCACTTTTGCTTTAGCACCATTTCTGCAATGAACACAGTTTACTGCTTGTAAGAAAGCAACATTATTTTCTGTAGATACTAGTAATGCTGGTTAGAATATCATGGTTTTTTTCTCCAGAAAAGACTAAAGCAGTGGATGATGACTAAGCAAGCAGGCTTTTTTACATAAATGAAACATCACTTTTGACAAGTCTTTCTACATATATACTTATGTATGTCTAGTTACATAACTGCTTACGTTACAATCTGAAGAAAGCTACGCATATTCAGTAAGTGAAGGAGTTGTGGATATCTGTACAGTACTTGGAGGTGATGTACCAAGAACACTAAAAATGTGCTGAAGTGTCTCAGCACAGCACAGTGAAACAATAAATTTGCTCCTCTTTCTCACAGGAGTGTTGTGGATTTCAATTAATGGTTGTTTATAATGTACGCTGAAATAGAGACGTGAAAGACTCTACAGACATGCAAAGCATCATTGATTTGCTGTGTTGAGATCTTTGAATTGCCTTATTTGTTACAAAATTCATCTTTACATTATTTGAAACAGTTATCATTTGTATGAAATAGCTATTTATTATATAAATATAATTATCACCTAACCTTGCTAACCAGTTTATTTAAAAGGTTTGTAATGTGGCCATGCTGTGACAGATTTCAATAGTTCACTTCAGATATACACTTTGTGATTCTTAGCTCTTCAATTTAAAAATTGTAAACATGCTCTCAAATGTATTACAGAAGAAAAGCAACGGAGCTCCGAATGGATTTTATGCAGAGATTGACTGGGAAAGATATGTAAGTATCAGAACTATCACCTCTCAGCCCTTGTTTAATAGATATCAGTGCTATGTGATGGGGAATTCACATACCTTTGTAAGATGCAGGATTATCTTACTCTGGTCCAAATGTAGAATAGTGATAGAGATGCAGCCGTGTTAGCATATGACCTTAAAACATGCATATTGATTCAAAGAGACTTTAACTCCAGACTTCAACAAGAAGCTTCAAAATTGTCATTTATACTTAAATTTGACACTTTATGTATGGGTTTAAACAAAGACTCTAATTATCTCACCCATTACAAAGATAGCTTCTCAATTATCACCCCTAATGTCATTACCTCACAGAAGCTTCCCCTATTATCATCCCTATGTCACTACTTCACAGAAACTTACCTTCCCCCCTCTTCCCCACTGTGTTCTAAAATTTGATTTGTCAATTTCACATGCGTTCACTTTTTTTTGATTGTATCACTTGGGTATATATGGTCATGCTGATTTTCTTCCATATATTGATCTGAGGAAGTGGTTCTGGCCCACGAAAGCTCATCACCTAATAAACCATCTTGTTAGTCTTTAAATTGCTACATAGTTCTGTCTTTTGGTCCAAATGTGTTTGCTCCGTACCCAGCATCCTCATTTTCATTTAACTCTCTCCACTTCAGGATGGTGGTCACATCCCGGAATATTCACAACTCCAGCTTGGTTCAAATGTTACCATGTATTTTAGGCAAAGACTCAGTTTTTCTTACCACGTATTTTTTTAATGTGGAATTATTGTTACTAGAGAGAGCCTGCCCCTGGAGTAGGGGGGATACTGTAAACTTGGGAAGCACATTTCCGTCAGAACATTTTTGCCCAGTTATGAGTTACACTAAGATTATTGGAACTGAGTGATTAAAGAATCAATTCTATCTCCAGTTTGTGTTTACCACTGCAAATTTGACAGTGTTTCATGCACAGTTTCCCCTGTTGTTCATGCATCTTGCAGCAAGAGGGGAGAGAGAAAATTTTTTAAAAATAGGAAAATGTAATTGTAAAATCACAAAAATTGATATGCGAGAACTAACCAGTTTTTTTCATGCTGAATGTCCCTCTTTAAATGATGCAGTGCATCGTACTGTTAAATCAGAATTGGCAATTATAAGAGCTACATCACTGTAGGGAAACAAATGAATTCAGGTATTTTATTACCCTACAAATGTGTAGTTGAAACCTAACCTTACCCTGAAATATATTTTATAGCTTCATGTTAATTAGATTGCATAAAACTGTCCAGAGACTAGGTGGCTCAAATTACCCATTAAGTCCCAATTACCCTGAGTAATAAGAAGAGGTCTATTTGAGAGCAATTATACCGTCAATATGGAATATGTCAAAGTTAATTGAAAAAAAATTTCAGTTGAATATTGAGAACATTTACCTGTGAAGAAACTAGCCAGTTCAAAACTATGGGCAAGATCGATGGGGCAGTGATCAGTCCAGTGGGAGTTAAGCTATTGTGTCTAGTATAGACACAACAAATTGATCACTGATCATTCTCCCATTGATCCTCATACTCTCCCTCAATAAGAAGCACATGGGGAGTCAATAGCAGATCATCTCTCGTCAACACACCAATGAGAAGACACCACAGAAAGTAAATCTAAGCATGTCAACTTCAGCTATGTTAATAGTGTAGCTAAAGTTGTGTTAATTTAGATCCATTCTCCTCTCCCGCCCGGTAGTGTGGACAAGCACTAATAACTTCTGCCTTAACTGTCTACAAGTCTGATTCTATAGCCTATTCTACAGGGTCTGCAGGGTCAAATGCTATTTTGGAATGTATTCTCTCTTGAGTAGATAGCCGTCCCTAGAAAGGTAGTGTTTCTATACTACATGCCTACTTATTTTTGGTTTCCATCCCTTTCTCCAGCACTTTCTTTTGCTTAATTCTGCAGGCCATAGTTGCAGTAGTTTCTGTAGTGACCAAAGCAAGACTGTTAAAATCCTTTGCAATTCCTATAATCTCACCTTTCTTTTCTCTCCAAATCCATATGTAACCCCCACATCTATGGAGTGTGGTTTACTGTCCCATGTAGTGGCACTTAAACCATTTACAGAGAGAAAGAATGAATGTGCTCTACAGCCAGCTGGCTTTTAGTTCAAGCAGTAGAGACTCATGTACTAAGCTCCAGCGGTTCCAGGTTCAGTTCCATCTATCAGTGTTGCACATAGCTGATATAGCAAGTATAAGTGTAATGTATTTGATTGACACTGCCCGAGTTGTTAACAATATCATTTACCTTTTCATCGTAGGGTAGTTTACAAATTTTAGCAAGAGCTGCTACTGCCATGTTAAGCCTCCTGTAAACAAAGGGTTTTCTTCAGTTCATTCTACTTTTTATTAGTTTTGGGTAAAGCTCACTATTTAATCAGCCCAGTGTTTTCTTTGAAGTATCCTCCCAAGAGATGAAATAGTTTAAGCTGCTTTTCAATAAACTGTTTAGCAAGAACTTAATTATTTTGCTTTATTGTCCCCTCACCAGAATTCACCTGAGCTTGATGAAGAGGGATACAGCATCAGACCAGAAGAACCAGGCTATATCCTTTATTGTTAGCCTTGCATCTCAGTTTGCAAACTGTAATATGAGCTTGGGTTCATGGAATGGTCACGGAAATTTTTCCCTTATTTTTCTGTACACTATTATTAAATGTAAAGTACAGTGGAGTATCACCGGATACAGTTAACCAGAAGGCACTTCTAATTGCCGTGTTTTATTCATAGGAAATTAACAGAAAGGGGTAAATAGCTAGGAAGTGCACTGAGGAATAATTATGTTCAGTGCATGCCACTAAAACAGATGTGATTATAATGCTTTCAGTGAATAGAAGCAGATTTCTAGCCTTTTTCTTTGGTTTGGCAGAAACTAGAAAGGCTGCAGAAGCAGCGCGTTCATTCATTGGAGAAAGGAAGCAGTGCATCTCTCTGCAGCATGCCTTTGGCTATGTAAGAGAAAATTAAAAGTAGGAGAGCTGAGCAAATATTACATTTATGAGTCTTGAAAAGTAGGAATCATAATTTACTAGAACCCAGATCTCTCAATTCTAAGTACCATTTTCACCTCTGCCATAGACACACTTCAGCATGTCACCTAACCACTATTCTTCAGTTTTTCCATCTATAAAATGGGTTTGCTACTATTGTGCTTCTCAACCAACTAGTGACAGAAGTGAGTATTTATAAACCATGCTGTGGTTCTTTTATGGAAGGTAATATAGAAATGTGCAAAGTATTGTAGTCACACTGTTTATTACATCCATTTATATGGACATAAACAGGAGCAAGAGGAGACATCTTGTTTTTGTGAAACCAAATCTAAGCAAACATGACTTTGTCTTTTGAAAATCACCGTCTATTTACACTGACGTTTAACAGGCTGTGAAAGTGTAGATAAATATTTTATTTAAACTACATATGTCTAGCTTGTGATAGGCATTGTAGAAAACCCTTAAGATAGATATCATACAATTTATTTACAGGGTGAACCTCTCTAGTCCGGCACCCTCAGGACCTGACTGGTGTTGTATCAGAGAATTTGCCAAACCACAGGAGGTCAATATTGTAGTGAGTAGGTCTCTCTCTTTGTATATTTTACCAAGGTGAATAAACAGAACAACGCTTGCAATGCTGCTTAATAATGTATGTATGACTGTACTGGTACATGCTATATAAGCCTATGCCTAGCCAAGACTTATCAGCTCACTTCATATCAAAGTGTTAGTGTTGTTACACAATTGTACTGTATTGGTACAAGAAAACAAGTAGATCAAGCATAGAATCATAGAGTTGGAAGAGACCTTAGAAGGCCATCAAGTCTAGCCCCCTGCCCAAGGCAGGACCAATCCCAATTAAATCATAAAAGCCATGCTTATGCTTAGTGGCATTACCAGCATTTCCACTGCTTGGCGGTCTCTTAGCAAACATATATGGATAATTTACAGATAAATAACACAGAGAACATAGAGAACCAGGACTGGTGTCCATAAACAAACTTTATGGGACCATGAAAAACTGGGCCACGCCAATGATAGGTGTACATCTGGCTACTAAAATCATATAGGACCATGGATGTTGCCGAACAAGAGAGATTCATCCTGTACTTGGTACCGAGAGCCCTAACATTTTAAATGTTCTCAAAGTGTAAAAAACATATACACACTGGCCCATCTCCTCCTCTGTGACACACTGAGCACAAGTCTGAGGTGTGAATAAGAAGTGGGTTTAAAGCTCAAATTTGTTCTCCCTTCATCATCTCCCTCCTGCTGGCCAGGAGTGAGATACTCTGTTATCTCAGGATATAAAACTAAACTGAGGATTGACACAGTGAAGGGATGTTGTGACCATATTTCTTTCCTCCAAGCATACTGTCTATCCCTATTACAGGGAAAGTTAGTGGCCTCAGATTTGGTGCTTCACCCATTGCTCTGGGGTGATCTCCCTTACTGGTTTTCCAACTTTACAGGTAGTCTGTGTCAATGGTGTGATACAAAGCAGCCACGCCGTAAACAAGAATCTGATCAGTGCAGTAAGCAGCCTTTAGTAAGTAGACAGTAGGAAAATAGGCTTATAACGTCCTCCTTTGCTTCCACTGAAACATCCTGGCTATGTATTAGTATATAGAGTATAAACTGGTACAGTGCTGACAGGTGAGAGAAGAAGACTTGCTTGTTAATTAGTGCTATTCCTCAATAAAGTTTTACTCACTTTTATAAACAGTCAGCAAGTTACATCCATACTGTTTGGTGTGTATGTGTATTTTCTATTTTTATTATGTATTATATATGAATATCACAAAATGGAATGATAGTGACAGGATTGGCAAATGTGTGTCCTGTTACCCATTTTTTCAGGTGTACAATTGGGGTAGAATTTTCAAAAACATCTAAATCCCATTTTCCATGATGATTTAGGAAGCTCACTCTTATTGGAAAACTAGAGGGATTTGGGCTTCTAAGTTCCACTTTGGAACATGGGAGTAGGGCACTTTTTTGAAAACCTGACCCCGTGAGTTTAAAAGGGGGCAGGTGGGTGGGTGGGTGGGATACTGTTTTGCTTCCACTCTGTATAAAAATCCCTTGCTCTTAGCAGAACAAGAATTTCTTTAACTGTGATCTACCTACCAAAGGAAAGCACTTTTATTCCTCAAGTGAATCAGAAGAAGAAGAAGGAGAGTCACACAAGAAATTTAACATTAAGATTAAGCCTTTGCAGGCTAAAGACATTCTGAAGAGTGCAGCAACTGTAGATGAATTGAAAGCCTCAATAGGAAACATTGCACTTTCTCCATCTCCAGTGGTGAGTCCCTTGTGTTTTAATCTTTTACAAAGTTCAGAGAACAATAACTGGCGATCCTGCTTAACTGTATTAGTAGTCGGAAAGTCTGTTAATCTCAAAGTCAAACTGATTCCTACTTAAATACAGTTGTTTTTGCTTTATCTAGTTTAGTCACCCAACAGCCAGGAATAGCTTTTGGAGTTCAAGTGACATGATTTTTAATAGAAGTTTTAACTTCAGCATGTGCTAAAATATTATGAAGTTCCTTAAATGTGTTAAAATTTAATGAAAAGTCTTCTTATAACAACTTGCCTAGCCCTGACCTTTATTTTAGTGAGTTTCACACATCTCCAAATGACCAAAGTCCATGTATACTTTTTGCTTATTTTTTATTTAAAAAAATTAGTATTTGCTATTACAAATCTGGGCAATCCAAACTCCAGTTATCTGATACTCCCTGTTATACAAAACAGGGTCATGCTCCCCGTATATCTGTTAATTGTGTGGAAATTTCCCTCAGATATGAAAATTTAAGATATGATACTACCAATCTTATATTGGGCAGTATCATTTTATGAGTCATCTTAGTGAAATCAATGGAATGGTTAGCTCATGTAAAAAGTTACTACCTAGCCTGGGTAAATGTGGGAAAATAGGCATTCGGTATCTTTCATCAGCAAAATACAGGACTATGTAGCACTTTAAAGACTAACAAGATGGTTTATTAGATGATGAGCTTTCGTGGGCCAGACCCACTTCCTCAGATCAAATAGTGGAAGAAAATAGTCACAACCTTTTCTTCCACTATTTGATCTGAGGAAGTGGGTCTGGCCCATGAAAGATCATCATCTAATAAACCATTTTGTTAGTTTTTAAAGTGCTACATAGTCCTGTATTTTGCTTCAGCTACACCAGACTAACACGGTATCTTTCATGACACTTGAGTAACTGAGATCGTACTGTAAGAGCAATAAGACAATTGGGAGAAACTCCACTGTAGTTATTGGTATTACAAAATGTAAAAATAGCAAAAGATCTGAATTAGGCCTTCAATGTAATTCCCTGCTTTCACCTTCCTCCTTTCATCCTCGCATCTTAATTTTAATTTTTGTTTCATTTTCTGCCATACATAAAAATCTGTCAGAACTACCTTTTGTTTCGATCTGTTACTTTAGAGAGCACAAAGGCACTTACTCTTCTTTGTAATAACACTGATATACGTTACATCATCATGCGCATTACTTAATAAAGAAATAAATCTAGATTTCTAAAAGGAAGGATCATATTTCATTACATCTTTCCTGTTTTACATTCTATTGCCACGTATCCTTTTCAAGGCTTGCCAAAATATCTGACTTGCTATTCCAAACTATTCAGCTTTGCAAAGCTCTGTGATTTCTCTCCATAAGGGGTTTAGGTACATTTTTTTTATATTTTTTTAATACATTTTTGGAGTTGCATGGATTTGCAAGCCTGGTATCTTGCTTTGAGTTTGGGATGTGACTGCAACTCAAAAACTCAAATTAAAAATGAAACAAAACTGCATTCTTGCCCCCTCCCCCTTATCTTCGGCCAGTGCAACATCACTAAGTTTTGTGAGCAACTAACGAAAAGACATTAATCCTTCCATGAAGTGAGAAGTTTTAGATTTGGGATGAAATCTGTGCAGTTTCTCTATGGAAATTTCACCCCGATAATTGTCCCATTTAGTGATTTTTTTAAAAATGCTTTTTCCGCTTTGTAGCCAGGCTGCTTCCTGAAGTCTAACATTCAAAGGCCAGAACCTGTATTAGAGTTTCTAGGATCATGCAACATCATCTAAACCAAATCTCTGTGATTTCTTTGCCACCGTAGTCCACTGTGAATATATCTGGTGTGTCTCTCTTACTCTCACTAATAATTCATATATCCATAATTCATTACTGGCAGATGTATAGGACTAACTCATCAAGTAATTTTGTACTTTGGTCATCTAATTGCCCTACAGTTTTTTAATATGAGGTTGAGCTCATGCTGCAGAATATTATTGATCATGAAACATTTTGCAAATAAATAGAGGTACATTAAGAGAGTATCAAAACGTGGTTGGTTCTTGGCAATCACATTTTCTCTTAGCTGTTACCATGCTTTAATGATTTTTTGGAAAAAAAACCCTCACATGAAGCAACATAAAAGTAATTAGGCTTGTGTGGTCGTTTGATCTCATTTGTGCCTTGAGTACCTGAAGATGAAATGAGAACAGAAATTCCACAGATAGGCACACTCTTCTAAATACACTGCAAGGTCAAAGCCTATTTTCACGTACAAATTAAATGAGTATCTGTTTTCTAGTTTCTGTGATTCTTTTCCCACTGAATGGGAGTTTTGCCTTCGAATAATATGGAGCAGGATTTAGTCCCCTTGCGAACACATTATGTTTGTTAATTTGCTACTGCATGAAGCTCTTCCCTTTTGCATGCAAACGTGTCAGGAGTCTGGTTTGTGGCTAGTCTTTGTTCTAGTGAGCTGACGTGTACTGTTATGAAATTGTAAAGATGCTGCAGCTGGCTTGGAGGCAGGACAGCAGCGTATTCTGTTGTTATGTGCGGAAGCTAGATTCAAGAGTCATTTTGGGACTCTCGTTTCCTGGGCCATGGGAGATGCGGGGACTGTAAATCATGCAGAATGATGGCTTTGTTGTTCTGTGGCGCACGTGGCTTCCTGATACATTGCCTGGAGGAAATTACACTTGAAGCTAGTTGCTGTAATGCTGATTGCAGAAAGGAAATATATGAATTAGAAAGAAAAATTAGTCTGAGATGAAATTGGCTAGAGAAAGATACTAAAAGCCTGATCCTCAGCTGCTGTAAATCAGTATAGCTCTAGCCAGTTCAGAAGAGTTACCATAGTTCACATCAGCTGGAGAATCTGACCCTAAATATTAACATTAAATTAACTGGATTTTTATATGATCCGTCTTCCTACACACTCCCAGAATACATGCAGTGGAAGTCAAGGGTCAGTGGATACCACTGACATAAAGCACTCCTTTGTGTGCTGCTCTGATTCTGGTGCTGTTCTCAGCAGCTACCACCATATGTTGTGTTAAACTAGCCTGAGGGCTGGACTTCTGCTGTACATTGACCTTCTGCTGTACATGTATAGCAACCATGAAGGATAGAGTACTTAGTCCAGGACTGGATGGCGGATATATACTCTAAGTGTGTCCCAATTTCCTGATACACTGAAAAAGGAAGGCATGTGACAGGTAAGCCCCTCCTTTGGGTGTACCACATGGCATACTGCTGATCTTCCCTGCCTCCCTTAATCAATTTCTGCAATTTTAGTACAGTGATATTGTGGCATGAAGCAGGTACAGTGCACCTGGGGATCTGGCCCATATACTGAAGTCAGTGTCAGCAGCGCTTGAGCAATGACTCCTCATACACCAAATTCTCTGGCTTGGATATTGTGTGCGGATGCCAGATTCTCACGTTCCAAATCAAGCCCTCTACTCTGAGCCTGCCCATTGTCAGAGATCCCATGGTGATCAGAGGAAATGCTACAAAGACCCACTGAAAGTGTATTTACCACAAGAAAACTCATGTAGCCATCACAAAAGAGGAGCAAATCACTAATGGACCCCAGTGGTGCCATATCCTCCATCAAGCAGCGGCTTGCTTCAAGGATAAGTGCCTTGTCCTCAAAGCTGAGAAGAGAGAGAGAAAGAGAGAGTATGTCTAGACTACTTTTTTTTCGAAGGAGATATTCAAATTTGGTGCTAATTTGCATATCTTCTTCTGATCGCTTTTTCGAAAGTGGGTTTTTCGAAAGTGAAAGTAGTCTGGATGTGGTTTTTTTTTTTTCAGGGAAAAAAACCCCCTTTTTCGAAAAACGGCGTAAACCTCCTTTTTAAGGAAGAGCGGTTGTTGGTTTTTTTTAAAAAAGGGGATTTTTCCAAAAAAAACCACATCCAGACTACTTTAACTTTCGAAAAACCCGCTTTCGAAAAAGATTGGAAGAGAAAAGGAAGGGAAAAGAAAACTTTCTCTCAACTGGCAGCTGCTGACATTCCAGGAAATGTCTGTATCTACGGTAGGTGGATCTGTGATTCTAGGATTGGACTTCTGAATCATCTCCAGGGAGGGATTGCAGATTATGATTGCCTTGGGATCTGGCCCATATAAAAGAGCCCCTTTCTGGTTCAATAACTACATGCACTTCCTTGAAAATGTGTTAATATTATCTTGTAAATAAACCTACAAGCATAGGTGCTAGATTTAGGGATGCTGCTGCACTCACTGGCTTGAAGTGGTTTCAGTCGTATGTCAGGTTTACAAGTTTGGCTCAATGGTTCTCAGCATCCTCACTTTACAAACTGTTTGAGTACCCCTGGATAGAAGTGCATGTCCACAAACTGAAAGAATTTTAGCCTACGTTCAACTAAACTCTATTCCTTTTAATCTCGTGTTACAATTTGTCTGCTTCACTCCAATGGGCCATTATGGTATCTAATTCTGTCAATGAAATTTTAGGGAAAATAACACCACAAGGTTAAAAATGCATGGATTTTAAAAGTTTCCTTAACAAGTTAGTTTTGTTTTTAATAGTTAATTTAGACTGTGTGTGGTTTGGTGGTTTAAGTGCTAGACAAGGACTTTGGTTCTACTCCTAACTCTACCACTGGCTTATTGGGTGACCTTCTGCCTCAGCTTACCCATCTGTTAAAATGATAGTGACATCCTTTGTAAAGTTCTTTAAGAGCCACTGGTGATAAGCATTACACAAGAGCTCGGATTAGAATGTATCATTTTCAGAATGGAAGAAAACTGAACTGAATCTGCAGCATTGCATCCTTGTACAAATGGATTAAAAAAAACCTTAGTGACTAATCAAAAGTAAACTAGCTAGTCTATTTTCATTGTCACAGAATGATAGAGTGAGAAGGGACTACAAGGGTCATCCAGTCTAACCCCCTGACAAGATGCAAAATTGGTTGTATCTAAAGACATCTGGCAATCCAGCCTCCTTTTGAAACCCTCTAGTGAAGGAATCTGTACAACTTCCCTAGCTCCAAACCCTTAAAGAGACAGGATGTAGGTATATAACATCTTAACAGAATGTCAAGGTTAGATTTGCTTTACCTGCATCCTGTCTCTCTTTAAGGGTTTGGGATTCTGATGAAAAGGTCTAAGGGGGTACAGTGGGAAAGCAGGAAGTGGGCACAGGTAAGTTACCCCCATTGGTTTTGGAGTGTAACAGATGAATTTGTGCTTCTTGTTTACTTGTTTACATTTTACCTTGTCAAGCTCAAATAAAATGAAGCAGACTATAGTAAACAGAAGGAGCCATATCTCTCTCCCTGTATGTTAAGCCTTTGTCCGCATGTAGTACAAGATTGTGAGCAACAAACTGAAACAAGCCCAAAAATGAAATGACAAACATGGATCTTGTTGGTACAGTTCTAATCATCCCATTCTCTCATATAAACAAATCAATATGGTCACATTAGGTGCAGAGATGGAAATAACCTTTAGAAATTTATTATAGGAATAGTGAAAGGTGGTTATAGATAGAGGACAGCCAGTGAATGGCGTGTGGTGTGGCAGATGACTGGAAGGTAAGCTGCTGAACATTGAAAGGTAGTAATGGACTGTGAAGGCTTCCAAAATTCTGTTATGGTGTTACCACCATTCAGACATGAATAAATGAATTTTACTTACTTTCCTAAGTCTTAGTGACATTACATTTGTTTCTCAAATAGCTGTCCTTTCCCCTACCATAGGTGTGTGCCCATCTCACTCAAAACCCATTTAGCTAATTACCATTGTCATGGCTCTCTTAAAAATATATCTCCTGTCCAGAAGGATGATGGGAAACACCCAGGTGTATGTGGACTCTGATAGCCTTCCTTGATTCTTCTGCAAAAATTACGATGTTTCAGTCTAAAGAAGCCAGAAAGATATATTAGACATGTCTAGAAATATAAATAACCTATAGAAATAAAAAGAACTGTACAGTCCCTAGGAAAGGAATATGGAAAGTGACTTGTCACACTTTTCATATAAAAAATAAAACTCCAGCTACTTAGGTAGTTCTAAGACTGTTAAGTATGCTGCTTTGGAGTGAGACTCAGACATTTTAACAGTGGGATGTTGTCCTGCCAATGTCAACTGTATCCTTACACAGAGGTCAAACAAAACCTTCTTTTGTTGACTGTAGCAGAGATGAGAACTCTGCAGTTATTTGGTGAGAGCACAGCTGAGAGCCTCCTGCTAAGTTTTAATAGCTCTATTTTATCAGATTACCGGAGTTTTTATGATTAAAGAAAGAGATCTTAGATTCACTGTGGATAGTTCTCTGATTGATAAGAACTGCATTTTTGGTTGTGCCATCTCAAAAAAAGAGTTGTAAAAGTTTTGGAGAGGGCAATAAAATTTTAAAGGGTATGGAACAAGTTCCTTATGATTAGAGATTAAAAAGATTGGGACTCTTCAGCTTGGAAAAGAGATGACTAATTGGAGATAGATCTACAAAATCATGAATGGTGTGGAGAAGGTGAATAAGGAAGTGGTTATTTACCCCTTCCCAGTACACACAAATCAGGAGTCACCCTTTGAAATTAATAGGCCACATATTCAAAACAAACAAAAAGGAAAGTACCTGTGGAACTTGTTGTTGAGGAATGTTGTGGAGGCCAAAAGTATAGTGATACAAAGAACTACTAGATAAGTTCATGGAGGATAGGTCCATCAATTGCTATTAGTCAAGATGGCCCAGGACACAGTCCCATGCTCTGAGTGTTGGTAGCCTTTCATTATTCTTGTAGTTGTCAAAGCTTGTAGATATGGCATTGTATTTTCTTGTCATGTGAACCCTGTCAAGAAATAAAACTTTTAATTGAAAAAAACTTATAGTTAAAAATAAAATATTGCTATTGTAATGACTTCTGTAAATTCTTAAATAAAAGCGAAGATGTATTGTATGATATTTTGCACTATAATCTTAGGTCTACCTGAATAACATTCTTTGTACTAAATATTACTACTTTGCTGTCCATTTAACAGGTAGGCTCTTGTCTACATTTTTGAAAAAGCAGAGTTATTTTGTTCTCCAGGTGTTAATTATTTTAAGAAAATATCTTATTTTCTCATTTTATTTTTTTATTTTGGCTGCATTCTTTTAGAGGAAAAGTCCGGTAAGAAATAATTTGATCTTTTTCTATCTTCTTGATAACTTTACATTTAAAAAATACTTTGGTGTTTTTCTGTTTCCTCTATCCATTTTTTCACTTGTTTATAGAATAGAAATGTAAAATGCAAATGCTGTATATCGTTGTTTACAAGTGATGGCATCTATTCTTTCTCCTGTGGATTTAATTCAAAGGTTATTTTTCAGATGAGCTAGGTTTCACTTCCATTCAATTTAATTATTTCCCTTTTTGGCTTGTGTGAGGCCAGGAAAGTTGGAGGATGCTTTTGCCCAAAGATTTATGGGATGAAAGCCTGTTCTCAGGGTAACCAATGAAAGATTTCCCATTGACTTGAGTTGGCCAGGATTTCTCCCATGGTACATATAATGCACATTACATTGTATGTCCTATTTTCAGATGATGAGAAAACCAGTAGTTCTACAGCATAAATTTTGCAACTATAGTAACATTAACTATATTAATGTGTTCTTGCTAAAGACATGGTTATAAACTTTCCTGCCATAACAATGCCAAACTTTTATGCCATAACGTAACTTTCCTGGCTCCTCTCCCTGGCTTCAGGCACCACCCCACTCTACAGGCAGCAGGGAGCTGGTGTGGAGATGCCCTAGGTCAGATTCCCCCCTCATGCTGGAGCTGGGTTTACAGTTAGGTGTCACTGGGCTCTGGTGCTCCGAGCCCTTCCCAGAGTTTTGAACACTAAATGAGAAATGTGTGGTCTGAGCACTGGATCTCGAGAGAAACTTCTCATTTTTTGTCTTGTCTAGTCTCATTTCCTTCTGTTGCCTTGGTTAAGTCCTTTGAACTTTCTGCCTCACTTGCCATCTATAAAACAATGATTTTGCTGACAAGGGGGAGTCTTATGAGGTTTTGTTAATTTAATGTCTGGATAAGAGGTAGTTTGAAAGATGAGCTGATGGATAAGTTGTTAGGCATATTAAGTCATTTTCTGAAGCTGAACTCTCCTTCCGTTACCCTGCTAGCTTACATACATTATCTCTTGCTTTCTGATATCCCAAAATAGCCGTGCAGTGCAGATGTACTCTTAATTGTCTGCATAACAACTCACCTAGAACAGTCACATTTTATTAGAAAATCTAAATCAGAATTTTGAATGCTCTCCTGTCTTTTTTTTTTTTTTTTTTTTTTTAAATATTCCTTTAATTAGCTAAGGTACTGTTGTTTATCCAGTTGTCCTGGACTTTGTCACTGGTTTGTTGAATTTCACATTGTCCACACCCCCCGTACTTTACTTGTTTCCTTTGCTGTAAAGTATAAATAGCTGCATTTATGTATATATAAAATGGCCTACCTGCTGCAAAATGAGAGAGAACTTGATTTGTCCCATAGGGGATAGATGAGTTACCAAAGAAACAGAGGTCTGGCCTAGCCTTCATTGTGCACGTAATTCCCATTAACTTTCATGGAAATAATACATGCAGATCAAGGGGAGAATATGGATCGGGGCAAAGACCAAAAAATGAGAGGACACTAGGATAATGGGGAGATAGGGTTTAGGAGGCTGGAAAGTGAGGCTATGACTAGACTGTAGAGCTTTTCCGGGATAACAGAGAGATCCCGGAAAAGCTCTGCCATGTCCAAGGAATGCGTCTACTTTTCTGAAAAACATTTCGAAAAAGCAGACACACTTTTTTGGCATCCCTGTAAACCTCATTCTATGAGGAAGAAGGGATGTTCTGAAAGAGGGTTTTTTCCCCAACATGTGGCCCCATGAAGATGGGCCAAACATTGGAAAAGTCTTTCTTGGAATAAAAGCAGAAAAAAAATGCAAATTGTGAACAAATACCTAACATTTAAAACCTAGCTGGAGTAATAGATTCATCACATCTACTATATTAAAAAAACTTTCTTCACTTTATCCAGTTCCTGCATTCAATAGAAAAAAGACTAACCATTCTAAGAACCTAGCAAAGATTAACTTGAGTGGTACAGTTAGCTATTCATTAACAAATATCACAGAGATGTGGGAAAAGTCCAATAAAACATGAGCTGAACAGTCCTGTATTTGTTGTACATCAAACTGTGGGGCTTGGAGAAACAACAAGAATATGCCTGAGGCAGTTATGATTTTAACATGTTTGACTGATAATGTGAAGTTCTGAAATTCCACAACATATATTGCACCACAATTCAGCTTAGCATTGTCATAAAAATGGTTAATACTTTTGTATCAAATTAATTAACACAAACAGACTGTCTCAGATATTTGTGCGGGTGTGAGAGGAATATTAATGGTTTTGAAAAATATGTAGCATCTTACTCATAACTTTATCAGTAATTTCACGAAACTGTTAATTTTATCCATATGTTTCAACTTATCTCTGCTATAACACACAGTATTGTACATGTACATACATTCAGTTATAGACATGCACACACAATGGGCCATATGTTCAGCCTTCCTCTAGTTGCTTTTCTTTGGCCTGGATGTCTGGTCACTCCCAGGGTGGACGGAGAGGGGGCAGGACTTGAGCTGCTGAGGGGGTGGGACTTGAACCCCCACCCTGTGCTCCCCATAATGCCTGAAGATCCTGCCCTTTGTGGATTTCTTTAGCATAGCAGGAACCTCTATATAGTAACTGTAAGAGATGTGTACAGGAGCACCAGTGTGCTCTCATGGTTCCCAGCTATTGGTACTGCACTTAGGAGTCATAGGCAGTTAGATGCAATTTAAAGGATATCCAAAGGTTGCTGGAGTTCCTAAACTCAGGATGAGGGAGCTACAGAATATTGTAAATCATACCCCGCCTCCCACCCACTGAGCCAAGCTTGTCTATGCCGGCATCATCTTTACTGTTTGCATCCGCAGCAATGTTATAGTGATACCAAAGAGAACAGTGAATCTAAGCTAAAGAAATAACATTCTGTGTTGTCCAAATATGGTCTGTGAAGCTAATAACATAACTGAGGGGTACACACATAATAGTTTCTCATTGGCACTTAGTGTACTTTAAATAGGTAAGGGCTTTTCATACAGGCCTGGTCCAAGGCAGCATGCTGTGTTTGGCTGAGCCACACGGCTGTGGGGTTCCCAGTCAGGGCAGCAAGTGAGAGGCTGGCTGGGTGGCCTGGAAGCTGGGCAGCGCGGGGCCTTGAATGCACGAGGCCATGGGGCCCTGAATGCATGGGGCCACAGGGCCCTGAATGCATGCAGCCCAAGGCAACTGCCTCACTCACCTTGCTGAAAGGCCGGCCTGTTTTCATAGCACCATAGAAGTGACTCCTAGAAAAGCAGTGGAAGGGGCCTCAATAGGCCATCTAGTCTAGTCCCCTACACTTAATGCAGGACTTTGTAATGACTAGACCATTCTTGATAAGTGTTCGTCTAACTTATTCTTAAAAATCTGCGGTGACAGAAATTCCACGACCTCTTTAGGGCTTTTGTGTTAATTGGAAAACACATAGGTGAGAATACTGATAGACATGACTCCATGTATATGTACAACTTTCCAGCCCATTATATATCTGAAACATACACAAAAGTTCTGGATTATTATATTCTTTCTTGTTTTGCTACCCACTTGCCTTCCTCTGTACAGTAGAAAGAGCCAGAACAACAAGTTCAGACTTTTTTTGGGGTGAGAATAAGTGCTCCCCCGATAATCCATTCTTCATGTAATCTGCCTCTAGCTCAGTATTTTCACTCATTCCTCGCTCACTTTTTATGCTGATTCACGTTAACAAGTATTTTCCCCTATTAATAATAGGGTCGTCATTGTGCTGGGACAGCAAGTTCTTAAACCCTGTGATTTTCATTTTGATCACTTGAAAATTTCCAAGGAAATATTTCCTTTTTCTGTTAATAATAATTATTCCTCTCCTGAAGATAACCTTTCGTAGAGGCTTTTTAAACCTGTTGTTCCCTTTTATTTTAAACCAACTGCCTTCCAATCCAGTTCTCTTTCACGAATGCTTCTATAATGCACTCATCACCATGATATTTAGTTGTCACCTACTTGAAATAGATGCTGGTCTGCTGCAGTTTCTTTATCCCATGAAGATTTGCATTTGAAGAATTTCTTTCCAGAGGAAGTTTCTGACTTGTTTTCTGTAATATTCTCAAAGTTTAAAATTGCCTGAGGATGACATTACACCCTGCATAACCCATTAAACTGCTCTGTAGAGCTGTGTAAGACCTGAGGGGTATTTAAGATACATGGTCTCCATTTGACTCCTGACTTAGCTCTCAAATATACTTAATTTCTTTTAACAAAAGGCTTCCGGTAGCCTGATAAGTTAAATACATTTTTCAATAAGGGAATGGTGGTTCAAATCTTTCAGATTTATGCTTATCTCTTTTATATTCTAGGTTTTTTCTTCCTCGAGGAAGAGTTCTGTTAGCTCCAAATATGTCTTCAATCTGACTTTTCATCTTGAGAAGAAACAGTCCATCTTTCAATTATTATCTGTCAAATTGCTTTGTAGCATTTTGTGACTTATAAATGTAGATTAAAATGAAACCAGCCAACTGCTGTTTGCTTGTGATCAGACCTGGAATTTAACTGCAGGTGTCTAGCTGTGAAAAGATAGTGCTGCAAGCTACACACTCAGTGCTTTTATATCTTAGTTAAAGCTTAGTGCTTCAATGGGTGATTGGTCAGATATTTGAACTGTGACATACAAGTCACACTACCTCTAGTTTATTAGTCCTAGGGTGTGAGGATAGATACAGTGGCTGAAAATTGTACAGAAACAATTCCAGGTGCTTAGAGGAACAAGGTATAAAATGAACTTATTCAGTAGGACACAATTTTTTTTTCTGGTAGATATTTTACTGTAGCAAAACAGCATGACCTAGTGTTTAGTTCCTGAGACTTTGAGCTTGAAACTGTGGAGTTCTAATAGCAGCTAATCATGACTCTCTCTGGGCTAATCATGTGCTCCCAGTCCTGCAGTGAGCTAATATTGGTAATGCCTAGCATTCTTACTTCTCAGCTCAGAGGGAATTAAGGATGTTCAGCACCTCAGTGTCATGCCCTTAATCCTCTGTCTCTCTTTATTTTCTTCATCTGTAAAGCCTGGATAATAATATGGTCTGCACATTGCTACTGGCTTCTTGGGACAAGGACACTTTAGCATGCTTTGCATACAACTGAGCACACCTATGTTCAGAACTTTCTCACTCTCTAGTTGTAATGATCCCCTCATGATAGTTAAGAGTGCACTTTCTCTTGAAAAAATATCCATTGACTCAGCTTTACTTTATGGCATGATCCTAAAGAACAGAGGAATTATTGCAAGCAAAAAAGACAGAACAAGAGGAAGGGAACTTGATCTTGAAGTCAGAGGGCACACCTCTTAAATCTCCACAAGTTTATTACCATCTCTCAAATGTCCTCAAAAAATCTCCTGGGTTTTTTTTCTCCTGTGGTTTTTCTCTTGAAACTTTTTATGTGGCCACAGTTAGGCAACTCTTCACTGGTGTGCACTCTCCCAGCTTCTCTGCTCTCTGTGAGTTGATAGTATGGTGAGACGCATTGTGTCATGGCTCCTTCCCCATTCTGGCATGATAAATGCAGAAATGGGGGCCAGCAAGTGAACCCCAAAGCCTTATCTACCAGGCTTTGGTATAAAACTTCCCCCAAAATCTTAAAAACCTAGATCTTGGGAATAAAACTTCCGCTGCCACCACCCAAATGTTGATAAAGAAATCAGGGGAGATCATTTGGGAAATCTCGCCCCTAAAATAAAAATAAGGGCACACAATTAACCACTGCCAGGTTAATAAAAAGAAAAGAAAGAACTTTTATTATTACAACAATATTCCTGTTGATGGCATAATGACTAAATAGGAAGGTAACAAAATATACTCATGGAGAAACTCCATGGGCCTAGAACTTAGTTACAAAGAAAAGCCAAAACATCTTTAAACAGTGCCAGATATCAGATCCCATACCCAACCCTGAAAACAATAAAGCCTAACGAAACTACCTAAACCTTACCCTACTTACAGAAAATGAAGAATGGTGCCTTGGAGAGAGAGACATGCTTGTCCCTCTCTGAAGCTGCAGAGGACACCCAGAGAGACAAAAGGGAGAAAGGAAAAAAACCCAAATTCCTTTGTCCCAGTTTGAAAGTCCCACCTTCATTCCTACTGGTCACTCCCACCTGGCTAGGTGTAGTTAACCCCTTAATCCCCAGGCTGCTGGCTAACCCTCATAATCATGACACATTGTATCTAAGGATAGAGGAACCTGGAGGACAACATGAGCAAAACAAATTAGCCCACCTGCTTACCCAGTATCCTAAGAGAGGAAAGGTACTTGTGAGGGGGTTTGTAAACTCAGAACTGAATTCTGAGGAGAAGAGCTCCAGTGGAAAGAGGGGAGGGAGAAGATGCTTGTAGAGATGCTCGAGTGAGGTACTTATTACACATACAGTTGGAAACTTCAGGCACCCCAGTAGACCTCTCCTATCCCAGTGTGATTGTGGAGCTTAGTGTTTATGTAGTTTACTCCCAAAATTGCTGTAGTTAGATTGTAAATCTCTACAATGACTATATAAAGCACGATCAAGGTAATCACCATTAATGAGCAAAGCACAAACTCGGGTGATTGTGTGAGAGTTCACTTTACAAAACATTGTATTTATTTAATTAAAAAAAAATCTCGTGTTATCCAAATCTTTTTTTACTGATCTGTCATTCTCTGACTAGGTGTCTGTTCTCTCTTCCTTCTTGCTGATCACAGAGGCGCAGCCCGGTAAGAGTTCTTACAATTTTATAGACCTCACAAGTGTTGTGAAAATGGATGACTAGTTGTTGTGGTCTGGTCTGGTTTATTTAGCCTTAAATCTCTTTTCCTAGGTATTTATAGTGAAGTAAATGAATGTAACTTTATTTGGTGTGAGCTTGTAATAGGTTTTTTTTTTTGGTAACTTCTGAATATGTCAGAAAGAACTCAATATACATATTTTGTTCAAATACATATGTATTGGTATGAATCACTCAGGGTTCAATCTAGCAGCAATAGGAAAGTGTCATAGTTATGAGAGCAGGCCCGAGTTACTGGGCTGCTTAGTGTGGTGAAGTGTTGTTCTCACAGTCCAACATGGTGTAGAAAATCAAAAGGAACAGGTGCCTCTGGATAATTGCAAGCACACTGTGCTCAGCACACATGCTAAAGCCTTGAGCTGTTTGTTTTGGGACATATGGTGTTCCATGAGACCCTTCTGAAGTATTCTTCCAGAGCTGCCCAAGCCCTGTTGCTTATGAGCTGTCTTTAAAGAACTCAGGAATAGGTGCTACCTCAACAGGTGGTAGGAATAAATGAACATCCTGAAAATGGCTGCCATTCACATCAGTTGCATTTAGATATCTATTTCTTAACCATGCCCTCACCTTGTCTTCCCTGCCCTTCTATTCTCTCCCTCCTTCCCCCACCTCTTCAATCTCCATTGCTCACTGCAGTGGAATTAGAGATTAGCTGACTTTGCTGAGGATTGGTCAGGTTAGGTAGCACCACTGCTCTCTTCCATTTCCTCAGGAGTGCTCTATAGGCTTCTGGATAAACCTCTGTGATGTGTGATTCCACTGCTCTACCTTGATGAGTGAATGGGACTAGCCCTGTAGTGTAATTGTGTGTCATAAAGGTAATTACCAGTCAGGATGTTGGATTGGAGTCAAATTTCATTATTCCTTAGTATTGATGTTTGTCTTAATCAAATTCAGATGTCACCTTTGTACATGTTTTACGTATAAATTATGCTCACTTGGTCCTAAACCTTAGTGTCTATTTCTAATTCCAGGGTGCAATTAAAAGGAACTTATCTAGTAAGTATATACATATATATTTTAGCTTGCAGGAACAGATAGTATCTCAAGACTGATTTTTCTTGTAACCTCTAAAGAAGGCAAATTTACTTCAAAATATGTGTTCCTCTACTTAGTTTTCAAAGTACACTTAAACTTTCATTTCCCAAAGAATAAATCTTAAAGGAGAACTTGAGATACTGCATGATTAATGACTGAATCCTTTAAATGGATTTAAGATGCAGTGTGTGTTGTTGAACGGCTGTACATAGTGTTCCACCTTTCAATAATGTGATGCCTCTCACTGCAAAAGGCATATGGAGCATTCTAGGTTGGTGGCATACGACCCTGTTCAAGATGCTGATAATTAGAATGCCCAATATCAACAATTTTGTGTTTGGGACTTGTGAGGAATGGCAAAGGCAAAGCTAGTGCTTACACCTTTGTGCTCTCAACTCAGAAAAGTCTGCTTTCTCTGCAGACAACTATCCAATAGGCTTGGTATATGGCAACATACACCTTGAATATATGTATTCAGTGAATCAGGAGTTATACATATACTGTAAATCCCTGTGTAGAGAGAGATGAGATTAATATATTTGTATATATTGAGGAGCTGAATTACACTTTATAACTTTATTATGAATTGCGATCTCTCAGACTCTGACTTTTATGTCATAGTGTCAAGTTTAATTTTTAACATACTAGTTCCACATCTTTGAGTCATTCATGTGAAAAATTGAGATTGAGAAATGATCTAAATAGAAGTATCACATGTGACAGGTGAAGAAGTAGCAAGACCAAGGCGTTCAACCCCAACTCCAGAACTTGTAAGGTCAGTATGAAAGAAATTGTAACTTTTAATCTAAATATTGCTTAAAGGTTAGTCAGATCCTCATGCCACAGATAGAAATGAACAGTTAACTTATTACCTAACACCCACAACTACCCTATGGCTGTGTCTACACTGGCATGAATTTCCGGAAATGCTTAAAACGGAACAGTTTTCGTTATAAGTATTTCTGGAAAAAGAGCATCTACACTGGCAGGCTGCTTTTCCGGAAAAGCCTTTTTTCCGGAAAAGCGCATCTACATTGGCCACAGACGCTTTTCCGGAAAAAAGCCCCGATCGTCATTTTCGCCATCAGGGCTTTTTTCCGGAAAAGACTACTGTGCTGTCTACACTGGCCCTTTTCCGGAACAGTTTTCTGGAAAAAGGACTTTTGCCCGAGCGGGAGCAGCATAGTTTTTCCGGAAAAACAGCTGATTTCTTACAGTAAATCATCACTGCTTTTCCGGAAATTCAAGGGGCCAGTGTACACAGCTCGCAGCTTATTCCGGAAAAGCGACTGCTCTTCCGGAATAAGTGGCCCAGTGTAGACACAGCCTATAAGTTTGGTTCATGAAAATAGGCAAAACTATCTAGATTTGATACCATTTTTGGTATCAACTTCAGGAAAGAAGCATTTATTTAATACACCATCGTTAGCATTTCATCTTATTTCCTGAAGTCAATCATAAGTGTAAGAAGGATTTTAAAAAGTAGAAATGCCTTCCATGAGACATAATTATATCAATATATTCTCCTGCCTCCAGGATCAGGATGACTCATTGCTCACCTGAAGAGTTCACTGTGAGCGTTAAGGCTGATGATAAAGTTTTATTTAGCTATATTTAGGTCCTAACTTGTGACAATTTAGCTGTCTGGTTATCCTAATGCCACATTTAATTTCACTGGTGGCTTTGCTGTGTTTCAGTGATGGGTATCTAAAGTGTAATTGGACTTTTGGACCTTTGGTTGAAAGGTCAATCAAATATTATATAAATGCTATTGATTGTATTTATTAATGATGCTTCCTCTCATGTTCACTATAACAACTTGGTAAAGAAATGTTCTTATCATAGGCATAATATACAAATTTTAATAGATATAGAAGCATACCTAAAGCAAATGCAAAAGTAAAGGCCTGCTGAGGTACCCACTCCATTTATATTAGTTTTTAAACTCATGTTGGGATAATATTAAACAATCAGGTCTCCTAATTTCTAATCTTTGCAAACTGAAGGGAAAGATAGTTAGGCCCAACATTTAATGTTAGACATCACCCTAAGGATTGTATTCTGCCACAGATGTGCAAGTAATTCATATCCAGAATAATACTTGTTTGTATTAACTGGAGTTATCTGTGCAATCTGTCTGCATTAGTTCTCTCTCTAGTGCCTAGTACCTTGTGTGGTATCTAAAAAATCTAATGGGTCCATTGCCACCGAGGTCTGGCACTTCTGCTATAATACCACAGCTCCTTGTCAACTAAACTAAAGGTGAATCTTCATATTGGCTGTGTCTACACTGTACCGCAGTGTTTCCCAATTTTATTTGGCCACGGAACCCCTAGAGTTGCCTTAATAAAATAAAAATTAAAAAAGGTCCCTGCTGCGTTTCGTTGAGCAAAAAAAAAAAAGCCCTCGCCATGGCTCTGTCTCTTTAACAGGGGGGGGGGGAGTGCCAGCTCTTTGCAGGACCCTTGCTTTCACTTCGCGGATCCCCAGGGTTCCCTGAGCACCAATTGGGAAACACTGCTGTACCGCATTGAAACCATGGGAGGGAGATGTGAATCTCATGAACTAAAAGGTTAGCATGAGCATCTCTCTTCAGAGAGGACAATATTAACATTCTTCAGATTGTGCCAGCAGCTACCATGTGGGTCAGTTTCAGTAACGTTTTGGTGTGTGCTGTAGCTTGCACCTCTGTAGTCCCTGTAGTCATCTTCCCTGTGGGTCAGCCACTAGCAAACTATGTAGTAAGACACTTAATCAATGCTGGCAGCAGTGTGGTGTGCTGTATGCATGCACATTAGTTAGCCCTTTAATCCCTCAAGAAGCACTGAGATGCTAACACCTCAGGACCTCTTTATCTTTTAAACCCATGTACAGTTTATTCCTTATATTCCTCATGCTAATATTTGTATTATCCTGCAGCAAAAAAGCCCCAGATGATCCTTCAGCTCTGGCCCCACTGTTTGGCCCACCACTGGAGACAGCATTTGCGGAACAAAAATTGGAAGGTATGAAAATCAACGGAGGGGTGTGTTGCTTGCTTATTTGTTTACTAGCCTGGCCATTTAAGAAAACACAAATGTTAGTTTGAAATAAGCCTTTTACAGTGAATTCTGTAATAAAATCAAATGTGCAACAAATACACTTGATGATTCCCCCTGCCGTTTAGACATTGCACCCTGAGTAACTCTTATCCTGGCACAGTTTACAGATCATAAATTGATAATAAACATTTTAACTAGTACTTCCAATGCATGCAAAGTAATTACTCGCTCATGAAATAAAATCTCTTTAATGATCATTTTTGTAAGTATCTTACATTTCTGATACAAACCAAGGCATAATCACAGCTCATAGGAGATATCCTCTGCTCCTGGCATAGGCCCTTCAATCCAATATAAACAGAACCACAAAGGATTTCCTGGAGTATCTCTCTGTTGAATATAAACCCAGAGGATACAATGTTCTGGTATTTTCCTTTGTGAATGTGATTTTTCTGTATTAGGCAGATAGACTAGGGTTTTGAAACCCTTTTAAGAGGAGCATCAGCTCAAGCCAGACACTGAGTCTGGGAGAAGCATGAGCCAATCCAAGTATTGATGGAATATTTGTATCTTCTGTCTGGTAAAAATTGGCATTCATTATTAATTAGTGATTTATCTAATTGAAATTAAATCCTTTGTATTCCTTTGGTGCCTGTGATTTATTTCTGTGTTCTTAGCTCCTTTAGATCAGACTGAGATATGGGGTTTGGTCCAGCCAGAGAATTCAAATCTAGAGTCTCCAAAGCTACCAAGACCTTTTCCAACTGGAAGTAAGTTAAGTGTGGATTATCAGTCTGAAAAAAGCAGATGTTTCATTTTTATTATTTGGTCTACTCTATACTAAGAAATTATCTCTAACAATGTAATCATGTAGCCAGTTAATTTATTTTTACTGGACTGACTTTATTGACAACCTACTAGAATGGAAAAAGGAGACATCTAGTTTAATAATGTATTTAGATGGATGGCTTTCAGAATGAAGGAGGAGACAATGCACTTCATCTCTGTAACATATCTAAACTTTCAGGGCTAAATTTGAGTCTTACTTATCTAGAGAGAGAGAGAGAGAGAAAGAGAGAGAGAGAGATCTAGGAACAAATACAGCATGTGAAGAATATTAGACTGTCTGCTTGCTTTATCTCCAAGAAAGATTCCATTATTCTAAGCTTGATTTACAGTTATATCTCCAGAAGAAATCACAGAAATGTAGGACTAGAGGAGACCTTGAGAGGTCCCCTACTCCAGCCTTCTACACTGAGATAGGACCAAATATACCTAGATATTCCAAATGTTTGTCTAACTTGTTCTTTAAAATCTCCAGTCATGGGGATACCTCCTGAAAACTTATTCCAATACTTACTTGTCCTCAATAGTTTGAAAAATTCTTTCTGTTATCAAACCTAAATCTCCTTCAGGTTAAGCCTATTGCTTTTGTACTACCTTCAGTGAACATAGAAAATGATTGATCACCCTCGTCTTTATAATATCTCTTAATGATTTAAAGATTATTTGCAGAACTGTGCTTACCCTGATGCAGAATATGCAGCTGTGCAGGGGACCTGAAAATTTGGGGCACCACTAGGTCTTAATGTCTACCTGTCTGCTTCCTCCTATCCCTGTTCTGTAGCTCTACTACCTCCAGAGAAGATCTAGTCAATTTAAAAGAAAAAAAGGTGTGGCTGTCTATTAGCAGAACACTGAATCTGTGAAAGAACCATTCAAGTGATAATGAAGCCATTTAACAGGAATTTCCCAACCCCAACTATCTATGTTTCAGAGAGGTAACCCTGTTAGTCTGATTCAGCAAAAACACAAAGTCTGGGTACCACCAGACTCCTTGTTTTTTTCCCAGGTATATAGTGTCAGTTTCTGGATTTACTGTGTTAGTCTACAGGACCTTAGTTTAAAATTTGCTTTAAAAATAATTTATTAGTGTGTTGGATAGGGGCACCAGTTTAACACTATTTCATAGGGCCCCATAAATCTTGAAGATGGCCCGCAGTCTTCTGCCCAGTTTTTCTTAACTGTCCTCATAGGTCTGATTTGCTAAACCTTTTATCATTTTTGTTGCTGTCCTCTGGGCTCTCTGATTTTTTCGCCACATCTTTTTTAAAGTGTGGCACACAGAACTGGACAATGTATTCCAGCTGAGGCTTCGCCAGTGATGAATAGAACAGGACAATTACTACTTATCTTGTATAGCTTTCTTTGATAAGATAACGAGCCTTGTGGATAAGGGAGAAGCGGTGGATGTCATATACCTAGACTTTAGTAAGGCATTTGATACAGTCTCGCATGATATTCTTATTGATAAACTAGGCAAATATAACGTAGATAGGGCCACGATAAGGTGGGTGCATAATTGGCTGGATAACCGTAGTCAGAGAGTTGTTGTTAACGGTTCTAAATCCTGCTGGAAAGGGATAACAAGTGGAGTTCCTCAAGGGTCTGTTTTGGGACCCGTACTGTTCAATATCTTCATCAATGATGTAGATATTGGGATAGAGAGTACGCTTATTAAGTTTGCAGATGATACCAAACTGGGTGGGGTTGCGACTTCTTTGGAGGATAGGGACATAATTCAAAATGACCTTAGCAAGTTAGAGAAATGGTCAGAGGTAAACAGGATGAGGTTTAATAAAGAGAAATGCAAAGTGCTCCACTTAGGAAGGAACAATCAGTTCCATACATACAAGATGGGAAGCGACTGTCTAGGAAGGAGTATGGCGGAAAGGGATCTAGGGGTCATAGTGGACCACAAGTTTAATATGAGTCAACAGTGTGATGCTGTTGCAAAAAAAGCAAATATGATTCTAGGTTGTATCAACAGGTGTGTTGTAAGCAAAACTCGTGAAGTCATTCTGCCGCTCTACTCTGCACTAGTTAGGCCTCAGCTGGAGTACTGTGTCCAGTTCTGGGCGCCAAATTTCAAGAAAGATGTGGAGAAATTGGAAAGGGTACAGAGAAGAGCGACAAGAATGATTAAAGGTCTAGAGAACATGACCTATGAAGCCAGGCTTCATGAACTGGGCTTGTTTAGTTTGGAAAAAAGAAGATTAAGGGGGGACATGATAGCGGTTTTCAAATATCTAAAAGGGTGTCACAAGGAGGAAGGAGAAAATTTGTTCCTCTTGGTTTCTGAGGACAGGACAAGGAGTAATGGGCTTAAAGTGCAGCAGGGGAGGTTTAGATTGGACATTAGGAAAAAATTCCTAACTGTCAGGGTGGTCAAATATTGGAATAAATTGCCAAGGGAGGTGGTGGAATCTCCCTCTCTGGAGATATTTAAGAACAGGTTAGATAGACATCTGTCAGGGATGGTGTAGGTGGAGCTTGGTCCTGCCTTGAGGGCGGGGGGCTGGACTCGATGACCTCTTGAGGTCCCTTCCAGTCCTATTATTCTATGATTCTATGATTCTAAGAGTTCTTGCACAAAAAGGTGTGTGTGGATGCTCAGCAGCAGTTTCTTGCGCTAAAAGAGCCTATCAGAAAAAGCATAGGCATTCTGTGAATGGCCATCAGAACTTTCTTCCACAAGAATGTCCATGCAATCTGGATGCTCTCTTGCACAAAAGCACATCACTTTTGCAATGCGCTTTTGAGGTGTGGATGCACTTTTGTGCAAGAAGTTTTTGCAGAAGATCACTTCTGCAAAAAGCTTCTTGTGCAAAAACCCTGCAGTGTAGAGAATTCCTCAGGGAGTTTGGGTCTAGGGGTGCTCAGGGCTAGGACAGGAGCTTGGGGTGCAGGAGGGTGTACATGACTGGGATAGGGGTTCAGAATGCAGGTTCCAGGTGGACACTGCTTACCACAAGTGGCTCCTGCATGGTGGTGCAGCGGGGCTAAGGCAGGCTCACCCCTGCCCTGGCCTTTCCACTCTCAAAAGCAGCCAGCAAACTCCCTCCATCCAGTTACCCTGTTGTGACCCCCACCTTCATTCTGTGAAGATAAAATACAGGGTGGGAGAGAGAAACAGCTCAAAGGCAAAGGGGAGGAGATGAGCAGCAGTGTGAGAACGGGCAGCTGAAGTGTTGTACTTGATATCCTCCTGACCAAACCAGTCAAGATCATCTGTCAGAGGCTCCAAGATCTACCAGTAGTTCCCAATCTACTGGTTGGTGACCACTGCACTAGGTGCTAGGTGGTACTTTAGAACTACATTCATAGGTAATGTTAGAAATTTTATTTTGAAATGCTAATTTTAAAAATGGAACATGATTTGAGATTATGTTTTACAGAAAAATATATCTGAGACTGACTAACCATTTAGTGAGTTCCCCAAATAGTGGTGAGATACAGTAATTGCCCTATAATCATCATTTAATTATGCAAGACTTTTAAAATCTACCATGTTAAAAAGCAGTCATAGACATTATCTCTGTGTCACATTGCTGAATCTTGGGACAAGTGTGCAATTAATCTTTACCAGCTCTGTATCTTTGATGGCATAAAAAAGGGACACTCTGAACAGTGGGAACCTACAAAAAATTGAACACACAGTTTCTTATTAACTTAATGTAGCTCTTGAATTTATTTTTTCCTCTGACCTGTTTTTCAGCACCTCCACCACTTCCACCAAAAAACATTCCTGCTACACCACCTAGGACGGGTTCTCCATTAACAGTTGGAATAGGTAAGACTGAGGCATAATGTTTATTTGCTCATGACAGAAGACTGCATAAACATATATTGTGCATAACTGAGCATGATCTTGTAACTACTGACTCCAGAAACCCAAATGACTTCTGTGTAACTTCTTTATGTGTAAATGCTTACAAAATCAGGTTCATTCTGAGGAAATCTGCACAATGGCCATGTATTTGAACATATTTGTATATGTTTAACTCACATGCATTTTATTTTTCCTTTGTATTTCAGATGTTTTAGCATCCATTGTGTTCAAAATTATACCATCTAAGTCCTACATACAGAGCCCTGGGTTTTTGAATGATTTTGTCACCTTTATTGTCTATTGGTTTATTTTCTCTAATACTGAGCCATTATAGTAAAGAAATGTGGCACTAGTTCTAAAGTTATACCTGAAATTGTTATAGTAGCTCTGTAAATTGGACTTTAACTTTAATTTAAAATGATTTAAAGGTTTAATTCTTATGAAATATGGATACAAAACTAACATCCTTTTTCTCAGAGCAAATTGATGTCTGATCCTGTTATTCTTGCACCCCAAACTCCTGTTGCTTTTCAATGAGAGGCTTGGGTTCAAAGGCAGGATCTAATCTAGAATTAGTAAATCTCAGTGTTATCCATGCAGAGCTAACTATAATACCAATAAATATGTCTGGCGAATGAAATCTAGGCTACAGGGAATGCAAAAGGAATAAATGAGGTACCATATGTTGCTAGCAGAAACAAATTTATAATTAAAATCAGAACTATATGTTTGAATAAAGAAATGCCGTCATTGTTCTTTGAAACAGATGCATTGTATGGAAAACAATAGTGGCACTACACAACATGAACATAGAATTAAAACATTTAGCCACTTAGTTAAATAGAATCTCTGTCAATGAAAGTGCTCTGTTCATCAATATCTTTATTCACGCTAATGTATCTTCATAATTCCATTATTTATCTATGTAGTCAGATGGCAGTTGTCTAGCTGCATAAAATAGCATTCATCAACCAGAGCAAACAAAATACACAGCTGTGCGTGACTATATATTTGTTACTTTTGGCTTGCTGCATATTTCAGTATGTATATCAAGTGTGGTAATGTGGAAACATCTCCCTTTAAAATTGAATATATTTCAGTCCCTAAAATACAGTTCTCTAGACAGAAGATGGTTTTTCAAAAATCTAAGAATATGCAATAGATGTAGACGGATGTATACTGTAGGGTAAGTAGCCATTATGGTAGTGGTTATTCCTGGCCACTCTTAGGTTCAACCACCTTCTGCCACTGACTTTGTTACTTTGGACAGATTACTTTAACTGCTGTTGTTCAGTGTAACCCTTCAATAACTAGGTATAATGCAACCTCCCTGTCATGTGTTTAGGCTGGCTTAACTTTGAGATCTTCCCTAAAAGATGTTATACTGTGTAAGTGTCCAGTCTGATCATCCGTTTTCCACAGTAAGAAGGGAAGACAAAAAAATGAGTACTAGAGGACTATGTGGAATAATTTCCATTGGCTGCAATATAGCTGTGTTGATGAATTCTATTTCCATATTGGTTACAAGGCTAGATTTGTTCAAAAATAAATAACACATGATCTGTGATGATTCAGTTCACGATTAAAGTTAAAAGTGCTCCAAAATAGTGTTTGTGCATGTATAAATATCCAGGTTATCTCCGTGAATCTGAGGTTACTGTGCTATATGTGCATTTTTAATATTAGCAATAATTCACAATGTTAAATTATTTAGACAGTACCTAATGAATATTATTAGCCAATTATCTGTTACAGTAGGATGCAGATAAAATGTTAAGTAGTATACAAGAAAGATATATATGCTATCTAGTGCATGCTGTTTTCATACAATGTATATATTTCAATCCCATGTATGCTTTTGTACATTGGGCATATCTGTATTATGAAGGTATTTTCATGCACATGAACTATGTCCCCAGTAATGGGTAAGAAATCATGCTTTTTAAGTACCTCTGCTGGAATGTAGCTGACTTTGCAAGCCCCATATAAATGTAGAATATAGTGCAACTTCAGCTATACCAATCAATATAAAAGTTTAAAATAAACTACTTTGACCACAGGAAGTGACCAGACAGCAACAGAGGTCAAAAGTGACAAACTACCATCAATCAATGACTTGGACAGCATTTTTGGTCCAGTATTATCCCCCAGGTCTATTGCTGTTAACGCAGAAGATAAGTGGGTCAATTTTTCTGATCAGTCCCCGGAAAACATAACTGCTGAATTGACGTCAAGGGAAAAAGTGGTGTCCCCAACTGTGGCATCAGAAATCCCAGCTGAATCTCCAGCTGTTGAAACCTCTCGCAATGTTCCATCACCTCTCAATTTAGAAGAGGTTCAGAAGAAAATTTCTGAGCAAACCCACGTTAAAGATGATAACTTAGAATCAGCTGCATCTCCTAAAGATTTTGGGTTGGGACAGAGAGCTACACCACCTCCCCCTCCGCCACCTACCTACAGAACAGTGGTGTCATCACCTGGACCCAGCTCTAGCAGTGGCACAGGAAGCACCAGCGGTATGTTTTATAGCTTGAGTGTGCTTCAGTGTGCCCATGAATGCCTTTTTGCTGCAGTGTGAACACAACTTGCTCTTAGTTGGCTTTTAAGCATCAGTCATTCCCTTTTGTTTGATTGTACTGTGCCTCCAGTGGCGTATTCTTTTCATCTAATGCTCTTGTGGTCCAAGTCAAGCTTGTGCCCTAGATATCATGTTTACTTTTACCCTGTCATTGTTGAGTGTCTGACATTCAAGGGGGTATTGTGGCTCTGCAAATCAGACACCAAGATGTAAATCTAGACATCTTTTCACCAATTATTGCATTTATTGCCTTGAATAAGTGCATGTGCTCTCCAGTTTGAACTGCTTTACCAGATATCCACCTGTGAGACATAGCTGCCAACAGCCCAGTATTTGCACAGTGGCCAACCTGTCATAATGTCCTCCAGGGACTGCAAAATGAACACACATAGTAGAAAAACAGACAAACCTTTGCTAAGTTTTTAGAAAACAGAACTGTCACTTTTTAAGTAACACAGGAAATTCTTTGAATTTACTATCTGCTCACATGAGATACTGACAGCACGTGTGCTGCCAAGTCACCTTAAAGGCTAACAAAGCCAAATAAACAGAAGCCCTGCAGATGTAAGTTGTGATGCAATAAATTCTCTGCTGTCTCTGCTGCTTCATCATCCTGAGTATATCCTTGAGAGTCCTAGATAGTGCGAGGCTGAACTAGGCTTTGATAAATGACTTTTAAAGTAAACACTGCAGAGTAAAATGTGCCTTTGTTTGAAGTTTGCTGGTTGATTGGCTTTACCAGTTTAATTCTAAATTGATATGCATTCCTTAGATCAAATTAACTTCTTCCAGGTTGGTTTGCCGACTGTCTTTCATGTCATTCTCAAAAGGGGTACAGTTGACCACTTTATTTTTAATGAATAAAGACTTGTCTACATAGGGAAATTTACTGGCAAAGCAGTACTGGTATAATTATACTGCTGTAAATATACTGGTACCTGTCTCCATATTGATATAACATCATACTCTAAACCAGCAGTTCCCAACCTTTTCCAGATGGGGACCCATTTTGACAATTCAGGAAGACTTGGTGACCTACGGCAATTCAAAAAAATGTGTGAATGGCTCCTTAAGAGCCACCTGGGGAGACACCTGGCGACCCTTTTGAAATATAATAGCGACCCATATTTGGGTCCCGATCCATAGGTTGGAAAACCCTGCTCTAAACCAACAAAAAGCACACTTTTCTTGGAATAAGAATGTCCATGTGGGAAGTAAAAGCAATATAACTATAGAGTATAATTAGACAGGTATAGATCGGCTGATCAACTTCCCCATGTAGACCAGCCCTAAGCAAGTCAGAAGTTATTGGTATGTGGAGAAAAAGAATCCTGTTTTACACTTGGCACTGAAGCTAGTGTAGAACATGTTCTTTTGAAATTGTTTGCATTAGTACATTTCCCACTTAAAACTAATTTTTTTTATAACTTTTATTAGGTCAGGGTGTTAATTTTATGTATAGGTCTTTTGTGGTGCTCAGCATTATAGTGTTTGTGAGCATGTAAAGCTGGAGAGTTAGATTTTTGCCTCCTTTTGGCATTCTTATCTTCGTGAGGCAGAATGTAACTCTCAATGAAATCCCTAAGTTGGAGGAGCCAGTTTTCAAATGGGTTTTTAACTAAACCAAACATCTGTCCTAGAGGTGAACATTTCAGTGGTGGATTTTAATGTGTTGGGTTTGTAAAGTGCTCTGTATTGCAAGATACCGATTGCACTTCTTATCTGCTGGAGTTTGTGAAAGAGGGATGCTAGATCTTGGTGATATTTTTGTTTAGGACCAGCTGTTTCCCAAGTTCTGTACAATGCACACAAATACAGATGCTTCCTTCTTTGAAATGTTTGCCCTCTAAAAGTAGTCACACACAAGATGGAGCACCACTAGAAAATTCTCAGGTGGGGAGGTGTAAGAATTATAAACATCTTATAAGCACTGCAGAAAATTGGATTTGTACTAAGGATTTCCATGGGGGAGAGGGGAGAGTAGTGGCTTGGGGAACTGGGATAAAGAGTATGTTCCACACTTAGGCTATGTCTACACAGCAGAGCTATTTCAGGATATCTCTAGTATGCCAAAATAGCTATTCTGCGTCTTAAAAGCAAACCTGTTATATCGAAATATAATGGACCCGCTATTCCAATGTCTCTGAAAACCTCATTGCATGAGGGACAAGGGACATTTCGGAATAGCACCTTATTTTGAAATAATATCAAAATAAGTTAAGCATATTGTGTAGCTTATTTCGACAGAAGGGTGCTGTGTAGATACACCCTCAGAAAGGGAGCATGGAACACACTTTGCAGATGAGAATGAAAGAATCTTAAAACCATTGCCACTTAGCAGTTCCTAGTGATGCCCATACTACTATAGGGAAAAGGGGAATTCTGAACATGCTGTATATATGGCCATTACATAATATCTTCCTTAATTTTGCTGTGTTTTTGACAATCCGCCATCTTTTCCCTGATATTTGGTTGTTAGCACTCGTGTGAGTGACCATTGTCTTGTAGCATGTGATCAGTCAGCATGTGTCTGACCTCCTTCATAATGCTGATGTAGGAAGACACTCCACAAGAATATGGGATGTGAAGTGCTTTGTGTGACTTTTAAAGGGCAGCAGTTGGGAGGATATTTACCATTGCTGAAGGGCAAGTTTGATAGCTTGGGTTTATATAAGTCCCTTCTCTTCTCATTTCAGCCACATCCTTGTGTTCTCCTGACATGTTTTAAAATAAGTAGCTTTCCAAATTTGAACAGGCCTTGCTCCTTCTCCATTCCAAATTATTTGGTGATATTCCTTTGAGTCTTACCTGGTTTGCTATGCTCTGACTAACTGGACATTCAGGTTCCACTTGCTTTGGGATGTTCTCAGGTCACAGCTATCGCTAAATGTGTTGTCCTTCTATTCCTGGGGAGTCCCGGAAGCTGTGGGGTTTGAGAAAAACAGCAGGGATTGCTGGTTCTGCTCAGACACCAAAATAGAGGCTGGTTGGAGGCCATAAGAGGAAAAGATGGAGAAGTCCTTGTCTGAGCCATCTGTGTCTTAAATAGGATGGTGGAGGTAGTGGAGACTTGGCTTCCATTCCTTATTTGAGGTTAATGATTGGGTTGGTTTTTTTCATTCCAAATTCGTTGGCTAATCTCTATTTTTTAACCCTTTCAGTAGTTCATTGAGGAAACACACATACATACTCACACAAGTCTGATCTGCATATCTATTTTTTTAATGTTTTTGCTTATGCTATACTTTTAAATAGAGTAATGTTAGTTGGATATGTTCCAGAGCTGTAAAATAGTTTGATTGCAGAACATTTTTTAAAGGCAAAGAATTCTTTAGCTCTGCAGATGTAATTGGATTTTTGTAGTGGTGGGATTACATTTGGTTACATGTTGATTAGTGGAATTCTGCTGCATTCAGTTGGTGCAGAAAGTGATATAGAAACACAGTGGAGTTCAAAGGATCCTGAATGTTTCAGGAATAAAAATAATCCATTTTTAAAATTCTGATATCTAGAACATTAACAGTTGTTGCTTCTCTAACTACATAAAATATTCATGTGGATAAATCCAAGTTATATTCCTGTCCCCTTAAAATTCCTGCAATCCTGTTACTTTATTTCTATTGAATAACTTCATTCTTGTAAGGCAGTAATTTTTGTATGGGCTGAAGTGGAAAATTTTCAAATATGGGCACCTCAATTTAGTCTCCTAAATCCTATTTTAGGCTCCTAAATAGAAGCTTGATTTCCAAAGTGGAGAAACTGGTGTCCAGGATTTTAAACAATCAGAGCCTAACTTTTGATCCAAGATTTTAAGTAACACATGTGCAGATTTTTGTTTCTAGAAATTTCATTTTCAAATGTTTATGTTTTTAAACATGTTTTTATAACAAGTGTTATATTCTTAAGGCAAATGATTCTGTTTTAAAAGGAAAAATGGAAAACTAAGCACCCTATTCTACTGTATAGTTAGAAAATTAGACACTACAGTGCTAAACAGAAAGTTATTTCAAATATTCTGTAAAATTCATTAACAAATGAGTCTGCAAACAGTCCTGAAAGTCCCAATGTATGTATCCTTACTGATATCTTTTCTATTTAGAAGTTTCAGTAAATCTTAGTTTATGGGCTGAGGGAGTTTAAAAGATATTTTTGACAATATTGTATAAAATGTACTTTTTTACAATATCAGTTATTGCTGAACTTATCTTGGTATGTTCTATTTTCTTAGTTACATCAAAATAGTATGTCAAGTTTTCTGTTATGTCCCCCATCTCATTCCTTTTCATTAAGTTGCACCAAGTTGATTGTCATAGCAAGGTGACAGTCACCAATGATAAAATGAAACATTTGAGCTTTACAGTTATTAAAAAGTTGTGTTTTATGGTAACTATATTTTTAAACAATTTTACTATATGGATTATTTTGAGCTCCCCAGAGATCTTATAACATTTTGCCCTTTCCCCATTCCAGTCCTCATTCTTGTTTAATGATTAGATGCAATCTTACAATAATAAGCAAAGTTTGTCCCCATCACTATAAACCATTTTTGCCAAGGATTTTAGGGGGGTTGTTTTTGTTTTTTGTTTTTAAACCATTCAAGTATTCATTCAGAGTCAGTTACTTTAAATGTCATCATTGTTAACTTTAGCCTCTGTATCAGCTGCATAACCAGGTTTTGATAGAGTATCACTATAATTTTGTAATAAAAATGACAGAAAAACGAAAAAAATCCAAAGTGAAACTTGAATATATGATGTATTCAGCATCAGGAATTAAGCCCCATCTTACAAACCATTACTACTTTCCAAACCACACTTAAAATGAGAAAAAATAAGAGCAATTCAATCTCTCCAGTTCTAAAATAAAATAAATTCTTCCCAATCAGTAACGCCTGACCAGCATAATAGCAAATAATACTTGAGTAAAAAGCTGTTTCTTGGCATGGACCTTCCTCCCAAACCCTGCCTCCATGATTTACAGTACACAGTGCTGTGTTAAATGTTCGTTGACTGCTTAAAAAACAAAACAAAACCCTCTCTCTCCTGTCTTGCATTTATTGTCTTTCATGTATAACCATGAAGATGTCTGAATAACAACTGTCTCACACCAATGATAATGCTTGAGGAAAAAGCATTATCTGCACAGTACATATAAAAACAGTCTCTTGCTACAGGAAATATATTAATAAATTTCAATTACTAAACATTCTTTTTCCTTCATCCAAAAAACCTGTGAATATATAAACATCATGCAATTAAGCATTCAGAGGTAAAGAAGAAAGACTTGCATACAAATAAACAGAAGAGAAATCAGGGGCAAAGAGAAGAGATTGTAAAAGTTAAACTGAGGAATATTGTAGTTATCAGTAGCTGCCTCTCATAGTAACTCACTGCAATAAACAGAAGTACAAAGTAACCGCTTGCTCCTAAATTGTCAACATGTAATTTACGGATATGATACTGACGTTCAAGAAGGAAGATTTAAAATTTCTTATGCTTTAAATATAAATGTAAAAAATTTTAACAGGGAGCAAATTTTAGCTTCTGATTTTGTGTTCAGAAAAATTACACTTACAAAATGTACATTACTGTGTGCATGTGCAAATTTAGAGCTTGATATGAAACCAGCTCAAACCAGAACTTTCTTTCTGTAATTCCATAGCAAATAATTGACTTTTGGGTTTTACTGTGGCCTCTCTGGTAATTCTTGCACACTGCCACGTTCATAGATTGACTTGCAATATGGGAGCCGTGAATGTGAGTTGGAAGTTGGATTAGTGTTTGCTTGCTTGCTAGCACGCAATGCACTGTGGGGAGTTTGGTGTGGAGAGAGAAGTTTGAGTTTAATATTATATTAATTGCCTGTGTTTATTTCAGGTTCTTCATCTCCGGCTCGTCCAACGACTCCTCTGGCTGCCTGCAGCAGCACTACCCCACCACCTCCTCCACCTCGGCCCCCATCTCGGCCAAAACTGCCTCCAGGGAAGCCTGGGGTTGGTGATGTGGTATGTTCACCCTATTCACAACCACTAACAAGAGGGGGAACGGAAGATGAATCAGGAATTTTGTATTTCCAATCTGATAAAAAAAATTAGTAGAGTTGAGCAAGCTATAGCAAATAAATGAGTCTGCAACTGGATCTTAATCAATTTAATTTTCAATAAGTCATCATTAAACGTTACACATGGGAGAGTTTCTGTGAATAATTGTTGTTGTGCAGATGGCTTGCTAACAGGTCACAGTGAGTGTTCAGACTGAGCTGTTTGTTTGTTTTGATTGGACACAATCAATTGTGTCTGTTCTCTGATTTGATACACCTTAGCTCTTTGAATCAGGATTTTTGGTGTGAATACTTATGATTATGAATTAAAGATTCACTTTCCTAAAAGATTTTCTAACATTGCCTTAAAATATGCCATTTATTGAAACATTCCTACCACTAAATTCATTCACTAGAATGTTTGCAGAAAGCCAATGCAAAATTATTTTTTTTAAAAAGTGAATTATTTTTGTGTTAATATTTTTAGTTAGTTATATACCAAGAGCATCCTGCAGCAAAGCATAGCTTGTCTTTAAATTACAGAAGATGACACACTCATGCACATTGTACATGACCAAATCCTTTTTTCAATTGAAAATCATCAGAAACAAAGATGTGATTATATAGCTTTCTGCTCTTGTCCCAACAGAAATTGTACTGTAATTCATGTTAGGTTAATGCTAAGGGCTGTCTACACTTGGAAATTTCCCTAAATAACTATTCCAGAACAGTTATTTCAGTAAATTTTGAAGCTTAGACCAGCCTTGAGCTTACCTAGTGCTGCCAGTTTGATGTGGAATCTACAAACTTAGACCATTCCAGTGAATAAGCAAGCATTCTGTTTGCATGGGACTTAGGGTGTGTCTAGACTACAGGGTTTTGTCGACAAAAGTGGACTTTTGTCGACAAAACTAAACCTGCGTCTACACTACCGCTGAGTTCTGTCGACATAACGTCGACAGAACTCAGCAGTTTTGTCGACGCTGGTAAACCTCATTTTACGAGGAATAACGCCTTTTGTCGACAGTTCTGTCGACAGAAGGTGTTATTGCATCTAAACTGTCCTTTGCGTCTACACTGCCATGTCGACAAAGCAGCTTGCTTTGTCGACAGAACTGAATGTAGTCTAGACGCTCTTTGTCGACAGAAGCTTTGTCGACAGTATCTGTCGACAAAAGCCTGTAGTCTAGACGTACCCTTAGTGTGTCTCTTGCAGTATTTTGCTTAAGTGTCTTGTCATAGGAGGACTGGGAAATCCTGATCGGTTGGTGAGGAGGGAAAAAATGTGTCTAGTCTTAGTGGTATATCACACTACAATAATTATAAATAAGAACAAAACATGTTAATATTGTAAAATATTACTACAAACAGATTTTTACCGATTGTAATACTGTAAAAATATTACTACAAACTTTCTGTATATTAATATGTTATGGAATTATAGTCCATTCCTGGAAGCACTGTGCATGTAGAACCCTTAGTAGTGTTTAGAACTCTACTGGCCAATGAGGGTTTTGCCTGCAGAAGAGTTCCAGAGTCATGCATAGAAAAAATAATCTACTTTATTTTTCTTTGAATTTATACAAACATATTTTCATCGCAGTGGGCTAGCTCCACTAGGTCCTAATGAACACTTACCCTTCCAAGTGGGTTATCACAAAGTTCAATGTGTGTGATGCTAGTCACAAGTGGCATCTCATGAAATATTTACTTTGTGTGGTATTTACCCATAACATATTGTCCATCCGGCATTTTCTAGTCTTAAATTGCCATCTTATAGTTACATAGTGTTGCAGGATTGGAAACAAATGCTTGGCCTTTCATGTCTGGAATTTTCCCATCACTCTCCTGCTTGTTTTAAAATTTTATGGCGCTGCCACATTTTTTAAAATGATAAAAACATTTAGTGGCACGAGAGAAGAAAATAAACATATACTTGCAAGACAGTGTTTTTCACCCTTTTCCCTAGGCCCTATCTTCTTTAAAGCCTCACTTGTATTACAGGTATGAGACTCAGTAAGATCCACATTATGTGGGTATTAAGATTACTGGTATATAAAAGCCTTATGAATGTGTTCACAGACATCTGTTTATATTTGATGTAAATGTTACAGTATGTATATTTTTAATCTTGCATTATTTTTTGTTTTTCTACAGTCCAGGCCTTTTAGCCCTCCTATTCATTCATCCAGTCCTCCTCCGGTAGCACCTTTAGCTCGTGCTGAAAGTACTTCTTCCATATCATCCACCAATTCCTTGAGTGCAGCCACTACTCCCACAGTTGGTAAAAAACACAGGTTTCTTTTGTAATCTTTTATAGAATTGAATGGCTTTTTTAAAAGCTTGAGTTTCTGAAACCCTCTACTTTGTTATATCATTTTCTAAATTTTTGCTTTCATGTTCATATTCTTTTAAAGCAGTTTAAGTGAAAGAGAGTACTCCACATATGAAATATAAACTAACGCCCAAGCTATATAGTTTTCTTATTCTATTGGATATACAAATATTAAGAATATGTATAGTTGGTAAAAGTAGAAGATATCGTCAAATGAGATATGATACTAGTTTTAACTGATATCTGTAAACTTAGTTGAAATTAAAAAGGGAACATTTTTCTTTTCTTTTTTGGCAGGAGGTGGGTTGGGGGAGCCAAGATCTGATATTAGATGGTGGCATTCTGGAAACAATTACCATGTCATGTTCTCAATCTGGTACATCTTAGAACTTGGGGGAAATGGTGCAGTTTCCTTCTAGAGGAAACCATAACACACTTTTAAAAACTTGATTCATTTGCTAAGTAGATTAGGTAACACTTTCGGTAGTTTGAAAAAATAAAGGCAAAAAATATTGTAAGGGTGACAGTTCCTAGGTTTGGGTGCTTTTAAATCATGGCTTTCTCCCTCTGGGGCTCCTTCATCCTTTTTCTTGGTGCAAGATACTCTTTTATTCTCTTTGTCTCTGCCACTTTCTCATTTACAAGGTTTTTGCTCCATCTCCTCCTATGGAGTCTTGTTATCAGCTGCAGACTCCAGGCCTCTTTTTTTTTTTTTACCTCTTGCTCATATTCTCTCTGTTTTCATCAATATCTCTTGCTTACTTCTATACATCTTCAGTCCCTCTCTGTTCCAGGTGTTCGCCTCATCATTTTCCATTGCTTTCGCCCTTTATCTCTGTCCCAGTGTCATCGTCCCCATCTGACTGAACTATATTTCTCCGATTCTTCTGCTGCTTGCTTCTTATAGTTTCCATTTTCTTTCAAGAACATTTTCAGTTCGTATATGGGATTTGCTTTCTGGGGTAAAGGGACTTGCATTGCTACTGAAGTTGTTTTTCTTGGTTAGTCTGAAATAAACAGTGTAGCTTTCCCCAGTGGAAGCCAATTTACTATTGTTTAATGTTCAAACCCAGGACATCTGAAAAATCATATTTCAGTAACATAAGTGTGTGTGTATTGTCCCAACTCTGATATTGAATGGCATTAAATTAGAGAGCCTTGAGGTATAATATTGACAAGAGGCTTTATTCCTAATACAAATAAATGATTTTTAGGAATTGTTTTTGTTTGTTTGAAAATGGTGGTGGTTTGAACCTGAACCCTAGATTCAATCTTTCTCCTCGAACATGAGGAGAATCTCAGTTTGAATGTTTGTAGTTTGCATCTGTCTCTGGATAAAACCCAAGGGCATTTTCATTTCTGTATTTATTGTTTGCTGTAGCTTTTAAGATTGTATAAATATCTCTATTCTACTTTTTTTTTTTTTAAATTTTCCCAATGCCTTCTTTATGTTTGTGTTCTCTGTTCCCACTTCCTGATGGTCACCCTTATAGAAGTAGCATTTCTGAATTGAATGCATTTCAATCAACACATAATTTAATAAATCCAAATTAGGATATATTTTCCTATAATATATATTAGGATATATTTTCCTATAATGCATATAGGACTGGGTTCAGCAAGGATCCATGCTTTGTGTGTGCTAAATATCATGGGGAGTAAATGGAAGGAAAATGTGTGATTTGTAGTTCTCATATAGCAACTCTGAAATTGGTATTCATTAGCATAAGTTTTCATTTAATATTTGGATCCTTATCACTGAGCACACTTTGAAAATAGGATAGCAAATAGCATAAAGAAACAAAGGTAAAGAACAAGATGACTTGTATTTCAGATATACTATAAAAAGTTGGAATAAAATTTAGATGACTCTGGGCAGGTCTAGTTGTTGAGATAAATATGCCATGTTTTGCCAACATGTCGGCATCCCTTTTCTCACTGAATTGAACAATCTTTTCCAACGTAAGAAACATAAATATGCTTCTTCTCAGTAATCGTGTTGAATTCTACCTATTAAATTTTCCTGAACATGCACATTTTGTCAGTGGAAGGAAAGTGTTTCTGCTTCCCTCCTTGGATTTTCATTCCATTCCTTCAATCAGTATATAATGTACCAGAGGACAGCACAGGATGATCTTGCAAATATACTTCCTTTAAGGCTCTAAGTACCAAAAAAGCAACTAGTGGATTTAATTACCCTTTCCATTGTTGGATTGCACTTTTGGGGGATGAAACCAATACGGGTGGAGGTAAGGGTTACAGCTTTGAGCATCAGAATCAAGGTTATTGGTATATAACTTTGGTATAAGTTAATTATTCTGAGGGACAGGTGAATGGCAAAAGGTTCAGAGGTTTGTTCAAAGCAGTATCCAGAAATAAGATGTGTATTATTACTGTTTCAAGTTATCTAAATTTCTTTTGTTTAAAAAGCTGGTTGTTAATCTCACAAGAAGTAAGTAGCTTTTGTTGAATATGGGGCTTAAAATCTGATATTCCTAATTGTATTGTGTTAGTTCCCTCATCAATTTAATAAATTGTTCTTGTGCACTATGAGCACACAGTATACTTACATTAAAAATAAGAGAACCTGCACAAATGCATATCACAAGATCTATGGTGCCAACTTGGATTTGTTCCTTCAGGAAATTAATTTCTGTGTATGCTGCTTAAGCTTTTAAAGTGTGGGCATTTTTTTGTTTTGTTTTGTTTTTTGTTTTGTTTTTTAGTTTTAATGGATGTATGTAGATAACATCCCAATAACCAATATTTAAATTGCTTTGAAGATGCAGCCTTGTAAAAGCTGCCTAAGTGACCCTGGGCACCAACACTTCACCTGGAGCAAATCAAAAACAGTGGGTCCTATATTAATCCACAAACTCCCCTCTGTCCTGTGGGATTTCAACACTTTTGAAGAGGTACCTGTTCAGGAAAGCTGCTTCCTTTTTGGTAACTCAAATGCAGAAGGTAGAGTTCTGGCAGGCCTCTGCTCCCTTTTTTTCTAATAGTCCCTGCATATGTTGGGTCTCTAATTTGAAAGAAGTGATCTTTTTGCATGAGGGAGTGTACATACTAGAAAGAGAGAGCCTAATTTCTTCATCAGCAGCCATGGCCTCATTACAGGGTTCCTATTTTAACACAGATGAATTGTTACAGAATAAATTTTGCAATTACTAGGCACAGTCAGGCTTTTCTTTAGCATCAGGAATGAGTGTCTTCTCTCATCTTTTTTAGTATATTCATTGTAGTCAGTAATGGGACAATCATAGAATCCATTTCATGTTCTACTTCTGGGACCACATGAACCCTCTTCCTGAGTAGTGCTGGAATGTGAGAGCATAAATATCTGTTTTGTCAAAGTCCCCCTTCATTTGTCCCACGTCACAAGCCACCTGGGAGTGCTTATTGCTTTCTCCCAGAAACAGAGTGATTCTGAAGAGTGATTGAGGTTATCTATCAATTTAAAATCAAAATATATCCTTGTTGTGTTACATGGAGGTGTGCATGGATGTTGGCAGAGGTAGGAAGATTTTTGAGAGGCATACTATGAACAATTCAGATGTATGGGTTAAGTCTTCATGGATTATTATGTTGTCATTTCATATAAACGTGATTCAAGTGCCATATGGAATACAACTGCAACCCACTTCAGGATTCCCCAGTGTAATAAAAAGGTTAATGTGTGGCTATTTCTGTGGCCACTGAATATGCCATTGGCTGCTTCCATTTTGACCTGATGTGGATTTTTGCTACAAATTAATAGAGACAGAGGCAAAAGGTAGGGCTATGCTATAGCAAATAAAGCTATATGTTTTTGCTGCCAAAATGTGGAGTAAGAACAGAAGAATGGTGACACTGGGTCAGAGGAATGGCCCATCTAGTCCAGTATTCTGTCTTCAACAGTGGAAACTGTTGGGTTCTTTAAGGCAATGACCATAGCAGAGCAATTCTCAAGGGTTCATTCAGTCACAACTTTTTGCAGTCAGGCCATAAGCTTGCATTCCTGACCGTCTTAGCTAAAAGTAATTGATGGAACCATCCTCCATGAGCTTATCTAACTATTTAGCTCAGTGGTACTTTGGCCTTCACAACTTCCTCTAGCAATGAGTTCCACAGGTTGACTGCATTGTGTGAAGTAGTCCTTCCAAATAAGTGACAGGAGAAAAGCAAACAGTCAGTGGTTTCCTTAAGGCAGCTGTGTGTCATCAACAGAAAAGAGTAGTAGTTGCAGAACATTCATAGCTCAGAGTCTATATGGGAAGTGACTCATAGTCCAAACTTTATCTAGGCACTTCTGAACTAGACTCTTAAAGAGGGAGCCCTATACTTACATTTGACAACCCGTCAGGTCTGCCTTATGGCAGAGTAAGTGGCCTTGTCTTTCAAAAATTAAAAAAAAAAAAAAAAAAAGAGTATTGGGTTTGCATTGTGTTGAGGCATGGGCTGCTCTTTAGACTCAGATAATTATACAAAAGACATTCCCTGTGCACTTATTCTATGTATCTGTGCAAATCCAAATATAGTAATGAACAGAGCTTTTAACTATCTCTGCTATGATGTTAGGATTGTTTTCCTAGTTGCAAAGATTACAATTTAATGGATCTTATCCAAAGAATATTGAACAGAATTGTTTTTTTTATTTTTCTCTTGTTGTGATTTGGGTTTTGTTCTTTGTTGTTGCTTGTGCAGTTTGAATAACGTGTTGTAAAAAGAAAAAGTCTCCGTCGTTTTTATTTCAATGACCTTTACATTTTTTTTCCATTTAAATTCTTCTTTGCGTTTTGTTGATATAGTGCACTGCTTGATTTCATTTGGGATTTGTTTTTATTCTTTTGTCTCTTACATTTCTTTTGCTCATGGTATCAGAAGATGATGCTTTTATTGGCAAACTGCCCTCGTTTGAAAGGCGCTGTGAAACGCCTGCAGGTACTGTACTAGCAGAGTGGTTTCAAGAAATCTGGAATACAACTCCAAGCCATTGTCTCATAAGAATGCCTAAAAAATGGACATGCTTTCTCTTCAACCACCATGAATGTCCAGTGCATATGACATCCATACATTTAAAAATGGAACTTGTGCCACAAAAAATAGCAGCACATTGCATGACAGTTTCTCAGTGACCAAAAAGATTGAGAGGAGACATCCTACTGTTTCGTGAATTTAAATTGAAGGAATACGTTTAACTGCTCAAAAATATATTTTCTAATTATTTCAACAGTACATAATATCTATAATGTTCTTTTTCCAGTACTTTTAAGGTGGTATGAGTCCAAATAAACTGACAATTCTGGTGGGAAGAGGAAAAACAATCAATTAGACGCTTTCTACTCCAGGCACGCAACCTGGAATTTTATGACCTAACATTCCATTTTTAAAAATACATGCATTTGACTATAACATATCCAACAGACAATGTAAAGTACAGCATCCTGCCCAATACAGTTTGCTAATCCTATTTAAGCACCACTGGAAATGAAGAAAATAATGCAAGTTACAAAGTTTGTCAAACCTACTACAATTAAATACACTAACCCAGCTTTCATGAATAGGAAGCCTTTTCTACACCACACATAGGCGTTATGATCAAGCGAGCAAAAGCACCCCTCCATCTAGGCTTCCATAGCTTGCTTTTTTGCTTTCTGTTTTCTAAACCAATAAATAGAATTTTAAACACCATCCCCCTTTTCCTTGTTCATTAACAGCTTGCAGTGCCTCTTCCCTCCCCCATAGTGAGATAAGTTACCTGCTCTGTGACTCACACTGTGTCCTTCTCTCTCCCTCTCCTTAACCTTTCCCAACCCGCTTCAACTCCTGGCCATACAGAGAATGAACAGCCTTCCCTCGTTTGGTTTGACAGAGGAAAGTTTTATTTGACTTTTGAAGGTAAGTAGTGCATAGCATACCAGCTTGTAACTTACTCCCCTTTGCTCTTACTATTTAAGTCCTACAGTTTCCTTCAAAAGTTGCCTTCTAACTTTTTGTATGAAAATGCTATGGCTACTTAGAAGACATCATATCACAAGTTCAATAAGGATCATTTAAATTTGATTTGTACATTTGTCTCCCTTCAATTACTTTTTTTCAAGGACAAAAAGAAACTATTCTTGTGTAAATCATGAATATATTCCCTAGAACTAAATCACTTATATTGCCAAGGAACTTGACTCTGTCAACCAGGGCTTCTTTTTACACTATTTTGCAAACCACTTGGTACACTAAATGTATCATTACACAATATGACTGAAACCTAAATTACTTTTTTTTATTTTCTTTTGGCCTTTACCCTCCTCTGGGTGGTTTAACTAGTATTACACGCTGCCCATTTTAAACTTCCTAGAAAACCTGTGATATACTAGGGTATATTGGAGAGTAATGCGAAAAAAAATCTGTATGATTTTATATTAAGGACACTACTCATCATTTTGTAAAAGTAGGAAAACAGGCACTGTGCCCAAATGCTACTGTACTTTGAATACAGTTGACAAAATCCATCAGCATCTGCATAATCCCAGCACTGGATTTAATTAATTTTCAGTCAGTCTATAAAAGTGAGTTACCCTTATGAATTAGAGAGCCATCCCATTAGTCTGTTCACTTTGAATTACAAATAACCTTTACCAACTCTTTTATTATAGTTGAGTCTGTAAAGCCTGTCCCTTATAAATTCTCGTTTACAGGGTTTTATTCAAGTCAATTTTAAAAACCCATTAGAGGCTAAAAATGCACCTATTATTGGAATGAATTAAAACACAATCTCTTTGGCCTTTAATATTTAAGTGTGTGTAAAAGAAAAAACAAGTAGTCCTATGGCACCTTAGGGTACATTTACACAATAGAGCTAAAGCCAAAATAAGCTACTCAAATTGAGCTATATCAATTGCACAACTTAAGTTGAAATAGTTTATCTTGGCTTTTGGTGCTGCCTACACAGCAGGAATTCCAAGTTAGAGCACTCTTCCTCCGACTTCCCTTATTCTTTGTAAAATGAGGGTTACAGTAGTCAGAGTAAGAAGTCCTCTAGCTTGACAATATTTTAACATTATGTGGAAATAGCTGTTTGCTCTGTAGACACAGACTATGTTATTTCAGAATAACTGATGTCATTCCGAAATAATGCTGCTGTATAGACATAGCCTTAGAGACTAACAAAAATATGGGATTATGAGCTTTCATGAGTATGATGAAGTGGGTCTTATCCATGAAAGGTCATGATTCTGTGTGTTTGTTAGTCTATAAAATGCCACAGGACTACTCATTGTTTTTAAAGTTACAGATTAACACAGCTACACCTCTTGAGACTTTTAAAAAGAAAAAAGTCCATTTGTCTGGTCTGCGTGGTTTACTTGAGTTTCTTGCTAATCAGAATTACCAGTTTGGCAGCACTAGAGATTGAAGTCCTCTGCATTTAAAGAGAATGGGAACCTGGGCAAAAGTAGTGCAAGCCTCCATTCCCTACTAAAGACCCCAAGTGTGACCTAGGAATCAAGTTTAAGAGGTGAAAGTGTAATCAAGTCTCCATGCCCATTCAGCAGCTAGCTTGCTATTTGATATGACTGCACATAGTGACAAATGTGATGATGTAGGCAATTGTCTAACAGAGATTGGACTGAGATTATCAACTTTCCTGTATGCAGCAGATTAGCTAGTAAATGGTGGTAATTGTAGGACACCGATAACCTGAGCCATATGGTGTGTGTACGGATAATTTGAAAAGAACAGGAGTGAATAATCCTCCGAGCCATCCAGTTCCTCTGATTTTTTTTTTTATATTTAAAAAGTATTGGCTGAGTTATTAACATTGGAAAGTCAGCTACTGCTTATACATCAATACTGTTTTACAATAAAGATGTAAATGCCTGTACTATAAGCGTTGTGTTCTATTTACCTACTCAGATGTGGACAGTCTTAGTGCTTTTCAAGTATGATGCAGAGATGTGATGCTTATACGTTATGGGCTACATCTAGACTGGCATGATTTTTCGCAAATGCTTTTAACGGAAAAGTTTTTCCATTAAAATCATTTGCGGAAAAGAGCGTCTAGATTAGCACGGATGCTTTTCCGCAAAAGCATTTTTTGCGGAAAAGCGCCCGTGCCAATCTAGACACGGGTTTGCGCAAGAAAATCCCGATCGCCATTTTCGCGATCGGGGCTTTTTTGTGCAAAACAATACCATGTTGTATACACTGGCCCGCTTGTGCAAATGCTTTTGCCCAAATGGGAGTAGCATAGTATTTCCTCAAGAACACTGACAATCTTACATGAGATCGTCAGTGTTCTTGTGGAAATTCAAGAGGCCAGTGTAGACAGCTGGCAAGTGTAGAAAAACTTGCTGGTCTAGACGCAGCCTATGGTGTTTAAGGAAATATATAGAATGGTCCCCAACACAGTGCCCGCGGGTGCCATGGCGCCCGCGGGGGCATTTGTGTGTGCCAGCCAAGTGCTCGGGGCTGGCCTGGCCCCAGGCATGTGGCGCATGCATGGTGCCGGAGCCGGCCCCGGGTGCATGGCGCACAGTGAGCGCCGGCCCTGGGAGCGCCACGAATTGGCCGCCCGCTCTCTGGGCGTGCGGCGCATGGGGGGGAGCGCTGGCCCCGGACACGTGGCATTGGAGGGGCGCTGGCCCTGGGTGTGCGGCACTTTGGGGGGGCCCCCCACTGGCCCCAGGCGCGTGGCGCTTGGGGGGGAAACCCGCCCCCGGGCATGCGGCGCATGGGGGGCCCCGCCCCCGGGCGCACAAGTGTCCCCGCCCTCTGGCACCCGGCAGGTGAACAGCCATGCCCCCTGGCGCCCGGCAGCCTCAAATGGTTGGGGACCACTGATACAGATTATATTTTGACATTAGTTCTTGAGCTAGAATGTAAATCAGGGAGATTGGCAAAGAGGGAGAAACTCTGATTCCAAATTTAGGGCAAGCTTCTCAAAATTGACAGGGTTTTAAAATAAAATGTATATGGGAAGTAGTATTTGGGAAAAATTATAGTCCACTCTCAGATGAGTATATTCTAGCCAGGAGTGAGTTTAGAAGTTCTCAGTTAGGCAAAGGATAGTAGGCAAATAATAGACATTGCTTCAATAACCTAAGTCAATTTGACTGGAGTATCATTCCCACAGTCTTTTCATCTGAACATCCTTTGGAAGATGCCAAGGTTAAACTTCCTCCGGGTTTTACAAAAGCCATGGTGGAATTATTTTTTCCTTCCTGTCATTGGCTATATCCCAAAGGTTGCCATATAAGTGGATCTGTGGGATCTGACACTTTACCATTGTTTCCAAGCCTTGGATTAGAAGACATCCAGAGTGAAGTTGTGTAAAGTCTTGTTTCTTAAATTAGATTCCTCAAAAAAAGGAGGCAAAGCATAGAAGTCTCATCACCATTTTGCTATCTGAAGTCTTCTATGATTGTGCTTATATTTCCTGAAGCTCTTTTTCCTGCTAGCTGCTCTTTTGGGTGCACTAGTTCTTGAACAGTTCTTTTCACCAGTGAGGGGGAGGCAGGTGATTCATACTTTACTACTTTAATTTGTAGATAAATTAGAACTTTTTCCTCTGAAAAAGCCCCCCAAAGCATTCCCTTTCATATTTCCACTAGTAAAACTTACCCAAACAGAAAACTGTTTTGGCTGCTGTATGTACTATTTCAGATTCCTGCTGTAGTAACTCTACTATGGATAAAAAAAATCCTAGGAGCTGCTTTCATCACTTAGCATTTAGAATGTTGCACACATCAGCATTAGAGTTACAGCTGCCAAGTCTTTCCTTTGGGCTGCTAATATCTTGAAAAAATTGACAAAGTTCAACTTAGGTACAGTGCCTACATTCCATCACCTGCCAGTTGGTTTTCTTAGGGTTCTTTTAATGCAGTTGTTGCTGCTATGATGCCAAAGTAGCTGAGAAACTAATGGGTAAAGTATTGAAAAAGGCAGGTCCTTACCTTCTTGGTAAAGATCAAGTGCAATTATATGTGATGATTGGAGAAGCTTATTGGTTGTCACTGGGCGTAGTATCAGGAACACCAGGAGCAAAGAGGCTTAGTGCCACAGATGAAGAACATGGAACATACAGACATCACTCCATGAGCTATAAGCATGCTGGAAAGGACATTGAGGGACTCTATCCCCTTGCAGTATGCAGAAAACCTGAAATGGAAGCTGGACCAGGGTAAGACCTTCAAGGTGATGTGTAAATGGGGTGTTAGCAATCAATTCCTCCCTGGGGGCATCTTTATCTGATTTTCCAACTTGGAGATTCATCCACAGGGGCCCAGGTCAACTGCATCCTGCTGAACAGAGCCGTCCATCATGGGAATCTGGACAAGCAATGCAGAAAGTGTGGCTCTGCCATCTCATGTAGATGCAAGCCCCATTCCAGAGCTTGCCAAGTACCACACAACACCATCCAACATCACCTTGTCAGAGCCATCCCACCATCATAGGGAAAGAGGCTGTGAACTCTGCCTTCCCCAGAACTGACAACTGACAACAATCAGACATCATTCTCACTGAGGTCCAAAAGAAGATCGTCATGGTGGATGTCACAGTTCTGTTTTCAAAACAGCATTCCAGTCTCTGATGCTGATCTCAAAAGCTGGAGAAATACATCCCTCTGGCTTTGAGAGCTAGGCGTTATCAGGTTCAAACTCACTGATTGTCAGAGTCCTAGGCACATGGGACCCCCATAAAGAGTGAGCGTTGAAAGAAACTGGAATCAGTCAGTGCTACGTTTAGCTGATGTGGCAGCTCATGGTGTAAGATGACATCAGGTTAAGGGACATCTAGAGCACATCAAACACCGGCAATACCAGAAGAGGTGAGCTGGAGTGCCAATGACTTGCAAAATTGGAGAATAACTGAAATACTTCCCTGATGGATTTTATCTATTATGGGACAACCTATTCTAAATGCTCAATTACTGAAGGACACTCTACATTTATTCCTATATTTATTTTCTACAACCAACTCTGTGTAACTTTTCATGAGTGATGTACCAGAGTATTCAGATTCTAATATCTAAATTGTATTAAATTTATTCATCTAAATTTGAGTTATAGCAGATTATGTACTATATGTATTTTATAAGGTTTAAACCAGATTTCTATACTTTTAGATAATATAACCATCCAAAAGTATAAAAATGTACAACAACTCTTTCCTTAATCTGTGTATTATATATTTTTCACATTGGCTTTAATAAAATTTTAATCAGTTCAATAGCTGCTATGTATTAGTAGTTGAACAGATCTTTTCAGTGTCTAAATTCTACTTGATGTTTCATCTTTCTGCTCTCTCTCACATATGTGCACGCATGCGGGAGACCAAATAAAACTTCCATTAAAATAAAAGTGGCAGAGAACTTTTCATTACCTCTTTCAAGAATCCATGTCATTTATGACTTTATTTTGGTTCACCTTAACAGCCTTCTTTTTTCACCACTACTGCTGCTACTGAATATTTAATATGAAACGTTAAACTTTCTATACTTTTCTATACTTTAAACTGCATACAGGAAAACATCTACATCTACAAAAGCACAAGAGAAACAATGAACCCTTTACAGATAAATTCCTTGTAACAGGCTACACAGCTTCACTTAGAGCCGGTCAGTGTGTTCTAGTTGCCAAGAAGTCTAATGGCATACCGGGCTGCATTAGTAGGAGCATTGCCAGCAGATTGAATAAAGTGATTCTTCCACTCTATTTGGCACTGATGAGGCCACCTTTGGAGTACTGCGTCAAGTTTTGGAGGGCCCCACTACAGAAAGGATGTGGAAAAATTGAATAGAGTCCAGTGAAGGGCAACAAAAATTATTGGGGGGCTGGAGCACTTGACTTATAAGGAGAGGTTGAGGAAACTGGGATTATTTAGTCTTCAGAAGGGAAGAATGAGGGGGAATTAGATAGTGGCCTTCAACTACCTGAAGAGGGGTTCCAAAGAGGAGCAAACCAGACTATTCTCAGTGGTAACAGATTGCAGAACAAGAAGCAGTCGTCTCAAGTTGCATTCGGGGAGGTCAAGGTTGGACACCAGGAAAATCTATTTCAGTAGGAGGGTGGTGAAGCATTAGAACTGGTTGTCGAGGGAGGTGGTGGAATCTCCAATCTTAGAGTTTTTAAGGAAGGGCTTGACAAATGATTTAGTTGACATTGATTCTGTTTTGAGGGTTGGACTAGATGAAGCCTCTTCCAACCCTAATCTTCCATGATATCTCTGGAGATATTTAAGAACAGGTTAGATAGACATCTGTCAGGGATGGTGTAGACGGAGCTTGGTCCTGCCTTGAGGGCGGGGGGCTGGACTCGATGACCTCTCGAGGTCCCTTTCAGTCCTATTATTCTATGATTCTATGATTCTTCTATGAGTCTATCCTCAAGACCAGAATTTCCATTTCATGGGAAATTGCAAAATTTTATTTTTTTATTTCAATTCAGCATAAAAAGCAGACATTTTGAAAAATGTTCAGTTTAATTTAAAATGTGTGTAATTTAAAATTCCACAATCTTTGGGAACATTGTCACCGGAGGCTTTTTACCCTAGAAGGCTCTGCCTGGCTTCTGATAGCAAAATGAAAACCTATTTGTTTCATTTTGATAGTGTTGAAAGGTTTGGGTGTCTTCTTCTTATATTAATAACATGTTAAATACATATATAATGCGAAATGAATTGAGGCAGAATGTTTAGACACAGTACAAAATATTTTCGTTTCAGTAAAATTATTTTTAGATAGAAGTTTTTCCCAACATTTTGCAATCAGCTCTACATTTACTTTAACTTGGCTTTTATTTGCTGTCAGAGAATGTGCTGCATTTCCAGCTCATCCGATGAAGTGGGTTTTGAAAGCTCATGATACTATATATATCTTTGTTAGTTGCTAAGGTGCCACAGACTATTTGTTGTTTTTAAAGTTACAGACTAACACGGCTACCCCTTAATCCCTATTAGTGTGTTTTCCCTCAGACTCCTTCTTAATCTTCAGTATTGCAATAGTATTTATAATCTGATTTTTGTGTGCTTTCTTATAATATTCCAACATATTTTAACTTGTAAAAATTTATTGAAAGAAAAATATAAGATTGTAAAAATGAATAATGTTATCACTGTCCCAAATAGTACATATGTGGATCAATGTAATCTCCTAATTGGTTTATGGTGACAATATCATCTGTTTTGTTTCCTTAATAGTACAAGAGCAAGGGGATAGCCAGTGAAATCTAAAAATTGTGTGTTTAAACCTGATAAAAAATACTACTTTATACACATGTAAAATCATCTGGTAGTGAATTCCACAGGTGATCTAGTCCTGGGGAGATTAATGGGATTTAGAAAGATTAGATTTTGTTATGCATAAGGAGAACATTCAGGTGTGGGCTGTGTGCACAGACATGTTTATGCACATGCACAGAAACAGAGTAACCCCCATGCTACAGAGTGTTAAAAGTATAATTAACTGACAGAGTTTAGGAAAAAAATTGTTTTATAGGCAGGTTATTTCATAACTGACCACAATGGAAGTATCTGGCATCTTCTTTCAAAGCATTTGATCTTGGCCACTCTTGAGGACTGGATACCAGGCAGATGTACTACAGTGATTAAGTTCCTTTTTCCTAACTTGGAGAAGGAAGAAGCAGCACTTCATATGTAGCTCCCCTTTTGGATAGACATGTCTGCAGATGCAAGAAATTTATGTATTCCTTCAAAAGTTAATTGTTTCTAAAATGTATTAAATTGGCTCAGTGATCCTCAGATTAGAATGGGAGACATGGCTCAGCTAAGTATTCTGGGCCATCTCATCTGGAGATAATAGATCAGGGCTACTCAACATGCAGCCCATGGGCCGTATGCAGCGCATTTGTATGCGGGCCACTGTGCGGTTTGGGTTTACACAGGGTCAACACATGGACCGTGGGTGGCATCCTTTGAACATGGCCTCCACTGGGAACGTGCTCCACAATGGTGAGTCAATATAATGGTCTTCTGTTGATATGTAGTTTAGTAGTTAAATTCCTGGACTGTCACTGCTCATTAAAAGTGCTGTCATATGGGTAGAAATTGGGTAAACATTGCATTTTATTAATATCAGCAGATCTGATTTAAATGGGGCCTGCATATTGTGTAGTCTTGCCTTAATCTTTGTATTAATGCTTGTCAGTGTGAAAGAAGCTATTTGCACATATATTTGCATATATATGCAACCACGCTTAAGTCGCGGCCCTCAGCATGTGCTGTGAGTATCTCTGTGGCCCCATCGGGCTTCTACAGTTGAGTAGCCTTGTAATAGATCAACCATTGTACACACAAAGAATATGTAGTTTGAAGACCCACATTTTGAAAAGCATGGCAGAGTTCTATTAGCTAAGTACAATCCTACACACATGCAATGATTCACAGAGAGGTATCCGTGTTAGTCTGTATCTGCAAAAACAAGGAGTCCTGTGGCACCAATCTGTTAGTCCTTAAGATGCCACAGGACTCCTTGTTGTTTATGCAACCATTCAGTTGGGTAGTTGTATCTGATGCAGCCATTCTGAGCAGTTGACAGTTTGCTAAATAGCAGCAGCCTCTATTCAAAATAGATCTTATTTTGCTAAGAGACCTATCCATCTGTGCCATCGACAAAACTAGATATGCCACTGTCATGGAGCTGGGTTGCAGAGGAATTCACATCTGGAAGAGACAATTGGGATTTCTTCTCTGGATTGATTTTGCTGATTTCCTCATGTTGGTTCTGAATGTGCTGAGGGGAGCCATAGTCTGTGGCCTATGAGATGGACCTATACTGTTTTCTGGTTTATGAAAGCAAGGAAGATATTGAGGCCACTGATGTTAAACAGAGTTAGCTAATGCTCTAGCTCAGTGCAGCAGATGTGTGTTTTGGCTCCCCTGAGATCCTCCGAAGCCTTCAGCATATACACCCTATGGGTATGTCTACACTACCCCGCTAGTTCGAACTAGCGGGGTAATGTAGGCATACCGCACTTGCAAATGAAGCCCGGGATTTGAATTTCCCGGGCTTCATTTGCATAAGCCGGCCGGCGCCATTTTTAAATGCCGGCTTGTTCGAACCCCGTGCCGCGCGGCTGCACGCGGCACGGGCTAGATAGTTCGAACTAGCAAGCCATTCCGCACTATCTGTACACCTCGACGAGGCGTACAGATAGTGCGGAATGGCTTGCTAGTTCGAACTATCTAGCCCGTGCCGCGTGCAGCCGCGCGGCACGGGGTTCGAACAAGCTGGCATTTAAAAATGGTGCCGGCCGGCTTATGCAAATGAAGCCCAGGAAATTCAAATCCCGGGCTTCATTTGCAAGTGCGGTATGCCTACATTACCACCCTAGTTCGAACTAGGGTGGTAGTGTAGACATACCCTATGATTTTGCTTTGTTTCGTGGACTCTTGAGGCTCTTATTCATTGCCCTGTCAGCAATCTCCTTCCTTGAAGAGAGAGAGTTGGTGGCATGGATAGCCCTGGGAAGAATTCTGCAATTTTACTATGGCTCCAGATGCTACAATTGCAGAATTTTCCCGGGACTAATGGATGGAGAGGTTTTGTAGCTATGTTAGTACTACCTCAGGCGGTATTATATTTTTCCAGAGATTCTCTGCTGGTTGTCTGTGGAAAACCATGTGCATATGGTATACCTGTCCCGCAGTCCTTGATTCACTCTCTCTCAAACTAGTAGAGTATCAGTGTCTCACAGCTAACCCACCTTTGTTCATCCCACCTCCATTCTACATGCAGATCCTCACTGGGTAACCTGAACATCTGCTGGAAAAGTTGTGATGAGAATATCTTGTTTGAAATAAATATAATTGAATACAGTAATTTCACTTCCACACATTATAGTTCTAATTTTATAATATTTCTTTATCTATCCCAAACTTTTGGAGTCCAGGTTTATTTTTGGATTTGAACTATGAGTTGTTCTATGATGGTATAAAAGGAGATTGATAGCACTTGGAATTGGTTAGCATGATTAACTCAGTGAATGATACACCAGAAAAATGGGTTTCTTGGTAAGATGAAGCCAGCTGCAGTAGATCTGGGAATCAGGTGATATATGAAAGGGCACTATGTGATTTTGTCCTGATGTTATGCCATGTCAATGTTCATTCAAAGTTGATTGCATTGAACTATCCTGTTTGAGGACAGTCTACATTCAAAATTATTACCTATATTCCAGCAACTGCAAACAGTGGTGCAGCTCTGAAATTCTTGCCTTGCAGCTCTGAAATTCTTGAAAACCCATTTTCACTACCACTCACAATGTTGCTACCAAACTTGTAGTTGTTGAAGTTTGGATGCTTCTTTTTGCTAATGTAGACATGACTAGGAAGCAACAGACCGAGAGAGAAAAGTGTGTGTGTGTGTGTGTGTGTGTGTGTGTGTGTGTGTGTGTGTGTGTGTGTGTGTGTGTAAATAGAGTGTGGTGTACTGTCCCATCTAGTGACATTGAGACCACTTAGAGAGAATAATGAGTCTGCTATATTGCTACTAGTCAGCTGGCTTATGAGGTCGAGGCTAATGCACTAAGCTCCAGCAATTCTAGGTTCAGTTCCGCCCACAGATGACCAGGGTCTATTGTTACATTGGTATACTTGGATGAATGTTGGATAGATAGGGAATATGGCCTTCTATTTAAGGCATAGGAGTTGATGTTGGAATATCTGCATTCTGTTTCTATCTGTGCTGTGGATTTCTTGTGTGACCTTGATCTAGTCACCTGAGCACTGATTTCCCTATCTAAGAAAAGAAAAGAAAAATATTTAGCCTTCAGAATTCTTCTGAGGTAGTTAACTCATTACTGTTTGTAAAATGCTTGGAGACCTGTTGTATTAATTTAGATGGAACATATAGACCCTAAAATTTAAGTGTGAATATGACATTGTCACTGTCTAGCATTAGAGTGCTAAATAAGTTTTGGGGTTTGGTACACAGATACTTTAGCCTGCTTAGTTCCATGGGAAACATATTGCTAAAAATCTTTGTGACCCTTTACAAAACAATACATAAAGGAAGGAAAAACAGTTAAAACAACTGAAGTGTAACATATTAAATAAGGTGATCAGTTTAACAGCATCCCTTTTTCCTCTAGCTGGAGAGAATCCTTAGAAAGGGGAAAAATAACTCTGATCTGACAGTCTCTTAGACCTGGTCTACAGTAGGGTGTTATTTCAAAATAACCCCCTTAGGTTGAATTTAAAAGCAGAGTGTCCACACTACCAACCCCAGCAATTCAAAATAACAGGCCTTTATTTTGAAATCTGTAATCCTGCTTTCCTCAGGGAAGAACACTAATTTTGAAATAGTTATTTCAAAATAGCATTATTTTGGACGCCCTGGTGCCACTATTTCAAAATAACTACTCTCCAGAGTAATTCAAAAAATTACTCTTTGGGGCTTCCTGGGGCTCTCAGTCAAGGTCCACAATAATGGTGACTGCCTCGGAATAATTTCGAGGCTTCCCTGTAGTGGGGACACACTATTTTGATTTTGTAAAACCGGAAGTTAAGTCAAATTTAGTTATTTTGAAATAATATCCTAGTGTAGACATGACCTTAGGTGTCAGTAAAGACAGTGGTAATTGTCTTCCCTTTTGGGGAAGGAGAAAAAATTAGTTGAGGGGGGCTGGAGCTGCAATTCTCGCTGTTGTTCAAGTCTGGTCTTGATTCCTAGAAGGCAAAATAAGACACAACATACAAAAGGGGAAAAAGGACAACTAAAATAGAAAAATGCAGCTTCTGTCTCTGCAGGTCTGATGAGCAAGTTTCAGATCTGGCGAACTTGTGCTGGCATCAGACCATTCAGCCTATTGATTTTAGCTGCCTTTCCTGTTCTCGGGTTTAAAGCAATGTTGTTGCCCCAGAAAACAAGGAAACAAAAACTTTTTTAGTTGGCTAATCTTGACTCTTATTAAGCAGAAGGAAACAGGAGAGAGATGAGAAATAGGGAAGGAAGAGAGAGAGTCTGGCATCCAGATGGTGTTTGGGATTGAGCCAGTGAAGGTGGCAGTGCCCTCTGGCTCCCACTCTGGTCTGGTTTGGTCAAAGCATCTCTCAGAATTAGTATGCAGAAGGTCAGGTTTCCAAGAGATAATGGGTGATGCTCACTTCTTCCCCTTCTTTCAGTCAGCCAGGGTCATGATAGCCTCTGTCCATCCATAACCTCCCCTCTCTCGCAAGTATCTCTTTTTTAAAGAACCCCAAAAGGTAGTGATGGGTATAATAGCCTGTCCTCTTATTAGACCTAATTAGGCCTAATTTCTAACACACGAGTTTTTGTTCATTAATTTCCAGGCCCATTGTTTACCACGCATTACCTAAACACGGTCCTTGAGCTACATCGATAGGGTGTTTTGGAAGGACTAATTTGGTCTTTTCGTGTTCTTTTATCCAGCAATGTTTGTTGATATATTTTATAAACTCGTACTAATTTTTTACAGTTAAACTCAGAATTAGTTAAATGTGTAGGATTTTAAATGGACACCTGCCATTTTTAAAGCAACACTTACTACTAGCAACATTTTGTTGTAAGATATATAGTATGTACTACCAATGCTGTAATAAAATCAAATAGCATGTCATAGTAAGTTCTTTTTTGTGATGCCTGCCATACTATCATATGGTTTCATACTGGTTTAATTCCAGAAAGTAGTGTATCTAAATAAAGGATCTGTTGATCATTTCCATATATATAGTGGCATTAGAACAAGAAAAGAAGCTTCTAGGAAAAATGGATTTGTTACCTAAAACAATAGATAAAACACTAGATTTGGCTTTTTCCCCCTAATATAAAACCTAATTTAACCTGGTCTAAAAACCCAGATGCATAATTTGCTCCATGTACCCAAGGGATGCTTAGAGATGCATTACATTCTAGAGTTGCACTCAAATTTAGCATTTAAAAAAAAGTGACTGGATAATATGACAAGTTATTTCAGTAGATAGGAAACTAATCTACCAAAACAATGGTGCTTAATATGATTTACTAATTTTCCTTTGTCAATTACTATGTATTCAATAGATTACTAACCAATGTAGAAGGATAACATGGGTAGAATTTTATAATTTGGGCAATAAGCAGAAGCAATTCAGCCAACAAAAAACAATAAATAAAAATGCAGTTTTGACATAGACATTACAAAAGCAATCATTGGATAGGCATCACTGCATAAATATTAAATAAAAATCTAAAAATTAACAGAAATATTGGGTACTTCTATGTTAAGAGAAAAATAGATTAGACTTTTTTTTTTTTTTTAAATAGAAGTAATTCATCATTCACCATGGAGATTTTTAATTGGGGAAGTGGAAGCATGCATTTAAAAACATGTATTTTCTCTCCTTGAATTTATAGAAATAAAAAGATTCCAATTCAACATGGAAAAAAATACACTGCTAATTAGTACAATAGATTGTTCTTTGAAATTACACGATTAAATTATATTTAGAAAATTAAAGCAGGTATTGAATTTGCAAAATTTGCTGACTACATTTGCTGATATAAAAATTAAATTTACACTGTTTTTTAATCTATTATTTTTTTAAAAATGTGCCTGGTTTAATCTCAGTGGCATAAATGCTGGTCTAAAATGAGACACTATCTCTTTATAGAACTGGCTGAAGATCTGGCTATTCCTTTATGTTGATTTTCAATAAGTCTTGTAGCACTGGTGTTGTTCCAGACAAACTTTCTTTCAGTTTTTCAACTTCTAAAATGGGCAAATATAACCAAGTCAGCCTGACATCCTTTCCATGCAAAATAATAGATTGTCTGAAACAAAACTCAGTTAATAAAGAATTAAGGGAAGATAATTTTATCAATGCAAATCAACCTGAGCTTATGGAAAATAAACCTTGTCAAACTTATCTGGATATCTTTTTTTGATGAAATTCCAAGTTTGTTTGAGAAACTAATATACTATATTGGCATTTGCCTTGGTACCACACAATGTTTTGACCAAAAAAAAAAAAAAATAGAGTGAAATAAAATTAACATGACACACATTAAATGGATTAAAACCTGGCTAACTGATAGATCTCAAAATGTAACTGTGTAACTGGGGAATTATCATCGAGCAGATGTTTCCACTAGGGTACTGCAGGGATTGGTTGCTAACTCTACATAATTTAACATTCTTATCACTGAACTGGAAGAAAACATGAAATCATCACTGATGAAGTTTGCAGATGACATAAAAACTGGTGGAGTAGGAAATAACGAAGAAGAAAAGTCATTGGTTTGGAATGATTTGTCTTCTGAATTGTTTAAATAAGTTGGGTGCCAGCAAACAATATGTGTTTTTATTACAGGGTGGATTTCCCTGGTCTGGCACCCTCAGGACCTTACCAAATCCAAATGAGGAAATTTGCCAGACCAGGGGAGGTCTCCTGCCACCGGCCCCTGAACCCATTGCCACTCCCCACTGTTGCCTCTGTTTCACCTCAACCGGTCCCCCTGCCTCTGGCCTAACTGGACTGCTGGTGCCAGTCAGGCTACCATCCACTTCAGCCCCAGCCAGGCTGTCGGATGCTGGCTCCGGCCCCTCTGCCACTGGCTCTGGCTCTAGTCCTCAATGCTTGCCCTGGTCCTGCTATCATTGGCTCTGGCACCAGCCTCTGGCACTGGCATCAACCCTAACTGGGCTGCCATATGCTTGCCCTGGGCCCAGACAGGCTGCCAGATAACGGCCCCGGCCCACCTACCACTAGGTTCCCAGCCCTCCTGCCACTAAGCTCCTGGCCCTTGGGCTTTCTGTGGTCCTAACCACAGATGTTACTTGACCAGGGTACATATACCCTGCCCAGCTGTTTTGTGGTTATATTTTTCAAAATAACAGGTGCTCTATTTTGGCATCCCTGTAACCCTCATTCCACAAGGGCGAAGGGGGGTCTCAAAATACTGTGTTATTTCAACATTTGGCACTGTGTAGACACACCAAATTTCAAAATAAGCTATTTTGAAATGGAATCGAAATAAGATACTCAATTTGCATGGTATAAATTGTGTATCTTATTTTGAGTTTAGGGTGCAGTGTAGACACCCTCTCCCTCCTCCGCCCTGAGAGTGGTCTTGTGTGGTGCAACCTATAAAGCTAAATGTATATACATCTAGGGGAAAAGAATACAATCCATGCTTACAGGACAGGAGACTCCATCCTCAAAAGCAATGACTCTGAAAAACATTTGGGGTTCATGCTGGATAATCTGCACAGCATAAGCTCACTATGTGATGCTACGTCCAAAAGATCTAATGTGATCCAGGGATGTATAAACAATGGCACCTCAAATAGGAGTAGAGCAATTGCATTGATGTTCATGTGACTGCTGTTGGAATACTGTGGCCAGCTCTGCTGCCCACAAATCAAGAAAGGTGTTGATAAATTGGAGGGGGTTCAGAGCTACAGAAATGACTACAAGTGTTTTACAAGATAAGAAAGAAGCTTTATAGTTATTGAGTCAAGAAGCTCAATCTGTTTAGCTTAACAAAAGATTAAGGAGTGACTTGACTGCTGTCTGTCTACATGGGCAATAGGCTCTTCAGCCTACTAGAAAAAACATAGCACTATCTAGTGTTCGGGAGTTGAATCTAGCTAAATCCAGAAATAAGCATAATGTTTTAACAGTGTGAGTTAAAAACAATTTACCAAGTGTTGTGGAGTATTTTTCAGTCAAGACTGGATGGTTTTCAAAAAGATATATTCTAAGCATTGCTTTTGGGGTGTTCTAGGATCTCTCTTATACTAGATTGGTTCAGAGGGTCCCTTCCTGCCTTGGAATGTAAGACAAGAAACTGAATGTAAAGTCCTACTAAAAATCAAGATTTTTCATCTTCACTGGCAGATCATCCTGCCAAAATGAAAAGTTTATAAAATATGGACCTTGAAACAACACTTAAAATCTCTGTAAGGGAGCCACACTGTTTATATTAGCTTAGCCTTCCCCTTTGCCCCCAAGACATGCATGCACAACTGATGTTAGTACTTAAAAAATAAATTGGCGCATCATTAAACGTAAACCTTCTAGCACATAATTCTGGTAGGGATTTCAAATCATTTGTATATGAAGCTGTATTTTTTTAAATAATCCCAAACAAGACCCTTGTATTCTAAACCCATCCTGTGATTTTGGTTCAAAGTTGACTCTAAAATTGGATGGAACTGATTTTCTTGTTCCTGTTCAGAAGCATTTGAATTAAAAAAGGGTCTGTTGTTCTGAAGAGCACTGTGCTGATTTTTATGCGACTTCACTCTTTGAGATGAATGAAGTCTCAAACTCCTAAAACTGTGGAAATCTCATGCGATTGGCTGAAATCTTGGGAAAACAGCTCATGAGACTTTGACCCATCAAACCTAGGTCTTCATTCTGATTTGGTTTCAGATCCAGGTCCAATATTCCTTCTCCATTTTTTCCATCCATGTGCAGAATAATTTTTGTGTGCATTCACCAGCAGAAGCACATGCTGCTGGCAGTAGGCTCTCTGCTAGTCAGCTGGGTGGCATTTGAATCTCTCCTAGGTGGATGTCCAAACACTCAACTTACAGGGAACACTGCCTAGGACACTATCCTAATTCAATTCCAGTTAATGGTATTTGAGCTCTTCAGTGTCTAAATCATTTTTAAAATGAGATTTAGGCTCTTAAATCAGTTAGGTGTTGCAACACTGAGTATAGCAAGGCCTAAATACTTTCAAAAATCTGGGCTTGCCTACTCAGTCCACCCCTGATTTTCAAATTGAATGTTTGGAAACACTGTTGTAATCCTTCAAATATAGTTGTAATAGGAATGAGCAGTACTCTTTTGAAGGGACAATCCATATGCATAAAGGATTCCAGGATTGAGCCCCTAAAGGAAGAAAGGGGTTTCCAAATACTTTGTGACAAGTGACTTGTGACAAGACCTGATACGAGGATTTTCTGTGCCTCCAGCTATAGTTGATGATGTCACTGACTGCAGTGACTGAGAACTTGGCAGCTAAAAGACTATATTTCATCTTTATTCTTCAGTCAAAATGCTTTTTCCTTAAAGCTTAGAAAAAGAAAAGACAGGCATCATCTACCTATTAAGGTAATTATATACGTCTCATTACTGTACTCACAAATGACTAAACAACTGAGGTGTATCAACAGTTGGTTGATAGAGAAGATTATTAGTGAAGGAGTACCAAAATACCTCTCCTGTCCATAGAAGAAACACACACATGCTTTCTGCAACCTGAATTCACTTATGACGTGGTAGAATTCACTTAGATTCCTTGAGATGGACAAAGCCATTCTTGGTTCTTTAATCATACTAGGAAGAACATCCTTTATAACTACATTGTTCCCAAATTATCCTGACTGTAAACAGTGTTATGCAGTCTGATCAACCAAATGTCAGAGTCTCCTACAGCAGTGTTAATGTAGAAGGCAGTTTTAATTAATTATAGTGAAGTATGTGATTGTATAATCTCCTGTACTGCAATTTATTAATTCCTCTTGGATCTGTTGCCTATGAGTGGAATCTACATTTTGCTTAACCCGTTGTCTAACAAATGAACACTCACTAGTTTCCATTGTATGTATGTAAACCCTGCAAAGCCTTATCCTTATTTAATTTTTGGTGTGACTGAAGATTTGGTGGCCCAATTATACCTTTCTTGGCATAAACATTAATTGAATTATTAAAATGGATGGCCAGATAAATTACTCAAAAAAAACCTTTATTCCATTGATTATGTTGCCTTCCAAGTGCAAATTCCCCCCCAGGGATAACAGTTGCATGATAGTGAATCACAAGCTCTTCTGCTTTTTGGTGGCTAAGGAGCTTTAGTCCCTCTTTTTCTGTCAAGATATTTTTGATGCTTCTGATTCTGAGCAGTATCTGTAATTTTCAGTTCTCATGTACACAACTGAATGCATGCACCTTACTTAACCTCCAAGAAATTAGACTTTAGAGCTAGCTTCTCTGAAAAAAGAAAAAAATTGTGTCCCTAACAACGGTATGATTTCTTTATTGTCATATGTCCCAGTCTTCAGAACTATCTAATATCTACCTCAAGCTTGAGAAGATGCCTGATAATAATTTTCAAATGTGTGTCATATATGTATAAATATGGTGGAGATGATTGTTACCACCTGGCAACTATAATCTTCTGTGACATTTTACAAATCCACACTTGCTGCTGCTGTCACTGCTTTAGTTTTGAGAGACCTGATTTCAAACAGAGTGAGAGTTCCTCTAGTAGTACTCTTGATTTATTCTGGGTTCTGTGTCATCTTGAACAAGTGAATTGTTCCCTGCGGGTGCTTGCGTAAAAATAATTTATGATAAGAGCAACCACCCTCTACAACCCTCTGGTTGCTATTGTTGCCTAAAATGTAAGTGTTTTTGTTGATTCACTGTTGGCTCTCTGTACCTTTGTTATCCAAAGCTGTCTCTAAAGGGGGAACAATAAAAGCAGTGGAGTGATTATGTCAGTGTACAGACTGCTAATAGAAGTAGAGAGTGTTAAGTCAGTGTACAGACTACTAATAGAACAAAGGTAAAAGATCAAAGCATGTTGAATAGAGTAAGTAAAGAAAACAATAATGTTTTGACCAGGAGGTCACCTTGTAGAATAACTTGTAGGAGAACAAGAGTGAGCATAGTAATATGTTGGTAATAGGAAGAGGTGGCCCCATTCTAGACATGTCACAAATCTTCTCAGACGTTAACTGTATCCTGCAGAAAACAACTGCAGAAGGCAACTGATCAATTTTATGGACAAATGATTAAGCACAATTGGATGACCTTGATTTTGTTGATGACTGTGTTCTGCTTAGTTTGACACATCACTGTCTTAATGGAAGAAAAGATTCAGCTTTTGGCAGTATAGCAAAACCAGTTGCCTTATTCATCAAAAGGGAAAGGCAAAACATCAGTGTCCCAAAAGTAACCATTAGAGGGGATGAAGAAATACTAGAAGCAAGTCATTTTACCTATCTTGGAACTAAGATGTGCCACTGTAGAGACACATTGCTAGAAATCAAGTGGCAAGTATCAAACAAGTTTCAAAATTGTAAAAAGATTTGGAAAGTTTTCATCATGGGTATTGACACAAAAATACATGTTTTTGAACACCAGTATCAGGCCTATCCTCCTTTATGGAGCAAAGTCATAGAAACTGATAAGATTCCAAAGTCCATACTGCAGAAGGTCTTCAGAGTCCATTGGAAAGAGTGGAAAAAAATTCTAAGAGTAATGGAATCTAGAGCATCAAATATTGTGTAAGAATACAACAGACCTACTTAGGACTCAATTTAAGGATGGCCCCGCACACAACTTCCACCATATGTGATAATATAAACACCACCAGGGACAAGAAAAAGAAACTTGGACACACATTATACAAAATTATAGCAAAAGAAGGCAAGTCCATGGTCATGACACGGATCCCTGAACAGACAGCGCAAGACTGAAAAATGGGGTCAACTGGTGGATGCTTTGTTTTCCTGAGGAGGTAGAAGAAAGAAAGAAGTAATACTGTGTGATGATCTTATCTTCTATCCCAATCCTGACCAAACCAAAACTCTGCAGCTGTACAGTACTGAACTCTTAAGGTCTTCTCACTTCAGGTCTGTATTTCATAATTTGATTCTGTCTGCAGTAACAAACTCTGTGTTGCATTTCACTGATATGCCATGAGTGAGAATCTAAAACAAAACACTGGTAGAGAGAGCAGGGCCAACTTTCAGTAAATCAGATATTTTATTAACGTTTCCTTTTTTCTATTTATAAATTGTCTGTGAAAAGCTCACAATTGTTTGAATTGTATTCAAAATTATTCACAGAATTCTATATCTATAGATCATTTGCTGCAAGTGTCTGACTGAGTATTAAAACCTATGTTTTGTTTTGATTGGACACAAAGGTCACGGGGTATATTTCTGTTACTTGGTTATATGAAGTTAATTTCTAGTGACTACAGTATTCATATTACTAAATTAAATATTTGCTTTCCACAAACATTCTCTCCAGTGCACTAAGAATTTTGTTTCAGTGAATATTCCTGTTGGCAAACTCATCCACTCAAATAATCACAGAAGATGAAAAGATATGATAACGTTCCAAGAAATTCATTTTAAACTGTGACTGAATATTCATAATTGTTTACAATATTCATTCAGCTGGCTCTATGAATGAAAGTTGTGGCCAAAAGATGGTTGTGTACCAGACTTTGTGAAATGAATTGGTGGTCTCAGTCCAGTTCCTGAAGGCAATAGTCCATATTACAAGAATTGTTATCTTAATTGGCATTTCTGTACTTAGCTTTTGCTAAGAGGACAAAGACCAAATGGACATGCAAACTAAACCTTGCTGATCCTAGAAGATGATCTTTTCAGGCCGTGCTTCATGCACATTAGCTTGGGAAGTCTATGGGAAATTGTATTGTGGATGCTCATGTCAAACTGGTTTTGAGAATTAGTAAAGAATGCGCCAAATTCAGCCAAACATAGAAATGTGTAGCCATTACTCTCAAAATAACAAAACCCCATTTGTTCTTAAATTAAAAGGTAACCAGTTTTTACCACATTTTATCTTTTATACACATCTAAAGCTATGCTAAAATTATCAAAATTTCACTTCCCAGATCAGTTCTACATTTTTAGTATCGATACAAAAATCTTTCACTAGTCTCATTTCTTCATCGAATAGAACTTTGACTTTTTATATTATGGAACATGTTTACAAAAAAGCTGCCCTTTGGAAGTAGGGATAAATAATAAGGGATTTAAAATTAGATATGCAAAGATATTAAATAATTTCTATCTGGTTGAAAACTAAGATTTTGGAAATAGAAAATGAAGTGCTATCCTAGTTCTGTATTTATGATAATTCATGGATGCAGTTTCCTACAAATGTAAGCTCAATTCTTCATCATATTGTAGACCTTCTCTGTCCCATGCTTATTTAATCCCTATTCTAATATTTTCACATGAGCTCAGAATAACTCTGGGCTGCCTTGGTGAATGTCATAACAGATATTCGTTTAGACTAATGTGGAATGATGCAGTGTCCAGCAGACACTCTGCTTAGGTATCTGGGTATTTTAGAATATCTTTTTATGATCATTCTTTGTTTCAAATCTTGTACTGTCCATCTATGAAAGGAAAATGCTATCAATAGATAGTCCTTCTTTGAGGTAGAAATTTTACAGCTCATCATCTTTTGAGAGTTAGCTACTCTCTGTGATAAGGATAGGGTCTCACCTCTGACCTTCTGTTCCTAAAGTGTTGCACAGTGCAGAGTTGCTAAGTTGTAGATGTGTGTGAGATAGTGTAGAGAAACTGGGGATGCCTTCCACATGAGTACTTTAGCAGAAATAAAATATCTCCCTTTAAAATGAATTATGCAGTCACAGGCTCTATAGTGTTTGAGTCTTCAGAATCCTGAGAATTAAGGAATGTTTCAACCTGACCAAGAAAGGTGAAATTTTAAGGATCTAGCTGCTGCTGTTCAAACTATTTTACTCCAGACCTAGCTTCAGGGATTTCATTACATCTGTTATCTGCTGAGCTGGTTTTAAGGATGTTTGGTCAGGTACAAGATGTCTGTTGTCTTCCATAATACCTTGGTAGAATGTGGCAGCATGGAATTTAGAATGAAAGGGCAAAAGTGAACTTGTGTGGAAGCAAAAGAGGGTTTGTTTAATCTGCATATCAATCATTTTTGGCATCAGTTGTTAATTTTATATTATATTATTACACATCCATGCAGTGCACTGGAAAAACCTACTTTGTAGTTCAGTATGATGTGTGCTTAGGAAATCATATCTTTTGTTCAATATGTGTGTCTATATTTGGTTTTAGGGATGAATTAGCTTGTCTAGATGAAAGAACTGCGCCTTTTTCGCATGAGCCTAATTGTGGACTTAGGTTTAGATGGTTGGTCTCTGACGTTTGGATAAACTCATTTAAGCACTTTTGCATTAAACTGTGAATGCATTTGATTTCTGCTCTCACCAAAGAAATCCTCTTCATAAGTATGTTTGATGCATCCATCTGAAAAGTGCATGTGTATGTATGTATGGATAACAAAATGTGGGCCAATCATCCAAATGTCTGTTCTGTTTGTTCTACTGATTGAAACATGTTGATCTGGTGCAAATTTATTGACCATCTTTTATTTGATACCTTTGCTTATTAACTTGAGTCTCTTCATATATTCAGTCAAGGAGGAGATGCCTTGCTACCCTAATTTTTACGCTTTTTTGAGCTACACCAGAAATTAAAAGGGAAAATCCTAGCAATCAAAATTAGCAATGGTCATTTGTGCCTCCAAGACACTTTTTTAGAACTTCAGTTCTGTAAACTAATGAATGGACAACATTGAACTAAAGATGATTTACTAATGATTTCACAAAAATTCAACATAATATTACTGTTCAAACACTTCTTCCAGAAGACTTAATACCCTTCAAAAAAAAAAAAGTCTTAAGAAGAAGATGATAGTTACTCATGAAAATCACAAGACCTACACATGATTGCCAATGGGGACAGAAGGCGAAGGGGGGGGGGGCAGCTGCCCCATGGCCCAGTAATTTAAAAGGGCAAGGCTTACCTTGGCGGCAGCGGCAGCAGCCTGAGCCCTGGACCCTTTAAATCACCTCTGGAGCCCCTGGTGACATGCAGCCTGTGGCTCCACATGTGCTAAAGGCCCCCTACCACACCCCTTCTGCCTGAGGCCCCACCCCTTCTGGTGCCTGGAGCCAGCTCCCCCTGGGGCCTGGACATACGTTACCACCACTGTGCTTTTTGTAGCATCCCATCCCTCCTCACACACACACACCTTTGTATGTTGCGTGGGGATACTGTTAGCTATTCAGGGCAAGGAGAATGATTTTTTTTTCTGCCTTTAAAAGTGGCTAGCATGCTCCTCGTGCTATATAAATAAGAAGCAAGAATTTGAGTTAAAATATTCCCATTTCTTGCGTAATCCTTCTGTGAGGTAGCACCAGCAGCATCCAGGGCCAGATTCAATATCTAGGGATTCCTTTTCATCCATCCACACAGAACTGGCTTGAGCTCCCACCCAGGAGCCTGGGAACTTCACACACTCCTGGGTGCCTTTGAGAAGGAATGCTTCCCCACTCGCAAGCATAGAGTCTGAGCATAGAAAAGAAACTTTTAATGAAAGAGGGAGAGAAGTAACATGGCATTAACTTGGGAAAACACCACAGACAGAGTTCATAACCAACCCGCGAGTTAACATCCCCACTCAAGTGGATTGAGCAATGTTCTTTGTTTCACAGGCTCACAAATCCAGCAATGTAAGTGTCCCATTCATATGCCCAACCTTTCTCTGTACCCTGCTCACAGTTGCTGCCGTTGGTCAGAGCAGACCAGAGCTGAGAGGTGATTTTTCAGAGTTCTCCTCCCACCCTTGGTAGGGGAGGGAAATGGAGGCATCTCACCCACTCCGTTGACCACTAATCACTGCTCCCACCGGCTGCTCCCACCGCCCCATGTTCCTGCCAGCCACCCTGCTGGCCACCTGCTGCTGCTCCTGTTGGCCGCCCACCAGCCACGTGCTCCTGACAGCCGCCCTGCTGGCCAACTGCTGCCAATGGGTTTAGATCTGGGCCAAATCTAGTGATTTCAGCTTCTCAGTGATTTCAGCTCTTGTCCCACAGTGCAGGCCAGCAGAAAATAAAGAGATCCCTTATGGAGTCTATTTTAGTTCTATCATTAGAACAGGGGTGAGGGGAGAAGAGAAACAGGTTGAATCAGTCTTACAGCTCATGCCTGGAGGGCATGTAGCCTTCTGGTTTAGAGCTGAACTAAACTCTGCTCTGCTTCTCTCTCTCTCTCTCCCCCTCCCCCCCATCCAATCCATATTTGCAAGAAGATCCAGACTTGAGGAAAGAGGTGTAACATAAATATGTAATGATCAAACCCATATTAAAAACTGGGTTCAATCAAAAATGTTTGAGATAAATGAGGTCATGATGGAAAAACTCTGCCCACATTCAGATCCAAGATCATTAAAACACAAAGGCTATGTTTACACTCGTGGCTTCTTGCGCAAGTATGGCCATTCTTGCACAAGAATCCACATAGCGTCCACACTGCCTGCCCACTCTTGCGCAAGGAAATTTACAGTATGGCATGATAAAAGAGGGCTTCTTGCGCAAGAGCTACACTCTTTTTTAACAGGTGTAAGCCCTCTTGCACAGGAGCTCTTGTGCAAGAGGGCAGTGTGGACGCTCGGCAGGGATTTCTTGCGCAAGAAAGCCCTATGTCTAAAATGGCCATCAAAGCTTTCTTGCACAAGAGAGCGTCCACACTGCCATGGGCGCTCTTGCGCAAAAGCACAGCTCGCACATGACAGTGTGAACATTTTCTTGCACAAGACTTCTTGCACAAGATGTTCTTGCGCAAGAAGCCGCCAGTAGACATAGCCAAAAGGAAGAAATAAATGTGATCGCTTGTGTGAGTGATCTGATATTTTAAAAGTAGTTGATACATCTTTGAAAATTTTTCATGTGTCTTTTACTTTGAGAAAGATTCAGACTCTTACAAGTGGAAAGAAATTTCCACATGAGAATAGCATATAGTTTGTTCTTCTAAATTCCCTACCCTCTCCAGTCCATTGAATAGCAGAGGGCATCGAGCCCTACAAGCACTCCACAGTCTCCAGTTTTTAAGTAGTTTTGGTTTTCCTACTTTTTGTTTCTTTGTTTGGAAGTGAAACTGAGCAATCAACAGATCCCTTACTGTATACATGCTGTAGTCCGACCCACAAGCAAAGGGGCTTTGCCCTTTTTTGTGTTCTGCCATTTTTATAGGGAAGAGATCTAGAAGCTACAGCTATCTCACTTGTATTCCCTTTAATACTGCTGCTTCTGCATGGATGTAATGTAACCCAATCTAAGTCAAAATGCAGCCATCAGGATTGCTCTTCCAAATGGATGATACAAGCATTCCTGTGCTAGACGAGGAACAGAACTGGAATCCTGTTCTACACTAGGATGTTTAAATGTAGTGCTGCCTGCACCCATTTGTGACTTCATCCCTTTACCTGAGCGTCACCACTTAGTAAATCATGGGTGGATTGAAATCATCCAGGGATTTCCTGCTGTATTTACACTTGCAGCCTGTGAATGAATGACATAAATCATTAATCTTTATTGCATTGAGGCCTTGGAAGCTCTAACAAACTAAATTGCATTTGCAAAATATGTAAGTACCAGCAGTGCACAAATTTTGTACTGCAAAATAAAAGCCCTGAGGTCTGGTAGGCATAGTTTGACTTTTATATTTTTAAATCCCATCTCTAAAACACAATCTTTCATTCGGAATGATCCTTTTTTGGTTGTTTGTTTGTTTCTGGGAGAGTTAGCCAGGTCAAGAAGGACAAATAGAACAGTGGTTCCTTACCTTTTTTTATACTGTGGACCAGCAAACTCATTCAATAACTTGGCAAACCAATATAGAAACACTTGCATATTCATTATGGTAATTTAATTTTAAGCAGTCGTGTTTATTTTGCACTGCAGCTGTACACACACAAACCTACCACTTCTCCAAATTTGCCTGCTTTGAGGTTCATTGTCTTTCTTTGCCTCCTTCCCTCCTCATTCCCTTTGCCTCAGGAACCCACCCCCCTAGTGCCTGGAAACTGGCCCCCAATGTGCTCCCACCTCCAGCCCCTTAGTGCTGCCCAGTTTGAGCCCAACCCCTGCCTCGCTCTTCCTCTGTGACTGGCATCAAGCCCTCATGCCTACAAGTTCTGCCCATTCAGTGTCAGGCCCCACCCTGGCGCGTGATCAGGCCCAAAGGACAAAGCCTCGCCCTGGCCTCGTGTGCCCGGCACGTGGCCCCACTCTGTCAGTTACCGGCCTGGGGAAGCAGAAGAGCAACTTGTTGCTGCTGCTTCCCAAGCTCACTAGGATCACACTGATAGGATTGATGCTCTTGCCCATCCCCGCACCCTCCATAGGGCAGGCGGAGGCAGCGCTGCCACCGCTGCTCTCCTCTGTCGTCTCAGCCCCCTGCGTGAGCAGCTGCTGCGTTCCATAGAGATGCCTCGGCTTAATGGCCTAGAAGGGGCCCTTAAGAAGCAAAGACTGATGGACTTCCAGTTCCATGCATGTGCTCTGCAGCTGGCCCCCCCACACACGCTGGTCCCACACAGACCCCTGGGGCACCCGCCTGATGCATCATTCACTGTGTGCTGCTGTGCGAGGAAGTGGGCGAGCGGAGAATTTTCTGTGCACAGGTACACACTTCTCCAACGGGCAGGGCTCAATTAGCAACTGGGGCCCACCAAGCAGCGGTTCATGGCTCACCACCGGTCCACAGACCGGCGGTTGGGAACTGCTGAGATAGGGAATGTAATGGGTTGGCTTTTGTTTAAAAAAAAATGAAGTCTGCTTTTGAGAGATGTGCAGAGCACCTCCAATTCAAATCAAAGTAATAGGAGCTGTGACAGTACCTTCAAAAATCAAGGCAATGCTACATTTCTCCTCCTCCCCCATGCACACAAACACATTGTCCTCATTTTCATCCCTAACTTATTGAATTGCATAATCTATCTCAGTAGGGATTGAAAGTTTGAAGCATTCAGATTCCCAGTGTGTGAATGACAGGTAAAAGGCATTCATTCTTTATTGAATCATAGCTTTAGTATGTCGTGCATTGGTAAATGACTACTAATTGTCATTCTGATCTATTAGAATTTCCATTAAAGAGAGAAACTAGATCTTTGCCAAAACAATACTTAATGCCCAAGGCACTTGTTATTAGAAATACTCCTCTCTGTTGTTTTCAGTGAACAAGGCATCATCTTTAGCTGTCTATCTGGAAAATAGTGTGTAACTCCCACATGCCCATATTTGATTTATATGCAAATTCTGAATTCAACTATTCTTTTCCCCTAACATGACTTTATTAAACCTTCAGTTTTTACCTGATTGATGCTGACTTCAGATTTCTTACATAGAAGCAGGCTCATTGCCAGCAAAGGAAAAATCAGTGGCTGCAAACATCAGGGGATTAGTTCTTTTAGTGTTCATGTTGAGTATGTGTGGTGCCAGCTCCATAGATTCTTCATTACAGAACATGCAGCACATGACTGAAGCAAATATCTAGGTACTTTAATGATTGAAATCTTTCCATTTCTTTTAATTTTATGGTTGTCCTGAATTAATTGTTGTGAATTTGCATTCCTTAGTTTCACTCTGAATTTAATTTAAACCCAAAACTCAATCTGAGCTACCATGGTTTGTCTGATTTTGAGTTGAATTCAGAGTTTTTCATTGTTTCCACCTGATACCATAATTCATGGTAGTCTTGCTTGTATGGTAGCTTTGCCAGGCTGGAAGGTTCACAAGCCACTCAGGCCAAACTGTCCTTCTCTTATCTGGAGAGGGGCTAGAAATTCCCTAAAATGAATGTAAAAGGCTCCTATTCAGCTAAGCATTAAACATATTCCTATTCAATGTCTTCAAAAGGACATAAATATGTGCTTGAGGTTTTGCAGAATCAAGGCCAGAGTTTCTTTGAAGCATTCCTAATATTCCTACAGATCTCCAAGATCCAAAAGGAAAAGAATCCCCAATGTGATAGAAGCATTTTTGCTCTATATTATCTCTGTTGGCCATGTTCCTATGAGAGCCTGGCTGCAGCTGAGCAGACAAACAGTCAGTATCTGTTCAAACCCTATCTCAGAAAGCCATGCAAGTATTAAATCTGTGTGAATGCTGCTTGGAGCATCATTTAACTTAGGCTATATCGACACTCCAGAGTTTTTCCAGGATACCTATCCTGGAAAAACTCTGCTGTGTCCAGAGAACGTGTCTGCTTTTCTGAAGTTTTTTTCGGAAAAGCAGATGAGCTTTTTTGGCTTCCCTGTAAACCTCATTTTACGAGGAAGAAGGGATTTTCCAAAAAAGGGGGTTTTCCCCAACATTTGGCCCAGTGTAGATGAGCCAAATGTTGGAAAAGCCTCTTCTGAAAAAAGAAGCGGAAAAAGCTTCACAAATTGCAGTTTGCAATTTGTGTAGCTTTTTCCGGAGGAACAGTGCAGTGTAGTCATAGCCTCTGACACAGACATCTGTACCTCTGGAGACAGCAGCTGCAGTTAAGTTTGGGTGAAGCAAGAAGGAAGGGAACTGCAGAGCCTTGGAAGAGATTCATCAGTGTGTGTTGCACATTGGGCACAAAAGCAAAAACAAAACAGTGCCAAATATTTTACTGCAAATTGTGAGGTGAATGAGTTTTTTAATTAAATCGCCCAACTCTCTTTTGTAGAATATAAAAGTGTACTGCACAAACTGTCATGCAAATACTGCCTATTCATAATGCATCCAAGTTCCTTTAGATGTGTGCCACTCCCTGTGTTCTGCTTTCACAGGCAGTTTGTCATAAAGAATATAAATTATTTTGGTCATATAGAGATTAAATGACCCTCTATTCTGAAAGCCCAGGGGACTTTTACTGCTCACAAATAAAAGCAAAATGCAAGACTTGACTTTCTATTTTCAGTTAATGATTCTTTATTCCCCCACCCCCGGTATTGAGTAATTGTAATGTTCTATATGCACATAACAAGTGAAAGTTGCTTCTCTGTTGCAGGCTCTTCTAGAGGACCCAGTCCTTTGACGATGGGAGCACAGGATACCCTCCCTGTAGCAGCAGCATTCACAGAAACTGTTAATGCATACTTTAAAGGAGCAGACCCTAATAAGTAAGTCCCCCCACCCCCAGTGGAATAGTCAACTTTAGGTACAAATCTTTTCAATGTAATGTTTGGATCATTAGTCCCTATTTCCAGAGCCCTCCAAGGGCATGAATCAACCCAATTATCTAGCAGGACTATGACTATAAAAACTACATCCTGTGATTGTAAAAACTATCCAGCCTCTTTAAACACTGCTTTCATTGAGGGGCATGCTCACTCAATTTTTTTCGTGTTACTACTCATTTAACAGTATATTTTCCTTTGCTTGTGCATAAATCCCCATCATTGTTAAATGGAATTTTAGGTGTGAATCAAAGGAAAATACCTCCATATTGATGGCTGTCAGTAAAACTTACCAGTTATTGTGAACATATCTTATTGTTCAAACCGTATAGTTAGTGGGGTTTTAAAAAAAAGTGGGTGAAGAGATTGAAAACCTCAGTGCAAACCATGCATAGCGCAGTGGAGCAGTGTCATGATCTGAACACTAAGAGTACCAGCACTGTCCCAATGACATGGTTGACTCAGCCACTGACTCGCTGTGGGACCGTAGGAAAATCACCCAGCCTCGCTTTAGTTCATTTTCCTTGTAAAGCAAGGAATATGTTTGCCTGCCTTCCTGCTTTGCTGGGATGTTCTAACAATTGGATCTGGATAGCATTTTGAAGGTCACGTTTTATATAAGTCTTGAGTGAGAGTTTCTGATGCTTGTCACATACAGAAATCAGATCCTTGAGTGCTAAATGTAAGTAGATACTAGGTAGATTTGTGCTCAAATAGCCATGTGCAATAAAGGAATTGGGTCTGTATGGATCTGAATCTTCCCCAAAGTCAAAGGACATTCAAATCTGGTGTTATATTTTGTGCCATCTCTAACTGAAAGTATTACCAAAAAACAAAAACACCCAGTTCCTGAATTATTTTATTGGCTAGGCAGGAGTTATCAATGTTAAAATTCAGAAGCTTCAGGATAAAATTCTGGCCCAGCCCAGATCAATAACAAAACTATTGATTTCAATGGGGCCTGGATTTCATCCTTGTTATCTATGTCTAGAATAGGTTTACCAGAGATAATGTCCATTTTATACAGCATGTCTGTCCTGTAGACAGAAGTAGGCCATCTTGATACTATTGCTCACACCATGAGATTTGACTGCTATGGCTTTTATTTCCCCAGATGGAGTGCATAACAGTTTTTTCTTAAGTTGAATGGGAAATTGTCTACTATTTGTGGAACCCTCAGGAAGTGTCTCTTTTTCTTATTTTGTATTTAGGACAGTGAGGTAGAAAATCAATTTGTTTCTCCCCTGTCTCCGTCTTTTTTGATGTCTCTTTATTAGATTCTCATTTGCCTTTTGTCTATTTCCACCAGATAGGTAAGAGAAGAGAGCTCCAGGCATAATGCCTTTTTAAAGGGAAAGCTCTTGCAGGACATCAAATGTGATTCTTTCAGAGAAAATAGGGTCAGGCTAGATGGTTGCTCTCAGCTTCTGTGATGCAGGTCTGGTTCTGATTTTTTAGCATAAATGAACCTGGCAGGAAAGGGGGAGAGAACACAAATGAGCAGTAAAAGGAAGAAAGAACAGCAAAAGATAGGAAAACGTATCTTCTGTCTGATGCTCGCAGTTTAGTTGCTGGGATACTGCAGACACAACTCATGTCATACAGCCTTATTAGCTACCCTGGGTCCAGACAAGTGTATGCTAGAATCAGGCTGGTAAAGCATTGGTTATAGCCTGTCTCCTTCCTCAAGGCAAAGTGTCACATGGTTAGACAAAAGTTTTAATGTACTTATATACTATACACATTAAATATGCATTACTGATTATAAAACTTCTTATAAATATGAGGGAAATAATATTCTCTTAAGAGCTATTCTTAGTTTAGAGAAGCACAAATAGTTAAATCCTCTTAATAGGTTTGATTTTTAGATGGTAAGATTACCAGTTTTCTCATACCCACAAGTAACCCAACAAGGTAAAAGTTCTGCTTCTGTGTGTCAGGCTTACCCGTTATGGACTGAAAAATACTTTAATTGACATCTGTTTCTGTTAATCAAGGAATTAATTTTAAAAGTAGTGACAGAGAGGAACCAGAAAGTGAGTCCCTAGGGCTTATTAGGGAGTAATATACATGTAATTGGCCACTCTTCTCCCACTCTCTACTTTCTGGATGTTGCATTCTGAAAATTCTGACCTGATGCTAGCTAGTATGACTGTACTAACCTATTATCCCTCCTACACGTGTATGATGGGCCAAATTCTGTTCTCATTTCCACTGTTGTAAATCCTGCATAACTCAACTTTCCATGACAGTGATGTCTTCTTATTCAAAGCACTGCAGGCATTCAGAAGCCAAGGTTTACTTAACCTGAGGCTGCAGGAAGTATAGACTATGTCTACACTGCATTTATCTTTTGAGAGAGGAATGCAAATGCAGACAAATGAAATTGCAAATGAAGCGTGGATTTCAGTTTCCCACGCTTCATTTGCATAATCGCGTCCGGCCTCTATTTCAAAATACCCTATTTCAAGATAAAAAATGCTGTGTAGATGCAGTTATTTTGAGAAAAAACCCTTCTTCCGAAATAACCCTTACTCCTTAGGTTTAAGAATTATTTCGAAACTAGGGTTTTTTTCTCAAAATAACCGCATCTACACAGCATTTTTTATCTCGAAATAGGGTATTTTGAAATAGAGGCCGGATGCGATTATGCAAATGAAGCATGGGAAATTCAAATCTGCACTTCATTAGCAATTTCGCTCAGCTGCATTTGCATTTCTCTCTTGAAAAAGGAATGCAATATAGACATACCAATAGAAAGCTATATAGAAATGGATGGACTCAAGGCCCATCTTTATCTTTGGTGGCTATTGTTGATTTGCTCACGATGGTGGGTGTGTGCAAGAAAGAAAGGTGATATTTTTAATTCTGTATTTCCTGATTTTTGTGTTTAGTTGGGACCTTATTTACCCATAACATAGTATTTTTAATGAAATTTTTGTATGTTTGAGATTTCTGAATGCTGTATAGGAATATTCTGAGGTGCTTTATAGAAGAAGACAGCAGGTATCATTATTCCCATTTTACAGATGGGGAAATGGAGGCACAAAGAGGTAAAGAGACTTATCCCAGGTTTCCTGATTTTTTTTTTTCAGTCCTGTGTACTTGTTTGCTCCCCTGACAAGTAGTTGATAGACACAAACTAATACCACTAGAATACCATTTCACCATGAGTTCTTCTTTACACACAGCAGACCTAGTACTGTGCTAACGGCCATCTCCTTGCCAGAACATCCTTAGATGCTCTTTGCCTCTTACTGGAAAGACAGAGGTTGTCCTATCTATGTTCGTCAGCAATGTCCTCAACAATATTCCTACAAACTTTACATACATACATATGTATCTCTTTCAGTGAGCTAGATTCTCAGCCCTGGATTTAAAATCAGAACAGCTGAGGATGAGTGGTGAGATTCTAGGCCAAAAGGGAATCAAAACAACCTGTGGAATAGCTTAGAATAGTCCAAGGGATTCCACATAGACCACTGCACAGCCAGAAACTGGCAGCATGTACTACCTCCCCCTTTATGGCTATGTCTACACACAAGTGTTTGCTGGAAGAGGCAATGCAAATGAAGCGCTGATTAGCATTTTGTCATGCTTCATTGCACAATCCATTCTGAGCCGTTTTTGCATAATAGACTTTTGCGCAAAAACCAGAAGTGTGGCCGTGTCTGGTTTTTGCGCAAGATCCTTATGCCTCGCTGGAAGAGGCATACAGATCTTCCGCAAAAAGGGGGTTTTGTGCAAAACGGCCACGGCCACACTGTTTGCTTTTGCGCAAAGACTTCTTGCACAAAAATAGCTCTGAATAGATTATGCAAATGAAGCGCGACAAAATGCTAATCAGTGCTTCATTTGCATTGCCTCTTCTGGCAAAAACTCGTAGTGTAGACATAGCCTATCTGTGTAAGAGGGCTGGAGGGGGATAACGTGATCTCCAAAAGACATAAGAATGCAAATTCAGAGACTGTATTTAAAAGTGATAGTTCCTGTAAGGAAGTTGCTGTGAACACCTGGATACTGAGCATATTGTAGTCTGCTTCCTTGTATTAATGTACATGGATCAGCAACAAGCAAAGAACTAATAGTGCAATCTCTGAATTAGTTTGAGGCCTAGAAACAACATATAAGCAAGGAAATAAAAATGGCAAAACTCATTGTGGGGGTTTCCCAGTTCTCTTTATGTTGTATCCAGGTTCACTTTATCCCCTACCTCCCATTTATGGAATCATTGAAACCCACTACTTCATTGTTAAAGATGATAGTCTAAGCACACATCTTGTCAGCCTTAGCTCTAAGACCAGGTGGGCTGTGGCCTTACTATGTATGTAAAAACCTGGCATGAGAAAGCACTGAGTGGCAAGGTAAAACTCAAACAAGCTGGGGCATGTTATTTTCCTTTGATAAAGCCTGTCATGGATTTTTTTTTTTGCGGGGAGGGGCAATCTGACTGCCAGGAACAACTCTTTTCAGTATCCTCAGTATTCCTCTTTCAAAATAATTAGACCTACATTTAGAACATCCACTATATCTGATTTGAACTCTTTCCTCTTCCTTGCTGATCCAGTGAGGAAATGGGCTGAGATGAAGCTGCTGCTAGTGAGAGTCCTGAAGGCTGCCCTGGCTGCTTCATCTCTCCCTACTGCAAGCAGAGACACTGAGGTACAGCACTGCAAGTGGGCTGCTTCTATTGCCACAGGACAGCAGTAAATATGGCTGGATCAGGACCTGCAATGAAATTACAGCTCAGTTCCAGTTGCCTGGATCAGAGAGCAGAAAGCCAGGGCTGTCCTAGGCAGAAGTGGGCTGTTGGCAACTGTTCAGTTTAAAATGGTTGGGTTTTGTTTTTCTCTTATGAAGAGAGAAGCAGGTTGTTTCTAAATGCAAGTCCAGAGGCATTCACAGAAAGATCATGTTTTCTATTTGTTGCTCAAATACCAGACTTTTTCTCTATTCAGAGTAATGCTGATTTTTGAAGTAGAAGATTTTCTTTGCGGTATAATAGGGAAGGAATGAAATGTCACCATCTCCATCATGCCTGGCTTGATCCAGATTATTCTTTTAAAGCTGCTTTCTTTCTTCTCTCCCTTTGTCTCCTTTTATTTGATTTTTGAAGATGTATAGTGAAGATAACTGGAGAAATGGTGCTGTCATTTCCTGCTGGAATTACCAGACATTTTGCCAATAATCCAGCCCCAGCTGTTCTAACCTTCCGTGTGATAAATTACAACAGGTTAGAACACGTCCTGCCAAATCCCCAACTTCTCTGCTGGTAAATATAATTTTACAAAAACTTTGTAGAGACTTATAAGAAATGTTATCTGTAGCTGTGTTAGAAGAAACATTTCCAGAGAATAAAATATGGTGATCCTGTGGAATTTTAAACCTTGGCCTCTACTACAGAATTATTCATAAAAGTAACCATCTCTTAATATTATTTAGTATAAAACTGAATAGGATGCAGTCAATTTTAAAATAATATTTTAGCTCATAATGTTTTTGTTTACAGTTGTTTAAATAATGCCTAAGATCAATTTCTTGTTCATTTGACAACTCTTAGTTTAAAGTTAATTTGGCATTTATCCTGGACAAAATAGATAAAATTCCCAGATCTTGGAAACCTGGATTGTGTGTAGGACCTAGTCACCTCTCTGCCTTCCTAATTCTTGGATGTCTACCAACCCAGCTACCCTCCAGCTTCGTTTAATACTGTGGATGTTAACACCAATTTAGTGCTATGGGTGGAGCATGCATATGGATGAAGTGCCATAATACTATGCTAGGCTTTCACCACTGGAGATATAAATTCAAAACTTTAAGAATTCAGGAGTTAATTTTTAAAAGAAGTTAGGTGCCTAACCCCCATGGAAATCCAGGGCAGTTACGAACCTAAGAGCTTCTGAAAATCCCAGTAGGTGCCTTTCTGCATCTTCAAGCTCCTAAATAACATGAACAATCTGACCCTAAGTGGCTTACTATGAGACACATGCTCCTAAGCACTTAAGTCACTTTTGAAAATGGAACATTGGTTCCGTGACTTTGACACTTTTGAAAATTTTTACAGGTCTGGCAATGCGGCAGTTCTCGCTGACACTAACTTCACTTTGGGCATGTATTCATTTTGACCTGGGGATGCCATTTGCATCTCAAGAAGACCAATTCCCATTAACTCCCATCCAAACTAGTTTGTTAAAAATAGAATATAGCCTCGGAAGTGCATGCTGCAGCAAAGGCTAGCCAGCCTAAAGATATGCCTGTCTTACAGCAGAGTAAACACTTTCTCTCACTATGGCCATCTGCAGCCAGTGTTTATTAAGCTCTCGTTCTCAAGAGAAACTAACTTTCAAAGCTATATATATATATAATATGATACATTTGTGGAAATGTTTATAGTTGAGGCCAAGGTAGAATTTTCATGAAGTGTTTCAAAAATTGGGAGAAGGGCATTGTTTTGTAAGTGTTAGAATTAAATCCTACTACACAGCATGCCAAAGATTGCATCCTCTGATTATTTGGAGAAGAACTTACTTTTACAGATTCTGTTTGTTAAAATAGCTAATCCTTTATCTTTTATAAATCCATAGTGACAGTACACAAACTGATGCCAACACAAAAGAATTCTGGGTAAACATGCCAAATCTGATGACTCATCTAAAAAAAGTGTCTGAACAGAAACCACAAGCAACGTATTACAATGTGGATATGCTCAAATACCAGGTAAGCTCTTTGCCAAAGTAAAATATTGTTAAAAATGCAATTAACCTTGTACCATTGCTAGCAACTGTCTCTAGTACAGAAAATTGCCTGGAATAGTCTGCTCTTTAGTATAGGAAATGAATTTTGCACGAGGGTTGCCTTTTCAATACCATTGAACTGGGCGTGACTTAAGTCCCTGACAAACTTACTGAGGAAGTACATGAAGTTCTCTACTCTAAAATCAACAAAGATTTTATTTCTATGGCTGCATATGCCTCCAGCCTTATGGAAACTAAATATTGTTTTTCTGTTGTTTTCTAAGGTATCAGCCCAAGGTATTCAGTCTACTCCATTAAACCTTGCAGTGAGCTGGCGGTGTGAATCTACAAGCACTGACCTTCGCATTGACTACAAATATAATACAGAGGCAATGACTACACCCGTAGCGCTAAACAACGTCCAATTCCTAGTTCCCATAGATGGAGGTGTAACAAAACTTCAAGCTGTGCTTCCACCTGCTGTTTGGTATGAAAGTCTAGTACTGTACAACAAAGCCATTCCTTATTGTTTACCACCCTGCCACTTTCATGCTCATAACAGTACTTCATCTCCAATAGGTATAGTGACATGCTGATATTCATAAGGCTCTAGCTGAGGCATGCAGGATCACAAGGGGAATGCTAGACATTAGAATCTGCTTTCTACAGCAAAGGAAGACATGAAATGCTCTTCTGTTTTTTTTCCTGTCACTTTCACAAATTGACAGTCTGATCTTAACCAGCATGCAAGAATGTGACAGTCACATCAGTACTTTTAATATTAACGATACTTAGCACCGAGAGTTCTTTTCACCATAGATCTCAAAGTACTTTTACAGTTATGGGTAGACATCATTCTCCATAGCATGCAGATGGGGAAGCTGCCGCACTGAGTTTGTGATTTGTTCAGCATCACAGAGTAAATCACTGGCAGAGTTGGGCCTAGAACTCATTTTGATAGCAAAACGGATGCCATACAACCTCATGAGACTCCTAACCAGATGCAGGAGCACCAATAGCTTCCAAGGGCCCCTGGGCAAGGTGCATGTGAGGGCTGACTCTGAGCTCCCAGAAGGTCTGGGGTCTCAGGCAGAAGGGATGGGGCCCTGAATACCACCTGAAGCTGCCCCACATTTCCTCCCAGCCCTTAGTGCTGCCCCCGGAGTGCACAGCATGGTACTCTAGCAACAATTTCAAGGTCCTGGGGCTGCTGCTGGGAGCCTTGGGCTCTTTTGAACCACCGGGCCCTGGGGGAGCTGCCCCCTCTATGTCCCTCCGTCCCCCATTGATGGGCCTGACCAGAAGAAAGTATTTTCAACAAATATCATACCGCTCCCACTACTTTTTCTAGAATGCAAATGACTCAGAAGAGCTCCTTCATTTCCTCCTCAGTTATGCTATTTTGTTCCTTTTTTTAAAAAAGGAATGCTGAACAGCAAAGAATATTGTGGAAGATTCCTGATATCTCACAAAAATCAGAAAACGGAGGTAATAATGCAAGTTTACTTCTAATAGATTCTGGTTGTTAATTGTTTTTCATTGACCAGCTTATTGTCTTTATGCACATCCACCAACAAATCAATTCCTGATGAAACTTGACATTATAGGACACTGATCACAGCACGGGAACAAACTAGCTTTGTCAAGCGTGAGCAAGATCAATGTAACTGGTCTCACATTTTACTGCCCATTTTAGGAAAGTAAAGGGAGGTGTGTAATGACTTGGGCTTTAATTTCATCAAAGAAAAACCAGTTGATTTCTAAAATTAAGTGTCTTCAGCTCCAGGGAGCTCCTACAAATCTACGTCCAAGATTCAGTAATCCCTCTTATTTCCCCATACATTTTCTATTCCAAGGGCCACACTTAAGGCCAGCTGTGTTTTATGATGTCATGTTGTACATACCATGGAAACAGTTCATTTGCTTTTAATTTCTACTTGATGTGACTCCTGCAGCTTATTTGCTACCTGATTTATATCTCTGAAGTCTGAAAAGGTAAGAGCCCGCTGAAGTATGATTTGATGAAACGCTCACATTCTTATCAATGTGCTGTTGCTGCCATTTATACAGCTTAGAGAATCAGGTTTATTTCTGGGCACTTTTGGAATCAATAATATTCTTTATTATTCCATTCCCTTGGCTTTTATGCTAAGAAGCAGTGTATGTGGTGTTCTCTTGTAATGATCTCCTTCTGGAATTCTCAATCTCAAGGTGTGGGTTCTTTGCTGGCAAGATTCCAGCTGTCTGAAGGACCGAGCAAACCTTCGCCACTGGTAGTGCAGTTTACAAGTGAAGGGAGCACTCTCTCCAGCTGTGATATAGAACTTGTGGGAGCAGGGTACCGGTTTTCACTCATTAAAAAGAGATTTGCAGCAGGTAAGTGTGTCACAAACCCCTTCTCCTTAACTGGATGGGCACTGAGTAACAGGTGCTCAGCCCAGGGAGTGCCATCAAGGGAGCTATAAGTATTTCACTGGCAGAATCTTCACAGGACATGTGTTGAATATGCCCAGTTCCCAGCCAGACTAGCCCAACCCTATTTCTTTCCTGTTTGTGAATAACATCAGAGTCAAAGTGGGCTGGTGCAGTGCACCATTAAGAACCAGCCACCAGCCCAGCCCACACACGACCGATGTTTTGTTCCCCCTCCCACCATTGGCAGCCCTCCTGGTAGGCAATGTTCCCTCCCGTGGTCACCAACCAGTAGATCGCGATCTACTGGTAGATCTTAGAGGCTCTAAGAGTAGCTCTTGAGCCCTCTCTGAACTGTGCGAAGAGAAGCGGCTTCCCGGCCGGCTGGCCATGGCGCTCAGCCAGGGTGCACCAAGCTCCACGTGGGCAGGCGCAGAGGGGAAGCTGCCTGATCCGCTGGAGCATGCTTCAGCCTCCTCTGGGCTGAAAGCCACAGCCAGCTGGCCAGGCAGCTTCTCCTCTGCGCCAGCCCATGTGGAGCGTGGTGCATCCTCGCTGAGCTTCAAAGAAGGGGTGGGACTTCAAGGAAGCGGCGGGGCTGTAGATCTTGGCTTGGTCTGTCATTTAAAAAGTGATCTTGGGTGTAAAGAGGTTGGAGACCACTAAGCTGTGGAGAAGCACAGCTTCACAGGTGATTAATGATCCCTGCCCAGTCACAGGCTCAGGGCTCTATGCATAAGAACAGCCATCCTGGGTGAGACCAAGGGTCCATCTAGCCCAGTATCCTGTCTACCGACAGTGGCCAGCACCAGGTGCCCCAGAGAGGGTGGACCAAAGACAACAATCAAGCGATTTGTCTCCTGCCATCCCTCTCCAGCCTCTGACAGACAGAGGCCAAGGACACCATTTTATCCCCAGAGAGGGTGGACCAAAGACAATAATCAAGCGATTTGTCTCCTGCCATCTCTCTCCAGCCTCTGACAGACAGAGGCCAAGGACACCATTTTATCCCCTGGCTAATAGCCTTGTATGGACCTAACCTCCATGAAGTCCTAGCCTTTACAGCCTCCTCTGGCAAGGAGTTCCACAGCTTGACTACATGCTGTGTGAAGAAGAACTTTCTTTTATTAGTTTTAAACCTGCTCCCCATTAATTTCATTTGGTGTCCTCTAGTTCTTCTATTTAGGGAACTAATACATAACTTTTCTTTATCAGCCCTCTCCACACCACTCATGATTTGGTATACCTCTATCATATCCCCCCTCAGTCTCCTCTTTTCTAAACTGAAAAGTCCCAGTTGCTTTAACCTCTCCTTATATGGGACCCGTTCCAAACGCCTAATCATTTTAGTTGCCCTTTTCTGAACCCTTTCCAAGGCCAAAATATCTTTTTTGAGATGAGGAGACCACATCTGTACACGGTATTCAAGATGTGGGTGTACCATAGTTTTATACAGGGGCAGTAAGATATTCTGGGTCTTATTTTTTATACCTTTCCTAATAATTCCTAGCATCCTATTTGTCTTTTTGATCACCGCTGCACACTGTGTGGAAGTTTTCAGAGAACTGTCCACGATAACTCCAAGATCTCTTTCCTGATTTGTCGTAGCCAAATTAGCCCCCATCATACTGTACGTATAGTTATTTTTCCCGATGTGCATTACTTTACACTTATCCACATTAAATTTCATTTGCCATTTTGTTGCCCAATCACTCAGTTTGGTGAGATCTTTTTGGAGTCCCTCACAGTCTGCTTCTGTCTTGACTATCCTAAACAGTTTGGTATCATCCGCAAACTTTACTACCTCATTGCTTACCCCTTTCTCCAGATCATTTATGAATAAGTTAAAAAGGATTGGTCCCAGGACTGACCCTTGGGGTACACCACTAGTTACCCCTCTCCAATCTGAAAATTTACCATTTATTCCTACCCTTTGTTTCCTGTCTTTTAACCAGTTCTCAATCCAAGAAAGGACCTTCCCTCTTATCCCATGTCCATGTAACTTACAGAAGAGCCTTTGGTGAGGGACCTTGTCAAAGGCTTTCTGAAAATCTAAGTATACTATATCTACTGGATCCCCCTTGTCCGCATGTTTGTTAACCCCTTCAAAGAACTCTAACAGATTAGTAAGACAGGATTTCCCTTTACAGAAACCATGTTGACTTTTGTCCAACAAATTATGTTCTTCTACATGCTTCACAATTTTATTCTTTACTATTGTTTCGACTAATTTGCCCGGTACTGAAGTTAGACTTACCAGTCTGTAATTGCCAGGATCGCCTCTAGAGCCCTTTTTAAATATTGGTATCACATTGGCTACCTTCCAGTCATCAGGTATGGAAGCTGATTTAAAGGATAGGTTACAAACCACAGATAATAGCTCAGCAATTTCCCATTTAAGTTCTTTTAGAACCCTTGGATGAATGCCATCTGGTCCCGGAGATTTGTTAACATTAAGTTTTTCTATTTGTTCCAAAACCTCCTCTAATGACACTTCAATCCGGGACAGTTCCTCAGATTCATCACCCACAAAGGACGGTGCAGATTCAGGAATCTCCCCAACGTCCTCAGCCGTGAAGACTGAAGCAAAGAAATCATTTAGTTTCTCTGCAATGGCTTTATCGTCCTTGATTGCTCCTTTTAAAGCTCGATCATCTAGGGGACCCACAGGTTTTTTAGCAGGCCTCCTGCTTCTAATGTACTTAAAAAACATTTTGTTATTTCTTTTTGAGTTTTTGGCTAGCTGTTCCTCAAAATCTTTTTTTGCTTTTCTTATTACATGTTTACACTTGATTTGACAGTGTTTATGTTCTTTTCTATTTATCTCACTAGGATTGGACTTCCACTTCTTAAAAGATACCTTTTTGTCCCCCACTGCTTCTTTTACATGGTGGTTAAGCCACAGTGACTCTTTTTTAGGTCTCTTGCTATGTTTTTTAATTTGGGGTATACATTTACGTTGGCCTCTATTATGGTGTCTTTAAAAAGTTTCCATGCAGCTTGCAGGGATTTGGCTCTAGTCACTGTGCCTTTTAATTTCTGTTTAACAAACCTCCTCATTTTTGTGTAATTCCCCTTTTTGAAAATAAATGCCAGGGTGCTGGACTGCTGAGGTGTTCTTCCCACCACAGGAATGTTGAATGTTGTTATATTATGGTCACTATTCCCAAGCGGTCCTGTAACGGTTATATCCTGGACCTGATCCTGCACTCCACTCAGGACTAAATCGAGAATTGCCTCTCCCCTTGTGGGTTCCTGCACCAGCTGCTCCAAGAAGCAGTCATTTAAGCCATTGAGAAATTTTATCTCCGCTTCTCTTCCTGAGGTGACATTTATCCAGTCAATATGGGGGTAATTAAAATCCCCCATTATTACAGAGTTCTTTATTTTGGCAGCCTCTCTAGTCTCCCTTAGCATTTCAATGTCAGTATTGCTGTCCTGGTCAGGTGGTTGGTAATATATCCCTACTGCTAATTTCTTATTATTGGAGCATGGAATTACTATCCATAGCAATTCTATTGAACAAGTTGATTCACTTAATATTTTTATTTCATTTGATTCTACATTATCTTTCACATACAGTGCCACTCCGCCACCCAGCCGGCCTGCTTTATCCTTTCTATATATTTTATATCCCGGTATGATTGTGTCCCACAGATTTTCCTCATTCCACCAGGTTTCAGTGATGCCTATTATGTCAATCTCCTCATTTAATACGAGGTACTCTAGTTCACCCATCTTATTAGTCAGACTCCTAGCATTTGTGTACAAGCACTTTAAAAATTTGCCACTGCTTATTTGTCTGCCCTTCCCTGATGCATTGGATTCCTTTATATGCGGTTGTTTGTCTGCTCTGGCCCATGGTTTGCCCTCTCCACTCCTCTCTTTCTGAATACAGCTTAGAGAATCTCTATCAATGATTCTCCTCTAAGAGAAGTCTCCCTCCAATTTACATACATCTCCGCACCAATCGGCTTTCCCCCATCTCTTAGTTTAAAAACTGCTCTACGGCCTTTTTAATGTTTAGTGCCAGCAGTCTGGTTCCACCCTGGTTTAGGTGGAGCCCATCCTTCCTGTTTAGGCTCCCCCTCTCCCAAAAGTGTCCCCAGTTCATAATAAATCTAAACCTCTCTTCCCTACACCATCGTCTCATCCATGCATTGAAACTCTGAAGCTCCGCCTGCCTACCTGGCCCTGCACGTGGAACTGGAAGCATTTCCGAGAATGCCACCATAGAGGTCCTGGATTTCAGTCTCTTTCCTAGCAGCCTAAATTTGGCCTCCAGGACATCTCTCCTACCCTTCCCTATGTCATTGGTACCTACATGTACCACGACCACTGGCTCCTCCCCAGCACTATACATAAGTCTGTCTAAATGCCTCGAGAGATCCGCAACCTTCGCACCAGGCAGGCAAGTGACCATACGGTTCTCCCAGTCATCACAAACCCAACTATCTATGTTTCTAATGATCGAATCACCCACTACTAACACCTGCCTCTTCCTAACTGGCATTCCCTCCCCCTCAGAGGTATCCTCAGTGCAAGAGGATACCGCAACATCCTCTGGGAGGAGGGTCCCAACTACGGGATGGTTTCCCTCTGCTCCCATTGAATGCTCTGTTCCCTTGAGACTTTCATCCTCCTTAAGAGCACTGGGGATCTCAGACTGGAGGTGGGACAGTACTACAGTGTCCCGGAAAGTCTCATCAACATAGCTCTCTACCTCCCTTAGCTCCTCCAGTTCAGCCACCCTGGCCTCCAAAGCCCGAACTTGGTCTCTGACGGTCAGGAGCTCTTTGCAATGGGTGCACACATACGCCACCCGCCCACAGGGCAGGTAATCATACATGTTACACTCGACACAATAAACAGGATAGCCCCCACTCTGCTGCTGGGCTTCTGTCTCCATTTTTCTAATGAATAAGTTTAAGTATAAACTGGGCTTCTTTTTAAACCTCTGGAATATAGATTATTCTAAGAGTTGTTTTAAAGAAGGTCACAAGTCACTAGAGCCCTCTAACCTCCCTCTCCAAACTCTCCTGTTAGCTGTTTCTGGTCGCGCTCTCCCTGGTCGCTGAGTCACAGGCTTATATAGCTCTGGTAGCCCCTCCCCCTGACTGAGGCTCAGCCAATTAACAGAGGCTTCTAGATTTCAAACCTTTTAGAAGCTCCTTCAAACAAACAAAGCAAACAAACAAACAAACCAAACAGACAAACACAAGCTCAGCACACTGCAAATAACTCCCCCACACACAAACACACACTCCAGACAGCCACTTACCACAAGGGTCCCGTTTTTACTCCTCTTTTACCTGGAGAACTCCCTCTCCAAACTCTCCTGCATGGAGCTCACTGACCGGGCAGGGCTGATTAATCACTTGTGAAGCTGTGCTGCCATGCAGCTTAGAGGGAACTCTGCTGGTATGGCTTAGGAGTGACATTAAAGCATTGCCACAGCAGTGCTGCTGGACCTTTCTGGCAGGGACACCAACAGAGGGGAGTAAAGGGGCAGCAATGATTTAAAAGGGTCTGTGCTCCTGGCTGCCATGTCAGTGTTCAGGAGCCCAGGTCATTCAAATCGCCGCCAGAACCCTGGAGCTACCATTTGCTGGCCATGAGGGACTGGCTGGGAAGGTCTGCCCCTAACCATTCCCCTTCTGCCTGAGAACCTGCCTCATCCAGGGGCCCAGAGTTGTCCCCCTTTCTAAGGATGCCACAGGGTTCAGAGCATTTTGGTAAGTCCAGATGTCTACTTTCACCCCTGAATACACCCTTTGTTGGAGAGGAAGGCAATGTGCCACTGGACCCTTGTTGTCAGTGGACTTCCTTCATCCAATGGGTCCAGAGTCTGGGTTCCTGTGCATGAAATTGACAGATATATATTTAAAAAGCACAATCAAGAAGTGATTTTATGATGATCCATCTAAAACCAGGACGATTCCACTGGTGGAACCAGGGTGAAATCAAGTGTTACTGTTTAGCTTTGATATGGATTATCTAGGTACAAAATAGATAGGAGGTAATTAACACACTCAGTAACCTGTTGCTTTAATATATTCTATTTACAGGAAAATACTTGGCTGATAACTAAAGGAAGCCTATGCAAGTATATGGAAAATCCATATAACCAAGGACTGCTTTGTGTGGAACGGGTTTAAATTACGGTTTAAGGGAAATGAACTAAATCCTGCATTTGGGGCACTTCTGTTGGAAGTGTCAGCGACTTTCAGCATTTTTTCCTGAGAAAACACCGTCTTGACCAGTCCTACAGTATTTACTTCTAGATGTAACATTGGTAATGGTTTTAAAATGTAATTATTGTATTTGTAAATTGTATTCATTGCAGTAAGGCTGTATTTTGGCAGTTAGACACTTGAGTTTTAGCATTTTACCATTCATGAAATGGATGTAATTTAAACTGTGGTATACAAATTTAATAGTAGTACTGTTGAATGGCACAATGCTTACAGAGGTAGATTACATTTTGTCAATATATGCGATTTAAATACAATCCTGGTAGCTGTTAAAAAGAAGGGGGTGCCTCATGAAAAGAGAGTTAAGTAAAACCTGCAAACTGATTTACTTTTTCTTCAGTCATTAGTATGTCTTATAATAGTGCTAAATAAAAGGTCTATCTTTAATTGTTTAGCTGATTTAACTCCAAAATAATATTTTAGTAAATATGGAGGTTATAACATATTCCCCTCTCCCCAAAATGAACAACCAAACAAAAAATAAAAACTCAAGGTCCATACTTCTTAAAATACTTATTTCAGACTTCATAACAAATAATGCAACTTTTCCAAATATAGTTTTCTATTTTTATGGACTTTTGCTTTTTCCCAATATTCTGACACTTTACAAATGTATAGATTATTACGTAAGCAAACAATTTGACGGTTAGTGATTACTCTGAGCCTACAGAACACTGGATGTCCACAGATAGTAATTGGGCATATTTTCAGCTACCGCCTCCACTTTTGCAATCCTTTTTGATAGGGGATTTGGGACTACCATATGTAAGATGCTTTACAGCAATGTAAGAAAAACTCCTTGTCTCGATATTTAAGAGCCAAAACAATCCAACATCCCACCCCCTGCAAAATTCACTGGTGAAAGAATGCAATATATTCCTACCCTATAGCCTTGATATAGCAATTTTTATCCGTAGATCATAAAGTTCGTTACACAATTGAAGAAGGATTTCACCCTGAGGAAATGGAGGCACTGAAAACTCAAGTCCTGCCCAAAGGCACAGAGTTGATTCAATGGCAGAATTACAAATAGAGCCCTGGTCTCCTAATTCACAGTCCTTTGTCTTGTCAACTGGTTAATTTTGTGTTGTGCAAAGACTGAGTAGTTACAATGCTTATATTTCAAATAGTTTGAACTGAGAGAGCTAACTCTTGTGTCTAGAATGGATCAGACCAGCAGAACTAGCAAATCTTTCTCACCAGGAGAAACCTTCGAAGTGCTGCCAGTGTACATGTGGCACATGACTTGCCAGGTCCGAGGTTTTATTTATTTACATATTTATTTATTTATTTTGGAAATGTAAAGTTTTTAACATTGACATGGGAGCTAAATTAAAAGATTGTGAAAATGAAACATGAAAATGAGGTTAACAGTTAGTTTGGCAGCTAACTGTGTCCACTGGCCACTTTGTGTGTATGGCGTACAAATGTGTACATGCAGATCTTATACTCAGTTGCCTCATTTGCAGAAGAAAATAGCTGTACTTGGGAAAAATAGTTGCATGTATAAAAGTGGGTGTTTAAAACTGGAGTTCGTGGCTGAAACTTTTGGCCCTAGATGTTTCTTCTGAGATTGGCATAGTCAATCTCAATTCAACTATTCTACTTTTCCTTTGCTTGTGGAACTGAGTTCATGCATGTAAAGAGAGCAGCATGTCAATCAAGATTTTCTATGTGGCTCTCAGATGAGAATTTTTTCTTTAGATAGGAAACTATTTTAAATAAAACATCATTAAACTTTGCAGACTTAACAATGTACAACCTACTAGATGAGCCAGTCTTCAGTAGAAAAGGGATGTTTTGTCTATCTTCACAGTTCCATCATACAAGAGCGTGACGGAATATTAATTTCACAAATCTTCATCTGCTGTGATAAACCAGGTGTCTACATCTTGCTTTTATACTTTGAAAAGTCTCTGAGTGAGGAGCATGTCTCATCATGGATGGATTGTGAAATTTAAAGATGGGCCTGAACTAGGATCTGAGATCCAAACACTCCCTATTCTAGACAAAATTGGGATCCAAATGAAGTTTATATGTTGTGACACAGACCCATCACAGACTGCATGAAATGCAGTTGAAAAGTATTTCTGAAGTAAAATTGACATGTGTTAGCCTACTTCTGGCAAGCATAATGTTTTCATGGGTGCCATTAATGGCACGTCAGCTGAAATGGTAGAAAGGTAGTTTCTGTCCTGTTTTAATGTAAGAACTGTGCTGTGAGAAAATGAAATCTCTGTTCAAAATTAAACATTAATGTTGTTCTGATGTTGAGGTACACCGATAACCTACAAGTGTATCCATTAATTATGATGTTGGGTACTGCAGAAATATATGCAATATCAAATAATGCTAATTTTCAGCTTTTAAATTCATTACCCATATCTCTAGTGTCTCAAAAGTTGCCAGCAACAGGCTCACAAATGTCAATTGAAAATAAAAACATTGTCATGTACTTGTTGCAGATCATGTATGTCAATAAGTGCTTATTAGCAGCTGAACTTTGAATGCTTTTTTTAAGTGCACCTTTATTTTAAAATTACTGACAAATAAGGAAGAGTGTAGATATTAAAACACTGAGCAGAAACCTAGATTAATAACTCAAAATTACAAATTTGTTGATGTGTACATGATGTGTGCATGTTCCCAAAAATACAATTAAGCTATTAAAATTAATACATCCTCCAAAAATTTAAAAGTGAACATGACAGTATTCCTAAATAAGATATTCACCATTCTAGTTTGATTTTCCCTGACTGGAAATATGACTGTATTGACTGTATAGCTAACATTTGAGGTGGGAACTCAACATCATAAGGCAAGTAATTTAAAAATAAAAACCTATGAGAAAAGTACATTTTTCAAATCAATTTATGAAATATACCACACATTATTCACCAAACTATACTTTAAAAATTGTTATCCACACCAAGAATGTTTTTTAAAAATGTAAATCTTAAACACAGGCAATTCACTTTATATTTTATGCTAAGGAGATTTAGAACTTGATAATAACGAACACAAGTTATGGCAGTTTTTAAATGTTGCTAGAAATAATTCTGCTTATACAGTAAAAGGACCCACCAAGCCTAATGTAGCTTTTGACAAGAGGACAGTGTTCGTGCTGCAGTATGACACACATCCTCAGTAACTATATTAAAAAAAACCACACAACCTCCCTGGTGTGAGCTGAATATGAATACACCAGAGTGGGTTACATAGGAACTGATATAAATATTTTTAAAAAAATTCTGGCTCTTTGTGGACAGAGGTTATCTGTAAATTCAGTTCCCTTCAGAAAGACTCTCACACTAAGTTGTGGTGAGGCTAGCAGAACATACTCACAAAGAAGAGCAAGTATGTGCAGCAACCAGAACTTTGTTTTAAAGAACTGAATGATTGATTTACCCAAATCTATAATTATATTAATCATGAAAACTTTCATTATAAAAAAATCACAGAACTAGGACAGTTCTGTTGAGAAGACCAGTCTTCTACATTAGTATGCTGTTTCATCCTAGCTCTTATGCTCAGCATAGCTCTTATTTTCTGCTATCTGAGGCTATATCAACACTACCAGGTTATTTTGAAATAAGTTATTTTGAAATAATAACTCCCAAAGTAACTATTTTGAAATAGTGCGTCCACACTGCAGAGAAGCCTCAAAATTAGTCCGAGGCAGGCTCCCTTAATGTGGACGTGCTATCTCGACTTAGAGCCCCAGGAAGCACTGGGGAGTAATTACTTTGACTGACTCTGGGGATTAATTATTTCGAAATAACAGCAGCTGAGAATCCACGCCACCACTATTTTGAAATAGCAATTTTGAAATAGGTGTTGTTTCTCAGAGAAGAAGTGGTTATTATTTCAAAATAACAAGCCCATTATTTCAAACTTATTTTGAAACAACGGGCTTGCTATGTAGCTGCTCACCTTGTTATATTGAAATAATGGGAGTTATTTCAAAATAACACTGTAGTGTAGACTTGCCCTGAATGAGTGTCTTTAGCACTGTGCCAGGCATGCCAAAGAAGAAATCACGTAAATCCAGTCCTGTCTTTCAAAACCCTTTACCAGCCTAATGAATCTAATATTTAGCCTTTGAATAAGTGTGCATTTGGACCCTGATACATACATGGCTAGATACTGCAGATGAGCCTTCAATCAAGTATGTACACTTGCATGCATATTTGCAGGTGTGTGCAGGCAATGCATGGAGACAGCAAACTGGGCCCTTAATCACAATCCTCACAATGCCACTGTGAGGTAAGTAGAAATGCATAGAAATTATGGGTTAGATGAATAAGTTTCAAATTTTCTTTCCTTGAATAAAAAGTAAGCAATTCTGTCTTAAGAAAACATGGATACAAACATTTAAAGATGCTCTAACTTTTTATACATTAGGTTGGTGTTCTGCATCTCTAGTTTTTAGCCTTTCTCCAACCCATTGATCTGCTTTGAGGTGCTTCAGTGGAACAAAACAGAGTTAAACCTGGCTTAACTATATACCTGAATCCTATAGTGCTGCAAGACTGTAATAGTGCTACCTAAACCACTCACCTTCCTGCCCTACAGTGAAGAAAGCACATAGGCTCAGGGTCACCCTGGCTAATCAATAGCTGCTAGAACAGTCCCTGTAGGCTGTTGTCAGTTGATGTAAAATAGAGCAACCTAAAGTCTGGGGAATAGGTCAAAGCAACAAGGTCAGAGAGCCACAGAGATGGCTTAACACCATATTTGCCCACCCATACCAACCCTGGGTTGCATCAAGCACAGCGTGGCTGGTTGAAAGGATCTGAGCCAGAGAATCTGAGATTGCCAGGTTCCCCACTGTCCTGGCAGAGTAATTGTTCAAGAACAGTTTGTCAAATACGTTAAGGATGAACAAGATTTTCTTCAGTATTACTTAGTTGTGTCTTCTCTTTCTATCCGAACAAATCAAACCTTTTTGCTTCCTTTGTGAGAACTCCATTAATATATATCCGTGTTAGTGTCATATCGTAGTGACACAGTAAAAGACTTCCCTTCTAGATTTAAGTCTTTGTTTACCATTGCAATTGAGCCATCTGGCAGTCTTATTACTCTTCCAGCAGTGGTCCTTTTCAGGATGGAGGAATTTAAATGTGTCTGTCTCATCTTGGTATTGGATGTTTAAGAGCACCCGGCCTCCTTTTACAAATTGGCTGTGTCTACACTGGCACCCTTTTCCGTAAAAGGGATGCTAATGAGACACTTCGGAATTGCAAATTCCGCGGGGGATTTAAATATCCCTCGCAGCATTTGCATGAACATGGCTGCCGCTTTTTTCCGGCTTGGAGTTTTACCGGAGAAAAGCGCCAGTCTAGACGGGATCTTGCGGAAAATAAGCCCTTTTTCGGAAGATCCCTACTTGAAAGTAGGAATAAGGGATCTGCCCCGCTGCCCAAGCCCCTCCGCGGCTTTGCAAAGCCTCGGGAGAAGCCGGCAGCGGGACAGCCCAGACGCACCGCGGCTGTCCCGCTGCCGGCGTCCTCAGAGGCTTTGCTCCCGGTGTCCCTGGTCTGCTGGAGACGGTCCCCAGCAGACCAGAGGCACCGGGAGCAAAGCCGAAGCGGCGGCGGGGTGCCGCGCTTCTGAGGCTTTGCTCTGGCAAAGCCTCAGAGGCGCGGGACCCCGCCGCGGCTGCGGCTTTGCTCCCGGTGCCCCTGGTCTGCTGGGGACCATCTCCAGCAGACCAGGGACACTGGGAGCAAAGCCGGGGAGAAGGAGGGGCTGGGGCGCTGCCGGTTGGCCTCTTAAGGGGGGTAGTCTTATACGGCGAGCATAAGACGAAAACCTATGTTTTAATTAGAAAATTAGGGGGTCGTCTTATATGCCCAGTCACCTTATACGCCGGAAAATATGGTAGCTTGTCTTCACCAGACCCTCTAATTTGAACCCCCAGAAGATTGACTGCGGCAGCTTCCATCTTCTTTGTAGCGTAGACTAGCTCAGAGAGAGTAGTGAGTCCACTCTATAGCTAGCTTGCTTTTAGATCATGTACTGAGCTCCAGAGGTCCCGGGTTTAATTCTTTCTGTTGGAATTACATTATCAGCTAGTGGAAGCTTCTTCCTCAAGGCAAGAAACCATACAGCAAAATATGCCATTACCTTGCTAAGTCAAAAGAATTAAAAAAACACCAAACTGCATCTCAGAAGCTAGTGTATTGTTAAGGTGTTCATTACACAGGTATACCTCTGTACCATTCAAAAATGCATTCTTTGTGCTACCCACAAAAATCCTGAAAGAAGAATATCTGTGAACATAAGATATGTTTTAAAATTGTATGATTAAGTTTCCAATAACTAAATAGCATCCACATTTATTCAAATGTATGAATATAGGCTCAGATATGATCTGTTTCTCTAACAGTGTGTGGAAGCTGCAAAACTCGATTCTCATTTCACATATACCTGAGTTACTAATTTGAAATTATTAACTCTTTCAAATTCAGCAATAGTTAGGTCTTTGCTTTGAATGATTGTGAAGATAGCAATTGTTAGCAAAATTCAGATCTGGATTTAGGTTTGGATTTGGGCCCATCTCTTTTGGCTGGTTAAGTAAAATAGTTTGCAGAAAAAAACTATTGTCTTAAAAGGGTGTACTCAGCTAGTTGGTTCTGTATTCTTTTTCTTCCATTTTTTCTGATACCCTCAAAGGCTTGAACCTGCAAAATCTCAATGCAGGCAAGCCTCCATTGAACTGGAGTTTTTACTTCCATGACGATTGCAGATGAACGATTTTAGATGTTAAGAATATTCATTCTTTGCCTCCTTCTTCTTTCTTTTTTTTCCCCAGTTTGGCATCCATTGTACGTGCATGTGTCACTTCAGGAGCAAACAGGGCTCTATTTCTAGTGTCTGGTACATACTGGTACATACCAGTATCAGAAATGGAGGCCTAAGCAGGTAGACACTTTGGATACACTTATTATATTAATTTCAGCTCCTATTTGCGTTCAGAGTCATTAGAGTGTGTCTAAATTACACCATAACTTGAAATAAGATATGCAATTTGAGCTACACAACGCCAAATTTCAAAATAAAGCGCTCTTCTAAATGTCCCTTACTCCTTATATCAGTGGTCCCCAACCATTTGAGGTTTCCAGGCAACAGGGGGCGTGGCCGGGCGCCCACTGGGCACCAGGGGGCGGGGACACTTGCGCGCCCGGGGGGCGCCCTCCCCCATAGCCGCATGCCCGGGGGCGGGGCCCCCACATAGCCACGTGCCCAGGGCCGCGCCCCCTCCAAGCGCCGCGCGTCCAGGGCCGGCGCTCTCCCTCCCCAAGCGCTGCGCGTCCGGGGCCGGCGCTCTCCCTCCCCAGGCACCGTGCACCTGGGGCCGGCGCTCCCCCCACCAAGCGCCGCGCGCCTGGCACCCCCTGCAAGCACCCCGCGCCCAGAGCGCGGGCGGCCAATCCGCGGCGCTCCCGGGGCCGGCGCTCACCATGCACCATGTGCCCGGGGCCAGGCCAGCCCCGAGCACTTGGCGGGCGCATACAAATGCCCCCGTGGGCGCCATGGCGCCCGCGGGCACCGTGTTGGGGACCACGGCCTTATATAATGAGGTTTACAGTGACATCAGAATAGCAAGCCCCCAAATAATGGGCTTGCTGTGAAGACATAGGATAGCTATTTCGGGATACTCTGGTTGCAGAGTAAATAGCATTGCAAATAGTGTTGCAGTGTAGATGTACCCTTAGGGTCCTTTTGTATAACTTGAGCAACTTAAATAACGTATTTGTCCCAGAAGCATAGCATTTTAGACAGGGAGTTATTTTAGCCTGCTAGTGACAGGACTGAAAGAGTTATTTTAGCTTGCTAGTGACAGGACTGAAAGAGAGCCCCTTCAGCCTTTGATAGGGAGTGACACTGCAAAACAAATTCAGGATTTATTTCCCTTTGCCATCTGCTGGTATGATGTTTCAATATATATGCAGGCTGAGCTGCAGAGGGAAAACTGGAGAAACTATCCTTAAAAATGTATAATTGAAATTATGTACAGCTGTACTGTTGACAATGAAGGTCCAATTTTTATTTTGTTTTATTTTTATCAAAAATAAGTATTAGATATTTATTTTAAACTTCTAGTGCTCCGTTTTAAAAACTATTCCGTTTACATATCTACATACCCTCAAAAATCAAGTTAAGCATTTAAATAATATAATTTGAGTTCACCATTGATTGCACCTGCTGCCCTGTTGATAAGTAAAATGGAAGACTGGCTCAACCCTTAAACCATTTTTCTCTTAGAGTGAAAAATATTTTTTTGTTTTTTAAAAGTACAATTCTGGACTACACCTGTAGAAGGATGGCATTACGTTGACTTGAAATGCTAATGTTAAAGAACTGCACATAAGATGACACCAATGAATGGTTCTTTTTGAGATCCTTTCAGCATAAGCATAATATGAGCTATCACTGCTTAACGTTTTGTATTGAAGACATTTTAAAATGGCTGAATCACAATCAAATATATACAGTAACTTTTAAACAGCCGGAGAGGAACAAAGTGAAATAATGGTTTACTGAATGTTTATAATGCGCTATAAAAATGTGATTATGGTTTTCCTCACTTCTTTAATCTCATTCTTGTTCCTCAATTTTCTAGTTTTACAAGTAATTTAGCATTAAATTGAGTACAGTTATGTCTGTATGCATGTCGCTGAAAGGTACTCCTAATTCTGCATTTAAAGAAGAACTCTGAATAGTTTGACAATTTTCTAAATATAGTACAAACTGTTGTCACACTTAAACATCTAACATCTATTTTGGCATAGACATAAAAGACTAGATCCTATATGTGGATGGATTCATTTCCCACCCCTTTTTTTTTAATACGTATTGATTTTTTACATAAAATTCTTTGTTTAAAAATCATCATTTGAAAATTTAACATGACCAAAATATGTAATATCACACTCAATGCTATTTTTTGTAAGGAAATTATTCTCTCAAGACTCCATTCCAAAACTAGAATTCTTGTAGAGTTGGACATATTTTATGCTAGTCAGCATTTTAATTATTGCACCATTAAATATGGCAAAAAATAAGCTATAGAAATGTAAGACCGTGGTGTTTCCCTGTGTGTTTTCCCTTTTTAGGAGTGGAAGTACCGACATTGCTTGAACAATTTTTCTTGAAAATTTCAAGTTTTCTTTTGGTGGTGATATTCAAAGGTTTACAGGCCGAGCAGTCTGAAAAGTCCATCTAAAATCAGCTTTTTAAAATGAGGGTCTATAATATTAATGATACTTTATTTGAAATTAACTTATTTGTTTATTACAAGTTGTATGGCAAACCTTTGTGTAAATGAAATATTGCAGTTTAATTCTTAAACCCATGGTTTAAAACCACACCTTCCTCCCCCACTGAATACCTAAGAAAATTAAAAAAAAATCTTCTAGGCGATTCTCCAAAGATAATGATACTAACTAATTACTTCAGGTCAGAAATTCTGTCAAAATGCACATTGTCATTTGGTGGACAGAGTCAGATTAGGATATTAGAGTGGAAAGCCCTAAACCTGCAAACATTTATATATGTCTTTAGTGGAACTTCACACATGCTTAACTTTCAGTATGGGCGCATCTAGACTGTAGGGTTTTTTTTTGGAAAAACAACCGTTTTTCTGAAAAAACTTCACTTATGTCCACACTGCTACTGTGTTCTTTCGAAAGAAAATCAAAAGAACGCAGGGGTTTTTCCAACATTGTTAAACCTCATTCTATAAGGTAGAACACCTTTTCTGAAAGAGCTCTTTTGGAAAAAGGCATGTGTGGCCATGGAAAAGGGAATTTTTTCGAAAGAGGAAGTCTCCAGGAAAAAGCACAGGTGCCTTGGTGGCCACTCTGTCCATAGTAATCATAACTTAACTTGACACAAGATAACATCCATTCAGTGTGGACACTATCTTTTGAAAAAGCAGATCGCTTTTTCGATGCGCTTTTGCAGTGTGGATGCTCTCTTTTGGAAGAAGTTTTTTTTGTTGTTGGAAAATCTTTTCCGAAAAAGCTTCTTTCGAAAGACGCTTACAGTCTAGACATACCCAAAGAGTGCAAGTATTTACAGGATTAGGTCCTATTTACTAACATTTGTAGTGTTAGTAATGCTCCACACCCCCAAACTAAGTCCCAGAAATTAATTGGATTTCCAAGTGTACTACCCTATATTAACCTATGTTGTTTTATAAAATACCATGTGTATAAAATGTTTAAATATTTGTGGAATAAGTTTCACAAGTATATTTTTAAGATTTAAGTTAAAAAGTTAGTCTGGCCTTTTTAGCCTACACATGCAATTAAATATACTGTACCCTTAGTCTATGATGCCCTAGTTATTGCTTAGTCTGTGATGATAAACTTTGCTGCTTACCTAATGTTCTCAGAGAAAAATTGTAAAAGATACAAAGATGTGTTGCATTTGATATACTGCAACAAAGCTTTGTATTTGACCTCTGGTAATATGAATGTGTTGTATTGACTTGTTGAAGATAATCATGAAACAACATATTTTAAATGTTACTTGCCTTATAGATTAGGATACAGATATGTGGATATCATTTTTGTAAATAATGTTTTTTATAAATGTCTTTCCTTCATGATATTTCCCAATGACCCATTTCACAAAATCCCGATTATGCAATTATTTACCATATAGACTATTGCAACAAATAAGGTCCCAATTTCAAAACAAAGTTTATTAATTCTATACACAGAAACAAAATTAAGTACTTGATTAAGTTGTAATTTAAATGTGATTTTTTTTCTTGAAAATAAATGAAAAAATTAAAATACTCATTTGTTTATCAGTTTTGTTTCGCAATGTAGTATTTGCAGTTTTGCCGCCACAAGTTTAAATATATGACAATGAATCAGAATTATCTGCTGGTATCTTTGACACCGTAAATCATGAATAATGCTTTCCCCAGCCAAAACATTTAGGGTATGTCTACACTACCCTCCTAGTTCGAACTAGGAGGGTAATGTATGCATACCGCACTTGCTAATGAAGCCCGGGATTTGAATTTCCCGGGCTTCATTAGCATAAGCGGGGAGCCGCCATTTTTAAATCCCCGCTGCTTCGAACCCCGTGTAGCGCGGCTACACGGGGCTCGAACTAGGTAGTTCGGACTAGGGTGCCTATTCCGAACTACCGGTACACCTCGTTTCACGAGGAGTACCGGTAGTTCGGAATAGGACCCTAGTCCGAACTACCTAGTTCGAGCCCCGTGTAGCCGCGCTACACGGGGTTCGAAGCAGCGGGGATTTAAAAATGGCGGCTCCCCGCTTATGCTAATGAAGCCCGGGAAATTCAAATCCCGGGCTTCATTAGCAAGTGCGGTATGCATACATTACCCCGCTAGTTCGAACTAGCGGGGTAGTGTAGACATACCCTTATATGGTTTTATTTTAGTCACTTTTGCTGATGTAGAGCTGAAGAAAGTTAAGGATCCTGGCATTACCTTGTGCCTTACAGATAGTATAGATAATGAGCATGTAATCAGATTTGTGTGATAATTTTTAGAAATGTACTGTTTAATAGCAATGTATATGTAGAATTTATAAACGTTTATGTAGCATTTATAAAATCATAAGTATGTGGACTTGATTTTTAGGCAAATGTGTCACTAATGTGTACATAATTTGTATTCAGAAAGGATTTTATGGTGTTTATATTATGGAGTAAAACTTCAGAGGGATAGCCATGTTAGTCTTTTTCACAAAAATATGGAGTCCTGTGGCAATTTCAATTTATTTGGACGTAAGCTTTCATGGGCTGGAGCCCGCTTCGTCGGTATACAAGCACATACAAAGATGGGTGAATTATACTACCATACGGAGGACCAGTGCTAACAAGATCAATTCAGTCAGGGTGTATGTGGCCAGTGTTCCCTCTAAGATTTCCATCTATGAACAGAGGGAGTTTTGTCTCGTGTACCACCATTGAATTCATGTGTGCTTGTTTGGATGTGTGCCACTGTGGCACCTAAGTTAAGAAAAATCTTATAAACCTCCCTCTTTCCCCTCTGCTGCCATTTCTCCTACCCTCCCCTTACCCCGTCTGCTCCCCTGGTGTCTGCTGCCCCCCACCTCTCACCCTCCTCTGCTGTCCTGGCTCCTGCCTTTCTCATTCCCCTCAGCCCTTTGGGGATCTGCCCCCCCCCACACACACACATCCTCCTTGACTGGTGCACCCACCCTTCTCTTCCCCCTGTGCCCAGTCCTCCTCTAGCCTCACTCTGATCATATATATCTACCCCACCCCATCCCCTCTCCCAACACCTCCCTCTACCCCCTGCCTTGCCTCTCTCCTCTGTCTTCTGGTGCTCATCCCTCCCCTCCATGTGTTTGCCCTTCTGCTTCACCCCCAGAATGCCCCTGGCACCTGCTCCTTCCCTTTACCCTGCATCTTCCTGGTGCCATCCCCCCATTGCCCTCTTTCTCCCAGGTGCCCACCCCCTCAGTACCCTCTGTCCCAGTTCTCTACGTGCTTCTCTGTGCACTCACACTTAGAACCATACAGCTGGAAGAGAACTCAGGAGATCATCAAGTCCAGCCTCCTGCCCAAGGCAGGACAAATCCCAACTAAATCAACCCAGCCAGGACTTTGTCAAACTGAGACTTAAACACCTCTAGGAATGGAGATTTCCCCACCTCTCTAGATTAACACATTCCAGTGCTTCACCACCCTCCTTGTGAAATAGTTTTTCCTAATATCCAACCTAGATCTCTCACACTGTAACTTGAGACCATTGTTCCTTGTTCTGCCGTCCGTCACTACTGTGAACAGCCTTTCTCCATCCTCTTTGGAACCTCCCTTCAGGAAGTTGAAGGCTGCTACCAAATCCCCCCTCACTCTTCTCTTCTGCAGACTAAACAAACCCAAATCCCTCAGTCTCGCCTCATAGATCATGTGCTCCAGCCCCTAATCATTTTGGTCACCCTTCACTGGACCCTCTCCAATGCACCCACATCTTTTCTATAGTGGGGGGGCCATAACTGGACATAATATTCCAGATGTGGCCTAACTAGAGCTGAATAAAGAGGAATAATCAGTTCTCTGGATCTGCTGGCAATGCTCCTCCTAATGCACCCTAATATGCCATTAGTCTTCTTGGCTACAAGGGCACACGGTTGACTCATATCCAGCTTCTCATCCACTGTAATCCCCAGTGTCCTTTTCTGCTGAACTGCTACTTAGCCATTCAGTCCCCAGCCTGTAACAATGCTTGGGATTCTTCCATCCCAAGTGCAAGATTCTGCAGTTGTTCTTGTTGAACCTCATCAGATTTCTTCTGGCCCAATCCTCTAATCTGTCCAGGGCACTCTGGACCCTATCCCTGCCCTCCAGCGTATCTACCTCTCTCCCTAGCTTAGTGTCATCTGCAAACTTGCTGAGGGTGCAATCCATCCTCTAATCCAGATAATTATAAAGATGTTGAACAAAACCTGTCCAAGAACTGATCATTGGGGCACTCCACTAGAAACCGACCACCAACCTGACATCGAGCCGTTGATCACTACTTGTTGGGCCTGACAGTCTAGCCAGCTTTCTATCCATCTTACAGTCCATTTATCTAATCCATATTCCCTTAACTTGCTGGCAAGAATATTGTGGGAGACCATATCAAAAGCTTTGCTAAAGTCAAGGTATATCACATCCACTGACTTCCTCATATCCAACGAGCCATCGTAGAAGCTAATCAGATTGGTCAGACATGACTTGCCCTTCGTAAATCGATGTTGACTATTCCTGATCACTTTCCCCTCTTCCAAATGCTTCAAAATGGATTCCCTGAGGATCCCCTCCATGATTTTTCCGGGTACTGAGGTAAGGCTAACTGGTCTGTAGTTCCCTGGATTGTCCTTCTTCCCTTTTTTAAAGATGGGCACTACGTTTGCCTTTTTCCAATCATCCGGGATCTCTCCTAATCTCCACGAGTTTTCAGATAAAGTAAAAAATCTTATCTGAAGATAATGGCCAAAGGCTCTGCAATGACATTTGCCAACTCCCTCAGTACCCTCGGATGCATTAAATCCGGACCCATGTATTTGTGTATGTTTAGCTTTTCTAAATAGTTCCTAACTTGTTCTTTCCCCACCAAGGGCTGTCCACCTCCTTTCCATACTGCATTGCCTAGTGCATTTGTCTGGGAGCTGTCCTTGTCTGTGAAGACAGAGGCAAAGAAAGCATTAAGTACTTCAGCTTTTCCCACATCATCTGTCTCTGGATGTGTGTCTAGACCACAGGGTTTTTTCAACAAAAGTGTTTTGCCTGTGTCTACACTACCACCGCGTTCTGTCAACACTAAATCGACAGAACACAGCAGTTTTGTCGATGGCGGTAAACCTCATTCTACAAGGAGTAACGCCTTTTTTCGATAGTACTCTCTTCAAAAAAGGCACTATTGCATGCAAACTGTACTTTTTCAAAAGAGAGCATCTAGACTTTCTTTTGAAAAAGCGGCTTGCTTTGTCGACAGTACTGGTGATAGTCTAAACGCTCTTTTTAGACAGAAGCTTTGTCAACAGTATCTGTTGACAAAGCCTCTGTCGAAAAAGGTGTGCAGTCTAGATGTACCCTGGGTTACCTCCTTCATCCAGTAAGGGCCCCACTCTCTCTCTGATCATAACATGCCTGTAGAAATCTTTCTTGTTACCCTTCACATCCCTTGCCGACTGCACTTGTACCAAGAAGTTTTCCCCAACATTCTCCAAAAATTTCCTGGATTGTCTATGTACTTCTGTATTGATCTCCCAGCAGATGTCAGGGTGATTAGTCACCCATGAGAACTAGGGCCTGCGATCTGGAAGCTTCTCTCAATTGTCCAAAGAAAGCTTCGCCTACCTCATCCACCTGATCCGGTGGTCTATATCAGACACCAACCACAACATCACCCCTGTTGCTTCCACGTCTAAATTTAACCCATAGACTCTCAACATGACTTGCTCCGTCCTCTGCCTTCCTCATGCCATACCCTCCTTTCAACCCCTCTTTTCCTGATACTCATTCCTCCTCTCTCCTTTTCCTCCCTCTTGCCCCCACTGTCCCTCCCCTTTCTTCTCCCAGCGTTATCCTGTCCCCTCCCTTCTCGCACCCCCACTGACACCTTCCCTCCCCTACCTGCTCCTGCCCTTTTCCTCGTTGTCTCCTCTTGGTCTCCTGGCCATTTGTCTCTCCTCCACCCTGCCCCTTGCTGCCTGCCCCTTTCTTCTCCTGCCCTGGCCTCTTCCTCTCCTCTCAGGACAAGCCCCTTCCTCTCCTCACCCCCTGCCCCTTAGCTCACCACCTGCCCCTTTCCACACCTTTTGCCTTCCACATGGAAAGTAGTTTGCAGGGGCTGGGACCGTGGTACTATTTTTAGTACTGCAGTTCCAACCCCCAACGCCCCTGTAGCCCCAGCCCCAGCTGTTCCTGGGATGGGACCATATGCCGGGACTGGAGCAGAGGCTGCTTGCAGTGCTACTTTTAGTATTGCGGCCCTGGCTCCAGCTGGAATAAAGCAGCAGACACATGTGGTTCACAATTTGCATATCTTTTTCCAAAAAACCTTGCAGTGTAGATATAGCTTCCGCCCCATGACAATTTTTATAGCATTTGCCATTTCCTTCAGATACCTTTTCACAGAAACTATAGTGCTTTGAGGGATGAAACTAATGTTTGAAATTTTATTTTGTATAGATAGAATGAATTATGGAAGCAAATTGAAATATATTTTATTTTCCATGATCAACTTCAGTTACTACTTTGACTGAAGACCGTATCCTTGCATGGTATTAGTCATTGCAGCTGGCTCCCATAGTCTTTCATCTTCCTACCACTTAATATTATTGTCCTAGACAGTACTTCTAGAGTAAAATCTCTTAATGCATGTGGATCTTAGAGCAATTTAAAGTGCTGGCTTTGAACCAGAAGAAGCTTTGCTATCTTGGGGCAATATTTGAAAAATGGTGCCATTGGGGAATAGCAGGCATACAGCAAATAATGTTAATTCATAAAGTAATTAAACTGTTACTTGTAAAAATTAACTTTGTATGAAAGAGCATGTCTGTTGTAGTTTGGGGGAGGGTGTGCTTTTTCATACGTGGTAAAGAAGTTTAATCTTTGCTCCCGTCAGCCCGCAGGGATGTAACACACAATTTACATGTGTGGTGTATGGCGTGGGGGAGAAGTATGAGATTGTAATTAAAGTTGTATTATATGTAAAGAAAATGGGGCTACTTCAGGGCCAGTCGTCAGGGTGGCTCTCCACATAGCTGCAGACTTAGGCCTGGTCTGCACTTCACAGTCAGGTTGAGCTAAGGTAGATTTGCAGCTTTGCTCCTCCAAATGTAAGTGCCCTACTACAGATTGAACTTCTCTAGTCCAGCACTCTCTGCTGGTCCAGTAACATCTGTGTCCAGCATGATTTTAGTTAGCTGGATATCCACTTATCGTGGGTGTGGCTACATTTCCTGTAGTCCCATGAAGTTTGTTTACAACCACCAATCCCAGCTCTATGTTCTGTTCTATTTAGTTCTAATTTCATCCCTAAATGTCTTTTAGGGGCCAGTAAGCAGTGGAAGTTTTGGTAATATTGCTAGACAATACTGACGTCCCTTGGTTCGGCAAATTCTCTGTTTCGACACCAGTCAGGTTCTAAGAGTGTCAGACTAGATATATTCAACCTGTATACCAACAATATCTCCACCTCCCCCAAAAGTATCTGGCTTATGTTGGTGTAGTTAGGGTGACTCAGTGTCTCTACAGACTAATAATGGGCAACCTGCGGCCTATAGGCCACACATGGCTCATAGAGGTTCTGTGTGGCCCATGCACTGGATTGATAGATTTTGCTGATTTCCATCTGTGTGGTTTTTTTCCTACCGGTATTACTAACTGATACATGTAAATCAAGGGCCTGTGAAGTGAGATGTGTTCAGTCAACACCCAACATTGACAATGAGAGCTGTGCACTCACTCTGCATTCAAAATGCTGCTATGGTTCAATTGGCACCTCCACAAATTTTAGGTATGTAAGCACAGTTAGGAAAACTACCCTATGCTGGGAGACTTGGTTATGACAATCTTGTGGACTACTGAGATGAAAAAGGGCCACCCATGCAGCCCACTAACTAGAGAGGTTGCTCATCACTGCTGTGGACATTGCATTCCTTACAGCAGCTATTGGCTATTTTGTCAATTTCAAAGCACTGTATAAATCCGTGGTCCCCAACACGGCGCATGGCGGGGGGAGCGCCGGCCACGGGCGCGCGGCGCTGGGTGGGGGGAGCGCCGCCCCCGGGCGCGCGGCGCTGGGCGGGGGGAGCGCCGCCCCCGGGCATGCGGCTATGGGGGGGGCCGCCCCCGGGGCGCAAGTGTCCCCGCCCCCTGGCGCCCGGCGGGCGCCCGGCCCCTCCCCCTTGCGCCTGGCAACCTTGAAAGGTTGGGGACCACTGGTATAAATCTATGGTATGCCTGCATCCTCTATCCTGTGTGCAGATGTGGTCACCCCATTTAAAAAGAGATATACTGGAATGTTCAGAAAAGGGCAAGAAACATTATTAGGGGTATGGAATGGCTTCCTTTATGAGGAGAGATTAATTAGTCTGGTACTTCTTATCTTGGAAGAGAGACATGTTGGGGGGGGGGGTATGAGAGAGGTCTATAAAATCATGACTGGTTTGGAGAAAATAAGTAAGTAATATTTATTCCTTCTTATAACAAAAGAACTAGGTGTCACTAAATGAAAAAAATAAGGCAACAGGTTTAAAACAAAAGGAAGTATTTCTTCATGCAACACCGTCAACCCTTAGAACTCTTTGACTGGATGGTGTGAAGGGTTTAAAAAAAGAACTAGACCAAGTCAATGGTGATTAACCAGGATGCCTCTGTCCGGACTGGGAATGAACAAGGATGGATCACATGATGATTCCTGGTTCTGTTCATTTGCTCCGGGGCACCTGGCATTGGCCACTGTTGGAAGACAGGATGCTGGGCTAGCTGGACCTGCAGCAGCCCCAGTAGGGCTAGTCTTAAACCAGGTTCCTGGCTTCCCAGCGAGGTTGCTGCCCGGTCTCTGCTCCAAGCCAGGCTGTTATGCGGGCTGTTGCTGAGAGCCCTGCTACCCTTTGAGATGCTGGTTCCATGGGCTCCTGGTCCCCTCTTGGCTCCCTGCTGGGAGAATGGCCAGTGGTGCTGGAACAATTGTTGAGGTGGGGACTGAGCTGCATCCCGCCTTACCCCTCCCTGCCCCTAGCGCTGGGGGCCGTGGGGCCAGTGGCCAGACCGGCCTAGGGGGCGCAGCGGGGGGGGGGGGGGGCAGGATACAGAACCAGCCGGCGTTCGGCTTCTCCGCGGGGGGCGGGGAGAGCAAGTCGCGGCTCCGCCCCCCGGCCGCCAGCCAATCACAAGCGGAGTGGCGCGAGGCTGCCCGCCCCCCTCCCCCCGCGGGAGAGCCCAGCCGGCCGGGGTAGAGCCCGGCGCTCACCCCCGGGAGCCCCTCTCCGCACCGGCTGGGCAGGGCCCATGGTGGGAGCCGCCCCCAGCAGAGGGCGTGTTTGGCCGTAACCCTGGAAACCAGCCGCAGCCGCATCTTCTCTGGCAAGCGGCGCTTCGGCTGCGGGCGGGGGTGAGTGGGTGCGAGCGCGGCGCGGGGAGCTGAGGGGACGGGGGGGGGGGGGGCGTGTGTCTGTAGCTCGTGCCAGCCCCAGGCGATCACACAGACAGACAGACAGACGCACAGACACGCTCTCTGCGTCAGGGGTGGAAGATGGAGCCTGGGCTGAGCTTCGCAGCGCGGCTGGGATTATGGACTAAGAGTAGGTTTGTCCTGTGGGCTGGTGTGTCCCCGCCGCAGGCCAGAGCACCCGCGTTCAAAGGTGCCTCTGTTTCTCTGAACACTTTATCTCACCCATTACACAGGTATCACCCCTGATATCATCACCTCACCGACACTAACCTCCCCCCTCATCCCCCCTCTCTTCTAAAATCTCATTTCTCAGTTCACTTGTTTTTGATTGTATCACTTGGTGCCAATTTTCTTCCACTATTTGATCTGAGGAAGTGGGTCTGGCCCACGAAAGCTCATCGCCTAATAAACCATCTTGTTAGTCTTTAAAGTGCTACATCGTCCTGTATTTTGTCTCTCCTTCCTCAGTACTTCTCCCCTTTGTGTAGGGCAGTCAGCTCTGCTGGCTGTGCAATGACTAAGGTGTTCTTCATTTTCACTCCAGTCAGTCCTGCAAGGTGATAAAGGGTTTGTAAGTGGTCCTCACCTAATGCGTGGCACTTGCCACCCAGAGAAACCTGTTTCTGGGGCAAGATCATCTTAATTCTGTAGCTAAAATCTTTTCATTTTACTTTCCGTGTAAAGCTCTTTACTGCAAACTCAAAACAGGGGAATCATTTTATAGTCAGTGATGCCCCAGTTCAGTTTTTTTATGATTGTGTACATGGAACAAACTAGGTCAAGGATTATTAGTTTACTACAATATTGTAAAACCTCCATTGGATCAATCATTTTTCAATGGAGCACATTCTTCAATATTGCTGATTTGCTAATATGTGTGTGCTGTGGCTGCAGCCACTCTTATGTTTTAGGGTCTCTGTCATACTATATACATTTTCATATTTAATAGACATGTCAGACATAGCCAAGGATAAGGCAGCACGTCTGTTAAAGAAAAGAGGCAGCATATCCTCTGTAAGCAGCCATGAAGTCAAAGCAAAAGAAATCCTTGGAAAAAACAAAGAGTGAGTAGTTCTTTTTTCCTAATTTGTATTCTAAAATGTCAGTGCATTAGTTAGGAAATTGAGAAATAAAAAGGGTAGTTGTTGAAGGGTTGTTTTGAATCTAACTCCTGTTTCTGAAGCTTCTTTGCATAGCAATTCCTAAGGAAAAATGTTCTGTCATTCAGGCATCACTGTAAAAGTGCTTTTTCTCATCATTGATTACTTCACTAAATCTGAAATTTAAATGTTTGGGACCTTTTTAGTGCAAACATACTGTCATAAACAACACATGTAAATGCTGATCGATGTAATAAGTTGGGGGTTACTTGAAGAACTGGTTCTTGGTAATGATTAAGATCACCCCTGATTTCAAGAGGCCCAGAAAGCTGTCTAATGCTCTGGCTCCAATCCAGCAAAACACTTTAAGGATATGAGTAGTCCCACTGAACTCTGTAGGATTACTCATTTCCTGAAGTTTAAAAAGTGCTTAAATGTTTGGGTCAGGGCCTGTGTACTGAGATGAAGCCCATGGAGAGTACCCATTTAAAAATGTTAATTGTAACCGGATGGTTTCCTTGTTTTTGTCTTGGTGAGGGAGGAACTGCTTGTGCGTTTTAAGTTTTTTCTCTCTCTTTTTTTGAAAATATTTATGTTTACTCTCCCTCTCAAAATCCTTTCCCTCTACCACCTTTAATGGGAAGAGGAAAAGTTCATCTTTGGGATTTCTGTCTTCTAATTATTCCTTCCAATGTGCATTCTGAATTCAGCTTTTTTTTTTCAAAACTAATGTCCATTTAAGAAAAAATTTGCTGTGTAGAATTGAGTAAAGCAAAACAATCACTTTTAAATATTCATTTATTTTTATTATAACAAACACAGTAATAAATGCCAGAATTCAAAAGGATTTCAAATGCAGTGTTTCTGTGATTCCTTTCATAACTGTGTAACTGGTGACTGCCATGTTGGAGACTGAACCAGGAACCTCCAGACTGAAAATCATGAGATGAAAGACAGAGGCTATAACAACTCATGCCCCCTATGAATTGGAACATAGGGAAGCAATAACATATTCACCCAGTGGGTTCCATTTGGAACCAGAAGGTAGATTCCATTATAGAGTGTGTCCCTTTTTAGGGGGTCACCTCAATCCACAGACAAGCTTAGTGATAATTTGAATACAAAGAAGAGTGACAAAGTATTTACCAAAATTATATTATGTAAAGTTGTATTTTAAGATGAATTTTGCTTGCTTCGTATATCAGAGTCTATCAAAATTATTTTTATTTATCTCTATCCTGCTTCCCCACCACCCTCCTTAAAATTGAGCAGTTGACCCCCTAGCTGCTTCTAAAGTCTGGGCTTCTTTACTGTATTTATGTTACAGTAAAACCAAATTAAGGTTTTACAATGATAGTTTTGCTTTATTCTATTCAACTCCATGCAGCTAGAAACATAATTTGTTTTCTTAAGTGCAGATTAATTTTTAAAACAGAAGCTCTGTTCAGAATACACTTTGGCAAATTTATGCATTATGTCATTTAAAAATAGTTAGCTTTACAAGGCAGAATAGATATTTTGTTTCCACTACTCTTTAGTGTTTAACGGCTGTGTATGTCCCACTAAGTGGCAGCATATTTCTTTAGCATCGAATATCCTGAGAGAAGACATTCTTAACTGATCTTATTTTGATATAAAACAGTCCAAAGATGATCTTAACGTTTTCTGAGAGAGTAGAGACACACAGCTTTCTATCTACAATTTTGCATTCTATTTTTATCAACATCATTTTGAATATACACTAGTTTATACAGTCACTTTTTGGATTATTTTTAGCTCCATGAGCACAGTATCTTATATGGATGAACCTGGTCATGATATTCCTCGTCTTGCTGTTCAGTTGGAGAACACTTATCAGCTGGGTATGGAACACTTCCTCCTCAATCTCATGCTGGGGAAAAAAAAGGAATAATCTCAGTATAGGCATAACTGGGTGAAATTTAATGCTCTGTGATATAGCTGTTAAATTAATTGCTCTAATGATCCCTTCTGACCATCAAATATGAATTGAAAATGTAAACTGCATCACTCAGGTACTCGCTAAATGGATATATAATATTAAGGAGAAACCGTCAAAATGTAGTCAGTTTAAAAAAACAAAAACAAAAACCTACTATTGTTTCCATTGCTATATTTGCCCTGAACTGTTTTTGACAGTTTTTGTAGTTTTACAATCACCTCTCTGTGTTTTTTAAAAAAAACCTAAAACACATCATCTCTCCCTGTTGTGTGAAAAAACATATAGAGACTGCCAAATAGCAGTTAAATGCATCAAGTTATCAAATTAACGACTTAAATTTAGAAAAAAAATTCTATAAATTTTATTATAGTCTTAGTTGCCACCTTTAATAATTGTAAATTGAAAAATTTAAGGGAGAACAAGGATTTTGAGGTTGATAGGATCTCTTTAAGATAACTGTTTTATCAGGAGTGCGTCTCTTAATTTCTAGACCGGGAGGCATAGTAATTTATCTTCTTGATTTTCAAGTAATACTAAGGGCTCCAAATCAGTGCCACTCTTTGCTAGGTACTGTACAAACTCATAACAAAAGGATTGTCCTGCCCCTAAATTGTTACGGCCATAAAGGCTCCTGATAAAACAGCTTTATCATAATTGAGTCTGAGCATGAGAGAATATTAGGGATCAAAATTCGTATTAGTTTAGAATTGAAAATAGCATGATGTATATTTTAATTGAAAACAAAGTTTAGGCATCTAAAAGTTGCAGTGTCTGAGGTGCTATTAACAGCTAGGGAAGGAGTTTATTTATTTTTTTTTGGCTAAAGGTATAGGAGCAATTAATTCACAGCATAGTAGATGGATAAAGTTTGTCCACTAAATGGTCTTGGCGCTGGTTAGGAAACAGTTTTCCCATCCCAGTAAAATATTTAAGATTTTTTTTAAAATCCAATTTTGAATTGAGACAAAAAGTTGCAATCTTAAAAACTTTTGTGAACTGACAAACCAAAAAGATTTCAGTTAGGGTCAAATTTTTGTTTTGATCATTTCAAATTGTTTCAGTTAACTTTCAACCATTTTTGGAGTGCTATACAGTGTCATAACTTGTAACCCTTTCTGTTAAGTGAAAAGCCCGTATCTACTTTGGTTGTGTTCTGTGTATTTATCTGATTTTTTCTTTTAATCACGAATAACTGATCTTTTGCTCTTTGGTCTGGTCTAAATCCAGTCTCTTTCTCTGCAGATGCCATTTCCACATACCTCTTTATGCTCTTTTGCAACCTCTTGATGAATAGGGTTGCCAGGTGTCCAGTTTTCACCCGGACAGTCCAGTAATCGCATCTTCTGTCTGGTAAAAAGGCCGGAAGGGGACATTCTTCCCCTGCCACATCTGGCGGGAGTATTGGGGCAGCACGGCAATTTAAAGGAGACTTTTTTTTTTTCCAACCAATTTTTTTCCCTGCCATGTTTGGGATTTTTTGTGAAAGTATCTGGCAGCCCTATTGATGAATGCTTTCACTTGTACTGTAATTAACTTAAATTTCTAAATGAAATAGGGATGTAAAGTCTATGGATGTAATAGTATAACCATTTATACAGTTAATCAATAAGCCTGGGTTCATTGGTGACCATTATTGGTTACATGCAGGCTCCTGGCCCCACTCCCAGGGAGCTGGCTACCACCCCACCCTGCAGGCTCTGTATCAGGGGTGGCTGTTGACTCCCAGGGAGCGGGGAGGCAGGTAGGAACTAATGTGTGCTGGGAGCACTTACACGGTTACCTAATTAACTGCTTTCTAACACCCCTAGTAAAATCCTGTTTAATGAGTTAACTGGTCAAATGTTATGTTTAACCAGTTAACTGTTTAAATGAGGGCAGAATATGCCCCACCTGCGTTGGGACACCTGGGGCAGGAACACCCCCCACCTGCAGCGCAGTGGGCCCACCTAGGCAGGAGCGCTTGAGCTGGCAGGTGGGGGGCTGTTCTAGTCTGGCTGGGCCGCTCGTTGACTGTAACCGGTAAATATCCTTTGATAAGGGTGATATTTAGCAGTCAACCATTCACATCCCTAAAGTGTAATGTTTCAAAATGGGAAACTAATTTTTCATTTTTAAATGTTAGAAACAGAATGTTTGATCAGTTTAGAAAAAATTTCAAAAATTGTTAGAGTCAAAAAATTTACTGAAACTGACCTTTTCTCTCCAGCAATTTCAGTGAGAGAACTAATCAATGTTTTTTAACGGGAAGATTTGCTGAAAAATTACTGAGTAGCTGTACATGGCGCACTTGTCAATCTTCTTGTAAGGCAATCTTTTAAACTAAGACTTATGTATAAGAACTTACTGAGAACATTTTATAGGATCAAACCAATATACATTTCTGCCACAAAACTGCCTGATCCACAATTGCATTTTTCCAGAGAGACAATAAAATATTCTTGACCTTTGAGGAACGTGAGGAAGGAAATACTTCAACTGCTGCTGTTCTGCTGGTTATAGTACTTCTAGTACTTTGAAGGGAATTACATTTACATTGAATAGATTTCAGCATGGAAGAGGTATAACAAACTGTAGGTATCCTCTTTTTGTGCACCTTAATTAAAAGTCAGAAAACACTCCAATACTAGGGAGAAGAGGTTAAAAAAATACATCAAAATAAACCTGGGAACTTTTCTTGCTGCTTTAAAAATAAAGTTATATGGTGGCACAAATGTGGAATTTAGAAAACAATCCATATTTAGGCAGATTCCTTCCCAGAAGCTTCTTAGTAGGGTATCTATCATATAGCATTTGTTTCAAGTGATTGTTAGCAGGTCACGTTAGCATACAGCTAACCATATATTTACTTTTGAATTAGAGAGGTCTATTGATGTCTTACATGGTTGTCACTCCTGTTTTACTTACCAGTTTTATTTTCTGGTAAAAATTCTGGAGGGGAATGAGAATGAAAGAATCTCATTAAAAATTCCCAAAGAGCTACAAACCTTAATTTGCAAAAGCGACGAGGAGTCCTGTGGCACCTTATAGACTAACTGAAGTGTAGGAGCATAAGCTTTCGTGGGCAAAGACCCACTTCGACAGATGCATGCAGATGCATGGGTCTTTGCCCACGAAAGCTTATGCTCCTACACTTCAGTTAGTCTATAAGGTGCCACAGGACTCCTCGTCGCTTTTGCAGATTCAGACTAACACGGCTACCCCTCTGATACTTGAAACCTTAATTTGTTACTTAATTTTCTGGTAAATCTATTATAAGGTTGTAATTAAAGAGAAAATATATATATATATTGGAAGATGCTTCATTTTCCAGTAATAAAAATCAGTCTCTCTCTTTAATTTGGGGGGGAATTAATGTTCTTAAAATGAAATATTGTAATAGCGCTGGCTAGAAGAGATGCTGTGCAAGCTTGAATAAAGCACCTCAGTTCTGATCTTTACCATCACTCCCATTTCAGTTTCTGGTCTCTTTTAAATAGACTTTAAACCATACCAAATTGTATAGTAGCTTTATAATGGCTGAGATCATAAAAGTATTATATAATTTTGACTTGAATTCAGGTCTTCAAAGAGAGACACAAGCACATATCTAGCGTTTTAGTTCACTGTACTAATTAGTCTCTTTTCATTAGTCATTTTGATTAATCAGGTTAAAAAAGCAGTTTACAATGTGTGTTCAGTTATTCTCAAAATGGACTTACAAATTAAAGCATTATAAAATATCTGTATATACCAGGTCCTGCAAAACGTTTTCCAGTGGTCACAGTAAATAATATTTTGAAGGATGTGCTGACTAGTTATCTTCAACAAGAAAAATATGAAGCAGAACTATGCAGACAAATGACAAAGACCATCTCTGAGGTACAAAAAATAAATTATTAGTACAATTACACTTTTGGGGTAAATTATGGGTCAGATTCACCCCCTTTTTGTGACTTGTCAGGCTTGTGACAAATGGGTGAGCCAAATTGCACAACATCCTTCCTCTGGTCCTCAAAATTAATGCAGAAAATGGAACAGTCCCAGGTAACTTATGGGGAGCCCCCAGATGGTCATAGGGGGCTTCTGTGGCCAGAGGAGAGTTATTCTACTGAATTTATCCTCTGAATCATCCATGTGAGTGTGTTTTAGGTGTACCATATGCTAAGGATGTTAGTGTGTATTTTAGTAATTACAGTTGCAACAATTAGCAGTTGCATGGTTACTAAAAGACTCCAGGGGTGGGACTGACGGCCCTTGTGCTTCTGGGGAGCCCCCTGCCATCCCAAGCTGCTGCCTCTATCCATGAGGGGGTCCAGTTTAAACTTGGCTCCCACACAGACTGACTGCCACCCCGTGTTGCTGTCTCTGATATAAAGGGAGCAGCAGCCCCTGTCTGTGAGCAGGCCTGAGCTCCCCATGGACAGAGGCTGCTCTGGCATCCTGCTTGCCCTCTCTCCTCCCACGCTGCTGCCTCTGATAGAGAGACAGCAGCACAGGAGCCAGGCAGTTCTGTAGGAGCCGATATGCACGGGCAGCCGGCTAGAAAATTGGCTTCCCATGGGGAGCTGGCTAGAAAATTGGCTTCCCATGTGTACCATGCTCCCACCTGCACCCCTCATACTCCACATTGTGGCCTCTCTATCAGAGGCAGAAGTATAGGGTTGGGGGGTAGGCAGCTCCACAGGATCTGGTGCTCACAGTGAGCAGGCTTTTAAGCTGCCTCCCCCGAAGCAGCAGCTTCCTCTTGCCCCCTGTGATGCTGCCTCTGTGGGAGGCAGTGGGAGGGGGGCAGGTGGCTCTGCAGGAACCAACATGTGCGGGGAGGTGACTTAAAAGCTGGCTCCCCACAGGCACCAACTCCCGCCTTTCCCTCCCCTTGCTGCCTATGATACAGAGGCAGCAAGTAGGGAGGGGGATGGCATGTAATCGTTTGGATTAACTGGTAAGCCTTAGATTTATCAGTTAATCGTTTAAATGGCTATACGCTGCCCATGGTGGGGATGTTAATGGGATGTCGATGTTAGTGCTAGCTCTCCTGTGAATCCCTAGGATCTGCCAGATTACAAGACAGGGAAACCCTGTATCCCTGACAAGACGGTGCCTCAGTTTTTTTTTCTTCAAAATCATAGAACCATAGAGCTGGAAGAGACCTCAGATGGTCATCAAGTCTAGCCCCCTGCTCTAGGCAGGACCAATCCCAACTAAATCAACCCAGCCAGGGCTTAGTCAAGCCAAGACTTAAACACCTCTAGGGATGGAGACTCCACTGCTTCCCTAGGTAACCCTTTCCAGTGCTTCACCACCCTCCTAGTGAAATAGTTTTTCCTAATATCTAACCTGGACCTCTCCCACCACAACTTGAGACCATTGCTCCTTGTTCTGCCATCTGTCACTACTGAGAACAGCCTTCCTCCATCCTCTTCGGAACCTCCCTTTAGGAAGTTAAAGGCTGCTATCAAATCCCCCCTCACTCTTCACTTCTGCAGACTAAACAGACCCAACTCCCTCAGCCTCTCCTCATAAGTCATGTGCTCCAGCCCCCTGATCATTTTGGTTGCCCTCCGCTGGACCCTCTCCAATGCGTCCACATTCTTTTTGTAGTGGGGGGCCCAGAACTGGACACAATACTCCAGATGTGGCCTCACCAAAGCTGAATAAAGGGGAATAATGACAACTCCGGATCTTCTGGCAATGTTCCTCTTAATGCAACCTAATATGCCATTAGCCTTCTTGGCTACAAGGGCACACTGTAGACTCATATCCAGCTTCTCATCCACTGTAACCCCCAGGTCCTTTTCTGCAGAACTATTACTTAACTGGTTGGTCCCCAGCTTGTAACTATGCTTGGGATTCTTTCGTCCCAAGTGCAGGACTCTGCATTTGTCCTTGTTGAACCTCATCGGATTTCTTGTGGCCCAATCCTCCAATTTGTCTAAGTCATTCTGGACCCTATCTCTGCCCTCAATGGTATCCATGTCTCCCTCTAGCTTAGTATCATCTGCAAACTTGCTGAGGGTGCAATCCATCCCCTCATCCAGGTCATTAATAAAGATATTGAACAAATCCGGTCCTAGAACCGAACTTTGGGGCACTCCGCTAGAAACCGACCTCCATCCTGACATCGAGCCGTTGATCACTACCCGCTGGGTCCGATCTTCTAGCCAGCTTTCTATCCTTTTTACCATCCATTTATCCAATCCACATTCCCTTAACTTGCTGGCAAGAAAATTGTGGGAGACTGTATCAAAAGCCTTGCTAAAGTCAAGATATATCATATCCACTGACTTTCCCACCTCCACAGAGCCAGTTACCTCATCATAGAAGCTAATCAGATTGGTCAGGCACGACTTTCCCTTTGTGAATCCATGCTGACTATTCTTAATCACTTTCCTCTCTTCCAAATGCCTCAAAATGGATTCCTTAAGGATCCCTTCCATGATTTTTCCAGGAACCGAGGTAAGACTGACTGGCCTATAGTTCCTTGGATCATCCTTCTTCCGTTTTTTGAAGATGGGCACTACATTTGCCTTTTTCCAATCATCCAGGATTTCTCCTGACCTCCACGATTTTTCAAAGGTAATGGCCAAAGGCTCCTCAATGACATTTGCCAACTCCCTCAGTACCCTCGAATGCATTAAGTCCTGACCCATGGATTTATGTACGTTTAGCTTTTCTAAATAGTTCCTAACCTGTTCTTTACCCACCAAGGGCTGTCCATCTTCATCCCATCTTGTGTCACTTAGTGCATTAGTCTGGGAGCCCACCTTATCCGTGAATACAGAGGCAAAGAAAGCATTGAGTACTTCAGCTTTCCCCACATCATCTGTCACTAGGTTACCTCCTTCATCCAGTACCACCCTCTCTGATCACCTTCTTCTTGTTAACGTGCCTGTAGAAACCTTTCTTGTTATCCTTCACATCCTTAGCCAGTCAAAATTCCATTTGCGCTTTCGCCTTCCTGATAACCCCCCGGCATTCTCGAGCTATACCTTTAAACTCCTCCCTGGTCATTTGTCCAAGTTTCCACTTTTTGTAAGTTTCCTTTTTGTGCTTAAGTTCACCAAGGATTTCCTCTGTAAGCCAATCCGGTCTCCTACCATGTTTGCCTCTCTTGCTATGCGTCGGGATGGTTTCTTTCTGTGCCTTCAATAAGGCTTCTTTAAAATACTGCCAGCTGTCCTGGACTCCTTTCCCCTTCATGTTAGCATCCCAGGGGATTCTGCCTGTCAGGTCTCTCAGGGAGTCAAAATCTGTTCTTTTTTGAAGTCCAAGGTGTGTATTTTACTACTCTCTTTTCTTCCTTTGGTCAGGATCCTGAAATCTACCATCTCATGATCACCAATTTGGTGACAATCTGTTAAGCATGAAGGTGCCATCTTTTTTGTAGACAATTTTCATATTTGAGCTACGCTTTGCTCTAACTCAGTGATGGGCAACCTAGGCTAGCGAGTGGACCACATTTCACAGTGGTGGGCATGCGGCCCATCGGGCTTGAATTTGTGGCCTGTGAAACATTTTGTTTACTATTGCCTATGTACAGGGTTCCAGATTCCACTCATTTTGGTCCACATAGGTACTGTTTTTTCCCTAATGGAAAAGTAATGTGCATGTAAAACAAGGGTACATTAAATGAGATGCATGCTGATTGCACACATTTGTGAGAGCTGTGCACACCCTCTGCATCCATCAAAAAGCTGCTATGGTTCAGTTGGCATTCCCCACAAATTCTAGGTATGCAAGCGCAGTTAGCAAAACTGCCCTATCCTTGGAGGCCATCTTGATTATGACAGTCTTGTGGCCCACTGAGATGTGTGGCTCACTCACTAGCCTAGTTTGTCCATTGCTATCATTTTCACGTGCCTATCAGTTTAATAATACCAGTAGGAAAAAACCTATGTGGATAGAAACCAGTGGAATCTGGCAACCTTGCATGTGATCAACAGTAAACAAAATGTCTTGTGGGCCACACACATACAAGCCTGATGGGCCTCAGGTTGCCCATCGGTGCTGTAATTCATCACGAAGATGCCACCTCTTTTTAAAATTGTAACTCCTGAAGTTAATCCCTTTTGTGATGAGGTATTTCCAAGAATTGATATTACTGTCATCAATGTTGAAATACTGATTCATTGGTGCTGTAACCTCAGTCTCACATATTCGACCCTCTAGTGGGACTGGAATACTTACTGGATGATGTTGCAAGTCTGTGGTTAGGTGATTATCAACAAGATTCTTGAAAATGTTCAATAATACTAGACATAGCATCTTTATAGTATACTGTATCAAGGCAGTGATTTTACCCTCTGAAGCTAGTATATAAAATAATTTGTCTGAACATGTTTCTCTCTTATAGGTTATTAAGGCTCGGGTAAAAGACCTTATGATACCAAGGTACAAAATTATTGTGATTGTACATATTGGACAACTAAGTGAACAGAGCATGCAAATTGGAAGCAGATGTGTTTGGGATCCTGCCAGTGATACATTGTCATCATATGCTTTCAAAAATACCTCACTATTTGCTCTTGCAAATGTCTATGCTGTTTATTTTGAATAACAAAACGTTCTAGTTTTATCAGCAGAAGAAAAATATCTAACTTATCATGTTTATATTAGAAAAACTGTTAGAAGACATAGTCAGTGAACATACAATTGTTTTAAAATGGAGAAAATAGGCCTTTCAGTGATAAATATAATAATCATGCAAACTTAAACCATTTTCAACTCTTGCTACTTTCCACAGGAAATGATTAATACTAATAAGACATTTTGCACCTGATTCTTTAATTGTGTTTCAGAACCACATATCACTGTATTAGCTTGTATCATTGTTATTTGCTCTAATTAAATCCTGGACCTCAGTTTCAGTACCAAAGTAAAAGGGCTTTATGCATTAGGCCAATCTGAGATTTGCAGAAGTTAAAAAAAATGCTTTCATTATGGAGTTAAAATGTTGAGCAGCTGCACAGCTATGTCACAAGCTGTGACCAGTATCCTAAAAGATTTACAAGTACTAGATCCATGCATTTCATTGTCTTCAGCCCCTTCCCCCCACCCCCGTGGCATAAGTGATGTCCCTGTTCACCCCTTTCTCATGTGGCATCTCTGATTCTGTTTTGATTATGGCTGAGAGTCTTCTGCACATTTTAGTTATGGATATGGCTTAGGCCTCCTCCAAGTCACTGAGGAAGATCTACCCATTCCATGGCAGCGAAGTACCGAGTTAAAATCCAACACAAACCACAAGAACCTTCTGTCTTCTGGGCTCAAATTTCATTCCCCTTCGTTTCACACGGATCCCAGATGCAGCTTGCTCTCCCTACCAAGTTTCTGGTAACAAACTGTCCTTCCCAACTGGTCCTCAATTAAGCTGGCTTTTTACTTTTAATTGCACCCTCCAAGCCTAACAGCTCTTGCAAGTGAATCAGGGTGGGGCTAGACCATCTTTCCTCCTGCTTCTATTTCCAGTGTTGCAAAGCTGTAGCGCTTCCACTTTTTCTTTTTGCAATGAGAGAATTTTGACCCTTGACTAGTAAGAATTAAGAACCATGAGGAAAATCTAGATAAGTATCATGACAGGTAAAACCAGCTGATTATGCTGAGAAATATTTTATTGTACTGGAAGCAGCAGTGTGTCTAATTAGTGGTATGTATATGAAATTCTGTTTCTATTTTACTTAATAAAATCAATTAGTTAAAACTGCCCTGTGCAAGAGGTGGAACTAATGATTTAATGTTTTCAGGTAGTTTTATTTCTTTATAGTTTCTGGATTAAAATGAAAATCCAATTTAAATCCTTATCAATCTAATCTTTTAGGCTATGTCTACACCACAAACCTCTACCTTTATAGCTATAAGATCTCCTATATATAGTCACTCTGTGCCGGTTGGAGAGAGCTCTCCTGCTAGCATAATTAAACCATCCCCAATGAGCAATGTTAGCTACGTCATCTGGAAAGCGTCTCCTGCAGATGTCGCTCTGTCAGCACCAGCACTTTTGCTGGTGACATGTCTGTTAGATTGTGTTCTTTTTCACACCTCAGACTGACAAAAGTTTACCAACAAGAGTGTATACAGAACCTCACTTTCTTAAAGGCTTAAATTGTTATCTGCTCTGCTCCTAGTTGTTTTTTATACCTGAAACTAAATATTTTGAAAACAGTTGATAAATTACCCAGGAAAAGTTGAGATGACACCATTTAGATTAGAGGAGAACACTTTTGTTTAAATAGCATAAGAAATTTGATCTAATGCCAGATGTCATTTGCTAACCAAACGTGCCAAGTGATTTTTAATTGTTCCATCAGTTGACCACTAAGCATGAGGTCATGATAAATGCTTAAACCAAAATATATAGATATTAGGGGTATTTGCTCCTTTTGATTCACTCATGGAATCCCAATTGATACAAATTAGAGTTGTGTGCAAAGATGGAATTTATCCCCCATACAAAACCCTTTATTACATTTCTGTGGGCAAGGTTCTGAACTTCTGGTATTATAGCATGCTTGCATGATCTACATCTTTATTTTGGCTCTATGGGAACTCTTCCTGAAGACTGCTGGAGATGCTTCGTCCTGGGGGTAGCTTTACCTCATTGAGAACATTGATTTGGCACACTTCCCAGAAGTTCTCACAATACCTTCTTACCAGCGAATACTACCTATTCTCCTACCTCTCCTCTGACAAGATCTTATAAATGGTATATTCTCTGGGTAAATCTAGACTTTAGTCCTCAACTATTTTGTTTTTAGTCCTTCCCCTCTCCCCAACAAGTAAATCCTATAAGAGTACTTTTGTATGACTCATGAGTCTGGACTCCTTTTTATATTTTTCTGAATCAAAGGGAGCATAGTACAATCAATATCCTTCTTATTTATTATTGGATGCATATAGTATCAGGGTGGTGCTCTTACAATGTTCTTTATGCAGTATTTGGAAGTCAGCATGCTGAAGTTTAAAACCTCTAGCTATTACTGCTAAATCCCATATTTGGTTTTAAATTGCTATAAACTCTTTTTTTATTTAAAGAAATGTGGAGGAAGGGAGAGAAAAGTAGGAAAAGAAGTTACAGGAATTAACACTCTCTGATCCCTGATAGTGCTATCTAGATCCAGGAGAGATCATTTGGATGAATTCTTTCACAACTGTAGCCCCCAAGTAACTGGGTAAAGACAATTTAGTTTGATTTTGCAGGGATGAGGCTGTGCGAAGAGGTGAGAAATGGCTTTAAGGTAATTGGGTCAATATTTCAAGTGATTAAGTCCACCTTCCACACAGCTTACATTTTGGATTTGTGTACTTTAGAGTCCTGTTGATATATTGGATGGGTTAGATCATATTCATGCCCACAACCCTCCCATTATAAACTTTACACAGTAATTTTCATGGAAGATCAAAATGTGCAAGATTTCAAGCAGGTCTGTTTGGATTTTAAATTTATACTAGAAAGCAAGTATTGTGGAACATGTTTTAAATTAATTGACTAAAGCGTCAAAAATAAATCTTTCTTGGCATTTGAGAAACATAGAGCTGGTTTCCATTTATTTTTATACATAATGTGAGTTTATAGTTAATGTTCTAACAGAAGTGGCTATGGTTTAGTAAAAGTCAAATAGCACAGCAGCATCTGTAATGTGAACCAACTGGTTTTATCTCTTGATGTTACATAAACTTATCTTTATAGTATAAAAATCATATACCGCAGTTATATTGAACTATAAAAAAGAAAAAAATATTACCCAGATATGGCAAGGGATTCAGTTTTATCTTGGTAGGATAGTTCTCTCATTATGAGTTAAAGAAAATGGTTTATCTGCAATTCATATATTGTATTCTTCTGCTTAGAAGTGACCTGTGTGAAGTAGTAGTATGTCCAGACCTTAACTTTTAAAGCACTGAAATGACTCATGGCTTAACCAGCCGATGTACCTTACCCCATGGATCATTTATATATTTTTTCATAGAATATTAGAACTGGAAGGAACCTTGAGAGGTCATCAAGTCCAGCCCCCTGCACTTATGTCAGGACCAAGTACCATTGTAGACCATCCCTGACAGATATTTGTCTATACTGTTCTTAAACATTTCCAGTGATGGAAATTCCACAACCTCCCTATGCAATTTATTCCAGAGCTTAAACACCCTGATAGTCAGGAACATTTTCCTAATGTCCAACTTAAACTTCCCTTTCTGCAATTTAAGCACATTGCTTCTCGTCCTGTACTCAGAAGTTAAGAATAATAATTTTACACCCTCCTCCTGGTAACAGCCTTTTAAGTACTTAAAAGCTGTTATATCTCCTCTCAGTCTTCTCTTTTTCAGACTAAACAAATCAATTTCTCCCCTCTACTCTTCTGGACTGGTCTCCAGGGTGTTAGGGTTCTATTCCCAGCCACCACCCAACTCCTTCCTGGCCCAAAACCAGGGAATTTGCCAGATGAGGGGAGGTCAATGCTGGCCTCAGTGCTCCTGGCCACTGGTTCCCAGGGCATTGAGCAAAAAGGAGCCTCAGTGCCCCCAGAGAAGAAGACCCCCTGCACTCTGGGATCTGGTGGCAGAGACCCCGGCGCCCCTCAAGAGCAGGGGGAGGGACCAGTGCCCTGGGAACCAGTGGCCAGGAGCATAGAGGCCAGCATTGACGTCCCTTGGTCTGGCAAATTCTCTGGTTTGGGACCAGTGAGGTCTTGAGGGTGCCAGACCAGGGAGGTTCAATCTGTACTTTAAATGTGTACTTTGTACATCGATTCTGCACCAATATGCAGCATTACCTTTGTTATTTACTCTTTAGTACATGTTTATGTTTGAACTTGTTGGCACCATCTGTGTTTAAAATAGGTCATTCTGTGAGTTTTGTTTTTGCAAGCACTAAACAGTAAAGCAGATACTGTTTAATAAACTCCCACTTTATTTTTATACCTCTGCAGAACTAGTTCTAAGTGAAAAAAGTTTGGAATCAGTAGAACCCTGCAATTTGGCTTAATCCCTCCTCTGCTCAGGAGAGTTTTGCTGTAAGAAAAGCACAGATGTTAGAAATCAAGGGCAGTTAATGAATTGACCATTGTGCCATATTGTCACAGTTTAACTTCAGGATTGTCAGCTTGTCAACACTCCCAAATCCAGCTGCAACACCATTTTAAAACTGCAGTGTGGATGGGAACCTTCGTGGCTTCCTCATAACTAGGCAAAAGCTTGGAACAGTCCAAGGCTTTTGCCTGATTATGGGGGCATGAGTAGGCCCAATCCATGCTATGAAATGTAATTGTGTTACAGCTCAGTGTCCTGACTGAATTGTATTTCCAGCACGCAGGATGCCTATCTAACTTCTCAGGCCAGCACTGTTTTTTCTATTGTGCTGGAGCCAGACTGAGCCCCTAGCTGGTCCAGGGACTTAGAGCTGTCTGTACATTAATTCCAGTAGCCTCCTCAAAGTACAGAAGGCTATTCCCACATCTTATAAACTATTTTCCTACCATGACCTTGAATCAAAATACCCTAGGTTTAATACAAGTATTTTAGGAGCCTGAGTTTAATTTTCAAAAGTGACTTATGCACTTCAAAGCCTAAGTCCTTATGGGTATATGTAGACTACATGGCTCTGTCGACAGAGCCATGTAGATGAGGTTTCTAGACATAGGGAAATGAAGCATTGATTTAAATAATTGCCACTTCATTTACATCAAAATGGCTGCCGCTCTGTGCCGATCAGCTGTTTGGTGGCAGAGCACGATAGTCTGGACACTCAGCGGTCGACAAGGGAAGCACTTGTCGACCGCCCTCTTATGCCTCATGGAATGAGGAATGTTATGCCTCGTGGGCTTCCCTTGTCGACTGCAGAGCATCTACTACTGCGCTGTGCTGCCAAACAGCTGATCAGCACAGCGCAGCAACCATTTTGATGTAAATTGCTGCTTCATTTCCCTTTTTCAAGTACACTAATCTGCATGGCTCTGTCGACGGAGCCATGTAGTTTAGACGTACCCTATGTTTACACTTTGAACAGCCCAAATAGCTGGGTCAATCTTACTTTTTAGTGTAGATTTGGCTTATAGGTTTTTAAATGCTAAGTTACTTTTGAAAATTAGATTTAGACTCATAAGCCACTGAAGTACTTCTGAAAACTTTACACCAGATCTAATGATCTTCAGGGCAAATTTTTGGCCACCTTTTATTTATTCCAGGGAATTGAAAGTGGGAGAGACTCGGGAAGTTTGGGAATTGGTGGAAAGGGAGGATAATTTTAGCTTTTTGTCTGCTCAGTTTGTTGATGTGGGCCATACGGGAGGATATAGCTGTTGTCTCATTGTATTGGAGGTTGTTTTGCTATGTGTTTTTAAGTAATATTCAACATGCTTAGAGTTTTTTTTCAATGTGCATAAAGGTAATCAATATTTTGACTTTGGGATCTTGGTTGAAGTCTTTCTTTAGTGTAAGAGGAAATGTACCTCCTTTGCTTGGAACTGTATCTTCAGTCTCTCTGTAAGAGGGGAGGGAGGGGCAAATTTGACCTTGTGCCCAGAATTAACCTTGTATAGACTTTATTTAAAGAACCATGGGGACACTAACTGCTTCCGTTAAGATACAAGTATAAGGGCTACAAATCCTTATGCCCAGGGGAAAAGCCACCTACTAATAGATGGGGTTTAGAGGAAGAAACTTTGATAAGCAGATTATTTCCTAATCATCCATTATCAGAATTCTAGAACCTGTTCCTGAAGTTTCTGGTACTGGCCAATGTTAGAGACTGGCCACTGGACTAGGTGGATCACTGGTCTGATACCACAAGTCTGATGATGCGCATGGGTGTTTGAATCACAGTTTCATTCTGATAACGCATGATGGAAAGGCATTAGGGATACTACATGTACCACATTATTATTTGCTCAGTTAAGTAATACTATTAGCTTGTATATCTCTCCCCTCCCAACCTTGGTAAACCTGCTGGGGCTGTTCATAATTGAAAAAACACAATGAAAAACATACATGGTGTATTGCACACTTTATTAAAATTTAACCACAACAACTGAAACTAGTATAATTGGACAGGGGAAGATATTAGCACGTGTGGTTTGAAATTTAACACATTAAATGCCTTGTATAAACAGTTGAGTTATCACAAAAAAGCATATCAAGGCTGCTTTGCATGACACTAGTTAAAATTTAACCTTTAAGCCTCAGTATGATGCAGAAAATAAAGTTAGAATTCAAGAAACATAATTTTAATAATCTAATTTCAGACAGTTACATTAAAATAATCACAACATGTATGAGAGCTATTGGATATAATCCATCCAGCATCTGATACATTTTAGCACAGTGAGCTTATATCTTTTTCGCTGCAGCCAATGCTGCAGCAGGATGTAGTGAGCAGCGTAACCACTTCCCGCCTTTCTTGTATAGACTTTTGCCTGATGCCTCTTAAGTCTCTTTCAGACTGGGATTTCGAGTTAAGGGTTTCTTCACTCAGAGATTCTGGATTCTGAACACCATATTCCAAGGGTTCTGCTGAATCACTGTTTTCATGTGGTAAATGCAGGTGACTTTTTCTGTCTTCTGAATAAAAATTAGAGACAAATTATTAGAGGGCATAGAACCCTTACTAAAGTCTAAACTTTTAGATCTAACAGAAAAAAAGTACCCTACACCAAAGAAACCTAAAATGTCAAAGGTATTCTCACCTCATTCTGGATCATTGTGCATGTCTATTGTGGTCTGAATGATTAAGATTTGCTTGAATTGCACTAAAATAAATTTCTAAGAATTAAAGTGTCTATTAATATCCATTATAGAATCTAATTTTTTTTTACAGTTTCTCTTTTTAAGAGATTACAACAATTCTGATTTCTGTTGGTGAAATTGCTTTAACTTAAACTGTGTAAATTTATTTAACAATGCAGCTTCATTCTGACCATTACATTTAAAATTGTCATATTGTACATATCATACACTCCTTCCTGAAGTTCAAGTGTCTTAGCTTCTGGTATCAGGTATGAATAGTTCCAAGATTTATTTTTTTAAATTACCTTGGTAGTGCAAATAGTTTCACAGCTGTTTTAGGTGCATTTTAAGGAATATTTTGAAGCTCTTAATACAAGATGGAATACATTTAAAAAAGAAATGATCATAACATACAACAACGTCCTTGCTTAATGCAGAGTTAAGCGATGGCTAGGTCTCTCAAATATTTTGCAGAAGTATTTCTAGTCAATTTTTTTTCTCTGCGTGTAGCCAGGAGTTTTAAGTTTTAACTAGTATAAGAGTTTCAATGAAAGTAGATGCTTGACTGAAAAACAAAATACAAAGAGAGAATGTTTTTCTAAAACTAAATTTACTTATTTAACCCTTTCAATAATTTTGAGTACAAATTGCTAGCTGTGCTCATTACACTGGTATGACTTTAATGTCTATTGCTGAATTTTCTGAAACTTTCCCAAAATTTGCGAAGTATTAGTTTGTACCATAAAACTTCTTGGGAGAAAGCGTTGCCTCTTGAAGACATTGGCAAAACTTCCATTCACATTGAAGGGGCCAGCCAGTACTTGCCCCTTTGTCATAAAAACTAAGCTTGAGAATTTCAAAAGCTGAATAAGGATTTAGCACACAGATGGCTTGATAACTCAACCTAGATCAATTTTATTTAAAACAAACTCCCCAAAAGCTAAGCTAGGTAAGTTTCATAAAAACAGTGCAAAGTGGTGCAATTTCACTCCCTTGTCTGAAACACAAGCCCCTCAATATTGACTCAAGACATACATTTAGCAGAGATAGAAGCAACTAAGCATCCAATTGTGCCCTCTGAGGCATCTCAGTGACACCACCCCATTGAATTCAGTAAGGTTTGTCAGTGTGTAAGAGGAAAAAAATGAGCCCAAAGCACGTAAGCCAGCACTTTTACCAAATAGATCTTGTGGATCATCAATCAGATGCCTTCTCCATCGGGATCCCCCACACGTGAAGACAACAGCTCTTACGAAGTCTCTCCCACAAAGCTTCATATAATTCCCTTCACCTTTTACATGAGAAACTGCTATCAGGAGTGAGATTAAAACCAAACCCAGGATTGCACCCTTCATTTTGCAGAAATAGCACCTATTGGATCAGAAGTAAATGGGGAAGAAAGAGGGCCAGCAAAGCTAAGATCCGAGGAGTCGCTTGAATCCAGCTTATTTATATACGTCCATTCACTCTATTTAGTAAGAGCTCATTTTGATAACGCTTTAATATTTGTCAAGTATGTGAGTTAATCAGTTGTTTCTGGTGACTGTGTAAGTGCTTTCGGAATTTCACTTGGATTCTGAGCAAACAATTATTAAAGATATAGTTAAGTAGCACTATTGCTTAACAATGGAAACATATCTAGTAGTGCAGCATATTTATAGAGCACCAGCTTAGATCAAGACTACTAATGAGTACTTTCTGTAAAAATGAATGGAAGTTTTATTGCAGGTTTCACACATTTAACTGTGTATATTGTTTTTGACTGTTAAAAAGTTCAGTCTCTGGTGGCCAATTTCACAGCTCTGCTATCATCATTTAAACAGAGATCGTGGCATTTGTAGCTCAAAAATCTTAAACTACACAGCAATTTAACTTCTTTCAGTTATTTAGCTCACATTTATCTAATCATGGTTGTTCATCATTTTTGCTCTTGTTAAGTATTCCTTCATGTAATTTGGCAATTGTGTTTAAAAATATGGACTGGATTTTCAAAGTTTGGCACCCACATCCATTGTGTATATTTAATTTGTTCACATGGATATTTTTTGTGCACTAGCAAATTGAGTATTTGCATATACACTAAACATTTGCACATGCCTAGACTTATTGGGTAGTCAAGTCACTACTCTGCTGCATTTATCAGAGGCAGCAGGGTGAGGGGAGCAGTAGCTGGTGCTGGGGGAGCCGGCTTAAAAGTGGGGTACCGGGCGTGAGCGAGGACTCAGGTGTCCTGGCTTGTTCCCAATCCCAGACGCTGCACCTCTGCTTTTAAATGTGGGAAGAGCTCTTAGAATCATAGAATACTAGACTGGAAAGGACCTCGAGAGATCATCAAGTCCAGTCCCCTGCCCTCATAGCAGGACCAAGCACCGTATAGATCATCCCTGATAGATGCCTAGCCCAACTGCTCTTAAATATCTGCAGTGATGGAGATTCCACAACCTCCCTAGGCAACTTATTCCAGTGTTTAACCAAGTCAAGTTTTTCCTAATGTCCAACCTAAACCTCCCTTGCTGCAATTTAAGCCCATTGCTTCTTGTCCTATCATTAGAGGCCAAGGAGAAAAATTTTTCTCTCTCCCCCTTGTACTATCCTTTTAGATACTTGCAAAACTGCTATCATGTCCCCTCTAAGTCTTTCTTTTCCAAACTAAACAAGCCCAATTCTTTCAGACTTCTTTCATAGGTCACGTTCTCTGGACCTTCTCCAACTTCTCCACGTCTTTCTTGAAATGTGATGCCCAGAACTGAGGCCTGCTCGGTGCAGAGGAGAGCAGAAGAATGACTTCTCGTGTCTTGCTTACAACATTCCTGTTAATGCATCCCAGAATCATGTTTGCTTTTTTTGCAGCAGTGCCATGCTGTTGACATATATTTAGCTGTGTTCCACTCTGACCCCTAGATCCTTTTCTGCAGTACTCCTTCCTAGACAGTCCCTTCCCATTCCGTATGTGTGAAATGGATTGTTTCTTCCTAAGTGAAGTACTTTGCATTTGTCCTTATTAAACTTCATCCTATGAAGGCCTTTTCTGTAGTTTGTCATAATTTGCAAACGTAATAATCGTACTCTCTATGCCATCATCTAAATCCATGTTTCCCAAACTTTTCAGCATCACACCTCCTTTTCAATTTTTGAAAAACCCTCATGGCCCCTCCCCTCCAAAATAGCAGCAAAAATTGTTGTCTAAATTGTATTTGCCTAGTTTATTGATAACAAGGTCATGCAAGACCACATCAAATGCTTTCCTAAAGTCTAGGTAAACCACATCCACTGCTTCTCCCATATCCACAAAGCTTTCTTTAATAGGATAACAAGTTATCAGATTGGTCTGACATGATCTGTTCTTTACATATCCATGACTTTTCAAAGATGAGAGCTAAAGGCTCAGATACCTCCTCTCTCGGTTCCTTGAGTATTCTAGGATGCATTTCATCAGGCCCTGGTGACGTGAAGACATCTAACTTTTCTAACTAATTTTTAACTTGTTCTTTGTTTTATTTTAACTTTTAAGCCTACCCTATTTCCACTATCATTCACTATATTAGGCATCCTGTCACCATCAGTCTTCTTGACAAAAACTGAAACAAAGTAGTCGTTAAATACCTCGGCCATTTCCAAGTATCCTGTTATTGTTTCTCCCTCTTCACTGAGCAGTGGGCCTACCCTGTCTTTGGTCTTCCTCTTGCTTCTAATATATTCATAGAAGGTCTTCTTGTTACCCTCTATCTCTCTAGCTAGAATTGAGCTTGTTTTGTGCCTTTGCCTTTCTAGTCTTGCCCCTGCATACCTATGTTATTTGCTTATATTCATCCTTTGTAATTTGACCTAGTTTCCACTTTTTATACAACTCCTTTTTTATTTTTAGATCATGTAAGATCTCCTGGTTAAACTAAGGTGGTCTCTTACTATATCTTCTATCTTTCCTATGAGTGGTATAGTTTGCTTTTGGGCCCTTAATAATGTCCCTTTGAAAAACTGCCAACTCTCTTCAGTTGTTTTTTTCTCTTAGTCTTGCTTCCCATAGGACCTTACCTACCAGCTCTCTGCTTACTAAAATTTGCCTTACTGAAATCCATTGTCTCTATTTTGCTGTTCTCCTTTCTACCATTCCTTGGAATCATGAACTCTATGATTTCATGATCACTTTCACCCAAGCTGCTTTCCTCTTTCAAATTTTCAACCAGTTCCTCCCTATTTGTTAAAACTAAATCTAGAACAGCTTCTCCCCAGTAGCTTTCTCAACCTTCTGAAATAAAAAAATTGTCTCCAAATGAAGTCCAAGAACTTATTGGATAGTCTGTGCCCTGCTGTGTTAGTATCCCAACTAGGTTGCTGATCTCTCAAGACATCTAGATAATCTTATGTGTAGTGCTGGTGAGGAGCCGGTGGTCATGGTACATATAGGTACCAATGACATAGGGAAGGGTAGGAAAGAGGTTCTGGAAGCCAAATTTAGGCTGCTAGGAAAGAGATTGAAATCCAGGACCTCTATGGTAGCGTTCTCTGAAATGCTTCCAGTTCCACGCACAGGGCCAGGCAGGCAGGCAGAACTTCAGAGTCTCAATGCGTGGATGAGACGATGGTGTAGAGAGGAGGGGTTAGATTTATTAGGAATTAGGGAAACTTTGGGATAGGGGAAGCCTATACAGGAAGGATGGGCTCCACCTAAACCAAAATGGAACCCGACTGCTGGCACTAAAGATTAAAAAGGTTGTAGAGCAGTTTTTATACTAAGGGCTCTGGGAAAGCCGATGAGTGCAGAGGAGCATATGGTTCAGACAGAGACATCTACTAGGGGAGGCTCTATTAATAGAGATGCTCTAGTCAGGAGGTGAGGATGGAAGTATGGGTCAGATCAACAGACAAAATCAAATGAAAAAGAGTCTTAACACATCAGATAAATAGTGACAAATTATTCAAGTGCTTATACACAAATGCTAGAAGTCTAAATAGTAAAATGGGTGAACTAGAGTGCCTAGTTCTAAAGGAGGATATTGATATAATAGGCATCACGGAAACTGGGTGGAATGAGGACAATCAATGGGACACAGTCATACCAGAATACAAAATATATCGGAAGGACAGAACAGGTCATGCTGGTGAGGGAGATGCACTATACATGAAAGAAAATGTAGAATCAGATGAAGTAAAAAATATTAAATGTCACAATGTTCCATAGAATCTCTATGGATAGTAATTCCATGGTCCAATAATAAGAATATAGCAGTAGGGATATATCATCGACCACCTGATCTTGACCGTGATAGTGACTATGAAATGCTAAGGGAGATTAGAGAGGCTATCAAATTAAACTCGATAGTTGTGGGGAATTTCAACTATCTCCATATTGACTGGGTACAAGTCACCTCAGGACAGGATGCAGAGATAAAATTTCTTGATACCTTAAATGACTGCTTTTTGGAGCAGCTGGTTCTGGAAACCAGAAGGGGAGAGGCTATTCTTGATTTAGTCCTAAGTGGAGCACAGGATCTGTTTCAAGAGGCAAATATAACTGGACTGCTTGGAAATAGTGACCATAATGTAATAAAATTTAACATACCTGTGGTGGGAAAAACACCTCAGCAGCCCAACACTGTGGCATTTAATTTCAGAAAGGTAAACTACACAAAAATGAGGAAGTTAGTTAAACAGAAATTAAAAGATACAATGACAAAAGTGAAATCTCTGCAAGCTGCATGGAAACTTTTTGAAAACACCATAATAGAGGCCCAACATAAATGTATTCCCCAAATTAAAAAACACAGTAAGAGAACCAAAAAAGTGCCACCATGGCTTTATAACCAGGTAAAAGAAGCAGTGACAGATAAAAAGATATCTTTTAAAAAGTGGAAGTCAGATCCTAGTGAGGAAAATAGAAAGGACCATAAACTTTGTAAAATTAAGTGTAAAAAATATAATAAAAAAAGCCAAAAATGAATTTGAAGAACAGCTAGCCAAAAACTCAAAAAATAATAGTAAAATGTTTTTTAAATACATCAGAAGCCAGCTAAACAACCAGTGGGGCCCTTGGATGATCGAGATCCAAAGATGATAAAGTTTTAGCGGAGAAGATAAATGAATTCTTTGCTTCAGTCTTCATGGCTGAGGATATTGGGAGATTCCCAAACCTGAGCCATTCTTTTTAGGTGACAAATTTGAGGAATTGTCCCAGATTGAGGTGTCATTAGAGAAGGTTTTGGAACAAATTGATAAACTTAACAGTAACAAGTCATCGGGACCAGATGGCATTCACCCTAGAGTTCTGAAAGAACTGAAATGGGCAGAACTATTAACTGTGGTTTGTAACCTATCCTTTAAATCAGCTTCCGTAGCTAATGATTTGGCTAACTTGATGCCAAATTTTAGAAAGGGTGCTAGAGGTGATCCTGGCAATTACAGACTGGCAAGTCTAACATCAATACTGGGCAAATTAGTTGAAACTGTAGTAAAGAATAAAATTGTCAGATATATGGATGAATATAATTTGTTGGGGGAAAGTCAGCATGGTTTCTGTAAAGGGAAATCATGCCTTCCTAACTTGCTAGAGTTTTTTGAGGTAGTCAACAAACATGTGGACGAGGGAGATCCAGTGGCTATAGTGTACTTAGATTTCCAGAAAGCCTTTGACAAGGTCCTTCACCAAAGGCTCTTAAGTAAAGTAAGTTGTCATGGGATAAGAAGAGAGGTCCTTTTGTGGATTGGTAACTGGTTAAAAGACAGGAAACAAAGGGTAGGAATAAATTGTAAGTTTTCAGTGTGGACAGAGGTAATTAGTGGGGCCCCAAGAGTTTGTCCTGGGATCCATTCTATTCAACTTATTTATAAATAATCTAGAGAAAGAAGTAAACAGTGGGGTGGCAAAATTTGCAGATGATACCAAACTGCTCAAGATAGTTAAGACCAAAGCAGACTGTGAAGAGCTTCAAATAGATCTCACTAAACTAAGTGATTGGGAAAAAAAATGGCAAATGAAATTTAATGTTGATAAATGTAAAGTAATTCAATTTGGAAAAAATAATCCCAACTATATACACCATATGCTTGGGACTAATTTGACCACAACTACTCCAGAGAGAGATCTTGGGAGTCATTGTGGATAGTTCTCTGAAAACATCCACCCAGTATGCAGCAGCAGTAAAAAAAGCAAATAGAATGTTGGGAGTCATAAAAAAGGGGATAGAGAATAAGACAGAAAATATCTTATTGCTTCTATATAAAACCATGGTACGCTCACATCTTGAATACTGCATACAGACATGGTCACCATATCTCAAAAAAGATATACTGGCATTGGAAAAAGTTCAGAAAAGGACAACAAAAATGATTAGGGGTTTGGAACGGGTCCCATATGAAGAGAGATTATAAAGATTCGGACTTTTCATCTTAGAAAAGAGGAGACTAGGAGGAGATATGATAGAGGTCTATAAAATCATGAGTGTTATGGAAAAAGTGAATAAGGAAAAGTTATTTACTTATTCCCACAATATAAGAATTAGGGGTCACCAAATGAAATTAATAGGCAGCAGGTTTAAAACAAACAAAAGGAAGGTTTTCTTCACTCAGAGCACGGTCAACCTGTGGAACTCCTTGCCAGAGGATGTGGTGAAGGCTAGAACTTTAACAGAATTAAAAAAAGAGCTAGATAGATTCATGGAGTTTAGGTCCATCAATGGCTATTAGCCAGGATGGGTAGGAATGGTATCCTTAGCCTCTGTTTCTCTGGAGGTAGGTGACAGGGGAGGGATCACATGAGGATTACCTGTTGTGATTCCTCCCTCTGGGGCCTCTGGTATTGGCCACTGTCGGCAGATAGGATACTGGACTAGATGTACCTTTGGCCTGATCCAGTATGGCTGCTCTTATATTCTTATCCATCTGGATAGTTGAAGTACCCCATCACCACCAAATCCTGCACTTTGGATGATATTGTCAGTTGTTTAAAAAAAGTCTCATCTGCCTCTTCTACCCTGGTAGGTGATCTGTAGTAGACTCCTAGCATAATATCACTGTTTTAAAAATTAATCATGAGACTCTTAATCTATGTCGATCTCCACCTCAGTCCAAGTGTATACATGCTTATTATATAGGGCAACACCTCCTCCCTTTTTTCCCTGCCTATCCTTGAGCAAGCTGTACCCTTCTATACTAATATTCCAATTGTATTATCCCACCAAGTCTGTGTGATAGCAGCTCTGTCATAATTGTGATTATTAGCAGTTCAAATTCTTCCTGCTTATTTGTATACAGGCATCTAAAATACTGATTTGATTTTGCCTCCCAGTTCTGCCTTGTCCCTCCTATTATAGCTCTCTGCTATTATAGCCCATTCTCCCTCCCATTTCCAACCTATCTCCCAGGTCTCCATGTTTTTCACTTACCTCTGGGCTTTCGTCACCTGCCCCCATCAAACTTAGTTTACAGCCCTTCTTACATGGTTAGCCAGTCTGTGTCCAAATACTCTCTTCCTCGAAAAGTGAACCTCCTTCTTGGAACAGCATCTCGTAGTCAAGATATCCAAAGGCCCCCTGGCAACACCAGCTTTGCAGGGTGCACCTTACTAAATTTAAAAGGCAGAGCTCTAAGGCAGGCCTGCACAACATACGGCCCGAGGGCCGCATATGGCCCACAGGGGCTCAATGTGTGGTCCGTGCCGACCATGGGCAGCGCGGCCCCATCTGATCCGCCGGCCGGGCGGAGGAGTGGAGCGCTGCCGGGGAGAGGGAAGTGCGGTGATTCTCGCAGCAGGGCTGCCTGCATGCAGCTCTGGCGCGAGGAGGCGGGACTTGAGCTAGAGAGCGGGACGCCAGCAGACGCCAGGATGCTGGCATGACGTGGCATTGTGACGTCACAGCTGGCGACCACCAGATTAAAAAGGGCTCCGTCAGCCCCGCAACCTGGAAGGCAGAAGCCAGGTAGGGGAGCGGAAGGGGCTTGTGCTGAGGGGAGGAGGGCAGGTCAGGAGAAAGGGGAAGGCACCAAGGGGCAGGGTGCAGGAGAGACAAATGCCAGGGGGCCAAGTGGGGAGACATTTTTTTTTTTTCCCTCAACAAAAATTTTTAGCCTGCGTGTTCGGTATTTTTTGGGAGAGCATCCCTACTTGCGGACCACAGCTGGTTTTTTTGGAGTAATATGGCCCTCGCCGCTTTCCGAGTTGTGTAGGCCTGCCCTAGGTGTTGGGAGCTAACCCCACTGTAAGCTCTGCAGTTTCTCCCCTTATCAACTAATCAGGTAGTTGATGGAAATTCCATCGACTACTCAATCAGCTGATTAAATGCAGTTCAACATCCTTACCATGCACCTAATTGTCTTGTGCATACAAGCTACCTTTATATAGTCAACTAGATGGTGACCATGTATACATGTACAGTTGTATATGACTAGTTTTGAAAATCTGACCATGTAGACATATGGTGTTTAAATTTCATTTTAAGTAGGAAATATAGTGGAAATGGATTATTTCCACATGCATCAAAACAAATGACAAAATAGCTACAATTATTGTATTCATCCTTTTTATTTTGGCAACATCTGAAAAAAAAGGAATTTTTGAAAGAGTGCAGCTTGAGAAGCTTTGTTATTATTTTGCATAGGACCTATGAAGAGAGATTTGAACACTGTGCAATGGTCCAGCTGTATTATTGTTGGTATAGCATTGCTATGATGTCTGTAGGTGCCTAAAGCATTATTTTGCAATAATGCATGCTTAAGAAAATGTATATGGTTTGGGGCCTTTAAGTTCAGAAATTCATTATTTAGAAATAAACTACATGAGCAGTCATGTAGATCTTTATCACTTCCTATAATCACAGGTGTTTCCCAGCACCAAGACATTAAACTTTAATTGTTTTGTTCAGAGTGAGTTATTGCATGTTATGGGTGTGATGGAAAGGGCGTTTTCACTATTAATACCGGTAAGTAAACAACTATCTTCACTGACGAAAAGAAGTCATGTATTTTTGCTCAGATTTTTAATAATGATTAACACATGATTCACCTTAATGGTTGTCCTCTCAGTAACATAGGCGAGTCTGTTTTTTCTCAAGAGTCAGGCTAGCAGTTTTGTCATAAAGTGTATAATGTCAAAGGAAATGAATGGTAATGGGTCACTAAACGATGTACGATTTTGGTGGTATTTAAACATTGAGCATTCGCTGTAAAACAAATGAGACCGACTAAATGTTCTGTACATTTAAAAAATATGTCTCACAACATAACATTTAAGGTCAGAACAGATACTGCATTTGTCAATTGATAGGCAGAGCATTTCATTTCAAGACTTTGTTTTTCCTGTGTCTAGAGATGGCTCTCTCCTAACTGTGCCAAAAAAGGGCGAGAACTTGGAATTAATTTTTTATTGGTCACATGGGGACACGATCCATTTTTCTGGACCACCTATATCCCCAAATCCTCTAGGATAATACATTTGTCCTCATGTAAGGACCCCCACTATCATTATTCATCCAGTATCATTATTCAACAGAATTAGCAATGTGGTCTACAGAGAGTATAAAGTGCCTCTGTACAAGGAATCCATGTTCAAATCTGGCCTGTCATTCATCACTGTGCAACAATTTGTGGAGGTACTATGTATCTGCCTTAGTAGCTTTTACTGGCTGCTTGATGGAGTTTAGTTGTAATTGCCTAAGGAGCTGTGCCTTTATTGTTAGCTGTGGTTTGAATGCAGATGGCATGGGATCTGATAAAGATATTGCTTGCTCACTATATGATGTGTTCCTAGACAAGACAACACTAGGTTGGGAGCAAGAGATGAAAAATTCACTGCTTCTAATGCAGACTTGAGACAATATCTCAAATCCCACTATGGTGATCTAAATAGTTCTCTTCCAGATTTGTTTCTTCTTCTAGTAAGTTAAGGCCTAACCAAGAGCCCATTGACTCTAGTGCGTATCTTTCTTTTACCTTCACTAGGTTTTGGCTCAGGCCCTTGCTGTCAGAAAGGCAGAACTGAGGGATGTTCCTGACTGTTCCTTCAGTTTCATAGTCTGAGGCTATTCCCAAAGAAAGCCCTATCTCTTGGATAAATGGGCTTTATCCTTTAGCCAGAACTTTTGGGATTCTCATGGTTAACGCATTACACTAGGTGTCTGGGATGTTTAGTGCTCTGAAGATAAATCAGGGATGGATCATAGACAGAGGGTGAAATCTTAGTGCTGGAAAAGAGTATGCTTGGAGAAATTCTTTGTTTCAAGTTATTTGTTACAAACTTAATTTTCTACCATTATGGCTCAAGTTTACAGCCCTCTTCTTAGGTACAGGATGCCTGAGAACTCTTGAGTCACGGGGAAGGAAGGACTGTTTTATTTATTTCATTATGCAATGATACAGAAAAATATATTAGAAGGTAAATTTATTCGTAAAGTGTGTACAATGATGGGCATTTCCAAAGGAAAATTTAGGACATTTAGTTTGATTCCATTTAATGATGGAAATACAGATACATTTAATGATGGAAAAATTGTTACCCTTTATTTAATACAATATTGCATTTTATGGTGATTTTATTCTGCATAATTAAATGGCAGGCTTCAGGGTATACAGACACATGGGACATAATTATTTATTGTCTTTTCCTTTGTTTACTGATTGAGAAAAATTATCAATAAACTAGTGTTAACTGGCTAGAGCAGAGACAATTATGTCATGTAAAGCATCCACCTGTAAAAAAAAAGACAAAAAGACATTGTATTGCATTGTAATTGTGCTTAAGAAATGAAGTGATCTAAAAAGCCCCACTTAGTCCCAAATGATATCCACCTAATGGATTTCAAGAGGTTGACAATATATGTTACTAGTTGTTGCCTTTTACAGACTTACTGTTCCTAAATAGCACTTTTTGAAATAACTGTTATGATAGTTTAAAGAGATTTCTCGTGGTAGATGGATCTGTGTGGTGCGATTTGCAACATCATTCTTGACAGCATAAACTTATTCAATCTTAGACCCTTCTATATAAAAAGAGGCTAATCTTCCAGGCAGTACCTACTAGAGATGTTAAATACCATGTAACTGAACAATCATGTAACCACATCACAATGTATTGGTTACATGACTATTTGATAGTCCCCGGGGGTGGTAGTCAGTGCGCTCCCGGCCCCACTCCTGGGGAGCCTCTGCCACCCCACACTGCTGCCTCTCTATCAGAGAGAGCAGCAGCATGGGGGAGGGAGGGACAGATGGTGCCGTGGACCTGGTGCTTGGGGGAACTGGCTCCTAAGATGGCTCCCCTCAGCACTGGCTCCTGCCTGCCTGCCTTCCATGTTGCCTCTGTAGGAGACAGGGAGGGGGGCAGCATGGGTTTATCAGCTCCCACCTACCCTCCTCACTGCTGCCTTTCTATCAGGTAGCAGCACAGGGAGGCGGGGGCAGGTGGATCCGGTGCTCGTGAGGAGCCAGCTTCCCATGGGCACCAGCTCCCACCTCCCCCTTCTTGCTGCTCTATTAGAGCAGTCTAATAGAGGCAGCAAGGTGTGTGGGGTGGGAGGGAATGCACATAGTCGACAGGATTAAGTTGCCTACTCACTGACATCCCTTGTACCTATGCATAGGGCACCATGCACCATGCTTCAGTCTAGTCATTTTATTAGTGGTAGTATGAGTGATCTGAGTCTACTGTGCTAGGCACTGTATATAATCCTAGAAAGATTCTTGTCCATAGAGCTAACTCAAGAAATGAGCAAAACAGACAAAGGGGGTTACTAGTATAGTATCCCCATTTTACAAAAAGGCATCTAAAGCACACAGCCTTGTAACATGTATGTACCAGTTATTAAGCCTGTTTGCCCAAGACCTTTGCAGACTGCCCCAGTTTGGATGAAGGACCCAAGTTGTTTGATTTAGTCAGCACAGCCTCTGCCCATAGGAGAGTTTCAGGATAAATTGTCACAGATACGGCTGTTAAAAGATAGGGTCAAGGTGAGCAGCAGGTATTCACTGCTGGATACATCTCACGTGAATATGCCTGTGTTAGCATGAAATCCACAGTAGCTGTATTGTAGGGAGAGTTACTCAGTACTAATCCTAGGAAACTGGAAAGACCTGCATTTTGGGACAGGAGCAAGGCCATTATTTTTCTCCCAGAGAAGATGGGGAAAAGACACTAGTGAGTTTGCTAATGAGAGGACAGCATTAGTGTGAACCTCTATTCTGAATGGCTGGGAGAGCACATGCAATCTGAATCAGATATACATGGAGATTATTCATGCTAGGAATAAAATTAATTCTTGGGGTGGGAATGTGATAAAATGTATACACCACACCTCTGACTCCTTTCTCTACCCTGGAGAAACTCCTCCTTTGAGTATGGCCACCGAGAATCAGTGAAATATGTATGAACTCTTCAGCTTTTGGGAGAAAATCCACAGATTTTACCTAATCCCATTATTGCAGCTTTTCAATCAACTGGAGTCTAAGGGTGTGTCTAAACGACATGGCTCCGTCGATGGAGCCATGTAGATTAGGCTGATCGGCAGAGGGAAATGAAGCCGTGATTTAAATAATTGCAGCTTCATTTAAATTTAAATGGCTGCCGCGCTCTGCTGACCAGCTGATGATCAGCTGTTTGTCGGCAGATCGGGGCAGTCTGGACGCTCCCGCACCGACCTGAAAGCCCTTTGTCTAACTCCCCTTTATGCCTCGTGGGATGAGGTTTACCGGGGAGGTTGACAAAGGGCTTTAAGGTCAACAGGGGAGCGTCCAGACTGCCCCGATCTACCGACAAACAGCTGATCGGCATAGCGCGGCAGCCATTTAAATTTAAATGAAGCTGCGATTATTTAAATCGCGGCTTCATTTCCCTTTGCCAAATAAACAAATCTACATGGCTCCATCGACAGAGCCATGTAGTCTAGACGTATCCTAAGTCCTGACTGGACTTCAATGAATCCCTCTGGTTCAGAAATCCTATTATTTATGCATGTATAAGATCAGGAGCCAGCTGTGCTTTGAATCCATTCATCCAATCCATGTGTTACACAAAACATCTTTTATTAGCTAAACTTTCTTTAACCTAAAGAGAAATGCTTAATGAAAGAAGATGGACAGAGATAAGCATATGGGCATGGTAGGATCAATCCACTTATCCTGTCAGTCATACCTTATTACTATCTGAAGCAGTCATGTTCCTCAGCTCATACACACTGATGGTTCCATCACTGTCCCCTATTAGAATGCAGTCTGTGTTTCTAGCAAAAAGCACAGTTGTGAATTTTACCCCTGGGTTAGCAAAGGTCACAATCAGGGGGTCCAAACTGAAATCAGAAAATGAACAGATGTTAATAGCTCCTAGAATGAAGACCAGCAGTCTAGATTACTGTTGCAGAACAAAATTACAGGAATAAGCTAATCCCAGTATTGCTTTTAATTTTTATTATCCAGGTAAACTAAAATCTAGCATCATAAGTAATGGTGAAAGTGTATTTAGCTAATTCTCTGATAAATACAACTTAAATCCCAATCCTCTCTAACCAGGGCATTCTAGCTACCTGAAAAATCATCTGCTCTACTTCCTATTACCTAGGGGTTTAGAATAGAAATCATTTGCTCTGTAGTAAATGATACAGTGGGCCTAGTTCTCTACTGCCTTGTACTTGGTACAGTCATTGATGCTGGGGTAAAGTGGGTGTTCAGTGCTGTTCACTTACCATTGTAAGTGAGCACGTAATTCCTATTTGACACCCTTTTACTCACTTTTCATCAAAAAACTGAAAGGAGGAAAAGGGGCAGATGTCCTATCCCCCACAGGTGTGTGTAGCTTACATGCAAAAGTCCCAAAATGTTGAAGCTTCAAAGACGGTTTTTAAAAACACCTGGAAATTGTAGAATCTATGACTCCTGTAGCAAAAGGGAAGCCTCCCAGTTCCCTGAACCATCCAGCCCCCTGCCCTAGATTTTCTTTAAACATATGTTACCTGTTTCCTATAAAGTGAACATTCTAGAACACAATACAATGTTATTACATTTAAATACTTTATAATTAAAATGGCCAAGCACTAATACCAAGTAGGGCCTTTGAGCATTACTATAATTAAATATTGTATAAGAGTTAGTAGGCCTTTCTATTATTTCAGAACCCTACTCAAGATAAGTTATTACTTACGTGCTGACACTAAGGTCCCAAATTTCCACTGTGTCTTCATTCACTGATGCAAATACAAAGGCTGATTTTGGAGACCACATAATGTCATGAACAACACTAGTGGTGGAACTGAAAGTTAAAATGGGCCTTACTGAATCTTGGCTCCATAAAATAATACTCCAATCTGCAGAGCAGCTTAAAAACATGTCAGTACTGAATGGATTCCATGCTATCTTGTATACAGGACCCTTAACATTGGGGGAAAAGGAATTGCATGTTACTCCAAAACTAGCAACTTAGATTTTCAAAAGAGCTCAAGCAAACTAGGCACCCAACTCCCAATTATTTTAAATGGGAGCTGGGTACCTCACTACCCTTTGTGTCTTTGCCATTGCTTCCCCACCCTGAAAATACTTTACAGTTTGAACTCTCTGATCTGGCAACATCCATGGTCCTGATATTGCTAGACCAGAGAACCCGGCTGGGAGTAAGGGCTGCCCAGGGTCAGGAGTGAAACTCCAGTTGGTGGCAGCCAGTCTGGCAGCTGGGAGTTCATCAGGCCGGTGGCCAGTAGTGAGGCCTGGGCCAGCATGGTAAGGAGCACAGACACGGCTGGGGCCAGCAGCAGTGGGGCCAGAACAGCGGGGAGTGTGCCCCGGATGGGGCTGGCAGCAGTGAGACCAAGTGGCCAGGGGCAGGAACACAGCCTAGTGACCGGGGCTCATAGCTGAGAAGGGCACCTTGATCTCCCTGGTTTGGGACCACTCAGGCCCCGAGAGTGCAGGACCAGGGTGGTCCAATCTGTATTTCACTGCCACATACAAAGATTACAGGATGCACTGTATGTTCTAAGACCAAAAATATTTTATTGGTGATGCTGATGATTCAGGAAGGGTTTTGTTTTTCCCTGCTCATTCAATGTCCTGTCAGGATATTAGGAAAAACTACACTTGGGAATGCAATCTGCTGGAGGAGACAAATCTAAGGTGCAGAGCAACTGGGGTGTTTACATTCTTGTGGATATTAATCCATGAATTCCAATTCAATGAGATTACAATCTGATTATCACATTTTAATTTTAATTTAAGTAAAGCCAGGACTAAATTTTATTTAGTTAGTCAAAACTTGAATAAAGGGTTAATTAATTCTTAAAGAATCTATTGAAGAGTATAATCTCTAAAGCATTTTCAATGCTACTTTTAGCCTTATTACTCTGGCTGAGAAAAGAGACTTTGGTTTTAAAATCTGTGTTGTATGTTGTCTGTGGACTACAACAAATACAATACACTTATTCAGTATAATAATATATTTGTTCTGAGATCTAACTGATCCAATCACTTTTTCTGTGGTTTAATTTTACCCACCTTATGTGCTCGGTAGGTTTCTAGGAATTGCTCGTTATATGAACAAGAACATTTGTGAATATACCCTTCTTCTGTTCCAGCCAGATATATATTGGTATCCTGAAACAAAAATCCAGGTATTTCAAAGTGGGATTCATCCTGTAGGTTATTTATCCTGAAATAGTTAAAGAACTGTGTGGAGTTTAGGTTGTGAAACAGCTAAGGACCACAGAGATGCTGAGCTCTCAAACTCTGTTTTGACTTCTATGAGAACTGTATTCGTTCACCTGCCCTCAGTAGCTGGCCCAAAGTCAATTGGAGTAACATAATTCAAAGTATAAGGGTTAGGTTAGCTTGCTTGTTTTTTCTCTCTCATCAATTTTGGGTAATACTGTCAGCGCTGTACATCAGAACCAGTCTATAGCTATTACAGGCGAAACATGGGCAACTTCTATGCAAGCTTCCCCTATACCTGAATCCTGATTTCCATTTTTGAACTGTTTGGGGGCTTTCATTAGAGAGTGCCTACAATGCAGAGATGCATGCAGTGGTCTTGAGACTGGAAAAATTCTCTTGGGAAAAGAGAGATTTCCAAATTTGTTTCATTGGTGGCATAAGCCAACTTTGAATAAAATCAACTAAAAGTAAAAGGCAAGTGTGTTAATGTTCTGGCACCAGACAGCTTCCATTTTGAAATTTTTATTCATTCATATGAGAATATTCACCCAGTTAAAGTAGCACTTAGGTCTGATTTAGTTTGTCTCCAGAATCCAGGAGACTACTCAAACTTACAGTGATTTAACAAACAGATTAAATCTTTAGCTGGTGATGGTATAGCTCCATCAGTATTCACCAGCTGAGAATTTGAAAACTATAATGTTTTGTTCTAATAGAGAAAACTTCAGTCAACCAAATTTGAAGCATAAATCCATCATAATGGATTTCCTGAACCTACCCGTGGATGAAAGTCAAAGCACATTCCAGGTGCCTGTCGAGATATCAGAGCTTCACTTTTCTTTTCTTTTTCACCCATTAGTTTTTTCCTTTCACTTGCTGTTCGCTTCAGTTTCATCAGATCTATCCAAATACACAATACATGGAATATGAATTTTACATGGAAGAGATAGTGGAATATTAGAACATTCTGAATGACTCATAAATACTGCAGATAGTTAACAATTCTGAAATGTTTACCTATGGCTTACGTACACAGGGAAATTGCCTGGAACAAGGTATTACACAATAGCCCACTGTAGACAAGTCTTGAGAGAATATGCTCACCAATGCAGCCTAGTCCTTTGCGTAGAAGCCACTTGGTTATTCTGCCATCCATAGAGATAGAGATTAGTATCTCTCCTTTGTCATCTCCCGTTGTGCCCCTGTCCTGTTCAATCCACTTCACCTGCCATACGGGGCCTATATGCTTATCAAAAGATTCACTGAAATAAAGGAACACACATTAACAGAAATAAAGGAAAATGCAGTTTGAAAAAGTTATTACATAAAACAATAAAAAAAGTATGTAATTTGGGAACAAACGCTGGTGGGTGGTCCTATGTTTATTAAATGGTTATTTAAATAGTTAATGTTCATGGGAGAAAAGACACATCTACTGTTTCGAAAAGTGGGTTTAAAAGTATATTTTAGAAAATATTTTTACATATATAATTATAGAATAATGTTTAAAGGACCGAAGCACTTTTCTGTACTGGTGCTGCTTCTTGGCCGGTCTAGTCTTTCATGGACATGTGTATAAGTATCGAAGTCTTTATGCCTGACTGTTTCTTTTCAACCACAAATTGTAGGTTTGTACAGTGTAGATATTTCAAATCACAATTGACAGACCAAAGCAAAGCTGGGAAGGGGGGAATTATCCAGCATTTTCCTTCCTTCACTGAATCCATTTTTAAGAGCACTTCTGCTCATTCACTAAATTTAAATAAACATTGGAATGAATGTTCACAGCTAACAAGACATAAAAGTAGTACAAGAAGGCAGAGAGTTTGTGGTCTTACCTACTGTCCAAAATTGCAGTGGAATTACGAGTCTGTACATTATAGATGGCTACTGTGCCATTGTACATTCCAACTGCTAAAAGGTTTGGGTTGACCAGAGAGAAATCCAATGCAGTAACACCATGATCGCATTGATAAATACGCTCTGGCCACTAAACAGAAGAAAACAACACATTTCTTTCATTTTTCTGAGTATCAGCTAATCGCTAGATTACCCACTGTTTTTCTAAAGCTACAAATGCTTCACCAGATTCAACTTTAAGGCTATATTCCAAATAAGTGAGACTTCTATCTCCTGCTGTGGCTGTCAAATTTGAAAGCTGTGCTGTGCAGCAATGTGACTTTTGTATTATAAGGCCACCTCTTCAACGCTCTGGTGATCGATCCTCCGGGGTTCAATTTAGTGGGTCTAGTAAAAACCCACTAAATCAAACGCTGAGAACACCCCTGTTGGCTCTCGTACTCCTCGCTGTAGCAAGCAGTAAGGGAAGTCGACGGAGTACAGAAGATGAATGGGCACAAGAGGCTATGCTACTTTCTATAGATACAGCACTTATTTCTGGTCAAGCACATTGGCAGACTATTGTGGAGGAAGTGTCCTTGTTCCCTGGTAACTGTCCTGTGAATAAGAACTTTAGTCCCCAGTGTTTTCTGGCATCTTTCACTAGCACTAAGGTAGGTTAGACATTTTAAAAATAAGAATTGTTAATTATAATCCATTTTCCAGAAGAGTTTGAGGTTTAGGCCAACAAATGAACGTTACTGCTAAATGACTTGCTTTCTCAAGCAACAGGAAACTATATGAGCTGTTATTAAATCATACAAAACTTGTATTACCATAGGGTTCTTGAGTGACCAGCAGCAAGCCAAACCTTTCTTCTGTTCTGTAAAACCAAACTGCCCGTAACCAACAGCCAAAAGATCCTAAAACCCAAAAGTACAGATTGGTGGATATACTTAAATTAAAGCAGAAATTTAGAGCTAGAATTTTAAGTGGCAGCGTTCTGCCTGCAGATGAGTGTGCAAATCTTTCTATTTCAGTAATAAAGTATTCAGTATTAAGTACACCTTTCAGTAATGTAGTCACATAAGCAAAGTTGGGTGATTTACAGTAAATAAGATTTACTCTTAGGGTCAGATTTTAGTGTAGTAAGTGTAAGGCACTACTCACTATGCAGAAATGAAAATTAAATTGCATGTGCAATTTTGGTGAGCACAGATTGTGCCCACAAATAAAGAATACCCTATAAAATATATCCAAATTATTTACATGTGTGTGTGTGTGTGTTTTATAATGGCATGCTAATGTATAGAATTTGATACAATATGGTAAATGTTTCTGGTTTTAAATATTTTGAGGCAGAAAGACATAATATTTTTATGATTGCCACTGCTTGTGTTTTATGTGTAACAAGCAAAAAATGATTTATGATTGTGTTTTATAAGTAACAAGCAAGAAACTTAGCAGCAAGGACCTTACTCTTCAACTCCCTTAAATTGTATTTCTCTACACAAAATAACTGCTTATCGTGAAATGAGCATTTTGAAACTAAGTATCTAATGGCCTTACAATTCTTACTTTGTGGCTAGTCAGTGTGAACATGTGGATTAGTACTCATTAGCTCTATGGATTACCAATTTACATCTGAGGATCTGGTTCAAAGGTCTTTTTTTATGGCCTTATTTCCTCCTTTTCCCCTTACTGAGGCAATCTTACTGTTTTTATATTCTTCCTCTCCCATTTTTATCTTCATCCCTTACATTGTTGTTTTTATTGTAGCCATGAGAAAGCTAAATCAAAGAAGTGAGATGTATTCTGCTCTGCTGGTAAAGAGCTTTGAGATCATTTTGACTTTCACAGGAAAAAGTGAGTTCTGTAATCTTGCACCAGCTGCTGTGCCTGCCATTCTCATGAGTCTTATTCTGAAGGTTGTTGGTGTTCTCCTTTCTGAGAAATGCAGTGGTCTAGGGAGATCATTGTCACAGAGCAAGAAGTGGTCTCTAAACTATGTGGATCCATGCCATGCATGGTTTTATACATTAGTACTGAGAATTCGAATTTGACTCAGAATTCTATGAGGGTAGTTATCTGAACATCCTGGTCAAGTGCCTTCTGAGACCAGTGCAGCTGAGAAGATGAGCTACTACATACTGAACCAACTTAAGATATTTCAAGATAAATGTGATCATTCTTAGGAATGGTGAGGTGCAACTATCTATCCTGCAGATCATGAAAGAGTCAGTCAATGCACCTAAGTCAGCATATGGAGGAAGAAAATACAGACTGCAGGAAGAAAATACAGACTGCATCACCTGTCTAATTTCAGGGATGAATTCCTCCCTCTCTCACATCTGCTCCAGCAGGGTGCATCAAGCCCCCGATTTATATTTTACCTTGACAAGTACCCACCCAATTCTAGAAATACATTTAGAAGAATGGATTTGGTAACTCACTGGGTTTAACTTGTTCCAAGCCATGCTGCTCACATTGTGCCCATTAGTCCAATCACATGTATAGGACCACAGTCGTTCCAGACTGGGCGGCAAGGTTTCTTCTGGTGATTCACTTAGATCTAACAGAAGTGATGGACTAATTACTATTTCCTTTTGCTCTTCCTCCTCTTCCTCAGCCTCTTCCTCCTCCTCCTCTTCTGCTTCTGTTTCCTCTATTTCCGCTTCCTCTTTTTCAGCATCAGATTTAAGAACTGGCTCTACAGTGTAACATATATACAGTAGTACTCACTTAACTAATCTGCAGTCCTGCTAATTCTGACCAGAAATACAGTGATTTCAGTCCACTTCTCAGCAAAGATTTCATAGCATATCACTACAATGAAAATTCAGAAAAGCAACACTTCATGACTTCTTCAAAATGTGGCCAACATTTTTTTTGTATCATAGGAGCTAGCATTCTTACCAGTGATCCAGATAGTCCAGTGTCCTGTCCCCTACTGTATCCAGTAATGGGTGTTCCATATGAGGGTTCAAGAACCCTGAAGGAGGTAGTTCGGAATAACCTACCCCCAAAGAAAGCTTCCTCCTGTTTATTTGTTAAGCAGTACATTTTTTAACTTTGAGGCCAAATGTTATGGATCCAGGTTTGAAAATTATCACCATAGCACATTGGATGGTTACTATGTAATGTTATAATTACAGTGAAATTTGCATTTGTCAGTATAAATGTGCAAAGTGTATTTATATTTAATTTGTTACTATGTTTTTGCTTAGTTGCCACATCAAAATTTGTGAATCTGGAATGAATTTCATGTCATTCTTGTGAAGTAATATGGATACACTGTACAAGGGCACCTATCTCTCATCTGAGCTTTTGCAAATCTTTTCCTTATCTACTTCCCAGAACTTTAAAGTGTCAAACAAGAGCAAATACAGCTAGGAGTGCATCTACACAGCACTCTAAAATTGAAATAAGATATGCAATTTGCGCTATGCAAATTGCATATCTTATTTCAATGGAATTTCAAAATAAGCTATTTTGAAATTTAGGACATCTTCACAGCGCCAAATTTCGAGGGTTACCAGGATGTCAAAATAGCACACCTGTTATTTCAAAAAATATTTCAAAATAATGGGCAGCTTGTTCAGACACAGGGTACAGTGTAGACGTACCCTAGCGGATTTACGCCAAAGAGGTTGTAAGATGTGAAATTTTTTATATGGGGATAAGTGGGGCAAGAACTCTGCTTGGCCCTTTAAAATTCAGGGGTGGATATGGCGGAAGGTTCCCCCCTCTCCTCCCTAAAATGTATTGCTTGTGGTCAGTGTTGGATTGACCGCTTGAAGCCCTCTGTCTGGTGTACAATACAATATAGGCCATGGCCATGTGAGCTTCCTCATTTCATAAGTTTTTAATCTCTTTTTCACTGTACTTCCCTTAATGGGAATATGGTAATTGAGTTTCTACCCCCAGCTAGTTCTTGGCTTCTTTGTTGAGAATGCCAACAGTAGTCCAATAAATGCCATTTAGGATCCACAGTGAATCCAACTTCTCATTTTGTATAGGCACTGAATAGCCATCATGTGATTAAATTTTTACTACCAGTCTGGTCTAAATTTTGATATGAACTGAAAGACTGTGTATTCTAGTGAAGAGCTGTAATACCAAGAAAACATACTAGACAATCATCTCTAGCACTTTTCATCAGTAGTTCTCAAAGTGCTTTAGAGAGGTCAGCTTCATTGTCCCCTCTACCAAATGGGGAAAAACCAAGGCACAGGACGGGGAAGTAATTTGCCTGTGAACCCACAGCAAACTAGTGGCAGAACGAGGAACAGAAGTCTAATCTTTTGAGTCCAAATCCAGTGCTCTGTCCATGAAGCCATATTGTTTCTTGAAGCTGAAGGTACAATGTAAAAAATGAGCTTGCTAAATACTGTAGAAACAGGTCTCAGCTTACTGTTGTTAATAGTAAAGATGAGCCAGCTCAAAAACCATTTATCCAAACCTTGCACAAAGCTCTGTTTTGTGGGTGTTGGTAAAATGGAGCCTAGAACTGAACAACCCCAGTTTAGGTTTAGCAAATCTTTTCACCACTTTCGTCTTTATGTAATAGAATCAGTTTCTCTAGCAAGAGTTCAGAGTAGGCTCATTTTTACCTAGTATTTTTGTTAGCATGCAAAACAGGCTCCTTCATATTGAGAATTATTTATCTGATGAGAAGCATACCTATAAGAACAGGAAGTTGCCGATAAGCTGCAAGTTTGGGCTGAAAAACATTCTCCATTAGAACTCTTTCCATGAAAAATAAATCCTGTTGAAATTTTTCTGATTTTAATATAGCTTCAGAATGGTCTTTCTCTTCTTCATGGATTTTGTCAAGAATAACGCTTTCCAAATCAATTATGGAACTTGAGGCTATGCTCTCTAGAAAACCAAGAGATGATATTGAAAAAAGGCATGATTAGCATAATAATCCAATGCATTCAGCAGGCAAAATCCAACCAACCCACCGACAGAAAATCTTGCCATGATCAGTAAATATCTTATCTATTAATTTTTTTTAGTTCTTTAGTTTTTCTTTGTATTTCCAAAATTCTATCAAGTGGTAGTGCCATATAAAGGGTCTGTATTATAGTCTCTTATGGCTAAATTGTGCCCCACTGTGTATATATGTGCAGTAGGGACAAATCCTAGGAGCTGGGGAGTGCTGGCCAATCAGCACTCCTCTCCTGTGCTGGCCAATAAGTGCTATAGATTCCCAAGCAGGGGAACAAGCTATTGTCCCTTGGCGAATGTCTCATACTTTTGCTACTGGGACCACCCCCTTTCACCTCAGGCCCCATCAGTTTCCCCAACTTGATGTGGGTGAGTGGAAGTATTGTTTAAAAGAGAAAAACAAGCTAAGATTTTTTTCCCATGTATTTTTAAATAATTATTTTTTGCTTAGATTTAATTATTTCCCCGCAATGTTTGCAACTCAGACATTGCAACATGAGCCCAGGACCCGCCTGGGATGCCCCCCCCCGCCGGCTTCCCCCGAGGCTTTGAAAGCCGCGGAGGGGCTCCGGCGGGGGAGCAGCCCAGGCGCGCCTGGGATGCCCCCCCGCCGGCTTCCCCCGAGGCTTTGAAAGCCGTGGAGGGGCTCCGGCGGGGGAGCAGCCCAGGCGCGCCTGGGATGCCCCCCCGCCGGCTTCCCCCGAGGCTTTGAAAGCCGCGGAGGGGCTCCGGCGGGGGAGCAGCCCAGGCGCGCCTGGGATGCCCCCCCGCCGGCTTCCCCCGAGGCTTTGAGGATCCTACTTCGCGGATTTTCAGCTATCGCGGTCGGGTTTGGAACCTATCTACCGCGATAAACGAGGGTTCACTGTATACCTAGACTTTAGTAAGGCATTTGATACGGTCTCGTATGATATTCTTATTGATAAACTAGGCAAATATAACTTAGATAGGTCCACGATAAGGTGGGTGCATAATTGGCTGGATAACCGTAGTCAGAGAGTTGTTGTTAATGGTGCTAAATCCTGCTGGAAAGGGATAACAAGTTGAGTTCTGCAAGGGTCTGTTTTGGGACCCATACTGTTCAATATCTTCATCAATGATGTAGATATTGGGATAGAGAGTACGCTTATTAAGTTTGCAGATGATACCAAACTGGGTGGGGTTGCAACTTCTTTGGAGGATAGGGACATAATTCAAAATGACCTTAGCAAGTTAGAGAAATGGTCAGAGGTAAACAGGATGAGGTTTAATAAAGAGAAATGCAAAGTGCTCCACTTAGGAAGGAACAATCAGTTCCATACATACAAGATAGGAAGCGACTGTCTAGGAAGGAGCATGGCGGAAAGGGATCTAGGTGTCATAGTGGACCACAAGTTGAATATGAGTCAACAGTGTGATGCTGTTGCAAAAAAAAGCAAATATGATTCTAGGTTGGTATCAACAGGTGTGTTGTAAGCAAAACTCGTAAAGTCATTCTGCCGCTCTACTCTGCACTAGTTAGGCCTCAGCTGGAGTACTGTGTCTAGTTCTGGGCGCCACATTTCAAGAAAGATGTGGAGAAATTGGAAAGGGTACAGAGAAGAGCGACAAGAATGATTAAAGGTTTAGAGAACATGACCTATGAAGCCAGGCTTCATGAACTGGGCTTGTTTAGTTTGGAAAAAAGAAGATTAAGGGGGGACATGATAGCGGTTTTCAAATATCTAAAAGGGTGTCACAAGGAGGAAGGAGAAAATTTGTTCCTCTTGGTTGCTGAGGACAGGACAAAGAGTAATGGGCTTAAAGTGCAGCAGGGGAGGTTTAGATTGGACATTAGGAAAAAATTCCTAACTGTCAGGGTGGTCAAATATTGGAATAAATTGCCAAGGGAGGTGGTGGAATCTCCCTCTCTTGAGATATTTAAGAACAGGTTAGATAGACATCTGTCGATGACCTCTCGAGGTCCCTTCCAGTCCTATTATTCTATGATTCTATACACGGAGGAAAGTACATTAGTTTTTTTTTAGTTTGTTTTCCAGTTTTAATATTCTAAGGTGGTATTAATAATATAATAAAGGAAAACTGATTTGACTGCTTTTGTTTTTAATCTGATAAGTGTCTCTTTAAATAAGGTGACAGTCTTATGATTCAGCCTGTAAAGTTGCATCAGGCCATGAAGGGGATATGGGTTTAGAGTTCTTTGGAAGCAGCAGGGGGTGCGTTTAGACTGGCAAGATTTTGCGCAAAAGCAATGGCTTTTGCACAAAAACTTGCCAGTTGTCTACACTGGCTGCTTGAATTTGCGCAAGAGCACTGACTTTGTAATGTACAAAATCAGTGCTTCTTGCGCAAATACTTTCATGCTCCCGCTCAGGAAAAAGCCCTCTTGTGCAAGAATACTTGCGCAAGAGGGCCAGTGTAGACAGGGAAGAACTGTTTTGCACAAAAAAGCCCCAATAGCTAAAATGGGGATCGAGACTTTCTTCCGCAAAATTGTGTCTAGACTGGCTACAGATGCTTTTGCGCAAAAGCACTTTTTGCGCAAAAGCATCCGTGCCAATCTAGACGCGCTTTTGCGGAAATACTTTTAACGGAAAAACTTTTCCGTTAAAAGTATTTCCGCAAAATCATGCCAGTCTAGACGCAGCCATAGTGAGCAAACCCCACAGCAGAGAATGGTTTTCAAATCATTCAGTAGCAACATCTCTTGTTGATTAAAGGAATAGCAGTTGGGGAAACAAAAGTTAGAAAGCTTTGATGGATGATCAAGGCTTAAGGGAAGCACAAATGCTATCTTGTCTAGTTGGGTTTGTTTTGTTTTGTTAACTGAAGACCTGTATGAGCTGCAAGATTACAGCCTATTTCAAAAGCAAACAAGGGATTTTGATCAGTAATTTCTGAGGATTATAAAAACTGTACTGTATTTATCTGAGGTCTTGTCTACACTGCCACTTTACTGCATGTAACTTTCTTGCTTAAGGGTGTGGAAAACACACATACGCATCCAAGCACAGCAAGTTAGAGCTGTAAAGCACAAGTGTAAATAGGCTCCCCTTGTGGAGGGGGTTTACCGCTCTCTCCCACCACTGATGCTGTGACCACACTGCTATGTTTAAGCACTGCTGCAGCAGCACTTTAAATTCAGCAGTGTAGACAAAGCCTTATGATTAATATGTGACCATGTTTCACCATACTTAGGTGTACCATCTTGAAATACATGATTCTACAATGAGTAGCTAAGGTTGCAGTGAAAAGTGTAACATGATACTGCATTTTTAGGTGGAGGGTGACCATGTAATAAAACACTATCATAGTACTTATACACAACGGGACAAAATTAGGGTTCAGGTGAAATGCAGAACCTTGTGGGGGTTTTTTACTTCAAACTGCACAATTTAGCATTCAAAGTTAAACATGTTCTTGGTATAATTTTTCCAAAACAATACAGATAATATGCATAACTTTATATGATTATACAGTTAAAAACACTAGAAATTTAAGCCTAGAAAGAAAAGTTACCTCTGCCTGCAGAAGCTGTAGACATAGTTCGTTCACGGTCTTTGGTCAAGTTAGATTTACTGCTACTCACACTTGTTGGTCTGCTACTTCTTTCTGCTACTGAAGGTGTTGTTTCCAAGACGTTAAAGGAATCATACAAGTCCCAAGAAGTGGCCATTATGCCTAAAAATGAATTACGCAGTACCATAGCACAGAGTTATGATCACCAGAGTTACAAACTTATCGGCCACCTACACACTTCATTTGTAATTGGAAATACAGTCATATGGTGTCAGACACAAAAATAAATAAAAGCAAACACAGTACAGTACTGGTTAACACACTAAAAAGTCAATTCTCCCTGCCTTTGACATCCAAATTTTAACATCAATAGCTTTGAATAGGACACCTCGAAACCACTTAATTAGCTTCATTAACATGGGTCCTACAATTGACAGGTGGTACTTTTGCTGTTTTCTCTCTCTCTCTCTAAATATACATTTTTCCTATGGGATGACACCACACTCCAAGCCCAGAACACACCCTTTCCCCCAGAAACGGCCTCTTGCCATGCTACCAGTGCTACCAGCAGGCTTCCCTGCTGACCAGACTCTTTGCCTGCAGCTCTACTGGCTGCAGCATCTCCCCATACCACCTTCATCCCTCTTACTCACACCCTGCCCCAGCCTGCTCAAATACTGCCCAGCTGGCACACCCACCGCCTCTTGCCACACCACCAGCGCTGCTGGCAGACTTCCCCGCTGACTAGCCTCCATGAAATGGGGGAGACGGCGGCTCCTTCCCCACGCGTCCCCTGGAACAGTATCCACCTGCCTTTGGGCCCCCGTCCCCAGCCTTCCCGACCCACATTCTTGCCATGCAGCTTTTGTCTGCATTTGTGGTGCTGAGAGGCTATGTCTACACTGTGGCTGTGTCTAGACTGGCAAGGTTTTCCGCAAAATCAGATGAATTTCCGGAAAAGCACTGACGATCTCATGTAAGATCGTCAGTGCTTTTCCGGAAATACTATGCTGCTCCCGTTTGGGCAAAAGTGTTTTTCCGAAAGACTTTTGCCCAAAAGGGCCAGTAAACAGCACAGTAGTGTTTTCCGCAAAAAAGCCCCAATCGCGAAAATGGCAATTGGGGCTTTTTTGCGGAAAACCGCTTTTGCGGAAAAGCATCCTGCCAATCTAGACGTGCTTTTCCGAAAATGTTTTTAAGAGAAAACTTTTTTCCGTTAAAAGCATTTTCGGAAAATCATGCCAGTGTAGACGTAGCCTGTCAGTTTTTGCCGGCAGAGAGTATGCTAATGAAGCACTCATTAACAACTTCTCATACTTCATTAGCATAATCTCTGCCTGAGGCTTTTTGCACAAGAGGTTTTGCGCAAAAACTAGCAATGTAGACGGATCCATTTTGCTCAAAAAAACCCTTTTTGTGCAGGATCCATATGCCTCAAAAAAGGATGAATACAGATCTTGCACAAAATGGATCCGTCTATACTGCTAGTTTTTGAGCAAAAAGCCTCGGGCAGAGATTATGCTAATGAAGAGTGAGAAGTTGCTAATGAGTACTTCATTGGCATACTCTCTGCCAACATAGCCAGACAGTATACAAAGGGAGCTCTTAGAAGAAGCAACTACTACATCCTTTTATTGCATGCAGAATGAGCTGCTCCCTGAACCAGTTTCTAAATCTCAGAGGGGTAGCTATGTTAGTCTGTAACTTAAAAAACAGGACCATATGTTGTTTAAGTTTTTTCAGTTTCTAAATGTCAGGAGATGGAGAAGTGAGGCAAAGGCCTTGCAGATGCTGCTACCCCTACTGACACATTTCTGTAGGAAGGAAGACTACTTCAGGTCACTCGAGCATCCCTACATCTTATGCTCAAGAAATGCAAACTCTGATATTCTGGTTGGCTCCTACATGAATGTACAAGCAGGGAAAGGACTCCCTAATGGAACTGCTCAGGAATTTTTTGAGAGAAACAGTTTTATGGGAAAAAAACGTATTTGTCTGAATGAAATGTTCTTCGGGAAAGAGAAATTGATAAATTTTTCATTTCAGATATTCTTTGCAAGTTTTAGAAAGTAATGAGATATAGTAAAAACATTCCATTTTGATATCTTTAAACAAAAAATCCAGTTTTTCTTGTTTGAAACTACTTTTCAAAACATTTTGATGGATCCAAACCAAATTTTCTTTTCAGATTTTCCGAGTGCAAAAATCTGAGATCTTAACTTTTCATCTCAGTTTGGGGTGAAAAAATCTTGAAATCACAACTTTTAGCAAAATACGAATACCATTTCCCACACAGGTCTACTTCCTGAATTCTTTGCCAGCCTGCTTGTGCACCTTAACAAAAGTAGCCTCAACCAAGTCCCAAGGTCTTCCTTTAATTTGTTTTAGTGTTCTAACATAAGAATGGCCCTACTGGGTAAGCCCTATGGTCCATTTAGCCCCGTATCCTGTCTACTGATAGTGGCTAATACCAGATGCCCCAGGAGAGACCACAACTGGTAATCATCATGTGATCCCTGTTTCTCCTGAATCTAAGTTTAATAACTAACGAGATATAGTAATAACAATTAGCATAGGTACAAAATGTTTAATGGGAAAGGGCTTGTAAACATTTGCTATATTTATCATTTTTCTGAATGATAATTTACCTTTATCCTCCATGAAGATTTTGTCACATTGCACTTCTTTAGTCTTTGGTGCTCCATTAAGAGTTTGCATCATCCTTTCCACAAAGCAATCATTACCAACTCTATTTTTACAAAGTTCTATATAAACGTTGTTCCTTTTCCTTTGAAAAATTACAAATATGTTAAAAAACCCAAATCTCTTCATATTAAAACCACACATTGAAAAAGATATGGTATTCTCAACTAAGGGCTACTGATCCTGTCTTTTTCAATGAAAGCAGAGGTTGTTTGGCTCCAAATATTCCATGGCAGTGGTTACTACTACCCCAACTTTGCCACATTGTTATAGGTCAGAAAAATATTATAGAGATGGGCCTGAGCCAAAACACCAGATCCAAACATTTTTAACTTTGGGGAAATTCAGATATAGTTCTGAAATGTGTAGCTCTGACCATCTTCACTACAGAATGAAGCTAATTAAATGCTGCCTAAATACAAAGGGGAATGTGATTAATCTATATTGTCTAGTCTCTAATGAGTGCAGAAACGGTGAAGAGGAAATGTCACTTTTTAAAGTTATTTTAACATTCAAAAAGCAGAAGTGGATTATACTGAACCAGAGTCTACAAAGTTTAGTCACTCTATACCCTCAGAAAGTCCACAGTATATGCTGTGCATACAGAGTCAGATTATTCCCCGCTATTCCCTTACTACATTCCTTGGATAGCAGAGTGGTGTGATCTTATATCTTGTGGCTGGAGACCCCTTAGGAACCAGGATGGATTGATTACCTCCTCCCTGCATCCTGTACCATAAGCAGCTGGCCATCAGTAATAAGATGTTAAATATGCCAAATGCTGCTGGTAGGCCAAATCATGTGTGGGAGTCTGAATCCCAGCCCTCATAGCTTAATTCTGCAAATGCATTGTGACAGACTTTTAGAGTTCATGGGGGTGGGCGGAGCCCTAGCACACTCTACCCAGTGAAGTTCCTAGGGAGAGGCCAGGAATCTCTGGGTTTTGGGGTTAACTCCTGGCCAAGGATCAGACAGTTACTCTAGGGAGGAAGAGCAAGACTCACAAGTGACTTTTAAGTACCTTGTGAATTACAGTCTCATTTATGATTTTTCTGAACCTGAGTTAGGCACTTAGGTTCTTTATAAAATGACTATAGAGAGATAGGTGTCCTTAGACCAGTGGTTTCCAAACTTTTCGGCATCACGCCCCCTTTTTGATTTTTGAGAAACCCTCACGCCCCCCCCCCTCCAAAAAAATAGCAGCAAAACTTGGGGTGGGATTGACCGGGGTGTGTGGCTGGGTCACGTCACACGCTCCCCCCCCCCCCCCGGAATTTCTTCACACACCCTCAAGGGGGCATGCCCCCCCCCCAGTTTGGGAACCCATGCCTTAGACTGTGATTCACAAAAGACAGCATACTACAACTGGAGAGACAGAGACCCCCCCCCATTAGAATATCACATGGTTCAGTGGTAGAGCACTCTCCTGAGGGGTGGGAGATTCCTTTTCAAATTATTTCTCCCCATCAGACAGAGGAGGAGATGAACCCAGATCTCTCACTTCAGAGGTAATGCTCTAGTCACCGGGTTGCTAAGAGTTGTAAGGAGGATAGCACTACCACCCAGCTGCTCCTCCTCTGGCCAGATTCTGAATAAGATCCAATGTGTAAGACAAGTCTCTGAGCACACCTATGAGTAGGGCCCTGCAGGAAACAGGTAAGCCTATTTACCTTGGTTTGTGAATCACACTGAGGCTTAGGTGGGAGATAGTCACATGGATGCCTATACTGAGGCACCAGAGTGCATATCCAGAGGCAGACATTTAGGTGCTGAGGAAATATTTACTCTGTACATTTAGGTGCAAGCTTGTTTAGGCCCCTACAGAAAATGGCTGAGATTTGTCAATCACGATGGAGACTAAAATTGGGACTTAAGTGCCTAAATGTGGGTTTAGTCACTTAAGTCTGGGGTGTAGCCACCTATGAACTTTTGTTAATTTAGTCTAAAAGGCCAAAGTGAAACTAATTAGCTGAACCTATTTAGGATCTACACTTTTAAAAGGAGCTAAGTTACGTTAGTGCAATGGTTTTCACAGTTGATTCGCTGGCCCACTGGGGTAATGCTGGTGGGCCCGCAATGGTTCGCCATTTCCAGCCACGGGGAGCTTCAGGAAGCAGCAGCCCAAGATAAATAATGCATTGTAGGCTCGCCAGTGGCGTAACCCAGCAGGCCTATGACCCAACTGTTTGTTTATATATGTGTTTATACATTTGTTTAGGAATTACTGACTGAAAAGATACATGGAAAACATACATCCAGAATTTTTTACCAAACTTGTGGGTTGGTTTATTTTTATTTATTTTAATAAACCTGAACTACTATAGGTAAACCAGAAATCCCAGAACATTTTTCTGTATCAAAACATAACTCCTGAAGGCTCTCTAACCACACAGAACCTGATCCTCCCATAACTTACCTGCAAGCACAGCATTAACGACAATGAATAACTGTTTAAAAGCAAGTTCTCCATAATAAATGCATTTTAATCAATAAAAAACTGCTCATGTTTTTCTGTTCCTAGAATGATAATGAAGCTCCAACTGATGGTAAATTAATTAAAGAATGACATTTGTTTGTTAAAGCCTTTTTACTTGAATAAAGGGAAATTATTTTAAATAAAACATTCATTTCAGTACTGGGTTTTGTCGTCTCTAAGGGTACATCTACACAGCAGTGTTATTTTGGAATAACTGAAGTTATTCCAAAATAACACAGTCGGCATCTACACTACAAGCAGTTACTTCAACATAATGTCAAAATAATGTTGAGCTGGAGAACTTCTTACTCCGACTCCTGCAACCCTCATTTTACAAGGAGGAAGGGAAGTTGGAGGCAGAGTGCTTTCTTGGACTTCCTGCTGTATAGACAGTGCCAAAAGCCGAAATAAGCCATTTCGACTTAAGCTACGTAATTGATGAAGCTCAAGTTGCGTAGCTTATTTCGGCTTTAGCCCTACTGTGCAGACGTGCTCTAAGTTACTACCCACCTCTGCTTTTCACTAACTGCTTTACCTGCCCAAGAAGATGAAAGGTCTAAACTGTCAGCAAGACAGCGTAAAGAAGACTAACTTGTTATAGATGGAAGTGAGTCCAATATGGCCTTTAGACAAAATTAATGTTTTGAAATGTAGATAGTAAGGACCTTGATCCAGTACATTCATGAGCCCTTTCAATTCCCTGGAGTCAATGGAAATTGAGGGCACTGACCACATTGTGGCTCAGGATGCCACAGGATATGTGCAATTGTAAACTGTAAATTGTAAGTGCAGATACATACTGCACTTTTTCAGCATCTTCAGATTCTACAGACACCATGACAGTTGGCATGTCGAAGAGCCACATTGTTTCTGTCTCCGTGAGGTAAATATCCACTCTCTTATCAATGTCTTCTTTTGTCAGTTGTTCTTTAATTTCTTCCCGCCTCACTTGTACTTCTGTCAAATCAGATAATGTGAAAATAAAAATATTTTTCTGTCTAAGATCAAAAGAGGAAAACTTAATTGTGAAAAAATAAGTGTTGACTATGAGCGATGTACTGTTGGCACTGAGTTCCTTGAGGGGTGCTCAGTACCCTCAACTTGTACTGACTTCAGTGTATCCCAGAATCTTACTTCAAAGCCAACAGTATGAATCTCTGTAATTACAGAAGTACATTTTCTTTACCAGATAAGCTAATAGCTGTGTCCCGTCTAGAACCAGGTTCTACTATTTCATCTGTAGTAGAGTCAGTTGTAGATATGGTTGATTTAGAAATACTGCTGCTTCCATATGTCCTTTAATAATAAAGAAATATACAGAAATAAGATGTGAGAATCCAGATATGGCCGTATTCAAAATAATAATAATAATTAATAATAAAAAACCAAAGTACTGGTATGAGGATAGCCTCGTCACTTTATATAGTGATTGTGCATACAGCAAATGCTTATGTTACAAAAGAAAATCATAGAAAGACACTGGAAAGACAATGAATTTATTGAAAAGAGAGTATTCTATGGTACTAAAAAGATCATTAGGGAGACTGTAATAAGATCTGGGATTCGTTCTTACATAGTTTTTTAATCCTGTAAGGTATTGGACACCATGGGTACATCTAAACTACATTTTTTTTCCGAAAGAGAATATGCAAATTCGGTGGGAATTTGCATATCTTCCAATCTCTCAAAAGAGGCTCTTTCAAAAGTAAAAGTAGTCTGGATGCGTTTTTTGGGGGAAAAAACCCTTTTTCGAAAAAACCGCATAAACCTCATTTTTTAAGGAAGGGCAGTTTTTTTGAAAAAGGTTTTGTTTTTTTCCAAAAGATCCTCTTTTGAAAGTGAGATCGGAAGAAGATATGCAAATCCCCGCAGAATTTGCATATTCTCTTTCCAAAATAGAACATAGTCTAGATATAGCCCATGTGATGCTATGAGCTCACAACTGCCAGGTGAGAATCTTCAGAACCTCTCACTATCAATCCTTTGAATTTTTTTTTAAATATATAGGAAAACATTTTAAAAATAATATACACTTAACACAATTAAGTTAAAATGAAAAAAGTGATAATATATGAGGAAGGAAAGGTGGTAGTGGTGAAGAATTTTTTAAACTTATTTATATAAGCTCCTACAATACTCAGAGAGCTGATAGAGGAGGTATCTGAGCCTCTAGCTATCATCTTTGGAAAAGCATGGGAGACAGGAGAGATTCCAGAAGACTGGAAAAGGGCAAATATAGTGCCCATTTATAAAAAGGGAAATAAGCACAACCCAGGAAACTACAGACTGGTTAGTTTAACTTCTGTGCCAGGGAAGATAATGGATCAAGTAATTAAGAAAATCATCTGTAAACACTTGGAAGGTGGCAAGATGATAGGGATCAGCCAGCATGGATTTGTAAAGAACAAATCATGTCAAACCAATCTGATAGCTTTCTTTGATAGGATAACGAGTCTTGTGGATAAGGGAGAAGCGGTGGATGTGGTATACCTAGACTTTAGTAAGGCGTTTGATACGGTCTCGCATGATATTCTTATCAATAAACTAGGCAAATACAACTTAGGTGGGTGCATAACTGGCTGGATAACCGTACTCAGAGAGTAGTTATTAATGATTCACAATCCTGCTGGAAAGGTATAACAAGTGGGGTTCCGCAGGGGTCTGTCTTGGGTCCGGCTCTCTTCAATATCTTCAGCAACGATTTAGATATTGGCATAGAAAGTACATTTATTAAGTTTGCAGATGATACCAAGCTAGGAGGGGTTGCGACTGCTCTGAAGGATAGGGTCATAATTCAAAATGATCTGGACAAATTGGAGAAATGCTCTGAGGTAACAGGATGAAGTTTAATAAAGACAAATGTAAAGTGCTCCACTTAGGAAGGAACAATCAGTTTCACACATACAGACTGGGAAGCGACTGTCTAGGAAGGAGTACGGCAGAAAGGGATCTAGGGGTTATAGTGGACCACAAGCTGAATGAGTCAGCAGTGTGATGCTGTTGCAAAAAAAGCAACATGATTCTGGGATGCATTAACAGGTGTGTTGTGAGCAAGACACGAGAAGTCATTCTTATGTTCTACTCTGCACTGGTTAGGCCTCAGTTGGAGTATTGTGTCCAGTTCTGGGCACTGCATTTCAAGAAAGATGTGGAGAAATTGGAGAGGGTCCAGAGAAGAGCAACAAGAATGATTAAGCGGTGAGGAGTCCTGTGGCACCTTATAGACTAACTGAAGTGTAGGAGCATAAGCTTTCATGGGCAAAGACCCACTTCGTCAGATGCATGTAGACAAGAATGATTAAAGGTCTAGAGAACATGACCTATGAAGGAAGGCTGAAAGAATTGGGTTTTTTTAGTTTAGAAAAGAGAAGACTGAGGGGGGACATGATAGCAGTTTTCAGATATCTAAAAGGCTGTCATAAGGAGGAGGGAGAAAACTTGTTCATCTTGGCCTCTGAGGATAGAACAAGAAGCAATGGGCTTAAACTGCAGCAATGGAGGTTTAGGTTGGACATTAGGGAAAAGTTCCTAACTGTCATGGTAGTTAAACACTGGAATAAACTGCCCAGGGAGGTTTTGGAATCCCCATCTCTGGAGATATTTAAGAGAAGGTTAGATAAATGTCTATCAGAAATGGTCTAGACAGTATTTGATCCTGCCATGGGGGCAGGGGACTGGACTCGATGACCTCTCGAGGTCCCTTCCAGTCCTAGTATTCTATGATATATAACAATTTTCTTAGTATACTTCCTTTCCCCAAAAGGTGTGTGTTTAAAAATATACACATGCATAATCCAGCACAGGAAAATAGGCTAAGGAAAGAATAACTCAAATTATAGATTCTATTATATGGATTATCAGTTCCAAAATTTAAAGTAACTAAAAATGATAGTGCACACACTTAAATTCATGTGGTGCTGCAATGGCAACTGAGGGCTAGATCTACAAAGCAGACTGAGCCTCAGCATTGAAACACCTAACTTTAGGTCCTTTCCCACTAGTGGAATCCACGGCCTTGGATGAAATGCATAGGCTCATTATACAATACATTAGGAGAGTCTAAGAATGGGATTCACAAAAGCCATCATGCTGAGCAGGGAACCACCTAAGTTAGCTGACAGGAAATGCTAAGGAAATGGGAGAGGCCTTAAAGTAATTTGAGAAGGGATGAGAACCCAGGTCTCCAAATATTCCTGGTACTAACACTTCTGAAGCTTACATGTATGGCCATTCTGGAACTATGTATAGTGTGGACCAGAATTTGACCTAAGGAATGCAACAACATACCTTGAAAATGGACCCACTAAGCTGGCATTAACTCCAGAAGTCTGATGGATGGACAAGGAAGACAGAAAATCAGATCCAGTGGCCCCTGAGATATCCTGCGCAGATAAGATTTTGCTTTGTCTGTGTAGTGAAGCACTTGGTTCTGGACGATAGAGTGGATGGGGAGTTACATCTTTCCCTTGCTCATCAAAAATCTGAATATTTAAATAAAACAATAATAAAAATCTTGTGTTCTCTAAACAAATGAAAATTATATGTAGCATGCAAGGTGAGTAAAGTAGTATCTTTTATTAGAACTAGTGAAAAAGACAAGCTTTTGAGCTACAGATAATATTCACCCCAGTAACTGACATACGCAGGGGGAAGGAAACCTCTCTACCAGCATACGTTGACAGAGTAGATGTTGTTTACACTGCCACTCTCCCTCAAGGGGTTCAGCCATGAGAAGCAGCTTGTTTCTGCCAAGAGCTTCTTAGGAACACTGCCAGTGGAAGCTGTTTCAGGAATACTGAGAAACTAATGAGCCACAACTCCTGCTTGGTCACCATTACTGATTTTTCAGGCTGTGCTGCTGTATAATAGTCATTGTGAAGGAACCTAGTAGACCTAACTTATAGCAAAATCTGGTACAAATCAGAGGCTAGCCGGTTCATAGCACTAATATTGTAAAATTATTATGGAACTTTATTACATTTGTATTAACTTCTCCCTAAAAAACTTTCATCTGCCAAAAAAAAAAAAAAAAAATACTGTAAGCACATTGTAAATTTCTAATCAGAATTTTCTTTATACTTTATATTGGAGTTTCTTCTCTCTGTCAACATCTCATGGATTTAAACACAGATTATTTTCAATTTAAGAAGATGATTGTTTCTCAAAACTGGTGATTTTCAAATCAACCACACTAATATTGGAGAAAGTTAATTTCACTGCTCAGTAAATATATATATATTTCTTGGCTATTTAAGTGAGTAATTGTATACCATTGTAAGCCACTTAAATTTCCCTACTCTAGTTTCCCATTTATAAAAAGGAGATAATACTTCCCACATAGAGTGCAGTGAGGCAAATATCATATATATATAGTGCCTTCACAATACTGGATAAAAGCTCTATCATTCAAAACATTATTATTACAAAATGAAAAATGTTCTTTCAAAATGTATTGTCCACTTTTTGTTTAAATAGGAGAACAACTCTAACGTACAGGCAGTCCCCGGATTACGTACAAGATAGGGACTGTAGGTTTGTTCTTAAGTTGAATTTGTATGTAAGTCGGAACTGGCGTCCAGATTCAGCCGCTGTTGAAACTGACCAGCGGCTGACTACAGGAAGCCCGAGGCAGAGCTGCTCTGCCCCGGGCTTCCTGGAATCAGCCGCTGATCAGTTTCAACAGTGGCTGAATCTGGAAACCTGGGACAGAGCAGCTGGGGCGCTGCTGGGTTGGTCCCGCAGCGCCGCTCCTCGGTGCTACTGGACCAACCCGGCAGCGCCCCAGCTGCTCTACCCCAGGCGTCGGCGAGAAAAGCCTGGTCTGCTGGGGGGGGGGGGCACTAGCTGTGGCCCCCCCCCCCCAGCAAACCAGGGAGACGCGGGTGGCGGGACCGCCGAGACGTGCCGCGGTCCCACCGCCCGCGTCCTCCGCGGCTTTGCTCCGCGTCTCCCTGGTCTGCTGGGGGGGGCCTCCCTGGGCGCCTCAGCAGACCAGGGAGACGCGGAGCAAAGCCGCGGAGGACGCGGATGGCGGGATCGCAGCTCGTCTCGGCGGTCCCGCCGCCTGCGTCTCCCATGTCTGCTGGGGTACCCCCCCAGCAGACCAGGGAGACGCGGAGCAGCTTTTCTCGCCGCGGAGGACGAGGGTGGCGGGACCGCGGTGCGTCTGGGCGGTCCCGCCGCCCGCGTCCTCCACGGCAAGAAAAGCCCCGTTCATATGTAGGGATCCGATGTAAGTCGGATCCACGTAACTCGGGGACTGCCTGTATTTGTGAAAGGAGACAGATTAACATAACTGGAACCTGAAATTCTCTAAGGCAGTGTTTCTTTTTTTATAAAGTACCCCTTTAAAAAAAATAAGTATCCCCAGGACCTACAGTTTTCAGACACACAACATTTTTTTCTACCATTGCAACACATTTGTTTAAACAACTCAATCGTAGCTAGGCGGGCTATGAAATTTTTGGGTATAAAAAGTACAAAAATAATAAAGCTCTGTAAAACTTAAAACAAAAATTCAGTTTTCTCCAAATTTCAGTTGTGTTGACTTACCCCACAGATTCCTCTCGAGTACCCTTAAGGGTATTTGTACCACTAGTTGAAAAACAGTGCTCGAAGAGAACATGTATACTGCATCTACTTTGCATCTATTGAAGCAGCCCATTATTTCAAAATATATTTCGAAATAATGGGCAGCTTATTCTGACATCCTGGTAACCCTCGTTCCACGAGGGTTAAGGGACATTTCGGAATAGCGAGTTATTTCGAAATTTGGTGTTATATAGACAGCGCCAAATTACGAAGTAAGCTATTTGAAAAGAACATCAAAATAAGCTATGCAATTTGCATAGTGCAAATTGTGTAGCTTATTTCAAGCTAACGATGCTGTGTAGGCATACCGGAGTGGTCGAGAAAGGCTTCCCTTGTCGACCGCGGCGCGTCTAGACTGCCCCGCTATGCCGGATCAGCTGATTGTCGGCACGCACAGCGCGGCGGCCATGTTTATTTTAATGAAGCGGGGATTACTAAATCCCCTCTTCTTTGCCTATGCTGAATAAACTATTTTACATGGCTTCGTCGATGGAGCCATGTAGTCTAGACATAGCCTAAGGGAAAAAGTCGTTCCATTGTACAGTGTCTTGTGCACTGCCTTTGCCATACATTCAAGGCTAATTAAATGGACAGGGCCTGTGTAAGACCCCTTCACTAGCAGAGAAATGCATGTATGTAATATGCTTTATCCGAGATTGACAATTTTTCCTGGTTTGCATGCAAAACCTTAGTTACATGTAACATACTGAATTTATAAAATGTATCATTCATTTATTGTATCTGGAATTAAGCTTTCCTTGAGCATTTAGCTGTTTGTATACAGCCTTAAACAAAAATGAAGTCAAGCAAATATGCTAGACATATCAAATATTTGCTAAAGAGGTGACAAAAGAAATATTTCCCTTTATGATGGATGGATGCCTAACATTAAGAAAAAAAAATCCTGCTTATTTTATTAAAAGCAAAAACCGTGGTCTCATCTATCTTATTTCCCCCCAAGACGCCATAGACAAGGAGAACAAGATAGCTTATAACATCAAAAGTACCAATGCCAAGGGAGTGAAACTTATGCACCTTCAAAATAAATTAATTTTAATTGCTATTCTTTTAAATTAACACATATGACTGATGTCATTTTGGGATAAAAGATCTTTTGTTAAAAAAAAAATTAAACATCCCTGATCAGCAAGAATAAAGGCATTTCCTACACTAATTCTCTGTACTTTCAAGGAATCAGGGAAGATACATTTTAAACACAGTTCATCATCCTTTCCAACTGGTTTTCTTGCCTTCTGGAACACCCACACTGTGGCTCTCCCTTTTCCTAGAAAGCCAACCCTTGTTACATTCAGAATGTTACAACTTCATACTTGCCAATCACATTGTCTCCTTTACCCCCTGGACTCCACCCAATCCTCCTTCCAGACAAGTTTTAAGATAAACAATTAAACAGAAATATTTGGTATTGCAAAGTTTATTACCTGAATGGTATGCCTGCTACCTATGAGAGACCCCTTATCTACAGTTTTGCCATCAGAAGCCATCAGCAAGCTTCTTCGACTCAATGATCCCACTCTACTTGGATTGAAACCACTAATGTAGCTCATTTGTTTTTGGCTGCCAATAAAAGAAACAGATGTCCTCTTCATCTGTAACTCCGACTTTGATGTCCTATTTCAACCAAACAAAATATGATCAAGAAAAGTGTGTAGATTATTTAGCAGATAATGACCAATATCAAGCTGTAGTGAAATCGTAGATTTCTATTACAATATATCAACCTCAAAAATATATAAGCAAATGTTAACTGTAAAATAATGGAATAGAAGAAATACTAATGTTCTTGTCTATTTATGGGTCTTAAGTGTGGTGAAAGGCAATGAGTATGGAAATGAAGAACCAAGAAGCACAGTCTTTGGATTAAAATGTAAACAGTGACTATATTTCCTGGTTTTGCTGTCCTGGCCGTTCCAACTTTTTTGACAAAAGTGGGCATTTGTCCCATCTCCTCTTGCCAACAAAGCAGACCATCCTCACTCACAGGTGAGAGGACGAAGGGGCGGGCTTGGAGGACCAGCTCCACACCCATAGTCAAAGGGAACTAAAGAGGTGGGGGTCAGAGGCAGGAGGGAGGCTGAGGGCTCAGACAAATAGTTCCCTATGCAAGTGGGCAATAGGCCAGGGTGAGGGACTTGAGGCACCAGTGGGGAGGGAGAACTTCAGGGGAGGAAGAACCTGGCCCCATGCAGGGGAGTAGCAGGGAACTCAGAGGGCAGTCCCGCATATGCAGGGTTGGTTTGGGTTGGTCCTGCACTAGGGCAGAAGTTCTCCCATTCTCCTTTTGAGAAAATATGGTCACCCTAAAACTACAGGATTGGGATTGAGGCCATATAGGTACAGTTCTCAACTCCTATCACAGATTTTCTGCTCGAGTTTGGTGAATCATGTTTCTGTGCTTTTGTTTCTCCCTCTGTAAAATTAGCACACTACCATTTCCCTCCTTTGCAAGGGAGCAGTGAGGCTTAGCCCATTGCCATAAAACGCCTTGGGATGATAAATGCAAAGAAAGCTTCTTGGTGGCAAGGTGCTGCAGGGAGGGGTGCACCTGAAACATGCCCCCCAAATCAGATGACGGAGATAGTACTTGTGCAGTAAGGCCATGATAACCAGCAAACTCCCACATCCTCAGTGCAAATTTACGGCGCAATGGCACCCAGCATGCTTGGGTTAGCGGAGACTAGGACTGCTAAATATCTATTAATTAATCAAATAGTCAATGGGATTTCCATCGACGATTTGATTAGTTGATAAGGACTAGTGCATGTTCCACCTTTGAAATGTACAAGAGCTGCTGATCCTAGGCTCCAGGCCGGTGCTTCCACTTTGAAATGTACAAGAACCCCAGTGGGGACTCTTGTACATTTCAAAACAGAAGCACCCTCATGGAGCCTGGGGATTCCCTGCTGTTTCTGGGCTCCACCCTGTGTTCCAACCTTGAAATATACTAGAGTCCCCGCTGGGCTCTTGCACATTTCAAAGCGGAAGCACTGTGTGGAGCCCGGAGTCAACGCAGCGTTTCAATCTTTGAAATGCACAGGGGCTCTTGTACATTTGAAAGAGGAAGTGCCATCGCTGCACCTCTTCCCTGTCCCACAGAGCTGGAGCTAGCTGGGAACCGGCTTAAAGCCAGCTCCCTCGAAGCATCCCCTCTTCTCCCCTCCGTGATAGAGGCAGCAATGGGGTTACCAGGTAGACCCTGCCAAAAAACCGGACACACTTAAAGGCCGGGGGGCGGGAGGGGGAGCAGAACTGGGAGGGGGGGTGTGGTTGAGGGAAGTGCTGCTGGCTGGGAGGAGGGGGAAGCCTGGGGGTGGGAAGCAGACCTGGTGGGGGAGGGGTGCAGCCACTGGCTGCAGTTGGAGTCCAAGGGGCCGCGCCCCCGGGCAGGCGCTCCCTTTAGTTGGGGGGGGGGGGGTGACTAGTCGACTAGTGTGTCCACTATCCCATAAGCTTGTGCTTACTGGAGAGTCGACTAGTCCCTTACATCCCTACCGAGACCACCACAGGCCTGAGCGCTGCCTGGGCAGCCAGGGCTTGGGGAGGTGGCAGCCCCCAGACCTGCCACGTGTTTTCTTGGCCCCGCTGCCCATAGCCGGGGCCGGACTCGGGCCCCTGCGGCCGGCACTCACGTGCTGACGACGATGCTTTGCCGCTTGCCCTTGCGGGGCTGGGTGAAGGACATGGTGCTGGCAGCGGTGCCGTGGGGGGGGGGGCGGCTCGGTGCCCGTGTCCTCGGAGTGGGGGGGCGGCTTCTACAACTCCGGTCTCAGCGACCCTGCACGCGCTCCTCCGCGAGCCCAGCCGGAGCGTGTTGACATGGTAACCATGGCAACCAGCTCCCAACGTGCGGCCAGGCGATTGGCTGGCCGAGAGGGACGGAAACACCGGCGAGACGCTGGGTTGACGTAGCTCGGTCGCGATAGGTCCGCCTCCGACTCTTCCGGTGCTTGGCTCGCGGCTCCTCCCACGAGCCAGGAGCCCTCCCGCTCCCCTAGGTACGGGAGCCCCGCAGAGCAGGGTCCAGGTGCTCTGCCCCCCCCCCCCCCGAACACTAGTCACGCTCTCGAGTTCAAACAAGCCTTCCTGTGGGGGGCTCCTACCTCCCTTCCTTAGGGCCACGCAGGCTGCCGCCCAGCCCCTCTCGCTGGAACAGAAACCCTTGAGAAAGCGAGAGATGGTGCACGCCGCCTTCAACTCAAGGGGCGTGGAGGCCAGTCGGGGATCTTATCTCCCTCTTTAAGGAAAACAATGTTGCATCAATGTGGGCAAAGAGTGCATGAAAGTAACAGCACTTAAGTATGAACGCCAGTGCCGTGAAAAAAACGGTCGCTTTGGAGGACTGAGTGTGTAATAAAATACATATTGGACAGGCCCGTCTGCAGGCACTTCTGTGGGGGATGTATGTGCTTTTTTTTTTTTTTTTGTAAATATGAACAGCAAGGGTGAGATTACACCACCACCCCCCCCCCCATGGTCCTCCAAATAAGCAGGGAAATCAGCCCCAGCCTGTCCCTGGCCAGCCAGAGAAAGGGGGAGGGAGGCTCAGGCAGCGTGCCACTCCTGCCTTCCCATGACTGGCAGGAGCATGTTTAGTTGGGGGCCCATAGGAAAGTGCTTTCTCACCCTTTGCACCCTCCCTTGCCTATGGACCTGTTGTTTATAACACATTTTCCCCCCAAAAAACACAACCACAGACTAAAAAACAAAATAGATTCAGTAGGCACAGTGTGGATGCAGGTTCCCTCTCAACATTTTGGTGCAATCCAGATTAATGATCTCAGTGTGCCTTTGGCAGAGAGAGTGTAGTGTGTGTGAGAGGCACATTGAGACTAGAAATGTACAAACTTTTAACACTTACATTGTTTAGCTATTTTGGTATTAGTTTAGATTGTAGGGGAGAGAATTAGAGGATAGAATAAAAAGAATAGTCAAGAATGCTCTTGTGGCTAAAGTACTAGACGTGTTTAGTTCCTGGCAAATTTCCATATTACTTAAGCTCTAAACATCATCTGTAAATAGGGTTAATAAAGTTTCTTTTCTCTGACACTTTACCAGCCTTAAGATTATTACACTGTGTTTATTTGTTCTGAAAGAGCTCTTTTGGAAAAAGGCTTCCTCGTAGAAAGAGGCTTACCACTGTCAGAAACCCACCTGCGTTCTTTTGACTTTCTGTCAAAAGAATGCAATTGCAGTGTGAATGTAGTTTTTCTAGAAAAAATGGCTGTTTTTCTGGAAAAATTCTGCAGTGTTAACATACTCTCAGGCTACATCTTCACTGCCCGTTCTTCCTGCAGAAAATATGCTAATGATGGACTCATTAACATAAGTCACAATCTCATTAGCATATTTCTGCTTTCTTTTTGTGCAAGATATTTTTGTGCAAAAAGAAGCAGTGTGGACTTTTCTGTTTGCACAAAACTCCCGTTTTGTGCAAGATCCTTATGCCTGTCCCAGTGAAGATGAAGGAAGCCTCAGGCTATGTCTACACTGCAGGGTTTTTGCACAAGAAGTCTTTGCGCAAAAGCACATCTACACCTTTTGCAATGCGCTTTTGCACAAGAGAGCGTCCATACTGCATGAAGCAAAATGCAGGACTATGTAGCACTTTAAAGACTAACAAGATGGTTTATTAGATGATGAGCTTTCGTGGGCCAGACCCACTTCCTCAGATCAAATAGTGGAAGAAAATAGTCACAACCATATATACCAAAGGATACAATTAAAAAAATGAACACATATGAAAAGGACAAATCACATTTCAGAACAGAAGGGGGATGCAGGGGGGGGGGGGAGAAGGAAGGTAAGTGTCTGTGAGTTAATGATATTAGAGGTGGGGAAAGGTAGATGTCTGTGAGCTAATGGTATTAGAGGTGATAATTGGGGAAGCTATCTTTGTAATGGGTAAGGTAGTTGGGGTCTTGGTTCAGTTCCCCCCCCTCCCCGGAGAGTGTCGAATTTTAGCATGAATGATAGTTTAGAGGATTCCCTTTCAAGTGCAGATGTAAAAGGTCTTTGTAGCAGAATGCAGGTAGTTAAGCTTTTCTGGTTGAAATGGCAAGAAATTGTTTTGTCTTTGTGATCCTGTCTGATATCTGTTTTGTGGGCATTAATCCTTTGGCGAAGTGTCTGAGACGTCTGTCCAATGTACATAGCAGACGGACACTTTCGGCACATGATAGCATAAATTATATTTCTGGATGCTCAGGAAGCTCTTGCGCAAGAAAGCTCTGACTGCCATTTACAGAATGGCCATGACAGCATTTGTGCTTTTTCAGATTTGCACAAGAAACCCCTGTGCAGCGTCCACACATCCTTTTTGCGCAACAATTGTAGCACAAAGGAGTTATGCCTCATAGAAGGAAGTTTACCTGCACCGCAAAAAGCCCTCTGTTCTGACGTTTTACTGTCGATTTACTTGAGCAAAAGCACACTTAAGGTGGGCGCACCACAGGTTTTTGCCAAAAACAGACGTTTTTGAGCAAAAACCTTGTAGTGTAGATGTAGCCTCAGCGTCCCACCACAGAGAAACAAATAAGGTAGATACCTGTGGAAACCTTTGGGAGAGGATTGCTGAGTAGCTCCATGGAAGTTTCATGAAAATCTTTCAGAATGATTGAAGGGACATATCTGTGCCCATAAACAAACTGTTCTGCAAGGCCCCTGGCCTACCTCTAGAGGTGAATAAAAAGCAAATAATTTTATCTCTTTGCGGGGGGGGGGGCGTTATAAATTGAAAGCCGGTTGCATGATTGTTCACCTCATGATTTTTTAATACTTGGGGTCGTAGGTACTGCTGTTATGGATGTAGACTGGCATGAACCCGATTTGCATTAGGGGTGTGTGTGTGTGCTGGTGATGAGGGACTCGAGGGCGGGGCGGGCAGAGTCGGTTGCTCTCCCTCCGCCTCGGATCGCCGCTGGGTGGAGGGGAAGGATTTCCCTACGCGCGGGGAGAAGGGCCTGACAGGGCGGGGCTTTCTATTCTCTACGTTAGACCATCAGCTGTGCTGCGCGGCCTGGCAGCGCGCGTTCTGGTGTCGGGGGCGTGCAACAGCCCGGCCTGGAGCGTGCACGGGGCGCTGTCGGGGGCGCGCCCGCCGCCTGTGCGCGGTGACGTGCAGTGTCTGTGCCCCCGGCGGCCCCCCCCTCCCTTGGCCGCCGCATCCGTGACCCGCCGCCGCCGGTGCCGCTTCCTTCGCCGCGGCGGCGATGTGACCCTTCCCCCTCCCCGTCCCGCCCGCCAGTCAGGCCGCGCAGCGAACATGGCGGAGGTAAGAGCCCGGCTCTGGGGCGGGGGCCGGCCGGGAACTTGTTGCGCGGGGCCGCGGCCGGGAGGAGCTTCCCACAAGTTAGTTACCTGGGAGGGGAGGCCGCCCTGTGCCCCTCCCGCGGACCTCTGCCCCGGGCACGGCCCCGCCCTGCTGGCGGGGGTCCTAAGTTGGGACGGGGGGTGGTGAGTTGAGGGGCGCGCTCCTTGCTGCCCCTGGGCCGGGAGCGGTGCCTCGGGGCGGAGACAGACGCAGCCAGGGATGAAACGGCCCTACCCTGCGGGGGGCGGCCGGCCACGGGGGCGCCACCCCTGTGAAAGGAGGGGCAGGCCAGCCTCGGGGCAGGGCATCACCCAATGGCAGGTGGGCAGCCTGGGGGGCGCCAGGGCTCCACCCTTATGGGAGGGAGGGGGCAGCGGGAAGTGCTGCCTAAAAAGGAGGAGGGGAGGTTTGGTGATTCGAATGGCAGTGGAGGTAGCCAGGTAGCCTGTGGGGTTGGGGTGGGTAGCTCCTGCACTGTGTGCTTGGAGAGAGGGTCAAGGTTGGTTTTTTTCCAGTTGGGGGGACCCCCTTCGAGGTCTATGCGCTATCTATATTTGTTCCCTTTTGTGGCTCATGTATGATGTGATATAAAAAGGTTGACTTGAGTTTTGTGTGGTAGGGATTTGCATCTTCAGATGGGATATGGTAGGGAAACGTTTTCCTCTTCGTGGGGAATTGCTCAGTTCATGTTCTGGATGGAGGGAGTAGAAATGTTGCTGAGGTTTCTTTGGTTTCAAATGGAAAGTTTGAACTCATATGCTGGTAGAACCATTTCAGTGAATTACATTGTACATGTTCATTTGCAATTCATACAGTAAAGCCACCTTCTTTAGAGGGAGCGTTTTTAGAAACAACTGACTTACAGTTAATCAACTCAGGGACGCCTGTCCCTTTTTAGAATACAGATTGATGTCTATCAGATGTTATCCTTTTTTAAATTATGGGGTATGAAACCTAGTTTTTCCTACCTCCTCTCAAAACTTGCACTTTTTTTAAAAATTTTTGACTTGGGGAAGTTTTTTCCCATTATGTATCCCTAGCCATCTCTAGTGAAGAACCTGATTTGGCATTCAGACCCCTTCCTGACAAAGAAGTCTGTGCTATCAAGGTGCTCAGTATGTATCCTCAATGTCACCACAATTGGGAGAAAAATATCTTCATTTTTTCTTTTGACATCTTGGGAGTCAAGTCAGTGTGTCACAATTTTTCTCACTTACTTGAATTTTTGCAGGTTATAGAAATATTATGTAACTCTTTTCTCCTCTCATATTGTCAGGGCTGTGAAATGTAGGGGTGCTTGATGTTTTGGTCAAACAGGATCTCTGTGTGTGTTAAATTGCTAATTGCTTGCACATTTTGTCAATTAAATACTGTTGTTAGTTCTGGAATCTCTTGCATGCTAGTGTGAACTCAAGTTCACCATGTTGTTGCAAGAGCCAGTAAGTGGTACTTTCTGCATTGCTTTCCAGAGTTACTTCCTTTTAATGTGTATTACATATACGCTCACATTGTACAAGCTTATACAATGCACAGTGCTACAGAGACCATACAGAGCTGTAGAAAGCCATCTTGGTGTAGCTTGTGAAACTAATTTTTTTCCATATGCTTTGTTCTGGAGCTATAGTTGTATTCTTTTGGGCTTGATATTTTGCTAATGGTTAGAAAAAATGTTCAGCAGCTACAGTAGTACTACAGAGGTTTATTTTAAAATTTTGATGTTTCTGGGAATATGGACTTAGGCTGAGATGCTCATCCCCACTTTGGCTATTTTCTGCTCTTGTACATATCTGGGAAGGCTGTGTTGGTTTGTACTCAGGTGGTTATCCCAAACTGCTGCCTGGGTTTCCTGACCAGAGGTTAAATTGATGTTTTTTGCAAACTAGCTCAAGCAGAAGTAGTGCATCTCTGTCTGTGCTCTGGGAAGAAAGCTTCCAACTGCAGTACAAAGTACTTTAAGTGAGGAAGTATCATAAACTCTTTTGTTCAATGATAGAGCTCTTTAAGACCCAAATTATAAATGTAAAATGATGAATAAATCTAATACAAATATTAAAAGACTGGATTATTTTTAGTTCAATGGTTGCATCGGGTTTGAAACAGTTTCTGTTGATGGGAACTCAAACCCCAATATGCTAGTAAATGGGACCAGAAAATGAAACTGATTTTTAGCAGCAAAAGTGAAACTATTTTTTTAAAGTTAATACTGGTTTAAATGCTCCTTTTTATATATTTTTAGTTTGCTTTTACTTATTGAGGACTACTTTTTATTTAATTTATAGACATTTCTGTGGCACAGGCACTCCTGATAAATTCACTTAAATTTAACTTTCCTGCTTTCTTTGAGATAGGAGTTAATACTGTCGGTTGGATCTCCCTGGTCTGATATCCTCAATATCTGACCAGCCCCAATCAAAGGAATTTTCTAGATGTGGGAAAGTCAAGGCTCTCCCTCCCCTCCTAGCCACCGGCCTGGCCAGTAGCCACTCCCAGCCTCTAGTGCAGGTGTGGGCAAAAGGGGCTCCATGGGCTGGATCTGGCCTGCCAAGCAAATTGATCTGGCTCACGGAGGCCTTGTCGCTCCCCCTTCCCCCAGGCTAATCAGGGCCTGGGGCTGGGGGGAAGTGTGCAAAGTCTCCTCCCACCCTGCCTCCATCCTGCAAGAAGTGCATGGCTCTTAAAAGTGCCACGTGCTCCTGGCAGGGCAGTAGGAGACTTCATGCGCTCCCCCTGCCCCGAAGCCTTGATTGACTGGGGTGGGGTGGAAGGAAGCATATGAAGTCTCCTCGTACCCTGTGAGGGGTGCAGCGCTTCTAAGTGCTGCACGCTCCTTGCAGGATGGGGGGCGAAGTGGGAGGAGACTTTGTGCGCTTCCCCTGCCCCCAGACCAATCAAGGCTGGGGGGGTGGGAGGAAATGCATGAAGTCTCCTCCCAGCAAGAAGCTCAGCACTTAGTCAACCTAAGCACCTTGCAGGGTGGGCGCAGGGAGTGAGAGGCTTCTCGTGCTTCCCCTCCCCAGGCCCTGATTGACCTGGGGACAATAGGGGGGAGCACCCAAAGCTTACAATCAGGAAAAGAGTCAATTAAATTGCATGTACACCATTACACGGGCAAGGGTACCTAGAGGGAACCTCCAGCTGTTCAGAACATCTGGCAGTTCTCTGGGGGGGGAGGGGCAAAGACTTTGTGTGTTTCCCCCACCCTCAGACAAATCAGGGTCTGTGGGTGAAGAAGCATGGAAGTGTCCTGTCCCCCTCTTCTGCCTGGGGCCCTGCCCCTTCTGGGGTGGCCTGGGGCCACTTAAAAAAATTTCTGAAGTGGCCCCTGTTCAGAAATTATTGCCCACCCCTGCTCTGGTGGCTGCTGGGCTGACCAGGCTGCATTCCCAGCCTCCAGTGGCTGTCAGCTGCCTGGCCTTCTGCCTCCAGACTCTCAACTGACAGCTGCTGGGGCTCAACTATCCAGAGGCTCTCTGGTCCAGCAATATCCGTGGTCCTGCTGGACTACCGATGTTGCCAGACCAGAGATGTTCAACCTGTACTTCGCTAAGAACAGTGGATTTTTAGAAACATTTGTCTTACACTGTAGAACTTCAGAGTTACCAAATGCTTTGGGAATGAAGGTTGTTCATAACTCTGAAATATTTCTAAGTCTGAACAAAACATTATGGTTCTTCTTTCAAAAGTTTAAAACTGACTTAATACATCTTTGAAAATTACTATGCAGAAGAAAGACTGCTTTTCCTTTTTTAATAGTTTAACATTGTACTGTACTGTGGGTTTTTTTTCTTTCTCTGCTGGTGCCTGATTGTGTGCTTCTGGTTCCGAATGAAGTTTATAGTTGTTCAGTTCCTAACTCTGGTATTAATAACTGAGGTGCTACTGTACATTCATTCTGTAATGGTGTACATGCAATTTTAATTGACACTTTTCCTGATTGTAAGCTTTTGAAAAAAATTAGTACCCTTTTATGGTTCAGCATTTTTAATTGGATCTGGCCCACGAAAGCTCATCATCTAATAAACCATCTTGTTAGTCTTTAAAGTGCTACATAGTCCTGTATTTTGTTTCAGCTACACCAGACTAACACAGCTACATTTCTGTCACATTTTTAACGATGAGAGTAAAGGGAGACACTTGCTGGAAAGGGAGATCTTACTGTTAAAATCATTTGTAAAATTAATGTATAATATTTTGATTGGGTATCCACATTTTGAACAGGTTTGAAAATAGGTATGCAATTGTTAATCAGAATTCTAGTTTAATACAGAGGCTGAGGAGAAAGTGTAATTACATATGTTCAGTTACTTTGGCTGATATGTTCTTTTTTAGCCCATACTAAATACCACAGATTTTAAAATGCTGTGCTTGCTCTTTGATGCTCCTTTCCCTCCTCCCCCCCAATCTTTATCGTTAATGGTGCTATGGGAACCTTTGCAGCTCGTGGCATCTGTAACTGTGTTCTTATGTGTTTCCCATATATTTTAAGTCTCAGCAGAATACTGTATAATTTGATTCTGTGAAATGTTTGCTCTTCCAGAGGGTGAGGGGAGAGGGTTCTAACTAACAGTAATGCAATATGCTATAAGAAATAGAGTAGCATTGTCACTTGTTTAGCAATCTTATTAGCTCTGACTGAGTTCTTCACGTTTTACAAATTGAGGAGCGACGAGCTGTATGAAGGTGGGAGACTTCCAAGGAATCACAGGCTGCTACAGGAAACTTCAGTCAAATCAATCTTCAGGACAAATTAATTACTCAGTACAGCGTTTTGGGATGTTGTGCTGTTGAGAGCTTATGCTTCTGATGAGACATAAAGCAGAGGTTTTGACTAACTATGATCCTCAAATTCTTCATCACACTTCTGTAAAAATGACCAAATATGGGTAATTAGTTTGTCTTCCTAAATTTGCCTAAGTAGTTATAACTAGGTTGGATTGTTCACTTTGAGTTTATGACCATTAACTTATCTTAGTTTAGAACACAGCATTTTAAAAAAATTTCTCACTTATAAATACAGGCAGTCCCCGACTTACGCGGATCCGACTTATGTCGGATCCGCACTTACGAACGGGGCTTTCTCGCCCCGGAGGTCGAGGTGGCGGATTGCTACCTGCGAGCTCCGGGACGAGAGAGCCCCGTTCGTAAGCTGCTCCAGTGCCCCTGGTCTGCTGGAGACCGTCTCCAGCAGACCAGGAGCACCGGGCGGGTTCCCCCATTTCTGAGGCTTTGCCAGAGCAAAGCCTCAGAAGCGCGGGGAACCGCCGCTGCTGCCGCTTCAGTCCCGGTGCCTGTGGTCTGCTGGGGACCGTCCCCCGCAGACCACAGGCACCGGGACTGAAGCCGCAGCCGCGGCAGGTTCCCGCGCTTCTGAGGCTTTGCCAGAGCAAAGCCTCAGAGGCGCGGCACCCTGCTGCCGCTGCGGCTCTGCTCCCCGTGTCCCTGGTCTGCTGGAGGGGGGGGGAGCAGCTAGTGTGCCCCCCCCCCCAGCAGACCAGGCTTTTGTTTTCGGCCCTGGGGCAGAGCAGCTGGGGCGCTGCCGATTGGTCCCACAGCGCCACTCTGGGCACTACTGGACCAACCCGGCAGCACCCCAGCTGCTCTGCCCCGGGTCCTGATTCAGCCGCTGCTGGTCAGTTTCAGCAGTGGCTGAATCAGGACGCCTAGGGCAGAGCAGCTGGGGTGCTGCTGGGTTGGTCCAGTAGCGCCGAGGAGCGGTGCTACTGGAGCACCCCAGCAGCACCCCAGCTGCTCTGCCCCAGGCGTCCCCAAGTCAGCCGCTGCTGAAACTGACCAGCGCTGACTACAGGAAGCCCGAGGCAGAGTTGCTCTGCCCCAGGCTTCCTGGAATCAGCCGCTGATCAGTTTCAGCAGCAGCTGACTTGTGGAAGCTTGGGGTTCTTAAGTTGAATCTGTATGTAAGTCAGAACTGGCGGTCAGTTTCAGCAGCGGCTGAATCTGGACGCCAGTTCCGACTTACATACAGATTCAACTTAAGAACAAACCTACAGTCCCTATCTTGTACGTAACCCGGGGACTGCCTGTAGAACAAAATCTTTCCTAACCCCTTTCTCACAAGAACCCAAAGTAAATCAAAGTTGGGCTGAATCTGATTAAAGGGAATTTTGTAATCAAAGATCCTCTGCTGAGAATGTGTTGGATTATCTAGTCTTTAATGTACAAGCTTGATTGTCCCAACTGACCTCAGCTTTCTGAGTGAGTCACAGGGGAGTCAACAGTCTCTTGAATACCTTGTAACCAAATAAAAGTCTTCATAAATTCTCAGCCTTCCCCCAAGACCCTGCCCCTTCCTTGAAGCCCCGCCCCACCCTCTCTGTTCTCCTCCTCTCCGTCACTTTCTATCCCCTACCCTTATAGTGCTGCTTTTTCCCCCAATTCTTCTGTAGGATGGGGCTGGTGTGCTGGAGAACAGAGCCTACAGCTGGGTGGAGAGCCTTGATCTCCCCATGTCTGGCAAACTGTGTGTTGGGAAAGACTCTGGTACTGGGAGTGCCAGACCAGGGAAGTCTGTTGGGTACAACTCTCTACCTACTATTCCATGTTTATAAAGCTTGACTTCAGAAGTTAGATATTCCCCCCCCCCCCCCCCCCCATTCTTTCCTTAGATATACAAGCATTTTTCAGCCCAGTTCTTTATACCCGGTCACAGATTTAGCGTTTTTTATTTAAATGTCTTAAGAGCTTATATGTTTATGCTTTAGTATACTTAGTATTACATTCAGATTCCATATTAAGTAGGTTTATTTTTATAAACTTGTAATTGTTAAAAAAAAATCCACAAACCAAAAAAAAAAATGGATTTTAAATGGGATTTATTACATTGATTTTTATCTACCTTTTGAAAGCGTTTCAGAAACAGGTCATTTTTAAGAGCTTAGTCTACACACTTGGCATGGTGCACAGTCATGGATCTAGTCAAGGCAAAAGTGAAACAATGCTTTTGAGATTTTTACAAGAAGATCTTACTATGGGCCTAAAACTGAAACAGCTGTTGTCACGTGTTAGACACAGCAAACAGACATAGAATTAATCTAATTTAGGTACAAGATTTCTCAAAAGTGCCTCTCTTCTTTATTCCTTGTCAGTAAAGAGAAGTCTTTCTTGGACTTATATTAAACACTGGAACTAATCATAATTTTGATCCCTCTTAAGCAGTGGCCATTATTTTTTTTACTTTAAAATTGGCTATCCACATGCAAGCAATTTGGTAAGGAGTAAGGATGTTAAAATTCAGTTAATTGACTAGTTGATGGAATTTCCGTCGACTAGTTGATAGGCACGTCCGCATTCCTCCTTTGGGCACTAATCAGGAGTGGAGCCAATACAGTCTCTCAAGCATCGTTAACAAAACTACCTAATGTACCTAGAATTTGTGCGGTATGTCGACTGAACTCTAGCAGCAGTTTGGATGCAGAGGGAGTGCATGGCGCTCTGTCAATATTGTGTGCAATCAGCATGCATCTCACTTCATGTGTCTGAAGCAAGGAGTTTGTGTGTCACTTTAGTAATGGTAGGAAAAGAACTATGTAGAAGGAAACTAGCAGAATCTGGCAACCCTGCTCATGGGCTGCATGCAGAATCCTGATGGCTCCCAGGTTGCCTACCAATGATCTGGGGTCTCACTGTGTGCCATCCCCACCAAAAAAAAAAAATCATTATTTCAGGGAGTGGCTTAGCTACTTATGTCCAGAATGTATATTCCTGAGAAGAATAAGGTTATTGCTTGGAGTTTGATAAAACTATTCTCTACTAGCTGAAAGCCTTCACCACCCCCTCCCCGTTTGTGTGTAATGGGTAAAGTTGTGTATAAATGAGTGAGGGAGGCAGAAATGGATAAGAATTAAAAAAATCAGATCATAAGGGAATGTGAAACTCAGTGATGATTATAACTAGTTGTCAGCCTAGGGATGTTAGCGGATAGTTGACTAGTCACTTGACTAGTTGCTTCTCTCCCTCCCCCCCTCTCCCTGCCCCCCGGCCTCTATCAGAGACAGCAAGGAGGGGGGGAGCAGGAGCCAGTGCTGGGGAGAGCCAGCTTAAAAGCCAGTTTCCCCCAGCACTGTCTCTTCGGGGGGCAGGAGAAGGAGAGGGATAGCGGGGACCAGGAGCAAGCTGGGAATCAGCTTATTCCTGGCTCTCTGTCTCAGATGCTGTGCCTCTGCTTTTTAAATGTATTAAGAGCCTGCTGACTCTTAATATGTTTAAAAGGCTGGTGTGCAGCGGGGGGACCAGTGCAAGCCAGGACACCTGATTCCTGGCTCATGCCAGGTTCTCCCACACTGCCATTCAGCCTTTGAAATGTATTAAGAGCCTGCTGGCTCTCAATACATTTAAAAGGCAGAGCCACAGTAGGGTTAGCCTCCCGGAGTCAGCTGCTGGTCAATTTCAGCAGCAGCTGAATTGGGGACAGCTGGAGCAGAGCAGTTGGTGTGCTGCCGGGTTGGTCCAGTAGCGCTGCCCCTCAGCGCTGCGGGACCAACCTGGCAGCACCCCAGCTGCTCTGCCCCGGGTGTCCCCAAGTCAGCTGCTGCTGAAACTGATCAGCAGCTGATTCCAGGAAGCCTGAGGCAGAGCTGCTCTGTCCCGGGCTTCCCGGAGTCAGCCCCTGGTCAATTTTAGCAGTGGCTGAATGGGGACAGCTGGGGTGCTGCCAGGTTGGTCTCGCAGCCCCGAGGGCAGCACTACGGGACCTACCAGGCAGCACCCCAGATGCTCTGCCCTCGCCTTCACCGATTCAGCTGCTGGTCAGTTTCAGCAGCGGCTGAATCGGGGAAGCCGGGGACAGAGTAGCTCCAATGGTCCGGCTGCTCGGAGCGCTTCTGGGTTCCTGATGGTGCCGGACCATCAGATGCTGGACCAATGGAGTTTTACTGTAATTGGAGGTTTTTGTGTGTGGCTTTTGTGGAATCACACTGGTCAGCCTTATTTTCCTTCTGCTTCAGTGCATGTAAATATTTTGCTGAAATGGGAAGGAGCTAAAGATGGGTAGGTATTATGGAACTTGATAGTTTCAAGAGGTTTGATCTGTAGTCAGTGCATGTTCCCTAATGGCTTATTGCTTTGGTTCCATGGTGTATGAGGCATGACATACTCTAGTCCCGGGGTTCCCAAACTTTTTGAGACGGGGACCAGTAAATCCATTCACGAGCTTTTGGAGGACTGGTTACATTCATTTGCAGATTTGCATATTCATTAAGCAAATGATGAATATGCAAATAAGTTTCTGGTCCTCCCGAAGCCATCAGTTCCAGCTTTAGCTAAACTTTTGATACGATCACCCACAATATTCTTGCTAGAAAGTTAAGGGAATATGGATTGGATAAGTGGACTGTAAGATGGATAGAAAGCTGGCTAGACCAGGGTTTCCCAAACTTTTTACTTTAGTTGGAATCCATTTTTTTAGTACTGTTTTTTGCAGCCTAAAAATATAAATGCATATGAAGAAAAAGAATGAAAAACGAATACATTTTCATTGTGTATTATTTATTCACAACAATAACAGTACATAACATAAATCTTAATTACAATTTAACCAATAGAATTTTAACAATTGTAAAGTTTGTTTATAATTGAATGAGTTGAATACAAGTCATTTGTGTGCACTTTATAACTTTTAAATAACTAAAAAGAGAACTAATGGGAAGGGTGATGTTGTTTTGCATCACACAGCAACTTTGTCAGGAGCAAAAGAAGAAAGTTTTATCCTCAAATATGGTTCAACATTCAATCAATTTCTATATTTATTTTTGAAGAAAACCAAAGATGAGAAACTAGATTCACACTTATATGACGTGACGAAAGGCATTAAGAATTTGACTGTTTTCTCAGATAAATGTGACTATTCATTTCTATAGCTCAACGAAAAATCAATCAAGGAGAGTTTATCAAAGTTCTCATTTAAGGCAGAGTCACAGGAAAGTTCAATTAATGAATCCACTTCTGATGCACTCAGTTGTAGTATTTCTTCATTTTCGGTGTCAATAGTAAAGGGGTTCTTAATCCACATTTTATTGGCGTCAATTGGAAGAAAATATTCATTTAAACTTGATGTTAGCCCCAAGAGGTGTTCTTGGATTGCTGCAGAAATCGCATCTGAGATATTAGTTTCAGCATATTTTTCTTGTAATTCAGTTAAAGTACAAAAAGACTTAAAGTTTCTCATGTTAACGTGCTGTGCCCATAAACAAAGTTTTTTTTAATTGTTGCCTTAACTTTTTCATGAACTTTGAAAATATTAATTTTAGTGCCTTGTAAATTCAAACTTAAATAATTTAAAAGACAAAATATGTCACATAAGTAAGCCACCATTGTTAATCAATCAAACTCATGAAACCTGTCTTTAAATGTAAATATAACATCTGTTGCTGATGGAGGATGTTGCTCCAAGAACAATAAAACTTCATCCTTCATTTCAAAGAGTCATTTCAAAATGTTTCCTTTCCATAGACATCAAATCTCACCGTGTAGTAAGAGATGCTCATATTCACTTCCTAATTCGTTGCACAAAGCAGTAAAGATTCTGGAATTCAAAGGACGAGTTTTTATATAATTTATAAACTTCACACATTCTTGAAGAGTGAAACTCAAAAGTGATGGCATAGTTTTCACAGCTAGTGCCTCTCTGAATACTGCAGTGCACCCATACACAGTCAGGCGCTACAGCTCGAATCCGCGGGACAAGCCCAGTGCGAGACCCTGCCATTGCTTAACCTCCTTAACTGCTCAGTCCAACACACTTTTTCCAGTCAATATCGCTTTGAATAATAAAATCATTGATTAGCTTAAAAATGTTGGCAGCTGTTGTTCTTGTTGGAAGTGGTTTACAAAATAAGAGATCTTGAATGGAGCTTTCATAATCATATCTAACAAAACACATTAAATTGGCAGCATCAGCTATATCAGTGCTTTCATCCACTTGTAATGCAAATAACGGACTATTCTGTAGTCGATGAATGAACATTTCTTCAATATTTTTTGCCATTTCTTTAATTCTACATTTCACTGTATTAGATAAAGACAGAGAACCCAACTGATTTCCATTTTTTCCTCCATAAATACGGGATGTAATAGTATTCAAAGCAGGAAGTATTAACCTTTCACCAACAGTATGCGGGTAACCTGTCTCTGCTATTAGTTTTGAAATTTCATATAAGCCAACACAAGGTTTTCATTTGAAGAGCCCATTGAAAGTGCACTTGTCATGCTTTTTTTTAGCAATAGCTAATTCATTTCTCTTATTTATGAAAAAAAATCTATGGGCTTACTCGTGTATTCTGGATGTTTGCATTCCAAATGGCGTTTCAGTTTTGATGATTTCATGCATTCGTTGGATAGTTCCATGTGACAGATTAGGCATAATAGCAAGTGATTATCACTACCAGCACTTATAAAACCAAATTTCAAATACTCCTCAGAATAATTGCGGGTCGAAGGAGTTTGTATCTTCTTATTCTCACTTGTACTAGGCTGCACTTCATTCAAACATTTTTTAGTTGTATTTACAGTCACATTCTTCAGCCACTTATCCATATTGAAGATGAAAATGAGAGGGTATGTTATTGAAAATAAATGAAAGCTTAAGCAGTTAACCTAAGATGACATGCACCACTGTGCAGAAACAAGCTGAGGCTGCTGTATCACATGACGGGAAAACCAATGACACAAGCTGGGCTGCATGAAAATACACGTGCTTCCGGGGAGACGAAGCCCTTTCCCTGTCCTTGTCAGGTGGCGTGCGCTCCCCGGCACTGCCAAAGCACTGTGCTGCCTCAGAGAGCCCGCACCCTGGAGGGGCCACTGAAATCCAATAGGAAGTAGTCCGCCACTCACCCATGGAGACCATCACCTGTATCCTCCGTCCAGCACTGACCAGGGCTTGGGGATGCAGTGCCGCATGGGCAGTCCGGGAGCCCATAACTCCTGGCCGTATCCTCTGTGCAGCCTGGGCCAGGGTTCGGGGCCACGGCGCCGCATGGGCCAGCTGGGAGGAGGGAACTCCCAGCTGCATCCTCTGTGCAGCCCGGGCCAGGGCTCCAGGACGCTGCACCCCAGCAGCCATGCTGAGGCCCGGTATATTTTTGCTGCGGCCTGATAGCGGGCTGCAGCCCATAGTTTGGGAAACACTGCTCTAGTCAAGTGTAATGATTTTCAAACTGAAGGTCGTGACCCAGTACTGGGTTGTGGAAATTCAGGCACTGGGTCACTGTGCTGTAGGATGACCAGGTTACCAGCAGGAATGCTATCGCAGGCTTCCTCCCTGTCCTGGCATGGCAGACCCTGCTGTGGCCCAGAAGCAGCCAACAGCTAGTTCAGCTCCTAGGTGGGGCTGGATGGGGCTCCCTGCACTGCTTCCACCCTGGGCATTGGCTCTGGAGACCAGTACCTGGAGCCGTGCACAGAGCCACTGGTGCACCTCTGCCTATGAACCAGACCTGCTGCTGGCCACTTCCGGGGTGCAGTGCAGTCTGCGGTGCCAGGACAGGCAGGAAGCCTACCTTAGCAATCCTACTAACTGCCAGCACTGCTAACTGGGGGCTGGCAGAGAAAAGCCCATGCCCAAACCCTGAGCACTGCCCCTCTGCCACAGCCCTGAGCCTCTCCAAACCAAGAGCCCCCTCCTTCACTCTAAACACCTCATCTCCATTTAGTCCCAGAGCCTGCACCTCCTGAAAACTGCTCCAACCCCAGCCCAGAGCTTCTTCTCACACCCTAAACTCCTCTGCCTTGCCCCTACCTTGGAACTCCCTATTATACTCCAAAACCTCATCCTACTCCGCACTAGAGCCTGCACACCCAAATGGAGCCCTGTGCCGCCCTCCGCCCCACACCAACTCCATCCTAGCCCCACCCATCGCTCCCACTCTTGTCTAAAGATATAATTATGTTGGGTTGCAGGCATCAAGAGTTTCCTTCAACTGGGTCACTGGGTCAGCAAGGTTCTCTGTAAGCTGCAGAGGTTCAGCATTCCCTGTGCAGGCAGGGAGCACAGCTGATTGGCCGGGGTGGGGGAGAGTGCTGCTGACGATTGCTGTAAATGGAGAAGCTGGCTCCAGCCTCTACTCTAGTGCTGGGCAAAAGGTGATCTATGGACGGGATCCTGCCCATCCCACACCTGCTTGGCACTCAGAAAAGCTGGGTGCAGGGCCAGGTGTGTGTTTCTGAAGGGCCTGAAGGGAGGGTAGACAGGGTTCTTGTGCTGCCCCCGCCTCCAGTAGCTTCCACTGGCCTGTTTGAAAGATAGGCAGCATGTGAAGTAGGGATGTAATGTATAGTTGATTAACCGATAAGCAAAAGCTTATCGGTTAATGTTATGGATTACATACATTTTCCCCCTACTCTCTCCCGCCAGTAAATTTTTTAGCAGGCTGGCCAGCAGCCTGGTTCAGTCCTGGCTTGTGGTGGGGTCTGGGACCTACCTCTGCTGTGGCTCTGCATTTAAAGTGTATTAGGAGCTAGGTGGGCAGGCAGCCTGGCACAATTCTGTCTCGCACTGGGTCTGGAAGCTCAGGACCTCCTCTCCCAACACCGGACAGGGGTTGCTGCCACCCTGTGAAGAGGCAGCAGCATGGGACAACAGGGAGCCAGTCCACATGGGGAGCTGGTTTTTAAACTGGCTGCCGACCCCGCCCTTGGATACTATAGAATAGTCGAGTAACCGATAAATTATGAGGTTACTTGATGATTCACTTAACTGATGTTTAACATCCCTAATCTGAAGTTCCCCATTTCCCTCATCCCCTGGGCTCTCAGCATTCAGTTCAGAGCAATAAATATACTTGTGCAACACCCCTGAGCACGTACAGTGGCTGGAAGGCAGGGACCCTGGCTAAGGCACCTGCTAGGCTGCTGGCTGAGAGCCAGGTAAGGTCTCCCAGCCAGAGCCTACCTCTGGCACCCCAACCCCTTTCCCTTCCTTCTCCAACCCTCTGCTCCACTTCTGCCCTTGTATCCCAAACTTTCTGCACCCCTGCTCCAGCCCTCATACATTTTCCCAGACACTGCATCCCCTTCCACACCCCTCCTCAGGTCACAACCCACTCTAAGACCTTATATCCCAAGCCGCTATCCCTGGTCAAGCCCAAATCCCTGCACCCCCTCCTGCATTTCTGTCTTGGGTCACAACCCCATCCCAGGTCCTGTGCCCCCTCCTCACAGCAGTCCGTTGTCCCAGGTAATGATCCCCTACTTCACCCAAACTAAGGATGTTAAGGACTAGTCAACTATCTGATAAGCAAATGCTTATCAGAAAGTCAAGTTGACTAGTTGATTCTCCCCCTCCCCCTGCTGCCTCTATCAGAGGCAGTGAAAGTGGAGGGAGAGAGTACTTCAAAGCAGCAGCACCACACAGCTGTGGCAGCGTTTCAAAGTGGCAATGCCGCGTGGAGCCCAGGGTTAGCTGGGGACTCCCTAACTGACCCCAGGCTCCCTGTGGCATTTCTGCGGAACCTGGAGTCAGCTGGGGAGTCCCCAGCTGATCTTGGACTTGGTGTGGCACTGCCACTTTGAAATATTGAGCAGAGCCCAGAATCATCTGGGGACTCCTCAGCTGATCCTGGGCTCCAGTGCAGCATTTCAAAGTGCACAGAACCTGGGTTCAGCTGGGGACTCCCGAGCTGACTCTGGGTTCTGTGGAAATGCTGCGTGGAGCCTGAGGTCAGCTGGGAACTCCCTCTGGCCCCAGGCTCCATGTGGCATTTCAAAGTGGCAGTGCTGCTTGGAGCTCGGGGTCAGCAGGGGACTCTGAGTCTCACGCTGACCCCAGGTTCCTTCCATGAGGGCGCTTCCACTTTGAAATGCACACGAGCTCCTGCTGGGCTCTTGTACATTTCAAAGGAAGAATGTGGAACTCCACCTGCACCCTGGGCTCTACGGGGGTGCTTCTGCTTTGAAATGTAGATTTCAAAGGCGGAATGTGGAAGTGACTATTGACTAGTCAAGTAGTTGATGGAAACTCCATCGACTACTCAGCTAGTAAATTGATCATTAGTTAATATCCTTAACCCAAACTCCCTCTCAGATCCCACATACCTGTCTCTTACCCCAAGCTCCCTTTTGCAACCAACATCCATCCCAGACCCCCACACCACTTCCAATAATATAATGGAAATGTGTGGCCCTCATCCACTTACCAAATTCTTGGAGTGGACCCCCATCAACATTTATTGCCCACACCCGTGTTAATGGCTAGTGGTCAGAAAGAAAAAGATTATTTTAACAGAATTTTTTTGAGTGTTGCAGATATCTAAAACTCGAATCTTAATGATTTTTTAAAAATCCTGTGTATCTAATTAATACATGGTAAACTGTAGTGCAGTAAGGTCAGATCTTTGCTATCTGTTAGAGTTCTGGCTTTTGAGAGTCAGAAGTAGCAAGTATTAGGTGTGATGCTAGCTGTTTTGTAGAATGAAACCTTATTTGCAAGATCTTTGAAACTTGCATCTGTCTGTTAGAAAGGATACATAATACATGTACTCTAAGGTCTCAGAGGGGTAGCTGTGTTAGTTTGTAACTAAAAAATGTAAAAAATAGCAATGATCCTATAGCACAGTGGTCCCCAACATGGTGCCCACGGGAGCCATAGCGCCCGCGGGGCCATTTGTGTGCGCCCGCCAAGTGCTCGGGGCTGGCCTGGCCCCAGGCACATGGTGCATGCATGGAGCCGGAGCCAGACACCGGCCCCAGGAGCACCGCAAATTGGCTGCTCACGCCCCGGGCATGCGGCGCTTGCGGGGGGGGTGCCGGGCGCGCGGCGTGCATGTGTCCCCGCCCTCTGGTGCTCGGCAGGCGAACGGCCACGGCCACGCCCCCTGGCACCCGGCAGCCTCTAAAGGTTGGGGACCACTGCTATAGCACCTTAGACTAACATATATAAATAGTATCATGAGCTTTCGTAGGCACAACCCACTTCTTCGGCCAAGGGTAGTGTTAATTTTCTTTATTTGATTTCATATTAAATAATCATAAGCATTGTTTCTTATTAATTATATCTTGTTTAATAGATTTTCTTCCATAGCTATGGATTATTTAAAACATTCATAGATACAGTTTTTGTTTGTACTGCTGGGGGGCACATCCACACGCTACCTCAATATTGGTGTTGCACATAAGAAATTTCAACTTGCTTGAGGATGGAAAATCTTAGAGGGGACACTGTCCCATTCCCTGACACACTTCCAACTTTCTGCTAATCCCATTGTTGGTTGTTTAGTAGTTTTTGTCACTGATCACGAGGAAAAAAGTTTGAAAACCACTGCTCTAGTGTAGCTGTGTAGAGAGATCTTTTGAGAATGTATCTGTTTACCAGTATCTAGACTTTGTCCCCTCTCTTATCTATGCATCTGTGAGAAGTAAAACATTCTTCTGTTGCAGCTGACAACACTTTTAAGCAACACAACAAAATTTAAGAAACTGGCTAGTTCCTTTGCTTCTGAGAACTGCCTAGGTAGCAGCAATTAAACTGAGCAGTTTATCAACTGAAAGTTTTACCCAAGGTTGCTCAGATCCTTAACTTAAATTTTATTTTTCTTCATTTAAATCATTGTTCTGGAGTGGGGTTGGGGATGAAGGGTTCAGCATACAGGCTGCCCTGGGGAAAGAAAACGGCTCCTTTCTCATTACAGCAGGTTGGGGCCAAATGAGAAGTGCCTGTCCGCGGCCTCTGCAACTGAAGTGGCACAGTCAGGAGTGGGATGCATGTCCCCAGCTGTGGGACAGATGGACAGACACAAAAACAGACAAACTCTCTGAAATATATAGTAGATCAGTGTTTTTCAACCTTTTTTATAAAGTACTCTTTCTTAAAAAAATAAGTACTTCTGGTACCTACAGTTTTCAGACATTTTTTTTCCTACCATTGCAACACATTTGTTTAAACAACTTAATCGTAGCCAGGTGGGCAATTACATTTTTGGGTGTAAAGTATACAAAAATAATAAAATGCTGTAAAACTTAAAACAAAAATTCAGTTTTCTCCAAGCTTCAGTTTTGCTGATGTACCCCCTAGACTTCTCTCAAGTACCCCTAAGGGTACTCATACCACTAGTTGAGAAACACTGTAGTAGATAACTGTCCCTTTCTCCATCCCTACCACTTTTTGGTCCCTTGCTGCCTCTCAGTGGTCATTCTGCAGTATAACTTCCTCTTACCCGTAGGGATGTAAAGTAGGAATGTTGGGTCGCAATTAATTGAATAATAACTGCATCAAATATTAGGTGTTACACGATTAATCGATAGTTCCCGGAGTTGGGGGGGAGCTCCACTCTGGGGGAGCCCCCTGCTGCTCTGTGCAAGAAATCTAAGAGTGTCAGGCTATGTCTATACTGAAAAGGTTTGGTGATAAGTGTTGTCTACATGGAGAAGTTGCCAAAACTGAAAATGTGTCAAACCAGTTTTTCTACCATCCATTGTCAACATTTTATGGCCACGTTCCTGTTGACAGAAAGAGAACAGCAATATGGGTAAACATTCCACAGTGCCTGGTGTCACCTTCAGTCACTAAGCACTGTGGGAATGCACAGTGCATTTTGGGAATGTGAAAATGTCCCATCAGCCACTCCTTTGCTTCCCAGCCCACCCTGGGCTTCCAGCTATACTGTAGGAACCATTGGGAAAGGGGTAATGAGAGGAAAATGTTTTAACCACAATATAGATATCCTTGATGCACCCAAATCTTGAGTACTGCATACAGTTCTGGGCAACTTATCTGAAAAAAATTGGAAAAGCTACAAAAAAGGATAGCAGAAATAATTAGCATGTGAGTAGAGATTAAAAAACTGGAGTGTTCAGCATGGAAAGGAGACAACTAAAGGGGTATTTGATAAATCTGTAAAATTGTGAATGGTGTGGAGAAAGTGAATAAGGAAGTGTTATTTACCTCTTCATATGACACAAAAAGGAGGGGGTCACTCAATCAAATTAATGGGCAACATGTTTAAAACAGACAAAAGGAAGTATTTCACACAGTGCACAGCCTGTTGTACTTGTTAGATGATATAAAGGCCACACATATAACTCAATTAAAAAAGAGTAAATGAAGTTCCTCGAGGAACCAGGAGAGTCAGGATGCAACCTCATGCTCTGAGTGTTCCTAAACTTGAGATTGCCAGAATCAGAAGTTGCCCAGGGATTGTATCACTTGGTGATTGCCTGTTCTATTCATTCTCTCTGAAGCTTCTGGCACAGGCCACTGGCAATGACAGGATACTTGGCTAGATGATACAGTGAAATATACTGGCCACAATAGCTCCTCTTACCATTTTCCCATCTTTTTGACCATTGTAGTAAGTTGCAGCTTAAGAAATGAGCAAACATATTCAGAAAACTTTACGGCATACATTTATTTTAGCCAATTCTGTAAAAATATTCATATTTGGAAAAGTTAATCTGAAAATAGCTTCTTAGTTTCATTAGAAGGTTTGTTTCAAGAGTAGGGCTCTTGTTACATTTTACAAAGCAAGAGCATTGTGAGAGCAGGGGGCGAGCAGGGGACTCAGGCAGACCCCGCTGGCCCCATGCTCCCTGCTTTTGAAGTAGACCCCTCCCTGCCCAATGCTCTTGAACATTTCAAAAGCAAACCATGCAGAGGGAGCACGGGGCTAGTGGAGGACTGCTTGCCCACTGGCCCCATGCTCCCGCACGTGCTTCTGCCTTTGTATTGTAGCAAGAGCCAGAGGTGCCCTTATCGACTAATCAAATAGTCAATGCAAATTGTATCAACTATTCGATTAGTTGATTAATCTAAATTTAATATCCTTATAGGAGAGGTGACTTTTAAGGAAACTTTCAAAAATCTCCCAGTTTTGGGTTGCAGATATTTACTAGTTTATCTCCTTTCTAAGGATTTCCTATTGCGGTTTCTGACTTTAAAAGGGGGAGAGGGGAGATTTTTAGTATTTTAAGTGCAAATGAGATACCTTAGTAATGTGCTACTTATTTACCTTGGTTTCAGAATTGCTGCCTTTTATGATCTCAAACTCAATCATTGCTTCACAAAATGGGGAATTATTCCCTTTATTATTTGCCTAAATATAAAACAACAAAGCTGAAAGTATAAAGAAAGAAATGAATCTATCATTTTAAATCCATTTAGAATCATCCTGGTGTTTCTGATATCTTGGTGGAAAAAAAAAGTGACTGGTAATTTTATATCTGATCAACTATTGAGTTCATCTTCTGTGTTTATACAGACAATGTGGGGGAAAACTAATGGTGTGTTTTTTTTTTTTTTTTTTTTTTTTTGTAGCCTTCCCTACAGTCTTCAAGCCCAGGTAAAAGATTTCATGTAATATTACATTTGGGAGGGACGGACACTCTTCAGAGAAAAAAGAGTCTTTCTACTTTCTACTTTTAAAATGTTATGCTATTGGAATTAACTCAACAGTGCAAAGTTTGAGACTCCTGCATTACACAATTTCCTGTTTGATTTTTTTATCATGATTACATTTTTACATTTTATTATTTGTAGTGCTTGTGCTTAGATCTAGTAGTTAGAATCTATAGTTAGTATACATATTCCTATTTGTATCTTTTAAAGAAAAATTATAAAAAAATATTCAATTTGCATATATCACAAATAATTTGAGTAGATGGCCAATAAATTTCTACACTTTCAGTTTGTGGATTGAAGATTAAGATCATTTTACCGAGCACTGTAATTTGCACAGCAACTACTAGTGTTATGTCTAGTATGTGGCTAGTGACAATTATATTTGTCCCATGTTTTCCCGTGTGTGAAATTCGGTCACATTAAAAGGAAAAACAAGGTTTTATCAGGAAAAACGGTACACTTTTGTTTTAAACTGATCCTGCAGTACACTATTTGCCTGTAACCAACAGGAGCATATTTGCTTCTATGAATTATTGAAAAACAGACATTTCCATCTACTTTTTAAAAACTAATTTGTGTCTGATATGGTTAAACTCATTTTTTCTGGGCCTTTTAGCATGCCGTCTAGTCATAAATACTGAGTGCTTGCTTTTTTACCTCTTGCTACTAGGAATGTAAGAAAGTAGTTGACTAACCAATAAGCCTAGGCTTATCAATTAGTTGAATTGTGGCTCTGCAGTTTAAATGTACTAGGAGCCGGGTTGCCTGCCTGCCCTGCTCTTACTGCATTGAAACTGCAGAGTCACAACGGAGGTAGCTCCCAGACCTGGCGCTAGCAGGTACTGAGCACCTTCCTTTATCAACTATCAACTACACGATTAGTGAAATACCCACGTCTTAACATGCCTTCTTGCTATTACTGTAGCCAGTGTTACATTATATAATGCTTTGTCCAAGATTGCCATTTTCGAGTGACATCTTAGTCGTTGAAAAGCAAGCAATCCAGCATTAGCAGCTTCACTTTTGTTAATTACCTCCTCTTGATTGTTATACCACTTAACTATATTTTAGCAATAAAAGCAGTACAAACCCCTACTATCGATGCAGTTATATTAGTATAAGACCTTTTCTACTTTTATAACTCTATCCATACTAAGGAGTTGTACTGCTATAACTTTGTTTTTCAGCGCCAAAAAAAAATAAAATAAAAATCACACCTGCATATGGCTTTAGTTTAGCTTAATGGTTTTGTTTGCTCAATTTTCACTTTGTTCCTTGAAAAAAAAAGGGGGTTCTTTTAGAATTAGTGACAGTGAGTATTTTTTCTACTTTAGGTAATGAATATGCTGCTTTTGGTTATGAAATGTCACATATGTTTTCTCAATTTTTCTGAGATAATTTCAAATGAAAGTCAGACTCTGATGAAAGTCCTATAAAAGATCAGGTTTTGGCATTGGAATTTACTGCATCAACGAAAGTCCAAATCTTTAATTTTTAAGATTTTACAAAGCATCACTGTTTGTTAGTACTCTTTCATGTACTGAAAATGCTAAACAAAATAATTCAGTAAATTAGGTAATTATACAGGCCATAAATTACCAGAAATGTCAAATAATATAAACAGTTGGAAATGTATGTTTTCATTTATCATGTAAATTCATTTTTGAACAGTTTTTTTTTCTCTCTTGAAGATATCTTCATTGTCTTTCTGAGAGGGAAACTGTCATCTGTAGTGACTTCATAACCTAAAGACATTTATTAGGTTTCCCTTTGCATATTAGATGCTAAACTTCACTCTGTTCATATCCCTGGAAAATAGTGTATTTGAAAACATAAATATAGCTAAAACTCATTTAATGGTGATACTGATGCACTTTTATATTAAAATAGATTTATAAACAATCTTTATTATATCATTGGAGATACATATTATCACTTCTTGCAGATCTGGAAACTGAAACACACATGAAGTTATTTCCCCAAAGAAGTACAGGCAGTCCCCGACTTACGCGGATCCGACTTATGTCGGATCCGCAGTTACGAACGGGGCTGCCCCAGAGTACACGGACTGCGGGACCTCGCGGTCCTGCCGCCCATGTACTCTGGGGCTTTCTCTGCGTCTCCCTGGTCTGCAGACCAGGAAGACGCAGAGCAAAGCCGCGGGGAAGTCGGTGGCGGGGCAGCCCAGGCACGCCTGGGCTGCCTCGCTGCCCGAGCCCCCCCAGCGGCTTTCCAAAGCTGCGGGGGGGGCTCGGGCAGTGAGGCAGCCCAGGCGCGCCTGGGCTGCTCCGCTGCTGGCTTTCCCGAGGCTTTGCAAAGCCGCGGGGGGGGGGGCTCGGGCAGCGGGGCACCCCAGGCGTGCCTGGGCTGCTCCGCTGCCGGCTTCGCAAAGCTGCGGGAGGGCTCGGGCAGTGGGGCACCCCAGGCGCGCCTGGGCTGCTCCGCTGCCGACTTCCCCGAGGCTTTGCAAAGCTGCGGGGGAAGCCGGCAGTGGGACAGCCCAGACGCCCGGCGGCTGTCCCACTGCTGGCGTCCTCAGAGGCTTTGCTCCCCGTCTCCCTGGTCTGCTGGTCTCCAGCAGACCAGGGAGACGGGGAGCAAAGCCGCGGAGGACCCAGGCAGCGGGACCGCGGTGCGTCTCGGTCCGCCGCCCGTGTCTTCCTGGTCTGCTGGGGTGGGGGGGGGGGGGCGCAGCTAGTACGACCCCCCCGCCCCAGCAGACTAGGCTTTTCTCCGGACGCCTGTGGCAGAGCAGCTGGGGTGTGCTGCTGGTTGGTCCCGCAGCACCGCTCTGGATGCTACTGGTCCAACCCAGCAGAACCCCAGCTGCTCTGGTCCTGATTCAGCCGCTGCTGGTCAGTTTCAGCAGCGGCTGAATCAGGACGCCTGGGGCAGAGCAGATGGGGTGCTGCTGGGTTGGTCCAGTAGTGCCGAGGAGCGGCGCTACTGGAGCAACCCAGCAGCACCCCAGCTGCTCAGCCCCAGGCGTCCTGATTTAGCCGCTGCTGAAACTGACCAGCGCTGACTACAGGAAGCCCGAGGCAGAGTTGCTCTGCCCCGGGCTTCCTGGAATCAGCTGCTGATCAGTTTCAGCAGCAGCTGATTTGGGGACGCTTGGGGTTCTTAAGTTGATTCTGTATGTAAGTCAGAACTGGCGGTCAGTTTCAGCAGCGGCTGAATCTGGACGCCAGTTCCGACTTACATACAGATTCAACTTAAGAACAAACCTACAGTCCCTATCTTGTACGTAACCCGGGGACTCCCTGTAGTTAAAAGTGCTGGGATTAGAAATAAGTACAGGCAATCCCCGGGTTACATGGATCCGACTTACATCGGATCCCTATTTACAAACGGGGTGAGGCAACCCCACACTAGCTGCTTCCCCCCAGCAGACCAGGGAGATGTGAAGCTAGCGCCCCCCCTAGCAGACCAGAGAGACGCGGAGCGGCTTTTCTCAGCAGACACCTCAGCTTGAGAATAAAGGACTGAGGGAAGTGAGGTGTGGGAGAATAAAACTGAACTCTGGAGAAATGTTTGGCTAGAGTTTCCCCTACAATATGTACCAGTTTCGACTTACATACAAATTCAACTTAAGAACAAACCTACAGTCCCTATCTTGTACATAACCCGGGGACTGCCTGTAGTTTGTGAGTTGCAGCATTGTGCTCAGTCTATTAGACTAGTCTGCCTTTTATTTATTTTGTCACTTATTACTGCTGATGGTTGGTATATCTAGTGTATTTTTAACACTGAATCATGTAATCTGTGATATTCTATAATTATGAATATCAGTGAATCTATTCATGTTCTTCCAGTTTCAAGAGTAGTATCTTCCAAGAAGCCAAGAAAATTCCCTTCATATAGATAGCCAATATTTGTTGTAATTTACTTAATGCAGAACTCTGGTACAGACTGTTGAATATCTCAGCCTTTGAAGACACAACCCTCCTCAGTTATCAATGTGAGAGGGTTAAACTGAGGGCTGCATGTAGCAGCAGCAGGTGTCTTGCAACTGTAACTGTGTAGTACTTTGAAACTGAATAGTCAGACCATCACTTCTGATTAGATAGTCAAAAGCTATAAAAACAGAGTATAAACCTCTTCTTTGAATAAATAGAACAGTTGGATTCTTTAACACTTCAGGCTTTTCAAATATTTTTTGTCTAGATTTTATTTTAGTTTTTAGCATGGGCATTAGTGAAACTTTTATTAATACCAAGCTAACTCTTTAAGCCCATGATGTGATCAAATCCTTTTCAAAATTTGTATACTAGGAGGTTCCGCAACATCTGATGACCATGAATTTGACCCATCAGCTGACATGCTGGTTCATGATTTTGATGATGAACGTACATTAGAAGAGGAAGAAATGATGGAAGGAGAAACAAACTTCAGTTCTGAAATAGAGGATCTTACAAGGGTAAATGGCACTTACATAAAATGGTATTTTTGTTTTATAACCTGTAAGATGGCTATATGTTGTTGGATTTGATCACAACTACATTTGTGAACAAATAAGTCCTAAGAATGGTGATCTGTGGAGGTACTTTGTTTGCAGTTCTGTAACAAAGATGATGATATGTGTATAATAGATTAATACTTGTAGAGATATAGGTTTCTTTTGTTTATGCCCACTGGTGTAGATATCACATTTTAGACCTATCCTAAACTAAGTGCACTATAGCCAAGCATTTGTTTTACCTAAATTAATTATTTCCTATGTATTTGATTAGTATGTTAACTTCAAATTTCAGTAAATAAACTTTCATTCCACAACTTTTTAATTTTTATCGTTTACATTCTTTGTACAAACATTCATCCTCATTCCATTCCTGTGATGAAGTAAGTAGTATTTGCTGCATTCTATAGGTGGAGAAACAGAGAGGAATTAAGTGATTTACCTGGAGCCACATAATGTGCTCCCAGCAGAGCTGGGATTAAAGTACCAATTAATGACGACTGTGCATTAGGGATGTAAAATTAAATGTTAAGTTTAACCGGTTAACTGATTAAATGGGGACGAGCACAAGGGCAGCTCCAGCCTAGTCAGGCTGGAGCACTCTTGCAGGCAGGCTCTACAGGACTAGACCAGTCCTGCTATGCATATATCTTAAAATGTGTACTGGAAATAATCCCTACTATGCATATATCTTAAAATGTGTACTAGAAATAATTGCCTTCTAAAATTCATTAATTTTTTTATCTTGGGCTCCTGCTGTCATCACTTTAAATGGACTGTTCAGTAATATGAACTTGGAAGAACCTTGATTTGAAGTACAACTGGCTATTCAATCAAGAACAATACTTTTTGGTTTAAGGATCTTCACAGTTAATTCTAAATTAATTTAAATGCAGTCTGATTTCATTGGTTGAAAGGCTTTCTTCAGCACATGTAATTATCTTCAAATGTATATCTAAACACATTTTCTTCAACTACAATAAATCATTGCTAGTTAAAATTTAAAGAGCTATTTAGCATGTTTAATCTACAAGTAACAGTAACAAATTGTCACTTATGTTTGTAGTTGCAAGTTTTATATTAAAGATGAAAGTGAAGTTAAGTATATCAGATTATTACAAATTTGGAGACCTTGGGTGAATTCTGGGAAATAGGATTCCTCAAATGTGTAGAAAGAGCTTTCCATAAAATTGCTTTCCTTACTTATATTTTACCCTCTGCATTCAGCCTCTTGTGAATGGATCCAATTTTTGGATCAAGCCAACTGGGTCTGGGTAGAATATAGTCATAAGAACAGCCATCCTGGGTCAGACAAATGGTCCATTTGGCCCAGTATCCTGTCTTGCCGACAGTGGCCAATATCAGATGCCCCAGAGGGAAGGAACACAACAGGTAATACTCATGTGATCCCTCCCGTCATCCACCTCCAGAGAAACAGAAGCTAGGGATACCATTCTTACCCATCCTGGCTAATAGCCATTGATGGACCTAACCTCCATGAATCTATCTATCTAGCTCTTTTTTTGAACCTTGTTAAAGTTCTAGCCTTCACCACATCCTCTGGCAAGGAGTTCCAGAGATTGACTGTGCGCTGAGTGAAGAAAAACTTCCTTTTGTTTGTTTTAAATCTGCTGGTCACTGGTTCTAGCTATGGAACTCTAGAACAGGGGTTTCAGACTCCTAGCCCATTGGCCATCCCTGGCCAGAGCATGTGTGCAATCTGGCTTGGGCGTTTCAATGGGATGGAGGCACCTGCCTGTTCCCATCCTCCAAGCCCTGTCCCTTTCTGCCATCACTCTGCCCTCTCCCCTCATGACATTCCATTTTTTGAGGGATCATATCTGGATTATCGGGGGATCTGGCATGGCAGCAGCAGTTGGGTCTCTCTGCAGTCCCCGTGACTGCAGTAGCCACAGAGAAGTAGACCACACTCGGCAAGCACACTCGCTCTGCTTCTCTACAGTTCCTGCTACTGCAGGGAGTGTGTGGGAGCCCAATCACTGCTGCCCTATCATGCAAATCCACACACCCCTCTCCTGGTAACTCCCTAGGTAGCATCCCTCAGTGAACAGTTTGCCATGGGAGGGAGAGGGCAGGGTGATGGCGAGAAGTGACAGGGCTTGGAGAATGGGAATAGACAGGCGCCTGTGTCCCACCAGGACTCCCAGGTCAGATTATACAACTGCTTTGGCCAGGGATAGCCTGTGGGCTAGGAGTTTGAGACCCCTGCTCTAGAGAGAACGTTCCCAAAGCTCAGATTGCTTGTCTTTCATTCTTCTTTGAGATTTAGAATACTTCAATCCAGCTCATGTATATCCTGAAACTAGTGTCAGATCTCCCAAGTCATATGATACATCAGTTCTGCCTAGGTTGTGGGCACTTGGGGCTTGCTAGTTTTAACTCTTCAGAGATGATGTAGTAGGAAAGAAGGGAACACAATTTTAGCAAAGGAATTGCTTAACTGTAAAGTTGCTTTACTTTTAAAGTATTCAAAAGCTATAGATCTTTGAAAATAACAAAGTTCAGATACACACCATCCCCTAATTTAAGATCAACCCTACTTTTAAGTCAATTATTTGTCAACATCTTGGGCTGCACAGTCTCCCTTCAAGTTTTTGTATATGGTGATTGGCTCCCTAAGGCTAGTATACCCTTCTTAGACTCTGTGCCATGTGCTGTCAGGAAGAAGCTCCAAATCTACTAGTCATGTTTCTGGTCTCCCTCTCCCGGGTGTAGAGGAAGCATTGTGTGTGGGCCAGTAGTTAAGAAACAAAGTGATGGTTCTAAATTTCAGTCTTGATAGATCTCAGTTATAGTCACTTCAAGGTGTCATACGCCTTTCCTGAGCAGGGTAGCTCTCTGGAATACAATAGTTGCCCTAGGGTAAGTTCAGAATCGGACAGTTATGATACTTATATTTCTACAGATAGGACAACATAGAGATAATTGGATACCAACTGATCCGCACCTTATCTCACAGATCACCAGCTAACACTTATTCACCAAGTAGCAGCATTGGTGGCTGTTGAACATCTTTGAATAGTAAATAGGAGGACTTGACCCTGCTCAAAAGTACTTTCTCTTCCAGTTTAGTTCTCAGATAAATGAATATGTAAAAATGTTGCCACTATATTTCACAGATATACTACTTGTGTTTATCTAGAGTCCTGTCGTCTGACTTCATGATAAAATGTGTTTTTTCTACTTTTTACTTTTGGCAAAATTGCAGAGCTAAGGGATTGGATTGTTAGCTGGCTTCTTTGTGTGTCAAAAGAATGAGTTACGAAGTTCCAATAACAAGGCCAATCAGAGGCACTAGTCCATCACCACTTAAGGCAGTGAAGTTATATAAGTGTTAGAGTGTATAATTTGCCAGCAGAACTCATGTTGTGATTCAGAAAAATGAAAGATCCCATGTTGACTTTGCATGGCTGGCAGTTAATGCTGTATTTTAAGCTGAACACACACCAAAAAGAAAGATCTAGGAGCCAAATGTAGTCATTCTTCAGAGTAGAACCTCTTTTAAATATGAAGACCTAAAAATGGACAAATATTTTCAAAGGTTACTTTAACTGTGTACATTTTGAAGTCAATTTTTAGTAGTATTATTTTTAAAGTAGTGCAACAGTGTGCTCAGTATTCGTTTCTTGCACATGAAGAGCTGAGGTGTAATAGGGATGCTAGAGAGTAGTCGACTGCTTGACTACCTGATAAGCATAGAGTCGTGTGGAGTACTTGATTGTAAGAGGAAGCAAGGTGGGGGAGGGACAGGAGACAGTGCTGGGGGAGCTAGCTTAAGCTGGTTTCTCCCAGCACTCTCTGCAGTGCCAGGGATATAGGGGAGGGCTGTCTTGACTCGTGCCAGTCTGGGACAAAGCAGTCCCAGCTTGCACTAGTCCGGGATGCTGCGCCTCTGCATTTTAAATGTAGTAAGAGCCCAACGGCTCTTACTACATTTAAAATGCAGAGCCATTATGCGGGTGGCTCCCAGGGTCAGCACAAGCTGGGACTGCTCAGTCCCAGCTTGAGTTGGCTCCAGGAGCTAGCCCTGCTGCAGCTCTGTGCAGCGGTCCTTACTGACTAATCATGTATTTGATGCAAATTGTATTGACTACATGATTAGCGAGATAACTGTAGTTTAACATCTTTAAGGTGTATCTGTGAAGTGACTTGCTAGTCAGTGTTGTGCATAATTTGGGAATATGTATGCAAAATTAGGTTGAAATTTCCACACTTCTAGAATTTGGAAGTCCTGCCATGTGTCATTCAAGAAGAAATTTTCCACAGCTTTGTAAGGTTTCTGATTTTTTTTTGTCGATGACCGAATTTTCATGTTAGCTCAGAGTCTTAAAACGTGAATTCCTCATATTTTTGCCTGTGTTGGGTTGTGCAAAATACAAATCTTAAAAATGTGGCAAAGGTCTGAATAATGTGGAAATGTCTTTGTGGAAGTCAAAACTTTGTTTGGTGGATGTTATTCAGGAAGGTGATATGCCAATTCATGAACTACTTAGCCTTTATGGCTATGATGGTAGAGTCCCACTCCCCGAAGAGGAGGATGAGGAGGAGGAGGAAGAGGAGGAGGAAGAGGAAGGAGAAGATGATGAAGATGTTGATAATGATGACAACAGTGGGTGTAGTGGAGAAAACAAAGTAAGTGACTGTACTAATTGGGGAAAAAAATTTCCCATTCTGTATGTCTAGTATGTCCTTAAACTCTAAACTATTTTGCATCCTCTTTCTAATTTAGTTACCACTAGGACATAACAGCCCAGCATAAAAGTGAAAAATGCCAAACAGAGGAACATAAATAACAGCTATACTGGGTCAGACCAATGGTCCATCTAGCCTAATGTCCTCTCTTTCAACAATGGTCAGTATCAGGTGTTTCAGAGGTAATGAAGAGAACAGACAATGATTGAGTGATCCATTCCAACTTCTGGCAGTTAATTAGGGATACCCAGAGAATGGAGTTGCATCCCTAATCACCTTGGCTAATAGCCACCAAGGAGTCTATCTTCCATGAACTTACCTGTTCATTTTCTGAACTCCATTGTAGTGTGAATTAATACTTCCTTTTGTCTATTTTATACCAGCCCAGTTCTTGTGTTATGTGAATAGAGAAGTACTGTTATACTCACTCACTTTCTTCAGTCATAGTTTTATAGACCTCTGTCATATCCCCTCTAATCATCTATTTTCCAAGCTGAAAAGTTCCAGTCTTTTATCTTTTCTCCTATAGAAGCTGTTCCAAACTCTTAATCATTTTTATTGCTCTTCTCCATATATTCAATTTTAATGCATCTTTTCTGAGATGGGGTGACCAGTACCGCTTTTAATATCTATAACTGATGCACATTCAAAGTATGGACATACCATGAATTTATAGTGTGGCATTTTGATGTTTTCTGTCTTTCCTAATATTGTTAGCTTTTTTGACAGCCACTGAACATTGAGCGGATGTTTTCAGAGCTGTCCACAATAGGGATCTTAAATTTCAATTAACTAATCGAATAGTCGATGGGATTTCCATCAACCATTCACTTAGTCGATAAGAACTTCTGCGTTCTGCCTTTGAAAGGTATAAAAGTCCCTAGCAGGAAATCATGTGCATTTCAAAGCGGAAGCACTACATGGAGCCTGGGGCCAGCAGGGGACTCAGTTCTGTGCGTGCCCCAGGCTCTATGCTGCGCTTCCTCTTTGAAATGCACAAGAGCCCCTGCTGGAGTGTCTTGTACATTTCAAAGCTGGCATGCCGCGTGGAGCCTGGGGTCAGGGGAGGACTCCTCTGCTGCCTTTTTGTTATCGAGGCAGCAAGGGGTGGGGAAGCGACTAGTTGACTAGTGAGTCGACTATCCAATAAGCTTTTACTTATCAGATAGTTGATTAGTAGCTTACATCCCTAGTCCACAATATCTTCAAGATCTTTGAATAGTGACAGCTAATTTTTAGACCTATGATTTTATACGTTGATTGTTTGCATTACTTTTCATTTATCAACATTTGAATTTTATCTGATATTTTCTTATCTAGTGATCCAGTTTTGTGAAATGCTTTTGTAACTCTTTGCAGTCCGCTATGGACTTATTATCTTGAGTAATTTTGTATTCTGCACAAATTTTGCCACTTCACTGTTTACCGATTTTTCTCAATCACTTATGAGTATGTTGAAAAGCACTGGTCCCAGGACAGATCCCTTGGGGAACCCCACTATGTACCTCTCTCCATTCTGAATGTTGACCATTTATTCCTGTCTTTTTATTTTCTGTTCTTTTAACCAATTCCTGACACGAGAGGACTTTCCCTATTATCTCATGATGGTTTAGTTTGCTTAAGAGTGTTTTAGGGACTTTGACAAAGGTTTTCTGAAAATCCAAGTAAATTCCTTATCCACATGTTTATTGACAGGGCTCGACAAAACGCGGCGAGATCTACTCACCAGCCCCACACTGTGCATGCGCCAGACTGGCACTGTGCATGCTTGCAGCGCCAGTGAATGGAGTGACCAGCTGGAATCTACTCGCCACAGGCGATTAGAAACAGCGATTTGTCGAGCCCTGCTTATTGATTCCTTCAAAGAATTCTTGTAGATTGGTGAGGCATGGTTTCCCTTTACAAAAGCCATGTTGTCTTTTTTTCCTAACAAATTATGTTCATCTATATATCTAATAATTCTGGGTTTTTTTACTACAATTTCAATCAATTTTCCTTGTATTGAAATTAGATTTCCCAGCCTAAAATTGTCAGGATTACCTCAGGACTAGGGATGTAAGTGACTAGTCAACTATCCGATAAGCAAAAGCTTATTGGTTAGTCAACATACTAGTTGATTAGTTGCTTCCCCCTACTCTGCTGCCTCTATCACAAAGAGGCGGCAGGGGGAGGAGGGGCGGAGGGGAGAAAAGGGGCTGCTGGAAGACGCTGGCTTAGAAGGGGGGAGGGAAACAGTGATGGCATTCCAACTTTGAAATGTACAAGAGCCCCTACTGGGGCTCTTGTGGCATTTCCTCTCTGAAATGCACACAGAGCCCAAGGCCAGCGGGGGAGTCCCCCGTGACCCGGGCTCCACGTGGAGTTTCAATCTAACTCTAACCCTTACGTTTCAAAGGAGGAACGTGGTAGTTCTTATCAACTAGTCAAATAGTCGATGGAAATCCCCGTGACTATTTGATTGATTAATCAAAATTTAACATCCCTACTCAGGAGCCTGTTTTAAAAATCGGTGCCACATTAGCTATCTTCTAGTCATCTGTACAGAAGTTGAAAGAAACAGGAAGAAGTTTTTTTGAGTTGAGGCATATCTAGTTTGAATTCTTGCATGCGACTGCATTCCTGAACACTGCATAGTTGATTTCAAAAGGCCTCCAAATAGAAGTGTGGAAGAAGCAATGAATGGTACACCTAATGGATCTTTGTATGAGAGGTCCACGTGGCCTAAACACTTTTATCAAAGGGCTGAATTAGTTGTTGCTCCCCCTCATCCTGCTTCTGCTCTACATCCAGTTGTAGTTCATGTGCCTAGGCTAATGTTCCCTCTACTCTTTCCCATCTATGTGCAGAATAAATTTTATGTGCACCACGAGAAGAAACGTAAGCCTAGCTGTGAGTGTTTTTCTAATCAGCTGGGCAGCACTAGAATCTGTGCTGAGCGACCACACAGCATACAGAGAATACCATACTTAAGCCTTTTTACACATGTTGAATCATAACTGTTGTCTGCCAAGTTTCTTGCAGCTGTATCTAATACCTAATCGCTGTCAGATTTAGAATAAATTTGTCTAGATGGACCAGCAGTCCGACCCAGTCCAGCACTTTCTATTCTCCTGTAAAAGGAACTTTTACTTGAACTTTGCTCACTTGTTCAGGAATGAGTGCTAAACATCTATTCCATCCCATAAACTCTTGGTGCGTTTCATCTTTGTAGTATCCAGAATTGATACTGAGACAAATTAAAAATTGCACTTAGCTGTAGTGTTATGCACAACAGGCCCATAGTTTGCTTTAATACAGTGTCTGACTCTTCTCAAAACAGGCTATTTTATGTACTTGAGCATATTACAATGGATGTGATTAATCCTTAGTTATTGTATTGATGTAATACTAAAACAAAGTTCCCATCATGATTGCAGATTGCCTGAATTTCTGAAATTTAGCCATTTTATATCACTCTTGACTGACATTATAAGCCGCCAGTGATTATTCCTGATAATAAATAGCTAAAATAAATGTCTGGTTAAAATATTTAATGAGAATATATAGTTATGATCACGGCCTCTTTAAAATTCATTTGTGAACTCTTAAAATAAGTGAGCATCTTGCATTTTTCTGCTTGCAGTTCTTCATATCCTGCAATTAACTGTGGTTGTAATTATTCCGTTTTTTATTTCTTCTATCCTGTCATGATATAATTATATGTTGGCCATTGTTGGTGGCCTTTTAAAGCACATGATCTTACAGTATTACACTTGTAATATAAAATCTTTGGTTAATAGCAAAAGGATCAAGGAAAGTTAGGAAGCTTAATCTGGATTGAAAAAGGAAATACTTTGTCTTTATAATAAACAGTACATTATTTATATTAGTGCTCTCAACTGAAGACCTATCATACTCATTTTTACAGATATAGAAACTAAAACACAGGCAGGTAAAGTGACTGATGTAAAGTTGCATAATAGCTGTATGGATAATAAGATATAAATTAAGGCCTGGGGTCACCTGTTTCTTTGAGGTAATTTGACTTTTTGTCCTTTGAGAGAGAAACCAGTTTGGTGTGATTTATGCATTCTATTATGGTAACATGAAAGCAAATAGAATTTAAATAAACATATCACTGTCTAAATTAATATAATTTTCTTAAACTGAGGATGATTAAAACAAAGGCTATAGTTGAGGTTGATTAGTCAAAACATTGAGGAGTCTTGTGGCACCTTAGGCCTGGTCTCAGGGCAGTCCTTAGGATTTATGGTGCCCTAGGCGGGATCGTTAAACTGGTGCCCCTATGCCTGACTTGCTCTTTCACCCCTATCCCCTCCCCTTCCCAGAGACCCCAGCAGCCTATCCCCTCCCTCAGACTGTGCTGCAGGGCAGCGCATTCAGCCCTCTCTAGGACCCAGCCCTACTGTTATATGTGTAACCCTTTCGCCAGGTAGTCCCAGCAGCAACCAGGGCCGGGTTCAATATCTCGGGGTCCATCTCACACAGAACCAGCTCGAGCCTCCATCCAGTAGCCTGGGAAATTCACACACCCCTTGGTGCCTCTGAGAAGCAATGCTTCCCCACTCACAAGCACAGTCTGAGTGAAGAAAAGAAACCTTTAATGAAAGACAGAGAAGTCACATGGCATTATCTTGGGAAAATACTACGTGGCTATGTCTACGCTCGCAGCTTCTTGCGTGAGTTATATGCAAATGAGGCTAAGCATGGAATATTGCTGAGCCTCATTTGCATACCTAATACTTACTTTTACTTACTGCCCATTACGCCAATGGCGCATAGGGCAGCAACAAAGTCCTTCCACTTCTGTCTGTCGCAGGCCAAAGCGCCTATTGTTCCCCAAGTGTGATGATGGTCTTTTAATTCTATTTCTGCCGTTCGGCGCCAGGTTGTTTTTGGTCTTCCTCTCTTTCTCTTCCCGTCTGGTTTCCAGTGGAGTGCAATTTTCGTAATAGATCCGTCTTCTCTTCGTAACACATGACCTATCCTTCGCCAGCGTCTTTTCATAATTATAGTGGCCATGTCTTCTTGTTTACACTGAGACAGTAGATCTTCTTTGGAAGTTTTATTTGGCCAAAATATCCTGATTATTCTTCTAAGATTCTTGGTATGGAATGTAGACAATTTAGTAAGGTCTCGTTGTATCATGCGCCAACATTCTGCTCCATAGAGAAGCACTGGAAGAACACAGCTGTTGTATAGTTTCAGCTTAGTGCGCATGCTGTACTTTGAGGATTTCCAGATGTTATTTATACTGATAAAGGCATTTCGTGCTTTACTCAGTCTATTCTGAATGTCTTGCTTACTTCCACCATCTGGGGTGATGATACTACCCAAATATACAAATCTATCAGTAAAGGGAAGATCGTTGTTATTGATCTTGATGGGGGTACCTAATGCATACCTAATGAGCCACCATTTTTCAGAAGAGGCTCGTGCACAAGGAGTGTCTACACTGCCCCTTCTTGCGCAAGAAAAACCCTCTTGCGCAATGCTGTTATTCCTGAAAAGTAATAGGTGTAACAGTATTGCGCAAGAGGGTTTTTCTTGCGCAAGAAGGGACAGTGTAGACACTCCTTGTGCAAGAGCCTCTTCTGGGGAAAAAAAATGGCTCATTAGGTATGCAAATGAGGCTCGGCGATATTCCACACTTAGCCTCATTTGCATATTACTCGAGCAAGAAGCCACAAGTGTAGACATAGCTCAAGAGTTCACTTACCCATACCCCACTTAAAACACCCCACTTACAGCTCTATCCAGTCAGTGCAGACCCTGACACATCATCCGGATGACTCCCCTCCTTGAGCCTGAAGGTAGGCCACCTTTGTGCTGCTCCTGTAGTCCACTGGCTGCTCCCACCAGCCACTTCGCTGGCCATTCCACTGGCTGCAACGGGTCTAGCTCCCAGCCAAACCAGTGATTTCAGCTCTTTAGCCACCACCTAGGCTGGTAAAAGATTCCAGCTTCCACTGGGCTAGCAAAAAGACACCTCATGGAGTCTGCTTTAGGTGTGTCCTTAAAACCAGGGGAAAAGGAGCAGGTTGAGCCAATCTTACAGCTCACACCTGACAGGCATGAAGCAGGCTGACTCAGCCCTCAAGCCCTTCCCCCCCCCCAACTCAGTTCATTTAACTCTGGCAGGGGGGAGGCTTGTTCCTCTGAGACCTCTTACAATGATGGTGTCTCTCCTGCAAGCACTGGTGTCATATTTTACAGTTCCCACATTTAGGGGTGGCATGATTTGTGACCCCCTAAGATAGCCCCAAATTGGTTACAATAAACCACATTCCATTCCAACACTGATCCTCCATCAGCCCTGGCTGAATTGGATTTACATAACCACACCTCCAGTTCCTTCCCTCTCCTGGCATGAGCTGTATTTATATATCAACAGTTAATTATCTTGCAGAGCTAAACAATTGGAGTGAGCACACCCACCCACAGGGTAGCTCTCCTTTTAGCTGGCTGATAGCAAGCAGTAGTTTAGCCCCTGCTTATGCATACCCCACTGCTTCCTTTCAGTCCCTGCAGAGTGGTGTCCCAGAAATACTGGTACCCTAGGCAACTGCCTATTCTGCCTATGGCTAAGGACGGCTCTGCCTGGTCTACACTAGACCAAGCAGGATGGCTTAAGGTATGCCACCCAGCTACACAAAATGGGTAGCTGGATTTGGCTTACCTTTAAACTGAGCCATTGTAACATGTACTCTGCGGGAAGCAGATGGTTGCACATACTCCCATCGGCTTCCCTTACTCCTCACAGAATGAGAAGTACAGGATGCCAATTGGGGCTGCCTTCCGTGTTTGATTTTGGGGGTCTATACCAGACCCGCTAAAGCAAATGCTAGAAGATCAACCTCCAGAGGGTCGATCTTCCCCGTAGTGTAAACATGCTCTTGGAGACTAACAGGCTTATTAAGGCATAAGCTTTCATAGATAAAATCCACTTCATTAGGTAAATTGGAGATGAAGTGGGTTTTACCTACAAAAGTGTATGCCCTAATAAGTCCATTAGTCTCTTAGGTGCCACAAGACATTTAGTCTGTATCTGCAAAAACAACACACACAGCTACCCCTGTCAGACTTCATCAGTCACAGTATTAATATCATAAAGGGGGTTCTGTAGTTGATCAGATCAACACAGTCAATTGTATCTAGAGGTCAGTGATTCATATGATGAATCTTTGGTCTACCTTTAATTAGGAGCCCCCACCTGTTCCTGTTTAAGCAGCTGACCAATTACACAACAGTTAACTGATTAAACAGGATTTTACAGCCTTACTTTTGGTGGTCCCTTCTGGCTTACCTTACACATACTAACCTCATATAGTCAAAGGCATAGTTTTCTCAGCTCCTGTTCCAGCTAACTTATCTGCTTTTAACACAGTGATGATCAGGAGCTCACAATTCCCACAGTGGGTAGACTAATTTAATGCTGACATCTCTAAGAATGAAAAATTACACTTTCATCTGTAAGTTGCTCAGAATTTGAGTTGGTATCTAATTGTATTACTTTTAATATAGATTTACATAGTGCTACTACATAAATATCTACATGTCCACGTTAGAAAGGTAGCAAGAAATGAGTTATATCACAAACTGTCAGTTATCTAATTAAGAGGTTTCCTTCACTTTTGTCCAAACCTAAGGACAGAACTGTTGTTGAGATCCTGGTAATGTAAATACCATCTCAATAAAGCAAAATGAAGTTTATACACTTGAAGCCACACTATGTAGGCCCGCATGTCTTGCTTGGGTTTTTGGCTGAGCTAAGAATAGAGCTCTTTGACATGAACTCTCATATGTTCAGTCTCTAGTCAACATATGAGTGAAATCCTAGCAGCAGTTTTTAAAGGATTAAAATGTTATAAAATTCTAATTATGCTTCTAAAATAGGGCTACAGAAAAAATGGCTGAAGCATGGCATTTGCTTACTTAAGGTACATTGGTGCCTTAAGTGAACTTCAGGTTTTTCTTTAAGATATATTAAAGTTCTGACCCATTTGAAAATTGAATGCTGAATAGAGCTCCAATTCCATAAGCTCATGAGGATGAGTATAAGCCTTTGGTACCCTTGTCAATATTCCATTGACACTTCCATCCCTTGTATCAGTGGGACTCTTGCCCACCCACTCTTTAGGTGGAGTGCACCAAATACATGAACAGCTTTTTAAAGCATTTATATTCTTATGATTTAAAAGCTACCCGGTAAAAATTGCAAAGTCTGTGCAAATTGAATGACTCTGAAAGATGAAAGTTGTAAGGTTTGAATATCATTCTGAAGGAAACAAAAAACATAGAAAACTAATGGGGGGATGTATTTTATGCAGTATAGCGAGTGGAAATTTAAAATTAATAACAGTAAATTAAAAATGGAAAGTTCCTATGGTGTCATTGATTTGGTTGTGTTTGCATTTGGACTGTTAGATTTCTAGTTTACTTATTAAACTTGCAGCTTATATTCTGTTTTTCCTTTAAAGGAATAAAGGATGTGCATAATGTGTCTGAAATGTTGCATCAAATATTGAGCAGGTTGCATTTGTTATCGTCACCAATGCATAAATTAGTCCACTAACTCATTTTTAACCGTTCTCATGTAACTTTGTTTAGTTCTAGTATTTCCCACTGGTGGTTTCATTTCCGCACAGGACCTGTTCTTTTAATGTTTGACCTCTTTACCATTTTTACTTAACTCAAATGTTAGATTTAGAGTATCCTGATATTTTCTTGTGGGATGGAAAGGTTTTTGTGAACCTCACACCTTGAAGAGTAACTTTTTGGCTACATCTATGCTACAAGCTAAGTGTGTGATTCCCTGCTCACGTACACATACTAAGCACAAGTATAAATAGGAGAATATCTTCAGTACCATGGGTAGTAACACATCTGAGTTTTGCCAGGTACATGCTTATAAGGGATTCAAGCAGGTTTGTACTTGGCATGACTGAGCCGTGCTACCACTGTCTGTCTACTTTGGCTCCATTACTATTTTTTGCTTATGCTAGCTCTCATCAAACTAGTATACATATATGTATGCAAGCGGAGGATCTCACCTGTAGCTCATAATGTTCCATATGACTTAAAAATTATTATCCAGCATTTCTTATTCCTGATATTAAAAGAACATCCAAAATTCTGTAAGAATTTTTACATTTTAAAAGAAAGAGAGCTATAAAGAATTTTATGTCTCTATAACTGCATATAATTTATTCCATCAGACATTTAAAAAACTGTCTCCAATTAAAAGTGAAGGGAACTTGTACCATTCACTATTAATATCTGTAAGTTTACTGACTCATTTTCAGTGCCCAGTATGAGAATTTTGTGGACAGCTAGTGGTTCATATAATAAAATTTGTGAAATTAATCTATTCCTTGGTCCCAAGATCCATACAAACAGCTTCACCAAAAAAAGTCTGTATACCTGGAGTTGCTTCTAGCAAAACAGAATTATTTTGTAATGCAAATCCAGCATATCCCCATCTCTGCTCAGTTTCATTAGGTAAAGGATGTCAAATATAATCAATTTCTCTCTCTCAAATAAATCCCTGCATCTCTGAGAAAACTCAGTTCACACAAACGTGACAGCACTTATTGTTACTCATGGGATAATATTGCAACCCTAAATTTCCATACTGGAAAAACTAGATGCAAGGATTAATTCTGATTAGATCATCTATGATTAATATTTTTCAAAATCTATATACATACTCTGTAATTCATCTAAATAATCTTTGTGGTTGTCCACAGCCAGTATGCAGATGTAACTAGTCTCCTGTTTGCTTCATTGTATTTAAGGAGGAGACCATAAAGGATTCATCAGGTCAGGAGGATGAGACACAGTCCTCCAATGATGACCCAGCACCATCTGTTGCTTCTCAGGATCCACAGGAGATAATTCACCCACGTCGATGTAAATATTTTGATACAAGTATGTGATATTCAGTACTAAGCACCATCATCTAAATTGTCCTAACTTTATTTAAGATCTAAAAATAATAGAATGTTGTTACTAACAATTTAAGTCTTCCTGCTTGTGTAGTCAGATCTCTTTTCTTCCACTTTTGTTCTTTATCAGGTTACTTAAACATAAGGTTTTTGTTGTCCACTGTTATGATATAAAGCATCTCTCTTTTCTACAAGTCATGGACTACGTACATTAGTTTTATTAAAGGAAAAGTGTAGGATTAAATCTGGTGCAAATTTAAAGAGAGGAGCAAAACTTAAGGTCACTAGAAATGCTTTCAGTAACTTCGTTTCCACTGAGCTGTTAAATAGTCTCTAGTCCTGCAGACAGGTCCATATATGCATGCCTCTTCACCTCTGCAAAACTCCCTTGCCATCCACCTGAAGACCACTGAAGTTACTGGGGCTCACCATGTTGACCAGTGTGAAGGATCCATGCAAATATTCCCCCTCGTGTTTGTAATCTTGCATTGATATATGCTCAAGTGTATCATTTCCCTGACTGTGGCACTCTGCTGATGATCCAAGAAGAGTTGGCTGGCTGCTTGATGCAGCCTCACCTTATTTTCAGATGCTAATTCACACTAAACAGACAATAAAAATACTTTTTCTTATATAACCATTCTGAGTAAGCAATTGCTGCAGTTGCTACGTGGAGGCTAAATTATCCTAAATGGGAGAGGTACTGGGCCACAAGACAGTATGTGTTAAGTTGTGGTCTATTCCTTTTGAGAACCCTTGTGCTAGTGACTGAGAACTAGAAAAATGAAATTGGCAATGAAGAAAATAATACTGGTTATTTCTGTTGTCTAATCTCAGTAATGGAAACATGAATAAAAATAAAAAACTAAAATAAATTTTGAAAATTGTCAGGTTTTAATAGATCTAGGGGAAAGAAACCACACAGAAAGAAATTAGCTTTTTAGATACTTATCTTGACATACCTCTATTCCTTCTGTTTCTTAAATATGCTTAAAATTCACTCTTACAGCCACTTGGAACTACTGATCTAGTTAGTTTTATGTATCTCTCACCTTAGCCAGGTCTCAAACGTGCACTCTTTCCTAATGAGTAGCATATAGTACAACCAGCCAAGTCATTTGGACAGCTAAATTTTTCACTGGGGGGGGGGGGGGGGGGAGGGTAGCCAATTATACCAGGGGAAGGTAATACATCATTCCTGGCACTTGGAGTATTAGATCTGTATAATTTACAACAAAAAATATGACCTTTTATAGTTAAATGTTGCTTATAGCTCTATATATCCAGTGCTTCAAAATGAAGGAAATTAACATTTGAAGTTCTCTTCATCTACATCACTAGTTATATCCTTTTCAAGTTTATTAGTTGGATTGCAGTAACACCTAGCAGCCCCAGTCATGAACAAGGACTTGTGCTGGGCACACCATAAACACAGCAGAAGAAAAAAGTTCTTGCCCCAAACACATTACAATCTAAGTAACTTTCACCTTGAATGTTTATCTAATACAGATGTCCTAGTTAGCTTTTGTTTCCTCTGCCAATGTTTAAGAACACTGATTTGCGTTTAATAAAATCGTCTTTCTACTACCTGATATGTGCTGGCATTAATATGGCTCCTTTCAACACCATGCAAATGACAGTCCCTAATACAGACTATTATCCACCATCTCTTAGAGACCATATCCTGTCTTAAGGACCCCTAAATATATTCACTATAGCAAATGCAAGTACCAGATGTCACAGATCAGGTATTAAGGACTCTGGTTTCTTATTGCTACCCATGACTAACTGAGCTGTGAAGTTCAGTGCTTCTATGTATCATTGTACCTGAGCATGTAAAGCAGGGGAGGGCACTTAGAGTGAAAGCAGGGAGTGGGAGACTTTGTGCACTCCTCCCACCCCAGGCCCTGATTGGCCTGGATTTGGGAGGAGCTTGCAAAGTCTCCTCCTGCCCTGGCAAGGGGACAGGTGCCTAGAGGGAGCCACTGTTCACAACAGCTGGTATTTCTCTCTAGGTGGGGGGAGGGCAGGGGCAAAGACTTCACATGCTGCCCCACCACTGGGCTAATCAGGGTCTGTGGGAGGGGAAGCATGGAAGTGTCCTGACCCCACCCCTTGTGCCAGAGGCCCTGCCCCTTCTGGGGTGGCCTGGGGCCACTTAAAAAATTAGTGAAGTGGTCCCCCATCTAAAATTACTGCCCACCCCTGATGTAAAAGCATGATTTGAAGTGCCCCACATATTGTGCTTCAGTATAAACAGTTCAACAGAGGCTGGCAGTGATGCCTGTCTTGCTGTAAGGGTGAGGAAAGACAGTGATGGATGAAGGATCTGAAATGAAACGAATGACTAGCCTAGCAGCCTGCCAGTTATTTGGAAGTAAGGACAATCTGGGTTTCGGTGTAATCAACAAATACACTGGCATGCCTGCAGAAAACAACTGTCTCTGATTGTTTGGAATGTTGTCAGCCTATACTTGTAAAGTTGGGTAAAAGGGAATGGAGTCTTATAGTGGGGCCCCAAAGATAGAAAGATGGTTCTTTTGAAATCATTGCTTCTTAAAAACTTTCGTCCTGTCTGTTGTCTTTCTGATTAACCAGACATTTAACGTTTCTGGGTGAGCACATTAGCTGTGATTTTTTTTTTCTTCTACGGCAGAACAGGAGACCTTTCAACTTGAAAATAGACCAAGTTGTGCTCTCACATTTTGCTCTTCAGTAATGTGATTCCAGCCACATGTTCGTTCACAGAAAGTTGGTTGTGATGACATAGCTCAAGATCCAAATAGCCCACCAGCAATGGCTTTTGGCAATCTGTCTCCAAGACATGTTTTACTGGAATATAATGCAGGTCTGGAAAGGATTTATGAAGATCTTCCTATTTATATAATGTCTAAAAATGTCTTGTAGACAGTGAAATAGAAGAAGAATCGGAGGAAGATGAAGATTATATACCTTCAGAAGACTGGAAAAAGGTAAACATTTGAGGGCTTGCTACTAAGGATAATCTTTATTAAATACATGTTCGTAAACTGCAGTGAACTGTAGATTATTCCATGCATAAGTGGGTGTTGTATCCTATCAGCAGGAAACATGAAATAAGAGTTCACTGGCATTAGTTCCTATAAACAGGTTCCTTTATGCCAATTTTCAGTTTATCCAGAAGGCTGCCAAAAATAACCCCAAAGCTGGTGTTTTTAGTTATCCTTAGCTCATTTTCAATAAATCATTTCATAATTTTGCAGTTAAATACAAATACTGCCAAGTTAAGACTTTTAAACTTTGTTTTCCCTACTCTGTTTTCTGAAGTCCATGATGATTTCCATTCCTTTCTGGGGCTAGGACTACTTTGCACAGGAGTAGCCTCTATTTTTGAGATGTTCTACTGACTTCCTTGCCTGGAGTCCAGAGCCTCTGCTTAATGGTTTTCTTAAAAAACCTGTTAAAGGGCTAGCTGCATCTCTGTCCCATCTCAGATTGCTGAGTACACTCCTTCAGATGTCAGGCCTTTTGTCTTTTGCAGAAGTGAAATCACACAGTTCTCCCACTCCTAGGCCAGGCCTTGACTATAGTACTTTGTGTGTCACTGTTTTCCCCAGTGGGTCTGACTGAGTTTGACATCTGCAGCTCTTTTGGGGAGTTTGGTCCCTTTTTATCAGGTCTCACAGGCTTCTCAAACCAAAGTGGCATTTAATCTTAGCTGTTAGGAATAAAGTGTAACATGAGAGGAAGGATTTAAAACATTCGACATGCATGTTTCTTACTTAAAGATCTACCATCTGGTGATGGTGACCTGTGAGGGAAAGGGGGAGAAGTGGGTGTCATTCCAAATAGCTTCTTGGCCACAACTGCCTTGATCTCTGGACAGAATATTGTAATCCTTCTGATCTGCTGGCCTCCAGCTGTGGGTCTGTAACTGGCTGTAACCTGGAGGTAGGATCTTCAAAGTTAATAGCTCAGGCCTTGTGTTTTAACCATGCTAAAGTATTTACAGAGAAGTAGTGTATCTTGAGTTATTGTTTCAGTTCCTGCTGCTGGAAAATACGAGCTGGTTCTTAAATTAACATATACGTACAGTGAAATCCCAATAATCATGTCACATACACTATTCATAAATTATCACAGAACAGCTCTAAATCCATCTGACCAATTAGGAGACTGTAACTTCTTTTAGTGAAATAAATTCTTATTTAAATCACATTAGTTTCACTGAAGTAATTGCTATATTTGTTCTAATTATCATTACACCTGGGGTGTTTCAATACAATTTAAGCATTATATGAAGTGCATGTAATTGTTTTTAATTTCAATAAGTAGATATAAAAGAATGCATATTTAATTGCTTTGCTCTTTCCTCTACCAATTATGACTCTCAGTGAATAACCATAATAAATGTTATCATACTGTGAAGGGGTTTTAATTCCCAAAATAAAGGGGTAGGGTTTAGGTTTAACTTGTGAGTTTGTAGAGCTCAGTTGCCTGCTTCCTATTTCTCTTAATAATTAAAAAAGAACAGTTTTAGTGTTAGTGGATGTTTTCTTTTAATAGCCTCTCAAAGCCTCATAGAGAAAAAAATAAATTTCTATCTTGGTGGTGGTGGTGGTTGTTTTAATTCCTGTTAGGCTTTTTCATGTATTTTCTAGGTTATTGGTGGCAGTAGATTTTAGTGCTTAAAAGAATATTGTATGTCTGCCATTCTTCAGTGTGTCAAGTGCATTATATTTGTTTATTTTTTGAAAAACAGGAAATCATGGTGGGCTCTATGTTTCAAGCTGAAATTCCAGCTGGCATATGCAAATACAAGGAGAATGAGAAAGGTGAGCTTTGATGCAATCAACATTTCTGAAATGATTTGTACACCTTTATGTACTAACATTTGAGGGATAATTTCAGACAAGACATCTTAGAAAAAAATTTAAAACTATTTATTAACGTTGCCATTTGTGTAACAGTTTATTCCATCAGACAGATGTTTCTGTATTTGAAACTGTTTACACGGTTAAAAATGATCTAATTAGCATAAAGTGCTAATTTATTAGAACAGTAACAATTGTAACGAAAGAGACTTCATGGCCTTCAGTAGGTTTATTTGGTGCCTAATTACAAAAAAGAAAATTACTTAACTGAACTATTAGAAAAATGCGAAACCCAATTAAATGAAAACATTAAAAAGTAAAAGAATGATACCATAATGCAAATGCCCTATCCTGCCCACATAAGGAGTTGGATAGAAGGAGATGGGAAGAATTTACTTCTTCAGTTTGACGTTTACTTGTTGAGCCTTCTTTTGTTCCATTAACAAATATGTTATGCGGGCTGTTACTAGTATTACCCCTTTCTTTAGTATTGTCTAGCAAAATTTGTTTGAAACAATTGTATGTAATATTTGAAAAATCTTATACATTGATGTAATTGTGGTAAGTAATGTGTATGCTAGGTGGGACATGTAATTTTGACTTTGTCGTTCCATTATTTTGAATACTTGTTCCACCTTACAATTCTCTTAATATACTTTTATGGGTTTCTTTTTTTTTTTAAAGCCTGGGAAATATCTTATTCTAGGACTATATCACCAGATCCTCTCTCCTAATCAGTCTTCGTAAGATGAATATTTTATGAAATTTTAGGAACTTTGTAACTCCCCTTATAAAACAGTTGCTTGTGCTTACCAGAGCAGAGCCATTACTCCAGCATAATTTGAGTTATGCAAAACAGGTATCTGCCCCAGCTATAGACTAGGGATGTTAAATTTAGTTCAATCAACTAATTGACTAGTCGATGGAATTTCCATTGACTGGTTGATTAGTTGATGATTGGGGGAGCCACAACAGTGTTAGCTCCCAGCCCTAGGAGTTAACCACGCTGCAGCTCTGCCTTATAAATGTATTAGGAGCCAGAAGGCTCTTAATACATTTAAAAGGCTGAAGTGCAGCCAAGGGTACCCAGCATGAGCCAGGACAGCTGATTCCTGGCTCGTGCCCAGGTCTGCCCCACTGCAGCTGTGTTTTTTAAATATATTAAGAGCTAGCAGGCCCTTAATACATTTAAAAAGCAGCTGTGCAGTGTCTGGGACTGAGCGTGAGCTGGGAATCAGCTGATTCCCAGCTCATGCCCAGTCCCTGCTATCCCCTGTGGAAATAGTACTGGGGGAAACCTGCTTAAGAAACGGCTCCCCCCCAGCACTGGCTCCTGCTTTCCCCCTCTCTCCCCCACCGCTGCCTCTGGTAGAGGCAGCAAGGGGTGGGGGAAGTGACTAGTTGAGGGACTAGTTGACTATCCAGTAAGCTTATACTTATCAGATACTTGACTAGTTGCTTACATCCCTACTACAGACCTAAGAAGAAAACTCCTTAATAGGCCTGTAGTTAGGATAGTTCCTGCCCAACTTGAGCAGCCAGGTGATGTGATAGTCAGAATAACTTGAGTCTCTCAGGGTATGGATCAGTCACAGAAATTGAAAGCATAGTTTCAGTGAAAATTTTAGCGAGAAATATCTGTGTATCCTTATGCACTTTATATTCAAAGAGTTTTTGAAATGGCAGATCTTTTTTTGCTTGAATTTAAAAAAATGAAAAATCCAACACAGTTCAGGTCCAAAAAATTTCATCTAGATAAGTCAAAAGTTCCAAATGAATTAACATGAGTTTAAAATGAAAGCTACAGTGCATCCCTAACTATAAAGGTGTGGTTGTTCCTTTTGCTATTAAATGTCACTGTGTGGAATACAATTATTTTTAATATTAATGCACTAAAGGATAAAACATGCGCCACTGGCTGTGAAGAAACCTCTTTTGGTGCTCTTTTCTTTATCTTTTAGGTATCTTAACATAGAGCTTGAAATCTGTATTTCTTTATCCAAAATGCAACACTTTGCTGCCCGTTCACCCATTCTTATTACTTTAGTATAGTAAAGTTCTTCCTAGCTATTGTATGTATGTAAAAGCTTGGAATCTGTTGCAAACAGAGACATATCTAGTTTGTAGTTCGTAACACGTGCTCAGATTTGTTGGAGTTCAATAATCCTTTATTGCTAAAGTTTCTCAGAAATGAAGTTGGAAATATTTGAGATGTGTTAAGAATTAAGCTGAGGTACCTGCAGTGTCAGGCATGCCATTTGGCAGTTAGAGGAACATGGAGGAGAGGCCAAATGAAACAATCCCTTGAAATGCTACTTAGAAAATGTATGGGACTTAAAATAGAGGGTAGAGGTTCCGATTTTTGAAGGGACCTTGAGAGGTCATCAAGTCCAGTCTCCAGCCCTCCCAGCAGGACCAAGGACCATCTAGACTATCCCTGTTAGATGTCTATCTAACCATCATCTAATGATTTGTGACAGTCATTCTTTGTGTGTCTAATAACTTCAAATACTCTCCTAAAGTGGTGCCAGTTACAAAATTAAGAAATGTATTAAATTCTTATCCACAACAAATTTCAGAGGGGTAGCCAAATATTTGAAGTGGGTTTTCCCCATGAAAGCTTATGCCCAAATAAATGTAAGTCTTTAAGGTTCCATAGGACTGCTCATTATTTATACATAAGACTTTGTTCACCACCACTGCTTGATTTAACTACTGTCGTTTTTTCCATAGTCATGCCTGTCCAATGGTGGTTGTTTTTAGCCTGTATTATTGAGAGAAAGTTTGAGACTTCAGCAATCTCAAAATAACTCTCTTCTATTTTCATCTCAGGTAGTAGATCTTTTCAGCAGAGTACAGGCAGTCCCCGGGTTACATACAAGATAGGGACTGTAGGTTTGTTCTTAAGTTGAATTTGTATGTAAGTCGGAACAGGTACATATTGTAAGGGAAACTCTAGCCAAACATTTCTCCAGAGCTCAGTTTTATTCTCCCACACCTCACTTTCCTCAGTCCTTTGATTCTCAAGCTGAGGTGTCTGCTGAGAAAAGCCGCTCCGCATCTCCCTGGTCTGCTGGGGGGGCACTAGCTTCGCGTCTCCCTGGTCTGCTGGGGGGAAGCAGCTAGTGCGGGGTTGCCTCACCCCGTTTAAGTAGGAATCCGATGTAAGTCGGATCCATGTAACCTGGGGACTGCCTGTACAATGAAAATTGCACAGTCTTATTTTGGTGGTTAGGTGAAGGCAGTCTGACTCTCTGTTTGAAATAGTGCTGCTATCTTGTGATTTTTGTAACTTAAAGGGAGGAGGGGGGGAAGGGCTTTTCCCCCCCTATAGACATTGTGTATGCTTGGGGAGTCAATTAGATTCACAATGTTTTGCAGCACTTCAGTGGGTATGTATGTGTGTATATATGGTCATGTATAGACATGTCTAAGAAGACGTTCACTGCAATTTTAACAAAATGCAAAGAAGATACCAATGTAGAATTTCTAACTATAGCTAGAGCACTCTATTCAAGATTTAATAATCTGAAGATCCTTCCAAAATCTGGGAGAACTGAATTGTGGAGCATGCTTTCAGAGATCTTAAAGGAGCAACAATGATGTGGAAACTATAGAACCTGAACCACCAAAAAAGAAAATCCATTCTTCTGTAGGTGGAATCTGACTTGTTAAGAAAATGAGCATGTGTCAATCTATACTGCTGTGGATTGTTATCAAGCAGAACCCTTCATTAGCATGAATGTACGTCCTCTGGAATGGTGATTGAAGCATGAAGGTCCATGTGACTCTTTAGTGCATCTGGCATGTAAATATCTTTTGATGCTGACACAGCAATGGCATATGCCTATTCCCACTTTCAGGTGAAATTATAAACAAGAAGCAGGCAGCATTATCTCCTCCAAATGTTCATCTAAGCAATTGGCTGAACAAGAAGTAGGACTGAGTAAAACTTTAGGATCTCTAAGGTTTTATATGGCTTTATTTTTAAATGCAGTTATTTTTGTACATAATTCTGCATTTGAAGTTCTGTGTTAACACGTTTTTATTCTGTGTTGTAATTGAAATAAATATATTGAAAAGGAAGAAAACATCCAAAATATTTAAATTTCAGTTGGTAGCCTATTATTTAACAGGGCAATCAACTGTGATTAATTTTATCACTTGACAGACCTATTTTTAACTTAGTATGTTTTCTTTGAGGTTGAATAGAAGTTAGTCTTACAAAATATGCTTCATTTTTCTTTTGTTTTCCTTAATTTAGTATATGAAAATGATGACCAACTGCTCTGGAATCCTGATTATTTAACAGAGGATAAAGTGATTGAATTCCTTAATGAAGCCTCCAGGCGAACAGGAGATGAGAGAGGGCTAGATGCAATTCCTGAAGGGTCACATATTAAAGACAATGAACAGGTACACATTAGAATTTTTAATAGCCTTAGGGTGTGTTACAATTGGTATTGTAACTATCTCATTTGCTACCCCATACTTCAAAATCTGATTTGAAATCACTTCCATTTTTTCCTCTTATCCCCATCAGAGGAAATTAATTGCTTTTTCCCTCTTTCCTCCTACAAAAGCAAATGTTTAAGAATGCAAATCAATAACACAATACATATTCATTTTTAAAATTAACAAGTGCATTATGAAACATCTTTTATCTTCAAAGATCTAAATTCTGGTCTCTCTTCCTGTTGTAGATTTTATAGCTCTTTACTAACAAGAACCAAGTTCTGTTCCTGCCTTAACAAAAAAAACATGGACTTAACAAATGTGTACAGTTATTAGCGTTTTGATGTGCACATATATTCAGTTTTCATATTAAAACCATGTCAATCTTGTTAATACACATCTGAGGGTGAGGCTGAACCTATGAAAAAGTGAGAATAGATTCCTTAAAGTGCAAAATCACCAGTCTTGCAGATTTCTTAAGTGTAAGGATGCATGGTAAAATTGAATTGCCAGCCCAGTTTGGGTACTCTTTGTGTAACTAACCATATGTGTACATTTATGGGAATATCAGAATTCCATTTGAGTCTCTCCATAAAATAGGCAGAAGCTATACCTGTTGTCACTTCTGTGGCTAAAGGATCAGTTGTACACTTTTGTCCTATAAATGAGAGTAGAGCATGGAAGCTATTGTATGTAATACTATAATACAACATTTTAGAACAAAAAATGAGGGAAAAAGTATGTGTTTTATATATGCACTATCTAGAAGGCGTGTAACCTGAAAGGTGCCTGTCTCCATTGGGAAGTTTTTTGTGTGCTAATATTGAGCCTTTAAGTAGATTTTAAAATATATTTTTTAACTGGATTTTTAGAGAAATTAGACTTTTCAGAATAAATATAAGTAATAGTTGTACCTAGGGATGTAAAATCCTGTTTAATAGGCTAGCCGGTGTAACACATTGTTTAACCGGTTGACTTGATTTGGCTCCCTCTCCTGCCGCTGGGCTGGTGGTGCCCCGCCAGGCACCACCTGGCAGGGACTGCACAAGATGGGCTAGAGCAGCCCTTGCTTGGGTGGACCAGGATACCTCACAGTCGGGGCTGCTCCGGCATCCCAGTTGGAGCAGCCCCTGCCTGCAGGATGCTCAGGCCCGTCGCAGACAGGGGCTGCTCCAGTTCCCACCAGTTAACTTTAAGCCATAAAACTGTCACATCCCCTTTGCACCATTGTAATAATATGCAAATTCATTAGTATATGGAGTCAAGCATTAAATGTGTAGTTTTTCACCTTTCCAGGCGTTGTATGAATTGGTTAAGTGCAATTTTGATACTGAAGAATCATTGAGAAGATTAAGATTTAATGTAAAAGCAGCCAGAGGTAAGAATACTTCAGATTTTAAATGTACTTTTATTTCCCCCCCATACCTCCTTTAATTTGTCAAAATAATTAAAATTAAGCATTGATTGCTGTTGTCAGATATCTCAGATCATGGTAGGATTTCACATCCACATTGTTATAGCACTATTATGGCTTTTCCCCCAAATTTAGGAATTAATGAACTCTGACCCCATATTTAGGGTTCATGTCTAATGGAGCCATGTAGGGACATACATACACTGTGCTTCTAAAAGTTAAGAGCCAAGATGAGATTTTGGAAGATGAAGTGATGAGAATAATATAAATATATAAGTACCTTAGCAGTAACCCAAAAGAAAGAGGGCTTATGAATAATAGCTTGACATTTTTATTCATTACTTTGCAACTTTTAGAATTCCGTATCCACCCAACTAAATTATAAATTGTTGAGGGCTTATTCTCTAGACTCAAGTTTATATAATTCATTACATTCTTGTGTGTGAAATTATACCGGAATTCATAATTATTTGTAGAAAAAAAATTAGGCCTCTAACTCTTGTAGATAGAAAAAGATTCTAAATTTTAATAAACTAACCTGCATTTTCAGAAGACACACTTTGAGTTCACTGTAAATTGTTTTGTCCTTGTACAGATTTTTCCTTTATATCCTTCTGTCTGATATTTCCTCTTCATTCGTTTAACTTTCATCTTCTGACTTGGGTCTTCCTGTATTTCTCTTCACACACTCCAAGCTTGCACGTCTCTTAGTACTTTATGCCTGCTCTGCTTCTGAAGTCATTTTGTGAAGGTGATGGCAGAGAAAATTAGAACCCTAGACCTGTCTACATGAAAAAAATTGCTGTAAAGCATAGATTCGCTTCTTTCTTTCCCACACTACCCCTCCTGTGCCCTGGGTAGATGAGACCAATCTCTTCCATATTTTGGGTAATATCTTGACTGATAATAAGAGCTTTGCCACTGAGGTCAGCGGGACCAGAATTTCTCACCCTGTGCTGTGGAAAGCATGATGGCTTATTTACTGAGATAGGCCTACCCTTAAATCTCCTAATCTTTCTTGACAGTTGCTCATTTCAGTGAAATGTATTGTCAAGTTGATCTTCTCTGGGCTTCTCTGCCACAATTTTCCCAAACGTTGCTAATACCAGTTCATCATATTGGCAGAGGTAGTATAAGAAGTCCATTGACTGCATAGCCATTTTAACTATCATGCTGGTTCTGTCTGTATGGAGTAAATTTAGGCAACAGTACTTAAAATGAGAGCAGCAGCTTAACAATGTTGCTAACAGCACTGGAGCGGAACCAATATTTGTTGAAATATTTCATTTTTAAGGTTTGAATTTCCCTAGTATCAACAGTCTTGACTGTCTGTGTTTAAATGCTTTTTGTCCCATCTATTCCAGTAGCTAAATGATATTAAGCATCATCTGAGGGATCCGTTACTGACAGTTCTTAGCAAACGAATCCCTTTTCCACTTTCAGACTGAAACAGATGCTTTCTGATTTTCACACTAGTAATTGGAATTTTGGAATGCTGTTCTCCTTTAATCATATTATGATCAAGAAACTTAAATACAGAGTATATTTTGTATCAGATTCTTGAGTTTCCATTTGTTATCCTTATGCTGTCACTTTAAAATGTTTTCTATATTGTTTCTTATATCAGAAGAGTTAGCTGTATGGACAGAGGAAGAATGTAGGAATTTTGAACAAGGACTGAAGGCCTATGGAAAGGATTTTCATTTGATTCAGGCAAACAAGGTAAGAATGTTTTAAAAAGTAGTTATTTTCCTACTGTTTTTGTAGTTAAAAAGATACTAAATATATCTTAACTTCCCTCCAGATAACTTGTTTAATTTAGTCACTGTGTTATACATATCCTTCTTTCACTTCTTCTATAGAAGGTTGTTCTGATAAGCTTCATGAGTTAACTGGCATTTTATGGAATATGGGAAAATGATTCCGAAATGCTGTTTTTGTTATACAAGGCCTTTAATGGGTCTGTTCACAAAAATGTTAATCAACAATATCATTTAATACTTACCTGGTCAGAATATGTTATCTTGTTAAGTAGAGTTAAAGAGCCTGTAGAGGATGGTAGGCATCTTCAAAAACGCTGCAATCAAAGTTGTTACAGGAATATTAATAGGAATTTTCATATTGTAATAATTCTTGCGTTTATCCACTGATTTTACCTGGACATTTTGGAGTAGAGTTCAAAATTTGACTGTATACTGTATTCAGAGCCCTAGTCAAATAGAAGTTAGAGGGTAATGAAATCTTTTTTTCAGAAACCACTGGGGAATAAAACATAGATGGAGTCTCCTACTAGTAATACAACAACAAAAATCATATTGGTAATCTGCAGGAATACTGGTACTATGGTATTTTTTGCATTTGTCCAAAGATCTCTGTCAGAGCATGTGTAAACCCCATAAAATGGGGAGTTAGAATCTGCTTTCTACAGTTCTCTTATTATGGTTTTTGCCTGCCCCACATGCAGACTCTAGGGCTGCTCTTCAGCAGATGTAAAACGTGAAGTCATCTATCCCAAGTTCCTAAATATTGTTCCCATTGCACACATGGGGCATGAAAGCTGCTGCTTCTTAAATTGCTCCCTTTAATAGGATCAAGGCTTGAGGCATCCTCCTTGTTAGTGTGTTCCTGGTGCTTCTCTGGTCACTTGTAAACCTATCCCTGTAGCATGCACCTCCTTTTGCCAATATACTTATTCCTGCTCAATGCTGCGGTAAAGTACTCTTCTATTTGAAATAGGTGCCAAGCCTAGAAGGGACCATTGGGATGATCTAGTGTGACTTCCTGTAAAACACAGGCCATAGAACATCCCCCAAAATAATTCCTAAAGGTATATCTTTTAGAAAAACCTGCAGTCTTGATTTTAAAGTAGTTAATGAAGAAGAATCAACCATAACATTGGTGAACTGTTCCAATGATTAATTAACCTCCCTGACAAAAATGTATACCTTTCTCTGCTAGATTGAAAAGCCATTTATTAAATATTTATTCTCCATTTAACATGATAGTTTCTTGATTGGTAGTATGCCACAATTTTGCGGCTGGCATATTCATTTTCATCTGGACTGGTTTCCTTGAGCTAAGCTAGTCACTGAAATGTGGACATGCACAGAAATTTTCTGCCATTGTGAGTTAATGTTTGAGGACAAAAAGCTCAGGAAGCCCTCCTTCCCTGCCTAATTTGCTCATTTTTTATCAAAATAGGATTTGGCATTTAGCTTTATTTCATAAAATAACTTCCAGAATATTCCTGAATTATGATTAAAAATAGGTGTGTCTCAGGAAATAAAGAATTGCTATGCTGGAGTAGGTGGACCTCTGATTTGATCTGGTATCCTGTTAGACAATGACCAGCACCAAGGAAAGTATAAGACCTCTCCTGTAGGTAGATGTGAGATAATCTGCCCCTATCTCTTGTAGCTCTCATCCTGAGCTCTTAATAATTGAGGGACTTGATCCCTGAAATATCCCTTCCTAAACTTTTATCATTTAAACATCTAATTCCATTTTGAATCATGTGAATTGATTTGCCTTAAGTTCCTGTTATCAGTAAGTTTTTAATTACATGTTATTTATAATTCATCCCCTTTTAAGTGCATTGAATATCTTCTTGGCCTTGTGTTCAGAGACCAGGAGAACAAATGTTCTCCATGTACCATTTATTACTTTTATCCTGTCATCCTGTTCCTCATCATATTAGGATGAACAATTTTAAGGGAATGCTTTGAGTCTCCACTCTGGCCATACAAAACCTCTCAGTTAGGGTTGCCAGGTGTCCGGTATTGAACTGGACAATCTGGTATTTTCACCTCCTGTCCAATTAAAAAAAAATTCAGAAAATACTGAACACCTAAAACATCTGGTATTTTCTGATTTTTATTCTGCTTACCAGGTTCTGCAGGGGAGCTATCTAGCCCCGTACGGCAGCCATCAGCAGGTTGTTAGGGCCAGAAAGCCTCAAAAGTTTTTCTTAAAGGGGCCACCTGGGTTTATTTTATTTTATTTTATGCTTAACTCTTGGTGTGTCCCCCACCCCGGTATTTTTTCAGAAACCATCTGGCACCCCTACTCAAAGTCTAATGTATCTCATAGTTGCTAGAAAAAATACATTTGAATTAATCAACGTTTTTGTGTGGCACCTGTTTCACAGGTACGAACCAGATCAGTTGGTGAGTGTGTGGCATTTTATTACATGTGGAAAAAATCTGAGCGGTATGACTTCTTTGCACAGCAGACCAGATTTGGGAAAAAGAAGTATAATCTTCATCCTGGTGTAACGTAAGTTGTGCTGTTTTTTTCATACATGTCAGATCTATAGACTATTCTTAATATTGCTGTCTTTAAGGTGTCATGGGACTCTTTATTTTTGCACATCAGACTAATATGGCTACCCCTTTAAGAATTTACATTGAACAGTTCATTTAATTTAGCTTGTTTACTATTTGTGAATTGTCTGAACAGATACGTTTCTATAGCTACATTTGTTGGTGAATATTTTTAAGTAAACACATCACAAATTTCAAATTGACTTTCTGCAAGTATTCTGCAATTTCTTCAAATCTGTTTTGGCAAACATTCATGTCAGTAAAATTGTTCTCTTGAATATTTGGAGAAAGTAATAGTATGCACATGCAGGTAAAGCATGTTTGTTTAAATTTAAATGTTTGCAAGTAGTTATTTTCATCATTTTACTAGGTTGTGTAGAAGAAAGAAAGAGCCTGAAGCATAGGCCTAGTGCTTGAACCAAAGTAAGCAAGATTTGTTACTAGGAGTAACAGACAGGCTGTGTCAAAAGCAGATGTTTGCCTGCAAGTCAGTGTCTCTCAGCACTGAAACTGCTAGCACTGGATAACTGCAGATGAACTATGTAAATTCAAAACACTAGGACAGTACAGGGACATCCAGCTGTACATGATAAAATAGTTTGAAACGAGTGAAAGCATACAAAGGGTAGCGAATGCTTTGGAGGAAAGTACAAGGGAGATACCAAACATGTCATTAATGCAGAAGATGATACGTTAGGTGTGTATCGTTGATTGTTCATTTCTGTCTGTAAATGTTGGTGTACTTCACTTAACTCTTTGGCCAGCCTACGGGGCAATAGTGAAATCCACACTATTAATTGAGCCATGTCCATTTTCCCAGGTACTGACAACTATTTAATGTACTGTGTTCGACAATGAACCTGACCCAGGTGCCTTCATACCTTATCTGAGTCAGTGGTCTTTAGGGGTTCTCATGAAGTCTATTATGCTAGCTACCTGTGCAGAGCCGGCATGGTATGCTGAGGGAGCATACGAAAATGCAGGCAGCCAAACATTTATCATCAATGACGGAACAGGAAACCTGTCAGGATGCCACACCAGTAAATCCTGAATTTACTGTATCGCTGTCCTCAACTACTACAGGTGGTCGCACATTTTGTAGCTTCTATGTGTTGAGCGAATTGCCAAGAATTCCTTGCACTCTATTATTCCCTTTGCTCCTTTCCCATTCTATTTCATGGACTCATTGTGCATGTAACCTTCATGCCAAGGGCTCTGTACATAGCCCTTGATTGCCCCCTCCATTGTGCAATTTGGACAAATAACAGGAGAATCAAAATTAGAATGGGTCGAACCTCTCTAGTCTGGCAACATCCATGGTCTGGCATGATTTTAGTTAGCTGGATGTCCCCTTAACATGGGTGTGGCCAAGCTTTCTGTGGTCCCGTAAAGTTTGTTTACAGACATCAGTCCAACTCTGTGCTCTGTGCCATTATTTAGCTCTAATTTATCCTAAATGTCTTCTAAGATCCCAGTAAGCAGTAGAAATATTGGTAATGCTGCTAGACAACATAGACCACCTGTGGTTTAGCAAATTCTCTGGTTTGACACCAGTCAGGTCCTGAGGGTGCCGCACTAGAGAGGTTCAACCTGTATAAGTATCAGGGGTAGTTGTGTTAGTCTGAATCTGCATAAAAAACGAGAAGTCCTGTGGCACCTTATAGGCTAACAGATTTATTGTTGCATAAGCTTTTGTGGGCAAAGACTCACTTTGGGTATGTCTAGACTACAGGCTTTTGTCGACAGAAGTTTTGTCGACAGATACTGTCAACAAAGCTTCTGTCGACAAAGAGCATCTAGACACATTCAGTTCTGTCGACAAAGCAAGCTGCTTTGTCAACAAAACCCTGTAGTCTAGACACAACCCTAGATGCAATAACACCTTCTGTCGACAGAACTCTGTCGACAGAAGGCGTTATGCCTCGTAAAATGAGGTTTACCAGTGTCGACAAAACTGCTGAGTTCTGTCGACATTATGTCGACATAACTCAGCGGTAGTGTAGACGCAGGTTTAGTTTTGTCGACAAAAGTCCACTTTTGTCGACAAAACCCTGTAGTCTAGACACACCCTTAGTCAGAGGCAACCTGTATAAGGAGATTAGAAAGCACAGAAAAGCTATAAAGCACAGGTTGAACCTCTCTTGGTCTGTCACCCTCAGGATCTGATTGGTCCTGAACTAGGGAATTTGCCTGACTGGGGAGGCCAAATGCTGGTCCCTCTGATCCCAGCTGCTGGCTCCTGGGGGCACTGACCCCTACGTTATGCTGCCAGGTGGTGGGGCTCTGCTGACCATCCCTAGAGTGCTACACTCCCCAGGGCATTTGGGGGGGGGGTGTCAACTTTCAGCCATTGGGGCCCTGGGCTGCCGGCCCCCCTTTCCCTGTCCTGCAATATTTCTTGGCCCAGCCCGCTGATTTTTCCAAGTGAGTGCTCTAGCCTCGGAGCGCCACTGGGTCACCAATGATGCTGGAAAGGGGTGGTGCCAGACTAGAAAGAGGGTTGTAGGTAAGTCTGGATTAGGGAGGTTCAAACTGCACCTAAATACTTGAAGCAGGAGTAAAAAAGGGTGTGTGTGTACAATATATTATGAACGCACATGACCAAGCTGATGCTAAAAAGCTGAGCTGATGCTGAGTGTGGTGTTTGTTTTTAGGGACTACATGGATCGTCTTTTAGATGAAAGTGAAAGTGCTGCTTCCAGTCGAGCTCCGTCCCCTCCCCCTACAACTTCTAACAGCACTACCAGTCAGTCTGAGAGGGAGGACAGCACTAGCAACAGTAATCAAAACGGTAAGTAAACACTGATTTCTCCCCCACTTCATCTCCTTCAGTTATAAAATAAGTTGCCATATCATAGAAACAATCTTGGAAATTAACTAAAAAGTTGTAAAAGGAATATTTTAATGAGAATAGAGAGGACCCATGTAACACGTAATTTCCAAGGGGCTTGGTTAGGTACCAGCTGTAAGTTACAAAATTAAAAGACCTAATTGCACATTAATTTAAATACAAAATGTTTGACAACTTTAGCTTTCTTCCACTTAAATATTTTCTTTTCAGACTCAGCCCTGCCTACACCTATGCATGTGTTTAACTGAGTAGTTCCTTCGACTTTAAAGCTAAGTATGTGACAAGCTAATGCTTCTCCCGTACTTGCTTCAGGTGACACATGAGAAGCAGAGCTAACTAATCTGCTATCCTTACCTGAATTTGGGTGTTGGAGGGCTGGCATCATCAAGAGGAAAAGAATAATAGATGTTCAAAGGGAAGAAAGGTGTGGTGCAGGGGTGGGAAGTGCAGGGGTGGGAGGGATCTATGAAGCATAGTGATCCTGGGATCAAGAGGGACCAACATGCTGCAGAGAAGGTTGGATGGGGAGAATCTGTCAGCTGCTTGCTTTCATCTCTAAGGACAACCTTTAGTGTTCAGACACTTAAAAAGAAACTGGCAAGTAGAATAGAGAAGATAGACACAGAGTTGCTGTTTATATTGGTGGCATTCAGGAAGTTAGTTGTGCTTATGAGCTAGCAGTGAAAGAATTTAAATCTTCCGGGTGCACATACTATTATTTGATTTCTAAATGTGACAAGATCTCCTGTAACAAAGTTGAATCAGTCAAATTCTTCTCATAAAATTGTAAACCTTGAAGTCCTGAAAGATTAACATTTCAAGAATATTCACAGTGAGCTTCAATCGTCATGAATACAATGGCTGAGCTCAATGAACTTTAATGTGACACCATTACAGATGAGATACATTTTAGCCATTTCTATAGAGAACATAGTAGAGCAATTCAACTCACATTTGCCAGTTTTCATTCAATGATTGAATTTGGTTTTAGTATGGGAGACAGCAGGCTTCAAAAATTCTATATCATATATAGAATTGTGAGTATTTTTCTTTTGATAATTTTTTTTTAAAAAGCTAGTAACTTTTCCCAGATAAACTAATTTGTGTAAGGAAAGAGCTTCTTTGAAGGTGAAATAAAACAAACTAAACAGCTCTGGTTCTTGTAGATTTGGTTTTTAACTCACCTGCAAACTGAAGTATGCACCATTTCTTCAGAAGAATAATAATTTGTGCAGTTCTGGATCTCTAGAATGATGATGTAAGAGTGACACCTAGGGATGTGAATGATGTCAGCTATTCAATAAGCAAATGCTTATCGGATAATCAAATCAACTAGTTGCTTCCCCCCTCCCCTTGCCTTTATCAGAAAGAGGCAGCAGGAGGGGGGGAGCAGGAGGGAGAGGAGAGGAGAGGATACTTCAAAGTGGCAACACCATGTGGAACCTGGGGCCAGTTGGGGTGTCCCCAGGCTGCAAGTGGCATTTCAAAGTAGCAGTACTGCATGAAGCCCGGGATCAACTAGGGACTCCCCGACTGACCCTGGCTCTGCGTGGTGCTCCTGCTTTGAAAACACCGTGGGGAGCACGGGGACAGCGGGGGACTGCCTTACTGGCCTTGTGCTCCTCGCAGCGCTTTTACTACACTTCAATGGTGACAGCCCTAGGGCTGTTGCTACACTTCAAAGGCTGAGACTCTCTATCAACTAATCGAATAGTCGATGCAATTTGCAACTTACTTGAAATTTAACATATGCCAGTTATATTTGCTGAGTTTTCAAACAAATCAGCTTGTGCTCTTGCTTGTTAGCCCTGCGGCCCCAGTAATACAGCTGGGTGAGGAAACTGGATTCTATTCATCATGATGCACCAACAGAAATATTTACCAACTTCCATATCCAGGACCAGTCAAATTCAGTGAAAATAGATTTTAACTGATCTTCCTAAAGACATAATCTAGAGAAAATGTTGTACACAACACAGCATGTGAGACCATAGTTTGGCCTGTAGAACCTCCAAGAGTTCAAGCTGAAGTTTCAAGGCTGGCAGTTAGGGGAAAATTTGTAAATTATTTATAAACAGTACATGTTGGACTTGGAACCTTGCGGGATACAAACATGAAACCCTGCACTCTCACTGTGAAGCACTTTTCAGTTTGGAAGGACATTTTAATTAGATCATTGATATTCCTTGATTTTAAAATGATAAATGTTTAAAATAGTTTTCTATTATCTTTAAAAGAATGTATGAAATAACTTTGAAAGTTAGAGAAAACAAGCTCTATTGTTCATCCCCAACTAAGTAATGTTGAGGTGTATATTGAAGAAAATTATAGTTGGATTTTGGAAAAGAAAGTTATAATCAACTCCTTTCTTGTACATGAGATAGGCCTAAAAGTCTGTCCAAACCTACAGGCAGAGTTAGAAGTATTTTTTTTTTTTCAACTGCCAGTCGTTCCACCTTAGGCACAGGAATTTGACACTTGTCTTTGTTGTGCATCAGGATTTTTTTATTGCTTTCATCTATATGTATTAGAAATATGCGTGTGTCTTTCTGTCCTGTCTGTCCATCAGTTTATTCAAGAGCTCCTCCAAAATCATGGGTGGGCAATAATTTTTGTAGGAAGGCCACGTCATGAATTTTGGTACATGGTCACGGGCTGGCTCTGGCCTCCCCTGAAAGGGCAAGGTATTGGGTGGAAGGGGTGGGGCTAGAGGCTAAGTATGTGTGTGTTTATGAAAGAGAGATACTGTGAGAGAGAGAAAGTTTGAGACAGATTGTGTGTGTGATACAGTGTGTGTGCTGACTGTTGCTGGTAGGTTCCTAAAAGAAGCCACACTGACTCTAAGACAGGGAAAGCTCTCCTGCTCTGTTGTCTCTCCACTCCCTTGCTCTGCAGAGATGCAGCACTAGGGGGTAGTGTGTGCATGTGCATGAGCACTGAAATCTTAAACAGTGCATTGCCTCTTAAGACAGCCACTCCTCTGAGTCACTTACCATCCATGCTTCAGACTGGAGCAGGTCCACTGTGTGTCTCCTCTTCCTGACCCCTGCTCTGCAGAGATGAGGTGTTGAAATGCTTGGAGAGCTGGCTCTGGCTCTAGGGCCTGATTGTGCCCATCCCTGTCCTAAACGATAAGCGCTAGGGCCACCAAATTTGATATGCAGCTTCCTCTTAACCAAATCCGATCTTGCTTTAAGTTAAGTTATGCCAGGACAATGAAACTAGAAAGTTTCCTCATAAAATGGAAAGGGAGAGGTCTGGTAGGAGGGAGTTACACTGTGGGAATGATCACGGAGACAGCAAGTGCCCCAGTGGAAGGAAGCCACTGGCTGGCAACAGCCCCGTACCCCAGCCTGACCTGGAGAGCAGCTACTGGCCATTGCACAACCCTGCTGTCCCCAGGTGGGACCCCAGGCAAAGCTGGTGGCTGTGGTGCATAGCTCCCCTAGGCTGCTCCCTTCCTCTTCTGCTCCTCCCTGCTGTGGGCTGACCTGGGGAGAAGAGTCAGGGTGCGCAGCCCCACTCCTGCCTGGGCAATGCCGGGTAAAATCTTCTAGTCTTATACTATTCAGATGAAGTAACAATTTGATTTTTGAGGAAGGGGTTTTCCTGCACTTGAGAATTAGGTTGATAAGCTCTTCTCAAATTGATATAGACCTGACTCTCTTATAATAGGACTGAGAAATCTTGGTATCTTGGACATATGTGTAAACTGTACTTTGATTATCCAGCAAAACTGTCATACTGCTGAATTATTTAGGATATGTGTCTGTATAGAATCTATAACTTACCATGCCTTCAGGTATAGACCTTTTGGAATGGCAGTAAATGTGTAATGTGTTACGTATTTCTTCTGTAATGCAGGTGTATCCACTAATGGGCCAGGTGAGATATCGAGTAAAGATGAAGTAAAAATTGAAGGATTGCATGTGAATGGACCCACAGGTGGCAAGAAAACTCCTCTCTCAGATCTGGATACAAATGGATATGAAACTGAAACCCTTTCCATTGACCCTAAACTTGCTCACTCAGCTGCAAAAAATGAAAATGATTTTGAAGAAAAAAATGAAAGACCTTCAAAAAGGAGAAGACTCAACAGCAATGAAAAAGAAAGTCCAGGCTCCTCAGAGCTTTTTCAAGAAGCAATATCACATGGGAAGTTTGAAGAATTAGAGACTTTGGATGACTGAATATGGGAACTGATTTTATTCCTTGGAGTAAATTCTGGGGTGCCTAAAATTTCCAGGGTTGATGGGTTACCTTACAAAATCAAACTCCTTGACATAATCTGAGATTTTTCTTGTATCTTTCAGTTGGCTCTGAAGTTCTGCTGGTTTTCACAGCTGAAATGCAGAACTGGAATATTTTTGTTTTCACAGAGCTATGGACTATTACTGTTCTGGCAATATTTAGGTATTTTAAAGAGTTTTGAGAAATTAATCCAGAAACTTGATTATATTGCAAAAACTTTTCCTGCTTAATTTATTAAGGAAGTTTCTGTTATATACACATTCTTCAAATTGTTTAGATATTGTACAATTGTACACATTATATTTGTTGGAGGAGAGCTGATTCAATTTCAAAATTGTCACAAGTAGTTGATGTGAAATGTAGAATTCCATGACACAATGGAGGAGCAGGAATAGAGATTTTCAGTCTAAATGAAGAGAAGTTGTATACAATTAAGGAACCCCTATGAATCCTGAAAGTTACAAGCATGAGTTATTTTTATATATAGAAGTTTTTTAAAAAAAATAAACCAAGTCAGGTTTGTGTATGTAAAATTGTTGACATCAGTGATGTCTTCCATATTCTTATCTGGGCTAAAGAAATACATTCTGTATTTTTCCAGATTTCTTTGTAGCCTTTGAAAGATTTTTACAGTACTTATGTCTTGATTGAGCTGTCCTTTCTTAAAACAGAAGCTTGTATAATGTTTCTTAACTTGTACAATTGGTAAACTTTTATGAAACAATAGATATTCTGGGTCTAATGTCAGCTTCATTTTATTTTGCTAAACTTTCTAAAAAAAAAAACCAAAAACATGGTAAATACTAATTTTAAGTGTTTATGCAGTTATTAGCAAGTCATGTTTTCTTCTCAGAAAACTGAAAACCATTCAGATTATCAGGAAGGTTCAAATAGTCACATAATTATGAGAGTATGATTTTGCAAACTTCTGTCTAAGGATAAATAGTGATTTTTGAGTATTTTGGAATTAAGCATGAGGCTTTATTGCACAAACTTTCTTGCTTTTATTATACATTTTAAAATTTTATTTTTGAGGTAAGACAAAAGCTTAATTTCAGCCAAATCCTTAAATATGTTAAAATGTATCTTGTGCATCTCAGTGACCACAGGAGTAGAAAATAGATCAGTGATTCTGGTTGCATATGTTAGGAATTATGCACAGCTGGTTACTGTGGGCCTGATCTTGCATCCGTTTGAACCATTGGGATTCATACTATTAACTTTCAGCAAGTGCAGAAGCAGCATCTGTGTACATAGCTGGCACAGCATGTATGTATGTATGTGTGTGTATATATATGCATATATACATGTGTATATATGTAAGAGGCGATAGTAGGTTTTTAAGAGATGGTGCTAGAAAGGAAAACCATTATCAAGGGACGGGAGGATGCTAAATCTGTTTTCTAGCTTTCCCAGTACAGGTCTGAAATGTTGTTGTGGTAGGAGATTATCTCTGTGGAAAAAAAAGTTTACAACGTTTACAATCGGGTGCTTTTTAGCCATAGTTACACAAAACAATGTAAAGAAACTCATAGGAAATATTGCCCTGATTATTTAATTTATAAATTGTCTTCTGCTTCTGTAGTTTTACAAATATACTATTACCTTTTTTTACTAGCTTATTTCTGCTAGTCTTCAAAAGTTGGTATATATGTGTCTTCAGAGCTTCAGTTTGAAAATTGATACACTGAGCCGAATTCAGACTGGTTGTACTCCATTGATTTAATTAGCTAAGTTAGGCCGTTGTTCTCAGATGTTTTAGGTGATCTGTTTTAACTGGTTCAGCCAACATTAGGGCATTGACATTAATCTACTTAAAATCAGATAACATTTAAGAGAGTATTTAATTTACGGCCTGCATTAATATTGTGGATTCATTGTTTTAGGAGGTGGTCACTGTCAATTTAAAAATTTGATTGAACAGAAATCCACAGTATCAAGTCGTATATCAGAGGTGGTATTTGGAAACTTTGAGTGAAGGTAGTGTAGTGCTTCTAAAAACCTTTACATCTGTAATCAGAAACCTATTTTCAATTTCTTATTTTTATGCATTTTTGTTTGCAAGTGGAAATACTTGCAAAAACATTTTATAGGAGAGATTATAAGTAAGTTGTCTCAGGCTTGTGTGTAAAATATGGCACTGTGTACATTATCAGAAATGTTGATTTGTTTTTAATCTTTTTATGGTATGCCTAAAGAGATCTGACATTCCATAATCATATAATATGTAATGCTCAGCTATACTTAAAGAAGTATTTAATTATAATTTGCATTTTGTTTTATGCTGATGTGTTTTTATACAATATTTGGTTCATGATCTTTAAAATGCAGCCACTATAACTTGATAAGTCATTGCACTACTAGTACTATTTAAAATTTTAGTAATATAGTAACTTTGATTTGTTTCAGAAACATTCAGTACAGTTTGGAACCAAGGAATATTCGAATCGGGTTCCAGACTGCATTGAAAAGACAGCAGTTATGTGTAACACTTAGTATATTTTCAAGCACTGTCATGATGGATCAAGCTGGATCAGGTGTCTGGGTTCATGAAGTGCTTTAAGAGTGCAGCCTGAATCAAAAATTCAGTTCAACAGAATAAACTTTTGTTGGACTTTATAAAGGATTTAAAGCGATATTTTAAAAAAATAAAAATTTATGAATTAGTTTTTATACTTTTTTTCACGCATAGTAATTTTGCACTGTTAGTAATTCCCTTATCTTTCCCCATTCCCTTTCTGCAATTCTGGAAAAAGCTTATTAAAATATTTTTTTAAATGGACTGTCTGTGTATACAGTTATTGAGGTTTTTAAATTCAGAGCAGAACTTTTGGGTGAATAGCTATAAGAAATGTGCAAATGTATAGTCATGTCTTACAGGAGAGTTGGTAGGGACTCCATAGTTAAGTTGTGATTTACAATTATAAGTGAAATTCCCTGTGTTTTCCAATTTGAGTTGAATCTCCAAATTTTAGACTAACTTATGTGAATAATTGAATATTCTTTGTATTTAGTAACTGTTGCTGATGAAACAGCTGAGCCAGGTGCTTTTTCAAATTTCGCTATTTTCCCCCTCTTACTGCCTTGGGTGGTTCTAGCTATAAATCATCAGGAGCTCCAAACTTCTTTCATATTCAGTTATTTCTGAGAACCAACAGTTACATCACAACTTACGTTTCCCAATGACTACTGCCTTCCTGATTCACCAACTGCTGCAGAGACCATGGAGAGCCATGTCAGACTGAAAGAGATTTAGTGAGGTACGTGCAGAGGAATGGGGGAACCTGGGCTTACAGGTGAGGGGCAATGTTCCCTGTAAGTGGAGTGCTGGGGTGGCCATCCAGGAGAGATTCAAGCGTTGCCCAGCTGATAATCAGATCCCACAGTCAGCAGCATGTTTCTACTGGTGATGCACATCCGTATACATCTTGGTGCACATAACACTTATTCCACATGTGGATTGAAAAAATTAAAAGGAGCATTGGTGAGGGGTCTTGGCTCTCTCTAGAGCCACATCATATCTGATTCTTCTTAGAGTGATTGCTCATGGTGCTGGTTCAGGCACCTGCTGGAGTGGCATACATGCTGTGCTATGTAGGGCACCTCTGGCCCCCTCCACCTTCAGTGCCTTCTTGCCATCAGGGATGGTGTTTGGAACCTGCTCGTCTTGGCATTAGCTGTTGCACGTTTCCCTAGTTGGACTTTGTTTTCCCTGTAAATACTTTTACTGTTTAGCCTGGGTCCAGGGCATGCTGTGGAGGGGTGTGGTGATTAGGCAGTTCTGGGTGGTATTTGCCAGGTTAGAGGAGCAGTGAGTGTGTTGTGGGAGTAACGAGTGATATTGCAAAGAGCGGCAGTGTTTGCAGGGCTTGGGGGGATGAGAGGTGGACAGTGAAGGAACTGGGCAGCACAACAGAGGCAACATTTGTAGGGGCTGGACAATGTTTGCAGGGCTTGGGGGCTGAGAGTATTATGGGCAGGGATATTTAGGAAGGGGCTGTGCCATATGCAGAATTAATCTTATGTGCACCACCAGAAGAAACATACTCTGCCTCTGAGCTCTCTGCCAATCAGCTAGGCAGTACCTGAATGTCCTGTAAGCTGTGCGCTTAGGTGGCCAGCCAGGAGAGACTGCTGGGCAGTATTACAAGGGGGGATGGTTGCAGGAAGAGTGGACTGAGAGGCTACTGGTGAGGGCAGGGAAGTATTAGGGCAGGCAGTGGTTGTGGAACTCAAGAGCTGAAGAGAATATGGCCATTTCTTGTGGGCTTTTAATCAGTCCTAGGGCTCTGCTATGTTCTCGGTGCCCTGCAGCAGGTGCCTGCCCTGGCTGAGCAGCCAGCACTGTACTGAGACCTTACAGCATGTTGCATTACTATTTAAAGTGACATGTTTTTTATAACTGAAAATGTAAAGACTATTGTATGAAATTTAGAAGACAAGCAGATAATTTACTAGTCATTCAATATAGTTGAGACAAGTGACTGGATGCAGGAATGTAATTGGGTTGTGGAAACAAACACAGGTGACACAGCCTTACTCCAATAACTTGTGCTATTGTCTCCTGATAGCAAAACAGCAAGAAGTGGGCTATGAGCAGAAGACAGCAATCATTTGACCTACAGGACATGATATAACCCTACAGCAATCTCATAAATGCTGCTAATTGGGTCATAAGTGGAGATTTAAACCCAGGACCTCCCTACATGAAAGTATTGGTATTTAAGGTGCGGTTAGCTAAATCTCTGGTACAGCCACTAGAGGGGGCACAGAGACCTACGTGGTATTCAGCATGAAGGAGAAGATGCCCATGCATGTTAAGTTCAGTAAGACAGCTGGCAGCATGAAAAATACTAGATGAATTGGAGAAAACCAAACTGAGGAAAAAAAGTATTTATTTAAAGCCAGTACAAAATGCTCATAGGCACAAAATTTGTTTTGCTGTCACCTGACTTACAGATATAAAGCCTGCAGTACATTCAAATCAAAATGGTCACTTTGTAAATAGAATCTATATAGAAAAAATACATATAGTAAGATTAACAACATAGAAAATATACTATTGTATTTATTTTGTTCATCTTCCCAGTGTATACAATAACATCTGGACGTTGGCACTAAAAGGTGCACGTTTACAAACAAAATAAGCTTTAAAAATATTTTACAGGACATCAAATCTAGCCAGCAGATTTTCTTTAAAATTGTAAAAGTTCTCGGTAACAAACATGTTACAGCAAGATGACAGACAAACAAGTGACTTGAAAAGATTCCAGTTTTAGCAAAGACCATTACTTCTTGCCATAGCTTAAACCAACTTGAGTGACTTGGTCAAACAAATAAAAATAGAACCACAGGGGATGGATTCTATGCTACTCTAAAAAAAGCAGTAGCACTGCTATGGACCTAAAATGGCCACAGTAGGTATTTGGATCTCTCCCAGGGTGGTCTTGGATATAAAGGCTTTTAGAACAAGTAAGTTCTGAGCTGATCCACCAAATGAATGAGGATAGTATGAAAACAAATTTCAATATTGTAACTAGATTAAGGAAGTGATAATCCACTCATAACCCCAGATCCCACCAATTAAAAATGGGGACTTTGCATATTTAGGTGAAAAGGTGCAAGTAGAAAACAATTTATCCACTCAGCTCCAAATCCAAGGTATTTTGCATGGTATGCCCAAAATGTCTAATAGCAGAATTCCCAGTTTCTATACTGACAATTTTTCTTAATGAACATCAGAATTGTTTACAATGGTCTCTTCCTCTAGCCCATGATACAGGAATTATGAACAAATAGCATTATAGGGTTGCCTACTTGAAGAAAAAACAAAGCCCCATTGTCCCTGGGCATATAAACCTCAGCGGTAGCCAATCCCTTCAGTTAGAGATATACTCTCAGGCACAAGTACATGAGGATGGAAATAAAAGATTTATATAAGAGAAGAAGAGGACAACATACAGACAGCAGCAACACCTCCCTCAAAAGGGAAGAAGGGCCCTGTGTGGTCATGGTCATCCTCTATTCTAATCATCAGTAGTTCTCCCTCATGGTATGTCTTACTCTTCTTCCCCTCCCCCACCCCACCCCACAGGACACCGGAATCAGAGTGGATGGCGGATGTATACACACACACACACAACACAGAGGCCAAGACTTTTCTAGAGAAAATTCAAAACCTACTTTTAAGCAACCTAAATAGGGCACTGATGTTCCTGAACTTGCACCAGGCTGAAAAGATTATTCAAGACTCATCAGAACTCTTGATGCCACAGAGCTAACAAAACCATAGCTGACTTGATGTGCCTGGTGGTTTTCAGCAGCATTTCAAGCAGCTGCAGTAACCCAAATTCTAGCTCCATATAAATGCCTCCTACAGGAGAGCCTAGAGTCTGGGTGTCAGGAAACAGGGAGTGAAGCATCATTCTCCTGTAGACAAATGGCTGACTGAGCAAGATAATGGGCCCTCCAAGAGAGCAGACCTGTCGGACTTGCGGGTTAGCCCCAAGCTGCTCACATATACCATGGCCATGCAATTATTCCAATGAACTAAGAATTGAGAAGTAAGGTTTCCAAAGCTATGAGCTCCAGCCCTGCACGTTGAAGAGACTCTGACAATGTGTTCCTTCGTGCAACAGACATGCTAGGTTAACAAAATCCCCAGGTGTGAACACTCCACACAAGTGATTTGCATCACTGGTAATGCAACTGAGGCCAGGGTGAATAGAAACAAGGGCCACACAAACAGCAGGTATTGCATAGGATTCCAGGGATGAATTGGGAGCGCTAGCCTCCAAGGGAGGACAGTGAATGCCCTCTAGACAGGAGACCCACACAGGCTGCACTGTGGCTCAACAATCAAAGAAAGCATCAGGGCAAAACTAGGAAGGAGGATCTGACCAATGACTTTGTTCAAAAGACTGGAGTTTATCCAGGGGCATGAAAGATGATGCCTGAAGAATTCAGGCCTGTATCCCCTAAGATCTGGGCCATGTGGTAGGTGGTCCTGAGGCTGAAGGCACCTGAGGAAGGTCATCAGGCATCTCAGGTGGAAGAGGCCCACATTTTCACAAATATCACCACAAGGCTCACATGCCACAGGGAGAAGAGGGGGCCAGCTGGTCTGAACTCAGCAGTGTGGTTTTGGGAAAGAAGGCTGTGTCTACACTGGCCACTTATTCCGGAAAATCAGCCACTTTTCCGGAATAACCTGCCAGCTGTCTACACTGGCCCCTTGAATTTCAAAGATTAAGCCCTTTAAGCAGAGCTGACTTTGTTCCTTCAGCCACAGTCCTCTCCCAAAAGCCAAATATGGCGCTGACCCACACTGTCAACTTTTCATGCAGGCAGCTTCACACAAAGAGGATACTGCTGCTGTAGAACTGGGGCCAATGGAGAAAGCCTTCTACAGGTTGAACCTCTCTAGTGTGGCATGAAACCAGAGAAGGTCCAGCAGCATTATCAGCACTTCCACTCTTACTAGGCACTCAGAAGACATTTAGGGATAAATTAGAGCTAAATAATAGCACAGAACCAGGAGTGGTGCCTCTCAACAAATTTTATGGGACCACAGGAACCATAGCCACATTTCCAATGTTGACATGCAGCTAACCAAACTCATTCTGGACCACACATGATGCCAAACCCGAGAGTGCTGGATTACAGAGGTTCAACCTGTAGCTCTGTGTCACAGGAAAAGCAGCAGAAACACCCTGCTGAAGTCCACCCATAGAGTTTGGGGGACACATGCAAAATGGGCTGCAAGATGACAAGTGACTGCTGTGCCACTAAACCGTACGAAGGGGCACAGTCATCCCAGTCTTGACTGCAGGGTAAACATATACTCCACAGAACAATTTAGAAGTGCAACATAAGGCCTGTGCATTCACAGCAAATACTTTGTTTCGTTCCTCACAAGAAACAGGAAACCAGCTAGCCTTAGGGCAAGAGTCTCTGATGCCCTGGTCCAAGGCAGTTCCAGTCTTCAGAGGCAAGGTCCAGGATGGTCAAGTGCAAGGGGTTCATAAAATACTAGAACTGTAAAGGACTGCGAGAGATCATCAAGTCCAGTCCCCTGCCCTCACAGCAGGACCAAGCTCCATCTAGAATCCCTGACAGGTGTCTGTCTAACCTGCTCTTAAATAGCCCCAGTGATGGGGATTCCACAACCTCCCTAGGCAATTTATTCCAGTGTTTAACCACCCTGACACGCAGGACATTTTTCTTAATGATACCTGCCCTCGCCGGTGGAGAACCACATATGCTTGAAAACAGCATCTTTGGGGGTCTTCACACCAAGAATGCAGACAATGAGTGCTTCCAGTCAGGAGGACACAAGAATCTGCATCAGAATCAGGATCAACCCAGGGGCTGGGAGGCCTGGTAAGTCTAGGAGCAGATCACAGCCAAGATCTTGCTCCCTCTCTTCTAATTCTGGGCTTGTAAAGACTTGGGAAGGAGGTCTCCCTCGGCCCTTCAAAGGAAAAATGCCTGCCAAGGTTTGAGGAGATTTGGTGTAGAATAGGCCTACCCACAGTTCTGCGAATTGTTAGTAATTAACTTAACAGCAACTTGGTCTGCCTTTAACTCTCCATCCTCTAGCAGAGAAACTGCTGCTGGCTTTTTACGTCTTTCTCCCATTTTTTATTTAAAGACCCTGCCCACAAAAGAATGAAAAGAGATGGCAGGATAGCTAAGGCAAGGGTTCCAGTCTTCCAAAGGAGGAAAAGGCAAATTAAGGGAACAGTGCTGAGGTTTATGCACTTAAGGGCAGTATCCAGAAAGTCTTTGATTCCAATTGGTGTCACTATGATGCTAGCTGTTCCTGATTTGCACATGGGAAGACAAGGAGACAAAAGGAATTGAGCAACATATTTTGAAGTTTATAGCAGAATGAGCTAAACTGAAAACCATTTTATAACTTTTTTTCCTACCTTGGCATTTAAAAACAGGCATATTTATCAGATGTACAGTTGAAGTTAGTCTTAAGAGTCAAACCTTAGAAAAAGAATGGGGATCACAACAGGCTAACTTTAAAAAGAAAATCTGGTTCCTTAGCCTATTTTACTTTGGGGGTATTAAAATTTCTGCAAGGTCTTTGAGTTAAATCTTCCACAAGCCAGCCACCGTGAGAGACATTCAGCACAAAAAATAGTCAAAAGTTTTACTTTCCTCAACTAATTACTGCTGTGCTGCCAATAGCTAACCTGGAGCTAGCCTACAAAAGTAAGGAATTATTTTCAAACTACTGGCATCAGCAGTAGTGTGTTTACAAAATTTACTGCCTCTTGAGGGTAAGATACTTTTACAAAAATTGCACTGTGCTTGATGGCACTTACCAGGACAGCCTCTTAAGGTGACACTAGTAATTCTGCCATCACATCATGGTACACAGTGAGGAACCACAGCAAAGCATGAGCTGGCTGCATGATTGTAGGAAGCTAGCAAAAGCAGCAACAAATCAGGTAAGTTTTTTAATTACCGGTATTTGTATTGACGTATTCCCCCATCCTTTTTCTTCTGGTATACAGTATCACCAAATACCACTTAGCTTAATTAAATCAAGAACTGGATAAGCAGGCTAGCTAAAAGTGCAAGCTGCCAAAGAGAAACAATAGATAAATACTGTAACACACAGTATGATAATTAAATGTTTCAGAAATTCTCTTCTCGATTACATAAAAAATATTCTGACAAATTCAATGTTTCTTTCAATACTATGTCAGTCAATTTTCCACCAAATATTCTTCCAAATGCAATTAGGTTCTTTGCCCGTGAAAATCTTTTCTTGTAAATGAAGGAGAATGAAGAATAAGTTGTGGGGAAAAAATAAGTGCACAATTTTAACCAAAGAAAGATGTGAAGGGAGAAAGACAAACAGTAATATTGCATCAATTTTAAATTTAAAAAAAAATCAATTCTGCTTGACATTTTAAAAACTGATCTCCATTAAAAACAGTTCACAAGGCAAAGACATTTTGCTGCATCCAAAAATAAACTGAAAGGCATAAAATTTGGACAGGGTTAAAACATCACAGCTGTATCAATCATGTAATGGTACAACTTAAAGGTACCAATTAATGAATTAACTTGATATCATCTAGAAGAGTAATGGTATTCTCAACTATGAGATAAATATTCATTCTAGGTGATATCTGTAGTCCTGTCACTACCTGTAGCTGCACGAAATATTATATATGCATTAACTGTTAATTTACTAAACCAAAAAGATAACATTTCAAGTTTAGTCTTGTACTGTCTCAGAATAATGGGCACACTTGGTCCTGGAGGGGAATTAAAAACAAGCATTAATTCATTTCAAAAAGTTTCTTAGCCACAGATTTTCACTTGATTTTGAATGACTGCTAGGCCTTACCCTGCAAAAACCGCACATGAATTGCTTTAATTATTAAGCTAGCCATTGGGACTACTTGTGTAAGTAAAGTTTCTCATGTATGAATGCAGGATAAGTCTCATTTCAATTCAGCACTCCCCTGCTGAGTTCTCTAATATATTATGTAAAATCAGAAGACAGTGTGCCATCAGCCCTCCAACTATTCTTGAGTTTCCCTGTACTACATCAGAGTCACAAGAGGTGCTAAGATGTTGTAAGCATACAGAATCTGACCAGGATGAACATACACTTAAATGTTCATTAAAAACACCTGAACACTATTAAAACCATCAGCTACTCAAGCATGTTTTGGCCAAAAATGTACAACCTGAGGTCTGACTGAAATTAACGTAATGTTGAACTGGTTCCTCTACTGAAAGGTCTGCACTTGCATATGCAAGGTTGCAGAGTCGTATCTTTCCTTAGGAGATGATAAAGGAGTTACATTTCCATCTCCCTCCATTTCTGTTGTATATTCCAGCTCGAGAGAAAACAGTCTCTTTTCTTTCCCTTTTTCTTGTTCCTCTAAAAGCTTACTATTGAAATAAAAAATACAAATCTTCTTTTCATGATCTATGTTGGGCTTACAATGGGCTTATAGTTAAAGTCTATAAATGCTCCCTTGCTTCAGTAGCTTCCTTCATGAAAATATAGTAAACTCATCTGTTAGCTGCGTTTTCTTAAGATAAGGGTGAGATTCCATGTTGCCTCTCCATGAGGCACAGAACTTGCAGCCCTGCACAGAGGAGCCCATGCTGGCTTTAAGTCATCTTTGTGCCCCGATGCTTCAGGGACTAGAGAGTCCTTCCCTGTTCATCACCTGGAGGACTTTGTCTAAGCTGTACTAGTCTCCCATGGGTGTCTTCTGGGCTGCAGCATTGCCTGAATCTCCACACTGCTCTGTGCTCAGCAACACTTCCCCTCTCCTCCATACAAACTGCCTATCCCCCCATCTCTGGCGTGCCATCATGCCAGTTTGTGAGGGGTTCCTCAGAAAGTAGCCTGAAGGCTGTTTCTCCACAGTGCCAGCACTGAAAGGGACACAGGACTTTTTGGGAACTTTGACATCACCCTCGGCCTTTTGGACAGCATGAAAGGGAGTCAATTATTCTCTTTAAAAACTAATTAAAAATATTTATGATTGCCCATTGCGCTGCTCACGTGCAAGACAACCTAGATGTAAGTTAAATGTATCTAGAAAGTTAGGACAAGTCTTCTTGCAAGAAAATAAAACTGAATTTAAAAACATTGATGGTGCGTGTGATACACTCCTGTGAAATCAAAACATTTACGTTGTCTGGGCATGATTCTATCACCATACTTGATCATAATAAATTACCAAAGAGGTATTCCTCATAATCCAGATTAAATTAATTTAGTGTGCAGTCAATCATAAATCTCTTTTTAGTAAAATTTTTAAAAAGGCAGCATATTTCAATTGTGCAAATGCAGAGTACCAGCATTATTCCATAACAGACACCTCCACTGTACTATTTTTACACTAAACTGCCAGTGATCACTGAACAAAATCAAGGCGTTACTTCTCAGAAGTAATCCTTTGGTCATACTGAACTTTTTCCTTTAATATCCATCTTGATAGACGCTTCAGACTGCTTGTTCATTTGCTCTTCTGTAAAAGTGATGTAAGAATACACCAGGCTTCCAGCAATACTACAAAACACATTTTTAGATAAAAAAGAAATTATGTGTATTAATGTTAGAACACCATGTAAATTATTGTGTACGTAACATTCTACACACTCTAAGTACATTTTAAACTTGCATTCCTTTCTCAGATTTACTAATATAACACTTTCACCTAGTATCCAATAGAGAGATTGGTCTGAATTTTGATTAATTCCTACCATTATACCAAAATAACCATGGATCTCATTATGCAGATGTACCAAACCCTAGGCCAGGTGGTATAGCAGTTGAGGTGGGCCAATAAATCGCTGGTCAGCCACAGAAATAAAAAGTTTTATTCTGTGCCCTCCTGTTTTATACAGGCTGCAAAAGGAACAAAGGAAGTTTGGTAAAGTATGAGGAGGCTGAACAAAGTGAGGAAGAGTCAGTCAAACTTAATTTAGCTAGCTAATTCCCCCTCTGTCTCCTTGAAATCAATCCTCTCCTCCCCATACAATTCTATTTTCAATCTGATTTACAATTCATTTTCTCTAACCACTACATATAGAGGCCTTATTTTTATTATCACATGACTTGATGTTCTGAAGTTACCATTCAGAAGAACATAATGCGGGGGGAAGAGTACGTGTGTTCTACGCAGAGCTAAAAACAGGAGATCCTTTTATGGTTATTTTATTCTTTTAGTGTACCCTCTGACTTGTGTCAGACCACGCAATAATGTATGCTCCGGCACATTACAAAATCAATCAATCAAGCTTAAGTAGCTTCATTCTCTTTTAGTATCTTTAGTTACAAGTTTTACAATTGTCATTCAAAAAGATAGAGAGAATGGTCCATATTTATAAGCATATTTTAGAAGAACCAAATTTCCACCTAGGGATGTAAGTGACTAGTCGACTACTCAATAAGCATATGCTAATCGGGCAGTTAAGTAGTGACTCGACTAGTGGCTTCCTGCCCCCCCCCCCCCTTGCTGTCTCTATCAGAGAGAGGCAGCAAGGGGCCGGGACACTGCAGAAGCTGGTGCTGGGGGAGGGGGAAAGCTGGCTTAAAAGCTGGTTTCCCCTCAGCACTGTCTGGGGTGGGGGTAGGGGAGGCAGAGGCATAGCTGAGACCAGGTGAGAGCCGGGAATCAGCTGACTCCCAGCCAGTCCAAGACACTGTGCCTCTGCTTTTTAAATGCATTAAGAGCTGCGATGCTCCTAATACATTTAAAAAGCAGAGATGCAGTGGGAGGGGGGATACCAGATGGGAGACAGGAATCACCTAATTCCTGGCTCACACCCAGTCCCTCCCCCCCCCACTACATCTCTGCCTTTTAAATGTATTAAGAGCCTGGCAGCTCTTAATATACAGGCAGTCCCCGGGTTACATGGATCCAACTTACAAACGGGGTGAGGCAACCCCGCACTAGCTGCTTCCCCCCAGCAGACCAGGGAGACACGGAGCGGCTTTTCTCAGCAGACACCTCAGCTTGAGAATAAAGGACTGAGGGAAGTGAGGTGTGGGAGAATAAAACTGAGCTCTGGAGAAATGTTTGGCTAGAGTTTCCCCTACAATATGTACCAGTTCTGACTTACATACAAATTCAACTTAAGAACAAACCTACAGTCCCTATCTTGTACGTAACCCGGGGACTGCCTGTAGTACATTTAAAAGGCAGAGCTGTAGCAGGGTTAGCTCCCAACCCTGGGAGCTAACCCCACTGTGGTTCTGCAGTTCCCCCCTTATCGACTAATAGAGTAGTCAATGGAAATTCCATCAATTACTCGATTAGCTGATTACACACAATTTAATATCCCTATCTCCACCAATAACTAACTAAATAACAATATTTACTTATTTATTTATGCATGCAATTAAAGGAATGGCACTATTTGAAGGTGTCATATAATCTGAGCTGCAAATACTCAGCCAAGTATAAAAAAAAGCTCAACCTCTTCCATCATGACTGCCTTCTAGATCAGTCAAAAGTAGGTCAGGATTGTATCAACTTGCTGCTAATGTGCCCTGAATACCAAACAACCTCCCTGCTTTTCCCAGTGGTGCTGCCAACAAGGAGCAGTGCATGTTTACATTACTGAATATTTTCAAAGGAGAACCAGGAAGGTGCATGTGTGTTTTCAAAAATCATTTTAAAAAAGGATAACCATTTAAGTTGATAGGATCAGGGGAAGAATTGTAGAATCAGAACTGGAAGAAACCTTGAGAGATCATTAAGGTCAGTCCCCTCCACCTACTGCAGGACCAAGTACCATCTTTTAGACCATCCCTAACAGCTGTTTGTCTAACCTGCTCTTAAAAATGTCCAAATGATGATGATTCTACAACCTCCCCAGGCAGCGTATTCCAGTGCTTAACCACCCAGACAGGAAGTTACAAAGGGGTTGTTTGTTTTAAGGTATTTATCAATTGAAAAGACAAGTCTCAAGGTTTTGTTTTTTTAAGTTGTTTGGTAAATCATTTTTCCCTTATGCAGTTTCCACACATGACACAGTTTTCTGTAGTAGATGATGCTCAGTGAACCAAGCAGTCCCAATCCTCAGACAGTAGTTCGGACACGATAACTCAGAAAAAGGTATGAGACCCCATAAATGCCACAATTATGTCAAAGAGGGACAATCTTATTCATTACTCCAGCTGAAGATCTGCTTATGCTCTGAAGTAAGAAGATGGATAAATGTAATTTTCTTTACTGTTGATAATATAACTGCAGATTGTCATTTCTTTCATCCGTCTGTCTTAGAGCTTAATATTGCTACTCATCACTATAGTATAGAGATGTTAAAAGTTGATTAAACAGGTAACCGTGTAACCACTGAACAGCTCAGTGGTTAAATGCTGCGGGCTCTACAGTATAAAGCTTAAATAAGCTTTACTTAAGCTTCGTACTGCCCAGCCCACAGTGAAGCCTTCCCAGGAGCCTCTGCCAGCTCCCAGGGAGGTAGCTTTCCTGCCGCAGAGAAGGTAGCTCTTGCCCCAGCTAGCTGAGTGTAACCGACACCATTAACCAAGAAGCATCAGCTTATCAGTTAAACGGTTTCATACTAATATCCCCTACAATAGGATTAAGCGTTTTCCATTAAAAAAAAAAAAAAAAAAGAGCAGCAGCAAAGTCCCTAATGCACTTAATTGAGACTCTGGGACTTGCCATTCTGAGGCAAACACTCTGCGTAGGGTAGGGTTTTTAATGTGCTGCTAATGAAAAGAAGAAATGCAGCGATTTCTTGGATGGAAGGGGGATGTTAATGTTGTGTCATTCTGATAGTGAAAAGTATTTAGTGGAGAAGAAGGTTTTAGAGCATTTCCTAAAGGAGGTCAGATTCACCTGATCTCTCGAAAAGTCTGTTTCAGAGTTGAAACCTGCCGCACATTTCCTACATCACAAGCTTTGTGATCTGTACTGTCCCCGAGGACTGTAGCCAATCAAAATGCGTCTTTTGATCCTACTTTGAAAATTTCAGACCAAAGATTTAAACTGGCATTAGCATCTAACCGGGAGCCAGGCGAGGGATTGGAGTATGAGCCTAATATGCTCATGGAGCAGCTAGAGCCTGTGACGTGCTCCCATACTTTATGGAAATACATTTTTGAATATGAATTGCATAACTCAAACACGCTTTATGAAAAACATGGCATGTAATCTATCATCGGAGAGCTTGTAATCCCCTGAATGTGTATATTCTATTTGTTGCATGTATCACTCCTGTACTTGGAGTTAGAAATATGAAGTATAACCCTGTTTAGCTATCTAGATGTGCTTAATGTCCCAGGACACAGGACAATGATCTGTAAATAGTCTTGCTTTTCCTATAAGGCTGGACTATCGTTGGTCCTACCAAGACTTGTGGCCAGTCATTTGGTACTGGAACCCATTTTGAAAATGGTATTTTTCCGTGGGGGTGCGAAGGAATTGAAACTGAACACTATTCCCACCCTAGGCAAAATCTATTTGTCAGCAGGAGCTTACTAGAGCATGGATACCAGCAGTCAGGGCCTTGCCTGGAGGAAAGGACAACACATTTTTAGGTAGCTGGAGGTAAAAAGAATGTTTAGATGTTGATGCGGTCACCCAACTTCAGGAGCCCAAAAGGATCCAGAGGCTTCACAGCACTTTGATGAATGGGGGCTGTGCACCATCAATGGAAGCTGAAGACAGACACTTAGATCAGCGCACGCTCCCCCTTCCAACACTCAGTCTTTCCATGGTCCTGCTTGACCCGGCTGCTCTCCTTCCAAGAGCTGATTTCTTGTAGGCATTCTGGCATTTTAGCAGTGTTTGTGCTTTCATCCATTGAGAATGATGTATTTCAGTTTAGCTGGCAACTAGATCCCCAGCATCTTCCCCCGCCCCTCTCCCCCACTCCACAATGGTCTCATGTAGTTATTGGAGAGAAGAGAGGAGAGTGCAGGCCCGTTTAGGACCCTAGAGGTGAGGGTCTGTGGAAGGGCTAAGCAGTTACCCTTCACTGCTCTTTGAGTCATGCTGGAGAGCAACAACGGGAGCCACTGTAATGCTGGGCCATCTACTCCTGCTGTGTCATGTAGCAGTACATTGCTGTCCTGTGTCAAACGCTACAGAGAGATCCAGCAATGTGAGCCTGGTGATCTTATGCCCACGAGGAGACTCTATTTTAGTGCTATCAGTGCTGCCTCTGCTCTGTGCCCCATCAGGTATCTACTATGCTGGTTGAGTCACATGCTGGAGCAGGATGCTTGGTGATTTCTCAACTATTTTGCCATGGACTGGCAAGCTGGAGACAGGAGTGCAACTGGAAAGCTCTTCAGGGGCAAGTGATTATTTATTTATTTTCTGAGGACTGGGTGAGCTGCTCTGTTTTCTCCTGAGGAGATTGGTAGGTGACTTTTCCTCTCTGCCAGAGGATTTGTTTAAATTAGTGGTATACATAATTCTTCCCAGGAGGGGCACGGATCCATTTTACAGGGTTTGGGTCTAATACCTTCCAGGGTATTTTGAGCGTCAGCACAGGCCATACTCAGCCAGGGTGGTGAGGTAGATAACAGAATTCTACCTCAAGTGGACTGTTTTCCCATTGACTTCTTATGTATTGTGTTGATCTCATCAAAGCCAACAGCTCTTCACAGCAGCCAATGTTTAAGACTGGTGCTGAGCTATGCAGGCAGGTTTGACTAGCTGGCTCCCTTGTTAAAATAACTCAGGACAACGAGGAGGCTTACTTTTGCCCCCTTTACTACAGTGGCTTAGTCCTGTAAGACTGCTGCTTGGATGAAGCAGTGATCGGTCCAGGAGAGTGGTACACTGGCGATGCCTCCAATATCCACACGTACACAGAAGGTAGGATCAAACGAATGTCCAGCTACAATACTGGTCTAGACACTGCTTGGAAGACTGATGCCTTACGTAGGCTGTAAGATCCAGCACTACTGAATCACTGAGGCTATAGGAAGGCTGAGGTCAAAGCAGATGAACGCATGTAGGAGTCTGGTTTGCAGTACAGCTGGTCCCCGAGTTGCGAACGGTCGACTTACAACTGTTCGCAGTTACGACTGAAGCTGTTGTAAATGGCAGACCCCGAGTTACAAACGCGATCCGCACTTACGAACAGTGCAGTTGTGTGTAACTCTATGGGGTCCAACTTACGAACAAACCGAGTTACGACTAATTGCTTGGTCCGTACCGGTTCGTAAGTCGGGAAAAGGCTGTACTATACTGGCCAGTAGCTAGTTCTTTCCAGAAGCTGACTGGATTTCCATCTGGAGTACTCTGCTAGGAGTCCTACATTCCTCTTGTCCTTCATTTCACAGATCACATGGATGTACTTCAAAGTTGGGGGGGGGGAGAAATGTTTCAGTATCAGAGCCTGGGAATACCAACAAGATTCCTATTCCATGACCTCTCCTTTTTCTGGTGCATTCTGGGGTCAGCTTGTGGTTTGCTGGGCATTCCATTTGCTTGTGGTTGAAGGACTAGCTGTTCCAGGTTGATCTGGATGCAGCACTGACCTATCCATGTCTCCCTAGTGATGCTAACAAGGCTAACTGCTTCACCCCAAATGAGATGATGGGCAGCACTGGTTATGACTGATGACCTTGCCTCCTCCAGCAGGAACTTCAGTTCTTTTGTTTTTCGCCTCCATTCAGTGATCTTACCAATTGAACAATTGGCTTTAGGTGCCTCACTTTTGGATTTATCAATTCCTCTTTGAAACTTACAACATACCTTTGTGATTAGCATAGCAAAAAATTTGCTTTTTAAATTTCAAATGCATTCAAATTCTTGAGACAGCTTGAAGGTGACATAGGATTACATCACATAGCCTCAAGTTCACCCTCCTACATGCGTTTAGAATAGCAACCAACATTGCATGTAAAAATAAGATGCCAGGAAGAAAATATACTTTTTATAAAAGATACACCCATAGTTGTCATACAGAATACACACACCTGCTTCTATGAAAGGTTCTCCCCTTAGAATCCCTCATTTCCTTTTCCTTCACCTCCAAACAAATATGTTATCAAACACGGTGATACAAAAAATAAATCTTAAATGAAATTGTAAGAACACAATCCTGCAAGCAATTAGGCACATATTTAATGTTATGCACATAAATCCTTTGATATCAAATAGACTACTCACATCCTGTTTTCAGAACCAAGATTTCCTAATAACTTTGTAGTAGATTCTTCCTAAATGCAGTTCCACTTTGGAAAGTGATTCTATTTGGATGGTTCAATAGTGCTTTCCGTAATTCAATAGTCAGTTGCTCAATTTACAAGTTATTCTGTAGAGTGTTACGTACATTCAAGACAAATCTTCAGTTTTCTTACCTGATATTTAACCCAATGAAGTTTGTCCATGTGAAAATATAGTCTCCTCCAAAAAACATTCCAATATAGGTTATTAATATATTCTGGAAAGAGAAAAAATAAATATTTTGCTTAAAATTTGTGAACAGGTATTTATGTATATTCCACAGGTATAAAGATGCTGAAACATATAGAAAAGAGTCAGAAGAGATAACAGTGTGAAAGATACTGACATATGTATTGACGATATTCATTTGAAAGTTACTATATCAGGACTACTATGTCAGGCCTTACTTTTTGTATTAGTAAGTTTCTCCTTCATATTGCCCTACTGAGCCCAAACATTGTTTCCCCACACCCTAAAAAACAAAGGCTGCAACATAGAAAAAAACCCTCTTCTTTTTTTAAAAAACAACCTTACAACGATGTACCCAGAGTACTGAATTCTTCAGAATTCAGCTGTTCTCTTGCTCTCTCTTCCTTATTTGCAAGTAGGCAAGTGCTGACATGTACAAAAATCCTTACCCTTCAAAAGTTATGCATTTCCCAAACTACATATACTGCTGGCAGCCCTAATACTAGACCTAACAGCTTCAAAAGCAGCATTTTAGTTCTCATACTTTAGTTTTACTGGTTTCCCACTTCCCCTCAGATGCCACTGGTTTTGTTAAAGACTTCATTTAGATCTCCAGTCACGGCAAAATTCAATAGACTCAGCTATTAAGTGCAAAACCATTTACAGGCCTTCTACAGTAGGGCTCCACAGGAGCATTATACCAATGCATGAGGCAAAAGATACTCAAGCATTTACTTGGCAGAGCTCCACGTATAGTTGCTGGCAGCTACAGATCACTACCGAGAACCTGTATCAATGAATGGAAAGGAGCTGAGGCATGTACAGCCCTGCGTGGATAAAAAAAGTACCTGCATCTGTATCTGCAGAAATGAGCTGTGGATAGCCACACTGACTAGGGATGTAAGGGAGTAGTCAACTACCCAACAAACCTATGCTTATTGGCAGGGCTCGCCAAGCGGCAGCGAGCCCCGCTCGCCAGCCGTGCAGTTCTGCGCTCTGAGCATGCACAGATAGCTCTGCGCCGGCTCTTCTGGGTTGTAATCTACTCGCCACAGGCGAGTAGATTACATTACTTGTCGAGCCCTGCTTATTGGGTAGTCGAATCAATTACTCCCATTCCCCTCACCCTTGCTGCCTCTGTATCAGAGGCAGCAAGGGGGAGGGAGGAAGCAGGAGCCAGTGCTGGGGGAAGCTGGCTTAAAAGCTGATTCCCCCTCAGCACCTTCTTCGTGGTGCCACCCCACTCCCCCCCACTGCTGCTTCTATCAAAGGCAGTGATGGGGGGAGGGGCAGGATCTGCTGCCGAGTAGCAGCCCTTATCCGGTGGTAGCCCAGCCTCTGTGCGCGGGAGGTCCCAATTCCCTCCTGGGAGCCCCATGCACAGGGGCTGCTGCTGACTAGGCAGGTGGCCTGGGTTGCACCGGGCGCGGGACCAACACCCGCGGTAGCTCTGCATTTAAAATGTAGTAGGATCCAGGCGGGCAAGCAACCCAGCTCTGTCCCAGCTCGTGCTGGGTGCGGGACTAAACCCTGCTGGGGCTCTGCAATTTAAAATGCAGCAGGAACCGGGGCAAGCTGCCTGGCTCCAACTGCCTTTTAAATTGCAGAGACGCAGCGGGGTTTGGCCCCGCACCTAGCACAAGCTGGGACTGAGCCGGGCTGACTACTGTCTAATCGAGTAGTCAATACAAATTCTATCGACTACTCAATTAGCTAAATACCCGCCTCTTAACATTCCTAACACTGACCTCCGACGATGTGGATACCCACAGATATAAAGTAGATAACTGTGGATTTGCTGGGCTCTTGGAGATCATTAGCCCGAAAGGGAAGTTCTGCTCTGAAGAGCTGAAAGTCTCCGTATCTTCTCTCTCCATGTGGTCCTTGCCTATCCTCTAACTTCTTTGAGGACCTATTCTGGTTCACTATTGTAATCAAGCCAAGGCCCTGAAAGGTGAGTCTTTCCACTTTCAGTGAGACTATAGAAAGAAAACAGACTTAGGCCATGTCTGCACTACGAGAAAGTTGAATTTGTTAAGGTTGATTATTTTGCATCCAATTTTGTGACCTTGGTTGCCCCGCTTGCCTGCTGACCATTCTCCTCCTCCACCATGCTGTCATCCGTACCTCTGCTTGAGGCTGCCTGAGTATCTTGGGAGGAATCCACTGACTGGGTAGGGAAGCTGGTAAGGTCTCTCCCAAAGATCACATGCAGCTGCTGTTTGCCTCCTTTGTCTTTTGATAGGACTGCTTCAGCTCCTTTATTTTCACACCGCACTTCTGGGCATCCCTGGTATATTTTTTCTGCTCCAGGACCCTTGTAATCTTGGTATAGATATCTGAATTTCTTTTGCTGGTTTGTAGTTCTGCGAGAATAGATGCCTTTCCCCACACAGCAATGAAATTCAGGATCTCTTGCATGCTCCAGGCTGGGGTTTGTCTGTGACCTCACGGGCAGGTGTGCTTCCTACTCTGAGGTCTGCTCGCCACAAAGGAAATGAAATTCAAATTTCGCCAGGACTTTTCCTGTTCACATGGAGAGCAGTAGAGTTGAAAGTTGTGTCCAGACCACCGGTCATCCAGGGCACAGTGGGCCACCTCGCAGAGGCCAAGAATGTCAGCTTTAAAAATGCTGCGTCTAAACTATCAGAAAGGCAACCGTACAAGATCGATCAGCGATTACTCCTCGATAAAGCAGGAGGATAGAAATCAACTTCAGTGGCCCTTTAAGAGAACAGGACGGGCTTGGTAATGTGGACTCAATCTTTAGAAAAATCAACCTAATGTGGCTAAATTCAACCTAAACTTCAAGTGTAGATCAGACCTTGGACACTGGCTACTTCAAGTTCTCTGCTCAGGCTGTTCACCTCAAATCGTCAAGTCAACAGCTCTACAAACAAATTGCAGCAGCAGCAAAGCAACTGAGCTACAAAAAAAAGCTAGAACACAGCATGAAAAGGAAGCAACTCTCTAGTCTAGCATTGCTTCTGCAATCTAACAACTCCTCCAAGACTTTTAACACAGTTGGCAAGAAGTTTGCAAAATCACTGCCAACAAATGAGTTATAAATTATTCTCATCGTGGATTTTACTAGATTATTCAAACGTTATTGTCAATAAAGTACTAACAGCTTCTCCTGCTAACCCCAAGCTTGTTTAGCCTATGTACACCTAGAGAAAGGAGACATAAAATTATCTGAATTACTGCAGTTAGTGAATGAAGAAACTCTACTCTTCTAAATTAGAAACTTTTGAATGGCTTCTTTTAAGTAAACAAGATAAATACTTTCTCCAGATTCAAAAGGACTTAGCTAAAATCACCTACCATTTCCCATTTGTAAATTGTTTGGGTTAGCAATAATAAACCAAACAAGATTCATCAACCCTTAAATGGAATTATTTTACCCAAATATCAATTGTGATATTTACATATGCTCTACTAAGACAGAACTCACTGCTGAATTGCAGAATATTACCCTTTGGTTTTAATTTATCTAGGGAATTACATCCCCCGTAGCTAAGACTCATTCTCAATGATGTAATCGCTAATAGAACCATGTAAAAGACTGACTGAAGCATCCATTTACCTGTAGCTAGTAGGTCTTATTCCTTTCTTTTATTAATATGTTATTCATAATTTATAAGCCTGAGTATTTTGTGAGGCTTTAGTTGTGGAGTCCCACAACTCAGCGTCACAGATGAGTAAATAGGAGGTCACATCCTTGAACTGGCATTGGGAAAGAAAATCATGAAGATTTGACTTACTCTTCTTGATTTCTCTGGATTTCTCTGGACCAGAAATTTTTAGTAGCTCGGAGGATAAAATTATTTAGCTCTCATCACCCCTTCCACTCATACAAAAGCCTCTGAGAATACAAACATTTATACGGCCTTTGTAAGCATCATACAGGCAATACTGTAACACAAGAAATGGAAGCTCAATATTTTGACAAATATTTAAGAGATTTGTGCAATTTACCTTAATACAGCCAACTATTGTAGTTGTAAGAGCAGAATTATACTGAGTGCAAAGAACTGTGGAGTACATCAAAATAAACCTGCAGCAGAAAAAACAAAAGCAACATTCAGCTTTTCAGAATTTGAGGCAGCATTTATTGTACTAAAATGCCATCTCACTCTCTGCTCTTAATTATATACCATTCTACAGAACTTCCTTCGCTACTAGTTTGGAGAGACCTGTATAATTCACTATGGAGTAATGTTATCTTTCAAAATACATAGCAATAGCACCCCATACCATCAGGTATACTATACTATATACCCCAGTGTTCCCTGTATCAGAGGCAGCAGCGCGGGGTGGCAGGCAGAATTCGGTCCACCACAGGAGCCAGTTTAAACATCAGCTCCCTGCGCAGACTGGCTGCTTACCACACCGCACTGCTGCTTCTGATACAGAGGCAGCAGTGTGGAATGGCAACAGCCCCAGTCCATTGGGAGCTCAGACCCCCTGGTGGAAAGGGGCTGCTGCCAGGGACCAGCTTCTCTCCACGGGGACCTTGGACCCCCCTGCGGACAGGGGCTGCTTTGCGGCAACCTCCCCTGCCCCTCACCCAGCCCCACTCTGCTGCCTCTGACAGGAGGCAGAAAGGGGGGAAAGGTGGGTCTGTGGAACTGGCACGTGTGGGGAGCCTGCTTAAAAGCAGTTCCCCATGCATATCAGCTCCAGCCTGCCCCCTCACCCTCCACACTATTGCCTCTATCAGAAGCAGCCGTGCAGGAGTGGAGGGGGGAAGGCAGGCAGATCAGGTGCTCGGGGGGAGTCTGCTTAAACCCAGGCTTCTCAGTTAATTGTGTAGTCGACTACACGTTGACATCCCTAATTCAAATGCCACCCAAAAGATTAGCAGGGTGCCCACAGTTGGCAGCATGTGTTGCTGCTAGTGGTGCACAACCACACATGCCTCAGTGCACATAATGAAATTTATTCTGCACATGGATGGTAAAAATTGAAAGGAACATTGCTATACACTAGAAAGTAGGACCTCGCTAGCAGAGCCACCCTTTGGGGGTCATTAATTTTTATAAATTGAAGTGACCAAACAGACTAGAAAGTATACTACAGCACAATGTGTACAGATAATAAATTAGTTGTCAAACTGAATTATCAGGTTATGTTTGAGAGTATCAGGAACTATATTTTTAAAAAAATAATGAAATCTTAGTAATGACTTCATTACCACACTCTATTGTTTAAGTCTAAGAAGTGGACCAAGACAACTGGAGTTTGTGGAATCAAGTTTGTGTATTTCTAAAATGAGAGGTAGTAAAATGCTACTAGCTTGTGTAAAAGGAAATAGTAAGATATGCCACTGCTCATAAAAATGGCTAAATTTAAGAAGATAAAAGATACATTATAGATATGAAGTGTCTCCAAAAAACAGACCATACATTAGCATCTGAATGTCTAATTCACAAGGCAGCCTTTTAAGCAATAATCTCTCTGCAAACTGTTTTGTGCCACCACTGAAAATGGACTTTCTACTAATTTGTACTTTATCAACAGCAGAAATTCTCTGCAAACATTATACTCCACACAATTAACATTAATGGGATTTTTATGTGCATATTGACTACAGAGCAGGCCTTCATAGTAAGGCACTTCCTTAATACCTGTTGGTGAGGCTATAAGACAGACTACTATCTGGAGGAAACACCAGCAAAGTTAAAGTAAATCCTTACCCCATTATACATGAGAGTGTAAACTGTATAACGAAGAGTGTATCTGCCCAGCCTTTGTATTCCATCGCCTGAAACAAACAAATCCAATTTTAAAAACAAAAAAATAACGTTCCCAAGTAGACATTAATCCTTTAACATTTTGCTGCACTTAATATGAAAGCCAGAAATGAGCACAAAAGTTCTTAGGGTCATGGCCATAAGGAGATTATTCACCAACGTTATTACAGCTTCTTGAATGCAGACGCTTAGTCTGAATCCAGATTCTAGAATCACAGAAATGAAAGGCTAAAAGTGACCTTGAGAGGTCACTAGGTCCAGCCCTCTGCAATGTGGCTTAGAACATCCATTTATGCAGCTATGTTGGTCATAGGATATTAGAGACACAAGATGAGTGAGGTAATCTCTTACTAGAACTACTTCTGTTGGTGAAAGAGAAGCTGTCAAGCTTACAGAGAGAGCTCTTTTTCAGGTCAGTCAACCCAGACCTGAAGAGGAGTTCTATCTATGTAAATTCAACAACTTGTCTCTCACCAACAGAAGTTGGTTTAACATAAGATATTACCTCACCCATCTTGCCTCTAATAAACCATCCCTGAAAGGTGTATTTAAAAACCTCCATTGATGCCGATGAACAATTTTCCTCGAAAGTCTATTCAAGAGCTAAACTACCTATACCACCAGAAAGTATTTTGTAGTATCTAATCTAATTCTCCCTTGCTGCAGATTAAGCCAAATACTTTTTTTGCTGTTTTCAGTGACATGGAGAATAATTGATTGGGCCTCTTTATAGCAGATCTAAACACATCTGAAAACTTATCAGAACCCTGACACCTGGCCAGCCTTTGATCAAAACTAAAAGTGACTATTTTTTCATCTTTATTCATAAGTAAGTCAGGTTTTCTAAACCTTTTAGCAATTTTATTACTCTGCTCTTAACGCTCCAATTTGTCCACATCTTTCCTGAAGTGTGGTGCCCAGAACAGGACACTGTATTCCAACTGAGCCCTTACCAGTTCCAACTAGAACTGGACAATTACCTCCCATGAGTTACATACAATGTGCCTATTAATACATTCCAGAAGAGCAGCCTTTTTTGCAGCTGCTTCACAATGATGACGTCAATCTGTGATCCACTATAATCCTCAAATCTTTTTCAGCAGCACTTATCACCTTGCCTGTTATTCCCCATTTGATAGCTGTGCATTTCATTTTTCCTTCCTAAGTGAAGTGCTCTGAACTTCTCTTCACTTAATTTCATCTTGTTGAATTCAGACAAAATTCTCCAATTTGTCAAGATTGTTCTGAATTCTAGTCCTGTCTTCTAAAGTGTTTACAACCTCTTCCCATCTTGGGTGTCATCTGAACATTTATTAAGCATACTCTTGACTCTATTAATCAAGTCATTAATGAAAACTAAGTAGTTCTATTCCCAGAACTGATCGCTATGAGACTCCACTGGAGAAGGATTCAGTGTAACACCTTGCAGTTTTATAACTATTCCTTGAGCATGGTCTTTCAATAGTCTGGTGTGCATGTATCCTATATTAAATTCATCTAGTGTTTATTTCCCTATTTTGGTTTGAGAATCATGTGGGACTGTGTCAAAAGCCTTATTGAAATAAAGATAACACATCTATCGCTCCCTTCCTAACTGGTAGGCTAGAAGGAAAGACCAAAGAAGGTTCATTTAGCATAATTTGTTCATAACAAATCCATGCCTGATTTGCGAAGTGTTCAAGATACAAGGAGAGGACTGATGCTGTTGGACTCTTGTTCTTCTCTTTTCCCTCCCCAATGAGCCTAAACGCAGGAAAAGAGGCAAGTAGTAGTTTGTAAGATCATTACTGCATGGCCTTAGCTTCTTGAGAAGCAATTGCAAGGAACAAGACAGCTTGCTTCTTTCAATCACTTATAGCAATATTCAGCATAGACAGTGAAAGTGCAGGATGCTTAATCTTTTGGCTTTAAAACTAAGCACCACACAAGACATGGTATTTTATATTGGGTGGTATATATTGAATGTAGCAGATTTTCCTGATTAATTTGAAGAGGAACCAACAAGGGTTATGGGGAGGAAGAAATCAGATATCAAAACTTTATTCTCAACAAACACCTCTCTGGAATTTTTACATGTTAAGAGTTCTAATATTCAGGCATTTGTAGCATAATTAAGTACAGGCAGTCCCCGGGTTACGTACAAGATAGGGACTGTAGGTTTGTTCTTAAGTTGAATTTGTATGTAAGCTGGAACTGGTACATATTGTAGGGGAAACTCTAGCCAAACATTTCTCCAGAGCTCAGTTTTATTCTCCCACACCTCACTTTCCGCAGTCCTTTATTCTCAAGCTGAGGTGTCTGCTGAGAAAAGCCGCTCCGCGTCTCCCTGGTCTGCTGGGGGGGGAAGGGGGAAGGGGGCGCTAGCTTTGCGTCTCCCTGGTCTGCTGGGGGGAAGCAGCTAGTGCGGGGTTTTCTCACCCCGTTTGTAAGTAGGGATCCGATGTAAGTCGGATCCATGTAACCCGGGGACTGCCTGGATTACATTTACTTGTCAAACACGTAGGCTGTGTCTAGACTGGCAAGTTTTTCTGCAAAATCACATGATTTTGCGGAAAAACTTGCCAGCTGTCTACACTGGCCGCTTGAATTTCCGGAAAAGCACTGACGATCTCCTGTAAAATCGTCAGTGCTTTTCCAGAAATACTATGCTGCTCCCGTTCGGGCAAGTCTTTTTCCGAAAGACTTTTGTGCAAAAGGGCCAGTGTAGACAGCATAGTATTTTTTTCTGCAAAAAAGCCCCGATCGTGAAAATGGCGATCGGGGCTTTTTTGCGGAAAACTGCGTCTAAATTGGCCACGAACGCTTTTCTGCAAAAAGTGCTTTTGCGGAAAAGCATCCTGCCAATCTAGACGTGCTTTTCCGAAAATGCTTTTAACGGAAAACTTTTCCTAAAAGCATTTTCGGAAAATCATGCCAGTGTAGACGTAGCTGTACAGATTAAAGGAACCAGATCATTTTGCTGTAGAATTTAAGTCAAATTTACCTGGGACCTTGAATACAACTGTGTCCAAGGCAGTATCAGTTGTGTTCAAGGTCTCAAGTAAGCTTGACTTAAATTCTACAGCAAAATTATCTCCTATGGCAGCCTGGAAATTCTGAACCAGCTTCAGATAGGTAACAATCTGAATTGTATTGATGCAATTATGCATCAATACAAACAACTGTCAGAAGAGAACTGGAGATTTTAACAAATGGGAACAAGACTTCTGGAATCTGTGAAGGCAAGGGAGAGTCTGAGATTGTCTGTTGGGGGAGTGACATACCTTTTAACAGTAACAACTAAATGTTTCCTACTAAAAAATTACCAGCAATGAATTATTTAGTGATATTTAAAATGTGAATATCACTAACAACTCACTGAAATCAATGGGAATTCACACCTTTTGAAGCTAACATTTCAGGTAGCAATAGGCAACCTACATAGTAAGTGGGTCATACAAGTGGCCTTTCTTCATCTCAGTGGGCTGCAAGATTGTTGTAACCAAGATGGTTTCCAGGAATAGGACAGTTTTGCTATGGGCGGGAGGGGGAGGTGCCGAATGAACCTCAGAAGTGCTTTGTTTATATACAGAGGGAGCACACGGCTCTCACAGTCAATGTCGTGTGCAATCAGCACACACCTCACTTCACATGCCCTTGCTAGACGTGCGTATCATTTTTAAAATACCAGTAGGAAAAAAAATTATGCATTTGGAAACTGGTGGAATCTGGCAAGGCAGGGGTAAACAAAATGTCTCTGGAGCCACACACAGAACCCCAGTAGGGCCACAGGTTGCCTACGACTGATCTCAGGCCATCTTTATCACTGTACTCAAGAAAACAAAGCAGTAGTAGTTTACCCATTTTAAGGTTACGTTCCTAGCCACAGAGGCTACAAACAAATACTCTCATAGGCCCCCTGTCTATACTAGAGCTCCCAAAGACATGCCATCTGCACTGCCCAAAGCTCAGTCTCTGAACACAATTCAGGTTTGAGCCCAAATCCTCCTTCTGTTCATCACAAATCGGCCTGACTCAAATCAGCTGAAACTCAGGTCCAAGTCCTGTTATTATGCAGTATGGAGTCTGGTCAAGGCACAGACCCATGCCAGAAGGTCTGCATAGCATAGTATGGATGCAATAGCAAGGCTGAGAGACCAGATTTACAGTGCCGCACGGATGCTCAATCCCAGGTTTGGAAACACAGTCCAAATGTCCAGACCTCACAGACCCAGGGTTAGTGTGCAGTTTGGAAACAATTGCTATCACCAACACAGCTCTACCAGTGTGAGCAATAAAAATATAGATTTTTGTAAAAATAAGTCTAGTATCAATAGCACTTAAGTGCCTGTTGGCTTGTCTATATTGCAAGTGGCACCAGTTTAGTGCAAGGTTTTTAACCAAACCTGATTTTTTTATATATATATTAAAAAAACCACACACAAGGCAAACATCTGTATTCAAATAAGGTTGTGCCATTTAAAAAAATTAATTCGCAATTTCCTAATGATACAATGCTTCATGCACAATTAACTGTTCTCCAGAATTTTAGTTAGCTTTTTTTCAGTCTCCAGCTGTGTCAAAGTTATTTGCTGAGTACTTCACAGATTCTGAAGCTAAACAGGGCAGCTCAACTAGAGCTGCTGGGTATTAATGTGTTGGGATAGTAAAATCTAACACATATTAAGGTACATTTTAAAGCATGTGATTATATAAACTACCAGAAACTGCATTCTGAATGTTATTTTAGAAAGTTATTGTACAAATTAACAAAGTTTCACTGCTTTACTGGTGCCAAGCGTACCTCTACCCTCTAATAAAAGTTCCATAGCAGGGCTGTGGTTGGCGCAAATCAGATGAGACAGATTTGTGGGCTAAAAATAGCTGTGTAGCCATTCATGCTTTCCCCCATGAGGTCCCAGAGGCCACGCTCAGAATCTACACCAGAGATGGACAACCATAAATAATGGGCAGACTGCAAGAGTAGCCCTCATTCATCTTGGTGGGGCACAGCAATCTACAGCTCACTGGTATTCCACCTGCAGCCCGTCCCCATCTGCTCTCCCTCCCCCATGTGCCTCTCACACTGTGGGGCACCAGAGCCCCACGCTTACTTGCTCCTTCCCCTCCCTCCCAGCACTTTTGGAGTCCATGAAGCTCTTAATTCACACTCCATCCTCCCTCCCAGAGGTTGAACAGCCACGAACAGCTGATTTATGTTGTACTAGCTCTGGGGAGGCAGAGTGTGGGGGGTGGGGTGGGGAGGGAGTATAAATCAGGAGATTTGCAGCTCCTCCAAAAGTGCTGGGAGGGAGGGGCAAGACGTAGGAAGTGTGGGGCTCCGATACTCCAGTGCACGAGAAGGGGCAGCCGGTTGCCCACCACTGATCTACACAGCAATTTTACAGCTATGAAGCCAGAGTCCAGTCAGCTCAAGTCAGCCAACCACGGGTGTTTAGTAGAAGCACAGACGTAGGCATATCCAAGAGCGTAATAACTTAGTATTCAAATGCAGTTGCTAATACTGCTCTTGGGATTTGAGGGCCATCAATTTCTAAATGATTTACATTTCGAACAAACAGTTACTAATGCCAACCCACAGCAGATGTGCCAAATGGCTGATCAAATCCCAGTTGTAGTAATATGAATGGCTTTGAGAATGAGTTACTTGTCTCCTAAGGGTGTGGTGTCTGTTCCATTTTGTATCTGAAAATTACACTACACCTATGAAGACACAAATGCATTCCAAGTGTGTGTGTGCCAGGGTGGGGGAAGAACATGGCAGGAAAGAAAAAAGGAAATAATTCAGGTGCTTCACTGCCTGAGCCAGTAGGGGAATATCATGTTGTAGAGCAGATACTCAGAGGTTCACGAGCCCCATGTCTCCCCTGAGACTCTTTGATATTAAAATCCTGTAATTTAATTAACAGCCAATCAGGGCTTTTACTAGGTTATTAACCAATGAAGTTTCAACTTACTTTGCTGCACCCAGAGAGAGAGAGAGAGAGAGAGAGAGAGAGTAAATGAAACAACGAATTCACACTAATGCTTCTCTTCTGGGTAATATTGATTACTAATTTAGCTGCTCAACCACTGAGGTTGACTATGACTGTGGTAGAGAGTGCAGCAAGAGTAAATTGTCCAGAGCATGTCTTGTGTCATTCCAAGAGCAATCAATCCAGCTAATTAAGAAACCCTATTCAAAGGGGAAGATTACTATAATACAGGCAGAAATTTTAAGTGTTGCTAACAATTACACAACCCTAACAGTTCTTAAGTGTTCTCCTTGCAGCTGGTTCTCCAGGAACTGTATCTTGTTGTTTATCATCTTGTACAAGTCGAGGCCAAAACATACAAGGAGACAATATGTTGCTAGAGTTAACATGACAATGAACTAAGCTTCACAGAACATTTAGCAGTTCATTATTAATGGGTTTGACTGTATGTCCTTTGAGTTTACCAACAAGGATGTCTAGTGTTGCTTAGTTGTAACTAGGATGAGGGAAGTCTCTTGATTTCTTTGCCTTTCTTAATGATACTGTTCTGCGTTGGTTTTGTTCAAGTAGAACTCTTACAGTAGTACATGTCCTGATTTCTATGATGTAGCCATCTGATGAAAAACAGGTCTCCATGCTGAACTGTCCAGCATCATTTGCATTTATTTTTAAAATATAAATATACATACACACAGAGTCAGTACTGGAAACAAAAGGCTCTCTCTCCCCTACATCTGTGGTATTAAAGGGTCTCTGCACTGGATATTCTTCCCAACTACCAGATAATGTCCCTCTGAAGTATTTTAGAGAGGAAGGATGGTTCAGTGGTTAGACTTGGGATCCCTGGATTCAATTATGTGATCCAACGACTTCTTGTGTGAGTTTGTGCAAGTCACTTGGGGGCCTGATGCTCTATTCCCATTTGTAAAACGGGGGCAATAGTATTAATACTATAGCAGTATTTCACACAGGTGTTGAGAGGATAAACTGAGAGGCCTGTAATAATGATGGGGGCTATATACAGACTTGAAATAGAAAAAATAAATGAGCCTGATCAGTTAAAGAAACTTAAACCTTCTTGAGGTTTATTCACTACATTGTCATGAATTATTTATATGTAAATTTTGCTTGCACTCAGATAACAGACATTTACGCCTGATGCGTAACTGGAAGCTCAAGAAGATGCCAATACAGTAAAACTCCGATGGTCCGGCACTCCTGATGGTCTGGCACCATCAGGAACCCGGAAGTGCTTCGGGCAGCCGGACCATTGGAGCTGCTCTGCCCCCAGCTTCCCCGATTCAGCCACTGCTAAAACTGACCAGCGGCTGAATCGGGGAAGCCGGGGGCAGAGCAGCTGGAGTGCTGCTGGGTAGGTCCCGTAGTGCTGCCCCTCGGGGCTGCGGGACCAACCCGGCAGCACCCCAGCTGTCCCCATTCAGCTGCTGCTGAAACAGACCAGTGGCTGACTCCAGGAAGCCCGAGGCAGAGCTGCTCTGCCCCGGCTTCCTGGAATCAGCCCCTGATCAGTTTCAGCAGCAGCTGACTTGGGGACACCTGGGACAGAGCAGCTGGGGAGCTGCCGGGTTGGTCCCCGCAGCGCTGAGGTGCGGTGCTACTGGACCAACCCTGCAGCGCCCCAGCTGCTCTGCCCCAGGAGTCCTGATTCAGCAGCTGTTGAAACTGACCAGTGGCTGACTCCAGGAAGCCTGGGGCAGAGCAGCTCTGCCTCGGGATTCCTGGAGTCAGCCGCTGGTCAGTATCAGCAGCAGCTGACTTGGGGACACCTGGGGTAGAGCAGCTGGGGTGCTGCTGGATTGGGCCAGTAGCGCCGAGGAGTGGTGCTGCGGGACCAACCCAGCAGCACCCCAGCTGCTCTGCCCCAAGCATCTCCAAGAGCAGCTGGGGTGCTGCCGGGTTGGTCTCGCCATGCCAAGGGTCAGCGCTACCGGACCAACCAGGCAGCACCCCAGCTGCTCTGCTGCAGGCGTCCCCGATTCAGCCGCTACTGAAACTGACTAGCAGCGGCTGAATCAGGGATGCCTGGAGCAGAATCGGACTATCGGAAGGGGGGGCTACGAGGGGTCTGGAGTGGCATCCCCCCCATCCCACCCCAGACCCCTCATAGCCCCCCCTTCCGATAGTCCGGCATATCTGATAATCCGGCACCCCCTGGGTCCTAAAGGTGCATGATTATCGGAAGTTTACTGTATTTTTGACATGGATTAATGAAACACTGTGTATAACCATGATAAAGCATTTACATGCTTTAACAATGCGAAAATGTTAGCAACTTTACAAACATTTTGCTATGGTTCTGAAATCTGATAGATATCCCTCCACAAAAATCCAGTTTTTGAGCATATTTACGTAACAGACAACTACTCTCCCCTGTAGCTACACTTTTTATTATTGCTTTAGTACTGTATTTTTTATTAGCAGAGAATGCAAAAAAGTAATACAATGATACGCTTTAGAAAAGACATTAAAATAAGTACATGCATTTATTAAAGTTTCATAACCCTGTGAACGTTGAATTTTCTGGGGCTAAGTTAAACAGAATGAGTCTTTGTTCACCTTCATTGCCAAGACTTTTTTCAGAGAGCAGAAGAAAGTTGATTTAAAAAAAAACAACTGGGAAAAGGAGGTTTCTACACATACTATGAATACACAGACTCTACAGAGTAGCACAAAGCTGGCATTCAACTCCAAGTTGTTGGCTCCAACTTATAAATGAGTACATTTTCCTCAAATATATTCCAGCTGAATTGCCTTTGGCCTATCTCAGAGAAGCAGTGAGGTGAGGACAGACGGACACTCTGAAATGTTTTCTCTGTTCATATGCAGTTTCTCTCAAGCTAATCGTATATTCATAATGCTGCTCCCAGCATTATGATTATTAGTTACATTAAACTTCTAATTAAACAGAAAAAATATTCCAACTAGTAGATATAGCTTTAAATCACAAGACTTCCCAATTTAAATATCTACGCAGAATCACAAACATCCCAAAATAGTTAATAGTAAGTGTATGTGGATTGTGACTTTAATAAAGGTGCAATGCTAGTAATTGCTTTCTATGATTTTATGTTTTCTCTACTGATATGTAACAGATTTACTTATTTAACTGACAATGTTAAATGGCCTTCCCCATATAAATTCCTTCTGTGTCAATGATAAAGGACTTCCCACACCCACACCCGATATATAACTGTTCTACCATTTCACTTTTTAGTATAAGCCACCTATGGGTGGAAATCTCAAGTGGTACCTCCTCGGGGAAGTTATATCAATTAATTTTATTAAGTGGTGTGCAAGATCAATGCTTTTCTCAGTGCTTGCACATGAGTAAGTTCTACATTTGCATAAGGATGTTAAACACATTGTTCTGTAGGCAAGCAATATACTCGTGAGAGTTGATATTAGCAAATGATATTTACAGTGTTCAAAATCAAATCATATAGACCAACTACCTCTACAATAGGAAAGAAAAGAAAGCCAAGAAGTCTGAAGTGTTTCCTCTTTCTAGTACAAGCTGACCATCAAATAAACCTATTCCAAAGTCTCCATTTCTTCTTGGTTTTAATTATTCCCCTCCTCTTTAGGAAAAAGGAACTGCTAAGTCATTATGATCAGCAAAAAGCCATTACATAGATTTAGTAAGAAATAAGATCTTTCATATCAACAATAACTAATTTGCTCCACTCTTTATTTTTAGTTTTATCAGGAACTTCTGTGGTTTCTTCATTCATCCCTCCCAAAATGATCCCTTACATCCAAATTTAGTACATGGCAGATATGACTTACACACTCTGTAGACAGCCAATCTATAGAAGATAGTTTTGCATTTACATATGAATGACAAATTTTGATTAAAAAGGTGGTAAGTTACAGGAAAACAAAGTTATCATGCATTCACAACTGAGATATAAAGATTAGAAAAAAACCCCACATTTTCTGTAGCAATACAGCAGCTTATATTTGACAGAAAATATTTAATGTGCAACTAAAGACTTGCAATTTGGAATAAGAGTCCTACCTTTTGCACATCTCCTGTGAAATAGGCAATGGCCAGGGTGGGAAGAATCATAAACAGTGCATTGTAATAAAGTAGACCATATCTTCCCAGCTCCTAGGGACAGGAAATAGTTGCACATTTAGATTGGCTCCAGCAAACAGAGACATAAAACCTTATACATAAGGCTACACAAAACCAGGTCTCATCAGTGAAATGAATGTGGTATTCCTGAATAATTAGAAGCAAAACATGGACATTTTAAATTATTATAAAAGAAGCCTGCCTTGCACGTGACACTTTTAGATCAAGTGGGCCAATTCCGTGCTTGGGTGTTCCGTCAGAGACCCATAAGGCATTGCTGAAATATTAACAACCATCAATATTCAAGTCTTAAAAATTCAGACACTTTTAGGGATATATTCAAGTTTCATTTCAAGTAGTGAAAGCAATTTGATTTGGAATTACTGAGAAGATAAGAGGGGGTCAGCTGTTCCTCAGAATATGAGCAGGCCTGTGCATCCGCTAAGTAAATGACCTCTATGGACCTCACAACCAACCACCAATGCAGACATAGCCAAACTCTGTTGGAGCTCAAAAGCTGTCTCTCTCACCAACAGAAACTGGTCCAATAAAAGGGTACGTCTAGACTACATGCCTCTGTCGCCAGAGGCATGTAGATTAGGCTACCAGGCATAGGAAAATGAAGCGGCGATTTAAATAATCGCCGTTTCATTTAAATTTACATGGCTGCCGCGCTGAGCCGACAAACACCTGATCAGCTGTTTGTCGGCTCAGCGTGGTAGTCTGGACGCGCGGGTGTCGACATCAAAGGCATTTGTCAACCACCCAGGTATACCTCACCCATATGTCTCTCTGAGACACCTGAAATCAGCAATTACTACTGAGCGCTCATTCTGATTGGATTTTCTGCATCATTATGGTTTGGCTCTGTTTATATCAGTAGCCAAAGCATTCAATAATAATTTTCTGAGAGTAGAGGAAAGGTGCATTGTTGGGGGAGTTGTATTTTGACATGAGTTCTCTCAAACACTGACCAATTCCCAACAACAGAGAAAAAGAAGAGTGTACCTCAGCAGCAGGCTTGATGAAGCACTATTTATCAGACTTCTAAATCTCTCCCTTGCATTTTGTTCATTAGGCAATACTTTCACCTAGTTTGACTTCTGTTCAGTAGGCCTGGAAATCTGGTTAATAGTTATTAATAAAGTGGAAATGCCTTCCTTGTTAAACTCTGGAACACTTTAAGATTGCAGGATATGGATATGCCCAGAGCATACCTACCTCAAACTTTGCATGTTACTTTGTTCTTTCTCATAGCATCAGACTAGTGACATAACCCACCTTATTCACATGCAAGCTGCATTTTTATACACACAAAATATCACACAAAAATCATGTAACTTCATCACAGGAAACAAAAGGAGAAGCAGCAGCAATAAACTCAACATTCACAATGAATATCAAGAAAATACTGCATATCACAGGAAACAGATGCCCCAAAGGATTTACAGTGAACTTATACTTGTACCTTCCCGGCCAGATTAATAGAAATGGAATTCACCAGCAGTGAGGGTTTGTCCTCTACCTTGTACTTAAGTTATATTTAGCCTTCACACTATATGTTGTGCACATCTGATAAGCTCATCCTTGCACTTTCAGGGTAGCCAAAACAATCATTGTCTGTCTCAGAAGTTGAATTACTAGAAACAGCAATACTGTTTAAAGCCTAGCTAAATACAGCACATTTATGTTCACTGTTGGTAAGGAGATGAACAGGGACTCGCAATTGCCCCAAAGTGCACTACAATGCATCCTTCAGCTCCAGTGTTAAAAAAAAAACAGTTGCAGCAATAAGGACAGAAGTTCATTTCCATGGCCTGCTGCAGAAAAAAGGGTAAAACGGGCTGATGTATCAGCTTTCCCTGCCTTTGAAAATGAAGAGAGGGAGGGAAGTGGTCAGGCCTCTGTCAAGTAAAGAACCGGGTTTTTAAATTCTTTTGAAAGACCCTGACTTTATACCTAAATAATTATATCTATTATTTCACGTTACAAATAAATGTAGCTCCAATAAAAAAATAACGAGTTATGCTTACAGTTTGATACAACTAAATGTATAGCTTATTTCAAAATACATACAACTGTATTTGCAAATAAACATAAGTGTCAAGTTAAGATCCAAAAGAATATTTTTTAGGACAAACAAGAACAAAAAACTACAGAAGTTCTACATTAAATAACAGTGACGAGATGTGAGGAGTTCAGTGACAGAGCACAATGCTTGAGGAAATGAACAGCTCATCAAAATATTGTGTTGCCAGCTGCAGAATACACTCACATTTCCAGTCTACAACAATTAGCTTTCTATTCATTTACCGATAATGTGCAAATTTTTTAAAAGTGGCAGTATTGTAGGTTAGTTGCTACTCTGTTATACAATAATGGCATTTTTAAAATTGAGAATGGAAGTCAGCCTACCTTTGAATCCAGTTTCTGTTTTACATATGCACCATTTGCAGCTGTCAAGACATCGTTAATCAGGATAAAAATATATCCTTCTAGATCAAATGCCAAATCAGTACTGGAAGGGGAAATTAAGATTTTAAATTGCTCAGACTGTAACATTTACAAAACTCCTCCATGTTATATTTTGTCTGATGTAAAATGTAAAAAAGCCATTTCCAGAGAGCTTACCTTGTAAGCCAGTCTCTGCAATTGAGGCACTGAGCTAAAACTCTATATCACAAATTCTGTGTTCAGCACAACTTATTGAACAAACTAAAGCCCCGATCCCCATAAATGGCACAAAAATCTTATACATGTTTAATTTTACTAGCATGAGCAGTCCCCTTGATATCAGTGGAATGACTCCTGAGAGAGTGCAGTCCACCATCTTCTCTAATTCTGAACTTTTTAAAAAAAATGAAAAACAAACATTATACCATTAACTAGCTATCTAGTCTTCTCACAGGTAAAATGAGTTTTTCTACTTACTTTGTCCAGACAATTAAATTCAATGTGTTCACTGCTTTCAAAACATCCATGTAAAAGGATCATAAACTATTTAAAATTAAGCTTTGATATGACGACTTAAGCCTTGTTTATATTATAAAATAATATCACTTTCACTTTTTCAAGTATACTGATATACAGGAGCTTGTCCCAATATACTTTATTACTCCCTCTAGAAGGTGAATAAGTTATACTGATAAAAGGCACCTTAATACCAATATAACGGCATCTACACCAGGGCTTTTACTGATACAGTTATAAGTACAAATAAAGCCATACCCTTAACCAAATAAGCAGAACATCAAATTCAGACCAGGCCATAGCGCATCCTACCACTATCTACATCACAGCTTTCCCATAATCATCCCAGACAGTGAAAAAAAGTGGAAGCTGAACAAGGACAAGTTATGCTTTCAAGTTTAGAATTTTCTACTTGGTCTATTCATCTTTTAAAGTGCCACCTTTACATTATTAAAATTTATTAATTCTAATTAACTTTGTAAACTTACTGACATTCTCTCTACAAGCCATTTCAAAGACAAATTGTCATAATATAAAATGTAAACAACTGTGTAATATATAGTAGAATGGATAAAAGCTGGAAGTCTTACCTAGCAGCTACAAATGCACCAATTATCATTGCAAACACTGTCATTTGAATGCCCCACGAAAATTTCTTCCTGAAATAAAGACACAAGAACTTTAATATATCACAGTTCAATTTTCACATCACAGTTAGGGACACATCACAGTTAGGGATGCTAAATTTAGATTAATAGGCTAATCGAATAGTTGATGCAATTTGCAGGGCTGTTGCTACACTTCAAAGGCAAAAGGGCTGCGGATACACAGGGCCAGCAGGGGACTCAAGCAGTCCTCTGCTGGCACCGTGCTTCCCACAACATTTCAAAGTGGCAGTGTTGCGTGGAGCCCGGGATGACTGGCCACTACCACTGACTAGTCTATGAACAAATGACATTCAAAAGAGGGAGATAAGGGAAATACATCAGTAATACACAGAGTGAGTGACCCTCATAAGAAACTCTTTGGGATAGCCTCCCACTCAGAGAATTACAGGGTAGGAAGACTGACACCTATACACAAGGAACTAATGATCCTGCCTACATTGCAAGTAAACATTGTTAGAATCGAACTGCATCAATATAATGAAGCTAGAGCCTTGACCTCATCCAAGACAGCCAAAATACAGTACACCCCCACTATAGAGAATTAATTGTGTGTAAACCATCTGTCAGAGGAACATAATCTACAGTGGAATCAGCCCAGCGACAAGTATGATTAAGAAGCAACATAGAAAATGCCTTATTAATGTAAGAATCTTAACTTTTCTCCTCCCTTAGGTTTATAGTTAAATATATAAATGTAATGCATTAGATGATTTTTTTCTTTGATATAAACACGAAGGTGAAAGACTCATTTAGCACAACTGTGGTTTTTTTTAAATACAACAATGTATTGTGTGCGCTTTCTCTCTTCCTTACCCCCAAATTTCCTAATCCCAATTTACGGCCAGTTAAATCAGAGTGCACAAATCCTTCACATACAAAGGCATAGTAAAATGTTTGCAAGTACTTTTGTAACTGTCAGTAGGTGTGTGCATTACACTTTTACAATCTTAAAGATAACATGACAAAAAGGTTAATTGATGAGCAATAACTCACTTGAGTAAAATTCCTTCAGCAAACATTGTAAACAGAATAGAGAACCTTCTCAGAACTGTGAACATTGGCAAGCTGCAACAGAAAAAATAAGATTAAACAGGAAAAATAATTACAAATGCCAGAGACACTCCAAACTCATCCCACAGTAATACTTTGAATCAATGCCAAATTCTTTTATAGGAACTAAGATAAGCGCTAAACAAAACTGCCACGACAGTAAGGATTCAATGACATCTCTCCAGCTATCAATTTGATAGCCCATACCTGTATTTCACAGGAGAAAGACTACTCCTACCAGCTGTATGTAGTATGTTACATGTTACTTCCAGACTAACAGTAATTAGATTTTATATTTTCAAGCTCAAATCTATGAAATGCAGAGTAACAAATGAGTGTTGATTATATTTATTACCAGATGTATCTATTTATCTTAAGGCTCTGCTCAACTCAAAGTCATCAATTTGTATCATAATGAAAACAGTTTTCCATGAAGTTGATTGTGGGTGTCCCCGTCGTCCCCCCCGCACACACACACACACTCCCTCAAAATTGTGTCTTTTCAAAACATGTAAGTCATACTAGTTCCTCCCTCTTCTTCCCCTCTTCCCCGCCCCTTGCTTCAGTAGAGCTCTTAGTAGACTCTCTCCCCTCTCCTTTTCTTGTGTCTCCCCAGATGCTAGTTAAATATAAGAAAAGAGACTGCTCTAAGATCATAAGAATTAGCTTCACTGGAGACACTGAGAGATCAGTAAATGCCAGTCAATAAAGTGGCACTTTATAATTTATGGCCCTTTTAAATCTTGCACAATCCAAGGCCAACAAAAAGATTCCTAATTATCAAATAGTTTTTAACCCTCATTCCATGATACAAATCAAGCTCATGTTGATTTTAAAGATTAGTTTCACCTTTATATACAATCTTAGTACATTATAACTTCACTAAATGATAAAAGTTCTCCATACTTCAGTTTCTTTGTGCTGAACAGTCCTGTGATTTGGTTCCCAAAATAAAGCAGAGGTAGTGGAAATGTCTAGAAAATTATAAGAGGACAATGGTCAATAAACAATTAAAGACAGCTAGAGAACTACCCATTCATTAGGAACATAGTTACATGACCAGAATTCTTTCATCCTGAAATGGACAGTTCTCTTACACACATTCAGACTTCAGATAATACAATAAAGCAGTGACTCTATAACAACAGCTTACAAATAGGGAAGTATCTCAGTATGGTGACAAGCAAGGACATTTGTGCAGTCTACTTTAAAGCATGTGTTACAACAGTCTCTCTCAACCAGTGGTATGAGTATCCACAGGGGTACTTGAGAGAAGTCTGGAAGGTACGTCAACACAACTGAAATTTGGAGAAAAATTAATTTTTGTTTTAAGTTTTACAGCACTTTATTATTTTTGTACTTTTTACACCCAAAAATGTCATTGACCACCCAGCTACGATTAAATTGTTTAAACAAATGTGTCACAATGGTAGAAAAAAATTGTGTGTATCTGAAAACAGTAGGTACTGGGGGTACTTATTTTTTTTTAAAGGGGGTACTTTTTTTTGAAAAAGGGGTAGTTTATAAAAAAAAGGTTGAGAAACATTGAGTTACAACATACTTTTGAAAAATGAATTTATCTTAAGCAATAGTTTATGAAACATCAACCGAACATCTTTGGTTGAATATAGATATTGTCTTTAAAACAAAAGGGAACATAGGCTGGGAAAATAGATGTGCATGAGAATAGAAAAATAAATAGATGATACAACAACTGTGTTACACAGCAAAAATCTGTGTTGATTACAGAATGTAATATGGCAGAAACCAAGTTATATTTGATTAATAAAATATATTTTTAAATAAAATGCATTATTTCTTTCAAGTTGAGCTAAAAGATGTTACTGAACTTTTTAGAGAATATTCACATGTTAAAGTTGTTAGACCTTAAAAGGATAGTAAGGATTGTGTTATAACCAATGTACATTACATTTACATTTGACACTATGGGGGAAAAACATTTTACCTTTCGAGGTATATTTCTGTCGAAGTCTGGAAACTTCACCACCCTGAGCGCCTTTCCCACCCAAAGCACAATCACGGTGGCCAGCATCTGTAAGAGGAGCACAAAACATTCACTGTTTCACCCACAGACCCCTCCCATACACTGCTAAAAGCATGCAATATTCAGGAATCCAACTAACCTGGCCTAATCCAACACATAGTGAGGAGGGAAATCTATAGATAAAAAAATACAAAAGTCAGTAAATTAAACATTATACTTTCAAACACATTTGTGTGTGAGAGAGAGAGAGAGATCACATAAAAATATAATCTGCCCCCCTTTCAAAGGTGGCTCCTTTACTTTGCCATATCTGCATTAAACATTTCCAGGCCAAAGTTTAAAAAGGCTGGATGTATCTCTCTACTTAAGAGCATTCAATGCCCATGACCCTATAGCTTTGGCATGCTAAAGGTTTGTTCTCCCATGGCCCACAGTCTTAGATGCTCTGAACACTTCCTTTCAGGAAGAGGACCGGCACCCCAGCCTGCTCCACACAAGCAGAACCCCCCCAGCAATTAGCAATTACCTGGGGAGCTCATCGGAACCATGCACCACCCTAGTGCAGCAATGAGTGTCAGCCATGTCACTTCCAAGCAAGGGGGGGGGAAGACCGGGGTACTTTAAAGCGGCAGTGCTGTGCGGAGCCTGGGGTCCTGTGCTCCATGTGGCGCTGCCGCTTTGAAACACTGAAGCAGCGTTTCAAAGGGGCAGCGCTGCATAGCTGATCTTGGGTTCCGTGGGGCACTGCCTCTTTGAAATACCATCACAGTGTTTCAAAGAGGCAGCGCCGCCCTACTGACTAATCAAATAGTCAATGCAAAAATGCAACAACTATTCGATTAGTCAATTACACAATACTTAACATCCTTAGTCTGCACCTAAGCTGGGGGGTGGGATCAGAACTGAGGCACCAAACACACACAGCCACGATCTGCAGCCAGAAGGCAGAAAGGGGCAAATGCCTTCACCCCTGTGTTTGCAGAAGGGGAAGGTGTGTGTGTGTGGGGGGGGGGGGGTGCCCTAGCCCATGCCCACCCCACTGGGATATTTATCAGGTTCTTACCCCCCTACATTCCCCTTCTCAGTGCTGTAACTCCCTCCCTGAGCCTAGTGGCATGGGGTGAATATTGCTCAGAGCAGGGGCCAATGGGGGAGGCTGTGAAGAGGGGCCACCCAGAAGGTCAGGGGGGCACATGGATCACCACATTTAGGAGGTGCAGGGGGCTACCCAGAGAGCAGGAGTGCTCCCCATTTAGGAGGCACACAGGGCCACCCACAGGGCAAGGGGGCTCCTCATTTAGAAGGCGCACAGGGCCACCCAGAGGGCAAGGGGGGCACGTGGGACTCCCCATTTAGGAGGCGCACAGGGCCACCCAAAGGGCAGGGGGCTCCCCATTTAGGAGACGCACAGGGCCGCCCAGAGGGCAAGGGGGCTCCCCCTTTAGGAGACGCACAGGGTCACCCAGAGGGCAAGGGGGCTCCCCCTTTAGGAGACGCACAGGGCCACCCAGAGGGCAAGGGGGCTCCCCCTTTAGGAGGCGCACAGGGCCACCCAGAGGGCAAGGGGGGCACGTGGGGCTCCCCATTTAGGAGGCGCACAGGGCCACCCAGAGGGCAAAGGGGCTCCCCATTTAGGACGTGCACAGCGCCACCCAGAGGGCAGGGGGCTCCCCATTTAGGAGGCGCCTGGGGCACCCCATTGAGCACTTAAAATATTGACGGGGGGAGGGGAGATGCGGATGCGCAGCCTCCCTCTCTCCCCCCCGGTGCTACCACGAGTCATCTCTGGCTCCGGGCCCCGCCGCACGAGTTAATGTGCAACCAGCCCCGGCTGCCTGCCCGCGGCTTCCGCGGCGGCGCCGAGCTGTGCCCGCGCGGGCCGGCCCGGCTCACCCGTAGCTGGTGAGGACGCTCTTGTTCACCACCACGATGAGGAAGGAGCTGAACCCGTAGAGCGCCGCCGCCAGCAGCTTGAGGCAGACGCTGAGGCTCGGGGCCGCCATGCCCGGCTCCTCATCTCCGCCGGCGGGGGCTGCTGCTGCCCCGGCTGCCTGGCGTCTGCGCGCGGCGGCCGACATGGCTGCAGGGGCGCGGCAGACGGGCGGGGGGCGGCGCCGGGCGCGGGGCCCAGAGGGCGGCGCTGCGCAGCGGCGGGGTTGGACTCGGGGGAGGCCGCTGCCCAGGCCTGGGGAGTGCGAGCAGCTCCCGGGCGCTTGGCCGGACACCGATAGCGGACGCGGTGCTGCCGGCGGAGGCGGGAGGCTGCAGCCTCGCCCGCTCCTTGGGGATGTCCCCGGCCAGAGGCTGGACCCGGGAGAAGCATCCGCGACAGGTGCTTGTCCAAGCTGTGCCCGCAGCCCTGCCACCGCCGCGCGCCCACGGCTCCCCCCTGCACCGGCCACCCTCGGCCGGGATCTCTAAAGCGGCCCTGACAACTGGTCAGAGGCTCTTGTCGCGGAGACTGTTACCAGGTTCTCTCCCCCTTTCCCCGCGATTAAACGTGCTCGGTGTTTGTTCACCTTTCCTCACAGCTCAGGTGTCTGCACCCGGTGTCCTTGTTCTTGCTCTGGACTCTCCCCAGTTTGCCCACATCTTTCCTAAAGTGTGGTGCCTAGAAGTGGCCCCTGTTTTACAGCGGAGGTCTCCCGCAAGCTGGGGGGAAGGAGGAGACCCTCCTCTTTGACAGGGGCCACACCTCCCTTCATGCACCCCACACGGATTAGCCTCTTTAGCAACTGCCTTACCTTGTCGACTCATATTGACCAGTTTCTGGTCAGCAATACTGATGTCTGCTCAGTGCTGTCCCGTTTTGTAGTTGTGCATTTCATTTCATTTCTCCTTCCTAAGTGGGGAGTGCTTATGTCAGAGGTGAGCAAAAGGGCTTCTGGGGGCCGGATTTGGCCCACCAAGCGGGTTGATACGGGTGGTGGAATCCCTGCCGCTCTCCCCACCTCCAGAGCCAATTAGGGCCCGAGGGCAGGTGGAGAGCAGTGGACACCTCCTCTGCCCTGCAAGGAGCACACTGCACTTCTAAGTGCCATGCACTCCTGGCAGGGTGGGTGGAGGCTTCACATGCTCCCCTGTCCCCAGGCCAATCAGGCGGGGGGGTGGAGTGGGGGCAGAGAGTGTGCGCAAAGTTTCCTTTCCCTGCCTCCACCCTGCGAGGATCATGCGGCACTTAGAAGCGCTGCACCCTCCTCACAGGGCAGGAGGAGGTTTCACATGCTCCCCCACCCTCAGGCTATGTCTAGACTGCAAGCCTCTTTCGAAAGCCTCTTTCGAAAGAGAGCGTCTAGACTGCACGCGGAATTTCGAAAAAGCAAGCCGCTTTTCGAAAGAAAGCACCCAGTGAGTCTGGATGCTCTCTTTCTAAAAAGCCTGTTTGCTTTCAAGAACGCCTTCTTTCGAAAGAGGGCGTTCTTCCTCGTGGAATTAGGTTTACCACCGTCGAAAGAAAAGCCGCGTTCTTTCGATTTAATTTCGAAAGAACGCGGCTGCAGTCTAGACGCAGGTGAAGTTTTTTCGGAAAAAGGCTACTTTTCCCGAAAAAAACCCTGAGTCTGGACACAGCCTCAGGGAGAGCACAGGAAGCCTCCTCCCACAGCCAGGGGCATGGGTGGGACGTGGGGGCAAAGAGGCTCCCCACCTCCACACAAATCATGGGGGTGTGGAAGCCCAGAAGCATCCTAGCCCACCCCTTCCATTTGAGGCCCTGCCCCTTCCATTGCGGCCCGTGGCCACTTTAAAAAATAACTAACAAATTTTTGAAGTGGCCCACAGCAAAAAGTTATTGCCCACCCCTGACTTATGTTCACTGATTTTCATCTTGAATGCAGACTCATTGGTCAAGATTATTTTATATTCTAATCATGCTCAACCTCTCGCAAAATGGTATCATCTGCACATTTTATAAGCATAATTTCTCCTCCACCATTATCCAAGTCATTAATATATTTTGACTAGTACCAGATCCAGGACTGATGCCTGGGACCCTACTAGATAAGCCCTACCAGTTTGACAGCAAATGATTGATAAGTACTCTGTGTGTGATCTTTTTCAACAGTTGCGTACCAACCATATAGTAGATTCATCTAGACCTTATTTGCCTAGTTTGTATAAGAATGTCATAGGACTGTGTCAACAGCTTTACTAAAACGGAAATATATCACATCTACTCCTTCTCCCAAGGAGTGCAGGTAACCCTGATAAAGAAGGAAATTAGGTTGATTCAGCATGATTTGTTCTTGACAAATCTGCTGGCTATTTCCTATAACATTATGTCCCATAGGCAGGGCTTCACAAACGGCGGCGAAAGCCGCTTGCCAGCCCCAAACTGTGCGTGCAGTTTGTCGAGCCCTGCCCATAAGTATTTACAAATTGATAATCTGTTACAGTATTTTTCTGTGCATCAAAGTTAGGCTGACTGGTTTGTAATTCCCAGGGTCATCATTAAAAAGAGAAATAAAGAGAAGTATTAAGTTTGCCCTTCTGCAATCCTCTGGGACCTCACCTATCTTCTGATTATAAATATCTAAGGGTGTGACTACACTAGCCCCCTAGTTCGAACTAGGGTGGCTAATGTAGGCACTCAAACTTACAAATGAAGCCCATAGTTCAAACTGACTGCCCGTGGCTACACACAGCAGTCAAAAGTTAATCCAAACTAAATCCTTAGTTCGGATTAACTGTTACACCTCATTGCAGGAGGAGTAACAGTTAATCCAAACTAAGGACTGCTGCTGCAGCCCGCCTTGAGCCACTCCTGGATAAGGGGAAGTCATTTCTGATTCCCCTGCCACTGACTCGAATTGGCCTGGCCCACTGGCCTCCCAGCCAGTTCCCTACCTACTGTTGGCTTTGCTACACTGCCAACCCCACTGGGCAGCCACGTGCCGTGGTGCTGGGCCCTGCTGGATAGCCACACACGGCAAATCCAGACCCTGCATGGCTACCACACCCTGCCGGTGCTGCTTTGGCAGCTCCCAAACCTGCAGGATAGCCACTGCCTTCCAGCCCCACTGCTCAGCTGGGTCTTCCAGCCCCACTGCTCAGCTCCACTGCCATGCACTGTGTGGCTCCACCAGCAGCTCACTGCAGGCAGTGCTCCTTGCTGCTGGTTCTTCACTGGGACACTTTAATCCTGCAACATCTGTGCCGGACCACAGATGTTGCCGATACAGAGAATCCTGGTTTAGCAAGTTTCAACCTGTATGTCTCCATCAGGGTCTTTTTAATGACCTGGAAATCAAAAAGGAATCTCATAAAAAGTAGAAGCATGGACAAATTGCTAATGAGGAGTACAGAACACCACAAAAATGTAGGGCAAAAGCAAAATAGTCTAATACACTGAGTTACAACTAACAAGGAACATAAAAGGGAATAAGAAGATGTTCTTTAAATACAGTAGGAGCAAGGAAAAGACAATGAAAAGTGTAGGTCTGCTGCTTGGTGGAGAAGGAAAGTGAATAGATGACATCAAGAAGGCTGATGGGCTGATACTTCCAGTTCTTCCTGTGTATTCCCCATCTTCCTTGCATTTGTGTATAAACATCTAAGATGTCAAGCAGATTCCCCCCCGTGATTTCCCTCTTGTTGACCCCATTATAATTTTCCATGTCCCCCCTCCAAATCAAGGTCTCTGTTACGGTCACCTTTTCTATATTTGCCTGCTCTCTTGGAACATGGTTTATAGCTCTCCTCACTACGTTGGTAAGTTGGCATGCAAAGATATTCTTTTCCTCCATGGTCAGGTGGACCCCATCTTTCCAAGCAGACTTTCTTTCTGAAACAGCAACATGTGGCCAAGGAAGCCAAAGCCGACCCATTGACACCATCTACACAGCCATGCATTCATCTCCAGCATGGTGTGATGAGTGCGATCACAACTCTGTCACTGCTGATCTTCTCAGGGTCATACCTGGATAAGCAGCATGGTGTAGTGGTCAGAGGGTTGGCTGAACCTTGGTAAGCTTTGTGCAACATTTCAGCCTCTAGGCAGGCAGCACATGCCCCAGGACATCATATCAGGTCAGCAGATGGATGCCTCCATTCCTCTCAGAAGGGAGTCCCTGACCATCAGCATCCTACACCTCCTCTTCTTGGGTAGAGTGGCCCTGAGCCTCCCAGCTTTTGGAGAAGATTCTTCCTCAGACATTGGGATCTGTTCCTTACCTCCGGTTGCCACTACAACATAATAGTTCTTCATCTCAATGCATAGGGGGAATCTGAGTGGAGTACTGTTTGCTGCCCAAGGTGGCCAGCAGCTAGTCTCCACTCCAGCAAGCAGCCAGTTCTCCTTCCTACTCTGGTCTCACTATCATCATCCAAATCACCTAGCCTCCTCCATGCTCGTGGATTAAATACTGGTGAGTCTTTTCCTCCTGTCGCTCTTACCTGCTCCCCGAGGGATACCTCTCCCACCAAAGGATTCCCTCTGCCTGGCTTTCATTGGCAGGCTGCATTCCTAGCAAGTCGAGACCAGACCCTAGGTAGAAGTCTCTTTGGCAGAGGGCCCCCACAATTGCAGGCAGAGGAAAAGCTATCAGTGATGTTGGCAGCACACCATGTGCCTTATTTTGGCTACAAGTGCCAGAAAACTACACACAACTTACCTCCCTTTCTTCAGCAGCTCACTAATTGCCTTTGTTTCCCAGCTGCCTTTGCCTTACCCACCCACAGGCAGCCTTGGCTCTACAAACAGTTGAAATTCACTCTAATCACTGGCCTACCCAATCAAAACTGCTCTTCAGTCACATCAGAGAGCTCTGCTAGAAAACAGGTAAAAACTCATCTACCTGCAGGGCAATGGCAACCAGCCCAGTCCTACCAAGAGCTCCCAGCATGGGATATACTCTTCTTTCACTCCCCACAGCTAATCAACGGCGATAAGACAGATGTGCCCCAGAGATGCTCACCAGCTGGTTAACTCCCAAAGACTCCCAGCTGCCTTCATCTCACCTGCCACATGAAGTCTGCAAAGGTGCTGGGGTTATAGTGAGAGCTGGGGTGACATGTAATGTGCTGGTGGATGGAAGGATTATACCGGGCAAGAGGAAGGATTTGCATGGGTGGAAGCTGTCTCCATTCGGGCATTCATTGGTGATCCAGCCACATTTACAAAAATAAGTCCATATTTTTAAAAAATACATAAAAAGCCAACAGGGATATGGGGCAGACAAAGGTACATTTTGGAGCCTACACAGTTGGCTGTCTCTTTGATGCAGCAATGTCAAAAGGAACATGAACTTTGCTACTTTGTCATTTTACAAGAAAGGTTGCACAGGTCAGCGACATGCTTGTTGTGGGGAGGAGCTGTGTGGAAATTTAAAAAAAAAGACAAAATGACCCCAACATAAACATTTATTTTCCTCAGTAATTTCATTTCTAGGAAAAGCATTACAAATACAGTGTTCACATATACAAACACATCAGCTCAGTTCAGAAACCAAAGTACATGCTCAGCCATGTTGTATATACTCTAGCAATGTAATGAGTTAAAGCCAAGGACCCATGGACTTGCATCACTGTTTAGGCACCTACCGATTGGAAGTGTGGGGTCTTGCATGTTGCTTACTGAAAAAGTAGTAAGAGTGAAACTGCATATCTAGTCAGACGTTCAAATTACCAGGCTGAATATAATGTGTAAATTTAGATTCATCTAGTAAAATATCTTCTAAACAGCATGAGGAAAATCTCCTGTATTTATTTCAGTTCAAAACACTTCCCATATGGAGACAATTTATCCTGCTGAAAGCCCCTTTCTTCTTTTTAAGTGCCCGTGATTTAATATTAGCTGAAAATAGGTTATGCACGTAGTCATTAGTTTATGTGTATTGTCAAAAATGTACTTTATGGAGAATTTCAGCCTAATCCAATATTGCTAAATATTAAAAGCCACATTCCACTAAATACACTTTTATTAAAATTGCAAGGGAGAACTTGGCTAGAATCTTGATGTGTACAACATAGATCATAAGCAATATGATTCATAGTACTAGAAGTTGTAAGACTTTAAAATCTACGTGGTATATTAAGAAAGAAAGGTAGATAACACTCTAAATATAATTTCTCTTTGTATTTAAAAATAAAGAACTATCTTAATGTATTAAAATGTTCAAAAGCAAATGTATTCAGGAAAATAAATAATTTCTGTGCTTGAAACAAGAGTTTAATGTTTTGTATGCGGGTCTAATAAAACCATTGAATAAAGGTTTATAAAGGCCTATCAATTAATTTTAAGAGACACACATCCCTTTATAACTGCTATGTCATAATTAATTACAGTGGCAAATATCTCATGGTTTACATACGTTCATGTAAAAAATAATAGCTGTTCTGACAAAAATTATCATAACATCTTGATTGGCAGATGCATTTATTTCAGAAATGGATCGATCCCATGTATCTATGACAGTCAATCAATAGATATACCATCAGTTAATTGGAGTGACTAGTGTCCTTTGGAGTATCAGTATCATCTGTAAATTCAGCTTGAACTTTTTTTATCTTGAATTCTGAGGCATGACATTATGCGGTTGGTATACTAATAATTGGATGATTGAAGTTAACAGGTAATGATGCCAGGCATTCAGGTAGCATTGCTTTTTTGATCTCAGGACTGCTGCCTGGCATTGCATATGAATCTTTCAGTAATGCTGAAGATCTGCTAGTGCTCCAGAATTCCACAGTATTAACCCATTCTTGGCTTTTCCTATTGTCTGTGCAATACTCATTATTTAGCTTTATCGCAGTTGATTTTTCTTCCTTGCTGAAAGCTGGCTGAGAACACCTGGCAGATTTGGTTACTTCAGCGATTTCTTCATTATTGTCACTAGGCAGAGGGTTTTTCTTAAAACAAACTGCAGGTTGAATAATGCTTTTGTTTTCCCAATGATCATATGAGATTTTGTGAAATGATTGTGAATTGACATTTGGGCAGTCATGTATTTTAATAGGTTTTGTTATGGATATATAATCCAACTGTGATGAATCAGCCAGCCTGCCTTTTTTTTGAAGCTGGGAGACTGTGAACAGTGGTTTTCTGTAAGAACCATGAAATTTAGCAACAGTTGCTGCATTTATTTTAGTGGATTGGTGTGCTGCAGCTTTTGGGTTTACTCCAAATATAACAAGGCCATCAGGATTACATTCAGCCTTTGTTGCTGAAACATTCCTGTCTTTTGATATGAGCTTACTGATTGGTACTTCAGCATCATGAAAGCTACCAGCTATTTTCTGAACAAGAATTTTTTCCTTCTGTGAATTTTTTATGCTTTTACTTTTTCCATCTGGAGATAAAATATGAATATTGATTTTTTGTTTCCCAGATAATGTTCTTTTTAGCTTTTTATTCCCCTTAGCAGTTACATTAAAAGTACTCTTTTCTTCCTTTCCAGATAAGGCCAGGGCATAATCAAAGTTGTTTTGTAAAACTGAATTTGGATTTGTTTGTACCTCATCATTTTCATTTTCTAAGTCACAAGACACTTTATTTCCATGTAAACGCAGCCACCTCTTCAAAATAAAGTTTTGCATATATCCTTCTTCAGCATAAATGATGGGGTATGTTTCACTCACTTTCTGTAGAAAAAAAGAAATTGAACTTAAGTTTTCTCACTTCTTTCATATAGTTCTAAGGTGTTTACTTAAAAAAGTCCAAGAATATGTCGAAGATGCAGAAATAAATAGGCTCAGATCAGATAATATACTTAGACATCACATTAACAGTCACATAGTGCTGAAATTCACGATAAATACAGCTTATTATATGGCACTACAATGTATTATAAATGATTGACATTTGTTTCCAGCTCAGGTAGACCATGAGTATCCATATACAACTATTCAGAAAACTGTAGTAAAAGCAAAAAGGGATACATAGAGCTCCCATGGGAAGGAAAGACCTCCAGAGTTTTGTTTTCTGGGTTGTTTAAAAAAATCTTTAAATATGTCTGAAAAAATAGCCAGTAAGTCCAGTAAGTGAATTCAGGCTCCAGGGCTAAAGTTTATTCAGGACACGCATGATACAAGCTAATCTCAAACTTCAACCCTGGAGAAGTCTAGTCAGACCACAGTTCAATTACCAATATAAACCACAAATTGCATTTTAGTAGATCTTAAAATTAATCATGAAATCTGGAGCCTTAAAGCATTATGAATGTATTTGTCATTATTCCTCTTTACTGAGGGACTAGAATGACTAGTCATCACAAATTCATCATCTCCTTCCCCATCTGTGGGCCCTGCTCCCTTCTCTCTCAAAAAGCCTCTCATCTATTGTAGAGTGCTAGAATGTGCAGCTCTCCATGTCCAGCGCCCACCCCCAACCTGCACCACTTTCTCACTCTCCTCTGTTGCTAGCTCTAAGCCAGTTCCTCCCCATCACCAGATCCCAATAGATGTCTCTTCTCTCACCCTGCCAGTTTGCAAACTAAGCAAGAACTGGCTGCAGATCATGTCAAGATTACTGGAAAGGGGAGCAGAGGAAATAGAACTAGGTTGACTCCTTCCAAGAGTCCTAATTTACCCTCTTCTTTGGGAGCTAAAAACAGCACTCCCTTCTCCTCAGACAACATTCCAACTGAGAGCCTAGGAAACTAGCCAGAAGCTAATGTGTTCGAAATTAAGGATGTTAAGAAGCATGTAATTAATTAATTGTGTAGTTGCCCAAAATATGTGGGACTGAGCCAGACTACCTGGCTTCTAGATTACTTTTATTGCAGAACTGCAGCAGGGGTAGCTCTGGGGACCCAGAGCCAACTGAGACTGAGCCATGCTGCTAGCCAGCCCTCTAAAAAACGTACTGTCGAGGGGGGATGCATGTAGTCAATAGCATTAACCAATAAGCTTTTGCTTATCGGTTAATCATTTAATCCTCTATGCTATTACATCCCTATTTGAAATATGATGAAGGGCAGTGACTCTGAATCTTTCCAGACTGCTGTACCTCTTGCAGGTATCTGATTTTTCTTCCATGCCTCAAAATGTGACCTCACTTAAAAACTACTTGCTTACAAAATCAGGCATAGAAATATAAGGATTCAGCATGCTTATTACTGGACAATGCCTTACTTTCTAATTTTGACCATATAATTATAAAATAAACTGGAATGTAAATACTGTACTTCCATTTCTGTGTATAGTATACAGAATAATATAAACGAGTCATTGTATGATATTTGGGTTTGTACTGACTTTGCTAGTGCTTTTTACGTAGCCTGTTGAGCTAGATGAGCTGATATGACCTCTGGAAGACCTCAGTGTATCCCCAGGGCTACATATATCCCGGGCTATCCTTAGAACTTATGAGGCCCTACATAGTAGTAGTAAATTGTTTCCCCTATGCCCAACAGCCACCCAGGGAGGGGAGAATGATGATGTTTTTATAGACGTGATTTTATAATTTTCAGCAACACACTTATGAAATATTTTAAAACAAAGGTCCTGTAGACTAACACAGTAAATTCAGAAACAGACAGCCTATACATGGGGTTGGCAAATGCTTGTTAAATGGCTTCATTACAGTTGAAAGGCTCTTTCACAGGTTCAGTGTGCAGCTAATAGCTCTGACAGGCTTTTTCACTTTTAAGTTAACTGGATTCTCTCTGGAGGAAACAGAGCCACAGAACAGGGATAGGAAGAGGTGAGTGGGTGGACATTAAGACCCAGTGGTGTCCCAAATTTTCAGGTGTTCTACAGAGCTGCATATTCTGCATATGGGTAAGGAGAGCTCTGCATGTATCCCTAGTTGAGTACTACTGATCTAGGGTGCTAAAAGTTACACTCTATGTACTATTCCAAATATGAATAATGAAATAGGAAGCTCTTATTGCAGGAATCTCAAGGGTTCAGAAGTCTGGTCTTATTTCAAAATAGAATATTCCTTTACTAGCAGCAGGTACTAGCATAAAAGACCTTTTATAAACTTTACCAAACACAACAGGGATGGTATAAACAGGACATTACCACCACTGGCCTGGGAGATTTTGGTTTTGGAGCGCCCACGCTGATTATTTTAGCATTTGTTTTTTCCATTTCATCTTCAATACTCAAGGAGACGAGATTTTTCTTTTCTTCTGAAGCAGATTTAGTTACATGAAAATTATTCGTACTTTTTGTTTCTTCAAGATCAAGAACACTTTCTTTCAGAGAAGCTTCGTTTCTTAAAATAAAGAAGGCTACAGTTAAACAGGCAATGATGCAGATAGCTGCTTCTTACCTGAAACATGTTCAGACAGCAATGTTTTAAAAGCAGGTATGGGCATTCAGCTTGGGGTATGACTCCACTTCATGCTGGAAGTGTAATTCCCAGCTTGGGATGATGTGCACGTACTAGCTTTGATTGAACTAGTGCGCTAAAATGGCAGTTTAAACACAGTGAATGGACTTGCTGCCCTGAATATTATCCTATCCCAGGCTCTAGGTACTTAGCCTCTCACCCCATCTGCACTGTTGTGGCTATGCTGCCATTTTTAGTGTACTGTGTTCATGGGCGAATGGTGCCTGCAGGGGAGAAGGTTCAGGGAGGGCCATTCAGTGGGACTGCTCCATTTAGCAATTAGTATTTTGGTGGGGGTATGTGCTGATCAAAGCCGGTGCTATCTGAGCTGGAAATTCTATCTCCAGCTCCAGGGCAGACAGTTTTTCCTGAAGATTTGGCTCATCATGAGCATTGCCTAATATCAGGCTGCAAAAAGGAGAAAGAAACAGGCTGTGTGGAAATGCACGGACAGAGTTTCAAAAAGAGCTCCATGCCCAGCATTCCCATTGTGATATGAATATCGGTGCTGAGCTCATTTGTGGCTAAAGGGTTCTTACCACAGCACTATCTAATAAACACAAGCCTTTTGTAGCCACCACCTGCTCCTATCTGTGACCTGATTGCACCATTGTCCTACCATGGGATATCACTGAGCCCTTCTGGGGGCACAGCTCAATGGGGTCCAAAGACTCCCACTCAAGCTCAGAGACATTGTATGTCATGCAACAAGGTCCACCATTACCTATAAGGTCCAGCAGGGTCTGGCACGACCTTCTGACCCCATTCTGACTCAAGCCATGAGCTGCAGAACTGTCATGCTAACTACCTCCATGATGGTATCGCATGGCCCACTACACACATTAAACATGGGCAGTGGAGGTGGGTCACCTGATCTAACTCCTTCTTTGCCTTCCTCTTTAATCATCAAAGGCTGCCCATCGTTCTGGCACATAAAGCAAAACCAGCTCCTCACTTCTGGGCTGTCCGGTCTCAATGGGGTCTAAGCTTGACAGTACACAGCAACCCTATGCAATAGTTGAGGAAAAGGGATGACTACCATAGCCAGGTGAAACTGCAGGGGCAACATAAGTAGGCAGAATGCAATCACTCCCAGGCTACGTCTAGACTACATCCCTTTTTCGGAAAAGGGATGTAAATTAGACGTATCGCAATTGCTAATGAAGCGGGGATTTAAATCTCCCCCGCTTCATTAGCATAAAAATGGCTACCGCTTCTTTTCCGCACAGAGCTTTGTCGGAAAAAAGCGCCAGTCTAGACGCTGATCTTGCGGAAAATAAAGCCTTTTATGAAAGATCCCTTATCCCTAAATTCAAAGCTCTGTGCGGAAAAAAAGCAGCAGCCATTTTTATGCTAATGAAGCGGGGGAGCTTTAAATCCCCGCTTCATTAGCAATTGCGATACGTCTAATTTACATCCCTTTTCCGAAAAAGGGATGTAGTCTTGTCCCAGGGTAATGGCTCTTTCTTTGCTAAAGTGACCTTTAGTGACCAGCAAGACTTGTCTTTTAAGCTTTACAATAAAGATGCACTTTAAGAAGCATAGTGCTCCTTAGCATCATTGCTAGTTCCACTTCCTTCATTATTCTAGGCACTCCTTGAAGTTCTCCACTCCTGCGACTGCCCAGACCTAACTTGCTTGTCTTATGAGATCTAACCAAGTAGTAAGGCCAGTTATTGACGACTGGGATGCCACACAGTGGGTCATTCAGAAAGAAATTCAACATAGATTTGCAGTAATATTTACAGTCTGTCAGCAATTACCTTTCTTTCAAACCATTTACACAGACTCTGATTGTGTTGTCTCTCTCTAGCTGTTGAGCAATGAATTTGCCAGCTTCCCCATAAATACTGTATTGCGCTATCTTGTCCCCTGAAAAGACAGTGAGTTTTTATACATGATATATAGATGTGCAAATAAGGGAGACAAAAGTTACTTCTCACTGGATGGTGTTGGAAAATATAATAGACATTGGGCTTTATAAAGTGCACAGGGGATCCTCAACAAACCACATCAGTGCGCTAAACTAACTGATCCTAGCCTATAGCTTTGCAGAGTGGGCATCTCCTGGCAGTTGGTGCTGCAGGAACAATACATCCAAAAGGATTCCTTCTTCAGAACAAAGGATCCAAAATGACAGCAGAAGTGTGGCAGGTCATGTAGCATTCCCCATCTCAGGGTACACTGCACATTACTAAAATTCAGTTTTTATTTTATTTTATTTTATTTTATTTTATTTTATTAAAACTAAAAAATACTTGCCCCACAGAACATTTTCTAATGATGTTGATGCACAAACTGGAAATAGCTACATTTGAATTTTTAGATCTCAGGCTGATGTTGCCAGTCAAGCAGACAGAAAAATAAACATTTACATGTAAACGGAGCAGGTTTAATATGGAAGCATTAGAAACACAAGAAAAGTGAACCTCAGGATAGCATTTTTATAAAGTAACTTCTCAGAGGAGATGATATTTTAATGTCACATGACCATGACTAATGTAAGAAAAATAAATAAAGAAAAATGTAAATTGAAGAGATTATATGATAGGGAAACACTTAAATAAGTTAGAATAATGCACATTTAACAGCCCATTTAAGCAGGATGAGTCCTTGTACCCCACTCTCTCAGATAATTTCTCCAAGAAAAACTTTCCTTCTAATTCTAATGCATTGCAGTGGTATTGGTGAATCTCCAATTTTCTTTAACTGTAGCTACATAAGGCTTTCACTGATTCTTACCCTTTAATGCTGTTAGAAATGATTCTTCATTCTGGTTACTGGCATTTTTAGGAGGGCACCAATGAGAAATGTCCATATGGTCAAGAGTAGATGGTAAATGGGCTTGGCTGTCTTGCTGACAGAGGGCATCCAGCTTCAGAACATTTTCAACCTGGATATCGGAAAGTATTTGTACATATGAACATCAGATATTTGTAATGAGCCACCCTTACAACTGTAACCCTAACATGGAAACTTTTAAAGGATCTTCAAGGTAAATGGTATGTCAGAATCTTTAAATGATCCATGCATTTAAAGCATAAAACTTTAGAAACTGAACAACAACAACAAAAAGATTAGAAAATGTAGCGTTTGTTGTAAAATGACAGAGTTCAGACACTTAAATTATAAATAAGAACCCAGGAATTGCTGTACGGGATCATTGTGTAACCATTTATACAAAGCTCATGACAGAATCTGACTGCCCAATATAAAGCAAGTATGCACACAATGTGGGTCTCAGTTAAGTTTTGTAGATTTCACATTTTAGGGCCAGGTGTTAGGCTCAGAAATGTGAGCAAACACTGCCTACCTAACAAAACAATCCACAATATTACATGTTTACGTGGGCATAGTATAATGGTGGCTATTAAAAAGTCATTTTTTGCCAATAGATACTGCAGATTACCACTGATATTAGTCTTTTAATTATAAGGATAAGGTGTGGCAGCTTAGATACCACTGTTATAGCTGTTAGCGTAATGTTACCGTATTCTTTAACTATGTGCTGATGCACATCTGCAGTTGGGATGTGGCCTTCACCCTGAAGGAAAATCCTTGCATATATCAGAGTTCTGAGAGCAGGCACTGGTTGTTATGACTCAGCAGGGTAAGAAAAAGATCTGTCTATGCCAATCAGAATCTGCTTAGCCACAAAGGGTTATAACTATGTTAAATAACAAAGCAAAACTCCACATGTTCCCCTTTTACTTCTTCTCCCCTGCCATGTTCCACACCTCCTTCCCTTTTCTTTCATGTTGGCTCATCCCCTCCTAACTAAACCCTGCCACCCAAAATGGCGAATGTCTCAGTTATCGCCATCTGTTGGTTCATATTCCAGCTTGTGTGTTTTGCCCCTTTTCCCCACCCTCTGTCTGTCTATAAGCATCTCAGAGAAGGACCCTATAAATAAGCAACATGCACAAGAAAGCCCCATTCTTGGTTGGCCCTTCAGCACTGCTGTAATAAACATGATTAATAATAAAAGCTATAACTGTTCATTACAAGAAATAGAAGAAATTTGTTGTAGTTCACAGTAGGAAGAAGACTGATTTTTTCCACTTGTAATTTGTTCCACTGGCATATTTTTGGCTGTCTGATCCACCTTAACATTTTTCCCTTTGATGTATGCAGCTTGTGTTATATTAATGTGGTTTGCCTGCATGAGAAGCATCTATTCCAGGAATGTCTGTGCCAACTAGCCACTCGGTCACATGTTCGTTTATTGTGTCAAGTTCCATTCCAGCAAAGTATTTTTAAGCACTGGTCTCTTCCCTGAGTTTACAGTTGATAGTTATACGATATGAACATGAAGCTCAGAACTTTCCCCATTATTGTCTCATCTTATAATGATTTTATTTTTCCATTTATTCTAAATGACATCAAATTTGGTATGCTAAATTATACAAAAAAATGTTTAATTTTTGCAAAAGGGAACATAGCCATGGACCAACAGATGTTGAAGAAGTTTGAAAAAATGTATGTTTTGCTAGAAAAAAATTGTGGTTAGTATTTTTTTAAGAGAAAAGAACTCTCTCATTTTCATGGATATTCAGATTACAACCAGAAAAGGAATTCTGCCCCAAACAGAGATCCTCTCTTTCCAGACCCTAAAAAGACACTGTAAAACATCCCTGAAGAAATTTGTATCAATTTTAAAGCATTTGTAAATCTGGTTAGAGTTAAGATACTATGGAGTGTATTAATTAGTAGTTTTGGGTTAAGCTGAGAGTGGAATTTACCTCTGTCTTCCATTTTGGTCTTCTGTGAACTTTTGTTCTAAGATTAACAGGTTTTTCTTTTTGGTTTAGTTTTAATGAAATAAAACCTTCTTTTAACATGTGGAGATTGTCTATAAAAAGGATACATATGAAAACAGGAATAATTTGATGAGATTATTATAGTGCAGTATTTTAAATTAATAGGTTTCATTAGAGGTGGATTAATCATTAAAATAAGCAGACACATCAATCAAGGAAACTGCTGAAGGGACAGTGATTGCATATAATGGTTTGCTCCATTGCTTATGTTTGCAACCATGTAGCAGGTTTACCCTGAAATGCTATTTTTTTAAACAGAACCATTCTTACTCATCCACATGTAGCACTCCCTGCACCTGTAGTTATATCAGCACATTCTGAGATTCCTAAAGCCAGGGGGGCCAACTGTTTCTGCAGGCCCCTGGGCAAGGTGGGAGTAGGGGCTTTGTGCCTCAAAGGGGGCAGGGCCTCAGGCAGAAGGGGCAGGGCAGCCATCCATCATTGCTGCCTGGAGCAAGGCATTGGGCTTCCTACCTCAGCCCTCAAAGCTGTTTAGAGCATGTGGACTGGTGCTCTGGTGGCAATTTAAAGAGCCGGAGCTCGGGCCACCACCACTGTCACAGTAGGGCCCCTTTGAATCGCCAGGCTGTGGGTCAACTGCCCTCTTTGTGCCCCCTTTGTCAGAAGGCCTGCCTGGAACACATATCTAACCATGCCCAGCAGTCTCCAGAAGCAAGAGCTTTTTGGTCATTTCCTAGCACAAGACACTGTACTGCAGGACAGGTTAGGAGAACTAGCTGAGCCAGTACTGCTGCAACATTTGTGGTTTCCTTTTCACAATGTACTGGTACAACCCTATCTGAGCTGAAGATGTTCTCCCACATGTACAGTCATCACTTTTATCTGAGATGGCTGTTGCACGTAGATGCAAGGACCTGCACAAGTACTGTAAGCTCAACATATCCAAACAAATTGTTTCTTGCAACCAGCCATTTTCTTTTGCGATGGCCTCACTGTAAGAGAACATGCATTTTTTCCATCAAGTTAACTAACTATCTCGATGTAAAAACACACCTTTTTGGCTAGTGAAGACCTCGTTTAGTGTAGACAGGCTGCAATAGTACTCACGCGGGGTGGGCAATAAAAAATTGGCAGCCCACACAGTTAGTCCCTGGTGGGCTGCTGATATATTTACCTGCGTCTCCACAGGTATCGGATGATCGCAGCTCTGGTTGGCCACAAATCACTGTTTGCGGCCAACGTGAGTGGCAGGAAGCTTTGGGGACCAGGACGCCACTTCCCACTGCTCGTATTAGCTATGAATGGTGATTCGTGGCCAACCAGAGCAGCAATCCTCCGATATCTGCAGAGGCACCGGTAAACATGGAGGTGGTCGCCTTCCAGGGACTAGCCTTGTGGGCCAGAATTTGCCCACCCCTGCCATGCTTTTAGAAATGTGCCATGGAATGTCAATACTTTGTGTACAACGTTTTACACAATAGCTAAACAACGTAAAAGAACTTGTATGTCAGAATTAGCAGTAGCCAAGGGTTACATAAAGAAGTACCTTTCTGATTACATGCTTTAGCTTGCAAGACATCTGGAGCACTAAATGGCCTTGCAGTTAGTTTTCCAGAGTGACTCTTTCTAGCTGCCAGTTTTGGCACCACGGATTTAAGCCTGAAAGGACAAAAATCAAAGTTGTACATTTTATAGCCATTCATGACCAACAACTGACTAAAAAAAAGTGAAACAGGTTGGAAAGGGTGACATAAGTGTGCAACTTTGGCTGATATTGCAAAATATAGGTTGTCTCCTCAACTGATGAGACATAATGGAATTAACAAAATTTAGCACTTACGAGTGGCAGCTCTAGGTCCAAAACGTTAGGCTGGGCTCTATCATTTTGTGTATTTGTTCTGGAGGTTAATCCTGAAAGATGCTGAGCATTTGAACTATAACTGAAATTAATGGGAACAGAAGGCGCCCAGTACAAGCCCTAGTACTTTTGAAATTGCTCCCATGGCAGTCTAACACAATTCTGCTACTTTAGAGCATCCTATTCTAATATGCACTATACAGACTGTAGCAGCTGCCCCACGAGTCTTGAATCTGGAAGAGAATTTCCATTAAATTAATCTTTGTCAATGGTGCTGAGAACTGGGAGGACATTAAAATGATTTTACTTAATGTTATATTTCAGTGGCAGAAGCAATGGTCAGAAGCACAATGCCTCCAAATTTGAGAATGTTCAAAGTACAGATTGGATTTTTCACTGCCCCTCTCTGCCAATTAGCAGGGAATATAAACATAAACATTATGAATGGCTATAGTGGGTCAGTCCAAGGGTCCATCTTGCCCAGTATCCTGTCATTGACAGTGGCCAATGCCACATGCTCCAGAGGGAATGAACAGAACAGAGTTATTTTGACTGGTCTTTCATTTGTCCAGTTCTAGCTTCTGGCAGTCAAATATTTAGGGACACCCAAAGAATGGGGATGCTTCTCAAACCATTGGACTAATAGCCTTGGATGGATCTATCCTCCATGAATTTATCTAATTCTTTTTGAACCAAGCTATAGTTCACAAGATCCCTTGGAAGTAAGTTCCACAGGTTGACCGTGAACTGCTTCCTTTGTTTTAAACCTGCTGCCTATTAATTTAATCCCCCAGCTGATTTATCATGTGAAGTGGTAAATAACACTTCCCTGTTCACTTTCTCCACACCACTGATGATTTTATAGACTTCTGTTATAACCTCCTTTAGTCAAACCTTTGCTAACCTGTAAAGTCCCTGTACACTCTTTTTAATCACTCCTTGTACAGAAGCTCTTGCATATCCCTAATCATTTTTGTTGCTCTTCTCTGAATATTTTTTTTAGATGAGGCAACAAAAATTGCATGCAGTATTCAAGGTGTGGATGTACCATGCATTTTATACAGCAGCATTGTATTTTCTGTTTTTATTTTATCTATCCCTTTACTAATTGTTCCTAACTTTGGGTATGTCTATACTACAGCACTAATTCGAACTAACTTAATTCAAATCAGTTAATTCGAACTAAGCTAATTCGAATTAGTGCATCTAGACCTAAAAACTAATTCAAATTAGCGTTTTGCTAATTCGAACTAGCATGTCCATATTGAGTGGACCCTGAACCGAAGTTAAGGCAGGGCATCAGGTTAAGACTTAGAGTGTGGAGCTGCTGCCTCAGGTTAGCCGAGGGCTGTGCTTAAAGGGACCCGACCCCCACCCCAGACAGACAGTTCTCAGGGTTCCCCGCTTGCTTGTCTACCTCGATGAGGGACAGCAAGCAGTCCTGTCTTGGAGTGCCCTGAGTGCCTACACTCAGCACATCACAGCACTCGATCATCAGCCTGGCTGCACTTTCCGCAGGCTGCCATCCGGTGGGGGTGGGGGGTTAATTGGGGGGCTCTCAGGATTCAGGAAGCCCTGCAAGAGAGCTTCCACCCCGAGGAGCCTGCAGAGCCACCCCAGTCCTCCCCATCGGGGGCTCGTGACCCATTCCTCCCTCATCTCCTTCCACTTACCCCTCCCTAGCCCCCCTTCCTGATGTAAAAAATAATGGACATGTGTGTTCAAAAACAGAAACTCTCTTTATTTAACAAAACTTGGGGGGGGGGGAGATTAACCTCTGGGGAGACTGGGAAAAGGAGGTGGAAGACGGGAAGAGAGGGTGGGAGAGGGGAGGGGGAAACCTGGGAGGAGGGAGCTGGAAGGGGGAAGCCAGGGGAAGAAGGAGGAGGGGAAGTATAAAACTATGGTACGCCATATCTTCAGTACTGTGTACAGATGTGGTCTCCTCACCTCGAAAAAGATGTTTTGGCCTTGGAAAGGATTCAGAAAAGGGCAACTAAAATGATTAGGGGTTTGGAACAGGTTCCATATGAAGAGAGGCTAAAGAGACTGGGATTTTTCAGCTTAGAAAAGAGGAGACGGAAGGGTGATATGATAGAGGTATATAAAATCATGAGTGGTGTGGAGAGGGTGCATAAAGAAAAGTTCTTCATTAGTTCCCATAATATAAGGACTACAGGACACCAAATGAAATGAATGGGTAGCAGGTTTCAAACTAATAAAAGAAAGTTCTTCTTCACAAAGCAAATAGTCAACCTGTGGAACTCCTTGCCGCAGGACGCTGTGAAGGCTAGAACTATAACAGAGTTTAAAGAGAAGTTAGATAAAGTCATGAAGGTTGGGTCCATAGACTATTAGCCAGGAGGTAGGAACGGTGTCCCTGGCCTCTGTTTGTGGAAGGCTGGAGATGGATGGCACGAGACAAATGGCTTGGTCATTGTCTTTGGTCCATCCCCTCCAGGGTAGCTGGTGTTGGCCGCTGTCGGCAGACAGGCTACTGGGCTAGATGGACCTTTGGTCTGACCCAGTACGGCCGTTCTTATGTTCTTATGTTCTAAGCTCAGGGATCAGGGTTGGGGGTCTCACTGGACCAACTTGATTTTCATGCAAACCTGCTCCTGGGTTCGTATGTGGCCTTTGGTGGCCAGGCTGGCAGCTATCCTGCCCTAGACGGCCACTTTCCTTTGCCTACTGCGGAGATTGTGGACGTTGGAGGCCTCCCCCCAAACCTGAATGAGGTCCATGATCTCTGCACTAGACCAGGCGGGTGCCTGCCTTTTGCGGCCCCGGGCAGGCTCCTGGGAGCTGCCAGCTTGGTCCTGGGAAGAGGCGGAGGGCTGGGTGGCTGGCTCGTGCCGTGCCAGGAGCAGGGTCTGCTGGATGGGTGCTGTCAGGCTTGCATCTGGCATGGGCACCGGAGCCAGACCGTGGCCCTTTAAGGGCTCCAGGGCCATGAGGGGGGCAGAAAAGTTTCCCTGGCTTGGCCCAGAGTGGCCACCAGGGCAAGCTGGGGAGGGCTAGCCTCCAACTAGTTCGAATTAAGTGGCTACACAGCCCTTAATTCGAACTACTTAATTCGAACTAGGCGTTAGTCCTCGTAGAATGAGGTTTACCTAGTTTGAATTAAGCGCGCCGCTAGTTCGAATTAAGTTCGAACTAGCGGTTTGCATGTGTAGTGCCTATGAAAGTTAATTCGAACTAATGGCTGTTAGTTCAATTAACTTTGTAGTGTAGACATACCCTTTGTTAGCTTATTTATTTGGACTGTGTCTTGAAATATTTTCAGAGATCTAGCCACAATCACCCCAAGATCTTTCTTGAGTGGTAATAGCTAATTTAGACCTCATCATTTTGTGTGTATAGTTGAAAATATGTTTTCCAGTGTGTGTTACAGTACTCTGGATTTATCAGTATTGAATTGTATCTACCATTTTATCATCGAGTCACCCAGTTCAGTGAAGTTAGGTCTACAGTCTGTAATTGCCAGAATCACCTCTGGAGCTTTTTAAAAAACCAGATGTTATATTAGCTACTGTCCAGTTATCGGGTTCAATGGTTGATTTAAGAGATAAGTTACACACCACAGCTAACAGTTCTGCAATTTCTTATCTGAATCCTTTTATTGTACGTTTTTCCTAATGATAACGCCTTTGACATGAACAATTACTATTTAAAATGGTAAATCATACAAACAAGATAGTTGTAACAACTTACATTTAATTGTGCTGAGAATAAACTGATGTATAAGATGAATAGGAATAGTATTTTTACAATATTTATAACCTCTCTAACCTCTGGGTTGGAAGCCAAACTAAAAATAACACAAAACCACACACATACACAAAAATAAAGGTCACCTTATCTGCTGATGTCTGAAGAACTGTTCATCTTCTGAAAATTGCTGAGCAGGTTTAGACCTGGAAATATTTGTTGTTCTAGCACTTGGTATCTCATAATCCTCCTTAAATTCAAATGTCAATGGAGTTGTCACAAATGGTTTCAACTGCAATTTCCCAAGACCCGGGCTCTGCAACAAAATACAATATATATGGCCTTAATGGGTCAATGTGTTTGTGCAATATGTTTGTTTCTATGATGTGAAATATTACTAACTTTTGGATGCATCTGCACTGTACCCTTAGCTTGAAATAAGCTAAGAAATTTGAGCTATGCAAATTTCATAGCTTATTTTGAATTAATTTAGAAAAAGAACGCTATTCCAAAACATCCCTTTATCCTCATGGAATAAAGTTTACAGGGACATTGGAATAGTGCACCTGTTATTTCGAAAGCTATTTCAAAATAATGGGCGTGCTGTCAAGTTGCAGAAAATGTTATTTTGGGATACCGGAAGTATCCTGAAATAGCGCCGCTGTGTAGATGCACCCAAGTTTGTGACCCACCAGCTATTGTTATCGCTTCCTGCAATTAAGTAACTGAATTTAAAGCCAACATGAGTCAAAGCAGTAAAACCTGGATTATTTTATTAATTTATCTTTGTCTCAGAAGGCAAGTGGATCTGCTAATATGAAACTACCATTTGACATAATCACTCGGAGATTAAATGCACTTTAAAATGTCTTTTGCATTTAACTACAATGCAATCCAGTTGTTGACAGAGATTACTGCTATATATTGGTTACCCTAACTTTTGCTACAGAAAATCATTTTGCTAGAATTCTGGCAAAGAACATATTATGAAGCCAGACAATTTGGTGAGGCAAAGTACATGACAAAAGAGAGGGGGAGTTGGTGTGCAAATACTAGTATTGTGGTAGATGTGTTAACAGGTGCTCTGTGGTCAAATGCTCCATTGGCTTTTTGTCACTGGCCCCTCTGAGCCAGTGGGGCACCCCGCAAGGCAAGCATGCCTTAATTTTTACAGCAGTAAACGGATATGTAACTCAAGATGGCCAGCGGCCACCTAGGTTTTAAATTTCATGATATAAAAGTGCCCTTAACTAGTTCAACCAAGAATTTCACTCAGTGCCGGGCTGGCTCCTGGGAGTGGGCAGGTCAGTTCAGAAAAATAAGCAAAAGTCAGCTCCTAAAAACAAGCTTAACCCACTGCTACTTTATGAAAGAGATAAAAATAAACCCGAACTACTCCTATGGTTATATTATTAATGCATCAAAACTTAGCACCTGCTGCACGTTCTCATCTTTAAAGTTCATGGCAGTGTCATGTCCCAAATTATGGATCTAACCCCAAGGATTGGATGCTGTGAGATTTTCACACTGTTTGGCTTTTTTAAGGCAGCCTCCCATGTACTTTGTATCCCTCAGCTTGTTCCCAGTCACAGTCGCACCACACAGCTGCCTGTGGCACAGACATCTTGCTTGTAGCCTGAGCCCCACACGATCCCTTTCACACAGGTCAGTTGGAGACTTGTGAAGCTGCCATGGACAAGAATGGGAGGGCTGGTGCCCATAGGAAGTAAGGGAAGGTATGTTGGGGGGGGGGCTACCTGGCACGTGTGTGGCGGTGGCAAGGGTTATGGGCTACTTCTCCTTGGCAGCACTCTGCAAATCCAAATCCACATTAATTTTTTTAATAAAGAGTATGCAGATTCAGTCACATGATTGGCCTCTTGCGGCCGTATGGTCTGAAAAGCAGCCATTGGCATGGGATGCATGTGAGGTTATGCCAGTGGGCAGGAGGTTCTTTTCAAAATGATCACTTCTCACTGATCCCTGCAGCCTACAGCTTCAAAACATCACACCTGCTGGGTCCTCTCAAAGCTTCTAGCTCCTGGAGGGCTAATTTTCATTGGTTCTGCTTGCTGCTGATCCGAGGTGGCCTCTCTCACTATTTCCCACCAAAAGGTGCCTTATTTGGACAGTGTACACCAATGGCCAGGCCTCCAGCAGGGGGTGCCAAATGCTTGATACATCCCACCACACTTCTAATGCTCTTTTCTCATCTGTTAGATGACCTCCTCACTTTATCAGTATTCCTTTGTTATCTGGAATAATCATCAGTCAGACACAAATCAGTTCCATCTGTCTCATCCATCTATCTTTTATATTAATTATATGGTGCAAATCACAGTAGTGAATAGGTGCTGGCATAACTCAATTAACAGTTCTTTCAAAGCTGACTACAGGTGTGTCTATCCTTCATATGATTTTGATTTGCTCCATACTTACTTCAATTTTTCCATGTCTGGCCAGTCTTTTGCGTGAATATTGTTCCAGAGCATCAAGTTTTCCTAAGAGTCTCTGGGTCATTTTTCCTAAACAAACTTCCTAAAATACGATATAAGAAAATAAACTAATTATGATAATAAAACAATGATTTTAGAAAAATGGTTACTTTCATGCTATAAACTTTTAAAACCTCTTTGTGGTGCTTCGGGAACTTTGTGGCAATGTAATGGAGAACAATCCATGGATAATAATGCTGTCCTATCACTTTGTTAAGGGTCATGTTATCCCCTAGCACAGAGGTATGCAATCATTTTTGATGGGGGAGCCATTCCAAGAATTTGGTAAATGGTCAAAGGCTGAACTCTTCTATGATATTAATGAAGGAGGTACAGAGTCTGGAATAAAGGTTGGGTGCAGAGTGGGAGTTGGGGTCTGGAAGGGAGTTTGGGTGCAGGAGAAGATTCTGACCTGGAAGAGGGCATGCAAGGTCTGGGCGGTGGTTGTGACCTGGGGCAGGAGTGTAGGAGTTTTCCAGCCAATGGGAGCTGGGAAATTGTGCTGGGACTGTGGGCAAAGCCCACTCTTAAGGGCGTGCAGCACACAGAGAGCATGCAGGGAGGGGCTCAGTGGGCAGGGAGCCTTCCCGCTGGGCTGTAGGATGGTGGTAGGCCAGATTCAGAGGTTTGTTGTGCCAGATCTGGCCCATGGGCCATAATTCACATGCTCCTGCCCGTGCCCTAGCAGGAAACACCTAGGGTGCATCTAGACTGGCAAGATTTTGTGCAAAAGCATGTGCTTTTGCGCAAAATCTTGCCACCTATCTACACTAGCCGCAAGTATTTGCGCAAGAACACTGACTTTGTACTGTCCAAAATCAGTGGTTCCTGCACAAATATTCTGAGGCTCCCGCTCAGGGATAAGCCCTCTTGCACAAGTATTCTTGAGCAAGAGGGCCAGTGTAGACAGCCAAGTTAATTTCTTGCGCAAGAAAGCCCGATGGCTAAAAAGACCATCGGAGCTTTCTTGCACAAGAGAGCGTCTACACTGGCACGGATGCTTTTGTGCAAAAGCAAATCTTTTGCGCAAAGGCACATGCCAGTATAGACGCTCTCTTGCGCAAATACTTTTAACGGAAAAATTTTTCCGTTAAAAGTATTTGCGCAAAATCATGCCAGTCTAGATGCAGCCCTAGGGTGAAGTTATGCAGCGTATGAGCTGTATTAGCTCCTGATTGGGTTTCCAATGTGAAATCTGCAGGGGAGGGAGTGGTAAATAGCCAAAGACATTAAAGGCGAGGTGCAAAGAGGAAAAGGGAGTGTAGGGGATATTTTCCTTTTAAAAAATGTCATGATGTATGAAGATTATTTCCTGCTTGCTATTCTCAGAAATACTGGCAATATATTTTTGTCTCTCCTGCTTTTGCTGGAAGTCTCCTTGTAGGTCCACAATGCTGCAAGACATGGAACTCTTAGTCTTTCAGTAAAAGAGAGGGAATGCTGATTCCTTAACAAAGAGGTCTTTTCTCCCACTGGTGTCCCTGCTCTTTGTTATATACATATTAACAAAAAACAAAACCAGACTTTTAAACACCCTCACACTCTCAAATGCTAAGGTATCAATTCTACAAGTTCTGGTGATGTCATTGTCCTACTAGTTTCTCCAGTAGTCCATAGGGTCTTCCAGAAAAGACCGAATAGACAATGTCTGAATGTGTAATGTAAAGATAAGCAGAAGCTGAAAAACAAAGTATTTTAAAACCAGGTATTTTTCATACATCAAAACCCAACAAGAAAAAGGGCACAAACAACATTTTCTTAGCGTGTCATTTTCTGCATAGGAACATAGAGTTTGCCATATTGGATCTGATTCAGGTCTATTTAACCCAACCGCCTGTTTCTGAGGCTAAATCTGCACTGCCACTTTTCTTACACTGCAGCTTTCTGGCTAGTGAAAGAACACACGTCCCCCCGAGTGCAGTGAGTTCCAGTGCTGTAAAGCACCAGTGTAAATGAAAGAGCTCTGTCCTGTCCAGCACTCTTACTGGCCACACTTTCACTTTAAAGGCCTGTGCAGCTGCACTTTAATGTTAGAAGCATAGGCAAAGCCTGAGTGTATCCAATGTTAAATGTTTCCAAGGAAGGCAAAGAGCCTCCTACTCTCCCTGTCTGACTGCAGTGCTGGGTTTGCTGTCTGTGAAGGGGAGTGATGGAGTGTGAATTCCTTCCTGACTTCCATGGTGGGAGGGGGGGGGGAGGGGGGGGTCAATTTATGCTTTGCGTCCAGGATCACTCCTTCTCAAAGCTCATCCTGCTGTGGTCGAGCCCGACTTTGCCAGCCCACCCTGGCTTCTGCAGTAGCTGACATACAGTTGCAGTCTGGCTTTGCTGATGGAAAGAGAAAACTGCAAAGACTCACAACAGCCCAGATGATGAGGTACGGCTGGGCCCCGCTGCGGCTCCCTCAGCTGCAGATTTCCACAGGCCTTCTGTGTGCAGTGTGGTTAGCAAGTGTCCTCCGAAGGTTTCATCCAGGTTCACACTCTCGTGTTGTGTAACCGCCCGCCCTGCACTTGTACTACAACATGCTGCAGCAGCGAAGCCCAAGTTCAGTGAGACAAATTGAATGAGGCTTCCATGGTGAGAAGCTTCATGAGACAGGGACAGGGGAAAAGAAGGGTTATTTATGGGGCTCTGGGGGATGGAAGGGGTCAGGGAAGGGAAGGGAGAGATGCTCCTTGACCAATAGTAGAATTTACAGGAGGCCTGTATGACAATAATAATAAAATATTGTTTAGTTGATAGATTGCAATTCACATGCTTAAAGCACTTTACAGAGATTAATCCTCAGAAGTTACTGTTGTCTTCATACGACCAATGGTGGAACCAAGATAGAAAGGTTAGATGAGTTGCCCAAGGCTACACAAAGAAGCACTGGCAGAGCAGTGAATAGACCACAGGCCTCCAGGATTCTCCATGCACTGACCACTAGGCAACATGGACTGATAGCACAATAAATGGTTGCGGCCTCATTTTCAGATGGAATGAACATGTACCTCTATAAATCAGGCTTAGTGTCTCTGAATTTTTGAACACACAGTACCCAGCTTGCAACAGCAACAGCAAAAGAGCCACAAGGGCTAAGGGTTTCAAAATGGCAACATTTGATCCCTCTTGTAGTATGAAGAGAAATATGATCAGTTTAACATACCCATCCCCATGCACAAATTTTAAAACAATGAGACTCTGGAGAATTGCTCCAGCATGATGAAGCAATTCTTGTTCTGAGGGAAGCAATAGCTTGTCATGACCTGAGCATTGCCAAGCATGTAGTTCAAGTACCTTGAAATTCTTTCCAAGGTAAGCATGTTCTTAAGTACTTTCCTGAAGGGGGGCTGAGGCTGAAGTAGTACAGACATATGCCATGGTGCAGCCTCAGCTCTGAACTGTGGCAACAGCTGAAAAGTTACGTCTTTTGTGTTATACAAAACGCCTGCCAATGAGAGGAGAGAGAAAGAGAGACAAGGATAGAGAGAGCCAGCACATTGTACCAAACATATCCAAGCTCCATAGAAACCTTTGTGTGTGTATCTACAGCAACTTAGAAAAGTCAACTGTATATTCATCTACATCTCCAGTTGAGACAATGAGATAATATACTTTAAGCAACAGTAAAAACAGACATGGTATGAAGCATATATATTGAATGGGGTAGCACAATTTAAAAACATAACATTTGGGGGTTTTGTAGTCTGCAGTTAAAAGTCCAACCTTAGATTACCAGCTCCAAAAGAGGTTAGAAAAAAAATCTAGTGATTGTTCTGATTTTTTGAGTTTATTGTGTGCACTTCTGTAACCTGCTTCATTGACTTCTCTGTATGGTTAGATAGTGAGTTGGTTCCCCCTGTCTGTGTAAGTCTTTTACACTGGAATAAGTTAGAGTAAACTTATTTTTAAACTGGAAAATGTGATTGTAAAACCAGAAGTGTCTGGATGAATTAACGACAATCATAGTGTCTGAAATCTCTAATCCATTGTTTTAAAAAAATCTGACGGTATTCCAGTTAATCATACACCTTTCAAACAACAGCCTTGCCAGTAGGCACAATGAGGTCACATGCACACCTGTATCCTGTTATTCTAGAGCCACAGGGTACAATCAAAAAACATGTTGAGGCTGACAGTGTGTGTTCACTATGAATGCAGCTTAACTGGTGCAGAGCCAGGTTTAACCTGCATGTACAGATAGCTGTTCTCTTCTGAGCGGCTGCTGAATACTGTTTACCCATGTCTGCATTTTCAGTTAAAATCTGTTCAGTACTGGTCAAATGACACTCATTGTCAGCTATGGGATATCAGCAAAGGGAAGAGCAGGCTAATCTATTCCAGTGGGCACAGGGCAATCACACATATCACACCTGGCATCTTCTATCCAAGAAACTCAACACACTTTTACACAGGGGCGGATGATAATTTTGCGGGGCCTAGGGCAGCGCTGCGGGGCCCAGGGCAGCACAATTTCGCGCAAGCGCCTCGGCAGCAGCCGACCAGAAGTAGTTTTGCGCATGCACCTCAGCAGCAGCCAACCGGAAGCAGAGTTTCACAAATGCACCTCGGCAGCAGCCGACTGGACGTAGCGTTTCATGCATGCCCCTTGGCAGCAGCTGACTGGAAGTAGCATTTCATGCATGCGCCTCGGCAGCAGCCGACCGGAAGTAGCATGCACGGGGCATGTGCGCGGGGCCTATTGAAGCGCGGGGCCTGGGGCAGCCGCCCCACTCGCCCTGCCCTACATCCGCCGCTGCTTTTACAGATCTTGAGAGTGCTTCACAACATGCCTAGCAGGGCAGGTATTTACCCCTTTTACAGAAAGTGAAACTGAACTACTGCTCCTCCTAATCTCTCCTATCCTTCCTTTCCCTGTTTCTCCCCCTCCTGCACAAGGGTGCTGGAGCAATTTTTAGGGTGGAGGGCCAATAACAGAAACCACCTATCTGGTGTTTGTTACTATCCTCAGTACCCGTAGTTCCAGCACCCTGCTGCTTCTCCCCTCTTGTCTTCCCATCACTTCTTCACTCCTGTGGCCACACACTGTTTCCCCACAAATCTGCCTTCCCCCTCCTCGACACCTGAGTCCTGTTGCTTCTCTTCGTGTCTAACCCCAAGGCTGTTGCCTCTCCACCAATTCTTGTTGCTTCTCTGGGCATCTCAGGGACTCCCCTGACTGTGTTGTTCCACACAGTCTCCACTTCTTCTACCTCCCCTGCAGTTCCCTTCTCTTGCTGTGGCACTTACCAGAAAAGATCTTCAGGGCCCCCTAGCCCACCTGCAGAGCTGCTCTGAGCTCCCATGGTCTGCTCCAGACAGACAGCGTGCACATGGTGTGGAGATGCAGCTCACTCATTTGGCCTCTGCACTCCTTTCCCCATTCTGCCATGGCCTTTTGTTACTGTGTTGCTCAGCAATAGCTTCCTCAGCTCATTGGGCTGGGTTTGCTTATCGTATGTTGGCTACCGTCCGGCACCACCAGGCCTATGTGTTCTGTTCCCAGGTTCAATCATTTGAATTCCGGCTCTGCCCAAAGGGAGTGAACTGTACACAACCCCACCCAGCCTGGAGAAGGGGATATTCTGCTTTTTACAGAAGTGCCTACGCTGGACATGCAGGACCTGATTCTCTTCTGGTTTATGCTGGTGTAAATCTAGAGGAACTGCCAAGATTTGCACTTGTCCACCAGAGAGAAAAACAGATCTGTCCTTTCCTATGTGATTTGCTCCCATGTTATGAGGTGAGAGAGACAGGAAAGGAACAATTATTGCCTGAACCAGATAGGAGCTCAAATTCTATTAAAGGGTTATATTTAAACCATAGCAAAGACTTGAGTTAAGTTTATCTTAAACATGGGTGCAGCCTGTTTTATAAGAGCGCATTCACCCTACAAATATAGCCGCCTTGGGGGACCCATTATAGAGATCTCTACATGGTTGCATTTGTGAGCTAGAGAGAAAACCCTAACACAATTTGGCCAGCCTGGGTGTTCAAAGAGAAAGCACGTTAAAATTATGCTTGCAGGCCATGTGGTTCCTACAGAATTTGCTCCTGTCCATGCTCAAGAGGAGCTGAAGAGCAGTTGTACTTCTTCATCCCACCCTCCCAGCTCCCCACTTACGTATTCTCAGCACTAGAATGATGAGACAGAAGCAGAGGCTTCTCTTGACTGTGGTTCGGAGAGCAGCCCTGGTTAAAGTCTCTCCCATAATCTCCGTATCCCAGAATCCTTTGTCCCATTTTATGACAACAGGGCATTAGCGACACAACTCAGCATGATATTTATAAAAGCATTTGGCAATTGTAAAGTGCTATACTGCTGACTGCTTAACCCTCACACTTGCCTTCTCACAGGGATGTTAAGTATTCTACACACTCCATGGCCATCTAGAATTATACAGATGTCACAATGCTATACTCTAGCCACACAAAGGCTAAAAACACAGATCTTTTTGCTATAAGAGCCCTTACTGCTAGAGCTCAGGGAGAATTGCTTTTATTTTGAAGGCCAGGCGATGATATTTGCTCAGTTCTGAATCCATCCAGCAGAGGGAAGTGATAGCCATTCACAACTCACTTTGACTTCTTCTAGACTGCAGGCTTCTTTTGGAAGGAGGCTTTTTTGGAAGAGATCGTCCACACACAAAAGCGCATCAGACAGGAGCTCAAGATTGATTGGACGCTCTCTCGCATAAAAGGCCACCCAGAACCACTTCAGCCAGGGCTGTAGGTCACCAGTTGCTTCTGAGTGCTGGTGCCGAAGCCTTATAGAGACATGCATTTAAAGGGACCCCTGCCCCCCCTCCGGACAGCCGTTTCTCTGCTTCTGCTGCCTGCTTGCTACCTCTTCAAGGGACAGCGAAACTCTCCCAGTGCCTGCTGTGGTTGCCCTGTTCTTTTTTGGATGCCACAGCTTTGTTCTCTGTGCCATGGGCCAGAGCTGCCCAAGGCCTCTCCAATAGGGGCCTCTGGCTTGCTGCTCTATTCCTTCCCCACTACAGCCCCTCCCTTTGCCCCTTCCCTGACCTCTCAATAAAAACACTTGTTTGATTTTGAACAAAACGAAGTTTGTATTTATATTATATTAATAAAGGTGTGCAGAAGGAGGGGGCTCAGGGCTGGGAGGGAAGAGGGGGAGTGGCTCGATGTGCCACTGCAGGTGTGGGGACCTCGTCAGAGTTGGGGTTGGGTGGGTCCAGGGACCACAGGGGAGTGAACAGGAAGGGGGCTGGGATAGCAGGGGAAGGAGGCATAGGCATCACTTGGGGTGGAGGACATAGCATTGCTAGGAAAGGGGGAATGGGCATCATTTGGGGAAGAAGCGGAGGCATAGCAGGGGGGCAGGCAGAGGGAAAATGGGCATAGCAGGGGAGCCGGAGGGTGGAAGCCAGGAGCAGCAGCATCAGGTGGATGTGCCATCATGCACGACATGACAGCACACATGTTGTCATACCACTGCATCAGCTGGTCCCATATGCGGTTCTACCACTCCAAGTTCTCGCAGACCTTGTGCATTAGGGCCTGCTGCATGTCGCGCAGGATGCTGATGTGCTGGCACATCAGATCTTCATGGATCATGGCAAGCCTTCGGGTCCCCCGGGCTCTGTCAGGTGGCTCTGGTGGCGTGGCTCGGCCCTCAGTCCCAGCTGGTCCGGCTGTGGAGAACACAAAGAGGGGGAGGTGGTTAGTCATCCATGCAGACACTGTCCCTGAGGCCATGTCCTCCTCTGTAAGCAGCAACCAACAGTCCTCAGGCCAGAAGAGGGGGATGTTCCGGGAGCAAGGCCATGTGTGGCTTGCACAGTGGGTCATGCCTCACAGGGACCCCGACATGCCCAGGGGACCATGATGCCCACTTCTCCCTCCTCCCTGGCCCACAGACAAGCAGGCAAGGGAAGTGATGGGATCTCATCATGGGCGGCAGAGGAGCCGGGAGCAGCCTGGGCCTCCCTGGGGTCCACACACATAGCTGCGGCTTGCAGCGCTGTCTACAGGAGTGGCTGCTGTCTCACACATGCAGGCATGCCCGTGTGCTGTGTGTGACACTCCTTGGTCTGTGTGGGGTCGTGCCTGTGCCCTTGTGGCTAGCCTGCTTCCAGCTGTGCCAGTCCCACTCCCCTCAGTGGCAGGATGTGAGTGGCGTCCCCTGAGCCTGGCAGCAGGATCCTGGGCATGCTCAGAGGCGGCCTGCTGTGTCTGCGTGCTGCACACTAACGCTGCACATAGTTGCATGTGCACGGACCACAGCATGCTGTCCAGCCCAAGCAGGTCAAGCAACACTCGCTCCCCGTCCCCTGTGCGCCCACCTCCCCTGCCCTGTGTGTGTGACAAAGTGAAACCACTCACCTGAAGATCCCTCCCAGGCATCCAAGGAGGCCTGGAAGACATCCTGGGTCACTGGCACTGGCTCCAGGGACAGGGTTACAGTGTCTGTCTCCTCCTCCTCCGCCGCTTCTGGCTGGCGCTGGCCCTCCTACTCCTCCTCTATGGAGACCTCCGGCTGGGTGATGACGGGGGGTCTCCAGGCCTGAGTCCACCAAGACAGGTGGGGAAGACATTTCCCCACCCCCCAGGATCTGGTGCAGCTCCTGGTAATTGGGGCAGGTGTAGGGTCCTGTCCCTGAGCACAAGCTGCGCTCTGTGGGCCGGACATATCCCTGGCGGAGCTCCTTTACTTTACTCCGGACCTGTTATAAGGTGGGTGGGTGTCCACACTCTGCCAGGAATTGGCCATCCAGCCATCAATGTCCGCATTTAGGTGCTTGGACCGGAAATCCTACAAGGTCTCCTCGACCCACGGTTTGAGGAGGGACAGTATCTCCAGGCTGGACCAGGAGGGTGTGCCCCTCTTGGTCTGCCTGGGTGGCTCCTGGGACCCTTGGAGCTGCTCCCTGTGAGGGTCAGGGAGATTGCGCGGGGCTTTAGGCTCAGCTGTGGCTGGCAAGGCCTGTGGCAGGGAGACCCCCGCAGTGAGGTGTTGCTCTGAAACTGGCTTCCTGCTACAAGGCTTGTCCAGGGTGCCTGCAGCTTTAAGAGGGGCCAGGAGGCAGGAACTATAGAGTCCTGATTACTATGGATGGAGTGGCCACCAGGGCACCTGTGCTATTTCCTGGAGGCCTCTTCTTTTGAAAAAAAAAAACAAACCCTCCTCCCCGTCCACACATGCATTTTTCTGAAAGAGCTCTTTCGGAAAAAAGCTTCTTCCTCATAGAATGAGGATTAAAAATGTTGGAAAAAGCCCTCTGCACGTTCAGTTTACTTTCACAAGAATGTGATTGCAGTGTGGACGTTCTGCAAGTTTTGTTGGAAAAATGGCTGTTTTACTGATGAAACTCTGTAGTGGAGACATACTTTTTGTTACAAATGTTTTTCTATTATTACAGTACACAAGGGGGCCAGCCCAGCTCTGCCCCCCAGTAGCTGGAGAAGGCTTGGCTGAGGCACTCCAGACCTGGCTCTGCCCCCCAACAGACAGGGAGGGCTGAGCTGAGGCCACGACATGCCAGGCCCGGCTCTGCCCCTGACAGCCGGGGAGGGCTGGGCCGAGGCTGCAGTGCACCAGTCTCGGCTCTCCTTGTGGCCACCAGAGAGGACTTGGTCTTGGCTCCAGGGACAAAGGGGTGGGGCTGGAGGCTGGGCTTTATCCATCCATGCATACCCCCCAGCCTGCGGATGTTGTGATATGATAACATCACTCTGTCATCCCACAGGAAAATATATATATATATATATATATATATATATATATATATATATATATATATATATATATATATATATATAAACACACACACACACACACACACACACAGAGAGAGAGAGAGAGAGAGAGAGAGAGAGAGAGAGAAAGAAAAAACACCACTACCACTACTATGCAAGCAGAAAGCTATTAAGGTTGCAAAGTCAAGCACTCACACCTCAGGAAATGCCTGTGCAACCTTAATTCATAGACTTTAAGGCCAGAAGAAAATGTTGTGCTCACCTAATCTGACCTCCTGCACATTACCGGCCATAGAATCTTACTCATTGACTCCTGTACTAGGCCCATAACCTCTGGCTGAGTTATTGAAGCCCTGAAATCTTAGTTTAAAGACTAAATTAAGAGACTCCACCATATACACTAGTTAAAAACAGCAAGTGACCTATGCTCCAGTGTGCAAACAAGACAAAAAACTCCCAGGATCTCTGCTGGTCTGACACCAGGGAAAATTCCTATCCAACCCCAGCTATGGTGATCAGTTTAGAGTGATCAAAGGGTGAGTGTGAAAAAATCTCCATCCCTAGAGGATTTCAAGTCCTGGCTTGACAAAGCCCTGGGTAGGACAATTTAGTGAGGATTGGTCCTGCTTTGGGCAGGGGCTGGACTTGAGACTGTAGAAGCTGTAGAAACCATTTTCATATTTAGCTAGAAGCCATCTTGTATATCAGAAACCATTTCAGCTTTTCTCTCAAGCACGTAGACCAGAGTGAACTTTCTGTTACCCCGTGAGAAGAGGCCTACAGGATGGGCTATTGGTATGTGTTAATTGGGCTGGTTGGGACAGGAGATGTACTCCCTCGTACCTGTCCGCCATCTTGTTGATAAGGCTTTGTTTTTCCAGATTTAATTGAGGATTTCTGTAATTGGATGCCCTGATGTCAGACTGTTTAGCTGAAGGTATAAAGATACTAGGATTGATTGTATTAGCTGCTTTACTGGGCCCGGCTTTGCTGGGACCACGTTTGGCTCATGCTGTGCTTTATTAATTAATAAAGCTGTTTGTTAGCTGCCTAAACATAGAGGAGAGTTTTTTTTTTTGCTTCAACAAGACCTCCTGAGGTCTCTTTCAGCCTTAGGATTCTATGAATTTATTCTTCAGGAGTGTATGCAAATATTTTACTTAATTTGCAGTCCAGTTTGGGTCACTCATGTTCTGTTCCTGGCCCAGATTTCAAGTTCAAATGAGAGCACAATCTTCAAGCACAAACCCATATATTTCACAAGGTTTCACATAAGAAACCAATATGAACTTTGTATCATTTCAACACAAAACATCAACCTACTTATGAAAATGTGTATCCTCTTTAGATATGTACTGTAGTGGGAAATCAGGCTGACGTGTCTGGAGGAGGTTCTGGGTAGAAATGGTTGAAGTAGATAGACATAGCAGCTTTAGATTTAAAACCCTTATTCTAGGAACATTCCTTATTTGCCAGAAGAAAGAGGCTTTTTCTGTGGTTCCTTTCCATCGTTACGGGATATCAAGTTCACTCAAATGATTCACAAAGTTTTCATTGAACTTGTAATAAAAATCTAAAGTCAGGTGAGCTTAATATAGATTTAATTGTTATTCTCACTATTTTTCACTGTTTCCATTTTATAAGATATTTTTAAAAGTACAGCTGGTCCCTGACTTACAAACAAATTATGGACCAAACACTTGGCCATAACTCGAAGTGTTCGTAAGTTGGACCCCATTCATTTACATGCGACCATGCTGGTCATAAGCGTGAATTGCGTTCGTAACTCGAGGACCACCTTTACGACTGCTTAATGGGAGGTTTGGTCATAAGTATGAACAGTTGTAAATCGACCATTCGTAACTCGGGGACTGGCTGTAAATTCTCTTTAATTAGCTTAATTAACAAGGGTCCTACAATTGACAGGTAACTGTTTTTGCTGTTATATGTATCTTGGATTCTGTATTTCTATTCCAACTCATCTGATACAGTGGGTTTTACCCACGAAAGCTCACGATCCCATACCTATGTTAATCTCTAAGGCTATGTCTATACTGTGGAGCTATTTCAGGATACTGGAAGTATCCCTAAATAACAATTCCGCGTGTTTTCAGCAAGCCCATTATTTGGAAATAAAATGGGCTCGCTATTCCGACATCCCTGTAAATCTCGTTTCATGAGGGTTAAGGGACATTTTGGAATAGCGCTCTATTTCAACATTTGGTGCTGTGTAGACAGCACCAAATTTTGAAACAAGCTGTTTTGTAGTTAACTCGAAATAAGCTATGCAATTTGTGTAGCTCAAACTGCGTTGCTTATTTCAGGACAAGATTGTAGTGTACACGCACCCTAAGGTGCCACAGGACTACTTGTTATTTTTAAAATTAAAGACTAACGTGGCTATCCCTCTGAGACTTCTTAGTCTGAATAGTTAGTTATCTGGAGTCTTTTTCTACTGCCATATTCTTTTAAGCAATACAGGGAACACCCTTTATTTTAGAGCTCTCTAATACCGTATTTTCCAGCGTATAAGACGACCTTTTATACTAAAAAACATCCCCCAAAAATCGGGGGTTGTCTTATACGCCAGGTATAAACATACTGTAGCTTTGGCTACTGTGACGGGGTGCCTCCGTCCCTGGGTGCACCCGCGGACGACCCCAGCAGCGGGGGGAGGAGAGCAGGAGCCGGCTCACTCCCCCGGCGGTGCGGTGCGTGTGCCCGAGTCTGCCCGCCGCGTTTAAAAGGCAGCCGGACCAGCTGGTCAGGGGCGGAAGCGGCGGAGAGCGTGGGGCCAGCCGGGGCGTCCCAGGGAGCGACCGCAGACTCCGGCCGGAGGAGGATCGTGGCGGGCACGGCTGGGAGCAGGGAGGCAGCCAGGAGGCCTCCGGGGATGACTGCGGACGCCGGCCAAGGGAGGAGGCCGGCAGAAACCCCAGGCAGCGGCGGCGGGGGCAAGCGGGGAGCACGGAGCTGGCACGAGAGGCAGGCACCGCGGCAGGGCGACCCGGGGTGCCAAGGCGGCAGAGGTGGCCCAAGAGGTCACGAGGTGGCAGAGGATGGTGACGCGAGGGGAAGAGAGTTCCAGACCCCCGGACGTGCACTGGACCCGGAGGCGAGGCGGCCCGAGACGCTGGCCCTTGGAGCGACACTTCCAACAGACCCAGAGGGGCCGTGAGTAGCCCCCCTGACGGGCGCCGGGTCCTCCCCATCCCAGATTACGGGGACTCTCCCCCAACCGGGGAAGCGGACGGCTTGTTGGGCGGTAGGTTGGTCTCTCCCAGATAAATGGGCGTAGACCGCAACCTAAACCCCACTTTGCAAGCAAGCCTAGAGCAAAGCTAGGGAGTGGGGCCTCCGTGCAGTCAACGCGAGGACCTGTCCCCACACGGGTTTGGGGGGGGGGGGAAGAGGGAGGTGGGCTATTACAACCTTTGCCAATCCGAGCAGGCTTTGTATGCATTAATAGAATACACCACTTGCCAGGATTGGCTCAGCGCGGTACATACAGTATCAGCACAGGGACGTTCTGTATGGGGGGTAGTCTTATACGGCGAGTATAGGCCAAAACCTATGTTTTACCTGGAAAATTAGGGGGTCGTCTTATACGCCCAGTCGCCTTATACGCCGGAAAATACGGTACTCCCTAAAAACCCATTAGAACCTGTAGATTTTTGCATTTTAAATTCTTCATGATAAAATCAACTTCCTCTGAAGTAATTATCCTATCAAGAGCTCCTACATCATTCCTACAAGCTGTAGTAGTTTTACATGTCTTGAATATCTATTTATAAATTCAAGATTTTGATCTTCTGAAGTGTACAAAGAATGGAAAATGTTAGCAAATCTTTCATAGATCAGTTTTATGCTGGTTACTAAATCCCCCTTTTTATTTTTAAGCAGTGGGATGGCTGACTTTTCCTGTTTCTTGAACTTTCTGGCTAACAGCAGATGTATTGCCCTTAATATAGGTACATCTTTGCTCACTCTTCTCTGTTTGTAACATGTTAATCTTCCCTCATATCAATTATTTTCTTATACATTTTTAAATCCTGTTGATTTATATCAACCTTCTAAAACAACAAGTTCCTTAACCAAACTCTCTTCTTTGAATGCTCTCATCTTATTGAGGGATGATTCTTTATTTATAAGGCTCTGCTCACTGCTGACTTTCTAGCATCTTAGATTCCTTCCTTACAATTTTGTTCTATTTCTGAAAATTTTCTTCCAGCTCTTTATTTCTAAAGGGGTTATACAACAAAACTCTATTCAACCACCCAGCCCTTTGTTTTTCCACTGAGTCCCAGTCTTTTAATTCAATATATGCAGTCAGAATACCTTTCTTTGACTAAATTTGCCAAAAAATAAAAATCATACCAATCCTGGAATAAGATCCATGAGTAGCAGACTAAGGGTACATCTACACTGCAACACTATTTTGAAATAACTAGCACTATTCTGAAATAACTTAGTACACAGCAGACAGTTATTTTGAAATAGTGTCAAAATACTGTCAAGTTGAAGGACTTCTTACTCTATCTCCTGTAACCCTCATTGTACGAGGAATAAGGGAAGTCAGAGGAAGAATGCTCTTTTTTAAAATGTGCTGTGTAGACGCTCTCTATTTCAAAATAAGAGTTGCAATTAACGTAGCTCAATTTGTGTAGCTTATTTCAAATTAAGCCCTGTAGTGCAGATACACCCTAAGATGTATAATGCCGAATATCTGGATTCATCTCCTGCCAGACACCCACAGGTCTTCATTTTCTAAGTCATGAAACACATTAGTACTTGATTGTTGCTGTTTATTAAGCCCTCTTTTGCTCTTTATCAAAGGCTGGAAACGGATGACAGGAGAGGGATCACTTGATGATTGCCTGTTCTGTTCACTCCTTCTGCGGCATCTGGCATTGGCCACTGTCGGCAGACAGGATACTGGGCTAGATGGACCTTTGGTCTAACCCAGTATGGCCGTTCTTATGAGATATGCTTCTTGTGGTAAATAGTATTTCATACTTGGTAATGCTTTTCCCCGACTATGGGGGTTTATAGTCTTAGCAAACATTTTACGTTTACAGAGCAAACATTATAACATTACCTTATAACAACATGGGATATAGATATTGTAAATGGGATTGTGACGGCTTCTAGTTTGGGCGTGAGCGCGCAACCCTCCCATGCCAGGGTTACGGCTCTGCGAGCCCACATACGTAAAGGTTCCGGTGCGTATCGCTCGGTGGAACCAAGGAAGTGAGGGAGGGAGAATGGGGGGTTAGGGGGACCCAGGCCCTTCCTCTCCACTGGGTCCCAGCCTGGGGCCCTAAGGGTTTGGGTCTTTAGCCCTCACCCAGCTCACGGGGTCCCACCCCGTAATGCGTCAGCCCATGGGCGCCAGTACAGCCCTGCCCTGGGCTGCTTCCTAGCCTTCCCCAAGCTGGTCTGGTGGGATCGGGCCTTGCTTCTCAGCCAGGGGGGAGGGCTCGCCCTCCTGGCGTCCTTCCTCCTCTTCTGGCCCTGGCCCCAGGTTTAAATGATCCGCCAGGGTTTGCGTCCCTGGCGTCCATCCCGCCCCCGGTGTTGACATCCCTCCTACATTGCGGCATAGGAGGCGGGGCTGCGTCCCGGCTTCCCCTGCCCCCAGCGTGCTCGGGCTTGTTGGCGCGGCCGGGAAATGCTGCCTGCTCCTGCCCTGCACCGGGTGCAGGAAACGCGGCACCCCAGCGGGGACTCCGTGGGGGCGCATCTCCTGGGTTCTCCGGGGGGGGGGGTCATGGCCTCAGCTCCCTCCCCCTCCAAGTGCAGGCCGGGGTTGGACCATCACAGGGATGAATACATTCAGCTGTCTCTAAGCATTCCATAAAGTCTAAACACATTCTCATAACTCTAATATATATTTCCACATTACTAACACACTTGTGAGCCAGACAGGTTTCCAGATGTACATTTGTCAGTATTTAGTGAGACTCAATGGCCTTGGCATGAACTGGCACGTAGACTGCCAGCATCAAAGCCTCTCGCCCACTCTTTCTCTGCTATTTTTTTTTAAAAACATCAAGGCTTCCTATAAGCTGTGCATTTGTGCAGCCACTCAGGAGAGATTCAAATGCCAGCCAGCTGATTAGCAGAGCTCCCACTTCCAGTTCTTTTGTTTCTACTGGTGGTGCACATTTGCACATGCCCCTGATGACATAGAAATTTATTCTGCACATGGATGGAAAAAAAATCCAAACATGAATGGAACAGATTAGAGGAAACATTGCTCATCAATTTATCTCATCCATCAATCTGTACAAGAAAGATCTATAGACAGACAAGAAAACAGTGAACTCAAGAAGAAACAGACCCAAGGAAAATCTACCCAAAACTTCAGCATGCATTGGTGAAAGAAGTTTCTCCTGTCAACCTCCAAGTGATTAGACCACATATCTCCTAGAGAGAAAACCAGGGCTAAACATTGAGAAACAGAGGAATAATGAGATTTAAGATTCTGAATATTCATAATTGGTCTGCTTTAAGATATCTTCTAAAAAGGCTTCTTCTAAGCAACTGATTTAAACATTTTCTTCAGTTTCATAGCACATAGTTAAGATTACTTACTTTGCTGACTTATAGACTGTCTGGTTAGTTATTCATAACCAGCAGGTGCACCTGCCCTGAAACAAAATTCCTTTTGCTATCTATAGACATTCTTCATTACTTAACTAGATAATAAGGAATGGATTCACAATAGTGTGGGGGAAACGATATATTTTGATCTTATCTTGCCCACAGAAAAGAGCCCCCCAGAGGGTTCCTTCTCCGGGGTATAGGGGAGGGGTGGGGAACCATTTTTGGGCCAGGGACTACTGACCCACTGAAAAATCAGTCGGGGGCCACACACACAAGTGAAAGACAAACAAAACAAACCCTCACTGATGTCGTCCCTGACTGAGAAGGAGAAAGATGCTCCTCACATTCCCCTCACATACCAGAGCCTAAGGGGGTCCAAATAGTAGATTCTGTATGCGCCAACTCTGCGGTAGGATGACAGGGGGGCTGGAGCACTGGTGCAGACTCCCCAGCTGAGACTCAGGGGCTAGATCCAGGGAAGCTGGGGGCCGCATCTAGCTCACTGGCCTGAGGTTCCCCACCCCTGGTATTGTGTTTGTTTAATGCTCTTTGGAAAGATAGCGATATACAGAAGCGATTGTAAGGGAAGCCACCAGTTTATCAGTTCTGTGGGTTCTTTAATATTTTCTTTCTTTAATAATAAAATAGGTATGGACAATTATTGTGATTCTTTTGCTTAGTCTTGAGCATGGTGACCCTTGAATGTGGAAAAGAACCCCTAAGACTAAATAGTAGGAACCACACCCCTGAGCGGACAGTAAAGAAAACAATTAGGAAGAGCTGGCCAACTCACCCTTGTTTCTCTAAACTAAATATTTATAGAATTATTTAAAATAAAATTCCTTGGCTGATCTCAGGACCTGATCCAGCTCTCAGTGATACCAATGGAGCAAACTCAGTGGAGCAAGATCAAAACCTGGATTCTTAGTGAGATCCAGTAAAACCCTATGTATGTGACCGCCAAGGGAAGCATGCGAAACAGAGCCAGGAAACGGAACAGAGAAGAAAGAAAAGAAAAGAAAAGTGAAATGTGTTTCCTATGATCCAAGTGGCAGTTGTGTGTTTGAAGTAAGAGCTATCAACATTAATATATGGACTACTGAAGAAGGATAAGAACCAAAATACTAGATCCAAAGCTCCAGATTTAGGGAGTTTATACAGCTCTGAATTTTGCAACTTGGGCTGCTCCTGTATTTCATTAAAAGAAAAGAGGAAGAACTTGGCAGACAAGTCATACTCTCCAATATTGTAATCCTAGAACAGGAGTAACCAACACAAAAATGACCTTTTTTCAAAGGCATAATTAAGGGATTTCAAAACCAATGTGTTCTCTGTGTAAGCAAATACATAGCCCACATGCTTGCTATTACCTCTATCTCAGAAGCCTGTATAAAGTTTAAATAGACTCATAACTCTGAGACAAATTCTATCCTGGGCTATCAGGGCAGATCTGCACTAGACCCAGCTGGTTGTTTTAAGGTCCCCAACTCCAGCTATGCCAACCCTTGACGCCATTCACACCATGAGAGCCTGCCATTGGCTTCTCTACTACTTGCAGAAGGAGGAGTATTGGACGCCGGCAGGAGCTGCCCTCAGCGTACGATTTATGGGGCTATACTAGACCCGCTAAATCAAACGCCAGAAAATCAATCTCTGGAGTGTCGATCTTCTGGTAAGTATAGATGTGCCCTCAGTGTGCAACTACTGCATCTTTGAAATCAAATGGGAGTTGTATGCAAGTTTCTAAGGGGAGGATTCTGCTCAGACTGATTAAATCACTTTTTTTTGTCATGAAGAGTACTGTTTTAATTATTAGTGTATGTTGTAGAAACTATTTTGCATCCCTTACTCATACTGGTAGTACCTTACTCAGCCGTTGTTCTAACTGATTTCAGTGGGACTTCTTGTGAAGTAAGGCACTAGGCTATTACGGACCAGGCAAATCAAGTGGTTAAAGCGAGAGCTCAGTGAGGGCAGAATTCTGGAACAAGCCCAGGGCCAGTGCAGGAGGGACAGCACCCAAATGCCAGAGCCCGAGGGTTACTGGAGTGATACCTCAGATGCAGCGTTGAGGATCAGAACTGGAGATATAGGTGCCAATGGGGAAATGGAATGGGCAGGAGCAGGGACAGACCTGGTACACGTCGAGCAGCTAGCCAGCTATTGCTGGATTTAAAAGCCAGCCAGTTGCCCTTCCTAACCAGTGAGGTGATGCTGTCAACCAAGTAGTTCGCTGCCAGCCAGTTGCACCTGCAGTGTTGCTAGGAGACTGACTCAGCTACAGGCACTGATCCCTGACTTAGGCAACAGGAACAAGAATGAGTGGATTCTTCTGCTACAATGTAGTTCTGTAGATTCAGTTATCTTTAAAGGGAGGGTAATTTTTGAGAAAATGGCTCTGTCTACCCCCTCAAGAGGATATAGGGGACCATGTGGGTAGGTAGTGAGTTTGGCCAGCTACAAAGGAAGATGAGGAGGTTGCCAATCTGGGGTCCCCTAAACATAATTCATGAACATTAAAGTAAAATATTGCTTTTAAAAAAGACTGGTGGCCAGATCTCCAGATGGTGTAAAGTGGCCTTCCTCCACTGAAGTTAACAGAGGGTCATATTAGATGAGGACCAGACCCTCAGACTGGCCACTTTCACTTCCTGACCCTCATTTTCAATGAGAAGAGTGGGTTTAAAGGCAATAAGAGGTGCTGGTGTGGGTGGTGAGAGAAGAAAGTCCAGTACGCAGCCTGAGAGGAAACTCTCTTCTGTAAGCTTTATTTCTGTTTAAACTGTTGCAAATATAAAAACATACTACCCTAGCAGAATGTGGTCAACGTTTCCTGTGGTTACAGGGCTCTAATGAGGTTAACGCTGCTCCTGAGGTTAACTCTTAAACTTGTCATGAAAAAAAAGAAGCCACCTCTTCAGAAGTGTTTTATAATGGAGAAAAAATCTGTCTGTCATTGAGACAATATTATGCTAATGCAATTCTCAGACTCGTCCCTTAATTCTCAGTATCATATGAAGTCTGGTTCCTGTAGACTAGACAAGTGTAGATGGCTCAGTGTCAGCTTGTTCCTGAGTAGTTGGCAGCAACCAGCCACTGTCTGGAGAACTAGATTGATGGGGAATCCAAATCTCCAACAAAGTCCCACCTTACAGTCCTAGGCTATGTCTAGACTGCAAGCCTCTTTTGAAAGAGGCTCTTTCGAAAGAGAGCCTCTTTCGAAAGAGAGCGTCTAGACTGAACGTTGAACTTTCGAAAAAGCGGCTTGCTTTTTTGAAAGAAAGCATCCAGTGAGTCTGGATGCTCTCTTTCAAAGAAGCCCTATTTACATTGAAGAACGCCTTCTTTCGAAAGAGGAACTTTCGAAAGAAGGCGTTCTTCCTCGTGAAATGAGGTTTACCGCCATCGAAAGAAAAGCCGCGTTCTTTCGATTTAATTTTGAAAGAATGCGGCTTGAGTCTGGACGCAGGTGAGGTTTTTTCGAAAAAAGGCTACTTTTTTCGAAAAAAGCCCTGATTCTGGACACAGCCCTAGATTCCTCCCCTTGGATTTTATTGCCAACATCCCCTGCCTCAACTCTATCCCTGTTGACCTTCTCAGCCCTCATTTGTAATTTAGTGGGGTCTGTGCTAGAAGCCTTTCTCCTAAAAGGAGTCCCGCCCCCAGCAGAGTTTTTGGGAAACTGCCTAATAAAAGTCAATGCCTTCTTGAATCCATGAAGGCTCTTTTGGAGCAGACCTGTATTTATAGTTTGAGGAAAATCTGCAGTGAAATACTCTATGTTAATGGATCTCAGAGGGGCAGCCATGCTAGTCTATAACATTAAAAACAACAAGAATAGTCCTGTGGCACCTTAGATATACATTTATAAGATTCTTTACATTCTCACATCACCTGTCAAGTGCTCTTTTTGCCTTAATGCTGCATACAACGAGCAATGTATCAATTTACAATGCCTGCCACCACTTTAGAAACTTTTCTCCTAATTTTTCCTTCCCTCGCTTTAAGAGATAGGGCACCTCCTGGGAAGCTTCTTCTAACACTCTATAACTTGGAGGAGCGCCATATAATGCTCATATTCCTCATTTGCATATAATTATGATATTGCATATAAAACATGGCATGTGAGGTATCTGAGGAAAGGTGATGAATGGCTGAAACTATGTACTATCTAATTATGTATATTTTGAGTGCATATGAAGTTATGAGATTGTGTGGTATGTCTGTACTAACACATACTGTAAGTTGAGGAATCAGCTAGCTATTAGCTCTCCAAAAACAATAACAAGGAAAGTAACCAACATCTGGATGAGGGTCAAACAACCATTAACAGCTACAATTCAGTGACTTACCTGCACAAGAGCCACCCCTGGAAATTTGTTCAGCTTTGTTTGGGGACTCAGCGACGCCCACCAGACATGCCTGGACTCTTGTTCAACAAGCACACTCTCAGGGCTGTTTCCCACTTTGGCACTCCGAGTGTCGAAGGCGGGAGCCTGCAAAGACCTTAAATACTTTGCCTCTATACAGTATACTTTGCTGCTTACAAAAATAAATAAATAAATAAATCCCCAGAGTCACAGATGCACCGTGGGGAACCTCCCCCCCAAAAGCTGCCACCATCAAGTGATTTCACCCTAAAAAACAGGAGGGGACACTTGAATTCCTTCCTCAGGGATACCCCAAGCTCTTTTGCCCCAAAAGAACATGATAAAGGAAAAGAGAAACAAGCTGAAGTCTCTGGTAGCTTACTACCCATTCTTAGGCAGGCAAATATACACCCTTGTTACTTTCCAGGACACAAGAATCAAATCATCATCTTAAAAAAATGATTTTTATTAACAAAACCAATGATATACTTGAAAAGTGTACATGATTGCTAGGTGTTACAGAGATGTCTAGGAAGGAGCATGGCGAAAAGGGATCTAGGGGTCATAGTGGACCACAAGTTGAATATGAGTCAACAGTATGATGCTGTTGCAAAAAAAGCAAATATGATTCTAGGTTGTATCAACAGGTGTGTTGTAAGCAAAACTCGTGAAGTCATTCTGCCTCTCTACTCTGCACTAGTTAGGCCTCAGCTGGAGTACTGTGCCCAGTTCTGGGCGCCACATTTCAAGAAAGATGTGGAGAAATTGGAAAGGGTACAGAGAAGAGTGACAAGAATGATTAAAGGTTTAGAGAACATGACCTATGAAGCCAGGCTTCATGAACTGGGCTTGTTTAGTTTGGAAAAAAGAAGATTAAGGGGGGACATGATAGCGGTTTTCAAATATCTAAAAGGGTGTCACAAGGAGGAAGGAGAAAATTTGTTCCTCTTGGTTTCTGAGGACAGGACAAGGAGTAATGGGCTTAAAGTGCAGCAGGGGAGGTTTAGATTGGACATTAGGAAAAAATTCCTAACTGTCAGGGTGGTCAAATATTGGAATAAATTGCCAAGGGAGGTGGTGGAATCTCCCTCTCTGGAGATATTTAAGAACAGGTTAGATAGACATCTGTCAGGGATGGTGTAGACGGAGCTTGGTCCTGCCTTGAGGGCGGGGGGCTGGACTCGATGACCTCTTGAGGTCCCTTCCAGTCCTATTATTCTATGATTCTATGATTCTATAAAACAAATTTTAAATCAGAGAAAATCACTGGGAACAACTCTTAGGGTATGTCTACACTACCCCGCTAGTTCGAACTAGCAGGGCAATGTAGGCATACCGCACTTGCAAATGAAGCCCAGGATTTGAATTTCCCGGGCTTCATTTGCATAAGCGGGCCGCCGCCATTTTTAAATCCCCGCTCGTTCGAACCCCGTGCAGGAGTTCCACGAGGAGTAACGGTAGTTCGAACTAGGAAGCCTAGTTCGAACTACCTAGTTTGTGCCCCGTGTAGCCGCACTGCACGAGGTTCGAACGAGCGGGGATTTAAAAATGGCGGCTGCCCGCTTATGCAAATGAAGCCCGGGAAATTCAAATCCCGGGCTTCATTTGCAAGTGCGGTATGCCTACATTACCCTCCTAGTTCGAACTAGTGGGGTAGTGTAGACATACCCTTAGATAGTGAATGGGGCAGGGGAGGCATGGATTCACACAGAGAAGTTCAACCCAAATCACAAAGATAAACACAAATACCCTAATTGTATCTAAATACACATTCCCCTCTACTCACGGTCCATGCTGGTCTGAACGTCGAGGTCCAGTTACTCCCATGTCCAATATTTCTTATCGGCATCATCATTCTGGTCCCTGCCTCTGCTCTCTCCAGCCCTTATTTCGAATACACAAAAGAGGAGCAGACCGCGTAGCCAATTCAAATTTCATCACTGTATCCCCATGGGTTCTTCTGGCCCCCTGCCAACACCCTTGCTACCTGAGTTTAATCCTTCAGTCACCGAGTGCTGGCCAGCACTCCTCCTACCCATCGCACCCACGGACCAAACATATAAAGCAGGCAAAGCATGGGGCTTCTATATTCTTTCTCCTGCTCCCACCTGTGCTGCAAACAACAAAGACACAGAAGATTGAACACTCCAACAGAGGAGACTGGCCTAAGTTTAAGGGATAAACCTGTATATTAAGGACTGCAATATCTAGTGAGGTAAGAAAAAAATGGCTTAATCTAGTTGTTGCCCAGTCTACCAGAGTTGAGGGGCTATGCTTATTAATAACTCTGACATTTTTGCCCATTTATAATCACTTAAAATCTATCATTCGTAGTCAATAAACTCATTTCACTGTTAATTTTTACCAGTGAGTTTGCCTGAAGTGTTTGGTATTTGCTCAGGTTTTACAGAGGCTACTGTATATCCACTTTCTATAGATGAAGTGGTGAACCGATTAATACATTTGCACCACGCATCTTAACTGGTGCAAGATGGTACATTCCTGAAATACAAGCCTGGGATCCAGGATTTGGCTGGTGCCTTTCTCTGTGTGATTCATGAATGGCGCTGGGAGCATTCCTCAATCTAGCTTGGTGTGGGGCTCCACATGCTGTTGTGCTGAGTGATAACTGGGCCTGGAGGGGTTTGCAGGGTGTCACCAGCAAAGCATTGTAAGAGATAGCCCAGGCTAGAGAGTTAAGGGGGCACAGCAATCCCACAATCCCAGGCTGTATCTTGGACATTCCTGTTAAGGCTTCAAAGGGCAAAAGATCTCTCGAGGGATTTCTTGATTTCTTCTAGAGAACAACACTTGTAAGACAGCCCTTAGCAGAAACATTTTTTCCTCCATATGAATAAACTTTCTGGAGAAGTCTCACTTTTCAGGGAAATCATCTACTTCACTCTTCCTTCAAAAGGGATGTTCTTGCCATACAATTCTTCTTGGCATGGAGCATTCCCTATACAATTCTGAGCCTTCTATTGAATGCAGTGGTCCCTGCCTCTGTGGTTTGAATGGACTGTAGTACTCCATAGACTGGACTAGGAGTTGTGGGTGGGCTTTACTAATCCTTCCGCTTATTATCATTTCTCTTACCCATTGCACTTCACCAGCATAGGACCCAATTAAAATTGGGCTTTCCCTGTCGTAGAGGAATAAAGGTGCTCATCACAATACTGAGTTCACGGTTCTAAAACGACAGGACCAGAACCTATAGGATATACTATGAACTCACTTGTCAAATGGGATGGACAGAATCTCATGTTTTAATGGTAAAAAATGGCATTTATGTAGCCGATTGTCCATATGAACCCCTGAGAGAAAGTTTGGATCCCATATTTTAAAGTGGTGGTCAGAATCTATTCTTGACCACAGCATTGGGATATGGTGAGGATGGCAGCAGTTTAGGACAGAGGGATGTGACTGGTGGAATGCTGTATGGCAAGTATTAGGAACATTTTTGTCTATTTCACGCATAAATAGCCCGGAAAGAGGAGCAGAGATAAAATGTGATTAAACTTGATGCAGCAAAAAACTGATGCATTTCCTAGAGTGGAAAAGATTTTTGTGTAATAGCCTGATGTTTGTATTAGCAGAAATAATTTTTCTTAACAACTAAATTAAGCCTAACTCACTGCTCTCAAACAGGATATATGAAATATTCCAGTTAGATTTATTTTATATATAATTGACAAACAATAGGAAATTGAGAAAGATTGCTTCTTTTTTAATTGATTAATAATAATTTTAAAAATAAACTGTTCCAAAAATGGAGCTGTTTCTTTAAGATGTACTGGGTTTTCCCACAGAATGACTCAGAATCAAAGACATGTCAAACTGGAAACTATAAGTTTTTCTTCAGTGATCAGTAATGTAGGTCAGGGTTGTGTTGACAGTTGCTGTTATAGCAATGAACTCTGAATTAGTGCCAGTCTCTTAAATTTCTGTGAGGGAGCAGGGAGTAGAGATATCAAGGAGCTGATTACAGAAGTGGAACAATGTCCTGATAGATGGCAAGGTAAAAAATAAGCAAGTTCCTCAACCTTTGATAAGATTTTTTGTTTATATCTAAAACTGTCAGAAGCAGGCTTAAGGATTTTACTGTGTTCTTGTTCATGTTTTCTGTGAACATACTGCATAGCATGTGTTTGCAGAGATGGTACAAATACGTTGTCAACACTTATTTGCTGTAAGTAATGCTGCAGTATTAGTATACTAAGGTATACAGCACCTAACTGATTTAGGAAAGTAGGTCTCATTTTCAAAGGGATCCAGTCACTTAGGAGCTAAAATCCTATTTATAGTCTATGGGACTTAGGGTTTTAAGCGCCTAAATCACTTTTGAAAAAGAGACTTAGACACCTTAAGTCAGTTAGGTGTTGCAATGCTGAGTACTACAACACCTAATATCTTTAAAAATCTGGGCCTAGGAAATTTTTAGTCAGAGTTCTTGGTGGAGATGGGATCAAATCTCTAGTACAAGATATTGCTAAATTAGCAGGATGTTCAAATTCCAAGACTGCCTCTCATTTTGAAATTTGCAAATGGGCCCTATAAGTTTGCCAATTTCAAAACCATACTTTTTAATAACTCCCAAATCAGATAGTGTTTGAAACCCTGATCTAAATGTTACAGTTGGAGGACAGAAACATCTTCTTAAATAAGAACTTGTTAAAAGCATATGGGATTTTTTTTAATTTGCTAGTTTTAACTTGCAGGATCTTAACAGGATGTTGGCTGCTTATTTTTACCGGCTCAGATAAGGAAAGAATATGAAAGTTGGTGAAGAGATTACAGAGTATGTTTTAGCATCTCCAATGCAAAGGAAAATCCCAGTGCACTGTGCAAAAGGCAATACAAAGAGAAAAATCCCATATGTTTGTTATGCATTGGACCATGTAAATATGCAGTGTTAGTAAAGCCTTTTGAAATGTATTCGAGGTCGCTATGTACAGCAGTTGAAGAATTACCGTTTCCAATGGATTTTTTTTTTCAGATCATTGGAGTAATTTAAAAAACTATTTGGAAATATCTACTTCTGATCATTTTTCTATAGACTTAAGTACCAGTTTAAACAGAAGGTTAGAGCTATCATTGACATTCGGTTAGGGACAATCCTTTTAGGGACAATCCTGTTATCTCCTTGAGATCAGTTTCGAACTGAGATCCACAAATGCATAACCTCTCAAAATAGATATACCGATGACACCCCACTGAGAGCTAGCTGCAGCAGCATACTTTCATGTGCTTCAGGGTTGCAGTTGGTAGCTAATGTGTATGTGCAGATTAGGGATGTAAAAGCCTATTTAATCTGTTAACTGGTTAAACATGTTTAACCTGCTAACTACTGAAGTGCGGTATGGGGGGCACTCTAGCCCCCCCACCCAGCCAGAGTGAAGCTTACCAGTTAAGCATTCACATCCCTGGTGCAGATAGCCTCCCAAATGGATATGGTACCCCAGGAAGAGGTTTCAGGCCTGCTCGTCAGTAAATCAAAAATAAGTATGGCTGTGCCGGGTTTCACCAGCTCCAGATATTTCATAGTCTAACCTCTTAAGAGGCATCATCATTCAAGAATTCTTTCGTTTTATCCATGTTGCATCTAACTTAGGTCTCAGTGTAAAAGTCCAGCACTGAGCAGTATCATGTGGATTTCTGGCATTTTCTGGAAGGCTGTGGGTTCATAACAAAGAAAATGGCCAAAATGATATGGAGGGATTGAAACTAGGTGTAAAGGCATCAATTTCAGCAAGGACAAATTTAGACTGAGTCTTAGAGAAGACTCTTAGGGTATGTCTACACTACAGCGTTATTTCGAAATATCTCCTTTTGAAATAGTTATTTCGAAATACCATGTCTACACACAAAATGCATTTCGAAATAGCTTTTTGCTATTTCGAAATAGCACGTCCACACTGATTGGACATTGAATTGCATTTAAGGCCAGCCGGAATTGGTTCTGGCAGGGCATCAGGTCAGAAGTTACCTTGTGGCCAGGGTGGCCAGCAGGGCACCCTGGGAAGGGCTGGAGGTCCCCTATTTCAAAATAAGTGCCTACACCACTCTTATGTCGAAATAGCAATTTCAAAATTGGCACTATTCCTCGTGGAATGAGGTTTGCCAATTTCAAAATAAGCCCTCCGCTATTTCGAATTAATTTCAAAATAGCAGTTGGCTTGTGTAGACGCTAGGAAAGTTATTTCAAAATAATGGCTGTTATTTCAAAATAACTTTGCTGTGTAAACATACGCTAAGCTTCTAATGGGAAATAGAAAACACATTGTCCAGGACTTTTAAAACTAGACTGGATGACCCACTAGAGAAAATTACTGCACAAGTTAGGGGAAGATAAAAACAATCTAATAGCATTAGAGATAGAACACACCTAAATTATAGCTCTCATCCTGTAAAGACATGCTGGTGCTCATAAAGGATAGTCTATTGGTGATCAAATCCAGACCACCAGATCCTATTGAACAAACTGCAAACGCTTTTCATTTACTGATTTTCATTATTGTTATGTGATGTGAAAAATGTTTCTCTGGCATCTGGACTTTGACCAGACCTTGACCAAGAAATTTGGACCTTGACAAAAAGTAATTGACTACCCCTTGCACAATCCCCTTGCATGTGAATAGTTCGATTGAAGTCTCTAGAACTGCTTATAATAAGGACAATTATTCATCTATAACTGGAGCTTTCTGAGTATATTCTCTCTGCAGATCTGGGAAAGTGCGCTTTGAGTCCATGAGTTTGCTACTCGCTGGAATGTTGGGATATTTGGGGCCATTTGAATTCCTCTGTACATATCCAAATGTTTGGAGCAAGGCTAAATCTCGTTAGTCTTTTTCCTACTGCCATGAGCAGTGAGGTCTCAGACCCATGCTCCATCTACTTTTTGACCTTTTTAATCCTGTCCTTTTACCCATTAATTAGTTTTAGAATAATTGTAATTTCGCTTAGTGTTTATTTTTTTGTGAAATAGCTGTTTAGAAGCTGCATGGCTCCCCTGAGCATTCCCTGGCTCTGTCTGCTGCCCCATGTGTGCCTCCTATGATATCCTGCCTGCTCTGGGTGTGAGTGGCTGTCCCCTGCAGCTCCATGCTATGCTCCCTTGCTGGCCACTGCTGGGGGAGGGGCTTTTAAAAGTGGGCGGGTTGACGCCCACCCACTCCTGGGTTTCAAATAGAGCCACTGCTGTGGCTGGCTACAAGAGAGTGGGGCACAGGGCAGGCTGGGGCAGCAGCTGTGTCTATGGAGGGAGGGAGTGCATGGAAGCCCTCCCTCCCCATGCAAGAAACTCTGAGTGTGTGGGGGAAATTATCCTGGCTGGAATTCCTGAGCAGGAGCCTGGAGAGGCTTGGGTGAGTGTCTGGCTGGGGCAGAGGGGGAAGAAAAAGGGGGCCTCCTCTTAGAGCTTGCTGCTGCTGGGGGACAAGCCGCGGGGGAACCCTCTTCTCTGGCCCCCTAACCCAGCTCTGGGGAAGCCTTCCTGATGCACCCCAATCTCCTCATCCCCACCTCCACCTCATGCCCCACATCCCAAACCCCTGCTCCAATCCAGACCCCACATCCAAGACCCCCTCTCACACGCCAGCTCCCGTCCTGAGCCTGCCCCGCTCCCACACAAACTCCCTGCCAGAGCCTGAGGCAGGTGTGCAGGGTGGGACATGAACCTGTCCTAGGCATCACCAACAATTATACAAACCTGCTGCCCCTGGCACAGGCAGCAAGTTATATGGGCCCATGGTGCCCGTGCTCTACCAATATTTAGGAACATGGGCCCAGCTCCACCAATGGATGGGTTTATATTTTCAGTACTGACCCATCCATCTGAAGGACCGGGGCAACTAACCTGGGCCCCATGCTTTGGGGGCCCCTGGGGTTCAGGGGGATGTAGGATTCAGGTAGGCCGGGGTGGGGGTGGGGGTGGGGGTGGGGGAGTTGCAGGAGGCCTGGTGCTGGCAACAGGAATCAGTCTGGCCCCAGCCCACTCTGCAACAGCCCTGCCCTGCCTCTTTCCGGCTTTCACCCCTTCCCCCAAGAAATGCCCATAGACACTGGGGTGAGGCTGAGCTCACTGCTATCAGAACAATGCCCCCCAGTGGACTTTCAAGCTGCCCTCAACCCCACATGACACTGAATCTTGGGGTCCCAATGCACAGGGCCAGGGCATCTGCTTTGGTCCATCCTATGGATGGGATGGCTCTGCCTGGACCATTTATGGGCACTTCCAAAAATTAAGCAATCCTGGCACCTGTGCCTGTGCCCCCCTAGGAAGGTGATCCCACAGTTTTGGGACAACTGGTCTTCTACAATAATCAGGTTGCCATGAAGTTTAAAGCCAAGATTTTCAAATGTGCCTAGTGAATTTGGATTCTCAGCTTTGAGACTGTCTTGAAGAGGCTTGATTTGGAGAAAGTGCCGAGTACCACCCCTTGGCCTCTTTAAAGGGTTTCAAGCTGGGCTGCAAGAGACACCCAACATTACTAGCTCCTCAGAGGCTTAATCTAAAACCTCTAGTCTGAGGGCACCTGTGCAATAGGTCAGGAGTTGAAAGGCTAAAAAATTACTCAGTTTCCTTACCAAAGAGAATGTTACTGGGGACAAAAATCCCCTTCATGATCAGAACAGGCGAGAAAGTGTTTTAGGAAAGTAGAAAGTACTCAAGTGAATTTGCAGTAGGTGTGACATCTTTCTTAAGAAATCAAAGTCTAGCTGAAAGGCAAAACAGAAGAAAGAAATAGAAACAGGAGAAACAAAGTCATAACCACTAGGCACAAGTGCTCCACTTTATGGCAAGTCATTCTCCTTTTCTCTAATTGACAGTAAGGAGCCAGATAAAAGCAGGAGTTGTGGGTGGTCAGCACCTCTGAAAATCAAGCCACATCTACTTTAGGAATTCATCATTGAAGACGTAAGATCCCACTTTATAGCTTGTGCAACCTTCCTTCTGTAGCAAACCCTAGCCCTGGAACCCAAATCCCAATCCTTGCCCTAATCCTAACTCAGATCCCTTAATGTTACTTCCTCGGCCCAGATCTAAGCAACACCTTGCCAAATTCACACTGGGTGTAACTCTGTTGACTTCAATGCAATTGTACCTGCCATGAATTTGGTCCCCTGTCATCATCAGCACCTAGGGTTCATCCTACTTGGACAAAATTTTCTGTTCTAATGATACGGGAAATAGGCCCATCTGTAGGTCTGGAAGTGACGTTATAGGACCAACAAAAGCAGCATGTACAGGACCTAGCAAGACATTTGGTGTTTGAGGTTCTGATATTGGCCTCTCATGTTAGAACCAGGACTCAGCATTGCATTTTTTGTTGTGAGAAAGGTCTAATCTTAATTTAATTTTTTCAGAGGCCATGCTGTTTCCCTGACATCAGGCACTAACCAGGCCATGGTTAGATTTAAAGTGGCAATGGCGTTCCATATACTCTTTGGCTGGATTTACAGAGGTATAGTCTGTCTTCCATCTCACCACTTCTCTGTGCGGAATTCAGGAACAATTATTAGTATAATTTTGTGTCTGTGAAATCAATGTATCTGAAGAAATATAATGGAGCACAGAACAGCTAAACAGCCAAGTATAAAGTGAATGTAGCTGAAATAAGATATACAAACTATTTTGGGGCCTTCTTTTAGCTGTTTCACACCTACAGACATTTAGCGAGGTCTCATTTTGTTGCATATCTTAAAAGTCAGAGGTTTCAATGCAGCCACTCCTTTCCAGGAAGAACAGATCACATCTGATATGTCTCAGAAGCTAAGTTTTTCTTTTCTGATGCTGAGCTGTAATCTGATCATGAGGGGCCCTTGTACTTCTAATCTTACACTATTGTGGCTCTGCCTTAATCCACTTATGTTTGCTTTAGCTCAGATCCGTTTATAAAAGCTCATCTCCCTATAGTTGCTGTTAAAGCACAGTCTGAAATTTGTGAAATTGCAAGTTGGGTGATTCCTATCTGAGCTTTCATTGCCTACTGCTGACATTTCATAGAGTCAGGTTCTGCGTGCCCTCAGAGGAGAACGTGGGGGTGTGAAAGGTGAGGCACTCCCTTAACCTTCTTCAGTGTAATCTGTATTAGTGAGGGCAGTGCAGAACAGAGAACAGCATGTATGGACCCACCTCGTTATCCCCTCCCACACCGATGGAACCTTGGCTTCATGCCTACAATGAACCAATCAGTGTATGACAGGGTGTAGGAGAGGCCACCTTTTCTCATGCTCTTTGTCAGACCAAGGTGACACTCAGAGTAAAACCAACTTGGAATGAAAATCAGTTTCCCCAGTCTGTTTCTTTGTCAGCTGCATGCTGCCTCATATGGTGGCAAAGGTGCTGCTGACCTTACACTAATTGGTGCTGCTGTCAGTTAAGTATGTAGTCATTGATAAATACTGGCCATTGGGCCATATTCTGACATCCTTGTTAATGTTCACTAGCACCTTGCTTCCCAGGAGATCCCATTACTTTCAAAGCGAGTGATATCTCAGGGTGCATCTACACAGCAGGGCTTAATTGGAAATAAGATACGCAAATCGAGTTATGTTTATTGCGTAGCTTATTTTGAAATAGGAAGCATCGACACAGCACTTATTTTGAAATAGAGCACTCTTCTTCGGACTTCCCTTACTTCTTATAAAATGAGGGTTACAGGAGTTGGAATAAGAAATCCTCTAGCTTGACAGTATTTTGACATTATTTCAAAATAACTGCCTGCTGTGTAGATGCAGACTAAGTTATTTTGAAATAATGTTGCTGTGTAGATGTACCCACAGAGTGCATCACCCCCCTTACTCAGTCAGCATCTGTTTTAGAGGGTCTGGAAGACAGGGGCTTCTGTACTCCAGGGTTCGAGCCACAAATTTGCTGAAGAGATGGCCTCCTTAGCATGACATTGTGATCTAAACTCTAAGCTCTCATTAGCTATCCATAGCTGTGCATGTGGGCATGCACACGCAAGTTAAATACTGGCTCCATTAACTTCATCAGCAAAACTCCCACATACTTCAATGGACTAACTGAAGTGTAGGAGCATAAGCTTTCGTGGGCAAAGACCCACTTCGTCAGATGCATCTGACGAAGTGGGTCTTTCCCATGAAAGCTTATGCTCCTACACTTCATTTAGTCTATAAGGTGCCACAGGACTCCTTGCTGCTTTTGCAGATTCAGACTAACACGGCTACCCCTCTGATACTTCAATGGTGACAGGTTTTCAGACCTTCCCCACAACTACATTTCTGCTCTGATAGAATAAGGGCAATTTATTGCACATTCCTCTAAACATGGATGGCAAGTAATCTGATCCAGTGTTGTATTTAGAAGTCTACAGACAGTCTGAAATAAAATCAATTGATTCCAATCAGGTGCTAATGACAAATTGTCATGAGATAGTTTATGATGAAAATTTTACAATTTCACTGATCATCTTTGATTAAAAAACAAACAAAAGGAAGTATTTCTTCATACACAGTTAACCTGTGGAACTCATTGCCAGAGGAAGGCCAAGACTATAACAGGGTTTAAAAAAGAACTAGATAAATTCATGGAGGATAGGTCCATCACTGGCTGTTAGTCAGGATCAGTGTTCCCTCTAAGTTGGGTGTGAGCACAGCTTCATAGGTGATTAATCAGCCCCACCCAGTCAATCAGCTCCATGCAAGGAGGAGCCCTGAGACTTTGAGTGGGCAAGGCTGATTAATTACCTGTGAAGCTGTGCTGCTGAACAGCTTAGAGGGAACACTGGTCAGGATGTGCAGGAATGGTGTCCCTAGCCTTTGTTTCCCAGAAGCTGGGAATGGGCAACATGGGATGGTTCACTCGATGATTACTTGTTCTGTTCATTCCCTCTGTGGCAACTTGCTTTGACCATGGTCAGAAGATACTGGGCTAGACAGAACTTTGGTCTGACCCAATATGGCTGTTCTTATGTTCTTAAACAAGTACTTTTCACGTAGTTTCAATGCAAAAGTCTAAGACAAACTTAAAATGCAGGTTCAGATTACATTTAGTATCAAAATAAATAGTACAAGGGATATTAGATTGATGGCATCATTCATTTTTTAAAAAATAACACGTAGTTCCTATATAATGCTTTTCATCAACAGATCTCAGGGGGTATGTCTACACTACCACCCGAGTTCGAACTAGGGTGGTTAATGTAGGCAACCGAAGTTGCAAATGAAGCCCGGGATTTAAATATCCCGGGCTTCATTTGCATCTTGCCGGGCGCCACCATTTTTAAAGCCCACGTAGTTCGGACTCCGTGCCCGTGGCTACACGCGGCACGGAGTAGGTAGTTCGAATTAGGCTTTCTAATTCGACCTACTGTTACTCCTCGTTCCACCGTTACTCCTCGCTCCTCAAAAGCCTAATAGCTTCATTTGCAACTTCAGTTGCCTACATTAACCACTCTAGTTCGAATTAGGGTAGTAGTGTAGACATACCCAAAGTGCTTTACAAGAGAGGTTCATAACTTAATCAATAGATGCCTCCATTGTTTAAACTGCATCTGAAGTAGATACAGAAGTTCCAGGATGCCACTCTAGAGTACTGGAGGAACCAGGTACAATTATCTAACTTTGTTCATTAAGGTCTGGTTTCAAGCAGTGGTCACTGGAGTCATTTGACTAGTCAAAAAGAAGTATAGCCAAATACACTGCATAGCTGAAACATTAGCATCTTCTATTTAAAGCTTTATTACAATCAACTTATGCTTTCACAGGTGTCATAAACCTTCGCTGCGCTGGACACGTGTGGATTGAACCAGCTCCAGTCATTCAGATGGGCTTGAACATTTCTATAAATTGCCACTCTACAGTAAACTGCCAAAAGGCAAAGTTATACATGATACTAAATGATACTACTCAAATAGACGACAAATTATTAACAAGAAACAAAACCACACTGCAACTTCAGCTTCATGATTTCAGAAAACCATTTTCCACCGTCATATGTTATGCCAAGTGTGGCCACACAGACGTGTTAGTATGTGGAACACAATTTTCTGCAGGATGTAAGTAATTTACTGGATGTATGATGGCTTTTCACTAATTCTAGTTCATCCCAGTTAAGCTGCTATTAACTATTACTTCTTCCCAGTCAGTGTTGAGGTGCTGGGAACTGCAGGCTATTTTCAGATAATATTTTTAGATGCTCCTTCCTGACCCCTCCTCCCCCAAACAATGTTGGTATATTTTCCAGTTGAAAAGTTAAACTTCTATTTTTAATTTTATTTAGCAATAAAGGGTTTGGGGGCTTGTTAGTAATTCAATATATATATTGTAGTTAACCAGCAAGTTATGTTGTAACTGAAGTCATCTGATATACATTATTAGTAGCAACTTCGGTGCATGTTCTGTCAAACGGCTGTGTAGGTATCTAAACATGATACTGAAACTATCCTTCTTTCACTGTCCTATGCTTGGTCAAATGGCAAGGAGCTACTGAAATCCGAGTCAAGTAGCAGAAGTAACGTAGTGCATGTAATACCAAGCTATCACACCACCTAACTCCTATAGAGCACTTTTTAAATGGTAGATTTCAAACCACTTTACGGGGAGGTCACTACCATTGTCCCCATTTTATGTATAGGAAAACTGAGGCATCGAGAGGCAAACTGATGTGCCACAGTTTACTTCCTTCCACACTCTCATTAGTATGGATACCCTGATGTGTGGAGCTGAGAGGAGAAAAATGGAGCAGCCAAAGTGCTGAAGGAGTTGAGGAAAAGATGGTTTCTTTTCCAAATTTGTGCATTTTATGCAGGCATGGCTGAACAATTTCTAATGCTGTGCTGTGTAACATTAAATCCCTTCCCCATGTCTCTTATCACAGCAGCTACATGAACCTTCTGCAGGCAAGAGAGCCGTACAGTCAGATGTATCACCAGTGTGCTTGATTGAGTGTGCTGGAAGTCACACATCTGGCCTGGGATTAATACCGTTTGGGCAGTCTTTGCTTTCAGATCCTAGGCTGCTGCCTATCAGCATGTGGTAGGCTGTCCCCCAACCCATCATGCATACCTTCCTCACTGTACCCATGGGAAAAATACTACTTATCTACCCCACAGAGGTAACAAATCATCATAACAAATACATGCCATCCATGTGGTATCTGGGCCCCACTGGCATGGCTTAAATGGGCTCATTAACATTATAAATTAGAAAGAGCAAACACACAACATTTCCCTGGAGCCTGTAGCTTTAAGAGTGAGAGAAGGAAATCTCAACTTGCAGAGGGAGGTGTCCACTTAGCTTTACTGATGTGGCCACATTAAGTGTGCTTCTGGCAGAGTGCATTGCAGAGGTGCCAGGCATGCTGTACCAGCAGCCGGGGGACAATGAGTTCCCATGTTCCAATCCAATGGAAGATTAATGTAATCAATACTGATGGAAAATGTTAAAGTCTCAGTTAAAACCCACTATGGAAAGACACAGGCCGGGCTGCCCTTACCCATACAAAGAATATGCAGCAGTGTAAGGCACCTGAAAATGTGGGGGCATCACTGGGTCTTAGTTTCCACCCACTGGTCTCTTCCCTGCTTTCTGGCTCTGCTTCCTGTGGAGAGGATCTAGTTCAAAGTGAAAGAGCCTGCCAGAATCGTGAACCTGTGAAAGAGCCATTCAAGTGGTAATGAAGCCATTAATAGGGATTTGCCTATCCCAGGTACATGCTGTGAGCTTCTGAATTGCCTGTGTTAGTCTACAGAGGACCTTAGTTTAATTTGCTTTGAAAATATTTCATGTGTGTGTTGCTGAAGATTATAAAGTCACATCTCTAAAAAAAGTCAGCATCCCAAACCCAGCTGCCATTGAGCATATGGGTACCAGTGTAATAGTGGTGCATAGAGCCCCATATATCCTACAGACGGTCCTGGGCACAGAAGAACACAATCATCTGACTCTGGTATCCAACTGTTATGGGACAAGGCAGCACATCTTCATAACTTCTGTTCAAAGATATAGACATGCATGTGTAGGTTCTATAGGACATTACAGTTTCAAATGTCTAAACGTCCAGTCCTTAACGATTGACTGGGCATATATTTGTATATCATCTATCTTTGCAGATCCACCGGACAGTCCAACCAATTTATCTTGTGTCATTTATGAACATTCAGACCACCTGACTTGTATTTGGGACCCAGGGAAGCACACCTACTTAAGTACTAAGTACATTCTCTACCTGAAGAGGTAAGTCTTGCCATGACAGCTTCTTGCTGTGCTTAATTGAAAACCAAGAACAGCTGAAGTACAGGGCTCTCTATGCAGCTCAGGAGAGGGCTCTGAGCATTTGAATGGAATAAGAGCAGGAGGCCCTCACTGATTCCCTCACTTACAAGATGCTTTGTGGTAACGGTGCTAAGGGCATGAAAAGAAAACCGAAGAACAAACTAGGTTAGTTGGGGGCAGCAGGTAAGACAGAGAAGTTCTGTAATCTGGAGCTCCAGTATGACTGTACAGTCTAAACATGTGTGGTCAGAGCAACAGCAGCCACAAACCAAGTACGATTATACACATGCTCTAGTTTTGATGACTGGAAAGACAGAGTGTCCTACTTACACTTTCTAGAACACTGCCTTACTGATCTCTTCAGCTCACATGAACTGCTCTGTGTATCTGGGTCGATCTTATTTAACACCAGGTGGAGGTATTAGGATTTAAATTTTTTCAGATTTACATTTCCGTTCAGTGTTGATGTCTAATCAGTGCTATTTAGCTCGTAGTTGAGGATGTGTTTCTGGTAGTCAAACCTAAACCAAGAATGTAAAATAAAAGCCACCTTTCTATTCAATAGTCCTGATTTAGGCTTTTTGTGTTATGTTAGGTGTACGCTGACGAATCTCGAGCTCGTAGGACTCCGTGGATTTATTCCTCTGTAAAACTGAACTTGTGCAGTGGGGGAGCAGGGCCACGTGCTCTGTTGGGAGGTGCTAGACAGTATTAGTTATCGGTAACACTTAGCCTTCCCAACAAGATCAGGGCCCCATTGTGCTAGGGACTGTACAGACACGGAGTATAGCTATGCTGCAATTGGATGGGCAACTGAATCACATATCCACACTGTATCTTTAATCTAGCTAGTGTGCGTAACAAGAGCAGTGAAGACATGGTGGCACAGTCAGTATTACAGACTAACAACAGTAGTATGTGCCGAGAGTTCCAGGCAGGTGTGTATAGCCAGCTCTGGGGTCCATGCCTCTGTGTCTTCACTGGTCTTTTTAGCTGTGCTCGCAAGATTAAATCTAGTATGGGTTTGCCTACTCAAGCTGTAATCCCCCCTCCAATTATAGAGTAGACACACACATAGCAAGAGGTGGCTTCCTGCCCCAAAGATCCTTACAATCTAAACAGACAAGCCAAAGAGAGGATGAAGAGGAAAATAATATCCCCATTTTAGAGAGGAGGCACAGATAGGTTAAGTAACAGCCTTAGGTCACATAGGAAGTTTGTGATAGATCCAAGAATTGAACCATCTTTTTTCAGTAGCATACACGTACTCATGACACTTAACAGCAGAGGGAAAACTGACTGCCCACAGATTAATAAAAAACCCCACAGTGAAATGGAACGTGAGAAATAGGCAAGTCAGAAACAGAAGGTGGGGTGGAGAAGAAAGGAAATCTAAAGTAAACCTTCTACCCTCAAACATATGGCATGTTTGTCAGCAAGGACCCAATATCCAGAGATAGTGTCAAGTTGTTTAACCAGCTCTCAAAGAGGTCCTGTGATACTGTGATCTACCACAATGTCTTGAGATTCTAAAGCAACTATTTAAATAAATGTTCAAATGCTATACAGGCAACGCCTAACTTACAACCGCCCAACTTACAACCCCCTCCCCCTTGCAATTACAACCATTTTTTTCCATGAGAGATAGCTCCTAAAACCCCCCAATTTACTTGAGCAGCTAGCATTTATGACGGTGTACAACGCAGATTCCACGCATCATCACAGGAAACATACAAATCAGTCAAACTTGCCAGTCTGCAGCTGCTGCTTGAACTGCACGTGTCTCCACCACATCAGTCTTCACTTTTTAGTTATTTTTGTGCATTATTTGAACTATTTAGTTTAGTTTTCCTCCATTTCTGTAGTCAATTTTGGTATTTTTAGGGTATGAAATGGATTTCCAGGAATGGAATCACCATTTATAACATTGCGCCTATGAGAAATAAGGGTTTGACTTATGACGGCTCAACTTACCACGGTTCTCCAGCAACCAATTAGGTTGTAAGTGTGGGGCTCACCTGTAGTGGTGACTGCAGAATTCTTCCTCATTGCTTAGCTCCTATCTGTAGTTTAGGCTTTTTAAGTAGCTCCACAGAACTGAATACAGACTCCATTCCACTGAGAAAAACACAACACTGTGAGCAAACTGATGTACAAACAAATATGCAGTGAATGAGAAATCATCATCTTTCTTTTTTTCAGAATTCTGGTAATGGGAAATAATTGGGTTAAGAGACAACAAAGTAGTAGGAAAAGCCCTTATTGCATCAGTATTGATTTGACAATGGCGTATATTGCTAAAGAAAGTGGTGGCATCACTAGCCCGCCGGTCATCCTATTAGGACTGGGTGACCAATTGTTCCAGGATGTAGGCTATAGCCACAGTACAGGAGGATCAATTTATTATCATACCACTAATCTTAAATGAGTTAATGGGCTGCAGGAGGTAAGACAGGATATAAAACTGATGTAACAATGCAGTGGTTCTACCATCTCAGGGATTATTAATTTAACTTGTATTGGTTTAAACTCTTTCCTCACTTTATTGAAGTCAATGACCAAATACCCATTGGCCTTAATAGGGGGAGGAATTCACTGCGGATGCTTTTTGCTTCTTAGTTTACAAACAGAGGAGGAGGAAGCATTTCCTTCAGATGAAATTCTCAACATTCCATTGAGCAAACTACAAGGAGGCAAACTGTATGCTGTTTGGGTCCAAGCCAAAAACGTCTTAGGCACAGCCCATTCAGAGCATCTGCAAGTTAACCTGGAGGATTTAGGTAACATACGGTAATTCAGTAATGGCTTTGCAAGCAGGTTGTAATATGCATGAACTACAAAAACCCTCACCAGAGTGATAAAATCTATATCTAGATGGATGTGCAGAACTGAAATTTTCTTATGAACATTGGTAATAAATTACACACCATTGCACACAGAATACCATTTAACATTAGGGAAACAGCTGTTGATGTGCATTTTGATACACTGTCACACTGTCAGCTAGTCTAGATCAGTGTTTCTCAACCTTTTTTTATAAAGTATCCCTTTAAAAATTATAAATACCCCCACTACTTACAGTTCACAGACACAAGATTTTTTTTTCTACCATCACAACACATTTGTTTAAACAATTTAATCGTAGCCAGGCAGGTGATGAAATGTTTTAGGTGTAAAAAGTACAAAAATAATAAAGCACTGTAAAAGAAAAAAATTCAGTTCTCCCAATTTCGGTTGTGTTGATGTAACCCCCAGATTTCTCTCAAGTACTCCTAAGGGTACTCGTACCACTGGTTGAGAAACACTGGTCTAGATGATGCTTGGTCCAGCCATGAATGTGGGGGACTAGACTTGATGATCTCTCAAGGTTCCCTCCTGTTCTATTATTCTATGGGCCTCTCATTTGTTTTTTGCAAGTTGGTCTGTTGGTCAATATTCTTTTACTAGTCACTATACTCTGTCCTTAGTTTTTTTGTGATGTGCTGGATTTGAGTAAGGGTATGTCTACACTTGCTCCCTCTTTCGGGAGAGGGATGCAAATGAAGACATTCAAAATTGCAAATGAAGCCGAGATTTAAATATCCCGTGCTTCATTTGCAAAATTGCGTTATTTTGAAATCGCGCTATTTCAAAATAAAACACGCTGTGTAGACGCGTTATTTCGAGAGAAAACCCTTCTCTCGAAATAACTGTTAAACCTTATTTTATGAGGAATAAGGGTTATTTCGAGAGAAGAATTTTCTCTCGAAATAACGTGTTCACACAGCATCTGTTATTTCAAAATAGTGCCATAACGTGATTATGCAAATGAAGCACGGGATAGTTAAATCCTGGCTTCATTTGCAATTTTGAATGTTTTCATTTGCAGGGCTCAACAAATTATGTAATCTACTCGCCTGTGGCGAGTAGATTACAACCCGGAAGAGCCAGGTTCGGGCGATCTGCGCATGTGCAGAACAATCTACACATGTGCAGATCGACGGACAGCGCGGCTGGCGAGCAGGGCTCGCCGCAGCTCGGCAAGCCCTGTTCATTTGCATCCTTCTCTCGAAAGAGGGTGCAAGTGTAGACATACCCTAAAGTACTTGTCGTTTAACATTGAAAGCCTGTGATTTGGTTGCAGTTACAGAAGATATTCACACTTTCTATTATTTCCAACATTAAATTCACAGTGAAAGTATAAAACTGATTAATGGAAGGTTTTCTTTAACTGACAGTGATACTGTACAGCACTTGTTATCTGATAGGGCTTTTTTAACAGGTTAAGCTGAAAAAAATCAAGATATATTTTTCTCCAAAGAACAACTGTCCTTCGTGATGAAGTATATAAATCATTATAGCAGAGCATATACTGATGCCATTTTCTTCATAGGCCCAGAATAGATTCATCATTCTTTTGTCTCTCTTGTAGTGATACCAGCTACACCTATTATCACCAAGGTTGAAACAACAGACAATTCTTCCCCAAAAACCATAATCCATTGGCAAAAGCAAACATCATTTGAGAACGTTTATTGTGAAGAGAGATACAAAGTGCTGGCAGATCAAACGTGGCATGTGAGTCAACCCTTTCTCAGCTAATTAACATGGGCCTGCTGCTGCTCCCATTGATATCCATGACAAAACTACCATCAGTGGGAGCAGGATTTGGCACTGCATGAAAGATCACTGGGCTAGGTTATTGATACCAATTTGCTGTGTTCAAGTCATGCAAGGAGAATGTCTATGAAACAAGGATTTGCAAGTGATGCATGTCCTACCTATGGACATAATAGCACCATAACAAGAGTATTTGGGGATTTAAATATCCCGTTCCTAATTTGCATAAAAATGGCCACTGCGTTTTGCCGACTCAGCACTTTGTCGGCAAAAAGCGGCAGTCTAGAGGGGGATCTGCCGCTTTTTGCTGACAAAGTGCTGAGTTGGCAAATACAGCGGCCATTTTTATGCAAATTAGGCGCGGGAAATTTAAATCCTTGCCTCATTTGCAATGTCAACCTGCCTAATCTGAATCCCTCTGCTGACAGAGGGATGCAGTCCAGACATACCCAAACAGGTGATTTGAAAGAGAGAAGGCTCCAACTGAGATATTCAAGTAATACCTGCAGCCACATGCAGACTTTCATTGCTTTGTAACTCAAAATAGTTTACCTCTGTACTTGCAGAATTCTTTAGATAAACCCTGTACCTAGCAAAGGAAAAGTAACACAATAGTCAAGATATTTCCCAGTGTTATTCCTACGTCAGAGTTTAGATTAAATCACTTCCAAACTGAGCTAGAAAAAGTTATTCATATGAGAATACGAGTGTCCTCCAGGGGAGTTATACTACCATAACTATTGAGGATTAAATTCACACCTTACCGCTTATTGGTATAATGTCCAACATAGTAAATCCCTAAGCAAGGAGGTTGCTTTTGTAGGTCTATGCAACATCAGATGCTTAGGGCTCCATTTTGCACCACCCATGATTTACTGTGCAAAAGGTCCTGGGTGTATGTAGAGAACTTTCTCCACCCCTGATACTGCTAGAGGCATGGCACAATTCCAGTCTTTCCATTTGGCAGCTACTCCTTTCTCCTGACTCCCCCAGAGGTGCAAACAGACAAGAAAGGGACAGGACTATGGCTACGCCCCTTCCACATTGGCCAGGGATACGGCTCTAGGCTAAGGCACAGTGCAGTGCCCACACTGATCCTGTACTCTTGGGAGCTCTGGGAAGACTGATGCTGACTCCCTCCACTGGGGCAGGACTTGCTATAGTGTCATTAATAGGTTCCAATACGTTAGAAAGAATGTCTAATTTCACAAGGCTACGTTACTACAGCTTGGAAAGTTATATTGTTTGTCAATTTTAGATGAAAGGATGGAACAGCAATGTGACAAATGTGCCACACATGGAGTATTACTTGGAGTCAAACACAGAGTATGAATTTCAAGTGAGGTGCCGATTAATACGTGCCCAAAGCTATTGGAGTGGATGGAGCGTGCCCTTTGTTTACTCAACCCCAGAAGCTGGTGAGTTCATACCCAGGCTTGCAAGGGGATTTCTCCATCTCCAGCTCGCTTGCATCACTTTTTCTCTGCTTTTAAACTGAATGAGAGGGCTCCCCTGTTTGAGGCAGTTATCCAAGAGAGTGGAATGGTGCAGAACTGTGCTCTTGAACATGCAGAATCAGTGCACTTCAGGTGTTCCTTCCTGGAGCAGCAGATCCCATATCAGCGCATGCTAGATGGAAGTCTAGCTATGCCTGACCCCTGCCAGCCTACCAGAGTCCCTGTGGGCCAGGGTGCAAGGAATGGAAGTGTTAGCTGGGTCCACCTCTTGGTGCTCTCAATCATTGAGGGGGAATCCTGCCTCTGTGCTATGATGTTGATTAAGAAGCATTCTTGTATCTTCTTCCTCTTTAATCCAACAGAGAAACCAGAATTTCTCCCTTACAATGTAAAACTGGAATGTAGCATTTGATTTTCTAATCAGACTAAATGTTTAAAAAAAAAGTCACTTAAGCCATGCCCTATGGGACAATCTCTCTTGCTGCAAACACTTCCCACTTCTGGTTGGCAGACTATAGGGGAATAAATATATTTGTAATGGCATATGACACACCATTTCATACCTTAAAAGCATAAAGGGGATGTTTTTAAGAAGGGCTGAGGTATAACCTCCCTTTTCTGACCTGCACTTAGGTAGCTAGAGGTGCAGATATCCAGGTTTGCGCCTGCAATTCACACACACACACACACACACACACACACACACACACACACACACACACACACACACATGCAAATGTATGTGCAAAGAGATTGACATTTTGTAATGTTTGGCCTTCAACTTTTCTGTGATGTTTATCCAATCAAGATAGATTTCATTTAGTTAATGCCATGATTCAGCCCATGGAGACACCCTTTCACGTCACTTGTTGCTCAAAATCTTGCCTCTTTCTCCAACAGAAGTTGGTCCAGTATAAGATATTACCGCTTCCACTTTGTGGATGTCTCTCTAATACCCTGGGGTCAACTGGGCTTAAAAAAAGACTGCAAATAACAACTCCAACTCATCTGAGGAAGTGGGTTGTACCCACAAAATCTCAAGATATGATATAATATATTTGTTAGTCTCCAAGGTGCCACAGGACTAGCTATTGTTTTTTAAGCATATAGAATAGTTAACATAGGAGATCTGGAGTCAGGACATTATGATTCCATGCCTGGCTTTGACAATGACTGAGGCATCATTTTATCCTCTCTCTGCCTCTGAATATATACCTGCTGGATGGGTACAACTCACATCTATCTCAGAGGGTTCTTATGAGTCTTAACATATATAAAAAACCTTCCTAAGAAAGGTGTTGATATGAACACAGAGGCTGTGTCTAGACTGGCAACTTTTTCTGCAAAATCAGATGATTTTGCGGAAAAACTTGCCGGCTGTCTACACTGGCCGCTTGAATTTCAGCAAGAACACTGACGATCTCATGTAAGATCGTCAGTGTTCTTGCGGAAATACTATGCTGCTCCCGTTCGAGCAAAAGCCCTCTTGCGCAAATCATTTGCGCAAGAGGGCCAGTACTGTTTTGTGCAAAAAAGCCCTGATGGCTAAAATGGCGATCAGGGCTTTTTTGCGCAAAACCTTGTCTAGATTGGCCACGGGTGCTTTTCCGCAAAAGTGCTTTTGTGGAAAAGCATCCATGCCAATCTAGACGCGCTTTTCCGAAAATGCTTTTAAAGGAAAACTTTTCCGTTAAAAGCATTTCCAGAAAATCATGCCAGTGTAGACGTAGCCAGAGTGGCAGTGCTAGCTTCTGCCTCATGTTTTTAATGAGCTAGTAAAACAGCTGCTTTACCTATTCTGCCTTTGCTCATAATGCAGCTGGCTCTCCTCTGCCCTGGCCAGTGCAGTGTGACACCTTCCTTAGATCACTGCCTCCCAGCAGGGGCACGTGCAGGAACAGTAGAGCAGCACCATCCAAAGCTTGAGCTAAACCCACTGCAGTCAAGGAGAGCCATTGACTGGGGGGCTGGTGGCAGGGGACCTTCCCTAGTGCCACAAATTCCCCCATTCGGGACAGGTCAGGTCCCGACGGAGCCAGATTGGGGGGTCCAATCTATAGATCCGTAAACAGCACCCAGCGTTACCACTACACCAGTGTTTTGCTGGTGCCCTCTGCTGGCTAATACATAGTACAACATTGTCAGTAGCCAGAAAGCTTGTGGGTTAGGCTAGGGTCTGCACCAGGGCTACTCAATTTTGGAAGCCCCAGGGGCCACAATGATACTCACAGTACATGCTGAGGGCCGCAACTTAAGTGTAATTGCATATACATGCAAATATATATGCAACTATATGCAATTAGCTTTTTTTAACACTGATGGGCACGGATACAAAGATTAAGGCAAGACAACACAACACACAAGCCCCATTTAAGTCAGTTCTGCTGATATGAATAAAATACAATATTTACCCAATTTCCACCCATATAACAGCACTTTTAATGAGCAATGACAGTCCAGGAATTTAACTACTAAAACACATATCAACAGAAGACCATTATATTGACTACATTTTTGTTTTGGCTCCCATCCATGGGCCGTAAACAAATGGGCCGCATGTTGAGTAGCCCTGACCTACACTATAGAGTGTTTTTTTTTTCAGTAAAAGCTATGCAAATTGCACTCCGCAATTTGCATAGCTTTTCTCAATCGCTTTTCCGTAAGAGGCTTTTCTGCCATTTGGACCAGTCTAGGTGGGTCCAAATGACAGAAAAGCCTCCTCTTTCAGTGGAGCCCTTATCCCACATAGAACAAGGTATACAGGGCTCCCTGAAAGAGCATGTTTGCTCTTCCGCAAAAAAAAAACCAGAGACCAAACATGTTCCTTAGACCCAGCAGAGTTTTTCCGGGATACCTCCCGGATAGTGTAGATGTACCCTACATTTCTTATTCCATCTGGACATGATTTATCACACTGTTCTTGTTTAGAACCCCATTCACTGGTGTGATGGCTACTTAGCCTCTGTCACTATTGATTAGGACATAAGAGATTCTATTTTAATAAGGCAATCACAGGGTTTGGGTTTTTTAGACAAAAATTCAGACGATACCTGATGTGGCCAAAGTGGACTAGGAACTCAGGAGAAAGCCTCACAAGTTTCTCTCTCAAAGGGGAGAGGGGATATTGTGTAAAGTTGGGTCTAGTGGTTGTGAGAATGGTCCCATTGGGAAGGGGAGTTGAAAGAAATTAATACAAAGCCTACCTGAAAGGCAGGGGAATGTATCCTGACCCCAAGCTGCTGCAATGAGAAGTGGCTGGGTTAGTTTTCTCTCCCTCAGAAGCTTGCATACCGAACCCTCAGCCCTAGCCCCACCTCAGTCAAGAATTTAAATGAAGAAAAACAAAAATGAATTGTGTTAAGGACCCAAGCAAAGCCAGGTAAATCTTCTAGTATAATATAGATAGAGAATATGTTACATGAATTAAGAGCTGGCTGACAGATCTCAAAAGTAGCTATCCATGGGAATTATCATGGAATGGGAGAGTTTCTAGTGGGCTTCTACAGATACGACACATGATGCTAGTAAATGTTTTCACAATGGTCAGGAAGTAAATATAAAATCCCTATGAGAAAAGGTGTAGATGACAGAAAGATTGGCGGAGCAGTCAATGAGGGACAACAGGGCAGTAATACAGAGAAATCTTGATTTCTTGCTAAGCTGGGTCCTCTGACAAAGTCTACTCCTAGCTATTGGCGCCTCCTCCTGGCCATCCTGGAGATTAGTTCTGCCAGACTTTGCATCCCGATGATGTCTTCACCCATCCTGTCTCATCATGTGGTCCCTCTTGGTCCAGGAACTACAGCTTCCTCTTTGTGACTTGGCCCTCTGGCTGGGTCACCATACATGGTCCCACCTTCCAGGAAATCACAGTCCCTCTTGGCAAATGGGCTCAGGCAGCATTCCTGCTCATTGCTCCACCAGTGCCACTTTGTCAGCAGCTGGTAGGGGCATATATGACTGCCCTCTACTTCAGATCCTGGCTCAGAGAGCTTCTCATCAGCAGCGTGGTTTGACCTACCCCATTCCTCACTGAGCTTTCCTCTGAGCCTTGCCTGCCTCTCCGGCTCTCCCTTTTTTCCAGGCTTGTCAAACCATACACCCCTTCCAAGGGATTAACTAAGCTATTTATGTCTAGCCACATCTCCCTTTTTCCAGGGAGCAATTAGGGACTCCTTCCCTCTGGTCCCCTTCTGCTGTCTGTTCCCTGGCTTTATGGAAATCTCACTTATTCCCGACCAGCCTCTTTTCTCAGTCAGCCCCCTGCTCCACAGCTTCTCCTCCAAGTACAGCCTGTGTAGTTAATTGGACAGTCTAACGATTTTAACCCCTGGCAGGCCTGTCAGGAATAGACAGACAATCACTGGCCCATTCATAGAAAACATGTTTTAAGGTAGCCAAATGCAAAGATATACCTCTAGGAACAAGGAATTTAGGCCACATCTACTGAAGAGGGGCTGTTCCCTGGATAGAAGTGACTCTGAGAAGGGTTTAGGGGACAAACAACTGAACATGAGCTCCCAATGTGATAACATGGCAAAAAGGGCTAAAGTGATCCTGGATCTAGAAGCACTAGTAAAACTAAGGAGACTATTTTAACTCTGTATGTGGCATTGATGTGGCTGGTACTGGAATATTTTGTACAGTTCTGGTACCCATGTTTTAACAGGGATGTTGAAAAAATGGAGAGGATACTGACTAGAGGCAAAGAAACAATGCAAGGGTGGGACAATCTCAAACTGTTTAGCTTATCAAACAGAGTGAGAGGTGATTTGATTACAGGATACAGGTACTTTGTGAAGACAGCATACTTCAATTAGCAGAATATATACCTAGTACGAACGAGCGCTTTCATTTAAAGGAGAAAAGCAAAACAAGAACCAAAGGTGGGAAGTTGAAGTCAGAATAGGGATGTAAACAACTAATCGACTAGTGACTATCCGATAAACAAAAGATTATCAGATAGTCAACACAATAGTTGACTAGTCACTCCGCACCCCTTGCTGCCTCTATCAGAAAGAGGCAGCAAGGTGGAGGAAGAAGAGGGGTGCTGAGGGGAGCCTGCTTAAAAGCCAGTTCCTCCCAGCTCCAGCTCTGTAGGGGGGGGTAGGGGTGCAGCAGCGGTGTTCCACCTTTGAAATGTACAAGAGTCCCTGATGGGGCTCTTGTACATTTCAAAGCGGAAGTGCTGCATAGAGGCTGGGGGCAGGCTCCATGCGGCGTTTCAATCTTTGAAATGCACAAGAGCCCCTTATTGACTATTTGATTAGTTGATTAATCTAATTTGAACATCCCTGTGATGGGGCCTCCTGCCCTGTAGCTATTCCAAGGAGGTGACACCCCGCAAACTGATACCTCATCAGTAGACCTTGGCAGCTTTGTCACTCCAGGTCAGGCCCAGCAGCCTAGTCACTCAGGGTATGTCTACACTACCCTCCTAGTTCGAACTAGGAGGGTAATGTAGGCATACCGCACTTGCAAATGAAGCCCGGGATTTGAATTTCCCGGGCTTCATTTCCATAAGCGGGGAGCCGCCATTTTTAAAACCCCGCTAGTTCGAACCCCGTGCAGCGCGGCTACACGGGGCACGAACTAGGTAGTTCGAACTAGGTTTCCTAGTTCGAACTACCGTTACTCCTCATTTCACAAGGAGTAACGGTAGTTCGAACTAGGAAGCCTAGTTCTAACTACCTATTTTGTGCCCCGTGTAGCCGCGCTGCACGGGGTTCGAACCAGCGGGGTTTTTAAAATGGCAGCTCCCCGCTTATGCAAATGAATCCCGGGAAATTCAAATCCCGGGCTTCATTTGCAAGTGCGGTATGCCTACATTACCCTCCTAGTTCGAACTAGGAGGGTAGTGTAGACATACCCTCACAGACAGGCCCAGAGGCCTAGTTTCTCATAGTCAATGCTTCCCCTCCTTGGGGTCACAGGGGTGGGGATAGGGAGGCCCAGGCACACCCTCTCCACTGGGCCCCAACCCAGGTCCCTGTTGGTGGTGGGCACATTCCCAACCACCGGCTCAGTAGGGAATTCCTCCAAAACGTGCTTAGCTCACCGGGCTGCCTCTTGGCTCCATGCCCTGGGTTGCTTCCTACCCCTGTCCAGCTGTGTAGGACGTGGTTTGGTGTCTGGCTGCTGCTTCGCAGGCGGCAGCTGCTGCTGTGGCTGCTGCTGCTTCCCTGGCTGCTGCTCCTCGGTTAGGGCAGGAGCTCCTTCCCTGCCGGTGGTCAGACCCAACTGACCAGCTTCTCTGGCTTTTATACTAGTGCTGCAGGGCGAGCATGCCCAGAAGGGCCGTGGAGGAGGGGCCTGCTCCACCCAATAAGCCTGTCCTCCACCCCTCTGGCCAGTGTGGGTTTGATATACCCCATTACAAACCCTAAGACTGTCAGACAAATTCAAATTAGAAATTAGGCACAGGTTTTTAACAATGACGGTAATTAATTGCTAGAACAAACTATCAAGGGAATTCCCCATCTGTTGGCATCTTCAAGACTGGGTGCCTTTCTCAAAATATATGAAGCTTCAGGGGGTAGCCGAGTTAGTATATATAGGATAAACTTTAAAAACAACAAATAGTCTGGTAGCACTTTAAAGACTAACAAAGCATGGTATCATGAGCTTTCGTGGGGACAGCCCACTTCTTCAGCTGATCATCTGAAGAAGTGGGCTGTGCCCACGAAAGCTCATGATACCATCTACATGTTTTGTTAGTCTTTAAAGTGCTACCAGACTATTTATTGTTTTGAAAGATATGAGTTAGCCAAAAACAAGTTATTGGGTGAGTCATTTCAATGCAATGGTAAACAGGTGAAATATGTCTTGTGATACAGATCTAACAGTCCCTTCTGGCCTTAAACTCCATAAATCTATGAACAATTCATTGGTAGGAGGGCCATCCCAAAACATGCATAAGTGTCAATCAATAAAACCAAACCACAAAACTTCAGTTGAAAAGTCAATCAAATCAGATGTTTGGGAATAGTTCACTACATATAGTTCAGAGGGAAGCCCTGGGATTCTCAAGGCAACTACCAACTAATAGAAAAGGACAATTTCCCATTCCCACAGAGGAGATGGGGAAGACAGACAGAAGATACACAAAGCCATGCAAACAAGGCAGTGGACCCCAGCGAGTCACAGTTATAAATAGGGCTTGCATGGTGCCCAAATGAAAGACATGCTGGGGTGAGTTTGCTCTGGGAAGGAGCACTTGATGTTAGAATGCCTTCTACTGAGAAAACCCAGACCGACATCCTACTCCAGACTGAACCAAGGCAAGCCTGACTTGGTTGAACGTAACTGCCAGCCCATGATAAAAGAAAGGTGTGATGATTCCTCAAAGGCTCATTTCATGGAGGGATTAAGAAACTAATAGCATAGTGCACAAAATACTACACAGTAATAATACATAACTCTACTGAGTTGGGTTGTTTCCGCTGATGTAGTGGCAGAACTATGTGCCAGCCGGTGTCTGAGACCAGGCATCATCAGCTCCTTCCCTGCTGTCTTAAGGAGCTAAACTAACAGCAGCTCAGTTCTTAATTATTATTAGAAACATATCTTCCAGAGCCTGCATCTCAGAATCCCCCCAAAGGGGTGGTTTGAAAATAGTTGCTTATGCCATTCTTTGGTTTTAATACTGAGCCAAGTTTAGTAAGTCACGTGGCAAATCATGGCTATCACCTTATTAAAATATTAATACCAGAATTCATCTGTTCAGTTACTGTATTTCCTTTGAACGCAGCACCTTCTAAAATCCTTGATGTGTGGAGGGTTCTGGGTCCAGCACACACAGATGGTAGCCGAGAAGTGACCGTCTTGATAAAGGTAATGCATTTTCTTTTTCAAGCCCTGAGAGATGCTAAAATATCATTTATTAATTATTTATTGTGTTATATTATTAATTATTATTATCTATATTACTGTAACAGCTAGAAGGGCCAGTCATGGGCCTGGACTCTGTTTCACTAGGTGTTGTACAAATACAGGAAAAAAAAGTCCCTTTCGCAAAGGCTATGTCGAGACTATGCTTTATTTTCAAAAGAGGATATGCAAATTCCATGGGAATTTGCATATCTTCTTCCAATCTCACTTTCGAAAGTGGGTCTTTCCAAAGTGAAAGTAGTCTGGACACTTTTTTTTGAAAAAAAAAAAAAAACTTTAGAAAGAGTGCATAAATCTCATTTTTTAAGGAAAAGCGGTTTTTTGAAAAAGCGGGGGATTCTGAAAGAAACGTGTCCAGACTACTTTCACTTTGGAAAGACCTGTTTTCGAAAGTGAGATTGGAAGAAGGTATGCAAATTCCCGCAGAATTTGCATATCCTCTTTCGAAAATAAAGTGTAGTTTGGATGTACCCAAAGAATTTACAGTCTAAATAGACAAAACAGACACAGGGTAGGGTAGGGGCAGAATACATCTGCGGCAGGAATAGCGTGAGGGCAGCAACAGCATGTTAGTGGCCATGACACCACTTTTCTGGAGCGGGGGTTCTTTGCGGGGGAAATCAGCTAAGTAGAAGGCAGAGGGACCAGGCCCACTGATGAGAGGGGAGGGGGCAAAGGGAGCAGTCATCCTGGGGCCCAGCAATTCAAAAGGGCCTAGGACTCCCAGTTACCACCATTGCTACGTGGCAGCAGCAGTGGCCAGAGCCTCAGGCCCTTTAAATTACCACCGGAGTACTATGCCACACACTCGGGGCAGTCAACGGGCTATGAGGGAAGGGCGGTGCTCTGGGTAGCTGTCCCAGTTCCCCCCCTTCGGTGAACACAGAGCCAGCCCCCGCACTTTGCCCAGGGGCCCACAGAGGCCGTCAGCGACCCTGCTGGGGACACTTATGGAAAGGGGACAGTGAGATGGAGACGAAGGTAAGAGGAGTGAAGCTGGGATGAAGAGACTATTGGTAAGTGTGTCTACGCTGCCAGGAAGTTCTGGGCAGTTTCACTGCAGTGCAAACCTTCAGGGGACCTAGAACCCAGAGCCTATCCCAAGCACCAGAAGCTGACACTGCAGTGAAACAGACCTGCGGGCCGAGTCCCATCAGCCCAAGTCAGCTAGCACAGGCCAGCACTGGGCACCTAAGTGCAGTGCAGACATACCCTATGACTGAGGGAAGGAGGAGAAAGTGGTTGGAGCAAACAGGCAAGCACCACTAGGCAGAGAAAGTCCTGTTGAAACTGTAGAAAGTTCTCCAGAAAAGACAAAGGTCCCTGCTTTAGCTGCTTCTGTCCCTCTGGCTGGCTAGTCTTTGCTTTTTTCTCCCAAGCACACACGGAGGTGGTGGGGAGGGGTGCGGGACACACCTCTAGATTCTGATGCCCTATAAGTGGGTGAGATTGTCCTCTCTGCACAGCTAAGGGGAAGGGGAGGGTGGAGATTTTAGTGTTTTAGCTCCAATGCGGAGCCGAATTAATGGTCATCTGGGAGCATTTCCCATCCTGGTTATATGGGAGCTCACAGATAAATGAAAATTGATGTTTTCCTTGTACAAGCAATAACCAGCCACTTTGTTCAAAGGAAGAAAGAGCACAAAAACAATGGCATGGCTGTATAAAGGTGAGGCAATGTTTGTTTGGGTCTATTCTATAGGAAAAATGGTCCAGAGTATTCAGCAAACTAAGCTGATGAGTCTCACTCCAGTCCTTTCAGATCCTTCAGATCAATTAACAATACTCTTGGTTCACAGTTACAATGTCATGCGAAGCATTGTCCTTGGGGATGGTGTGAAACTAGGAACATAATCCCCAGCGGAAGCAAATAACTTACTGTTCAATAAGGGCATTTATTTTTCCATCTTTTTCAGCCTCTTGCTCCAAAAGATGCCCGAGGAAGAATTCTGGGATACACTGTGTTCCAAGAAAGCCGGGGAGAGGTGGTTAACTTATGTAACACATCAGATACCCAGTGCAAAGTTCTGATTTCCCCAGCCATGCGTACCCTCTATGTGACTGCATATAATTCAAAGGGGAGTTCCATGCCAGCCAGTATAACAGTGACCCAAGAGTACAGTAATTTTAATGGTAAGCTTACGCACACATCATTAGGCTTAACTGAAATCTGGTTGTGTCAAAACTGGGGAAGGGATCATCTCTATATTACTTTAAAATAGAAAAAACCCTCTGGAAATTCTGCTCCCACCCACTTCTTTTTAGTGCTCTCCAGAAGATGCCAGGCTGTGTGCCCTGGAAACAATAAGCAGCTATATATTTCAAAGGCTCTTCTGTGATAATTTTCAACAATAAGTTTAAAAATAAGTTTTGGCCTGTCTGCATTGGCTAGCACCAACTGACATAGCCATGCTGCTTAAATCAGGTCTTGAAAACTGTCTCAGAATGTGGGCATTTTCCCCATATACAAAGGACCTTTGTGGAAATAACTACTTTCATTTCCAATAAATGGACAGTTTCACCTTTATGTCTCATCATGTAAAACAACGACAATAATAGGGAAATAGAAGTAGTTGCAGAGTCTAAGTCTGCCTCAGATTCCCCAGACCAATGATTGTGGTTTTCCACAACCACATTTTCCTGTTTTCTAAAACGTAGTTGCACTCAGCAACTGGGGAAAGTCCCACAGAAACTGTAAGTGAAAGGAATGTAGTGAAAATTACTAAATAGAAAGCGTAATAGGTAAAAAAAGTGGAAAATCAGATTATTCTTGAATCTCTGTTAGAAGAATCAAAGGTTGTTTCTTGTAAGCACCAACAGGTACAGATTTTGAGAGAGAACAGGTGTTACAATGGGCCTTTAATATGTGAAATATCTGTAAAATATGTCAATGTCAGTAAAATCTCTCTCTCTCTCTCTCTCTCTCTCTCTCTCTCTCTCTCTCTCTCACACACACACACACACACACACACACACACACACACACACTTAAAGATCCGTTCTTAAACTATGTCAGAGCACAGGCAGTTTCGCTGTACAGAATGGTTTCGCTTTACAGAATGGGCCATTTAATGTTTTCCTATGACTAGAAGTTCCAGCCCACCTTAATCATATCACTTCTCCTACCTCTGTTTTTTAGATTTTGAGTCCCCCACCAACATGCAGATTAAACATGATGACCAGAGAGGAATCTTTGTCAAATGGGAGCTGCCTAAAAACACTGGCAGATTAGTTCTGTGGTTCATAGTGGAATGGATTTCTGCAGCTCAGCATAATCCGCAACACAATATTTTATGGAAGAAAGTCCCCAGCAAGGAGATACTTACATATATACAGGGTAAGATATGGTAACAGTCTTCTTGCTATTTACTTTCTGTATAGTGCTATAGGTGTAAACAAAGCCCTGTAGCTCAAAATACAACAAAAGAAAACAAAGAGTGTGAATTTAATTTGAGCCCTATCCCCTTGGTACTTTTAACATTACAAATAGGAGAAAAGAGAGCAGGTGAACATTTGTAGCAAATAGGCAGGAATTAAGAGTTACATGATCTGAAAGAGGCTTAGGACTGGAAACATGGAGATTACGCAGGAGGCTGTTCTAAATGTAGGCTGCACTGTGGAAGAGTGGACTGAGTCACAAAGAGGGAGAAGATAGGTATGAAACTTGGCTAAATTGTGGGGAGTAGTGAAGTCATACGTGAGCAGGGAAGATTGGTACCAATTCATATGTCTTTATAGAGAGCAAAAGAATAGAAGAGGCAGTAATATGTGAGGCAGCAATAGTCTTCTCTGTTTCTTGTTGCTGATCCCCCCTCCAATTGTAGGGGACACAACCTGCAGGCTTTATTCAGGCAAAATTCCCACAGAGGTCAAGCTTCCAGCAAAATAAGGATTGTGACATGTGTCCCTTTATGCTGAATACAGTGTTTTGGTAGCCATTTTGATCCCAGGATATGAGAAAAAGACAAGGTAGGAGAAGTAATGTCCTTAGTGGGACCATCTTCTATTGGAGAAACTTCAGAAGAAGAAGAGCTCTATGTAGCTCAAAAGCTTGTCTCTTTCACCATCATCAACTTCTATCGGTCCAAGAAAATAAATTACTTCACCCCCCTTGTCCCTCAATTATAGTGAATGCAGTGTTCCTGATCCCCACATTTCCACGGGATCACATTGGCATTTCATTCTGTACTGGTACATTATGAGGAAAATGTGAGAAACCTGCTTCAAGTGGAAACTGGCAGCTGCATTCTTCACAATAAATACAACTTATAACAACAAATGAATACAGGCAGTCCCCGAGTTACGCGGATCCGACTTATGTCGGATCCGCACTTACGAACGGGGCTTTCTCGCCCCGGAGCTCGCAGGCAGCGGGACTGCCCAGAGAACAGCGGTCCCGCCACCTCGACCTCCGGGGCAAGAAAAGCTGCTCCGGGTGCCCCTGGTCTGCTGGGGACCATCTCCAGCAGACCAGGGACACCTGGAGCAAAGCCGGAGAGGCGGAGCAATTCTGCCTCCAGCTTCCTGTAGTCAGCCCCTGGTCAGTTTCAGCAGCAGCAGCTGAATCTGGAGCCAGTTCCGACTTACATACAAATTCAGCTTAAGAACAAACCTATAGTCCCTATCTTGTACGTAACCCGGGGACTGCCTGTATATCCTTCGTAGTCATTGGATTTCGTTTTACATCATAAATGAATATTAAAATAATTCCCTTTCATAAACCCTTAGGCTACATCTACACTGTCCAGTCTTGAGCAAGAACATATGCAAATGAGGCATGGTGATATTCATCGCTGTGCCTCATTTGCATATGTTCTTGTGCAAGACTGCGCAGTGTACACGTAGCCTTAGTGAGTAGAGGCTTTGAAGTGGAATGCACAGTGCAGAAGACCCAGCTTCCCTGTAACTGAAACACAGTGAATTAATTCCACCATCTAATAAAATATATATCACCACAGAGATTTTAAAATGTGCTATAAGGCACATATGCATAAAAATTCTGTAGCAATTCTAATTCTGCAGTTATAGATCTATAGTTTTTATTATTGGTGAAAAGTTTGATACTCAAATTCTCTCACAACACAATCTCCAATTTTATGCATCAGAGCATATTCGTCATACATAAGTTAACTATTCAATCTGTATTAAACTGCAATTTCCTTCTGAAGTTTTTAATAATACACTTTTTTTTCTAGGCATTTTTTGAAAGCCACCACTCATGGTGGTGTCACGGTATCCATAGGGCTTTTCGTCTTCAAAGCACTTTAAAGACATTATTTAATCTTCACTGTAGTATTAATAGGTACTTTTCCCTTAGAGATGGGGAAGAAGAGAGATTTCCAAGAACTTTTTTTTAATAAAAAATAAATATATAAATACATAAATTAATGTAAAAATCCCCCAAAATGAAAATATTTTAGCCAAAATCTCAAAATATTTTGGTTTGGCCATGCTGCAGAGCCTCATTGGAAGTGTTCTTCAGTTGCTTTGTGTTCCCACTGTCCTCTTTGGGCTAAGCTTCACTGTCAGACTACATCTTTCTATGATACATAGTGCCAATGAGTCCCATGATGCACTGCTTCCGCTCTCCAAAAAGCAGAGCTTGCAATTTATCATTCAGCAGTTGAATTTCCACTGCAAAAAACTGACATTTTCCATACACACACCAAAAAAATTTGACCAGTTGTTTGCACAAGCAACTTGTGCAAGCTGTACAGCGAGTGTGAGTGATGGGAATGGAATTAAATCATTCCTAGCTCCCACCTGTTCCCATATAACTTCTTTTCTCATTTTATTTAAATAGCCAGGTAGAATTTTCTGCCATTTTAACTTTAATTTGAATAGAAATTTTAATTAAAACACTATTTTTTTCAGGAGACATCAAAGCAGAAACTCTCATTAACATTTCAGTATATGCAGTGTATCAAGATGGAATAAGCAAGCCATGTTCTGGCCAGTTCTCTCTGGGGGATTTAGGTAAGTGTACTCATGCTGGGATGGAAGCAACATTTCAATATTCAGCTTTATGGAAAACATCCCCCTCTCCCAGATCTTTCTGTGATTTGGCAATTTAGTAGAGTTACTTAATTTTATAAACGATGGCTAAACCCCATCAATTTTCTCCAGTCTTCCTTGAATGATACAGAAAAGTAGAAGTTTAGAAGGAGTTTAAAAGAAGGGGTTTTAATTTGGACACTAGAATACCAATAGCATGGACCTTGCTGAAACAGTTGCACTTTGGCTTTGTATGAGTATAATGTAGTTTGCAGATCATGGGACACAATATAATTAAGGCTGATGCTCAAGGGAATCAACTGCCAATTTCCACACGTGTCGATTAAAACTTGTGCAATGGGGAGAAATAGCATCATTTTTTACAGGGAGAAAATGGCAAAGCTGTGACCCTTACTAACCCCCTGTGGAGAAACAGCTGTACAGGTCCCAAACAGGACCCTAAAATGGTGGTCTAAAATATAGAAAAAATATAGGGAAATGAGAGCAAGCTTTGCATAATCTCCAACATTCTGAGGGTGCGTCTACACAACAAAGTTATTTCGGAATAACAGCCGTTATTTCGAAATAACTATGCAAGCGTCTACACAACAATTCTGTTATTTTGAAATGATTTCAAAATAACAGATGGCTATTGGGACTTCTGTAAACCTCATTCTATGAAGGATAATACCTATCCCAAAAACAGCTATTTTGAAATAAGGCATGTGTAGATTCTCCACTTCTGCTATTTAGAAATAGCCCTTCACCAGGGCCATTCTAAGTTATTCCTCCTGAGGCTCTAAATCGATAAAGCACGTCTACATTAGGGAAACCTGCCTCCGACTAATTTTGAGGCTTCCCTGCTTATTTCGAGAAGTGCTATTTCAAAATAAGCTATTTCGGAATAACTATTCTGGAATAGTGTATTCCAAAATAACTGTGCGGTGTAGATGTAACCTGAATGTCCCTGCCTTCCTTGTAGGATAATTGAGTAGCCTGTCAGATTGTTTTGGCCTCTGTTCTGCTGGAGAACTAGAGGCCCAATGTTAATTGAGATGTTCTGTGCAGCCATTCCCAGCTGAAAAGTCCGGTTTGGACAAGCCTTTTTTTTTTTTTTTTTTTTGTGTGTGTCATCAGCATGGAAATATGGCCTCTGGAATGGTGGACAAATCATGAAGGGGCATTTGATTGTTTAGCATATCTGGCATGTAAATACCTTGCAATGCCATCTACAAAAGTGCCATGCAAATGCCTGTTTTCACTTTCTCATGACATTATAAATAAGAAGAGGCAGTGTTATCTCCTGTGAATGTAAACAAACTTGTTTGTCTTAGTGATTGGCTGAACAAGAAGTAGACTTGTAAGCTCTGAAGTTTTCAATGTTTGCTTTTGAGTGCAGTTATGTAACAAAAAAAATCTACAGTTGTAAGTTACCCTTTCAGAATAAAGAGATTGCACTACAGTACTTGTATAAGGTAAATGGAAAAATATATATTTTTCATTTACCATTTGTACAGTGTGAACGTTTGTAATAAATAATAAACACTTTGTTTTCCATTTCAACATGGAATACAAAACATGAAAAGGTAGAAAAACAACCAAAATATTTAATACCTTTGAATGGGTGTTTAACAGTGTGATTAAAAATACAATTAATCATGATTATTTTAAAACTGTGATTTGTTTTTGAGTTAACCCTGTGAGTTAACTGCGATTAATCAATAGCTTTACTAGTTACTATTTATCAGCAGATAGGAGTCCCAAAGAAACTAACCAAGCTATGGATAAATCCTTGTACAGTAAAACTCCGATGGTCCGGCATCTGATGGTCCGGTACTGCTGATGGTCCGGCACCATCAGGAACCCGGAAGTGGTCCGGGCAGCCGGACCATTGGAGCTGATCTGCCCCCAGGTTCCCTGATTCAGCCGCTGCTAAAACTGACCAGCGGCTGAATCCGGAACGCCTAGGGCAGAGCAGCTGGGGCGCTGCCAGGTAGGTCCTGTAGTGCTGCCCCTCGGGGCTGGGAACCCAACCCGGCAGCGCCCCAGCTGTCCCTGATTCAGCCCCAGTTGTCCCCGATTCAGCCGCTGCTGAAACTGACCAGCGGCTGATTCCAGGAAGCCCAGGGCAGAGCAGCTCTGCCTCGAGCTTCCTGGAGTCAGCCGCTGATCAGTATCAGCAGCTGCTGACTTGGGGACGCCTGGGGAAGAGCAGCTGGGGTGCTGCCAGGTTGGTCCAGTAGCGCCGAGGAGCGGTGCTGGGGGACCAACCCGGCAGCACCCCAGCTGCTCTGTCCCAGGCGTCCCCAAGAGCAGCTGGGGTGCTGCCGGGTTGGTCTCGCCGTGCCTTGGGTCGGCGCTACCAGACCAACCCGGCAGCACTCCAGCTGCTCTGCTGCGGGAGTCCCCGATTCAGCCGCTACTGAAACTGACCAGCAGCGTCTGAATCAGGGACGCCTGGGGCAGAGCCGGACTATCGGAAGGGGGGGGCTATGAGGAGTCTGGGGTGGCATCCCTCCCCACCCCATCCCAGACCCTTCATAGCCCTCCCTTCTGATAGTCGGCAAATCTGATAATCCGGCACCCCCTGGGTCCTAAAGGTGCCGGATTATCGGAAGTTTACTGTATTTCATTTACTCCTTGTGGGAGAAAAACCCCAGATAGCATAAGAAAGACACTATATCTTGAACTCTCAACAAGATATGACTTAGGGTAATGTTTGCTGCGTTGCTGAAGGCACTACAGCAGGGGTGAGGAACCTCAGGTCCAGGGGCCGGATGTGGCCCTTGGCTTGCCTGGATCTGGCCCTAGAGGCTCAGTCCCCTCCTTCCCCCCCGCAAGCATTGGAGAGCTTGTGCTCCAGCTCCCCCATTGCACCACTGCAGGACTGATACACACAAAATCTACTAGGCTGGCCCCCCCTAGGCTCCCTTGTGAAAGGAGAATGTGGGGAGTGTCAGGGGCCACATTTGTGAGCATTTGGTTTGTTCTGTGGGTTTGTTTTGTTTTGTTTTGTTTTGCACTTTTGTGCGGCCTCTGACTGAGTTTTCTGTGGGTCAGTGGCCCCCGACTCAAAAACAATGTCCTACCCCTGCACTACAGGATCTGACGATAAAGTGTTATCAGTACAGTTGAGTTAATACCGTCTTAGGATTTAAGACCAGAAAGGACCATTAAGTATATAGTATGACCTCCTGAACTACACAGGCTAAGGGATATCACGTGATAATTCTTGCATCAAGCCCATATCTTCCGACTGAGCTAGAACATAGCAGTATTTATATTGCTATTTTAAACCACATAGGTGAGATCAAATATGTGCTGGACAGGAGAAATGCAACTTAATCACGGGGCTGCTGAATTCTGCATTTGTTGCAGCTATTGAATCTTTTAATCCAACTTTGAGGTGACAAAAGCATTGGTGACTATTATGTATATACATGACTGAGGGAAATGATCCATGTGATGTAGATATATCATTTATTCCAGTCACCCAAAATCCCAGTTATTCAAGAATTTTTTTGCAATGACTCCAAAGCACTTAGCTAAGTCGGTTTGTCTCTGTTAACAGATGATTTAGGAAGCCCGCACATGTAAAAACTATTCCAAGTTCATTGGGAATATAGGTAATTTAGCTGTGAATCACACTTGGGCAAAACCGAGTGAATGCTTTTTTCTTCATTTGTGAAGTAGGCATATTCCCACCTTTGATTATAAAGCCATAGTGTCAGTCTGAATGTCAGGTCAGATCAAAGACTGCACTGAAACTAATGCCAGGACAATTATATGAAATAGTATGATGGAGCAGTGATATTGTGACACATATATTTCATCTAACAGGCAGAACGGTCCAGAAAAGGAGAGAGAGTCTCAGAGTTTGACAGTTTTCCTTTTTCATTGAAGTCTTGGCTAAACAAGACATTTTTTAAAAGGAAATGTTAACTACTTGAATAAGCAAGTTGAAGTTCCAGACTTCCTGAGCATTACAGGACTTTCTCCTATGGGTTTAGTCATGGTGGCTGACAGAATTGCCAGGCACCTAGCCAAAGTGGGGAGCCAGCCCTCAGATCAGTATCGCACAATCCCATCCCCCACCACTCCTAGAAGCTGCCGGGATCACACCACATGGGGCTCCCATGGCAATTTAAAGGGCCTAGAGCTCTAGTTGCTGTGGCTGCCTTTTGAATTGTTGGACCCCAGGGCAATTGTCCGCTTTTCCTACCCCCATCAATGAGCCTGGACTTAGCCAAGTCTCTACAACCAGAGCCTAAGACCTTTCGTTGTGCTGTTTTCCAGACACTCAGGCTGTCTAGACTGGCAAGTTTTTCTGGTAAATCAGCCGCTTTTCCGGAAAAACTTGCCAGCTGTCTACACTGGCCGCTTGAATTTCTGCAAAAGCACTGACGATCTCATGTAAGATCGTCAGTGATTTTCCGGAAATACTATGCTGCTCCTGTTTGGGCAAAAGTCTTTTTCCAAAAGACTTTTGCGCAAAAGGGCCAGTGTAAACAGCACAGTAGGGTTTTCCGCAAAAAAGCCCCAATCGTGAAAATGGCAATCGGGGCTTTTTTGCGGAAAACCACGTCTAGATTGGCCACGGATGCTTTTCCGCAAAAAGTGCTTTTGCGGAAAAGCATCCTGCCAATCTAGACGTGCTTTTCCGAAAATGCTTTTAACGGAAAACTTTTCCGTTAAAAGCATTTTCGGAAAATCATGCCAGTGTAGACGTAGCCTCAGGCTACGTCTACACTGCAGGCTTTTTGCACAAGAATGGCCGTTTTTGCGCAAAAACTTGCGGAGCATCTACACTGCACGCGTGTTCTTGTGCAAGTAAACTTACAGTAAAGCATCAGAGAGGGCATCTTGTGCCAGAGTTATTCCTCTCCCCACAACGAATAAGCCCTCTTGCGCAAGAGCTCTTGCCCAGGAAGGCAGTGTGGACAGGCAACAGGGGTTTCTTGCGCAAGAAATCCCGATGGCTATGTAGAGAGGTGTTTTCCCCCTCAGCGTTGGGGCCACCTCGCCAGATAATGTCCCCACGTGTCGGCCCCTCTGTCAAGTCACTATGACCTTCTTCTAGGCCCTTGAGGCCTAGTCACCAAAAAAAGCCGTTTGTCTAGAGTACAGAAAAGGCTGGTAGGGGGACGTGGGCCCTCCCTCTCCGCCGGGTCCCAGCCCAAGGCCCTTTAGGCGGTGACTGTTGCTCCTGCCTGCTTGGTGGGGAATCCAGCTGCTACACACCGAGCAGCTCTATCTGTCCTCTGCCTTGGGATGCTTCCTACCACACCCTGGTACTCCTGTAGTCTGCTCGTCTCCAGGCCCGGTCCTTATCCGGGGCTGGCGCTGGGGTTGCAGGCGCTCCTCCCTCCCAGGCTGCAGGCTGCGGCTCTGGTATCAGCTGCTATGGAAACACGGAGGCGGGTGCAGCCTGACCTACTCCTTCCCCAGCTGCCTCCCTTCCCGCAGGGCTCTCTCTGCTTTTATACTCTGGCTGCCAGGGCCGGCTCGAGCCATTCCTGTGCCCTGGGCAGCAGGCGTGCAATGCATGTGCAGCTCTGTCCCCGGGTACACAGTGCATGCGTGACCCCACCCACCCAGCACGCTGCGCCCCTTAGAGCTGCCATCAGGCACCACGTGGCCCCCGGCCCCGGGTGCGCAGTGCCTGATGGCAGCTCTAAGGGGTGCCGTGCGGCCAGGCGCGCGGTGCCTCTTATAGCTGCCATCAGGCGCCCTCCATAGGTTGGTGCCCCGGGCAGCTGCCTAGCTAGCCCCCCCCTTAATCCGGCCCTGTCTGGCTCTGCTGGAAGCATGCCCAGCAGAGCTGGATGGGCAGGGCCTTCTCAGACAGCTGGACCTGGGCTACTCTCTGCCCTTCAGTGCGGGGCCTGTCTGCCCCGCCACAGGCTAAAATGGCCATCAGAGCTTTCTTGCGCAAGAGAGCGTCCAAACTGCCATGGACACTCTTGCACAAAAGCACATGGCAGTGTAGATGCGCTCTTGCGCAAGAACTCAAAAACAGTTCTTGCGCAAGAAGCCTGCAGTGTAGACGTAGCCTCAGATTAGATCAGTTCACCTGCACTAACTACCCTCCTTATGTGCTGGCCTGTTTCCCTTTTGATCTCCTCCTGCAAGCCATGCATGCTTGTCATATGTTCCAGTTTACCATACAAGTCTGTGGTCTCGGCCATCAAAATCCACACTCTTGGGGGAACTGCTAATGCAATATCTCTGATGGGATCATCTTACATCAAAGTGCATATTGGTGTGGGGCCTCTTGGGCCAAAATCAACAGCTTAACCCCTTCCATATCAGCCTGGGGTTTGAACAACTTATCACAAATTGTATACTGTTCCTATATTGCTTCTCATGCCACCATACTATAGAATAGAATAGAATAGAATAGAATAGAATAGAATACTCATTTCTCCTTGCTCATAATGAGTCTGTATTGTGTGGACTCCCATTATTTGTTGTTTGAGACTATTTGGACAACCACTGGTTTATTCATGAGAAAGTTTTGAATCCCATATATCTCATACATTTTAGCCTGAATTCATCTGAAACAACCAGTTAATGGGCTTGATTCAGGAATTACTGGGTGAAATTCTATAGCTTGTGTTATGCCATAGGTCAGACTAGATTATCTCAATGGTCTCTTCTGGTCTTAAAATGTATCAGTATATGAAAATTCTATTTAGATTTAATTATTTGCTACTCTTATCATTCACTCATTATTCTCCAGTTTAAAAAGTATTTGGTCATCTAATCAAGGAACCAAAACAATGCTATGTCCTTTTGTGTCCAGTCTCACATGCTGTTAATCACAAGTAGTCAAAGACTTAGTTGAAATAAATATCCAGTAAAAAGCAGTTTGTATAGACTTTTGATAAAAGCTTTCAAAACCCAAATATAATCTTAGAAATCATGGTGGGGTCATGGACAGAATGAAGGGCCAAAATGACCAGAGAAGCTATTTGTAAGAAAAGATTCAACTAATTAATTAATATCCAGGGTGCAATTTCCACCAGAGCCACATGATGGCAGCATTTCATGTAGAATATAATAATTCTGTGTCAACCTATCCATACTAGCCAAATATATGTTAATATATAGATCAATGCATTTCTCATTCCACACCCACAACTTCTCCACTGTTAACAGAGAAATTGTGAAAATCATACAATGGCAAGTTATCTTGAGAAAATTTAACTTCATACAATGGGCTTTTCACATAGGCCAACAAATTACATCAGGTGAAGTTCATGTCCTTAATTCTATCAGAGCACAGACCTAAAGATAACCTTAATTCTTTTAAGTGGTGCTCAGTGACATTGCAAAAGTGATTTTGCGCTATATATGGCCATTATTATGGCAAGTTATATTGTAGTAGAGCCTAGGACAACAGAGAAACCCAAGAGAGTAAATTATACAGTGCATAGACTGAAATTGTGCATAGACTGAAATTTTCCACAGTCTTGACTCATTTGTATTCAATCAGTATTTAAAACAGCATTTCATATCCTGAGAAACAAACATATGTTTGGAATTCAATACATCTTGTGATGATGTTTATCATTAGTAGGATTTGCAGTTCTTGAAATCCAGAACCTGTTCATGTGTAAACCTATTATTTTTCCTTTATAAATGGCATTGCATTATTCTCCAGCAGGGATGGGCAAATACTGGCCCATGGGCTGGATCCAGTCTACCAGGGTTAACCCCGGCAGGCCCCCATAATGCCGTATTTACCTGCAACTCCGCTGGTATGGGGGATCTCAGCTCCCGTTGGCTGCAGATCACTTTTGGCCAATGGAAACTGTGATCACCCATAACTACAGAGGTGCATATAAAGATGGTGCTAGCATCCCAACCGGGCTAACCCTGGTGAACTGCCATTGTTTTATTCCCCATCCCTGCTCTATAGCAATGGCTCAAAACTCAGTGCCATTCAGCTCTACTTCTTATAACGTGTTAGTATAACCTTTAAGGTTGTAATATTAGCCTGTTGTAAGATATTATAAGATGTAGAGTTTTGAACCTTTATTTTGTCAAAAATAAAAGGGATATGTTGTATATGTAACCTCTTCTTTGTTAGCTTTAAAAAGTCTTTCCAAATAAAGTATTAGTGATGGACTTGCCTGCCAGATCTAGGGGCACAGAGTTTGAAAACAAAGTGAGAAGCATGGAGTGGAACTTCCAAAATGAAAGGAAGAGTTTTTCTGTGGAATCAAAGATGCCTCCTATTGCTTGAGGAAAATGGAAATACCAAGGGAATTGCAACAGTAAATCAAACCAGGCTTGTGTCTTTGTTCAGTAAAAATGTGCTTACCACCATTTGAAGCTACTCTCAATAACTGGCCAACCCTCAAAAGAAATTCAGGCCTAGTTGCATCATTTTTCTTTGCAGCCGCTTAGGCTGCAGGGAGAAAGGGTGATGGATTATGGACACCTAAAATATTTGTATATATATCTTCAGGGCTGCAAATCGTGGGGGGTGGGATTAATAAAGACAAGGGGTATGTTCTAGCTTGCCATATGGTTCTGTGGTCTTGGCTATCAAAATTCTTACTCTTTGGGAAACTGCTAATGAAATATCTTTGATGAGATCCTCTTACAGAAGAGAGCAAATTTCCGCAGGGATTTATCTCTGTTATCCTTTTAAAACTATATAAAGAGGACCTTTTAAATGCATTCCAAGACGGTTGGCAACTGATCTACTGGCAGTCAGCACTGGTAAGAGAAATGTCAAGGATCCATGCAGTTAGGAGTAGGGGAGTTGAAAAGGGTAACTGCAGGCACTCTGCACTTGTGTCTAAATTCCAGACAGAGCTACAAAAATCAATACTGAATGGCTTGGGCACCAAGGAAGACTGGTGCAAACAGCTGCCTTGGGGCTTGAGTGAAACAACTTTATTATTTTCTCCTCAGTAGGGATATGGGGTACAATTTTCAAAAAGCTTCTAAGCGTCTCGGGTGCCTACATGCCATATTGAACAAACTTATGCACTTAAGGCCCAATTTTTAAAGGAGGCACCTTCTGTAAGGTTATCATCATGTGACAGGGCGCTAAGCAGGAGATGCTAGGCTGACGCTCTGTCACTCCTGCTCCATGTAAGGGAGGTGAATTGGAACTGGTTAGATCACCTGGCCCTAACTGAGGACGCAAGAAGAGATGCCGCCTCATTAGGCAGGGATAAGATACTCCGGGGAAGGAAATGGAAGGAGAGAGAGAAAGGAAGGAGAAAAGGCAAGGAGTGGAAGCAGAGAGAAGTAACTCTCCCCTGCCTGCGGACTATAAAGGGGACCACTTGTATGGTGAAAAGTTGGTGGGAGCACAGCCTGTGAATAAAAGCGCCAGGTGAGCAGTGCACAAAAAGGTCTCCGAGTGACTCTCTCAGCCCAACAGGGACAAAGACAAGGAGGGCCTTGCAACAAACCCTGTCACACACCATAATGCTGTTTTCTCTCCCTCCTTATATGATTTCAGTGAACCAGCTCCTGAATGCAAGCGATATTTCCGATCCTGTAATCATCGCCACAGTTACAGGGACGATTTCCTATGGTAAGAAAATAGTATTTCAGACTTGGTAAGAAACAGTTTCTACTTGACCCAAAGTGGGTGGTTTTAGCTGTGCTGTGTGCCATCGATAGTATGCCACAAACCATGAAAGGGGATGGCCGTTGAGTGACGTGATAATAGAGAAGTGAAACCTACTATCACTTTGGTTTGTTACTGGGGTTGTAGCTCTGCCAAACACTCTGGTTCACTGAAGGTGGGGGGCAGGGCAGTTGCCCCAGGGCCTGGCAATTCAAAAGGGCCCAAGGGTCCCAGCTGCCACTGCCACTACCATGGGAGCAGCAGCAGCTGGAGTCCTGGGCCCTTTAAATCCCCATCAGAGTGCTGCACCTCATACTTCAGGTGGCACTGAAGGCTGGCTGGCCCCAGTCCTTCCCTTCCACTTGAGACCCTATCCCTTCTGGGAGCACAGGCCTGCCCTCCCCCCACCTTTCCCAGGGGTCCCGCAAGTCTGTTGGCCACCCTGTAAACTCTCACCCTTTCACCAGTACAAGATCTCAAGAGAGAGATCTTGGAGTCATTGTGGATTGTTCTCTGAAAGCACCCACTCGGTGCAGCAGCAGTCAAAAAAGCAAACAAAATGTTAGGAATCCACCTGCAGCTCTCCTTGTCTGGAAACAACAAACCAGAGCCAGTGCTCCATGTTTAGGTAAACAAAGTGGCACAGTCCACTAGTGGCTTTTCCAAAGTGGGTGCACGGAACAATTTGAGAAACACTGATCCAGAGCATAGTACTACTAGCCTGTATATCCTGTGATTATGCTTTAGGACTTTTTGTTCTGTTAAGACATCCACAGTTAAACCTAATGGACAACAGCTAGGGCATGAGAAACTGAGACAAAAATAAGATATTTCCTGATCATACAGCTAGGCATGTTGGCTAAGCTATTTTGACTCCACAATTTGAGCCAAAGACTTGTTTATTTCTCATGTAACACTAACCTCCACTTACTTTTTTGGTTTATTGTAACCAAAAAGGGGACTTCTGCATTGTTTTTTCAGAGTCAGGCCGCCAAAACCAAACAAAAGATCAATTTAAAAGAAGAGAATACATTTGTTTTTATGTTAGGTAATGGTTAAACACAATGGCCATATTTCTCAGAAGTGCTCGCCTGGAAACTCCCTTACAAAGCTAGCTTCTTGCAGCCAGATCACAGCAGCAAACATACAGAAATGCACAGTGTAAAATGTGCTGCTTCTCTAGCACCTGGCTCCGCACTAACTGAAGACAGTGAAAGGTTGGGGTGCACCAGGAATGTACAATTAGGACAGCAGTGCACACTCATCAGCCTGGCTTTGTCATGTTTAAACAATAGACTGATTCAAGCAGTAAATATTTTATTTGGTAGATTTTACCTCAGATTTTCAGTTGCTGTAAATCAATATCACTCAAGGCCCAATGCAACAGTGATATTGCAACAGTGGCAGTGTGGATGATCTCTTGAGCAAGAAAGGTCTGATGGCCATTTTAGCCATAGGGGTTTCTTGCGCAAGAAATTCATGTTACCTGTCTACACTGCCTTCTTGTGAAAGAGCTCTTGCACAAGAGGGCTTATTCCTCGTGGGGAGAGGAATAACTCTTCCAGAAGAAGCCCTGTTTTCTAACACTGTACTATAAATTTATTTGCACAAGAACACGCGTGCAGTGTAGACGCTCTGCAAGTTTTTGTGCAAGAACAGTCATTTTTGTGCAAAAAGCCTGCAGTGTAGATGTAGCCAGAAAGATTTCTTCCTTTGTAAGCTGCAGTGTTGGCAACATGTTTGTCCTCTCACCAAGCCACTGGGTTTACAAACTAAGACCCCAGTCCTGCAAACACTAATGGACATTAACAGCTTGTTGTATTGAGTTCAATGGTACAAGTCATACACACAGTAACTGACACATGTACATGTTCGGAGTCTGGGGGACTAGAAAAAATTCTTCCCTAAAATATAAGCTATTTAATTAATTCTCTTTTTTCCCCTCCCTTTTCAGATAATGATGAAGAAATTTTTTGGGGAATAGGCACTGGTGCGATCATAATATCAATTGTTTTCTTAACTTTGATATTTAAAAAATCATTTAGAAAAAGGTACGGCTTTCTTTTCAGTTTTTTCCCCCCTTAGTCTCCTTCTCTCTCAGAAAACTCTAGACTTAATTATAGAAATGGATCCAGTTTTCTATAGCTTCCTGTTACCCAGGGCAACTTTTCCCACTCATAATTGCATGTTACAAAAAGATGTCCTCTGGTTTTTTTCTCTTTACAATAAGATAGATAATCTCAACGCATAATAATATGACCATTCCTTTGTAAAGCCCATATTTAGAGAATAAGGGATGTTTCATAATATAGATGTACAAGAAAAAGAGCAAGAGAAAAAAGCTTTATCCAAACACAGACTATTTGATCTTTTAAAATGTTATTTCTTAGACATATGTGCTGCTTTAATAGAATTTGACTATCAAATCCCACATTAGATAATTTAGAAGCAGAAGAGATTGGCGCAAAGGGCAGCAGAACATAATCAGTCAGAACATTTTAAATATTTTACAAATCCAATTCACATCCAATTCACCAGCGACAGAGTATCAAATGTGTTTTATCCCCCAGCTCCTTTGCTCTGAACCATGGACTTCACAGAACAATGGGCATGTTGAATCTTGTACTTCACTAAGAAAGATATCGATATCTAAGAATCATCCACTGCCACATCAATCACATGTATAGGAAACGAGTGAAATTCTGCGTTTTTGGGGCAAGCAGATGCCTGTGGCATAGTGCCAGCCTTTGGGTCAGGCAAGTACTTATCATAAATAAGGCTGGACAGAAACATATAGACAGATGGTGTTTAGTGTTTTTCTGATCCAGACACAGAATTCTGCCATTGATGTACCTGTTCATTGTAACCAGAGACTCCCTACTCCCTCACAGTGAAAATCAGTGGACGTTTGGCTCAATTCAAGTTTCTTATAAATAATAGTCATGTGTGCAGGTTACAGAGCACTTTGATTGTAAAGAAGTTGAAATTTCCATATCAGAGGTTTTTTTACCATGTTCCTGAACTAATCTCATCAGATCAGGAAACATATGCATCCTCTTCCTCTTAACATACATTGTTTTTTTCCCAGTTTGACAACTGGCAACACTGTTAAACCTACATATTTTGCACAAGGGCTTGGGCCAGACTAAAATGGCTTCTGTGATTGCTGATTCATGGAAACACCATAGGCCTTGCAGGCTACAGAGTTACAAAAGCTGATTCTGAGAGTATACTTCCTCCTCAATAGTAGCCACCTAGCATAAGACCAGAGTAAGCATTGTGCAATTTCCAGAGCCTGTCCCCTTCTAAAGGGTAAAGCCAAACTCAAGCTAGCCCATCTCTCAGGCTCAGTCTGTAACCCACAAACTGATTTAACCAAGAGCTTGAATCCTGTGTTTCCTATGTATGATGGGCCCAATCCCACAAGTAAGCTGCAAATTCAGCTCTCCATGGTTTCCTTGGGAATTCCTTGGGCATTCAGGGTCATGCTCTTACATGCATCTACCAAGCTACTTCTCTGTTTCTGAAAAGCCCTATTCAGCATTTAACTTTCTCTGATTTCTGTGGGGACTCTGCCTGAGAAAAGGATGCTCAATGAGGCACTCATATTGAGCATATCCAGGGAATATTTGCCAGGAGGTTACAACACTATTTTACAATGAAAATAGGACTCAATTTTCAAAGAAATTCTGAGAGTTCATAGTACGCCATTATTCGTACTACATTACTCTCAGTAAATGAGCATTTGATACTCCTATAGGAAATTTTGCTCCTGTGCAGCAGGCTAATGCAAAGCTTATATGCCACTGAAGCAAGACATAAGGGCTACGTCTACACTGGCCCCTCTTCCGGAAGGGGCATGTTAATTTCACCTATCGTAGTAGGGAAATCCGCGGGGGATTTAAAAATCCCCCGCGGCATTTAAATAAAAATGTCCGCCGCTTTTTTCCGGCTTTTAAAAAAGCCGGAAAAGAGCGTCTAGACTGGCCCCGATCCTCCGGAAAAAGTGCCCTTTTCCGGAGGGTCTTATTCCTACTTTGAAGTAGGAATAAGACCCTCCGGAAAAGGGCACTTTTTCCGGAGGATCGGGGCCAGTCTAGACGCTCTTTTCCGGCTTTTTTAAAAGCCGGAAAAAAGCGGCGGACATTTTTATTTAAATGCCGCGGGGGATATTTAAATCCCCCGCGGATTTCCCTACGATGACTAGTGAAATTTACATGCCCCTTCCGGAAAAGGGGCCAGTGTAGACGTAGCCAAGCTGTGCATAATTCTGATCTGGGGCAAATTTCACCCTGCTAAGTGACTAATAAAATACACTAACTTTTTTATTTTATGTTATTTTATTTTAAGACTTAGTACCGTACTTGCGTCATTGACACCAAAATGGTTGATTGAAGATTGTCCTAATGTGGAAAACAGCAATGTGGTAAAGTCACTCCAGGTAACTACTCAAAACAACATCCCAGTTGTTTTTAATTTACTATATAAATCACATTTAACTCCATGTGCAAAAAGTCATGAGAAACAAATACAGCCCTAAGAGAGAAATCTTCTTGCTGATAGATATACTCTGGTTCAAACAGGAATTCAGGGAAGTCCTATGGACTATGGTCAGACTAAATTATAGCAATGATCCCTTCTGGCTTTGAAACAAGCAAGAAATCAGACTGCAAACTCCTTGGGGCAGGAACTGTCATTGTATGTGTTCATTGCGTAGCACCATTTGGTCCAACCTGCTTGAGCTCTGGAGACACTACTACAACCTAAATGTTAACTAATAGCAATACAATCAAGACCGGCTCTGAAGTGTGTTGAAAAATGTTCAGGTGCAATCAGATGCTCACCTTACATCCTCCCCTCTAGTTCACTTTACAGATGGTGGTTAAGTGTCAATGAAGGAGACAGCCACGGAGAAGAGTAAGGATAGGTGAAATAGGCAGGATTTTGAATCTGCCCTCCTGTCTTGTACTTAGGAACCAGCAGTTATAACATTTCTACCAGTTACAAAATATTGTTTGTTTGTTTTCAGGAAAGATGGGAGTTAACGAATAGTGATTCTATCCAGTTGCCCTTGAACAATGATGATCCAGTAGTTACAGAAGTACTAGAGACATCACTGCAGGAGGATTACAAGACCACAAACACCAAAAAGGGAACCAGAAAAGTGGCCACTGAGCATGTGGACATCTTTCAAAACTCACTGCTTGTCAGCACTGTCATCACTGAGCAGAACAACGGCTATAAGCCCCAGGTTTCCAACGCAAGCCCACTGGGAAACGTATTTACCAATACATACAAAACACAGTCCCAAACATTGGATCCAAATACGTATCTCTCAAGCCAAGATACAAATGTTTTCTTGAAAGATTATACAATTCCTATTACTTCCTTGTGGAATGTTGAAAGAACTGAGAGCAATACCTTTTTACTTGAGAAAATTAACCTCATTGTAAACAACAGTAGAAGTGGGCAAAGTAACTCTTTCAGTGCAACAGATGAGGAATCTAGTATACTTTTGGAAAACCACTGGAAAAGTCCATCAACCACTGAAAATGTTCAAGAGCAGACATTACTTCCAGATGAGTTGGTCTCTTGCTTAGGAGCTGTGACTGAAGATTCCATAGATATAAAGTCCTATTTTCCACAAACAGTTGGAAAACTATTTAAATAGAAATAATTGTAATAAAGAAAAAAACTTACTTTAAATGAGAAAGAGATGCATCGTGGAGTTTAATCTTTTTTATTTCACAAGTGAGCTGATGCGTTTTTTAAAAAAAGCAAAGTAAGTGACATGCATTTTAGAGACTTAAATATGACAATAAAGAGCATTTAAAGAAATTATTTGAAGAGGAATTCTCCAGAACTTCAAATAATTCTGTAATTCATAGAAAGTGTCAAATTTTTATATCAAACTTTCAGCAGCCCATTAAAAAATGGACTTTGAAATGTTTGCTCATTACTTGCTCAGTCAGGTCTCTGGTTCAGAGGGCCTTTATTTGGTTCTGTGTTTGTACAGCACAAGGGGGTCCTGCTCCATGACTAGGTCTCCTAGGTACTACTGCAATACAATAATATAATAAGAACACTATTTGAATATCTGTGATTAAAGTAAAAGTCATTGTTAAGCATCAGGTGCGGACCTACAAACAGCACCCAATATGTAAATGCACTGCTGGCTTACCATTGTTATTTTTAGCCATCTAGCTACTCCTATCCTAAACCACCTTGCTACAAACAGTGGATTACATATGAGAGGTGTAGCGCCACCTATGGGGTTGTTTTAAAACATTATCCTGCGGCCTGGTCTACACAACAAAGTTCGGTTGATGAGAGCCACCTTGTATCAACCAATTCATGCATGTGTCTGCCATATAGTGATGCAATAACACCGCCTCCCTGGACAGCACTGAGTCTTCATTGATGTACTGAGATTGATGCAGTGTGAGCGTAGACCTTGCATGACCTACGTCAACCCTACTCATCCTCTAGCGCTGTGTTTCTCAGCCTTTTTTCAGTGGCTGTATCTCTAGGGGGAGACCCCAGACAGGGGTAAGGGGGCCAAGGCTGGATTTACAGCTGGGTCTGGCATGGGACCGGCAGCTGGGACCCTTTGTAAAACTACCTCTACTGCCTGCAGCTGTGCCTTTTTGATACTAGGAACCAGCTTGCTGCCTTCCTATACTGTGTCATGGAGATCTCAGGGAGCCCGGGGACCAGCCTGGGGACCAGTCAATGAGAAATACTGCTTTGACACGTACTGTTCTGGTCACAATTGTGAACTTCATTGCCCAGGGCTCCCAGAGACTGCAACCTACTCTCTCCCCACCTTTGAAAAACTCTGCCTATATTTTAAATGCCTTTCCTTGGTTATCCAACATGGGGAGAACCTTAGCAGCTCTCCCTTGCCGGATACAACTGCCCAACCAACCATGCTGGTCACACCTTCTAAACATGCTCCTACCTGCAGTAGGCAAGAGGAATTGGATTGCCTGGGCCCATAAGGTGAAGAGGCTGTTCACGCACAGCCACGGAATAATCACAGAAATGGGGGCACCTACAAATGATGCCACATGAAAGCAAAGGAACTGTAGCAGGCTTACCAGGTGGCCAAGGAGGCCAAGACTTGTTCTGGTTCTGGACCACAGCCCTGTCCCTGTTACAAAAAGCTGTGTGCAATACATGGCAGAGTCTCCACCAGCACTCCTTAGAGCACCACAGATACCACCAAGGCGTCCTCCAAGATACAGACCCCAGCCACGAGTTGAGACGAGGAGGAATATATGGGAATATATGGGAATATATGCGGCAAGCCAGAATCTGTTTGAAACTCCACCACATTCTTGCCCCTCCTGCCAGCCAACCACAGAAGAGCCTGATGGAGGGGAAGGAAACTTGAGTAAGCGTGTGCATGTATTTTCCCATGACAATGTTTAAATGTCAAGATGGTGCCGGTCCCATCCCAGGTTCCCAAAGACACACGAAGCCACTTTTCATCACTTTCTCACCATTTCATGAGAAAAGATTCAGTGCAACAAGCTGAGGTAGAGTTGTTTTTGTTCCCCTGTAGGATTAGGCAGAGGAGGGAGCTAAGGAGGGCCTGTGGAGCAGTTTGTTGATATACAAAAGGAAATCCCTTGTATCCTCCTGAGAGATCTCAATGAAACTTCCATGGAGATACACTATGATCTCTCCCAAGGGTTTCTAGGGATGGCTACCTTATTTCTTCCTGCATGGGAGCACACTTTCGCATGCCACTCCACAATGAGTTCAGCTGACATCATTGCAACAACTAGGCTAACAGCATACAGCCTAGGAGGCTTCATAACTGTCAGAGGGTTTTCCCTTCACCCTCTTCCCTAGTTCTTGTCATGCAGACAGAAAGCAGCAGACCAGAAGTCTGAAGTGCTGGCAATGTGATGCTAATTGGGGTTAGTTCCAAGCAAGCACATCCATCCCTCTGCAGAGTCTGTTTCCCAGTGTTCCTTTCCTAGCTCTGATGTGACAGAGCCTTGCCTGTGTCTTCATTTCCCATTCCCACCTCCTCCCTCCTGGAAGTGTATGCCCCTAATCACACCCTTTATAATGTATAGCCATGCTCCATTTTAGGGAGTTGGGACTCGGGGGTTTTCATTCCACCTCCTTTACATTCTATGGGAAGGGTAAGGGATGAGGCTGTGTTCTGGCTAAGACCAAGCTTCTTTTTTGGCTTTTAGTGTGTCTTATGTTCCCCCCTACCCCTTTCTGCCCCTCCTAACCAATTGCTTCACCTTGGCCTGAGAAAGAAGTCAGGGAGCCTTCCTATGTATGCTCATATTATTATACTCCCAACATATCCCATACACTTCAACTGTTCTGACCTGTTCCAATTACACTAACAAACCCATCTGGCCAGGCAGACAACACACATAGTGTCTTTGTTCACACATATTAGAGTATCAAAAACTCAACCCCCAAATTCTACCTCAGGTTCACAATCAAGCCTATATACTAACAATGCCACCGGCAGTTACTCTGTTTTTTGTGCCTTTGTAACCTCCAAGAGTGAGATATTAGCAAAAATCACAATTACACCTGTGGAAAATAGGATCAGTGTTCAGTGCCATTGTCCTCTACTTGTTGCCATGGAAATTGGTGGAGAGTTATTTCATGCAACCAAAAATGAGAATAGACTATTCATGTCCTCTCAATCTTTGGCCCCTTGCGGGTGATACACACCAGGTCTGGGAATGAAGATTCCTTGTAATTTTTTCCATCCATGTGCAGAATGAATTTTTATGTGCACTGAGACACGTGCAGATGTGCACCACCCATGCAAACAAAAAACTTAGCTGTGAGCACTCTGCTAACCATCTGGGCAGCATTTGACTCTCACCTGAGTGGCTGCACAAGCTCACAGCTTACAGGGAACACGGGTGGAGAGCGTTGCTGTGCAGAGGTGCCCCATGGCTGACATGTTAGTAAGCATGTCTTACCAACAAAACTATGGGAATGAAGGAAGGAAGATTTGAAACATGGGAATGAGTAGTCCTGTGGCACCTTAGAGGCTAACAAAAATATATATAGTATTGTGAGTTTTTGTAGGTAAAACCCGCTTCCTCAGATGAGTTTCAGTGGGAAAAAAAGGGAGAGAAAAAAAAGTACCTGTGAATTGTATTGCTGGTGCTAATGAGCTAATTGACTGGGCTGGAAGTGTCCTATAGTTTTGATGTCATTGAAGAATTAAATGTAAGAAAGGCTGGTTTTATTTTGGGCCATCCATGTTCAGGCCCCGGGAAACTGTCAGATTTGCACATGAAGGTCAATTTGATACTCTCTCTCTCTCTGTAATTGGCTTGTGAAATTCCTTTGTAGGAGAATGGCTACTTTTGAATCCATGATTGAGTGCCCCAGGTAGGTTAAAATGTTCCCTTGCAGGACTGTGTGTGTTACCATTTCTGATATGTAACTTGTGGACAAGCCCACTCAAGCTCATCCTCCACACATATAGCAGAATGTATAGCAGTACCCAAAACTCTAAGTACTTGTAGACGCCCTCAAAGGTTCAAGAAAAAACCCAGTTGTATGTGTAAATGTACAGCAAATATAATCTAATTCAGACAGTCAGGGAAATACAGTGTAATAGTTATAACTGGACAGAAAACCGGAATCTTTTGTAGGTTCGTTGTAAGAGACAGTATAATACCTATAAACATACACCACACATTATACAATTCTTAACAGGCCCAAAAGCTTCAGGACCTGGTAAAGCACAGTCTGCCCTACATCATTCTATAGCTGATGGTTAAAACTCTTGCAAGGCTTCCCTGAGCTGTGCAGCTCCTATGGTGCTGTATGTAGTAAGGGTGATCATTTATAATATCATTGCAACACAAATGATTAAAGGTCTAAAAAACCATGAGCTATGAGGGAAGAATGAAGGAATTGGGCTTGTTTAGTTTGGAAAAGAGAAGACTGAGGTATGATAGTGGTTTTCAAGTATCTAAAAGGGTGTAACAAGGAGGAAGGAGAAAAATTGTTCTCCTTGGCCTCTGATGATAGGACAAGAAGCAACGGCCTTCAACTGTAGCAAGGGAGGTTTAGATTGGATATTAGGAAAAACTTCCTAACTGTCAAGATGAATAAACACTGCAATAAATTGCCTAGGGAGGTTGTGGAATCTCCATCACTGGAGATATTTAAGAACAGGTTAGATAGAAATATATCAGGGATGGTCAAGACAGTGCTTGGTCCTGCCATGAAGGCCAAGGATTGGACTCCATGACCTTCTGAGGTCCCTTCTAGGTCTAGTATTCTATGACTGATACCAACATTACAAAATTGCCATGATGCTTATACAAGATATTCTAGAAGAACATAAGAATGGCCACACTAGGTCAGGCCAAAGATCTATCTAGCCCACTATCATAGAACCATAGAGCTGGAAGAGACCTCGGAAGGTCATCAAGTCCAGCCCCCTGCTCTAGGCAGGACCAATTCCAACTAAATCAACCTGGCCAGGGCTTTGTCAAGCCGAGACTTAAACACCTCTAGGGATGGAGACTCCACTACTTCCCTAGGTAACCCATTCCACTGCTTCACCACCCTCCTAGTGAAATAGTTTTTCCTAATATCCAACCTGGACCTCTCCCACCACAACTTGAGACCATTGCTCCTTGTTCTGCCATCAGTCATGACTAAGAACAGCCTTTCTCCAGCTTCTTTGGAACCTCCCTTCAGGAAGTTGAAGGCTGCTATCAAATCCCCCCTCACTCTTCGCTTCTGCAGACTAAACAGACCCAACTCCCTCAGCCTCTCCTCATAAGTCATATGCTCCAGCCCCCTAATCATTTTGATTGCCCTCTGCTGGACCCTCTCCAATGCGTCCACATCCTTTTTGTAGTGGGGGGCCCAGAACTGGACACAATACTCCAGATGTGGCCTCACCAGAGCCGAATAAAGGGAAATAATGACATCTCTGGATCTGCTGGAAATGCTCCTCTTAATACAACCTAATACGCCATTAGCCTTCTTGGCTACAAGGGTACACCATTGACTCATATCCAGCTTCTCATCCACTGTAACCCCCAGATCCTTTTCTGCAGAACTACTACTTAGCTGGTTGGTCCCCAGCTTGTAACAATGCTTGAGATTCTTCCTGTCTTCAGACAATGGACAATGCCAGAAGTCCCAGAGAGAATGAATAGAATAGGGAATCATCATGTGATCCTTCCCCGTCACCCATTCCCAGCTTCTGACAAACAGACTAGGGACATGATTCCTACCCATCCTGGCTAACAGCCATCTCAGGCTACATCTACACTATATGCTTCTTGCGCAAGAAGCCTTTTGCGCAAGAGGTTTTGTACAAAAACTTCTTGCGGAAGAGCATGTCCACACCTCAAAGCACATCACAAAAGTGATGTGCTTTTGTGCAAGAGAGCGTCCACACTGCATGGATGCTCTTGTGCAAGAAGGAAAAACACCTATGCTTTTTCCCCATTGTGCAAGAAACCCCTCTGGAGTGTCCACACTTGCCTTCTTGCGCAATAGCTGTAGCACTAAAAGCAGTTATGCCTCAGAAAAGGAGGTTTACCTACGGCGGAAAAAGCCCTCTGTTCTGCCATTTAACTGCCCATTTAATTGCACAAGAGCTCATTTGAGGTGTGGACGCTCTGCAGGATTTTTCCGCAAAAAACCCAGCTGTTTTGTGCAAAAACCTTGTAATGTAGACCTAGCCTCTGGTATCAGTGGAAAAGTTATGATTTATTAAATACATTGATCTTGTTTATTATAGGAACCATCTTTGTATCATGAGTTATAAATATATGTGGTATATTTGTATTTCAAGTTTGTTTCTGGGTGACATCCCCCGAGACAGATTGGCCTATTAAGGGCAATCAGCTGTATAATCAATCCACTGAGAGACGCCAGAGGCTATACCTATCAGCAGGACATGAAGGGATATGTGGACGGGGACTTTTCAATGCCCACGTGCTGTGAGTTTGTGTTTAGGACAAAGTTTGTGTTTAGGGCATACAAGTCACATGACAAAGGATATAAAAAGAAAGCTGCATCTTCTCCATTTTGTGTCTCACCTCTGGAATAACTTCTCTACACATTGAAGCTTCAAACAAAGGACTGATAGCCCATTCAAGATTTGGATGTATTCCAGAAGGACTTTACAAGCTATTAAACTCATCAGCGCTGCTAATAATCATATATATGGACTCTAAAGTCATACACACATATTTGCTTGCCTTGACCATTTAACAACTCTCTTCTTTTTCATGTCTTTTATAAATAAAACCTCTAGTTTTAGATACTCAAGGATTGGCTGGCAGCATGGTATTTCAGGTAAGAACCAGACTAGTACTGATCTGGTAATGTAGCTGGTCCTTTGAGGGTCTGGAGAACATTTTATAAAGGGAACGAAATGTGAAGTAACTTCTCACTGTACTGGACCAATTCACTGATTGAGAGCTAGAGATTGGAATACAGGAAAGGGGGCTGTTTTTCTCCTCCCTGCCCCCCATCTCAGCTTCTTGATAAACCAGTGAGGAGGATCCGGAGCATGGTTTTGTGACAGATTGGTGAATCTAACTATAGTGTTATCCATCAGTTGCAGGAGAATCTGCTTTCTGCAGCATGACCTGACTTTGGCATTTCTAGTGTTGGCTGTCCTAGGCATCTCGGACCACAGGTCCACACTGAGCTCCTTTAATGGTCCTTTCAGCTGGCTTGTCAAACTCAGCAAAGAGCCACTCCCCTACCACCTGGCACCAACTTTTCCGCCTTGGGCTCACAGATATTACACAAGGCACAACAGGCAGCTGTAACCACTGGGTCTCCCACAATCACTATTAGCATTTCAACATTGCTGATGGTAATGTGCCAGTAGGAATGAACGTCCCTGTTTGCAGCTTTCTGAATAATCCTGTGTTTTTAAAAATACAAGAAACATATACTTTTCCAGATGAGTAGACATTGATATTGGTAAAGCATCCCTGATGATCCACCAAGGATTGCATAACTATTAAACAATAACCTGTTTTGTTGATGTACTTTGTAACAAGGTTGGCTGGTGTCAAACTAGGGATTTGTGTGCCATCTGTCACTCCACTGCATTACGGGAACTCCATTACAACAAATCCATCACTATGAACATTGCTAAGATCCCCTGTCCTGCATAGCAGAGCATGATTAATGGCTCAACTAAATTGCATGTCAGTGGTCCCAACTGTGGATTTTCTAAATCCAAAACCATTTCTCATGGACCAATAACAATCCAGTGCTGCAAGCTTCCAGAGCATGATTGCCACTTGCATCTCAGTTATCAATGCAGCTATCATACTGGTGTCTAGGCACTGCAGAACTGGGGTGAGTTCTGCACACTGATCCAGGAATGCACCTGAAAATTCTGCAGCTGCTGCTCAGCATAATGCAATCCCACCAACCTGTGCTTGTGTTGCAATGCAGGAGCAGTGATCCACTCTCTCAAGCTTTTCTACAAACGACACCAACAACCTTAAATTATTTTTTGTGATGTCACTTAGCAAGTTGTCCTTGAAGAAATCATCATACACCCTGTTGTTTCGTTTCTTCCTGTGAGCAGTTCTTATACTGGAGAATCATATGTCCTGTATTTGCTACAGCCATGAGAACAGAACAGAGCTGTGTAGGCTCCATACTTCTGTGAGAGATGGCAGATGCCGAACAGTGTCACATGGGTCTGTGGGATATTAAAAAGGCATAAAATTGTGGGATGTGGATGGAATGGAGAAAATCAGATGACAGGAATTTGATCCCTAGCTCCTAGTCGCCCTTTTGCTCCCTGTTTCCCCTCCACTATGCATAGCCCAAATTTCCTAAGACAGTGCAAGGTTGGCTGGTTTCAACCTAGGGATGTGACCTCTGTCACTCCACTACATTATGGGAAGACAATTGTAACTTCACAGTAACACTTCAATCCATGCACCTTACTGTGAATTGGCACACAGACTCCTGATGAGTAAATTAAGTGCTGATGCAAGAACACTAGTTACTTACATGTACAAGAAATATACTGTCTGCTTTATGCCAACATAACTGGCGTCAGCTTACCTTTGTACTGAAGTCATAGCCGGAGTGTAGGTTTTTTTCCCCAAGACCCAGATTCTGATATCCTTACTCATCTTGAATAGTACTTTCCCCCTATGAGTAGTCTGTCCTCAATGTGCAATTCAACTTGAGTAATAGTATCAGAAGCTGAACCCAAATGATTCTATGTAAGCATAAATTTTGCACACCTTTCTCTAGTATGGTTACTACATTTGCTTTATAATTATTATAAGAAGTTGTATCATTACCATAAAACAATGAAGCTAAAAGACTTTCTGGATTCTTTTCTTTTTCACACAAGTGTCACTTCATTGACTTCAGAAGAGTTAATTCCAATTTACTTCAGTGGAAATGAAAGTAGAATTAAGAGTAGAGTTATACTATACAGAGTGCAATAAGGATCAGGCCCGCTACCTTCAATGCAAGGTCACAGTAAGAGCAGTAGACTTTGGCTTCCTGCCATTACAAAATCTACAGAATGAGATCTTTAGACTTTATCAAGTGCTAAGATTTTTTTGCAGCTCTGATATGTTATATCTAATTTACATTGCATGTAAATACATATTCAACCCTATTCCCTTTGAAGAGCATGGCAACGCACCCATTGACTTCAATGGAGGAGGCTTGGGTTGTGGGATACGTACCAGCAATAGAGTGCAATGTGATGCTCCCAAAAAACATTGAGAGTAACATTAGCAGTTTGTCAGGAGCTCAGGGACCAATCCTATTTGCATACTTTTTAAAATTAAAAATAAATTATCACAGACAAAATATTTTGTTGTACATCAATATTTGTGAGTAGCTTCATACTACTTATGAGTTGCTTAAGTTGACTGGCTAGAAAATGCTACAGAAGATTAAGCATTGTTCTCAACCTGCATAGGATGGAGAAGGTAGGGTCACCAAGAGCTGATAAGTTCCTTTTGGGCACCCATATTTTCTTCCTGTTTAACATTAGCCGTAGGTACATTCTTTTTACTATGTGACAAAGAAAATTGTGAGCAATGCACAAGTGTCTCCGACTTGCTTGAAATCACAGAGGAAACTATAAATAGTTTAACTGATTATACAAATTGTAGGGACATACTTCTCTGTGCGTGTGATAATGAAGGAAATAATAACCATATTAAGAAGAAATGTTACTACCGATGCATGCTACTTAACTGAAATGTAAATAAAAATATTAAAACAGGTACTGATTTTGTATGAGTATTAATAACTTTAAAACAGAGAAATAAATTATAATATCCATACCCAGCTATCTAGGAGCATGACACTAATAGTAATTATTACTACTATATTTGTTTTGATTGTGGTGGCACTAAAACCCCCAGTCATGGACAAATATCATATTTTGTTAGTGCTCTAGAGGCTTTTCTCAAATTGTGCTGGCTCTGAAAGTGCTTATCAAATAACTGACCACCAATAGACCGAGCTTTCTAATTGCTTGTTCTAGGCTATTTTGAGCTGAGATAGCTGTGACTATTTGTGGCTGTTTCCTATTAGTGTTCAGTGTTATTCAGATCCGTTAAATCTGTCATCTTCTTACTTAATTTACAGAGTACTCTATTACCAGGTAAGTTTTCTAACCTGCTGGTTGTGATGGGGGGGAGGGGGGGAAGGGGAAACTGCAAACTGTCTCCAAGAGTGCTTTTCTAGCATGCAAGTTGGTCTACAAGTAGTGATTATTACTTGTGCAGGAAGGAAATTGTAAGAGAGCAGCTACACCACGAGCACCCAAAATGAGAGATGTGGAAGTTAATAAACCTTCTTCTTGTCCACATCCTGACATTCAAGTTGAAGCCACTGCATAAGCAAAAAATACACAGGAGTCCTCACAACAGCATGGACATGTTTTATTATTGTCTTTGCAAAGCAGAAGGGCCTCGTCCTCCCACTGAAGACAATGACAGAACTCCAGTTGACTTCAGGGGATTCAGGATTTCGCTCCCAGTAATGCGGAACAGGGCCACTATCCTTGAACCCAAATCTTCTCTCCTCATAGTTGCATGGGTGCATCTCAAATAAAGTGCTGGTTACAAATAGGCAGCAGGCACAGTTTTGTCCTGCATTTAACACCAGATGTGGAATGGGTAGACTGTGTTTTGAGAAGCATAGGAAGTAAACAAACATTTCAAATACAACATAGCACAAACCTCATTCATTCACAATGCAAATCCCAAGCAACAGGCCAAAACAGCAGTTATTCTTTCCTTTTCTTTTGTACATTGTAGAGAACGAATAGAAATAGCACCAGGGGACGGGGCAAGAGTGCAGAGCCAGTCCCAAGCCAGTCGCTTTGCTGAGGCAGGCCAGGGAAATTGAGTCGTGATGGTTGAGACTTTATTTATTTCTCACTGTATGGTATTTAAAAGAGAATAAAGAACCAAAATGGTCAGTAAGCTCCTTTCTCTTCCCCTCCCCACTCTAGACATGTATGGGGGGGGGGGGGAACCTCCCGACAAACCCTCTTTTCTTCCCTAGATGCACAGATCTTAAAAAGAGCTGATGAAAAGAAAAAATACACATACCACAGTGTGCCCTCAGTGTCTTAAGCAGAACTCCATACAACTTTGTTGTAGGTAAGCAGACAGAAAAGATGGGTGGGGTAATTTATTGGAGCAACTTCTCTGGTGAAAGAGACAAGCTTTCCAGCTTACATAGCATACTTCTGCAAAGCTGAGAAATATACTCAGTATGTGTGTCATTGTTTTCCTTATCTCTCTGTTTTGCCCTAAACTCTTTGGCTCAGGAGTGTGCCTTCTTTCAATCTGCACAGCATTTAGCTATCTAATCCAGTAGGCTGACTGACAGCAACCATTCCAAATGCCTCAGGATAGGAGTGTGGTCTAAGTAAAATGTGTATGAACTGAGTTTACTCACTCTCATTGGGGAATATGGAGTTTAAATTAGGTTAGCTTAACTTCTTCCACTTCACTGCTTCAGGGGAACATGCAAGAATCCCCATACTGGACAACTATGAAACAAGTGAAAAACACCAATGGTCTGCTACAGTATGGAATAACTAACTCATGGTGAGTTTCTTTTTAATCCCTGCATCAGTTAGTGGATGACTCATGCCCTGAAAGACAAGGAGAGTTTATATCCCTTCTAAAAATATTTTGTTCTAAAAATATTTTGTTCTATCTAGTGTGATGGATGTTCTCACTTCCCATCTACAGGTCAAATCTTTTTTTAAAATTCTACCATGCTTTGATCTCTCATTGTAATGGATTCCATGTGTTACTTGTGAGTGTGATACAAAAAACCTGCATTCAAAAATAAAACAACGTAAAACTTTAGAGCTTACCAGTCAATTCAGTCCTACTTCTTGTTTACCCAATCACTCAAACAAGTTTAGTTATAATTTGTAGGAGAAGTTGCCCACTTCTTGTTTACAATGTCACCTGAAAGTGAGAACAGGTGTTCCCATGGGACTGTTGTAGCAAGATATTTGTGCGCCATATACGAATGTATCTCTTTATCATTCCAGAGGATGTGCATCTATGCAGATGGGTTCTGCTTGATAACAGTCCAAAGCTGTGTGGGTTGATATCTGCACATTTTTATCATCTCTATCAGATGCCACCAGCAGAAGGTTGATTTTCGTCTTTGGTGGTTTGAGTTCTGTAGTTTCTGCATCAGGGTGTAGCTCTTTTAAGACTTCTGAAAGCACACTCTACAAGTTCCTCTTAGATTTTGGAAGACACTTTTGATTCTTAAACCTTGGTCAAGTGCTGTAACTATTTTTAGAAATCTCATTGATATCCTCTTTTTATTTTGTCAATCTGCAGCGAAAGTGTTCTAAAAACAAACAACGTGCTGGGTCATCTTCCGAGACTGCTATAACATGAAATATATGGCAGAATGAAGGTAAAACAGAGCAGGAGACATACAATTCTCCCCAAGTAGTTCAGTCACAAATTTAATTAATGTATTATTTTTATAAAGAGCATCATCAGAGTGGAAATATGTCCTCTGGAATGGTGTCCAAAGCATGAAGGGGTATATGAATGTTTAGCTTATCTTGTAATGCTGGCTACAAAAGTGCCATGCAAATACCTGTTCTCACTTTTTGGTGACATTGCAAATAAGAAGTAGACAAACTTGTTTGTCTTAGCGATTGGCAGAAAAAGTAGGACCAAGTAGACTTGTAGGCTCTATTTTTAACTGTTTTATTTTTGAGTGCAAGTATGTAACCAAAATGTGCATGTATAAGTTACACCTTCACAGTAAAGAGACTGCAGTACAGTATTAGGTGAATTGAAAAATCCTATTTTTAGTTTATCATTTTTACAGTCCATATATTTGTAAGCAAAAATAAAAATATAAAGTGGACATTGTACACTTTGTATTCAGTGTTGTAATTAAAATCAATATTGAGAATATGGGAAAACATCCACAAATATTTCATACATTTCAGTTGGTATTCTATTGTTTAACAGTATGATGAATCAAAATTATTTTTTTTTAACTGTGATCATTTTTTTAGTTAGTCACATGAGTTAATTATGATTCATTGACAGCCCTATTTGCTCCTGGGCTAAGTTACAAACTTGAGAGGTATGGGGTTGTTGTTGTGGAATACTTCGGTCCTTTAGTGGAGATAAATACTGACTTCTTTGGAACACATGACTGAGCTTTGGCACATTAGTAGGATTTAGCTGACCTTGCATGAGCGTGCAGAATTCAAACACAGGCGTAGAAATGTCTGTGTGTGTAGCTGCATGCATCCTACCACAGAGCAAAATCTTTACCTGCTATCTCATGACAGTCAGGCATCCTCCCTGTGCACAGTGCAGAGGAACTGGCTGGTGTCAGAATAAGATGTGGGAGAGCTTCTCATGCTAATGTTGCCTTTTATGATTCACAAAAGCTGTGGCCCCACATCCTCTGTTGGTGGTGTCACTGCAGACGCATGCGAGGTCACGGACCCACCCAAAATTCATACTTACCACCTTGCGGAGGAACTCTTAAATGACAGACCTGCACACACATATCATGCAAGTACGTAAGATTATTGTGACCTATCTAAATAATAGCTTAACATGGGATCATATGCTATTCAATAAAGAACTATGCTAGACCAGTTACTACAGTTTCTCCCAAGTTTACTGCAGTCCCAATGGGAAGGATAAAGAGGAAAATTAAAAAGTTACAAAAGACTGTACAGTGATTCACTAGGAGCCTGGATTTGGAATTTTACCCATTATAACAAAAAATTCAAGTTCAATGCTTTGATATCATCCTTAACTCAGCCTTGTGATACTTTTATCTGTCATGGCATATCAGGAATTCTCCTGAGACAAAATACAAACTTTAGGCTCCAAGTGATGAGTTATGATTATGGAGTCTGTTATTTTCCTTCAGTTGTGTCAGTCTCTTATTTTAAGAAGTGCATTTTAAAATGAAATATTATTCCATTAAATGGAACATGCATAGTTATTGCAGAATTATTTATGCTTTTGAATGCTACGAAGAGAAAAAGGTACCAGTGTGGACTAATATATGAGGCACTAAACTGATATCAAGAGATTTGGATTCTGTTCCCAGATCTGCCGTTAACCAGCTGTGTGGCCTTCATTCATCTTTCCTCAGTTTCCCTATCTATAATATTAGGATAATGATAATCAGCTTCTTTTGTATAATTTTAGGCTCCCCTGATGAAAAATGCTATGTAAGTAAAAAGTAGTAGTTTTATAAGACACTAGCCAGAATAAAATACTTTTTCTAATAGTCTGGTATTGCTTAAAAAGCTATTTAGATACTATTTTCTGTGACAAATGAGTTATAGAAAAAAGCTTGTGGTAGGTAAGTATGTTGAAGCAAAAAGGCCAAACTAAAGTTTTACAGTTAAGTAACAATGATGAAGCCCTATCCCACAGAATTTTTGGCTTTCTGAGTATAAGGATAAAAGGTTAAAGTTCAGGTTCAGGCAGACACACAAAAGAAAAGCAGTAAATCCACTGTATTTGGTACAGCAAAATCACCCTGATAACAAAGCAATGGAAAGCATCCGAGTTTTAAGTGGTCACACGTGCAGAGCATGAATATTAATTAGAATTCGATTCAATAGGGTCTCTAGTATTTTTTGTTTGCACTATTGAGTAGTGAGTGCTTACAAGGTTAGGAGGACTGAATGCAGGGGCTACAGTGACCATATTTCCCTATGCTGAATAAAGGACACTTGGTAAAATTACTCAAACAAATTCAACAGCAATCAGTAACACATTCAAATTAATATTAAGTTGACTGAGCCCTGTTAAAAATACATACTGCATAGTTGGACTCCTTTTATTTACCTTCTTATCTTTAAGCCTTTAGGGTTCACATTGGAAGGGGTGACCCACACCTCTACCCCCCACACACATGAAGAGAGGTGACATACATGCACTGCCATACACCTTTCTCACATGGGAGGAGGGGGAGTGACCAACTGACCCAACCATCTCTCTCTGGTGTGCTCTACCCTCCATGCCTGGCTGGGCTCCTGGCATGGACCTGGTCTCTCCTGGTGCCTGGCACTGCACCTTCACAAGGCAATGTGTGAGGGGGACACACTCAGCTCACATCCCCCCTCCTGACAATTTCTGCCCAGGGTTCAGACCAAAACGTGGCCAGCAGCAGCCTTTCTGCACTGTGCAGGAGGGAAGGGACAGGTGCTGCTTACAGCTGCAGGGAAGGAGAAGAGGGGGGAAGAATAACTTGTCCCATGTCTTTGCAGAGCTTTTCTCTCTCCTGCCCTCACACCCCTGTCCTGCTTTTATGTGGGTGGAAGCAACTTGTCCCTTCCTATCCACACTGTTTCCAAAGGCAGCTAACACTCGAAGGCTGATGCTGGCCATTGATATAACCCAACTGCATCCTGTCCCTTAGGCAGGAAGGAGTTAATCCATAAGGATACATTGTACACCAGGGCCCAGGGAACCTGACTGCACAGACTTCAGTGAACCTGGCCAGACAGGTGCCTCCACATGAGAGCATGCCCAGGGGATGGAACAGCCTCGTGCTCCCATGGGAAAGAGCCCACAGTAAGGATGAAGAGGGTGCTAAGCCACTTCCCTGTAGGGATTCTGTGTTGAGTCTGCATGTTTGGGGTGTGAACAGGCTGGAAATTGCTTCTTTCCCACCATTTTAGAGCTTAGCTGAGGGTCAGAGAAAGGCTTCCCAGTGCCAGTGCTGTGCAGGGCTTTGGCATATGCAGGGCTCAGCTCCTCCAGGCTGACACCCTGAGCCAGAGGGTTTCCTGGGATGCTGGGCCAGCCAAAGGCAGTGGAGGAAGCATGGAATCTGCTGGCCAGGTTGTTGATGAGCCCAGTGCTCCTACCAGGGGCTGGTTCACCAGAGAGAGCTGGGAGCAAGCTGTGCCCTGCCAGAGGGAGGTAGATATGGGGGAGCAACAGGGGTGGGGGACAGGGTTGGCCCACAACATTTTGGCACCTGAGGCGGGGAGCTCAAATGATGCCCCCTCGCTTGGGCCAAAACTTTGAGAGGTCTCAATTCTGCCTTCTTCCTGTTCTACTCCTCTCATGGCACTCCACCATCTCTGTGCATCTAGAGCAGAGAAGACATACGCACCAGCAGCAGACACAATTTTCTACACTCTGGGTCCTAGTGGTGCCCCCTCTTCCGCCCCCTGCCCAAGTCTGGCATTTGAGGCGGCTGCCTCAGTTCACCTTATGGTAAGGCCAGCCCTGGTGGGGGAGAAAATAGGTAAAGCATGGAGAGAACTGTCAGATGAGGAGCACATAATGGACCAATGGGTGGGTAGCAGAGGTAGCATATAACCGACTGGCACCTGGCACGTGCATGCACTCTCCAACCACCACAGTGTGCAGCCAGTGGTGGCTTGGAAATGGATTGGGGGGAGGGGAGGCTGGGCCCTGCTGGCAAAGAGCCAGCATGCAGTGGAAGTTGCACTGAAGGATCAGCAGTGGGGGAGGATGACCCCACATGCTGCATCTTTGCCCCGCCACCAGTCTTGCACACACATCATGCTTGTTGGCCACTGGTCTCCTGTCCCCCATTCACTACTGGTGGGTGGGTGGCTGACAAGCAGGGATCTGGTCAGCATCTGGACTTGCCTTTAATGATGTGGGGGGGAGACAGAAACTATTGGACAAGTTGCCTGTTTTTAAGAAAAAGTCAGAACAGCTGCAGGTGCGCTTATATATGAGACTGTCGCTTTAAAAATGGGACGTCTGGTCACTTTAGCAAGAGCAGAGAATGAAAGTAATATGTAGTTCCTAGAAAAGGATGTGAGACGACATGGCTGTGGTTTTGTACATTTACCTGCTTAATTGAATGTTAGCTTTACAAACGTAAGTTTATGAAAAGATCACTTGTAATGTCTAGTAAAATAATGGAACAAATATTAAGAGAAAATAATCAATAGCTTATTTTAGTATTTGCTTAAGAGAACCAGAACCATGAATAATTAGCATCATCTATATGGGTTTTTTTCTGGATTGTTCCCTCCCCAGTACAAGCTATGTACCTAATAAAGAATCAATCTTACCGCAAGGGGAAAAGCCCTATTTTTTTGCTGTTTAAGTTCCAGTATTAAGGGCTACAGGAGATTCAGCAGCTGTTTGCTATTTGGATTGTAGTCAATTATTGGTAACACGTCTTTCAAAGTTAATTCAACTCTGCTTCAGTACTGAGATGGACAGAACAGTTGAGGGGAAACCATGTTTGATACTTTTTTTTTTTATACTGCTGGATAACTAATTTGCACTGAACAAAACTGTTGGGGGTAAACAACCAACATAATGGCAGAAAGCTAACAGCCTGAGGAGAGCTCATTTTCATGGCACTGTGAAGCAAGCCAAGTGAGCAATAGCACCAACTCATTCAGCTCAGAGTAAAAAAGAATGTTTAAAGAAGGAAGACGAAGTAAAGAGATGAAGCTTGAGTCTTAGAAGGTCGTGGTGTGTGCAGGAAAAAGTAGAATGAAAGTTTAATCACCTTAAAACTGGCCTACAAAAGGTCTGCACAACTGAATCAGCACTGGGCTCTGGAACCCATCTTCATGCACACCATGGTAAATTCAAGTTGCTAGAAAAAAGGGGAAGAGGAGTGAGAGGGGAAGCATGAGGACTAGAGGCTGAATAATACAAGCCCATGTAGTCAAATGGGGACATGGATGATCTGAGGATTCAAGATTGAGTTCCACATTAGTTAAGTTGTAATAGAAAGAGCCTTTCCAGCCACTCCATGAGGTTACTGATAACTCTAAAAAGAAATATGGAAGGGAGCAATTTATTTGCCTTTATTCCATATTTTCAACAATAAACTTGGTTGTATGAAACCTACTTCAATGTTACTACTCTGAGTCGTTTTCATTACCTATATTCAACTTGTGTCTTTGATCAAAGACATCAACCAGTCATCATGGCCTTGAGGGGTTGTTGGTATTCTGGCAGCCAGCCAACCAAATCATGGGAAAGGCCAGTAGAGAGTAAGAACAAGAACAAAATGTGGAGAGGCAAGAGGAACCACAGAACATGGAGGAAACCTGACTGAACGACTGCAACAAAGAATAATGGTAAATGGAAAAGCACTGAATTGAGGAACAGGTGTCTATTGGGATAGCACAGGAATCACTGTTAGTTCATGAAGATGTTAAATAAGGCAGGAGCTATTTGAAAGAGGAAGACAGCAGCAAGATAGTGAAATTTGCTTGGCTTCTAAATTATAAGGGGCAGCAAATACCAGACAGAACAGAAAAATAACACAAAAGGGGCAAGAAAAGTTAAAAGTAGGGGCAAAGACTGCAAAATGAAAGCTTAAAAAATAGTATGTTAATATGTTAGAATGAATCTCTGCAAGTTATCTGGACAAAAATAACCTAAAGTGCATATCCAATGGGGAGGGAGAAAGGGGAGGGGAGAAATACTGGAATGTAATAATGACAAGAGTATGACTGGCATAGTAGCGAATTCTAGATTAAACATGAATTTATAATGCCATTTATAAATGGCCATTGGAAATATGGCCAATGCATTTTTTGGGTTGCTTGAGCAGAGACATCAACTAATTGTGACAAAAAGTCAGGCTGGAGAACTGTAAGAAGACAGTGGAAAGAAGGTACATTAGACCTAGAATGATGAAGGTACTTTTCCCTATAAACTGAAAAGGGATTATCTCAGGTAAATTAGGGTACGTCTACACAGCAACATGTAGGAATAAGTAGGAATAAGATCCTCCGGAAAAGGGCGCTTTTTCCGGAGGATCGGGGCCAGTGTAGACGCTCTTTTCCGGCTTTTCTAAAAGCCGGAAAAAAGCGGCGGACATTTTTATTTAAATGCCGCGGGGGATATTTAAATCCCCCGCGGATTTCCCTATTATGGCTTCTGAAATTAACATGCCCCTTCCGGAAAAGGGGCCAGTGTAGACGTAGCCTCATTGTATGAGGAATAAGGGAAGTTGAAGGAAGAATGCTCTATTTCGAAATAAGTGCTTTGTAGATGCTGCCAATTTCGAAATAAGCTACATAATAACATAGCTCAATTTGCATAGCTTATTTCAAGTTAAGCCCAGCTGTGCAGACACACCCTTAGCGATTCCTGCTGCTTTCATTGAAGGACTGCCTGAAACCTTTAAAAACTCCTCCTCCGGTGACAGAGTGGAGGAGAAACAAGCTGCTGCAGGTTTAGAGGCAGCAAGGAGAAAGGCTGCTGCTGGGTGGTTGGGTGCTCTCCCCTTCCTACAGAGGAAGCTATCAGTAATAGATTTAGGGGGGAAAGGGCACCCTCAGGGTCAATAACACGACCACCCACCCTCAGAGCGAGTGTGGGAAAAGGTATTTCCCTCTGCTTTGTGTTGGCATTGGTTTATTTTTGTTTTGTGGAGGGGTAACGCTTTCAATTTTCCCCACAGCTTGCCTGGAAAATACTGGGAAATAACACCCCAAGTGGGAGAATAAACACCCCAAGTAGGAGAGAAGTCAGAGTGGGTCTGACTTCTTCCCCCCACCGCCAGAGGAAGAAGCACTGAGCCGGAGGAGGTGTCTTGTCACAGTAATGCAATAATGAAGTAAGTCTCTCTCTACAGTCCAGAGTGTGATCAGTCCTAGAACAGAACATTCTGGTACCTCATTACCAGAACAACATTGACTAACAGGGGGATGTTCAGAGAAGAAAGATTACTGGAAGGAGTGACTTCAAAGAGAAGTATTAATAGCTTACGTAAGTGATGACAGTATGGTAACAGTCTAGAAATATTTGAATGTTTCCTGGAGAGAGAGGAGTAATTTATGCGGATACACTGAAATATAACTAGGGATAGGGGGGGCTATATTAAAATTAAAAAGGAAATATAGGTTGATAGAGGTCAAACTTGCAAGCGGTGTGTGGGATGGCTTAGAAGGAGCAGGTGGAAGCATGGTGACTTTGGATGTTTCCAAATTGTATTGGACAATGTGGCAATACAAAGAACAATAGTTTGTGTGGCAGGGAAATAGATGATGTATTGTTTCTTTTCTCACATTTGTGGGAGACGTAGCAAGAAATGCTCTTTCTTTCAGAGCTCTATTCTGCAAGGTGCAGAACACTGGCCTCAGTTTAGACAAGCACTTAAGAATGTGCTTAATTTTGAACATAAGCAATCCTACATATGATTAAATGCTCAACTGGTTTGGGGCCAGAATACTCAATATGTTACAGGAATCGAGCCCTTAACCCCACTGGAAGGGTATGGTTACTGAAGTTGCTCACCTTGAACTCAAGTTCCAGCTTTGAACTGCCCAGTGAATAGTGTTTCCCATCTGTGTGCCAGATAATTGCTAAAAGATGTACTGAACTCTGAAACATTTGTTTGCATAATCCTTTGTAGTGAAATAAAGTGGTGCTCAGACACTCTGGTGATGAACACAGTAGAAATGCTTATAAACAACTATTTATTGATTTAATACTTTGTGAAGAGTTTTGCTTTAATCTTTCATGACTGTGTAGTGCCTCTTTTTTTGACAAGTTCAATATATTGTCAATAAAACATTCTCCATATAGGACATTTTAAAATAGTTGAATACAATAAAAGCCTTGAAAAGGGCAGGAGGGTGTGTACAGAGACCAGCACAATTCACAGCACTGCCTAATATATAAATAAAACCAAAAGATTTAATTACTTGAGCAAGTATTAATCTTTAAAAAGGTTAAAGAGATTTCATCTTAATTTCCAGTTTGAATTCTCTTTCCTTTCCTGTTGGACTCCAAAGCATGAAGCTGGATTCTGATACCATGACTTCTATAGTATTGTGCTACTCAGAATAATCATTTAAGCTAATGCAAATCCCCAGTGTTCTGATTTGGAAAAATTTTGCACCTACTTTCCAGTGATGCAAAGGACCACACACAGTGCCCTGTTGACAATCTGCCCAATATGAGCAGGGAGTCATAATCTGGTTCTTACATACAATTCATGGTTTTATATTTAGGAATGGCAGGAATCTTTGTTTTACAAATGGTACAAAGACTAAGCTGGGAACAGCTATAATGCTTTCAGAGTTCTGCAAAGAAAAAATGTAGTTTTCAGTAGACCATGTAGAAGTGTGTGCAGGGAAATTCACACCTAAAATGAAACTGGTGAAATTTGTATTTTCACAGTATATGTGGTCCAAAACTTGCACTGTTCACATAAGTTAGTGCTGTGACTTGTCAGCAATTTTGGTTTTTCTTTTAAACTAACGCTTCTTTTGGTTTTGGTAAACGGATGCAGTGACAAAGCTGAAAGTCATAGATTAATCTTTTAGGGTCGCTTGACTTTACACGGATCTTTCTCTAGGCATTCATTTGGATGGCTGTCCAGAGAGTATGTATGTTTTGAATTTCAAGCTAATCAAAAGGATATCATTATTAACAGTGCCCTCTTGTTGTCAGATCCTGCAAAGAGAAGCAAAGAAAAATATGCAAACACATTTTTTTTAAAGAGCTATATTTAGGTAGAAATTTACTAATATTTGAGAGAGGCTGTCTGTCTGTCCAAGAACTCCTCCTAAATGGTAAAAGCTAGGACAACCAAATTTGGTATACAGCTTCCTCTTATCATAACTTAAAGCAAGGTTAGGAGTTGGTTGTGCCAGGAAAATGGGATGTGCCTGGAATGGGAATGCTTCTCATAAAACCACACAGAAAAGACAGAATCACCAGGCAGGAGAAAGGGGCTGACTGTGGCCCCCATCTGGGACTGCCTGAGCCCCCAAGCCTCTCATTCCCCTTTACGAAGCTCCTCTCCCTCTCCCCATTCATACAGGGACATTGCTGGCTATTCCTGGTTGTGAGGGAGTGAGAAGAATGTGCACAGTTTTCTGCATTCCTCACTCTGGCTGAGGAGCTCAGGCTATGTCTACACTGCAGACAAAAATTTGAAAAAGATAACGCAAATTGGAAACCACAATTTGCATATCTTTTTCCACTTTTTCCCCTGAAAGAGGCCTTTCCGAAATTTGGCTCATCTACATGGGGCCAAATTTCAGAAAAAAACCTCCTCTTTTGGAACATCCCTTATTCCTCTCACAGAGGAATACAGGGATGCTGAAAAAACACGTTCACTTTTTTGGAAACTGTTCTGAAAAAAGCAGATGCGTTCCTTGGACGCGGCAGAGCTTTTCTAGGATAGCTCTCATGAACAAAAATTAATTGAGTTAAGGATCTGAGCAATGCTGGGTAAATCTTCTAGCTAACTATATTTCCTCTAGATTTTCCTTGAGGCTCTGTAGTTTGTCCTGGAAAATATTACTGAGCAAGTGATTACAGAAAATTAACTCTTAAAAAGCTCTTTGGAACACACTGATAGTTTGAGAGAGAAGAAATTATGAAGCAAAGGGTTTCCAGTATAAGGGAAGAAAGAGAGTCACATGGGATTAAGTAAAGAACAAAAACTACTCTTAAAGCTTTCCTCTTACTGGAAAATACAGTGACAATAGCTTTGCCTTTGTGTCACTGCTCAGAGAAAGGAAAATATTAGGTGGAAGGGAATGTTTGAGCAAAATCCTTCCAGCCATTCTTACATTCTAATTTGGAGAGATAAATAGTAGTCTTTATTAACCTATGCTTTATTAACCTATCCCACATATTTTTTAAAGAAAGGGACTGTTCACCATAGCCTACTATATCCTTGAATGCTCTTTTTGGTTTTTAAACAGAATTTTGTGTTGGGTTAAGAGTTGTCCACTTAAGTTGCTGTAATGCATTTCATAGTCAGCTTGAACTTGGGGAATACACAATTTTCAAAAGTTGTTTAAGAAGTAGAGAAGGCTGGAGTTTCCCTTATTGTTGTTTCTTAACCTGTCCTTTCCCATCTTGCTGTCAATGTGCCAGACTCTTTGCTGTTTAATTTTTTTTTTTTAAGTTTAAAAAACAGAAGTGTCTTTAAAGTGATTTAAGCAGCTCCAGTTGATGTTTAGCTTTTGGACTGTAAGGTATAGACTGTATTTGTACAGTATCTACCATAATAGGGTTTTAGTCCATGGCACTACCACGCTACAAATATAATCCTAACAAGGGGCATAATCCTCCACCCACAGAAGTCAAGGGAAAGTCTCTCCTGGGAGCAGAACCCATAGATTTGGTGAAGCTTCTGCAGAGACTTTAAAATAACAAGCTTAGCATAGACCATCCCCCAAAACCGTGGTGCTAGGGGGAAGAGTGGAAGGTAGGAGCCAAAGGGGGGGAGGGGCAGGACAGTCCTGGGCCATACAGCTGCTCCTGCAGGGCAGACTGGGGGAAGGTAGTTTAAAGATTGCGTTAATAAACACAAGCACCCAAGGGTGCTGAAACAATGGGGGAGGGGAGAGCCACTGAGCCAGAGCACAAATTATGCATGAGGCAAAGCACTGCAAAGCAAGGGGCACAGCCAGGGCTGGCCTTACCATGAGGTGAACTGAGGTGGCCATCTCAGATGCCAGGCTGTGGGGGGGGGGGAGGGGAAGGGGCACCACTAGGACCCAGAGAATTGAGACAGGGTTCAAAGTTTTGGCCCTGGGCACAGCCGCTCCTTCGTGCTTTTAGCGACACAGCCAGCGGGCCAAGTAAACAGGATTTCTCCGCATTCTTTGCCAACCCCCCCCCCCTCAGCCGCGTTTGCTTTGCAGGAGGGGAGCGCTGCTGGGCTGCGGCGCGCACTCGCCTTTGCCTCCTGCTCCGGGCTCAATTGCCAGGCTGGACAAACCCACCGGAGCGCGGCTGGCTTGGGCATGGAACCCAGCGGCGCGCCCCGCCCTGCGGCCAGCCCTGCCCGTGGGCGCTGCGGGGCAGCGAGGGGCGGGGGCTGCCGAAGCACCGAGCTGGCCTTGCGGCGCGGGCTGCCCAGAACCCGGGCAGGCTGCGGGGCGCGCGGGCCGGGGGAGCAGGAAAGCCCCGCTCGGCTGAGCCCGGCCCTTCCCCGCGCTCCGGAGCCGCCGCCGCCAGCGCCGCCGCTCGGGCCCTGCGGCCAGGCTGGGACCGGAAAGGCCGCCGGGGGCGTGGGGACGGGGCGGGCGGAGCGCTGTCCTAGCCCGGCTGGTGCTGCGCGGCGCACGCGGCTCCCCGCGCGCAGGGCGGCACAAGCCGTGCACAGAGGTGAGTGAGTGGTCCCCGAGCTGTGCGGGGGGGTTGCAGCCTCTTCCCTGGGCAAGGGGCCCCTCACTTAGGGGGTGGGGCTGTGCCCCCCCACCTGCACGCCGCTCGGTGCAACCATGCATGGGGGACTCCACGTCCTGGGTGTCTAGGGGGGCCTGGAGGGAGCAACACACCTACAGGCTGGGCTTTGAGGGTTCTGGGGGTGGGGGGAGGTCAGACTTTATGCCACCTCTCTGGTGTCCACGTTCCCTCTGATTCCTAGCTGAACAGGAAAAGCTGTGCCACCCCAGACACTGCCAGTGCTCGCCCTCAGCCGGCATCCTCCCTCGTGCAAGGACGTGTCATGTTGCCTCAGTCATGGAGCGGGAGCTGGCCTTCACTAGGAACCCTGTCCCGGTGACTGCAGCCACGTCCGTGAACCCAGGTAAGTCTAGTCAGTGACCAGAGAAGTGTCTTATCCACAGGAGTTAGAGGTGGAAAGGCCCAGCTGGATCAGCATCCCGTTTTCAAGGTAGCTGAGAAGGTTTAGTAAGGGATTGGTAGGGAAACAGTTGGTAACAAACTGCAGTTCATCTGCATACACACCTTTACTCTTAGAAAGTGCTCACAAACATTTTTGGGATAGTGGACCACAGGTTGAAATGCCTGATCTCATTACAGCTTTTGCTTGATAGTGTGGAATATTAAGTACTGATGCTAAACCCACACTGAATGCTATTACAAGTGATTCAATAGCTCACTTCTATTAAAAAGGTAGGATCTCCTTCCTTAGTATGCATTATTTTAAATAAGTTTTTGCAAGCCGTTTATACATAGGAGACTAAGATACCACTAGTACTTAATGGGCTCAGTCCTGGTCCACTTGAAGCCAACAGGAGCTGTGCTGTTGACTTCAGTAGGAGGATCAAGCCCAGAGTGATTATATTAAATATGCAAAATACTTTAACCATTATTATTTGTATTACCATCACACCTAGAACTGCAGGCACAAAAATCCCAGCATAGTAGTTAGTGTACAGTCAAAACAAAGAGACCGTCTAAGCCCCAAAGAGCCTTTGCATAACTATTGTTAAATAGAAAAATTAATAATCATTGGAATGGTTTCCAATGAAGTTGTCACTCAATTGACAGTGTAGACAAACTTTATAACAGCAGGCAGGCTTTGTCACAGGACCTAATGCCATTACCAGCTTCAGCCGCTCCAAGTCCCCAGCACTCGCCACCGAACCATTATACCCTGTAATGGGTTCTGCTGTCAGTAATCCAAATGAAATTATTAATGTAATATTTTGAATGAAAGCGCTACCTTCAAAACAGTTGGAGTTTTTTAAGACCATATAATTGTATTAAATAAGTTTGGGTATTTTTTAAAAAGTCATTTAAAGTATGTTTACCCAACAACAGAATGGCTAGGCAGTCATATAAACATTATATAGTTCCAGTCATTCTAACAGCTACATGCAGCTATGTTCAATCACACCTTTCTTTGCTCAATATTAAAGCCTGCCAATCTACAAAAAGCCAGGACATTCCATCAATGTTGCAACTCTGTGACTCCTAGTGATCTTATCTATACAATTTCTTCAGCAAAAGTGCAACTTCAATCATGCTACTATCAGCGTAAGCTCCATTATAGATTGGAAGCAGGTGGGTTTTTTTAAAGACCACCTACTTTGTTTGAGGATACAATAGTAAGCACTCCTATTTTTGGTGTCCATGTTAGTACCAGTGCTAGTGCTGAAACAAATATTTGATTTATTATACAGTCCCGTGTTGTCCATATGTTTTTATGATCCCAAAATAGTTTGTGATGTGTCATATGGCACATACACTAATGCATGCATACAAATGACTTCAATGCCACTGTAAAAAATGTTATACTGGAAAGACTTCTCAAGGTTTCTATATAATATGTATACAAAATATATGTAACTTGGTCAGTTCATTTTATAGTGCTTTCAGTGTCTAGAACTTAAGCAATAAGTAACTGACCAAAGAAGGGTATGATTAGAGGCTTTGATGGCACGTTGACTCAGGGTATGATTTTGCTGTCAGAAAGCGAACTGTCTGAAGGATGTTTACTGTTATGGGGCAATTTCAGTTTATTGGAAAACACACCATTTACTTGAAGCACATTAGTGCTGTGATTGCTCATCACTGTGGTAGCGGATTACTTACAGCAGTCACTGAAATCAAGAAAGTTTGTGCAGAAACTGAAGAATTTGATAGTGAGATTTAGGATTTCAGTTTGAGGGACTTATCATTACAGGTTTAAAAAGATACAGTCTGTATTGAGTATAATATTTTCAATACTTACATAACACTATGTATCAACTTTTCTCCCTCTTTCGTCCTTCGATACCTTTCAATAAAGGAAGAGTTCACATTTCCTCACCTCTCAAAAAAAATCTCTGAAAACAAACTTCATATTAACATAAAAATAAATTAGCAAAGACTGGTCTTTCCAGGACAGTGTCCCCCAAAATATCATAAAAAGGGATCAGGATTTACAGCATTTCTAACAGCACAAATACGTTTCATGATTTAATGCTTTACTTCAAACAGACATCTCAAGAGAAATGTTTGTGTTCACTATAACAGGTTTTAAGATTCACTCTACTGTAACATGCCTGATATGCCTTCACTCCTCCAATATGCAAAGTGACATGCATAATTACAGGATAAAGATGATCAATTACTAATGCCAAACATTAAAATAGGGGAGAAATGGTCTTAATCTTTATTGAACTTGAAATATTTAAAAGGCACCTTCTGGGAATATTTCTGATCAAAGTTCAAATACTTCAACATGATCTATGGTTAAGTTGTGTTTAGTATGACCAGAACTAGTACAGGTTTGCAGTTGGACAGATATTAGTCATAATTATTTTTAAAAATAATCCTTTTGAAGTTTGATACTTAGATCTGTCTTTTTTTTTTTTTTTTAAGTGTTTGATCCTACAGGGATTTTTTTTTAAGTGTAGAGTAGACTTTAACAGTTTGGAAGTCAATGTTTTTATCATACGTGCTGCTTTTCATTTTGGGGGGAGTGGGTGGATCAGAGAATTGCGGTATTGGTAACTTCTACAATTTTATTACAAATTTTGTATCATTTGGCATTTTCTGTACAGTTCCAGATCCTTGAGAGTCTCGGGTTTCTTTTAAAAAAAATTGTTTATGGCCCTCATGTTTGTTCAGAACAACCTAAAAAGGTGAATCCTAAAGCCTCAAAAACCAGACAGCAAATAAAAACCATACCACATTTATCTTTAATAAGTAAGTGTTTGTGCCAGGCTTGACTTATGATTTTCTTGGAGTCTGTGACATCATTTCCGAGGGGAATTCAGAGACTTTGACTTATAATTCATCCTTTGAATTTGGCATAAGTGAACTCATTGTCTCATTCTGGATTAGCATTTCCAGTAGTGGCTCTCAGGTTATGTCTAGACTGCAAGCCTCTTTCGAAAAAGAGCGTCTAGACTGCAAGCAGTACTTTCAAAAAAGCAAGCCGCTTTTTCAAAAGAAAGCAGCGAGTGAGTCTGGATGCTCTCTTTCTAAAAAGCCCTGTTGTCATTCAAGAACGCCTTTTTTCGAAAGAGCACTTTCGAAAAAAGGCGTTCTTCCTCGCGAAATGAGGTTTACCGCCGTCGAAAGAAAAGCCGCGTTCTTTCGATTTAATTTCGAAAGAACGTGGCTGCAGTCTAGACGCAGGTGATGTTTTTTCGAAAAAAGGCTACTTTTTTCGAAAAAAACCCTGAGTCTGGACACAGCCTCAGTGGTGAGGCTGGACTATATTCTAACCCTGGAAGAGCTTGGAATACATTTGCTAGGAAGCTTTCACTGCCTCTGCCCATCTGCTCTATGTATGGAAGACTACATCCTTTTAATGAGCATCATTCACTTTAGGGCCAGATTTTGGGTCACCCAAGAAAAGTCAACACACACACTTTGGAAAGGGCACCAACAGGGATAGAATCTTCCTGGGACATGTAAGCAGTACTACTACAACCCAGAGTCAGTGGTGGAAGACACTGTGCCCCTTCAGAGCCCCTCCCCACTGTCTCATGGGCTTTCTAGCCAGTGGATCATGCGGTTTGCAGAACCACTTACTATTCTCTCTTTACTAGTCACCTAACTTGTTCACTAACTCCCTCTCCCCTGGGACTCCTACAGAGAAAGATGGCAGTTTAACTCTGTAGCATCCAGGGTTGCAAAATACCTTACCTGGCAGGTCTTCTTCCTTCTAGCAGTGCAGAGGTGGGGGACAGCCAATTGGTGCAGAGGCATGTGGATCGGACAAAGACTTCTCTTAGTGGAGAATTTATTGATAGAGATTCTCTAGGTTTTAGTCAGGAGGAGAGGATGAAAGAGGATAAAGCATGGGCCAAAGCAGACGAGAAACATTCACATACAAAAGAATCTGACATATCAGAAAAGGGCAGACAAATAAACAGTGACAAGTTTTTAAAGTGCTTGTACACAAATGCTAGAAGTCTAAATAATAAGATGTGTAAACTAGAATGGCTCATGTTAAAGGAGGATGTTGATATAATAGGCAACACAGAAACCTGGTGGAGTGAGGACAATCAATGGGACACAATCATACCGGGGTACAAAATACATAGGAAAAAGCCAAAAAGGAGTTTGATAAACAGCTAACCTAAAACTCAAAAGGTAATAAAATGTTTAAGTACATTGGAAGCAGGAAGCCTGCTAAACAACCAGTAGGGCCCCTGGATGTTTGAGATACAAAATAAGCACTTAAAGACAATAAAGTCATTGTAGAGAAACTAAATGAATTCTTTGTTTTGGTCTTCACAGCTGAGGATGTTAGGGAGATTCCCAAACCTGACCCATCCTTTGTAGGTGACAAATCTGAGGAATGGTCACAGATTGAAGTGTCATTAGAGGAGGTTTTGGAATTAAATTGATAAACTTAACAGTAACAAGTCATCGGGACTAGATGGCATTCACCCAAGAGTTCTGAAAACTCAAATGTGAAATTGTGGAACTATTAACTATGGTTTGTAATCTATCCTTTAAAACAGCGTCTGTAGCCAATGAATGGAAAATAATGTAACGCCAGTATTTAAAAAGGGCTCTAGATGCTATCCCGGAAATTACAGACTGGTAAGTCTAATGTCAGTATAGGGCAAATTAGTTGAAACAACAGTAAAGAATAAAATTGTCAGACACACAGAACATAATTTGTTGGGCAAAAGTCAATATGGTTTCTGTAAAGGGAAACCATATTTTACTAATCTGTTAGAGTTCTTTGAAGGGATCAACAACATGTAGACAAGGGAGATCCAGTCGATATAGTGTACTTAGATTTCCAGAAAGCCTTTGACAAGGTCCTTCACCAAAGGCTCTTACGTAAATTAAGTTGTCATGGGATAAGAGGGAAGATCCTTTCATGGATTGAGAACTGGTTAAAAGACAGGAAACAAAGGGAAGGAATAATGGTACATTTTCAGAATAGAGAGGTGTAACTAGTGGTGTTCCCCAAGGGTCAGTTAAGACCAATCCTATTCAACTTATTCATAAATGATCTGGAGAAAGGGGTAAACAGCAAGGAGGCAAAGTTTGCTGATGATACTAAACTGTTCAAGATAGTTAAGAACAAAGCTAAGTGATTGGGTAACAAAATGGCAAATTAAATTTAATGTGGATAAATGTAAAGTAATGCACATTGGAAGAAATAACCCCAACTATACATATAATAAGATGGGGGCTAATTTAGCTACAACTAATCAGGAAAGAGATCTTGGAGTCATCGTGGATAGTTTTCTGAAGACATCCACTCAGTGTACAGCGGCAAACAGGCTGTTAGGAATCATTAAAAAAAAGCAAACAGGATGTTAGGAATCATTAAAAAAAGGGATAGAGAATAAGACGGAGAATATCTTATTGCCCTTATATAAATCTATGGTACGCCCACAACTTGAATACAGGCAGTCCCCGGGTTACACGGATCCGACTTACATCGGATCCCTACTTACAAACGGGGTGAGGCAACCCCGCACTAGCTGCTTCCCCCCAGCAGACCAGGGAGACACAAAGCTAGCGGCCCCCCCACCCCAGCAGACCAGGAAGACGCAGAGCAGCTTTTCTCAGCAGACACCTCAGCTTGAGAATAAAGGACTGAGGGAAGTGAGGTGTGGGAGAATAAAACTGAGCTCTGGAGAAATGTTTGGCTAGAGTTTGCCCTACAATATGTACCAGTTCCAACTTACATACAAATTCAACTTAAGAACAAACCTACAGTCCCTATCTTGTACGTAACCCAGGGACTGCCTGTACTGTGTACAGATGTGGTCTCCTCATCTCAAAAAAGATATACTGGCATTAGAAAAGGTTCAGAGAAGGGCAACTAAAATGATTAGGGGTTTGGAATGGGTCCCATATGAGGAGAGATTAAAGAGACTAGGACTTTTCAGCTTGGAAAAGAGAAGACTAAGGAAGGATATAATATATAAAATCATGAGTGGTGAGGAGAAAGTGAATAGGGAAAAGTTATTTATCTGTTCCCATAATATAAGAACTAAGGGCCACCAAATGAAACTAAAGAAATAAAAGGAAGTTCTTCTTCACACAGCGCATAGTCAATCTGTGGAACTCCTTGTCTGAGGAGGTTGTGAAGGCTAGGACTATAACAGGGTTTAAAAGAGAACTAGATAAATTCATTGAGGTTACGCTATTAGCCAGGATGGGTAAGGAACGATGTCCCTAGCCTCTGTTTGTCAGAGGGTGGAGATGGATGGCAGGAGAGAGAGATTGCTTAATCATTGCCTGTTCGGTTCACTCCCTCTGGGGCACCTGGCATTGGCCACTGTCGGCAGACAGGTGCTGGGCTGGATGGACCTTTGGTCTGACCCAGTATGGCTGTTCTTATGTTCTTAAGGACTAAAATAGGGCGGAACTCCAGGGAGCTGGGGAATGTTACTCTTAAGATAAAAAAATAGATGACTATCCCTGACCAGAAATACAAAGTAGTGGAAGAAAGAGCAGGAGAGTATGAATCAAAGCCCTTGCTTTACACAGGGTCTAATCACAGTCTTTCCTTGTGGTTCCTAACCATAAACACTACAATGGCTAACACTTGCAGTAATGCTACTCTCCGCATAGCACTTTCAGACTGCAGGACGGGTAAAGAAGGGTGATGAGGAACAGAAGCATTTACTATGTCCTTTTAAAGTGCTGTAGAATGAAGCACACTTAGTCCCTATGTTTACATGAATACCAGGCCTGCCAGAAGCAAATCACTAAGCTCTCTAGCCAGGGCTCCCAGTAAGCCTAATTCTGGGGGCAGTAGAGAGAGAGCCATACTGTATCCCTGCATATGAAAGGAATTTTTTGTATTAAATATTGCAGCAAGCACCAACTTACAGATGTAACATTCCAAAATGTTGACTTTTATTTTTAAAAACAGGGAAAAGGCATTCATGTCACATTAGAGATCAAAATGTTCTCCATGTGGATTATGCATGTGGCAATGTGGTGTTTGGTACAAGCAGTAACGGGTAAGTGTTTAATTTTTAAACAAACTTTGCTTAGAAAATCTTCAGCAGTCTAATTTATTTCTCCTTCTGTCTGAGGCTGCGTCTACACTGCAAGGTTTTTGTGTAAAAACCTGTGGAGCATCCACACTACAAATGTGCTTTTGTGCAAGGAAATCAAGAATAAAATAGCAGAACAGAGGGCTTTTTCTGCCGTAGGTAAGCCTCCTTTTACGAGGCATAACTCCCTTTTGCGCAAGAGTTCTTGCACAAGAAGGCAAGTGTGGATGCTCCAGAGGGAAAAAAGCACAGGTGCTCTGATGGCCACTCTGTGACTGGCCATCAGAGCTTTCTTGTGCAAGAGCGTCCATGCAGTGTGGACAATCTCTTGCACAAAAGCACATTGCTTTTGAGATGTGCTTTGAGGTATGGACGTGCTCTTTTCTCAAGTAGTTTTTGTGCAAAAACTCTTGCGCAAAAGGCTTCTTATACAAGAAGCAGGTAGTGTAGACGTAGCCTGAGTGTTTTGAGAAAATGCCTTCCTTGTATTTAAATTGCAGAGCATCACACTATTGTAATTCTGATGTCTACCTTAGTAATTTTCTTATAAAAATTCATTTTCAGTTAATTGGATAATGCTGTTAAGAATAGTGGCTCTGACTCTCTATTGCCTTGTCACTTACAACTGTTCAGAGGATATATGATGCTGTTGTTCTGAATTGGGAGCTTTTTGCACCCACACTATACAACTATAAACAAACCTACAACGTGCAAAAAATGGAGGATCAGGCTTTGTGTTTATTGAATCCAGAGCCAAATAGTGCAAAAGATAAGAGCCACGCATCCATTGGCAACTTTATCTCTCTTTTGTTTATACTGCTTATAGCTAAAGTTTCACTTTTGCTTGATGTGTGAATTTAAGGCTATATACAGGAAATAACTGCTAGTAAGTTTTTTTTTTTTTAATTTGAAGTTAGAAGTTTGCTCGGGTTACATGAGAGGAAACTTTCACAGACACTCCATTTCCAAATAGGCTGACTTGACTAGATCGAGAAATAAATAGAAATGCTGTTCCATCATTTTCCACTGCCAATGTCAGTTAATTATAAAATATTTAGTTTCCTTCTCTCATAGGTGTGTGTTGATTCAAAGGGTCTTCTTAAGTAATATTAAATGTAAAGGCACCTCTATTTGAGCTGTGTGTTTTGCCTTCCTAGTCTTGCCCCAACACAGGAGCTATGAAAAGAAAAATAAGGAATGTCCCCCATGGTATTATTCAGAGGCAGTTTTACCATTCAGTAGATGCACGATATCTGTGAGTAACTGCATCTGTGGATGCAGATATGGATACACATTTTGTATCCACACAGAACTTTAATGATTGCTGGCATTTCACTATTTCTGCATAGTGTTTTTTTGTTGAGAGAGAAGATAAATAAAGTTTTATCAGGTGCTTCCTTGGCTTGTTTTATCCATTAAGAAAATAGTTAGGCTTTCTTTCATTATGTCTCTTAAACCAAGGGACGTTACTGCCATGCACAAGTCATTATCCAAAGTCCTAATTTACTACTATTAAAGGATTCACCTTTGCCTTGTGAAGTACCCTATACTCAACACCCTTCATTTTCAGTTTTTAACAGTTTATTCTTTAACAGGTTTTCCCCTCCAAAATTCCCAAATAGAAAAGCTATTGGGGGGAGCCAACTTTGATGCAAGTTTTAGATCACTCAAATACATGAAAATACTGATTATATTAAGAAAATTCAATACACTACTGTAGGCAGATGTATTTGTGTTAATAATCAATTAATCTGAATTTAAATGTGAGACTGATCCAGTAAGGTAGTGTACTGAAGGAAGCGTGCACACCATACTCTCTTCATCAGTGCTCAAGTTGATTTTTTGCGCCACTTTTCACACTTTAAAAAGATTTCTAATAAATACTGATACAATTCTGGAAAACTTCAAAAAAAATTAAAACCAACAAAGGATTTTGCGTACTCTATGAAGGGATAATGTAATTATATATAATGTTTGTTTCCCCCATTGTATTGTAGAAAGTTGTGATAAAGGAGACATGATTGCTAGCACAGATTCTGTGGTCCTTCCTGGATCAAACATTACCTTCTTGTGCCGGCTAAAACAGGGTGAACGATGCAAGGAGCTAATTTTCAATAGTTCTGAAATGGTTCTTACATATGGAAGACACACATTTATTTGCAAATGTAAATCGAATGAAAAACTCATCTGCGGAGTTGACATCTATGTTGGAAGTAAGGAGAAGCTATTTTCTATTCTAATACTTTCTTCCTAGAGTATCAGCTGTGATGTGCCTCCGAGAAGCACATCACAAAGTAGTAGCAGGATAACTACTTCAGCAAGTCCATTAGGTGATGGATAGGTTATTTTAGTCAGAATGAATTATTTACACTGGCCCAGATTTATTCATCGAGGTACTCAATCACTGATCTCCTCACATGCATGTATGGGTATCCACCACTGTAATATCATATGCTTTACTTTGGGGAGGGAGTGGACACATGGATTGCCAGCCCACTGTATACACATTGATTATCATTGCTCTTGTAAAATATTACACAAGCCTTTATAAAGTGTGTGTCTCTTCAACTCTCTTCAGTGGAATGCCCCTTTTAGGGTATGTCTAGACTAATTGCTCTGTCGCCAGAACCATGTAGATTAGTTTATTAGACATACCCAAATGAAGCGGCGATTTAAATAATCACCGCTTCATTTAAATTAAAATGGCTGCCACGCTGTGCCGATCAGCAGTTTGGCGGCACAGCGCTATAGTCTGGACGCTCCACGGTCGACATCAAAGGCATTTGTTGACCTCCCTGGTATGCCTCGTGGGATGAGATTTACCAGGGAGGTCAACAAATGCCTTTGATGTCGACCACGGAGCGTCCAGACTACAGCGCTGTGCCGCCAAACAGCTGATTGGCACAGCGCATCAGCCATTTTAATTTAAATGAAGAGGTGATTATTTAAATCACCGCTTCATTTGGGTATGTAAACTAATCTACATGGCTCTGGCGACAGATCCATATAGTCTAGACATACCCTTAGTGTGACGGAGGCAGAAGAGTTGAAGGTCATGGTAGCTGGAAAAATCCCTAACAAGATTGCTCCTGTGGAGGATGCAGGGTTCCCCTGAAGGAAAATGCATATACTAGACATGAGCCTAGAACAGATCTGCTGGAGGCTAAATCTAAAGATTTGTGGGATGCGTTATGAACTCTCAGTAGTTCCCCTGTGAATCCTATTGTGAACAGGGAGCCGTAATGGGAATCCCACATAGTTTCTAGTAGCCTGTAGGAGCTAGTTCTTGTGACGTGGGTTGGCTTGCATTTCTTTTGTCTCTTGTGAAAAAAACGCTTTTTAAGAGCAGTTGTCAGTTGCTGTAGGCAGGCTTTTAGGCCCCAAGTGTGTACAGAGTGTGCACATGGAGTCCCTGTATATCCATATGGACTTCACTTGGTCTCTGTGTAGTGGTAAGCCCATGCAAAAACAGTTTGCAGAAATTGAGGCTTTAGTTGGTTCTAAAAACTCAGTCCCCCATAAAAGAGCTAGCCAAAAGGAGAATCTGAACCCTGATCTCTTTGTTTTAAAAAAACGTGGGCAACAAAATAAAATGTAGTACTCATGTAGAAGAAGGTATCTTAATACCTCTGTTACCTGTTTTTACCTCAAATATTGACAAGAGTGTCTGTTAAGATCCTCCAGATCAGCCAAGAAATGTATCCTGCATTCAGTATGGAAGAGATGGGCATATTACTTGTACTTGGGATAAAGGAAGACCTACTCACATAGAAACTACATATGTGATACAGTAAGTAACTGATGGACAAGGTGCTTTTAAGCCTACAGATAAATAACTTGAAAACTTAAGATTTCTTTTTTTTAATTGAGCTGCCCCTGAAAAGTCAGGTTGCTTATGTTTAAGACCCTGCCATATCACAGATAGGATTTTAAAAATCCTGTCTCATTATTTCCACTATTTAAATCTGAAATGTCAGTGTTGTGATTTATGAGGTTCTGTCCAGAAAGAAGAAAGCTGTTGGGTGGAGGTGGTGGGGGGGGGGGGGGCATATCAAGGTTATTGTAGGGGAGATTGTGGGAGCACAACTTTGAAGGCAGAGCCACCACCAGCAGCAAAATTCAGAATTAAGAGTGGCATGGCATGCTGTTAACACCCTTACTTCTGTGTTGCTACTGGCAGAGCACCTCCTTCTGAGCTGGGTGCCAGGCCAACAACCACAGCTGTCCATCTACTCAGCTGTAAAGTCGATAAAGTAGTAAGGGTGGCAATACTGGTGATCCCTCCTAAAATAACGTTTCATTCCCTGCAACTCCCTTTTGGGTCAGAAGCTACAATTGGAGAAATGCTGGCCTTCCCCGTGAAATCTGTATTCCATAGGGTAAAAGCAAGCAAAGGGCCAGATTTCATGGTCTAAGATGTGTTTTTCATGGCCAAGAATTTGATAGGACCCCATTTATGTTTAAGCCATTTGATGAGAAGCACAAAGACGACAGTCTAGGACTCAGGTTCATGAAAGTGAGTCTAGTTGCATACAGAGCTTATTTAGCTCACTATTTTCTTGTAGAGGCTACACCACAATACCACAGCATATTCTGGACTAGGCAGGTAGAAAACTGTACCTTGTTTCTAGAAATGCTTGCCCCTTGAAGCTAGATGTTTAATACTTGGACCTATATTAGACAGCGGCGTAAGCTTTCCCCTTCTTGGGAAAACATTTACAAACTGTCCAGTGTCCTAATACAGGTCCAGGGCAGGTACTTCTCGGCTCTGTTATGGCATGATCTGAAGTACTTTTAGTAAGAGGCTCATAGTTTGTATCTTTGACATGGCACTCTGCTAGGCCATGTCTGCACTAGGAGATTATTTTGAATGTATTAGTTTGACTTTAGGTCACCTGATTTTACAAATTCAAAGTTCCATGTCCTCACTACGAGGAAAAATCCAATGTAGTCTGAGGCAGGCTCCATTATTCTACCTTGGACTCAGAGCCCCAGGAAGCACTCTGGAGAGCTGCAGGAAGCCTCCTGGATGCCGATTAGTTTGAATTAATGGCACCGGAGCATCCATGCTAATATTATTTTGGACTTACAGGTTCAGGAATAGCGTTATTCCTTATGAAAAGCAGTACTACAGAGTTCTAATTGTGCGGCCACTTATTCTGGAATAATGGGCTAGGTAGTGTGGACACATCACTTAAAAATTGACTTTGGGGGGCTTATTTCAGACTAAGGTCCTAGTGTAGACTTGGCCCTAGAGAAACAGAGGGTGGCCATTGTTCAGAATGTATTACCCAAGTTTGCTGCTCAGACCCCAGGTAAGCTCCCTGCTATGATCCTATTGAGGACCCATAATATATACCTCCCTTGGAGTCTAGGTTTCCCTATATCCTGCTGTAGAAGCCCAGGGAGCTTATACTCATCCCACAAAGGCTGCCCACCTTGGTACTTAAAAGGAAGAGAACTACATCATTTAGGTCAAAATGTACAGGTGGTGAGAAACTCTTTAACAAAAACTCTCCTCCTCCTTGCCCCAAGTGGCCCTATTGAACCTGCCGTGGAGTTGGGGTATTTTATTTTTGTCCTTTGCAAAGACAGGCTCAGATGCTGCTTAAAAAGGCTTTGGACACCAATAAGGCATTTTGTCCTGCAAGGGCTCAATTGTGCTGTGCTCTCTTAGCCGGAATATCACTGGTGCTTGTATAAATAATGGAAATCTGCTATTGAGTGTCTAATTTGATAAGAGGATATGAAATTATAGACTATGAGGGAAGCACATCTCTCACTGTTGTAAAGCAGTATTGTTGTGTCTAGACTACATCCCTCTTTCGACAGAGGGTTGTAAATTAGACACTTTGAAATTGCAAATGAAGTGGAGATTTAAATATCCCACGCTTCATTTGCATAATCACGTAATGGCGCTCTTTCAAAAAAGGGCCATTTCGAAAGTAAAACCACGGTCTAGACACGGTTCTTTGGAAAATGGCAGGCTTTTTCGAAAGATCCTGTACTCCTCAAAGAGGGATGTAGTCTAGACACAGCCTATGATGTAGGTTATCCTATTGTTACAAAAAGAACCCACTCAAATCCTTGCATCTTAGAAGGAATCCAGAAATGTATAGTTTTGGGAATAATTTTGTTTAAAAAAAAATACCACATAACCTGTGCTATATTTTAGTATAATTTGTTTACTTTATAACCTTGCATTGCTTTGTGATTTTTAAAACACTTGAGCAGCTACAGATAAACACTTCATCTACATGTACACCAGGTATATCTTTTCAAGCAGAACTGCCCATAAATTGGATGGTACAACTCCATATTAATAATATTTTGTTGTTCAAAGAAAATTGTTAGGGCCAGATTCTCAACTGGTATAATCTAGTATGACTTAATTGAAATAACTGGAGCTACACCAATCTATCATCTCAGGATTTGGCCCACAGAGTGTGTGTTTAAGATTTTAATTGCAGTTTTCTCTTTTGTCCTAGGCTAACAAATGAGACAGAATGCTTAAGTTTTTTTGAAGAAAATGTGGAAAATCCTAAATATGGCTCATTGAAGCTGACCAAGCTGAACTTTTATTCTAATTATACAGCTGTGGTTGCTGCCTCAAATAGACTAGGAAATGCTTCTTCCCTACCCTTCACTTTCATGTTCATAGACATAGGTAAGTGTTACTTATCTCTGAAATGAGCAGAGCTAGGGAGTTGGTAAGAAGATTGGAATATAGTATTAGATAAACTTTAGTGTACCAATTTCATGAGGTTGTCAAATGCACCTATAGTTTTGGATGTGAACTCTTAATGTAAAGTAACAGCAATCTAAATAAATAATGGGACCTAGTATACTTTACCTGAAATAAATATCCCATCATTATTTCTTACATAGCAGAACAATTTCTAATATTGCCTGTCTAACTGGCTTTTTCTTTTTTGTCTTTTCTGTTAGTGAAACCTCATTCTCCAACAGATATATTAGTGAAATTTGACAACTTTTCTGCAACAAATTGCACTGTCTTGTGGCAGGATCAGCAACAGACACAAAGCTGTAGACTAAGATATCGACCAGCTAACAATCACGTCTGGAATATGGTAATAATTCTTTCAAGAAAATAAAGGAAGTTGTTGGTTTGCTTTTGTTTAATTATTTTTACCAGATTTTATTTCTTCAGATTTGTTTCTCTTCTTGTTGGCATCAAATTTAAGATAATGCAGTGATTTATACCAGAATAAACTTAAATATAATTAAGCATCCATTTTAAACACCCTCTTTGATCTGAACTTTTCTGTATGTGAGGCCCTAATCCTGCAAAAACACACTCATGCACATAGTTTTATACACATGAATAGCCTCAGTGAAGTTAAATATTTGGGTCTTTTCAGAATCAAGGTCCTAACGTCTGACACAGCTATCTGGTCAAAACACATATTAAGTAACTTGATGCACCTCAGCAAGATCCAGAAATTTCTACTCATACTTGTTGAGTTATAGGATATAAACATGAATTACCATGCTTGTTAAGATGAACCAAGACATCATCCAAATTCTATTGAAGGTAATAGAAGTCTCCTTTTATTTCACAGGAGCCAAGTCAAACCTCAAAATGAGCATATTAGGACTTCTTTTAAGTAGAAATCATATATAGTATTAAACAAACTCTTCCGTTCACATATTCAGTTATCTTCAGGTTGTTAACTTAGTGAGAGTTTTGTAGGAAAAAACTGCAAAGCAGGATACTGAAAAAGTTTTGTAGTTCAGCATGTTGAGGTAATTGACAGTTAATCAAATATTCTAGTTAGTTCGGAGTTATACTTACCAATGGAAAGCTAATTTTCAAATATTTAGAATACAATAAAATGAAGTATAAAATAGTACATAGGTAGTTACCAGTCCAGTAGTAATATTGCACTGCAAAGTGGTTGGTTTCTTGAAGCACTTATTTGTAGTCAAGTAAATTTTTCTATACAATAGGATATTTTGCGATTCAACATATAACTATGGGTGGCACATGGCACACACCCAGATCACTAACTACACTTAAACACTAAAATTATACTGAATGTAATTTAATCTATTTGATTCAGAAAGCACTTTTATGCAAAAGAGGCAGAAGACAGTGGAGTACAGAATGTGCAGCTGCATAATTTCCTGGGCACCATACTAATCCCTGTTACTAGACTGAAGAGTTGTAGTGAGAGATACCAGAAATGACAGAGATTTCTAGTTGGTAAAGTGCTGGATATCAGAGCTTTTACTGTTTTCATTACATTTTTTGTTTGAAAGGGTTATTTAAGGTTGCACTGAATAAGTTTGCCATTAGTTGAAACATTGTCTTAAATTTCTTTTCCTGCATGAGGATAGCTGTTACTATAACCCACAAATCTATATTTCTGCAAGTAACTCCAGAACATGACAGTATTGGCTAACTGGGGTTTAGGTGCTCTAAACCTACAACAGCATTATATATTTGGGTTTATAGAACAGGGGTGGGCAATAATTTTATGGGAGGGTGGCAACTCCACGAATTTGGTAAGTTAAGGTCAAGATTCACTCTTTTCTTTTATATTAATGGAGGCGATGTGGGATGTGGGATGGAAGTTGGCTACAGGAGAGCGCTGTAGGTAGGGGATTTGGTTGTAGGAGGAGAGTCTGAGAAGGAGTTGTGACTAGGGGCAGGGACACAGAAGGGGATGCAGAAGGTTTGGGCCATGACCTGGGGCAGGAAGTTGGGGTGCAGGATGAGGAGCCAGCTGCAGATTCTAGCAGGGAGGTGCTTACTGTAGATGGCTCCTGATAGAAGCCCACTGGGACCCTTGGGCAGGCTCCCTGCCAGCTGTATTCCCCATGTGCTACTCAAAGAGCAGGCTGCTTGGGGCAGTGTGTGTGTGTGCATGTCTCTGTGCAGCGTGTCCCTTGCAGGGGTTGTCTCCGTGTGCGCTACATACACCTGCAAGCATGGCCCAGGCAGCTCCTATTGGCTAGTTTCCTTTTAGATTCTTAGAAGCTTTTATGTCCCCTCTCAGTCTTCTCTTTTTCAGACTAAACAAATTCCAATTCTTCCAATCTTCCCTCATAAGTTAAGTTTTCTAGTAAGGATGTAATAGTGTAGCAGATTAACCAATAAGCAAAAGGTTACAGGTTAATGCTATAGGGTATGTCTGGGCTGCACCCCTCTGCCAGCAGAGGGATGCAGCTTAGGCTGGGCAAAAGCGCTAACAAAGTGGGGATTTAAATATCCCATGCTTCATTAGCATAAAAGTGGTCACCGCTTTTTTTCTGGCACGGAGCTTTGTCAGAGAAAAGCGGCAGTCTAGAGGCTGATCTATTGCTAAAAAAGCCTTTTCCGATAGATCTGTTTTATGAGGCATAAGGGATCTATCCAAAAAGGCTTTCTTTAGCGATAGATCAGCCTCTAGACTGCTGCTTTTCCCTGACAAAGCTCCGTACCGGAAAAAAGCGTCAGCCATTTTTATGCTAATGAAGCATGGGATATTTAAATCCCCACTTCATTAGCAATTTCACCCAGCCTAATCTCTGTCATTGTCTCTCTGTCATTGTCTAAACCATTGATGAAAATATTGAACAGAACTGGATCCAGAACTGAACCCTGTGGGACCTCACTCATTATGCCCTTCCAGCATAACCATGAACCATTGATAACAATTGTCTGGCAATGGTTATTCAACCAGTTATGCACCCACCTTATAGTAGCTCCATCTAGGTTGTATTTCCCTAATTTATTAATGAGAAAATCATGGGGGACAGCATCAAAAGTCTTATTGAAGTCTAGATATACCACAACTATGCTTCTCTCTTATCCACAAGGCTTATGTGTGTGCTTAAGACCTAATGAAAAGGTCAGTTTTGATAAATGCATTCATTTGTGTCAATTTATCATGTAGAGGAGCTGTGTCCCCATTAAGTTATTCCTGACAGCACCTAAGAGAGACAGTTAAGTTACCACTGCTTTTGGTTCTGAAAATCCTAGGTAAACAGTACAGGCTTCAGACTTATTATACATTTTCCATAAATCAGAGCATTGCTTCATTCAAGATTTATTTCCTCTTATATTTAACACTAATGCTTTCCATTTAATGTCATTAAAGGTTGAAACTTTAAATGCTACCAGATACTATCTACATGAGCTGAAGCCACATACAGAGTATGAATTTCAGGTTTGCTGCAGATTTCACCCAAACAGAGGAATATGGAGCGAGTGGAGCACATTTCGAATACAGACTCCAGAAGCAGGTAAGAAAATGTGCAGTTTGCCACTAAATGGGACAGTACACCACACCCAGAAGGGTGTAGACAATGGATTAATGTGTCAATCTCAATCTCTCCATCAGTATCATCATCAGCACCTTGCCTCGATGACTTAAGGAAATCATTCTGTAGTTCTTGCACTCCAACGCTCTTCCTTTCTTGTGTATTGTCACTAGCTCAGATCTTGTTCATTCCTTACGTGCCTTCCCTTCTTTCCACTCTATATAACACATGCCTTTGATATATTTGTAAGTTATTATAAAGCCTACAGTATCTTACTATGACTCATGCTATTTACTACCATTCGCAGCATCAGTTTCTGTATGAGACATTGATTGATTCAAAAAAGGTGTGAACTTTTTATTCTGCTCCCCTTCCCCTGCCAGCACTTTCCTTCTTGTAACTCTGTGTGCGCACGTTGGGTTGCTATAGTATTTCAGTTAAATGTTTCCTCTCTTCTCCCAACTGAAATCTCACCATTTAGGTTTTTTTCCTGCTAAACATGTGAAATAAGAATCTCAAACTAATCAATGAGTATGTTCTAGCCTCTTACAACTCTCACCGAGATCAGTTAGAAAGTGAAAAGTCAGAGATACAAAATGGCTATGTCTCTAAACTAAAAATTGCCTATGTGCAGAATTCAACACTCTGCTTTTAATGATACAATACATTTTAAAAAATCTACTTATCAGGTTTCCGTAGTGTCTGGCCCTGCCATGGACATTACATTTAAGCACTATCTGGTATAGAATGTATGTAAAATGAGCCTTGAAGAAGGAAGACTTGGGGGTTAATAAACCCAGAGAGATAAAAAAAAATATGAAAGCAACATGTGGAATTGTGATTCTTTGAAACCGCCCTCTAGCTCATCCTCTAATAGTGCTTAGGATTTAGTTTTCCCAGGGCTACTGGTTCCCATCTTTAGCTAAAATGAATAAGGCTATAGGTGATTGGAGTGACAGTTCTTAGCATTGGTTTTCTTTCTAGGATTTATCTCCTCCTTGCCTACAGTTCCTGTCAGATTTAGCCAAGATCTCCTGGCTTTTGTTTTTGGGTTGTTAGTAACAATTCTTGAGTTCTGGTGTTTCTCTTTCAACCTGCACTAGTGAAGACGGATTTGAAGAACCTGGCTGGAGTGTCTGTTGTTTTACTAGTTTTCTTCCTGATTTTGAACTACTTGAGCAAGTCATCCACCAACTTTTGACTTTTCTTCATAAATTGCTTAATTGTTGCTACCGGTACGGTTTACTAAAAACTGTACCCAAAGCTTATCCGATATATTTCTGATCTTAAAATAATTAACATTTTTTCTTTCTTGGGCTAAACTGCAATTTTCAAATGCCATTGATCATTATGAAAGACAGGACTATGCAGCACTTTTGTTTCAGCAAGATCAGACTAACACGACTACATCTCTATTACTATTGATCATTAGGAGCACTTATTTTCAGTGTCAGTATATTCCCATTGAGTTTAGATCTAGTGCTCTTTCCACAGAAAATGAAAGTCACACAGATATTAACTAAAAGAAAAACATTATCAGAATGTTATCGATAGAGCTGATGATTTCTCTTGAGTAGCCACAGCACAGTTTGCAGACTTTGAGCCAGTAAGGATTAAAGAAAAATCGTCCGGTGCTTGAGTGCTTGTGGCCTAACCACAAGGAACTTAATGGTTTAGTACTAAAATGGTTTTGACTCTCTCCAAGTTTTATACACCTATTAGTGGCTGAGCTTGTTTGAACTCCGTTATTAAAAAAAACAACCAACCAAATGATGAGCAGGATGTACCCTTAAGAGTTTTATGATTTAGATGGATGCCCTAAGAATCTTGTTTTATTTGTACTTAAAATCATGCCACTAACATAACCTACCTATCTTAGCACTTACATTGATGTTCATTTAGAAACAAACATTCTAAAGTGCCTCTCCCTGTAGCCTCCAAGTCTTAGCACTGTACATAGATGAAAAATTCAAAAGGGTCTCCTCAAGATTTCCAGGATGCATGGTTGTGTCTCTTTAAGGCACTTTTCTATTTCACTTTCATTTTGTTTTCCCTCGTACCTTTCAACATTTTGCAGATGTGCATCCAAGTGCAATCAATAACTCTGCATATTTTTTTCTCCTCCAATCAGCTCCAACTGGATTGTTAGATGTCTGGTACATAAGGCAGGACATAGACTCCCAAAAACAGAATATCACTCTTTTTTGGAAGGTAAGAGTTTACTACGGTAATAAAGTTAAAGGCGTATAGTTAAGTTTGAGGCAGGAGATAGTTCTTGCCATATGTTTGAAGATAAAACAGTTAAATGAAGGAAAAAACACTGCTAAGAGCTCTAAGGGAGCTGTTCAAAGAGGAGAGAAAACTCAGCTACCTCTAAGTTTTCTGATCCTCTGGTCAGTGCATCAACGACTCACTAAGCGGGGGAATGTGAACTGGTAGCAGTCAGAGGCATCCGTTCGTGGCTGAAGAATTTTTGGAGTCCCCTCATTTCCTGTCACCGGATGGAGTAGAGTGGCAGCACCTGATCAGGGGAGTAGAAGTGTCCCAGCTAGGATTCCCCAGCTCTTTAAAAAAAAAAAAAAAAAAAGATGCTCTCTCTCACTACATCAGCTTTCCTTCCAGAGGGAGACATTTCTCCCCCTCCCCCTCCCCATAACATTTCAGCTCTCACCCCTGCTAGGGAAAAGACATTTTGAAATCTTTCGAGGTGTTATTTAGAATATCATCTGGGGAACTTTTAAAATACAGAAAGTTCATGGGGCATTTCTAAATAAGAATGGATCAGACCAATGGTCTGTCTATCCTAGGATCCTGTATCCAGCAGTGGCTAATGCCAGGTGCTTCAGGGGGAATGAACAGAATAGGCAATCATTAATCCATCCCCTGACATCCACTCCCACCATATGGCAATTAGAGGGGAGGATTGGAGAGTGTGGAGTTGCATTCCTCAGCATCTTGGTTAATAGCCATTGATGGACCTACCTCCCATGAGCTTATTGAGTTCTATTTGAACCACATTGTAGTTTTGGCCTTCACAAAAGAGTTCCATAGGTTGACTGTGCCGTTGAAGTAATGCTTCCTTTGATTTGTTTTAAATCTGCTGCTTATTCATTTAATTGGGTGACCTCAGTTAATGTCTCATATAAAAGGTGTAGGGAACACTTCTTTGTATTGGGTAAATTATTAATAGCAGCTGCTACCTCTTGTCACCTCTAATAGGAGCTGGTGCACGTGCGGAAGCCAGCTCCCTCATATCTGCCCCTTCCCGCATTGCTGCCTCTGATGCAGGGGGAGAGGGCTGCATGTAATCATGTCAACATTTACACTTTCACATCCCTACCTCTAACACTGCAGGCCAGGTAATTTCCAATACTGAGGGGTAAAGTTAACCAGTCTCAGTAAGATTTCAAATGATAGGTTGTTACTGTACTTCCTTTAGTTTCTAGAACAGAGGTAGGAAGGAAGTGAGAATTTGTTATTAAAGAACAGTTATTGATATGAGTGTCATTTTCTAGCAAAGAGGACTATTACTATAAATAGCTGCCTGATTCAGAAATTTATTTTTACTTTGCCTTGAAATGGTTATTGAAAGAAATAGTGTCTGAGTTACTTAAAATAGGCAGCTTGAGAGTCTGAAGCAAGCTGTGGAAGATGTGAAAAGCACTGAACAAACAGGTAGTGCCTTGTCATTCAGATTAGTTAGACGATTAGTAGCCACAGCAGCTGTTCTGGAAGTTGTTCAGATTCCCCTAATTTGTTTTCCAATTCTTTATTCTCATAAGGAATACACACACTTAAGAGAACCGTTAGATCAGACTATACACTTCCTGGAAAGGAGAAGAGAGGGATTGGTGTATTTTTTCCAGGAAATGACAACTGTCCCAACTGCTGTCAGAGGAGATTCTGAATTAGAGCCTGATTCAAAGCTCATTGGCATGTATAGAAAGACAAGGAGGTCAGTGGGCTTGAAACCAAGCCTTTAATGGACAAACTGTAGCCCATTTCTCATGTGTTCATATTATAAAAAACTTTTGAGGCCGCAAAATAATCCATTTTCTTTTGTTGTATTAGTCAACCAGTCAGATCGAAGATTTACTGTTTATTTTATTCTAATTGGTGCTTCCAGAACCATGACAGATCCCAAGATGGTGTTCATGAGTGATTTTCCACAGCAGAGGGAACACCTTTAGAATCTCTTTTTGTAGGTTTTATATGAACAGTGATTTTTTTCCTGAATATTTCTCACTGACAGGATTTCCACGTTTCCTTGTCCCTGGATAGTGGCACCTAAGAGTCATTTTCTCAGAAGAAAAGATCCTTTTAGCATTGAAATGTAGCTGAAGTAGCATAACTTTGCAATGGGTATTCTCAAAGGGGAGGGAGTTAGGTGACTGATTCCCAGTGAACTGATTTGATTGAATGGAATTTAGGTGCCTAACTATCTTAAACTGCTTGACCTTGCTACCCATAAACATTACTTTGATTACAAGTGACTATCTGGTAGAAGATGCATCTGAGCAAAAGAAAAAAAAAATTAGATGCACACAAAGTTAGCTAGCAAATAATTGCATTGTTTTTCCTGATTTCTAAATGGAGTCATGCTTGTTAGCTTACAGAGGCATCTCTGGGAAACCAAGTGCATTAGCCTCCACAGAACCACCACACAGGATAAGAATATAAGCCATTGTTTTACCACAGCTCCCACAAATACCAGCTTTCCACCCCTCCCCTCTACAGAGAGCGAAAGGTGGATTAACATTTTATCTGTTTATTTCTCCGAAGGAAAAGTTCTACAGAATTATAACCTTTCTATAGCATTTGAAACCAACCTATAAAATCCTGTACCAAGGATATAAGACCTATAAGACTTTTCCTCAGAGGTGTAATCGCTTCTTAAATAGTTCATCTATGGGTTAAAAGTTTTTCAAAGTGGTAGCAATAATAGTTGCATAGAGAGATTGCTCTGCAGTTGCACTATTATTAAGGTGTATGTATTGTGGCTAAAATTTTAAAGTCAGAAGGAACCCCTAGATCTTCTAGCCTGGCCTCCCATCTAACATAGGCCATAGAACTTCAGCTAGCATTTCTTTGCTATATATTTTGTTTTATTTTAGTGTACTGTATTAATTGCAATGAGTTTATGAACAATGATAAAAATGAGTAAACTAGAGAATGTGCAAGACTGTAGCGTAGATACCAAATACCCTAAATTTAGAGTTGTGTCCCTTTGATCACTATAGTGTCTGCATATGAATTTTTTTTTAAATCGCCAAGATGTACCTATGGCATCTAAACAGACTCTTAAAAAACCTGCAGATGGTTCATAACAAAAGTACTGTGGAAGTCCGTTTATGATATATATTTTTTTGTCTTTGCAAGCTTTATGCTACTTTGGGAGGATTCTGGGTCAGTATAGCTCCAGCACTCTCCATCAGTAGATGGGGCTTGCACCAACAAACTTTCATTCAACATTAGGGGTTGCTCCATCTCTTTCTGCTAGAAGGGCTCATCACAGTTTTTGATACTGAGTAGAAATGGGCAGGGATCCTGGTAAACTTTCTCCATTCTTCTCAATACCATTTCTAAGGGCATGTCTACACTTGTCATGTAAAGTGGAAAAAGTCCCTTTTTGCATAAAAACCGTGGGAACATCTACACTTGCCCGTGACTTTTTATTTTGCAGCAAAACTTCTTAGTTTCACCGCAAAAAGAAAACCACCTTCACGAGACACGTACAGCTCTTGCTGGTTGTGCTTTTGCAGTGATGTGCAAGTGAAGAGATGCTCTTGCTGTTTACAGAGCTTTTTTGCTTCTGCACAATATTCCACAGTGCCTAGGTGACATTCCAACCAGCAGCTCTGCTGCTCTGACACCAGGTAACAGATGTCTTCCCCTCCCCTTGTAAAGCCCTGGGAACTTTGAAGCTCTCCTTCCTGTTTTCTTGGCAAGTGAGCACTTACCATCTGGCCAGGTGACAATGCATGCCCCGTGGAGCAAATGATCCCCTGCTTGTAGCAATGCTGAGCTACTGGAGCTGACCAGTGTTTGGGGAAAGGGGGCTGTGCAGGGACCCAGTATGCCACATAATCACCCCCCCACACACACACCTTCCCACAAGGCCTATCGTGAAGTGCTGGAAGCAAAGTGCACATGTAAACACTTTGACACCCGTGGAAGTGAGTGAATACCCAAATCAGTGCGTGTCTTTTACTGGTGTCCTATCAGTCAAACTGACTGCACAAGAACTCTGCAAGCGTAGATGTAGCATAACACCTTAGTGTGTCCCATGCTTTTCAGCACATTGGGTTACCCACATTCTCCATGCTTGCTTATCAGCTGCCATGTGACCAAGTCCTCCTGTTATTTTAATGTGAGTAGTTTCCATAGCACAATTTTTTTTTTTTTAAACACAGTGAAGGGAACCTGCCCCGACAACTAACCCTCTTCCTTTCTGATATGGGCTTGGGACCAGCACTGGTGGAGTTAACATGCAGTGCTGATCTCTTAAGAGCTGCTATTTTTATTATGAAACAAAAACCATACCCATTTTATTACAAATAGCTGACCTGAATGCATGTCATTTCTAGACAGGATTTCTCATCAGAAGTTATTCCTCCATCTGCTAGCATGTATTTTTAGGCTATCATACCATCTACTGTTGCACTTAGTGGTTATAGTGAACCTTTATACTGTATGTGCATTATGCACACGTCATTGTAAAGGTACCAGACCTTCCTGTGAACAGCTAGCCATAGCTTTAGGTCAGCCAACACCATCTCTATCCAAGAGCAGATGTGAAATCTTTCCAAGTCTCTCAAAGTGCTTCATTTAATCAATCTCTGTTGAATAGTGGTGGTACAAGGTGCTCTTAACTGTTTGACAGATTCTTATTTTTGAATATTTGTAATTTTGCTGGGAAAGTAACAAGGTATATTTCTTTGTAGGTTATGAGCAAGTCAGAAGCAAGAGGAAAGATCCTGCATTACACCTTGTCTTTCCAAGCTCTAAAGCAGAAGACAAACGTGTATGATACCACACAAACGCACTACGTTCAGGTCCTTCCCAAGGTGGATTACAATATAACAGTGTGTGCTCATAACTCGAAAGGAAACTCACCTCTGACGTCTATCGTTACTGATTTGAGTATTTTAGGTAAATACCTTTGCTGCTTGAGTTATGAGAAACAGCAGCTCTTGCTTTTGAACAGAGCAGAACAGTGTTCTGAAGTAGTCAGCTTTTGTGCTACTGCAGCCTAAGCTAGGTCATTCAAAGCCCTGATCTTATAGAATCATAGAATCATGGACTGGAAGGGACCTCGAGAGGTCATCGAGTCCAGCCCCCCGCCCTCAAGGCAGGACCAAGCTCCGTCTACAGACATCTGTCAGGGATGGTATCTAACCTGTTCTTAAATATCTCCAGAGAGGGAGATTCCACCACCTCCCTTGGCAATTTATTCCAATATTTGACCACCCTGACAGTTAGGAATTTTTTCCTAATGTCCAATCTAAACCTCCCTTGCTGCACTTTAAGCCCATTACTCCTTGTCCTGTCCTCAGAAACCAAGAGGAACAAATTTTCTCCTTCCTCCTTGTGACACCCTTTTAGATATTTGAAAACCGCTATCATGTCCCCCCCTTAATCTTCTTTTTTCCAAACTAAACAAGCCCAGTTCATGAAGCCTGGCTTCATAGGTCATGTTCTCTAGACCTTTAATCATTCTTGTCGCTCTTCTCTGTACCCTTTCCAATTTCTCCACATCTTTCTTGAAATGTGGCACCCAGAACTGGACACAGTACTCCAGCTGAGGCCTAAGTAGTGCAGAGTAGAGCGGCAGAATGACTTTATGAGTATACAATATATCTTAATTGTATACAGTGCTAATGAAGCTTACTGCTTATGCTATAATTTGCCACACAGTTTAGAATGAAAGAGCAATATGATTGGCACTAAGCACATTGTGTCCTAACATCATGATTAGTACTCAGCAGCAGGTCTCAGTTAGCCTAGTGTCACTCCTCTCTGCAGTGTAGGCTGGCCCACAGTTGCCTTCATGTAGCCCAATAGTAATGCTTGTTTTTGAACTATGGATAGGACAGCATCCCCTACCAGGGCCTAAGTTTGTGCAGTAGAACATTCATAAGGTACATTGCTCCATGTTTTGCTTATTCTGCTCTGCATGATTATTTCCAGGCATTCTCTCCCCAACTGAGACAGTATGGCCTAGATACTGTGACAGTATTGATGTAGGCCCTTTAAGGGCAGCCCAAGTAGAATTGATAGAGACGCAGTTGATAAGTGCCTGTATTGTGAAAAAAACTGCTGTGTGGACACAACCCAATCATGTTGGCTATCCCAAGGTCAGATCTGCAGTGGCTTTACAGTGGTAAACAACTTACTAACTCACCAGTTGGCATCAGTCTGCCTCCCACAGCTTTTTGGCCCTGTGTCTGAAAGCAACATTTTATACTTCTGTGGATCATCTAGGTTCTAGACCAGTGTTTCTTAAACTGTGTTCCATGGCACATCGGTGTGCTGCGAGGCAGTTGGAGGTGTGCAGCGGAGAACAACAGAATTCAAAATGGCCACCCTTAAAGAACTTTTTTTTGGCTCAATAACCTCCTCCCCCCCTTTTTTTTTTTGCTCAACAAAACATCCTGGCTGTGTCTACACTGGCATGAATTTCCAGAAATGCTTAAAACGGAATACTATTCCGTTTTCAGTTTTTCCGGAAAAGGAGCGTCTACATTGGCAGGCTGCTTTTCTGGAAAAGCCCTTTTTCCAGAAAAGCGTCTGTGGCCAATGTAGACGCGTTTTTCTGGAAAAGAGACCCGATTGCCATTTTCGCGATCGGGGCTTTTTTCTGGAAAAGACTACTGGGCTGTCTACACTGGCCCTTTTCTGGAACAGTGTTCCGGAATAAGGACTTATGCCCGAGCGGGAGCAGAATAGTTTTTCCGGAATAGCGGTTGATTTTGTACAGTAGAGCATCGTTGCTTTTCTGGAAATTCAAGGGCCAGTGTAGACAGTTCGCAGCTTATTCCAGAAAAGCAGCTGATTTTCCGGAATAAGTGGCCAGTGTAGACACAGCCCCCCTGTGTTCCTCAAAAAAAAATTGTTTGGCGTTCCTTGGTCTTAAAAAGTTTAAGAAACACTGTTCTAGACTATGGGTGGAAAAAGACAGGCTTTATTAGAATACATGGCTTCTGCCTACCAACCCAAGAGCATCCAAGAGCCCTGGGACAGGCATTAGGTATAAAACTAGCAATGAACCTGTTGATATTCCATGATACAGGAGAGCAATAAAAAACAGCCAACCAACCCCACAGTTTTAGCTGCATAGCTGTAATCGGACTAGCACAAAGAGCTTTTCCCTCTGATGAAGGATTCTGTGTATTTTGTAGCACTAAGATGAAGAAAGACAGCAACAGTGAAAGGGCACACATTCTACTAAATCAAAATAAAACTGACTGCAAACAACAGATTCAAATAAGAGGTGTTGTTTAAGGAAGCATTACAGGGATGTTGTGTTTTTTTCCTCCTTTTTAAGATCTGCCTCCTCCTCAGAATATCTCTTTTACACCAATGGAGAACAACAGCATCTTTGTCATTTGGGAGCCTCCCATTGAATCTGCAGCCTTCATCAATGGGTATATAGTGAAATGGGCAGAAACAAATAGCCCTGGGCCCCATCTGAACTGGATAAAATTTTCAACATCCCAGTTGTCCACAGTAATATCAGGTAATTGTACAGTGTACGAGTCAATTATCCTTCTAATTAGAAAGCTCTGTTAGGAATCATCTGATTCACTGTTAATTTCTACTAGACCAAACTGAGAAGTTTTAATATTTAAAACATTTTAAAAATAAATTAGTGCCAGCCATGTAATAATCTTAGTTGTGCTAGGTTAAACTGTCAGTGACTACATGTATGTTTAACTGATAAATGGACTGTTCTGTGTCAGTTCCCTCGTGGCCCATAAGTAATAATCCCAGCCAGATGATTTAAGAATAGTACTACACAAAGTCTGAACACTGAATCAGTGCAGCATACTGGGAAAGGAGTCCAGGAGAGCTGGCAGTATTTTAAACAAGCCTTATTAAAGGCACAGGTGGAAACCATCCTGATGCACAGCAAGAAAAGCAAATATGGTAGGCAACCAGATTGGCTTACCGGGGACATCCTTGGTGAGCTTAAACACAAAAAGGAAGCTTACAAGAAGTGGAAACTTGGACAGATGACTAGGGAGGAGTATAAATATATTGCTCGAGAATATAGGGGACTTACCAGGATGGCAAAAGTACAATTGGAATTGCAGCTAGCAAGGGATGTGAAGGATAACAAAGATTTCTACAGGTATGTTGGCAATAAGAAGGTGATCAGAGAGGATGTGGGGCCCTTATTGGATGAGGGAGGTAACCTAGTGACATGATGTGGGAAAAGCTGAAGTACTCAATGCTTTCTTTGCCTCTGTCTTCATGGACAAGGTCAGCTCCCAGACAATTGACTAGGCAATGCAGTATGGGAAGGAGGTGGACAGCCCTTGGTGGGGAAAGAACAAGTTAGGAACTCTTTAGAAAAGCTAACATACACAAATCCATGGGCCCGGATTTAATGCATCCGAGGGTACTGAGGGAGTTGGCAAATGTCATTGCGGAGTCTTTGGCCATTATCTTTGAAAACTCGTGGAGAGCAGGAAAGATCCCGGATGATTGGAAAAAGGCAAATGTAGTGCCCATCTTTAAAAAAGGGAAGAAGGACAATCCAGGGAACTACAGACCAGTCAGCCTTACCTCAGTCCCTGGAAAAATCATGGAGGGGATCCTCAAGGAATCCATTTTGAAGCACTTGGAAGAGGGAAAAGTGATCAGGAATAGTCAACATGGATTCACAAAGGGCAAGTCGCGCCTGACCAATTTAATTAGCTTCTGTGATGAAGTAACTGGCTTTGTGGATGTAGGAAAGTCAGTGGGTGTGATATACCTTGACTTTACTAAAGCTTTTGATATGGTCTCCCACAATATTCTTGCCAGCAAGTAGGGAATATGGATTGGATACATGGACGGTAAGATGGATAGAAAGCTGGTTAGAAGGTCAGGCCCAATGGGTAGTGATCAATGGCTCGATGTTAGGTTGGCGGTGGTTTCTAGCGGAGTGCCCCAAGGATCGGTTCTAGGACCAGTTTTGTTCAATATCTTTATTAATGACCTTGATGAGGGGCTGGATTGCACCCTCAGCAAGTTCACAGATGACACTAAGATGGGGGAGAGGTAGATACTCTGGACCCTATCCCTGCCCTCCAGCCTGACCTGGAGAGATCAGAGGATTGGGCCAAAAGAAATCTGATGAGGTTCAACAAGGACAAGTGTAGAGTCCTGCACTTGGGACGGAAGAATCCCAAGCATTGTTACAGGTTGGGGACCGAATGGCTAAGTAGCAGTTCTGCAGAAAAGGACCTGGGGATTACAGTGGATGAGAAGCTGTATGAGAGTCAACAGTGTGCCCTTGTAGCCAAGGCAGCTAATGGCATATTGGGGTGCATTAGAAGGAGCATTGCCAGCAGATCCAGGGAAGTGATTATTCCCCTTTATTCGGCTTTGGTGAGGCCACATCTGGAGTATTGCATCCAGTTCTGGTCCCCCCACTGGAGAAGGGATGTGGACGCATTGGAGAGGGTCCAGCGGAGGGTGACCAAAATGATTAGGGGGCTGGAGCACATGACCTGTGAGGGGAGACTGAGGGATTTGGGTTTGTTTAGACTGCAGAAGAGAAGAGTGAGGGGAGATTTGATAGCAGCCTTCAACTTCCTGAAGGGAGGTTCCAAAGAGAACGGAGAAAGGCTGTTCACAGTAGTGACGGATGGCAGAACAAGGAGCAATAGTCTCAAATTACAGCGGGGGAGGTCTAGGTTGGATATTAGGAAAAACTATTTCACTAGGAGGGTGGTGAAGCACTGGAATGGGTTACCTAGGGAGGTGGTGGAGTCTCCATGCCTAGAGGTGTTTAAGTCTCGGCTTGACAAAGCACTGGCAGGGTTGATTTATTTGGGATTGTTCCTGCCTTGGGCAGAGGGCTGGACTCAATGACCTTCTGAGGTCTCTTCCAGCTCTGTGATTCTATACACTGAAGCACCATCTAGGCACTACTGCTATAAATAGTCTTTTCCAACATACTGTGCTGATATTGTGCCTTGTGGGCTTATTAGGGAGTAAGGACTCTGCTGTCTCTGGAGTAGAACAGAAAACAACCAGCAAGCTTATATCAGAAGGAGGAGTTACTAGTAGCATATCACAATCCCCAGAAGCCATTCTGGTGGGAATAGGCACCTATCCTGTGGTTATGAATGTGGGATAGGAGACCATCACTGGCTGCTATAGCAAAGCCATTTATTGTATATATTAGTGTTGGGAACTGAGAGACAGCTTGTTTCCTCCTGTGCTTTCCTGTTACTCAAAAATGGCTGAAGAGGTTCGCTTTAAAATTTTGACTTTTCTTTCACTGTGATGGCCCATGCTGTCCCCACTCTGTGGCTGTATGGAAGACTTCAGGACTGTCACCTTGAGATATTTCACAAACATTGAAGTTGCTTATGTAAACAGAGGGGCTGTGTCTATATTGGCGAGATTTTGCGCAAAAGCGGCCACTTTTGCACAAAATCTTGCCGCCTGTCTACACTGGCTGCGAGTATTTGTGCAAGAACGCTGATGTTGTAATATACAAAATCAGTGCTTCTTGCGCAAATACTCTGATGCTCCCGCTCAGGGATAAGCCCTCTTGCGCAAGAGGCCAGTGTAGACAGGCAACGTTAATTTCTTTCGCAAGAAAGCGTGATGGCTAAAATGGCCATCGGAGCTTTCTTGCGCAAGAGAGCGTCTGCACTGGTATGGACGCTTTTGCGCAAAAGCACATCTTTTGCTCAAAAGCACATGCCCATGTAGATGCTCTCTTTTGCAAATACTTTTAACGGAAAAACTTTTCCGTTAAAAGTATTTGCGCAAAATCATGCCAGTGTAGACGCAGCCAGGTAATACAAAGGGGCTGCTTGAGCGAACAGAAAGAGATCTGTGCTCATTGTGAAGTTTGTAATAAAATTGAACCTGTTTCAACTTAAATGGTTGGGTAGCAAGGTTAGTAATATTTCCATTGACTACATATCCAACATCTCTCATTTCAGAGAGCATAAAGCAGGATGCGTGCTATGACATCCACGTATTTGCACTTTACAGCAAGAGAACTGGACGAGCGGCTGCAGCCAGAGGATACTCGAAACAGAAAGGCAAGCTCTGGCTAGTTAGCTTGAAACATTTCATTTAAAACTAGCCTAAACTTTTGTCCTTAAAAGATAAAATCTTGTGTTTTGCAGCACCCTCAGCTGGCCCCCAGATTTCTACAGCAGTAAATGGAAATGGTGTTTGGGTATCATGGGAAGAAATCCCAGGTGACCAGCAAATGGGTTGTATCATTAGCTACAAGATATATTTGCAGAAGAAAACCTCTGAGACAGGCCTTAAAGTTTATGGTAGGTATCTGGTAAAAAGGAGCAAAAGATAAACCCTGTCCTTGTATAGGATACAGAAAATATGAACCTGCTTGTTCCGGGTTAAAAAAAAAAAAGTCTCATTCCGAAAGTTACACGGAGCCTAGAGTCACAAGGCTTGGCTCTAAAGCAAAGGGCCACAAAGGCAGCAAATTGTATGAGCCCATGGTGCTGGGGTCCACCAATCTCAGGACCCTGGCAGCCAGGCTCCACCAATGTCAGGGCAGGTCTCTCCACTGATTCCACTTGCTGGCCCCTGAGCATTCCCACCAGCTGCCAGACCTCAGAGACTCATGCAGCAAACAGCTTTACCTCAAGTACAGCTGCTCCCCGAGTTACGAACTGTTCGTAACTCGGATCCCATAGAGTTCCATGGCGACCGCGCTGTTTGTCAGCGTGGATCGCCGTTCGTAACTCAGATCTGCATTTACGACCGCTTTGGTCGTAAGTGCGGATGGTCGTAAGCGGAGGTGGTCGTAACTCGGGGAGCGTCTGTATTCTCCCTTGTGGGCTGCTACTGCTGTTGCAGAATCCTTCCTGCCTGAGGTTTGGGTGAGTGTGTATGATGCTGGGAGTGGATGGAGGAGAGTAAAGGGTAGGGGGAGAAAAAGGGGAAGCAGATGAGGGCCCTAGTCCCACCCATACCCCAAACCTCTTCCCCAGCCCTGAGCCCTTCCTACACTCAAAACCCCTCAACCCCACTCCAGAGTCCTCAGCCCCCTCACACAGCAGGTGTTGCGGGGGAGAGGGGGAAGAGATGGGACTTGGACCAGCCAAAATTATACAAAACCTGCCAGCTCTGAAGAGCAAACAGATTCAAGGTTTTGGCTTGCGCCCCTCTCTGCTAAAAGTATCTGGAAGAGAAGGGACTAGAGAGTCACCCTTTAAAAATGCATTGCTTATACTAGCAAGAAAAAAATAGAACAAACTAATGCAGTTAGATACCTGTGCCCACTGTTGCCCTTGAATTATCTACTTAAACAGTAAATGATACTGGCCCTTTTAGTCAGTTTGATTTACTCAGCAGTAATACAGGGTAAACACACACCAATGAAGTACGTACACACACCACTTTTTTATTGTGCAAGTCATTTATTAGCCCATGCAGTGCTTTTTTTGTAACGGCGCCTCCAGATGCAGTACCAGCACCTCCAGTCAGAGCTCAACAACTTTTCTCCTGAGTACCAGCACTTTTTTTATATGTATAAAAAAAGCACTGATCCCATGAACACTAACTCATATGTCCACTACTTCCTCCCAGCAGAAACAGACCCACATATACACTTTTCTTCAATTGTATCCAGGCACTGCAATAACAGAGTTCTTAAGACACACAAACATGCCTTTCAAAATGTCACCCTACAGACACCTGTTGGGGCTAGGGTGTCCTTCCTCGCTAACCAATGACATCCAAAGGATACAAATATTCAGTCTTCAGGCAACCTCTGATAGTCATTGTACCACAAGACAATATGTCTTACTGCAACTCCAACAGGGATGAATTTTCTCTGTCCCTTCTACATTCTCAAAATTAATAGAGGGGAGGCCTTACCTCTGTTGCAACTACACATGCACAGCTGTTCTCCTTTCTCCTACTTGCTTCACTTCACCTGAGGTCCTTTAGATTTTTATATCTTCATGTTGCTCACATGGCTGCTCCCCAGTTAAGCATCCTTATCTTTACATTGCTTTGTTTTCATTATTTTTTTTTATTTTGCTGCAAACTTTGTTATCCTACTGATCTACACACTACTTCATCCAAGCCTCTCATATATAGACTCACTTTTTATGCTGTAACCAAGCAAAAGAAACTCTAAATCCCACTCCCTCCCCCACTCTCAAGAATCTTATTGCTAGTACCTATGGGTAGGTTTGAAATTCACAGCACCTGTGGAATTAGGTCAATTAATCAATGTGTGAAGGAGGCAAATCTCAGGCTGGAGTGGGTTTTCTGCTCATTAAGTATGTATGAAGCTGGCCTACAAGGCATGTTTCTTATTCTTTCTTTAATTGAGAGTCAGGTCTGATCTATCCAGGCATTCTGGATATCCAGAGAAGAAGGAGGTTTATGGCATCAGAGGAAGCTAAGACCTTGGTGTTTCTTATACATATGTTTAAGTTTTGTGGAACCACGCACAATAACAACCAGTGGGACTGCACACAGTAGTAAAGTTAAAATGTGTTTGGATTGGAGCCTGGAGAAAGCAGTTACTTAAAATTGTTTGGGTGGGGGTTCTTTTCTAAAGTTGGAGAAAATGTTTTTGGTAAGGGCACGGCCCACTGGATCCTCCACAGTCCAGATTTCTGAATCACCCAAGAAGCCTGTCAACAGAGAGGGAAGGTTTATTGCTTCTCTGGGGGGCGGGAGGAGAAGCACAAATCCCTTCCACACTTAAAAAGCAAACAAAAGCCAGTTCCCACTAGGGATGTAATAGTGCAAAAGCTTATAGGTTAATGCTATAGACTACTCACATTTCTCCCCCTCTTTCCCCACCAGTAAATTTTTCAGCAGGCAGGCAGTCCAGCTCCGTCTTGGCTCATGCCAGGTCCAGGACCTACCTCTGCTGTGGCTCTGCATTTAAAGTTTATTATGAGCTGGGTAGGCAGCCCGGCTCAGTCCTGGCTCACACTGGGTCTGGGCCCTACCCCTGCTGTGGCTCTGCATTTAAAGTGCATTGGGAGCTAGGCGGACAGCCCAGCTCAGTTCTGGCTCATGCTGCGTCCAGGAGCTCAGACCAACCCCCAGAGCCAACAGCACAGGGTGACAGAGGCAGCCGGTCCGTGAGGGGAGCTGGTTTTTAAGCTCGCTTCTTTCACAGACCAGCTCCTGCCTGGCACTCCACACTGCTGCCTCTGACATTGCTCCCTTGGGAGTAAGGTGCACTGGCTGCTGGCCCCACCCCTGGATACTGTAAAATAGTCGAGTAACCTATACGAGTTCATGTATCAGAGGGGTCGATGTGTTAGTCTGAATCTGCAAAAGCGACAAGGAGTTCTGTGGCACTTTATAGACCTTATAGATTAACGGATTTATTGGAGCACAAGCTTTCATGGGCAAAGACCCACTTCATCAGATGCAGGTGATGAAGTGGGTCTTTGCCCACGAAAGCTTATGCTCTAATAAATCTGTTAATCTATAAGGTGCCACAGGATTCCTCATCGCTATAAGAGTTCATGAGGTTACTTGACTATTCAATTAACCAATATTTAACATCCCTAACTACTACCCCCACAAATTGCATTCAGGCCTTTTATTAAAAAATACTGGAAAGAAGGAAAACACACTCGTATTCACTTACAATAAGCGCAAGTTCAGTGTTTAATGTTGTACTCGGTGCTTTATAAAGTCATTGTTCTTCCTTATGTAAACACAGGTTATTTCAACACAAATTGCTAACACAGGTGAGAAGGACAGTGCTCGGGGCACTAGGTCAGGACTTGAGATGTGTAGGTGCAGTTGCCTGCTCTGATGCAGAATCCTGGTGTGACTTTGAGGCAGTTATTTAGTCTCTCTGCCTCAACTCCCTGTCTGTCAGGGCTCCCGACAAATTTTGCCAGGCCATGGGCAAGCTTTATGTGTTTGTGGGGAGGGAGGTGTGGGGAGATGGTGGCAGGTAGTGCCAGTCCTCTAAAAGGGGAAGAGCTTCCTCCCCATCTTCGCTGCCCCTGGTTCAGTCAGAGATGTAAAGGGCCTGTGGTACCAACCACTACCACACTAGCAGCTCAGAGTCCTGGACCCTTTTAACTCACTGGGCCCTGAGGTAAGCTCATTTCTCCCTACCCCAGCCCCTGCAACTCATTGGCAGGCCTGCTATCAGGTTTTCTTTTTTTTTTAACTAATATTCCTCTCTCACTGGGTGTTGCAAGGATAAATACAGTAAAAGACTGTGAGGTGTTCATGTATTACTGTAACAGGGCAGTACAAGATAGCCATTGTATATAGAAGAAAATATGCCAACATCTGCACTGATTTACATTCACAATTGGAGGAATTGTTTTGCTGCCAAAAGGGATTTTAATGAGATTTAATAAAATAATAAAAGCTGAGATGATAGTACTAGGGAATCTGCTTAACAAGTCATGATGAGCTACCTCCTAATCCTAGGAACAAACCAGCTTGTGATCTGAGCCATGTGGAGCTACTGGCAGGGACTTTTCATATTCAGAACCACCAGTTATGTATGAGTCACTGGTAAGATTTTGTCACCGTTATTTTTAGTAAAAGGGACAGGTCACAGGCAATAAACAAAAATTCATGGACACCCACAATCTGTCCCTGACTTTTACTAAAAATACTCTGCAGGGGAGGAGCAAAAAAACAGAGTGCTGCTGCGGCTTGCAGCTGCTCTAGCCTTGCCCCTGTTCATGCTGCAAGCGTTGGCCGCTGCTGCTGCAGTCCCCAGGAGACTGACCCAACCCCAGCTGTTGCTGCAGCAGGCCAGGGAGCTGGTGGCCCTGGGCTGAGCCCCTGGTCAGTTGTTTGTGGCCCTGGGAATGACTGCTCATCAGCTGTAAAGCTGCTTTGGGTGAGCTTTCAGTCAGCTGTTCTGGCAGCCCCAGGACAGACAGCTGCTCCAGCCCAGCCCCGGAGGAAGTTGTGGAGAACCTGGAAAGTCACAGAATCCGTGACTGAATCGTAGCCTTAAACATTGGGGTAAATCTGTCCCCCTCATCTTGTTACAAATGCTACAGACCCTGAGGTCACATAGAGCTACACTGACTTGAAGTAGGGCTCAGTATGGGGATTTGGGTCCACCTTCTTGCAGCTCAGCTCATTGCAAGGAGCAACCCCTAGAAAGTAAAAGTAGCTGCTAAAATAGGAACACTACTTATCTATGCGTAGGGTTCCTTTACAATTTAGAAATCACACCAGTTAAAGTAGGGCAGAAGGTGGTGCTGTTAAATTCTTTATGTAGAGGACATGGTTATTTGCAAAGCTCTTTAAGCAAACATGGCAATCTCAGTCCCTACCCTGAGCAGGGTATGATCTAATTCTGACAAATAGAGTAACAAGAAAAGGCTCAGACCCAGGTTGGAAAAGCTTCATGAGAGAAGATGCATGGATATTTAAAGGGGAGAAGGTAGGGCATTTGGTAAAGGAAAAGACTATTCAGAGCACAGGGCATGAAGTAAAATAAAAAAAAAAACATGAACAGCCGAAAGTGGTGAAAACAAGAATTGAAGAATAAGGAAGGGAAGGAAGAGAGATGTTGTATTGAGGGTTCAATTCTTCAGAATTAAACAAGAAAATAAAAACACTGGATTAGTTGTTGATTTCATCTTCTTTGTTTCCTTTCAGACATCCCCATAGAGACTTCCAGAAATTCATTTTTAATCACAGATCTACAGCATGACGTGAACTATGTTTTATGGATGACAGCTTCAACCATGGCTGGAGAAAGCCCTAAGGGGAATGAGGAACTGGTTTACCTAGAAAGTAACGTATAACTTCATCTTAAGACCTTTGTGTGAGGAGCCAGCAGAAAGATACCTTAGCATATCGCCTACCCTAGCCCCTTGCACAGATTTGGAGTGTGCCTACTCTTTAATACTTAAGGAGAAAATAATTGAACATTTTCTGCCGATTATAAAATTGTGCATTTTTTTTCCTTCCAATTGCCCACCTTCCCCCAAGCCATCTGTATAAACAAGTAGTATATGCAAGCAGTAATTTGAGGCAAACGGGACTGTTCACATGAGTAAGGCAAGCAGTGTTTGACCTCACTGAAGGCAATAGGAGTTTGGCACAGACTTCAATGTGAACAGTCCCTTGGGTCTCAAATTACTACTTACATATTTAAGCTAGGTATAAAATGGGGCCTGATCACGTTCCCATTGAAACAAATGGCAAAATTCCCAGTGACTCCCAAGTAAGATAGTATTATTCCTGCATTTGGTAATTCTCAGCTATTTCTGATGTTTCCTATATTCTAAAGTTACACACACAATGGGAGAATTCCACACAATTATGCCTGTAATATCAGTTACAAGGTCAGACCCTTTTCTAAATTTTTTTACTAGAGCTAGTAGAGAATCAGAATTTACAACCCCTGGGGAATCCCCATAGTTTGAAATTTCTTTTCATTCCAAATTGGGGCAAAGTCAAAGAATAAAATTTTACAAAACAGAAAGTTCGGAAAATGTTTGGTTAGAAAATATCAAAACATTTCCTTTAGCCTTGTCCACTCACTCTCCTAGAAAGCATAGTGGTCATGTGACTTCCATCATGCACTACAGCAGTTCAGCGGAGAGGCCATGATGCATCATGGGAGAAATCCAGGTAGGGAGCCTGGCCTGTAGAGAATGGGGGTATTTAGCTCCCCAAGTAGAGTTCCCATGAGGCACTATGGCATCTGAGGCAGACACAAATGCATGGTGAATTGACCCCAAATAAACTATTTTGATTCAGGTTAACAAACTGAAGTCTCCAGATTTGGGTCGATCTAAACCAAAATATTTTGTTTCATTGACAAAAAATTTGAAACTAACAAAATCAAAATGTTCCCACAGTGAGTTTTGATTTTGCAGAAATTGAATTGTCTGTCAAAAAAACTTTGAAAAATTCCTGACCAGCTCTAATTTTGATTATTTCACAGATACAACATAGTACATCTCGGCTACGTCTACACTGGCAAGATTTTACACAAATGCTTTTAACGCAAGAGTGTTTGCGTTAAAATATTTGCGCAAGAGAGCGTCTACACTGGCATGTGCTTTTGCGCAAGAGATGTGCTTTTGCGCAAAAGCATCCGTTCCAGTGTAGACGCTCTCTTGCACAAGAAAGCTCCGAGGGCTATTTTAGCCATCGGGCTTTCTTGCGCAAGAAATTCATGTTTCCTGTCTACACTGGCCTCTTGCACAAGAACAGTTGCGCAAGAGGGCTTTTTCCTGAGCGGGAACATCATAGTTCTTGCGCAAGAAGCACTGATTTCATACATTAGAACGTCAGTGTTCTTGCGCAAGAACTCCCCACCGGTGTAGACAGGCAGCATGCTTTTGCGCAAAATCATGCCAATGTAGAGACAGACCTACTGTCTAAAAGCTTTTCTGTCTTGATTAGGGCTCACTGCCACTGTCATCTTTCTGACTGTAGGTTTATTTGCTGCATATGTTGATCTTAAGCGCAGTGGCCCAAAAGAAAGGTTAAGGGGCTGACATATTAGAGTCAGTCAGTCATGGGTAGAGTTGCCAAATGGTGAAAGTCCCATGTTATAAAGTACTCTTTTTTTCTTAGAATTTCAGCAATGCCAAATTCCAGTTCTTAAATGTACTCAGTTCTTTTTAGTTTACGGGTAAGAAAGTATACCCCAGAACTGTCATAGCTCAACCAGTACACAGTTGTCTTAGCATATTTAAAACCTGATTATTGCTATTTCTCAACATGTTTTGCTGGATTTACAGGTTCTTCTGAATGGATTATTGTTTTAGCTGCTTGCATCTTCTTCGGTATTTCAGTCTTCATTTGCTTGGTGCAATCTGCTCAAAAAGAGTAAGTGAATTATTTTTATCATATCTGAACTCCAAAAATAAAGTAGATTTTTCTTTAGCATGTATAATATATTTTTGTAACTTGTTATAAATGTCTTTGAAATTTTACCTAAATGTATAAGATGCCAAAGTATATAAATGATATTAAATAAAAATAGAGCACAGCGTGAGGTTTTGAACATTATAGATGCAAGTTCAGAAGTACACTAATCAAAAATAAGCACACACTCCCTGTATATTTATATAAAATATTTTTAAGTTTAACTCTTAGTGCCTACTCTGTCTTTCATTGAAATGACTCCTGCTAACTTCTCTGAAAACAAAATCAGGCCCTTTAGACTGAAAACTCTTAAGAGCAAGGATTTATCTTCATAAGGAACACATTCAACGGAAATGGATTTCTAAAAACCAGAACAAAATATAGTACATAGAGCAGAAGTGCTTTCTAATTATCAGCTATTACAGAACACAGTTTTGATACCACAAGGTATATTAGCTACTTTCCAGATTTAATAACATGAGGGGACTTTGACATATTTAAAAGGGTAAAAGTAGATTATGTACTAGGCTGTTGACTCAGAGACCATCACAAAATGCTAACAGCAGATACATTTGGGAGCTCCATCAGAAGAGTCATTATCTGAGCCTCCAGCTTAGCAAGTTTCAGTCTACATGGTTAACAAAAATATTCAGCATTACCTTAGTAAAGATTTTTTAAGAAAAGAGCTGTGGAAGGGATGTAATCCTCATGCTTCGGAGCATTAGCTGACCTGTTAGTATCAGAGTTAGGAAGAAACTTCCTAAGGACAGACTATTCCATTATTGCTTACTGCATGATTCTCTGTTGAAACATCTGGTGTGGCTGCTGTCAGACTCAGGACACTAGGCTAGACAGACCTCTGGTCTGACGCAGTATGGCAGTTCCCACAGAGCTAATGGAGCAGCATCACAGAGGTGAGACAATACAGGTAGGAGCTACTTGCTGTGCTTTGGCCACAGTAATGGTAAATTATGATGTAGAATCAGTGTCTCAAACAGTCATTGCCCTCTTGGCCACTGGAGCGAGAGTAGCATTTGCAGCTATGAAGAATTTGGATAGGCTATAAAAACAGCAGCCCAGAATGTAGAGTTGAGTTGCCATCCTTGGAAGAACTAGCCAGAAGTTTAGATTCTAAACTTTTGGGGGCAAAAATAGTCTTTTCTTTGTATGGGCGCACACGCACACCCACCTGCAGAGCCTGGCACCGGGGGCCCTCACTCCCTGATCGGAACCTCTGCAAGCTATTGTAATAAGGTGAAAATTAAGCTGTGTCAGGTGCTCCAGTCACTGGGGCTAAGAAAAACATGCTTGAGGACCTTTTTTTTTAAAACCAGAAGGGGAGCAGGGCTAGAAAGAGACTGTGTATTGGCTTGTAGAAGTGTATGTCATTCAGTATTCATGTACACTGGGCATGGTTTAGATTGAGAGTCCAGCTAATGGAAAGCCTAGGCAGAGGTATCTTCCGTTGGGTTAAATGTAATCATAGATGGGTTTAGAAAGTCACTGGCAGTTGGGGTAGAACATAGGTGGAGGAGTGCTCCTGCTTGTCTTTCTTCCTGACAAGTCAAGCAGCTGTATTTCAGACTAGCTTCTTCCAGGCTAACTCAAGGAAGAGCATTCTGCCGTAGTCCTCTTTTGAAGCAGATAGATGTGAATACTTGTGGTCCATGTCAGAGAGGGGAAAGTGCACATCTTGGCGAGCTAAATAAGACTTCCTATCACTGTTGCCAACCGGAGAATCCAGGAGCAGCAATATATATATTAATTAATTATATTATATGTAATCTCAAGCCCGAGTCTGCAAACCATCTGAAGGTAGGCTGTCAGGTGCCCTCACCTGAAGGTGCAGCCATAGATGTTAGCAAAAGGAAGCATTATGAGAAACTACCAGTCAACGTCACAGCAGTTTTATCCAGATATTAAACTAAATTGCTTTAGTACAGGGTCCAATGAAGTAATTTGCAAGCTACCAAATACTGCCAGGCTAGAATTTCTACTGGTCCCAACTAAAGCAGTCTACACTCCGCTAAATTCTACAGGTGGGACATTCCTGATCTGGTACCCTCGAGACTGGTCGGAGGGATTTTTCCATACCAGGAGAGGTCACCTCCAGGCTCTCCCAGGGTCCATCAACAGACCGCACTGGGATTCCCACCCAGCTCTGCTGCCAGCTGATCTGGCTCCCTTTGTATGCTAGGGCTGTGGGGCCACTGGGGCTCAGGGCTGCTGGGACTCCTCTAAACTGGACCACAGAGGCTGAACTTGTATTTAGTTTAATCTGCATTGTTGGGCATCCCAGTTTAATGCCAGATTTAATTATGAGGAGGTACGCACTATAGTTTGAAGCCATTTTATTAGCAATTCTGATTTTAATGCTAATTTGTTTGTAAATTAAGCTTCCTCCTTGCTGTCCTTGTACCCAAGTGGTACAGAAAAGCCATTCCAGATCCAGCTAACTCTACATGGGCTAAAAAGTACTCCTCCGTAGCGGTAAGTCACCTTTTAAAATTATTTTATACTAAGCTTGTCATCTTCACCTTAAAAATGATTTTGGCCATACATGTCTAAACTGTCAGAACCAAAAAAAAAAAAAAAAGTTGAATTTATGGTCAGTGGGATGATAGCAAACTACTTAGTGAATCTTATGGCCTATTAAGATCATCGTATATCTTCCGGATATAAGGACGGTCTAGAAACTTGCTTTTAAGAGTAGCAGTATTAAAAAGGATGTGGCGTGAAAGTCATTTGTATTTGACATGGTAGAAGATACTACTTGAATAATGAATATTTTCCCTCATCTATTAGGATGAGCTGAACTTGCATTCCAATCAGTTCGTAAGCTACTTGAGCAGTTTTGAAGAGCCTGAAACTATAGAAGTAGAAGAAGTCTTCATAAAAAGTGAACCAGCAGCTTTCAAGGACATATCCATCTTCAATATTAAAAGCAGTGAAGATCACCACTGGCCAACAATAGGAAACAGCTTTGAGAAACCCGAGTCTGGTGAACAGAACTCTGAGTACAAACCTTTAGTTGCCAGCACACCAGAGGATGGAGACAATTATAAGTGTCACTTGCCTTACTTGTACAAAAAAGTAATAGTGGAGGAAACAGAACAAATTTCTGAGTACCTTGCCAATCCACTGACGGACATGACTGTGAACTATTTGCCTTCAAACATACTGTCTCCCATTATGGACACGAATGAAGAAGGCAATGAATTTGAATGTAAATCCTTCTCCATTTTCCCAACAACTTCTCTTCTGATGCCAGTGTTTTCTTATGGAGGAAAACTTACCTTGGATGCAGTTAAAATTGACGGCAGTTGTTTCACAGAGTAAACTGTCAAGCTTGAAGATCTGCGCTTTTGTTTTTGAGCCAGGTTCTGTGCACTTTAGTCACATACACAAACCACAACATTATTATTTGTTTGATGTTACCAGCTCTCAATTTAAGTGTAATTCCAAACACCATTAGAAGAGTTAGAATTGTGTTTTGTGTCTGTCTTTGTGAGACAGTATGTTTGCATCTCTTTCTTGTGTGGATCTTATGAGAACTTACTCTTGAAGTAGGGGCTATGTTCCTACTAATAAGAAGTTAGAGTTCTTACAGTGGAGCATACTTGTATATTAACTGCCAAGAGCTTTATTTTAATCTAGACCAGAGATTCTCAGACTAGGGGTGGTGTTGGCACTGAATGTATTTGGCAGGCAGGAGGGGACACGAGTAGCTTTAGTAAAAAACATTACTGTGCACATTTTACCACAGAAATGAATAACTCTTGAGATTTGAGGGAGACAGGGCATCTATCTTACACTCTGTCAGCTGTTCAGTATGATACTTTTCTGCGCTGCTGCTGGTGGCAGCACTGCCTTAGAATAGGGCTGTGTCTAGATTGGCATGATTTTCCGGATATGCTTTTAATGGAAAAGTTTTCCGTTAAAAGCATTTTCGGAACAGAGCGTCTAGATTGGCACGGACGCTTTTCCACAAAAGCAATTTTTGCGGAAAAGCATCCGTGCCAATCTAGATGCACTTTTCCGCAAAAAAGCCCCGATCACCATTTTTGCGATCGGGGCTTTTTTGCGGAAAACAAATCTCAGCTGTCTACACTGGCCCTTTTGTGCAAAAGCTTTGCGCAAAAGGGACTTTTGCCTCAACGGGAGCAGAATAGTATTTCTGCAAGAAGCACTGATTTCTTACAGTAGGAAGTTGGTGCTTTTGCGGAAATTCAAGCGGCCAGTGTAGACAGCTGGCAAGTTTTTCTGGAAAAGCGGCTGATTTTCCAGAAAAACTGGCTAGTCTAGACACAGCCCTGAAGTATGGGTGTCATGGGATGATTACTCTATTCTTAAATGGAATGGTTTGAATCAGTGCCTTACTGTTTTTAATATTGAATGAGAATTGCATTTTTTTAAAATCAGTATATGGGTGTGGGAGAATGTCTACAGAAAAAGCAATTGGAGGGGGGGGGAAGTGATCAAATAAATCTAAGAATCACTGCCTTGTTCTCTTGCAAAACATGGGGAGTGGCTAAATAGAACCCTTTGAAAGCAAATAACTTCAAAGGGCAGATCCAATAGCCGGTACCTCTTCTGCCCTTGAGGGCTCAGACTATTTTAGAGGAGGGAAAGCATGACCAAGGGTCCCTATATTCCTACTCTACATATCACTGGAGTAATCTGTGTACAAAATAATAACATATGAGGTGTCACTTGAAAATTAATAACTCACTGGTCAAATATGGTGAAATATGTAGCTATATTATATGTAAAGTTGTGAATTCCCTCTGACTAATATTAGCACATGTTCAAAACCGGCCAGCTCCGCCTAGGCCCTAGGCAAAAGTTGTTAAACAAGCCTGTCTTAAGTAAAGAAGAGTGAGTTTACCATGGTTTATGTATCAGATGTAAATAGGGTCCTCAAGATAGAAGGGGAAGGAAGGGGCAGGAAATAATTTGGATTTTATCAAAAACAAGTAGGGAAAGAAAGCAGAGAGCCTCTTTTGCCACCAGACTCCATCTCACCTTCACCGATTGGATAAACTTTTCTTGGAAGAATCCACTTCAAAAGGTTCATCAGACTGTAGGAGAATGGGGCAGATATGCCCAAGCTATATGTTCCACCTAAGACAACAAAGGCACCAGTACTTTTGGTCCTCTCAGAGAGAGCTTAACCAATAAAACTTCATTCAATCCTGGAGGTGAAAAAGGCTACCTTAACACACAGCCTTCAACCACAATTTGCTAGATTAAGTTTTAGACACAGGGTTTCATTTTTTTGCTTCTGTGTCTAACTTTATTACATACTTGAATTCATTTAAAATCATATCTTTTGTGAATAAGCTTGTTTTATTTTTAATCTAAACCAATCTGGTGCTGCATGTAAACTGAACTACCTGGTGGCTTCCAGTTTAACTTTTGAGTACTGACTCTTTACAGAGCGCAACAGACTGCAGTATCTGAATAGCACAGGAGAGGGCTGGTCATTGTAGAACATGTTTTGCGGAAAATCCAGGACTGGCAGGATGGTGTGTTTGTTTGTGTGTGTGTGTGTGGGGGGGGGGGGTAGTAACTAAGGCTGGTGGAAGCCAGAGAATGACTGGAATGTTATTGGCAGGTTGCTGAAGTCAGAACTGCTGGACCAGCTGCAATCATGCTCAGATATTCATTGACCTCCAAGGTTGGGAGTGACAGTAGCAAGGCATCATGAGGCACCCACACTACAGGGTAGGAGGAGCCAATGCCTCACTGACCTGGATTGCATCCCAGAACGTGACAGAGCAAGTTGTTGGATTTGGGGGGGGGGGGGGAGGGAGAGGAGGGAGGACAGGGCAGGGGAAGATAGGGGGAGCTCTATCATCTCATCAGGATCATTCACGATCTCATCTTCCTATTTTATAGCTTCTTGCTACTTGAGTGCTGATTGGCTTTGATCTCCAATTATAACTCCCCCCATTGTCCATGGAACAGTGCTAATTAGCACAGCTATTCACTGAACAATCCTTCCTCACAAAAGGCAGTCCAGGCCCATTGCTCCCTCCCAGAGAACATTTACAATACAAGAACAGAGCCCACATTCATAACCTCTCATACAAGTACATGAGTATCATACATAGAATCACCGGAGCATAAAGCTTTCATTTGACACCTCACATGGACCCCTTTGTAGAATTTGGGGCAAACACCACCCGTGGGTGCAACAGTGAC